>NW_028274808.1:188503940-191003940 GCF_037043125.1 Eumetopias jubatus | reverse complement strand
AGGCGGTGGAAGCAGACTGTGTCATGGAAAGAACATGGTGCTGATCATCAGAGTTTACATATGGATACTGCCACTTATTAACTTTGTGACCTTGGAAAGCCTCTCAGAGTTGTTACGAGGATTCAGTGAGAAAAGAAATGAAGAGGGCCTTAGACCCAGTGTTCAATGAGGTTAGCTTTATCTGCTTACTTTCTACGGGTTTGCTCTGGACTGAATTGTGTCCCCTCAAAGTTCATACGTTGAAATCTTGACTTATGGGGCAATGTGGCTCTATCTGCAGATAGAGTCTTTGGGAGGTAACTGAGGATAAATGAAGTTATAGGGATGGGGCCCTGCTCCAAATGGACTGTGGCCTTATGAGAAGAGGGAGAGAGGTGTCTGGGTGGCTCCGTTGGTTAAGCATCTGACTCTTGGTTTCAGTTCAGGTCACAATCTCATGGGTCATGGGATAAAGCCCCAAGTTGGGCTCCCTGCTCAGCAGGGAGTCTGCTTGAAGATTCTCTCCTTCTGCCCCTCCCCCCCAAAATAAATAAATAAATAAATCTTTGAAGAAAAAAAAAGAAGAGGGAGAGAGGGAGAGACAGAGCGTGAGGCTGACATGGACACTTGTGGGGGCTTCACCCTGCTAAACAAAATGGTCATCGGGTCTGTGCCTACATAACTCAAATTTAAGGTTCCCTTCATTTTGATATACTGCAGGAGAGAGGAGATCTCTCTCTCCCTCTCCCTCCATCATGTGGGGACACAGTTAGAGGCAGCCATCCACAAGCCAGAGTAAAGGCTCTCACCAGAACTTGACCACACTGGCATCCCAATCTCAGACTTCCAGCCTCCAGAACTGAGAAAATTAATTTCTGTTGCTTAAACTATAGTCTATGATAGTTTGTTATGGTGGCCCAAGCTGGCTACAGTAAAGCCCAGTTAGAAAACTGCTCTTACAGATGATGGAGTGCAAATCTTAACTGCAAGGACATCCAAAGAATGAATTTATGAAAAAGCAAAGGAAGAGAATGGAATAACTGAATAGGACCACGGCTTGAGCATTTTCATAAATGAGGTTGATCTCGATCCATCCACTGTCTGCTGCGACTACTTCCAGGATGCACGCCGCCTCACCTGGGTCAACTCTACAGATGATTTTCTGTGTAGTTGAGCAAAATACTCTTCCTTGTTTTCGTTCTTCCTGTTGCATGAGAGATGGGAGGACACTTAAACTTTAAGAAAGAAGACTAGTAGTGGCCAACACGGGAATCCAAGTGCCAAGAGATGGCATGACAGGGGAAGAAAAGCGAAATATACTGCTTAAAAGGAGAAGGAAAAAAAGTCCAAGAACCCAGGATCCCTGGCACCAAGGGGTACAAGCCAATGCCATGGATGAAATGGGAAGAGGTGGTGGCACCATCCCATCAACAGTGTTTTCTATGTGAAATGCTATGCCAGATGCTGGAAAATACTACTTCACAATTTTAAAGCCTGTAAAGGTTGATAAGCACTATCTCCATAAATACTCCATTTGATCTCACCACAGCAAAATGAGGCAAGCACAGCAGGACAGGGATTATGTCCTCAGGGAGGAAACTGTGGTTTGGAATGGTTCATTGGAGTTCCCTTGGCTGGCAAGTGTTAGAGGCAGTAGCCAAACCTCCATTTTCTGATTCCAGACCCAGTGTCCATTCTGTGGCAAATGTCAAGACATGCTCTGTACCTTTGCATCTGATCTTGACCTGGTTTTCCAAGGTCAAAAGTTGTCTCCATGTCCTATCTCATTCCTTGACCAACATTCTCCTCCCCCCAAAAGTCACGGGATGGCTTCTTCCAGAACACAAAATAACATTGAATGGACTACAAGAACAGAAGGAAGAAGAGAAACATGTAGATGGAGACCTACTGACAAAATCCCACAAGTGGTATAATGATTTCCCCCTTGAAAAGACTCTCCTACAATGATCCCCGTACTCCGAGGCCACGCAAGAATAACTGCTATTTTGATTCCCACTTTACACCTGTGAGAAACTGAGGCTCAGAAATATGAAGGACCTTGTCCATGATGTGCATTCCAAAGATCAAGAGCCAGATGCCAGGCATTTGTGTCCTCCTCCACCTCCCTATGGGGGACAGAGCTCTGGCGTGACGGCCAGGAGGCTCTTGGATTCCAATCCTTCCACCCACTTCTCATGTGGTCCTGGTCAAGCCTTGTAAGCCCTGGGTTTCCTTTCCAGCCACTGTAAACTGAAGGGGCTGAACTGCATGGTCTCTGAGAATGTTCTCTAAAGTGGCTGGTAAGAAAGCAATCATAAATATTGGAACACATATTGTCCAGACTCTTTGTGCTGTTTCCCAAATATGATTCAGGGAGTGAGCCAACAGATAGAGGAGGATATTTATTTTTGCTGGTGAGGTCGACGGATACTTCTTTTGAGCTCGATCACACAGAAGGCCTTTTTGCAGGCCACAGCGTCATTGCACGTCATGGGCCCTGTGTGCTCCCTCTCTCCCTGCCACTGCTCGAAGCCTGGGAGAACGCTTTTGAAACCAATCAGGAAATTACTTATCAATCGGAAGCCCCACAGAGTTATGAGTGCTCCTTGCTGCCAAAGGGAAGGGGATTTCGAGTGAAAGCTCCACATCTGTGTGCAGTAGAATTCAAAGACTCCAGCTGTTGGAAAGTCTTGCGAGCAATGTAAGTAAACAGCCCTCTCTCCCGATCGAAGTGAACTTCTTCAGGCTTTTTTTCTCCCACAGATGAGTCTTTTGGCTCACATTGGTGTTGAGCTGTTCTCTCTCTGTTCATCTATGAGGTTTGGGGGTGTTTACTGACTGGGGCTGACTCAATGAACCATCTCCTCTGGGGGATGCTTCTGCTGAACAGAGGAGAGAAAGCGAAAGTCGTCAGAATCGGCTTTGCTCGGGAAGGGTTAGTTTTTTGAAAAAAGCCCTTGACTTGGCAGTTCTGCTCCTTAATGGCTATAGATCCATAGTCAAGAGGAGCATGAGGCTGACATGAACACTTGTGGGGGCTTCACCCAGCAAAACAAAATGGTCATTGGTTCTGTGCCTACATAATTCAAATTTAAGGTGTTCCCTTCATTTTGATATACTGCAGGATTTTAATGGAGGAGAAAGGGAAACATAAGCTAATACTGTCCGGTGGAGATTTCCCTGCAGTGGTGTAAATCTTGTGCTCAATTTAGTTTCAGTCGGGGGTGCTGATTTATTAATTGTTCATCTTATTGAACAAATGGGCTCGACATTTTACACTGCTGTCGGGAGGAGAATGCATTCATTGCAACACATGAGCGTAAACATCTAGGCTGTTTTGGTAAAACTGTGGGTTTGTATTAATAGTAATTACGTGATGGGATTGCATAATTTCATACATAACACACTGTACTAGAGTATATTGCTTTTAAAGATATTTTAAATTAGATTGTGGTTAAGGACTGAAAGGATTGCAGGGATATAGCTAATGTAAAGGAAATAGCTCTGTTTTGATCAACCTTTGTTCTCTGAGACCCTACAGCTTCACCAGGAACTTGAGGGTCCTTTTCCAAGGGTCCCTCATCCAGAATCCTAAGGTTGCAGGGAACTGGTGTCCCAAGATCTCAGACTCTGCCCCACCATCAGACTATGCATCTCGTAATATGTCTTGATTCTGGTCTGAATAATAAAGGCTCACATCCTCATCTTGGTTCTTCTACTCCTTGGAAAGCTCCCCTAAGCACAAGAACAACTGCTCTTAACTCTGGTTGATATCTGACTTCCTTTCTTCCCTTTGAACAATTTTGGTTCGCAATTTGATTGGTCTTGTTCCCAATACATTAGTTGCTTACCTCCTCTGTGCCTCGGCGCCAGCACAAGCGTAAGACACATCAGAGGGTCAGGAGGCTCCGCGTGGTCAGAAGGTCAGAAGGCTCCGCCTGGAAAGGGGTTTTAGCTACTAGGAATTTCTAACAGCTTATTTCCTATGTAGACACCCCCCGCCCCCCGCCCCGAGCCCGGAACAACTTTTAGTCTGAGGTGATCTCTAACCTCTCATCTTTACTTAATATATGTTATATACCTAATGTGCTGAAAGCAATAAAAAAACAAAAGGTGAGATGATGCTCCCCTTCTAGAATTAACATGTTTGTACTCTGTGCAGCCCAAGCCGTCTTATGTTTTCATGACAATAATTAAGTAAGTCTGGGCACTAGCTGTTGGACATGTGGGGTGCAATGGATCATAAAATGGAGGGATACACACTTGGAATGTGAAAGGAAATCATCCAAATATTGGGAAACATGTACTGAGCGTTCACCATGCACTTGGCCGTCTGCTCACCCTGTCTCGTGTGGTCTTCGGAGCAGGCAACTCACTGGTTAGGAGTAGCGGCTCTGCAACCACAGCACATGAGGACACATCCCCGAGTGGCCCATGTGTGGTCACTTAATACCTCTGCGCCTCGGTTTCCTTGCTATGAAATAAAGGTAAAACCCCGGGGGCTTGTGTGAAGGTTGAGAGTTAACGTAAGCAAAGTATTGTTTCTGTCTCTCTTGTAGAAGAACCTGAGGTTAAGGATAGCTAAATAACTCCCCCTCGGCCACACAGGTGATGGCCGGCAGGGCTGGGATTTGAGAGTAAATAATCTGACTGCATCATACTGGAGAAAGGCCTCGTTTTTACCAGCTTCTCTCGTGCTGTTGGGTTCTTTTGTATGCATCCTTATCCAGCCCTCACACTGCCTTCTGAGTGGAAGTGACTGACCATTGCCCACGAAGATTTCAGACAGGGAAACAAGCTCAAGACTTGAGGCAGCTCGCCCTCGGTCACACACTTAGAAATCAGCAGGGCCGGGAGCTAAGTGCCGGCTTTGGAATTCCCAGGCCTGTGGTCTTTTCAGGACCCGCAACCCCACGCTCTTGATGGGGGGGGCGGGGAGGGCGCATGACCATCAGACCCGTACTGCCCCCACTGCAGGGGAGAGTGAGCTGGATGACCATGCTTGACATCAGTGAGGCCCTCACCTATGCCTCGCCCAGTGCCTCATTAATTAAAGCAGGTGCCGGGGCCCCTTTGTCAGTAATTCTCCAGAGGATCGGATGTACATCAAAGTTTGACAATCACCCTCCTCAGGCTGTTCTGTAATCTGGGAAAGAATAAAGATTGCCATATCCAGCTGAAGAAGGTTAAACAATTCAGTTAAGTAGACGAGATGGGGCATTTTCCTCATTCAAATTTTTTGATTACCCTGTGGTCAGAATCAACCTCATTTCAGAATTGTTTACTGTCTTATTTATATCCCGGTGCTTTCTTCCTCCTTCTGTATATGTCACCTTCCAAGCCCTGTGACCATCTGAACTTTGTGTCATCAACCCCTTTGACTGCACCAGCAGATTTCCTTCCCTTTGTTGGCTTTTTATTATTAATCAGTACCGCTCAGTAGAATTCATCACAGTATTAGAATAAAGTGAGCTATATGTGTAATATGAGAAATTTACTCAATAAACTTTACACAGAGAAACTGGTGACTTGGAGCATTTACTGTGCTGAATAAAATATAATGAGATCGCTTTCTCTGCAGACTACTACAGCACAGACAGAGGCAAGCCAAATGTGTTCTCAAAACATGTGCTGGGAAGTTCAGCTGCCTCAGAATGAGGTCACAGAGGGTGTGGTGGAACCGGAACCCGTGAACGCTGGAAATAATTTCCGGTGGTGGCAAATGTCAGGAGTTGAAGGGAAATAGCCATGGTTTTGAATTCTGGCTTGATCACTTTCTAACCATGAGACTCCACATATGTCACTTACCTCTCAAATGCATATAACGGACATAAAGTCCCAGCATGGCACCTAGCATCATGGGTGCCCAACCAACGGGGTTCCTTTTCTCCTTAGCTCTGGTCTGTTCAATCCACAAATATTTACTGAGCACCTACTATGTGCCATGCATTATTCTAGATATAGCTGTGAACAAGAGCCCAAGTCTCTTTCTTCATACCTCTAGAGGGGGCGACAATAGAATCATAAGCCAAGATGTAACCTCTGAGACTGGGAAGTGCTGTAGAGAAAATACAATACGGTAATGAGAGAGAGTGACCAGCAGTAGATCCATGGGGCTTTTTTGAGACCTGAACGTCTGTTCTGTCATTTTCTTTCCTCATCTCAGCATGAAATGCCAGGAGTAATTATATGAAAAGAAGGAGAGAAAAATCTCTGAACCAAACTGTACTGCAGTTATTTCTTTCATTTCATCTTCTGGGTTTTTTTCAAGATGTTCTTCCTCATCAAAGATAAATCAGCAGGTCCTAAGTGCATGAAGATTAATTAATGATTCTTCTTAAAAAGTTCAAATCATCACAATTCCTCGGGATTACATTGTTGGAAAGGGAAGAACCACCGCATGGCAAATTTTTAGGGATGAATTGTGCAGCTTCACAATGACTTCATGTGTGGCTTCGAGTTTGAAATTGCACATATGTTAGTGCAGCCAACACGCAAAGCTGCCAAAAGTTGGCCGATCCAACGCTCTATTAGCCAAGAGTCATGTGTATGGCTTTGAAAAACAATCCATGGTCTGAAATGTTTCCTTTCTTAAAATGGTGCTGCAAACCTCACTTGGGTCTGAGACAGCATCTCTCCATAATGAAGGTCACAGCATAGATAATTTGTACCAGAGGAGTCTTTGTCTTTCAATCAGCCCACTATCTGTGGCCAGAATATTCTTGGCTGTAACAATCCAGATGATTGTCTCATTACTCCATTATGCCTTTATCACCATCATGTAAACCCCAATTATGGATCCACGAGTTAGAACGAAAATTTTGTGTACACGGCAACACAAAATGCACAGGTCAGTGTTTTTGATTGTCCAATACAGTACTGATATTTTTCTGTTTAATTTATAAAAATGTGGTCTCTCCAAATTACAAACACATTTCTAGAAATTGTTTTGAAAACAAGCTCCCAAGTTAAAATGCAAGGACTGAAAAATAAGAGCAAAGAGGAGGAGATTAGGACATTGAAGTTAATTAATCGGTAGTAGAGAGGGTTGTGGGGCAATTCAGTGATGCTCCTTGTGGCTCCAAAGGAATCTCACCCAAAGAACGGTGGTGAGCTGCTGTCCAGAGGGGAAAGAAGGAGAAGGGAGCTTCTGTTGTACATGCACTTTTATGACAGATACTACTCCCAGCATGTTAAGTATATGAAGTCTTCATCACGACCCTAGTGTGGCTATTATTTGCTTGTTCTACAGATGAGAAGCTGAAGCTTGGTGCAGTTAAGTAACAAGGAAGTTCAGCACCAGCTAGGAAGTGGCAGGACAACCTGAATCCAGGACTGCCCTGCTGCACATCCCACTCTACCACTCTGCTGGAGAAAGATAAAGGGTTTCCCCCACCAACCCCCCCTACACACATGCAATACACATTCTATTTAAGTAAGGAAAGAATGTACTACAAGTTTTTAAATGTTGAAATGGCCTCCTGAGGGAAGAGGCTGAGGAATTGTCTTCTTTGGAGGTCTATTAAACCCAGATTGGTTATCATACACGTCTGGTATGACTTCACTGTGGTCCTTCCCCAAGGTGAAAAGATAGACAAAATGATTTCTCAAGGTCCTTTCTAGTTTATCCAACCAAAGGCCAAGTCTACATCCATACAAGCAAAATGGTGGTGACAAGACAAGTCTGGTCATCCTGCTGTCCCTCCCCGGCTCCATGCCGAGTGCTTTGGCTGGAGTGATGTCCAGACTTTGTGGAAGTACCACAGTCACTCGGATCACAGGCTCTGCTGGCCATTTCCCCACAACCAGGGAGGGGACCCAACTCTGTTCCAGTTTGTGCCCAACCAAAGGAAAACCATTCCAGTGAATCTATTATCTAACTTGATGGCTATACTTCCAATGTTTCAGAACTACAAACTGGGACCAAATTGGCATAAAAAATAGAACATAGTTAGAAAATAAGAATGTCTTCTACAATTCTGGCTACTACGTGTATCAGTTAGGATTGCATTTATCTGTGAGCATCAGAAAATCTAGTTCCTTTCACATGTAAGGGGTTTATTTTTCTCACACAACGAAAAGTCGAGAGGTAGATGATCCAAGGATGATGTAGCTAATTCAAGATGTCACCAGGAAATCAGGCTCCTTCTATTTTCTTGCTTCACTTGTGTTGGTTAGCATGTGGCTTTCGTCCTCATGGTGGCATGAGGTGTTGAGGCCTCATGGTGGCCCCTCCAGGTGTTGAGTTCATATTCCAGGCAGGAAGGCAAAAACCTTCTTGTAAAACTTTGCATTTTTATTTGGAAAAGGAAACCCTCTTCCAGGACTTTCCATGTACATAGGCACCCCTTGCTGCAAGGAGATCTAGAGGTTTGTGTATAGAAAAAGGCAGGGGGGAAAGTAGATGGGGTAGGTTTTGAGAGAGTCAAGCCTACAGTACTTGTCAAAATTGTCCACAAATTCCTACTTCTGAAAGCCATGAATTTGGAATTTGGAATTTGATACATAAATAAATATTAAATAAACATTTGTTAGTTCCATCTATTTTGATACTTAACTTTGAGCATGAAAATATTTTTAAAACAAGTGGTAAGGGGCAGGTAGGGAAAGGATTCTACTCAAAGTACCACAGAGTAGGGGGAAGAAATGGATCTGAGTGTCAGATCAAGGTCTGAATTCTAGTTCATACCTAATTAGGTATGGGATGTCTGTGGGCCTTCATATTTATTTATATTTAAAATAGGGGTAATCCGGGCACCTGAGTGGCTCAATCTGTTACATATAAAATAGCTCAGGTCATGATCTCAGAGTCGTGAGGTCAAGCCCTAAGTCGGGCTCCCCGTTCAGCAGCAAGTCTGCTTTAGCAACCCATAAAATTACTTTAGAATTAAAAAGATGTGTAAGCTTATAAATAATATATCATATAAAGAGTCTGGCACTTAGTAGGCATTCAAGAAATGATAGTTTTGCTTTGCACCTTTTATCCAGCAAGTGTGTAAACTTTATGAGCTAACAGTTGAAAAATCAGCTCTTTGATTGCAAGAAATGAGAACAAATCCACTGAATGGTGTGTAGCCTTGCTCTATCAGTGCACGCCAAGATTCTTTCATTTTGAGCTTCATCACATTATCTTAGCAAACCAGACAAAAATGTCCAAGTGATTTTGTTTTCCAAACTGCATCATACACTTCAAAGTGCCATCTGCTTGTGACTTGTTACAAAACAGTCAACAGAGCCATTTGGTGACATTTAAAAAAGTGACCAGTGTTTGTTACCAAGGGACATAATTCCTAGAATTTGTGCAATTTGTTCTGTGTTGTTGAGATGTGAAGTAAAGCCTGCACAGAAACTCTCAGCTGTTTCAATACATTATCCTCATCTTAATCCCCGAAGCCAGGTCTTAAATTGCATTTCTTTCCATTTTAATTATCTCCCCATGTCACCCCAACCTTTCCAGTTAAAGGTGGATATTTAAAGCTTATCACCTCATAGTCACCACTGCAAAATTAAAAAGGGAGAATGAAACAAACCAAAAAGAGTTCACAACTTTGCCAAGTCAAAATCCACCCATCAGCCAAAATCTCATGTCTGCACTATGATCAGGTGGATAAAAATGATAGAACATAACTCAAAGTCATTGGCTTTTGTTCATATATGAGTGAACCTTTTAAAGTCATCTTTAGCAAGCCATTTAACTTTATTCTCCGCATCCTTACCTGGAAAAATTAAGGAACATCCCTGCCCCTCCCATCTCACTTGGTTGATATGAAAACCATTGAGATAATGTGCTAGATGTGCCATTCAAAATAACACATGATATACTCAAACGTGTTTCAGCATTTCCTGTCTATTGTAGTACAGTTTGTACCATATCATAGTGCCTAATGAATTGCATAACCTTCTCAGATTCTCCTCTGATTTCTCACCTTATCTTAACCTTTCTTGACAAGAGGCCACTGCTCTTCCGTCACTCTCTCTTCCATACCTCAGTGTGAATGTAGCCAGTTTTTCCTGGCTTCTACCTGATTTCTAGTTGTTTAGACTACATATCCAGGTCTCTGCAGGCTGAACACCTCTTTTTCTGTCTAAAATGAAGCCAAATTCATTTCACGTTCATTAAATGTGTGCTTATTTACTGAATCAGAAGTGATCCAAATAGACAAAAATCCCTGCCCTCCTTCAGATTACATTTCAGTCCTCTGGCCTCACCAGTGTAGGCATGCTGATGAGGACATCTCAAAGTCAACAATCTGATATCACGCTGTCTTTTCTCACTAAGATCCTTGCCCCAAGTGTTTCTGTGCTGTGCTAACATGTGCTCATGAATTCCTGCACAACAGTCACCCTGTAAATCATAGTCCTCTATGCAAATCACAAACCTGGATGGGGTCCAACTTGAGAACGGTAACATTCAAATGATAGATGTAATCTCTTGTTTTCCCAAAGTTGATCATCTTCATGCAGCCAGAGTGGTGCTAAGTTCTGGGTAGAGACAGAGAGAAAGCCACTTTCCTATGGTGAGTCACCTGGCTCCAAAGTAGTTGTGCTTGTACCCAGAGATTAAAATCTTTACTGGAAATATCTTCCTGAAAAGTTTCCCTGGAAACATTTCTTTCAACATCTGACATGAACAACTCTCTCCATAAAGACTGAAAACCAGTCACTGGGCAGGAAATAGAAATAATTTATACCCTCTACTGTCCATATATACCCCCCTCCCCATTCAGATATGTGTGCGCGCACATCCCCACACCTCTTACCTCTCCTTAGTGGTCAATATCCTACTTTAGTTGGCCTTGCTTGGAGCACTCTAGAAACCAGTGAAATCTGGGCCATCTCTCTAACTGTTGTCCCTTCAAATTAGTAGAGCTTGGAAATAGTTATTTCCATCTGCTCCCAAGCACAGAATGGCCAGGCCCAACTGAATGCCTTCAGGTAGCAGCTTCTGACGCACTCTTAGAAACGGCTGATTTGCTTTCTTCACCTTTTATTGGTCCTGCAAGTTGCTTTTAACCCACCCAGTCCATTTTTCTTAGAAGAACAGAGAAGTATGGTAGTTAGAGGTGGATCGAGGCAGCCAAGTCAAGGTTATTTCAGGATGGAAAAGACTTCAACATTGATACAGACTGAGAGCAACCAGCCAATGCTAGCAGATGGATACTAGAGAATGAGAGAAGGTATCTGAGCCAAGTAATCTAAGAGAGGCAAGAGGTAGATCGAGACAACCCCCCAGGGGTGTGTTCGGTTTTCAATAAGCACGGGTCCTGCCTCACGCCAGTGTCAAATGAGACTGACAGGAAGCAAATGAGAATGGATGGAAATGTGGATAAATTAGGGATGATAGAAAAATTGCAGGGATCCTGATCGTGCTCTCTGTTTTTCTCTAGAAGGTTGGAAGTGGGATCATTGCTTATGATAAGGACAGTGAGCTGATTAAATGTGTACTGCAAGTACCCAGCCCAGTTCTCACCATAGAGAAAGCACTAGAAAAAAAATTATATTTACTTCTTTTCCCCGTGACAGATTGAAATCTATAGCAAATGTTTATCTCCAAAAGACATCATATAAAAATAGCCACCATGACACCAGCCGTATATTTTGCATTTTAAGTGAAACACATGAGATTTCCTGAAACTTTTATTTTAAACTCTGAACTATAATGATCTCTCTACACTCATCTCAGTTTTGAAAATAACTTGGCTCAAGTGCAAACTGTCAGAGAAGCCCTCTGACCACACATATTCTCTTTCTGTGACCCACAAGCCTGGAGAATGTTCTGGAACTTTGCCAGCAAAGAGGTGTGTGGAGGAAGAAAGCTGAACTCTTGGAGCTTTTGATTTTGGTGCTGTTAAAATGGTTCCAGACATGACAAATGAGAGGGAGATAATCTAAAACATGGATTGTTTCCATGTTTGCCCTTTGAAGATTTTAATAAGCATCAGCTTTCTTGGGCCAAATCAGGTTCTTAGCTTCCAAATGTTTCAGATTTAGACGGTCTTCCTTTGACTATTTGAAATCATAAGGGTCCGTTTGGGGAGGTTTCATGCTCAAACTTGAGGGCAGCTGGCTGACACACCACAGCAAGTAGTGGTCTCTGAGGAGAGAAGAGGTTCTCCTTTTGCTTGCCCTACCACCCTTCGCCCACAACATGATGGGGAGGAACATGGATGTGGGTGGACTAGGTCCAGATTCAGCCAGGTTTGAAGGTTCCCAAGAGGAGACTTCTCTTATATGAACAAGGGTTATGAGTTTGAGATTTCCTGAACACTGGTTTTCTCAATCTCTCTCTCTCTCTCTCTCTCTCTCGTAAGTAAGTACTGGTCTCTTTGACTTGTCTTTTAAGAATTCTGGTCACCCACAAGATCGGTATAGTCATAGAGAGCCAGGATTAAGTAGTCACAAAGTGCCTGGCACTATTCTAGGCACTTGGGACAGAGCTGATATCAAAACAGCCCAACTTCCTCCTCTAGATGTTACAGTCCACTTGAGGAGTAGACAAACAAACAAAGACAACAAAAGATGTGCCTGTCATGACGTGATGAAGACAATGAAGAGGGAAGTGGGTGAGAGAGAGGCAGGTGTGCTGCTTTAGAAAGGTGGGTCAGGGAAGACTGGGGCCAAATCCAATACTTGAGCAGAGACTGGAAGATAAAGAGGAATGAGTCATGCCAGCCTCTGGGGGAAGAGCATTTTGGGCTGGGGAGTAACAACACGGAGAGAAGGCATGATTGATGGCCCTTGGTTCATTCCAGAAATAAGAGGATGCCAGGTGGCTGGAATGAAGTGCATGAGGCAGGATGTGAGATCAGAAGGGAGTGGGGATCAAGCCCATCTAAGGCCTTGCAAGGACCTTGAGCTTTTATCTCAAGGGATGCAGGAAGCTATTGCAGGGTTTTGAGTGACTGACAGGCTCTGACTTAAGTTCTAAAACCAGTCTAAGACTGCTATTTGGGAAATGGACTGTTGGGTGAATGATATCATCCCTGCTCCAGTTCTCAGCAGGCTTGCCAAACTTATTATTATTTCAACAACAATAGCAGGCTCAGTTGATAAAGAATTCACAGACCAAAATAAAATGGACATGCATAAAATGTCTGACAACAATTCACCTTACAGCTTATATTTTACATTGCATTGCTCCGCTTGAGGGCAGACTAATCCCACCACAGCACAGTAATAAAATGTAATTAATTTGATTAAGGACATTTCTCTTTGTGACATTTTATTTCACCAGCCAGAAAGCTCAAATACCAGACAGCTTTGTTCAAGACCTGAAAGCCAAAGAAAAAATTGTCTGTTGCCTTTGTTTTCCCTGGACCTGCCTTTCCTGACAATCAGTGATATCCCCCAGAATGTGGGAAGGATGTTTGTGTCCCAGCCCAGCTCGCCAGGCTTATGGAGTCCTACTTGGGCATTTATGACCAAAGCTCTAGCTGTAACAAGATGCTCCTTTGTCTGGCCTTGTCTCTTGTATATGGGACTCTTTGGGGCCAGCGGGGGGAGGGGGGAGGGGCTAATATAGAAACGAGCTAATTGAAGACTTAGGTGTGGGAAATCATGGATCCTAATCAAATACTGTTTCTCATCATTGGTAGATTTTATTTAATGACTTCATCAACAAATACATGTCCCTACTATACACCAGGTACTGTTCTAGATGCTCAGGACTCAGCAACCAAAAGCACAAACAAAAATACCTATCTCCACAGAGCTTCCATTTCATAGGTGAAGACAGATGATTCCAAAATAAACTAAAAACATAGTATGTTATATAATAATACACGCAATGGGCCAAAAAAAAAAAAAAAGGCAAAGAAGGGAGTATGGAATGGCTGGATTTGTAATTTTGGGAAAAGTGATTAGAGAGGTCTCACAGGGAAAGAGAAGTTTGAGTGTAAAGCTGAAGTGGTGGTACAACAAGATGATGATCAATATAGATAGTGTAGTTCTCGGTATAAATATAGATACAGATGTAGATGTAAATATACACGTATGTATACATGTACACATGCATGAACACATTACCTGCACATATACATATAGGTATTAATGATCTAAGCATAGGTATAGATATGGACATACATCTGAGGGAAAGCTTTCTAGGCAGGAAGGACAGTGTATGCAAATATCCTTGAGGAACACCCTTGAAGAGCAGAACAGAGACAGTGCAGCTGGAGCCAAGTGAGCAAAGAAGAGATAGGTAGATTATGGGTTTACATGGTGGGGAGGGGCAGGCCATCGAAGGTTTGTGGCTCATTCCAAGCCTTTATTTTGTAGTCTGAGTAAGAAGAGATGCCATCAGAGAGTTGTACAAGAGTGCTCTTCCTGCCAAGTGCCTTCTTCAAGGGCAGGAGCAAGACCAGGTGGAAATAGTTGCAATAACTCAGGCAGGAGCTAACGTGGAAAGGAACAAAGGTGGCAGCAGTGAAGATGGTGAAGAAAGGTGAGATGCTTGAGACGGTGGTTAAGGAGAGCCACAAAGAGTTGTCACTAAGGTACGGTTCATGGGAATGAGGAACATCAAGGGCAACCGCAAGGTATTTGGTTTGAGCATCGGAAAAAAATCGTTACCAATTACATGAGGAAGAACATGGCAGAAAGAAATGACAGAGAGCAGGTTGGTGGTGGGAGCTTGTATGTCTTCTGATTACTTCTATTTTCTGGTTAGAAGGGACAGGTTATGGAGATCTGTGCATCATTTTGAAGACCTGGGGCTTTACCCAGAAGACCAGGGTTCTTAGTCTTGTGATGTGACAGGGGCCCTTTGGAACACTTAAGATTGTGGTCTTACCTCTACTCTCACATAACCCTGCACATCCATTCTGCCTGCCATGCCAGGGAGAATTTGTCATTTGTCTGTCAGTGTTCAACCAGAGAACCAGTACCAGTAGAAGATAATATATATTAATCAACATATAGTAAGCAATCGGACTCTGCAATTGTGAAGATGGTCTGGAGATTCCAAAATCTGTAGGGAGACCTCCAGGAAGGACACACTAGGACTTTTAGGCATGAAGAGATGCTGCAGAACTTAGGTGGGATTTCTTCTTTGTTCGGGAAGCCTCAGCTCTGCTCTTAAGACCTTTTAATTGACTAAATCATGCCCACCAGATTACCTAGAAAAGCCTCCTTTACTTAAAGTCAACTGGTTATAGATTTTAATGACCTCTGCAAAATTCCTTCATGCCAAAACCCAGATGAATGTTTGATGAAAATCTGGGGACTGAAGCCTAGCCAATAAAACTGACCATGGCATCAGTATATTCCCTAAAGTCTATAGATCCACGGCTGCGGGCTCTTATTGTGAGCAAGCAGGAGTCCATGAAGGGAGAAGGGTAAGATGGTCCACCTTGCAGCTCAGGAAGATCAGATCTTCATGCTTAAGTAGTAAAAATTCTTAGTAAAGAATTTGAGTAAACAGTACTAAAAATAAAATATGACTTTCTCCAGTGCAAATCCATGTGAACTACAGTTGGTCTCAGTGGGAAATCAAGCAAGCTGGAAAGAACCCCAAAGAAAAGTTATTCCAAATTTCCCTGGATATCTCAAGAAAGGGAGTATCTGTCCAGTATGCAAGGATTTTTAAGTAATAGTTCAAAATTCTTAATAACTATCTCATCTTCCACTGAATTCACAATTAATGAGTTGACATATCTTTACAGGCACCTAATCAGTGCCCAGGATTCCAGTGAAAAAGGAAAAAGATAATTAGCCACAGTCTGCCTCACCCCTTGTCAAGAAGCAGTCTCTTTGGGGGTCCATCAGTTAGCGCTCTTTCAACCGAAAGTGACAGAACACCCAACTCAAGATGCTTTGAAGTAAGAAATGGGGAGGGGATTTCTTAATGCATAGAACTAAAATCTCAGGCAGCTCTTCTGGCTTCAGGTTCTGTTGAATTCAGTTACTCTAAGGATATGGCCTGAACACTGTCTTTCCACATCTCTTGGTTCTGCTTTTCCTTGAGTTGACTTCACTGTTGGTCAAGTCTCCCCTTACAGTGGCAGGTAGGGTCACCCACAGCTACAGGCCTACATCCTTATCAGCAATCCCAGCAGAAAAGTCCCACCACTGGAGTTTCTCTGAACTCATTTAAGTCACTAGCTCTCCCTTGAATGAGTAATTGTGACCAGAGTAATGTAACACCCTGGAGAGGCTGGGGCATGGGCAGACCTCACCAGAACTGCAAGTTCTGAAGGGAGGAGAGAAGAAAAGGTCCCCAAGGGAAAATCAAGAGGCTATTCCAGAAGAGGGAATGGATGTTTGGTAAACAACAAGAGTCAAAGCCCTCTACAGGAACATTGCAACTCAAGATCCAGAAACCAGGGCAAGTCAGAAGAGAACTGAGAATTCCACTGGGCTCCCTGCCCTAAACCACAAGGCTGTTTCCTCCTCTCTAAGGGCAGCTAATAACAACACTTACTCTGTTTCACAACCGCAACCATTCTTAAAAGTCAAATGAGATATATGCTAATATACCTTATAAATAATAAACATTATGTATTTAAAAAGATATAATGACAGCCTAATCAACGAAGTGAGGCTGGGTTTGTGCTGGAAAGGGGAAGCAGGAAGGCAGAGAACAAGCAGGAAGAAATACCACTATTTGGACGAAGTTACTCACAGGTAAAGAGATTTGTTTTGGTTTGTTAGCGTAGTCAACATAGTTAACACAGTTAGCCTTAGTAAGTTTGTATTCAGAATTCTATGGGCAAGAGTGAATAAAATAATAGTAGTGAGAGGTGCCTGGTTGGTTTAGTGAGCTGAGCATCAGACTCTTGGTTTTGGCTCAGGTCATGATCTCAGGGTCCTGGGATCAAACCCCACCGCAGGCTCTGTGCTCAGCGTGGAGTCTGCTTCTCCCTTTCCCTCTGCCCCTCACTCCCTCCACACTCTCTCTCCCTCCCTCTCTGTCAAATAAATAAAATCTTTTTAAAAAACATAAAAATAATAGTAGTGAGAGTTATAGATTTGTTCCCTACTAACTGCGTGACTTTGGGAAAGTTATTTTAACTTCTCACTGTCTGTTTCGTCATTTGTAAAGCGGCATTAATAGCAGTACCCGGCCTCATAGGATAAATGCGAGAATTAAATGTGTTAATATAGATGAAGTGCTGGGCATAGACTAAGTGTTCTACGAATATTAACTATTGTTATCGGTCCTCAAAACCCCTTGGTAGGTATTCTTAACACCACTTTTCTACATTAAAACATAAAAGAATTTAGTGGATAAGGAAAGATGTGAACCCAGATTTGACTGACTGAATTTCATGCTCTTTCTGTTGCAACAAGGACTTTGTAAATACAGGCAGGCAGGGAGGGAAGGAGAGGGAAGAAAGGAGGGGCAGAAAAGCATTCACAAGTATCCAGATCCTTAACCTGGATTTACTTTCACAACAGTTCACCAGAGATTGTGGAATATTCCTTTAGCCTTGGATTGAGTGATATTAATTTAAATGGCTTTGTTAGAGAAAGTTTTGGCCAGCACAAAAGGAAGTGAAAATTTGAGAAATGTGCCAGAGACACCAAGCTGAATTTAATTGTTCTTCTCTGGAAATTCCCAAACTCTCCATTCCTCCAGACATCGAGAAACTCAACTCCATTTTCCTCCCAGGAAGCCCGGATGGCACAGCCATCCACCTCGTGGTCCTCACCTGTGTCTAGCTAGAAGCGCTCACCTGACATCCCTCATTCGCTCCTCATCCCAGCCCCAGAGTGGCTCTTGCCAGCATCACAGCCCCAAGGACAGAAAAGGAGAGAGTGACAGAGCCATTTGTGAGCCAAGCCTCACCCCCAAGCCTTCTGCTCCTTCAGCTCTGTGCTGGCCTCTGTCCGTGAAAGCAGCCCCAGCCCTGGGCCCTTGACCCCCCTGCCACCCTGCACAACCCTGTGGGACATCCATGTCCATAGCCTCTCCAGGGACGTCCAGTCGCAGCCCTCGTTCCCGGAGAGCGCCACCAGAAGCTTCCCCGGAACCGTCAGGCAGAGCACAGAGAGTAAGGTAAGAGGCTTTAGAGCCAGGAATTCCTGGGAATTCCCACTTGGCTCTCCGTGAGCCTATTTCCTTTCTCCAGCACCTAACGGTAAACAGCAATAATTACCATATGAAAAGAGCACCAACAGGTTTTTCAGGAGGGAATGGAATGAAATGAAAACATAGGAGTGAGAATAACCAGGAAACTAGGCGCATGCCAAAACCTGAGAGTTTGTTACCCCCACACACATACCGACAAGGAAATAATCATAACAATTGCAATAAAAGCCCCAAAATGGTCGGTGAGCTTGCCTGGAAGCCTCAGTTCCCTAACTGAAAACCAGGAGCCTCTGACACTCATCCCTCAGGGCCTTTTGCAGAACCCTCCCCTGTGGTCAGAACCCAGGGTGCCTGGGCTGCTGGAGCTTCCAGAGAGGCCAGGAGCAGACCTTCCAGGCAAGCTAAAACACAGGGTTCCCAGCCCTGGCCTTTCTCAGAATCCCCTGGGAACCAGTGAAGAGACAAACCCCTAGTCTTGACACCTAAAGATCCTGACCCTGTGTAGTGTGGTGCCTGGGATTTTGAAAACCTGGAAGTTCTGGATTTGAACACCACCACTCCATGCAACTTCCTTACTGTGTGACCTGGGACACAGGAGGCCACCTCTCTGAGCCTGTTTCCTCAATGTTTTTAAAATGAGGCAAACCTGCCTATTCCATAGGGTGGTTGTGACAACCAAACTTGTGAAAGCGTGAGCAACAAGCAGGGCTGTTCACGGTAAACATGCGCTTATTGAGGACCTGCCATGTGCCAGGCTCTGTTTTAAATATGGGGGACACAGTGAACAAAACAGAAACTCAGCACGCACCCGGACCTTCCAAACAATAAAATAGTAACCACTCCCTACCTCAGAGGATGGCACAGCACTCAGGGAAAAAAACAGAACAGGGATGGGGGCACGGGGCCAAAGCAGGGGGAGTTCTATTTCATACTAGGGGCAGGAGGGGCTCAGATGCGTGATGTTTGAGCAGAACCCTAAAGAAGGTAAGGGCACGAGCCTCTGAAAGCCTAAAATATAAGCATTCCAAGCAGAGAGAAAGTCCCATGCGAAGGCCCTGGGGTCAGAACACGTTTGGAATATTTGAGGAAGAGTGAGATAAGATAGTGTGGCTGAGGCAGAGGGAGACAAGAGGTAATGACGGGAGCTGAGGTCAGAGAGAAACCCAAGGACAGACAGAGGAGAGCCTTGCCGGCCACTGTAGCCAAACAGCGAGCTCTGCAGAAATAGCAGTTGAACTGACACAAAATGAAAGACAGCCTAAATGTACATCAAGAGGAGTAGGCCTACATAAGTCATCATTTGCTCATACCACAGAACTCTGGGCGGAGACGGACATTCACCAGAGACTGTTGAGTGAAGAAGCATGTTGTGGGAAAGAGATCTGTTTGGATCCCATTTTTGAAAGAAATGTATCTCGATATGAGTACATGTCTGTGCAGAGTAAAAAAGATGTGGAAGGATGTGCATACAACATGGTTAGTAGAAGTCTTTGAGGGTCAGGATTCAAAGGAGGAGATTTATGGAGAGGGACTCTCACATTTAACTCTATATCCTTCCATATCATGTTCATTTTTTTGCAAGAAATATATTTATTTTGTAATTTTCAAAAACCACAAAATATGCGTTGGATCCAAATAGGATTGGAATCTTCTCTTCACGTTTCAGGGGTCACGGATGAGATCGTGAGGAATCTTACAGGTTGTAAACCGTAAGACATGGCTCTGGCACTTTCTTACCCAAGGAACCGAAAGTGTCTTGGGAAGAAATCTGTACCCAAAGGAATTCTAATCACTAATAAGAATTTGAGCACTTCATTTGTTTCCCAAAAGGATTTGAGCAGGATGGTCTCAAAATGTACCTGTGGGACTTTAACTTTGGGAGGTGACCAGCTGATAACACGGAGAGGCTGAGCTCTGAAAGATCTTTATTACTTACATTTCCTGAGAGGAAGGGCGTACCGTGACACCCAGGGCCACTTGGGGAAGCGCCTGGTTTGGTTATAAGACAGAGGGAGAGAGAGAGATCCCTAAGGGACAAAACCTTTGTTGTGTTTTCCATAAGAAAGCTGAGGCAGGTCAGAGAACACAAGATTGGCTAGTTTCAGGGGCGCCTGGGTGGCTCGGTTGGTTAAGCGACTGTCTTCAACTCAGGTCATGATCCTGGAGTCCCGGGATCGAGTCCCACATCGGGCTCCCTGCTCAGCGGGGAGTCTGCTTCTCCCTCTGACCCTCTTCCCTCTCGTGCTTTCTATCTCTCATTCTCTCTCTCTCTCTCTCAAATAAATAAATAAAATCTTAAAAAAAAAAAAAAAGATTGGCTAGTTTGAATAATTCCAGCAGGTTTGGGGGCATAGGGACTGTCCCCAGTTGTCAGGTAGCTGGCCCTGAGGTGATTTAGGGCAGGAGGAATACAGATTTGAAGAGTTTGATAAAGGATTTGTTGGGGGAGTTGAGGTGGGATCTGGGCTCTGGACTGGACTTTGCATATAAAAGTCATGCTCTCCAGGGCGCCTGGGTAGCTCAATGGGTTAAGCGTCTGCCTTCAGCTCAGGTCATGATCCCAGGGTCCTGGGACCATGCCCTGCTCAGCGAGGAGCCTGCTTCTCCCTCTTCCTTTGCCCCTCCCTGTGGCTCGTGCTCTTTCTCGCTCTCTTTCTCAAATAAATAAATAAAATCTTTAAAAAAAAAAAAGTTATGCTCCCAGGTGAGCCTTTGCCATCTCTAAAAATTGGCTAGCCCTAGGAGGAGCAGTGTCTCCCCAGTCAGTGAGGCCATAAATCCCAGAGCATCAGGAATACAAAATATAAGACAACCGGTGAATTTAATTGGCTCTGTTATGAATTAATGTCAAATAGATTCAGAATCTAAGAAAACACAGTTACAACAATGACCCATTTAAAAGAGGCCAGTGTCCTGGGTCATAACTCAGACATTCTCTGCTGCCAGGGTTGAGGGGGGAAAGGTACAGAGATGCAGGGCCAAGACCTGGGAATCCAGAGCAGGGCAAATATTTTAAATGACTTTGAAAAAACACCAGAAAATCATAGAACCTCTTATGTGCTGAGCAAATACAGAGTACCCTAAGTATATTACCTCTAATAACCCTTTGAAACACGTATTACCATCACCATTATACAGATGAGAAAACCAAGGCTCAGAGAGGCTAAGTGTCTTGCCCAAAGTCATCTGGCCAGTAAATGGTGGAAGTAGGGTTTAATCCTCAGCCCGTATGATTCCAGATTCAAAGCCCCATTCCTCATAAATCTGGGTTCAAACCAGGGTAGATGCTGATCTTTAAAGAGATTGATTGGTCGGGGGGTGGTGGTGAGGAGGAAGAAGCAATGACAGCTGTCAGCAACGGTGTCCCCTTAAATGTCACTGAGACTCTCACAAGGATCCCAGGGCAGATGTCATTCCAAGCCCAGCCAGGCAGCAGGAATGGGAGAGGACTACAGCTGGAGGGTGCCCAAATGTGAAGACTCAGCCATCTGTCCCGCATCCTGGGCCCCCGTGGTTCAGATCCCCACTGAGGTAGCCTGAGCCAGCCTCAGTGGGGTCTGACTAGAGACCAGACAGAGAGGGACTGGCTGTGGATGGGAGGGGAGCAGGCCTCTAAATGGGAGGGCCAGGGAGCAGACAGGGACTGGTACAGAGGACCATGAATAGCATGTCACAGAGCAGGAGAGGTCCCATCTGGAGGTCAAGTGAATAAGCACAGGGGCACACTAATGTCTGTGAACTTCTAGCATTCTTTGTGATCCAGGGGGGAATCGATCAGTATTGACGGAATACCAACCATGTGCATGACACAGGGGATCATACTTTAGTTTTCCCAAAAGCGAACCCTGAGACAAAGACTTGGGGGCAGATTGATTTTGCGCACAAAGCAAAAAGTGTGCATAAAGAAAAGAGATAATAAAGCAAAAAAGGAGGGGTGTTATCGAATGGATCAGCACTGTGGGCAGCCGAGGCTCCATCCCTCCAGGGACTCTGAGGAGCCATGTAAAACACGCCTCAGGGTGGTCTCATCAAAGATAGGGAGGCTAAGGTATTTATCCACCAACCCATGTCCCTCATAGGTTGAGGATCGCCCCTGGGGGTCCCCATCACCAGCACTTGCTGGCAGCCCACAGACTCCTGTAGCTCCAGAGAAATCCCCCAGGCAGGGAGGCACAGGGCCACGGGAAAGTCAGGAGGCAGCTGTCAGGGTGGATGGGGACTTCCCCTGCAGATGCAAGTGGGCTCTGGGGTGGGCTAGAGGCCATGGAGCAGGGCAATACCAGTTTCTGATCCACAGAGAGCCCTCACACACCCTGTGCTTCCATACTGAACTATTTGTAGTTACCGGCACCCAGCTCTACAACAATCCGGACCCAGGCTCAGGACAACTCCATCTGATTGGGAACCCTCTAATCAAAGTCCTGGGCTGAACTCAGACATCCCTTTCTCCAAAAGGCCCTTTGTGACCATCCATCCTTAGGTGACAGTCTGCTTCTGGCCGCTGAGTATTCCAAGAGGGACCCTAGACAGTGGTTAAGCTCGTGCTCTGAATCACACTGGGCTTAAAGACAGTAGTAAGTCCTGGTGCTTATCTTCAAGAGGCTCACAATTTGCAGCTCGAGAAGATCCCAACACCTTCTAGGCTGTGAACACTTCCAAGAGCCTTTAAGGCTTCTTTTAGAAACATGCTTTCTGAGAAATGAAAACAAGCAACATTCTTTGGAATCAGTTTCACTCTAGATGCTAACTTAGTCATGGGACACCTAATAGCCGAACAAGGCAGCCCCATCCACAGCCAGGGAAATCTCCAACTTGATGCTGGTAACTACCGAGTTCTACTTCCAAGAATCCCCAAATCATCCAAACCACTTTGGAAGGTGCCACCTCCACTTCCCACTCCCAAGCACAGCGCAACTCAACCAGCACAGGAGCTCTTCCATAAATCTGGTCTTCATTGCTTTTTTCTCCACCGCGGCTGCTGTCATTAATCTACTTATTCATTCATTTATTCACTCACTCAGCCAACAATTTCCTGAGGGCCAGTCATGGGTCAGACGCTGTATTTGGTTGTAGCAATGCAAATGGGAATGAGGTATGGCCCCACGTAAAAAGGAGCTTATAGGCCTGAGAGAGGGTAGCTATTTCATTCTTCCACACCCAGGTGAACATTTTAAAACACTTGGGGTTACCCAGAGTTCTAATGAACCCCGGCTAGAATCCATTTCCCAAAACCTAACAGCAAAGACAGTCATATTGGACTCATGCTTACCATCCAGTACTGGTCTCTCACCAGCGGCCCAGGCTCAGGTCTCCTCCAAGGGGGCAACCCCTCCTCAAACTTCAGGGCTGAGCTCAGGAACCCTTTTCTCCAAAGACCTTTTGTAACCATCCATCCTGAGGAAGCTCTCTGCTTCCAGTGCCAATGGGTATCGCTAGAGGTGTTGGAGTTGTTGGTCAAACAGGTGCAGCTGGAGTCATGCTGCCCACAGTGTCCACTCCAACTCTGCCACTAGGTCACCTGGGCCAGTCCCTTCATATCTCTGTGCCTCAGTTTCCTTATCTCTAGAGTGGGGGTAGTGACGGCAATATATGTCGAGCTGATTCTACAGATTAAATGAGATGACCCACATACAGATGTAGCCCAGTGCCTGAGCACATAGTAAGCACCCAGACACTAGCTACTGTAATCTCAGAATACGCACAACATCTGATTTCCATTGTTACCTTAATTTCACCATCACCTCCTTATGTATGTCTTGCACAATGATAAATAACTATATATGTGTTAAGTACAGGAATAAATGAACTGATAGGCCACTTGCAAAATTAGCAAATTGCTTTCAAGTAATGTGTACTGAGTGCCGCCTTGGGACCAGGCACTGCTCCAGGGGCTTTCCCACATAATAGCTGATCAGTTCTTCCCAGTATTCCTGTGGGATTAAAAAGTCCACTGCTATTATAGGATTTTTACAGATGAGAAAATAAGCTCAGAAAATTTATGCAATTGTCCTGGGGCCATGCCATTAAAGAATGACCAGGCAGGGATGTAAGACTGGATGGTCTGGTTCTGGGGAAGAGACGTCACTATGGAGCTAATATGCAGGCTACAGACAGGACCAGACCTAAGACATCTTCAACTGTCTCTTGGCATGGTAGTAATTCAAAGATGCAAGGTTTAATTTTAGGAAACATCTAGGATTGTACACACGTTTTTTAATTACACAGAGAACAAATAACTTGATTAAAGAAAAGAAAAAGAGAAAACTTTACAGACTATAAACTGCCAAAAGACCTGAAGGCAGCAGCTCCCTTGGCTCTTTAAGAGGGATACATGATCACTGTAACTGATCAGAAGTCAACTGAGTTTGTTGAGGTAGTAATTGAGGCTGTCAACAGCAATACATTTAGGCAAAAGAAGATGTAGAAAAGGAAGCAAAGAGAAACAAACAACAAAAAAAGGTTAGGTTCCATTGTTTCATTTCCTGGTGAACTCAAGAAATCTGAAACCTCTGCAACAAGAGGCCTTCACTTTGCAGATTCTACAAAATTTTCCCTCCAATGTACAAGGAAGACAGTGAAGCTAGCCAGTGTCCTGGACGTGTGACAAATGGTCTGCTCTGATGCACACCTTCCAACAAGCCCCCTTCACCACCCTAATATCCAGGCTCTCTAATGTTTGATACAGAAATTGTTGGTTTTTCTTGCCCTATGTTGGTCAAAGACTCTACAGGAGAAACAAATAAATCCCAAATTTCAGTGGCTTAAAACAGCAAAGCCTTCTGTATTTTCTATTGTTTTTATTGATACATATTGTTGATGCTACAATATGGTTATTGTCACATGCTCGACATGAGGTAACAGAGTAGGAGCTCAGAGACCTAGCCAACTTTACCATCTTCCTAGACCACTGTCTTGGCATGAGTCTTCACAGTCCAACAAGGAAAGGGAAGAAAGAGGGTAGGAGGTTCATGTTACTTCTACTCACATTTTGCTGCCCAAGCAATTCATCTGACCATGCCTAGCTTTGAGGGGTGACAAAGGGTATGTCTCAAAAGAGGATAAGACCAGAAATACTGGTGGGCATCCCTGCTGTGTACCTCACAGGTTTAGGAGTCTCTGGTTGGGAGTCTCTGGTTGGGAGAGCCACAGGACACGTACTGGGAAGATACTGAAATTCAAAGGGACATGTCTGGTCTGCATCATGTAGAGAACAAGAATCATATGATTCCTCTCAACTACCACTACCAACACTCAACATGAAAGCATCAACCAAGTTCTAGGGGCAAAAGGGGAGCCTGAGAGTTTTCTACTCAGCCAAATCATACCACTATTACAAGAAACCAATGTTCTTAAACATGCAAGAATTCAAGGACTACAGCCTGGTATGAAAAGGGATGAATTGGACAGGGAGGGACAACTCTGGAGTCACAACTTTACACGTTTCCTAAGCCACACTGACCCCCTGGAGACCAAAGTCTGATGGGGACATTTCACCAGGGCAGGTTGAATAGGAGGGCAGAGACCACAAACTAATACGGTTAACCACACCCCTCCCCATGTCCTCTCTGCACTACTGTTGATCAACGTTGGATGCACCTACTCATATTTGAGTAATTCCAAGAAAGAAACCAGGTGGCAAAGACCCCGGGATGAGTATTGCAAGAGGGGGAAAACAGGGAGAAAAAGTAAATGCTGAAGGCAGATTAAAAAAAATATACAGCCTAAACGATCTATTCCAGAGAACAAAGACATTAGTTCTCTTCAGTATTAAATCATTGACAGCATAGTTTTCAGAGGAAAAAAAAAAGTTCAGAGAGGGAATAGAAGTAATCCAAAAAGAAATAAGAAGAAAACCAGTCACAAAGTGAACTGGCAGAGCTCAGGAAATAAATGGAAGCTAAAAATAAAGCAATTATGGAGATGAAAGTCAACTTAGAAGCAACTGAAAATAGATAAAAACCATGGAAAACGCAGGCCATCCTTAAGAAATCACACGAAATGAAAGAGAAAGGAACAATGGGATCAAAATGATTGTAAACGAGACAATTCAAACTGAAGAACGAGGCAGGCTGACATCTTCAAACTGGTATTCTGAACAGAAAAACACAAGGGGACGGGGAAAAAACAAAATTCAGAAAAAGTTCCTTGGGGCGCCTGGGTGGCTCAGTCATTAAGCGTCTGTCTGCCTTCAGCTCAGGTCATGATCCCAGGGTCCCGGGATCGAGCCCCGCATCGGGCTCCCTGCTCGGCAGGAAGCCTGCTTCTCCCTCTCCCCCTGCTTGTGTTCCCTCTCTGTCAAATAAATAAATAAAATCTTTAAAAAAAAAAAAGTTTCTTGAGGTAAAGAAAGGTAGGTACCTCTAGGATTTTTTGTTTTTTGGGTTTTTTTTTCAAATTTGTATTTAAATTCTAGTTAGTTAAGATACAGTGTAATATGGATTTCAGGAGTAAAATTTAGTGAGTCATCACTTACATACAACACTGGTGCTCATCACAACAAGAGCCCTCCTTGATTCCCATCACCCATCAAGCCCATCCCCCCAGGTATCTCAAGATTTAAAGGACACACCATATCCCAGGAAAAATCAGCAAATTTAGATGCATCAGAACACGTACTGTGAAGATACTGAAATTCAAAGGGACGTGTCCTGTCTGCGTCGTGTAGAGAACAAGAATCACATGATTCCTCTCAACCACCCCTACCAACACTCAACATAAAAACATCAACCAAGTTCTAGGGGCAAAAGGGGAGCCCAAGAGTTTTCTACTCAGCCAAATTGTACCACTATTACAAGAAACCAATGTTCTTAAACATGCAAGAATTCAAGGACTACAGCAACAAAGTGCTTTCTGAAAAATATTTGACAATGAAATCCAGCATTCTAAGGCATGAATCGAAATTAAACACCCAGCACCGTAAAAGGACAACCATAAGCACTGGATCCATTTAAACACAGAACCAAAGCTGAGCAACAGTGGGAATGAGTTGATGGAACAGAATATAAATGTTATAATTCCAAAAAATCTAAAAATAATAATGTAACTAACAAAAATCGGAAGGCCAGGGGTGGAAAGGAAAAGAAAGTGCATAAAATCTCCCCTTCACAGCAGAAAGTAAATACCTGTCATGTACAATTGAAACATCCAGTTTTCAAAAAGTAAATTCATGCCAAACTCTTAATATTTTTTTCATAATTGTGTCTTCACCTGAGAAATATCTTTTAGGAATTAATAGCTCTTGTTATGAACAAATATTTATGCGTAGTTCAACAATTCCTTCAGTTTGATTCTACTTCCTTTTTCTTCTGGTAAATACAAGTAGACTTGGGTTTAATCGTGTTTATAAAAATAGCACGCATCGTATGAACTTATTTTTATAAAGCTATATCTACCAAGGCTTCTATCTAAATACGTGCCTATAGAGAAGTTCAGGATGATATTCATCAGTGTTGGCAAAATGGTTTCTGACAGGTAGAAGCTTTTGCTTTGCTCTTTTTCTTTGCTTTTTTATGAAATTCTTAGATTTTGTAGCTCTTCCTTACTGTCCTAAGCAACACAGCCTAGCCTGTGTTTCTCATTTCAGAGACAGAGTGTTGGTCTCATCCTGTCCACCCTCTTACCCTAGTGATGTGTGCATTTCCTAGAGCTGCCATGACAAATGACAACAAACCTGGTGCTTAAGACAACAGAAATGCATTCTCTCCTCACTCTGTGGGAGGCCTGCTTCTCCCTCTCCCACTCCCCCTGCTTGTGTTCCCTCTCTCGCTGTGTCTCTGTCAAATAAATAAATAAAATCTTAAAAAAAAAAAAAAGAGTAGAAATGCACGGAGGGTTACATGAAAATGAAGAGAGCAGCCTGTGCTCGCTGCCCTCAAAGGAGCACACAGTCCCCCCAGGAAAGTAAGAGGAAAACAGGGTGTGGGCGCAGCATGATAGCTGCCGGCTTCAAACTTCCAAATTGGAAAATGGTGCACAAAGATTTTGCTAGAGGGATGCGTATTGCAATGTTATTGGCAAAAGCAAAAATTGAAACCACCATACCATCCAACAATAGACTTAGTTAAGACAATTTCAATACATCCATATAATATAGTTTCAAAAAATTACATTCCAGAATTATATTTTATTACATGGGAATAGGAGTAAATATAGAGTAAATGACAATGGGATTCCAAAAAAAAAGTAATGCATAGAATAGTGCAATTTAAAAAAGAAGACAGAAAGAGAAGATGGATCTTCCCAGATGTAGATCCCAAAATGATAACAAGGTCATTTCTGGGTGGTCTGATGATTACAGCTGATTTCTATTTTCTTCCTTTTGTTTATCCATATAACCTAATTTTTCTATGATTAACATGTATTAATTATGTAATCTTTTTCCACTTTGGAACAACTGAATTAGGAATCATGTTTTAAATCCCATCTCGACAGTATGATCAAAACATTAGATATCAGAGGGTTTTTTCTTGGAGCGGGAGAGCAGGCTGCTGTTAAATATTATTCCAGGCACAAAATGTTTAAGAGATTCAGCAGGGCAGGGGGACAAGTGCCTGGATGGCAACACCAATGGTACAGCCATGGGGAGGCCTTAGGTGTCTTTTGACTTGAGGGCCGGTGGCACCATATGAACCTGAAGATCTGCCACCATGGACGGAATGCCTCTTATAGATGTACCTTGTGCCAAACTCACTTTATCTTCAAAACCATGCAAATTAGGTATTACTCTCCCATTTTACAGATGAGAATCCTGAAGTTTAGGGAGGCTCAGTGAATTGTCTGATATCCTTCAGGGAGCAAAAGTTAGACCAGCTGAGCCTGACTCCAAAGACCTTGTTTGTCCACTACGTCCCAGCTAAACCTCATTTGTAATGTCAGCCTCAAGCCATGGAAGTGGAAGACAACTAGCCAGCAGTTAGTCCAGTGGATATGGACTAATGGAAAAGAAACATTTCTTTCTGTTGTTATTCTGGAACCATTGGTTTGAAGAAAATCTGAATCAGAGGCAAAATCAAATAAGACATTAAATGTAACGTAATGATATCCTGGATTGAGTCTTGGAAAAGACAAAGAGCGTTAGTGGAAAAGCTGGTGAAATCCAAACAGTCTGGAGTTTATTCTTAAAAAGATGATAGATGATGGATGTTAGATGATGGATGTTAGAGAGATGATAGAAAAGATGGACCTGCTCTTGTTGAATGATGAGTTGGGGGGTGGGAGTTGGCCTACTGAGATAGAAACCTGCCTACTCAGCTATCAACACCTCCCTCCATCTCAGCCCCGAAGAGTGCTCTAGGTTCCCCAGAGGAGCACTTCGGATCCCCTTGAGCTGATTCAGTCAGCTTTCCTTATGGATGAGGCCTCTAAATCCCAACAGTCAAAGTAACTTGAAAAGAGCTCTCAGCTACACATGGCAGAGTGGACTAGAAACCCAGAGTTATAGACTGAATGTTGTGTCCCCACCAAAATACCTCTGTTGAAGCCTTTACCCACAATGTGATGGTATTTATAGGTGGGCCTTTAGGAGGTACTTAGGTTTAGATGAGGTCATAAACATGGAGCCCTCTTGGTGGGGTTAGTGTTATTACAAGAGGAAGAGGGACTAGAGCTCTCTCCCCACACCATGTGAGGTTATGACAAGAGGTGTTCATCTGTAAGCCAGGAAGAGGTTCTCACCAGGAACTGAACTGTTCCCACACCATGTGAGGTTATAACAAGACGTGTTCATCTGTAAGCCAAGAAGAGGTTCTCACCAGGAACTGAACTGGCCGGCATCTTAACCTTGGATGTTCCGGCCTCCAGAACTTGAAAAATAAATGTGTGTAAAACCAAGAAAAGTTGAACACATTTTATCAAACACCTTTATTCCTGAGAGGCTGTATGCACTGAAATATTGTTGACATATACAGAGTGAATTTGCTCTTTTTTTATTGAATTTGGTATAACAGTATCACTGGACCAGTGGTCCTCAGCCCCAGACCCTGCATCCAAATTATCTGGGGGGGCTTGTTAAAAATCCAGATTCTTGGGCAAACTTAGGAGATTCTAAATCATTACAACTTGAGAATGGGTCCCTGAGACTGGTATTTATTAGCACTCTCCATTTGCAGTGGTTTTCTCAGGGAAGACAACCTGGGGAATGAGAGATGGATCTGGAAGGAAGACTCATTTTCACTGTATATGCTTTTTGATATACGAATTTTTCAAACACCATTGCGTCCTGCCTATTTAAAACTAAACTACACTTGGGAGCCCCTGGGTGGCTCAGCTGGTTAAGCGTTTGCCTTTGGCTCAGGTCTGATCTCGAGGTCCTAGGATCAAGCCCCCATCATGCTCCCAGATCAGCAGGGAGTCTGCTTTTCCCTCTGTGCTCTCCCTCTCTCTTTCTCTCCCTCTCTCAAATAAATAAAATCTTTTAAAAAATAAATAAATAAAAATAAACTACACTTAACTCCCCACACGCTACCATGGTAAGGAGCAATTGAATCTAGGGAGACACTGTCAGGTCCCTGAAAAACAGAGCATTATACAGAATCAGCTAGAGGGTCTCAGGGAAGCCTCATAAGCTAGAGTCCTGGCTGAGACAATGAGTTGTGGAGTCCAACAGCCCAGGCTCTGAACATGCCTCTCCCTCAAACAACTAGCATTCACTTTTCTGAGCATCTGGTCTGTCAGATATGTACAATAGGACCTACCTAACAGACCCATGAGGATGCCTGGAGACAATGAACTTGAGCACTCAGCACAGAGCCTGGCACATAGCAGGCCCTCCATAAAGAAAAGATTTTCTTTTTTTCTCCAGAGCTCCTGAGCTGGAATGGAGGTAACTGATGTTATCAGGACTGAATTATTTTTGGAGAGCAAAACTTTTCTTTGTTTTGTGAAACCAAAGCAGCTATCTTAAAGCAAAAAAGCATATGTGTTAGAGCAGTCTCCACATGCCCTGCTAGGTGCTAAAAGCCAAGATTGCTCACCATGGGGTTCCTGCAATCAGCAGGAAATCAGAACTATACAGGAAATCTAGGAAAATCAGAACTCTGTACAGATTTTCACTTAAGTTATAAATGTTTGCATTCATAATTTTCTTGGGCATCTTCCACACTATTGTGAAGCTTTGGCTTATTGTATGTTCTTTTAACTAAATTTTTCCTTAAATATATAAATAACTATATTACAAAATATTTGGAAAATAGGAGAAAAAAGTCCACAATTCCATGATGTGAACACAATGGATGTTGGTATTTTGTTATATTTTCTGCTAGGCTGTTAACATGTGAGTTATAATCATCATAAGCATTATATTCACACTAAACATCATTTTGTCTCGATTCTTCTATCAGTACATTGCAAACATTTTCCCTATTATGGCAAAATCATTATGACCAAACTTTCAACTAGCTGCATAATATTCCATTGAGTGGCTATGCCACGATATATTTAACAACCCCCCATTGTCTAACATTTCCATTTATTCCAATTTTTTTTGCTGTTTTTAATAAAGCTGCAATGAACATTTTTATATGTAGATATTTCTGTCGAATCAAAAACTATTTCCTTAGGCTAAATTCACACAAATGGCAAGTCTTCTGTTTCTCAAATATGAAATTAAATTAGAGAACAGTATTACCCTAATAGATAAACTTAGAAAAATAACAATTTCATGTGAATGTACTCTTTCTCTGGTTTTCAGAATTATCTGGGGAAAAACTTTTTGCATAGCAGAAACAAACAGTCTGTGATCTACTAGAGACAAACAGAACTGCAAAAAGTTCACAGGGCAACATTTTATTTGGCTTTTACAGCTTCAACATCAATTTTGAATTACAAGCAAGAGACAACCCAGAGCTTTGAGGAGCATCAGTGCTGGTCACCCAGCTCATGTCCCATTGTCCACATGTGACCAGGAAGGGAAAGAAACTGCCCTTGGCCCCCCTGAAAAAACCCTCCCTGGAAAAGAACGTGTACACTAACTAAAACAATCCTTTGACGCTATTCAACAACTCTCTGTTGAGCTTCTATCAGCACCTTGATGCCAAAAATTTATTCATTTTCCATTATTCCAGAAAGATAATAATTCGATTCGGTAAGAACTTGTTTATATTAATAACAACTTATATTTACCAAGCACTTGCTACGTGCCAATCTTCTAATATATATCCTAAATATAGATTAGCTTTCATCCCATTTTATAGAAGGCACACAGAGGCACAGAGACTGGAATTTTCTCAAGGTCACAGTTAGTAAGTGGTGGAGCTGGGCTTCAAGCACAGGTATGCTGGATTTAGAAATCATTATGTTGAGCTGCCCCAGAGACCCCTACTCTCATGTTGCCTGGGGCTCAGGCGGGATCTGCCGGTTTCACCTGTACTTGTTTCCCCTATTGCTACAAATTACCACAAACTTGGTGGCTTAAATCAACATGGTTCTTAATCTACAGCTCGGGCGATGAGAAGTCTAAAACAGGTTCCCAGGGCTGTGTTCCTTTCTTGGCGGCTCTAGGGGAGAAGCTTCTTCTTCTCTAGAGGCTGCCTACATTCCTTGCCTCATGGTCGTTTCTCCACCTTCAGAGCCATCAGATAGCACCTCCTTCTCTGACTTTGTTTCCCTCGGCTTTCATCCTCACATTATTTTCCCTCTCTAACACCAACCCTCCTGCTTCCCTCTAGTAAGGACTCTTGATTTTTTTATCAGGAGACTGACCTGGATAACCCAGGATAATTTCCCTCTATCAAGACATAACATCATACATCTGCAAAGCCCCTTTGCCAAGCAAGGTCGCATAGTGATAGGTGCTAGGGGTTAGGACGTGCACGTCTTTGGGTGGCCTGTGCTCAGTTTGCCACACCTGGGAAGTAAGTAAAGCTGAAAGACAATGCGGCAGGCCACAGGTGTACCTGCAGAGCTATTTCCTCTGAGATGTTACAAGAAAGAAAAGCTGTCAGGCTGAGTCCCAGCAATGCCAACAGAACCAGCATTAGGGATAGAGACAGCATCCAAAGGAGTGTCCACCACTCTGTTTCTGAGCAGCTAACACGGTCCACATCCTTCACTTAACCCACTTTATGATCACAACAACCCTGACAGGGAGCATCCTTGTCCATAAAACAGAGGTGAGAGGCTCAGATTTAGTTATATAACTCTCTTGTGGTCACACAGCTAGCAAGTCTGGTGGGCACCAGGCCTGTGATTAGGACCCAGAGGACTCTGACCCCAAAGCGCAGATGTAGTCTACCCTGCCCAGGTGACTGCTGACAAAAGTGATCAAAATGAACCACACCAGCAGTGTGCACACAATCCCTCCACACCCACCCCCTGCACAACATTTAACACCGATTTCCTTATCCATTTGTTTGTCTACATGTTTGTTACCTATCTCTCCGTGAAGGTAAGGATCTTGTCTGTTGCTGACCGCTGTCACCCCAACTCTGAGAACAGGCCAGGCACATAGTAGACACTGAGAGCTGTTTGTGTAACAAACGATTAACACTTCTTTGACCAAGAGATAACCAATGTGAGCAAACTCCACCACATACAACATGGCTGAGATGCTTAAAATTAACAAACACCCCAAAAAGTCTCTCAACAGCCAAAACAAACAACTCTACATTCCAAGTTAATGCACTATCTCTTTAGAAAACCCCTTGAGACCCAATCCAGAGCCTGTGTTCTCTTTCTGAAAAGTGATTTCTAACTAATTTGTTGAGCTCTTTATCATTCTACTTCCTGCTAAAAAGGATATGCTTCAGTGACTGAAATTGAAGATGATGATTATCCATCTGAAACACAGGATCCAAGGGAGCAAGGTAACTGCATGAATACAAGAGAGTTACAGCCTCTATAGGTGGAGACAATTCAGAGAAACTGAGTCATGACATTTCTCGAATTGACAAGTTGCAAAGCTCCAACCCCAACACTTGTGTGCCCCTCCCTCAGCCCCTACAAAATGGATCATCCCAGGGTAAGGATCCCATCCTCTGAAACACACATAACTAGACAGAACTACCTGGACTCAAAGAGATGATATTCTTTCATGCACACAGGACTTTGTCATTATGGTCATATGCACTTGATTATTTTTAAATTTTGACTCTGCACGTAAATATAATACCATTGCTTTTTTGATTCACACTGTGACCTCACATATCCCTCCCTCATGGCCACTGGTCACTTCTTTTCTATCTGTCTCTCTCCCCCAAGAGTGCTGTAAGCTTCTTTGTGGCAGATAAGTGGCTACATCATTTTTGAATCCTAACCTCGGTGACTGGCACTGCATGTTGGAGGAATGAATGAGTCTTTTATTATAAAAATAATGCATGATTATTATGAATTTCAGAAAATAAAGGTAGAGAACAACAAACAGTTCCATGATCATGAAAAAAAACAAGAAAGATTTTGTTATATTTCTCTCTTTTTTTAATGTAGAGTCGTCTTTTTTCTTTTTATTTTTCTCCTTACAAAATCCTATGTGCACATTTCTATGTTGGGACTTTTTCACTGAACCTTATAATATAAGCATTGCCCTGTGCCATCTCAAAGTTCTGAAGACTGATTAAAGATAAAAATGTTCTAACATGGCTCTTGAGGGCACCATTGGGTGCATTATTAACTTAAACTCTGGTGTTTTCCGAAGAGAATGCTGCTTGTGACCCAGCTACTAATAAATCAGGCTTAATTTCCTCAACTCACCTAGAAAATCCTTTTGTTTTTCCTCTTCTACCTTTTACAGTCCATGACCTAAATGGAGCTGGCCCCATGTCTTCTCAGCTTGATAAACAGCAATAGCCATCTGAATCTATCCCTACAACCATCCAGCAGGAGACTTTTGGCAAAATATGACATAGGGCATTCTGGTTCTAGTGCTGTTCTATTGGGTTTTTTTCTATTAAAATAAATGTTTTCATGAACTCACAAATGTGTTAGTCATAACCATCACAGAGTTCCAGTTGATATTTAAAAAACAAACGAGGTTTGGGAAAAAATTCAAGATGCCTTCCATTGTCCAAATTTGTTCCCAGTCAACAGAGAACAGGGGCCAATGCCTTGAAACCAAACATATTTTTATGAAACCAAACATCATAAAACATGAGTGAGCATACCCTTACATCACTCAGACCACTAAGATTAATAGACACGCTGAAAGCATTTGCTTCACACTTGCTCCACTGAACAAATACATCTTTTCACAAAACTGATCCAAAATCTTGGCCATTCCCAGATGTCTAAAATACAAGACTCTTTGCTCTCAAATTCCTCAATGAGAAAGTGTAGAAGAAGAGAATTGGGGACTTTAACCAAATGTTTAAATCTGGCGCCAAGAAGAGAAGGAGCTAAAATTGTACACTGAGAAAGAAAGAAAGAAAGAAAGAAAGAAAGAAAGAAAGAAAGAAAGAAAGAAAGAAAGAAAGAAAGAAAGAGAAGAAAAGAAAGGAAGGAAAGAAAGAAAGAAAGAGAAGAAAAGAAAGGAAGGAAAGAAAAAAAGAAAGAAAGAAAGGAGGAAGAAGGAAGGAAGGAAAGAAAAGAGGAAGAGAAAATACACTGAAATAAATATCCACAAATAATCTCTTATATTATCAATGTTTTATTTCTTTGAGAAATAGGACCTTCCTTCTATCTACACATGATATTGTCCATTGGGAGGGTAGAGTGAGTTTGTTTTGTTTTAATGCAACATTTATTGACTTTTTAAAACCAAAAGGAATATGCTTATTGCCCCCCATGGAAATTTGGAAACCACAATGGAAATGAAAGTCGAAAATATAAATCACCCATAACACTTCCACACAACAATAGAGCCACATTAATATTTTGATATTGAGGCTTCTCATCTTTGTGATACATTTATTATTTCTTGAAGCCAAAATGAATGTTCCAACACTAGAGACACTATTTGACAGCCTATTTTTCCCCTTAATTAATATATAATAAACATTTGCCTCTGTCATTAAATGTTCTTGTAGAACATAGATTCTAGTGGCTACAAAATAGTCCTTTTGTTGATGTGCCATTGACTTAACCAATCTATAACTGTAAAAGAAATAATTTCTAATAACCAAAAAAGTATGTTAAGCTGTGATCAACATCATTGTACATATAGCATTGTCTACGTTTTTTAAATTTTTCTTCAGATTAAATCATAAAAGTAGAAATGTTGAGACAAAGAGTTGCACAATTTTCAGACTCTTCGTATATATTGTCAATATAAATTTTGCATTCCTAAGAGGTTGTACCACTTTGTATTTGTACAACCTATGGACATGCCTACCCTCTAGCTAGTTTGAATTCTGTGAATCTTTACCAAACTACTTGGCCATTAAAACTATTTTGTTTTGCTACCATTCATTTATTTATTAAACAAGTGCCTATCCAGGAACTTCTTTGTGCAGGCTCTGCACTGCAGCAAACACAAGCTCCAGCAGACAGACTGGGTTGGACTCCCAGCTCTGTCTTGCTCCCTCTTTGACACTGGGCATGTTCCTCACCTGAGCCTCCATTTCCTCAGCTACAACACGGAGGCAAACACAACCCACCCAAGAGGTGAGTCTGGAAGTTAGCCACACTGACATATGTACACAATGCTGCATTCCCAGGCAGGGTCCCAGGGCCTCTCAGTAAGTGTTGGTACCTGAGTTCTACTTCCCTGCAAACCTGGGCAGCTACTCTGTTGAGGCACGAGCTCTCTCCATGACATTTGATTGAGCCTCAGTTGGGAAGACTCAGCCCTCCACTTGATGTACTCTGGTATCTCAGACAACTCCTTCTCCATCTGAGGGAAGACAGACCAATTTATCGGAAGCTGATATTTGCAGTTTGTTAGATCTCACATTGACATTGCATTCATTCTAAGGTGAGAACTGTGCCCCGCCCCCCCCCACACACACACACTGTCTGAGTCACATGACCTCAAAGTCCCTCCTTTTACATTAAAGTCAGAGGCTTTAGTGGATGTAGAATTTGGCTAAAATTTGGCCAACTCTGCCTTCACTCTCAGCTCTGGCACTCTGCTTTGCCTTAGCTCCCCTTCTCTATATGGAAGAATTTCCAGCAATAACTCAAATAATGCTAGTTTTTTTATTTCAGATCTTTTATAAAGAAAATTTCTTAAGTTTATTTCTTTATTTAAAAAAATAAAAAATTACTAGTTAAGCTGAGGCTCCATTTTGATCCTTTCCTTGCTCCTCAGTTAACCACTAGCCTGGAGCTAGTGCATTTCATTTCCATGCATTACTGTTTATGGAAGTGAAACTTACATGATATAAAATTTACCATCTTAAAGTAAACAGTTCAGTGACATTTAGTGCATTACAATGTACAACCACCATCTCTATCAAGCTCCAAAACATTTCCTTCATGCCAAAAGAAAACCCCTGTAACCATTAAGCAGTCAACTTCTCATTTCTTACTCCCACCTCCACCCCTTGGCAACTACCACTCTGCTTCCCATCTCTACAGAGTTACCTGTTCTGGATATTTCATACAAATGGACATATACAACACATGGATTTTTGTGTCTGCCTTCCTTCACTTAGAATGTCTTCAATGTTCTTCCATGTTGTGACATATATCAGTACTTCCTTTCTTTTTCAGAGCTGAACAATATTCCATTGTATGCCTACACTATCTAAGTTGGGATAGAGTTCCATGCACACCTACTTGCTGCCTACTGCACTGTGCCAGGATTTCTTATTCAGTGATGATCCAGGCAAGAGCCCTGCTTCCCTAATGTGCAAACTTGGTGGATGGTGCAGGCAGGAAGGTAGCTAGGTGTTCTGGCACATGGTCTTTGCCACCAACAAACCCGAGTTCGAGCCATGGCTCTAACCCTTTGTAATTACATGAGTGTGATAAAGGTGATAGGCCCTTTATGCCTTTGTTTTCTCTTCTGTAGAATGAGCATGAAATATTAACCACCTCATTTGGGGTTACTGAGTGCAGCACACAAGACAATGCACAGTGACTGTGCAGGGACCAGCACACAGTAAGTGACCGATTAAACACATTTTTAAATCATTTATCAAGCACCTGCGCTGTGGCAGGCACTGTTCTAGTGGTAAGAGTCCAACAGTAGGCAAAACAATAAACAATAGATAGCGCCCAGTCCAGAGAGAAAGCAGATAATATAAAGTGAAGACCATCACCTGTGTGATCATGGGTTGGGGTGCTATGGAGCAGAGAGAGGGTGCTCCAGAGCTAGGTGGGGTTGACAATGTCAGAGGGGTTCCCATAGGACACAATGTCTAATCAATCAAGACTTAAACAAAAATAGGTCTCCTCTCTCTGTATCTCCTGCTGCCACAGTGCCCACCATGATTATCTCTTGCCCTACTGGCTGCGTCAGCCTCCCAACCGATCACTCATCTCCCTTCACCAGCCCTTTCCAATCCACTGTCCACTCAGCAGAGCATCATTTTAAGAATAACAAAGATGACCTGAGCCAAAATCAAGAGTCAGATGCTCAGCCTCAACTGGAGGAGCCACCCAGGTGCCCCTCCCATTACTCTTAAGATAAAATTTAACCCTTCAAGCCCTGAAATGATTTGGCCTCATCTATTTCTCTGCCTCTGTTATAGGCCATCTTGCTCTGTAAGCCCCAACCCACTGTCCTTTCATTTGTTAGAATTCCCAAAGCCCTCTCCTGCCGTAGGACCTTCAGGCTCTCCTCCCTTCCTGGAGGACTCCTCTCCTGTCTTCACCCAGCTAAGTCATCCTCAGGAATCTCCTTAAATTTCCCTTTCTTAGGGTGGTCTTCCCTGACCCCTAGAACTAAAATAGTTCCCCCTTTTTAACTTCTGACACCAACTCCCCTTTTTCTTCTTTGTAGCACTTACTATCTTTGGTGTGTCGTTACTTACAAAGAAGTAGTAAAATATAGTGGTTAAGAGTCTAAGCCTGCATGGTCTCAGGCAAGATACATACTTCTTGTGCACTGGTTTTTCCATGTATAAAGTGAAAATAGTAATAATAGTAACTACCTTCTCTGGTTTTAAGAAGATGAAGTGAGTGGATGTGTGTCAAGCCTTCAGCACAGTGTGGAACCCAGGACAGCACTCAGTGAAACTCCTGGGAGTTGTTCAGCCCCCTAACCCACTGCAGATTCAGAGGCCTCATTGAGTCAACAGTATTGACCAATGCCTGGGCACATAGTTGAATGTTAATGAAGATTTTTTTTTTAATAAGTGTGGGCTTGAACCATATGAAGAAACAGAGAGAAAGATCTTGCAGGTTGAAAGAGAGCAACAACGTGCAATGTCATAGAGCTTCACAAGAATAAAGTGTATATAAGAACTAGAAAGGGCTTGTCTAACTCTACACCTCAGCATATGGCCAGTAGTTGGTATAGGGGAGTAGAATAAATCTCAGTGAAGTGAATGAATGGCCCAGAGTTAGCAGAGCCAGCTTTCAGCTGATCTGGAAGAGTGGTAGGCTCTAGATAGCTTGAAGGGCAAAAGAAAAGCAAAAGAAGGCCAGCAATGAACAGGGCAAAGGCTCACTGGTAGGTCAAGGTCAGTGTAGAGCTTTGGCAAAAAGGCCAGGAGGGCTTGGCACTTTGGGTGCAGAGGAGATAAGAACAGATTCTACCTCCTGGCCACATAACTCAGATTTTTGAGCAAGGGCTCCTGGAAAGCTTTTTAAAAGTGGCTCATACTTCAAAGACTCCATAGAAGAGGAACCCCCTGGAGACTGAAGGCTTCTGATGCCCTTGAGACCTGACCACACCAGAAGGCAACTCTGGTGTCTTGCCAGAGCCATCCACCCAGGGAGACAATGAGATGACTTCAACCCAGGCAATGTGTCTCATCACCTGTATCCCATCTGGCAAGGTCACCAGAGCACCCACTAGGCACTATGGCTCTAGTTCTGTGAAATTACAAATGACCAGGGCTTAACCCCTGGCTAGAGCTGTGTAGGGAATTTGGGGCCACCCAACCCAGAGCTGGTGTCATTGTCAGTACCACTGTGGAACAAGCTTCGATGTCCTCTCCACAAAACATGCTGTTATGATCAAGCATCAATAGAGGTCAGCTTTGCCTACCTTTAACGTTACTTCCAAATCGAAGATTCTGTGGCTCTGTCTGTGTTCCAGGGACTAAGGGTGCCTGACTGTTGGGGAGCTTACATTCTCCTGGATTTTGTTTTCATACAGGAACAGGGTAGTATAAATTCACACAACCTTTTGGAAAGCAGTTTGGCAGCGTGTACCAAGAGAGACATAAAACATCCAAATTTGACGGAGTAATTCCATTTCTGGGAATCTATCCTAAGGAAATAATCCTAAATAGGGATAAAGGCTTATCCACAAAAGTTTTCAATGTAATCTCATTTATAACAGAAAAAAAATGGAAATAGTTTAATTGTCCAATCATGGGGGGGAGAAGATTAAATAAATTATGGTATAACTACTTGATGAATATTATTTGGCCATTAATTGTTCCAAAGAATAACAGAGGAGAAACGCTTATTATATAATATTAGGTTAAAGAAAAAGCAAGCAGATGATCCAGTAATCCCACTTCTAGGTACATATCCAAAAGAAAAGAAAACAGGATATAAAAGAGATATCTGCACTCCCACGTTTATTGCGACATTATTCACAACAGCCAAGATATGGAAAAAACCTAAGTGCCCATTACCCATCGAATGGATAAAGTTGTGGTATATATAATAGAATATTATTCAGCCATGAGAAAGAAGGAAATCCTGCCATTTGTGACAATATGGATGGTCCTTAAAGTCATTATGGTAAGGGAGATAAGTCAAACAGAGAAAGACGAATACTGTATGATATCACTTATATGTTGATTCTAAAAAAGCTGACTATGGCTACAATGGCAATCATATTTTAATACATATATGTATCAAATCAACATGTTTTACACCTCAAATATACACAATGTTGTGTGTCAGATGTATTTCAATTGAAAGAAGAAGGAAAGAAAGAAAGAAAGAAAGAAAGAAAGAAAGAAAGAAAGAAAGAAAGAAAGAAAGAAAGAAAGAAAGAAAGAAAAAGAAAGAAAGAGCAGCAACCATGATAGATAATATCACAATCTTTGAATAGAAGGTCTACGCTCACACACACAGACACAGAACAAAAACTAACAGAAAAAAATAAACCAGAATGGTAACAGTGATTATCTGAGAGATAGAACTATAATTTTTGTTACTTTTACTTTTCCACATTTTCCTCTTCTACGAGTTTTCTTTAATGAACACATATTTAAAATAAAATATGAATAATTTTGTATGACAATGATACTCAGCAATGAGCACAGACAATAAATTTTGAGGTTAAAAGAGAATACATGCATTTTGATGAAAACTTTGTAAACTATGAATAGGAAAACATATTGGAAGGCAATCACACACACACATGCATGCGCGCACACACAGAACCAAACAAAAAAATAAACAAACTAAACCTGTCATTGTTTCCATTAGAAACATGTCCCGTGGTTGAGTGGTTTCTTACCTGCCTTTGCCCAAGGGTGCTGTCTACATAGCCCTTCATTCTTATCTTCCTCCACTCCTTCTGGACATGGCAGTCCAAGAGATCTTTTTAAACTGTATGTATGGTCCTGTCACTCCCAATCCTACTCTCCATGTACTACTTACTTATTGCTGTTCAGTTAAATTCCAAGATCCACAATGGCCTTTCCACTCCTGTGATCAGCCTCTGCCTCAACCCCCACCTGCATTTCTCATCATGCTTCTCACAATATTCTGCTCCTCACCAGCTCTGTCCTACTTTCTCCGACGTATCCTGTCCTCTCTCATGCCACGTTTTCCTCAAGCTGTTAGTTCTTCCTCGACAGCCTACTCTACCCCGCCTCACACCTATTTTCCCAGATACTGACGTCATCCTTCAAGTCTTAAAAAAGTTGTTTAGAAGTTACTCTCTCAGGGAGTTTCTCTAACCACACAGATGAGATTATTCTGAAAACAGATCTAGAGCCCAGAAGGAGCGCCACCAAAGACATGCATTTCCTAGCACCAGCAAGCAGGTAAATTCTAAATACTGCTAAAAAAAAAAAAAAAAAAAAAAAAAGGAAGAAAAGAAAGGAATGTTTCTGACTTAGAATTGCTTCGCCTTTCACCAACAAAAACCAACATTTCTTGAGTGGCACAAACGCCAGTCAATGAGATGCATTACTTCATTAATCTTAACAATCATACCTGGTTTGAACTATTTTAGATTTTTTAATTTATGGAAGAGAAAAGTAAGGTTTAGAGAGCTCATGCAAATTGCCCAAGCGTGCATGGCTGGGCAATGAAGACTTTGGCCTTCAAAGCCAGTGGTCTTACTCCATCAGCTGCCACAAAGAAATGTCAGTGGGAAGAGAGAAGATGTGGAGAGTCCTGCTAATTTAGACTGTGGTAACATTTCATTGCTTTTGTCCTTTTTGCCAAAACCACTATACTCAGCTTTCTTCCCAAGCACACTATGAGTCACTGTTGGATTTCCAGCTCTCTCTCCACTGGAATGGAGTCAGTGAGAATGTTGTTTTGGCTGGCAGGGGATGTGTGTGCAAGTGGTACCACCTGCTGCTAAATCTTTGCCTTTGTTGGGTCTATTGTCACTCTTAACTCTGAGACTGGCTCATGTCCATGGTTCTCCTCCAGAATGCCTCAAATGTTTTCAGCAAGAAGCAAAGCAGAGAACAAGGGTCTTCTGTTATCCGGGTAAACATTTAGAAACACCGGGCAGTTGGAATAGAACTGAAATGCCCACAAAGAAGTGAGTTTAGGGGTTTTCAATAAATTTAAGCTATCATTATTATTATTATTATTTTATTTTTATTATTATTATTATCACCACCATCATCACTATTTTTCTGCCTAGATAATGTCACACAGACACTCTCAAAACCCTCAGGATAAAAAGTTTCATCACTAACTGGCCATGTTACCTCTGGCCTCCCTGAAACCAAAGACAGGTCCCTGGGTGGTTTTCAGGGGCGAAGTGGGCACAGAGAACACAGGACGGAAGATTCATCAGAGACCAGGAGCCAAAACTGCAATAGTCAGAGCAGCAAAGATAATGCCAGCAATATTAACTCACCTAGTAGTTACTGAGTGCCTACTATGCTCTAGGCAACTTGGGACTCATTTTCTGTGGATTATTTCAATTAATCTTTACAACAATCACAGGAGCTAAGCAGTATTACTGTCCTCACATTAAACTAAAGGTCTGTTTGGGGGGTCAGAAAAATCTGAGTTTGAATGCCAAATCTATCACTTAGTGGCAGCATGACCTTTGCAAATTCTCTCATCTGGGCTCCTGACTTTCCATATCTCTAATAAACAGATAATAATACCTACTTCACTAAATGGTCAGGATTCTCTATAGTAGGTGCTTCATAAATGGGTGTTATTATTTGCTGCCTTCAAATTGGGAGTCCCCATAAATGATGTTGATCATTAGCCCCTTGAAGGACCTCCTCTGGGCTGCTAGTTGCAACCCTTCCAATAGGTCCCTTGCCCTGGCCACTAACTAATGGCCTCGGAGGGCAGATATATACCTCTTAATGACCATTAGAGAAAGAGTGGCCCTATGTAGCCAGCTGGAAGGGAGAGGCGATGTTTTTGGCTTCCAAGGTGTTCTGGGAATCCAAGAACAAGGTGGGTCTCACCATTCCAACCAAAGCCATCTCACATACCAGCAAATAATTCTTCTTCCCATTTGTGCTTTCTGTGATTTTCCCTTGCATTTGCCTTGTGGCAAAGTTCTATCTAATGGATATTTTGGATCAAAAAAATTACAGAGCGGGTTTAACTATTAGAATGAATTTAAATAGGAAAGTGATATTATTCACTCATCTAACAAATTTCTGTTAATCAAGTGCCCATTGTTTGGGTTCATTTTAGTAACACAGGAGAGCTTGGACTTGAAGGCAGAGATGGAAAGGCCAGAGAGAGCAGGTCAGAGGCTGTTGCAAGAGGTCGGGGGAGAGAGACAGGAAGGTAGGGGAGCTACTCGCATGGCTGTTGGGCCATACTGGTCAGTGGTTGCCTCCAGAACCCAATCAGCATTTAAGACTAACTTCCTTGTTCTTATTCAGGCATCTAATTAGAATAAGTCATTAACCCACCAGTATATAGTGAGCACCTTTAGATTCTAGCCCTTGGCTGCCATGTGGGGGGCATAGATGAGTAAGAGAGGAGCACACTGTAAGGGGCGCATTCTTGTACCTGAGTCTGTATCAGGTATAACTCATGCACAGAAGCCTAGATTCCCCACAGAGACTGCAAACCCCTTAAAAGTAGGGATTGGCTTCCCCACATTTATTGGGGCCCCAATGACTAGTACCCCTCTTCCCTTCTAGAACTTTAGACAACTGAGAAATGAAACAAAGGGTTGTGGGCATCCACATTGTGGAAATAAGTGAAGATGAACCAGATGAGAGCAAGAAAAGGCTATTTATTCTGAACTTGCTATAGCAAGGGAGTGAGCCACCATCACTTGCATTTTGGCAGAGTCTCAAAGACAGGCAGAGGGGCAGGAAAGCTTTATAGTAGAAGAAACCAGGAGGCTGATTGGAGGCTGTTGGTTTGGGGAGGAGGAGGGTTTTGGAGTCCAGCTCTGCCCCTCACCAGCACTACCAATCTGCCCCTAACTTCGGTCCCCTTGCGCACCATGAAGAAGTCCTAGCAGCTACCTCCTGGGGCTCATGGTAAAGAATAACCAAGAGATACATATAAGGTGCTTAGGACAGTGCCTTGGCACAATAAACGCTTGATAAATGGTAACTGTTTTTTTATTTTTCATCATTCAAAGATGCGGCATCTCAGAAACAAGCTTAAGTGTCCATCGATGGATGAATGGATAGAGAAAATGTGGTATGTATATACAATGGAATATTATTCAGCCATAAAAAAAGAAGGAAATCTGCCATTTGCCACCACATGGACGGACATTATGCTAAGTGAAATAAGTCAGACAGAGAAAGACAAATGCCGTATGATCTCACTTATGTGTGGAGTCTAAAAACAAAACCCAAACTCATCCTACAGAAAGCAGATTGGTAGTTTTGGAGGCTGGGGGTGGAGAGGATGGGTGACATAGGTGAAGGGGGCCAATGGGTACAAACATACAGTTATAAAATAAATAAGTCCTGGGAGTGCCATGAACAGCACGGGGATTATAGTTAACACTGCCCTGTACATCTAAAAGTTGCTAAGAAAGCAAATCTTAAAAGTTCTCCTGGCAAGAAAAAAAAATTTGTAACCATGTGTGGTGATGGATGCTAATTAAACTGTGTGACCATGTCACAATATACACATATACTGAATCACTATGCTATGCACCTGCAACGGATATAATGTTATATGCCAATCATGTCTCAATGTTTAAAAAAAAAGAACATGCACACACACAAAGATACGGCGGCTTTCATATGCCCCATATTTCTCAGGGAAGTGTGCAAATTGAAGTTGGAACAACCTGGAAGCATAGGGGTTGTGAAGCAGACACACAGAGGTTTTGCTCTCGTGGTCTGTCAGCCTGGGTGTCACTGCCCAAGTTCCTCCCCCCATCTCTCTTGATGGATGGCACCATAGTGGGGATGGAAGCAGCAGTGCCCAGCCTTGCACACACCTGATGGGCTGACCTGCCCCATTCGGTGCCAAGGGACTCTTCAGCTCCCAAGGCAACTCAGATCACCCCATTAGCCTTCACCTGCCAAGACTCCGGAATTACCCAACATTTTGAAAACAGCACTGGTTCTCCGATGTTTCCTAAACAATCCCAGGACAGTTTGACAGGTTTTGTTAGTGAAAGCCAAACACTGCAGCAGCTGGCACCAGCAGGGCCCATCCTGGACGTGCGGCAGGGTGGAAGACCAGCTCTGAGAGGCCTTCCCTACTGAACTCACAGCTTCTTGGAATTTCTGTAACGGGTCATCAGAGAGCTCCCACTGCACTCTGAAAACGTCCCTGAAAAAGCTTGACAGCCCCATAAAATTACATTTCAGAACTTTTAGTGCACACTATGGCATTCTGTGAGTAAAGTGCTTTTAAGACATTTTTGACTTATCTAAAGTATGCTCGTTTTCGGTTAAGAAGTCTCAAGGGCCGATGGAGCTGCAGGGTGTCAATCGCTCTGTTATTTGTTATCCGAGATGATAAAAATTCCTAAGTTTTCTGAAATATTTACAAAATAAATGATATGATGTGTGGAATTTGCTTCAAAACATACCAAATGCTAGGGTTGGGGGGAAGGGAGCCTAAGTGAATAGGGCACCGAGGAAATAATAATCCCCTTGGGTAACTTGCAGTTGGCAGCCGGGTGCCTGGGGCATCAGTATGCATCACTTTCATGTATGTTTGAAATGTTCTGCAATTTTGAAAACATTTCTTATGATTTAAAATATGAGCGGTGATATTTTGGACATACGGGCAAGGATCGAGTATTATGGTTGGAGATAATGCTGTTTGTTAATTCTCAATTATCCCCAGTGATGGATATTTCTATATATAAAGAATACTGCAGTGTCTTCTCCATGTGAAGTTAGGAATGAGGGCTTGATGAGAGGCTATGCTATGCATGGAGTGACTCTTGGAAATCATACAGGGACCTGAGTTCTAATTCTAACATCATATGTAATTGTAAACTTTGGGCAAGTCACTTTTTCTCACTGCATCTGTTTTCTGGTCTATAAAATGGGAAAATCAGGCTGATGCCCTCTGAGGGTCCTTCCTTCTCCAATGGTGTGAAATTCGAATTCTGTGCACATCAGGGTTTTCTCTTCCTCTTTCAACTCTGATCCCCAGGGCCTGGGACAAGCCCTGACACACAGTAGGGGTCAATAACATTTGTTCATTCAATGAGTGAGTGAACATGCAAACTAATTTTCTCACAAGAATTCTCTTCTTTCCCTACAGTGAAAGCAACTGGGTTCAGAAACCACACTGAAAAGCCGGGAAAGTGGCAAACAGGCATCACCTCATTGTATACCATCCTCATTGTTGTGACCTATCAGGGTTGAGAGATAGTTGATGGCCTGGCTCATAAATTCTGTTCACAGTCCTTCAGGGGATCCTATTATCCCAGGAAAAAGACTAGAACTTTCCATGGCCAGGAGAGCCATCATCCCTCCAGGCTCATGCTCTCCTTTGCTCCTTCTCAATGGCCTTCTTTCAAAATTATCCTCTTCTACCACAGGACCTTTGCACATGGCAATCCCTCAGCCTGAAAGTGTTTTCTCAAAACCTCTTACTGGTTAATGTCAGCTCCTGTTTCACATTTCAGGCCAGATGCCATATCTCAAGGCAGGCCCTCCCTGATCCATAGTCTCAGCTACGTCACCCTGCTAGATACTCCTGAAACACCCCTCCCCTTTCCTTCAGAACACTCTCCAGAGTTTATTGAGTTTGTCAAATGACCTTATTTGTGCTTGACATAAGTAAGAAACAACTTCATTCTTCTCTCATCACTTATTCTAGTCAAATTCTTTTGGATCCTTCTTCCTTTTCCTTTCATGACATCTCAGGCAAATTCCTTAACTTTCTGGTCATTTTCAATTACATGACCCAGTTTCATTATTTAATTGTGACTCATTTTCAGATATTAAAAAGACAAATCTAAATCATAACTTTCATTTCACATCCAAAATACAGCCTGTTCCCTTTTCCATGCCTTCAGCTCAGGATCTGCTATGGTTTTACACTCTTCCCCCATCTCTTCTCCCTCCTTCCACTTTGAACATGTCTAGAGTCAGATTAGAGCATAAAAGAATTAGAAAAACATGATCAAAGTATTTTTGCTCAGTATGTGCTATTTGCATGGTTCTCTCCTGCCACACACAGGTGTGCCTCGTCTTCAAATGCCAACTCTCTCTAGTTGAACATATTCCCAGGGTCATTAGAAACTTTCTGAGAGACCTCCATACTACACAGTTCCCTGAATGGGTGATTCACTCCTTGGTTGGTACTTTGCTTTGCCCCACACCGGCCTCAGCTTCTGTACTCAGTGATGTACTCAGTGACGTACTCAGTGACTTCTTACTGGCTACCTAGCTCTAGGAGGACTTTGTCCTGGCTTAATTCCCATCTAGATGGCCCAACCCCAGCTTCATTGCCAGTACCACCTGCCTCTTAGGAAACTCTTGTACCCTTGTCTCTCTAATGGCTTCCCCTATACTGGCTCCCTTCTCTGACAGCCTTCCGCCTTTATAGAACTAGAATTCTCTAGTTTCTATGATCCCATAAGACATCAACCTCCAGGGGTGGGTCAAGCTCCCCCAGAACCTGTTTATCACATTTCTCTGATCCTGTGAAAGCTGCAAGTCTTTTAGCTTCACAGTTTAGTTAAACATCCAACTGAAGAATAAACAGCTTCTTTCTTGCAGGCACCTTTCACACTATCAGTGATCTTTTGGCTGGAGAGTGGGTATCACTCTTCCCTTACCTCCCTCATAGGAAAGGAGGGGAGAACTCATCAGCACTCCCTTATCAGCCAACAGCTCTCTACTTTGAAGGCTCTCTCCAACCAACCATTAATCATTTTCTAACTTCGAGTTTTCTCTTATGTGGATGGAAAGTAGACACTGGTCAGTGTCAGATCCAGCTGTTCTTAGCAAGTCTTAAATGGATGTGTGGACACTGATTGCCCATTATTCCTTGCTTTGAGTCTTCAAAGGAAATTCCAAGATGATGGGAAGTCCAAATTAACATCCTCTTAAACATAGTTCTGTGATTATTTGATGAATGTCTGTCTTCTCCACTAAACTTTTCCTCTATAAGAGCTCTAGGTTTACTCTCCCTTGAATACCAAGACCAAGCATTCAGTAGCTAGCATAAAATAACAGCTCAATAAGTATGTGATGAGATAATGAATAGAAGAACAAGAGGAAAGAGGGAGAAGACCAGATTTGTATGACTGGAACCCTGTGGTTTGGAAGGACTAACAAACAGGGCATCATTTGAACAAGAAAAGATCAGACAAAGATTCCAAAGCCTGGCTGTCCATCAGAATTACTCATAGGCCTTTTGAAAAGTACAAATGTTTTGACCTAATCTGCTGATATGCTGAACCAATAGACCTAATTGAGAATCCATGAGCCAAAGTGCCTAAGAAAGGCTCAAATAATGTGCCAGGAGGGTTCAAGGGAAGACAAGGCTGTACCTGATGGAGAGCATCAGGGAGACTTTCTGAAGCATCAAGGAGACCTTCTGGACAAAGTAATGGATAAGGATGAAAAATGTGAGCAGATGAAGAAAGGGGCATGGGGAAGACACAGTTAGCAGGAACCTGCAAGCTGAAGGAGATGAAATGAATAAGGCACCGAGGCAAGAAAGAGATTAGATTCCAGACAGAATCTAGTGCTCCAGGGAGGAGGAGGAGTCAGGTGTGCATTCTACCTTCCTGAAAGCTCTTGGGATGCAGGAACCTGATCTTGTAAAGTTAACAACACCCTGGGGAGGTATATGGTATAATGGTTGGGTGGGCCAACTGTGGATCAGACTGCTACAGTCTTCATCTCTAAAAGAAGGATGATAAAATTATTCACCTCAACAGGATGTAATGTCATAGCATATAAGTGTTCATTGTATATCAGCTAAAACTTTTTTTTAATAAATCTAGTACTTAGCAAAAAGGCCAATTCTGCACATATCTTCCCAACTTTGCATTTAATCAAGGTCAGGTTGGTGGCTTGAAATTGGCCATGATGGGAGGTGTTTTGTTTTTTTTTTTTTAATCACTCATCATCAGGGAAATGCAAGTCAAAACCACAATGAGACATCACCTTACACCTATCAGAATGGCTAAAATCAAAAAGACAGGAAATAACAAATGTTGGCGACAATGTGGAGAAAAAGGAACTGTCATGCATTGTTGGTGGGAATGTAAATTGGTGCAGCCACTGTGGAAAATAGTATGGAGGTTCCTCAAAAAAATTAAAAATACCATATGATCCCATAATTCCACCACTGGGTATCTACCCAAAGAAAATAAAAATGTTAATTCAAAAAAATACATGCCCCCCATCAAGGGAGTATTTACACCAAAAAAAAAAAAAAAAAAAAATTGGCAAAACTACAAACCTGAACTCTTTTTTTGAGAGCTGAACCAGCACACTGTTAGATGCTCTGTGGGCATTGATTGGATTGGTCTAGATTGAACTGACTTCAGTTGATAAGTGAGTTAAGGCTACAGGAAAACCAAAGCACAAGCTGAGAGGAAAAACTTTCTCTGCATAGGAAAGGCAGAGGAAGACCTTGGCCTTGGCATTACTGGCAGGTAAAAACAGAATCTGATTTTTTACTCTCAGCTAATACTCCCTGCAGCATATTATTTTACCTATCACTTTCACCATTGTCTCTAAAAAAAGCATCAAAAAAGCTGAGTGAAATAGTCACTAACAAGCTTTAGCCCCATCAGAGCTCTGAATGCTATAGGAGACAATTTCAAAGGCTAGTTCTCTTTGTGAAGAAGAATATGTCTGAGAAGATACAGATTATAATGAGTTATCTGAGATAAAAATAATTTTTAAAATCTAATATTGTAGAACAGAAAAAATACCTTAATAATAACAAGAAACTTTATTCTCAATCATTAAAGGGAAATTAAGGAAGTTGGGGATGACACAGGAAAGCAAATATAAATAACCGTAAATTGTATCAATACTTGGCCAAGGTAAGGCAGTACGGTAAGAATACATCTGTCTCTTTTGGACGTCACGAAACTAGTTCTAAGTTCTTTGACAGAGATTGTGCTATTTCAAAGAGTGAATGAGAAAAGCCCATTAAAAAGCCATCACTTTAGAAATAAGTCAATCAGAGAAAGACATGTATCACATGACCTCACTGATATGAGGAATTCTTAATCTCAGGAAAGAAACTGAGGGTTGCTAGAGTGGTGGGGGGTGGGAGGGATGGGGTGGCTGGGTGATAGACATTGGGGAGGGTATGTGCTACGGTGAGCGCTGTGAATTGTGCAAGACTGTTGAATCACAGATCTGTACTTCTGAAACAAATAGCGCAACATATTTTAAGAAAAAAGAAAAAGAAGAAGATAGCAGGAGGGGAAGAATGAAGGGGAGTAAGTCGGAGGGGGAGACGAACCATGAGAGAGGATGGACTCTGAAAAACAAACTGAGGGTTCTAGAGGGGAGGGGGGTGGGGGGATGGGTTAGCCTGGTGATGGGTATTGAGGAGGGCACGTTCTGCGTGGAGCACTGGGTGTTATGAACAAACAATGAATCATGGAACACTGCACCAAAAACTAATGATGTAATATATGGTGATTAACATAACAATAAAAAAATTATAAAAAAAAAAAGCCATCACTTTATATAAATAAATTAACACATCCAAAGGCTGAAACACCTGAAATTAAGCTTGTAAGGACTGGTGTTCTGGTTCAGCCTCTTAGAAGGGGAGATTCCTTGAAGTTAGAGAGTTAAGTCAAGCCTTACACACGACAAAGGGTTGGTGTGTGATGTTCTACTGGTATTGAACTAATGGCAGCATTTTACCCCAGTGACCTGCTTTGCCTGTCTAAGTTCAGTCTGGTCGTGCCATTCTTTGCTTTCAGTGAATCGCTAGGATCCCATTTGCTCTTATTAACAGGTAGACTACTCAAGACCTCAATTCTCCCCTCCATGAACAACCTAAGAATTCTAGAGGCTTGCTTGGTTCAAAGGAGTTATTCCTACTTCCAACCCAGGTAAAACATACAAAAAAAAAAAGACCTTTGATTGCCCACCCTTCCCGTTGATTTAGCGGCCACCAAATGGTGACACAGTTAAACACTAGTCACGCACATTCCAGTAGTTGCTTTTGCAGGGGATGCTCTTGCTGACTCCATATTACCCCCTTACTAAGTTCTAATATAATAATCCTTTTAATCCACCACCGTGTGTTTAACCACTGTCCGCCAAAGGATATCTGCTCTGACAGAATGAATGAAAGCAGACAAACTTGCAGGCTCATTCATATACTGTACCAAAGCTGCCACCCTGAAATGCTTTTGGCCTTTTTGTCCAGATTCTCACTTACCTCCTGGTCAGGTCCATTCTGCGATCTACCGCGTCCTTTCTTGATGACCAGCTTTGAACCAGACCAACCCTATAGTACATGACTAATTTCCTTAAATTTGCATCATAAAGAGGAATTGGACCCTTGGTTCCTTCCTTCTAGAAGACCATTTAAGCAAATAATCTCAACACCTCTCCAGCCAAAAATCCCTGAGAGGAAAAACTTTCATTGAGCTACTGCCAAGTGCCTCCTTATATTGCGCAGCACCTAAAGAGTCACTTGAGTGACTTTTCTCAATAAATATCTCCTTCAACGCGACTTGTACCTCTACCCATATGTATAGGAGGGGCATTTTTTTTACAAATTCAATCTCATCAGGCACAAGCACTTTGTTGGAGAATATTAAGAACTGTGAGAAAACTTAGAAATAATGAAAGATACCTTTTTATTTTGAGGATGAGAAGACAAACCTGGGGACATCTGATTAAGATCATACTCTACAAAATGGTGGTTATCAGAGGAGGGGGATAAAACTGAAGGTGTTTAAGGGTACTAACTCGGAACGAGCAGTAAATAAGCCCTAGAGATCTAAGGCACAGTATAGTGAATATAGACAATATTATTGTACTATAACTATGTAATATGATGACAACAATCATATTACAATATATAAATATATCAAGTAATATACTGCACACCTTACACTGACAAAATGCCGCATGTCAAATCTACTGAATTGAAAAAAAATCCTACTCTAATTTAGCAAAAGCCTGCTCACTTCTGTGCCCAGCATGTGGTTTTTACCACCTTATGATAGCATTCATATTTTGGACAGGCAACAAATTCAAAAGACTATTTCCTCCAGATGGGAGGGTGGATAGCTAGGGCAAAAATGAAGATTATCGGGATGGGGAGCCCATCCATCTTCTTGGTCAAATTTATCATCAATGTCTACTTTGATAACTTTGAAAATATTTCTTCCAATTAACATTCTCAAATGCTTGAGAAGAATGGTAGGGAAAGCAAGATAAAAACAAGATTTTTCAGTCACTGAATTTCCATAAACGGCATCATGAATTATATATTGCTGTTGCTGAGGAGATGTGAGAAGTACGTATCAGAAGGAAACAAAGAAATTGATTGCATCGAAGATGAGTAGTCACGGGCTTTGGAGAACCATTCTGCCTTTTGAGTTGTTATGATCAGTTCTCTATAGTAACAAAGACATATCAGTCTTCTAAAAATACCCAATCATTTACCCATTCAGCAGAGAACAAAGAAAAGATCAGTGCAGTGCTCATAAGCCTCTTCCATTTCACAGCACATAGGATGAGGGCCCCCTTTCCTGCCATATTTACCAAGAATATTTACCACCTCTCCTTGTTTGTTCCATGAGACAACACCCAATCTCCAGAATTTGAAGATTCTACCTTGAAAATTCTCAAGTAGGAAATAACTCTTTTCTCTAAGTTAACAACTAATTTCCAGTCAGTGAGTAATTTTTTTTTCCTGAAACTTCCACCCAGTGGAAAACAAATGAAGAGGGAAAAACTTAAGTAAACAAATCTGAAAAAGAGGCCACGACACACAGAGATGGAGGCACCTCTAAAAGTACCAGTAAAAGAAAGCAGGAGCTTAAGGTTTATCTCAAACAAAACCATAATTTTGACCGGCCCCTGATTGAGCCTCACCCCATGAATGACTTCCAGGGCCTTTGGCTCTTTGGGACTAAAGGAGAAAATTATTTTTAGCACAACTATTTGGAAACCTCTGAGAACTTGGATCTCTTTTTCTGTCTGGTACCAAAGCAAGTTTTTCGCTGAAGCTCTCATGAAAGATCCTCAGTCTCTTGTGGATTTAGAATCCTGGAGCAACCCACCAACCCAGAGCAAGGTATGGTGTTTACTCTTTTTATAGAACTTTGGCAAATGTAGATGCAGTGGCCCGTTTCATTACGGTAGCTTTCTGAGTTTATTAGACAGCTCTGCTAGAAAATTCCATGAAACTGAAGGCCTGGGTTCAAATCTCCGGTCTGACATGAGCTCTGTGGCCATAGACAAGTTACCTGAGTTCTTGAGACATCAGTTCCCTGTCCAATCTACTACAAAAGGGTCTTTTGGAAAGATGATACGGACTTAACATTGCTCTGTAGACTACAAAATGTTTGCCAAATGTCAGCATTTTTTACTGTTGTGCCATTGTAGCACTATATATAAAGCAGCCAAAGCTTTGTAAATCACAAGCTGTTCTTTAAGGAGATATTGATGAATGAATATTTTCTTCATTCAACCTCTGTTGAGCTCCACTGCAGACCAGTCCTGGTCCTAAAAATGTTGGTGGCGCAGAGTTTATATTTTGGAGAAAAAGCAAGTTAGATAGATAGCCATAACACAACATGGTTGTGAGGTGCTGCTTGCTGCATAGTGACAGAAGGGAAGGAATTCCATGGCCAGCAGAAGAGGCAGTTCTAAGGAGGGAGACTGGAGCCCCAAGGACAGAGCTGAGGAACCACACACCAGAAGCAGCTGGGATGTGAACACCTCAGGTCCCCACCCTGTCTTGCTCACTCCTAGAGCCACTCCTAGTGCAGCTAGGGAAGGATAGAGCCTGCTGTTGTGAAATCTCTTCCTCTGCAGGCCAAGGATATGTCGTGTTTTGGCCACCCCTAGTTACCTATCTTTTTCCTAATGATTTCCAGGCAGAATACATTCTCAAGTCGAATTAATAATCAAGTGCAGCCCTTTGTCATGAAGTAATATTACAGTTCCCTCACACGATGTGGGAGAAAACGGGAGTGTTTGGAGACAAAAAGAGCTCAGTTCAAATCCTGCCTGTGCCATCATATGGCTGTGTGGATGTGATCCCTCAAAGTCTCAATTTTCTTATTTGTAAAATGAAGATATCACCTACTGCATAAAAGCAGTGTAATGATGAAGTAAACAATGTTTTAGAACACCCAGCACAGTCATAAAAATACTAGTAGGTTCCCTGCTTCCCAATTCATCTTGTTTTGTTCACTTGGTATTTTGTATTGTGGGGAAATAGACATCACATATAATTTACCTTTGAAGCATACATTTCTGGGACAGCAAGTATATTCATATTCACACTGTTTTACAACCATCATACCACCGTGCGTTTCCAGAACTTTCTCATCTTCACCAACTAAAACTTCACACTCATTAAACATGAACCCCCCACCCCACTCCCCAGCCCCTGGTAACCACCATTTAACTTTCTGTCTCTATGATCTTGACTATTCTAGATATATCCATAGGTAAAAATCATACAGTATTTGTCTTTTTGTGACCGGCTTATTTCACTTAGCAGAAAGTTCTCGAGATTCCTCCATGTTGTAGAATGGGTCAACATTCCCTTCCTTTTAATGGTTGAATAATATTCCATTGTATGTATATACCATATCGTGTTCATCTATTCATCTGTTGATGGCTTTTGTGAAGATTGCTGCTATAAACATGGATGTACAAATATCTGAGTCCGTTTTTACTTCTTTTAGATATATACCCAAAAGTGCAACTGCTAGATCATATAGTAATTCTAGATTACATTTTTTAAGGAATTAATTTACCGTTTTGCACAGCAGTGCCCCATTTTACATTCTACCAACTGCATTTTTTTCCAGCTTTATTGAGATAGAAGTGACATATAACATCGTATAAGTTGAAGTTCTACAATGTGAAGGTTTGATACCTGTATGTATTGTGAAATGATCATTACAAGATTAACACCATCCATCACCTTGCATCATTATCATTTTTGTGTTCAGTAAGAATATTTTTTGTGTGTAGTAATCACGTGCAGTAAGAATATTTTTTTGTGTGTAGTAATCACGTGCAGTAAGATCTATTCTCTTTCAAGTAAACATGAAGACAGTATTGTTAATTATAGACACCATGCTGCACATTAGATACCCAAAACTTTTTCAGCTTATAAGTGGAAGTTTGTATTTCAACAACATCTCCCCATTTCTCCCACCTGCCAGACCCTGACAACCACCATTCTACTCTCTGTTTCTGAGTTCAGTGTTCTAGGTTCCACATATAAGTTAGATCATACAGTATTTGTCTTTCTCTGACTTATTTCACATAGTATAATGCTTTTAAGGTTCATCCATGATGTCACAAATGGCAGGATTTCTTTCTTTTTATGGCTGAATAATATTCCATTGTATGTATACCACATTTTCCTTATTCATTTGTCAATGGACATTTAGTTTGCTTCCATGTCGTGGCTATTGTGAATAATGCTGCAATAAATGTGGGAGTGCAGACAGCTCTTTGATATCCTGTTTTCATTTCCTTTGGATATATATGCAGAAGTGGGTTTGCTGGATCATGTGGTAGTTTTACTTTTAATTTTTTGAGAAATCTCCATATTGTTTTCCATAGTGGCTATGCCAATTACATTCTCACCAGCAGTGCACAAAGGTTCCCTTTTCTTCATATCCTCAGCAAAACTTATTCCTTCTCTTTTTGTTGATAACCATTCTGACAAATGTAAGGTGATATCTCATTGTGGTTTTGATTTGCATTACCCTGATGACTAATGATGTTGAGCATCTTTCAGGTACCTGTTGGCCATTTATATGTTTTCTTTGGGAAAATATCTATTCAGATCTTTTGTCCTTTTCTAACCAGATTATTTGGTTTTTCCTGTTGAGTTGTATGAGTTCCTTTTATATTTTGGATATTAACCTCCATTAACATGGTTTGCAATTTTTTTCTCTCATTCTCTAGGTTGCTTTTTCATTTTGTTGAAAGTTTCTTTTCCTATGCAGAAGCTTTTTAGTAGGATGTAGTACCACTTGTTTGTTTTTGCTTTGTTGCTTGTGTTTTGTTGTCATATCCAAAAATACTGTTGCCAAGACCAATGTCAAGGATCTTTTTCCCTATGTTTTATTCTAGAGGTTTCATGGTTTTAGATCTTATATTTAAATCTTCAATCCATTTCAAGTTGTTTTTTGAGGGGTGTAAGTTAGGGATCCAATTTCATTCTTTTGCACATAAATATCATTGTCCCAGCACCATTTTATTGAAGAGACTATTCTTTTCCCATGAAGGATGTATTCTTGGATTCCTTGTCAAATATTAGTTGACTGTATATACATGGGTTTATTTTACTTTTTAAAAAAAGGAATCTCAATCTGTGGGTGCATTGTCTAAAAGTTCAATATTTGCTGTGATTTATTCAGTATTTCTCCAAGTATTTTTCATGGCTCGTTTAGCAAGAACAAAGAGTTCTATCACGAAAAATCTTACAAAACACTATATACTACATTCATGCTTTACAGATTCAAATACACATTCACATAAAGGCTGTGAAATCTAAATTACCACAAAGTCAAAAGAAGTTCAAAAAACTAAAAACCTGTTACTTTGTAATCCCTACAGAAAAATAGGATACATTAACATCCCAGGACAGCTCTGTTCAAGATTAACAGTATTTCCAGAGCTTTGATTTTTTTCACTCCAAAGGAGCGTGATGTTGGAAAAAATACATTTTAACACATATTCTACATAAATTTGCATATTCAGTGCAATCCTTCAAAATATTTTGTATGAAGACTGACTGCAAATGTGTATGAGGTTTCTTTTTGTAGTTTTGAAAATGATTTAAAATTGGATTATAGTGTATGTTGAGTTGTATACTTCAAACTGGCCAAATTTATGGTGTGTAAATTAAATCTCAATAAAGAGATTTTCTCAAAAATATTGTAATGTTTATAAAGCCATGACCCACATAGTTCGGTCCCAGCCAAAATACCCAAGTTCAGTGCAAACCAGTGGGAAAATGGGTGAAGGATGGATTATTCAATATAAGGTATTGAAAATATACAGTTGGATCCCTGTCTCACACTTGTTATCAGAAACATTCTAGGGGCACCTGGGTGGCAGAGTTAAGTGTCCAACTCTTGGTTTCAGCTCAGGTCATGATCTCAGGGTGGTGAGACTGAGCCCTGCATGGGGCTCCACCCTCAGTGCAGAGTCTGCTTAAGATTCTCTCTCTCTCTCTCTCTCTCCCTCTGCCCCTTCAACCCTTTCTCTCTCTCTCTCTCTCCCTCCCCTTCTCGCTCTCAAATAAATAAATAAATCTTCAACTGAAAAAAAAGGGGGGGTGCCTGGGTGGCTCAGTCAGTTAAGCGGCTGCCTTCAGCTGAGGTCATGATCCCAGGGTCCTGGGATCGAGCCCCGCATCGGGCTCCCTGCTTGGCGGAGAGCCTCCTTCTCCCTCTCCCTCTGTCTGCCGCTCTGCCTACCTGTGCTCTCTCTCTCTCTGTCTCTCTGTTAAATAAATAAATAAAAATCTTTTAAAAAAAAGAAAAACATTCTAATGGGTCAAATATTAAATGTGAACAAATGAAACAACAAAAGAACTGAAAGTGGGAAAAATCTTTTTATTATCTTTAAGTGAGGAAGGCCTTTTAAAAACAATAAATTGAACTTCAAGAATGTTGGATTTTTTAAATATTTTATTTATTTATTTGAGAGCAAGAGCATGAGAGAGAGAACACGAGAGAAAGAGAGAGTCTAAGTTGGGAGGGAAGGACAGAGGAAGAGGGAAAGGGAGAAGCAGACTCCCTGCTGAGCAGGGACCCCCCCCCCCCCCCCGCCGCCTCCTTGACATGGAGCTCAGTCCCAGGAACCCAGGTCATGACCTGAGCCAAAGGCAGATGCTTAACCGACTAAGCCACCCAGGTGTCCCAGGAATGTCTTCATGATAAAAATATTTTTAAATGCTTTGAACAAAATGAAAAGGCAAACTGGGAAAAGCTATTTGCTGCTCATGTCATAAACTATGTACAGTATGTGTGTATATATATATATATATATATATATATATATATATATATATATATACACTGATAAGAGAAAATCTCTTAGCTACCTGAAAAGGCTAGGTACAGAAAGTTGCATATATTGTGCGAACATGGGGAAGAAGGACACACAATAAACTAGCAACAGTGATTGCCTCCAGAGAGGGAAACTGCATGTCTGGAAGACTGGAAGGAGGGAGAAGAGATTTACCTTCATTGCATACACTTTTTTTAATTTTATAAATGTGCATGTTCTATCTATACCAAAAAAAGTAAATATTTAAAATACTTCTAAATACTCTAGACTATGCAAAATTAAAACAACTCAAGTCTTTTGTTTGTATTTTTCAAACACGGTGAAAGGGACCCACAAAACTCCAGAATATTTCTTTAAGTCTCTCTTTTCTCTTTCCCTTGTAATAGTCTCATAGTCCATTCTCTCTGGTTCTTCATCTTGTTTTTCACAAAACTCAGAACTGCCCCCCAAAAAATCTCCTTCCTTGTCCACAACCTTTTTGTGCCAAACACTGTTCTAGATGATTGTAGAAGTCAATGACTAAGACAAAGTCCCTGACCCTCATGGAGATTACATCCCAGCAGATGGAGATATACAGTATTTTTAAAACACAATAAAGGTAATAATAATCTAATAAGTTAGAGGTGGTGAGTACAAAGAAGAAGAGAAAACAGTACAGCAGAATGAGGGAGCAGTCAGGAGGTATGAAAGGCAATTGCAATGTTAAATACAGTGTAAGAACTGGCGTCAGGGAGAGGGTGGTATTTGAGCAGACTCACACAGGAAGATGAGAGAGTGAGACATGTAGACACTTTGGGGCAGAGAGTTCTAGACAGAGGGAAGAGACAGTATGAATGCCTTAAGGCAGAACATGTCTCACTCTCTCATCTGAATTCAGTCACTCTGAATTCCTTGGTGTTTCTCAAAGCGACTGGAGCTGGAGAGTGGGATGGAGAGAAGCGGAAGATGAAGTCAGAGAAGTAAGGAGGTTGGGTGTCCAATCAAGGAGAGCCTTGAAGACCATGTACCATAAGGCTTTTGACTTTTAAGTAAAATGAAGAACCATTACAGGGTGATGCCACTGTAGTTTTCCCTTATACCCTGCAGCCCTTTGTTATCCTAGTAAATTGAGTCCCAAGACTCAAGTGGCCACTTACCACCATGCTGTCGTCATGCATCAGGCACCACATCATGTTGGTGTTCCGACGAGGATGGTTAATGGATAATCATTTTGAGTGCCTTTCAAAAATTCTAACTGGGTGGGATGGGGGGTGGGGAGGGGAGAGTGCCTGGGGGGCTCAGTCAGTTATGCATCCAACTCTTGATTTGGGCTGGGGACATGATCTCAGGGTTGTGAGATGGAGCCCTACTCTGAGCGTAGAGCCTGCTTAAGATTGTCTCTCCCCCCTCTGCCCCTCCTCTTGTCCCCTCCCTATCTAAAAAAAAAAAAAAACTAACTGGGGATGCTTCCAGCATTTAGACTACAGCACAGACAATATTCTAATGCATTTGTCAATGAAAGGCAAACCATTTGTTCAATGAATGCATCTGTTTCAGTTGTGTTCATTTTTACCCTCTTTGAGCACATTTTTGCCTGGCTATTGGAAATATTAACATCCTTCCAAGCACATCTTTAAAATTTCTGCTTCTTCTACCCACCATAACCTGGACCTTACCACAAGCTTCTTTATAGACTGATCCCTGACTATGGGCATGTTTGTGTTTTCAGCATCCACCAGTGTCTGAGATGCCACTGCCCAAAGTGCCTCCTCTCCACATAATTTCAAGTCCCTTGTAGAACCAAATCCTGACCTTGGCTACAGGATCACATTCCTTGTCTCTTTAAACACCTTTTTATGAGTATCTCCTATGAGCATGTCCTTCTCTTTCAAATTCCTTCTCAAAACCTCCCTTAATCAGTTTTTTACAAGAAAAAGCTAGCAATTTAATCACTGTAGTTTGTTTTAACTGTGGCAGGGGTATGGATAGAATGTTCTTTACTTTTTTTTCATCTGGGACACCCTTGAAAGGGCTGGTATCTTTATGAGATCCTCTGGGCGTCTCAGAAAGTGCCTTAATCCCACTTGAACAATGGGATCAGTAATTTTGAGTTTGTGCTATGTTATAGCAGACAGTACACAGCAAAAATGTTCTCCTGGAGTTGAGGGTGGGGGGACGTGCAGGGAGAGACACTGGTGACATGGAGATTTGGTCAAGGATACAGAGCCTATATTTGGGTAAGTTGCCTCAGTTTTTCACTAATAAGATTTCTAGGAATCAGATTTATTTTGAACCACATGTGCACACTGTGCTTTTCTCAGTTTGTCATTCCTATGCTCTGGCAAATTTCTAGAACTAATTCCAAGATGTTGCAATTTCCTCATGGGTATCATAAAACTGGTACAGTGTGCCTGGTTAATTTTCTGATGTGGCTGTCAAAAAGCAAGGAAACTCCATCTGATTTTTTTTCACATTTTATGATAATTTCCTTTGGGCAAGTACATGCCAGGCATATACATCAAGCGTTGTTGAGATTTCTTATTAAAGCACAAGTTCAGCCAACCAAAAAGTATTAATTCACACTGCCCTAAAACCATGTGTATACACTGTCCCATCCAAGAAGCTGCTAATCCTAAGGACCATTTAGCCTAGAAAATCAAGTGTCCCAGCCTATGCTACCCACCCCTTAGCTTATACACCAAATGTCATGCTAATAAATGATCCGTCATTCTCAGGATCCTATTTGTGGAGGGAAAAACCAAGTCCTATTAAATCATAGCTGAAGAGACCTGTTGTCTGCTTCCCTAGAAGCACGTGACACCATGCATGGTTTAATTTCACTCAGCTCTTTAACTGAGCCTTGGCGCTCACTGCTTAATGGTTCACCAGGGCATTGTATCCTGCAGATTTTAAGTTAAAGTTTGAGACCCCACTGCAGGACATGCACAGTACTCCAATTAACACTAATTGGTTTTACACATGATTATCAAGTGAAAAGCATGGTTTTCCTGAGAATGCCTCTTCTTTTCTCCAGCCTTAGGAAGCCCATAAATTCTAAGGGAACGATCATGGATGCACGCAAAGGCTAGATATACCAATGTCTAGCATAGTGTTTATATTGACAGAAAACTGGAAGGAAATATCTACAATGGAGAATCATGTACATAAAGGATAATGGAGAAAAATGCAACTTTTTTTAATGTTATGAATAATTTTTGACATGAGAAGATGCTCATGATATACTGTTAAGTGAAAAAAGTTGAAAAAATACAAGAGTGGCATAATATCTCTTTCCTCCACAGCATAGAAAGACCAGAAGGATGTGTGTATCAAAATGTAAATTATAATTATCTCTAGTGGTGAGAATAATGTTAATGTTTATCTTATTCATAAGCATTTCTAATTTTCTAAAAATAATGCATTATTTTTCAAAATCCGTCATTGACCCTACAGGAAGAAAAAAATGCAACATGTGGCTTCATTTTGAAATTGTTTAAATCAATCCTTCATCTCCACCAACCGTTCTGTGGGGTACTGAGAACTCTCTATAAGTAATGTGTTAATAGTTTCCAAGGGAATTATGAGAGTAAGCTGGGGTTTTATACATGCGTGGAGAGGTGAGCACTGGAGTGAGTGACTGCAGATGCCCATTCTCGTGTTCATTTATGCCAAAACTCCCACCAAGGGTGCACTTATGTCCCTGTGTTTCTCTTCCAGAGCCAAAGATGTTTATCTTGCTCTATGTTACAAGTTTTGCCATTTGTGCCAGTGGACAGCCTCGGGGTAATCAGTTCAAAGGAGAGAGCTACTCCCCAAGATATATCTGTAGCATCCCTGGCTTACCTGGACCTCCAGGACCCCCTGGAGCAAATGGTTCCCCGGGGCCCCATGGTCGGATCGGCCTTCCAGGACGAGATGGTAGAGACGGCAGGAAAGGAGAGAAAGGTGAAAAGGGGGCTGCAGGTAATGAACAATGAAGTTCCCTAAACTCTGCTCCTCTGTGCTCAGTGGGGAGTCTGCTTGGGATTCTCTCTCTCTCTCTCCTCTCCCTCTGCCCCTCCCCCCGCTCATGCTCGCTCTGTCTCTCTCTCTCTCTCTCTCTCTCAAATAAATAAATACATCTTTAAAAATAAGTGAATAAATAAACACCTCTGGTTCACCCCCACCTTAAATTGTTTCCGTTCTTTGTTGCCTTTTCTAATGAGAATTGCTCCTGAAATCCCTTCTCTACTTCACTTTCCTTAATCGTAATTAATACTGAGCCCTCACTATGCCTTAGATACTGCTCGAGAAACTCTTTACCTGCAACCTTATTTTATTGTAATGACAATTCTTTCAGTGATCCCATTTTACAGATGAGAACACAAAGCAATAACATGGTAAAATTAATTACTGAAGAGGGAAGTTCACTGCTAGTGAACAGCAGAGCTGGATTCAAACATTGATGCCCAAGACCACAGGGCAATCACAACTAGCAGGCAATGTCTGGATGTGCAAGGGCGTGGATGGATAGCAGACAGATGGACAAGGAAGGGAAATGGACAGACGAAGCAGAGGCAGGAATCAGGAACCAAAAGCACAGGTGCCATCCTGCTCTGCGCTAATATCCAGAGCAAAGTTACATAAAACACTTCTAGATTTTACTTTTCAGAGATGAAATGACAATAGTACTGTATAGCCCACCTTTCCTGGCTCATCTCTTTCCCACCAGTCCTGTAACAGCTATAAAAAGTAGACTCTTATAGCTCTTCACGGCAACACAATTGCCCTCTACCACTTCAGTAATTTTTACTTTTTTCTCCACAAATAGGTTGGGCCAGGAAGATTGCCAGACCCTGCAATCCTCCAGAGTAAACCAAATTGAAATTCTAGAGAAGCCGGGTTAATTCTAAAAGAGGAAGTGATTTGGCATCAATCTTTGAAAACAAGTTTCTGAGTGTAAAGCCTTGGACAAAGGATAGGAAGAGAAAAGTTAATCCATTCTAAGAAATAAGTCTCTATCTAGTCATTGCACCTCATTTACTGGTGTTACGTGAAACAGTAGCACAATATATATGCAATTTACCAGATAATAATTCATTTCTGAATTTGTCATGCAGAAAATAGTTGGAAAATCGGTAGCTACCAAATGTGTATGAATATTGTTCAATATTAGATAAAAAAAACCTTTAGGTAAAGGTTCAGCATCTTATCTATTGTAACACTTATGAATATAACTTACTGCTGTGTCATGATCATGAATAGCCTTGAAATCCTGTAAGAACACCAGGATCAGAGTTACATATGACCAACATTTTTAGTTTACTGTGTCTGGAAGCAATAATGTAGTGCTTACCCAAGAAGGCAATGGAGTCCATAGGATTTAGGCTCAAATCTTGGCTCCTTCAATTACTAACTTAGTATCCTTGGGCAAATAGCCGCTTTTAGCCTCAGTTCCCTCATTTGTAAATTGGAAGTAGTAAGGCTGATTGTGATGATTAAGCACAATAATACATGCAAAACACTTGGTAGAAAAGCTGCCATGTGGTAAGCACTCAGGAAATGTTAGCTGTCATTACATACCACACAGTGCTCTGCAAACATGAGTCATAGCTAAGTTCCTGAATATCCAAAGTCATATAATAAACTAGAAATGAGTGATGGGTTTCATGAGGTAGTTCTAGCGTCATTTAAAAATAGGTATGCGGCTATGCATTCAGATTAAATTGAATGTTCGTAATTGCTACAGTTTTAACCATAAGAGGCTGGCTACAGCCCCATATTCGTCTATCCACCCATGCATTATTCTTCAACAAGCTTCTTGTGCACATATTGCTATCTGGTATTATTCTACACCAGTGTTTCTCAACCTCCACCCTAATGACATTTGGGGTCAAATAATTAGTTATGTGGGATGGCTATCCTGTGCATTGTAGGACACTTAACAGCGTCCCACTAGATGCCAGCGGCATCCCCACCACCGAAGACAACAAAAATGTCCCCAGACTTTGCCAAACATCCCTTGGTTGGCAGTGTAAAATTGTCCATGGTTGATTTTACTGTTCTAGACAACGAGAACACAAACATGGATAAGACATTGTCCTTGCCTTGATAAACAAACATGGGGGTGTGGGAGGCCAATATAGAAACATATAATATTCATCATCATCATCATCGTAGCCATTTGTTAAGAACTGTGTCAGGAATTTTACATTTAGTACTTAATGTCTACCATAACCCTGTTAGAAGTCTTTATAATCAACAATAATGTTACAGTGAAAATATTTAAATTAAAAAATAAAATGACTCCCCAATCTGAGATGACTTAAATCCAATATACACAAATACACATATAAGGATCTGTAACAGCCAAGAAAGGTAGGAATGCCTTTGTGATCAATGAAGAAAAATACATCCCATTTACAGACAACAGTAACGGAGCTCTGCAGCTTTAGGGACAAGCTTTCAATGCAGCTGGAACTGGACACAACATGTTCTGTCCCCTTGAATGACACCACATATGTTTTCTCATTCATGTACCCTTGGTAAACATGCCAATTACATGCATCCAACCAAGTGCAAACAGAATCAAGCATAGTTTTGTCCAACTTCTCTACTTTAAATTACAAGTACAGAACTTGTTATACCAAATTAGAAATTTTCTGTTAAAAATATCTGCCTCCCTCACTGGTCTGTAGCAATTACTCTTGTAGCATAATCTCACCCTTTAACTTAATCTGAATGCACAACCCTATAGATATCTTCAAATAACACTAGAACCGCCTCATGAAACAGATCATTCTAGTTTATTATATGGCTTTAGATAGTCACGAACTTAACTATGACCTATATTTGCAGATCACAGTGTAATACATAGTAACAGCTAGCCTGAGGGTGGAACAGGTGTCATTCATGTCAAGGTCCCACTCAGCCCATAGCATAGTGCCTGGCATTTAGTCAGGCACTATGGGTCAATCAATATTACATGATTTAGATATATGTATGCATGCACACATAAATCCATGGATGGATGGATGGATGGATAGATGGGAGAAAGAAATAACATTGAAGAAGAAATCTTTGTAAGCCCATTTCCTAGAGAACTAAGAAGAAATCCTTAGTCAGCACCTAAGTGTAGACTAACCACTATTCCATAATTCTTCTCTCTACCCGAGCATATGTCTAACTGAATAGGAAGAGGGAGAGTGATGTATCCCTTCTTTCCATTATTCATTAATTGTCCCTTATCACAGGTGTAAATCCTTCATGCAAACAGGAAGAATTACTTCAAATTATAGTTAATCCTTGATTATCTAATTCAATAACCATAGAAAATCCAAATGCTGAGATTGGACTTAAATCCAATTCTTCATATTACAAGTGGAGTATTTGAAACACAGACAAGAAGTGACCTGCCAAAAGTCATAGAGGCAGGAGGACTGGAGTACATAAAGAAATTTAATAGTTGAAATTGTTGCTGATGTCAAAAAGTTTTTTTATTAATATGTCAAAATCGCTCATGGAGACAGCAAAAGTTAAGCTCCTATTGAAAATAAAAATAACAATTTAGAAGTTGTGATCCTCGATTCACAAGTAAATTCAACAGTAAAATAGTATTCATATTTTATTTCTACCAAAAAGAAGCAAAAGATCAGACTATTATGGCCTTATTTCAAGAAATATACCAGAGTATATTCTGGCTGGGACCAGTGGAATTTCAACTTCACAACAAAAGCCACCTAGAGCTTGAGGACAGTTCTGTGATCAGTAATAACACTGATCCCATCACACACAAAAAAAGGTTTCATTCATTATTAGAATCTTCTGTGCATCACAAATTGTTAAACAGCCTCTTTCACGAATTATTAAAGCAAAATTCTGTATGTTTTAAGGGTAAAGCATTAATTCTCCTCAAATTTACATTATCCAGAACATTTCATTCCTACATTTGCCAAATCACTGAAAAATAATTAAGCTCATACACTGATATACATGTAATATTCAAATAAAAGAATATTTTCTTTTATTTGAGCACTATCAAGATAAAAAGGCTTAGCTTAATAAAATTCCTGAGAACAAATACATAGTTAAGAGTGAAACTACACAGTATATCAGTAATATATTTTCCCTGACTACAAAAGTACATCACAAATTTCCAATAATTTGGATATTTTTTGAGGGTATATCATTATACAAACATTATTTATGGAATGGATTTGACCATAAAAATTAAATGACATTTTCATGCTTTGTTATTATTATATATATATATATATATATATATATGGTTTAAAAATTAAATAAATGTTGCTTATCCCTTTCAACAAATGATCACAATTTCTCTTCATTTAGCGTATGGTTGATCTGTAGTTATAAAGATTTGGACAAACAAAAAATATTTCACTGTGGTGATTTTGAATTTGTTGAAATCCTTTCACAGATATTATGTCTTTTCTATATATAAGGAGACCCAGAGAAATTAAGGGACTTGCCTAAAATGATACAACCATTTAGCTGCAGAGCCAAACAGAATTTAGGATTCTTGATTCCAGCCCCACAGGTAAGAGGCACTTTGATGAAGGGGAAGCATCATTACACTAGGACTTGGATTCCAGTCCTGGCCTTGCTTCAGAAGCGAGTTTCTTCACCTTTCTGGGACTGTTTTGTCCTCCAAAAAAGAACTACGACATAGTGGTGGCCACCACTGTTGTTTGGTTATTGTAGCATATTGGGCCCTCACTATGTGCCAGGTGCACTTTACAAGGTACACTCTAGCCCCTGACCCAGAGGGATGCTCAGTCTCCAGAGTCAGGCAGGCATGAGTTCAGGTCACAGCTCCGTCACTTACTAGCTATTTTCTTGAGCAAACTAACTTCTCTGCCACTCATTCTCCCCATCTGCAATGAAAACAATAACAATTTCCTAATCCATAAAGTTGTTTCAAGACCTAAAGAAGACAATGCCTGTGAATAAAGTGCTATCCCTGGTACATAGTAAATGTTGAATAAATACAAGCTAATCTAATTTTCATTAATCCTTGTATTATTAATACCGATAGAAGTAGGAGGGGGCATAAGACAAAATAGCCTCTAAGGATTCATCTGGTTCTGTCTGCCCCCATGACCTCACTCTGGGGAATAATAATCATTATGCTCATTGAATTTCTCCTATAGTGACAAATACTGTATGTGACTGATTTTGTTGCAAATGATCCATCATCAAAACAGCATTTAAATGATTTCTCATGTACTCAGGAAAACTAACCTGAAATTCTGATGAAAATTTTATATTTCTGTTTTAATGCATCAGTGATTTTTTTTTTAAAGATGCATTAGTATTTAGTAGTGTACTGTTGAAAGTTGATTGGAGAAACACATTTAGGGTGTGCTGGCACTATGTGGGGCATGCTATTTGTGACTGTATATTTGGAGGAACCATTAATTAAACTGTAAACTCTTTTTAAAGGTTTGAGAGGTAAGACTGGACCCCTGGGCCTTGCTGGAGAGAAAGGGGACCAAGGAGAGACTGGGAAGAAAGGACCCATGGGACCAGAGGGAGAAAAAGGAGAAGTCGGTCCAGTTGGGCCTCCCGGAGCAAAGGGGGACAGAGGAGAGCAAGGGGACCCAGGGCTGCCCGGAGTTTGTAGATGTGGAAGCATTGTGCTCAAATCTGCCTTTTCTGTTGGCATCACGACCAGCTACCCAGAAGAAAGGCTACCGATTATATTTAACAAGGTCCTCTTCAATGAGGGAGAGCATTACAACCCTGCGACAGGGAAGTTCATCTGTGCCTTCCCAGGGATCTATTACTTTTCTTATGATATCACATTGGCAAATAAGCATCTGGCAATCGGGCTGGTCCACAATGGGCAGTACCGGATAAAGACCTTCGACGCCAACACAGGGAACCATGACGTGGCTTCAGGGTCCACGGTCATCTATCTGCAGCCAGAAGATGAAGTCTGGCTGGAGATCTTCTTCACTGACCAGAATGGCCTCTTCTCAGACCCAGGTTGGGCAGACAGCTTGTTCTCTGGATTTCTCCTATATGTTGACACAGATTATCTAGATTCCATATCAGAAGATGATGAGCTGTGATCTGGACTCATGTCCTGAACGTTCCAAGATTCTTGTGGCAGACACTTTGATTTAATCTGGGGCCCTGGAAGGTGGAGCAAGCAGAAACGAGATCCAAAGAGACTCCCACTCAGATTCCAAAGCACTTACAGAGAACTCTAGCAGCATCTATTAAAACAAGATGAACCACCAAATGGTTGAAACCACACCAAAATGAATTCTATAAAACAATAACCCCAGATAAGAATCCTCTCGAAAGCAATGTTCATAAATATTTAAACAAATTAAAGACAATGTTAACAAATTTTCTATTAAATTCCCTGAGTGATAAAATCAGCTGGCAATGATACTGTCTCATTAAATCTTCATAAAATTACATTTTTGCTTGCTACTTAAGAGAATCATAACACCCTAGACAAGGTCTTTAACAATTCTCAAAAGTCAAAAGCTAGAGGTAAGAGATACTGAGTAATTTCAGGCAAGCTAAAGTGAAGTGATAACTTCCTTTGTTTTATTATTTGTTCCTTCACACTCGTATATGTATTCACTCAACAACTCTTTAGTAGGCCTCTGTGACCCAGACACTGTGGTGGTGGGTCAGATTTAATAGTGAGTTAAAACAAAATCTCTACGTTCATACAGGCTGGTGTCGGATGAGCATACCATCAAATTCAGTGAGATGAACACCTGACAGACTGACTCAAAGCTGGACGCACATGGGAGCTGCTCTATCCTGGAGAAGGGGGCCAGAGAAACTTTCACACATGGAAAAACGCTAAGCATTCTAAGTGGTGTGTGTTTAAGGAGGTGGGAGGAATACAAGGGAAACATGAATCAGCAGCTGTATTCACCCCATCTCACCCTCAAAACACCACTGGTATTTGCCATCAGAAAGGGGTAAAAAACTCAGAGTTAGAGGGGGCCCGGGAGGGGTAATAGAAATGAAGAAAAACAAGTTACTGAGATCAGCCAGGAGGGCATTCTCCTAAATCCTTTAGCTTGACAGTTTCCCAAGACAATAATTATTCCTCTTAGCTTGTGCACAAATGAGGGCACTACTTTACATTGTCAGGAGGCATTATTTCTCGTGGATTTCCAAGGTATTGAATTCAAGTAAAGTGAAACATACGTCCACTGATTTACAGTGAACTGATGGGGGTGAACGGGAGGAGGAGGGAGAGAGACCAGACGTCTGAGCAAAAAACTGTCCCTTCCAAGCCTCAAGGCTCCCGCAGTCCAGCCATCTCTCGGGATGGGCATCTGGTTCCCCGCTGCAACACAGTTCCTCACCGTTCCATCTCAGTTAGGATTCCCTCCCATCTGCCACCCCCTTAGCTGACAGTCGTAGGATTCCCTTACTCTCTTCCTTTTTGGTGGCTTCTAATCCTCCTTCCCTGTGTTCTCCCTTGGCCCATTCATTTGATAAATACTTTTATGCCTCCTCTGTGTGAGTCACCACAGGTTTCTGTGATGGTGGAGGAACACCAAGGTGAACACGGCACAGCCCCTGCCACCCAATTTCTAAGGACACAAGAAAGGAAATGACATGTATACACATACACAAAATACCAAGAATTCTGGAAATGAGCAGGCTAAAATATGCTAAGTGTTAAACTGGACATAGAGACAAATGCTCTGGAAGAAATGCTGAGAGGAACAGGTTTACTCTAAAATTGAGGGGTGAGAGAGGAGGGCTTGGGAAATTTCCTCTGCCCCCTGCGCCTTCCATGGTAGGTGGGACGTAGAGTGGCCAAATTGGGGACAGAGGTAACAGGGACAAAGCATGAAAGTAAGAACAGAGACCCAGAAGAGCCTCAAATGCCAGCCTGACAAATGTGGACTTCATTTATGAGGAACCATGGAGCACCTGTGTGCCCCAGAGGTGGGGACTGCCATGATCAGAGGTGACATTGGCAGTGATTAAGTAGCAGCATGTAAGGGCAATGCTCACTTCTCCCATCTACAGACCTATCTCCCATCATCTTCTTCTGCCTGCCATGCTTTGCCCATTGGTTGCTCTCCTCTGGAGTCGGGACACAGGTCTGGAAGGCCAAGAGAAATGAAAGTAGAAAAGAAGAGAAAGCAAAGATGGTTTGAGATAGTCACCTGCTTCTACATAATAGCTGGACCTGGAAGGCCAGGCTACAGAGTATAAAAAAAAAAAACAGCCAACAGCAGAAGCTCATCTGGGGAACATGAAAATATGGGCCCTTTGAAGACCATGGGATTTGCTGGAGAAACTCGAAATGGAGGAGTTTTGTAGACAGTCATGACCCACAAGATTATTGTGTAATTTAAATTTTTTTCTGATCATGATCCATTCATGCGTTCATTTTGTGGACATTGTTTACTTATCTTTTAAATGTTTCTTTCATTACAAAGCCTATTTTGAGCAGCCTTTTTAAACTCGTGCTTCTTCAGCTGGTTCTAGGCCCAAAAATGAATTTTATTTTGAAATATCTGGTGGGCTGGTGATAGGGACCAGAGAGCTAAAGTGAGAAAGGAACGACTATTTTGGTATTAAAAGGATAAACTCCTTAAGCAAACATAGGTGTCTTTTATTCCTCAAAAAAGAAATGACAGATACCATTTATCCACATTTATGGGTATTTGTGTAAAAAAAATAGATGACTGATTTTGGTTTAAAAAAATTCTAAGTCTCATTCCAATCATTCTTTGAAAGGGCTGACTTGTAATGAATATATATTAAGAGAGATTTATTAACTATATAACATCTTGTTCCAGAAAGGATTTAGAGTCACTTGCAAAGATAGATAAAACACAGAAAGAATGCATTAGTCAGAATCAGGTGAGAATAAAAGAGCAAAACAAATTTTTTTTAAAAAGTGAGACCAACACAAAACATGTGTGTGCCTGTGTCGTACAATTTCAGGACACGTGTGTTTCCTTGTACCTGTGCATGCAAAAGGGCATTCCCAGGTCATTCATCATTGTGAATGATGTTGTTTGTGGTGATAAGAACGTTCTATAAACTCTGAATATACTTCTTCTCTGCCACCCTATGAAAAAAGATCATGGACATATAAATATTTCAGAAATCGGCTAACGTGTTGTCTCATACCTTCTTCTCTCTCGCCTTCTGTAGCCTCCACTTCCAGCAAACAACATCCACACCCACCCTGTCACCAAAGCCAAACCTAAGGGACATTGTGGATGTTGCTGTTCCCTTCCCCACTGGATTTTGTTCAGTATAAAATCCTTAATGGTTCCAGCTCTTACATGTACAGTTCTGAGTCATTGCCTCTTTCCATCCCCAGTGCCAAGGTTTCGTTTGTATACTCATTGTTACTTCCCCGGATGAGTAAAAACTTTCTAACTGACCCTCTGCCTCCAGATGCAACCCTCCAATCCATTCTCCACAAATACAGATATGATCGTGTCAATCCACAGCTTAAAGGCTAGCAATGGCCCTCCAATCCCTGTAGTACGAAAGGGGGCTGGAACTTTTGGGCACTTTGCTAATCTGGTATTCATTCCGTATCTTTTTTTCTGGTATCCATACCTAATTTCCTTCTGAAGGACCACCCTCCTTTACATGCTAAGTCTTTGAGCTTCTAAATGGAATTGACTCGTATACTATATAAATCCCTGGCCTGAACAATCAGAGCATAGCTTTCCACTCACCAATATAATTGGTTCAGGCGACTCAATCAGAGACTGAGACTTTATTGGGACTTCTCTAAGAGAGAATCTCATTCTTCCCCACTGGACTTGAGCCTGTGAGCCTCTATGAGCTATCTTACCGTCACAGAGCATAATGGACCGAGATAGAGAGTCACTTCAACCATTAGACATGCCTGTAGCCAGTCTTCCCTTGGACTTGTCATTTATGGTAGCCATTCCATTCCCTTTTTACCAAGCCCTTTTGAGGTGGGTATTCAAGCACTTGCAAAAGATATCCTACCTAATATTAATACAAACATCCTTTAGCAAGGCACATTAGGCCCTTTGGGATCTAGCCCCTGCTTACTTTATAGTCACATTGCCAAAAGTCACCACATGAAACCTATAATCCAAGTGAATGCAAGATACCCACAGTTCTAGGATGCCTTGTTCCTGTGTGCCTCAGAGCCTTTGCACACACTGTTTCATTTGCTCATCATGCCATTGCTGTCTTGTCTGCCTGCCTGGCTCACCTTTTAAGACTCAGCTAGGAAGTTTCTTCGTTTTCTCTAATATTCCTCTTCCCCTGTGCCCAAGAGGAATTATAGGTGACCTCATACATCTTCCTAATGATCTGGGACCTAGTGCAATTACAATAGCCATAGTGAACAATTGGCACTATTTCGAATGCTTTACGTGGATTAGCTCACTTGGTCCTTACAGCAATTATTCTCTCTATTTTACAGATGAGGAAACTGAGAGACAGAAAAGATAAGAAATATGTTATCTAAAGAGGGTCACAAAGACCCAGGCAGTTGAACCCCGGAGTCTGCTCTTAATCATCATGCTGGGTCCTTCTCCTATTACACACCCATTCCACAGTTGTGCGTCACTGCGTTGCCCATATATTTCTTTTTTTTTTAAGATTTTATTTATTTATTTAAGAGAGAGACAGACAGACAGAGAGCCAGCACGAGTGAGGGGAGGGGCAGAGGGGGAAGGAGAGAATCTCAAGCAGACTCCACACTGAGCACAGAGCCTGACGTGGGGCTCAATCCACAACGCTGAGATCATGACCTGAGCTGAAATCAAATCAGACGCTCAATGACTGAGCCACCCAGGCACCCCTGCACTGCCCATATATTACTACATTTGGCTATCTATCCTATTCATCTTTTTATACCCAAGGGCTCTACACAGTGCTGGCCTTAATATGTGCTCAATAAAAAAATGTGATGAATTGATCAGTGCCAAGTTCTTTTTAGCCTCAGTCTTTACATGTGTTTCACAGACGAATTATTGCACTGTGGGAAAAGTGTCCCACTCCTCCATCTTCTTCCTTTGATGCCTGTAAACATCATTTTCTTCCTATTTCAGCTAAGCCCATCACAATCAGGACTGGCTCTTGCCTGATCAAAATATGCAGTGTGGCTCGACCAGGGGGCTCTGCGAACTCTAAGGAGACAAAGCTGCTCTAACCTCCCTTTCTCTGCACAGGAAACAAAGACTAGCCCTGGGACAGGTGCTGAGTCCATGGGTCTGGTTTAGTTCTGCCAAGGAGAACTCAGGCAATCTTTTACATGACCATGTTTATCATCATGCTGAGAAAAATCAGGCAGCCTGAATTCCTCTCGGTTTTCCTCAAAGAGAGTCCCTATAGTTAGGACACACACACACACACACACACACACACACACACACACAATCTTGTCCAGACTAATCCTGACAGAAGCCAGGAGCAAACAGGATTACACTGTGCACAGGCCTCCTGTGTCCCAAGTATGGTTGGTACTCAAGTCTAAGACATGCCAAATATGTTGGGTAACTGAAGAGTCCTTTGGAGAAAAAAATTTTAAACACACACACACAATTTTCAAATAGGAGTGTTCAAAACACAAAAAACAAAACACACACAAAAAAAGCGAGAAACTATGCCTTCATCCCAGTGCCCTCTTGCTATGGCCAAAATATTTCTTTTGTGTTTTGTCTAAGATACAAAAATCACAAAGTCTCCAGTTTCTGAGAATGTATGTCAAGAAAATCATTACTAATGTGTGCAAAGATTTAGTTACAGAAAGAGCCTTGCAGGAAAGTTTATAATATGGAAAAGTGGGAAATAGCCTAAGTGATAATAGAATATTGGTTAAATGAGCTGTGATACGTTCATCCAACAGAATATATGGAGGGTCATAAAAAGTAGTGAGGATGGAAATGCATTGGCCCCATAAGATCGTCATGAAACACAAACAGAACAAAGCGGATTACTAAAAAGCATTTCAGTAATTATCCCACTTTTAAAGGGTGATTGCATATGTGCATAGAAAAAGTTGAATGAAAATAAGTGATTAATGCGGATTTTTTAATTTCCACATTTTTGATCTTCATTTTCGTTTTTATAATAAACATTTTACTTATTTTACATAAAATGTGTTTATATAAGCTCTTGGATAGTCAGAAGAATTGGACACTATTATGGTCCCAAAGGATTGCAGAGAAAAGTCTAAGGAGAGAAGAAAAAAAAAACTAAAATTGTAAGGTACGTGTGAAACATCATCCTTTAAGTTTTCTGGTGGCATACCTAGATGTCTATTCCAGAGGATTCTTTAAAGCAAGAATAAACCAGAATAATCCTAGTTTATATATTTTTAAAATTATCCCACCCTAACTTGAACGGGGAAGGAAATGAGTCTTGAATTGACATCATTTTATTGAGTTTTATTAGTCCGGAACTATAAACCCAATGGATTAACCACAGTATGAAGTCATTCTGAATCGATGCATCTATCAGATGGCAAAGGCATTTATGAGCAGCGATATGAAGAAGACCACGTCCATGGCTTCGCTCCGTGCCATCATGAAGGTGGCAGAATTTATTGAAATAAAACCTTGCCCAATCTAGTCGGAATTCCAAGAAATTATCTGAAAGCACTGGAAGTAGAAAAATCTTAAACTCTAAGGGGTTGCATAGATACTTGTACATTTTCTTTTACCAGATTGCTCGTGAGATGCTGCCTTGGCTAAAATAAACAGTAGGAAAAGGCAAAGTTTCTGTAATCTATCCCTACCACAGCTTCAGATAACATTCTTGGCACTGCAGTACATCCCTGTTGTTACTGAAATTACTCTGAAATAATGAAAGGGAGCTGTAAGGGTCTTCTACAGAAAACGCCCAGGTCTGACTATACTGACAACTAAAATTAAAGTGCAGCCACCTGGGAAGAATGAAGGGGAGTAAATCAGAGGGGGAGACGAACCATGAGAGACGATGGACTCTGAGAAACAAACTGAGGGTTCTAGAGGGGAGGGGGGTGGGGATGGGTTAGCCTGGTGATGGGTATTAAAGAGGGCACATTCTGCATGGAGCACTGGGTGTTATGCACAAACAATGAATCATGGAACACTACATCAAAAACTAATGATGTAATGTATGGTGATTAACATAACAATAAAAAATTTTTTTAAAAAGTGCAGCCACCTGAAGCGGTCCAGTTGGTCAGACTACTGGCAAAAAATAATTATATGGTTGGTAGGGGAGACTGTCAGTTTCCAGAACACATATTCATCAATATACCACGACACAGGCACACACACATGGTCCGTATCCACTTGACTCCTCCTAGGCATAAAAATCTGATTAAATTCAGGATGTCCAATCAAGTTTGGATCTCAGGTAGCTACAACAAATCATTATTGTGTATAAAGATGTCCCAAGTGTTTCACTGGGAGCCTCGTATTTTTATTTGCTAAATCTGGCAACTCTACTCCCCTAGAATTCCCCTGCAAAAGCGTAATGTGAATCCAAGTGACCTTCAGAAAGGCAGCACACATAGTTTTTCATATAATAAGAAGCAGCTTTTCTTATGAGAAGGAATTCTTAGTTTCCCCAAAGAGCTTCAAAGAACTAAATTTAACTGAATCAGGAAGACATAAGAGAAGCTGGTGGAAAGTCAGAAGATGTAAGATGTAACCCCAGCAATTACAATAACCAGGCTTGTGTAACTCTTTTGACAAGTCATCTAAACCCAGTAAGTCTATTTGCATATTAGATCCATGGTGGAAAATACATGGCTGTCTTTCTATCTCTGAACTCATGGCAGATACTGTTATGTGATCTCTGCATTCCTTCTCACTGTGCCCATGGGCAGCCTCAGGACCCTGCTCAACCAAATCTCCATCATTCATCATGCACTGACAAGAATCTACCCTTGAGATGAAACCATTTGTCTTCCCCAAATTAAATAAATGAGCCTTGGGCTTCCCTTCCGGCTCTAACGGAAGTTTGGAATTCTCTGGAATCCCAATTCGACTCTGAAAAGCAAGATCATGGCAAGTTTCACACCCTTGATTAAAAGTAAAACATGGCAACTGTCGTTTTTGAAGCAGAGCTTTTTCAAATTCAGAGCAGGAGTAATGGACACAGGAGTCCTGCTTTGATTGGACCCTGTGGGAGCTGGATGGCCCCAACTGTCCTCAAGAACCTCAGTGGAGGACATGACAGGTCCTGATTCCCACCTTCGGCAATGACTTTGACTACACTTCTCTTCATGTTTTCACTTCTTTCTGCACACCATGGGCTTCTCATATGACTCACTGGCTTCCTCTTGCTCACTCGCTCTCTCTCTCTTTCTCTCTATCTCTATCTATATATATTCTCTACCTCATGAATTCTGCTTTCTCACAATCCCAACCTCTCCTAGCCTCTCATAGTACCGTGCTAGCTCGTGACTTTTTTTTTTGTTGTTTCAGCTCCAATAGCTGATTCTGTCTTACTTGCCCCAGACTGAGGGACTCAAGGCTTAGCTGGTCCCTGTTTGCCAAGGACCAGTCTAGGGATTGGCTGTTAGTTCCGTCAGAATCCGTTGGTGCTGTCAGCTAGGACTGTAAATACCCGGTATAAAACATGGTTACCCGGGCGAAGCTCATCAGCAGGGGATGTTGGGGGCTAGGGGGTTTTTCTGGGTTTTTTCTTTTCAAAAGGATGTGGTGGGTACCATTATGTCCAGTTAATAACTTCACAGGGTCTTTTCAAGGACCAAATATGATCATGTATGTGAAAAGTGACTGTTTTAGCTGGTTTCCCCAAAAGCAGAACCTGAGGCAAAAATCTGAGTGTAAGTAGCTCATTTGCGAGGTGCGGGAAACACCAGTAGGGAGATGAGGAAACAGAGGCAAGTAATGTGTGTGTGGAAACGGCTACAGTAGCTGCCTGAGGCTTATGCCCAAGGGGAGCTAGGAGAAATGGGATGAAACACACACCCCGGAATGAGCTCACCCCAAAAGCGCGGGAGCTGGAGCATTTAAAGACCAACTCCCAAGAGTTGTTGGTTGAGGGCTACTCCCTAGCACTTTGGGCATGCACTGTTGTTCCCGCAGAGTGGCTTTCCAAGGTCCTGGAAAAGGGCCTCAGGCACAGAGATGCAGGTGAGACGCTCAGAAATCCACCAGAGCACCCTGAATCGGTTAAGGCCCAAGGAATATGGGAGGAATATGGGAGAGGTACTGACATCCCCTGCTTTAGCACTTTGTCAGATCTCAAATAAATGCCAACTGAGGACAGGGAAGCAGTGCCTGGCACATAATAGATGCCCAGTAAATATTTGTGAGATAAATGAGTAAATGGATGAATAAATGAATGACAGAAAGTTCTATATAAATAAACCTAATTATTATTATTACTGGGGTAACGTCCTGGATCTTTCATATCTGTTTTTCTCTTTATGCCAGTGAGGCGGTAATATGATGGGAAAAGGACAAGGGGGAGCAGTTAGTGGGACAAAGGACCACCAGCTTGCACCAACTCTTTTTGCGCCACTACTATGACTTGGGCAAAGCAGAAGAATCATCTTTCTCCTACATACTCCTCAATTGTACTTTAATGACTTCTATTATTTGTCCTTATGTTAGTTTTCAGCTGTATAAAGTGATGATGAATATATTTGTCTTCTTTCCCTAGCGCTAGTTCCTCAAGGACAACCCTGAATCCTACTCTTGCTAAATCCCACAATAATCCACAATAAATCCCATGTCACCAACAAGACAACAGTACTATGTGTTGTGAAGACACAGTACGAATCTACCTCCATTGATAGGACTTTAGACAACCTTCTGCTCAATTCCACTCCTCTGAACCAACTGAGAGATACTCTCAGAAGTGGCAAACGAACCAAAATACTGGTTTTCCTACTGATAGTATGAAATCAGAGAATACAATTCAGATGCAAGGCTGAAACAAACTTTCTAATGGTTGTCTCTAGGTCTAGACCTCGGGGACTATTTGTCCTGCAGATCAGAAACTTTTCCATTCAGCCTCAGCAAGGACCAAAGTCTGCCTCACCTCAAGTCAAGTTCATAGAATCCCAGATAGGCCACACATGCAAGTGGCTTTTTGCACACAGCCTAATACCAGAAGTGATGTAAAGGCCAGTAGATTCTAGATTCTTGCCATCTCCAGTCAGAGAAACTACCCCTCCTCCCTCCCTCCATGGGAAGGAGTCATTGAAAGATACAGGTAAGTCATTGGCAATTTCAAGCCAATAAGTGAGTAGAAGTTCCTATTTTTCGGGGTGGCAGAAACTCTGGGAGAGGAAAACTATGATGCTTTACCATCCCGCATCTAAAAGAAGAGCTGATCTGAAAACCTATTTCCCCTTTGGACATTGGACAAGCTGAGGGGCCTGCTCTACAGAAGAATCATTTTCAATTACTCTTTCATCCTACCGTACAGATATCAATGCATTTAGGTCTGTACAGAAACCTTAAATGCTTCAATAACTGGGGCTTTATCTTCTGTTCATCCCGTCTCTCACGCTGAGATCGCTAGTAAACTCTGCAGTGAGAATTTAGCAAAAGGAGTTTAGGGATGTCAATCCTGAGGCTCCGATATGTCAAAAGGAAAACCGTTTCTTTGGGAATATTTCTTCCTTCCCAAAACAAGGTGAGAAAATAGTAATATTGCTTCTACTTCAAGGTTTACTTTGATGACAAAATGGAATGTGGCCAGTTTGCTTTTTAAGGTACTGACCTCTAGTGGTCAGCAATGATAACGGCTCTGCTAGAGAAAAAATGTTCTAAGATTTTAAAAAACCCAGGTGTGAGCGTGGAGGGGCTTTGAAGATCATCTTTCTCTGCCCTCCTCATGTTATAGAAGAGGAATTAGAGATCCATAAAAGATGAGGAACGTGTCAGCGGTCGCGAAGACGGGACTGGAGCCAAGGTCTGTCTTTCATTGTGTTTCTTCTCTTCCCACTGCCTGACACACCTTTCAAAGCTACTCTCCCACAGGTGCTGCCCTTGACAAATAGAGTGATAGTGACAACACTTCAGTTCCAGACAACACCTTCTATGAGATGGCAAACAGAGAGAAGGTAAGGACTTTTTCCTAATCGTCTTTGAATATCTAGTCTTTTTCACTAGGCCTGCCACGTGGCAAGTAGGTAATGAAGGTCAGATGGATGGATGGACAGATGGACAGACACATTTTCACTTGAAATTGGAAATCAACTAAAACCAGAAGCTACTTGCCTTTTTATCCTATTGGCAAATGGCAGATCCAAAATTTGAGGCAGGCAGTACAGTCTTACACTAAAAGCTACCATCCCAGCCACTTAACACCAAGGACCCTTATTACTAATGATGGTCTTCCGGAAGTTCACAGAAGCACACTTACTGTCTCTTGAGTCCACATGGACTCACTTTCAAGAGAAAATTGTGTTTTTCAGACTCTCAGTCATACTGAGTTGTTGTCCTCCAATAATGACCCAATGAAAACTTTCCTTCATGTGTTGGCTTGTTCCTTAAATCATTCAACATATATTTATTGAGTGTCTACCATGTTCCAGGAATTGCCCTGAGTAATGAGAACCCAGTGGGAAAGACAAAACAATGTGTCAACGACTATGCTAGCGTAAGCTCTGGGAAGATAAAGAAAGATGGAAGACTTGTTAGTGATGGTAAATCCTTTTCCACTGTTAATAGAGATATGAGTTAGGAGACAGTCCTGAAGGATTTTAGCATATAATGGTACCTCAAAGAACATGTGAGTAAACCTCGGAATCCTATGGTAAAGTAACCCAGTAGGTAGAGAAGGGGCAGAATCTCCATATAGTAAGTGACAAAATTCGTGTCTCTCTCTCCAAATTATTGTTCCCAAAATTTACTTACCTTTTGAGGATTTTAGCAATCTCTGCTGATACCAACATTCTGACTCCTAAAATTCTTCTCCCTATCCTTCTGTTCTAAGCATGGATATAAAACCTTTCTATAATTCCTCACAGCACTACAAGACTACGTTGGAACAAGTAAAAGATTTTAATAAAGTCTTCCCCAAAAGAGAGAGGAATTATAGCAGAGTTACTAAAAGCTTGCAACCAGATATGAGGGCCCTCATGAGGTTGGCTGGGCTCCTGCTGGATTGCTTCCCTGTCTTGCCCTGTTAGGCATCATATGGCAGTGTCCATCTCTCCCTACGGCCCTGGGAAATTCCTCAAGTACATCAAAGCACCTCAGAGTCCAAGCCCAAGAGAGCAGAAGGGTGCTTAGTGACAAATGTTTCTTTGCCCTGTTCTCCAAATTCCATCTCTCAAATAGTGAGAATACAGGCAGCTACCAATTTACAGATGGCTCTTACTCCAGAAATCTATTTGCTAGACAGTTATTTGGAATCTGCCATGCATTTCCCAAGGCATCAACGGTGATTGAAATCAGAGGCAAGTGCAGGAAAATTCTATTTATACCCTGGTCCATTTGAGAATGTTAGAAACATAACTTCTCAATTTGACAGAAATGAGGAAGTGAGGATTGATGTTCCTGGGTACTCGTTATATCAGTGTATCATCTGTACCAATATAAGACACCAAATCCTCCCCCCACCACGTCCTCAAGAATTCTGCATCAAGGAACAAAGCACAGTTGTCTGTAGAGGGAACTATGGCTACAGACAGCAAAAAAATGAAAACTCTTGACCTAGAGTCAGTAGAAAGGTTATTCCTAAATTGGGTCTAGCAAACAGTCTATGTTTCCCAAGTATAATTAGCATTTGGTGCATTTGAAGGAAATACATTACAATTTGTGGCCTCATAGGACATGAGAAAAATAGATGGATTGGTGCCCAGTGAAGTAGAGCATATTTTTTATAGAGATATTGTCAGCAGCTCCTCTGTCTAGTGAGCCCAGAAGGTCTCCTTGGATAAGATCTTGTTTTGATGAAGGGTCATCTGAGCAACTATTCTTGATTATGCAAACGTAAGACAAAGGACACCTACTGCCTTGGGAAATGGGGATACAACAGGATTTTCTATGACATGATGGATGCTGTCCTTTCTAAATGCCCCTTATGTCCCTGACATCACTGAACAAATTTACAAAATGGCCAAGGAACTTCCTGGGGACAAAAGGGATTTAGGCACTGGACTCTTTCCTGCTGAATTTCAACAGCATTAAAACCTCTCTGATAAACTTGGATGGTCCTAATTGAATTAATCAGTCAGAAGGGATATTTGGTACCCTGGAGGGCAATTCAACATGAGGAGAAGGGGTTCGGGGACTGTGGACTGGAGACCGTGGTTCAAATCAGAACTCAGGTGACTGGGGGGGAGGGGAGGAAGAAGTATAGTTGTTGCTTTAGGCATAGCTTGTGACTGAAGTCTTAAACCTCTCCAGATGTGGGGAACAGTGGCAGATTACATAAACCATATTGGAGAAATCAGGGTTTCTCAATGTGGGTGCTATTGACATTTGGAGCCAGTTTTTTGTGGTGGGGGGTGGAGGGCCGTCCTGTGCATTGAAAGATGTTTAGCAGCATCCCTGGCCCCTACCCACTAGATGCCACTATGAGATTCCCTAAATTGTGACAACCAAAAATGTCCTCAAATTTTGCCAAATATCTCCTGGAAGAACAAAATTGTTTGGTTGAAAAGCAGTGGTATAAACTAAAAAGTACAACCATGAAATCTTAAATGTGAGGAGTCTGGTATGAATATTTGGATTATCAGACACATCAGTGCATCCAAAAGCAAAACTGTTCCGCCTTTTGGGGGCCATTTACTGCAGTAATGAACCAGACCCCTCTGTTCTCCCTCCATTGGCATTTGGATGCAGAACTGCCCCTTGAATGAAGTAAGCCCCTCAAGATTTATGAACAATACTAAGTGAAATTGAGACTTTAAGGGGGAAACACTGGATGTCCTGCTAATATAGGCAAGCATATTTTTGATCAACTAATTAGAAAATGAAAGCATTGTGATGATATTTATACCCTAAGTTGGTGAAGCAGGTCATAGCAGAGAGATGCTTTCAAGGGAAGTAGCTGGAGAGAGAGAGAGAATATAAAAATTGGAGGAAAATAACCTTTTCGACAAGAAAAATATAAGAATTCACAATTCATACTAAGAGCAGCAGTTTTCTCTGATATGTAAGAGCATATCCAATTATTTCAAGTTATGACATGAAACTCTAAATAAAATGAGTCTTACAAAAAAAATGAATCTTATAGCATTTTATTCTCAATAACTCAGACAGCTCTCTTAGGAAGGGAGAATGTTTTGAAAAGAAGCAAATGAGAAGAAAGTCATTGCAAGTCAAAACAAGTTGAAAATCATAGCCCTGGAGGAAGAAAATAAAATGCTTTAATATCTATAAAATAAAAATAGGCTACACAACCAATATATCTGAATCAATAAGTGTTTCTCTCCACTAACTAGAAACAAGAGGTTCAAATTTGCTGGAGTTCAAGTTATATTTCAGGGGAGATGTAAATAATTCAGTAAATTGGAAAATATGAATCATATGTCGAAGAGCACGGTTTTATATCATTTATGATTCAAAGGTGATTCTTTAGCTTCCAAGTTGAGCTTTATTTTACTGATGTGTTTTCCCTTGTGACATATTTTTCTTTCATGGAGAAAGTACCAGCTACCATCAAAAATATTATAAAATTCCATGTAGGAATCTGAAGGGGTACATGCACCCCGATGTTTATAGCAACAATGTCCACAATAGCCAAACTGTGGAAAAAGCCAAGATGTCCATCGACAGATGAATGGATAAAGAAGATGTGGTATATATATACAATGGAATATTATGCAGCCATCAAAAGGAATGAGATCTTGCCATTTGCAACGACGTGGATGGAACTGGAGGGTGTTATGCTGAGCGAAATAAGTCAATCAGAGAAAGACATGTATCATATGACCTCACTGATATGAGGAATTCTTTTTTTTTTTAAAGAATTTATTTATTTATTAGAGAGAGAGAGAGAATGAGAGATAGAGAGCACAAGAGGGAAGAGGGTCAGAGGGAGAAGCAGACTCCCCGCTGAGCAGGGAGCCCGATGCGGGACTCGATCCCGGGACTCCAGGATCATGACCTGAGCCAAAGGCAGTCGCTTAACCAACTGAGCCACCCAGGCGCCCCGATATGAGGAATTCTTAATCTCAGGAAACAAACTGAGGGTTACTGGAGTGGGGGTGGGGTGGGAGGGATGGGGTGGCTGGGTGATAGGCATTGGGGAGGGTATGTGCTATGGTGAGCGCTGTGAATTGTGCAAGACTGTTGAATCACACATCTGTACCTCTGAAACGAATAATGCAATATATGTTAAGAAAAAAAAAGAAGAAGAATATAGCAGGAGGGGAAGAATGAAGAGGGGGAAATCGGAGGGGGAGACCAACCATGAGAGACTATGGACTCTGAAAAACAAACTGAGGGTTCTAGAGGGGAGGGGCGTGGGGGGATGGGTTAGCCTGGTGATGGGTATTAAAGAGGGCACGTTCTGCATGGAGCACTGGGTGTTATGCACAAACAATGAATCCTGGAACACTACATCCAAAACTAATGATGTAATGTATGGTGATTAACATAACAATAAAAAAATTTTTTTAAATTATAAAATTCCAAGAACTGAGTGCTAATGACATATTCATCTAAAGCCGAACTTGTGTTCCACCTCTTCAGTTTGAAAAGCATATTTTAACTATTTATTGACCTAAATAATGGGCCATGGCAGCTTTCCTCCAAAGAGAATATAGCATGATAGTCTCATCTCAGGTTCTATGATTTTTCCATTTTATTCCAATGTCCAAATCTCCCAAAGAGGGTTCCAGTCACCAGGCTTTAGTGGCATGCCCTTTAAGGCATTGAATACATTTGCCTATTTTTTCTTCAGTATACAGGTAAAAATTATATGCTTCAGAGTCCTGTGTAAAAAAAATAATGATGATATTTCATTTTTTCATTCATTCATTTCTTCATCCATTTAAAGATGTGACTGCTACCATTACTATTGCTGTGTAACAAAGGACCCCAAATGCAGTGGTTTAAAACAATCATTTTATTATGCACATGGATTCTGAAAGTCAGCAATTTGAACAGAGCACAGCTGATTCACTAATCTCTACCCCACAATATCTGATCCCTCAGTTGAGAAGAGTCAAACCCTAAAGGCGACTCAACATCTAGGGGCTGGAAACATCTAAAGGCTTCTAACATACATCTCAGGGGCCTTGGCCAGGATGACTCAATGACCAGAGTGTGTGCCCCTGGCCTCTCCATGTTGCCTGGCTCCTTCACAGTGTGGTGGCCTCAGAGTAGTCAGACTTATATGGCAGCTCAAGATGCTAAGTGTAAAAGTTCTAGCAAACAACATAGAAACCACATCATCTTTTGTGACTCAGCCTCAGAAATCAGCCAGCAAGTCAGTATCACTTGCACAAGACCTGATTGTCAATGACGTGATAAGTCCACTGAATATAAGGAGAAGGAAAATAAACTCCAATTCTCAATGGGAGGAATGTCAAAGAACTTGGAGGTTTTGTTTTAAAACAACCACAAAGGCATGCCAACATAGAGCACAGGATGTTTATTATTTGAAATAATAAAAAAAAAGATGTAACTACATGTGTAGCAGAGCTTGAAAATAATAAGGAATATTTTGAAAATCCTTATGCTAATTAATTTTAAAACAAAGAAAAGAAAAATTTCCTAAAAACATACAATACTAAAACTGAAAGAAGAAATTTAAAGCTTGAATGGGCTTATAAGCATCAAAGAAATAGGATCATGAGTCACAAATTGAGCTACAACCACCCGCTACCCTCCACAAATACATTATTCTCCAAAGAAGGTATACAGTTAGCCAATAAACTCAATGAATTACAGAGCTCAACATCACTACTCGTAAGGAAATGTGAATTAAAACCACAGTATGATATCACTTCACACCTACTGAAATGACCGTCATCAAAAAAGTGGAAAATAACAGGTGTTGGCAAAGATGTGCAAAAATTTGAGCATGACCGATGGACCATAAAATGACTCAGCCACGGGGCGCCTGGGTGGCTCAGTTGGTTAAGCGACTGCCTTCGGCTCAGGTCATGATCCTGGAGTCTGGGGATCGAGTCCCACATCGGGCTCCCTGCTCAGCGGGGAGTCTGCCTCTCCCTCTGACCCTCTTCCCTCTCGTGCTCTCTATCTCTCATTCTCTCTCTCTCAAATAAATAAATAAAATCTTTAAAAAAAAATGACTCAGCCACTGTGGGAAACAGTGGCCGTTCCTTAAAAAGATAAATAAAGAATTACCACATGACCCAACAATTCCACTCTTTGGTATCTACCTAAATGAATTGAAAACAGACTCAGACACTTGTATGTGACTGTTCATTGCAACATTATGCACACTAACTGGATGGTGGAAACAACCCAAGTGCTCATCAGCAGATAAATGCATAAGTTAAATGCGGTGTATCTATACAATGGATTATTATTCAGCTTTAAAAAGATGTGATGTACTGACATCTGCTACAACATAGATTAACCTTGAAAACATTATGCTAAGTGAATTAAGCCAAACACAAAAGGACAGTTGTTGTATGATTCCATTTATATGAAATAACTAGAATAGGCAAATTTATAAAGACAGAGAGTGGGGATTAGAGGTTGCCAGGGGCTGGATTAGGTTACCAGAGGGAGAAATATAGAGTTAATGGGCACAGAGTTTCTATTTTGGTGTGATGAAAAAGTTTTGGAAAGAGGTAAGAGTGATGGTTGTACAATGTTGTGAATATAACTAATGCCCTTGAATTGTACACTTAAAATGGCTAAAATATATATTTGAAAACTACTAAGAGAGCAGATCTTAAAAATTCCCATTGCAAGAAAAAAATTGTAACTGTGTGAGATGGTGGATGTTAACTGGACTTATTGTGGCAATCATTTTGCAATATATACAAATATCAAATCACTATGTTGCACGCCTAAAACTAATGCAATTTTATATGTTAAGTATATCTGAATATAACTGGGCAAAATGACTAAAACAACACATTTTATGTTATATGTATTTTAATACAATAATCTCTCCGGATCCAAACTGTTCTATAGACAAGTTTACAGAACAGATCGTGTGTGTGTGTGTGTGTGTGCGTGTGTGTGTGTGCGTGTGACAGAAACAGATACAAAGACAAAGAGAGGCAGAGGGAGAGAAAGAAAGAGGGACGCAGGGAGAGATGAGTCGGCTTTGCTTGAGATTCAAATATCCTTTATACTAAAATAAAACAAAAACAATACAAGAAAGGAAAAACAATTGTACAATTTCACTGACGAACACGAAGGCAAAAAAAAAATAATCCAAATTGGGGCGCCTGGGTGGCTCAGTCGGTTGAGCGTCTGCCTTCGGCTCAGGTCATGATCCCAGGGTCCTGGGATCGAGCCCCGCATCGGGCTCCCCGCTCCCCGGGAAGCCTGCTTCTCCCTCTCCCGCTCCCTCTGCTTGTGTTCCTGCTCTCACTGTGTCTCTCTCTGTCAAATAAATAAATAAAATATTTTTTAAAATCCAAATATCGGTAACTAAATCCAAGAATTAATTTTTTAATTATCTTGACCAAGTTTAGTATATCCCAGAAATGCAAGAAAAGTTTGACATTAAAAAACCTGTTAATGTGATTCACCACATTAAAAGATGAAAGAAGAAAAATCATATTTGATTATCTCAAAAGATGCAGCAATAAAAGCTTGTGATGTGATTCAACACTTGTTCTTGATTAAAAACTCTAGCCAGCTAGGAACACTTAACCCGAAAGAATGAGATTTTTGCATTTTGATTTAAAATAAATCTGCTAGATTCATTTATTTTGCTTGCATAAGAAATTTTGTCAAAAAAGTGATGTTTTTGAATTATGCTTTTTAATAATTTCAGAACATTCTGACATATATAATTCTTAGGAACTGGTTTCGTTTAGCTAAATATTAAAATATCAGAGAAGTCATAATCAGAATGTTAATTAGCACAAGGGTGGTGAACAGATCCTATCTCTTGTACAGTTGATCACTTCAAATAGATGATCTTGTACAATAAGCATCTGTTATAGATTAAACTGTATCCCCCCCCACCACCAAAGCTCACATGTAGATGCCCTAACCCTCAGTGTGACTGTATTTGGAGATAGGGATTTGAGGAGGTCATTAAGGTTAAATGGGGTGAGATGAGTGAAGTCCTAATCCAATAGGATCGGTGGCCTTATAAGAAAAAGGAAGAGAGTTCTCTCGCTCCATCTGAGTCCACCAAGGAAAGGCTGTGTGAAGACATAGCAAGAAGGTGCCCATCTACAAGCCGGGAAGAGCGCTCTCAACAGAAATTAATGCACTGGCACCTTGATCTTGGACTTCCCAGCCTACGGATTGTGAGAAAATAAATCTCTATTGTTTCAGCCACCCAGGCTACAGTATTATGTTAAAACATAGAGCTAACTAAGACGACATCCACATTTCTTTTTTTTTTTTTTTTGCATTTAATAAGACCTACAGCATTTACCATATGCCAGGACTTGGCAATTATTAACTTAGTAATTCTCATAACAACCCACTGGAGCAGTTACTACTATTAACTTCATTTTACGGATGAGGAAACTGAAACCTGGAAAAGCTAAGGAAGTTGACCAAGACCCCTCACCTCGGCTCTGGCACTCACCTCCACCTCCCCTGCTCTCCTCCTGGGGCCCACCTCCTCAGCGCTCCTCCTTGTCCCCCAACCACTCTGTTTTCCCTCTCTCACACCACACTTTAACTTTCTAAATCTCTCTTTTACATCATTAATTCTCGTTCCAGGTCTGTCTCAGGGAGTTTGACCCATCCTTCGCTAAAAAAAAAAAAAGAAAATCATGATGGAGGTGACTGGGTGGCTCAGTCAGTTAAGCATCTGACTCTTAGTTTTGGCTCAGGTCATGATCTCAGGGTCGTGAGATCGAGTCCCAAGTTGGGCTCCACATTCAGTGCGGAATCTGCTTGAGATTATTTCCCCTCCCTCCCCCTCTGCTCCTCCTCCTGCTCTCTCACTCTCTGTCTCTCACTCAAATAAATAAATAAAATATTTTTTTAAAATCATGACTTTATTAATCATTTCTAAAAGCTCTAGCTGATTCTTTTTCTCATTTGCCTCATCTGCTTGATAGTATCTCACTCTTCTTTCATATTTTCAAAGCCTTCCTTTAAGTTCTTTTATGATCATTGTTTTTTAATATTCTCCATCCAATTATTGTATTATCAGAAGTTCTTGCATATTTAATTGTGTCCTCTGGTTGTCTTTGGACTCTTGAATATTTCCTGCTGTGTTGGCTAATTTTGGATTGTGAGCTCATCCTCAGCAAGGTTTATCCACAGCTGTCCTGAACTAACTACTTGAAGGTGTAATCCTCCAGAAAAGTTTTGTATGTGCTCTTGCCTGCACCCCGGCTGTAGTAGCCTGAGACCACCTTTTAAAATTTGTCACTTAGGGGTTTCTAAACAGTATAAGAAATATAAATAAGGCAAACAGCATAGTGTAAGCCAATGGTTATGAATTCTCTGGAGAATATTTTCCCCACCACAAGCAAAGCACAAACTGAGACTTATTTTGGTATTGTCTCCTTGTACCAGACTATTAATAAATAGTTTTTTTTATTTTTATTTCTTTCAAGTAGGCTCCATGCCCAATGGCAGGGCTTGAACTCATGACCCTGAGATCAAGAGTCGGATGCTCCACCAAGTGAGCCACCCAGGTGCCCCAATAGTCTATTTTAATTTAAAGAGGTATTCTTTCACCTCTGAAAGTTTTTATTATATTATTTCTTTGATAAACTCTACCTTTTCATTTTCTCAGTTCTCTCTTTCTATAACTACAAATGTGGAATTTCTTGGCTCAGTTGGTTGGGGGCGTCCGACTCTTGGTTTCAGCTCAGGTCGTGATCTCAGGGTCGTGAGACAGAGCCCCACATCATGCTTGGGCTCCTTGCTCAGCAGGGAATATGCGTCCCCTCTCCCTCTCCCTCTGCCTCTTCTCCAGCCCCTCCACACACTCTTTCTCTCTCTAAAATAAATAAATCTTGGGCACCTGGGTGGCTCAGTCAGTTAAGCATCTGCCTTCGGCTCAGGTCATGATCCCAGGGTCCTGGGATCAAGTCCCATATCTGGCTCCCTGCTCATCGGGGAACCTGCTTCTCTCTCTCCCTCTGCTACTCCCCATACTCGTTCTCTCGCGCGTGTGCAAAAATAAATAAAAATACTTTAAATAAATAAATAAATAAATCCTTTTTTAAAATGTGGAATTTTTTAACCTGAGATCCCCTCATTTTCTCTGTAATGCTTTTTTGTAAGGGCAATATGCTAGTTTTTCACTGGAAGATCCAAAAATGTCAACATCTGGATTCTGTTCTTTGTGACCATTCTGTTTCTCCAGAAAATAATTTTCCGTGTTTTCCAGCTTGGTGCTGGTGTAGGCGGGACAGGGAGAGGCAAAGGTATACGTCTGGTTCCTTCAGTTCTGTGAGAAGGGAAGAGTCCTGTGCTCCTCTCCATTTCCTACCCAGTTTTCAGCCCTGAGGCACAGCCACCCTCAGCTGTACCTGGGAACTTGAGAGCAGAGTGTCTCTGGCTCAATTTCCCTAGAGAAGTAGTCTCCAAGCCTCCAATCTCCTCTGGGGTGGGGGGAAGTACAGAAAAGGGGAGTAAGGAAGATGGGCATATTTCTCAGGCTGCCAGGGGTAAAGGAGGGTCCTGAGGATCTAGCCCCTCTATATAGAGCCTTTCACATCTTCTTGCATTTTCAGCCCCCACTTGCCTTGATATCTGACTATATTTGTTTCCTGGGGAGGCCATAACAAAGTACCACATGGTGAGAAATGTATTGTCTCACAATTGTGAAGACAAGAGGTAAGAAATCAGGTGTTAAGAAATAAAGTAAAATAATATAACAATATAATAATATAATGTAATATAATATAAATATTAGAAAAGAAATCGGGTTTTGGCAGGATTTGTTTCCTCTGAGGGCTGTGAGGGAGAATCTGTTCCAGGCCTCTCTCCCAGCTTCTGGTGGCTTCAGGCCTTCCTTGGCCTGTAAATGCTGTTCTCCCTGGATCTTCACATCATCTTCCCCATGTGCGTGTCTTTCTCTGCCCCCAAATTTTCCCTTTTCGTAAGGACACAGAATGGATTAGGGTCCACCCTACTGACGTCTTTTTAAGTTGATTGCCTCTATCAAGATCCTCTCCAAATAAGGTCACATCCTGAGGTCCTGTGGGTTAGGACTCCAACATACCTTTTTTTGGAGGGACACAATTCAGCCCCACACAGTACTGAGCCAAATCCTCTCTGGAATCCTGCCAAATGGATGGGCTCATTTCCACATTCTTATGACTTCCTGCCTCCTCCCACACACACACACACACACACACAGGCAAGGACACACTCACACACTCACACATACACACACAGATGCACACATGGATACATTTACATACACACACACACACACACACACACACACACACACCAGAGAGCTTGGAGTGTGGGTTTCCTTGGTCTATTCATTCCATTACTCTTCCATCTGCTTTGCCTCTTCTCCCATTACCTTTGCTTTTTTTGAGCCATGCCATTTATATTCTCTTTCAGCGATTCCAGTGGGATTCAGAGAATAAGCAAAGATTAACCCTTTACATTCAGCTCCACATTTAACTGGAAAACACTCCCGTGCCACACTCACTGGTGCCCGTTAGCATCGCCACAGAATCTTTCTGCAGATAAGCCAGACACCCGGCCCTGTAATGGTGACCTTGCATGATTCTAAAGCACACGCCTCTGAACATCGCCTTCTTTTACCAGAAATGCCCAGCGACCCTGATGACAGGAGGGAGGGCATGGCTCTTAAAGCTTCACCTAATTTCTGATCAGCTGCCCCAGGCTGATTCCTCTTTGTCCTTCTCCAGCCGGCTGTGCTCCTCTACTCACCCAGTACGTTTATACTCCACTACTGGAAGTAACCTGTCACTTTAAAAGAAAAAAAAAAAAATGAAGCCACGAGTGACCTCCCTTAGGAACGTGTTGCTAAGCGGGTGTTTTTGCTCCCAGAGGGCTACAGCCTCCCAGGGAGCAGCCCGGGGCCGCCCCAACGTTCAGCATTTCCCTTTGGATTCTTTTAGAAGATTCAACAGTAGGACTCGTCTCTCTCCACTTTTCCTTTCATGCCGGAAAGCGGAATCTGCAAAGTGCTTTGTAAAGTTCTGTAAGGTAATCCGTTCTTACCGGGAGAGGGCTGCAGCAAGGGTGTCCTGCCTCCAGTGACCCGGGCTTGGAGTTCAGCCTCTCCCCTCTGTCACCCTGAGCGGATTTAATGAATTGTAAGTGTAGGGGTTCTCATCACTGTGATTTTCGTTTTACTTTCTGGAATTGAATCATTGAGCATTACTCGGGCTGCTTTGATTTGAGCGGCTGTCTGGTGTCTGGTTTGCAGGAAATGGAAGTCTGGCTCATCACTGCCCCTGGGTGGAATTCCTCCCAGATGGTTGCTCTGCTTCCTTTCTGGGACTTTCGTGCCATCCTGTTGCATTCCGGCGTCCCAGAAACATTTGCTGCATGTTGCATTTCTGAGCCTTTCAGTTCGAATTGGTTCAAGGGGTGAAGTGCTAGTGATCGCAAACTTCATTCTGTTTGGCATTAGGCAGAGAGCCATTACAAAGGGAAGAAGATCACCACTTCAAAAAATCACAAGAAAATCTTCTGGCTGTTAGTTTGCCTTCGTTGAAGAGAGGTGCTATGGAAAGCTAGTAAAGTCTCATGGGAAAGACATGTTTGTTATTCGATTTTCATATAACCTCTCTGCAAACAAATTCAGCTCCAGAATGAAATATCTCTCTATGTCTATCTCCTAGAGCACATTTAAAGAGTTGTTCACTCCAACATTTATCGAGCACGAACAATGCACCGAAGTGCTAAAGTTCAGAGTGTACAGAAATGCATTAGACCAGGTCAGAAGCTCTGAGTTTACTTGGAAGACAGATCTATAAACACACGCTAACAGTACAAGGAGCTAAGCGCCATCACATATTTATAAAAGAGTCGAACATGCTCGAAGCACAGTGAACTACTCCTGGGGAGGGCCTGAGAGCCCTTAGTTCATCATGTAAATGCACGGGGCATAGACCACAGAGCACAGCTCAAGTATGGCTTTTATACGTACTCTTCCAGGGCAATGTGTGTTATGTCTGACTAGATGATTCTATAAAGCTCTATGTCACTAACCTTATACAAAGGGAAGCTGTGGCTGGACTACCTTGTAGAATTAGATAATGAACTTAGAAGGGGTGTGTGTGGCACCTGCCAGGGTTCCGGGCTCCAACCCTCACAGTCTAGGACAGAACAAGCTAAGCACAGCACGCAGAGAGGAAATGCCCATGGGCATGTGGGGCTGGGACGGGGGGTGTTTCAGAAGCACCAGAGAGCTTGTTTGGAGGTTCTAGCTGGGGAGCACAGCTGCTCATATACCCTTGACCGAAGAACAGTCCTCCCCTATCGGGGAATTTCGTCCTCTTCGACCGAGCGCACAGCTTCAGGAGGGACGCACGTGGAGCGGCAAGGGAGGACAGGGACACCCATCTAGCCAGCCAGATCAGCCGAATCAACCCTGGCGATCAGTGGGGTGACAGATGTCGCAGCCAGAAGCACCAGAGAGAAGGAAAACTGCTCTGGGCCCAGCTGGGGGGAGGGAAAGTGAAGACCTCGTGTTTTAGAGCCAGGAGTGGGAGCCAAAGATGGTAATGGAGGGCTTGAATGTCACCTCTGGTCTTTCTTGTGATTCCCCTTCTGTCCTCTAAGCTCTTTTTCCATCCCCACTCCTTTCTTCTACTTTCCCTCTATAACATCACCTTTTCTTAACGATAACACTTACCCACCTCGAGAGCCTGGTTCATGCTAGGCGTTTTACCCACACACTCTATCATCTAGCCCTTCTAGAATCATCACTCTTGGAGGTAAGAATTATCATCGCAAGTGTACAGGCGAAGAAGTGTATCTCAAAGACGTGAACACATTGCCCCGAGATCACACAGCTGATAAATAGAGCTGGAATGGGAACCCACGTTCAGATAATGTTTTACAAAGGTCTCAGTATTTCTATACTATAGTTTTACAAAGGTCTCAGTATTTCTATACTATCAAAAATATCCTGTTTTGGAATAGGACGCTCATACTGTGTTAGTCTTTAAGCAGCCCGAGGTGAGTTGCACTGCATCCCATATCATATACCTTCATTCTTTTCCCTCCATCCTGTAGAATTTGTCACAGGGTCCTCCAGTTATGACTTTAATCCACTCATGACCCTCAGAGACAGTCCATTTGTTTGGATGAAGGTATCAGTACTTCCCTAGAAAAAATGTCTTTGGGTTTCTGCACTAAGTTAAATAAATCATTGACCTAAAGTAGACAAAGCCCTTTCTCACTGGGGCAATACTCTGCAATTTTCCACTGTACGTATTTCCAGGATAGTGGACTAACATAGACTAGTCACTAACATCGTTACAAAAGCAGGAATAAACAGTAGGACAGAGAGGCAGAGTGGCATGGAGAGGACTGTGGGGTCAGCGAGTCTTGGGGTCACATTCCAAATGTGACATTTAATCACTATAACCTCGGACAGATCGTGTAACCTGCCAGAGGCTAACCTCAGAGGAAGCCTTGGTCCCTCCCATGGGAACTGAGGCATGTACAACAGAGCTGTCGTAAGGTCTGGGGCTATAATACATCTAGAGATAGCACAAAGTGAGTCTGCAGTAAATCGTGGCTCTTATTTTGATGATGCCAATAGGAGTGCATTAACAAGGGCTCAATGCATTTGGTGATGACAAGCTGCATGTTAAAGTCGGGCAGTATTGATTTATCTTTTCTTAGGAACCGTGCTCACGAAAAAATAAAATTTGATGTCATTTGATTTCCTGAGAAACTCATTCAAAGGTAATGATCAGGAAAGAATGAGGAGAAAAAAAATCAACTCCGTTATATTTTTCATTTTTACATCTGTCTGTTTCATATCTAACTTTATTTTTTGTATTTATTGAGAAAGAATCTTTCTTTCCTAAAATACGTCACAGTTCTTTTTTTTTCCAGCTCTAATTGCCGGAGTTGTTCACTAAAGAGCTTTCACGTCCGTTGGCATTTTGTTCTTATTCTCTGCCCTTCGTTCCGTCCGGATCACCTCCTCTGTCCTTTTATTTTCTGAGCTGCTGTGATCAGTCTCCTTCTGCCGTTTCTGGGAGGCTGTGAGGAGGTCTGGAGGGGACGCCACAGATTTTCAGATGCTTTGTGTCCCTGGAATATGCTAATTCCCCATTAGGGTCAGGGCAACCTTGAACACCTCAGATGAGCTCCTTAAATGACAGGGTCCAGCTGAGATTTGGATCCCAGGATATTAGGAAGGGCTTATGATTCATCAGCCACAGCTGTTCTCCCCGTGCCCTCCCGTTTGATCTTCACGGCAGCCCCAAGAGGACAATGAAGATTTAAAGGGGCTCCAGAAGGTGGCCACAGGAGACACAGCCAATAAATAGTGATGCAGTCATTCATTTGAAACTCATTTATTGAATGTCTGTTGTATGCCCTACTCAGGCTCTGGGGGTAAACAATGAACAAATGTCCCTGCCCTCTTGTAGCTTATATTCTAATGGGAATGTGCAGACAATAACAGATAAATATGTAGAGAGGTGATAAATACTATGGAGAAAGAAATCCTTATAAGGCAGTCAGGGAGTTCCAAGAGGGTGAGGGAGGCAGGTTATCATTGTATTATGAGTGTTCTGGGAAGACTTCTCTGAAGGGTCTCTGTAGGGTCCTGAAGGAATTAAAAGAGACAGAGATCTGTGCAGTTATCTTGGGCAAGAGAGTTCTAGACAGAGGGAACAGCAAATGCAAAGGCCCTGAGGCCAGAGGATTCAAGTGCAGATCATGTAGAGCCTTGTAGGCAATTGAAAGCGTTTGGGATTTTACTCTGTTGAAAACAAGGAAGTCGCTGGATTTTGAGTGGAGGAAGGACGTGACTGCACTGGGATTTTAAACAATTCACACTCTTCAAAGAACAAACTGTAGGTGAGCCAAGTGGGAAACAGACAAGTTAGGAGGGTTTTACAAGAGGTCATGTGGGAGACAAGTGTGCCTGACCAGGGTGATGACAGTGGAGGGCTTGGAGGTGCACAGAGGTGCTTGAAGGAGGTTGGATTCTCAATATAATTGGAAAGCAAAGCTGACAAGATTTCTGTGGATGGCATGTAGTGTGCCATATGAGCGTCACAGAGAAGTCAAGGACTCCAAGGTTTCTGGCCTAAGACAAATGAGTTCTGTCTATGGCAACAAGGAAGGTTGCAGCACAAGCAGATTCGGGGGTGATGACATGGAGCTTCATCTGGGGCATGTTAGGCCAAGTGAAGGTATCCATCAGGCATCCAGATCTTTGAGTGTGGAGCTCTAGGGAGGTGCGTGGGACCGGGGTGTAAGTGTGGGGAGCAGCAGTGGACGGGCGGCTTTGAAAGCCAAGAGGCAGGGTAAGACCACTACGTGAGATGAGCATGGGCACAGCAGAAGCCCCCATGTGGTAATCGGGCGGTGCAGGCAGATACAGAGCAGCCTAGGAGCCTGAGAGGGGGTAGGAGGAATGCCAAGAAAGAGCAGCTCCCAGATCCAAGTGAAGAAGCTCTTTCAAGAAAAAAGCAGATGATGGGTCACTTTCGTTACTAAATGCTTCTGAGGGCGAAATAAGATGAGCACTGAGGATCTATCGTTAGATGTGACGAAGCAGGGTCACTGGAGACCCCGACAAGAGCAGTTTCACAGAGTGCTCAGCCCAGCAAACCGATTCAGAAAGAGGGTTTGAGAAGCTTTCCTGTAGAAGGTTGAAAAATTGAGCACTAGCTAGAAGAGAAGTCCAGAGAAAGCCCTTTAAAGAAGGGGCCAGGGGCGCCTGGGTGGCTCAGTCGGTTAAGTGTCTGCCTTCAGCTCAGGTCATGATCTCAGGGTCCTGGGATCAGGCCCCGCATCGGGCTCCCTGCTCAGTGGGGAGTCTGCTTCTCCCTCTGCCTCTGCCCCTCCCGCAACTCATGCTCACGCACTCTCTCTCTCAAATAAATAAATAAAATCTTTTAAAAAATAAATAAAAAAGAGGAGGCCAATTGAAGTACTTTGTTCAGAGAGGGAAATGAACCAATACAGCAGGAAGAAGTGATTATCCAGAGGAAAGGGGGAAATTGTCAGCTCAAGGTCCCAGGAGGATATGTGAAGGGGCCCGGTACACAGGCTGAGGTCCCAGCCTAGATGGGAGCAGGGATGGGCACAGTAGTGAGTGGAAGCAAAGGAGAGTGGGAGAGGGGCAGGCGGTGGGGGGAGCCCCCTCTAGTGTCCTCTCTCTGTTCAATGAAATGAGAACCAAGGCCAAGGGGAGAGAGCGAGGAAGGGGTGGGAAGGTGGAGGTTTGAGGGGAGAGGAGAAGCTATGAACTGGATGCCCACCAGGGTCCTCTGACTTCAAGGGCAGAACTCTTTCTCACTCCCACCTGCTGCACGGTGGCGCCAGGTTCATGCTGGGCTTACTGCTGGGTTCATGGGGTCAGAAGGGTCTGGCATCCTTCCTTTTCCTCTGGGGCTCATTTCCACCAATCTGGGTCTGCAAGCACATATTCCTTGGGAAGGAAACATCTACTCAGCTCCAACACTTCACTAACCATCGAGGTCAGCTTCATATTCATGGATAGTAAGAAAGATGTTTCACTGATTTTCAAAGGTCTGACTTCTTGATTTTTTGTGTTTTTCCCCCTGTCCAGGAGCAGCCGTCACAGCTAAAATGAATCCCAAGGAAGAAAAAGTAAAAATAATTACAGAGGTAAGAGGTTGCTTAGATGTTCCCCTAAAGGTGTGTTTGTGTGTGCACAGACTCATGTCGCACGTGTTTCTGAGTGAAGACGTTCAGTCAGCAACAAGCATTTATTGCACACCTGGTGCAACCAGAGGGTGCTGTGTCAGGCACGCAGTGGGGACGGGGGCTGATGTGTAGGAAAAGCGTCCTTGCAGGCTCTCCAGGGGCACACCTCTCTGTGAATGCTCTGAAGCTCCTTGGTCACGATTTCATGAATTCCAACACACAGCGGTCTTGAGTTACCACCTGCTGAAGCACATTGATTTGTAGAGAAAGTCAGAGTGAAGGTAATAAGCGTAGATTATAAGCACTAATAAAATCCTCTGTCTCAAGGAGTCCTGCAATTTCCAACCCATCGTGTACAAAACATCACTAAACATGATCTAGAACAGAGAAGGAAGACCATCTCCTGTTGGGAGACCGTAGACCTCTGAACGCAAGAGAAGCTACTGCTCTCAAGCCTAGCTTCTCTCCTGGCTCCAGGGCCCACTGACTTGAGACCACAGAGGCAGAAATGGAGAAGATAGGCTGTTTTCTATTGAGGACTTCTGAAGCCAGAAGGAACACATTACGCAGCTAACCCACTTGAAACAAGATACCCAATACTGACAAACCACATAAATCTACATCTGCTTATGCATTTATGCAACAAACATTTATTGTGCCTCTGGTCCCTGGGGATACAGCAGCAAACAAAACCCTGTGCCTTCATGGAGTTTACATCCTACCTAATTTGCGGTCCTACTAGACAGTTTTCCACTGATAGAGAATCAAAACATTATTGGAAAGCAAAAACAAAACAAAAACAAAACAAAACCCAGATTTCTCACAAATCTATTCTAAGCCAGTGAGAACTTAAACATGAATTAAGGTCCACATTGCACACCTCAGTCTTATCAACATCCTATAATCTAAGTTGGCCAGCTCCTAAGATAAGAACACCCTCTACCTGGTGGCCCTGAATCGTGAGGCCCCGGTGAGAATGGGGCTTGCACCCAGAGGGCAAGTTGGGGAGATCAGGTCCCTTGGACAAAAGACAAGCCCAAGCTCTGCACATTCCCTGGTTGGGACCAGTTCCCTCCGCTAACCAAAGCTCTTGCCATCTCTAAGCTGTACGACCAAGGGCAGGGATGTGCAGTGGGAGGCTGGCTCAGCAACGTGCATGATGTTTCTTTGAACTCTTAAATCATAGCATTAAAATCCATTCTTTGTGTTCCAAGTTTACTTCAGTATCAAAATAAAAAGGGGTGCCTGGGTGGCTCAGCTGGTTAAGTGTCTGCTTTGGCTCAGGTCATGATCCCAGGGTCCGGGGATAGAGCCCCGCATCAGGGTCCCTGCTCAGTGGTGAACCTGCTTCTCCCTCTTCCTCTACTGCTCCCCCTGCTTGTGCTCTCTCCTTCTCTTTATCAAATAAATAAATAAAATCTTTTCTAAAAAAAAAAAAATCCCAGTTTCATTTTGAACACCTTTCTAATGAATTCGGTATAACAGGGAGAGGGTCCGGGTTTACCTTGCAACCTCATTTACACCCAGAGGTGCTTGAGTCCCAGTTTGTAAAACTCTAGAATTGGAGAAGTTTAAAGCTTGAACACTCCAGAGCATTCAGCTCTAACATTTTATGACTAAAACTTTAGAAAGTGTAATACGGAAAAAGAAAACAAAGTTTGCACTGTGAAAGAATTTCTCTGTTTTCAAAAAGACCTGCAAACATTTTCTTTAAATTGAAACCTTATGGCGATTGAACATGTATCTTCATTATTCTGGACTTCAGACTGAGGCTGGAGGTGCAGAGGAGCCTGGCCCTTGAAACCCCATCTGATTCTGATGTCATCCTGTGCTGGGGTCCTCCGTCTGGACATACCGGCTGTCCTGGCAGATTCACTTGTTCTTGACCGTTATTAGATCATGCGTTTTGAGGCTAGGGAGTCTCTCCGGAAGCACAGTGGATGTCTTATGAACAAACAAGGATCTGGGGCAGTGGAGACTCCAACATCACCTCATTTATGACGTTTCCATTTGGATAGAAATTTTCAAGACCATGCCTATTTTGAGGAGTAGGTAGATGCTGGTGGCTGCTCAGTCCGTGGCTACTACCCCTTCTCTCGCACTCAACTTTCGGGGAGGGGGCAAGATGGCCAATTTAATGTTAATACCTAAAGTGCACCCCTCTTCCTCTCTTGCTGGGTTTTGTTTCCCAACTGACACACAGACCAAGTGATGACTCATCCCTTTGCATTTTTTCAAAGGAGTTCATTGAAAATGATGAGGATGCAGGTGTGGGAAGACAGAAGAAGACCCCAAAGGTTGCAAGACAAAAAAGGAAGAAACGGGTAGGTGGGGCTAGGGACCATGTGTCTGTGCATCGGCCGATCTACGGTGCTCCCACCTGCCGGGGACCACACCTCCTCCTGGGGGTGCCCCCTGGAAAAGGCAGGGATGCGGGTGGAAGGTGCGGGGTGTAGGACATGTGTGGGGCCTCACAGGTGACCCCCACAAGGAGGCTGTGGTCGATACCCTGGGCGTTTTTCTTCTGAGGTTCCTCCCATCTCCTGAGAGAGAAGTCCAGACAAGAGGGAAGACGGAGTCTCTTGAGTGTTGTCCTCGAAGGCCATGAACTGAGGCTGGCGATAGATGGCAGTGCAGGACTACTAATCATGGGGAACTCCCCCTTTCTCCAATTTCAAACCCAAATTCAGCTTCGGTCTAAACCAGAGCCCCCCCCACCACCACTCCCCAGCTCTCCTCCACTGGAGTGACCCTCCTTGGCTGGGAGCATCCATCCCCCTGCAAGACCAGCCTCCTCAAGGTAAATAAATTCCTATGTTCAGGAGCCCCAGTCGTCGGAGAAGGGGAGGCAGGGAAGATCTTGCCGAGAGGCAATTTGCTTGGAATAATGGAGATGCCAGCAAGGCAGGGAAGGGAGACAGCGCCATTTTGAGCCAGGAGCCACGTGATGGGGATGCCTGCAGAGGGTGGCCGGGAGGTGGGGAGGTGGGGAAGGCACCAGGGGAGCCGAAGTCAGGGAGGAGACCCTTCCCTCCATCCCCACCCTCCACCCCTACCCAGCACACTCCGGCTGGGACAAGCCGGCCGAGCGGCGGCCTTTGCGTCTCCCGCAGCTGGGATGGAGCAGCCCAGGGGAGGGCCAGGGCGTGGGAGGCGCTGCTGGTCACGTGGCCATGCACGGAGCTTTAACCCCTTCCTAGGGGAACCCCACCACCACCAGGCTCTGCAGCCAGGGCAGGGAATCCAGCACCGACAGAAAGAGTGCAAGTCCTTAGCTCAAGGGCCACAGGCACAGCGAGGAGAGGTGACAGGCTGGGTGCACCCGGACAGGACAGGAGAAAGAGGTGGGGATGGGGAGGAGAGCTTAATACCAGGTACCGTCTCCGGCATCAAACCCATGCGGGAGCCCAGACTGCAGACCACAGAGCGGGAGCAGTTTGGGGGGCGTTGCAAGAAATCCTGAGGACCGTTTCTTAACCCCAGCGGCACTTCAGAATGGAATTTGGGGGAGTGGTTTTTGTTTGTTTGTTTTTGTTTTTAAGTCGGTGCCTCAGATCCAGCCCAGGCTGTTCATTTAAATCACAATGTCCACGCTTTGCCCCTGGCCTGATACGAAGCAGCAAGCCTCTCCATGAATGTTGAATGGGCTGTTTTCACCGCCCTTCCTTTACAGATGGAGAAGGGAGGAAGCTAGGCAGTTAAGTAACTTGCTGCCCGAAGTCCCACAGTTCATCTGAGTTCAGAGGCAAGCCTTTGTTTGGCACCAAAGGCCGTCTCTCAGCCTTGGCCTCCACTGCCACCTCTGCTCACCAGCCTCCCCTCCCCAGGGAGCAGGGGAGGAAACCAGAGGCTATTCTTTGCCCTGAATTATCCAGGGACACTTTGGCAGCTGTTTCCAGATGATTTGGAGTCAGGATCACATAGTTTGGCCATGACTTTCCTGCTTCCCTTTTCCACCCAATTTCTGCAGAGCTGTGCACCTTATATGTAAAAATAGTGGAAATATTTATTTAATTCGGGGATGCCTCGGTAATTTCGCAAGAACCCTCTCAGACAAACTCAGGGTTGGCACCCCTTTTCTGACACAGGTGACAGGTCACGGATATCTAGACCTGAATAGTATTAAGGTCTGTCCCCTCGCTGAGTGACCCACCTCATCCCCAGATAGAATCCGAGTCAACCAAAGCCCTGCGAGTAACAACCTCTGACCCTCTGCCCACAGCTGCCCACCACTGGCCCTGAGGAAATGGTGTCTGAAAATCCCCACTTCAACCAGCAGGAGCTTGTGCAGGAAGATTCTGACACTCGCCCCCTGAGCATGACCAGCCGTCGAGGCCCACGGAGTAAGTGTCCCCCCATTAATTATTAATTAATTGCCTACTGTGATCAGCACAGAGCCACATGGGGATTTTTAATGGGTATTATTTCTCATCCGTGGCCGCCACCCCTCCTCCCACTTCACACCAACTCTATGGATAATTTTGTTGGTTAGCACCTGTCTAGGAGACAAGACACAGAGCTTCAGGACACGTTTACATAGCCACGTAAGTTTGGAAGTGTTACTTGAAATAGAAATAGTACAGGTGATCAAATTTGTAGAAATTCAAGGGAGGGTGAATGGTTGGGAAGCCACCCAAGCTCAAGAAGTGGGGCTTGAATGAGACGTTGCAAGACCTGACAGAACTTGTGAGGGTCTCAGTGTCTTGGCCCTTGAAGACCCCTGCACTTACCACACACACACCCACACACACACATGCACATTCTTCCCCCTTCCAAGAACCTCCACTACCAAGGACACCATTAATTAGCTGCTCAATTGTAGGGAAAAGGATTATCCCTTACTTGTTGCTTTTTGTGAAAAGTGGATTAGACAAGAGGAGAAGGTGTGGGACACTTTTCCGTTGTTAAGTAATCATTACACAATTGGTTACCCTGTTTCCCTGTAGCAGGGCTGGGGAATAAAGTAACTATTGGAAACCAGAGTGCTTTGGAAGCAAACTCATCCAAAGTCCAACCCTAAGAAAAATGTGGTTCCTGTCTAAGAGCGATGATATCACAGGACTGTTACAAATTAGGAAAACAGAACCAAACTTTATCCCATAGAGTCATTTTTCTTTCGAAATGCTCAAAATTACTCATTATTGAAGATTACAACTTGTCATAGTTCAGGCTGCCACAACAAAATACCATAGCCTGGGTAGCTCCAACGGCAGACATCTACATCCTCATAATTCTGGAAGCTGGAAGTCCAAGCTCAGGGTGCCCGGGTGGTGGGTTTCCAGGAAGGACTCTCTTCCTGCCTTATAGGTGGCTGCCATTTCCCTGTGTGTTCACTCGGGTGTCCAATAAGGACACAAATCCTATTTATCAGGGTCCCACTGTATAACTCCATTTAACCTCCATTACCTCCTCAGAGGCCCTCTCTCCAAATATGGTCACATTAGGGGCTAGGGCTTCAACATATGAATTCTTTGGAGACACAATTCAGTCCATAGCACAACTATTGAATATTGAAGTAGTTATTTTTATATTTTTTATTTTTTTAAGATTTTATTTATTTATTTATGAATTGAGAGAGAGAACGCACACATTTGCATGAGGGGATGTGGGGCAGAGGGAGAGAATCTCCAGCCGACTCCATGCCCAGTGCGAGCTCAACGTGGGGCTCGATCCCACAACCCTGAGATCCTGACCTGAGCCAGAGTCAAGAGTCGGATGCTCAACCCAATGAGCTACCCAAGTGCTCCATTTAGTAGTTATTTTTAAATCAAGGGAAAAAATGTCAGAGGGGTTGGCCAATAATAAGACTCTTTTTAAAGATTTTATTTATTTATTTATTTATGTATTTATTCGAGAGAGACAGAGAGAGAGAGCATGAGTGGAGAGAGGGAGAAGCAGACTCCCCACTGAGCAAGGAGCCCAACACAGTACTTGATCCCAGGACCCCGAGATCATGACCTGAGCTGAAGGCAGACACTTAACCGACTGAGCCACCCAGGCTCTTAATAAAAAGTTGATTCATTCCTTAGTCCTAAAATGGGAAAATTACTATTTACTATCACCATGGGAGTGGTTGTGAGGATGAAATCAAAAAAGGCATGTAAGTACTTTAAATAGTATGCATTGTAACAAATACTCAAATAGTACACACTAGTGTATTACGTAGATAACTGCACAGTGACTCGGCTGTTCTCAAGCTAAGAGACTTTTGGACTTCGCATTAGTCCAAAAGTGAAAAATTTTTAAAGACACCCTTTCTGATTTGCCGAAGAGGAGAACAACACAAAGCTAAGATTTGCCTGCCTGAACAAGGTCGCGATGAGTGGGTGTCTGGACATCCCTGGGTAGAGTTAATGCTGTTGCTAGTTTAGCAGCACTGGTGGGCCAAGAGGTAAAGAAAACAGCCCGAGGAGTGAGCTGGGGGCACCTGGTGGGTAAGAAGCCTGGGGGGCCAGGCATGCGTCAGAAATGAGAGGTCAAGACCAGCAGAAAGCCAGCCATGGGGTCAAGATCGCAGGACGGATTTCATTCACGATGCCAACGCACGGTAGAGCACGAGACACATGAGGGACAAGGGTTGACAAGAGCCATGAGAAGCACAGCAAGGGCTCTTGGCTGAGGCAGGGCCAGGGGCACAGCAGAGGACAGAGGAGTGCAGGCTGGAGGGTGTGCAGGAGTCTCGAGTGAGCTTTGGGAGAAGAGGAATCCATACAAACAGCTTGGAAACACACACATATGGGCAGAAAACCGTGCACCCTGAGCAAGGTAGAGGCAACCAAGCCTGGGAAATCACACACCTCTGCCATTTGTTACAAGTATGGCACTGAGTCCAGCCCACCGTCAAGGAGAGAGACATCAGGCTTCCCCCTTTAAAGAGAGGTGTGTCTGTTGGAGAAATTTATGGACATATTTTTAAGCCGCCACATTCATCTTTCTTTAAAACTCTGTATATTGCTTTCCTACTCAGAAATCTGTGATGAGCATCGCATAAAATCCACAGTACTTCTTTGTTCTGGGTCCCAAGACCCTATGTACTCTGGCCCCTTCTAGTGGTGTTTCCACTCCTCTCCCATCTGTTGCCGCCTACTTCACTGATTGCCGACCTCAGAATACCTCATGACCGTTTGAGCATCCCAGGCTTTGGTGCCCACTCAAGGAAAGCTCTCCATCCATGTCTTCCATAACCTTGTGGCAGAAAGACCAGGGAGTTGTAGCAGTGAAGACCGTGGTCTTTGGGGTCAGACGAGTGTGGGTACCAATCCCTACCTGTCCCTTTCTTATTTATGAAGGGTCGTCAGGGGAAGGCCTCTCCAGCCAGACCATGTTTGAGCAGAGGCTTGGAGGAATATGGGAGATCCCTGAGAAAAGTGCTTTTTTTTTTTTTAATTTTATTTATTTATTTATTTATTTATTTATTTATTTGAGAGAGAGAGCACGAGTGGTGGAGGAGCAGAGGGAGAGGGAGAAGGAGGCTCCCTGCTGAACAGGGAGCCTGATGCGGGCCTCGATCCCAGGACACCGGGATCATGACCTGAGCCTGAGGCAGATGCTTAACCGACTGAGCCACCCAGGTGCCCCTGGAGCTCTTCATGCAGGAGTGTGCTCAGTAGGGTTAAGGTACAGCAAGGAGGCTGGCGTGGTTGACAGAGTGAGCAAGGAGGAAAAATAGGAATTGAGTCCAGAAGGGATGAGGCTGCGGGCCTATGCTTTCAGTCCAAGTGAGATGAGGACCGAGGGAGGGTCTGCTCCGACTTAAGGCTGAAAGCTCTGGAAGGTGCAAGGACAGAACACAGAGACAGGCGAAGAGCCGGGGCGAAGCCCAAGCGGGTGGTGGTGGCGACGGGGACCAAGGTGGCAGCGGAAGAGGTAGAAAGAAGGGGTGGGACTCGGGGCATCTGGAAGATAGAAGCAGCAGGGTTTCGGGCTGAACTGAACAGGAGTTTTGAACGCATGACAGGTGATGTCAGCTTTGTAACTCGAGCAACTGGGAAGACAGAGTTGCCATTGACAGAGAAGGGGAGACGGCGGAAAGAATGGGTTTGGGGTAAAATCAGCAAAGGACTTGCAAAGTTTGAGATGCCTGCTGGACATCGAAGTGGAGATGGAGATTGGGGTCTGGAGGTCGGGGGAGGCCTTTGCTGACCGTCTGTCTAAAAGAGCACTTTCCCACCTCCTCCCCTATTCTCGGTCCTACCCCCGGCTCTGTTTTCTTGCAGAGCATTCATCACCCCCGGCATGCTCCAGGCAACTGTTTGCTGACTGTCCCTGAGAGCAGGACTGAGTCTTCTCCATTCCCAGTGGACCCTAACCCCAGTGCCCAGAACAATACTTTGACCAGGAAAGGGGCTCAGTGACATTTGTTGGACAGTCTGCCCCGGGCATAACAGCCAAAGCCTCAGACAGAGCCCTGTCCTCTCAGATTTTGTAGTCTTATGGGAGAGTCAGCAGATTGAGGAGGTGACAGTGATAAGAGAGTATCTTCCTTTCCATCCCCCACGTCCTTGCTCTGCTAGGCTGGAGGAACAGGGACTGGGGGCACAGGGCTCTACCGTGAGTTCAAGTAGGTGGGCTGCTTATGGGAGAGAGGAGTTTTCAACCCTCAGGCACATTTTCTCCTTGACTCCTTTTATTATGTTTTCCAAGCCAAACAAGAAATACAAATTTATTTCCTCTGCTCATGACTCTTTAGCCCATCTATTAAGGCTTTACTTGTCTGGTTATCAAAATAGCTTTTGATACTCTCCAATGTCACCAAGGTAAGTGCCAAGGCCTTAAGATCCTAAATGTAACACCCTTGGGGGCTTCTGTTTTTCATGATGAAAATTCAAGCATGCACAGAATTAAATAAAATCCAGGGAACCAGGGAGCCTGGTTGGCTCAGTCAGTAGCACATGCGACTCTTTATCTCAGGGTTGTGAGTTCAAGCTCCACATTGGGTGTAGAGCATACTTAAAAAAAAAAAAAGTCCAGTGAACTTCATATGTCCAGCACCAGATTCAAGGATTAACAAGATTTTGCCATGTTTGTTTTAAGTATCTTTTTTCTCTTTTTGTTTTTTGTTTTGTTTTTTTGTCTTTGCCAGTATATATACACTTTTTGTTTTTAATTGCGGTGAAAAAAAAAAACACATAAAATTTGCCTCTTAATCTTTTTTTTACCCCCTTGGGGGAGAGAGAGCACACCCAACAACAGCACGTGTGTGTGTGTGTGTGTGTGTGTGTGTGCACACGTGCACGCACACAAATCAGGGGAGGGACAGAAAGGGAGGAAGAGAGAGAATCTTAAGCAGGCTCCATGCCCAGTGCAAAGCCAGATGTGGGACTCGATCTCGTGACCCTCAGATCATGACCTGAGCCAAAATCAAGAGTCGGACCCTTAACTGACTAACCCACCCAGACACCCCAATCCATCTTAATCATTTTTAAATATACACTTCAGTAGAAGTAACTCTGTTCACATAGTTGTGCAAGAGACCTCTGGAACTCTTTCTTCTTGCAAAACTGAAACTCTATATCTATTAAACCCTAACTCCCCATTTCTCCTCCCTTTAGCCCTTGACAACCTCTGTTCTCCTTTCGGTTGCAATGAATTTGACTATTTTGGGTACCCCATATAGTAAAATCAGACAGTATTTGTCTTTGTGACTGGCTCATTTCACTTAGCAGTATGTCTTTAAGGTTCATCCACATTGTAGCATGTGACAGGAATCCGTTACTTTTTAAAGCTGAATCATAGTTCATTGTATGTATATGTCACATCCTGCTGATACATTCATCCTCGGTAGACATTTGAGTTGCCTCTACCTCTTGGCCATTGCAAATAACACTGTTATCAACATGAATGTGCAAATATGTCTTCAAGCTCCTGCTTTCAATTCTTTTGGTTATATAGAGCAAGAAGTGAGACTACTGGTTCATACGGTAGTTCTATGCTTAACATTTTGAGGAACCAGCATACTTTTGCATAGTGGGTGCATCTTTTCTATTTCCACTAACACTGCACAAAGTTCCAGTTTCTCCACATCCTTACCAACATTTGTTATTTTCTGTTTGTTTTGTTTCTACACTAGTCATCTTAGTGGATGTGAACTGATCTCTCATTGTAGTTTTGATTTGCGTTTCTCTAATGGTTAGTGATGAGCATCTTTTCGTGTGTTTGTTGACCATTTGTGTATCATGGTTGGGAGAAATGTCTATACTTTTCCATTTTCTAATCAAGTTATTTGTTTTGATTGTTGTTGTTGAGTTACAGGCATACGTTATGTATTCTGTATAATAACCCTTATCAGATACGTGATTTGCAAATTTTTTCTCCCATTCCACAGTTTGCATTTTCGTTCCATTGATTGTGTCCTTTGATGCACAAAAGCTCTTGAGTTTGAGGTAATCCCATTTGTCTGTTTTTGCTTTTATTGCCTGTGCTTTTGGTGACTTAGCTCATAAATCATTGCCAAATTCAGTGTCATGAATTATTTCCTCTATGTTTTCTTCTAGGAGTTTTATAATTTTAGGTCTTACATTTAGGTCTTTAATCCATTTTGAGTTTTTTTTTTTTAATAGGGTGTAAGGTAAGGGTCCAAGTTCACTCTTTTGCATATGAATTGCCAGTGTCCCAATACCATTTGTTGAGGAGATAGTCCTTTTCCCATTGAGTGTCTTGGCACCCTTGTTGATTTTGACCATATTTGCAAGTGTTTATTTCTGGGTTCTCTATCTGTTCCATTGATCTATATGTCTGTCTTTATGCCAGCACCACGCTATTTTGATTACTGTAGCTTTCTAATATGTTTTGAAATCAGAAGTGTGAGACCTCCAGTTCTAGTCTTCTTTTTCAAAATTGTTTTGGCTATTTCAGGGTCCCTTAATATTTCATATGAATTAAGGATGAATTTCTCTATTTCTGTGAAAAATGCCAGTAAGATTTCGATAGGGATTACATTAAATCTGTATATCACCTTGGGCAGTACTGACATTTTAACAATATTAAGTTTTCCAATCCATGAACATGAGCTATCTTTCCATTTATTTGTGTCTTTAATTTCTTTCAGCAATGTTTTGCAGTTCTCAGTGTACAAGTCTTTTGCCTCCTTGGTGAAACTTATTCTTAAATATTTTATTCTTTTTCATGCTATTCTAAATGAAATTGTTTTCTTAATTTCCTTTTTAGATTTTTTTGTTGTTAGTTTATAGAAACACAACTGATTTTTCGTGTCAACTTTATATCCTGCAACTTGGCTGAACAGTGTTTTTGTGTAGAATCTTCAGGGTTTTCTATATGTAAAACCATGTCTTCTGCAAACAGAGATAGTTTTGCATCTTCCTTTCCAAACAGGATGCCTTTGATAGCTTTTTTTCTTGCTGTCTTAGTATGTCTGAGCTGCTATAACAGAATACCATTGACTGGATAACTTATAAAGAACAGAAATTTATTTCTCATAGTTCTGGAGGCTGAAAAGTTCAAAATCAAGGCACTGGCAGATTTGGTGTCTCATAAGGAGGGCCCACTTCCTGGTTCACGGATGGCTGTCCTCTTGCCATATCCTCACACGGGGGAAGGTACAAGGAAGTTAGTGCCTTTTAAGCGGGAACCCTCATGACCTAACTACCTCCGAGAGGCCTCAGTTCCAAATACTATCACCCTGGGGATTAAGTTATAATCTAAGAATTTGGAGAGGATACATTCAGTCTATAGCACTTACCTAACAGCTCTGGCTAGGATTCCAATGCCATATTGAATAAAAGTGGTGAGGGGAGGCATCTTTGCCTTGCTCCTGATCTTAGAGGAAACACTTTCAGTTGTTCACCACTGAGCATGATGTTAGTTGTGGGCTTTCATATATGGCCTCTACTATGTTGAAGTAGTTGCCTTCTAGCCCAATTTTATTGAATACATTTTTTTTTATCATAAAAGGATGTTGGATCTTGTCAAATGCTTTTTTCTGCATCAGTTGAGAGGATCATGTGGTTTTTGTCCTGAGTTCTGTTACCAAGGGGTATCACATTGATTGATTTTCATATGTTGAACCATCCTGCCAACCCCCCAACCTGGGCTGGGCTAATACTTTGTGTAAGTGGATCATGAAGCTCTGTCTCATGACCGATTTATGAATATTGTTTACATTTCCCTGGGCGAAACCTCAGATTCAGTGGTTTCCCTAGCCCCAACAAGACAATTTATGTTAACAATGCTATGGGACTTTTTAAGCTCACATAATTCCATTTTATTTTCTTCTCCTAACCAATTAGTGGTTTACTTGAGGCATCCTCCACATCACCCGGCCAAGATAGATAAATAGATAGATAGATGATAGAAAGATAGATAGATAGATAGACAGGGTAGACAGACAGATGATAAAATTTGGCAATCTTGAACTCTGAGAGCTTCAGAGCACATTCTGAGCCAGGTAGCAAGCTTTGTGATAGGATTTCTATCAAGATTCTTCGTTCTCTTTCCTTGCCCACGTCCCATTACATTGCCAAGATATTAAGAGAAATAAACATGTCAAGCTAGCAAACATTCCTTGAGGCCTAGAGAAACTGCAGTCAGACTCACTACTACTGTTTGTACTTTCAGTCATGGGACCTTGAGCAATAACCTAATCTTCCCAAGCCACGGGAGCCTCATTTATAAAATGGGGATCATAAAAACCTCCAGGTAATACAGCCGTTACAACAGTGAAATCAGATGATACACAGAAAGCACCTGGGGAGGGGCTGGTACATACATAGGAGTCTCCTCCAGCCAAAAGAAGAACTTGTTGCCAAATAACTAACAAAAATAATTACCTTTCTTGAGCGCTAAGGTCACTGCATGCATTACATCATGTAATTCTCAGAATAGCACCATCATGGGGCATTGTTTCATTGGCTAGGAAACTATGTTCCGATAGAACTACCCGCCGGAGGTGGTGGAGTCAGGACTCAAACTCTACCTGTAGACCTCTGTGCTCTTAATTGCCGCAAAAAAATGGCGTCATTTGACACAAAGTGCAACGCTGACTGGTCCTTAAAGCTACGGGTTTGCAGTTGCCCACGGAAGGTGCAATAGCCATGCTGTGACCAGCACTGTCCACAGGGGTTCCCAGGCCCCCCACACACTCTTCCTATGGGGCATAGAGCCAGCTTAGAGCCTTCACAAGAGTGTCACTCTGGCTGTGCCTCATTTTTTTCTGCAAAAGAATGTCACTTGGGGGAATCACCTACCTTACTGCCCCTGCCTAAACTAACTTTTCTCTGTTTGGGGGTTTTGCTTATTGGTTTATCTTAGCCTCGCTACTTACCCTTCAAAAATCAATATATAGGGCGCCTGGGTGGCTCAGATGGTTAAGCGTCTGCCTTCGGCTCAGGTCATGATCCTGGGGTCCTGGGATCGAGTCCCACATCGGGCTCCCTGCTCAGCAGGGAGTCTGCTTCTCCCTCTGACCCTCTTCCCTCTCATGCTCTCTATCTCTCGTTCTCTCTCTCTCAAATAGATAAATAAAATCTTTAAAAAAAAAAAAAATCAATATATATATATACCACCTCCTTTGGAAAGTGTCCCCTATGCCCCAGGGTGGGCTGAGTAGTCCCCCTCTGTGCTTCCTGGCTCCTGTACCCATGCAAGTATCTGAAGTCATCTTTTTTTGGTGCACAGCCTCCCCTCTCCCCTGGACTAGAAATTTTTGAGGGTAGAGACTGACTTTCAGGTCTGCTAAGCACAGGGTTCATACCCCAATGGCACTCAACGATGCTTACCAAGTGAACAGATGTCTCAAGCTGGCCTCACTCCTTTTTATGCAAGGCCGTGCTCTGGCTTAGGTATGCTCACGTACCACGCCCACCGCATCCTTCCAACCAGGCCTGCTCTCCTGGACCCAGATCTTTGACTCCTTACATTTACTTCCCAAACCTCTCATGGCTCTGGCCTCCCCTTTGGTGCCAGCACCCCTGCTCCTCACCTTGAACCTACAAGCCCTTCTACACTATAACATTCCTACAGGCCTCCAAGGGGTGTGAAGGTCAGGCTGTATTCAGACACTCAGATGCCAGCACACAGATTCTGCGGCCTCCCCACCACACCAGGCACATGCTCAGAAGGGCCACCTCCCTAATTAACAGCAGCATAAATCATGCAGTAAAAGCTCTGGCTCCTAATCAGCTATTCACACATGCATACAGTCATGACATTCCAAATAAAGAAGGCATTTCACTGAACAGGCACTAGTTCCAAATCAAATAAACATCTAGAGAAAAAGTATACACATTTCCCCCATGATTCCAACTTGCACCATCTCTTAAGGGAGTAACTATCAAATGTTAAGTAGTTTCTTATGAACATAAATTTCCTCATTACTGACATCTGTTTCCCATTCATTCGTGTTAGTTTCTCTGATTAAAGCATCATTTCAGAGCCAATTTCTCAGTATTGGTGGAAAAGAAAGTAGGGAATCTGGTGAAATCTGATGCAAATGTAAGGAAGTAGATCATTCGTTTTAGGTTTACTTTTAAAAAGGCATCAAGCCCTGGAAAGACTGACCCAGGAAAGAAATGTCACAAAGGACAGTATGGGACCCAGAGGAGACCTGCCTGAAAAAGCTGGGTCTTGGGAGTTACCTGGCTGGCAGTGGGAGAAGGGAAAGAACATTCTAGTCAGAGCACGCTTGCTGGAAAATGTAGGAAAGGTCAAAAAGTTCACCAGCACTGGCATCTGCTACCTCACACTGTACTGAGGGGACTAAATTAAAGCACGAAAACAAGGATGAATAAATAGTACATTGTATTCTATAACTTTTTTTCTGGATATTATGATGTTTGACATCTTGAAAAAAGAACAATCTTTCTGGGTTGAGGAAATTCGAGCCAATTCTTAGAGATGGCAAAGGACTCAGAGACGAGTGTGCCTTTGAGATGTGCACTGAGACCAATCCAGAGTCCACCTCTTTCGGGCGGGTGCCACCCCAGGAAGCACTATTCCTCTGCTTGCATCATCCCAGGGTCAAGTACCAGGCAACTGGAGACACCACTATAGCTTAGTGGTGTCAGAATAATTCAAACTAGCCAGGTCTAAACTGTTTACCCTGCCCTGCCTTGCCTTTCCCTGAGAAATCCCAATAAAGGCCATGGCCTAAGGACTCACCTCGCTCCCGGCTTCTGCCTCCTGACCGCCTTTTGGTGTCTTTCTGTGTGGCCCTGCGTGGCGTGCCATGCCTCTTGGTTCTAGAACTCGGGAGTATGAGGAACTGTTGCCTGAGCCTCTCCTCTGTCTCTTGTGCCCCCCCCCCCCACCAACCATATCATAAGAGTACAAGTATGGAACACACCCAGCATGATGATTAGTTGTCAGGAAAGGCATTTTCCAAAAGAGTCCTTTAAGCAAAATTGCTCCAGAGTCATCTACCCCCATGTTCATCTCCAGTCTTGACCCTACTCCAGTCTAACTCACGTCGGCGCTGCTGTTGTGCAGGGGGCCAGGGACTTGCCCGTTTGCCTAACTCGCTGGTCAGTTGCCAGTCTTTCCCTTACTGACTCCCAGCACATTTGGCGTGGCTCACCACCACCTCCTCCCTCTGCCCTTTGCCCCCCGTGGTCCTCTCCTCCCTCTCTGTCGTGGGCTGTCCCTCTCAGTGTCCTTGCTGGTTCTTACATCCCCAACCTCTAGGAGCACCCAGGCTCCGGGCCTGGCCCTCTTCTCTTCCTCAATCCTCATTCTCTTGGTCATCTCAAGACTTGAAATCCTAATGTATACATATCGTGTGTGTAACTGACCAGTCCCAGATGGTTGTCTCCAGCCCAGGGCTCCGTCGGACTAAATGGACGGCAGCCTTCTACCCAATATCTTCTTTTGCCCGTCTAATGAGGCAACTCATACTTTTAAGAGCCTTATTGAAATATAATTTGCATAACATAAAATTCGCCCGCTATAAGTAGACAACTCAGTGGTTTTCGATGAATGTAGATTTTGTGCCACCATCACCACAGTCCAGTTTCAGAACATGTCATCACCCCAGAAAGTTCCTTTGTGCCTATTTTACGGTTAATCCCGACTCCCACCCCAGCCCTAGACAAACACTGGTCTGTTTCAGATCCTTTCAAATATGCCTTTTCTAGACGTTTCCTGCAAATAGGATCATACACTATTTGGTATTTTGTGTCTGGCTTCTTTCACTTAGCATAATGTTTTTTGGGTTTCATAAATGTTGTAGCATCTATCCACATTTTGTTCCTTTTTATTGCTGAATTGTATTCCATCATATGGATGTACCACATTTTACTTATTCATTCACCTGTTGATGGACATTTGGATTATTTCCAGCTTGGGGCTATTATGAATAATGCTGCTAAATACCTTTACAGTGTGTCTTTGCATGAATATCTGTTCTCATTGCTTCTGAGAAGTAGTAGAATTTCTAGGTCATATGATAAATTTTATATTTAACTTTATAAGAAACTACCAGCCTGTTTTACAAAATGGCTATGTCAATTTACTCTCCCACCAACAGTTTATAAGAACTGTCCACACTTGGTATGATCAGTGTTTAATTATAGTCTTTATAAGGTGTATAATGGTACCTTGGTGTGCTCTTCACTTGTATCTCCCTAATGATTAATGATAGTGAGTATTTTTGTCATATGCTTATTAGCCATTTGTGTATCATCTTAGTAAAATGTCTATTTAAATATTTCCTCGTTATTAACTGGATTCTATCTCCTAGGTTGGAGTTGTAAGGGTTGTCCTATATATTCTGGATACAAGTACTTTATCAGATCAGTAACTCACAGATATTTTCTCCCAGTAAATGTCTCATCTTTTCATTTTCTTAATCATGTCTCTTGAAGTACAAAAAGCCTGTGTTTCGATGAAGTCAAGTGCATCACTTTTTTTCTATTACGGATTGTGCTTTGAGGATTATATTGAAAAATTCTTTGCCTAACCCAAGTTCATGAAGTTTTTCTCCTATATTTTCTTCTATAAGTTTTATGCTTCTGGGTCTCACATTTAGTTAGGTCTGTGATCTGTCCTGAGACAACGCAAATTTCACTCTCCTGAAGCTGAGCTCCTGCTCTCCTCCTCCTAACTCGTTTGTCCTATAATCTTCCCATCTCACGAAACACGCTTTTCATTTCTTCTATTGCTTGGGTCCTCCTTAACTCCTGTCTTTATCTGCCCCCATCCATAAGTCCCCACAAGTCCTGTTTGCTCTACCTCCGAGCTAGACATAAATCCGCCTATTTACCACTACTTCTACCCACTCCTATCCCAATCCAGGCCACCTTCAACTTCCATCTGGAGTATCACACAGTGTCCCAGCTGATGCCCTGGCTTCTGTTCTCACCCCAGCAGCCAGAATGGTCCTGGGAAAACAACGTCATGTCACTCCTCTGTTCCAACCCTCCAGTGGTTATCACCTGACTCAGAGTTTAAGCCGAATTGTGTAGGATGACCTGCACAGTTTGGTTCCCACTTATCTCTATGACCGGCTACCCTGGCATTCCATCTCCCACCCCTCATATTTCCCCTTTCTGCTCTGGACCTACCTTAGGTATGGCCCTGTCTCAGAGTCTTTGCACCAGATATTACTCTAACTAAATGTTCATCCCCCAGCCATCTGCATGGTTTGATCGCTCATTTCCTTCGCCTGTTCCAATGTCACCTTGAAGCCCTTGCTTGGCCACTCTATTTTCCGCTCTGCCCAAGGCAATGTGGAAGGCCCAACCGCAGGCAGAATTGTCATGGCAAAATATATCTAGGAAGCCACCTTGCAGAATCTCAGCCCTGTCTAAAGGCCCCTTGCCCTATCCCACCACCTGGAGGATAGGGACAGAAGGCAGGGCTGGCCAGGCCCAGTCTTGCACAAGCTGATGATCCCTGTCCCCGTCAGCTCCAGGTGCTATAATGAAATACCATAGATTGGTGGCTCAAACAACAGACATTTATTTCTCACAGTTCTGGAGGCTGCGGAGTCCAAGACCAAAGCTCAGAATCATTCGGTTCCTGGCTAGCAGATGGCCACCTTCTCACATGATGGGAAGACAGAGAGCCATGGTTCAGGGCTTTCTTTTCCTAGGACGGCCCTAATCCCATCATGGGAGCCCCACCCTCATGACCTCACCGAAACCTGATTACCTCCCATAGATAGTCTTCACCTCCAGATACCATCACATGGATGGAGTTGAGATCTTCAACATATGAATGCTGCGGGGGGCGACCCAAGCAGTCAGCCCTAAACAGTCCCCAAGCCTGGGGGCTGTGCTAACACACAGAGATGCAGGAAGGGGTAATGGGCAGAGCCAGATCTTGGGGTCCAATCACCCCTGAGTGAGAAGGAGACATGCGCCGAAATAAGGGCCCCGTGTTTTCAGTTAACATAAAATGCAGTGTTAATGGGACTATGAAATAAAGAAGCAGAAAAGAAGAATGTGACCACAGAAATCCCTCCAGACCCCTCAGCAGATGTGAACCATCAGCCGCGCTGAGTCTCAAAACCCAGGGCAGAGCCGGCTGTTTTCAGCCTATTTTGACTTTCATTTTATGTAGTAAAATTTTCACAAGTGATGCTACTCTGCTGGATAAAAATTAGAAAATCAGGAGAAGGAAATAGAAGAAAATTGTCACCCACATTCTTACGTCCTAGTGACAAGCACCATTAACCTGAGGCCCTTTCGTTGTGCTGGGGTTTTCCTGCCTGACAGCCAAGGACGTCCTACGTTCCCAGAGGGCTGGCAGCGGCTGAAAGGACACTCCATTTTCTTACATCCATATGAAGACGGTTAGATGTTGGGGACAGTCGGACGGATTGTCCAACTCATCACATTTTCCCTCTCAAGCCTGTAGGATATTGCTTCTGTTCTCCTCCAGTTTCCCCTACTGAGGTCGAGCTGCCTTCTGTCCCACACTCTCCCTACACCCCAACTCCATATTTGTATTCTATCCAGGAATTTTGTAACCGGGAGTAAGGGGAAATTATTTATACGGGAGAGAGAAGAGGCAGGAATTAAAAGACAGGTCAGGCCAGTGTTTCCCCCACCCTTTTGTCCATTGTCCCTATGAAAATTATGCTATATGGGGGCGCCTGGGTGGCTCAGTCGTTAAGCGTCTGCCTTCAGCTCGGGTCATGATCTCCGGGGTCCTGGGATCGAGCCCCGCATCGGGCTCCCTGCTCCATGGGAAGCCTGCTTCTCCCTCTCCCACTCCCCCTGCTTGTGTTCCCTCTCTCGCTGTGTCTCTCTCTGTCAAATAAATAAATGAAATCTTTAAAAAAAAAAAAAGAATTCTGCTATATGTAAGTTGCCATAAAAAATTTTAAATATTTTATTGGTGACATAAGTATATAAATATTAACAAAATAGAAGTATGTTAATAGAAATATTAATGTTTTAAAATAAAAATGTTATATCACTCTTGAATTTATCCAAAAGAATATAAATGTCACAGTGTTTTGATGACCCCTGGCAATTCCTTCAAAAATCAAAAACAAGCTCTCCCTGCACAGTTGGAAATTGGACACCATTCCCTTTTCTTCTTGAACTTCTTCATTCCACTCCTCCCTGCAAGAATTTTAAGTAACCTGTTTCTATGCTGAAAAGTCTTTCATTACTCACCGTATGAACAAACTGAATTTTTGATCGCGCTATTATCACAATTATCAATAGTGCCCAACTGATGAAAACATAAAGGTACTATAGGGTTTGGTAAATATTTATTCATCATGACAAGTAAAATAAATAAAAACACTTAGAAGTGTATTCTTCCACTAGAAAGGGCGAGCGGAAGAGGGAGGTCGCCATACAATCATTATCATGCTCACCTGTTCTATGTGAATCCAGATAATACCAATACAAATCCAAACCCAAATACCCCATTTCTGATTTTATGTCAAGTCCCTGGAAAGTCCTGGTATACACCGCGGTAGACAGAGAGCTCAGGCCTCAGCAGTGAGAGTCGCAGAACAACACCTTGCAAGAAGGATGGGAGTCTCTTGGCACCAGTAAGGGGAGGAGGGGAGGACTTGCAGATGGTGGAGAAGGAACCGTAGGAACTTCTCCGTAAAAACAAGATCACATCGACTTGGGGACAGATGAGATTACGTTACTTCAAAATGCAGTGCCTGTCTTCCTAGAAAGTGGCTGTGTTTCCTGAGGGTCAGGTTTAAAGGAAGTGATTAAGAGAAAAATGGAAAGTGTCCACCGTTTCGTGAAGCCTGTAAGGAGAGAGAGATGGGGTACGGTGAGCATGGTGACAGGGAGGGTAAAGGACACAGAGCAGAGAAGATCCGGAAGCATTTGCAAACACGAGGCTGATGCAGCCTTGGGATGGGTGGGTTTCCTGGGAAGCCGGAGCAGCGTTGTGAGGACATCATCCTGCTGCCTCTGTGAGAAACACCACCTTGCCAAGGAAATCTGTATATCATACCGATTGATGTCATATATATATATATATATGTTTAACAGAATGTCTCACAATTCTCTCATTATCTGCAAGTTCTTGTAGGCCTCCAAATCAAGTCCTTCCTAATTTTTAAAAATTATTTTCATAACACCCTTCACATTGGACTCTGCGGAAACTTTATTCACGCCAGGTCTGCTCAGCTGTGTCAAAGAGCCCCTGTGTGTAACTGTGAAGTCACAGCTCTCCTCGGGCTTGGCAAGTCAGCTCTGGTCCCCAGGGCAGGAAAAATAGACACGGTTTGGGATCCCATAGCACAGTAGTAATGTAGTGAAGGAACTGACACTAAATTAGGGGAAACAATGTCTTAGAAGGGTTATTTTAGTTCTAGTTGTTTAAAGAAGCACTGCAATATTATTCTACCCAGATAAAAATGAAAGCACCTAATCTCTATCAGTTATTATGTTAAACGAAGTGAATGAGAGTACACATGGTTCATCATGTTATCTTGAAAAAACTGTGCATCGCCATCTGGTTTCACCCAAATGAGAATTACATTTATTTTGTTTGTACAGCTTCCCTCACACCCTCCTTTATATGTTTTCCTTCACTGATTTAGTGCTACTCAGTGCCAGGTACCTAGATCACCAACAAAGTCTGTGCCCTCGAGTGGGTCACGTTCTCGCTGGGAAAATGACACCTCCCCAGCTAGTTGTGCAGATCAGACTCGGGAATGTCCACACCCTTGAAAAGTCTTCTGCTAGCATGGACCCTAAAATGTCAAGCAAGAACTACTTTTTACCATTTCAAAATCTTTCAAAGCTTTTCCAAAGCAGTCCTAGAGAAGCCACTTTGTTTTTTTTTATTCAGAAGAGATAGTGTTCAATAAAACATCTTGTCTCCCTTTTAAAGACAAATATATAAAATTATTATAGTGAACTACATATAAATGGTAGCTATTTTAAGTAAAGTTGAAAAACTGATTCTCTTTTTTAAAAAAAAGGAGGGGAAGTAAATAAGCAAGGTGCATTTTCATGTTTAAAGACACTTATTGTTGACTATAAACATCCTTCTTTTGGGGGCAAAAGCAAGGTGGGTGGCCAGCTGGAGCCCAAGCCTGGCGACCATGAGTCCAGAAGCCCTTTCATTACCCGCTCAGGGGACCACACTCACTTAACGACACTTGCCATGTGCCTGCCCTTTGTGGCTGGGGACCGTGGAACCTGGGGGAGGGAACTGGTATCAACCAAATAATCACACAAATATGTAAGTTCAAAACGTGGCCAATGCTGTACAGGAAAAGTCTCGGGACCCTAAGTGTACAGAACAGCGGATAGGATCTGCCATGTTGACGTGATCTTTAAAATGGAAAGTAATGGCTCGATCATTTTTCCAAACGAGTTAAAAAAGAATGTCAAAGGGCATTTCGTTGGGTTGACGGAGATTCTCTTAAAGCACTTGAATCTCAACCCACACACCCAAGACCACCATCTTTACGGTCACTGTTTCCTGCCTCCTTCCAGGCACGGAGTGAGTGCCATGGCTGGAGCCTGATAGAAGAAGGATTTTCTGCCTTTCTATCACCCAACCTAACAAACTGTGTGCCAGGCTGCAGAAATGAGCTTGGAAGCCCGGGACCCTCTTCCCCTGTGCACGAAGCCAGCGCAGAAGGAGCTGCAAATCTGTTGCTAGCAGAGACCTTTGCAGCCCTCCTCCTCCTCCCCGCTGCTACTCCTTCTCCCCGCTGCTACTCCTTCGCCCCGCTGCTACTCCTCCTCCCCGCTGCTACTCCTCCTCCCCGCTGCTACTCCTCCTCCCCGCTGCTACTCCTCCTCCCCGCTGCTACTCCTCCTCCCCGCTGCTACTACTCCTCCCCGCTGCTACTCCTTCTCCCCGCTGCTACTCCTCCCCGCTGCTACTACTCCTCCCCGCTGCTACTCCTTCTCCCTGCTGCTACTCCTTCTCCCCGCTGCTACTCCTTCTCCCCGCTGCTATTCCTTCTCCCCGCTGCTACTCCTTCTCCCCGCTGCTACTCCTTCTCCCTGCTGCTACTCCTCCCCGCTGCTATTCCTTCTCCCTGCTGCTACTCCTTCTCCCCGCTGCTACTCCTTCTCCCTTCTAATAGAGTATCTTCTCTCGCTTTTTCTTGCACTTGCCAGCCCTCCTCCTCTCAATAGTGCTGATGGCCACAGGTGTCAGAAACCCCTCTTCCTGCATGCTCTGCCTCGGGAAAGGCTTTCTCCAGACACCAGCATCCGCCAGGGTAGACATGCTTCCTCAGTATTTCCTCCACGCCTGGGCCTTGCCCAGAGCCCCAGGTGCTGGACAAGCACACGTTTTCACATCCCGCCAGCACCTGACATGTGTCCTGTGGCCAAATAAGGCCCATCAGTGTCAACTCAGTCAAAACTCAGACATCATTACCTCCTCCTTCTTTCTCTAAACCAGGGGTCCTCTACCTTGAGTGTGTGCTTAAATCCCCTAGATTGCTGGGCTCCAGCTTCTGGGTCAGTAGGTCTGGGCCTGGCCTGAGGATTTGCACACCTGACAAGTGCCGGGAAGATGCGCTACTGCGAGAACCGCATGACCTCCTCTGGTCACTGGGTCCTATTGTCCTTTCCTCGTGGCCTCTGTGTGGTTGCTCCCACTGACTCACGGGGACTTCCAACCTGGGGTCCCTGGTGCCTTCCTAGCTCCACCCACCCACCCCATACCTGCAACCCAAGGACTCCCCCACCGCTTGGAGAATAAGTTCTAGGCTCCTTCATGTGACATCAGAGGCTCCCCATAATTCGATCCCAAACTCCTTCTGCCATCTTACATCCTACCCTGCCCTGGTTCGGCCCTTCTGCTCCAAATGTGGTTAACATTCTGTTCCCCAAACACTTTAGTTTAGCGCACTGGGAACAAGAGAACCAGGAACAGTCCCAAACATCGCACATCCCAGGTATGCAGTCAGAGAGCCTGTCACTTACTCCGGGGGCCTCAGAGTCTAGGTCCCCAAGACCCCTGGTGGTAGTAACACCTGTGCCCTCCCCGAACCTCAAAGTTACACAACGGCCCATGAGATTTACATATATATTTAATAAGAGGTTCAAAATACATGTCGTGTCTACGATGTAGCCTAGGGCAATGGCTTGGGACTGTAGAAAGGTTTCTCTGATTGAAGTGATCCACGCTGTTGAAAGCTGAACCCGAACTCATTAGCTGTATGTTCACCTACAAGCCTGTTTCTCAGTTCAACAAATTGGAAGGTCTGTTCCCACTGGTAATTGAATTGGTGTGTCTGTGCCTTGAACCGTCGAATGTCATTCGTTTTACTCTTGGTTAAGTCGATGTGGCGCTCCTGGCAGGACCGAGGTTCGCCCTGTCAGTCACAAAGAAGCCAAGACATGCATTCAGTACGTCACATGGACGTCTGTCAGCATGAGCTCACGTTTGCTTATGTAAAGTTCTAACTTTGCAAAATAAAATTACATTCTCATGTTATTTTTTAATCTCATCTTCCCTTTGGGAGAAGAAAAAAAAAAACTTTGTTTTAAAGTGATTTTCCTGTGTTTTTTTAGGCTTACCTCCAATTCCTTCAGCTTCCAGGACAAGCTTTGCAGAATTTTCCATGAGGGAACGCATGAGGGAGAAATTACAAGCTGCAAGGGTGAGAAAAACCACATGAATATTTTGCTCGGTGGCTGATTGCCGTTCCTCAGGTCTCATCTGGAATGCTCTGTCTGTTCAAAACTGCACGGTTTGAATGCCGTTAGATTTGTTTTTCTTGTTTTAAATATTAATGTGGTATTTAACATTGGCACAGGTGGAAAATTATGCTTAAGTAGTCAGTGTCATTTTCCTTAACCATTTCATTTGCTCTTCTCTCTTGAAGAGGTGCAGCATGTAGTCTTTACAGATTGTTTCCTACCAAGATGGTGACTGAGGTTTTCGCAGCATTCCTGTTGCTACCCAGCAGTGATTCTCTGTTTGACTTTGCAGTCCAAAGCAGAAAGCACGTTGCTGCAGGAAATTCCCATCCCTCGGCCCAGGCACTTACAAAGTCCCAGAGAGAAAGAATTGGAAACTGAATTTGGCACGGAGGTGAGAAAAGGACCTTCTCTACTTTGCAATCAAAAACAATGAAGCAGAATATAACATCTCCCGCGCAAGTTTCTAGAACAGAGCTGTGCACAAAGGAGGCACTCAATGCTTATCAATAATCATCGTAGCTACTATTTATAGAGTCTTGCTCAGGCCAGGTGTTTTCCCTATGTTCTCATATTTCATTACCCCAACACTCTGATGGTGTGGGTTCTATAGTGTTTGTTCACATTTGACCAATGAGGAAACTAAGGTTCAAAGCAGCCGCGAGCCCATTCCCAAATCACAGGGCATGCATGCAAGAGTCAGGATCGAATTCAGGTCTTTGTCATTCCCAGTCTGTCTTCCTGGCTCAGCGTTGCTGGCCTGTGGATCTTGCTGGGAAGCAGAGAGAGATAGGAGTGCAGTAGGAAAGTAAGGTGGGATGGTGGGGGCCCTGAATATCACACAAAGGGCCTCGGTGGTTTCCTACAAGCCATGGAAAGCGGTTGACCACAGACTGGGGAGGTGGTTTGAATGCACTGGAGTGAATTTTGTTTGAATCTGAGGTGCTAGGGGGACATGTCAATGTGTGCGCCTCTAGAAACACATACAAAGGAAGGGACCAGGCCTGGAGAAACAGGTTTTGGAAGCATTTCTACTGTGGTGAGTTTTGGAGTTTTGAGCAGCCTTTGTCTCCTGACAGAAAGAAGACTGAATGAGGACAGTCTTGACACTTGGAGAAAAACTGACCGTTAAGGCCCATGAGGAGGACAGGAAGCCAGTAAAAGACAGAAAAAAATCTTGTCAGGGGTGTAGATGAAGGACAAGCCTGTAAGAGGGTGGAAGAAGGAAGGAAAGAACAGAGCAAATGGCTCAGTGAAGCGTCTACAAGTCTAAGCCACTTGTTTGTTGTGGATGGTGATGGTTTGGGTTGGTTTCACTCTTGAGACAAAGAAGCGTAGGTGTGAAGGAGTTTTTGTAGAAAAACCACTGATTGCTTAGAGGATGAGATGTTTTAACATTTTTTTCTTTTTCTGTGATGAGATGTTATAACATTTTGCCTATATTCATCCCAAACAAGCCAAAGATTGCACGATTACAAGGAAAGTTATATCCGTGTTCATGTGTCATGGCCCAAGATTCTTTAGTAGAAACGTTCTGTGGTCTGATGAAATGGCTTTATGACAGTTTGTTGCTCCATTCTGCTGTGGAGACATTTATTTTTCTTTGATTCTAAATTATGTTCTTCATTGTAAGAGCCATAATTTTAAAATATTGGAAAATAAAGGAAAACTACGTAAAATCTCATCAGCTTGACACAAACACTTCCGTTATGTTGTTAGGTGTGTGAATCCTGGCATCTGGTCAGATGGGTTAAGTGATCAGATGGTCGGGTCTCTTATATCTGAGCCTGTCTACACTTTTTTTTTTAAGAGTTTATTTATTTGAGAGAGAGACCATGAGTGGGGGGCAGGCAGAGGGAGAAGCCGGCTCCCCGCGGAGCAGGGAGCCTGATGAGGGACTCCATCCCAGGACCCTGGGATCATGACCTGAGCTGAAAGCAGATGCTTAACTGACTGAGCCACCCAGGCGCCCCTGAGCCTGTCTATACTTTCTGATTGATAACCATTCACAAAGTCATGGCAGCTCTCACTTGTCCATGGGCCATGAATATGATACCCCAATAAAGCTTTAAGTTGTAGAAGTAAAAATATACTCCCTTGGCTTACAGAGTATTGCTTTTTGTGAGCAGGACCTTGACTTATATCTATTATATTCCATATCCCCTAAGAGCCATTCTATGGATTTGAGGTGTTAGAAGAGGTCATCAAAAAGGCATGACCACTGGTTGACCTGCGAGCTGGACCGAAGCAATTGGAGGTTCCTCAACCCCTCCCTTGTCTTGGGAATGTGTGTCCCACTTGCTTTCCCCACTCCCAGAAGCTGCCCCGGGGATACAGCCTTGAGATAGGAGTGTGGTGTTGACCATCTGCCTGGTATACTTGCCTGAACCCAGTTAGGACCTCTGTATAGACTTCTAAGATTTGGCAAGCAGGTACGGGGATCTCATCTTGCAGCCACCCAAGACGTGCCTCGTAAGTTCCCTTGCTGATTAAAACTGCCACCTCTGCATCTAGAATGGTCTGCTTCTCTTCAGTCTCTCCTTGCCCTCTGCGTGCATTCATGGCCAATTTGCAAAACAACATGAGACAAACATCAACTGCCTTATCTCTCTTTTTTTTTTCCCCAGAAAAGTTTTGTTTTTTTGTGGGTTTTTTTTTTTTTTTTTTGGTCCCTGAAGTACTATTAGTAAAAGTTTATTGTGCTTATACCAAAAAGACAGTTTGCAAGCCAGGGGCTCTCAAACCAGAACATGGAAGGAGGCTCAGAGGTGTATTGTTATAAATCAGCTTATGTAGTGTAGAGGTAAGGACTGGTTACAGTATTAGAATTTTCTTAAACGAAAGGAAATTGGTTAGTGGTTACCTCATATCAGTTTGGGGATCAATTAAAGTTTCATCTATCATAGAAAAGTTGTTTTTTAAAAATATTTTAAGAACTAAAAGGAAGGACTATACGGAACATGGAAATGATAGGAAAGGAGAAATAGAGCAGAGAAGGGATAAGATGCTGTAACTTCAGACGAAACCTGGCATCGAGAGCCTGGCGCTCTCTTCCAGAGGTGGCACACGGCTAATGCTCTCAGTCTTCACTTAGCTAAGCCAGGAGCTCTCAGATCTGGGCTATAACTCACCTTCCAGTCCACGGGCTTTTTAAAAATACCTCCCTTTGGTTTTTTTTTTTCTCCTTGATGATCCCAAGTGGTTGTGAAAGTGAATTTTGGTGAACGATATGGAAAGATATAGAAAATTGCTTTCAGCACAGCCCTGGAACCATAACAATACTGAATGATTTTAGCTCTCCACAAAAAAAGAAGAAGGAAAGAAAGGAAGAAAGAAAGAAAAAGAAAAGAAAAGAAAAGAAAAGAAAAGAAAAGAAAGAAAGAAAGAAAGAAAGAAAGAAAGAAAGAGAAAAGAAAGAAAAGAAAGAAAAGAAAGAAAAGAAAGAAAAGAAAGAAAAGAAAGAAAAGAAAGAAAAGAAAGAAAGAGAAAGAAAGAAAGAAAAGTTCTAGTAAAGAAAAATCAGTTCTGAGGCACACTAAACGAGATAAATATGTGTGTCTACCTTAGCCAATTGCAGGGAAGAAGAAGAGGCAGCAGGCTTATACATTTTGGCCTAGGGAATGAAACAGCTTCAATATTCAATTTCATTGTATTTTATATTTCTTTAGATTCGGATTAATCATGATAGTACCTTTTTAAGGTCTGATTCAGCCAGCAGAGGCTGTATAACTTACCAAAGGGAAGAGTAAAACCGAGTGGGCAGGAGCTGGGGGGGTGCAGAGCTCAGCTCATGTCTCAACGACCTGCATACATGGTGTCCCTCCCTGACAGGACAGGCTGACCTGGCAGGAATGAGTGACTCCTTTTGCCATGAAGCTGTGACAGACAGGCTGTGTTCCATGGTTTCTTTCTCTTCCAGTGTTGGGTTTCAGTGATACAGTGGACAAGGGTTCAAAATAGCCAAGTTACATGAACAATTGACTCGCTGCCCTTTTTTAGACCTGACCTCAGGCTTTTAACAGAATATCTCACAAAGCAGATTTGTTGATGTGTAGACCTCAACCCAGAAGGAATATTGAAAAAGTGGTCCATTTACATCCTATTGAGCAAAGACTGGAAGACAGGAAGAGCCCAGATGCTGGACCCCAACTGCCCAGCGTTAAATGCTGGCAACCTCACTCACCAGCTGTGTGATCTTGGAGGTATAATTTATCTCCTCTCTGGACCCCACTTCCCACCAGAAACTAGAGCCTTAGGCAAGGATTTTTCATGACTTATTTGTGTGGCTTATTCTGAGAAGTGGTATCAATGAACAGGAGCTGGGAACTGGGGAGAAAGAAACAGGAGGGAAAGCCCGTTCTGGTGAATGTTACTGAGCTGGCTAATGCTGTGGTGACCAGGGCTCCATCCTGCCGGGGCCCTGCTGAGGAGGATGTTTCTCAGAATTGCCTGCCTAGGACCTGGAAGAGAGGGTGTTTGTCTCATGGCTTCTGTTCCCAGCAAGATTTGCCCAAGGCTCCTGGCCCTCCTGGTTCTGTCTAAGTCTCAGAATGTCTGAGTGGGTCCCACAGGCCAGTGGTGAGAGCTTGAGATCCTTGGAACAGCTAAAACCAGGTGCCATGAAATTTCACCTGTATGCAACCAGATGTCCAGCATGGCCAGAAGAAAAACCAGAGTATCACTCAGATGTAATCTATCATAATATCAAATATATATATATATATATATGCCATTCCCATTTATGTAAAATTCTATGCCTCAGGCTCTAGTTTCTGGCAGACTAAAATAAAACATTTATGGTCATGTGATGTAAATACAAACCAGGGAGATCAAAGACATGTAAAAAGAAAATTAAGAATGTGGTAATAAGACCCACCATGATTGAGCCATAACTGTGGGCATATTTTGGGTGCATTGCTTTACTTGATGCTCAGAACAAGTGTCTAAGCTGTAAGTGATGGAGTTGGGATTCACAGCCAGGCAGTCAGCCTCCAGAGCCCATGGGTTGATTACTAAGCTAGACAGAATAGCACCTGATATGCCTCAGACAATAAGATTCTAGAAAAGAGATTTCATTTTAGGATGGAGGAGTCTGAGAAAGGAAGTAGCTTCGCATGGTCTGGAAAAACAAGTAGGACTTGGGAAGGCTGTGTGGGAGGGGCCCAGTGCAAGTACACTACATTCCATTTTCCCTGATGAAAATTATTCCATGCTGTGACACAAGTCTTGGTCCAGATAATAATAACAAGGTTTCCATCACAGGTAGAATTAGTTTGTCCCTTCTCACAATGAAGATCTAGATATGCTACTGGAATGGCTTAGAGTTACTCAAAAGCAAAGCTTGGCATTTGAACTGTGCTGGGTGGAAGAGGAGAAGTAGCCAGGTTCTGAAAGGGTGGATTAAAAGCAGAGATGAGGAAAAAGTGGGAACAACCCTTGGTGGATTGGTCATTACAGGACGAAGGGAACCTCCACAGTGAGAATTAGCTCCTGGGGCTATCATAGATAGAATTTGGTTTCCAGTGGGGAGAGCAGATGCAGGGGTTCATAAGGACAGGCCTTGCGCCCTGGAGAGTGTATGTCAGATTTATTCACACCCAGGCATTATTGATGCTTTTCCTCATAAATTGTTTAGAAATGGTCCTCTGTGAACTAGATAATCTATTGATCTGTAGAAGAAAAGCATTTGTCATTTTAGGGTCCTTTGAGTATAAAATTTTGTATTTGTTTAGTCTTGAGAGAGGCAGAGCTAAGAAAATATTCAGCAACCTTAACCTTCAAATATATTTGACATTTGTAAGCATTTCGTTCCTTGGGAATGATGGTTTACACCAATGGTCAGAGGGTTTCCCCTTGAGAGTTAATGGGCTTGTTATAGAACATCTTTAGTTTCTTGATTTAAATGTTCTGTCTATCCCGGGACACCTGGGTGTTTCAGTCGGTTGAGCGTCCAACTCTTGATTTAGGCTCAGGTCATGATCTCAGGGTCATGAGATCAAGCCCCGCATCAGGCTCCATGCTCAGCGTGGAGTCGCTTGTCCCCCTCCCTCTGCTCCTCCCCTCGCTCGTGCGAGCTCTCTCTCTCAAATAAATAAAACCCTTTTAAAATAATAAATAAATGTTCTATCCTTTTTTCTGCTCATATAGGCAGATGAGGAGGTACAAAGGACTCAACAAGAAGATGATTCCCAGAGTTACTCAAGAGTAAAATTCTGTGATTCTGTACAAAAAATCAAGCCTAAACCCCCGGTGAGAGATCCTGTCTTTTTAAATCATGCATGCTTTAAATCATGTTTTTTGTTTATTTGTTTGTGTTTTTCAAAAATATCCAATGACAGATGCTTATATACATACCCTGACTCTTATTACCATGGAATATGCAAGAAAAAAGCATGAGAACTGATTCCTACTTTTAAAATGCTAGACCCCAGCAGGAGAGATTAGAATACTGTCTGACTGGGTGAAGGGGGATGCATGGAAGGGTAGGAAATGTTAGCAAAAAGACGATTTTTTCAGCTCTGAAGTTGTACCAGCTTTCATTCTGGGAAAAATGGGGGGGGGGGTACCAACTCAAGAAGAATCAAAACCAAAAAAAACATTTTTTAAAAAAAGTTAGCAGACCCCTGGATTGCTCATAATTAAACAAAACTATCTCAACATTGGCCTATAAAGTAATGAATCTACTTTTTGGTATTTTAATCATTTTTTTCAAAAGCTGTTACTGCTGTAAATAATATATTTATGTGCCTATGAGAATGTTTGCTAGTTTATAAAAAAGTGACTACTAAAATTACTTATTCGAGGAAGCCACCAACTGCCTGTCGCACGTGTTAAATTTGTGACAGGTAATCTCGTACCTTTGACAAAGGTAATACGCTTAGGATGCCTAGAAAGTGCTTGATGCCGCTAACATCAAGCTGCTCTCAGTGAGCTGTGTGACACTTATCTCAGCTTCTCAATTCTCAATAAAATTTGAAATTCTATTGCTCGCTGCTTCTCCTTAGGTTCCACCTGGCTTCCCTTCCGCCGAAGAAGCCTATAACTTCTTCACTTTCAACTTTGATCCTGAACCAGAGGAATCAGAAGAAAAACTGAAAGCCAAAAACAGAGATGGAACGAACCAAGAGGAGGAGGAAGGAGAGGAAGAAGAGCCTCCTGTGCAAGAACACAAAATGGTATTTAATATCATGATGGTAATGAGGTGAGGGATGATGATGATGTCAATGACCACGATGGTGATGGTGATGATGATGATGATGATGACATCTTCACCAGAAGGAAAGTGGCTGAGGACAAACCTGCACCATCACACACAACAGCTCATCCATCCCTTAGTTGAAAGCAATAGGAATACTACGTTCACGTTACTTTCTGTAGCCTTTGATATAATAAGGACCTTGATTAAATCTATTTCTGGTGGAAAAAGAAAAAAAGCAGAACAAGGCAGCTTACAGATTTTTCTTGCTAGACTCCACACAATGATTAGTATTCATTTCATATGCAAAATGTTGGCCTTTCCAAGGCAAATGAATCCTTGCTCTCCTTCTTCCCACAACCTCACAGGTGATTAGCTTTTTGTGCCCTATTCCACACCCAAGCTATGACTCAGACTCTGTAACTGTGCATGGCACATGTGAGACAAAAGAAAACATCCCATTAAAAAAATGGACAAAGGACTTGAATAGACATCTCTCCAAAGAAGATATACAAATGGCCAATAAGTACATGAGATACGCTTCATATCACTAATCACTAGGGAACTGCAAATCAAAACCACAATGAGATACCATTTTACACAAATTAGAATGGCTATTGTTAGAAAGAGAGAGAGAGAGAGAAAGGAAGGAAGGAAGGAAAGAAAGAAAGAAAAGAAAGAAAAGAAAGAAAAAGAAAGAAAGAACAGAAAGAAGAAAGAAAGAAAGGAGAAAGAAAAAAAGAAAGAAAGGAAGGAAGGAAGGAAGAAAGAAAAGAAAGAAACAAGGGCTGGCAAGGATGTAGAGAAATTAGACCCTTGTGCATTGCTGATGGCAACATAAAATGGTGCAGCTGCTATGAAAACAGTCTGGTCAAAAACTCAAACATGGAATTACTGTGTCCCAGCAACTCCATTTCTGGGTATATACACAAAAGAATAAAAAGCAGGTACTCAAACAGAGACTTGTGCACTCAAACAGAGACTTGTACACTTAACGCTGAGAGAAGTGTTCTCAATAGCCAAAAGGGAAAAGCAACGCAAGTGTCCATCAGCAGATGAATGGATAAACAAAATATGGTGTATACCTACAATGGAAAATTACGCAGCATTAAAAAGGAAAGAAATTCAGGGAGCCTGGCTTCTCAGTTAGTAGAACATGCAACTCTTGATCTCAGAGTTGTGAGCTTGAACCCCACGTTGGGTGCAGAGTTTACTTTAAAAAAAAAAAAAGATTTGGATATGCCAATTATATCTCAATAAAAATGAAAAAATTTTAAATAAATAATAATTTTTTTAATTTTTAAAAAGGAAAGAAATTCTAATAGATACAGAAAACACATCTGACCAAATTCAATATCTATTCATGATAAAAACTCTTAAATTAGGCATAGAAGGAATGTACCTCAACATAATAAAGACCATCTATGACAAAACCACAGCTAATGTCATACTCAATGATGAAAGGCTGAAAGCTTTTCCTCTAAAATCAGGAGCAAGACAATGATGCTCACTCTCACCACTCCTATTTCAACATAATACTAGTAGACTTAGCCAGAGCAATCAGGCAAGAAAAAGAAATTAAAAGTATCTGAATTGGAAAAAATAAAATTGTCTCTATTTACAGATGCTTTGATTTTATGTAGAAATAATCCTAGAGACTCAACCAAAAAATTGTTAGATCTAATCAATGCATTCAGTAAAGTTGCAGCATACAAAATTAACATACAAAAGTCAGTAGTGTGGAGTACCTAGGTGTGGCCTAGATGGCTTAGTTGGTTAAGTGTCTGCCTTAGGCTCAGGTCATGATCCCGGGGTCCTGGGATCAAGCCCCACATCGGGCTCCCTGCTCAGCAGGGAGTCCACTTCTCCTTTTTGCTCTCCCCACCCCATGCTCTCTCTCTTTCAAATAAATAAGTAAAATCTTTAAAAACAAAACAAAAACAAAAATCAGTAGTGTTTCTTTACAATTACAACAAATTTTCTGAGAATGAAATAAAGAAATTGATCCCGTTTACAATAGTATCAAAAACAGTAAAATACTTAGGAATAAATTTAACTAAGGAGGTGAAAGACCTGTACTCTGAAAAGCGCTAAGACACTGATGAAAGAAGTCAAAGAAGACACAAATACATGTAAAGTTATCCATGTTCATGGATCGAAGAATTAATATTATTAAAATGTCAATACTGCCAAAAGTCATCTGTAGATTCCATGCAAAGATTTCAATGATGCTCTTTACAGAAGTAGAAAAAAAAAAAAAAACCACTCCTAAAATTTATGTGGAACCACAAGAGACCCCAAAAGCCAAAGTAATCCTGAGAAGAACAAAGCAGGAGGCATCACACTTTGATTTCAAGCTATCCTGTAAAGGTGCAGTCATCAAAACAGCATAAAAACAGACAAACAGGCCAGTGGAACAGAATCAAGAGCCCAGAAATAAACCCAAGCACATATGGTCAACTAATATTTGACAAGGGAGCCAAGAATACTCAATGGAGAAAAGACAGTCTCTTCAATAAATGGTGCTGGGATAACTGGATATTCACATGGAAAAGAATGAAAGTGGACCCCTATCTTACACCACTCACAAAAAACTAAATCAAAATGGATTAAAGACTTAAATGTAAGACCTGAAACCATGAAACTCGTGGTGGGGGAGGGGGGGCAGGGAACATAGGAAAAAAAGCTTCTTGACATGGGTCCTGGTGATGAGTTCTTGGATATGACACCTAAGCACAAGCAACAAAATCAAAATGTAATTTTTTACCTAGGTTTATGGAAGCTTGGGAGTACTTCAGCGTATTCCATAGTAACTGTTTTACAAATCAATATTCAGCTTGTTCTCACTCTGGAGGTCTCGTGAGGTTACAGACAAGGAGGCCAAGAATGCAATCAGTTGAAAGCTTGACTGGGTCGGGAGGGTTTGCTGCCAAGGTGGCTTACTCTCCTGCCCGGCAGGTGCTGGGTGTTGTCGGGAGACCTCCAAGCTGCTTGAGGGTCCTCGTGCCGTGACAGCTGATTTCCCCTAAAGCAAAAGATCCAAGAGAAAGCAAAGAGGAAGCCACGGTGCCTTTCCTGACCTCGAGTCAGAAGCTACATACCTGCGCTCATATCCTGCTCATTAGGAGCGAGTAACTAGGTCCGGCCCCCACAGGAAGGGGGGAGAACCAGGACCCGCTTTTGGAAGGCAGGGCTATCGACAAATCTGTAACTTCTGAAATCATGACATGAGACGTGACATGTCTCCACAAGCCACCTCTCCTCCTTTTTTCATGTTTCTCCCCGGAAGCTCTGTGTTCCTAAAACCGCCCTTTGAAATAAATCATGCCCTACCGTGAAGCCCCTTCCCTGTACTCCATGCCCCTGTCTGCTCAGACCCTTTTCCAGTATTTTTATTTTTATTTTTTAAATTTTATTTTATTATGTTAATCACCATACATTACATCATTAGTGTTCCATGATTCACTGTTTGCATATAACACCCAGTGCTCCATGCAGTACGTGCCCTCTCTAATACCCATCACCGGGCTAACCCACCCCCCACCCCCTCCCCTCTAGAACCCTCAGTTTGTTTCTCAGAGTCCATCGTCTCTCATGGTTCTTCCCCCCTCCGATTCCCCCCCCTTCATTTTTCCCTTCCCTCTACTCAAAGTGGATTTAGTCTTTCTGGCAGAGGTTTTAGATCCTGTGTAGCCCTCCTAGTCTCTCTTCTCTGCAGTTGTTCTCTGTCTGTCTCTGCTCACCACGAAGCCAAAAGGGGGCACAAGCGGGAAAAAAATCACACACTGAAATTAGGGCACTTTTCTCTTTTTTACTTTTTTGGAGTTTTTGGCATTCTGTGTCCTCAAGTTGTGCTGGGAGCTTGGTTACCATGTAGATTTACTTCCCCTTCTCATTATTTGATTTATTTGGGAGGAAATACGAAGAGGCAGGTAGCAAGGCTTACCACCTGTGCAAATCTCCACGGATGTTAAAGGTTGTTGCTCATAAATGGGCACCAGGATTTAATTAAAAAAAAAAAAAAAAAGGCGGAGGAGGAGGAAGAGAAGAAGGAGAAAACTAAGGAGGAAATGGAGGAGAAGAAGAAGAAAGAAAAGGAGGAAAAGGTCGGAAAATATTCAAGCAAAATTAACATGCTGCAGCCAGCATTTGTGATGACAGACCCAGTGCTTGGGATTTTTACGTGCCTCCGTTAATTCTATCCTCACAAAAGCCTAAGAGGTAAGTAAGCTCTGTTAATATCCCCATCTTGGTGGAGAAAACCAAGGATAAGAACGGCAGGTAGGTTCCCCAAAGTCCCGCCAGCAATGCGGGTGGAGCTGGGCTGCATGTGTGGACCCTGAGCAGAGCGCGGACGCTGCTTGCAGCATCTTGCCCTGGGGTCGGTGCCCGGGGGAAGGTTAACATACCGTGTAACTTCTGAGCCCGAGGACGTGAAGTAAATGTGGAAGAATACACACCCTCAAAGGAGGCCAGAGTTGTTGAGATTTCAATTGCTTTGCCCAGCACATCTCTTCTGACTTCAGCCCATTCTGATTTTGAGATTTTCCGAGCGCGTGGAAGAGTGAAAAACAAAGAAAACCTGCTTGGGGAACATGAAAGGCTATCGAGTTTTATGCTTTCGTTTAAAAAAAAGATGAAAAGAGACCGTCTTGTAAGTTGTCTGATGAGTTTCATGTCATTGTTTTTCTAAGCAGACTCGTAATCATGGCGTGATTTTTCCTACTGTTTAATGTAATGCAGGATGAGGAAGAGCTGCTTAGTGCTAAGGATGACGACGATTTTCTATTGGGCTTAGACCACGCAGCTGAGGATTTTGTGGCAGTCAGACCTGCAGATTATGAAAGCGTCCATGTTCGACTGCAGATGGAAAGAGAACTCCTGTTCGTACCCAGTAGGCTGACAGGTACTTGCTCTTTTTGCCTTCTGGCTCAGCTTGGGCATCTTCATTTTCCTTCATGAGAAATACAGCTGGTGTCTGAGGATGTCCAATTTCCATGGCAGATCCCAATTTCTAATCTGAGTTAGTCATCAAGAAATACCTTCAGATTAAAAAACAACAAAGAACATGAGAAAATGCCCATTGAAAAACACTCACTAATAGAATAGCAAAAGAAACACCTGGATGTTCTGGGGGGTCCCCTCATCAAATTGGCGACCAGTTCTGGGGGCAGAGAACCTGAGAGACTCTGAGATTCAGGCTGTGAGAAGGAAAATCTCTCATGTTTTATCCTCTACTCACTGTCAACCCTCCTAGAACACTTCTGTGACCAGATGTGGGGGGCGGGCTTTCCCCACACCAACTAATTCTCCAGCACAAGCTGGATATCCTACAGTTCAGTTCTGACACTTATACCTGGAGTCAGCACAGACCCCACAAGTTAAGGGCTCCGTCCCACAAGACTACCCTCTATTTAGACAGCAATCACAAGTAGTGGGTCCCCAGGTTACCCATACTTCTATTCAATTTTGCCACAAATTGGGGGTTCCATGACCACCCTCCTCAGGTTCGATAATTTGTTCTAACAGCACATAGTAATCAGAGAAACACTTATATTTAACCAGTTTATCATATAATAAAGGATATGGGGGCACCTGGGGTTGAGCATCTGCCTTCAGCTCAGGTCATGATCCCAGGGTCCTGGGATTGAGCCCCACGTTGCTCAGAGGAGAGTCTGCTTCTCCCTCTCCCTCTGCCTGCCATTCCCCCTGCTTGTGCTCTCTCACTCTCTCTTGCTCTCAAATAAATAAATAAAATCTTAAAAAAAAAAAAAGAAGGATATGAGAGAGCACACAGATGAAGAGACTCGTAGGGCAAGGCATGTGAGAAGGGGCACGGAGCTTCCATCCCCTCTCCAGGGCCCCCACCCTCCCAGTACTCTATGTGTTCATTGACCAGGAAGCTCTCCAAACCCCTTCAGCTAGGATTTTTATGGAGGCTTCTTATGTCAACATGAGCGACCAAGTCATTGCCATTGGTGATTAATGAAATCTAGTCCCTCTCTTCTCCTGGAGGTGGGGCTGGAGGACAGCAGTGGCTGAAAGCCCCAACCATCTACTCACAGGGCTGGTTCCCCTGTCTGCCAGCACCATCCTGAGACTATCCAGGAGCCCCCAGCCACCAGGCATCTCAGTAGCGTGCAAAACGACATGATCACTTCAGAGATTCTGAGGGAGAAACAAAGCAGGTTGGCTGAGGTTCCTCAGGGGGCAATGGCCAGGGTATTAAAGCAGATTAACTCCTAGTGACTGCCCCTTGCTTCGTTTCTGCCCTAGGTTTCCTTTTGCTCTTTTTTCCCCTGGAATTTTCTTTTCTCCGGAGAGTGCCTGAAGGACCTCCCCAGTTAGTTAGCTGGTAGTTCACGCTTAAAATGGGAGTCCCCAGGAGAGCCCCTCAGGCTGGGAAGGGGGGCTGCACTCACCTTACGTGGGAGTTGGATTTCTTTCCATTTGTCATGTTCTGAGTTCCAATTAAATGCCAAGCCAAGGATAAATTATTGTTCCATTTTGATAGATCATTTTGAATCGTATATGGTTCAAAGTATTGGGATTTGTTGGACATCTCAGGTTTCCTTTTAAAGTAGGCAGCTGGGAAAGGTGCCCAAAGGTTACAGCTTCGCCATAACAATGACAGGGAACGCATTCCGTGCCCTTCCTCTGCCAGGTTCCTTTCTAAGCACTTGATGTGTGTCAACTCACCTAGCCCCACACCAGGGCTGGACAAGTGTTCTTTCTCATACCCATTTTACAGATGACAAAGCAGAAGTCCAGAGAAGTTAGGGAACTAGTCCAAGACCACAAAGCTAGTGACGGGAAGGAGGCAGCTTTCTGTCCTGGGAGGCCAGCTGCAGAGGCCACACCCCCGGCTCAATGCGTCCTGATGCTCCTTGGGGGTTTTGAGAAATGCATCAGCCGCAGCCTCCGCCAAGGAGGAGCCCTGTCACCTTGTGTTTGTGCTCAGAGGTCTCACTGTCAGGCCTGTCCCTGGAGCCCCCTGGGCTGGGAGTGGAGGTTAGACCCCAGGGGCTGGCTCAGACTGGGGGGGTGGGGTGGGAGGGGGGTGTGTGGAAGAGGCTTCAGGAGCCCCCGCTGCACCCGGCACCTGCTCTGAGTGAGGAATCCAAGCACCGGTCCATCTCCCCACCTCGCTCTGATCCAGAGAGGAGGCAACCCCTGGCCTAGCAAACAGGAGCTGGGGAGCCACACTGCCCCAGCTCATCCTCCCCGAGGTATGACCTTGAGTGAGCTCCTCCATTCTCGGTGCCTCGCCTGAAAACAGGAGGAAATGAAGTGATCCTACGTCATCATGACTCTGGGCGTTTCTTCTTCCTTTGAGCACTGAGCAAATAGCCTGAGCGAAGTGCCTGTGTGGTGACCAGCACACAGCAGGGGATCAAGAGTAATAACGTTTTGTTACCGGTGCCGTTCTTGTTGCTGTTTGGAGAGTGGTTGCCAAAGCAGAGTGTGTTCGCCCCGGGGATGCAGGAAGCAAACTCAAAAGCTTCTATTGGCGCGTATTTTTAATCTCGTCCTTTCCTGATTTAACTGTGCATGTACAATAGTGTGTCCACAACCAGGCAACACGTAGAGTGAGTGAGTGCTCAAAAACGTTTCCATGAAAACCTTCGAAGATGGCTGGATTAGTGCCGGCCTGTTACCTAGCCATGTGAGTGGAGCAGTGGGGAGCAGACCCCCATGTTTGCTCAGGTTGGCCCCATGTTGTCTCAGGACTCCGAGGTCCATTTTTCCAAGAACTCTGGTATCAGTTGTTTTGTGTGGGTGAGTTTGGGAAGCGGAGTGTCCAAATGGTCACAAACAGGAAAATTAGCAGATTCAGGGATTTGGCAAGGTTTAGAGTGAGATCATTATAAACAAAAGAGACTCTCTACCCTTCCTCATTAACTCCCAGATCACCTCCGGACACTCACAGTTCCCCTGGCTTCTTCTCTTATTTTCTCCTCTGGACGACTTTGCCCACGCAGGCCCAGGGATCTTTCCAGAACTGAAAATCTGCTCGGTCACTCCCCAGGTAGAGCCTTCAGGGTCCCATCCCCCTGACCAAAACCCAAGCTGCTGCTGACCTGCAGAGCCCTCCCTCCACCCTGCCCCTGCTCACCAGCCCACAGTGCCCAGTGTTACCCCACTTCCTGGGCCACGCCATGCCCTCAGGGGTCCCCCATCCCGGGCTCCTTCCCTCTCGACCTTCACGAGTTGGTGTAAATGCAAGGCCTCCTGAGAAAAGCCTCCCTCCCTGCTCTATCTCTTTTATCCTCTTTTTAACTTTTTAACTTACAAAGCATTTTCTCATACTTTTCCTCATTTAATTCTCCCAAGAGCCCAGTGAGTAGATATCATCATCCCTTTTGTACAGAAGGAAAGCGTTCCAAGCAGTGCCAGGCCCAGGTTCGTTCGGCCAGCGAGCGAGCCACCCAGCAGGCCGTCTGATGCGAATACCGCCCTCCCCACAGTAGGTCACACTGGTGAGCGAGGTGTGGAGTCCTGTCACAGTTCTACAATGTGATACTGCAGGTGAATACTTTCCTCTTGTCCTTGGTTCTGCTTCTGGAAATTAAGATGGGGGCGTTTGCAGCTTCCAGGAATACAAATGAAATTTCCAGTGGTTGTTTTGGTTCAGCACATTGCAGTTTGAAATGTGTAGGTTGGCACTAATGTTGCTTGTATTTATTTATGTACTACCTAGTGCCTACGTATAAAAAGCTTCCTGAGAATGTGCAGCCCCGATTTCTGGAAGACGAAGGCCTTTATACTGGAGCAAGACCAGAGGTGCCTCGCGCCTGTCAGAACATCATGGAGAACAGGCTGCTGATGCAGGAGCCCGTAAGCACGCAGCCCCGTGCCACCTGTAGCCCCTGGCATCTCTGGATCAGAGCTGCTTCTTCCTGTCCCGGGCAGTCAGCACACCCTCAGGCTCATATCCTCCTGTCTACAGACAGTAGTTCAATTTTTTTTTTTTTTTTTTCTAATTTGTCTCTCAGTATGTTTGGTGATCCTGAAACCACATACCCTCTCCCCTGCTCAAAGCCCATCTTCTGCTGGCCGGGCTTGGGGTTCTCCTGCTGAGTCAAGAGGTTGGCGACTTTTTCACAATTCACGGAACTGCTTAACTGTCCACAGATAGAATGTTCTCAGCTGTATTTCTCCTATCGTTTTTTTCTCTAATTTTTAATGAATAGAAAATACACTTTTTAAGCACTCTGTAAGCTTTTTGTTATGCTTTTTTTTGGAGGGGAGTGAGGACTATAGCTTAAATTCATTGTGGGGATGTTAGTGAAGACTCAGTTGCTAATGGAAATGAGGCTTTTAAAGATCTGTCAGGACAAGGGAAGGTGCATGAGATGTGTGTGTCAACCCAGAGTTTTCTTGCAGATGTTGTTTATTTTGTAAACCATTTTCTGTCCAGTTACAAGAAAATGGTGTTCTTCCCTCTGCTTGATCTGCAGGGAAGAAAGTGGTTTGGAGATGACGGGAAAATCCTAGCACTGCCAAACCCCACCAAGGGGTTTCCTTCAAGACCGCCAATGCTGACACAGGAGCAAGACATTAAGGCAGAACTTGAAACATTGTATAAAAAGGTAAGCCCACCTCCCCATTTTTAATGCGTGAAGGTGCGTGATAGTGCTTTGCTCTTTGAATAGCTTGGGGTACTAAATTCATAACATTCTACTTTGGTTGTTGTAGGTTTTTTTAAGTTCACTACCTTACACATAAAGAACAAACAGCAGGTGTATTATATAAGAGCGAGTCGGCTATGCTCACCTAATCTTTTCTTAAAGAAGGCCTCGTTCCCAGGTAGGAATGGCTAAGTCGGTGACTTTATTTGCATATCCAAGTTAGCTGGCCTTATTTTTCTTCTTTTTTTGCTGCCGTCTCACAGATGCTGCAAGATTATTTCCCACTCGTCTCTTTATTATATAACTGGAGATTTTTCTCTTTTTTCTTAAAGATTTATTTATTTATTTTGAGAGAGAGTACCAGCAGGGGGAGGGGCAGAGAGAAAGGGAGAGAGAGAGAAGCTCAACCAGACTCCCCACTGAATGTGGAGCCTGAGGGGGCTCGATCCTACAGCCCTGAGATCATGACCCTGAGCCAAAATCAAGAGTCGGCTGCCTAACCGACAGAGCCACCCAGGTTCCCCCAACTGGATGTGTTCTATCCTTGCAAATCCTTTTTACTGTGTTTTCCTAAGGTCTGGTACCAAACTGCCTGATATGAGTCCAGGCACTAACACTCATTAGGCAAACTCGGCCCTTAATCTCTCTGTGCTGCAATTTCTTCATCTGTGAAATGGACATAATAATAGCACCTACCTCCTGGGATAATCGTGCAGATGGGTGGAGATAGTACATTCCAGTGCTTAGAACAGAGCTCCGCAAGTGCTGGCTAGCATTCAACAAGACAGAGTTGTCTGCCTTAGTGTTTAATTAAATTCTCTTCCTTTCCTGAGCTGCTGAGCAAAGATCCCCTCCTTCCGAAACCCAGGAAATTTTATATAATAATATTTCAGCATGGATAAAGTGAAACAGAATGAGGGAATTGAAATGATCATTCTGGAAAGCAGATTGCCTGACAGAGAAGACACAGGTGCAAGTCGGAGCATCTGAGCTGTCCTATTAACAACTACTTTGTGATTTTGGGTGGGTCCCTTTACCTCTGTGCCCATTTTCTTAGTTGAAAAATAGGAACAATAATAATCTTCTCTACCTCAGAGGATCAGTGTATTCAGATGATGTAACTGTATGCCCTTTTTTAAAATTGTGAATGTCTATGAAATTTTGTTGTTACTATAGACAAGTATTAATGAGTGGCTACTTTGTGCAGAAATGTGATCATGGGAGTAGATGATCACAAAACAAGCATCAACCCAAGTCACAGTCCATGAGGCATTTGTCATCTATTTGTTTACATGACAGATACGTGATATAATTAGTGATCGAGACAGTCATCCCCTTGTGCACATACCCGGTAATACATCAGTCTCCCTTCACCTTCCCTCCGTTTCAGCAGGAAACACTGACATAATGAGGCACTAAATTATGGGTTACAGTGAGAAAACAGAAGAGTAAGTACTATGTTGAGTTGGGTATTAAGGGAGCCAATTAATCTTATCTGTCTGCTTCGGAGTTTGTGCGGCTAGCTGGGAAATGCACAGGGGTCAGAGAGGGATGCAGAAATCAGTCGCACAAAGGGTAGAACTGGACAGCAGAAGGCCACTGGAACCCAAGACCAGATGGGCTTCCTGCTCCATCTCCCATGAATTCCACTCCTGTCTAGACACAGCCCTGGTGAGTTCACCATGGGGACTGTCGAGGAGAACACACGGGGCCAGTAAGCAGGCTCTCGGGAGAGAGCTAAGAAGGGGCAGTGGAGAACCCAGACCAATGGCTCTCGGGCTCCAGCTGGCTCTCTAGTCATGTTCTTCCTTCTCTCTGGGGAAGGAGCCATGAGGATGGGGCATGGGAAGGGAAGCAGGGTGGTTTCCTCCCAATACCTGTGTGAGAGGGGAGATCTTCCCATCTTGTGTGCAGAAGTGGGGAAGGAGATAAGGAGAATGTCCCCCTTGGAGGGGCTGGTCGTCCAGCATCACAGAGCAAAAGAAGTTAGAGAAGGGAAAAAACCAAAGGGACTGGAGACTCCCGAGGTCATTTCTTAGAGGGTCAGGCTTTGGACATAGCAAAGAGCAAAGGATATGTTAGAGTGCGTGCGAAGAATGCAGAAGGGTTCAGATTAGAGGGAGGGAATATTATTCCGCCTGTGTGTTGCCCCATTACATATCACCTGTTACATTCACTGTGGACTTGTATACCTCAGTCTTTTGGGGGGAATGTGGTTGTGGAACCTTCCAGTGATTCAAAACATAATACATCTCTTTCTAGATTGATATTTTCACAATTTTATTTTTTTTACCAACTTTTACCTTTTCCTACATTTATTCAGATCTGTCCAATGCAAAACCCATGTTTTTTCCACTGTTCCATGTAACAGGCTTGCCTTTAAGAAAAAAATATTAAATGCATATGGCCTATATTTTTAGTCTTATGTCCAAACATACCTTCCATCTGGGAGTTTTGACGTGATGCGGGAGCACAGAAGGAGATGAATGGGCAAGAGGGCTTCACTGATAGCTTATTAATGCATCTCCTCTCTCCCTCCCCCCCTGGCCTGAAAGTGACTCAAGGCAAAGATGGGGTTTTCTTCTTCTTTTAACCCTAGCACTGGGCAGGAGGCTGGCACATAGGGACACCTCAAAATATAAATTGAATGTTATTTAAATGATTCAGCTGAGCTGAATGTCTCTAGAAGAGACTCCCTCCTTCTTCCTCTCCTCAGCTGTCTCTCCTGCAGAACAGCGGCTTTCCTGGGCTCTGGCTTAACCCTGGAATCCCAGTGACAGAAAACCAAGTCCGTGTGCTGGATCGGGATTTGGCAATTCCCTGGGCCATTAATGGTGAATTTATGCCTCAGAGCTCTCAGGCTCAAACTAACCCAGCAGGACTGACCAAACCCATCCCCCATCCCCCATTAGTAGTTTTCAAAAATGGAACATTCTACTCTTCCCAAACTAAGACCTTTGTGAGAGACAATTAAAAATAGAGAAATATAAAAAGAGCGTCAATATTGCGCAAAGAGCAAAGTTAAACGTCAAATGAGAAAGAATGCAATTGAATACCTCTTAAGAAGGAACTATTCCAAAACTTAAAAAAATAAAAATGCCAAGGGGACATTGCACATCAGACATAAACAATATAAAATGCAGTTCGCTTAATCCTGATAACAAAGTAGGGTTAGGGTTGTTGAAAGCAACCCCAACAGCCTCCCTCCTCCCTCCCTTCCTCCTTTCCTCCCTCCCTGCCTTCCTCCGTTCCTTCCTTCCTTCCATCTTACCTTCCTTCCCTCCTTCCCTCCTTTTATTTTTATTCTTCCCATCCTTAACTGGAAGTCCACTATATTCTCAGTTGTCCTAAACTCAGAGAATATAGAGGTAGGAATATTCAAACATGGCCTTAGACTGTCCCTAGTATGGCTAGACAGAAATGTCAAGTGTTACTGATTCCGTCAGGGGGAGCCTGGCTGGCTCAGTCAGTAGAGCATGTGACTCTTGATCTCTGGGTCATGAGACTGAGCCCCGCATTGGGCACAGAGTTTACATTTTAAAAAAAAAATGAAAGATTTTGTGATTAGAAGTCAGCAAGACATTCCTGGAGGGCATAAGTGTAGAGGCAAAACTGCTTACCATTTTGAGGAATTTACCATGATTCCAACTTCCTTGTTAATTACCACTTGGTAAGATTACCACTTCCCTCTCCGCCATTCTCACCAATGTTTCCCAGAGCATGGTCACCTACTATGTTCTAAGCACTGCATTCGCCAACACTCTGGGTTGCAAATGATAAAAACTAAAGCAAACCAGCTTCAGTAAAGAGAGAATTTGGTGGCCCATAAAACTGGGAAGGATCTGGAGATAAATCATAAAAATGAAGGAGGGACTTTGGGAACCAGGATCTCGGGGGCTGTCTCTCTCTCTACCTCTCTTTTCTCTGGTTCTCCTTGAATGTTGACTAGCTTCATTCCCTCCAATTGCAGACAGACCAGAATTCTCCATGTGTTAAGAGATATGACCCTTGATAATCTAAGCTTAACAACTCCAGAGGAAAGGATTCTATCTTTTCTTCCAAGATTCACATTTATCAATAGCAAGGACAAACTGGTCAGTTGTAAGTAGAACATGTGACCGCCACCTCATGCCCGGAAGATGGGGATGAGAAAGCTTCCAAGAATGAGAAAGCTTCCAGAGAGGACCAGAACAACAGCCACAGAATCTACGGCAGGCTCTCGACTGGATTCAGACTCTGTTCCTGTTATTTTCCCACAGCAAATATAGAGACTTGTATTTTAATCCCACCAATGATTATTCTTTTTCTATACACCTTTTATTTTTTATTTTATTTTTTTAAAGATTTATTTATTTATTTTAGAGAGAGAGCATGTGAGCAGGAGGAGGGGCAGAAGGAGAAGGAGAGAGAAGAGCAGACTCCCTGCTAAGCGCAGAGCCCAACAGGGGGCTCAGTCCCAGGATCCCAAGATCATGACCTGAGCCAAAACCAAGTGTCAGTCGCTCAACCGACTGAGCCACCCAGGCTCCCTTCTACAGCTTTTAAGTTTCTTCCTCCGTTGTCATGCATCTCCACACATACCGAGAACATCAGCAGATAATCCATTTGCATCACCTCTGATAGTCTTGGGTTTTGGTTTTCAATTGAAAAATGAAAAATCAATTTCAAGATTAAAATAATATGTTCTATAAATATCATTTATTCTTAGAAGAAATTATTTCCGCTATTTTCATGATCGTTCTCAGTATATAGTTAAAGAAAATAAATATAACAAAAAGAAAGACAAGGAACTGGGAGTCTTTCTCCTTAATAGGAAGAGAGTTGGGCTCTTTTGAGCAGTCTAGCCCAGTGACTACAAGGGTCCTGGAAACTTTTTTTACGTGGTTGACCTGAGCCTAAGGCAGAGACCACCAGCAATCATTTGACCATGCGCTAATGCAGATTTGGGGAAGGAGAAATGAAGTACAGGTGTCCTGGGTAACATTTCAGGTGAATTGGACCATGCTACCCACATTACTTACTCATACCAAGAAGAGTACAAGACGGAACCTGAGAGTCACACCCTGAGTGACCTCATAACTCTGAAACCCCATGGCAAGAGGAAAGGCAAAGCAAGAACCAGCAGGAGCAAAGCAATTAGAGAGGAATTTTCGATTAAGTTTGTAGAATGATGTTTAGTTGTACATGTATTTGTGAGGTGGAAATTTTTTAATTAATCTCAGCAGTCGGGGTGATCATAAGACACAAAGTGGTCACCTGCAGATGAAAAAGTTCTAACGCAGGGGCGCCTGGGTGGCTCAGTCTGTTATGCATCCAACTCTTGATTTTCGCTCAGGTCATGATGTCAAGGTCGTGGGACTGAGCCCTGTGCCAGGTGGGGAAGCTGGGCGTAGAGCCTGCTTGGGATTCTGTCCTTCTCCCTCTGCCCACCCCCAACCCCAGCTCACCCTCTCTTAAAAAAAAAAAAGAAAAAGGAAAACAACAACTTCTAACAAATATGTGGGTTATAATTGAATCCTTTTATCTGAATGAAAGAGAAAAGAAATTATGCCCTCCATTGTGGCACTCTAAAGTGTAAGGATATTAATGATCAGAACTAGGGCTTTTATTAGACATTAAATACCAGTGGACTATGATCCCAGCAGGGGTGGTCTTCCCTCCTTTTAAATGCAAATGGAGACTCAACTCAGCATATTCTGGAAGGTACTGAGATAGAGTCAATCCATTCCTATTCAAGCCTACCATTTGTAAACACATCCCGGTTTTATAAGGATTTTTTTTTAAGCAAAAAATCTATTGGTCTTCTCATCAAAGACAGACTGAATGTTATTTTATAGGAGAAAACATGTTATTTTATTAAAATAAATAAAGATACACTGTGTTGAAGTCCTACAGGAAATCATAAGTCCTAAATATACATTAATACTCTACTGATCGGGGGGGGGGGGGGAGTGGGAAATATGAAATGGAATGGCTAAAAAGAAATAAACTCATATATTCCTACTTGTGGGTCCTGGTGCATCTGGCTGTTGTCTCATTCCACCCTAGATCATTATCCAGTGAGTGCTTTAACTGGGGTCCCCCCATACTCTGCTCTCTTTAACAGGCAGTAAAATATGTCCACAGAAGTCAGCACATGATTGGATCTGGAGACCCCTCTGGAAATTTCCAACTGGACATTGATATTTCAGGGTTAATCTTCACTCATCATCCCTGTTTTAGCCGAGAGCATGTTTTGGCAGCCAAGCTGGCCCAATTATATGACCAGTACCTTGCAAGACACCAGAGAAACAAGGCAAAATTCCTTACTGATAAGGTACACTCTTCCATTCTTACTGTTGACGGGGTTGGTTCTTCTGATGAGCCCAAGCAACAAAAACACCAGCCTGCAGCAAATGTTCGTGCACCTCTTACACATGCCCCCTCAGCCTACGATGTATGATAGATTGTTCTCCTTGCAAGCAAACAGAAGGCTATGGCAATGCACATTTCATGTGTGCAAATTCAGTGGCACACGCTTGGCTTGAAGAGAAAGGTTTGTGCTAATGGTGCAAGTCACCTCACTTCCCAGGGAGCGGGCATTTAATGGAAGATATGTAACTGTGTCTTGCTTGCATGACCTCAGATGCTGAGACCATTCACGGCCTGAGAATCTCTCTGTCCTTAGAGACATTCTCATCTTTACATGTAATTTGCCGTAATGTGGTACGCAAACACAAGTCAGTTGTTTCCGATGATGCTCAAAGAAATGGCTCTCTGTGTGACACTTACTACCAATGTGATGCCATCCCATGGGATTTTCTTGAGTAATTTTGACTACGGGCAATTTTAGCCCCACACCCTGACTTTAAAACCTACTGCCCAAATAAGAGATCACTCCACATTACCTCCTTTTGAGCCTATAGGTTTATGATCTGTTCACAAAAATATCCCTGTATATCCGGGACCCAGAAAGATCCACTGTTAGCCTTGAAAGAGACCTCATTTCTGAGACACACACATAAAAGCAACACTTGTCATGATCCTCTTAATGATCTGGGCTACAGAACAGGGATGAACCTACCTTGTCCTTTATTATTCCTTTTCTTTTTTAAAAATAGAAGAGAGTTCTCTGTCAGAGTTCGTTGTGGTGAAAGTGTGGGAACAGCGGGATGTTTGAGCACCCGTTCACGGCTTTGTTGGCATCATTTTGCCCTGGTGAAGGGGGTGGTTCAAGGCACATAATTTGCAGTAGGCGGTAGAGTCTCTAACTCAAAACTTGTATCCATATTTTTTTAAGCTCCAAGCTCTAAGAAATGCAGTTCAGACAGGACTTAATCCAGCAAAACCTCATAAATCTCTTGATACAACCCAAAAAGGCATCAATGAGTATAAATCTGAAATTCGGTGAGTAAAGTCTGTAATTGTAACTTCTACTTTTTTTGTTCTTGTTAGATGTGTACTTGTTGAAAGCTTTTTTCAGTTTTTCCAAATGCACTGAATATATGAGAAATTAAGCCAAATGAAGTAATGAGATATATCCATCTTATTAACATCAAATTTGAAGTCCAAGAAAAGAATGAGGATATAGGATATTGTAACTTACTCTGCTGGTGTAAACGTCGCTACAAGCCACGACTTTATTTTTTTTAAGATTTTATTTATTTATTTGACAGAGAGAGAAGAGTGAGAGAGAACAGAAGCGGGGGGGGTGGGGCGGGGCAGGGAGGGAGAAGCAGGTTCACCACCGAGCAGGGAGCCCGATTCGGGGCTTGATCCCAGGACCCTGGGATCATGACCTGAGCTGAAGGCAGATGCTTAACGACTGAGGCACCCAGGCGCCCCCACATCTGGTATAGTCTTAACGCTGAACATCTGTAGCATGGTTAAATTGACTGAATTAGATCTGCATGTACCAATATAGAGAAAAGAATGTTGAATGAAAATACCCAGGTGTAAGAGGATACTTGCTGTGTGAGACGGCCCATGAACCCTAAAGAATACCCAACACAACGCTTGTCTGTTGTAGGTACATACAGAAAAGACACACATGCCAGTCCCAGGGAGGGAGAGAAGAGAATGCAGTCCAAGAGGTCTTCAAATGTAACTATAACATTGGAGACAAAACCAAAAGCCCTGAGTAAATGTGACAAAATGTGAACAAGTGTCCTAATGACTTATGACATGGGCTTTTCTCTTTCTTGGAATTTTTCATAATTAAAATTCAAAAATTAAAACCCTGATTGTTGCTAAACAATTAGGAAATACCTAACATAGAAGGTTTCTTCTGGAGTCCCATCCCTCTGGAGAAATCACAGTAACAGATTTTTGCTAGTTCTTCCCCGTGTATATTCCCCTGTGTGTGTATATACTTACACATCCATACACAGATGCGTTCGTGTGTATATATTTTATTTTTTTAAGGAATCATGTTGCATTTACTATCTCACAACTGGCTTTTCTATGTACAATACATCTTCGACCTTTTCTTTTTATACGACATCTAGGTCTGCATCAGTACTTATTTTTAAAGATTGATTTATTTTAGAGAGAGAACGTGTGCACAGGCGTGCGCCCATGAGCACAGGGGGAGGGGCAAAGGGAGAGAGAACCGCAAGCAGACTCCCCTCTGAGCGCAAAGCCAAACGTGGGGCTCGATCCCAAGACCCTGAGATCACGACCTGAGCCAACACTAAGAGTCGGATGCTTAGCCAACTGCACCACCCAGGCGCCCCTGTATCATTATTTAAAGGCTGATATTATAGAGATGTTATGTTCCCTGTTGATAGACATTTGTATTATTCCTATTTTGTATTATAGAAACTGCACTCTAATTGACATTCCTGTGTGCATGAGTATTTCCACAGAATGAATTCTTAGAAGAGGAATTTATAAATCAAGGACTTTAAATGTATACTTTTCTTTATACAATCTAGCCTTGAGTTGGAAATTCCTCCAGCAAAGTGGAAATTAGTGATGTTGAGATACTGTCACTGTAAAAGTATGAAGAGTATGTTCTAAAAGGAAAATTCTTATTTATGCTTTAAAAAAAAAAAGCCCACAGTGCAGCCTCCTTGTGCAAATAATTTTTGCTTAAGCATACATTGGGTAAGAAAAGTGACAAAAAGCTGTCCTGAATACAGTAGTGGTTTTATAGGGACTCGTATTTATCAGCAGTATTTGAAAACTAGCAGAAACGTATGAGAGATGGACAGACCATGCCGGGGCAGGGGCGGTGCCCCGCGGACGGCAGACCCAGGGCGGTCTTTCTGCTGCCCCTGGAAATGAACGCCTCTGTGTGATCCAGCATTTCTGGCCCAGTAAGAGAGTGGGTTTTAGCCTTTTCCTGATATTTCACTATTGTTAAAACAAATCTAAGCAGATGGCCTGCTCCCGGCTGTCCTCTCGCGTGGGCCCCGGCCTGCTGCTGACCAGAGTCCCTGGGAGCCCCCGCTGGGCATCCGCGGAGTCCGTGGCAGGTGCCGCTCACCTCAGCCCCCAGCACGCCAGTCATTCTCCACCTCGTTTCCTGTAAATGGCATCCTGACTGCATCGCTTGTCCCCTGAATTGGAACCAGCTATATAAGGAAGGAAGCATGGGTCTCCATGCAAGATAGGGGAACACTGTATTTAACTCTCCCTACTAGGTCTTTACCCTCAGCCCTGCTCAAACTTGAACAACTAAGACTGTGACTCTAGATCCCCATCTGGCTACCACTTTCTCTCTGTATTTTCCTTCACAGCCAAACTTGTGGAAAACACTAGCATTCTTGCTGCTCTACTCCCTTGCCTCCCTCCCGTTCATGGGAACCTCACTCGTCGCCCACCCACCTTTCCTTGGAGGCTGATCTTGCCACAGGCCAGGGCACCTCCGCCTTGCTAAGCCCCTCTGGCTACCTGGCCTCTTGACGGCGAGGGGCACTGTCACCGGAGCGGCCTGGTGTGACCTATTTCTTCCCTCTCCTGGCCCCTGTCCTTCCCACCGTCCTTTGTCTACTTATTCTCCTCTGCCCAGATTCCCAAGATGCAAAGCTTCTCACAGGCTTTTTCTTTTTGTTTTCTTCATTAACTTGCCTTTTCTCCTGAGATCGGAGTCCAGTCGTGTGGTTGGAAGGATCATCCGGAGGCCAGTGGCTCCCAGGGTTTCCCCTCTGGGGTGAAGCCCCCTTCCACTCTCTGGACCCCCATCTGCACCAGGTTACCTGACTCCCTGAGCAAAACTGCCTTTTCCTTTTCTTCTTTAGCTCAGATGTCAAATTTTTCTTGCTAAGAGTTCTTTTTTAGCATTTCGGAGAAACTCTTTTGTCAGGTACTAAAAAAGGAAATAGAAAAAAATATATCAGAAAGCCTTAAGGTGTCACACAACTCAGTAAAATAATTTTACGTTGCAGTTTTTCAAAAGGAGGCAGGGGAGGCAGCTAAAGGCATAAGAGAAGAACAGACCACTTGATACTGACAGCTAACGTTGGTGGACCACTTACCAGATGTCAGGCACCATTCTAGTATTAAGTTTACAGATGAGGCATGGAGAACTTAAATTGTTGGCCCCAGGCCAGCTAGCAACTGATAGAACCAGGATTGTAGAGTCTGACTGCAACATCTGTGCCCATCACATGCGTTACTGCTTTGCAAGAAGGATGTTTCTTGGGGCGCCTGGGTGGCTCAGTCGGTTAAGCGTCTGACTTCGGCTCAGGTCATGATCTCAGGGTCCTGGGATGGAGCCCCTCATTGGGCTCCCTACTCAGTGGGGAGTCTGCTTCTCCCTCTGGCCCTCCCCCCTGCTTGTGTGTGCTCATTCTCTCTCTCAAATAAATAAAATTTTCAAAAAAGAAGAAAGAAGGAGAAGAAGAAGGTTTCTTAGTTCGTTGCTTTCTTGTTTCTGTGACGTCTTCAGAGAGTCCCGAATCTTGGCCATCCAACCGCTAATTGGCTGTCATCTTCCGCCATCTTCCTTTTCCAGAGCCAGCAGTTGAGTGATTAGAAACCTAGGCCTCTGTGCTTCTCTGTACCACTTCCACAGGCTGAGTCAGCACAAGTACAGCCTCCAGACTCGGGCCTTCCTTCTGGAGGCCAGGAGGTGCTAATTCATGAGACCCTGCCTCCATGATTTCCAAGGGAATTCTCTGAGGCAAATCTCACATTGTATGTCATCGTCATTTATCTATGTGTCTGACTCCTGAACTACATGGTAAATTCCTTGAGCTCAGAGACACCTCCAATCTCCTAGACATTTCTGAATCACCTGGAGTGACACCTGGTACTTGCTCAAGAAAAGAAAAATTGTCTAATTAATTAATTAATAGCATAATGGAGTACATTTAGGTTCTAGATTTGACTGTCATTCCTAAGAGGGCTTGAAGTAAGGTGTTAAATAATTCCCACACACTTCAAATAATGGAAAATTACCGTGAAAGCATTTCCAACTGGTGCCTCTTCAAATCAACCTGAAATACTGTTAATCCAGTTAGAAAACTCTCCCAGGCAGACAGTGACATTACTTCATCTCCTAAATATAGAATCTGTGATTTGTGTTAACAGAGACGGACTTTAATATGTTTGTTGTTAACTAGGACAACAACGTGCTTTCCTATGTGTACAATAATTTAGTCCACGAGAATTGAGTTTACTGGGCCTCTTATTTTTATAACTTCAAAGCTAGCTATTTGCCTAAGGGTACATAGTATTAATAAGAAGCTTAGAAGGTAATTTAGTTTAATTGAAGTCAGATTCACCTAGGGAAAACAAAATCAAATAACCTCTTGAAACACTTTGGCATCCTATTGCCTTCAAGTTTCCATTCATATCTTTGGATTTCCAGTACTTAAGAAGTATCGTAGGTGGGGCGCCTGAGTGGCTCAGTCATTAAGCATCTGCCTTTGGCTCAGGTCATGATGCTGGGGTCCTGGGATCAAGTCCCACATCGGGCTCCCTGCTCCCGGGGAAGCCTGCTTCTCCCTCTCCCACTCCCCCTGCTTGTGTTCCCTCTCTCGCTATCTCTGCCTCTGTCAAATAAATAAATAAAATCTTAAAAAAAAAAAAAAGAAGTATCATAGGTATCAAATTAAATATACAATCACTATAGCATTATTAGTTTCTTTTTTAATTGCAAACCCATCTAAATAACTTTTTAATATATAATAATAATAATAATAATAATAACATATTCTACCTTCTAGGCAAACAAGAAAACTGCGCGATGCTGAACAAGAGAAAGATCGAACATTGCTTAAAACGATCATAAAAGTTTGGAAGGAGATGAAATCCCTTCGAGAATTTCAGAGGTTTACAAATACACCCCTGAAACTTGTTTTGAGAAAGTAAGCTTTTTTCAATAGTTGTTTTATTGGGCTATATCATGCAAAAAGAAAAATGCATAAAACATAGGTATGGCTTAAAAAATAATTATGAATAAATAATTAACAAGTAATAATAACAACTAAGAAAATGAATAAATGATGATGTAACCACTCCCCAGGTTAAGAAATAGGGCAGCCCCCATGTTCCTAACCCCAACTACTGCCTCCTCCATCCCAGAAGTAACCATTTTCCAGATTTTTATGATCAGCATTTCCTTGTTTCTCCTTATAGGTTTGCCATCTATGTGTAACTCCTAAGAAAATGTGGTTTAATATTACCTGTATTTGGTGTATCCACAAATGAAAGTAGGTTGTCTGTACTTTTTAGTGTATTCTTCACTACCATGTGAGATTCATTTACTTAATATCACATGGCTAGCTGAAGTTTATTTACTTTCTTTGTTTATAACACTTCATTATATGAATATAACAAATTTGCCCATTTCACTGTTGACAGACATCTGAGTTGATTCTGTTTTTCAGCTTACAGACAGCACTTCTATAGGGATCCTTATACATGTCTTTTAAGCTACATGCGCCTAAGCTTTCCCAAAATATACCTGGACGTGAAATTGTTGAGTCTTAGGGGATGGGCTTCTTTGATACCCACATGCCGAATCCACACTTTTCCGGAGTGGTTGTGCCGATTTATACCTTAACCAGTGTTCCCGTAGATCCCGATCACCCACACCATCCATGTCACCTGCTATTGTCAGATGTTACACTTTCCTTGGCCTTCTATTTCCCATTCATGAATTGGCCGTTTTGTTTTCCTCTGTCTGTTCAAGGCTTGTGTTGATGTTTGAACTGGACTGTTTGTCTTTGTTTCTTTTTCATAATTGGTAGGAGTTTGGCGTATATCCTGGACAGGGGGCCTTTGTTGATGCACTCTCTAGTTGCCTCTTTACTCCCTTTTGCTGCTTTTTGATGACAGAAATTCTTAATTTTAAACAAATAAAATATGTTCATCTTTTCTTTTACGATCTGTGCTTTCCGTATGCTGCTTTAAAAATCCTTCCCGAGTCAAGTAGATATTCTACTCTATTGTCTCTATAATCCTTATTGTTTTATCTTCCACATTCATCTTCAGTCCATTTGGAATCTCTCTTTGTACGGTGTAGAGAAAGTATGCTCGCTACCTAATCCACTAGACTTTGATACATGACTAAGAGGACAGTTATCACAACAAAAGTATATTCTGTATATTAATTAAAGAGCATCTGTGCTGCTGGTTTTCATCCCTTCCTGACTGTTTCTTCAGAGTAAGTGTTGTGCTGTACATCAACATGAAAAGTAATAAATGTGGGCAATTATCTGATACTTTGCTCTGAAGACAGCCATGTTTCAGCCAAAGAGAGCTACGGATTGTGATTTTCTTTTAGGGCTGTAATTTTCATAACACTCTGAAAACATCCTACCGTTCCCAGGACAAACACAGATCGTGCTTTATGAGGGCAGGCACCTGGTCACCATTGGATCTCTGGTCCCAAACAGAGCACCTGCCACTCAGGATCTGCTTAGTTAATGAAAAACAAATTCTGTCTGTCCCACAGAAACCGTGGGTGTCTCCCAGAAATTCCAGGGTTTCAGCTTCCAAATTCCATCTCTCAGGCTACCCCTCCCACCAGAAGCAGAACATAAATATTTACCTGTTTCCTCTTTCCTTCCTTCGGTTTAGGATAAACTAAACTTTATAGGAAATTTGCCCTTAAGATCACCTCTAGGTGACACTTTTCGTGATACTTAACACCCCTTCCTCCCGTAAGTAGCTGCCTCCTAAATTCTTTTGGAGTGCCCTTCACACTTTTGATACACCTAGGCACCTTATGATACAGCATAAATTTTTCCCTGCAAAAGTCATCAAATTTCCACTAGTTTATGGATGCCTCTGAATATCAGGGAGCAAAGCGAATGGGTCTCTATATGTCAGAGATGGAGCGTAATTTATGAACCAGTTTTCTCTGATGCTTATAAATTTCCAGTGCCACTGCGTTTCCAAAGTGATGTCTTCATAGTATCCTGGAGCGCTGAGTCTGTGCCTTAGGGAACCGCTAATTGCTAAACCACCAGGGCCCACGTGAATGTAAGCAAATCTGTGCCAACCTTAAAAGGAACAAGAACTTTAGGAGTAGAACCTGCAGGCCAGACGGCATTGATCACGTAAGCCCGGGCAATGAGCTGCAACAATCCCAAAGTGCTAGGGAGGAGGAGTTGGGTGTGGCGTGCCTGCCACCCCCTTCCAGAAGAATCACACGCTGATTCACATACCACATTTGTCTGATCTCGGGTGGATTGGGCCGCAGCACCTTTTGGGGCAGGAGATCTCCCAGCACAAAGGTCCTACTGAGCACACTGTGGGAAACACGGCTTTGGGCTGGGCAGAGCTCCTGATAAAGTATCGGCAGAATCATCCAAGAAAAACTCATATTGCCAATCCAAAGTCAGACTAGTGGTTTCGGGGGCTCAGAAGCAACATAATGAAGTGGTTCCTCAGAGACCTGCAGCACTAATAACTACAATGACACTCTACCCCTGCTGGTTGAGCATCTACAGGTGCTGGGTCTGTATGCTCTGGATCACTTAGCTCAGGGGGACGTCGTTGCTTAACCGTAAGTAGCAATCTATAGCTCATATTCCAGCTCCCTCTACTCACCAACTGTGTATTCTTGGGCAAGTCACTTCATCTCTCTGTGCCCCAGTCTCCTTGCCTGTGAAATGCAGATGCTCATAGTATCGGCCTCCCAGGGTTGAGAGCTAACAGTTACAAAGCTTTCAGATGAGGCCCTGTCACATAGCAAGCCCCATACAGGTGTTTGCTGTTACTTAATTTCAAGAGATAACCAAGGTACTGTAAATTATTTTAAAGGGAAAAAGTTGACCAGAAAACAGACGAAGAAGCATATGAGGCAGAAATTCAAGCTGAGATAAGTGAGTTGTTGGAAGAGCACATGGAAGAGTATGAACAGAAGATGGAAGGGTATAGAGCCGCATACCAGCAATGGAAAGCCTGGAAGAAAGCCCAGGTTTGTCAAGTCCCTCGGCCTTGAGCAGGGCTGACCTTGGGGACAGGAGGGGTCTGGGAGGCTGCCCCTTGAGACCGGAGGAGGGAAACTGGACAGACCGACTGGGGCCCCTGCTGGCTCCACTCTGTCTCCCACTAAAGGTAGGGCATTGATGCTTCTGGGGTTCCCTGGGAAAATGATATAACTTTTTACCCATAACCCTGCAATATTGAATCCAAGCACAATAAGTAACAGATCAGGTAACCTGCAATAGCTGTGCCCACAAGCCTTACTTTACTTTCAAGATGTGTCCTTGGCCTTTAGAGCCAATATTAATGATCACCGGAATGGCTAACATTTTTAAGCTCTTTCTAGGTCAGGCATTACCTCAGGCCAACAACTCTGGGAAGAGCTTCCTGTGATTGTCCCCATTTTGCAGATGAGAAAACAGGCGCAGAGAGATCAAGCAGCTGCCCGAGCGCACACAGCTGCTTAAGGCCAAGCTGGGTCGGCATCCGGGTCCATCTGGTTCTGAAGACTGTGGTTGTAAGCGAAATTGCAAAATTTCTGTTTGACATAAGATTGCTTTTTACCCAACAGAGGGCCAAGAAGAAGAAAAAGAAGCAAGCTGTCGAACAACATCCCAATGAGGAGATGGAGGAGCCGTATCCCAAGGAAGAGCCTGTGAAACCAGTCCCCCCAGAGCCCACCGATCGGGTGCTGGTAGAGCAACAAGTGAGGGAGAGGGCAGCCCGGAGCAGGAGAAGTCCTGGGGAGCCCACGCTGGTGCCGGAGCTGAGCCTGGCAGGGAGCGTCACTCCCAACGAGCAGTGTCCCAGGTGAGCAGACGCCCCCTGCCTGGCACAGTGTGATCAGGAGAATCATGAGCTCTGTAGATCTGTCTCAGATGGAACTACATGAACTCGTAGATATTTGTCCGTATTTTGGTGATTTCAAATGGTTCCCCTACCTCGGGCATCCCCAGGGGCCACTCCGGAGCACGCTGAGGGAAGCTGCCTGTAGCAGGTGGTACCTGCATGGCTTTTGATTTAGAGCCTTTGTCTGTAACATCAGGGTATCTTCTTTTTTTTTTTTTTTTAAAGAATTTATTTATTTATTAGAGAGAGAGAGAGAATGAGAGATAGAGAGCATGAGAGGGAAGAGGGTCAGAGGGAGAAGCAGACTCCCCGCTGAGCAGGGAGCCTGATGCGGGACCCGATCCCGGGACTCCAGGACCATGACCCGAGCCGAAGGCAGTCGCCCAACCAACCGAGCCACCCAGGCGCCCACATCAGGGTATCTTCTCTCCATTGGTAGCACATTCTCTGCTCCCCAGCACGGACATGCAGGTCTGTCCTTGGCCCTTGTGTTCAGCTGCCCCAGGGGGGCTAGCTTCTCTCTTTGAAGGCCCCCAGAGAGCCTCCCAGAGGAACTGTGGATACCCCCCTGTAGCCATCTGATGCATATTCTCCAGATTTGATAGAAATACACTTCTAGGGGCTCCTGGGTGGCTCAGTTGGTTAAGTGTCTGACTCTTGATTTAGGCTCAGGTCATGATCTCAGTGTTAGGAGATCAAGCCCCATGTTAGGTTCTGCTCTGGGCGTGGAGCCTACATAAGATTCTCTATCTCCCTCTCCCTCTGCCCCTCCCACCCCACGTGTGCTCTCTCTCTCTCTTTTTCTCTCTCTCAAAAAAAAAGAAATACATTTCTAGTCATTCATGTGATGCTTGAGAAACCGTCAGAAGCTTCACCTTATATACATACATCTATACATATAATAAATTCAGTCACCCTCAGAAATAATTAGGATGTGGGGATTCATTAGAATGTCCATATAAGACCTCAGTTTCAAACTTCCGTTAATGTACCAATAATGTATTTTTTAACTCTGGCTTTTTTCTTGTGTTCTCCCAACCTCACAGCATTCAGATACTACACATAAATAAACTATTCCCCAGCACTGAATAAGCTATTTTCAAGGCACAGATAGCTTGCCATTAAAAAAAAAAATCCAAAATATGTGATTACACTTTTTTTTTGGATTACATGTTTTTTTAAAGGGAAAATTTGAGCTGGATTTGGCAGTCTTTTGTCATGAGTCTTGTTTTGACTGAGAATATATGCCTCAGTCTTAAATTTCTTGGTTTTCACTGAGATTGGGACTATAACCTAGGTTACCCCAAATCAGTGATCATGATCAACCCTTCTCATCAGACCATCATATAAGGGGGACCATGCAAAAGAAGGGGGAGTCTTAGGTCTGTCTGTAGCAGGATGTTACTGGGGAGAAACCATAAAACAACTCTGAGTCAAGTCTTTAGGTGTCTTGAATACTTCTTGAAATTTGGTGTTAAACTCCTTTATAGAAAAAAAAAAGTTGAAGTCATTGGAGCAGTTCTATATCTGGGATGCGCTTAAATTACAGAGATGTAAAGAGTTAAAACTACCACCCAATTTAATGGGTACAAAATTTCTATTTGGGATTATGAAAACGTTCTGGAGGATAGTGGAACAGATGCACAACATTGTGAATGTATTTAATGCCACTGAACTGTCCACTTAAAAATAGTTAAAATGGTATTATGATGTGTATGTCTCACTGAAATTTATTTTTTTAATTTTTTAAAGATTATTTATTCATTTATTTATTTATTTGAGAGCAAGAGAGCACGAGCAGGGGGAGGGTCAGAGGGACAAGCAGATTCCCTGCTGAGCTGGGAGCCCGATGTGGGGCTTGATCCCAGGACGCTGGGATCATGACCTGAGCTGAAGTCAGACACAACCCACTGGGCCACCCAGGCACCCCTGTCTCACTGCCATTTAAAAAAAAAAGACTTCACCACCCAAAAAAACCCTGAGTGTGCTTTGGATTTTATTTCATTTTTCTAAACGTTCCCTGTTCTTACCGAACTTGAGTTGCTATTGACTTAACCAACAACTGGCACTCTGGGTGAGTATTTCGGAAAATATACACAATAAAATTAAAGACTACTCTTGGGGGTTTCACTTTTTTTTTTAACTTCCTTGCTCTAAGAATGATACGCTTGCCAGGATATCTTTTTTGGAATCCAAGTGGCCTTTTAAAAAAAGAAACCTTTCTTAATCCCCTGCATCCGGTGAGTACTCACCGTTGGAAAGTGTTAAAAAAAAAAAAAAAACTCGAATCTTGGAGAAGTGGATTTGACCTGTTACAATACGCTGTTACATTTTTTTTTTAAAGATTTTATTTATTTATTTGACAGAGAGAGAGACAGCGAGAGCAGGAACACAAGCGGGGGAGTGGGAGAGGGAGAAGCAGGCTTCCCCCAGAGCAGGGAGCCCGACGTGGGACTCAATCCCAGGACCCTGGGATCATGACCTGAGCCGAAGGCAGACGCTTAACAACTGAGGCACCCAGGCGCCCGATATGCTATTACATTTTTAGGATAAAACATCCCACCCAAATATCCATCACTACTGTCCCTTATGGATTGGATTCACTGTACTTACAAGGACTATGTTTCCGTTTACTTAAAACTTTGGGGTGCAAACGTAAAGCTTCTTTGAAAACATTTAAGGATGCCGTAATATAGTGAATGATGCTTGGACTGCAATTCTTCAGTCCCTGATGGGCTTTTGAGTGCCTCTTTGTTAGTCCGTATCACAGTTTATTATATGAAGCTCCTCGAGACCCGTGGCTGTTTTGGTGTGACAAGAGCTCCAGTGATTGGCAGAGTCGCCCCAATGTATCTTGTTCTGTTCAGTGTCCATTCGTCAGATGCTCCACTTTTCCCTAGTAAACTACTAACCCCATCTGTGATCCGTCTCACTTTGCAGGGCGGAGGTCTTGCGAAGGGAGGATGTCAAGAGGCGCTCCATATATCTAAAGGTGATCTTCAACCAAAAGGAAGTGTCCAGGACCGACAGTCGGCCACTCGGGGCAGACTTCCGAGTTCATTTTGGACAGATTTTCAATTTGCAGATATTCAACTGGCCAGAGAGTTTAACATTGCAGGTATGCATTTTAATTATAGTCATTGTCCCAAGCATTTTTTTGGTGATCACAGGTATGAGTGGTTTGAAGATTTATTTATTTATTTTAGACAGAAAGAGAAAGAGCAAGAGAGTGCACAAGCAGGGGGAGGGGCAGAGGGAGGGGAGAGGGGAAGCAGAGTCCCCAGTGAGTGGGAAACCCAACATGGGGCTCGATCTCACAACCCTGAGATTATGACCTGAACCAACACCGAGAGCCGGATGCTCAACCGACTGAGCCATTCAGATGCTCCAGGCACAAGATGGTTTTAAGTCATCCATTGGCAACACGGTGTCCTGATAGATTTTCAAGGTGAACAGAAGGTCGGCCTCCTCTTGGGCACGTCTGTCCTTATGGTCTTGGCAGAAGGAGATCTGTTTCCTCCTCACCTCCTGAAAATCCTAGCCACGGTGCTCCAGTGTGTGCCTCGAGATGGGGAAGGGGGATGAGAGGTAGGGGGGCCCTGGTTTTTTCTTTGGAGGCATACTTCAGTATTGCTGTCTGCCTGGATCCTAGCATGAAATACCTCAGAAATCAATACCGCCATCATCACAGGTGGCTACGATGGGGTGGCTGCAGGTTATAGGATTCCCCCAAAATAAATATCACCACTAATCTAAATCCCACCATTAGCTATATATTTATTTGTGCCTCTTTAGCTTCCTAGGGCTGCCCCAATTAAGGTGCTCAAACTTAGTGGCTTAAAACAACAGATACTTATTCTTTCACAGCTCTGGAGGGCCTGAGGTCTGAAATCTAGGGGCCAGTAGGGCCATGCTCCCCGCAAAGCTCTAGAGAAGAATCCTTCCATGCCTCTGCCGATTCTGGTGGTCCTTGGCATCCCTTGGCTTATAGCGTCACTCCAATCTGCTGCCATCTTCACGTGGCCACCTCCGTCTCTATGTATCCTTTTTTGTTTCTTACAAGGACATTCTCACTGGACTTAGGCCAACCGCAATCCCATGTGAGCTCATCTCGATGTTTAACTAATTACATCTATAAAGACCCTATTTCCAGATAAGGTCACATTCTGTGGTTCCAGGTAGACAGTAATTTTTAGAGGACACTATTTAATCCACTACGGTGTCCAAGCTTGCTGTTCTAATGGTGAATCCTCTTCTATGATGCTAACAGAATTCTCTTTTATGATAGCCTGTTAACTAGGGTTGCAAATATCTGGCACACATGCCTTTGCTTGCCATCCACTACCCACATAGTCTGCATCCACCATGTATGCACAAATGTCTGGTTCCCATCCACCACCCTTGCAAGAAATGACTACTTGATAGTGTCTTTTTCCCCCCTGAGGGAAAAAGGCTGGATAGGACTTCAGAATCCTTCTCAACACGGTACTTGAGGCAGCCACTACCTATTGGTTGTATTTGACATTAGCTGCAGGTACCATTACAGCTGTATCATTATTAAAATATTTAGGGGTGCGTGGGTGGCTGAGTCGGTTGAGTATCTGCCTTTGGCTCAGGTCATGATCCCAGGGTCCTGGGATCGAGCCCCGCACCATGCTCCCTGCTAGGCAGGGAGTCTGCTTGTCCCTCTCCCTCTGCCTCTCCACCTGCTTGTGCTCTTTCTCTCTCAAATAAATAAATAAAATCTTTAATACAATAAAATACTTAAATACTTCTGTACTGCATTCCCCAAATGCCACCCTGGCCATGTAGACACCACTTCCAAGATCCCCTGGACCTTCCCACAATGAGCCAATTAAAGAGTGTGTGAACAAGGCTAATGCCTCCAGCACCTTGTTCCCATGTGTGGCTAACATCTCTTCTGATTGGTTAGCGCTTGGCCATGAATATTCTTTGATATTTTGGACATCAACCATTACCTAGATCTCAGTAGTCGGAGGGGGAGATGAACCATGAGAGTCTATGAACTCTGAGAAACAAACTGAGCGTTCTAGAGGGGAGGGGGGTGGGGGGATGGGTTAGCCTGGTGATGGGTATTGAGGAGGGCACGTACTGCATGGAGCACTGGGTGCTATACACAAACAATGAATCGTGGAACACTACATCAAAAACTAATGATGTAATGTATGGTGACTAACATAGCATAATAAAAAAAAATACGTTTAAAAAAAAGCCTATTAAAATTGGTAGAGGAGGGTGCCTGGGTGGCTCAGTCAGTTAAGCATCCGACTCTTGATTTGGCTCAGGTCATGATCTCAGGGTCATGAGATGGAGCCCCCCCCGCCACCCCCTGTGTCAAGCTCAGCGCTCAGAGCAGTCTGCTTAAGATTCTCTCCCTCTCCCTCTGTCCCTCCCCTCCCCAACTTGTGCATGCACGCACTCTCTCTAAAATAAATAAATATAAAAAAATAAAGAGGACTTAAAAAAACTGGTAGAGGAAGTTTGAGACAGCTAAGATACGGAGCCCTTTTGAAATGGGAAGGAAGCATAGTAGCAATGCTCAGGATGAGATTAGGGCTGCCAAGCAATGGGATGGGGGCCCTAAAAGGGTCAGCCCTGAGCACCCAAGGTCAACCACCTCAGATGGGGATCGTCCCAGAGACTGCAGCAATTTCATCCTGTACCGTTTCATCTGTGATCTGGGGGTGGCGAGGGCAGAGGACGGTCCTCACTTACACGGCACCACACGTCAAGACTCAAGCCAGATTCTCTGCCATATTGATAACACCACGGACATCTACACAATTGAATAAGGTTTGGTTTGTTGGTTTGTTGGTTTTCAATTTTAGAGCTGACTTGGCCCAGTCAGTCCTTTAATCTTTAAAACCCTGTCTAATTTTTAAGGAAGTGTCTATGTATTCTGGAACTTGAAAAAAAAAAAAATAGAACTTATTTTGCTGCTCCCCTGAAAGTTAACTTTGGGCGGGAGGAGAAAGCAAGGACATTTTGTTAACATAAAAAATGGTATTTGAAAGGGGATTGGATTTGGAGGTTTGGTGAAAAACTGAGCTTTCCTAAAGACTGAAAATTCCCTTTCTGGGATCATCTGTGGAAAGATTATCTCTGTAAGTTGCTCCTTGCTTCTGCCTTGGTTTACAACGCTGTGTGCATACAGAGGGTGAAATTGGGGTGATGCTGCCTGAAGGCGAGCCTGCAGAGTCACCCAGAGTCACCTCCCACTCTGCGCTGGGAGGTGAGCTGGAGCTGCCCACGCTCTCGGGTGTCAGAGTCATGGCCCACCCTCCCACCCCTCTCCTCCGGGGCCCCTGCTGACTGCCTGCACCACACCGAGGGTTCCTCTTCCTTTGTCCTGTTAGCAAAGCCCCTCGAGGGGCTCTGGGACCCTAGGAACTGGGTTGCACCCCACCACCACTCCCTGTGAGACACACCATTATTTGCATCACTCAACTACCATGCACCGTGGATCAAAAGACAATCCCATTTCAGATATGCTGAGATTTAAAAATCTGGCACTCTCTGTACCACTAAGACCTGATTAAGAGAGGGCTTTCTGTCCAGGGATTCCGTGAGTAAGGAGCTGGGGGGCAGCGCCCTTCTGTTTGCATGGCCAAGGCCTTTGGATGGTTTAAAATCTGAATGCCTTTGGGGTAAGTGTTGCACCCCACTGGTTCCAAAGCCCCACATCTTCGCCACTTCCCATATGAACACTCCTGCCGTGGCCCTGAACCCATGTGGCTTTAGCAACAGTTTAAAGAAAGATTTACTGCACACAAAAAACTGTCTAAATTAAGAAGAAAGCTTGATGGGGGGGCGCCTGGGTGGCTCAGTCCATTAAGCGTCTGCCTTCCACTCAGGTCATGATCCTGGAGTCCTTGGATCGAGCCCCAGGTCAGGCTCCCTGCTCAGTGGGGAGTCTGCTTTTCCCTCTCCTCCTCGCTCGTGTGCTCAAATAAGTAAAAATCTTTTAAAAAAAAAAAAAAAAAAAGGAAGAAGAAGAAAACTTGATGGAGAAAGTACATGAACACAAACCCCAGAAGCCAACTTGATGCTGCACTGTCACCTGCCCTGGATAACGAGGGGTCACTGGAGGCCCCCCTGTGAGTCCCTGCACACTAGGTCCACAGAATGGGAAAGCGTTCAGTTATTCAGAGTTTGCCCCCTCCTTTGAATTCTGTCCTTGACTCATCTCCCCCATTCCTCCCTGCAGAGGGAATGCTGACCTGAGGAGACCAAGATTAAGGGGAAAAAGCATGTAGAGGGGCAGTGAAGCGAGGGACGATAATGTGGGATAACACAGCCAGTAGGAAGGAGAGGGAGCCCTGGTAGGGGACACGCCACCGAGAAGAGCACAAAGGACAGGAGAGGAGCCCCCCTCCCCGGCAGGTGCCCCTGAGTACTCAGACCCCCTGGCAGCCTGTAACAGCCTCTCTGCTGGGCAATCCTACATCTTCTGAATTTCCGTAGAAGGAAAGATGTCCTCCCTCTTCCATCATCACCAGTATTTTACTTCACATTTATCTGAAATAGAAGGGGAGCCTCCTAACCTCGCTCCTGTTTGCTACCTTGGATATTAGCTTGCTTGGATGTTGCAATCAAAACAATTTTTTTAAGTAATATGAAAAAAGTAATTCTCTAAAATATGATGAAATAAATCTTTTAACTAAACAAGCAAAATTTTATCCTGGAATACCAAGAATATATTCATAGGCAATTAGCCTGGCCCTAAGAGCTGAATCATGTAATCTTTTAAATATTACAAATTAAAAGAGCCTTGGCTAAGTTCTTAAGCTATCTATAGAGATTTGATAATGAATCAAATCACATATCATAATGGCTCAATGGCATAATTTTTATGATTGAGGAGTAGTTACAGATGAAATTAATTTAAGGGCTATTGTATTTCAACTCTCTAGGAATTGAGCTATGCTATTTGGGAATTTTCCACATAATTGCAAGTGTGGAATTAGGGAAGGTTCAGGAATTACTGGCAGCTTTAAGAGGGTGAGGAAGATTGCCTTAAATGTATCTGTTTACTCCAGCGTTATCAAATCCCTAACTTTAGAGCCCAGAGTATTTCAGAAAAAGTTCTGAGATTCTCAAAACTATAATGCATCGGTTGGCGACCCAACAACCACGCCGTGCATGTTTGCTGCTTAAGAGCCAACTGAATGTCTAATCCTGAGCCAGGTGTGAGGTAGAGAACTGGAAGCTGGTGGAAGGCATTCATTAGAACAACATTGGGACCTTGAAAGGAGGGATGCACAGCACTTTGTGACAGCTGGACCTGCGACAGTACAAAGGAGTTGAACCGCGGCTGGCCCCAAGGGGAGGGTGAGGCAGGACTTCTCGGGAAGTAGGAGCAGGCCCAGAGTCCCTCCAGAAAGGTCCTAAAAATCTCCGCTTCTGAGGTCTTTCCAAAACAAATGCTTGGCCTTTCACAAGGTTGATTTAGAAATAAAATAAGTTTTGGGGCACCTGGGTGGCTCAATCAGTGAAGCATCCGACTCTTGATTTCGGCTCGGGTCATGATCTCAGGGTCATGGGATCGAGCCCCTTGTCAGGCTCCGCGTTGAGTGTGGGGCCTGCTTAGGATTCTCTCCCCCTCACCCTAAAAAAAGGAAGGGAGGGAGGGAGGGAGGGCGGGAAAGAAAATAATTTTGTGATGATTACCTTTATTTCTTCATCATTCACATCTGTATCAGTCTTTCGTCTTCCTGCCCCCCCCAAACTGACAACAATCACATTGTACTGCTGGGTGGTGCTTACATTTTGTAGCATTGTTTTTCCTTATGAATCAATCCTGCTGAGCTTTCATATCCCTGGCACGTGGACTGAGATAGGGGATTTTTCCTTTGAACCTAGTTGGTGATCAGTCGAGTTCCTTCCCGCGTCCTCTCCTGATTTCTCCTGCTCGTCCGCAGAACTGCACTCTTGGAGTGGGGGAAACGGCCCTGTTCGGAGAAGTGTCTTTGTCAGCCCTTGGCTGGCTCACTTTCATGGTTGCTACTGGTCCTTTGTGGATGTTAGTCCAAAACATAGTTTTCGCACACACATCTCTATCTACTCAGTTGCATTATGCTGAGTCAGACTGTTGAAAGCTGACGCTAGGAGCCAAGGGGAGCAGATACCAGGAGGCCCTGTGGTGTGCAGAACAGAGGAGCCAGGCGGCCAAGAGCAGGGAGAAAGGACAGTGGCTGCACTGGGAGGACAGGGCAGGGGTCCAGGTGAGATCATCTGCAGGTGAGAAGATGCAGACTTGGACTGGACAGAGGCCCGTGAAATGGCGAAGATCTGTAGGAAATAACACTTACTGCTTATCTAACCGCAATACCAGGTTTTTCACAGACGCTGTCTGATGTTATCCTAAAGAAAACCACAGGTGCTGTTATTCTCCCGCTGAGCTTCAGAGTTACTGAGAAACTTTATAACACCGAGCAGGTCAAGAGGCAGAGGAGAATTCAAACCCAGGCCCGTCCGACTCTAAATTTTACACTCATTTCACCCTGTTCATTGGGTATACCGGTAAAGAAGAGCAAAGTCTAATATTTGACATATCTCTGCCCTTTGAGAGCTAATCGTGGTGGGAGAAGTCTTAGAAAACAGTGTCGGCCATCACAGCCCACTGAGTGGCGTAGCTATTTATTTAGTATCTGGTATAACAGTTTCTGAGCAACTGCAATATTGCAGGCGCCATGCTCTGTGTATAAACTCATTCCATCTTCACCACAGTCCCGTGGGAGCTGTATTATGGTCCCCATTATACTGAAATGCTGAGAACTTCAGTACCTGCCCTAACGTCAGACAGGCAGAAGGTGGCAGGGCCAGCCCCGAGCCCCCAGCCCCCAGAACCTGCTTCCATATCCACCTCATCATGCTGCACCCACCGGTAGTCTGTACCTTGGCTCCAACGGGTGTCTTATTGCATAGAGACTGTGCAAGGCATGGAGGGCGGGGGGGAGAGGAGACAGGAAGACGAACCTGATGTGGTCTCCGGCACAGCAATAGACTGCAGTGGGGAAATGACAGGGGGACCTGTGACTGAGGTCCAGCAGGGCAGGGGGAGAAAAAGGGAAGATGCCAAGAGAAGGCTCCTCTCCCAGAGGCTCGGCAGAGAAGGAAAGGAGGGAAGGGGATCAGGGTTTGACAGGGATCGTGGCTTACTTTAGGGTGTTGATTTGAGCATCTCTGTTGAATGTGAATCAGTGGTATTTCCTGTCATGTTTCTCCCTTAGCATTCCGCCTTCAAACACACACACAAGACCTCGTTTTGCTCAGAGCAGTGCTTCTCAAGCAGAGGTAGCTTTGCACCCCAGGGGACATGCGGCAGTGTCTGGAGACATTTTAATAGTAACAAGTGGGGAGCTAGTGGGCACCTCTAATGGGTTGAGGCCAGGGATGTTGCTAAACAGCCTACACTGTACAGGACAGCTCACCACAATAAAGAATCGTCCGACCCAAAATGTTAATAGTGCTGAGGTTGACAACCCCAGACTTAGGAAAAAAACAAAAGTTAACCCTAATTATACAGAAAGCTGTTTACAAATACCAAGCCCAAGGTGCCCATTTTCAGATTTTTTGAAAACAGCATTGCACCCTAGCATTAAATAGAACTCCTGCCACCTTGAAAGAGCGGAGTGAAAAGTGTGGGAAAATTTTGGATGTTTTTTTGGCTTTGTCAGATGGAATCCCTTTTTCCTTATTAAAAAAAGTTGATGGGCACCTGGGTGGCTCAGTTGGTTAAGCGTCTGCCTTCGGCTCAGGTAATGATCTCAGGGTCCTGGGATCGAGCCCCGCGTCGTGCTCCCTGCTCAGCAGGGAGCCTGCTTGTCCCCCTACGTCTGCCCCTCCCCCTGCATACATGCTCTCTCTCTCTACCTCTCTCTCTCTGTCTCAAATAAATAATCTTTTAAAAAAATAAAATAATTTAAAAGGTTGATAATGATCTTCCAAGACCGTAGTCTCAATTAGCAAACCTTCCACTCCCCTAGAGTTCATAATGCCTCTGTCCTAAAGACGAAGCACCAAGAGTCTCCATTTAGTTCTTCTCCTGACATTGAATAGGAATGTGTTTCCAAAGACTGGGAACAAGGACCTTTCCTCTGACGTCCACCAGAAATGCCCTTTCTACAATAACTGCATGTTTTATGAGTCATTACTTTAGCACGATGACCAGCACAGGGCACACCCAGAAGGAATAAAAACCAAAACAGAAAAGCTGGGAAGCAACTCTTGTGGTCCTTCCACACTAAAGTATTTGATGAATTATTAAAATCCAACAGAGATGTTTTTTGTAAAGCTGTTGGTGCCATGTAATACAGAAACTTTATCTTATACAGTTAAAAAAGCAAACACTGGGTTCTTATGTTATAGAAAGAGATGCAAGGTATATGAAAAATATTTGGATTTGTTCTTATTTTTAAATATGCTTCACACACTTATTTAACTGCATTGAGTGTTGGAACATTTTGGAATTCTGAAGTAGTAGAAGGTGAGAGAGTCACAAGGTCAGAGACACAAGGTTTAGTGAAATATTAAATACTGCATTCATGTCACTTTCTGAAACTTGTTTTGCCATCATAAATGGTATTTTCTAATTATTGGTATGCTTTCTCTTCCCTTAACTTGAAGTGATATCAGGACTTCATTAGCTCCTGATTTTTTTAAAAGCATTTAAGCCTTAATGTAGTTCATTTTTCACCTCCTTGCCTGCCTTTGGGGACCCAGAAATATGGATGATTTCATTACAAATATGGAATATGCCATAAAATTCCTACAAACGCTCAGCAACTTAATGTCTTCCTTGAAAAAAATTAGTGTCTTGAAAAGACAGATCTTACAAGTTTAATTTAAATAAAAGAAATTCTTATTTCATAGAGTTTACTAAAACCAGTTGACCAGCAAGATTTAACAAGATATTTGGAAAGGTAATTATGTTTATGAAAGAGCTTTGTAAACCACAAAGTACTATAAAAATGCAGGAGCTTATTGTCAATTGTATGCCCAGAGGAAGAAGAATAAACATTTATTGAGCTCATAAGGAAGGAAAGAGACTTTTCATACCATGTCCTAATGCTTCACCACTGCCTTCCTGCAGAGCTTTAAATAACGTCTTCATTTTACAATAAAAACAAAAAGCAGGGAATGTCAGGCCCAAGGTCACATAGCTACTGAGTGTCAATGTCAGGATTCAGATCTGTTGCAACACAAGGCTGCCCTGTCCTGTCTACCACACTGCCCTCTACAGGCTGTGAGAGGAGCGACAAGTAGGGAGTAAAATAAGCGAGAAAATCTGAGAGCCTTACTACACCCAGGTCTACCAGCTGTTCAGAGAAGAAAACCATTCCATTCCAAGGATTTATCATTTAATGCCTTATTTCTAGGGGCGCCTGACTGGTTCAGCCAGTGGAGCATGTAACTCTTGAGCTCAGGGTCAAAAGTTTGAGCCCCACATTAAGGGTAGAGTTTACTTAATAATAATGATGATAATAATAATAATAATAATGCCTTACTTCTCTTAAGAGTTAGCATGCTCCCTTCTAAATACATTAATTCTCAGATGGCAGGTACTGGGCATTCAAAGGGAAATCAAGCAAGACCTCTATCCTCAAGAATCTCCATGTCCAGTGAGACAGACGATGCATAAACAAGAAATTTCGATAGAGTGGATAAGTGTTTCTCTAGGGAAAACACAGGGTATGGTGGTGGCTCGTAAGTGGGTATGGGTGGGCAGGTGGCAACTCACCGCATGTCTCACTTGGTGCCTAGTACATGTGGGCACCTTACAGTGAGTTAAAGCACCTGCTCTGGAGTGAATGGGACACACTTGCCTTGCTGAGGCAGCAACTCTCTTGAGAGTTCTGAGCAACCAAGGAGTCTGAGACAGGAGTAGCTCAGTAGTCTTTTGATCATGATCACATATGCTGAGGTGATCCTTTAAGTTTTCATTATAGACATTGCTTTTTTTTTTTTTTTTTGCTTGTTTGTTTTTAAAGTAGGCTTCCTGCCTATCATGGAACTCAACACGGAGTTTGAACCCACAACCCTGAGATCAAGACCTGAGCTGAGATCAAGAGTCAGATGCTTAACCGACTGAGCCACCCAGGCACCCCTAGACGTTGTTTTTATAGTACTTTCATTTTTTGTTGTTTTTTTTATTCAGATTTTAAATACTCTTTCAATCATTATTTCTCACCAGTTTGTCTAAACTAATTGTGTTTTCTGGATCATGGCTATGACTTTAAAAGAATTCTTAATTGTTTGATCACCTTTCAGATTGTCCTTGGCCCATAAGGAAGACATAGCAAAAAAGTATATGAGTTTTGAAGTGAAACAGTTGTGGATTCAAATCCCAGCTTTTTGAATTACCAAATGAGTGGCTGGAGGAGTTTCTCCTCTTGGACCCTCAAATCCATCATCCAGAATTGTTGGGTGTATTATCTGGCTTAATCTTCACCACAAACCATCCTTCATAGGAATGTGTGAAAGATTGAACAAAATGCCAGACCAAAAGCCCATACTGGGCTGCGTACAAATGGATGTCTCAATTAAAATGTTGGCAAAAAAAAAAAAAAAGTTTTAAAAAGGAAAGAAAACATACCATTTTCTCAGGCTGAAACTTCATGCTAGTGAGTCCATAATTTAACAGGTCAACCAAGGTCTTCTGTGCAAGAAAAAAATCATCTGCTTTATGTTCTTTAAGTTCTGTAAGATTACAACTCCTATGGGAGTTTGGGGCAAGCAATAAATGGCACTCTTTTTTCCATTAGAGCTCTAAACCAATAATATTACAGAGAAATTTAAAAATTATGAAAAGGGAGGAGTGTCACCTACAAATTAATAGAGGCTTGAGGGACTTATCAACCAGTCACACTGTACAGAATATATTTTGATCCTGATTCATACAAAGTTTAGAGTAATTTCTTGAGACTCTGAAGGAAATGTAAAACTTACTGATATTTGACATTATGAAGGAATTACCGTGATAATAATATTAAAACTATGCTTTTTTTATATCCTTGTCATTGGGAGACACATATTGAAATATTTACAGATGAAATGATGTCTGGGTTCCAAATACTGGTGGAGAGGGGAAAGCATGAGAGTAGAGATGAAACCAGGTTGGCCATAAGCTAATGGTATTTGAAGCCAGGGGATGGGTTCATGCTATATTGTTCTTCTAGGATTATATGTTTGACGTTTTCCATAAAAGATGTTTTTTAATAGAGAACAAAATATCACCTTTTTTACTGATAAAGATGAATTTGGAGAATGTGGCATTACTCATGGGCTTCCTGCTGAGCCCTGAATTAGGTGGACTTGGCCACTTGGCACAGGTGGGCCCTGACAATCACAGGTCTCTTAGTGCACACAGCCTGTTAGAATAGCTCACAGTGATATTAAGTCTAGGGTCCTGAGTTCGGTGGTTATGTCTTTGTCTTTGCCCCAGTAGCCCCTCCAAGCTCAGTCAGCCATCTGGCAAATGTGAGCTGGTGGATACCAGGGAGACGGGGCCAGGATGGCAGCCTAGCACAAATTCAGCCTCATCTTCATCCTTGAAAAAGAATTCATATCATATGCCCTGTAGGGGAGAGTCGGGGGAGAAGACCTGTAGTGTCATCTTTGTGCGTGCCAGTGGTAAGTGGAAAGTATTGATCAGAGGGGGACTCTATTGCACAAGAAGAAAAATATGAAGATTTAATTAGTAAAAATAAAAGAAGTGAAATCAGCACTTTGGAGAAATGTGTACCAGCCAGAGTCCTCTTGCAGGTAAAGAATAATACACAGGAAAGAAGCCAGCAGAACTGTAGAATATTTTGACATCTTCTTACCTCAAAAGTAAAATGATCCAAGGACACAAGAGAAATTTGATCCAATGGAGCAAAGTTCCTACTGAAGCTGCCTTGTATATTCATAATCTATGGTTGCCTTGGCAATGGACCCTTAATCTCATGGAGATGGCAGTATAATGAGACACGCCACAGTAATTAGACTGCAGTGGGTCTAGTTGGCTCCCTCTTGGGAGAAAGTCTGAGAAGGAGCTGGTAGGGTTTCAGCAGCCAACAAATTAAATGAGCTCTTGAAGGAAAGAATTTGAAAGATTTACTAAATAGTAGATTTGAACCTGATGCTCTAGAGTACTTCTAGGTATGATACTTCTCCTATTGACTTTGAGGTTGGTGTAAATAATAAATCACCTAGTGGCATGCCCATTTTATCTGACCCATTCCACCTGATGGCATTTCTTTCCAAGATAACATAAACCAGGAAAAAGAGGAATCCCATTCTCCAGATAACCTGTGTATTGGCTTGAAATGAAACAGTTTTGGTAGCCTGCTAATTTGATTAACCTCTCTACCCCAGGATAGTAGACCAGACAAGAGGATAGGATGTCAACAACTTGGCCACAAATAGGGTGTAACTTATTGTCCATGGGAACCATAATAATACAACTCAACTTTTCCACTCTGAAATGGATGCTCTGGGCGAGAACAGTGGTCCACATAGATAAGTGGATTAAATATCTGGGAGTGAGCACACTCCTGCTATTTTTTCTTTGACTGTTTTTCTTCCTCAATTTCAGGTATATGAAACAATTGGACACAGTGGTACCACTTTGCTAGCAGAAGTGTTTCTGCCTATTCCTGAAACTACCGTTGTCACTGGAAGGGCTCCCATTGAAGAAGTGGAGTTTAGCAGTAACCAGCATGTGACACTGGACCACGAGGGAGTTGGAAGTGGTATGGAAAGCTAATTATTATTAGTGGCTCACGATTTTACTGTCAGTTTTGAACATAGCTTTTTTTTCTTCATTTTCAAACAACCAGCTAATTATAAAATTGCTTTCAGAAATTCAAATTAAAATGATGATATGCAATTTTTTGCAGTCTTTTTTTGTATACTGTTGGTGGCCAGTAAATTCATATATCTAGGCAATATAAAGTAGTTTGACAATGTGGATAAAGACCTTTAAAATGCCTTTAAGACTTAATTTTTCTTCTAGGAATGTTTTGTAAGGAAATAATTTGAAACGAGGACAAAGCTTTGTGCATAAAAAAATGTACATCATGGTATTATTCATAAGGCTGAAAAAATTGAAAAAACTTAATTGTAATAGGTATATTATTAATTAATATTATCTCTCTTATCCCCTATAACTGTGATTAGATAGATGACGTACCTTCTCTGTTCACCATGTTTCTTAACCTCCATAATATACCTTGCTATCTTTTTCTTTCACTACTGTATTCTGTAAAACTTTAAATCTGTCTTCCAAGTCATGAATTCACTCTTTGGCTGTGTCTAATCACTGAAGCTCATCACTCAGTTTTTCATTTTAATTATTGCATTTTTCACCTCTAGAAATTCTATTTAGTTCTTTTCCAATCTGTCTGGTCAGTTCTGATAACGTTTGTCCTTTCCTCCGACTCTCAATCATTTCATTTCTTTTATTCAGTCATTACTTCCTTTATTTTTAAAAACATATTACACATACTTTTTAACATTCTGTATCTGATCATTTCAATACCTACCTGCTTATTGTTTTGATTCTGTTGCCCCTTATTTATGGTGGCTTGTTTCCTTATGTGTCTAGTGATTTTCTATTGTGAGCTCGTATCTGGATATGTATCTGCAAGAATTCTTTGAGGCTCAAATCCAATCGCCAACCTGCAAGTCTGGAGATCTAGGCTTTAGTTCCAGCTCTCATACTGATAAGGTGTGGCACCCTAGTAATCATGTAATCTCTTTGAATATCATTGTCTTCATACATAAAATGAATCTAAAGATACCTCCTTTAATGTGTTTTAGGGTTATTTTGAAGACTAAAGTGGACGTTCAGTTTGAAGGAAAGATCTTTGAAAAATACAAAGATGCTCTTACAGCGTAATAGTGGTTCTGTTTTGTGCTGCTAATATTAACTGGAACTCCAGGGCCTGCAGTCGCTATATTTAGTGCTTGAAAATCTTTCCTTCCTTGAGATTAAACAAACTGCTCCGAGACTTTTTATCATTTATTTCCAATCGGTAGAGGCCAGATAAGTAAGTGAGGCTTATGGTTGCCCAGTAGTTTAAGAGTAGCTGAGGTGTGTTGAGTGGCCACGGTCTTCCAGGCACTAAGTGCTCTGACGTGTGGCTCCTCACTAGGGCGTATCCCCACCCTCAGGCACTTGAACTTACTCTTTCTGCCAAAAATGCTCTTTCCCAACATGTCTCCATGTCTCATTTCCTCCTTTTCTTCAGGTCTTTATCCAAAAGTCCCCTCTCATGGAGCCTCTGCTGCCACCCCATCTAGAAGTTCAGCCCTTCCCCGCCCCCCCAAATGCACATTTTCTATATATGTTCCCTAATTTATGGTTTCTCCTCCACATTTATGCCTCTCTAATGTACCACATTTTCCTCTTTTTTTATTTTATTTTTTTATTAACATATAATGTATTATTTGTTTCAGGGGTACAGGTCTGTGATTCACCAGTCTTACACAGTTCACAGCACTCACCATAGCACATACTCTCCCCAATGTCCATCACCCAGCCACCCCATCCCTCCCACCCCCCTCCACTCCAGCAACCCTCAGTTTGTTTCCTGAGATTAAGAGTCTCCAATGGTTTGTCTCCCTGTCCAGTTTCGTCTTGTTTCATTTTTCCCTCTCTCCCCCTGTGATCCTCAGTCTTGTTTCTCAAATTCCTCATATCAGTGAGATCATATGATACTTGTCTTTCTCTGATTGATTTATTTCGCTTAGCATAATACCCTCTAGTTCCATCCACGTCATTGCAAAGGCAAGATTTCATTTTTTGATGGCTGCATAATATTCCATTGTGTATATATACCACTTCTTCTTTATCCATTCATCTGTTGATGGACATCTAGGCTCTTTCCATAGTTCAGCTATTGTGGACATTGCTGTTATAAACATTGGGGTGCATGTGCCCCTTCAGATCACTACATTTGTATCTTTGGGGTAAATACCCAGTAGTGCAATTGCTAGGTCGTAGGGTAGCTCTATTTTCAACTTTTTGAGGAACCTCCATACTGTTTTCCAGAGTGGCTGCACCAGCTTACATTCCTACCAACTTCTTATCAATTCTTTTTAAAATCTTTTTAAATTTTCATCTTCACAGACATATTTCATCCCTTCATTGTATTTACCCTTATTTTTGTGTATATATATATATTTTTTTTTTCTTTCTTTAAAATTTTGGGAGGCAATGTCTTCTAACAGACCAAAATACACCCAAAATCTATTGTGTGACTCTGTTCTGTTCACCAGACTAATCATATTTTTTTTTCCTTTCTTTTCCCCCCAGTTTCAGATCTCTTCTGATTTGTTTAGTGTATATTTTTCTAGGGTCGTTGTTACCGTTTTAGCATTTTCTTAGCATTTTGTTCTCTCATTCATCTATTCTCCTCTGAACAAAATGACAAGATGGAAAAACTCACCTCAAAAAGAACAAGAGGCAGTACTGACTGCCAGGGACCTAATCAATACAGACATTAGTAAGATGTTGGAACTAGAATTCAAAATAACAATGACAAAGAGACTAGCTGAGCTTGCAAAAAGCATAGAAGATACTAGAGAATCCCTTTCTGAAGAAATAAAAGAACTAAAATCTAACCAAGTAGAAATCAAAAGGGCTATTAATGAGGTGCAATAAAAAATGGAGGCTCCAACTGCTAGGATAAATGAGACAGAAGAGAGAATTAGTGATATAGAAGACCAAATGATGGAGAATAAAGCAGCTGAGAAAAAGAGATAAACAACTACTGGATCACAGGGGGAGATTTGAGAGATAAGTGATACCATAAAGCGAAACAACATTAGAATAATTGGGATCCCAGAAGAAGAAGAAAGAGAGAGAGGGGCAGAAGGTATACTGGAGCAAATTGTAGCAGAGAACCTCCCTAATCTGGGGAAGGAAACAGGCATCAAAATCCAGGAGGCACGCCCACATCTAATAGTAAAACTCACACGTTCCTCTTATTTCTCTTATTTATTGCCTGCCTCCCTTGCTGGAATATAAACTCCTTGAGAACAGAGATTCTCATCAGTTTTGCTTCTTTACTGCAATCTGCAGTCCCTAGAATAGTGCCTGGCATGAAGGAGGGGCTCAAATGCATATCTGTTGACTGAGTGAATGAATGGAGGTCTTCATTGTCATCTTTTTTAGGAGGTACTATTTTTATCCCTATTTTATACATAAAGAAACGAAGGCTCGGAGAAGTTAAGCAATCTGTTTGTGGTCACACAGCTGTTAAGTGGCAGAACCAGAACAGGCACACAGATGTCCCACTCCGCAGTGCCTCATTCATTCTGTAAGGCCTACATACTGCTGTCAGAGCTAGAACCAAGCAGCCAATGCTGAGCGTCATTGCCTGAAGAAGTTCAGGGATGCTGATCGGAATTATGTTCCATCCTGCCAGCCCTATAGCCCCTCCATCCCACTTGACTGTCTGCTTTCCTACCAGGGCTGGGCTCGCTCCCTTTTCCTCAACAACGTCTGTGTAATCTGGTGTTTCCCTAGGAGTGCCCTTCTCATTTGAAGCGGATGGTAGTAATCAACTGATTCTAATGACCTCGGGGAAGGTGTCCAACGGTGTGGCCTGGGCCATTGGAGAAAATGGGATCCCTTTAATTCCCCCACTGTCACAGCAGAACATCGGATTTAGAAGGTATTGTGTGTCTAGAATAAATGCATAGTAATGTCAGCATTTGCATTCATGACATGGGAGGGAGAAGCTTGCAATGTCACATTCTTTCCTTTTATTCTCATGTGCCAGTATTTTCAGGGTCTTTTTATTGTTCTTGAGGTAAGAATTAAAATATTAATAGCCTAATAAATATTAGATGTTCAGCAGTGTCAGAAACAGCAAAAAGCACTTCACCTTATTTAATCTCTCCAGTAACTCTATGAAGGTTTCCCGTCCCCTTTTTATAGATGGGGGAAGTGCATAGCATGTGTATACGTGGTCCTCAGTGTGAATGAGGATGGTTGCAGAACCTTCTGGTTATTATAAAAGTCTCTATGGTCAGATCTCTTCCTTAATTGCTAACTCCTTAGGTTCCTACCAGAACAGAAGAAAAGGCACTCTGGGCCTCCCCCATTTCTCCCCTAGGCTGGTCCCACCTCCTTGTGGCTAGTGCCTGCCCAGGCAGCCTGGCCTACGGGAGTCAGGTGGCCTGGGCTCGATTCTTGCTTCCGTCCTGCCCCAACAGATGTGCCTTGAATTGATCTTTTGCCCTTCTAGGCCTCAGGTGCCTCCACTCTAAAACCAAAGGACTTACCCTGATCATCGAGAAGACACTCCAATTCACAGGATGTCATTTATGACACGAGTGAAAACAGAGTGGGGCTCATTTTGTTCCCTTTATGTCCTCTCCGCCCCGATTCTGATGCCTGTGTCCCTGGGACAAGCACAGGGAATGCTGCTCTGTGCTTTTGCAGTCAGGAGACCGGCAGCCACGTCCCGTGGAGGCCTTGGGGTATAACCATGACAGATGTATCCATTCCACTGAGTTCCATGCCAGGGATGAAAGCTCCAACTCCTCAGGAGAGGGGGTCAAGCCCAGCGTGAGTAACAAGAAATGCAGTGCTGCTAACGAAGCCCCAACTCACTGTTGCCAACAACCCCGGGCCTCCTGGCAACTCGGGCATGTCCAAAGTTGGTGCTTCAATTAGTTGTGCGTTTAAGTCCCCAGTTATGTGGAGAGCGAGGCACGAGGCAGATCTAGCCTGAATCCCGGGATTCCAGGGATGGGGGGCCACATCATACTTCATTTTGTTGTTTGTTTTATTGAGATGGAACTGACACAGAACATCATATAAGTTTAAGGTGTACACCATAATGATTTGATTAATGTGTATATTGTGGAATAATCACCCAAATAAGTCTAGTTTGTATCCATCACCATGCATAGTGACAAATTTTGTTTTCCTTGCCGTGAGAACTTTTCAGATCTATTCTCTCAGGACCTTTAAAATGTAAAATACAGTATTGTTAACTATGATCGCCATGCTGTACATTAGACCTCCCAAACTTATTTATCGTATGACTGGAACTTTTGACCTTTTGACCCCCTTCACCCATCCCCCTCTCTAACCCCACCTCTGGCAACCACCAGTCTGTTCTCTGTTTCTACAAGTTCTGTTTTTTTAGAATTCCATATATAAGTGAAATTCTACAATATCTGCCTTGCTCAGTGTGACTGATTTCACTTAGCATAATGCCCTCACGCTCCATCCATGTTGTTGCAAATGGCAGGATGCCTTCTTTTTTACGGCTGGGTAATATTCTATTATGTATCCATACCACATTTTCTTTATCCCTTCTTCCACAGATGGACAGTTAAGTTGTTTATGTGTCTTGGCTATTATAAATAATGCTGTAATAAACGTGGGGGTGCAGCTACCTCTTCAGGATAGTGATTTTGTGTCCTTCAGATATATACCCAGAAGTGGAATTACTGAATCATACAGCAGTTCTACTTTTAATTTCTTGAGGAACCTCCAGTGTTTGCACCAATTTACATTCCCACCGACAGTGCACAAAGTTCCCTTTTCTCCACATCTTCACCAACACTTGGTATCTCGTGTCTTTTTGATGATGGCCATTCTAACAGGTGTGAGGTGATATCTCACTGTCGTTTTGATTTGTGTTTCCCTGGGAGGGGTGATGTTTAGCACCTTTTCATGTCCCCACTGGCCATCCGTATGTCTTCTTTGGAAAAATGTCTCTTGTGGTCCTCTGCCCATTTTTTAATTAGATTTTGTGTTATTACTATTGAGCTATGATTCCCTGTATATTTTAAACCTTAACTCCTTATCAGACTTGTTTGCAATTATTTTCTCTCCCCAGTCGCCCTTCTCTATTATCCCTATAACATACTTAATAGCAGTCATCAAGTAAAGAAAAATGGCACAACTCCTTTCTTATCAGATTTTCCTCACATAAACAGTAAGAGCCTCTCTAAACAGGGCTGTTCCTGGGATTTTGTGGGCCTAAGGCAAACTGCCCTGGGAACATATCCATCTCATGGCATTCACTTTTTTTCCAGTGCTTTGAAGAGGGCAGATGCCATCTCATCTATTGGCACATCTGGACTGACAGACTTGAAAAAGTTGGCCAAGTGGGCGGCAGAGTCCAAGCTCGACCCGAACGACCCCAACAATGCCCCTTTGATGCAGCTAATCTCGGTAATGTGGTGGGAGAACTGTGTGCACACCCCCATTTCTCGAGCTGGGGTGATCATAATAGAAATGGCTCAGCCTGTGGGCATGTGGGTGGCTCAGTCATTAAGCGTCTGCCTTCGGCTCAGGTCATGATCCCAGGGTCCTGGGATCGAGTCTCACATCAGGCTCCCTGCTCAGCGGGAAGCCTGCTTCTCCCTCTCCCACTCCCCCTGCTTGTGTTCCTGCTCTCGCTGTCTCTCTCAGTCAAATAAATAAATAAAATCTTAAAAAAAAAAAAAAAAAAGAAATAGCTCAGCCCTTCACACGCATTTTCTTTCACATGGTGTTCTTTCATAGCATTTAAGAACATGAGGGCTGGGTTGAATGACCGGTTTAAGGTCAGGCTCTGCCCCGTCTGGCTCGTGCTTTCTAGGCACTCTGATGCCATCACAGTGTGGCCATGAGGACATGCACTGCTGCATTTCCACACTTAGCTGGGCACACAATTGGTGTGCAATCAATAATAGTTGTTACTGTGGTGTTGTTGTTACTCTCATCTCTAACTTCTGCAAAACCCTAAAGAGAGGTCTTTAGGTCTTTTGGCCCCTCCTATGGAGAGGAACCTGAGTGCAGCCGCTCAGAGTCATTGCTCGAGCTCACACGACTGGTGAGGACTCGGGTCCAAGTCGATCTGATTTCAGAGCATGTGGTCAGTCCATCACACCTGGAACAGCTGATAGGAGTGTTTTCAGAAATGGTGGTTATGTTTTCCTGTTTGATGGTTAATTAGATTATCATTTAGGTTTCATTTAAGTATGTCTGAGATAAATTGCTTGTGTCTATCATAACATTCAAAATTCTTTCTTCAGTGAATTTATAAATAAAATGGAACATTAGTCAGTAAATGATTTTTCTTGGTGGCAAATACAATTGTTTTTACGCCCAAGTTCATAATTCCCATAAAAACATAATAAACAAGTAGATGATCCAGAAAGTGACCACAGCAACACATTCTGTGATCAAATTCATTTGTGTGAGTTCATCAGCAGGGGAACTGTAACCAGGATAACATGTTCATTTCTGTCCTTAAATTTCTTGTAAGGACAATTTTTAAGATCTACTCTTAGCACCTTCCAAACATACAATGCCATATTATTAACTATAATCATCATGCTGTACATTACATCTCCAGGACTTATTTATGGATTGTCATTTTTTTTAAAGATTTTTTATTTATTTATTTGACAGACACAGCAAGAGAGGGAACACAAGCAGGGGGAGCGGGAGAGGGAGAAGCAGGCTTCCCACTAAGCAGGGAGCCCGATGTGGGGCTCGATCCCAGGACCCTGGGATCATGACCTGAGCCGAAGGCAGACGCTTACCCACTGAGCCACCCAGGCGCCCTCTGTCCTTAAATTTCTAAGATAAGTCTCAAAGCAAGCTTTGGTTTATTTTGATTTTTATCTTTATAAGCTCTCCTTCCAACATGATACTTCTTAGTGTGACTAAAAGAAATATTGGAAAGAATAGGCCATATTACCTAGAGCATAGTCTATTCCGTGTAGAGTTTTCAAATCACGTTTGGATTACTATCTTTTTTTTTTTAATATTTCATTTATTTTTGCAAGAGAGAGCGAGCGAGCATGAGTGGGGAGGAGAGACACAGGGAGAAGCAGGAAGCTGAGCAGGGAGCCTGATGTGGGGCTCTGTCCCAGGACCCCGGGATCATGACCTGAGCTGAAGGCAAACGCTTGACTGACTGAGCCACCCAGGTGCCCTCGATTACTATCTTTAAGTCAGCGGTAATATAATACAAGTGTCAACTCCATGTTTTTCTTTTAAACTATTTGTCTTCCCATAGAAGGACAGAACACAGGGATGCCTTCCTGACTAGTCTCTTTTTAACGGATTTTCACAGCAGGATCACCTTTCCCAGTGCAAAGCCCCAGCAAATCTCTGCTCCCTGGCTTTCCTTCTGCGAGGAGGAGGGTGCCACTGGCAAAGCCCCCAGCAGAGGGGCAAGCAGACACCTGGGCAGAGTGCAGCCCACCTGCTCAGCCTCTCAGTGGTACCCTGAAACCATCCTTTTGGTGCCAGTGTAGGGAGGTTGGCGCCCAGAACCATCTCTGGCTCTCTCTGCTCACTGACCAAGGCCATGAGGTGCTGTTCAGAGATAGAAGAGCATGGCCCTGGAGCCAGGGAAGCTGATCAGCTGATTCTGGGACCTGATCTACATGTGTGCATAAATATATTTTTTAAATATTCAAAATATTTTGTTAAATATATTTTTCAAGTTATAGTAAGTTATTTTTAAGTCTTTTAATATGCAATATATTTTAAATATATTTTAAATACATATATTAGATTTCACATACACTGTGTATATAAGAATCCTATTTCCAATAGGCACCTACTAATACACTGATACAAATTTCTCACTTTTCAGGCTGTAGATTTGCGTAACACCTATGAGGGAAGCATGCATGCCAAAAAATGAAAATGATTTGCAGTACTTTTTATAGCTAGCACAGGAATAGAATAGCATCTGCCTTATTACTGTTATATTGTAGTGCATTTTGTCCTTAAATGAAATGCGGGACGTTTCACATCTCAGTCCACAACTATTCAGCTCCCATTCCCAAAAGCTCCATGCTGGGTTTCTTCAGATGCAATCCGCCTGCCATCTAAAGTTGTGTCTCTTGTTTTCTGTAGGTTGCTACCAGCGGTGAATCCTATGTCCCTGATTTCTTTCGCCTGGAACAGCTGCAGCAAGAATTTAACTTTGTTTCAGATGAGGAGTTGAATAGATCCAAACGATTCAGGCTTCTTTGTCTTAGAAGCCAAGAGGTGCCAGAATTCCGAAATTATAAGCAAATTCCAGCATATGACCGAGAAATTATGGAAAAAGTATTCCAGGTAAGAAATTGCCATGGAGGAGTTAATGCCATAATAAAATACCGCCGTACCATTTGGTATACTATTATGTGTGTGTTTTCTTGCTGTCATGTTCTCAGTAGCCATACTGGTTTCTCATTTATAGCACTTAACGTTTCCATTATTTTTCTTAAACTTAATGTTTAAATAATCTCTTTGCCCAATATAATGACATATGAACTAAGAAAAATTAGGGTTGAAAAGTATCTTAAGTGTTACTATGGGAAATTATCCTGCCACGCTGTTCCTGTTGGGAATTCAGTGCCAGTTTAACCCATTAAGTATTTACCAAGCACAACGCTTGGTTAAGCGCTGGGGGGAGCTGTTGGGGTCTCAGCCGCCCTGGGTGGGCAGGGCACACAGGAGGAGGGGGCCTGCAGGTGGGGAGCCTTTGAGGAGCTACAGGCAATAAGGGTGTGTTTGGGGCGGGGTGGGGGAGGCGGGCAGGGACAGCAGGCCAGTGAAAGCCAGACAGGCAAGTTAGTGTTTGATGAGGTAAATGAAGAGCCATTAGAAATTGATACCAGTATGATTTTTTTATGCAGAAAGTGTGGAAACTATTGGAGAATATTTTTGGTTACTTGGTTCTTCTTTGTATTAGTTTGGATCTGTGATGGTGAGTGATAAAAAGCCAATTTAAGCTACTTCAGGCACTAAGGGGCGTTTATTGGATGATGAAATGCCAAAATAGACTTAAATATCTAAAGAGGCATGAATGGCGGGGGTTCATCTATGCCTCAGTGACCCCTGGATCCAGAACCTAAACACGGCCAGGACTTTTCTCCATCTTGTCCCAAGTTTAAAAATCTTGGGAACAGCTACAGGGGCACCTGGGTGGCACAGTCGGTTGAGCGTCTGGGTCTTGATTTCGGCTCAGGTCATGATCTCAGGGTCCTGGGGTCCGGCCAGAGTTGGGTTGTGCTGAGCAGGGAGTCTGCTTGAGAATTCTCTCCTTCTCCTTCTTCCCCTTACCCCCCACCACACTCTCGGGTATACTCTCGTTCTAAAATAAATAAATCTAAAAAAAAACAAAACAAAAACAAGGAAGAGAGAGAGAAAGAAAGAAAGAAATCTTGGGAACAGATGGCTTGAGTTTCCCAGGCTGGGTTAGGAGCCACCTGGCGTATTCAGCTGTGACCAGCAAAGGACTGAAGCAGAACATGGCAGCTTCCTGGGCCCACGGGGGATTTTACTGATAGAAAGAGAGAGCATATTCAGCAGCCTAAGAAGACAAAGCTCACGCACCCTCTACTCTCCTCCAAGTAGGTGACCCGCATCAGCTGGGGCCAGGTGCTATTTACTATTTTTGTAATTGCTCCACTTAAAATAGAAAAGACAGAAATGTGAGCAGAGGCTTTGGCTGAGTTGCTTGGGTGAGCTTAGCATCTTGAACTATATTGAATCTCTCTGTTATCTCTGTAGCCTCTTTCTTCCTACATAAAGAGCTTAAGTTGTAATTGTTCTACAGAATTATCTTCTACTTATAAGCCAGTTCAGCCAACTGGTTCAAAAACCTGTATACTGCATCAAAGATCAATCTTGAACCAAAAATGAAGAGGAAGGTGGAAGAAACATTTAGAACCATAATTTATTACTTAAACCACAAGTGACAAATTCTCTAATCTCAAGATAAATTCTCTAGTCTTGCATGGGGGAGTACTAGTAATTTACAGTCATAAAATTATTCCTTTTTAATTTTAGGACTATGAGAAACGTTTACGAGACAGAAATGTAATTGAAACCAAGGACCACATAGATACCCATAGGGCCATAGTCGCCAAGTACCTCCAACAGGTAAGGAAAATCATTTTACAGAGTCCTCAGAGGGGGAAAATAACCAGCACCCTCACACTGGGGGGAGGGTGGTGTCTATTCTTCGAAGTTCTCTATGGGATACTTAAACGTCACTTAACCTCTCCAGACTTACTTGCTCATAATTACAGATACGAAATTAACAGCCATCTTCATCTTTTGAACATATGGAACACTGGGATGTATCTCAGTATATTATCAGTGGTTATCTTGAGTGGGGCATGATTACAAGGGACACAATTTCTAAGTCATGATTTTTCTCATATTTGAATGTTTGCATCATATCACCTTTGTAATGAAAATATTTTATAAACTACATACTAACTGCCCTGATGCACGAAAAACTCGAAATATCCTTTTGCCCTTCCTTCTTTTAATAAATTTAACTTGTAGGAAATGCTATAGTCACTAGAGTACATTTTTCCCACGCAAATGATCTACCCTGGGGGCTCCTTATAAAAAAGAAAAAACAATTTATGACATTTAAGAGGTCCTCTATTTAAGGAATAATTAGAAAATAAATCAGTCTGAATAGAGGAAGAAGTTAAGAATCTGAAATCTGTACGCTTCAAGATTGGTCCTATTTTTTCCAATTGTTCATTCATTCAGCAAAATTTCACTATCATCCACTAGGAACCTTCCCAGGTCCCACAAATATACCAGTGAATGAAACAGAACCCCCTCTGCCTTAGGAAGCTTACGTTAGTGAGCAAAGTAGGATGATTTCTATAGGAAGAGGTCAGCACCAGGGAGAAAAGTGCAGGTGCACTAGGGGGATGCACTGAGGTGTCACCTAGCGAGGTGAAAACTCGAAGGAGTCAAGGGAGTGAGCTGTGAAGTCTATGTACCAGGGAGATTTTAAATAAAACAATTGTCTGTCCTCAGGTTAGAGAATCAGTGATAAATCGTTTCCTGATTGCAAAACACCATTTTCTTCTTTCGGACTTGATCATAGAAGAAGAAGTTCCCAATATCAGGTAAAAGCAAACAAATCTTTTGTTTCTTATAAATATTCTTTCTATTGTATTATATTAAAATTTTCATGTACATAAAAGATGTTTATCCTTGTATGGTCCACATTTGGGCCCCCAGTAATGCTGGGAACTGGTAAAACCTGATTAACACCTCATGGTTACATTAGTTGGGGGTTTTGTTGAACAAGTCTCACGAGATGCTCTCTATCACGCCCAGTACACACCATCTCATCTCTCACTGTGCGCAAGTCAGCTCCGCAGGCCTTTGCCGGTTCCCCGCTGCAATCAGATTAAGTCTGACAGCATTTCCCCCCTGCTTTCTACCTCCCCCTTCCAGTCTGTCCCTCACTCCCCCACACACGCGGGGCAGAGGGGGTGGCTCAGAATAAGCATTGGGGTTCCAGGGGGTGGGGGGAGGCTGAGAGCTGCTGTGTGTTTGGTGAGGGGGCAGGGGCAGCAGGGAAAATGGATATTTACATAGAAGATGGGATTTAATTGCATTTGCTTGATTGTCTCCCTGTTATTTAGAATAATCGAGTAATTATCTCAACTCAAAGTGGAGGCATAAAAGATGAAAAATAACTTTCATATTGGTGGCCCCATACAGTGCACTGACTTCCCAACCTGTTCTGTGATTAAATCTCTTGGTCTCCTAAAAAGTTTATTTCCTATGCATGTACTTTCTCTCCACCACCAAGTTGGGAAGGAGACAAAAAAATGTCTATCCATGGCAACCCCTTTCTTTGGCTTGGCCTCCATCCATATCCAGGAGGGAGGCTATACCCACAGACACTCATGCAAACCCTCCCTCTTTATTCCAGGCCCAGAGTCCAGTCACTGAATGTATTTTTTCAGTCATGAAAATTATACTTTAGAATAGATGGTGATTTTTCATGCTGTTTTTCCATTTCTTTTCTTTCTTTTTCTTTTTCTGCTTTACTTTCTGCATTAAGTTCTGAAGGCTCAGGGTATGTTCTTTCTTCTTTTAATTTTGGTTTGTTCTTAGCATTAAACTAAGATGTTTCTATATCTGATGGTCCCAACCACCAAGATGTTTCCATGCTGACTGCTAGCAGGGCGGCAAAGTCTCCTGAGAAGAGCCACCTCTGGGGGAGGGGAGGAATTTTGACAAAGAGAAGGGATGTGCCATGTTAGGACCCTCTGGCAAAGGTGTCTCTCAGAGGTCCCCAAGTCTGGGTTAGGTGGGTATCCTGGCAGAGTGATTAATAAGATGGGCTTAATTTACAACAACATGAACCTTGAGGGCATTATGCTAAGTGAGATAAATCAGACAGAGAAAGACAAATACTGTATGATCTCACTCATATGTGGAATCTGAAAAAGCCAAACTCATAAAAACAGAGTAGAAGGGTGGTTACCAGTGGCCAGGGGGTGGGAAAATCAGGGAGATGTTGTTTAAGGATATAAACTTGCAACTAGTGATTAAATAAGTTCTGGAGATCTCAGGCATAGCAGAGTGAATACAGTCAATACTGATCATAAACTTCAAAGTTACCAAGCGCCTTGATCTTAATTGTTCCCCCCCCCAAAAAAGATAATTCTGTGAAGTTATAGAGGTGTTGGCCTACACACTGGCAGCCATATTACAATATGTAAATGTATCAGACCAACACACCGTATGTCTTAAATTTACAGTTATATGACAATTACATCTCAATAAAAATAAATTAAAAATAGTAAAATGCAGATAATGAGTCACACACAGAAAAAAGATTTGCAATGTCACTCTCCTCACAGTCTTTTTTTTGGGGGGGAGATAGTGATTTTTCATAACTTTCCATTATATTAATATGTAATGGGTCTGCTCTTGTTTTAAGGGAGTTAAAAATAAATATATGTCAGTATTTTCAAAAGAAGAAGGTGGCTGTTTAGTCAGAGTGAGCCAAGTTGCAGCCCCAGCTCCCTCTTACTGAGGAGCCTTCAGCAAATCCTGTCGCCTCCCAGTTTCTTTATGTGAAAAATGGGGTAAATGTGCCTCTTGTCAGGATTAAAAATAGTCTCTGTAAGGCACCCAGCACTCTGCTTGATCCATAGAAGACCCGCAGGGGAGCAAGTGGGAGCCCGTCGGGGGCCGTGGCCTCCCCAGCCAGCATCTGGCCCTCGGAAGGAGGCTGCTCGGCCCTGTCCCGCGCAGTCTGGCCCCATAGCGTCAACCTGCAGATCCAGACACGTCTGTGCCTCTGTTCAGTCTCTGGGCTGGACTTTAATGATCTGCTTCGCGGCCCTTTCTCTCGCCATGACTCACTGCCCGTGCTCCTATCCTCCTGGAAGTGTTTACAGGATTTCGCCTCAGGGAAAGGGAGACAGGAGAGGGATCCTCCTGGCCCACCCCTTCCTCCTGCAGAATCACTGCCATCATGCCACCCTGTCTTTCCAACAGCTGCCATTTTAGGGCATCCACCCAGTGCTAGACCACAGTGCCGGGGTGCTTTCCCTTTATCCTCTTCATTACCCCAAGAGGTAGGTATGATCATCCCCATTTTACAGATGATGAAACAGAGACAAAGAGGTGAGATAATGTGCCCAAGGTCAGTGAGCGGAGCCAGGAGTCCCACGGCTTTGTCTAACTCCAGAGGCAGAGGTACCCCTGGAAGTGCCCAAGGCTGTGAACATCACCATGTGAATGGAGCAGGTTAATGCGTGCTCCAGGGTTCAGGAGAGGGCGCCCCCTTCCAGCTGGTGTGGCTGGAGCCCTGGGGAAGGGAGACACCAGCCCTGAAGGGGCGGACGAGGAGGAAGTGGGGAGGGCACCCATGCACAGGACTGGCCTGGCCGAGCAAAGGTCAAGAGCAGGCAGAGCACACGCACATTTGAGGGATGAGCAGGCAGAGCACAAGGCGGCGGGAAGCAAGAGGGGCCCAAGCACACTTTTCTTCCTCTGATCAGTAGCAGTTAAAATCAGTGTTAAGGACCCACACCAGAGGATCTCCCCAATCACGGGAGAATTTCTTTGACGATTTCCACCCTCCTTAAAAAGACAAGAGTTTTTCAGGGGCCTTTGAGGGCCCCTTGGGGAAGAGTTTGGGAAATTGTCTCACAGCTCCAGACCTATCCTTTCCTCAGAGTCCTAATCCTGTTCTGTAATCATTAGCTTTCTGGGGCTAAGCCTTTTCAAGCTGGCAGAACAAAAGCGACCACTGAGGCCAAGGAGAAAAGGTCGGAAGAAGGTGACAGCCCAAAACCTGTCCGATGGAGACATAAAGGTGCTGGTGAACATCATCCGGGCTTATGACATTCCCGTGAGGAAGCCCACAGCAAGGTGAGAGCCCTCCAGATGGCCCTGGGATGGAGAGTACAGGGTCCCAGCCAAGTGGTTCACTTCTTTGTAGCATGTCCACCCCCACGTTGAACATAGTAGTTGATCATGGGGGCTAGGGGTGAGGGGCGGTCTTACTGAAGCCAAAACCCTATTGGTTGCAAGTAAGAGAACCAACTCAGTCTATTTAGGCTAAAGAGGGGGTTCATTGGGAATATCTCAGAGAACTCAAGGTTAAGAGGTACAGCTGAACTACATGGTGGACGGTGGATGGTAAAAGAGTGAGATGGTTCTTCGGAGGCCCATTGCTCTCTTGGCTTGCTTCCCTCTGTGGGTCTGCTTCATCTCCACGTGAAGGAAGTGGTCCTTTCAGCCACGGTACCATCCACCAAGCATCAGCTTCTCAGGAGACAAACTGAAGGTCCTAACTTGGGTCAGGTGTTGATCCATGGTCTAATCACTTATAGCCAGAGAGGCAGGGTCCCCAGGCCCTGGCCTGAAGGTGGGGAACGGTTCTCAGAGAAGTGGGTGTGAGCTAGGCAGATACCCGAGAGGTGTATGTCCTAGGTTCTAAACACACATGCTTTGAGCATAAAAATGTGACTTCCCTTTTATCTGCTCCGAGACATGAGTGATGCCTACTACGTTTCACTACACTGGGGCAGTGGGGAACCCCCAACCAGGGTAAGGTGAGCCTGAGTCTCTTACCCCCTTTAGAGCACGAATTAAAGAAAGAAAGAGCAAAAATTAAAACTTCTACCCGCTGGTACCCTTGCCCATGTAATGAGGAAGGCTGATCTTTCCTGTCCATTCACCAGCTTCCCCGAACTATGCTAAGGCTCTTTCATACAGATTATTTCACTTACTTCTCACTACTGTTAATATCTCCATTTTACAAAAGGGAAAATGTGTCGGTGGCTTGTCCAGGGTCACCCAGCGTCATCTGATTCACTGAAGAGCACCGTTCTGGCCTTTGGCATCTAGGATCTTCCTTTTAAATTTATCCCCCATCCATTATTTTACCCTTTTTTTTCTTTTTTCTTTCTTTCTTTTTTTTTTTACTGCCTAACTCTTCCACCCACTCCAGAACATCTGATCATCACCATTTCCAGCATTTGGTTACTAGTAAATGTCCATTTAAGCTCTTGAATCTGTGCATAACATTGCTTCCTCGAGCCATAGCCCAACCCCTTCACCTTGATTGCATCAAAGCTCAACTGTGGGGAGAAAAGCTCTTTTTTAAAATAACATATAGGTGTTTCTCTTATTTTGGTCTCTACAGAATTTTTTTTTAAGTGTTGAACCATTCCGTTCAAATTACAAGGAAGCTTGGTTGATCCTCTGTGTTATACATTTCCGTGTAGGCTCATTAAGACAGCTCAGATATCAACGCTTGCATTAAGCCTGCCCAAATCTTCACCCTCTACCCTTGCATCCACTAGATTGAGTTTTTCATCTCCCTCTCTGGACTCTTCTGGCCCATGCCCATGCCTGTAGTCTAACGTGCCTCCCACTGGATTGTGATTATTTGTTTACATGTCTGCTGGCCCTTTCAGTGCATTTGATGCATCTCTGCAGCCCCAGAGTCTAACACAGGCCGCAAATATAGTAGGTGCTTCACAGATGTTTTTGTAATACTGTAATCAGTGGTGTTCCAGAGAGAAAGAGGGTTTCTCTGGCAGCTGTTGTCTTAAGTATTCCAATTCTATTGTCTCATGGTTTGTCTGATACCCTTATCTGTGAAAAGGAAAGACAGTCTGGTAGAAAGAGACAATTTATACTTTGGCCGGTAATGAATAAGAAATACTTGGTAAATTGTAAAGTTCAGTGCACATATGCAGGAGTGTCGTTAGGAGGAGAGGAGAGGTATCTGGGAGAGACTCTCTGGAGATGATCTTCATTTCTTTTTTTAAGAATCCCAAAAGGGATGGGGCACCTGGGTGCCTTAGTCAGCTAAGCATCCAACTCTTGATTTCGGCTTGGGTCATGATCTCAGGGTCGTGAGATCGAGCCCAGCGTCTGGCTCCATGCTGGACGTGGAGCCTGCTTAAGATTTTCCCTCTCCCTCTCCCTTTGCCCCCCTCTCCTCTACCTCCACCCTTACCCACTGGCTCCCCCCAACCCTGGTTCACGTGCATGCTCTCTTTCTTAAAAAAAAAGAAGAATCCCAAAAGGGAAAGAAGGCAAGAGCCATAGATCCTAACTCAAGCTAGGAATCTGTGAGGGTCTCTTTCCCAGGGCCTGGAGAGAGGGGTCTTACATGGGATATGTAGCTCACAGTTGTTGTAGAATGCAAGGTCACAGAGAATGAATGCAGTGGGAGGGGACCTGGGTGGAGACAGGGCAGGCTGGCCAGGGAGCTCAGGATTCTGCCACCTGAGAGGGACTGAGGCTCTCATTTGTCGGGGGAAAGACAGATTCCTCACTCAGGCACCCCATGGAGAGGAGGAGTGGGGAGAAGACCCTTTTGTCTGTTCCAGCCAGACATGCAGGGCGAGGGGTGGGAGCTGGGGTGGCTCTATTACTCACTAGGTCATGGAGATGACCCGAGCATACTAAAAGCTTTCTGAAGTGTCAACAGACTGTCACCAGAGCCATACCTCTTTGGAGAAGTCATCTTGCTGAGTATCTAATTTCTGTCCTGCATTTCTCCCTCCTAGCAAATTCCAGCAGCCATCAAGACCGTCACGGACTTTCAGTGAGAAGCATGCTGCCTCCCCGACCACACACAGCCCCACCCACAGCGCGGACTACCCCCTCGGCCAGGTGAAGTACCTGGATGCTGTGTGTCAGCTTAGATCCTTGCCCCTTCAGAACTGCCCAGAAACTATATCGTCTCTTTAATGCTTTATTTTCTTTGGAAACACACTACTTAGTCAACGTATTCTACCTCTGCCAAGAACAAAATAACTCAACGAGCCATTACGGACTTTAACACCTTGCTCTCCTCTTTAAGGTTTTAGTACGTCCTTTTGTAGAAGTTTCTTTTCAACGAACGATTTGCCACACAACTACAGCTGAAGGACCGAACCCCAGCTGGAATGAAGAACTGGAACTTCCTTTTAGGTGAGCGTATTTTCCTCTTTAGGGAAGTAGGATATTTTGAAGAAATGTGAATAAAAGGGAGACTCGGGGGTGAAAGTTTCTGTAGCTTGTGAGCCAGGACAAGATCCAGGAGTCTGACCCCAAGCCCCACACTGCTCCTCTGGTCTCACAACTAACTCCAGTCGAGAGTAAAATGGGAAAATGTCCAACTTTTGAAACTCGGGTTCACTGCTGAGACACCTCCATGCCTCTCCAGGCTCTGGCATCCTGCAGCCCCAAGATTCCCATTCCCTGGACCCCACAGTCCCTACACAGCTTTCCATCGTTCCTCATCTCCCTGACTCTGGAAGCTTCAAGTAAACTCCCCAGTCTGTAACTCCCTGCTTTCCATAATTACGCTTTCTTCCTCACCAGAAATACTACATAGGCATTTAAAACTTTAAGTGATTTTAGGTATTTAAAAGAGTCCTTATTTCAGATCTTGAAGCAACCTTAGAAATTACCTAGTGTGCCACTCTACTTTTATAGAAAAGAAATGAAAACCCAAAGATGGAAGGTGACTGGCATAAGGCCACATAGTATCGTAGAGATGGAGCAAGGATTAGAGCTGGTTCAGTCAGTAGAGAGGGACACATACCACTATTATGCACACAATGAGCATAAAGAATGAGAAAACATAAAGGCAGATGCTCAACAAAATACATGCAACAGCCCAGTATGGGCTGGACTCGGAACAGGTGATATTACAGGAGATGAACCTCATCCCTGCGCTGCTTAGTTAGCTATGGGAAAGTGAGTGGGAAGCAGGGACCATTCCAGCAGCCTTATAACACCAGGAGGTTTAAGACTGGGGCGTGGTCTGCTGGAGGCGCATCTTCTAGAGCCCAGTTGCTTAGGAAACCTGCATACTGACCGTACCAGTGTCAGCCAGAGCCCTTGAGTGTAGCCTGTCCACGAGCCAGCTCAGCCGTGGCCAGCTGGCTTCTCGCAAAGCTCACCACGCAGGCTGAGGTGTTGACAGGAGACTCGGCAGGACAAGCCAGCAGACAGGGGGCTTCTCTCTGTACGGAGCCTCCAGTCTAGGGCCCCTTCCACCTGAGTATAGGTATTATGTTAAAGCGTCTCAGTACAAAGGTAAATATTTGAAATGAAAGCACTGCTTTTAATCCTCATGTCTATGCTCCTATTTGAGTACTTTTCAGATTTGGGTATTTGAGTGCTCATTGTTTCTATCTTGCCCATTGTCATGGTCCCTGGTCACATGTGCCCATGTGCAGGGCCCCCAATGGGGATTACAGCACCACCGGTTTGCAGTCAGTGAGAGATGATGTGTTCATTAACATTTTTGATGAAGTGCTGAACGACGTCCTAGAGGTAAGCTCACAGTTTGGAGAAAGGCATCTGTACCCATTTTCACGTCCTCTACCTACTGTAAGTCCCTAACACATTCCGTCTTTGTGCTGGTTGACATGTTTCAGACCTGACATGTGTGAGCAGGAAAGGGAGAAGGGAGGAACAGAACTTGCTTTTTGATTTTCAGTAACTGCACTGGGTGGGTTGCCTACGTGGTCTTAATTCTAGAACAACCCTGTGAAGGAGACTGTAAAATCTCCAGTTTAGTGAAGGGGAAACTGAGGTGCAGAGGGATTGAGTGACCTTCCTAGGGCCACAAAACGATGAAGTGTCTGAGCCAGAATGGGCCATAGGTCTGTCTAACCTACCCCACGGGCTTCCGGCTACAGCCCAGCCATTTTCCTGGGGCCGGTTAATTACATGAGTGGCCGACGTTGCGTTGCTCAACAGTTACCGCTTCCCACCCGCTGCAGGATGACCGTCAAAGAGGAAGGGGAATCCACACCCATATTGAGAGACACTGGTTGGGAAGCGTGAAAATCCCATTTAGCACCATTTACTTCCAAGCCAAGGTAAGCATCCGACATCCAAATTCCATGGGGCTCGGGAACAGCTGCGTCCACTGCTCCTGTACCCTCCCCACTGAGAAAACCTATGCGGGAGCTGCCGTCGGCAAGATAAAAAGCCGTTGATCTTGGGTCATATTTGCGTGGCTTGTAAAACATCCATCTGCCTTAGAGTCAGGAGTTAATGGAGGACGGTTCCAGTCTGAGAATTTTTCTAACATTTAAGTAGAAGTGAAGCAGATGGTGGGATGGAGCAGAAACGTGTCAAAATGACCAAAGTGGAGTGGATGGATGCCTGAAAGTAACTTGAAGGGAATAGTCAGCACAGTGATGGCCCATGTAATCACGTGCATTCTATTAGTGCTTCTAGAGTGCTCCCCATTTCAGACACAGAAAACGGTTAGCAGAGACCCGTTCGACTAAGACACCCTTCTTCAGAGTATAGTGGTTTTGCTTAAGGAGACCCATTAGGTTAACAACTCTTGAATGATTTAGTAGCTCTAATCTGGGACAGTGAAAGATTCTGCAATGGCTTTAATATCCTGGTATTAAATCCATGGCAATGGGAGGCTTTGAGCCACAAACCTGTAGCTAATCTCCCACAGCCACAGAGAGAGCAGTTTAATCCCACACGTGATGACCACCCAGACCAGGTGTCTCCCGGGCCACAGTCTACAGCAAGACCCAGGCTTGGATGGATTGGAAGCTCAAGGATAATTGGAATTGCAGAGCCAAGATGCAATTCTCTCCCTAGACAAAGGGACAGTCTACAGGTGAAGCTTCCGTGATGTGCTGGCCAAAAATTTACATTTCCCTCTTTGAATCGATCTTAAATGAAAAAATTTTTTTGTTTAAGAGCACACGAGTTTGTAAACGCAACTGCCATGTTGTTTGGCATTGCTGAATTTCACATTTGGAAGGGTACTCAGAGGTAATTACTCCCAATCCCTTCTTGATAAATTAATCTCCTTTATTGTGGTAATGTCCATACTCTGCTTGAGTGCCTCTAGAAACAGGGAATGTAATCTCTTTGCCATAGCTGTATTATAAATTTCTTCCTTGAACCGTACCATAATCTGTGTGCTTCCTTATTTGTAGGTCCTGGTTTGAAGCTACACATAACAAGTCGAATCCTGACCCACAAATAACAGTAGGAGTAACTATATTACATGCCATTACTAGCTAGTTTGTACGCCACCTCAGTTAAACCTCACAACAACCCAGTCGGCTTTATTGTCCCCATTTTACAGACGAAGAAACAGAAGCCTAGAGATGTGAAGTTACTACTCAAATCCCAAAGCTTACAGCAGAGCGGGATTCAGCTTTTACCCACTTCCCACAATGCTCACATTGCGTATTCCTGGGGAGTGAGATTGGTAAACGGAGAGAACTATTCAACGTTGGGGTTTATACGTTTCAATGTTACTTTTGAGAATGATTTTATTACATTTGTCATTTAAAAGTTTTGTCTGACTCCAAAACTCGTGCTGTTCCATGCACCCGCAGCGGACATTGGGCAGGATCTGGAGACGCTGCTGGTTGTCACAACTAGAGCGGGAACTAGTGGTATCTTGTGGGTGGAGGCCAGGGATGCTGCAGACACCCCACAGTGCACAGGACAGCCCCCACCACACACAATCCTTAGGCCCCAAAGATCAGCTGTGCCCAGGCTGAGAAACCCTGTCTTAAATCCTGATGCTCCAGCTATCTGGAGAGAATACCCACTCCTTTCTGGGTCATCGGCCTAGTTGCCCCATCAGATGCACCTGGTTGTTTCAGCTGCACGTTTCACGGCATTGTTTCTGGATACTTTTTTTTTTTAAGATTTTATTTATTTATTTGTGAGAGAGAGAAAGAGCACAAGCAGGGGGGAGGGGTAGAGGGAGAAGCAGACTCCCCACTGAGCAGGGAGCCGGATGCGGGACTCGATCCCAGGACCCTGGGATCATGACCTGAGCTGAAGGCAGACGCTTAATGACTGAGCCACCCAGGCGCCCTGTTTCTGTATCCTTTTCCCTGTACCCCTTACCTGCCCCCCAGTGCAGGCTCTGGGGCAAAGCACTGATATAAGGAGGAAAATAAACAACAGCTCACTTAATTCCTCCCTAGAAGGCGCAGTCACTGAAAGTTTAACTTCTTTCTGTATTTCTCCTGAGACATAAATGCCACTAAAGACTGAAATGAAAATCAGATTCTCTGTAAGCATGTGAATTTCAAATTCTGGCCCTGAAAAGTTGTGTGGCACCAGACAGTCTTTAATAAACTTATTGTTGTGTTGACTACACAAGAGTGGAAAGTCCTGTCTTTTGGAGCCTCTGCAGAAGTCAGGTCATTTTATTTAAGTGGCTTGTAGTGCATTAGACCCGCAGGTATTGAGCACCTGCTGTGTAAACAAAACGCTGCTCTACATTGGAGAAGGGTGGTAGAAATGGGGGTGACATATAGATCTATTCACAGAGAGAAATCAGGTCTCCAGAGCAAAGTGATAAACAGGCACATGACTGCAAAGTGGGGCAGAATGGGTCACAGTAACAAGCAGGAGATACACACTGTGTGAGGCTGCTGGAGATAACAAAATAATTCACGAAAGAGATGACATCCAACCCAAACCTGGAAATAATGATTGATACTCCGCAAGGGGGGATGAAACTCTGGAGCATTCCAGAAAAGGGGGAAAGGCTGCTGGCCCATCCATACTGAGTGCTGAGCATACGCCAGGCATTTTTCTGGGTGTCTGACATCTATTCATCCAGCACCCAGAACTACCCTACAAGTAGGTCCTACTATTGTCTCTTTATAAATGCACGAGCTGAGGCACCTGGAGTGTAATCCAGGATTTGAACCCAGGTGACCTGCTGTCACGGTCAACCTGCAGAGCAGGCAGACGCTCTGCAGAACTTCACAGAGGCAGGGAAGTAGAGAGCCCTTCCCGTGAGAGCTCAGGGAGACACGCCCAGAAAGAGGGGGGAGCCTTGAATGTCAGTCCGAGCAGTCTTTATTGGATTCATCAGATAGTGAGGGGCTGACACTTGCCTTTGACCTTTCACTGGAAAACCACCAGGATGTTCACCAAGTCATATGTTGTTCACAGATTGACGGGACGTTTAAAGTAGACATTCCCCCTGTTCTTCTGGGCTACAGTAAGGAGCGAAGCCTGATTATCGAACGGAGTTTTGACTCGGTGCGAAGCCTGAGTGAAGGCTCCTACATCACCCTGTTCATTACCATCGAGCCTCAGCTGGTTCCCGGGGAGTCTGTTCGAGAAAAGGTAACCCTGCCCCCACTTGAGCATCGCATGTCTGATGCTGATGAGACACGACTATGCTTGCTGGGCTGTGCTTTTATAAACGCAGACCACATGGCACAGGCCGAGGGCTCCTGACACTGTCCACTCAGCACTCTTAGAGTCTGGACAGAAGGAAGGGGAGATTGCCGATTGGGGTACTTCCATTGAGCCGATACTTAGGTTGATCCACAACTTAAACTTTCAGGCCAAGCAAGACAAACATAAACATGCGCCAGGTTTAGAAGAATTTTCTTAATGGAAGAAAAAAAGCAGACTGCGCTTTTATCTTGATGTTTACTGGCAAGCATGCTGAAACACATCTCCACGTGTGACCTCACATCCCTGGTTGGGCTGTGCATTGAATCAATTTATAGGATCGTAAGGCTAGACCTCCAGGGGTCACCTCATTTCAGTGCCTTCAGACAGAAACAAGAATCTGCACAAGTGCTCCAATTCTGAACAGCTCTACAACAAAGAGTTTCCAGAACGTAGGTTTGTTAGCAACTGTTTCCCAACCCCTATAGCCAGGAGACACTTCCTTAATGTAACATGCTTATGCAGTCTTGACGTGCACCGCCGTCACTGGTTTGGGGGGAAAGTATTGATCATGACCTCTTCACACTATAAACTAATACAGTCACAGCCACCACCACATACTGAGTTCTTACTCGGTCCTCAGCACCACGTCAGACATTTGACACCTGTTCTCTCTTAATACTCACAGCTATATTGTACAGTGGGTCTGCAACTGAGACGGGGAAAATGAGGCTCAACCTTCCAGTTCCCCCAGACAGTAAATGCAGAGCTAACAAGTCTGTCTGACTCGAAACCTTATATATTCAATAAATATTTACTGAGCACCTTCTATGTGACAGGCATTTCTCAGGTACTGGGGATACAGCAGCCTAGAAAAGCAGAGAAAAATCCCACGGAGCTTACATTCATGTGTAAACCCAGCTTGTCACCTACTACACGAGACGTGGATTCTCCTGCTGACTCTGTAGTTTATCCATCTTAGCTTTGTAATTACGACTCAGATGGAGATGGAAAAAAACAATGAGCACATTCCTCTGTTTCTGTTTCAGTATTACAGTTTGGTTCACAAGAGAAAAATCCCTATTCCCTATTCCCCTTTGAAAGGATTATTGGAAAAAATAAATCTACTGAAATTCAAAGTAATCTCACATGCCAGCCTTTGTCACAAACGCTGTGACAAATCTGTTCTCTAGAAAACATGGCAGAATACATGCGCTTCAAAATATTTCTAGGAAGTGAAACATGTATTCTGAATGTTCTTCCTTCATGTATAAACTCAAGAGAAAGCCAACAAGCATGTTGATACAGAAAAATGCTCCCAGACAAAAGATGGTTTTACTATTTTTATGTCTTCTTCACGAAGGAAAAGCACTCCATCTGGAGGTGAGCTTCCAAAGCATGTGAAAGCAATCTGCGACTGCGGCTAAAGGGTTGAAACCCAGAGCCCAGAGCCGCCTCTTAGCACCTGGCACTGCCCCTCACCCCCTGGGCTCTGAAGCCCAGCCCCCAGGTCCCACAACCTGCCCTGCCTACAGCCAGGTAACAGGGCTGTCCACTGCTGCTTCAGTGGCAGGTCACTGCCCTGCTGTGGCTGTGCGGAGCATTTCTCTTAGGCCTCTTGAAAGGAGGCTTAAGCCTTTGGAGGCCAGGTTCTTTGCTGCTATTTGATGAGGAAGCACCCTGATGTCCTAAACGCAGTGGCAGAAAACACTGCTGGATGAGTCCCCTGCAGATGATTCGGGAGAGACAAGATCTCACCCTAAGAGCACAGAGCCCACAACCTGGAATCGGTTTTCTACTTACCAGCAACTTCCAGAATTAGCAGATTAGAGTTTTCCCTCCACCATCATCCCATGGGGAACCATTCCCTGACTTTTTAAGGGATTTACTCATGGAATTTTCATAAGAATCAGTAGCGACTCCTGAAATTCTTCTGTAACTGCTTTACGTTGTCTTGAGAAAAGTTAAGTTTTTAAAAATAGATTATTTCTGTTAATAAAGTCTTCCTCTCATTTCTTTTTTCTTTCTTGCCTCTAATAGATGAGTGACATGCTTAAAAAGGTATACCAGGTATTTTGTTTTACATCCATTGGTAGTTATTAGGCTTTTACTTAGCTGCTCTCCATCCCCTGCCATTTCATGGAAGCTGATGGGTCCTGGTGTATATGCGATCCCTTGGTGATGAGGTACAGACGTTGGAAGTTCCATGAAGAATGTCCAGCTCTGTCTTTCGGCCCATTTCATTTTGTCAGAGAGATTCTTAGTTAGCTGTGAATGTAGGAAGTCATAGGTGTGAATGTAGCCTGCATGCTGGGCACCATCTCCACTGTTTCCAAGCCTATAAAATCCATGAGCTGCTTCTTAGAGACACAGCGCAGCTGTGACAATGATTTCTGATTAGCAGAGCTGTCACAGTGTGTCCAAAGAGAGCTTTTAAACCCATTCGATTTTCTGTAAATACTGACACTAACCTAGAGGTTAAAAAAAAAAAAAAAAATTAAACCAGTTAAGAATCTTCCACATTTTGTGTTGAATCAAACTGCAAATTTGTCAGTTAGCCCTTAATTTGTTTTGTAATAAACAACCCAAATTCTTCTAGTATTTAGCTTTCGCTTGGCACTTCTTAGATTTCCAAGATGGCATACTCCTCCATAAATCACTGTTTCACTCCATGGAATGGCATCCTGGTGGCCTAAGCAAGTATTAATGACCATTAATAGATACTTATTTAAATGCTTACCTTGTGTATGCTCGGGGCAGAGAGGAACACAAGATGATTCAAGCATGGGCCCTGCTCTCACAAAGCACTAGGTATGTAGTCAAAATACACAACTGCACGTCCAGGTCCAAGTGGGAGAAAACAGTTTCTTCAACCTGGAAGGCCAATAGTCAGGACTGATTCAAGGTTTTTGTTGCTCTTTCTGGACAAAGCCCATTGCTACCTCCTAAGTGCTCCCCTAGCACCCTGTGTTTATCTCCATAGAATCTCTGGTCAAGTAGTTCAAGTGCCTGACTGCTTGTTAGTGTTCTCCTCTAGAATAGAAGTTGCTTCAGACACTGTTTCATACTCATTTATCCACAGTGCCTGGAACCTTTCAGACTCTCAGCAAATGACTGGATGAGTAAGTAAATGAATAAGTGTAAAGAACATAGGGATGAATTCACTGGTGCTTTGTTTCAAACCACTCTTGTTGCATGATTCTCCATCTTTCTAAAGTTACAGTTATTTCTGGGGTGACAGTTCTATCCCAGGAGTCTGTGACACACCCATACCAAAAAAGTCTTCAGAGCTCACCGTTTCCATTTATTTATATCTCCGTCCTAACATCTGTCGGGCAGCTACCGTGGGGCGGCGGTATGCCGAGCGGTAGGTGGTTACAGTGATGATGCAGATGATGATGATGTTCAGTTTCAGATGTCAGGGACATCCCATGAGAGTATGTGGGAGGCTTCCGGAAGTGCCTCCATCCTACTTAATCCCCACAACTGCTACCCCAATCCCTCAGGGTACAGCAATCAAATTAGAAACAGGAGCCACAGTCCAGCTCCAATGAAACAGAAGTCAAGAACAGCTGGGATAGTCTAGATTCTATCTGAAGTCATAAAAAAGTAAGGGGATGTTTTCTGTGCACTTGTTCATTCACTCAACAATATTTGTTAAAAACTTAGTATGTGTACTACGTGCCAGGTGGTATTGGTACTGGAGATAAAAAACAAGAGCAAAACAAAATCCCTGATTCTAGGAATCTTACTCTATAGGGGGAGACAGAGTAAACTTACCAGCGATTTTAAATGCTAAAAAAATAAATAAATAATGCAGAGTATAAGAAGGATAGTTGGGTGCACTTCCCTTCTCAAAATAGACACATTTTCAGGCACTGCCTAGAATCTAAATTCTACTTAACAGTTAATTTTTCTAATAAAATTTTATTTGAGTTTATCTTGAAACCCTTTGAAATGTAAGCAACCATATGTATATTTTTATACTAAGCGATAAAATTCTTTTTTTTTACACGTAGTTGAAATTTTAATATGCCTAGGTATTGATTAAGCGATAAAATTCTTATAAAAACATTTAAATATCTGCTTTTTTCAAACTATTTTTTTAGCAATAGCTTTAGGGGAAAAAATTACAACATGTGTCTAAAGGCAAATGAAAATTGTTCTGTTTCATCTGCTTTGAGTTACTATCAGAAGTTTGGGAATTGGTAGCTCATCTTGGATCAGAGAACTGCTTAAAATAAATATAATACATTTGATCTTTCTAGTTCTGTTTCCTTTTTCCCTGAGACCCATTACTATTATGTATTACATTGATCATGGATTTAAAACTTAACATATCAACATATATCTGTCAATTTGTTACGCATTTAACATGAGTTGCTCAAGCTTTGCCTTTGAGATGTTAGATTTCTGGGACCCTCCCCCCTCTAAAACCAATGTCAAAATACACATAAAACTACTGCTTGGTCTCATCAATCAGAATTAGTACATTATACTTTACTTTCTATATAGGTGTTTATAGTTTTCCATAGGGCTGCTTGCCTGTTGACTACTTTCTTTCAATCCTGTTCAATATATTTTAAGTATTTAATGTATCCATCTAATCTTTAGATTATAAATATAATTAAATAAAGCCCTAGGACTCCAGGGCATGGCAATAGCGTAAGGGGTCACTTATTCATAGTTCCTGAAGCACATTTTTAGTTCGTGTCGACTGTGGGATCTCAACGAGTTCTCCTGTGCCTCCTGTAATCACATGTAAACTCCATGGAGTCTTTGTTTTTGAAGTTTGATTCTCAGGAAGATGAGAAATTGCTTCAAGCAACAGAGAAGTTTCAAACTGAATGTGCCTTAAAGTTTCCACACCGCCAGTGCCTCACAACAGTGACTGACATCAGTGGAAAAACCATTTTTGTCACCCGTTACCTCAAGCCTTTAAACCCTCCACAGGAGCTCCTGGATGCCTGCCCCAACAGCCCCCAGGCAACAGTGGTGAGTATGTTTCACAAGCCCATCACGGCTGCTCCTAAAAATGTGTTACAGTTTTAATATACCGCCCTCTTAATTACCATATTTCCTAGGACTTAATATAGTCACTATATTGAGATCATTAGTGGTGAAAGAAATGATTAACACTTTTTTATTACTCTGAGGCTCACTTTCTTTAGAAAAGTCTGAAGGTACCAGAGAGGGTAGAAATCCTTAGTTCATTCTTTCAGTTAACGATTGTGGGGTACTTACCATGTCCCTGGCTCTAGACTGGGTTCTGGAAATTAACATTTGGAAGATGCTTTACACTTTGGCAATGTCTTACATTGTGGGGTACTTACCATGTCCCTGGCTCTAGACTGGGTTCTGGAAATTAACATTTGGAAGATGCTTTACACTTTGGCAATGTAATGTAATTTTATGTAAGACTTATGTCTTACATAAACATGCCTTCATTATGCGTCCTCCATCACTTTCTGGGATTCAAACCACGGCCTCTGATTTCAGAACTCATGCACTTTCTACTATAGCTGAAGATAACTATTCAGTATTATACTTAATACTATAGGCATCATTGACTTCAAATGAAGCAAAAATTATTTCCAAGATTTGAGGATGTACAGCATGTAAGCCGTCACCACAGAATGCATCCATACTGAGCCATTAAATATACATGCGCATTCTCTGGCTGCAGAGCACCCTCCCATCACAACCACACATGAACAGAAGCCATATTTTAAACAGGCTGTTTTTAAGTGACTACTGTAACCCATAACTATCTTCAGAGAGTGGGTAGTCTACGGAGTAGTTGCTGTTAATAAGCCATTAACATAGTAATTTAGGAACAGGGTGATGATATATCTATTTGCAGATATAGATACAGCAAAAAAGTAAAACCTGTGCTCCACATTTCAGATACTTTTTTTATTAATCAATTTTTATTAAAAACCACAATAGGGACTTCCCTCTGTTCTTCCTAGCATAGTAAATATGCAGAAAACTTCTCCCAGGAGAGAGCACTTAGGATTGATGAATAAAATATTTAAACCATTTTTAAAATCATGGCTGACATAGAACTAAGGTGGCAGGGGGGAAACTCAGAGACAGGAAACAATGAAGCAGGTTCCACAGGGTGAGAGTCTGAAATAGTGTCTGCTCTGAGGTCGTCCAATAATTCCTGATGCCTAGAGCTGGGCATCTACACAAGGCATGCCCACAAGCTGGTGGGGAAGGAGGTAATGTGTGGTGCCAGGGCAGGGAGGGGGGCTGAATTAGAGACTCAGGTACACAGTTAGGACTCTCGACAGGTAATGTCAACAGTGGGTACACCAGGAAATACCCAGCTTTGCAGAAGGAATCTTGCCTGTCTCAGCCTTGACTGTGGATGGAAGAGAAACGAGAAAAGTTTCTCCAGGGAATTCCTAATCACTAAGTTGTATTTATTCACACTTGAGACTGTTATTTACACTGCCCGGATGACCCAAAAAAAACTTCAGCTGAAAATTTAATTGAAAGTGTTCCCTGTTCTAATGCCCCTAAATCCCTGACAGAAGGAAAAAGAAATCTTTCTAGAAGAACACCCTTTAAACTCAACCTTAAAAACAAACAAACAGAAAAAGTTCCAAAGTTCCAAGCAACACAAACATAAAAGATCATCAATAGGGCACCTGGGTGACTCAGTCAGTTAAGCGGCTGCCTTCAGCTCAGGTCATGATCCCAGGGTCCTGGAATCAAGCCCTACATTGGGCTCCTTTCTCCATGGGGAGTCTGCTTCTCCCTCTCTCCTGCTTATGCTTTCCCCTGCTTGTGCTCTCTCTCTCAAATAAATAAAATCTTAAAAAAAAAAAATCATCAATAAAGAAATAAGTCACCATGAGGAAGGCAAGAGTTAGCACATACAACACACTGCAGAGTAGTCCACAAAGACTGCAGATACTAGAATTATCAGATTCAGAATATAAAATACATATGTTTGCTAAGTTTAAGAAATCCAGGGAATTGAAAATGTAACAGAAGAACAGTAGACTATCAGAACTGACAGGCGGGTGTTAAAAATAATTGCATGGTACTTATAGAAATACAAAATGGAATAGTTAAAATGAGACAATGAACAACTGGCTTAACCAAGACATAAAATACAGTTAAATACAGAGTTAAGTTACATACAGGTAAGTACAGAGAGACTTCATGAACTGGAATATGCATGAAAGAAATTACTTGGAATATAGCACAGAGATAGCAAAAAATAGAAGATTTAAAGGAAAGGTTAAGAGACATGGATGATAGAGGCAGGACAGCCAAACCCTGTATGAAAGGAGAAGGGCAACGTTCAAAGAGAGCTGAGAATTTATAAGACTTGATGAAAGACAACAATCCTCTGATGCAGGATGCCCAGTATATCCTACATAAGATAAATAAAATAGAATTAAAATCTAGGCATATCATAGGGGACTACAAAGATGATCTTATAAGCAGCCGGAGAGAAAACAGATTTTCTATAAAAGAACAATGATTCAACCAATGGACTTTTCAGCTGCACAAATGAAAGTCAGAGAAGGCTTAATATCTTCAAAAGGCTGAAGGAAAATAGCCATCAAACTAGTCATTTATATCCAGTGAAACCATCTTTCACACAAACATTGGAGAATTTACAACCAAAAGATTTTCACTTAAGAAATTTCTAAAAAATATACTTCACAGAAAGAAAACTCTCAGAAAATCCGAGACACCACGCATAATGGTAAAGAAAATGGAAAATTTGTGAGTTAATCTAAACAGGCATTGTCTTCATGTCAATAATACTAGCAATGAGGATGGAAAATAGTGATTAAAAACAAAAATCCTGGAAAAAATGCATATATGTCAGGACAGGATCGATGAGAGTATTTTAATTCCCTTGTGTTTTCCAAGAGGAAAGTGAAGATATTTATTAACTTTTAGAGTTTAAGTTAAATATTCATGTTGAAATTTCTTTTTTTTAAAGATTTTATTTACTTATTTTAGAGAGGGCACAAGCGGGTGAGGGCAGAGTAGGAAAGAAAGGGACAAGCAGACTCTGCCCTTAGTGCGGAGCCCAACGGGGGCCTCAATCCCATGACCCTGAGATCATGACACAAGCTGAAATCAAAAGTTAGGGGCTCAACCAACTGAGCCACCCAGGTGCCCCCATGTTGAAATTTCTAAATTAATCACTTAAAAGAATAAAAGAAAGTGCATATAGCTTCCAAAGTGGCGGGAGATAAAATAATGAAATGGGATGAAGAAGAGAGTGGTGAGAAAAAAAGAAACATAGAAAAAAGTGTGAAAAATAAAAAGCACAGAATAAGGTAGTAGAAATAGTCTAAATGTTTACTAGTAATCGCAATCAAAGCAAAGGGGTTAAACTTTCCAGGTAAAAAACAAACTGTCAAACTAGATTTTTAAATCGTTTATGGTGGACCTTTACAAGCTGATTCTAATATTTATATGGTGGTGCAAAGGGCCAAAATAGCCAAGACATCCTGAGGAATAAGAAGAACTCAGTGGGAATATTTGCCATACCATACATCCAGGCTATTATGAGACCATAGTAATTAAAGTAAAATGGTATCGACACACAGATAACAGAGAGAAAAATGGAAAAGAATAAAAAGTCCACTCAAATATAACCCACTCAAACCTGACATTACAAAGCTAGCATTGGAAATTAGTAAGGAAAAGATTGACTATTACATAAATTTTACTGGAATCACTGATTTTTACATATGGAAAAAATAAAAATAGATTCCTACTTCACATCACTCAAGTGCAGACAGATTGAGGACTTAAATATGAAGGCATTTTTATCTTTATGATTTTTAACTTTATCTTTATGACTTATTACAAGTCATCTTTATGACATGAGACAAAGTATTTCTTAAACAGAAAAAAAACACAAGCTGTAAGAAAAGAAAAAAGATACATTTGGCCATATTAACAGTGAGAACTTGGGTTTATCAAAGACACCACAAAGGAAATGAAAAGCCACAAATAAGATGTTTACAAACTGCAGGAATATGAGTCGTAAGTACAATGATGTCCTGATCTTGGTTTCTAAATACTATTGCTCTCTAAAAAGCTCCTTGGAGAAATGGCTGCTTTCTGAACTGAGCTAGAAGAAATACAAGATGACTGTGAAAGTCCTCTTATACCAGAAAGTAAGGAAGTGCAGGAAAAAAAAAAGAGAGGACATTTCAAAGCGACCTAGCAGCCAGTGTCTTCATGTGTGAAAGCTGGATATTAACAGTGACTTCCTTTGTAGGATGTGTGCAGAGGCTGAAAGGACATAATGTTAATACAACACTCAGTAAACACTTGGTGAGCATTCACTTCATTTTGTACACATAAATGTTTGTGATACATGAACCTGTCTTGCAAAGAATGAGGTAGAGTATCCAGCATTCTATTTTACCGCAAGTTATTTTTTTAAACAGGAACTGCTCGATTATTTTTTGTTCAAACAGGAACTGGTGGCTCGATATGTGTCATTGATTCCTTTCTTGCCTGACACTGTTTCATTTGCTGGCATCTGTGACATGTGGAGCACGTCTGATGTGAGTAGTTCTTCCTCACAGATTTACTAGTTTGTGCTGACTTCGATGAACACGGGCCAAAGGCTTGTATAATTTTAAATTGCAACGTTCATTGGTCCTTATAAAAATCCACTTGGTCATCTGTTTAGCAGACTGAGCTAAATTCTGAAGTATTTTTTCTTTCTGGTTCCATTTGACCAAGTTCAGAAATTAAGAAAAAAATATTTGCACAAAGAATAAAAAACATTTCAGAAGTCAATACTGATTTATCCTCCCAGTATTACCTTAACAATATCGCAGTTTTATTCATTAAAAAAAAATCAAAATTACACTCTGTATTACACATGGAACTCATATATTCCATAATTTATGGGCTTCCTAAGGCATGCCATGTCATTACTGATTCCGTATGTACTTCCTGGTCACCTACCACATCTCAGACATTGTACTAAATTCAGGCTATGAGCGAAATAAACATGGCCTCTGCCCTCATGGAATTTACAATCTGTGTATGTTACATCCAAATGGATCTTCTATGAAACAAACACATATATCATCAGAGGTATTCATTCTGCTTCTGGATCTCATGTGTACTGTGTTTGGATAATTGTAGGATATTAAACAATATCCTACAATTCCCTTTGAAAGATAGCTCTAAACCAAAGAAATTTAAGTACACTAAATTTTTTGTTTCCCAGGATATTTTGGCAACATAATGTTGACAGTATTAGAGGTAACATTTCCACAACCTCAAGGCATCTAAAGAAAATATGCAAAGAACAGAATAATTCATGTGCTCTCGAGCCAGATTGGCTTTCCCACTCCCTAGGTATTCCTTCTCTGTGTTTCCACGTCCTCATCTATAAAATGGGAAGAGAAGTACCTCCCTCAAAAGTTTATTCTAGGATGAAATGAGTTACTGCATGCAATGTGCTTAAAACAATTTGGGGGCAGGGCAGGGGGAGCTATGAACAGGCAGAGTACAAATGATTTTTAGGGCCGTGAAAATATTCTGTGAGATTCTAATGATGCGTACATGTCATTACACATTTGTCAAAACCCAAAGAATGTACAACACCAAGCGTGGGCCCTCCCATAAGCTGTGGACTTTGAGAGATTATGATGTGTCAATGTAGGTCTATCAGTTGTAACAATCATCCTATTCTGTGGGTAGATGCTGATAACATATGGGGGCAAGGGTAGATGGGAAATCTCTTCCTCCAATTATGCTGGGAACCTAAAACTGCTGTAAAAATAGTCTAAATAGTAAAAAAAAAAAAAAATCATATATAAATTAAAAACAAGAAGTAAAACTGAAATTTGTCTCCCCCACCATAGTGTTGATTCTAGAAATCCATGTCATCAATGTCAGAGAAAATACCATATTGGTTTGTTTGTTTCAATGAATTAGAACATAGTACCAAAATATGGAAAAAAAGATTTTTAAAATAGGTCTTCTACTTTAAGGCACTAGTTTTAACAGTGACTTTTTTTAAAAATCCTGTATGGCCCATACAGAATGAAGCAGTCAGTCAACAACATCATTTTTCTTTTCTTTCCATCTCCGTCAGCAATTTCTGGATCTCCTGGCAGGAGACGAAGAAGAGCATGCAGTATTACTATGTAATTATTTTCTCTTTCTGGGGAAGAAGGCCTGGCTCATGATGGGCAGTGCTATTCCTGAGGTAAGACCATGCAGGCTGGCTCCAACAGAGGAGTGTAATTGTCTTAAGACACTTGTGTTAGGTTCCAGATTATGAACAGTACTAATTTGCATAACGATCCTTTGAGTTGAAAGGAAAGTGGCCCAGAGATTGCACCGTGGGGAGAGAGGACCAGTGATAAGACATGAAATGATTTTTAGTGGTACTAGTGCTCTGATCAGTGCTTCTGATTGGGGGCTTTTTTTTGGCAAATCTGAACACTTTATCACTCAAAGGCCCCACCTGACTCTGTCCTTTTAGTTTGAGCCCCCAGCTGCCCATGGTACTCAGAATTTTGATTCCCTTAGTGATCCAACGCTACTCATGCTAAGGAGTGAAGGGGATCTGAAGAAGTGTGGCAAGGTTAGAGATCTCTTCTGTCACGCCCACCGCTTCCTCAGGCATCTGCGACTAACCAGCAGGCAAAGGGGAATGCAGCAACCACAGGAGCAAAGAAAAGAATGTTAGCAGCTATATTTTGATATTATTGTTACTTTTATTGGACTGGAGATACCACCTATTAGAATGTTTCCCCCAGCCCACTGCAAATGTCCCTAAATTTTGGGAATGTTAGGGTAATTTGGGGTACGAGTTTAGAAAATTCACATGAATTGAAGCAGCTTATCCAAAGAGTGTATCCAAAGGAGGCCACAAGTTTCCAGGAATCCTTGGGAATTAGGTAGCACGAGTTGCCACTGGGCAGGTATTATCACATCCAAAAACTAATTCACTCTCCATCGTTATCTTTCAGGGAGGCTGGTACAAGGAAAAGAACACTAGGCTAGGAAGTCATGAAGCCTGGGTTCAAAGCTCTGCCTACTCCTCATGAGCTGTGTGGCTCTAAGCAAGTCAGTTCACAACTCTGAGCTTTATAAGGAAGTCAGGATAATAAATCTTGCCCTGCCTTCCCCAGAAGGCTATTGTGAACATCAAAGGAAGTCCATACACGAGCAGTAAATGAATAAATGCTCACTGTAAAAAATAATAATAGTAATAATAATAATAATACAATAATAGACAAGTATTCTGAGTAAAAAGTTAAAAGTACTTTGTCAGGCTCTAACCCCCAAACCAACTCCCTACCCCAGGTGTATTCACTGCTAACAGGTTGGTATGTATCTTTTCAAAACATCTTCTATGCATTTACATAATTATAAATGTATCTCAAACACTAGTTACTGTATTAGAAACAGAAGTCGTATTCAGACATAATCAGCCTTCTAAATACTTAATCAACTATCCCTATTTGGTCTACTGTACTAGCAGATGCAAGCATTTTGCAAAAATGAACATTTGATTTTATTTCTTAAATCCAATGCAACCTAGAACTTCAAACTAATTTTCATCATTAGCCATGAATTTTAGAAATTAGGGGTCCAACCAAAATAATTAATTCTGTGTGCAAACTAATCTTGACCTCAAATGCATAATTAATTGGAAACTGTTTTAATGACTATTTTCCTTCAGGGTCCAACTGCCTATGTGCTAACTCGGGAGCAAAGTCACTATTTAATATGGAATCCCTGCAGTGGACATTTTTATGGACAATTTGATACATTCTGTCCCTTAAAAAGTGTGGGCTGTTTAATAGGTCCCGATAATGTAAGTATTACCTTTGAATGACTGTTGCTTTCTTTTTTTTTAATTGACCTACTGATTTAATAAAATTTTATGTATCAAAAAATTTATATAAACATAATACATCACAGTTAAAGAAATGTAGTGTCAAGCACAGTGGCAAGACGTCCTAAACAGTAACTTTTGGTTGAATTAGTCACCTGATCTGCAGAGAAGCACAATGATGTTAAAGAATATAGAACTCAGATTCAGAAGGCCTGGGTTTACGTCCTGGTTCTGTCCTCACTTGTCTCTTCCAAAACAGAGTTTGTAAGTACCTAACTCATAGTGTTTTGAGAACTAAGTAAGGCAAATTTATCACCTGAGAAGACTGGGTCCCTCCCTCCCTCCCCTTCTTTTCTCCCTCCCATCTTCCCTGCTCCCTCCCTTCCTTTCTTCCTTTTTCCTTTCCCTTCCCTTCCCCTTTTAAAGAGAGACTCCTAGTGCCCACCAGGTGATAGGGGGCAAACTTAATTATGAAGGGTACCATATAAGACAATGGTTAAAAACGTGAGTTACGGGGTCAGACTACCTGAGTTTAAACTTCACCATTTACTAGTTGTGTGAGCTTGGGAAAATTTCTTATGTCATACAGCTTCAGCTTCTTCACTGGTAAAATGGAGGTAATGGTAGCAATTAGGTTGAAGAGTGTTGTGAGCCATGAATGAGATGACCAGTGTAAAGCAGCTAACACACAGGGACAACTCTATACTGTCTGCTGTGATTGTTTTTATCACCATCATCTGTCTTAGTGGTCTGAACTTTATGCATCTGTCAGAAAAATCATCTCAGCATGCATCCCCAATGTGTATTTTTTATCGAAGTACAATTAACACACAGTGTTATATTAGTTTCATGTGGACAATATGATGATTCAACAATTCTGTACTCAGTGCTCATCTCAGTAAGTGTGTTCTTGATCCCCTTTATCTATTCACCTAACCCCCCACCCGCCTCCCCTCCAGCAACCCCCAGTGTGTTCTATTTAAGGGTCGGTTTTTTTTATCTCTTTTGTTTGTTTTGTTTCTTAAATTCCACCTATGTGTGAAGTCATGTGGTATTTGTCTTTCTCTGACTTATTTCACTTAGCATTACATCCCATCGGTCCATCCATGTTGTCACAAATGGCAAGATCTTATTTTTTTCTATGACTCAGTAATATTCCATTATATATATCTTCTTTATCCATTCATCTATCAGTAGACACTGTGATCTTTCCATATCTTGGCTATTGTAAATAGTGTTGCAGTAAACAACAGAGGTGCATTTATCTCTTCAAATTAATTGTTTTCATTTTCTTTGGGTAAATACCCAGTGTTGGAATCACTGGATCATATGGTAATTCTATTTTTAACTTTTTGAGAAAAAAATAACTGTTTTCCACAGTGGTTGCACCAGTTTGCATTCCCACCAACAGTGCACAAGGGTTCCTTTTTTCCCACATCTTCACCAACACTTGTTTCTTGTGTTTTTTATTTTAGCCGATTCTGACAGGTGTGAGGTGATACCTCATTGTAGTTTTGATTTGCACTTCTCTGATGACTAGTGATGTTGGAAATCTTTTCATATGTATGTCTTCTTTGGAGAAATGTCTGTTCATGTCTTCTGTCCATTTAAAAATGGATTAAACATTTAAGTAATTAAAAATTAATTTAAAAATTAAAAATCGGATTACTTGGGGATTTTGTTGTTGTTGTTTTGGTGTTGAGTTGTGTAAGTTCTCTATACATTTGGGATATTAACCCTTTATCGGGTATATCATTTGCAAATATCTCCTCCCATTCCATAGGCTGTTCTTTAGTTTTGTTGTGTCCTGTGTTGTGCAGAAACTTCTTATTTTGATGTAGTCCAAGTAGTTTATTTTTGCTTTTGTTTCCCTTGCCTCAGGAGACATATCTAGAAGAATGTAGCTACAGCCAATGTCAGAGTAATTACTGCCGGTGCTCTCATCCAGGATTTTTATGGTTTCAGCTCTCATTTTTAGGTCTTTAATCCATTTTGAGTTTATTTTTGTGTACAGTGTAAGAAAGTGGGTCAGCTTCATTCTTTTGCATATTTTCCCAACACCATTTGTTGAGGAGACTTTTTCCCATTGCATATTCTTGCCTCCTTTTTGAAGATTAATTGACCATATAAGCATGGGTTTATTTCTGGGCTCTCTATTCTGTTCTGTTGATTTATGTGTCCATTTTCGTGCCAGTACCATACTATACTGCTTTGATTACTGCAGCTTTGTAGTATATCTTGATATCTGGGACTGAGATGCTTCCAGTTTTGTTCTTCTTTTTCAAGACTGTTTTGGCTATTTGGAGTCTTTTGTGGTTCCATACAAATTTTAGGATTATTTGTTCTAGTTCTATGGGAAAAAAATGCTATTGGTATTTTGATAGGGATTGCATTAAATCTGTAGATTGCTTTGGGTAGTATGGACATTTTAACAATATCTGTTCTTCCAGTCCCTGAGCATGGAATATCTTTCCATTTGTTTGTGTCATCTTCAATTTCTTTCATCAGTGTTTAATAGTTTTCAGAATACAAGTCTTTCACCTCCTTGGTTAAGTTTATTCCTAGATATTTTATTATTTTTGGCATAACTATAAATGAGATTGTTTTCTTAATTTCTCTATCTGCTACTTCATTATTAGTGTGTAGAACTGTAACAGATTTCTGTATATTTTGTATTCTACAACTTCTTTGAATTCAATTATCAGTTCTAGGAGTTTTTTGCTGGAGTCTTTAGGGTTGTCTTTATATAGTATCATGTCATCTGCAAATAGTGAAAGTTTTACTTCTTCCTGACCAATTTGAATGCCTTTTCTCTTCTTGTCTCATTGCTGTGACTAGTGGTGATAGTGAACACCTCTTGTCTTGTTACTGATCTTAGAGGAAAAGCTCTGTTTTTCACCATTGAGTATGTTAGCTGTGGGTTTGTCATGTATGGCTTGTATTATGTTGAGATATGTTCCTTGTAAATCTGCTTTGTTGAGTTTTTATTATGACTGGATGTTGTACTTTGCCAAATGCTTTTTCTTCATCTGTTGAGATGATCATATGGTTTATATCTTTTCTCTTATTAATGTGATGTATGATACTGATTAACTTGCAAATATTGAACCACCCTTGCATCCCTGGAGTAAATCCCACTCGACCATAAATGATTTTTTAAAATATATTGTTGATTTGGTTTGCTAATACTTTGTGGAGGATTTTTGCATCTATGTTCATCTGAGATATTGACCTGCCTGCAGTTTTCTTTTGTTGTGTCTTTGTCTGATTTTGGTGTCAGGATAATGCTGGCCTCAGAGAGTGAATCTGGAAGCTTTCCTTCCAAATCTATTATTTGGAATAGTTTGAAAAGAATAGGTATTAACTCTTCTTTAAATGTTTGGTAGAATTCACCTATGAAGCCATCTGGTCCTAAAATTTTGTTTGTTAGGAGGTTTTGATTACTGATTCAATTTCATTGTTAATAATTGGTCTGTTCAAATTTTCTGTTTCTTCCTGATTTCACTTTTAAGTTATATATTTTTAGGAATTTGTCCATTTCTTCTAGGTTGTCCAGTTTGTTGGTATATATAATTTTTCATGATCTCTTAAAATCATGTGTATTTCTGTGATCAGTTGTTATTTGTCTTCATTTCTCATTTTGAGTCCTCTTTTTTTTTTTTCTTCCTTTATAGGTCTGGCTAAAGGTTTATAATTTTTTTTTATCTTTTCAAAGAACCAGTTCCTGGTTACATTGATCTTTTCTGGGGTTTTTTTTTTTTTTTTTTTTTGGTCTCTATTTCATTTTTTCTGCTCTAATCTTATTTCCTTCCTTCTACTGAATTTGGGCTTTTTTTGTTCTTCTCTTTCTAGCTCCTTTAGGAGTAAGGTTATGTTGTTTTGAGATTTTTCTTGTTTCTTGAGGTAAGCCTGTATTGCTATAAACTTCCTTCTTTAGAATAGCTCTTACTGCATCCCAAAGATTTTTTCATTTTCATTTGTCTCTGTGTATTTTTTTTTTAATTTACTCTTTGATGTCTTGGTTCAACCATTCATTATTTAATAACATGTTATTTAGCCTCCACTTATTTGTGTTCTTTCCAGATTTTTTCTTGTGGTTGATTTCTAGTTCATAACCACTGTAGTCAGAAAAGATGCATCATATGATCTCAGTCTTTTTGAATTTATTAAGACTTGTTTTGTGGCCTAATACATGTTCTGTCCTGGAGAAAGTTCCACGTGCACCTAAAAGGAATGTGCTTCCTGCTTTTTTTTGGATGGAATGTTCTGTATATATCTATCTGTTAGGTCCATCTGGTCTAACATATCATTCAAAGCACTGTTTCCTTGTTGATTTTCTGTCAAAGTACTGTTTTCTTATTGATTTTCTGTCTGGATGATCTTTCCATTGATGTAAGTGTTGTGTTAAAGTCCCCTACTATAATTGTATTACTGTCAATTTCTTTTCCTTTATGTCTGTTAGTAGTTGCTTTATGTATTAAGCTACTCCTATCTTGGGTACATAGATATTTACAATTGTTATATCCTCTTCTTGGATTGTCCCCTATCATTATGTAGTGTTCTTCTTTGTCTCCTGTTACAGTCTTTGTTTTAAAGTCTATTTTCTCCAATATAAGTATTGCTACCCCAGTTTCTTTTTGCTTCCACTTGTATGATATGTTTCCATCCCTTCACTTTCAATCTTCATGGATGTCAGAAAAAAATCACTTGAGCATGCACCCACAATATATGCATTTTTATTTATAAATTATGTATTTTATTTGCCCATCAACATATTATTACATTATACACAGAAAAAACTGTTAAAAATAAAAAGGCATTAGAAGATCTAATATTTTCTCCTCCTATCTCTGGTGTATGCACCCTACTTTAAAGATCACTAGTCTAGGGGCACCTGGGTGGCTCAGTCTGTTTAGCATCAGGCTCTTGATTTCGGCTCAGGTCATGATCTAGGAATTGTGAGACCAAGTGCCGTGTCAGGCTCCACAGCCAGTGTGGAGCCCTCTTGGGATTCTCTCTCTCCCTCCCTCTGCCCCTCCCCATTCATGTGCTCTCACTCTCATGAATAAATAAATAAATAAATAAAATCACTAGTCTACCCTTTAGGGTTACTGCTAAAATTGAGAATATATGCCAAGCATCCAACAAAGTACGTATCTTTCATAGGTCTTCAGCAAATGGCAGCTATTATTAACTGCAAGAGTGAAGAGCACTGTGGACTACCATTCTCATGTTCATTACTTTTTTTTTTTAAAGATTTTATTTATTTATTTGAGAGAGAGAGAATGAGAGATAGAGAGCACAAGAGGGAAGAGGGCCAGAGGGAGAAGCAGACTCAGGGAGCCCAATGTGGGACTCGATCCCGGGACTCCAGGACCATGACCTGAGCCGAAGGCAGTTGCTTAACCAACTGAGCCACCCAGGCGCCCCTCATGTTCATTACTTTTTTAATTAGAAGCATTATTATAATCATGAATGATCTGCTAAGCTCCTCCTATGTTTAAAGAACCATGTCAAAGACATCTGTAATCAAGCAGAGTCACTGGGCATTGAAAAAGCCCTCAAAGAACTCCATTCTCTGTCAAAATTATTATTAGTTCTCAAAACAATTACTGTTTGTTCACAAAACAATATGGCCAATTACATAAAGCCCAGGTTTTGTGAGGAAGAAAGACCCTCTGCCCCTTACTAACAAGAAGCACAACAGTTGCTCATGATGTTGGGCATCCTTCATGGCAGCTGTTCCAAAGCTGCTCTAAGCCTTGACCTCTCTTGGTAGAGGACCTCACCCTCGCCAAGTTGGCCTGATACTATGCTCTAAAACCTCCACTGCCCTCTGCTCCACCACACAACCTCTCTGGATTGTCAGCCTTTCTCCTCCTGTACTCCTTTGCCAGGAAAGAAGTGTCTCCCCTTTCTACCTATGTTTCTTTTTCCACTCTTACTGCAAGACATACCTCTACTCATTATTCCAACTTGCCCCTATATTTTTTCTATTTTTCTACCAAATGATATGCTCGTAAATCCAACAGTCCCAAAATATAGGCATATCTCATTTTGTTATGCTTCGTTATATTCACAGATACTGTGTTTTTTACAAATTGAACGTTTGTGGCAAGTCTGTGCCAGGCGAGTCAGTTGACGCCATTTTCCAACAGCATTTGCTCACTTCGTGTCTCTGTGTCATGTTTTGGTAATTCTTACAGTATTTCAAACTTTTTCATTATTATTATATTTGTTATGATGATCTGTTATCAGTGATGATGATTTGCTGAAAGCCCAGATGATGGTTAGCATTTTTTTAGCAGTATTTTTTTAATTAAGGTATGTATATTGTTTCTTTAGGCATAATGCTATTGTGCACTTAATAGGCTACAGTATATTGTAAACATAACTTTTATATGCACTGGGGAAACCAAAATATTCACTTGACTTCCTTTACTGCAATACTCACTTTATTGCAGTGGTGTGGAACCAAACCACAGTATCTCAGAGGTGTGCTTGTATGATTCTGCCAACCCAGATACACCCTAAACTACCATTGCCCCTCTTTCCTTGCTTCCAAAATTCTTCAACTACTAATTATATCCCCTGCTTCTGTGTTCTCAGTAAACTCAGACTTTAACCCTTTTAATAATCTAGCTCCTCTTCCCTGACCATCCTATAGAAATTCAACTCTAAGTACCATTGTCTTGCTAATGGATAAATAAATCCAATGGTTTACTCTCATCTTCATTCTCTTCTCCTCTTCTACGTCACATGACATGACTAATACCCTCCTCATAAAAAAAAACAAAAAAAAAACACTTTCTCCACCTTGGTTTACAGATAGGGAACTGTTTGGTTTTCATTTTTCATTTTCTCTGCAGGAGTTTCTTAGGTTTCTTTTACTGGCTCTTCTTCCCACCCCTTAAAAATCAAGAGTTGCTGGAGTGGAGGGGGGTGGGAGGGATGGGGTGGCTGGGGGATGGACATTGGGGAGGGTATGTGTTGTGGTTAGCACTGTGAATTGTGTAAGACTGATGAATCACAGAATTGCACCCCTGAAACAAATAATACATTATATGTTAATTTAAAAAAAAGGTTTGGAGACCACTAAAAAAAGAAAAAGTAAACTAAATGAAAAAAGAAAAGTCAATGTTCCTGACAATTCTATATTGATTTCTTGCAGGACCACACCTTTTATTATTAACTGTAACTCTATCTAGGCTATGCTGGCAGAGAAGTTATAATCCTGTCACTAGCTCCAGAATCTTTCTTTGGATCCTGAATTTTCAACTGTCTGCGAGACACCCAAGTGCTTTATCAAAATCTCAAACTTGGGGGCACCTGGGTGGCTCAGTTGGTTGGGCAGCCAATTCTTAGCTCCAGCTCAGGTCATGATCTCAGGGTCCTCGGATAGAGCCCTGCCTCTGGCTCCGTGCTCAGTGGGGAGTCTGCTCAAGGAGTCTCTCCCTCCCTCTCCCTGCCCCCACTGCTCATGCACAAGTGCTCGCTCTCTCTCTCTCTCTCTCTATATATATATATATAATAAATTTCAAACTTTGCACATCCAAAACTCAAATCATTTCCCCTTTGCCTCCAAAACCAGCTCCTCCTCCTGGCTTCCTGTTTCTATAGATGTCAGTTACCCAGATTCACTCCTCAATTGTCCTTGATTTCCTCTCTCCCTTACTTCCTCCTACTTCAATCCCATTAACAGATACCAAATCATACAGATTCTACCTGTTGTTTCCCAGGCCGTGCCATTATTGTTTCACCCCGCATTACTATAAATAACCAACTAAACAATCTTTCCAACTCAATTATTTGGTACACTGATGACTGATTAAGTTTCTGAACCTTCGGCTTCATCATTCTATCGCTCAAAAAGTATCAGAGGTACCTCACTACATACAGATTTAAGAACAAACTTCTTGCCTTGGATTTCAAAGCCCTATATAAACTGACCTCAACTTTTTCCAGCAGTATTTCCCACTACTTTTCTGCACATTCCCTACCCTATGGCCAAATTGTAGTTCTTAAAGACCTTGCCTTCTTAAAACATTTTGATTTGAATTCCAAGTATCAAAGCCTCCCTAACGTCACTGGCTGCCACTTCTCTGACTTCTCTGTATCCTTTACTGCTTTTTCGTTATTTCTCCAGATTTGAAAATCAGATCCTCAAGTTCATCGAACATCGTTTCTATCTATACTTCCTCCCTAGGAACATACATATACTGATAATCCCCAAATGTATATCTGTAGCTCACCTAGTTCCCAGAACTTCAGACTCAAATATCCAACTACCTACTCATCATCTTCATATAGATGCCAGACATACATCTCAAACTTAACATGCCCAAACTTGAACTCATTTCCTTTTGCCATCTTTCTGATCTCAATAAAGGGCAATTCCATCAGTCCAGTTAGCCAAAATCCTTGTAGTCACCTTTGATTCCTTTCTCTCTTTCTCCCACATCCTATTCATCAGCAAATCCTATTGGCTTCACAGTATATCCAGAATCTGACCACAGCTCACCAATTTCACTGCTACTATTTTGACCCACACTACTGGAGCTCTTACCTGGATTATTTGAAATAGCCTCCTAACTGGAAACTTCACTATTTGCCCTTACCCTCTTGGGTCTAGTCTCAAAACAGCAGAGGATATTCATGTGAAAATGGAAGACAAACTATGTCACCCCTCTGCTTAAAATACTCCAATGGCTTCCTAGCTCACTCTAAAATCAAAGTCTAACTCTTTAAAATAATCCACAGGGCCTTTTTGTGACCTGACAGCCATCCTGCCACCCCTTCCCATCCTCCACTGATGTCATCTCTTACTTGCTCTAACTTGCTCAGTCCTCTAAAGCTACCATCTTCCTCACTGTTCCTCAACACATCAAACAGGTTTTGCATTTACTGTTTCCTCTGCATAGATGACCTTTCCCCTTACTGGATATCTTCATAAATTTCTCCCTCACTTCTTGCATTTCTGATCAAATGTCATCTTTCCAGCAAGAATTTGCCTGCCCACCCTGAAATTTCATGTCATCCCATGTTTTCTCCACAGCCCTCATACAGTTAGCTGTTGCCACAGCAAAGGTAGTAAAAACCCATCCCCAAACTAAATGGCTTCAAATAGTTATTCTTATGACTCTCTGGGTCGGCTGGGACAGCTCTGCTTCATGTGTGTTTATTCTGGGACTCAGTGAATGGCAGAAGCACAAAAAAGGCAAGCAGGAACACACAAAGCCTCCTAAGCTTAGACTCAGAAGTTACACACTAACACTTCCGTCGTATTCTACTGACCAAACATCAAGGAGCAGGGAAATACATTTCAACCCTTTTAGTGGGAGGAACTGCAAAGTAACATGACAGAGTGCAGATATAGGAAGGGGTGAAGAATTGAGGTCAGTGATACAATCTACTCCATCATGTAACATCATCTGAAACCCATATATTTACTTATTTGTTCACACTATCTTCTCAGTAGCTACTGCATAAGGGTAGGAACTCTGTTTCATTCACTACTTTATCCCTAGTGACTGAAACTCAGCCCACAGTACTTGATAAATATGCTGAATGGACAAATTTACCACTGATGCACAAGGGCGTTCAATATGCCTACTATATGCCAGAAGCTATGCTACATGCTAAAGATAAGTGGTGAATAAGGCACATGGCAAATGTCCTCAAGACAATGCCGTATCTAGTGAGGAGGCAGGTGGATGGACAGGCAATTATTTAACAATGATAAACACCAATAATAGTAATAAATTAGCTAACAATTACTGAGCACCTACTATGTGGCCAGGCATTGTTCTAAGAGGTGAATTAACTAATCTGCCTCAACAACCTTGAGGTGGGTACTATTATCCCAGTTTCACAGAGCAGGAAAATGAGGTACAAAGAAGTTAAATGTAAGGGATTTACACCCAAGGGATGCTTGGGTGGCTGTCAGTTAAGCATCTGCCTTCAGCTCAGGTCATGATCCCAGGGTCTTGGGTTCTAGTCTCACACTGGGCTCCTTGCTCAGCAGGGAGCCTGCTTCTCCCTCTGCTGCTCCCCCTGCTTGTGCTCTCTCTGACAAAATCACCCAAGGTCACACCATTGTAAATGTTGGAGCCAGAATTCAAATACAAGTGGCCTGATTCCAGAACCAATATGCTGCATGCCTCAACAAGACAGGTGCCATTCAGAGATTACAGAGTGCTGTGGAAGCAAAGAGGTAGACACCTAACTCAATTAGGAGGCTAGGAAAGAACCGAGTTAGGAAAAGCCAGACTGAGAAAGGAATAGCCTTGTCTATCTTCTAAAAAGTTTTTCCTTATCAGAAACTATCTTATTTCATCAACCTACAATCAGTGGTAAGGTGCACCTCAACTTCAGATATAAAAAATATGAAAAAGTGACCAATGACCATTTTATGATGCCTCTGATTGTAAAAGGCATGCTGATTTTACAAATCAAAATATGCAAAAAAAAAATGTGCATCCTGTGTGTCCTCTTGCTGTCACTCTTTCTCTCTACATACATGCACACACACGCATGTATATATAACTGCTGCCATATATGCTAATGTAGTCTTATCTTTTTTAGATTTGGTTTAATATTCAACGATATGACTCCCCACTACGGATAAATTTTGATGTCACCAAGCCCAAGCTATGGAAATCTTTCTTTTCAAGAAGCCTTCCATATCCTGGCCTTTCTAGTGTTCAGGTATATAATTCTTTTATTAACAATGTAGACAAAGGGGGAGCCTGGGTAGCTCAGTCAGTAAGTGTCTTGACTTTTGATTCCAGCTCAGGGCATGATCTCAGGGTTGTGAGATCGAGCCCCAGGTAGGGCACCACGCTGGGTGTGGAGCCTGCTTAAGATTCGCTCTCTCCCTCTCCCTCTGCCCTCCCCTCCCCACCCACTCTGTCTCCCTCTCTTAGAAAGAAAAAAAAAAGTAGACAAAGAAGGAATCTGAAATCATTATACTGGGTAGCCAGATATTTTTTGACCTTTAAGTCTACTCCTAGATATTCAGTCAAAAATAATGTTTTTCAAACTTAGTTGAGCCCAACTCCCAATAAGAAATTACCACCATATCATGAACCAGTATATATATATATATATATATATATATATATATATATATATATATATATATATATGAAGTTTTGATATAATGAACCTCATGACATAAAGTACCTCAAAATATATTCTATTTAATTTCTTAAATGCTGGTCTCAATTCACTAAATTAATGAGTGAATTTCATGACTGCTATTAAAACATGAAATCAAATCACAGGGCATGGTCCAGTAGGGGCTCATAAAATTAATTTAGAGGGTCCTGGCCAGTGGCAAGATTATAAGTAGTAAGCATGAAAATTGTTTACTAAAACTTCTGTTTAATTTGTTAGCCAAATATGTATGTGTGTATGTGTATACTGAGTGTGTAATATATTTTTTTTTGCTGTGACCCAGACCTTTCTAAAAAAAAAAGTTTAAAAAAACAGTGCCCTAGAGAAATTCTTCCATGTGTACAAGGTGACATATATAAGACTTTTCATTGAAACATTGTTTATAATAGCCTAAGAACTGGAATTACAGAAGGGACAAATTATGAAGAGTACATAATGGAATATTTTATAGTAGTTACACAAATGAATCAGCATTAATAAATCTTAGCACTCTAAAAATGTGGATATTTTCTCTAAATTTTTTTTAAAGATTTTATTTATTTATTTGACAGAGACACAGTGAGAGAGGGAACACAAGCAGGGGGAATCGGAGAGGGAGAAGCAGGCTTCCCGCCAAGCAGGGGGCCCAATGCAGGGCTCAATCCCAGGACCCTGGGATCATGACCTGAGCCGAAGGCAGACGCTTAATGACTGAGCCACCCAGGCGCCCCTAAATAAGTATTAAGGGAGAAAAGGCAAGCTGTATAAAAACTATTACATAGACTTGTCAAATCACTACTTTGTACACCTGAAATTAATGTAACATTGTGTGTCAACTATACTTTGAATTAAAAAAAAAAAAAAACTATTACAAAAAGTTTAGAAAACACCCAAACCAAAACAATACATTGTTTGGGGATACATAAATCTGTAATAAAATCATAAGTACATTTCATTAACTTGTCTATCTCCACCTCCTGTGTAAACACCAAGAGGGCAGGGATTTTTATTCATGGATATATTCCTATCACCTATAAAAGTGCCTGGCACACAGTAGATACATGTTGAATCAAAGTGCTAAAAAACAAATTCAGGTCATAGCTGCTTCTATGATGACACAGAAAGGAGATGAAATTAAGAACTACACAGCGCTATAATTTATTTGTGATATTGTACTTAACGTGGGTCATGGGTACATTGGTATCCATGATACTATCCTCTGTATCTGAAGGAATGTCTCAGATTTCATAATTTTTTTAAAAGATTTAGAAGAGAATGGATAGCTATCCAAATTAAGTGTAAGTGATTTCTAGAATTTCTGAACTATTTTCTCTTTTATAGCCAGAAGAACTGATTTACCAGCGGACAGACAAAGCGGCCGCAGCTGAGCTACAAGACAGGTCATATGATACCCATAAATCCACACACAGTCTGTCACTAGGAGTGTAATACCAAACTAAACAATTCTCAGCCTGGATCAGTAATTTGAGCAATTAAACTTTAATTCATGTTTATAGACAGATACCAAATACAGATGTGATCTCTAAATCCCATAGCTCAAAGGGAGGCCTTCGCATCAGCATGGTATGGAACAAACACAAGTGACCTCCAGCAGTGATAGGTAGTTCTCCCAAAACGTCACCTCAGATGAGAGCTCAGCATCATGTTATTATGGGTCTTGTTCAGATGTATCATAATCCTCAGCTTAATTAAATATGCCTCTTTTGTCCCATTAGTGGCTTACTGAGCTTCAGCTAGTTTATAACCCTAACACATGGAGAAGCCTGGTAAGAGTCCCTATAATCATTATAACCCTGTAAAACAAAACTTTACTCTTTCAGTTTTGCAAATGTGGAAACCAAGGTTCAAAGGGGTCAACATACTTGTTAAGTGTCAGAGGGGGTTCTGAGCCTGGTCAGATCTTTCTGATTTCAAAGTCTGTGTGCCCTTTCTACTGTATCAAGCTGTGTAAAGAGCAGTATGTCAAATACTCAAGAATAAATGTGACCCTTTCCAAGTTAGTATTATTACTAGAAGACTCCAATTTATTCTCAATTTCAAATTTTAAATAAAACCTTACTGGAGATCCCTACCTAGAACAACTAATTCCCCCAAAAGTCTGCTTCTTCTGATAGTTTCAGGATACTATTAATTAGACCCACATTATTTATGTATCCAATATTGATGAAGTGCATGGCAATTCAACCATACTCTTGCTCAGACCATCTTGAAACCCCAAACAAAAATATGTATAATGTGCCAAATAAGAAGGGGATCCTGCAGCTAAGCAGTGGGGAGCTGGCCGGGTCCCCTAAATCTGTGCATTTGGTTAGGGATGCCCAAGAGGCTTTAGAAGTGACAGGGTTTCAACGCAAACCCCCGTTTTCCCTGCCACTGTCAAGTACTCATCCTACCTCAAACTGTCCCCACATAAGTAAAACTGGGACAATATCCCCCTCATAGTCACTGTTAGGATTAAGTAAAAATGAATAGAAAGCATTTTACACAGTACCTGGTAAATAAAGGCTCAATACATGTTAGCTATTTTCCTTTATTCTGTGTTTTCAACTTAATTTTTGATATCCTGCTTTGTAGTTAATATGATAGGTATTGGATCTACAGAATGTAAAGCTTAGTGATGATGGATATCCTAAGAACAGTCTTAAGGAAATTCAGAAAAATAATCTTCATTAACAGCAGTCACAGCACAGGGTAAAGAATCAATATGCAGCATTAAAAGCCCTACAAATATTAAGGCTTTCAAGCATAAACTATGCCACCTGAATCCCCACTACATATAAACTGTATCTTTGTTTACAAAAGTCACCCCTGCAAAAAATAGAGCTTCTTTTTTATAAACAGGATTGAAAAAATACTAAAAGAAAAAATCATGGACTGGAGGCCACGCCATCTGACGAGATGGAACAGGTACTGTACCTCCGCTCTACGGCACTTCTTGCCTGTGTTAGAAAGAAATCGAGGAGAAGACGTAGAAGATGACCACAGAGCGGAGCTGCTCAAACAGCTGGGAGACTACCGAGTAAGTACAAATGGCTCTACACTGAGTCTGTGGATTTCATTTCAAAATGGAAATTCCGTGGTATTGGATTTTTAAAGAATCAAAGTAACTACTTTGCTCTCCACAGTACATAGGTGAAGCAGCAAGAGTAAAAGATGTAATTAAAGTTCAAATCTCAGTAATTAAGCTCTTATTAAACAGCAAAATACCTCTATAAACTGAAAATGCTATAAGCCTATGCAATGAAAAATACCTTTAATAAAATGCATTGCAAGAGTATTAAATACAATTAAAACATCTGGCTAAATCATATTAGACTCTAAAGGTGAAACCAACCACTCCTGATCAGTTCTAAGGAGACGATTTTATACTAATTGTTTTTCAGTGCTAAGAAAAATTCTCGTAAGTCCTCTCCACTGTCAGTAGTGCTGTATGGATAATAAAACCTAGAAAGCAGTCTCAAATTAAGACAGTAAGCCTTGTTGGCTAAACAGGGTGAAGTCAAGTTGGACATTTAATACTATTCACTGACTAAAACTAGGTTTTCAAGGGCACCTGGGTGGCTCAGTTGGTTGAGTCTAACTTAGTTTCAGCTCAGGTCTTGATCTCAGGATCCTGGGATCGACCCCCCACGTTGGGCTCCGAGCTCAGTAGGGAGTCTGAAGATTCTCTCCCTTTGCTTCCCCCACTTATTCTCTAAAATAAATGATCTTAAAAAACAAAAAAAACAAAAAAACTAGGTTTTCAACTAGGATGTCAAGTAACAAAAAACTTAATTCAAACAGCCCTGAGCAATAAAAAGAATTTATTGGTTTATGTGAGGAAAAGTCAGAGGTGAGTAGCTAGCAGAGCTGTACCACTCCTGTGTAGTCTTCCCACTGTGCGATGGCACTGTCCTCAGGCTCACCTTTTCATGGAACCAAATGGCTGGAACAGCTCCAGGAAGGACTCACATCTGCACACATACTGTCCAAAGCAGGAGAGCATATCTGTGTGCCGTCATTCCTAGCAAGTTTCCTGGGATTCACTTTGATCACATGCCCATCCCTATAGATCAGTCACTGTGGCCATGGGGATAGAATACATTGATTAGGATTAATCCAGATCCCTAGAATTACATGGGTTACTATGCAAACTAGGGACTATCAGGCAGAGGGAAGGGAATAGTGGAGGGCGGCTGGGTGCTAACAGCTGTCTTAGACACCAAGTCAATATGCTAGCAACTGAACAGAAAAGACATTTGGCCCCTCTCCATTTTCTGGAGCTGAATACACAGCTGAAAAGAAAAGCAGAACTAAATAAATGACTTCAAGATGCAGAAAGAAGACAAGAATATTAAGAACTGCATATGTTTAAACGTGGAGAAAAAAATACAATGAAATCCTCAAGCTTCACTAATGACTACAAATCTTGGTTTTTTTTTCCCTTCAGTTCTCTGGATTTCCCCTTCACATGCCCTATTCTGAACTGAAACCTTTAATTGAAGCAGTTTATAGCACCGGAGTACATAATATTGATGTTCCCAATGTTGAATTTGCTTTAGCTGTATATATCCACCCATACCCCAAAAATGTTTTGTCTGTTTGGATTTATGTTGCCTCCCTTATACGCAACAGGTAATTTTTTCATTGTATACTTTTTGTATCATGTAATAAATGTAATTAAGGTATGAGAATATTTTTGTGATATTGATATTAGAAGAAATTATTTGTAAATAATGAAATAAAATTATCATTATTTTCAAAATAAGTGTTACTTATTAGTCTGCCTTACCTCTTGCCACTCTGACCCCACATTTAGTCAAGGCTACCCAGAGTTCCTCCTCACACTAAGAGCTCCCTATCTCTATGCCTTTGTACTTACCTTCTGCTTAGAATGCCCTCCTTCTTTGTCTGTCCACCAGAATACCCATCATACTTTTAAGAACCAGCAAAATAACACAACTTCTCTGGGGGCAGGAACAACTTTGCGATTAACACCAAATACCTCATAAGACCTTATCCTATAGAAATACTGAGCAAACACGTACATGTACACAAATGTGCCCATACATACACACACATACTCCTATTGAAACAATATAGTATGGGGAGGGGGAGTATGTTTAAACATTCACCAAAAGGGAAGTCGCTTAAAAAATTAAGCCATTGCTATGGACTAAATGTTTCTGTCTCCCACAAAATTCCTATCTTGAGACCCAAATCCCCTGTAATGATATTTGAAGATGGGTCCTTCGGGAGGCAATTAGGTTGTGAGAGTGGAGGCCCTGTGTTGGGATGAATGCCACTGTCAGAAGAGACAGGAGAGAGTTGGCTTCCTTTCTTTAGGCTATGTGTGGATGAGGAGATGGCCCTCTGCAAATCAGAAAGAGAGCCCTCACCAGAAACCACATCTGCCAGCACCTTATCCCTTGACTTCCCAGCCTCCAGATAGAGAAGAAATAAATGTTTGCTGTTTAAGTCACCCAGTGTATGGTATTCTGTTAGAGCAGCCTAAACAGACTAAGACAAACACCGGTAGTACTATACAAGCCATTTTAAAAGGCATTAAATGCATGCGCTAACATGGAAAGATGTACACAAAACAGAAATACATGAAGCAGGATTTCTTAACAGAAGCACTACTGACATTTTTGGGCCAAGTAATTTTTTTTGGGGGGGGGGAGGGCTGACCTGTTCATTAGAGGATATTTGGCAGCATCCCTGACCTCTACCCACTAGATGTCAGTGACATCCTTTCCCTCTGCCAAAGTGTGATGACCAGAATGTTTCCAGACATTGTCTAATGTCCTCTATGGGATAAATTGACTCCAGCTGAGAACCAGCTGAGAACCAGGAGTATGATCTCACTTAAAAAAAAAAAAAAAGTAAAACCAGAGGGACCAAATTAAGGAAAAAATTCACCTTTTACTTTATTCCCTTATGCCTTCCTCTATCAGATTATATTACAATTATGTGTTTGCATGCCTCTGATACCTCAACTATGAACTCTTCTTCAAGGAGACTTCAAGGACTGACATGTAACAGTCATTACCAGGCAATACCCCGTCATTACAAGGTATCCACGGACGAGTTCCTTAACCTCCCTGCTACTTATTTTCCCCATATATAGGATCAGAATGATCACATTACTTACTTCCTCTCACTGTTTAAACAAGTCAGTATATATAAGTATAGGTTCTTAGAACACTGCCCAGCGCTGAGCACCTGATGTCAGGCACCCCAAGGCAGTTCACAAAACTTGTATTTTATTCTAAGAATGAACAGTTCCAAAAATTCATTAAATCAATCACAAAACCCAAGATAAATTTAAACCAAGTATTTATAGTGTTTCATCAAATACTAACTATAACCCAAAGTTAATGTATAAAAATTAAATGTAAATTATGTTGTCAATCTCCCCATGCAACTGGAGAGTGGAAAAACAGTGAGTCTCCACAGGACGATGTGCTGACACACCCAAGTCCATGTAGTTCAAGACTGCCAGGTCCTATTTAATGGTTTGCTAATATCAAGCAGCACAGGACAAAGCAAAAGGGAGGCACCTCAATCACCTGGTACCCCTGAGGATACCCTGCTCCAATTAGTTAACCTAAAAGAAAAACATTTACGTCAATTCCTGAAACATCATTGAATCATTATCAAAAATTTCTCCCCCAAAAATATTATACTGTTTTGTGACTACATGGAGGATAAACTTGAGTCCTCAACTTGATGAATCAGGGCCAGGCGTCCAGAGGAGTAATTTTACTTACGATTCACATAACTACAGATAAGATAAAAGTATGGGGTTTGGATGGACTCACTTCGGAAGAATTCTTCTAGTATGTTTTCTTAAAAATAGTCCCTGATGTGAACTTTCCAAATAAACTTTATTAAACACTTACGGAAATAAAAACACAGTAACTACAAGAAAATCAACCTTACAAAATAAAACTTCAGACCCCGTTTAAGTGCTAAGCTTAAATTTCAAGTTCTCTAAGGGAATCAAGAAATCATTTCTTACTTTGTGCTTAGGCCAAACTTTTAAAGGACACTCGGAGCCACAGTGCCGCAAAAGCCATAACTACTTACACCTAAGAGATACAAGTTCCCAAGGTAAGATGCTCTGCTCACACACCTGCCTTGTCCTACATGCAAGAAACATTTTTGCACGTTCAATCATGACACGATGAGAGAACCCTGACAGGAGGCAACACTTCAGAGAGAGCCATTAAGAGAGGTGCCCCCACCCCAGACTTGGTCTCTCCTGCAGTGTTTAATTCAAATATTAGTGAGACTTAAGACAGGTGGATTCTCCCTGTTCATATTCTCATCAAATGAGTCTTCCTTCATCTTTAGACAGCTCTGTCTCAAACAAAGTTTTCTTAGCCTGAACTGAAATCTGCTTACCTGTACTTTGTCCCTTTCCTAACTCCTCCTATCCCTCAATAAAACAAACAAGAATACCTGGGACCACAAGTAACAAGATTGCAAGATTAATTCCTCTTCTACAGCCTTGCATGCATTTCCAGAAGTAGATGGCGTGCTGCCAACTCTTCTCTTCAGGGCATAAAATTATATATAGCATTACCTAAAACTGATCCAATATGTGCCTTTCTGAACGACAGGTTCCCCACTCCCACTGTCTCTTCACACAGCAATGAAGATAGGCATACACATTCAAATTCTGACTACCGCACAATTAATCTCAAAACAGACAATTCAGCTCAACAAAATTAGATATCTGTCTAAATTTCCAGGATCATGATTTCACGGGAGCTCAAAAGAAAATATTTAGTCCTATTTTACACTAACATAAACCTGAATTGAGATTTCTAATGAAATCAAAACACCAAAAAAATTATTTGGTAAAGTCCTCAAAGTAGATTTTATTGATACATTTGTTCAAATGATTGTGGAATTTTTAAAAATCCCTCCCAAATTTGACAATTTAGGGACAGTGGTAGGAACCAGGAATATCTGAAGAAAGCAAATACAAATACATTGGTACTTTGCTAGCTCACTGAGCTAACACCAAGAAGCCAATTTATTCTATTATCCTAAAGAACCTTATATGTGGGTATGTTTGAATTGGCCCTCTGAGAATTGTTCAAACAAAGGAAACATTATGGAAAAAAGACTGGTTTTCAAAATGTGCAATCTTTGAAAATAAAACTTCAAAAATGTATGTTTGAAAAGATCTGCAAAGCTTGGTACAGTGTTTATATATAAAGAGAACCAATAACCCCAATGACTTTAAAACTCAAATTAATCTAAAAAATACTTTAAATGGCATGGCATTAGTGACATTCTTTTCAAAGCATTCCATTTAAAAGAAAACTGCTAAAACTGTTCTCACCCTTATGAAAAGATCTAATCCCTTTCTAAAACAAAAAGATGATTTGCAAGAGAAACAACACTGTACAATTGACTGGTAAATTAAGATTTCTGAGGCTGTAAGAAATGGGGCCAAAACAAGTCACACTCAAAAAGGGATGGTTAACACAAGAAATGTGCTATAAGTAAAGTGCATGAAAGGAAGCCTGCTCAGCTAAATGAAGTAGACAAAGGTCAGGAGTCAAGGGTCATTCGCCAGAGCGGCAGCAGGCTCGAAAACCACACTGCAAATTCTGGCATCCGCTGGCAGTATCAGCATGAGGACCTGTGTAAAAACAGAAAAGTGTGAAAGGAGGAAATTTCTTAGAGATCACATGAAAAGAGCTAAGACATTTGACTTTTTTTTTTTACTAGCAATACATTTATAACATAAAAGTAAAATGTCCCAGTGAGTGTATAAAAAATCAGACACAAATATAGCCAACAGCAGCTCTACTTTAACTGGTCCAAAAGCTAAATGAAACAAGAAAGGAAAGAAATAATTTTTTGGCAACAATCTTACAAAATAAAAAATCTAAGACAAAAAGATAACCCACAGAAGCAAGACTGTCGAGCTAACTTAACAACAGATTTCTTATACTCAGAACATCATTCCTAGAAATATAATTAAGACAAAAAGAGCCCCCTCCGTAGATCAGCTAAAGAACCCAGTATTGAGCAATTACAAAAACATTACAGTCGAAACTTAAATAAACTATATAGACATAGACTGAACATGTTTTCCATATCTTTATTTAACAGCTGCAGCCAAAATAAACGGCTAGGGTTAAGTGAAATTATCTTCCAGAATTAAGTATATAATGAATGATTAGCTAAATAAACATACCTAAGACATAATAAAAATTATGATTCATTTACAAAACAAGAATGCAACACTGTGGAGTAACTGACATTTTATCCCATTCACGTTATGCTACCCAGACACTACATACAAGATCCATTAGGAAACACAACTGAGAATTAGGAATATCAAAGAAGCGATATCATGGCACATAAGCAAACGTTAAGTTTTCTCAATGAATCACAGTTTTCATAAAGGCAGGCAAAGGTGCAAAAGAATGTTTTAACTATACCAAAGCCTTTCAGTGTGTCTGCACCATGAAGAAACAAAGAGCAGTTAATTCGTTCTCTATTCATCAAACAGAACCAAAATCCTTGCATGTGTGATATGTAAGGATCCCATACAAAAAGTACATGAAGTGTCATTTTATAGACTACGTCAAATGGATTATAACTGAAAAATCATAGTACTCTGATATCTAGTTTAACTCAGAAACTATTTTAAATAAACTTTGTTTTGTTTTTTAAAGTAGCAGTCAGCTGCAAAAGAAGGCATCTGTGCTAATACCAACATAAGGAAATGGCTACTTGCAATAAAACACACAAAACACTTATTTCCCAGAATCTTCCCTTGTATTCCTGAAATGGCACACACAAAACACTGTGTTTTGTGTGTGTGATTATATATCCTATATAATCACAGGATTAGGATATATAATCAATGAAGTATAATGTTCATGTATTTCAATGAAGAAATGATAATATATCTTTAAGTAAGAAAAGAAACTAATGAACTTTACAAGCATATCTGGGACTGCAATAGGTTAGGACTTCATTTATTTTCAAAAATGTATGTTTAATTTTAAAATAGATGTGATGATGCCTGGGCTAGGGGGAGCAGGCATGGGAGTGGGCAATGGAAGATGGGCCATGCTTTTATAACTGCCAAAGCAAATAATACATGAGGCTTCATTACATTATTCCATCTTTACATGTTTAAAATTTACATAACAAAAAGTTTAAAATATTTCAAATATAAAATTGGATTACCAAAAGCCCATTTTTATTTAATCAAAATTAAAACCTGTTCTATTTTAAAAATGAAAAGTTGAATGCCAAATATTTTAAAAATTCACAAAGTAATTTCTTATTAATTTCCCTTAAAATAAGACTCAAGGTTAGTCATTTTAACCAAAATCAAAGTAAAATGTCCTACATATCATATTTATTAGAAATGTCCTGACAGGGGCACCTGGGTGGCTCAGTTGTTAATAACGCATCTGCCTTCGGCTCAGGTCATGGTCCCAGAGTCCTGGGATAGAGCCGTGCATCAGGCTCCCTGCGCAGCGGGGAGTATTCTTATTCTTCTCCCTCTCCCTCTCCCACTCCCCCTGCTTGTGTTCCCTCTCTCGCTGTGTCTCTCTCTGTCAAATAAATAAAATCTTTAAAAACAAAACAAAACAAAAATGTCCTGATAAGGAACCCTGTAGTTTGAAACTCTTCCACTGTCAACCCTTGACCAGGTTTTCCTTCTGAACATATTTTCAGCTTTTTCCTTACACACTAGTTAACCCTCCATGCCACCTCTTCTGAACTTGTCTTGCTGCAGCCCTTAAACGCTGGTTCCTGCTCTGCCTGATGATCACCTAGTGCCTCTCTTCAAGACCCAATCCCCTGCCTCGCCACCACTGCCCTGTTGACACTCAGTCCCTGGGATGAAATGCTTGAACTGGTGGATTTTGCAAAAATCTATTTCTCAGCATGTAATCCTACTCCAATTTTTAAAAAGGGAGCAATAAGAGCAAAGAGACATGGAGACTTTAGACAATTTTCCAACTAAAACTCCCTTAAAATATTTTAAAATTTCTATAGTCCTGTTTTTTAAAAGGACAGAAAGGTAAAGAAGAAACTTTACACTGAAGTCAACAATGACCTGGGAAAAGTCCTAAGTGATGGCTGAAAGCAATGCAAGTGAAGTATGCTACTAGTTTTAAGGCAGGAAATATAAGGGAGCCTCAAAGGAGCCAACAGGATCAAGGAAGCTACTCTAGAGATTCCTATCTTTCCAAATATACACAGCTAGTCACCATCCTCCCCAAAAGACCGGCTCAGCAACCTCAGGTCCACCCTGGCCACTCTGGTCACTCTTTGATCTCAAAGTCTAAAGGATGGTAATAGGGATTACAGGGGAAGAAAAATGCAACAATAAAATTATGTGTCCCATATTAGGTTGAAAGTAACCCAATCCTGCGTATCTGTCAGCATCTCCTTATTAACATCACAAAACAAATTCCTCACTCACACTGATATAAAATGTGCCCCCTCCTTCAAATATGCACTAGAATGTCTGAGTTTTAAGCACAGAGTGAAAAGAGGGAATTTCAAATCAGAAAGTATGATCTATCTAGAGAAGCCTATGAGGACTTTAACAGTAACTATGATACTATCTTAAAACTACAATTCCATCCTAAGGTCAATTTACAGACCAGGTGTCTGAACCTAATAGTCATGAAAGAAGCAGATTTTATACTATTAAAGGCCAGGGGCAGAGCAAAAGTGAAGACAACCACTGTTTCTAACTTAGGTTAGTCTCATAATGTAGAAAACAGGAGAGAACAACAATTTCCAAAGCATGAAAATTGTAAGCAATGTGAACAGTTAAGACTCTTAAGCATCGAAGAAGGACTGTTCAGAAAAGGGAATAAATGGACAACAGAAAAGTGAGGCAGCATTAGACAGAAACACGACTAAGATAATCTCATATGTTATTTTGCCAAGTATCTGAAGCAGACAGCTGTGCTTCCATAGACACGGACAACTCAAAAGGCCATTCCCTTTAAATATTTGACTTATCACCAGCAAATGTCTATCTCAATACAGAACAGAAAATTCAAATGGTTGTAATATATGAGGGCTGAGGGCTAAATTACGCTAAAGAATAATAAAGAAAACAGGAAAACAAAATTGGGCATAATCGTTAAATAAAATTTTTAAATGCATGGTAAAGAAATAAATTTGTAAGAAAGCATTTTTTAAATATTAGATAAAAAGAGCTATAATGTTAACTATAGTTATTTTCCCAAATTTCTATTTTTGATTGATTTGTTTTTCCTGGATTTTAAGTATATTATTTATGCTGTATATCTGCACTTACCTTCACTTACCTTTAATTCCTCTTTAACTTAAATTAGAAACATAAGAGAGCAAATCATCTGAGACTGTGTCACCTCCAGAACTATGAGCTAATCTATCTTAATTCATAAATTATACAGACATTGAAATGCAAATCAGTACAAAAAGTTTATTTGCTATCATTGTTCAAGTGTTCTTCAGAGCTCCAAAACTATGCAATTCCATTTAACACTTCTTAAATGACAAAGAAGTTTTTTTAAATGTCATGGCAAAGAAGCCTTCTTTTATGTTTAAATCTTAACTTTATCAATCAAATCACAAATTTAAATGTGACGAGGAATCATTCAGAAGAACAAAACTGGCATTTTTTTTAATCAGTGCTTAGTACAGTATCTTGCTCACAGTAGATATTATTTGAATATCTGGTACTAAACTTATCTTCTCTACTAGTGCTTAGGAAACAGGTCATTATGCTTTACTTATCATTCATTATTTAGTTAATGAATATTGTTTATCAGTATTTACTTCTTTTAGTTAGTAATCTAGTAGCTAACTATACTAAGCTTTTTTTTTGACAAATACATTTTTAGTTAAAAGTTTACCCAAATATTTAAAATATAGTTTGTCACCCATGCTCCCTATTATTCTAAGACCATGTATAAAACATATTAACTACTTCCAGAAAAAATAAAAATAAAAAGGGGGCCCCATAAGCAGTCATTAAATATTTATTGTACAAATTGAGCTGTAGTAAAAGATACTGGATCAGTGGCGTCATCTTGCAAAACTGGATACAATGTAACTTTATTCTAACACTTTCTAGGTTGTCCATATGTCCTTTTAAGGAAAAAGTGCCATCAGAGCATTGCTTTAAGAGCAATTGGCTGGAAGTCTGGAATATAATATGACAAGTCACCCTATAAACTTTAAAGGATTTCCATTTCCCCAAAATCATGTTTTAAGAAGCTGTAAAAGGAGACTTAAGAATGGATTATACAAGTGCTGTCAATTTCCTTTCAAATCTTTCAAAGTCAGATATCTTCATTAAAATTCATTCATTGAAAATTACCACTCATTTATCAAGAAAAAAATCACATTCAACAAAAGGAATGTAGCAGCTCCTTTGGAACACTTTAATATTTATATATTCAAAACCAGTTAAGATGAAACGAATTCTTACATCCTAACAAAATGCAAAAGATTAGGTATTTAACTTTATCCCATCACCTAAATTATTTCAAGTTTTCAAAATTACACAAGCAAAACAAGTAGGCAGATCATAAAAATGAACTGAAATCCAATCTCCCCCACCCTGTAACATCTATATACCCAAAAACAAATCTAACAAATTCAGTTGTGATATTCCCACAAGCATAACCTATGCTGAAATCAACTGTAGACAATTCAAGTGCAACATACAAATAAGATGTTTTTCTTATAAAAATAACTGATTACTAGTTACTTTTCATAATATGTCCTAGAAGCCTTAGAAATTAGGAAGTACAACATTGCACCTACAATGACATAACTGTACATTAAAAAAAAAAAAATCTCCCATCGCAAATTTACTGCATCTACAAAAGCAGTAAATGGTTCATGGAAGCAATCAAACTTTTGTTTTTGTACGCTTAGCAGGTTGCAACTAAAATGACACTCATTTCACCATTCCTGGATGATACGCTGAAGGCAAGAGAGCAAAGAAATGCTCCTACTTAGTGTTGCAACTTCAAGAACAAGGGAGGTCATCTCCTGCGTCACCAATGTGATGCCAGAAATAAAAGAGCTGCGATCTCCTGTCTCTTTATATGTATTTAAGGAAAACCTAATCTCCCAGAAATAGCAATTTGCTAACTTCTCTGCCTACAGGTATGTCATTAAAGAGACCATTCCTCCAGTCTTCCTGGTTCCTTTCAATTGTTCTCCCTGAGAGAAACTCAGGTGATCTTCTTGTCATCTTAAGATGACTTAGGCTCTCAAAGAAAACAGTATATGATATAAAAAGACAGGTGCATAGTAGAATCTGAACCATGTAAATGTTTCTCCAGTTATAAATACAAGGGACTGATTTGCTTACTAATAACTGAGAAGCTTTTTGTGCTTCTAGAAACTTCAGTCTCTACCAGTGACTATCAAAAGCCCAAAAGGGTACTGAATGTACCTTGAAAAAAACATATGCAACAAGCCCACTGCAGGGTAGGGATAGGTTTAAGAAACAAAACAATCAATAAATATTTATCCAATGATTGTTATAAGTTCAGGAATCAATCTCCAAAATACTGTAGGAATTTTAGTCATGTCTAAAGCATCTCAGCCTCTTCCCCAATAAACACCCCCAACCCCCTCAATCTTCCATGAAACTGATTTGAAACCAGACCCAGGATCCCCAAGAAGTTCATATTACCAAAGTCCTCCCTTCTCAACTGCATTTTTTTTAAAGTTGTGTTACAAGAAAACTGAGTCATCATCCCTAAGAAACTGGTGTAGCTACATCAGTACCGCTAAATTGTTAATGAATGCTATATCACTCTAGAAGAATTTCCCACAATTTTATAAGAATTTTAGTATTTCTAGGGGTGCCTGGGTGGCTCAGTTGTTAAGCAGCTGCCTTCGGCTCAGGTCATGATCTCAGGGTCCTGGGATCAAGTCCCACATCAGGCTCCCTGCTCTCTCCCTCTGACCCTCCCCGCTGCTCCTTCTCTCTCTCTCTCAAACAAATAAATAAAATCTTAAAAAAAAAAAAAGAATTTTAGTATTTTTACAACTTGTCATTTTAGAATTTATTAAACTATTACATATCTCAAAAATCTGGAAGAATATATATTTGAAATACCTATCTGAAAGAAAAACTTACCTTTATAATAGAAGCTAATTAATGAAAACATACATGATTTTTAAATTTTATCAAATGTAAAGAATCACCTCTGAAAGTAAAAAAGTTTGGTAATTAGCTAGAAAATTAAATAGAAACCCTAAGAATCATGAGGACTGTCAAAAAAATTTTAAATCCATTCCTTCAAAGTTATCTCATTATTAAAAGGCATTACCGTTAATGTTGTCACAGTAGTAAAAGTATTCATCGTTTAGAGAAGGACATGCTGAAACCAAATCCTGTAGGCCTGCACCAGTTACAGTAAGACAACCAGAGAGATTAAGGTGCTCCAAATAAGGCAGCCCTCCTCCCAGAGTCAAAACCCTGTAAGAGAAGCAATCCAACAATTAGAATATATTAATCTATGAAAATTTATGTATTTCTATGGCCCACTGGACCACTATTAACAAATTTTTCAATCTGGTAATGAGGCAATTCAAGAATTTCTATAAAACGTGATAACTCACCTCATCCTTAGGCAGCAATACATTTAACTGAGAAAAACTTTCTACAATTTTCCTAAGGACATTCAATAAACAAGTCTATGAAATTTCCCTTTGTAAGAAATTACAGCAACTCAATCCTTAGAATCTTGGAATTGTAATCATTCTCCTACAGGTTGTCTAAGTGAAAATTATCAAGAAAACTACTGACTAGTTTTGTCAGTTCCTCAGAGTTACAGTTAGCATATGATCCAACACATCCTCTCCTAGGTGTACACCCAAGAGAAGAAAACATATGTTCACATGATAACTTGCAAACAAATATTCACTGCAGCTTCATTCATAATAGCCAAAAGTGGAAACAACCCAAATTCCAATTAATTAAAATGAGTGGATAAATAAGCATTAAACAGCCATAAAGTACTGACAAAGGCTACCACAAGGATTAACCTTGAAAACATATGCTAAGTGAAAAAAGCCAGACACAAAAGGCCACATATTGTATGATTCTATTTAGATGAAATATCCAAAATAGGCAGAATAGGCATAGAGACAGAAAGTAGACTGGTAGTTGCCAGGGGCTGGGAGCAAAGAGGAATGAGGAGTAACTGCTAAAGAGTGGAGGGTTTCCTTATGGTATGATGAAAATGTTTCTGAATCAGTGGTGATGCTTGCCAACCTTGTAAATCTACTGAAACCACTGATTTGTATACTTCAAAAGGATGAACTTAATGGTAAGTGAATTACATGTAAGTAAAAAATGAAAACCTAATGGTATATCCTAGAAGAATAAAAACAATATAAATAGATAAAATGAGAAGTTAGCTAAAATGACAATGGCAGAGCTGAAAAATATCAAGAACAAAATTAAGAACATCAATTTTCTATACAATATTTAAAGCAGTAGTACAACAGCAAAACTGAAAACTGGAACAGTCTATCTTAAAAGGGACGTCAAGAGACTAACAATACAGTAAGTTTAGTTAAAAAAATTAACATGATTGTACAGGTACGTGAAAATTAGGAAGTTAAGTAAAAGTATATAAATTACTGGTATCTAAAAACTATGGAAATATGGGGCACCTGAGTGGCTCAGTCGTTAAGTGTCTGCCTTCAGCTCAGGTCATGGTCCCAGGGTCCTGGGATCAAGCCCCGCATCGGGCTCCCTGCTCCGTGGGAAGCCTGCTTCTCCCTCTCCCACTCCCCCTGCCTGTGTTCCCTCTCTCACTGTGTCTCTCTCTGTCAAACAAATAAAAAATCTTTAAAGATAAATAAATAAATAAATAAAGTAAGTAAGTAAATAAATAAATAAATAAATACAAACTATGGAAATATTTATATAATCCGTAAAGGACTGCTGACTAGCAAAGACTCGGATGGGACATTTTAAAGTTTTCTAACTACATGTTTAAAAGAGAAACTGATCTATTAAAAACAACTTATCAGGGCATGTGGGTAGCTCAGTCGGTTGAATGTCTGACTCCTGATTTTGGCTCAAGTCATTATCTCAGGGTCGTGGGATCATACCCCACATTGGGCTCCAGGCTCAGCAGGGAGTCTGCTTGGGATTCTCTCTCTCCCTCTCCCTCTGCCCCTCCCCCCTTCTTGTGCTTGCTTTCTCCCCTCTAATAAATAATTTTTAAAAAAAACAATCAAAACCCCAAGTCCCAAGGGAGATTTAAATGCATACTTTCCCTTACATTTGGCTGAAAAAAAAATTATTTAAACTGATTTTTTTTTTTAAATCATAAATTTCCTTGTCCATCCCTTCAGATTTCAAATTAACAACAGTGGCAGTTCAGGACCTCCTCCAGTGGCTTGACTGAGCCCCAGCAGTTAGAGACAGTGGTCTTTAAAGAAGACAGTACAAGGTTTAAAGTTAATTCTTTTTTTCCTATAAAGCTGAATAGCTCATAGTAAGAAATAAAACAGCCTTTAAAAAGTGGTCTGGGGCACCTGGGTGGCTCAGTTGGTTAAGCCTCGGACTCTTGATCTCAGCTCAGGTCTTAATCTCAGGGCCATGAGTTCAAGACCCTCACCGGGCTCCACCATGGACATGGAGTCTACTTAAAAAAAAAAAAAAAAAAGTGGTCTTGGGCACCTGAGTGGCTCAGTCAGTTGAGTGGACTCTTGATTTCAGCTCAGGTCATGATCTCAGCATCATGAAATCGAGCCCAGCACCAGGCTCCATGCTTAGTATGGTGTCTGCTTGAGATTCTCTTCTCTCTCTCTCTCTCCCTGCTCCTCTCCCCACTCAAGTGCACATACTCTGTCTCTCTAAATAAATAAAATCTTTTTTTTTAAAGATTTATCTATTCACTTTGAGAGACAGAGAGTGTGGGAACAGGGTGGGAGTGGGGGAGGTGCAAAGGTAAGGAAACTCTCAAGTAGACTCCCAGATGAGTGCAGAGCCTTATCTCATGACCCTGAGATTGTGACCTGAGCCAAAATTCAAGAGTTGGACGCTCAACCGACTGAGCCACCCGGCGCCCCTAAATAAATAAAATCTTAAAGAAAAAAAAAAAGTGGTCTGAAAGATCTCAGAAGCTAACTTCAATACAGAGACTGTTCCATTTCCTAAAATTTAAGAATTTTCAGCACACTGAGGACAGACTGACTGCATGGAATATAAAACTTCTTTTCACAGTGTACTTGAAGAAACCACTTGTGCAGTCACTGACCTCAATGAGCTTAATGGGAAATCAAACAAGTCAAAAATAAATATGCAATTATAATACCATACGATGGTCTCCTGGGAACATACAGAAGGGTATTGATGGGGGAGAGAAGGGGAGTCCAAAAAGGTTTCCTCTAAGAAGAGGTTGTTTTTTTTTTTTTTTAAGATTTCTTACTTACTTGACACAGAGAGCGAGAGAGAGCACAAGCAGCAGGAGCGACAGGAAGAGGGAGAGGGAGAAGCAGGCTCCCCACGGAGCAGGGAGCCCGATGCGGGGCTCAATCCCAGGACCCTGGGATCATGACCTGAGCTGAAGGCAGACGCTTAACTGACTGAGACACCCAGGGGCCCCAAGAAGGGACATTTAAACTGTGACAGAAACGAACAGAAGTTAGCCAATAAATGTATGTTACAGACGGTGCAAATACAGATGCCTAAAGATGAGAAATATGGCACCTTGAAGGAAGAGAAAATAGTTGAGTATGGCTAGAGAAAGGATGGCTCTGTGGGTGGGTGTGTGTTTGTGACATTTATCTGTTTATTGCCTTTTTTTTGGCAGGGGTGAGAATGTGACCAGGTAAAAATTTAGAGATTTAAGAAGATAACAAGATATATAAAGATATATATATATATAAACTACAGAAGTAAGCAAGGGCCAAGAATTCGGACCTAACCAAAGTACAACAAAACTCACTGAAAGGTTTAGATAGAAGAGTAATAACAAGTAAAAAAAATGCATTCTAGGAAGATCACTCTAATCTACCTTTTATCACCAATGCCCAAGTATGTCAGGCACAAGCCTAAACAGTAAAATGCAAGATTAGTAAAATACAGGTTCTGCCCTCAACTAGGGAAAGAAACATTAAACAAAGTATTGACATGCAATAAGAAAAAAAAGTTACAGAAATATATACAAGTTATAGAAATATTACAGAGCAGATTCAAAAGTAGTAATCTTTAAAGAAAAAGAACAAAATCCAGAATTCAACAATGTATAATTCACACTATCTGGTATCAAATGAAATACTAGACATTCAAAGAATCAGGAAAAAATCAATCAACAGAAACAGACCAATAAATGACAATGATGGGATTAGTAAACAATGACTTTAAAAAAATGCATACAAACCCTGGAGCAAACACTAAAATGAGGTACTAGCCAACAGAAGAAATAAAACAAGATGCTAAAAAGTACTTAAAAAATCCAAAACAAGCAGGAAAAGACAAAATGAAGAAAAGATAAAACAAGAGGAAAACAAACAGCAAGATGATAGGCATAAAAATAACCGTATCAATAATTATGTTAAATGTAAATAGCCCAAATAGATCAATTAAATGACAGGAAATATCTGACTGAATTTTAAAAAGTAAGACCTAACAATATATGTTGTCTGCAAAAAATTAAAAGAGCAGTTGCCTTGGGCTCAAGAAGAGAAACAGTAGGGGCACCTGGGTGGCTCAGTCCATTAAGCATCTGCCTTAGGCTCAGGTCATGATCCCAGGGTCCTGGGATCGAGCCCCACATCGGGCTCCCTGCTCAGCGGTAAGCCTGCTTCTCCCTCCCCCACTCCCCCTGCTTGTGTTCCCTCTCTCTCTGTGTCTTTGTCTGTCAGATAAATAAATTAAAATCTTTAAAAAAAAAAAAAAGAAGAAGAGGAGAAACAGTAGTGTATAACAAAACAATAATGGCAATGTGAGGGGGCCAAAGAAGGTTGGGAATTTAATTAAGAGGCTACTTTTAATCAGTTAACAGCCAAGATTTATTTCATTCCTAGAAAAACTGAAAATGCTGCATTAAGACTATACACATAACACTATCTGTTCCCTATGGCTTCAATCTACTTTAAAATATTGATTTTCGGGGCACCTGCGTGGCTCAGTGGGTTAAGCATTTGCCTTCAGTTCAGGTCATGATCCCAGGGTCCTGGGATCAAGTCCCTCATCACACTCCCTGTTCAGTGGAGCGTCTATCTCTCCCTCTCCCTCTGCCTCTCCCCCGCTGCTTGTGCTCCCTCTCTCACCCTTTCTCTCTCTCAAATAAAAATCTTAAAAAAAAAAAAAATCTTGATTTTCAATCTATGTTTTTATAGTCAATGTTCTTGTAACAAGCCCCATATAACCAATGTGCCAAAACTCATGCTACCCCGCCATCCCTAAATAGAACATAATGACTAATGCAGGACTGAAAGCTCCCAATTAGCACCTCTGTTCCCATATACTAAGTTGTACGCATATGTGAGTTTTATTTGTTCTCACACCTAATGACACCAGTTGTAGTTACTATTGTGATTAACTGAAATAATTTTTATTACTATTATTTTTTAAGTAGGCTCCACACACAGTGTGGAGCCCAATGCAGGGCTTGAACTCACAACCCTCAATCTAGACCTGAGCTGAGATCAAGGGTCCGATGCCTAACCAACTGAGCCACGCAGGTGCCAAAAACTGAAATAATTTTTAAACCAACATAATAAATACAAAAAGGCAGTAACCTCTTCGACATCGGCCACAACAACTTCTTTCAAGACAAGTCTCCAAAGGCAAGGGAAACAAAAGTGAAAATAAACTTTTGGGACTTCATCAAGATAAAAAGCTTCTGCACAGCAAAAGGAAATAGTCAACAAAACAAAGAGGCAACCTACAGAATGGGAGAAGATATTTGCAAATGACATATCAGATAAAGGGCTGGTTCCAAAATCTATAAAGAACTTCTCAAACTCAACACCCAAAAAGCAAATAATCAAGTCAAAAAATGGGCAGAAGACATGAACAGACACTTCTCAAAAGAAGACATACAAATGACTAACAGACACATGAAAAAATGTTCATCATCTTTAGCCATCAGGGAAATTCAAATCAAAACCACATTGAGATACCACACTGAGATACCACCTTACACCAGTTAGAATGGCAAAAACTGACAAGGCAAGAAATAACAAACGTTGGAGAGGCTGTGGAGAAAGGAGAACCCTCTTACACTGTTGGTGGGAATGCATGCTGGTACAGCCACTTTGGAAAACAGTGTGGAGATGCCTCAAAAAATTAAAAATAGAGCTACCCTATGACCCAGCAACTGCACTACTGGGTATTTACCCCAAAGACACAGATGTAGTGAAAAGAAGGGCCATATGCACCCCAATGTTCATAGCAGCAATGTCTACAATAGCCAAACTGTGGAAAGAGCCGAGATACCCTTCAACAAATGAATGGATAAAGAAGATGTGGTCCATATATACAATGGAGTATTACTTAGCCATCAGAAAGGGTGAATACCCAACTTTTATGTCAACATGGATGGGACTGGAGGAGATTACTCTAAGTGAAGTGAGTCAAGCAGAGAAGTCAATTATCATATGGTTTCACTTATTTGTGGAACATAAAGAATAGCATGGAGGACATTAGGAGAAGGAAGAGAAAAATGAAGGGGGGCGGAAATCGGAAAGGGAGACAAACCATGAGAGACTATGGACTCAGAGAAACAAACTGAGGGTTTTAGAGGGGAGGGGGGTGGGGGGATGGGTTAGCCCAGTAAGGGGTATTAAGGAGGGCACGTACTGCATGGAGCACTGGGTGTTATCTGCAAACAGTGAATCGTAGAACACTACATCAAAAACTAATGATGGGGCGCCTGGGTGGCTCAGATGGTTAAGCGTCTGCCTTCGGCTCAGGTCATGATCCCAGGGTCCTGGGATCAAGTCCCGCAACGGGCTCCCTGCTCAGCAGGGAGTCTGCTTTTCCCTCTGCCTCTCTGTCTCTCTCTCTCTGTCTCTGTCTCTCATGAATAAATAAAAAAAATCTTAAAAAAAAAACTAATGATGTACTGTATGGTGACTAATAAAAAAAATTGCACCAAAAAAATTAAATTTGCATTTATTTCCTTAGCCTTTTTCCCAAGAAATGCACATAAAATGCACTAACTTTATTCCAATCTCTACTCAAAAAATGCTTCTTTTCAAAGCCTTTCCTGCTTATCAAATATGAAGGAGCATTCTATGTATTCTCTACTCCATAAACTAACTTTACTTTTTTCAGAACAGTCTGATATTAATGTTTACTGTCTTTTACTACCACTAGATTATAAACTCTATGAAAACAGGGAATTTGTCTTATTTATAGATCCCTAGCAATTAGAACATATAGTAGGTGCTCAATAAGTATGTAAATGATTTAGAAAGATTCCTTCAGGAAACCTGACTAAAAAGGTCATTTGCACTCAGACTGGAGACTTTTTCAGTCAGCCAGCAGTCCAAATGATATCAGATAAGATAGTTCCTGTGTGGTTCCCCACCATCAAAATTAATTCTTCCTTAAATTCAAACTCAGTCAGGGGCACCTAGGTGGTGCAGGTGGTTAAGCATTTGACTCTTGGTTTTGGCTCAGGTCATGATCTCAAGGTCGTGAGATCAAGCCCCACATGGGGCTCCATGCTAAGTGAGTGCAGTCTGCTTAAGACTCTCTCTCCCTCTCCCTCTCCCTCTGCCCCGCCCCACCATGTGCTCGCTCTCTCTCTCTCTAAAATAAATAAATCTTTAAAAACAATTCAAACTCAAGTGTTTATTTCAAGGATATCTCATATACAAACTCTTCACCACTAGTTGCAAAACCGTAAGGCAGAAATGTAACTTATTTCCATTGCCAATAGCAGTAAATTTTTTACTTATTTCTAAGGTTAATATCAAAATTAGTAAGTGCTAAAATCATACTGTGAAATAACAACTAAAAATCACTTTCATGCTTTTTTTCAAATTTCACTTAGGAATTCACTTCCTGCCTTAAAGGAAAGTGGGGAAGGAAACTTGTATTCAAATAAAGCCCTATAATTCTGCTTTTTTTTTGCATTTTTTATTTAAATTCAATTAATTAACATATGATGTATTATTAGTTTCAGATGTAGAGTTCAGTAATTCATCAGTCTTATATAATACCCAGTGCTCATTATATCATGTGCCCTCCTTAATGTCCATCATCCAGTTCCCCAACCCCACAACACGTCCCCTCTATAATTCTTTTAGATGAAATATGACCCCCTCCTAGCATTTTCCAAACCTTACTAAGAAGTTTCTAAATCCTTTTTCACTAAAAGCAAATAGAAGATACCTCTTAATTATATTAATCAAAATTCTGACTCCCTTTGAAATCGATTTTTAATTATACAGAATTTTTAATAAATTCTGGCTTATTTAAAAATATCCCAACAAGGGGCACCTGGGTGGCTCAGTTGGTTAAGCGGCTGCCTTCAGCTCAGGTCATGATCCCAGGGTCCTGGGATCGAGCCCCATATCGGGCTCCCTGCTCCGCGGGAAGCCTGCTTCTCCCTCTCCCACTCCCCCTGCTTGTGTTCTTTCTCTAGCTGTCTCTCTCTGTCAGTTAAATAAATAAATAAAATCTTTAAAAAAAAAAACCAACAAAACTAAGAAAACATAGGAAAACTGCCAGTTGCTCAGATATCACTGTAGCTCTGAAATGTTACAAAAGGTTGTATGTGTTATTTCATTCTTTGAACAATAAAACTGGACATGTTGAAAATGCAACTGGGGGCACGTGGGTGGCTCAGCTGGTTGAGTGCCTGACTCGACTTCAGCTCAGGTCTTGAATCTCAGGGTACTGAGTTTGGGCCCTACACGCTGGACTTCAGGATGGGTGTGGAGCCTACTTAAAAAACAGTAAAAGTGGCAGCAGCTCTTTCTGCTCACGGGTCCTATCCCCGTGCTTTAATAAAATCACCTTTTTGTACCCCCTCCCAAAAAAAACCCACAACATTAAAAGTAAAAAAAATTTTTTAACTTAAAAAAATAAAAAATTAAAAAAAAAAAGAAAATGCAACTGAGGGGCGCCTGGCTGACTCAGTCAGAAGAGCATGCAAGTCTTGATCTCAGGGTTGTGAGTCTGAACCTCACACTGGGTGTAGAGATTACTTAAAATAAAACTGAAAAAAAAAAAAAAGAAAAAAAAATGCAACTGAATGGAGCCACAGACAAGTTTTAATAAGGTATAGTGGTAATGAAAAAGATAATGGTATTGGAAAATGAATAGGTTTTAAACTGAACCAAAAATTCCTTTTACTTTAAAACCAATTTACATTCAAAAACAACTTAAACCATATCAGGAATATAATATAAAAATATAATTAAAAAGTTTAAAAAGGAATGAGAATATGGTTGTCTTTTACTTTCTATTGCTTTAACTACAATCTATACACCTTAGTTTGAACAAAAAGAAAATTAAGGGAATGATGCACAGCAGCCAAACCACAGCAACAGCAGTTACCTCAGGGGAAAACATTCTTGTACACGACTTCTGAAAGATTTTTGTAATAATTTCATATTAATATCTTTTATAATGGCAGGGAAGTATTAGGTTTTGTGCTGGATAAATTCTTCATTATAATACATCTGACATCCGATTATTAAAGAAGTCTGGTAATACTCAAATCTACAGTTGACCCTTGAACAATTCGGAGGTAAACACATCAACAATTCCCACCTCACGCAAGAGAAAATCTGAGTGTAACTTCTGACTCCCAAACACTTAACTACTAGTAGCCTACTACTGACTGGAAGCCTTACCCATAACATAAACAGTCAATTAACACATATTTTGTATGTTATGTATATTATATACTGTCTTCTTACAATATAAATATGTAATCAATTTCCACAGGCTCATGTCAAAGGTAACTAACAATCATTACACAGCTGCTACTACTTATTGAAAATCTACTATGTGTCATCTATTCGTTTTATATAAGGCTCAGGTTAAGTATTTTAGATAGACAGTTATGTAGAAAAAGAAAACAGTATCAACCTACACCAAGTCTGTCTGGCCCGAAAGTGAGTGAACCACGGTATTTTCTCCAACATTGTGCATAGGAACACATAACCTAAGAGAGCTCCAAGTGGGTCCTATAAAACATGAACTAGAATCTAGCTGCTGAGAAGAGCTACCTCTCTGGGCTAATGAATGTTTCACCTCCACCCTTCCTTGCTCTAGGAAGAAAGAGATCAATTTAATCTACTAAAGATTTTAATGACAAAAAAAACCAGAAAGTAAAATACAGAATTTCTCCCATGCAGTCTCTTTATAACTTAAAAAGACAGTACAAGTAGATCATGCTCAAAGACCAAAAACTCTAAACTCTGGCTATTCAATTCCAATACAACTCAACAGTGCTTTTTGTAAAAACTTAAGGCTATATAATGGCACTAAATTACTTCCACAGACATTCTACAGTTTCCAAAAATCCCCAATATAAAACCATGACTCATTTAAGTTAAAGAAAATCCTAAATGATGAAATATATGTAATTCTGCACCCCTTTAATAGGCCAAATTCTAGTATTAATGCCAATAAATTAGTATAGAATTATTTTCTTTCCAAAAACCTTTACAAAGATCCCTTTTTCTGCTAACTTTCCTATAAATTTTAAACAGGATCTTATTTATAGAAGTTTTAACTGCAAACATTTTTGTAAATTATTAAACCATGTGGGGTACATCTGAAATACGTATATTTTTAAGGACCTCGCTTCTTAAAGAAAGAATACAGAAAGCTACTAAAAAAAATACTATTTTTCTGCTTTTCTGCCTTCCACTTATGTATCACCAACCTACTTTTATAAATCTGTATCCTACTATCGCCCAGTACATATCCTTCACTACAACCAAACTGGAATACCAAGTCTCTAGACATTCCCTGTTGAGTCCAACTTAATCTGCTAAAGATCATACCTCCGAGAAGAGTATTAGGCTTTATGTTGGATGAATTTTCATTGTTTAACATATCTAGCACCCCATTATTAAAGAACCTTAATAAAATTCAAGTCTATTACAGGGTAAAAGAGAAAACACATAAACAATTTCCAAAAGTTCCTATCAAATGAAATAATTATTGCACATTATTAATGCTGAGAACAGCCATAACAACAAAATAACAAAAGCAACTACAACAGCGCTTTACTACTGCGTGTACTGTGTGCTCAAGTAATCCCCACTGCTGGGAAAGAATGGTGTCTGCTCCAACTGCCACCTACCAAAATCCTTCGTTTTTCCTCAAGATTCAATTCAGTTGTCATTTCTTAATTTTTTTCCTCTTTTTTTTTTAAGTAGGCGCTCCCTCCATGTCCAACGTGGCGCTTGAACTCACAACCCTGAGATCAAGAGTCAGCTGCTCTGGTGACTGATCCAGACAGGCCCCCTTCCTCATTAAATTTCCTGATCATTTACTACAATTGAATGAGAGGTCTGTCTCTCTCTCTCCTTTGATCCCTACAGAATTTTTACTCGACATCCCTTAAAGAGTGTACAAAAATAATACACAGCAACAGAATATGGTATACATTATTTTCTTCTGTTACAAGCCCTTGAGGGAAAAACTATCATCTCATTTATCTTTTCACCCTCTAAAGCACCTTAGAAAATTTGGAGGCATTTGCTAAGTATTGATTAAACTCAATGTTCTGGGCGCCTGGGTGGCTCAACTGGTTAAGTGTTTGCCTTCGGCTCAGGTCAGGATCCCAGGGTCCTGGGATTCTCGCATCAAGCTCCCTGCTCAGCGGGGAGTCTGCTTCTCCCTCTGCCCTTCCCCATCTTGTGCGCGTACACACACTCTCTCTGAAAAATAAACAAAAATTCTTTGAAAAAAAAAAACAAAATAAACTCTTAATGTTCTTCCATATATCACAAAGAATTTAAATGGACTGAAATGAAACTTCGAGCTCAAGTTATATTGTTCTAATGCTTTGAAGTAGGACAGATTCTGGTTAACTCTTTCGGTTAAACAAATCAGCTAAAAGGAATGACTTAACTGAAATTTTAATATTCCATTTGAGAATGTAAGCATGTCCATTTCTTTTTTTTTTTTTTAAAGATTTTATTTATATATAGAGAGAGAATGAGAGACAGAGAGCACGAGAGGGAAGAGGGTCAGAGGGAGAAGCAGACCCCCTGCTGAGCAGGGAGCCCGATGTGGGACTCGATCTCGGGACTCCAGGATCATGACCTGAGCCGAAGGCAGTCGCTTAACCAACTGAGCCACCCAGGCGCCCCAAGCATGTCCATTTCTTAATATTCTGCAACTGATTACTTACCTGAGACCATGGTCTGTGATCTGATAACATCCAGACAGACTGAGAAAGAGAAGTACACGTCCAGTCTCTTGATCAGATTTTTCACTCCCAGAGTAAATTAAGTCTTTTCCTCTAGGCAATCTAGTCCTTGATGCTTTTTTACACAATGCAGAAGACTCTGGGAGTGCTGACACAGTTCTTAGAGCTGTTCCTGTACAACAAAACGAATGACCACAATATGCAAAGGCCGGAGAAGCACAATGCTGCTGCCAACAGACACTAGTCCTTAGTCCAACAATATCTTTACTGTAACAACCAGCAGAGGAACAACTAAAGTTGGATGCTGTTTCCATTACACAAAGACTTTCAACATTTCTATGTCTCCATTCTACAGCATCTTCAATATCAGCCAAATCTTCAGCATCTAACATCCACACATACGGAGAAGTGAAACTGTCAGAAGAAACGGGCTTAGTCCAGGGGTGTTCATTATCCATTTCTTCTCCAATACCTTTGTTAGTTAAATCGTGCAAACAAGCATACTGCTTGGCGGATTGCATGGTAATGTCTTTATTCTTCCATGTAGTCGAAGTAATTTTGCTTGAAGAAGTTTTTAAAAGGCCACTCTGATGAGATGTCAGAATTCCAAGGGCTCTAGAAATCTTCTCTAGAGCCGCATCTGTAATTTTTTCACATCCAGACAGATCAAGATGCCGAAGACTCTGGCAGCAACCAAGCCAAGACCAACTATAATTAAGAAATAATAAGACTATCAGTGGATATTGTTAAAATCTTCAAAAGCACTTGACTGTATGTGAGTAGATAGAAACTAGAAGATTTAAAATCTAATATAATCAAATATTTACTGAATATCTACTGTGAGGCATCATTTTAGATGCTAGGGATAGGAAAAGACAGTAAGAGTAATTAGGGTCTAAGAGTATTGCTAACCTAACAGAAGGGGAGGAGAGGAGAAAGGTATGGAAGGGAGAGACTTCACTTATCATTCCAAAAAGTAACCAGGAGGAAAGGCTGTACAACACCAAAGAAAGAATAACTAATGATTAAAGGAAGAAGATCCAGAAGAAACAAAGTCTAGGAACTGGGAGAGAATTAGCCATAGCCAGAGAAAGGTACACCTCTCCCTCTGAAACAGGTAGAGAGATGCTGATATAAATGCTAGGGTGTGAAAGAGAAGGGTGAAGTAGAAGAAGAAGGAAAGTGATGGCATCTAAGGAAATAAAACCTGTGAAGATTGTAGCTTGAGGAAAATATCACAGTTCCAGAATATGAAGAATGTAAGAGAAAGCTTTGCCAAATGGCATTTGGAGCCCAGATGAAATTGGAAACTTCTTAAAAACATATAGTGCCAATCTACATTGACTGCCCAGCAAGGCTCAAAGGTCTAGACACAGTAACAGGATTATAAAGATGACAGGATGATGCAAATTGAGTTTCTGGATCGGCTGGACCCTATGGACAAAGAAGCAAAGAACTGGAGGGTACTATCAAGTTATAGTCACACATGACTGAGTTCTGAAAGTAAAAAATAATAATACAATTAAACTGTTATTATGGAAACAAACTACAGAACAATTCTACTAATTCATAGGTAGAAATAAATTATCATACTGAAATATTCAAAAATAACTAACCTGTCAAATGCAGAATCTGAAATGTCAGTCTGGGTCAGATCCAGATGCTCCAAGTTAGGACAAAGTTCTAAAATCTGCCTAACCTAAGGTAGGGAGGGTGGATTAAGAAAGATATAACTTAGTAAATAACATAAGCCAGTGGTTCTCAAGCTTTTGTGCATGTAAAAATCACTTCAATTCTGCATTACATATATTCTGGACTCAAACTCTGGAGAATCTGTTTTAATAACCATGAGATTAGACCCAGGAAATTTACATTTTTAAGGAATACCCAAGGAGATTCTAATGTAGAACATTATACAAGACAGACTTGTAAAACAGTTATTTAATCTCACTTGCCTGTTTTACCAAGCCTTATATATAAAGAATCATAAAAAACTGGGTTTCATCACTTAACTTAGTATCTGTGAAACTGAATAAATTGTTTAACATCTCCTAGTCTGTTTCCTTTTCTATAACGTGTAGACAGTACCTCTATACCAAAATTACTATGAAAACTGAAATTAAATAACATGAAAAGTTAGCAGTGCACGCCTGTCCATGGGAAGACACTCTCATGGGTAAACAGCTGTTTTTTTTTCCTTCATTAAATTCAGGAATAAGTAAACCAAATTTAGATCACTGCTACTTTTTCTTAATACCCAAACTAGTGCTAATTTATACATACCATTTTGCTGGAAACTGCAGAGCTGTATGCTAATACTATAGTTTTTACTGAAGTTCCAACATATGGTAGAATGTTATGAATTAAGCCATGAAGTAAACGTTTTTCCATTTGTGCAATGCTGATAGCAATCGATTCCTCTGCGGACTCTTCTGTAAAATGAATTCAAAAATCTAAGAATTTGACACCACTAATTATAACTAGGCTACTCAAGGAATCACCAAGTCATTAAATATGAAATACTTTTTGCTATTCTTTTTTTTTTTAAAGTAGGCTCCATGTCCAGTGTGGAGCCCAACGCAGGGCTTGAACACATGACCCTGAAATCAAGACCCAAGCTATGATCAAGAGTCAGGCGCCCCCTTTTCCCTCTCTCTCTTTTTTTTTAATACTTTATGCTATTCTTATACTCCCTTATGTATGCAAAGCAACTTCAATGGACAAGGTCTCACTCACCAGAACTTAATATTTGACATGTCTGACATCAACTAAAAAGAGACAAAAGGAAAAAAAAAAGTTTATAATGAGAATGAAGGGAAGATTTTTTTTCACTTGCTTCAAGGTTGAAGGTGATTAGGTAAGTATAGCAGAGAAAGAAAAATAACTCCAGTTTCAGGAAATTGAAAAAGTTTTGGAAAAAAAAGTGAATATTTAAAGAACAGTAGAAGCTCTTCAAGAAAATACAGGATGTTAAAAGAAAAATGACTATGATAAAAAGTATCATTTGTTATTTTAGAAAAATAAAAGGTACACAGAGCTAAAAGGGATTTAAAACAATTGAGTGACCTGGTCATAACGAATCAAACAAAAGTACCTTAGAATTTTTAAGAAGCATGACTTTTGGTTTTTGCTTAATAACTTCTGTAGAGCTTAGATGTTTACAATAAGATGCCACACTGTTAACAACCAACACAACAAAAACACTACAAACTCCAATTTGATATAAGGGAAAAAAACTACACTAAAAAGAATGAATTAATAATTGTATCACCTTTCTCAGGACACTATTATTATTATGCTTACCTAAAGACCTAATCTGAATGTCTCTAAACATAAAATAGTTTAACAGAATAAATTAAGAAAGTCTCATTTTTAAGAAAGTCTCATTTAAAATAAAACTGAGTGTGGCTAACAAATGAAATATGAAAAGAAAAATTCTGAATTTGTGACTAATGGTTCCATATTTACAGATTTACCTAAATTTCTTGTTTAGGGTGCCTGGGTGGCTCAGACAGTTAAGCATCTGCCTTCGGCTCGAGTCATGATCTCAGGGTCCTGGGATCGAGTCCCGCAACGGGCTCCCTGCTCAGTAGGGAGCCTGCTTCCCCCTCTGCCTCTCTCTCTCTGTCTCTTATGAATAAATAAAATCTTTAAATTTCTTGTTTAGTCAGGGTGCCTGGGTGGCTCAGATGGTTGGGCATCTGCCTTCAGCTCAGGTCATGGTCCCGGGGTCCTGGGATCGAGTCCCGCATCGGGCTCCCTGCTCAGTGGAGAGCCTTCTTCTCCCTCTGCTTCTCTCTCTCTCTCTCTCTCTCTCTCTCTCTCTCTCCCTCTGTCTCTCATGAATAAATAAATAAAATCTTTAAAAAAATAAATAAATAAATTTCTTGTTTAGTCAGACATATGTATAAAGTGCAGAGATACAAATGACTGTTAGCAAACCCTATTTATTCTACTATAATTTTATTCCCAAATAATTCTTTTGTTTCTGTGGTCCTCTCTATCTAAATCTGTATTATTTACTGTGAAATCCTTAAAAAAAAAAAAAAGAAATTAAACATCCTATGAAGAACAGTATCTTCCTGCAAAACTAGTAAATACAACTAAACTAAAAAAGCGCTAACATAAAACACAGTTTGTAGATCCAAAGTTTAGTCTTAGATACACCAAACAGCTGAACACATATATTACCTTAACAAGGCTCAATCATTACAGCCTTAACCTTTACCTTCAATGTGAATCTTATTGATAAGCATTCTTTGGCTATCCTCAAGCGTTGAGACAAATACACTAAGTTTGGTAAAGACTTTAAAACGCACATGGGTTTTACTCAAATTTCTCAGAGGACCTTAACTAATCACCCTACTTAAAATTTTAATTTCTTTCCTCTCTTCCTGGCACTTCATTTTGCTCCATGGCACTTGACACTATCCAATATAGCATATATATTTTGCCTGGGTTTATCGTTTATCTCCACTATCCAAATTTTTTTTTTTTTTAGATTTTATTTATTTGAGAGAGAGGGAGTTGAAAAGCAGGTGGAGGGGCAGAGGGAGACAGAGAGGAAGAAGCAGATTCCTGGCTGAGCAAGGAGCCCAATGTGGGGCTTGATCCCAGGACCCTGAGATCATGCACCAAAGGCAGATGCTTAACTGAATGAGCCACCCAGGCGCCCCTCCTCTCTCCAAATTTTAAGGCCAAGGATTTTTTTTTTTTCCTATTTCATTCACTATTAACCTCATGCCCAAGAAAGTTCTTGCCACAGGGTAAGCATATCACCAAATCTAGCTGGAACAGACCTTTTCCTTATGTAGCATCCTCTAAATGTTCAAAACTATAACACAATGTGGTGACTTCATTTCACATAAGTAAACTTGTACTGAAATAATAATCTTTATATTTATACTCCTCTTTTTCCACGTTTAGTTCTTTTGCCAAGCCAGCTTACTATTTTTTAAGATTTATTTATTTACTTTGAGGTGCGGGGAGAGGGACAGAAATTCAAGCAGACTCCCCGCTGAGCATGGAGCCTGATGCGGGGCTGGATCCCACAACCCTGAGATCACCACCTGAGCAGAAACCAAGAGTCAGAAGCTTAGCTGACTGCACCACCAAGGCGCCCCCAGCTTAATATTTTTTAAGTGGGCAAGTTATAAATAAAAATTCCCTACAGTTTCAGTTTTACCAGGTATTAGAATGTCTTATCTGTTGGGTTTTTTTTTCATGATTTCACCATCTTTTAGTAATTACTTCCTAGAATAGTATCTAAGAACTTGTATCTCCCTCCTCCACACTCCCATATAGTGTCTTTCTGCACCTCTATTGTGGCATTTTTTATTATATACCTTGAATTAACAATTACCTATTCTAGGGGCGCCTGGGTGGCTCAGTCATTAAGCATCTGCCTTCAGCTCAGGTCAGGATCCCAGGGTCCTGGGATCGAGCCCCACATCGGGCTCCCTGCTCAGCGGGAAGCCTGCTTCCCCCTCTCCCACTCCCCCTGCTTGTGTTCCCTCTCTCGCTGTGTCTCTGTCAAATAAATAAATAAAATCTTAAAAAAAAAAAAAAGAATTACGTATTCTAAATTCTCTCCCATATGAGTTCTGTAAGGGTAGGGATAAAGTCTTAGTCATCCTTCAATTCTCCCACAGTGCTGTAAGAACAGCTACACTAGTTATAATCCCTCATCATTTATGGAGAATTTTCATATATACATTACTTCTTAATTCCACAACATTGTGAGGCAAGTGGTATGACTGTTTACAAATGAATAAACAGACTCAACAGCTTCATGCTCCTTCCTCTGGGCCACGATGACTCAATAAATATTGCTGAACTGATCAAATAAAATGGTCCTAAAAAAAACACTGTAAACTTCAAAGTGCTATAATGAATCCACATTACTTCAATAAGGAGAACCACCATTATTTTTTTATTTAAGCATTTAAATATAAAAACAGATGGGAAATAACCCTATATACACTTAAACAGAATAAATTTTAAATTTGTTTATTATTCTTTCAAATTTTACAAAGTTGGGGCACTTGGGTGGCTCAGTCATTAGCGTCTGCCTTCGGCTTAGGTCATGATCCCTGCTCTGCGGGAAGCCTGCTTCTCCCTCTCCCACTCCCCCCTGCTTGTGTTCCCTCACTCGCTGTGTCTCTCTCAAATAAATAAACAAATAAATCTTTAAAAAAAAAATGTTTTACAAAGTAGCAGGCTTATAAACTCCAATTTCTTTAGAATTGTAAATCTTAACACCTAATAATTTATAAGCACTTAACTGTTAAATATATTAATTACTAAAGAACCATGTACTAATTTTAATTCCAAACACAGCTTACCAGATTCATCTATATCAGCATCTTCATCCCACTCCTGAAAAGCACGACTTTCATCTTTTCTGTTTCTCACCCATTCCTCATCAGGTTCCGTATCAAGTTCAGTTGCTGGACCACTATACCAGTCACCTACTCAACAAATAAATAAAGAGGAACAAAATAAGATTAGACTGGCTACCATTACCAAAAAAAAAAAAAATTACCTCTTTACAATAAAAATCTCTGCACACAGAAAATAGGCTCTAAGCAATGGGCCAGCAATTGTTAGAAATGTTCAATTATGGTTTAAAAATTACACTTAATATGCAAAGGAATTTCAGACATACTAAAAAGAATTATGAAAAGTAATTATCAATAGTCTTACATGCAATTTTAGAAATCATTGAAAAGAACTTAACCTTTTTCCCCTACTGTGGCTTCACACTGGCACCAGCAATACCCTCCAAATGAGGATAGCTAATAAACAAAAGTAAGCAAAGACTTTCTGCTCAGTAGTGAATAGTCGGCAATTCAGCGATAGGCAGGAACACAGTCAAAGGGAAAAGATTAAGGTAAAGCTAAATCATAAATTTAAAGATCCTGGAGAATATACTGCAATTAAATTACACAATTGTGAAGTGAGAGACAATGCGGAATTTATTGAACTCTTAATATTACATTGAAATTACAATTTCTCAATCGTTAACAGTACTGACATTCCGGGCTGGGTAGTTCTTTGCTGTGGGGAGCTGCACTGTGCACTGCAGTACAGTGTTTAGCAGCAACCCTGGCCTCTACTCACTGGAGGCTTGTAAAATCCCCCAAAATGGGACAAACAAAAACGTCTCCAGACATTTCAAAATGTTCCCTGGATGGTGGTAAAATAAATTCTGACTGAGAGTCACTAGAAACAAGCACCATAGGGGTGCCTGGGTGGCTCAGTCGGTTAAGCGTCTGCCTTCGGCTCAGGTCATGATCCCAGGGTGCTGGGATCGAGTCCTGCATCGGGCTCCCTGCTCAGCGGGAAGCCTCCTTCTCCCTCTGCCTCTGCCTCTCTCTCTCTCTCTCTCATGAATAAATAAATAATAATAAATAAATAAATAAAACATTTAAAAAAATAAAAAATATATTTAAAAAGAAATAAACACAATAAATTAAAAAAAAGATTTTTATTGAAACTTTTTGTTTAAACATATAAAAAACAAAAAAAGCAGCACAGTTAAGATCTGGTTAAGGTCACAGAAGTCTTGTACGGCATTTTTACATTTGATCTTTACATCAAATAGTACCTAATTATGTATTAATCCCTATTTAGTTATTAATAATTTAAAATAGAGCTAAACAAAAAAGTATTAAATATATCCATATTTGCCTTCTCAATGTTTCATTTTCCAATAGGAAAAATTACTCTACACAAAATAATAATTCTAATCATTTAGTAAGTCTATCCAATACTTCAAATAGCTTTGCTCAAAAAATAAATATCTAACAACAGCTATTTTAAAGGTGCTATATATTAACATAAAAAATAATTTTTTAAATTTATAATTTAATTATGTGAGAAATATATATCTCCATGTCAAAGTGACAAATTATAGAAAACAAAAAAATTTAATTTAAATGTGAAGTTAAAAGAGTCACTTAGAAGAAACTGTTTTAATTCAGTTTCATATAGAAAAATGTATGCCATATTACTTGCTTTTACTCCATGACTGCACTATATGCTCATGAAAAGAAAATTTTCTTTGTTTACATGTAAAAGTAACTTACCACAATGAAATAAATATGAAATTGTGATTTAGAATGAGGCATTACCAATCACAAAAAAACATGCTAAAGACAAAACAGATTCAGTTATTTTAAGCCACTACCAAGGCAGCCATAAGTGCCCCATCTTTAAATTCTATAGAATTTATTCTATATTTTTAAATAATCTAATTATTTAAAGCTTCTGACAAGTTAATTTCATTTTAACTCCAAATACAGGCAAAAGTAGAAGTAGCATTTAAAAATTAGCATAAAAATTAGCATAATGAATACCCACGACCTCATCATTGATCTTCAACAATTATCAACATTTTGCCAATTATTTTGCATTCTCTCCCCTATTTGTTTCTTATCTTTTTTTTTATAAGATTTTATTTATTTATTTGAGAAAGAATGAGAGACAGAGAACATGAGAGGGAGGAGAGTCAGAGGGAGAAGCAGACTCCCTGCTGAGCAGGGAGCCCGATGTGGGACTCGATCCCGGGACTCCAGGATCATGACCTGAGCCGAAGGCAATCGCTTAACCAACTGAGCCACCCAGGCGCCCCTATTTGTTTCTTAATTATCTTAAAAGAAATTGCGCACATCACATAAATCACCCACGAATACTTCAGCATTGCTAGTTTTTCAAAAGTGTTTACAAAAAACACATCATCTAACTGTGAAATCTCCTTTTTGGTTGACCTCTCAGAATTTCCCTCCCTGACCCTGCTTATTAATGTCTACAAGTAATCATTTTAAAAAATAGATTGAAGTAATTTTTAAAACAAACTAAAAGTCTCATTTACCTACCTCTAGCCCAATGAACAGGGTAAAGATGTTTCCAAAGTGATCCAGTTTTTGCGAGCTGAGACCATTTAGTGCTTACTTGACTGCATCGACACAATTCTTGAGGATTAAGGTAACTGAAAATTGACAGCATTACCTCAGGAGGAAGATGGGTTATACCTGTGGATTGTTCTGACACTTCCGCTTCTGAAATTAAAAAAAAAGAAAAACTTTAACATTAAAGGCTGTTAAGAACAAATGCAATAAGAAATTACAATCGCATTTCTATAAATAAAATCCAGTGCCTAAAGTCCACTCCTTCCTGCTTTCAAGATGTGAAAAGGAAATAACATGGATTAGTGGTAACATGGGGATGTTCAACTTGTTAAGAACCCGTAGGATTAAACTATCATGGCCCAAATCATACTTCATCAGTGGGAACTACAATAATGAACACAGAACTGACTTCCTCTTACAAAGGCGTCACAGAAAAAACAATACTCACTTTGTAGCATAAGAAGCATCATTTGAAAAAGGAACCCAGCAGGTTATACAGCTTCAAGTGTAGAGTCGGCCAGATTATGAGATCTCCAAGGCATTTTTAATGACACACACAAATCTCACAACACGTTCCATTCATGTATTAGGACTCCTGTCAATATTTTCCTTGTGCTCCCTCTTTGATTTTCACATTTGGTATAAGAGGTCTGTGAAAACTAACTTCTGTAACCACAGGTGGCCAAACCTACTACTATTTGTGAGCCAGTTGAGACACTGTAAACATTTCTAATGTTGGTGTACATTTATCAGCAATCTTTTGTCAGCAACTATTTTAAAAAACAGTCATTGAGGGGCGCCTGGGTGGCTCAGTCATTAAGTATCTGCCTTCGGCTCAGGTCATGATCCTAGGGTCCTGGGATCGAGCCCCGCATCGGGCTCCTTGCTCCGCAGGAAGCCTGCTTCTCCCTCTCCCACTCCCCCTGCTCGTGTTCCCTCTCTCGCTGTGTCTCTGTCAAATAAATAAAATCTTAAAAAAAAAAAAACACAACAAAACAGTCATTGAATGTCCCATTTCCTGTAATGAATTACTTCATTAGCAATTTTCAAAAAAATGCAAATGAAATGCTACAATACAGACTACAAACTACAAGAGATTCATCAATAAGGACTGCAAAGAATTTGAGGTACACCATATATCTGATTTGCCCTCACAAAGCAACTTAAATACAGAAATGCTATGATCAAATTACTTTAACCTAACCCTTTTCAAATGGCAAATATTTAATCACAATACAGCTATAATTTGCTTTGAAGGAGTGGGAAAACTAAATGTAGTAAGTGTGATGCTTTTAAATCCCCTGTTATAATTACAATTAAACTAGACACAACAGGTCTTGGCTTGGTGTCTAAGGCACAAGCTGCATTTCAGAGTGAGCACACAAGCTTTATGGGTTTAATTATAGGTTCACCTATAAAAACACTTTTGTTTCAACATGCACCTCACCTACTTTGTTAAATAAAGAGGAAAGGACCAATTTCAAAGAATTTGAAGCTATTTTAACAGGAATGTCACTGATATTGCCCATCTAGAAGCAGAAAAGAAATTTTTACTAGCCTGAGGATGCCAATTTTCTTTAATGACGTTTTAAAAGGCAAAGCTACCAAAGATCAATAATAATGAGGAAGTAGTCTATGAAAAAAAAACACAAGCATACTTTATTTGCATTTCTCATTTGTTTTCTCAAAGTAACTGTGCATAGAAAAACAATGCCTCTCATACCTGCTCCCGTGTATTACTGGATATAAGCTAAGAGAATGACACGTGGAAAAAGATGGAAATAAAGCTATAAACATAACTGATTTTAAAGACTGATGGAAAAAACAAGGAAGATAAAATAGTCACTATGGTTAATGGAGCTCAGAAAGCTGGATGATAGGGAGGGGAAAAAAAAGGAAAGCTGGATGATACTGCAAAAGTGCTCTGTATATGACAGCTTTCAATAATTCTGACTGACCAAAATAATAATTATTATTATTATTACTATATAAGCTCCTTTAAGAAACACTATATTGCACGTGGCCCAACATTACATTGCATATGGGATGTTAAATTATCATAAATTACACCAAATTCTTAGAAATTACTGTCTTCGGGGCACCTGGGTGGCTCAGCTGGTTAAGCATCAGCCTTCAGCTCAGGTCATGATCCCGGGGGCCTGGGATTGAGCCCCACATCAGGCTTCCTGCTCAGCGGGGAGTCTGCTTCTCTCTCTCTCTCCCCCACCGCAACCATGTCCCTCCCCATCGCTTGCTCTCTCTCTCTCAAATAAATAAAATCTTTAAAAAAAAAAAAATTACTGTCTTCAATTAAATGTACACTTGAAAATAAATGGCTTAAATTAGTCTTCAAACAAAATCTAAAGTTCTTATCAACAAGATGCAAATGGCCTCAGAACTTACTCACTATCTAAACATATGAATCTCACCTTTTTCTGACTTTTCATCCACAGAATATTTAAAAAACTTCTGACGCTCCTCAGCTTGATTCCACAGGCTAAGACCTCTAAGGAGTTCTGCGGTGTCCTTCTGAGAGCAGTGTTGTGCAATCACTTTCTTCTTAATATCCTTAAGCTCTTCATAGGTAAAATATTCCATTAACATTGGCTGAAAAACCTAAATGAAACATCCATAAGGAAAGATGCTTAACTAGTCTTGTTTACTCTACACCTTTTAATTAATGGCTCAATTGCAGTATTATGACCCAGTATTTCCAAGAGAGAAAAATTTTGGTTGTTGCCACCAAGTCAGCTTATCCAAAAAAGTGCGGAGAAAAATATCACCAAAAAGACCCTTCTTTTTATGGCTTCTCTGGCTAATAAATCCCAAGTAATTAAAAAGCATCAGAAGCAGAAGATTTTCCTGTGCAAAGCTGTCAAACACTCTTAAGCAGTGTCATATGATTAGAAATTTAGGTCAGTTAACTGCCTTCTGCTACTCCAGCAACTGAACACCTCACAGTAGGACCTCTAAATCATGTAAGAAAGGCAGAAAGGTACCCAGTGTACTAAGAACCCTAAAACTCAGATCGCTACTGAGGCTCTGAACTATCTACATTTCTTCTTTGAAACAGATGCTTAGTCCCAATCTCCAATTTATTGAATTAGAATCTTTAGGAAATGAAGTCACTGGTTTTTTTTTTTTTTTTTTGGTTCCACAGATAATTTTGATGTGTATCACAGGTTAAGAAACACTACTCGAGTAACTCAGTGGCTTCAATGCTGGTTTCATATTACAATGACTTGGGGACCTTTAAAATATATCTAGGCAGTATCTCTATCTGATTTAATCAGTCTGGAAAGAGCTGAAAATGTGGGGTTTGGTTTTGTTTTTTAAATAGAGATCTGATTATAAGGTGAAGCCATAGGTGATAATCATCATAGTAACTGATTAACAACTAAACAAGAATCCAGTTCCTCATAAAATAACTTTTCTATTCCTTACCCTAATCCTAATATTCACCCCACTTTTAGAGAAAGAAGAGAATGGGAAAATCTTTTGCTCATCCACTCAGTGATATCCTAATATACGTGTACTAGGAATAAAATTGATAAGTTTAACACTATCATTTGATTACAAAAATCCCCTACAAAAAAAAAAAGAACACTAAAAATTTTTTAAGCTTAACATGAAAATACACAAAACGTTAAAAAGTCTCAAGAGGGGTGCCTGGGTGGCTCAGATGGTTAAGCAACTGCCTTCGGCTCAGGTCATGATCCTGGAGTCCTAGGATCGAGTCCCACATCAGGCTCCCTGCTTCTCCTTCTGACCCTCCCTCCTCTTGTGCTTTCTCTCTCTCAAATAAATAAATAAAATCTTAAAAAAAAAAAGATAAAAAATTTTAAAAAATAAAGTTTCAAGAATCCTCTAAAGGTTCTAAGACGACATTAAAGTAACATAAAAAGCTATTAACATTCAATACAGTGCCATCTACGTAATAAGAAAATAAATATTAGTTGAGCAAATGAATTAAATCACTGATTCAGTGACAACGTCTCTGAGGTAACAAAATTTGTTTTCTTGGGGTTTTCTTCCTTTCCTAAAATGAACCAGAGGCTTATCTTCCTATGCGTTATTTTGAAGAATGAAAGGCAAAACAACATCTTAAAAATTTTATAAATCAAAATCACAAGGGAGAAAAAATTATGCTTACCTCCTCTTCCTCTTTCATGTGAGGAAGAAAATCTCTTGTAAAAGCCTCCAATCTCTCTTTTAGCTGTTTTGCATAATTTAACTGTTCACATTCATTCTAGAAACGTAAAAAAAATTATATCCTATAAGTTTTGCTTCCTTATTTATATTATACTGATCCTAGGAAGTTTAAAATACAACATAAAACCTCAGAAAAAAAATAGACTGACAAATAGCAAAGTGGTCTCTGTATTTTTTGAAGCATAAAAGATGTCCTTAAAATATCTTGCGAAGGAACCTTGATTTCTTTCAATAATGTGATCTCATACTTCTTCAAAATGTCATAAAAAGTCTAAAAATAGCAAGTATTTGCTCAAAACTTCTATTGATTTCTCATGTATACATTTATATAATCTCTGTTTCAGTTTTCTTAATCTATGTCTGAGCAGTCCGCAAGAGCCTAGTGGGTTCGATCACCACAGAGTCCCTTCATACTCATCCAATGTACCCTCCACTACACAATCCACAACATCTGTTACATTACACTGACAGAAGACCATGTCTACTTCAAAAGGCCAGGTATCAACATACTTCCAAAGATAACGGGCTCACGGACATCCTGAAGTAAATCAGTCTAATTCTGGACAATAGCCAAAAGGTTTTCTCACATGAACTAAGATCCCATCTCCTCCTTGTAACAGCTATCGCTTCTACATCAGCTCTCTCAACTTAAAACGTGGAATTTTACAAAATAATGAAACTTTAAAAATATAGGAATATTTTATCCCTGCTGAGTCTTCTGTAGTCTCCTCCTTTTTGTACTAATTTATTCAACTGCTTCTCAATATTCCATCCAATGTCCTATTCTCTGAAGATTTTACACATTTTCCCTAAGCATCCCAAGTGGCTTCCATTTCCACTTCACATGCTAAGAATGATCAAATTTGCTTTTCCAAATCAATTACTCTTCTGACCCTGAAACGCATCTACACCTCCTCCAATTAATAAATGCCCACCTATGGGAGCCTGGGTGGCTCAGTCGTTAAGCATCTGCCTTTGGCTCAGGTCATGATCCCAGGGTCCTGGGATCAAGTCCCACATCGGGCTCCCTGCTCAGCGGGAAGCCTGCTTCTCCCTCTCCCACTCTCCCTGCTTGTGTTCCCTCTCACTGTCTTTCTCTGCTAAAAAATAAATAAAATCTTTAAAAAAATATACAAATAAACAATAAATGCCCACCTGGACTGCACAAGCAGTTCAAACCCAACATGTCCAAAATGGATCTTTTTATTCCCCAAGCCTTTTCTATATTCCCTAGAAATTTAGGCTCAATTCTCATTCTTATTTCCTTTCTCTTTCTCCTTTCCTTTTCCCTTTATATGCACACCCTACATGCTATCAATTTTATGTCCTATATAATTCTCAAGTCTGTCCCCTTTCCTCTATCTCCACTGGCTACTACTTTAGTTCAGATCTTAATCATTTTATTGAATAGGAATACATGAACATGATATAAAACTGAAAGAGTACAAAGAAGTATTCAATAAAAATTAAATCTCCCTTCCATCACTACCCAGTACCCTACCCTCACCCAATTGCCCACTTCTCCACCAAGGAGTTACTGTGTCATCTTCCAGACACTATTTCAATATTTTTGAGAATAGTCTTCCGGCTTCAGTCTTCTCTTTCCCTTCAACCCATCCTCCTTGCTGCAGAACAGTCTTTCTAGAACACAAATCTGTAAGTGAAAGGTGTGTGGAGGTTTGACACAGTTGCAACTTAAGTCCATGTTTCACCAAGCCAGAAGGGAGACTGTAAATGAAGATCAAATTTCAAATTTCTAACAATATGTAAACATAATTAAAAGGAAAATCTTTCTATATCATTATTCTAAACTACACTCAAAGACGGCTAATTTTATGTTATACAATTAAAAATTGTCCTGTTTAACAATCCCTGCACCCTAAAATATGGAAAAAGGAAAGACAGTAAACATTATAGCTAATATTCAATTTTTAAATAAATAAAATTTATAAAATAAAAGTATTTATTCACTCAATCTCACCTTTAGTCACTTTAGCCACCAATAACTGCATTTATTATAGCTTTCTTTCAGGCGTTGAATAAATATTACCAGAAAGTAAAAATTTTATGGTAATTAAAATTTCAACTTACAAAAACAACTTTAAGATTTGAGGAGGAGTAGTCACTATAAAATTTTATATACAGTAACGAAGAGGTAACTGACAAAGATTCTCATCAACCTGAGACAGGCTCCTCTGAGCCCTCTTCTCAACTAGGCCTCAACCTTGAGCTCTGTCCTTGACCCATTAGTCCAGTTTTAGCTAAAGTCATTCTGAGTCAGTTTAGCAAAAATCCCTCTACCCTTGGCATCTGATCATCCTCAGTATCTACCCACCCTCAATATCTTATCACCCTGGTGTGCCTTCAGCAAAAACCCTCTTGAGTCAGTCTAGCAAGATTCTCCCTAGCCTTGATGTTTCCTCTTAGTAATTTTCCTGACCCCCACTCTGCTCCTTGGCTATAAATCCTCAGCTATCCTTGATATATTCAGAGTTGAGAGTCTGATCTCTCATCCCTACTGCAAAACCTAAATGTAGTAATGCCCCGAATAAAGTCTTCCTTACTTCTTTGACAAGAATCAGAATATTTTTTCTATAACATAACATCGTTTACTATAAAATGCTAACACTTTGTCCTGACATACCAGCAAATGACACAAATTGTGATAAATACCCATTTTTGTAACTCACCTTGACATTCTTCAGTCCCTTTTCAAAGAGGCTAAGCATCTCAGAGAGTTTATTGTCAGAATGTACATTATAAATGGTCTGGCTGCGTTGTTGAAGCAAACCAATAATGTATTCGTTTTCGATCTGCTCATGCATTTTGAACTCCTTAAAAGTAGCATACAGAGACTGCAGAAGAGCACGGAAATCATTGTTGTTGGAAAAGTTTGTTTTAGAAAGCTGAAAAAAATTTAAAAAGAAAGGCATAATAAATATATGTAAATATGCACCAATAAAAAATATTCAAATGCATTCCTATTTAGTGTTGTACATAGCAGAATACCTCCCTTACACTTGGTTCAAGTACAAATACGGGAAATTCATAAATTAACAAATTATAATGGTATAATAAAAAGTACACTAGGTCAGGAAGACACTGGTTTGCATTCTGAAGGGCTTGATACAGTTAAATGATGCATGCATCAACACATCACATAATTTCTTTAAATAAAAGGGATTAGACCAACTCCCTCCAAACCTACTGTTACTCTATATACATACTAAAAATACAAATACTCTATAAAGTTGTATGAAATTTTAAAATAATTGTGTTAGGATAACGTTTTAAGTGTTTTTGTCTTTGTTCAAATGCTCTTTATGCTATTATACTACTTTTACAATGTAAAAATTAAAAAATATTATAGTTTGTTTAAACTTTAATATCAAGATGAGTCTGATCTGTTCCAGAAATAATTATAAAATATTGAGTTATTAGAAGAATATTACTAGATGATTTCAGGGGAATTGGTTTTGGGGTTTTTTCCTTAAGAAAAATGGGATAAACAGCAGCTCACTTAAGAACTCATGTACTTTTCTGAGGTAGAGGCATTGTAGTACTACAACATGGAAACCTAGTACATCAGCACATGAGAAAGTAAAAGGACTTGAAGGAAAGCTACAAATCAATGAATACAAAGAAATATATATACGGTCACTTTCTTTAATTCTACTACTCAACCAAAGAAAATGACTATTCAGATGTAATTTTAATTTTTTACATTTAATGGCAATTAAATTCTCATGTTTAAATGCATACATCTTATCAAGAAACTTGATTCAAATTAAAGCTCAAAATAATATTCAAATCCTCCATTACCTCCACTGCCGCATTAAATCTACTTTCTATTATATCAACTCAACTCCAGTTTCAAAATTCATTTTAAGAGGGAAAATCTGATGACATTAAAAACACAGACCATAAATGGAGGGGAAGAAGCTACTAACACCACACTTCTAGACTTGGTTTGTCAAGTCTGATCCAGTATTCCTTAAAATGGAGTAGATTCTAAGCTGTCTCAATCGCCCGTTCTCAGCAGGAGGAGCAGGCTTAGGACAAAGCATCAGAAAAGATGGTAGACTCCTCGAGCAGAACTATTCCATTCTACAGAACAGAATTAACTAAGTATCTTATGGAAAACGCACTATAGGTTAGGTATTAAGAATCATTTACAGGAACCCGGACCAGAGTCTCTAGGATCAGATCCCAGTTCTATCATTCACTTAGCTGTGTAACCCTGGGTAAGTTACTTTTCTCCTTCAATGTCTTAGTTTTTCTTCTTGGTGCTAAATGAGAATAACAACAACATCTGTGCTTTATTTACATGGTTGCTGTGAAATTAAAATGAACTGGTGCTTAATAAATATTAGCTCTCACCATTTTGAAAATTAATCATTCGTTTTTATAAATTCATGCATTGTTTATTCAAATATTTAATGAGCAGCTATTATGAGCTGGGCTGCTTCTGGTACTCGGGATAGATACATCAGTGAGCAAAACAAAGTCGATGCCTTTATGGAGCTTACACTCTAGTGAAGGGAAGTAACACAAGGAACAGCAGCCACAGTAAATAAGTAAATTGTCGAGAACAGGGGTTGGCAACTTTTTCTGTAAAGGGCCTGACAGCAAGTATTTTAAGTTCTACAGGGCATACTGTCCGTAGCAACTATTTAATTTAGCTGCTGTAGCATAAAAGCAGTCTATGAATGAGTATGGCTATGTTCCAATAAAACTTTATTTATGGACAAAGAAATGTGAATTTCATATAATTTTCACATATCATAAAATATTATTCTTTTGATTTTCTCCAACTATTTAAAAATGTAAAAATCATTCTTAGCTCCTGAGCCAGACAAAAACAACAGGCAGAACAGATTTGGTTAAACCAATGTTGTAGATTTTATCCTAAGAAATGCTACACAAGACCACAATAAAATTTACTAGTGGCTCATCTCAGCAAATATTATTATGGGTCATTTTGTTTATATTATTATTTAATTAAATTTTTAATTAAAAATAAGTCTTAGTAGAAAGAAGAGATAAATCTAAAGAAAACATGATATCAGCTATACAATTTTTAAAAAACAAAAACCAAAGCATGGCAAAAAAATAAATAACGCCCTCATATGACTTAAGGAAAATAACATTTTAAAAGACATGCAGGGGGGCGCCTCGGTGGCTCAGTCATTAAGCATCTGCCTTCGGCTCAGGTCATGGTCCCAGGATCCTGGGATCGAGCCCCACATCGGGCTCCCTGCTCCGTGGGAAGCCTGCTTCTCCCTCTACCCCTCCCCCCTGCTTGTGTTCTCTCTCTCTGTCTCTCTGTCAAAATAAATAAAATCTTAAAAAAAAAAAGACATGCAGGAAATTCTGCATTCTCACTGGATTGTTAGAAAATCTTCAGATTTAATAACAAGCTAAGATAAGGACCAGGCTCATACTACAGATTGAGAACACAATTAGATGTATAAAAGGACTCTACATTATTCATAGAGTCAATCCAGCTTAGTGGCTAAAAGTGCTGACTCTGGAGCCAGATTGCTTAGGTATGAATCCATGTCTGTCAGCAAGTCACTAAATTGCTCTGTACCTCAGTTTCTTCATCTGTAAAATATGGCTAATAAGGGCGCCTGGGTGGCTCAGTTGGTTAAGCGACTGCCTTCGGCTCAGGTCATGATCCCGGAGTCCTGGGATCGAGTCCCACACCAGGCTCCTTGCTGAGCAGGGAGCCTGCTTCTCCCTCTGACCCTCCCCCTCTCATGTACTCTCTCTCTCAAATAAATAAATCTTAAAAAAAAAAAATATATGGATAATAATATTAAATACCTAATAGGGTTCTTGTAATAATTTAATAATATATCTAAAGAATACAAAATATAACCTACATTAAGCCCTACTTGGGTTTTTCTGTTATTTTTATAGTTAGCCCAAATAAAACTATCATTAGAAGTCCTTGGGGCGCCTGGGTGGCTCAGTTGGTTAAGCATCTGCCTTCGGCTCAGGTCTTGATCCCAGGTTCCTGGGATCAAGCCCTGCACTGGCCCCCTGCTCAGCAGGGAGCCTACTTCTCCCTCTGCCGCTCCCCCTGCTTATGCTCTCTGTCAAAGAAATAAATAAAAATCTTTAAAAAAAAAAAAAGTCCTTATACTGGGACACCTGGATGACTCAGTCGATTACGCATCTGCCTTCAGCTCAGGCCATGATCCCAGGGTCCTAGGATAGAGTCCTGCCTCATGCTCCCTGCTCAGCGGGGAGTCTGCTTCTCCCTTTCCCTCCTCCTCAAGCTCTCTCTCTCTCTCTCAAATAAAAAAAAAAAGTCCTTATACAACCCAAATCACTTTATCTCCAGTTGAAATGAGCAACTGTTTCAACCTGGTACTAAAAGTCAGTAAATTTAGCAGCTAAAAGATAACCAGAGCACAATTTAACTTTTTAAAAATTTGTTTATATGAATTTTTAAAATTGTTTACTTCTACGAAGTTATTCAAACATACAAACTTGATTGAGACAAAAAAAAAACCTAGACACTAATATCTGTGACCATACTGAAGTCTATGATGCACTACGTACTATACTAAGTATTTTTAGATTAAGTAGGTATTAAAATTCCCATCTTATAGATGAAAAAATGAGGCTCAGAAAAAAATAACTTGCCCAAAACCATACAACCAGTAGACAACAAAACACAGATCAAATCTCCAAGGCTCTAAAACTTATTATGTTCTTTCCACAAGATACAATATTAGTCCCAATCATAAAGCTATCCTTCCAATCCAACAGAGTAAACTGTCAGAAAGAATGCTTGCTCTCAAGCGACAGTTCTCACCAAGGGACAGTTCTGTGCCTCCCCCCCAGGAACTAATGGGCAAGGACATTTTTGATTGTTACCACTGCAGAACTGCTACTGACATCTAGTGGGTAAAACCAGGGATCCAGCTAAACATCCTACATTGCACAGGACAGCGGCCACAGAAAAAAATCATCTAGCCCAAAATGTCAATAGGGCTGTGGTTGAGAAATGCTACTCTAAAGAAGTGTTTTTCAAACACATGTAACCATGACCTTTAGTCTGAAATACAGTGCAACCCAGACACACACATATCACAGTTACTTCAAACAAATTTCAGGAAACAATATTTCCCTCTCTACCCTGTGCTGTACTCTAATATTTACTCTTCCATTTCATTTTTTAAACCCTGTTTCTGACCCACAAAATTGATTTCATGACCCACTAAAGGATTATAGGACACACTATGAAAAACACTCTACTACAGTAGGATATAAAAGTTCCTAAATGACCTATAAATTTGTATACTCTGATGGCTGGCAAACTCAAAAATGAACCTATATAGAGCAGGACACACATAACAAATAGTAACAACCAGTGACACGGTATCTCCCGTATTTTGAAAAGATTTATAACTAACTTTGTCTCAGACACTCTACAACCTAAAATCCTACAGCCTGCCTTCAAACTGAATCAAAAAATTGTGCGACTTAAAGACTAGATTAAATAGATATGAAAAATAGTACAACAAAAACCGAAACACTATTACCCCAAATAAATTTTACTTTTTATGTACTCAGCCAAACAATGCTTTGATTCAATCAAGGAAGGTTTATACTCAATAAAGAAACCTCAATTAACCGTCTAGTCAAACTAACTATACAGAGAGAAAAAAACTATGGCCCAAAGGTGAAATGTTCTGAATAAAATCATGTAACAAGTAATAAGTAGCAGAGCCAGTAAGGTAATACAAAAAAACATGGGCTTCAGAAGTGGGGGGAATCCTATAATTAAAATTCAGGCTCTCCTAATTACTAGTTGAGTTGGGTAAGTTACTTAACAAGTAAGTCTGTTTCCCCATCTTTAAATGATGGGTAATACTTGTCTCATGGGGCTCTTATGAGGATTAAAAGAAATAATGTAAGCATGTAGTAAGAAGTCATTAAATTCCCTTTTCCTTCCTCTCCTAGTTTTCAATTCAATATTCTCTCTAATAAACCAACCTTCCCAATGCCAGTCAACAAGAGTTTTTATAAGTATGCAGAAAGAGGAAAAAAAGGAAAACTAAATTCTTCATAAAGCTATACTCGTTCAGTTTTTTTAAATAATCTATTCCAATTATTATGAGCTTATTTCCCTCCTAAACTTGTCATAAAAGGTCCTTTATTTATAAAATGATAGCCAAATGGCACTTTTAATATCCTTACCTGAAAAACTTGGGTACTCTATAAAAGCCTCCACCACTTTAAACTTTTATAACTGGCTTATATGTAAGTCTAGGAATCTCTGTATTATACACATCCTTAAAACCACCACCTACTGTATTCTCAGAACTCAGCTCAAGATCGTTTTAAGACCAAGGACGCCTGGGTGGCTCAGTTGGTTAAGCGACTTCCTTCGGCTCAGGTCATGATCCTGGAGTCCCAGGATCAAGTCCCAGGATCGAGTCCCGCATTGGGCTCCCTGCGCAGCAGGGAGTCTGCTTCTCCCTCTGACCCTCCCCCCTCTCATGTGCTCTCTCTCTCTCTCTCTTTCTCTCTCTCAAAATAAATTAAAAAAAAAAAAAAGACCGTAAGACCACTCCTGACACTTTAATGTATAGCTAACTGTACACTTCCCTCCACTCCCACTATACTGCATTTGGATTTCCACCTTAGCACAAATATAAGATTGTAAATTCCACTTCTCACAACGCCAATGCAAGCTACTGACACAACACAGGGCCAACGGACAGTAGAGACTCCAAACTTACTGGCAGAATTAATTTTGAGGACAAGAGGAAAGACTGAAGAATTGGAGTAAACTGGAAAAAGGATGTCATCCAATGAAATGTGCACTAAATCACCCCAATTTGGAAGGTCAGTGAATTAGAAAAAGATTTCGTAACAGACTGTTAACCAAAGAAATTTTTCAGAAACTACTCTGGTTTCATACAAAGAAAATTAAACTAGAAAATCAAGATCCTGACTTGGGTTTCCATCTGGATCTATAACTAACTGCTGATGTAAACTGGGTCTAGCTAATCTAGGCCTACAAGTCCCCAGCTAATAAACTGAAATACCCCTTCCTTTACCTACCTCAAAGGACTGTTCGGGTAACAGTGAAAAGTCTTTCCATAAAACTTTATATTAGAGGAAATCCGAGAGCAAAGGATTAAATTAGGTATTACACAGCAATATTTAAAATGGCCTAAAAGAGGGCCGCCTGGGTGGCTCAGTCATTGAGCATCTGCCTTCGGCTCAGGTCATGATCCCAGGGTCCTGGGATGGAGCCCCGCATCGGGCTCACTGCTCAGCAGGAAGCCTGCTTCTCCCTCTCCCACTGCCCCTGTTTGTGTTCCCTCTCTCACTGTGTCTCCCTCTGTCAAATAAATAATCTTTTTAAAAAATTAAATTAAAAAAATAAAATGGCCTACAAGAATAAATTATTCTAAGTAAACTAATCTAAGCATATAAATGATTGAGCTGATGCTAGTAAATACATGGATGCTTCTAAAATATATTGTACTTGAAAAGTTTGATACTGGAAATAAAACTGACCACTTTACAATTACTGGACATTCAGAGTCAACACTTAGAATAAAGTGAAAAAACATAGCTTGTATCTTTTTAGTTTGAATACAAAAACTAGCTCTCATTTTATAAAGTTCTACTATAGGCTATTTGGGTTGAATATCCACGGTCTTTACAACCGAAAGATGGTGAAGGCAAAACTTGAGATGACAAATGAATAAAAAAAATAGTCCTTTAAGATTATTCAGCCAGCATTTAACACTTATTTCTCCACCCTAGCTCCCAAAGGACATCCTGGGAGAGATTTCCACAAGCTATTAGCATCAAGAAGAAATCTGGATGTAAAATTCCTATACATTTTCTTTTTCCCCTAAATCACCTTGGTCTCTGATCCAGAGTTTGGAAAATTGGACTTTTAATCTCCTTGATGAATATATACAACAACTTCATTAACTACATATAATTAAAAATTAGTGATAATTTTGACTTATGCTATGTCAAATTGAAATTGCTTTCTTAAATACTGCAAGAGGAAACATTTACTAAAAAGAAGACTCAGGTATTTTTATTTTTTTTAATATTTTTATTTATTTATTTGAGAGAGAGAGACTGCAAGAGAGGGAACACAAGCAGGAGGAGTGAGAGAAGGAGAAGCAGGCTTCCCGCGGAGCAGGGAGCCGGACAGAGGGCTTGATCCCCAGACGCTGGGATCATGACCTGAGCCTAAGGCAGACGCTTAACGACTGAGCCACCCAGACGCCCCAGGTATTGTTTTTTAAAATGGCACTGTATGAGGCTGGTTAGTCTATCACATAACTAAATAAAATGTGACACTTAACTATTATGGAAGAGTCACAATCATTTGATGAAAGTCACAAACTCCCTAGGAAAGTGTACACATGCACAGAAATTTCTATAACAATTTCAGGTGCTCTCCAGGCTAAACTGCAGAGAGGATCGACCTCCCATTCCATCAGTCCTCACTAACTTTCCCTTTTCAATTTTGAGAAAGTAAAAACCCTCCCATTTTTTAATTTCCTGCAATTAATAAATGCTGTCAGAATAACTAAGTTCAAAAGCCAGAGGAGATAAAAACACTACAGCAATCTAACTCAAAAAATTCAGGGTTACACAGCTTAACGTATGGCTTACCCATTCCTTATGCTTCTCCTGGGTTAATGGCTCTCACCCTTGGCTGCACACTGGACTCACCTCAGGAACTTTAAATTGTACTTGATGCCTGGGTCCCACCCTGAGAGAGGCTGATTTTCAGTGGTTCGGGCATCGGGATTTTTAACAGCCTTTAGGATGCTTCTAGTCAGCAGCCAAGGTTGAGAATCACTGTCCTGGACTGTCCTGTTTAAACCTGTATCTGAATCAGGTCTTTTTTAATTTTCAAAATGGAGGGAGGAAAAGGATGGTTCTGAGTGCGTTTTAAAGTGTTGGTTTTGAATGTGGCCTAGCACTGAACACACTGGGCATCCACCAACTACCTCCCTGGGCTCTAGGAACCCCTCTTTTCTCTCAACAGTGATTCTGCTTAATGCTATGTAATTTCTGAAAATTCATCAAAGTTGATTTCTATACTTGAACAACAGTTGTTTAAATGTTTTTTTATTTGGCTCTGTTCTACACGAAACAGGACTGCCTGAAATTTTCAGGATATATGTGGACTTCCCCCAACGTAAAACTGATAAAAAATGTGGACGGCTTAATATTGTTTTACGATCATTAAAAAGGCCCTGCACCATCTCCAGCAAAGTGCTTTTTCAGTTAATGCTGCACCAATTAACAGTCCAAAAAGGTTCTCACAGTTAAACCAACTTTTTCCGAGGTCCCTTTTATTCGAGTCCACGTTAAGAATTCCAACAGAGAACAGCGGTCTTATAACAAAATTTACATCGAGTAAATAAATGCTCCAAGACAAAGTTGCAAGGAAAAAGATAACCATAAATGAAAGTGAAGCTTCTCCAGTCCCTAGACCAAGAAACCTGGGTTTTCTTCCAAATCAAGCCAGTGAAAAGCTGGGGCGTAAAACGAGCTGGGTTGGGGGAAGCTGCCCGTTGAGCCAGGAAACAAGCTAGAGGTCCGGAGGCATGGATGGGTGTTTGCAAAGAGACTCGGAAGCCCCCAAACCAGCCAGGAGCAGGATGAGGGGCGGTGGTGCCGGGGGAGGAGGGGGACAGCTGCAGAAACGGTCCGCCCCAGGCGGATAAGAAGCCCAGCGCAGGTAGCCGGCCCGGGGTACCCGAAGGTCGATGGGGCGCCAAGGAGCCCCTCTCCCTAAGAGGGCGGGGGCAGGGGCGGGAGGCCCAGCGCGGCGGCAGGGAGCGGGGCCCGCCGCCAGGGGCACGCAGCCGGGCCGGAGCCGCGCCGCGGGCCCCGAGGGCACGTCCGAGGCCGCCGGCCGGGTGGGGGCGCGGGCTCCCCCGAGAAGGTGCGGGGGAGCGAGCGCGGCGCTGACAGCTGCGCAGGCGGCAATCCGCGCGGCGCGGCCCCAGGGGCTGCGGACGCGGCGCAGGCCAGGCCGCCCGGGGACCGGCCCGCTCCTCCTTTCGGCCCGCGCTCCCCGGAGCAAGAGGCCCCGCACACCGTTACCTTGTCGCAGTAGAGCCCCACCAGCTGCTTCATCCGCCAGTGTGGGGCGGTGAAGACGTCCACTTCTTCGGGGAAGGGCGCCATCGCCACTGCCTCAGCCTCTGCCTCAGCAGCCGCGGCCGCCGCCTCTCCATAGACACCCTCGCCGCGGGGCAGAGGCGGCGCGCCCCCCTGCGCATGCGCCCGCCCCGTCGGCGCGCGCGCCCGGCCTACTCCGCCAGCCCGGACGCGGGGACGCGCGGGCCGCCGCCATGCGGTCCCCGAGGCCCACGTGACCGGGCTCGCGGCGGCGCTCTCACCTACCTCCTCCGCTCCTTCCGTTCCTTCGCCCCTTCGCTTGCCGAGGAAAGAAACCAAGTCTTTACCCAATTTGTTTCACAACATCAAACACATTATCTGGAGGGATGGGCTGTCGCTTTGGGGGCGCTCTCAGCGCTGCCGCTACGCCCACCAGGCCTTGAGGGCAAGGCAGCCGAGCACAATGGCCGCGCTCAGGCCGGGACCTCCGCCTGGGCGCCGCAGACTGTGACGCCCATCTGCCAGGTGGCTGTTCTGTGCCCCACCGGGCTCTCCTAGACCACTCTTTGCCCCCCTGCCATTCCCGAGTGGCAGGCTCGACTTCCCTGCCCGCTGGTCAAAGGCCCCGGCGAATGAATGGATGGACCGGGACTGAGGCTCTAAGAACTTAGGACCCACGGAGAAACCGTGCCGCGTGAGCGGACTGGACACTGGCGGCACTTGTGTTCTGGGTGGGAGCCGAGCCTGGGTCTGGGGGCAGGGCATCATCTCCTCCAGAGCGGGCCGGAGGGGAGGGCAGCGTGGAATTCTGGAGCCTCCAAGGAAGGAAGGAAAAATGTGCCCTGGGGATCCAGGAGGCAGGAAGGTACCTCAAGCACAGGAACACCAGGTCAGGGATGTCAGAACGGCCTCAGGTGGTGGGGGGAAAGGGCGAATTATCGCAGAAGGTTAGTGCGGGAAAGAACCTTGGTACACATACTAATATTTTAAGCCGAGACTCAGGGAGAAAGGAGAAAAGCAAGGTCACTGCCAAGAAAAGGGTTAGCCTCTTCCCACAGGTCACCTTCCCCCGCCCCAGCTGTCGAAGAGACCTAGGGAGACCCTGTTACGGGCTCTACTAATCATGACCAACTCTAGACCGGTTGCCTGGAGGGCTAATGGACTCATAGAGAAATGGGAGGAAACAGGAACGGCTAAGAGTCTGAAAGTGTCTGGTTATTTGCTTAGTGACTATAAACTGCAGGAGGGCAAGAACCAAATATGTTCTGTTCACTCCTTATATCCCTATTATCTATCATAGTTCCATGACAACATAGGGGTTTGATGAATATTCAAGAAATCGATGGAGTCGAAGGTGAGAAAGAACCCTGCAGTAGAGTGCATCTGTTTATTTCTAATGCACAGACTGGACATAAAGTTAGACTCCTGGTTTTGCCAGATAGTGTTTGTAGGACTTTGAATAAGTTACATGAGGTCTTTGTGCCTCAGTTTCCTTATATAGAAAATGGGGACAAAACCGCTATGGACTAAATGCTTGTGTACTCAAATTCATTTGTTGAACCCCCTGCCTCACCATGTGATGGTATAAGGAGGTGGGCCTTTGGAAGGTAATTAGGATTAGATGAAGTCATGATGGATTGCTGCCCTTCTAAGAGTCGCTAGAGCATGCTTCCCTTCGCCATGTAATAGAAGGGGAAATTGGCAGTCTGCAAGCCTGAAGAGGGCACTCACCATGCGGGCACCCTGATCTTGGACTTCCAACCTCTAGAACCATGAGAAATAAATTTCAGTTGTTTCATCCAGTCTGTGTTACCCTCAGTATAGCTGAGCTATATGTCTGAGTTAAGATAAATACCTCCTTACGGCACTGTTAAGAGAATTAAGAGAGGTCATGTATTTGAATTGCTTATATTAGCACCTGGCACATAGTAAGCACTGCCTGTAAGCTGTTATTATTAAATAAAACAACTTTGTGAGGTAGTCCTATAGGAAACTAAGTCTTGAAGACATTCTGGTAATTGCCTAGCATCCCACAAATTAGAAACCAAATAATCTGGCCATATGAATCTAGGTCCAGTAACACCCTCCCAGGCACTATATTAGTTGTGTGGCATACAGAGATGTGGTTTATGCACAGTCTGCCCTATAGAAACAGGGACGCCTGGGTGGCTCAGTTGGTTGGGCATCTGCCTTCAGCTTGGGTCCTGGGGTCCAGCCCTGCATCAGGCTCCCTGCTCGGTGGGGGAGGCCTGCTTCTCCCTCTCCCTCTGCCTGCCATTCCCCCTACTTGTACCCTCTCTCTCTCTGTCAAATAAATAAATAAAATCTTTACAAAATAGTAGGAATAACACTTAATAGAATGCAGATATGGTCCTTAATATCTGTTAGCCTCTTCCCCTTTCTCCTTTCTTTTAAACTCTGCTCTTTCACTAGGGCTTTGCTTCTGTGTTTTTTATTATCCCCCAAAAGACATTTTATTTACTTCATTCTGATCTTCCACTTCAGCTGTCTCAAAATGTAGAATCAGACCTCAGGTGGACCAGTTATATGGAAAAATGTGTTCCATGAGAACATGCACTTTGTTTTATGCTCAGCACTTAGAACAATGCCTGTCATACAGTTAGTACGCAAAATCTATTGAATAAAAAAAGGAACAGGGGTACCTGGCTGGCTTAGTCAGTGGAGCATGCAACTCTTGATCTTGGGGTTGTAGGTTCGAGCCCCCTCTTGGGTGTAGAGAGTACTTAAAAATAAAAATCTTTAAAAAACAAAAAAGAAAGAAGGAATGAGGGAAGTTCCTGGTATTTTGTAATTTCCTCATTTTAACTAAATTTTAATACACCATTTTCTATCTCCCAATACTTATTTGTGTCTGTGTTGTTCACCTATGTACCTCCAGAAGCAAGAACATTAAATAAGTGTTTCACAACAACAAAAAAATCCATCCAGACACAGTTTTGCTGTAACCTAGAATTCGAAGCTCTGTACTCAGCTCAACAGTAATAACAGCCCCTTTGGACTCTGGCCACCTCAGGGAATTTGTCTAAGATGACAAAATGAAAGAAATAAAGTGATAAAAAATAAGTCCTGTGGGTCATTCTTCCCCCTTGAAGGAAGCTGTTAACATTAGCTCCATATGCTGAGTAATGTAGCAATTAATTACCTGCTATATCCAGAAGAAATTGATTGATTTACATTAAACTTTAGCCCCAGAAAGAAGGCATTGATCAGTGGAGTGTCATTATAGGTTGCTGCAACTACAGTCGATCAGGAACTGTTACTGAGGCCAAGGTTGTCGGTTTAATCACCTATGATTTCTTCTCATATATGACAGAGAAGTTCTAACAGACCATCTAGCTATCAGCAACCACAAGGAGACTGGATAGGCATGTGAACAGACAATGAAAATCCACATTGTTTGGTGCCTGGTGTATCGATGGTTCCTTCTTTCCTGCTCTCATTCTCTCTGAAAAACTGCATGCCACAGCGGGGGAAAAAAGATGCCAAATCATTCCATGGTGACCTAAAAATATGACGTTAGTCCTCCTCGCTAGTATTTTCCAACCTTAGTTTTGAGGGCCCTGGAAAGGATTAGTGGTCAAGGAAAGTCAATTCTAAGGCATTTAACTCTGTTTATGTGAGTGACACAGCACTTTCCCCAATAGGGGGTGAGTTGTGAAAACAAGCAATGAAAAGAATGTTGCTGTTGCAAAAACAGTTGGACTCCCAGTCCTAACTCTGTACCAGAATTCATCCTCGCTGTCAAGTCAAAATAGCCAATCAACATTTTGCTGCAGCAGGCTAGGCTGATTTAGGAGTACAGGTTTCAGTAGGGGTGATGGCATTGTTAAAGACAAGATAGCCAGACTTGAAATGCAATACCAGATGCTACTTTTTCTCCTTCTTTTTTTTTTTTTCATTTTCCTATAGGATATTTTATATGCAAACAGCCTTCAAAAAATGAAATAGCTGGGCGCCTGGGTGGCTCAGTCGTTAAGCGTCTGCCTTCGGCTCAGGTCATGATCCCAGGGTCCTGGGATCGAGCCCCGCATCGGGCTCCCTGCTTGGCAGGAAGCCTGCTTCTCCTTCTCCCACTCCCCCTGCTTGTGTTCCCTCTCTCGCTGTCTCTCTCTGCCAAATAAATAAATAAAATCTTTAAAAAAAAAAAAATGAAATAGCTATAGGCCTGCAGTTTGCCCCAAACCCTCACTTTCTTTTTTAAATTTAAATAGTGAATGCTATTTCCCCATTGGTGTTCGCTATATAATTATAGATGAGTCACTGTTTGTATTAGTTTGCTGGGGCCACCATAACAAAATACCACAGACTGGGCAGTTTACACAAAAGAAATTTATTTTCTCACTCTTCGGAAAGTCCAACATTGAGATGTCAATATGTTTGATTTCCTCTGAGGCCTCCCTCGTGGGCTTGCTTTTGGCTACCTTCCCAGTGTGTGTGGGTGTGGGGGGGGGGGGGGTCGGCTTTCCTCTGTGCCTATGTCCTAATCTCCTTTTCATATAAGGACACCAGTCAGATTGGATTAGGGCCCACCCTAACCATCTCATTGTAATTTACCTCTTTAAAGGCCTGATCTCCAAATATAGTCACATTCTGAGATACTGAGGGTTAGGGCTTCAACATGTAAAATTTTAGGGGAATACAATGCAGCCTGTAACAATATGGAAAGAAAAGTCTGTCCCAAAGATATAATAAAACTTTCTGTATCATGACAAAAAAACACAAAAAACAAAACTGGAAACAACTAGATGTCCCTGGGTAGGATACTGGATATCAGATAAATAAATTATAGCACATTCATTCAATGACAAATATGCATCTGTTAAAAAAGCATAAGATACATCTATGTTTGCTAATATAGAATGAAACCAAGATTTTCTAAGTTAAAAAACAATGTAAAGAATACTTTGTCAAATATGATCTCTTTTGTGTTAAAAAAGAAAAAGTATGTTTTAGAATAAAAATAGAAATTTATAAGCAGGGGTTCTGGGATGGGAAGCAGTTAAATACCTTTTAAAGATGTACCCTTTGGTACAGTTTTAATATTTTACTACATTCACCTATTGCTTTTACAGTTATAAAAATTTGTTAATAAGAATGCTTTTTTAAAAGAATTTAGGCAATAAATTTTAAATCTTTAAAAATGCTATTAAAGGTAAAAATATTTGATTATAAATAATCAGGAGCAACAGTGCTAATTGCACATAGAGTCATTTTATGTTTATCTTAAAATTGTATTCTAACCTGGTTTTGTACATCTGCTTTGCCTCTGGTTTCTCTCTGTACACTGCCCTTTGGTCCACAGTCACCTTTCCCATAGGACTGGAGGCATCTTTGAGGGTAGGAACAGTGTTTTAATGACACTGGAGAAATGGGTCTGGTAGAATGTTAATTGAAAAAAGCAGGATTAAAATTGTACTTACAGTATAGTCCACACCATGTTTACAGAATGCATATGAAGGACTGGAAATAAATAAAGCAAAATCTTTTTTTTAAAGATTTTATTTATTTATTTGTTAGAAAGAAAGAGTACAAGCAGCAGGAGCGGCAGGCAGAGGGAGAGGGAGAAGCAGGCTCCCCGCTGAGCAGGGAGCCTGACATGGGGCTCGATCTCAGGACCCTGGGATCATGACCTGAGTGGAAGGCAGACGCTTAAATGACTGATACACTTGGGCGTCCCAATAAAGCAAAATTTTAATAAGTCTCCTCTGAGTGATAAGAATTACAGGTGATTCCCTCCCACTTTTGCATTTTTTCTATCTTTCCAATGTTTTAAATGAACATGTTTTACTTTTAATGTCAGAAATACAGAAATGAGCATATTACAATCTGATGATAATTGTATTTTATAAATACATTTAAAAGGTGCTAAAAGAGGGCACTTGAGTGGCTCAGTGGGTTAAGCCTCCGACTCTTGGTTTCCACTGAGGTCACAATCTCAGAATCATGAGACTGAGGATCGGGCTGCGTGCTGGGCGTGGAGCCTGCTTAAGATTCTCTCTCTCCCTCTCCCTCTGCCTCTCCCCCCTCTAAAAAATAAGGGGGCTAAAAGGAAATATATCAAAATGTTGATAATGGCTATCTTGGTGGGGGTGGAACTATAGTTGATTTGGGGGAAAGAGGAGTTAAAATTTTAACAAAAGGGGTGCCCGGGTGGCTCACTCAGTTAAGCAGCTGGCTCTTGATTTCAGCTCAGGTCATAATCTCAGGACCCTGGGATCAAACTCCACTTTGGGCTCCCTGCTTAGTGGGGAGTCTGCTGGAGATTCTCTCTCTCCCTCTCCCTCTGCCCTTGCCCCTGGACATGCGCTCTCTCTCTCTCAAATAATAAATTATAAAAATAAATAGTAAAATTTTAAGCAAAAAATTTCCCCTAACTTTGTATTTAAAAAACAAAATTAGGGGCACCTGGGTGGCTCAGTTGGTTAAGCGTCTGCCTTTGGCTCGTCATGATCCCAGGGTCCTGGGATCGAGCCCCACATCGGGCTCCCTGATCAGCAGAGAGCCTGCTTCTCCCTCTCCCTCTGCTGCTCCCCCTGCTTGTGCTCTCTGTCAAATAAATAATCTTTAAAAAAAAAAAAAAGATTAGGTTTTGTTTTAAAGATTTCAGTTTAATTAACATTAATCACCATTAGATCCATAATGCCAGAGCTAAATCCAGTGTCTGAGATCCATCCCACCTCATAGGGTACGAGGATGCTTGCTGTAACTGTGTCTGGAGAACCTGGCCTACATCTCCTCCTCATGGTCCTATCCTTCTGACATGGGGCTTCTCCACTTGTCCCTAGGAAGCTATTCCAGTGAGTTCTAGCTGGGTTCTATTCCTTAGACCATCAAGCCCCTGTGGCACTTCCTGCATGACACACATATAGGACCTGCTTCACCTGGGCAAGGCCTCCCAAGCCAGCCAGGGTTCCAGGGTTGCTGCTAGCTCCTAAAAGTCTTAGAAAAAATACTGGGGGGGGGGGGATGTTGGGGGATATCTACCACATTGGGCATTTTCCTGTTCAGTGGCCCTTTGTGTCCACAGTGAGTCTCTGTATCCCTTTCCAGAACTTTGAGTTTGCATTTTTGGAACACATGCTTCCCATTCTTGACCAAAGGATAGGGTGTCAGATTGGAATACAGACGCAACTTACTGTTCCCTTTTTCAAGGTGTGGCCCTGTCTCCCATAGAGGTGGCTCACTGTCTCACATATGAGAAAAAGAATTGTTTAGACTTGTACAAAGGCATAGGATAACAGAAGACCTGAGAAGAGGAAGAAGCATAAAAGAAAAAAGGGATAGATTAGACAGAAATAAAAATATGAGGAAAAACAGAGTGGGGGAAGAAATAAAAGAAAGAAAAATACATAGGTAGAAAGAGAAGAAAGCAGTAATTAAAATGTATTAAGTTCTTTTTATATACTAGGCACTATAAATTCTTCACATGAATTATCATGTGTAATCCTTACAACTCTATGTGGAAGGTTTTATTTTTTTTCTCGCTTGACAGAAAAGGGAAATCATGTTTAGACAGTTATTGACTTGTCCAAGGTCGTAGAGCCAGTTAGTGGAAAATCAGGGATATAAATCTATGTCTTACTCATCCCAGAACATGCACTTAACCTTACACCAAAAGACAATTTTGTCATTAGTTTATGTCAACCCACTAAATGACTAATATGTGCTCCTAATCTCTGACCTGGAGCCAAAGGCAACTGTGAAGAATATGGGCTACACCATAAACTACGTATGTCCAAATACAGAATAGTCTCAGTCTTTAGGTTACCTTTTGCAGCTAGTAGTTCAGATAATGCTAAGACCAGATTTTGCTTCATTACAAATATGGACATATAATGTGTATAATGGTTCATAATGTTTCTTTGCAAAACTTCCAAACAGGGGCATGCCGGGGTGGCTCAGTTGGTTAAGCGACTGCCTTCGGCTCAGGTCATGATCCTGGAGTCCTGGGATCGAGTCCCATATCGGGCTCCCTGCTCAGCGGGGAGTTTGCTTCTCCCTCTGATGCTCTTTCCTCTTGTGCTGTCTCTCATTCTCTCTCTCTCAAATAATAAAAAAATAAAAAATCTGTAAAAAAAAAATTCCAAACAGATAAGAGCCTTTCATTTCTTAAACATACCTGTGTGTCACTTTTCTTGTTCTCAGTAAATATTGCCAAGTCAGTACCAATTCCTTGATTTTGAATCAAAGGCCCTATTATGGGCTAACTTGCATGGAACAGGATGGTGCAGTGTATATGGCCTGAGGGAAAGGTGGCTACTCTTAAAGACAACTTGACTCAGCTGTTTGTGCCATGTAGCGAGGAAAAGCATCACAAGTTTCTGGAACAGAAAGGACCGATAAGCTTCCTGTAAATTGTTGGACTTACATTTATTGTACTGATGAATTCTGGCAGGCAACTGCTTAATCCCTGTGGTGGCGGGGCGGGTACTTAGGGAAGTACTGGTTCTGTTTCCTTCCTCCTTACCACTGACATTTTTAAAAACCTTCATAAACCCAAAACACAGTATCTGGAGTTACATAAGGCAACTCCTGGTAAATTTTTAAATGCTGATAGCTATGCAGGCAGAAAGAAACATGAGTGTCATATACACCTCTGCTTCCCATTAACTAATAGCTTTTTGTTTTTTAATAGCCTGGTTAATACATAAAACATAGACCAAAGCTCTAATTCTACCTCTGCCACTACCTACGTACCCATGGGACCTTGGACAAATCACTTGCCCTTTCTGGGACACCTTTGAGAGTGATAAGAGGTGATAAGTAATTAATACTTATAATCTACAACACATGCAAAAAGGACTCTCCCAGACAACTGCTTACCTATTATGGGAAATCAATTACCAACCACCCAGATAAGTCTATCAAGAGTCAGTTGACCTTTACCCAATCTTTGTGTAACTAGTTTAACTGTAATTAGTTTAAGTGCGATTCATTTTACTGTGATTAGTTCCATTCACAATTACAGATTTACATGCTTTTAATCTTGTCAGCCCCTAAGCGAGCCAATTCATGAGAAATGATATCCCTCCTTTTGCATACAGCATAGTACTTCTGTGATCTTCCTCTCTGAACACAAGGGTGTATTACACATTGATGATAGCCACCAATTATTGAAAGACTCAATACCGGGCACATTATCTCATGACATTGTGAAGTAGGTTCTGCCAAACCAGTTTTACTGGAACCAAAGCTCAGTGAGGCAGAAGTAGGACTCTAGAATCCAGGTCTGATGTTTTCACCACGCCACAATGCTCTTCCTCTTACACAGCTATCATATTTCATTTTCTGTGAAGTGCAAGTCCCTCCATGCAGCTTTGCTGGGAGTTTCATCCGTGAAAAGGGGTGGAAGGAGTGGGAAACAATATATTGACAACACAGGAGGCAGAAGCACATGGCTTCAAAGTTCTTACTAAGTGGTTGTGATCAGCTAAATTAATAATAGAAGACCTGAAATAATAACTAGGAGGTAATAAGCTATGGTACTGGCAATAAAAGTGCCCTAAGACTTCACCCAGGGACACCCGGGTAGCTCAGCTGGTTGTGTCTGTCTTCGGCTCCAGTCACAATCCCAGGGTCCTGGGATCAAGTCACACGTTGGGCTCCTTCCTCAGCGGGGAGCCTGCTTCTCCCTCTGCCTGCAGCTCCCTCTGCTTGTGCTCTCTCTCTTTCTCTCTTTGACAAATAAATAAAATCTTTTATAAAAAATTTCAAAAAAAGACTTCACCCAGGGAGCTCAGATGCCAAGAGCACCTGAACCAACCCCATCCTTGTAGCATTCCTCAAAACATGGTCTTTGGAGAACCTTCATTAGAACTATGTCAGGCTCTGGATGCCTGGGTGGCTCAGTTGGTTGAGCAACTGCCTTCGGCTCAGGTCAGGATCCTGGAGTCCCGGGATCGAGTCCCACGTCGGGCTCCCAGCTCAGCAGGGAGTCTGCTTCTCCCTCTGACCCTCTTCCCTCTCGTGCTTTCTATCTCTCATTCTCTCTCTCTCTCAAATAAATAAATAAAATCTTTAAAAAAAAAAAAAGAACTATATCAGGTCCTTTTAAAGATTTGATTTCTTTTTTTTTTTTAAGATTTTATTCATTTATTTGACACACAGAGATACAGCTAGAGAGGGAACACAAGCAGGGGGAGCAGGAGGAGAAGCAGGCTTCCCGGCCGAGCAGGGAGCCCGACATGGGGCTCGATCCCAGGACCCTGGGATCACGACCCAAGCTGAAGGCAGATGCCCAACGACTGAGCCACCCAGGTGCCCCAAAGATTTGATTGCTAAGACTCACCCTTGGACATTCGATTCAGCACATATGGGGCAAAGTCTCAGGCTCTGTATATGATTCTTATTTAACTAAATTTTGAAAATACTATTCCAGTTACTATGCTTCCATAATTAAAACTGTTTTTCGAACTGATGAGGTGCCTGTAGAATTCATGGAACTCATGGTATCTCTTGCAAAACATGACATGATACATTAAATGTAATATAACTAAATTTGGAAGATAATAGTACAGACTTTGGGAATAAATAGACCTGACCTCTCCTCTCTTGCTTAGTAGTTATGTAACTCTGGGCAAGTTTCTAAACATCTCTGAGCCTTAGTTTCCACTGCTTTAAAATATCAATTATAACATTTTGATGGGGTATTGTGAAGACTGAAGACAATATATGTGTAATGCCTGACACATAATAGCCATAGAATAAATTATAGGTATTCTTATTATTAAGCATCCAACACTGCATAAAATAGGATGCCATTTCTTTTTTTTTTAAAGATTTTATTTATTTATTTGAGAGAGAGAATGAGATAGAGAGAGAGAGACCATGAGAGGGGGGAGGGTCCGAGGGAGAAGCAGACTCCCCGCTGAGCAGGGAGCCCGATGCAGGACTCGATCCCGGGACTCCAGGATCATGACCTGAGCCGAAGGCAGTTGCTCAACCAACTGAGCCACCCAGGCGCCCTAGGATGCCATTTCTTAATAGACTCTAGTATAAAGAGATACTTGGGGGGGCACCTGGGTAGCTTGTCAGTTGAGTGCCCAACTCCTGACTTCAGCTCAGGTCATGATCTCAGGATCGTGAGATCGAGTCCCAGGATGGGCTACACACTCAGCGCAGTCTGCTTGGGACTCCTCTCCCCTCCTCCCTCTGCTGCTACCCCCTCACTTCAAAAAAATAAATAAGTAAAATCTTTTTTTTTTAAAGACTTTATTTATTGGACAGAGAGAGAGACAGTACAAGCAGGGGGAATGGCAGAGGGAGAGGGAGAAGCAGACTCCCCCTGAGCAGGGAGCCCGATGTGGGACTCAATCCCAGGACCCTGGGATCATGAGCCGAAGGGGCAGATGCTCAACAAACTGAGCCACCCAGGCACCCCATAAATAAACAAAATCTTTAAAAAAAGAGAGAGAGAGAGAGATTAGGGGCCAAAGGTTTCGAAATGGTTCAAGCCATTGTAATGGTTCAGCATACCAGCTTTGGAATCAGAGTGTCTGGGTTCAAATCTCAGCTGGTCTACTTTCTCACCACCAGTACAGTAAATCAGAACTTCTTTTGCCTTCTGGAAATGAGGCCTTTGTTAATATTGTTAAGCTACAAACCTGTTCATTATTCTGTTAAATAAACTAAAATGGAAATAATACCGGGGGTGGAGGGATGGGTTAGCCTGGTGATGGGTATTAAAGAGGGCACGTTCTGCGTGGAGCACTGGGTGTTATGCACAAACAATGAATCATGGAACACTACATCAAAAACTAATGATGTAATGTATGCTGATTAACATAACAATAAAAAATTTTTTTAAAAAATGGAAATAATACTACCTGACGGGGACTTGTGAGAATTGAGATTATACAGGTATAGAGCATATGACAGTATCTGGCATATGATCAAAGCACTTTTTTTTTTAAAGATTTATTTATTATTTATTTTGAGAGAGTGAGAATGAGAGAGAGAGTACATGAGAGGAGGGAGGGTCAGAGGGAGAAGCAGACTCCCTGCTGAGCAGGGAGCCCGATGCGGGACTCGATCCTGGGACTCCAGGATCCTGACCTGAGCTGAAGGCAGTCGCTTAACCAACTGAGCCACCCAGGCGCCCTGATCAAATCACTTTTAAAAGAAAAAACCTGCTCATTTCTATTACTATTCAACAAACAGTATGTGACTACCATGGGTCAGGAACGCTAGATTCAGTATGTCCAGGAATGAACTCACCATTTTCTCTGTCCTCTGAGTTTGCCAATCCTCTGTATTTTCATTTCAGTGACTTTTATTGCTGCTCATCTAGTTACCTACCCTAGCTAGAATAATGATTGCAAACAAACTTAAGTACCAGGCACTCTTCTAAGGAAGAGTGTATTTTTTGTATTAAATTTTTTTTGGTATTAAATTATATCTATTCACACCGAATGACTGTATGAAGTGTAGGTACTATTACCATCCCCAATTTACAGATGAAAGAACTGAAGTGCACAGGATGCATAATCTGCCCAAGGCAATCCTGGAACATCAGAGTCAAGATTCAAATCTAGGCAGTATAGCCCCAGACTCTGTATCTTTTATTTATTTTTTTTAAAGATTTTATTTATTTATTTGACAGAGAGATAGCAAGGGCAGGAACACAAGCAGGGGGAGAGGGAGAAGCAGGCTTCCCCCAACGTGGGACTCGATCCCAGGACCCTGGGATCATGACCTGAGCCACAGGCAGACGCCCAACAACTGAGCCACCCAGGCGCCCATAGACTCTGTATCTTTTAGTGCACATAATACTGCCTCTAGGGGTGCCTCACAGGCTCAGTGGCTGGAGCATGTGACTCTTCATCTTGCGGTTGGTTCAAGCCTCACAATGGGTGTAGAAATTACTCTTAAAACTTTTTTTAAAAAAGAAATACTGCCTCTAAAGATTTTTGAGTTACTTTAAAAGCTCTCACTCTCCATCACTTCAATATCTAATAAGATACATAGTCCTCTTAAACATCTCTGATCCATCCCCTCTTCTCTATTCACACTAATACACACCTAATTTAGGCCCAATTGACCTTCTGATTGAACAGTCAGTCTCCTTGATTTTAGCTTCTTCTCATTCAATCCTTCCACCAAACCAACCAGTCAGAAGTGTTTCTAAAACATAGATATGCTAAATGACTCTCCCTTAGTTAAAAAGGGTAATGGCACCCCAATTTCTACAGAATAGGACCCAAATACTCCTTTGTGCTGTTCAATAAGGCATCCAGTGCAGTATCTCATTTAAATGGTGAATACATTGCATTTCATTTTCATTGATATGAATGTGTCTGTTTCCTCACTAAAGTGGGCCCTCTATCAAAGTAGGGGCACTTTTTTTTTTAAAGATTTTATTTATTTATTTATTTGAGAGAGAGAGAGAGAGAGAGAGAAAGAGCATGAGAGGGGAGAGGGTCAGAGGGAGAAGCAGGCTCCCCGCTGAGCTGGGAGCCCGATGTGGGACTCGATCCCAGGACTCCAGGACCATGACCTGAGCCTAAGGTAGTCGCTTAACCAACTGAGCCACCCAGGCGCTTGGGACACTTTTTTTTTTTTTTTTAAGATTTTATTTATTATTTGCTAGAGAGAGAGGGCATAGGCGAGAGAGAGAGTATACAAGCAGGGGGAGCTGCAGGCAGAGGGAGAAGCAGGCTTCCTGCTGAGCAAGGAGTCCGATGCGGCACTTGATCCCAGGACCCTGGGATCATGACCTGAGCTGAAGGCAGCTGCTTAACCGACCGAGCCACCCAGGCGTCCCAAAGTAGGGACACTTTTGTTCATCCTTATATAACTATATTTTCCCAGGCCCCAACAGCCCACAGGTACAGATGAGGTCATGATATCATTAATCTTAATGATTCATTGTTCCTCTGTCAAGTGCAGGACCTGTAGCTTCAGCAAAATCCACGATACTGCAACATACTCCTGACTCCCCAGGAATGTCTCCCACATGCTCAGTAGCAGACTCTCTCCCACTGTAGCTACACTGCTACCCTACATGATAAGTGAGCCACTGTGGTTCTCCCATTCTTCCTCTGAGCCCTGTATTCCAATGGTCATCATAAGCTTAGGTGCTTTCTTTCTTGTGAAATACAAGTAGGGAAAGTAGGGTTGCCTCTAGTTCCCTGGGGACCAGACACACTCTCAGGGGTCTGAGCCAGGACAAATTTGAGGTACATCATATTCAGAATTCCTTCTTCACTCCAACAATGGTTTTAGTACTTGTCCAACTCATTTCTTTTTCCCTTAGGATGATCTGCCTTGCTTAAGTTACCCAGAAAATTTGGTGAAACTTTTTACGGGGCCATCCTACCAGTCTGCCTGGGGTATTTAATATTATCTGAGTCTCAGAATGCCCACAGGAAATGCTCAAGGTATATGCTCTAAGCTACATCTGTCTTCCCCTTTCCTACCCCTCACCAACTCCTCTGAATAGCACAGAGATTTGTTCATACGAAAATCATATTTTTAAATGTAATAAAACTGATTTTTATGCCACTTGAGAAGAGCTCAAGTTTATCTGAAGAAAGGAACAGAAATTTACGATGAGACTCTCTGGCCCTCGATCCAAAATTACACAGAAATTCTGGCCTTTTAGGAAAAAAAAACACGGCTCTTACCTGAGATGCATTTGAGTGTTGCCAGGACTCTGACTACAGTATATGTGCATCTATGTTCTCCAAAGGACCCCTCCAAAGCAATCTGGGTCACAAGTGAAATGTTCATGACCGTATGCCAAACCCTTGGGCTGAAGCAAAAGGAAGCTGATTCACTCTTCTTGTGGCCTACAGCAGAAAGAATTGCCTCAAGCTCCTGTTGACACACTCTTTTTAAACTATTTATGTGGTGGTGACGACCTCCTCTTGAGAATATGACCCTTGAGAAGGACCTCCTCCACCAGTCCCCAGGAGAGAAGAGGAAGAACAAGAAGAAGCACCTAGTGCAGAGCCCCACCTAATATTTCATGGAAGGAAGTGCCCAGGATGCTGCAAAATCACCACCATCCATAAGCATGCATGAACAGTTCTGTGTGTCGGTTGCTCCACTGTCCTTTAAGCCTACAAGAGGAAAGCAAGGCTTACAGAAGGATGCAGCACTAAAAGCCCCTGAATCAAGATGAGAAACTATCCCAATAAACACATTTTGGATAAAACAAACAAACAAAAACCATTTTGTTATCTCGTTCATGTAATTCAAATCTTTTAGACATGACTTTTCACATTTTAAATATAGGAGGTATTTGTTGTTTGCTGTAATTTTGATGAAACTGCAGCCTGTTAGGCAATGTGGTATTAATGGAGAAAACCCACCCAAATTGCTAACTAGATCGGGGTTTTAAACACTGGCACTGTTTTCAGTCCACTGGTATTAAATAAGACTCACTTAAAAAGAAATTACTAGTTGTAGAATGCTTCTCAGTGTAAAGGAAAATTATAAATTATATTAGTACTATTATGAATTCAAACTATTAATCAAGAAATTTCATCCCGGGGCGCCTGGGTGGCTCAGTCGTTAAGCATCTGCCTTCGGCTCAGGTCATGATCCCAGGGTCCTGTGATCGTGCCCCGCTTCAGGCTCCCTGCTCAGTGGGAAGCCTGCTTCTTCCTCTCCCACTCCTCCTGCTTGTGTTCCCTCTCTCGCTGTGTCTCTGTCAAATAAACAAGATCTTTAAAAAAAAAAAATTCATACTATGTTTAATGAATTGAATCATGGTAAGTGTAAAGGACACTTGAATACATGTTGCAGTACTTAGGTTCTTTGGCTCTTTCACTAAACAACCACATGGTCATGGGCAAGGTCTTTAACCTTTATGGCAATCCATGATAAAACATCATCAAAGTGCCTAGCAGGCGCCTGGGTGGCTCAGTCGGTTAAGCATCTGACTCTTGATTTCTGCTCAGGTCATGATCTCGGGGTCATGAGATTGAGCCCTGCAGCCAGCTCTGCACTCCATGGGAAGTCTGCTAGAGATTCTCTCGCCCTCTGCCCCTCACCCCAACTTGAGCTCTCTAAATAAATAGATCTTTATTTAAAAAATAAGTGCCTAACATAAATAACACTTGGCATTTTCTACAGGAATTCAGTATTTGTTAAAATGAAAGTTTTATTTAACACGTTAAAGAACTTGCATCTTTTTAAAAGATTTTATTTGTCAGAGAGAAAGAGAGAACACAATCAGGGAGAGCAGGAGGCACAGGGAGAAGCAGACTCCCTGCTGAGCAGGGAGCCCGATGCATGACCTGAGCCAAAGGCAGACGCATAACTGAATGAGCCACCCAGGTGTCCCAAACAACTTGTAGTCTTTATGAGTTTCATACTAAGCAGTATTCTCCTATTTGACATGTAGATCTGGAAAGACTCATCATTGCATTCAAATGAGACTAAGCAAAGTCTTATATTGTCTCTAAATGCAAATTTAAATGGCATAGTATAGTGCTTTCTCAAACAACGGGTCACAAGCTAATTGCGAATTGAAACCAGCAAATCATTTTGTAGAAAATGCCAGAGCAACTTGCTTAAAGTCTGAGCAAGGACTATGTCTATTGCCACAAATACCAGGATCAACCTTGGCAATTGTTATGAGAAACAAGTAATGGAAAGGAGGTAATAAATAAAATATGAATTGCTAGGATAGTTTGATTGCTGCCTTCTCATTTGCTTTCCTGGTATAAGATGGTCAATTTAACTATCACTTTATTGGGAAGGCTAATAATTGTACAATTAAATGTTTGGTTAATATAATCCAATTACTTGTGGCTTAATGCGTGAAGGCATTTCATCTGCTGCTGACAGAAAGTATCAAGATCTTCAGCTACAGATGTTCAGTCCATGTGTAGTGTGACATTTTCAAAATTGTAACTTGTAACATTTTAATCAAACTAATACAAATTGCACATAAACCATATTTAAAAAATAATAAGGGGCGCCTGGGTGGCTCAGTCATTAAGTGTCTGGTCATGATCCCAGGGTCCTGGGATCCAGCCCCGCATCCATCGGGCTCCCTGCTCGGCGGGAAGCCTGCTTCTCCCTCTCCCACTCCCCCTGCTTGTGTTCCCTCTCTCCCTGTGTCTCTCTCTCTGTCAAATAAATAAATAAAAAATCTTAAAAAAAATAATAATCCATACTTTAAAAAGTCTGAAGTGAAGGAACACCTGGCTGGCTCAGTTGGTAGAGCATGCCACTCTTGATCTCAAGGTCATGAGTTTGAGCCCCATGTAGGACGCAGAGATTACTTTTATAAAAAAATTTTTTGGAGGGCACCTGGGAGGCTCAGTCGGTTAAGCAGCTGCCTTTGGCTCAGGTCATGATGATCCCAGGGTCCTGGGATAGAGCCCTGTATCGCGCTCCTTGCTCGACAGGGAGCCTGCTTCTCCCTCTCCCCCACGTGTGCTCTCTCTCTCTCTCAAGTAAGTAAGTAAGTAAGTAAATAAATAAATAAATAATTTTTTAAAGTATGAAGTGAAAACAGTGTTCAAGCTCAACTGCTGGATCTGGAATGTAAAATAATGACAATATGGAGAAAAATGTTTATTTTAAACAGCAAATGCAAAATGCATTCAAGTCCCCAGTCTAATTTCTTAGTCCACCACTGTTACTGATAAAACCTTATTATCATCTTTAAAGCAGATTGCAAGACAGAAGGAAAAACAACACACATATTTTCTTTCAGCATGTTTGGATATGGTGTGTATACTTTTAAGTCTCAGCTAATTAATTAAAACCTATGCAGAATGACAGCACAGTAGTTTTTTTTTTTTTTTACTATTACAGAACATGTATTTTACTTTTTTTTTTTAAGATTTTATTTATTTATTTGGCAGAAAGAGACACACAGAGAGAGGGAACACAAGCAGGGGGAGTGGGAAAGGGAGAAGCAGGCCTCCTGCAGAGCAGGGAGCCCGATGCGGGGCTCGATCCCAGGACCCTGAGATCATGACCTGAGCCGAAGGCAGATGCTTAACAACTGAGCCATCCAGGCGCCCCATATTACAGAATATTTAGAAGCAGTACTTATTACTGTAGTCTGTAGAGATTTCAAAATCCAGTTTGATGAGAACTGCATAACACTTTATTGGATATATGTTGCAAGATCAGTTAGTACAGGATTTCTGTCATCTAAATATAGCATCACAACGAAACTGAATTAGATTTATTTACAGTAGATAATATATTGTTGGGTAAATTAAAAAAATATTTTGATGGAAAATCTCAAATATAAGAATAGGAAAAAAAAATAGAAAAGAGTATAATGAACACCATCGTGTACCTAATACCCAGCTTCAAAAATCATCAATATTGGGGCCTCTAAAAAAGGTACAATCCAGGGCACCTGGGTGGCTCAGTCAGTTGAGCTGCCTTCGGCTTAGGTCATAATCTCAGGGTCCTGGGATCAAGCCCACGGGTAGGGCTCCCTGCTCAACTAAAAATCTGCTTCTCCCTCTTACTCTCCCTCTGCCCCTCACCCCCATTTGTGAGGGTGCTCTCTCTCCTGCAAATAAATAAAATCTTTTTTAAAAACATACTATCCATTCTTAGCTTAAGGGCAGTTAAGTAACAGGTTGCAGACCACAGTTTTTCCGTCTCTAGTGTATTTCCATCTGCCTGAAAAGACTTGACTTCCTTTAACATTTCTCGTGAAATAGATCTGCTAGTGATGAATTCTTTCACCTTTAGTCTGAAAGAGCATTTTGCCTTTGTTTTTATTTTTGTTTCAAGATTTTATTTGAGAGAGAGCACACAAGCAGGGGGCAGGGGCAGAGGGAGAGGGACAAGCAGACTCCCCGCTGGGCAGGGAACCCACCTGGGGCTCGATCCCAGGAAACCGAGATCATGACCTGAGCTGAAGGCAGACACTTAACCTACTGAGCCACACCCAGGTACCCCTTGCCTTTGTTTTTTAAACTGTATTTTCTCTGGGCATAGAACTTTAGGTTGACAGGTTCTTTCTAGTACATTATGAATGCCGACTTCTACAATTTGTTTCCTAAAAGAAATCTGAGGTCATTCTATTTTAACCTTGTTTCCAAATTACTTGGATAGTGCCTTTACCCTCTAGTCTCTTTTTCTTTCATTGGTATGAAACAATTATGTGCCTTGGTGTACTTTTTCATGCTTCTTGTACTTGGGACTCATTGATCTTCTTGGATCTGTGGGTTTAGAGTTTTCATCATATTTAGACTTTTTAGATCTCTTTTCTTCAAAAGTTTCTTCATATTCTTCTCCACTCCTTAGTCTGTTATAGTATTATTAGATGCTTTTCAAAGTTTTCTGGGATTTTGGAGTTTCCATTGATAGGTCTTCAAACTCATGAATCTTTTCTGCTGCAATGTCAAGTCTGCCATTATTCCCACCTGGTGTTTTATATTTCACACATTAATCTCTAGAAGTTTGTCTTTCCATCTTCCACATCTCTAACTTTTTAACAATTGGAATAGTTACAATATAATGTCTGCAAATTCTAACATCTATGTCAGTTTCAATTGCTCTGTCTCATTATGGGTCCTATTTTCCTACCTATTTACATCTTTGATAGTTTGTTTTAAGATTTTATTATTTGACAGAGAGAGAGACAGCAAGAGAGGGAACACAAGCAGGGGGAGTGGGAGAGGGAGAAGCAGGCTTCCCGCTGAGCAGGGAGCCTGATGCGGGGCTCAATCCCAGGACCCTGGGATCATGACCTGAGCTGAAGGCAGGCGCTTAACGACTGAGCCACCCAGGTGCCCCTCTTTGATAGTTTTTGATTGGATGCCAGACATTAGGAATTTTATCTTTCTGGGTACTGGGTATTTTTGCATTCCTATAAATCTTTGTTCTAGTACAGTTACTTGGAAACGATTTGATGCTTTCAGGTCTTGGTTTAAAAACAGGGCAAGGGTGCCTGGGTGGCTCAGTTGGTTGGGCGACTGTCGCCTTCGGCTCAGGTCATGATCCTGGGATCCTGGGATCGAGTCCTGCATTGGGCTCCCCCTGCTCTGCGGGGAGTCTGCATCTCCCTCTGCCTCTGCCTGCCACTCCCCCTACTTGTGTGCTCTGTCAAATAAATAAATAAAATCTTAAAAAAAATAAACACAGGGCAAGACAGAACAATGCTCAGCCAAGGACAAATTATTCCCCACAACTGAAGTGAAACCCTTCTATGTACTCTACCCAATGCTCTGAGAATGATGAGGTCTTCCAGTCTGTCTTGTGGGGACAGCCATTATTCCCCGCCCTTTTGGAGATGCTCTATTACTTCCAGTGGTCTTTTCCTTGGCCTCAGGTAATTAATGTCCTCAGCTACATGCACTGATTAGTACTCACCTGAAAACTCAACGAGTTTTTAGAGTTCTTTCAGATGCAGTTCTCTTCTCTCTAGTCCTCTGTGCCTTAAAACTCTAGCCACATCGGTTTCATCAGACCCTCACCTATCTCGTCAAAGATTCTACCAGGCTCTCCGTTTCCTCTCCTTGAGGGCTCATGTCCTTCATTGCCTAGTATCTTGAAAAACAGTATTTCATATATTTTGTCTATTTTTTATCATTACTGTCCTGCCTCAACCTTTTAACCATTATGTCCCAGAAAAAAAACATTTGATACATTCAAGAAAAATATCTGGATAGTCACTTGCTTTCTAAAACCCTGAATCAAAAACTGAGTTATACTTGAGAATTAAAGAACATAAAACATTAATTTTTCATAAACATTAAACAAGGCTTATGAGACATTAAGTTTATCATTCTTTTGGAGGAGTAAGACCGTACATTACAAATTACATTACAGAATTACTGTAGTACTTATTAGTACTTTTAATACTTAATCCAATTAAAAACACAAGAAAGAAACAGGTGTCAATACTGTATTAGACATGTGAGAATTGCCCTGGTGTATCCCAGACTGGAATGAACTTATAAAGACAGCACACTCATCACATTAAATAAAATGCTCCCCAATTTTTATTTGCATTGTATTTATTTGGGAGTCTTTCTCTGTTGCATTTATATATGAGTTGCATTATACATTTACAAAGCCCTATCCGCTAACATATTTCTACTGTGTTAGAAATTAATCAAGGGGGGGGCACCTGGGTGGCTCAGATGGTTAAGTGTCTGTCTTCAGTTCAGGTCATGATTTCCAAGTCCTGGGATTGAACCCCACATCAGGCTCCTGGCTGGCTCAGTGGGGAGTCTGCTTCTCCCTCTCCCTCTGCCTCTCCCCCTGCTTGTGTGCTCTGTCTCTCTCAAATGAATAAAATCTTTAAAAAATAAATAAATAGGGATGCCTGGGTGGCTTAGTTGTTAAGCGTCTACCTTCGGCTCAGGTCATGATCCCAGGGTCCTGGGATCGAGCCCCGCATCAGGCTCCCTGCTCTGCAGGAAGCCTGCTTCTCCCTCTCCCACTCCACCTGCTTGTGTTCCCTCTCTCGCCGTGTCTGTCAAATAAATAAAATCTATAAATAAATAACTGAATAAATAAATAAATAAAATAATCAAGGTAATGGCTTTTAATGACGAATTAATTTGTCATATACCTACAACCATTGTTTTTGCAAATTCCCCATCAGTCCGCTGGGAGTCACGAAGAAAGAAAACAGTGAGCCTGGCACTGCAGGCCACTTTTACATATCAAACAGATGAAGCAACTCTAAGATAATCCCAGTGAAGGGTAACCAGGCTTATAGAAGATTTTTTCACATCGCTGATTTCAAAGCATCGATTCAGTTATATAAGCTGTAGAAGAATGTAACTTCCCTCTAGCTTTCCTGTATTTTGTTACATAACTCATTTTCTTCAAATTAGTATTAACTTACACGTAATATTTATAGGACAAATAGAAACCAAAATGGCAAACAAAGCATACTAGCACAAAAAGAAATGAGATGAACAAGTACCATAAATAGGAATTATTTAGGACCAAATAACCTACCACTACTGTGGCCTATATTTTATTACAGAGACAACTAGATGGCACTAAAGGCAGATGCATGGTTAAGCATCCGACTCTTGATTTCAGCTCAGGTCATGATCTCAGGGTCATAGGATCTAGCCCCACAACAGGCTCTGTGCTCGGTGAGTTTTTTCCCCTTTCTCTCCCTCTGCCCCTCCCTGGCTTGTGCTCTCTCTCTCTAATAAATAAATAAATCTTCAAGGGAAAAAAAAAGATTTTATTGCATTCTTCCTATCCTGGATATACCAGGGTTCAGGCCTAGATCGTATCTAAGGCCCTTCTCTATTACTTTTAAAAGTCAGGTCTTAGTTACTACACTGGCAGTGCAAAGAAACAGAACGACTCAAGGGAGTTGAAAGTTTACAACGTACTATGTCTTACCTTCTCAGTCATAAAAACTAGCTGGATGAGCAGAAATGCTAACCTGACCACCTCTTTTCTGATACACAAACACCTTTAGAGGCAAAATTTTAAAAGGAGGGCGCCTGCGTGGCTCAGTCGTTCCTGGGATCAAGTCCCACATCGGGCTTCCTGCTCAGAGGGAAGCCTGCTTCTCCCTCTCCCACGCCCCCTGCTTGTGTTCCCTCTCTCGTTGTCTCTGTCAAATAAATAAAATCTTTAAAAAGAAAAAAAATTTTTTAAAGGAATGGAAGGTGGAAAAGAACCTTTTTTTTTTTTTCTTTTGAAGATTTTATTTATTTGAGGTGGGGCAGAGAGGGCACAAGAGTGCACTAGCAGGGGGAGGGGCAGGAGGAGAGAATCTCAAGCTGACTCCCAGCTGAGCATGGAGCCTGATGCAGGTCTTGATCCAGGACCCTGAGTTCATGACCTGAGCCGAAGTCAGATGTTTAACCAACTGAGCCACCCAGGCGCCCCAAGAGCCTTATTTCTACTATTAAATTAGATGTTTGGCCTTTGACAAATACTTAGCTCTCTGGGCCTTTCTATAAATAATGAGGTTAGAGGAGATAAGATGTAGAGGAACCTGGTTTATAGAAATTATATCATTGCTTTGTAATTCATTATTCATATATATTAGGACACGGTTTCAAAAATGTTATCAAAGTCTTTCACCTCTTGATATCAACGTAACAGACCATTTGTTTATAAGCCACTACACAAGTATTTTTAACCCCCTCCACCTCCCCAAAGTCAAAACTTTAATGTAGCCATGATTAAACTTAACTATCAGTTTATAGGAAATACACGATAGAATAGCTTGAGTGATAGTATGAGGCTGAAATCAGTCAAATCCAGGATATGAAAAATTCAACTAGACAAATGACCTAATCTCTACAACAAATAAATGTCAAGGAGGCGAGGACAGCCTGTTATGTATTAAAAGATATGGTAAGAAATATTAACCATACAAAATGTATGGACATGGTTTAAATTCCAATTCAAAGAAACAAGGGTGAAGACTTTTTAGAAAATTAGAAAATCCTGAACACTGGATATTAGATGAAATGCTATCATGGCCAAGATTTAAAATTCTAGCTGAGAGTAGGGTGCAGGAAGTGTGTATATGTGTGTATATGGGGGAGGGGAGTATTCAGTGGGCAAGGAACAGAAACAAAATTGGCCATATATTGATAATAGTTCATTTTACTATTCTCTGCTTTGAAATTTTTCATAATAGTAAAAAAGAAGTATGATTTTATCTATTAACTTTATGTACACATAACATGATATCACTAGCCTGTTGAAGACATGGAATTCTCTGAGCTAAGTACAAAATCTTAACAAACAAAAAGACAAAGTAGTAAGGACCCAATGTAATTATCCAGCAAGTGACGCATTCTGTATCTATTTAGAAAATAAACCACTGGGGCGCCCGGGAGGCTCAGTTGGTTAAGCATCTGACTTCGGCTCGTGTCATGATTTCAGGGTCCTGGATCTAGCCGAAGTCAGGCTCTCTGCTCAGTGGGGAATCTGCTTCTCCCTCTACCCTTCCCCCTTACTCGTGATCTCCTTCTCTCTCACTCTCTCTCTCTCAAACTCTTAAAAAAAAAATGTAGGAGCACCTGGGTGGTTCTGTCGGTTAAGCATCTGACTCTTGATTTTGGGCTCAGATCATGATCTCAGGATCAGGAGATCAAGTCCCATGTTGGGCTCAATGCTGAGTGTGGAGCCTGCTTAAGATTCTTTCTCCCCCCCAGCCCCGCATACTCTCTTTTTCTCTTTATAGAAAAGGGGGGGGGGGCGCAATGCGATGCTGGTCTAGTGGTAGATAAAAATTATAACCGAAAGAGAGCAGAAAGAGGACCACATTCAGTGCAGACCTCTGATGTATGACAAAGTTGCCACTGTTGATCAGCTGAGGAGAAATAAAAGCTATTCAATAAATAGGGCTGGGCCAACTGTAATATGGGGAAAAATGAAATTATATACTTCCCTCAAACCAAACATTAAAAAAAGAAATTCCAGGTAGAAGGAGTCAAATGTAAAGTACAACATTCAGAAAAAAATTGAGAGAATTATCTTTTTTTATACTCTGGGGGTGGGAAGAATTTCCTAAATAAGACAAAAAAGAGGACAGGTCATTAAAGGATAAATCTTACTTTCATTAAAATTAACTTCTATCTATCAGTAACAAACATGGCACACTAAAAAAAAGTAGACAAAGATATAAAAAGCATTTTATTGATATAGAAACAAGAAACATATGAAGATATTCAACTCTTAGCTGTCAGGAAAATGTAATTAAAATGACCGTTAAGATTTCATTCCTCCCCTATCAAACTAGAAAAGGTAAAGCCTGACAATATCACTTTTGGGCAAGAATGCAAAACAAGAATTCTCATACACTGCTAATAGGACTGCAAATTAGTCCAATTACTTAAAAAAAATCAGTATTGGGCGCCTGGGTGGCTCAGTTGGTTAAGCGACTGCCTTCGGCTCAGGTCATGGTCCTGGAGTCGCAGGATCGAGTCCCGCATCGGGCTCCCTGCTCGGCAGGGAGTCTGCTTCTCCCTCTGACCCTCTTCCCTCTCGTGCTCTCTATCTCTCATTCTCTCTCTCTCAAATAAATAAAATCTTTAAAAAAAAAAAAAAAATCAGTATTATTACTTAAGCTGAACATGTACATAATCCTACCATCTAACAATTCTAACTTTATTAGTTCACTAGGGTTGCCATAACAAAAATACTACAGACTAGGTGGCTTAAACAAAAGAAATTTATTTTCTTGGTTCTGGAGGCTAGAAGTCCAAAGATCAAAGTGTTGACAGGTTTGGGTTCTTGAGGCCTCTTTTCTTGGTTTATACATAGATGTCCTCTTGCAGTGCCCTCACATGGCCTTTCCTTTCTACATGGACATGTTCTAATTTCCTTTTCTTATAAAACACCAGTCAGACTGGATGAGGGCCCCTTCTCAAAGGCCTTATTTTAACTTAATCACCTCTTTAAAGATCCTATCTTCACATAAAGTCACATTCTGAGGTATTTGGAGTTAGGGCTTCAACATATGAATTTTGTGGACACACAATCCAGTCCCTAACACTGCCTCTAGGCATTAGCCAGAGAAATTCTTATACATGTTTAAGAATGCTGATAGAAGTTTAGTTCATGACGGGACGCCTGGGTGGCTCAGTTGGTTAAGCGGCTGCCTTCGGCCCAGATCATGATCCCAGGGTCCTGGGATCGAGTCCCACATCGGGCTCCTTGCCAGCAGGGAGCCTGCTTCTCCCTCTCTCTCCCTCTGCTTGTGCTCTCTCTGTCAAATAAATAAAATCTTTGAAAAAAAAAAAAAGAAGTTTAGTTCATGGGGTGCATGCATAGCTCAGTCGGTTAAGCGTCTGCCTTTGGGGCAGTACTAAGTGGAAAAAAATAGTTACAAAAGTGTATATGTAATATAACTCCACTTATATTAAGGTGAAAAAAGGCTAAGATACAGTACACATTTTGGGATACATCTAGGTAGCCTTAAAACTAAAGTAAACTCTAAAGAAAAGCAAGGTAATGAGTAACACAAAATTGTCCATCCCTTATTTTCAGGGAGGGGAGAGGGACTAGAGATTGAGTTCAAATAGTCAATGATTTAATCCAACATACCTACTCAATGAAATCTCATAAAAAACCCTGGAACAACCAGGCTCAAGCTTCCAGGTTGGTGAACACATCAATATGCTGGGAAGGTAGGATACCCACATAGGTCAAGGAAGCTCTGCACTCCTTGTCCCCCATACTTTGCCCTATATATCTCTTCCATTTGGCTGTTTCAGTTGTTTCCTTTACAATAAAACTGTAATAGTAAGCACAGCACTTACTTGATTCTGTCAGTCATTCTAGAGAATTTTCAAACAGTAAGAGGGGGTGTGGAAGTCATGGGAATCCCCCAAATTTATAGTTAGGTAGGAAGAAGTGCAAGTAGTTTGAGGATACCTGAGACTTGTGGCTGGTATCTGAAGTGGGGGCAGTCTTGTGGAAGTGAGCCCTTGCTTGACCTGTGGGTCTGCTCTAATTCTGGGTACTTAAATTATAGGATACCCATTTGGTATCAAAGGATTGCTATTGAAACAACGTATCTTTAAATGGGATGTGTACATGTATCACACACTCTCTTCTCTCCTTATATGTTATATATTTAATAAGGAAAAATTTAAATACTGTGCATTTAAATCAAACAAAAACTATGAAGTAGCACATACCTTTATGGGGCAATCATTACCCATAGGTCTTAAGTCTGGAAAGAGCCAGGACTGCCTGTATCTCACATTTGGATTTTATCTTTTAGTCTAGTAAGAAGAGCTTCATCCATTTTATGCACAAAACATTATCAATCTGGCCTTTTTCCAGCATATTTCCCAAGAACTTATTTAGAATCTGGCACAACAAACACTGAACTTCATTGCTATTTGCTTCAGTCCTGAAAAGGGAGAAAAAAAAAAAAAAATCAAATAATTCCCAGGAGGCATTATAATGACAACCATCTGATTTTCCCCAAGTTCAGAATTCTAGAATTTAATAACGCATGAGGAAGGTAAAATTTATGCAAAAAAAATAAGTAATAGAAAAACGAAAAAAAGTTATGTTAATTTCATTCATAGTCATAGATGTACTACATATGAATTTAATATAGTCTCAAAATAACCCTTACCTGAAATAATATTTGCCAAATAACAAGAATGCAATAATTTTGGGGCCAAAATTTAACTTCTTTCCTAAGTGGAGTGCTCATTTAAATATATTTACCTGAAACTGGTTCTTAATTTTTTTTAATTAAAGCTAGCATTATAATAAGTAAATAAAATAAAGTAAACCTAGCATTATATAGTAAATTAGCTTTTGATTATAACCATATTTTATCCTGCAGAAAAAAATGTATAAAGTGACTTTCATGTGACATAAATGTGTATATATGTACATATACCATAAACTTACTTATCACACATAATATTTTATTTATTTTTTTAAAAGACTTTATTTATTTGAGAGAGAGAGAGACATGAGCAGACTCGGCAGCAAGGAGCCCGATGTGGGCCTCCATCTCATGACCCTGAGATCATGACCTGGGCTGAAATCAAGAGTCGGACACTCAACCAACTGAGCCACGGAGGTGCCCCTATTTATGATCACATTATAAATTTAGACCCCTACCTGTCTTCTCTCTAAATTATAAAAGCTCTTAAGGCTTTCAATGCAGTAAAGTTTTAGATGACACATATACTCACTGTAAATGTTAATAAAAATTGACAAAACTTGCAGAGTATTTTCAAGAGAAAGTAAAATAATTAAAATAACTTGAAACGGTCACTGTCTTCATCTTCCTTCTATTTGGCTAAATGAAGTAATAACTGGTGCAAATTCTATTTCTTGCTCCACTGCAGATTTCATATTTACAGACTATCATAATGTATTTAAGGCATGAACAAATGCCTCCTGAAAAAATGTTTTACTGATAACCAGAAATATAAAACCAATCCTTCACAAACTACATTGATAAGTCTTTATCCCTAGCACTGACCTAAGACTCCAAGATAATAATTTGTCATCAAACTAAAATCTTTATTCCTTAATAACTTTTAATCGCCTATCCAGAAGAAGAAATGATTAAGGCAAATAGACTTGGGTAATCATTCACTTGTGTCTCTCCTGTTTTTGAGTTACTTCTGTTACGGAGGAAGGCAGCATAAGATTTTGATTACAAAAGATCCTTCTGATTCTTCTACACACCCTTCAGTCTATGTAGAAAAATGTACCAAAGCTAAATACCATGCAGTTAAAAAAAAAAAAAAAAAGAAAGAAAGAAAAAAAACACTGGTGTCTATTCAACACTGCCTTTTATAATTTCGCCTTCCTATAACACAGCAATTTCTTTTTGATAAATCATTTATCATTGTAACTACTATTCCCACACTACTCAGGATTTTACTTACAGATTTTCTTATCTATCAAAAACATCCCCCTAGGGGTGCCTGGGTGGCTCAGTCATTGGGCGTCTGCCTTTGGCTCAGGTCATGGTCCAAGGGTCCAGGGATTGAGCCCCGCTCGGGGGGAAGCCTGCTTCTCCCTCTCCCACTCCCCCGGCTTGTGTTCCCTCTCTCACTGTGTCTCTCTCTGTCAAATAAATAAATAAAATCTTTAGGGGGAAAAAAAAAAAATCCCCCTAGGGGCACCTCGGTGGCTCAGTCGGTAGGGCGGTAGGGCGTCTGCTTTTGGCTCAGGTCATGATCCCAGGGTCGGGGCTCTCTGCTCAGTGGGGAGCCTGCTTCTCTGTGCTTTTGCTGTCAAATAAATAAATAAAATCTTAAAAAAAAAAAACTCCCCCAATTATATTTCAGTGGTTCCCAAACACCCTCAAAAGAAAAGAAAAGGCAATACCTCTCATACTTGGCTCCTGGGAGTATAGAATGGACCACTCTACGAAGGGCAACTGTAATTATCACATTTACAAATACATTTCCTCTTTGACAAAGCAATTCCCTTCAGACAATCTGACAGTTACCCCTGCAAATATGTAGGAAATATGTATTCATTAAAACATTGTTTCTAGGGGCGCCTGGCTGGCTCAGTCAGAACATGCCACTTTTTTTTCTTTTAAAGATTTTATTTATTTATTTGACAGAGAGAGACACAGTGAGAGACAGAACACAAGGGGAGTGGGAGAGAGAAGAAGCAGGCTTCCCACGGAGCAGGGAGCCCGATGCGGGGCTCGATCCCGGGCCCCGATCCCGGGCCCCTGGGGTCATGACCTGAGCCAAAGGCAGATGCTTAACGACTGAGCCACTCAGGCGCCCCTGAGCATGCCACTTTTGATATCAGGGTTGAGTTTGAGCCCTCAACGATGGGTACAGAGATTTAAAAAAAAAAATCGTTTCTAATACGCAAAGAATGGAAACAATACAACTGTGTACCTATAAAGCATTGGCTATAAATTAGAGTATGTCCACAAAATGGAGTATGTGACAGCTAAAAAGAAAAAAGAAAAATGAGGAAATCTAACTAGACAGTGATAAGGAGTATCCAGAATATACTATTAAATGAAAAAAGCAAAGTGCAGAACAATGTAGAAAATATTAAAGGAGGAATGAAGGGAAATAAGAACGCATATTCACATTTGCTTGAATTTGCATGAAGACCTGAAGGATAAACAAGAAACTAATTAAAAATGGTTATCTGTAAAAGACTACGAGGGACAGTGCTGGATGGGGACTAGGAAAGGAGCGAGTCTTCTCAGTGCAATTCTTTCTATGTACTTCGAGCATGTAAAATATTTACTAATCAAAAAAAGTTTTAAAAATCCAGTGAAATAGTTTTTTTAATCTTTGTGTAATCCTGCCAGATAAAAAAATTAGCTTGAGAAAAAGAAATGCTTTTTTCTATTTTTTTCTATTTCTTTCTATTTCTTAAAATAATAATAAAAGCCAATTATGGGGGCGCCTGGGTGGCTCAGTAGTTAAGCGTCTGCCTTCGGCTCAGGTCACGATCCCAGGGTCCTGGGATCGAGCCCCGCATCGGGTTCCCTGCTCGGCGGGAAGCCTGCTTCTCCCTCTCCCACTCCCCCTGCTTGTGTTCCCTCTCTCTGTCAAATAACTAAATAAAATCTTTTTTTAAAAAAGGCAATTAAGTGTATCAACCTGAAAAATATCTGGTTTGTAACAAAGAAGCACTGACTGATTTTGTCAATAATAAAGAAATGTATTTTGTTAAAATTACAGGGTAGAAATATAAATGTATATTTATGTATGATTTTTTAAACTTGGTTAATGAAATGCAGATTTATGTTAAAAATCAGTGAACTGTTAACCTAAAGAGACACAAGACTGTGATCATTAAATATAATATGGGTCTCTAAATAAGTAAACCAGGTAAAATGGTACTAAAATTCAAAATTCCCTACAATCCTTTTATAAAGACTGTCAGGGTCTGCGTGCGCTCACGAGTCACTCGGGGGGTCCGCGGGGGAGGGCGGCCGGAGGCCGCTGGGGAGGGGGGTGCCCGGGCGACCTGGGGCAGGTCTCCAGACCTCTCCGAACTGGGTCGGGAAGGTTCAGAAGGTTGGAGTCCGGAAGGCCACGGGCGGCCCCTGGGGGACGCTTGTCCGGGGAGGGCGAGGGGCGGCGGCCGAGGCCCGGGGCGGCGCTTACCGTGCGGTAGGTGCGGCTCAGCGCCACCACCAGCTTCGCCTGGTTCTGGTGCGGCTGCTGCGCCAGCTGAAAGGCCTCCTTAACCGGCAGCACCTTCTTCTCCGCCCCCATGGCGCCGGCACCCGGCCGGGACGAGCCTCGTCTGCTCCGGGCTGCAGGGGCCCCACGGACTCCAGGTGAAGTCTACAAATTCACCTCAGAATCCGGTCAGCCCGTAGCCGAGCACCCAAGTTCGCATTACCGCCAGAGCGTTCAAATAACCCCAGCGAGGGGAGGAAATACCGCGAGACTGCCGCGCGAGCGCCTGGACGGGAAGATACGGACCCGGCCTCCGGCTTTGCGCGTGCGCAGAGGGCCGAGCCAGCCCTTTTCCGGCTGGAAGTGAGATGTTCGTGGGTACTAAGGTCAGGCCGGAAGTGGTGTTGCGTAGGGAATTGGGGGGACGCGCCGAATCGCCGCTCAACGGGCGAAACGGGAGGCTTGTGGCGCTGGGCTGGAGGTGAGGAGAAAGGCAGTCTGTGATAGGAGTGGACCAGAGACTGCTAAGGGGAGATACTCAGGGGTTCGTTGGGGGAGGCACATTCTGTTTTTGCTCAGGGGACGAATTGAGGTCTCCCGGGGGAAGGGGAACAGCAATCCGGGATTTGAGGGGAGCTATTCTAGGGTCGGCTGAAAGGGTCAGGCTGAAATTCTTAGAAGGCGTAGTTGGGCCTGAGAGGACTGGAGGGAACAGGAATCTGCTGAAGAGGCTAACGTGCGAATATACCCAGAGGTGATACCTGGAACTTCCTACCCTTAAGGTCTAGTGTACTAATGTGTGCATGAAGGGAAACAAAAGAGTACAAGAGATGGAAGGTAATTTTAAGTTACTGGTTATGAGACAGATCTGCAGTGCCTGCAGGAGGGAGTCAAGCCTTGTAGATCCTTTAAAATAGAGTATTTTAGACAAAAGATAGAAACAAAAGTGTAACTCATACATTGTGTACTCGCCGTCTAACTGGAGAAATAAATTACATAAATTGTTTGATAATATAAATTGAAGTCCTTTGTCTGCTCCCCGCAATCTCATTCTGTTCCCTCTTGCCCAAGGTAACCACTTCCCCAAGCACCTTTATGTTTTCATTTTAATTTCACATATAGTACTGTTTTGCATAATTTTAACAATCAGTGATGTGATATCCTTTTGCAATTTGCTTGTTTACTTAATGTTGTTTTTAAGATTTATCAGTGTGATGTAACTCTGGTTCATTCATCGTTAACAGCTGAACAAGTATTCCCTTACATTATTTTTTCACTTTTTTTTTTTTTTGCTTTGTATGCCCAGTGCCTGGTACATTGGAAGTACTTAAATGTTAGTTGAAAGGATGAATGCTGTAGCATTTGAGTTAAATCATTTCAAGAATGAATAGGATTTCAAATGACTTAAGAGTATTCTATACAGGGCGCCTGGGTGGCTCAGTTGGTTAAGCGACTGCCTTCGGCTCAGGTCATGATCCTGGAGTCCTGGGATCAAGTCCCGCATCGGGCTCCCTGCTCAGCGGGGAGTCTGCTTCTCCCTCTGACCTTCTAACCTCTCATGCTCTCTCTACTATTCTCTCTCTCTCTCAAATAAATAAAAATCTTTAAAAAAAAAAAAAGAGTATTCCATACGAATAGAATACTAGTGTGAAGCAGAATCGTGGAAGTGCATGACGTATTTCAAGAACTATAGTCTTAGAGCTTAAAATGTAGAATTGTTTGAAGGTATGAGATGAAGGAGACACTTAGAAAGATAAGATGAGGCTTAGATTTAAAGGATATTGTCCTGAGGAGAATGCACTAGCTCAGAACCATTAGAGGTTTTTGAATTATGAGGACACTGATCTGAGCTGTATATTTAGGAGTGCCTGGCTGGCTCAGTTGGTAGAACATGCTACTCTTTTTTTTTTTTAAAGATTTTTTAAAAATTTTATTTATTTATTTGACAGAGAGGGACACAGCCAGAGAGGGAACACAGGCAGGGGGAGTGGGAGAGGGAGAAGCAGGCTTCCTGCCAAGCAGGGAGCCCAATGCGGGGCTCGATCCCCGAACCCTGAGATCATGACTTGAGCCAAAGGCAGACGCTTAACAACTGAGCCACCCAGGCGCCCCTGAGAACATGCTACTCTTGATCTCCGGGTTGTGAGTTTTAGCCCCACATTGGGGGTAGAGTTTACTTACTTACTTACTTACTTACTTATTTATTTACTTATAAATAAATAAATTTATTTATAAATAAATAAAATCACCGTATTTTTAGAAGATAATATTCATAACACTGTGGAGATACACCTAAGAGGTAAGAATTAGTGGCAGGGAACTAAAGACCACCTATTAAGCTTATAGCAGTAATGACCATTGCATTAAGCATATAAGATAATCATGCATACAGCTTAAAATCCTGAAACATTTCCTAGACCATTCATGGTACTATTTTCTGAGACAACTATTTCATACTCTATCAAACTTGCACCATTTTCTGCTTACGTGATCCATTTAGCTGATACCTTGCATCCTTTTTCAGTTAGAGAAGGACTAACCCCAGGGTGCCTGGCTGGCTGAGTCAGAAGAGCATGCAACTCTTGATCTTGGGATCATGAGTTAGAGCCCCACGTTGGGGGTAGAGATTACTTAATAAATAAATAAATAAACGTAAAAAAAAAAAAGAAAGAAAAGGACTTCCCCATGCTTTCATTACCACATCTACCAGATCTATACCCTAATACATAACCTCTCCTATTACTGTAAGTGAATTATCTGATTTAGGAGAGGAAGTAAGCTCTTTAAGAATACTTTTTGAATACAAGAGTCTGAAGCATAGCCAATTATAAACTCCCAAGGAGGCATTGGGTTGAGTAGGCATAGTAAAAATATAAAAGACCAGAATGATTAAATGACAGTTGCTTTTGTCTAAAAGAATAATAATTCATACCTATAATAATATATAATAATAATATAAATAAGATTAGTATTTTTATGAGTTATTTTTAGGTAGATTTAGGTGTTAAGCTTTATAAGCTAAGTCTAAACAGTTTACATTTATGTTTTTATAGAACCATTCTACTACATAACATTATAAGTGGTGTATTATGAAATAGGATATCTTTGATTATCCTATTTTAGAGAATATGTTTTACTAGCCTTTGTCTTACATATTACTAAATTGTTCAGGTATAGTTTGTAACTTGTTTTTCAAGTAAGATAATAGTAATAGTAAAAATACTAAAAAATAGTAAAAAGAGTATCAATCATTCCCTCATTTATTCTTTCAAATACATTTATTGAGTACCTACCATATGACAAACACATTCTAGGAACAAGTAGATAAGATTCATTAGTGTGAAATCAGTAACCTGAAACCATATCACATGACTTTATTAATGAAACCTTCAACTACAAATAGTTGGTCATCTTTTTTTTTAAGATTTTTATTTATTTATTTCAGAGAGAGAGAGAATGAGAGATAGAAAGCACGAGAGGGAAAAGGGTCAGAGGGAGAAGCAGACTCCCTGCTGAGCAGGGAGCCCGATGCGGGACTCGATCCTGGGACTCCAGGATCATGACCTGAACCGAAGGCAGTCGCTTAACCAACTGAGCCACCCAGGCGCCCCAAATAGTTGGTCATCTTTTTTTTTTTTTAAGATTTTATTTATTTATTTGAGAGAGTGAATGAGATAGAGCATGAGAGGGGGGAGGGTCAGAGGGAGAAGCAGACTCCCCGCTGAGCAGGGAGCCCGATGCGGGACCCGATCCTGGGACTCCAGGATCATGACCTGAGCTGAAGGCAGTCGCCCAATCAACTGAGCCACCCAGGCGCCCCAAATAGTTGGTCATCTTAATTGAAATTCTGTCCTAAAGGGTGGCTAAGCCATATGCACAGCTGATTAAAGAGCATTATTGCTCAGAAATGTGGTTATATATCCAGAGCCGTCAACCTCAGTGCATATATCTTAAGCATCATTGCACACATTTATGATCTTTTAAGTTTTGGCCAGAAGGGATTTGCCCCAGCAGAGCCCATCTGGGCTGTGGAATTACACTGATGTACGTGCTCATCTTATGATATGTATAATGCTCTGATTTACATTGAGTCCTAATTAAGGACATGTCTCTTCAAATTAAAATTCCAAAACTTAGACCAAAAACCTCAGGTTTGAACCTATTCCCCAAAAGTCTTGTGACTTCCCATTAAGGCACTTTCAGAGACAAGTAAAGAAAAAGGAGGACAAAAAAAAAAGACTTCGGAGCATGTCTGGCTACATTTTTCTTTTATTTAGCTCCATTTTTCTTTAGGTATATAAGGTAAATATCTATTTAAAAAAAAGTAGGGAGGCATGGCATATTTTATCCTTAAAATTGTAGTGGTTTCAGGGGTATCTGGCTGGCTTAGTCTGAGAGCATGTGACTCTTCATCTTGTGGTTTTAAGTTCAAGGCCCGTGTTGGGTATAGAGATTACTTAAAAATAAAATCTTAAGAAAAAGCTGTAGTGGTTTGAGATTTCTTGGAGGGAAAGAAGTATTAAAAACAAGTATCCTTGTTGGAACTTTTAATTATGAGAGGGAGAGAGTCAGTAATTGTTCTCTTACCTATTAAGGGCAGCTATATATCTGAGTCAGATTGCTTCAGGGCTGCTGTGAATTTCCCTCCAGCTCTTTTTATTCATTAAAAAGAAACCTAGATGGAGTTGTTTTTCCAACAATTTAGTTCTGGTTTAACACATTGATGATGTGCACCATGCTCTGACATCCAAGAGAAATAAACTCTTTAGTCCTACTACCTCCCTTGGAAGATACGACGTAAGACCTCCAAAGAAAAGCTTTTCCTTTTTCAGACCAAGGTGGAATATTTGGAACATGTCATCTTTCAAGGAAACATCTAACCAAGATTAAGTCAACGCATCTACCAGTCCTGAATTCTCTCCCAGATACACATCTTTTTAAGTGTAGGCAGGTACTGTAAACAGTAGATTTCCAACTATTTAGGCTACTTAGCTGTAGTTAAAGCATTTATAGTAACTAGCCAAGTCGATACTTCCAGTCTCTCCTAAGGCAACCAACACCTAAAATTGCCACTGTTCTAACGAACCCTGACCTCTGTCCCTATTTGTAGGTCGGCCTGATGGTACCAACCCTTTATATTACTATAAACAGAAAACTATGGCCAAGAGAGTGCTAGCCCAGAGATGTGTGCATTTTGCGCTCTTGTGTATTACACTTTAATCTTACTCCTATAGCTGTTTTCTCAGATGGCTTCTGCTGCCACCGTCGGGCACCTTCCTACAGCTGTGTTCCAACATTGTTCCAGAATGCCCATTAAAGCTTTCCATCTCAAAAGGTTTCAGCCCTTAAGTTCAAGATTTAACACTTGTCCAACCCCAAACTGACCAAATAGGAGAGATTTCTCTTGACCAGCTCTCCACATCGATTTTTCACTGAATTAGCTGTCGTGTAACCTATCTCACCAGCCACCTGTACTCCTGCCTATACCTTCAGATCTATACCCTTCAGTTCTAACTTGGTTTCTGATCCCAATGGTCCTCTCAAGTGAGTGGGAAAAATCCATTCACCAGACAAGTAATAATAAGTAATCTTTTTTTTTTTAAAGATTTTATTTATTTATTTGACAGAGAGAGACACAGCGAGAGAGGGAACACAAACAGGGGGAGTGGGAGAGGGAGAAGCAGGCTCCCCGCCGAGCAGGGAGCCCGATGTGGGGCTCGATCCCAGGACCCTGGGATCACGACCTGAGCCGAAGGCAGCTGCCCAACCAACTGAGCCACCCAGGCGCCCCAATAATAAGTAATCTTAAGATAATGGGTGTTTCGGCTTTAACACTATGACTTCCTGGAAGGACTCTTGGAATGTAGAATTTATACTAAAACACAACAGACCTTATGGGGAAAGTAGGATCAGTATCTCACCGTACAACTTTGTAACTGGAGCAATAACAGAAAAATGATGTAAAATGTGTTCGGGGGGCGCCTGGGCAGCTCAGTCGTTGAGCGTCTGCCTCCGGCTCAGGTCATGATCCCGGGTCCTGGGATGGAGCCCCGCATGGGGAAATCCCTGCTCCGCGGGGGGCCTGCTCCCGCCCTGCCCCTCCTCTTCTGCTCATGCGCTCTCTTGCTTTTCTCTCCCCAATAAATAAATAAAATCTTAAAAAAAAAAAATGGCTGTCACAAAGTAGAAAGTTTTTATACTCCCAGGTCCCTAGAAACAAGGTAGAGCATGCCAAGCCACGCGGGGAGGGCCACATGGGGAAACTGGGATTGGTCAGGAGGCCGAGGGAGTGGAAGGGAAACTGGAAGACCCTGCGTTGTGGAAAAAGTCTGCATTTCAGGGAAGGCATGAGTGATGCAGGGCAAGCAGGCTAATCAGATTTAGAATTGGACTTTTATTAATTGCAGCAAAATCGTCCCTGGGATGATTAGGGCCAAGGGGAATATTGCCAGAGTGTAAGAGCCCGATTGGGCGGGGGAGGTACAGGTGGGCAAGTAGGGTGGGCTCTGGTATGGCTAGTTTGCATATGAAAGTTGTGCAAACTGGGTTGAGCTGTTTGCTGTCAGCCATCCCTAGGATAGTTCTGGGGGATGACCAGTTGTTCCTTGATTGGTGAGAACCCAGATGCCAGACAGCATCAAGAATATAGATAATAAGAAAATATAGGTAATGCAAACAATTCTGATAAAAGTTATTAACACTGTAAGATTTTGAATTTCTTTAAAAAAAGATTTTATTGGGCGCCTGGGTGGCCCAGTTGGTTGAGCGACTGCCTTCGGCTCAGGTCATGATCCTGGAGTCCCAGGATCGAGTCCCACATCGGGCTCCCTGCTCAGCGGGGAGTCTGCTTCTCCCTCTGACCCGCTTCCCTCTCGTGCTCTCTGGCTCTCATTCTCTCTCTCAAATAAATAAAATCTTAAAAAAAAATAAAAACTTAAAAAAAATAAAAAAAGATTTTATTTAAGTATTTATGGGATTTTTTTTGAAGATTTCATTTATTTATTTGAATGAGGGAGCAAGAGAGAACATGAACAGAGGGAGAGGGAGAAGCAGACTCCACACTGAGCAGGGAGCCAGACATGGGGCTCAATCCCAGGACCCTGGGATCATGATCTGAGCCAAAGGCAGCCAATTAACCAACTGAGCAAAGCAGGTGCCCCATTATTTATTTATTTGAGAGAGTGCACATGGCACATGTGAATGGGGGGGGGCAGGCTGAGGGAGAGGGAGAGGAAAAGAATTCCAAGCAGACCACTGAGTGCAGGCAGCCCAAAAAAGGATCAGTCTCGTGACCCCGAGATCATGACCTGGGCCCAAACCAAGAGTGAGATGCCCAGCCAACTGAGCCACCCTGGTGCCCAAAGTCATTGAATTTCTAATAAACATTACAGTAAATATAAGGCTTTACCCACCCCCCAGAAAGGTGAAATAACCTGATGGAAGGGTGTGTAAGGAAGTGCTGTGTTACGGTGCTAAGACCCAAATAGCAAGAGCAAAGAGAGCAGTGCATTAAGTGCAGGTTTCCCCTTCAAAAAGTAGAGCATTCCTATGAAATCCCCTGCTTTCTGAAAAGTTTGTGTTATGCCACTTCGCTTTTACCAAAGACCTACACTAGTATGGTAACGGCTTTTTTCGTAAAAGTGAAAATCCTCTTTGGATTTCTTTCAGTTAGCAAAAATAGGTATTAATGTAGGTCTGTCCTAAAAGTGAAATGGTATAACACGAACTTTTAGAAAGTGGGGGGATACCTGTACTTCTAAGATGGACATAACCAAACTGAGCTAAGAGGAAGTATATAATGGTGAATGAACTATATTCCTCCATGGCTTGCTTTATTCAGCTTTGTAAGTGTACTTTGCAACTCCTGATGCTGACTTCCAGGCTTTACTGACGTTTTTTCTATTTGCCAATCTTGGTTCAGCTGATTTGCCTTACAGAAATAGGCCTAAGCTGATAGAGCATACTGATGAAAAGAGCTTTTAGGCTTTTTGCTTCAGCAGCCATGATCTTGGATGTCATGAAGGTTGCCATAGCTGGAAATAATACTCTCTGTGTTGTAAAGCTTTAATGTCATATCTCTGCTTTTATTCCCAGGTCAAGGATGCAGTCCAAGAAAGTTCTAAAAATATATCATCAGGTCCAACCTGGTAGTTAACCTAGCTATGAAAAGCCTCCTTGATCCTCACTGGGTCAGACCATACTGGCATTCTTAAAAACTCTTCCCATTAAAAAGTATCAAGAATGAACATATAAGGTATATACCTACCACTTCAAGAAAGTTCCTACCAGCCAACAGTCTAGCACATTAGCTTGCTGCTTTGATCATCAAACAGACATACTCAAGCTCAACACAACAGAGGAAAATGTCTCTGTATCAGTATTTTTCACATTCTGTGTGTGACCCATCAGGTATTGAAATCAGTTCTGTGAGTCACAAAAATTTTTTAAAACAAAATAAAATAGAAAGTATCAGGTGCTTTGCCTGACTCCTCTGCCAGAATTTTGCTGCAAGGAATACTAAGGTCAATTTCAGTATGTGAAAAGATAATTAATGGAGGGCATATAATGAATAGAAAGTATATTGGCTAAGAAATGGTTTTTCAATCCTTTGTCCACTGGTGTCTTGTTCGGTTTGCATAATAAAGTTGGTGAGCAGTCTAGTTTTATGTTACCATGACTTGCAACTAGATGTGAATTCTGAGATGTTCAACTGAGATGCATTTGCAAACTGCATTTTTAGAAAGATGTTATCTAGGCTATATTTATATATATACACACATATATATATATATTTTGGTTAATGGCAGTTAAAACATTTTAATCCAAATTACTTTTAAAATGGATCATATCTTTTTTAAAAGAAAGAGGAAAAATGAAGTGAAATATGCAGAAGCATGTTCAAGTTCATCTCCTGTATCTGGAAATGTGAATAGTGACAATACTGAGAAAAATAGTGACTCTGATTTGCAATCTTCAGCTTCGTTTGAGCCACATTTCAAAAAGAAAAAAATAAGTGCAAGACGTTATAATGAAGATTATTTAAAATATGGTTTTATCAAATGTGAAAAACCCTTTGAAAATGACCGACCTCAGTGTGTTATTTGTAATAATATTCTTGCAAATGAAAGCTTAAAACCTTCAAAATTAAAAAGACACTTAGAAACTCAGCATGCTGAACTTATTGGTAAGCCTCTTGAATATTTTCAAAGAAAGAAAAAAGATGTAAAGTCGTCAACACAATTTCTTGGTGGTTCTACCGCCATTAGTGAGAAAGCCTTATTATCATCATACTTAGTTGCATATCGAGTAGCAAAAGAGAAAATGGCTCACACAGCTGCTGAAAAAATAATTCTTCCAGCATGTTTGGATATGGTACGTACAATTTTTGATGACAAATCAGCTGATAAATTGAAAACGATATCTAGTGATAACACAATATCTCTTCGCATTTGTACTATTGCGGAACATTTAGAAACAATGCTTCTTGCTCGGTTGCAGTCTGGTATAGATTTTGCAATCCAGCTTGATGAAAGCACTGATATGGGGAGCTGCACAACAATCTTAGTTTATGTCAGATATGCGTGGCAAGATGATTTTATGGAGGATTTTTTGTGTTGCTTGAATATAACCTCACATCTAAGTGGATTAGATATTTTTACAGAATTAGAAAAGTGCGTTGTTGGTCAATATAAATTAAACTGGAAAAACTGCAAAGGAATTACAAGTGACGGAGCAGCAAGCATAACGGGAAAACATAGCAGAGTAATTAAAAAATTGCTAGAAGTTACTAATAATGGTACTGTGTGGAATCATTGTTTTATACATCGTGAAGCTTTAGCATCCAGAGAAATCCCACAGAATCTCATGGAAGTATTGAAAAATGCAGTGAAAGTCGTTAACTTTATTAAAGGAAGCTCACTAAATAACCAGCTTCTTGAAACATTTTGTTCAGAGATTGGAACTAATCATACCCACTTACTATATCATACCAAAGTCCGATGGTTGTCTCACGGGAAAATACTAAGCAGGGTTTATGAACTCAGGAATGAGATTCACATTTTTCTTACTGAAAAAAAATCTCATTTGGCAAGTATTTTTGAAGATGATATTTGGGTAATGAAATTGGCATATTTAACTGATATTTTTGGCATTCTTAATGAACTGAGTTTAAAACTACGGGGGAAAAATAGTGATATATTCCAACATGTTGAAAGTATCCAGGGATTCCGAAAGACATTATTGTTATGGCAAGCGAGGCTGAAAAGCAACCGTCCTAGCTACTACATGTTTCCAAGATTTTTGCAACATATTGAAGAGAATATTATTAATGAAAACATTTTGAAAGAAATAAAATTAGAGATATTATTGCATCTCACTTCTCTGTCTCAAACTTTTAACCATTTCTTCTCAGAAGAGAAATTTAAAACATTAAGAGAAAATTGCTGGGTAAAAGATCCATTTGCTTTTCGAAACCCAGAATCAATAATTGAGTTAAATTTGGTGCCTGAAGAAGAGAGTGAATTATTGCAGCTCAGTTCTTCATATACATTGAAGAGCAATTATGAAACATTAAGTTTATCAGCATTTTGGATTAAGGTGAAGGAAGACTTTCCTCTGCTAAGTAGAAAGAGTGTCCCGCTATTATTACCATTCACAACAACTAGCTTGTGTGAGCTAGGGTTTTCAGTCTTAACCCAGTTAAAACCAAAGGAAAGAAATGGATTGAATGGTGCAGCAGGTATGCGGGTAGCATTGTCGTCCTGTGTTCCAGACTGGAATGAACTTATGAACAGGCAAGCACACCCATCGCATTAAATAAATCTTACTGATTTTTGTTTTTGTGTTTCTTATTTTGTGATATTTTCCTACGTTGTATTTAGATGTTAATATAGCATTGCATGAGATAACTTTGTTTTTATTTTTGTTATATTTAAATATTAATAAAATCATAATGTAACTTTACATTCATTGAACAAAAATTCAATGAACTTTACTCTTAGAGTCCAGGAACTGTTTTAGAGACATTTGAGATAAAAAAGGAAGAAAGCAAAGATCATTCTATAGTGGAACTTATGTTCTGGCAGGGAGAGATAGACAATAAATAAGGCTTATAATATTTTAAAGATAAGTGCTATAAAAAGAGGAGTAAGAAAGAAGGTCAGGAAATTATTTGAGGACCAAATCATGAAGGGCTCAGTAGACCATCATAGGGCCTCTGGGTTTTTGTCATTGGAATGGAGAGCAATTGAAGGGTTATGCAGAGGAAATACATTAGCTGGATTAGGTCTTAAGAGACACTCCAGGGGTGCCTGGGTGGCTCAGTCGGTTAAGCATTTGACTCTTGATTTCAGCTCAGGTCATAATCTTGAGTTGTGAGACCAAACCCCACATTGGGCTCTGTGCTCCTCATGGAGTTTGCTTGAGAGTCTCTTTCCCTCTGCCTCTGCGTGTGCACTCCCCCCCCCCCCAACTCGTGCACTCTCTCTCTCTCTCAAAATAAATAAAATCTTAAAAAAAAAAAAGACTCACTCCATGGGTGCCTGGCTGGCCCAGTCCATGAAGCATCTGACTCTTGATCTCAGGGTCGTGCGTTTGAACCCCTCGTTGGGTGAAAAGATTACTTAAATAGACTCACTAATATTTTGAGAATAAATTGAAGTAAATGCTACTTCCCTAAAGAAGATTTTCCTAACCACCGCAGGTTTTTTTTTCCCCATTATTCCCTTTATTTCTTTGTAGTATATCATTCGTAGTATTTTAATTATTTGAATACTAGTTGTCAGTCTGCCACCTTAGGATGAGTGCTCCACAGGAGCAGAGTTCATGTCCATTTTGATTAACAAATAATGGGCTCTTAACATCTGAACTTGAGGTCATATTCTCAGGAATAACTATTAAATGTGTGGCAAAGCCTTTTTTACATTTTAAAAGTCTGATTTTGTTAGATAACCTCTGTAAGTATCCAAACATGCACTGATTGATAGAGCTTCCTCGCATTGTTGCTGATAATTAAGCAACTTAAATTGTTTAATATGTCTTAAACTAATTTCAACTTCTGCCTTTCTTTTTGTATTCACTGACTCCAATGAGTGATTTTTTTTTTAAGTGATGTTTCTTTTGTCAAGGGCTTTCTCTAAAATCATAAAGGTTAGCAATTCTTTTCTATCAGCCACCACACTTAGCATTATTGTGATATTTGATTTTCCATATTTTGTATTCTGTTAAAGGTAATCACCCCCCCCCCCCCCCGCTTTCTTTGTGCTTGAAATAAAGTGTTGGAAGACAATTCTCCATGAATATTTAACTTGTCTGCTCAGTGTGGATCTAATGAATGAAGGTATTTGCATCCAAGTTAAGGATGTTTATAAAGGGAATCAGTTTAGGATCATGAAGCTAGAGACACCCAGGGAAGTAAAGATAAAAGCCTTCTTCCCCTCTTCAAATACCAGCAACTCCATAACACCCTACTCTTCTGTGGTGCAACCCACTGCATGATGCAGAGGTAACACCTGGCCCTTACCATGTCATGCTGTGGGAATTGGGGTATGGGGAACTGACAAACAGTATTGATCTGGCTGGGTTTCTTGCTATGAGTAATAAATTGTTTCTGACCCAGAGATCTTGTGTCTTTTGTCAGTATATGTCATTTGTGCAAAATCCTTTTTACTATGTAAGGCAACATATTCAAGGTTTCAGGAATTCGGATCTGGACATCTGGGTGGTGAAGAGGGGACTCAACCTATCACAGGCCACTCTTCACAAAGACTCATACCAATCTTGCATGAGAAATACACTCACCTCTCCTCAAAGTGACCAAAAGTCTCAGCCCATTACAACATCAAGTTCAAAATCTCAACTAAGGGGTGCCTGGGTGGCTCAGTTGGTTAAGCGACTGCCTTCGGCTTGGGTCATGATCCCAGAGTCCTGGGATCAAGTCCCACATCAGGCTCCCGGCTCAGCGGGGAGCCTGCTTCTCCCTCTGACCCTATCCCCTCTCATGCTGTTTCCCTCTCTCTCTCAAATAAATAAAATCTTAAAAAAAAAAAATCTCATCTAGTCTCACCAGCCCCAAGGCTCAAATCTGACATCTAAATCACCTAAAGTAGGTGTGGGTAGAGGATCTGGGTATAATCTATCCTGAGGCAAAATCCTCTGTCTGTGGACCTGTGAAATTAGAAAGTCAGTTCTGTGCTTCAAAAATACAGTGGTGAGACAGACCTAGGGAACAGTCGCAACCATTCCCATTCAAAAAGGGAGAAAAGGAGAGACAAAAATGAGTCACCATCCAGTCTCCTTCAGAGGTCCACCTAGGTAAACTCCACTAGGTTTCAAAGCCTTGGGATAATTTATATGGCACATGCATCTGCCTTCTGGACTGAGACTACTCTCTGGGACTATGGCTCCACATTTGGAGTCACACTTTTTTTTTTAAGTAAACTCTACCTCCAGTGTGGATCTTGAACTCATGACCCTGAGATAAGACCTGAGCTGAGATCAAGAGTTGAACGCTTAACTCACTGAGCCACCCAGGTGCCCCTATTCTAAGACCTTCAAATGCCTCATCTCTCTTCATGCTTTAGCAACCAAGAAGGCCAACCAACAAAAGAGATAACTTTATTTATTTTTAATTTTATTATTTTTTAAGAAAAAAATTTTAAGTATTTATTTATTTGACAGAGAGTGCGCAATCGAGAGGAGCGGAGGGAGAAGGAGAAAGAAGCAGGTTCCCCACTGAGCAGGGAGCCTGATGTGGGGCTCCATCCTAGGACCCTGGGATCTTGACCTGAGCCAAAGGCAGACACTTAACTGACTGAGCCATCCAGGCGCCCCAAGACAAAATTTTTAATAAGGAAGTCCAGAATTATTGAAAGCTCTTAATGTTCAAGAAAACAATGTCCAGATTAGTACTGAGTTCAAGGTCTTTTGAGATATGACCTTAGCTTTCCTGGCAAGTCTCAACCTGCACTCTGTTTACCAATCAAACTAATTTTTTTATCTTTTCCAGGAGAAGCCACATGCTTTCCCATTATTCTGCCTTTGCTCAAGCAATTGGCACCATCTGAAATTTCCCCCAGTTCTGTATATGTCAGCATCCTATGCCTTCTGGAACTTCCTATAAGGGGAATAATAAAGTATGTCTTTTTTTACCCGTAGCTTCTTTCACTCAGTATATATACTTTTAGATGCTTCAGTGTATCACTAGTTCATGCCTTTGTGTTGCTGAGTGGTTTTCCGTTGTATGACCAGATCACAATTTGCTTATTCTTTTCTTGTTAGACATTTACATTGTTTAGGGCTATTATGGATTAAGCTCAATGAACATTTCATGTATAAGTCTTCGAGTAGACACATTTTCTTTTTTTTTTTTAAGCTTTTATTTATTTATTTGAGAGAGAGAAAGAGAGCACACAATCAGGGCAAGTGGCAGAGACCAGAGGGAGAAGAAGGCTCCCTAATGAGCCAAGAGCTGTATGCAGGGACTCCATCCCAGGAACTCTGGATCATGACCTGAGCCAAAGCCAGATGCTAAACCAACTGAGCCATCCAGGCGCCCCGGTAGACATGTTTTCATTTTTTTCCTGGTAAATACCTTGTAGTGGATATATCTTCTTTGGTATCTGTTCAACTATTTTGCCCATTTTAAAATTTGTGTTGCTTTTCTTCTTATTTTTGAGTTGTTGAGTTCTATTTTTTAGATACAAGCTTTAAATCAGTAATCAGCATTCATATTATTATGACCTGTGAATATTATTCATGGCTGATCTTACAGTATTCCATGATTGTTTCCTGTAAACTTCTTGCTTACCCAGAGGTGATAATTGTCTCCCCTACCTCAACCCCCTTCTCTCCCCAAGCTTATTTGTGTGCTTGGTATTCTAATAATTAGTTTCCATTCATTGTGCTGACAGCTCTAGGAAGGGTGTTTCCAAGAAATGAAAGAGAAAGAAAAAAAAAAAAAGAGGGAGGGAGAGAGGAAGGAAGGAAGGAAAGGGAGGAAGAGAGGAAAAAAAAGTAAGAAATCAAACACACCACCTAAAATATAGGCTGATGCTTTGGGAAGTTCACGTGTGTTGCAGAGAATTTGACCATAATCATAAGTGTACTTATAATACCAAGCACACAAACAAATAAGCCTGGGGAGGTGGTGATAAAGAAAGGGGGGAAGTGGGAGAGTGAGATTAATTATTACCTCTAGGGTAAGCAAGAAGTTTACAAGAAAGGAAACATAGACTACCACAAGCTCAGTCATGAATAATAGTCACAGGCCATAACTGATGAGGGAACAGAAGGCAAGCTGAGGGCAAAGCAGAAGCTGACACCCCACAACTCACCCCCCCATGGGATATATGTGATATTCCTCAGGCACTCCCAGCTGCCCTAAAGGAAAAACAAATAGTTCACTTACAGAGATCACAATCCTGCAAGACCTGAGTCTTCCTCAGTTTACTTAGAAAAGCCTTAGCAATAGCTTCCAGAAGGGAATGTAAATAAAATTAAATGTCTTTATAACCTGCAGCCCATCGACATACTTGAAGCGGGCAGAGTGTAGTGTTCCTCCAGGAGGTTCCCGCCTATCTTTTTTTTTTTTTAAAGAAATTCATTCTTTTTTATTTTTTAAGATTTTATTTATTTATTTGACAGAGACACAGCGAGAGAGGGAACACAAGCAGGGGGAGTGGGAGAGGGAGAAGGAGGCCTCCCGCTGAGAGGGAGCCCAGTGTTGCCAGGCTCGATCCCAGGCCCCTGGGATCATGATCGGAGCTGAAGGCAGAAGCCCAATAGCTGAGCCACCCAGGCGCCCCAGTTCCCAACTATCTTAATGTTAATGCCTTACTAGAAACAACCTTAACTTGACAATGGCCAGGCCTCTGGTTCCTGTGAATCTTCTTTAGTGTCTGAAAGTTCTTTCAGAAACCTCCCTGTTTCCTCACCTCCCCCACCCCATAGTACATAATCAGCCACTCCTCACAACCCTGGGGCAGCAGCTCTTTCTGCCCACGGGTCCCAACCCCGTGCTTTAATAAACCACCATTTTGCACCAAAGATGTCTCAAGAATTCTTTCTTAGTCGTCGGCTCTGGACTCCACCCCACTGAACCTCACCTATATTCCAAAACCCCATCAATAATAATGTAAATACTGATTACTGATCTAAAGCTTGAGACAAAACACTCAGGATGATGAAAGGCACAGAAGGATGCCTTTTGAGGATGTGTGAGGTTAAATATAAAATTTCCTTTTCCATCCTAGGAAGTCAAAGAATAGAATCTAAGAAGGAAACATCAAGAAAACAGCATATAGGCATGTTATTTGCAAACATGGAAGTAAATACAAAAAACTTTTGAAACAAAGATGCTTACTTCTGGGAAGTGGACTGAGTCAGGGAGGGCTGGACAGGAGACTGGGTCTGGGTTATAAACTTTAAAAATAAAAAGAGAAAGATTCACATAAAATGTTATAGAACCCACCAACCCCCACCTCTTGCCAGCTTCCTGTGTTTACCAAATGCCTGCGCTTCGGCACTCAGAGTTCACAGCTATCATTACTGTGAGAATTGAGGATTAGGGCCTCCAGAATTCCAAGCGCTATTCTGGCGTCCCTGGCTCTCTGAACTGACTGTCTCTAGGATTTTGCATCTATCTGGAAGGGAGATTATGACCTCTGACAAGTTACTTAACTTCCCTGAATTCCTCCACCGTAAAATGGAGATGATAAACCCAACTGGGAGGATGTGATGAAAAGTAATTGACTACTGGTTATGGAGTGCTCGGCACATAATAGCAGCTCAATAAATATTAGGTTTTGTGGTTATTACTTCCTGAAAACAAAACCCACTCATCTTTGGTGGAAAAGAGGCCATCTGTCAAAGGTATCCGTTTGGGGCCAGAAAAATCTTTCTTTTGATGACTAAACTTTCCTCACCTATTCCCCAACTTCACCTCTGTGGGGGCTCCTTCCTCCTGGACTCTGACCAATTTTAGCCAAGAGCTAGTTTTGTTTTTTGAAGATTTTATTTATTTATTTGAGAGAGAGAATGAGATAGAGAGAGAGAGCATGAGACGGGGGAGGGTCAGAGGGAGAAGCAGACTCCCCGCTGAGCGGGGAGCCCGATGCGGGACTCGATCCCGGGGCTCCAGGATCATGACCTGAGCCGAAGGCAGTCGCTTAACCAACTGAGCCACCCAGGCGCCCAAGAGCTAGGTTTTTTGTTTGTTAGTTTGTCAAACTGGTGGTTGCCGTGTGTAGGTGGGTGGGGGATGGGTGAGATAACTGAAGAGGATTAAAAGGTACATAAAAGAAATGTTATAAAATAAGCAACGGAGATGAAAAGTACAGCATAGGGAACATAGTCAATATAATAACCTATGGTGACGTGTGGTGAGCATTGAGTAACGTATAGAACTGTCCAACCACTACGTTGTACACCTGAAACTCGTACAACACTGTGTGTTAATTATACTTCAATCAGAACAAAAACAAAAACATCTCAGTCCTTGGTTCACAGGACCTGTTGATCTCCGGGTTGTAAATTCGAGCCCCACCTTGGTACACCCAAGTAATCTCTACAGAGATTACTTAAAAATAAAATCTTAACAACAACAACAAAAAGCCAAGAGCCAGAATCTTATCGCCAGTGAAGTCCCAATCTTGGAACTGAAGCAGCTCGCAGAGGCAGAAAGCCAGGGGGTGTTGTTGGAGTGCAGGACTGCGCTGCGCCTCTGGAGGGAGTCACCTTAGTGCGGGATGAGAAGGGAGTCAGAAGGCACGGAGCTGGAGGGACAAAGTCGCCAGCGATGACAGCCCAGGGGCTCACGCCCTCGCCGCTGCTCCTGCTGCAGCTGGTCGCGGGCGCTGCCGGCGCTGGGGGCGCCCGGTGGCGCGGGGAGGGCACCACACCACATCAACAGAGCATCATCCTGGGCCGATGCGCGGAGTACGTCGCCCTCCTGAATCCAGACCAGCGGTGAGCTGGGCGGGGGAAGCGGGGAGGTCTAGAAGGGAGGAGGGTGTCGGGAGGGGCAGATGGAGACTAAAGGGTAGGGGTTGGAGGGAGTGGAGGATCTCGACCCGAGAGGTGTGCGCGGGGGAAGATGGGGCTTCTAAAGGTCCCGGGACCCAAGTGCAGAGGGTGAGAAGTCTAGGGGTGAGGAGAGTGTGTGTGTGTGTGTAAGTGAAGGAGGCTGTGGGCCGTCAACCTAGAGGCAAGGAGTACGTAGAGGTGAGTTTGGATGACAGCCAGCAAGTATATGCTTAGCCAGAATGGTCAGACCCGGGAAGGCTGACCTGGAAATTTGTGAATCCAGGGACTTCCGGAATTCAAATTTCAGATCCTCTGAAACCTAGAGGACTTTATGAGTTTGAGTCTCTCTTACCAGCACAGTGCTTCTTAACTAATTTTTGTTCCTTCTTTGGACCTACTTTTTCTGTTTTCATAATGTTTTTTTCTTGTGCCAGTTTTTTTCCTTTCTGATTCATTTCAGACAAATAAAAAGAGCAGAGAATAATATAAGGAACACCCATATTACCCACTGCCCCACACAAGAAATAAACAGTTACAAATGCCTTGGGAAATGTTTTTGGAAAGCTAGGATGGACTTGAAGAGTTGTGGCTGTCACCGGAGGGCATCCTGTCTGCCTCAGTGTCACCTAACGCAAAGAGTGACAGCGTGAGCTGCGTCAGCGAATAGATCAGCCCAAATCTTTTGGCATGAGCAAATGGTTTTTACTACTTTCAGCAAGTACGGAGACAGGGAGATAGTTCTTTTTTTTTTAAGATTTTATTTATTTGTTTGACAGAGAAAGAGAAAAAGTTCACAAGCAGGGGGAGAGGCAGAGGAAGAGGGAGAGGGAGAAGCAGACCTCCCACCGAGCATTGGGGCTTGATCCCAGGACCCTGGGATCATGACCTTAGCTGAAGGCAGCCGCTTAACCGACTGAGCCACCCAGGCGCCTCCAGGGAGATAGTTCTTAAAGCACTGACTCCTCTAACACAAAAGGTGGCTTCAGGTTGCCAGCCAGCAACATTTGGGTCAGTTGGTCCCTACAAATAAGAAGCTGGCCACGGGAACTTAGTAGAACTTTTATAATCTTTTGAGCATGGCATTCAAGGGGTTTGCTTAACTCCATAATTTCCCAAGAACGTCTGCTGCCCTCTTGAGTAACTGTGGGCATTTCCCAGGAACAGGGCAGTTCTACAGAACCTGTGAAGCTGACAAATGAACGTGCTGGAGAACAAGAGAGTGTATACCTTTTAACTTCTCACTGTGGTCCCTGATAACCTTAGCCCTAACTAACATTCGCAGGAGGCGAAACAGCTTTTCTCAACACCCAGCTCTCATTCCTGGTTTTACAAGGTCTCGTCCACTGGCCTGACCACACATGGCCCCAGGGAAAGTGGACCTTAAGTCTCAATGGAGAGGCCCCTGGAGTCGGGAGCCTGCCTGGTTTATTGGAATTGTCATCCTCCAGGAAAGTGCCTTTCCTGCTCATCTCTGGGAGCCCGGGACAAGACTCTCTTCCTTAGCTCTGAAAAATGTGTGTCGTACCATCTGAGAGCCATTTCCACTGTCAGATTTCCAAATCCATCACCTAGGTTTTTTTCTTCTCCTCTTCTAAATGGGGGTTGATGCACGAGACAGGAGAATTTGCTGTCCTTTTTGTGCCTCGTTCTGCAGAGTTGATAAATGGCAAAATTGTGTGGAAAGCTGTTGGAGTACTTAGAGAGAAATGGCAGTAATTCACAACATCTCATGATGTGGTTTGTTTTTCTTTTTTTAATGTGTGCTGCTGCATAGGGACAAGAACTGCACAGCTATCTGGGAAGCCTTTAAAGTGGTGCTGGACAAGGAGCCCTGTTCGTATTTCCCTCCGACTACGACCTTTTCATTAACCTCTCCAGACATTCCATTCCCAGAGACAAGGTAAAACATTCCTCTCCGTCTCTATAGAGATAGATGGTGCATGGGCCAGGTGTCTGTGACCCTGCGGGCACCTGTTGCAGTCTCCCCAAAAAATCAAGCAGCAAACTCACCTGAGGTCTCTGGTGGGAAGGCATCTTTGTCTTCAGTGGTAATTCTGGGTCTCCTGCCTGTCTGGGCAGAAGGAACTTTCCTAAATCAACAAGTCTGTGTGGGGAATCACTATGTTAAGACCTTGCCACAGCTTTCCCCTGGGCCTCTGCCCCTAGCCAATTCTGAATAATTTGTGTCCTAACTGGCCCCAAAGGCCTGAACTTTTGGGTGACTCAGAAGACCCTTAACCTCAGTATCCTCCCAGAAGACCAATCCCTCCTTTTAAGGGACCTGAAGGTTCTGTCTATTCAGTACCAGTTTCTTTAAGGAAACTACATGTCTGTGTTCTGAGTTCTAATAAAATGAAAACAAATGAGAAAATCTACATAAAATGCTTGCTTAGAACAATACCTTGAGTTTAAAGAAAGTCAGTTGCTTTGTTTTGTTTCTCGACAACATAATTCTTAACCCGATTTTTCATTGTGAATTCAGGTAACATTGATGTTTACAAAGGAAAAAATCTCAACATTGTTGTTTTAAATTTGTAAATGGAGCTGGAAGGTTCAGAGATATAATAGATTGAAAATAATGATTTTTAAGGATATGTTGCATTTTGCAACTTGCTGCCTCCTGCCAGTAAAAAGAGAAACCCTAAATGTTGTTCTCTTCTTTCATAGATTTTGGTGCTAGTTGATGAACTCAGTAAATAGTTACTTCCACATTTTGGACCTTGTGCTAAGGCTTGAGGATGCTTGCAATGGGGAACAAAACAGCCCCGACCCTTGAGAAGCTTCCAGTCTAGGCATAGCCCAGTTGGACCACTGAGGGTCTGATGAGATCATGGGAGGGTTATTGTTATTTATATTTACCGTTGTCTGAAAACACTGTAGCATTATAGTGGAAACTGTAAAGTACAGTATAAAAGTAACATTTTTTTTTAAAGATTTTATTTATTTATTTGACAGAGAGAGACACAGCGAGAGAGGGAACACAAGCAGGGGGAGTGGGAGAGGGAGAAGCAGGCTTCCCGCAGGGGCAGGGAGCCCGATGCGGGGCTCGATCCCAGGACCCTGGGACCACGACCCGAGCCGAAGGCAGATGCTTAACGACTGAGCCACCCAGGCGCCCCCAAAAGTAACATATTTCTGAGGCATTTTACACTCTCCAAAGTGCTTTTTGTGGTGATGTATCCTGAACACAGCTGTGGAAGAAGAGAAAGGGTTCAAGCTCCCCATTTTCCAGATGTGGAAACTGAGGCACAGGGCTATGACATGCCTTGCTCAGGATCACACATCTAGTGTATGACAGAGTGAGGATTCGAACCCACGTCCTTTGATCTCTTTTTAAATCCTGGGATAAATATATATATTTACTACTGAGAAAGTACTTTGTTAACCTGTGCATGACCCTTGGAACGATGGGAGGAGAGATCATGGCACTCTCTGAATGGATAAACAAAGACAAAGAAAAAGAAAGTTCGGTTGTTGTCAGAGAAGTCAGAGTTGAATAAATATGGACTGCCTGGCTGAAAAAAAAATCTGCTTTGATTTCATTTTCATGTTAATTTTGTGTTTGTTTTTCCTTAGTCCCTGTTCTGGGAAAACAACCACCTCCTTGTCACTAGCTATTCAGAGAATGCCCATCGCTTGATACCTCTGTGCAATGTTCTGTACAGGACGATTGGTGATTTTCTGAGCTGGTGTCGACAGGAAAATGCCTCCGGTAAGACTCCCGGACAAATCACAAGGAAAGTAAGAGCTCCTAGTTAAGTCAATACTGTGCATTTGCCATTTGTGCTAAATGCTTTCCTATGCATTTGTCTCATTTGATTCCCCCCAAAGACTCTGAGGTAGGTGGTAATAATAATAATTAATGATAACAATAACAGAGAGAAAGCACTTATCTTTTGCTGGGTACTCTTTAAGCATAATTGATACATATTAACTAATTTAATCTCTGCAGCAGCACCAAGGGATAGGTCCTCTCCTAATCTCTGTTGTGATAAATAAGGAAACTGAGGCACAGCAAGGTTAAGAAACTTCCTGAGGAGTGAACAGCTCGGAAGCGGCAGAGTCAGACTGTCTGACTCCAGAGCACGTGCTCCCAGCCCTGCCCGACCTGGCCTCACGATTCTCATGTTCCAGAAGGGGAAACTGAAGTTTGGGGAGGTTAAATCAGTTGACGGAGTTGAGCCAGGAGTTAATCTTCTTCAGATGAATTCTGAAGCCTGTGCTCTTAAATGCCACTCCAAGTACCAGAAGATATTTTGCGATTAAAATCACAGTGAAAGTCACAAGGGCTGGCCTGGTTGTAATAAAAACTCTCCTCATGCATCCAAACACATCCTTCTGAGAGCTGGAGCTAGAGCAGTTGCCATCCTCAGCGGGCTTATAGCTTTGTGAGGGGCATTTCCTTCCATGCTGTGCTCTGATGCAGGAAAGCCCAGGTCCTAAGCAGTAGCACAGACACCAGCCTAGACCAGGGTATCTGGGAAGCTTCCCAGCAGCTCTTGGTTTTCAATGAGTCTTGAAGGGTGAGCAGGAGAGGAGGTAGGAGGAGGTATTCCCTTCATGAAAACTGGAGATTCTTCCTGCCTGGGTATTGGAATCACTTTAAAAGTTAGCCTAAGGTCATTTCTGTGTATTGTCCTCCATTCATTCATTTATCCAACTAGAAGTGCCTACTCTGTGCCTCTAGGCAGTGGGAACACAGCAGAGAATAAAACAGGAAAATAATACCCCATCCTTACATTATAGATGGGGAGATAAGACAAGACACAGGTGAGTCAAACAGTCTGCCCTAAGATTACATGGGCTACAGAGAGAAACAAAACAGGAAAGAGGGTAGGAAGTGCTGGAAGGGGAAGGAAGAGGGAGGACAGTGTTGCAGGTTTACATTAGTGTCCAGAGAAAGCCTTGCTGAGCGGCTATTTGAGCAAAGATCTGAAGGAGTTGAGGAAGAGAATTTCCTGAGAGCGGGAACAGCCAGTGCAAAGGCCCTGAGGTGGAAGTATGTCTGGAATATTTAAGGAACAGCAAGGACAGCAGCAAGTAAAGAGCAAAGTAGTAGGCGATGAGGCCAGAGGAATAAAGGAGGGCCAGACGGCACGGGGCTTTCACTGGGAGGGAAATGGGAAAATTTCAGGGTCCAGGTCAATGGACGTGGCCGTTCATCCAATAGACAGTGACCGGGAAGTCTGTTTGATTATCCTGCAGCACGGATGTGTGGAGTGTGAGAAAAAGAATGTGAAGGAAGGGAGAGTATGGTATAATCACAAATATTCGGTTGTTGTCCCCAGGTCCTGACACACAGCTCCTAAGACCCTGGGAATATGAAGAGTAATAAGAATGTCTTTTGTGTGATAATGACATGACTAGTGGTTGGAGGTTCCTAGATAGCTTCACATGGGGGCTGGTCACCAGAAAGACCAAGGAAAACCGGATTAGAGCCTGTGAGCTTTTGGCCCCATCCCTGTCCTCCAGGAAGGAAAGAGGGGCTGGAGATTGAGTTAATCATCAAGGCCATGATTTACTCAATCATGTCTGCCTAATGAAATCTACGGGGTGGGGTTCAGAGGGCCTCTGAGTTGGTGAACACTGGGAAGGTGGGAGAATGATCGGCCCTGAGGGGGCATGGAAACTCCCCATATTTCCCTTCAGAAGTACACATTTTGCCCTGTTTGGTTCTCTCTGGAAGGACTTGTCAATGAGTACTTTCTCCTTTTTTATAGAGTAAATGGGGGAGCAATCCCATTATATGCCTGCTGAATTCTGTCATTAGAATTTTAATTTTATATTTATTTATTTATTAAAGATTTTATTTATTTATTTGAGAGAGACAGAGAGCACAAGCAGGGAGAGCAGCAGAGGGAGAGGGAGAAGCAGGCTCCCCACTGAGCAGCGAGCCTGATGTGGGCCTTGATCCTAGGACCTTGAGATCATGACCTGAGCCAAAGGCAGACGCTTAACCGACTGAACCACCCAGGCACCCCTGTCATTAGAATTTTTATAAAATGTAATACCTTTTAACACTTTATATATTTTAAATGTCATAAAATTTCTGTTTTCTGGTTAAAGACTATCACTGTCTTGGTGTTTTGTTGTATTTACTTCTAAGACCGGGTCTAACTGGAGAAGGCACTTCACTCAACAGAGCAAAGACTTTTTTTTTTTAAGATTTTATTTATTTATTTGACAGAGAGAGAGACAGTGAGAGCAGGAACACAAGCAGGGGTAGTGGGAGAGGTTCAAGAAGCAGGCTTCTTGCCGAGCAAGGAGCCTGATGCGGGACTTGATCCCAGGACCCTGGGATCATGACCTGAGCCGAAGGCAGACACTTAATGACTGAGCCACCCAGGCGCCCGACTTTTTTTTTTTTAAATCACTTCACTGAACCCTCAGTAAAGAAAAAGCCGAGCTAACATGCTGACGCTTGGTGGTTGGCAGCCAACTGCTTGGGTCTCTGCCTTCCTCACATTTGTGCAAAGCAGAATGACACCTGTCTTCCTATCACAGATTGGGTTCTTTGTGGGTCAGGTAGGCAGAACTGTGAACATCAAACTTGTAAACACAGGCTAAATAGATTTTGTGGAGTCAGCAAATGTTTTAAATCAATTCTTCTCTGATAAAATGTTTGAAATGAAACAATGTCTGTCTATTTTCCCCTTAGGACTTGATTACCAGTCCTGCCCTCCATCAGAAGATTGTGAAAACAACCCGTGGATTCTTTCTGGAAAAGGGCGTCTGTGCAGGTGAGCTTGGGAAGGCCGGCTGGGAGGCTAGCACATGTGGGACCCATGAACATAAGACAGGGGTTCAGAGACGGGGCCATCGGGTCATGACTTAATGTCTCTGAGCCTCTCTTTGTGTCCACGTTTGCCACATTATGATTCACTCCGTCTGCTCCATAAAGGTGTGAGGACTTAGGTAGCCTAAATACTTAGCACAGCAAGCAAACACATTCAGTGAATGTTGGTATAGATGAGGATATTAAATAGTCGCTATACTATCATGTTGTGGCTGCTCTCAGTATTTCGAATCAATGCGATTTTGATTGCTATGTAAAATGGGGTGACCCCTGTTTTATGTGAGACCTTGGGACACCTGAGATCCAGCTGTTGGGGTCAGAAATGTCCCCAAGCCTGCTATTCATGATAGAGGAGGTGATAGGAGGTGGATGGTGACAGGTGAGGGGAAGATAAACTGGAGACACAGAAATGGCCCCTTACCGAAGGTCTATTCCTCAGAGAATACTGCCACCAGAGATGATGACAGTCTATTAAATGTTAGCTGTATTGACTCGGAGGCCAGTGGACTTTAGGGTCCTGCCACCCACCACCAGCAGCTCCCTCTCAGGGCTGTCCATGTCCCTTTTTGTCCCATCCTGGATCCCTGGGTGTCCACTGGGTCCCTTGTTGATCAGAGTGAGATGACTGGTTAAATCCTCCTCCACGCTGCAGTTTGGAGCAGGACAGAGGGCCGGCACCAGGCAGAAGGCACTGTTTATTGCTGAGCTCTCCTGCTGATCCCATGGGAGCACCGCATTTACGCTCACTACCCGTTGGCTCCATTTCCAGTGGATATTCCACTCAGTGAGCACCGGGCTGCTAGAGCCCCTCATGGAGGCTATGGGGGCATCATCACCTGAATGTGGGATCATAGCTGCAACTCAGGGGCACATTAGGAGCCCTTAGAATGTGCTGGATAGTCTGTGCACAAGGAGAGGTAGTTGAGTGTGAGGAGAGGGTCGGAACTGTAGCAGAGAATATTCAATACATGTTGATAATTATTATTTTGTTTTATTTTTATTTATTTTTTAATGATTTTTAAAATGTATTTATTTTAGAGAGAAAGAGAGAGAGAGAGCATGCACACAAGTGGGGGCAGGGGCAGAGGGTGAGAATCTCAAGCAGACTCTGTACTGAGCACCGGGAGCCTGGCACAGGGCTCGATCCCACGACCCTGAGATCATGACCTGAGCTGAAACCAAGAGTCGGATGCTTAACTGACTAAGCCACCCAGGTGTCCCAATAATTATTATTTTATTTTATTTATTTATTTATTTTTTATTTTTTAAAGATTTTATTTATTCATTTGAGACACAGAGATACAGAGAGAGAGTGAGAGCATGAGCAGGGGGAGAGGCAGAGGGAGAGGGGGAAACAGGCTCCCTGCTGAGCCAGGAGCCCGATGTAGGTCTTGATCCCAGGACCCTGGGATCATGACCTGAGCTGAAGGCAGATGCTTAACCATCTGAGCCACCCAGGTACCCCAATAATTATTATTTTAAATGATTTAATCTTTACAACAATCCTATGAGGTCAGGGACCCTTATGACCCCTGTTTTACAGATAGGAAAAATGAGGCATAAAGAGATCAAGAAACTTAAGCAGACTTATTTTTTTTTATTTATGTATTTTCTTTCTATTCAACTTATTAAGCAGCCTTATTCCAGAGCAAATAAGTGGAGGAGCCAGACAACAAATTTTTCAACCACTACATCATATAGCCTCATTGTATCTGCTGCATTTTTTTTTTTTTTTCATTTTTTTTTCCTTACCAATGTGGTAGCTGCTCAGGATAAAAAAGTGACAAATAATAGAAAATACAGATAAGAAAATTAATCATGTATATGCCTGTTGCCTGAAGGCAACCCCTTCAGCATTATGGTCACCAGACCTTGGCATTTGTGGATTTGACCATGACCGTTAGCACTGACTATTTGGAACCCTGAGACATGCATGACACTCACGTCTCAAGTGTATTGTTGCTTTGCTGCCGCTGGCATTGGGCATCACTAAGTCCAGTCATGGCTTTCTCAGTGCCACCTGCCTTCCCAGCCCCCCACCTCACTCCAGTATAAATCTTTTATCAGGGAAATTGTATGTTCTAGTAGTATTCTGAAATGGAGATTTGGGAACTTCGCTGGACCTATCTCTTCCTTGGGAATTTTGGGGGGTGACTAAGGTTCCCAGACTTTTGTCTGGGAATTATTTTTAACATAGTAGAGCACCTGCTCTATCTTCCTAATATTGCACTTTGCTTTACATATACATACTTCCTCTCTGTTTGCAAATCTTTTGCACAGTTTTATTAATGGCGGGCTAATATTTCAGACACTTACGTACTATCAGTTACTTGCCATTCCTTTGTTGTTGACTATTTTAGATGGCTTACAAACAATGCTGCAGTACACACCTTTGTGCACAATGCTTGTGATGGTCCTTGGAGCTGTTTACAAAATGTCTGGTTCATCTTCTGCATACATGGTTTGCATTCCCCTGCCTTGTTGACGTTACTTGCTTGTGACTTGCCAATGAGATGTGAGAGGGAGTGTGTATGATTTCCGGGTGGAAATGTCTCAGAACTAGTCTGTGATTTGCACTGTCCCCTTCTCCCTTCCCTGACAATCAATGACTTTGCAGATATGGACTCTTCATCAGCTTATGTCCCAGAGCAAGGACATAGGGGACAAAACCCCAGTGGACTTGTGATAAAGATGTAGAGTGAGCATGAAATAAATCTTTGTTGTTTAAAGCCACTGTGATTTTGAGGTTGTTTGGCAGCATACTTTAGTGTATTCCAGCTGATACAATGCTGGAAACTGATCATTTCACATGGTTTTCCTAGAGTAGATTCCCAGCTATGGAATCACAGAGTCTATGAGTTTTTGACATTTCAAAGCAATCTGCTTTCCAAGAGATGCCATTTGCCTCCCTACCAGCTGTATGAAATATCAAATTTAGTACATCTTTGCTCACACTGAGGAATGTCAATTTATAAAAAAAATTGCTCATTTCATAGCTGAAAAATGACATGTGTTAACTTAATCAAAATACTTGTTTCTTCTTACAGTATTCAAAGGACAGTTCTGGGGTGATCTATGTCATGCTGAATGGTTCAAAGCCATCAGGAGCCTATCCTGTTAAAGGGTAAGAACACCAGCATAAACAAATGCAACAAAGAACGCCAAGATGTTTATTTAGTTTTTTCAAATGGAAGCTTAAGAAAGCTGTCTTAATCACCAGCATAAGGCTTCCTTTTTTAAGTTCAGGTAAAGCAAAGACAATTGAATGACTGGAGGTCAGAGCCATGTCTATACATCTCTGTCATAATAGCTGATGAATGCATGAATGAAATAAATAACCTAAAAATAAAAGCCAAAAATACCCCCACAGAACACCCTGAAAGCTTTCCAACAAAAGTAATGTGTAAATCAACTAACAGTGAAATGGGAAAAGTATCCTATTGCTTTAGGACTTTAAGAAATGTTGGGGCACCTGGGTGGCTCAGTCAGCTAAGCGTCCAACTCTTGATTTCGGCTCAGGTCATGATCTCAGGGTCGTGAGATCGAGTCCAGCATCTGGCTCCCCACTCAGCGTGGAGTCTACTTGAGATTCTTTCTCTCCCTCTTCTTTTGCCCCTCCCCCTGCTTGCATGCTTGTGCTCTCTCAGTAAATAAATAAATAAAAATCTTTTTTAACAAGTGTCTTTCCTCTTTCTCAGTTTTTTTACAGATTTTGAAATTCCCTATTTCCAGAAGGATAAAATCACACGAATTGAGATCTGGGTTATGCATGAAATCAGAAGACCGGAAGTGTAAGTCAAGGTATTACTGATGATGGTAATTGTACAAACACACTTCTCTTGAATATGATATAATCAAGCCCGTTTTACATTTTCATTTTTGGGGAAACAACAGTGTTCTCTGTTTCTAATGTCATGGGTAAAGAAAGACAAAGTCTTGACTTTTTGGAAATGCCACTAAGCAGTCCTGAGCCCAGAGAGAGGACCTCCTTTATTCAGTACTATTCTCAGCCAAGGAAAATGGTGTTCCTTTCTGAGCTACCTGGGCAGCACTGGATAGGAAAATTCCTTCTGCATTTGTGTGGGTCAAAGCCAGTTTTTCCCCCAGTTGTTTGAAAGCCCCCACCAGGAGTTCTCAGAATTGACCCAAGGACTATGTAATGAAGACTTTATTCTCAGAGAACAACCATTTCCACAACTGGGTCTCAGATAACGGGCCAAGGAAACTGTTAAGATCCATATTTTCTGGGGCACCTGGGTGGCTCAGTCGTTAAGCATCTGGCCTTCAGCTCAGGTCATGGTCCCAGGGTCCTGGGATCGAGCCCCGCATCGGGCTCCCTGCTCCACGGGAGGCCTGCTTCTCCCTCTCCCACTCCCCCTGCTTGTGTTCCCTCTCTTGCTGTCTCTCTGTCAAATAAATAAAATCTTTTAAAAAAAAATCCATATTTTCTGGAAAACCACTTGAGTTTGTATAAATGCAAGTCTGACCTCATTCTTTTTTTTAATTTTTTTAAATTTTTTTATTGTTATGTTAATCACCATATATTACATCATTTGTTTTTGATGTAGTGTTCCATGATTCATTGTTTGTGCATAACACCCAGTGCTGCATGCAGAACGTGCCCTCTTTAATACCCATCACCAGGCTAACCCATCCCCCCACCCTCCTCCCCTCTAGAACCCTCAGTTTGTTTTTCAGAGTCCATCCTCTCTCATGGTTCGTCTCCCCCTCTGACTTACTCCCCTTCATTCTTCCTCTCCTGCTATCTTCTTCTTTTTCTTTTTCCTTAAAATATGTTGCGTTATTTGTTTCAGAGGTACAGATCTGTGATTCAACAGTCTTGCATAATTCACAGCGCTCACCGTAGCACATACCCTCCCCAATGTCTATCACCCAGCCACCCCATCCCTCCCACCCCCAACCACTCCAGTAACACTCAGTTTGTTCCTGAGATTAAGAATTCCTCATATCAGTGAGGTAATATGATACATGTCTTTCTCTGATTGACTTATTTCATTCTTCTCATCGGTGTGGAGCATTGCTGTTGAAGACGGAAGTAAGAAACGTAAACCCAGATGATTCAGAGACAAGCCAAGAAGGCCCAGCCTGGTTCAGGTACAGCCACATCAGGCTTTAGAGGCCAGCTGGGGCCTTGCTCTTCAGAGCATTGTTGAAAAGTATTGCCAGGGGCACCTGGGTGGCTCAGTCATTAAACGCCTGCCTTCGGTTCAGGTCATGATCCCAGGTTCCTCGGATCGAGCCCCACATCGGGCTCTCTGCTCGGCGGGAAGCCTGCTTCTCCCTCTCCCACTCCCCCTGCTTGTGTTCCCTCTCTCACTGTCTCTCTCTCTGTCAAATAAATAAATAAAATATTAAAAAAAAAGAAAAGTATTGCCAACCCCAATGAGTGTGTTCTGGGAGAATCTTTGCAACTTCCCCATTTCAGGCCCCTAGAGTCCTCTAAGACTCACCATATAATGAGGGATTATTTTTTCCTGTCTCTTAAACAAGAGATTAAATTTGCAAATGACTTACTACATAGTAATACCAGGATCTGCATTTCTCTTCCCGGAAGACAAATTATACTTATGTTGCATAAAAAACAGTGTATATTATTTTTCTTATTTCTGTGGGAATTTGCTCTTTGTCTAGAAATTGTGCGTGCTTGTTGTTTTAACGTTTCTACCAGAGACAGCTTGCCCTTTGAACCTATCTTTAGTGAGATAAGGAAATTGCAATTCAATGTTATCTTAGACCAACACTTCTGCTACAGGCAAGTTGATAAAAGGGCCCAGAGCATGTGGTTGTACGTTAGTGCCAGAGGGGAGTTACGAATCATGAGCTAAGGAAGTGAGGGTCTTGAACTGCTCAGATTTTAGGGGAAAAAAAAAAAAAAAACAACTTATAGACAAAGAGCTAAAAACAATATGGCTGATACCTGATTGTGGTTAGCATTGTTTTAGCTGCCATTATAAAAAAAAAATAGTAAAATAATCCATTGACCTCTATATATCCACATGTCCTGAAACCTCCATATCACTGCTTTCTAAAAATCCTCAGTCGTGAGCTTGTCCTGGAGAAGGACTTCATCCCAGATTTTGGCTAGGTTCTAAAACATGATGTCACTTAACCCCTTGCCCTCATCAGTCCTGTAATGCCTAGAATTCCATTTCATTTGTGGAAACTTCCTCCAGTCACTCATTTCCACTCTGTGTACTTCCTCTCTATTAGTGTTACAGTGGGGAGGCTGTTTCTCTTTTCATTCCGGGTAAACCGAGGCACGGCTGCCGGTGATATGAATGCCATGCCTACTTGCCGTAGCTGGCGGTATTGTATCCGTGCTGTTTGCCCCTGCTGAATTATGGCCACAGGAGGGCAGGACTCCCAGTGGAGGAGAGTGTGGGGAAATGAACGCTCACACGGTAATGGGGTGGGCAGCCGAGGGTGCAATTTGGCACTGCCTCTTGTTGGAAAAGAAACAACAGGCCCAATTAATAATGTAACCTTGTGTATCAAATCTACTTCCATAACAACAAAAAAGTAACAGTGGGTCCCAAATGGAGTCAGTTCTCCCCACAATAGCAAACCAAGTTTCAACCTCTCCCAGAAATGTGACCTTTCAACAGTCAATCTGAAATTTCCTGATCAGCCACAGTGAGGTCATCGGCACACTAAATCCTTGCCTCTCCCTTCCCCCCAAAGAGAAGATGACCTGGCCTGAAATAATCCTTTCTTTTCTTTTGCTAATAACTTCCTTGTCACACCCTCCTAAGGATACAAAGCCTTACATTTGCAAAGACTTCTCAGAGCGCTTGCCTGTTTACTAGAAGGGATGCCGGTCTATTCCTGAATCGTTGAATAAAGCCAGTTAGATTTTCAGATTTACTCAGTTGAATTTTTGTGCTTTGACGCTATCAAGGAGCCTTAAATTGCATTCAAAACCTTAGTGCCAAAAACCTACTTCCAGGAATTTATGCTAAGGAAACAAAGAATTAAAGGATGTGTTTGAAAATGAAGCTCCAACAAGGTTAGTTTTAGTGTGACATCAAAATATAGGAATCAAACTTGATCATCAACAAGAGGGGACGGGTTTTATGAATCATGTTCTGATTATGTAAGGGAGACCATGCAGGAATTTAAAAATAACGGCAGAGACGTATATAGAAGTACACTTGTGCCAAAGCAGAATACGAAATGCATCGGACAGCAGAAGCCTATTATAGTTTAAAAGTCTCGTGGGAATGAATGTATTTCAAACGTTTAGAAGGATATACACCAAAATGTTAGCAGCACTTGGCCCTAGTGATAAGCGATTGGGGTGATTTCTTTTTCCTTGTGTTTATTTGCATTTTTTGCTAATTTTTGACTTGTATGTTCTTGTTTTCATTTAAAGCCTAACCTGACACACACTGTAGGGTGAGCACGTTGGCAGCACTGTGCGGGCCTGGGGCGCATCACTGAGGTGCGTTGCGGGGGGCGGGGGCGGCGCACTGCGCATGCGCCAGCCCAGGCCCTCCCAGTGCGCTGGACCCGCAAATTTTGGAGCTCAGCGCACGGTCTCCTGGGGTACCGCGGGTTCCCCACAAGCGGCAGTTTTGGGGTTACTTTCGGGTATTTCCTCAGAGAGGAGAATAACCCGAGAAGCACGTGGCCGTGGGAAATTTTAATGCACCCCGAAACAGCTTCCTTTTTTCCTCCTCCTTTAATTATATTTATGTTTTTATATTTTAGGGAGTCCTGTGGAGAAGGCACTGTGAAAATCCTGGAAGAGAGACTGAAGAAAATGGGTTTTCAGTACAGCTATATTAACGATCACCTGTAGGTGGTATATCATAATCAGTGTGCAATTTCAAAGGTGGAGCAGTGATTTTGGAGGGCACGGAGCTGTTGAATGTGTTCTGCTAGGATCAGCTCTAAGGGCCACAGGATTGTGCCTTCTGGGCTGTCACTGGGTGTGAGGGCTGGGAGTCCCTTCTGGCCAGGGCTCTGCCTGGGTCCCACCTAACTTTTGTCCAGAGTCCTCTTTAAAAGATGCTACAAAGACAAATAGAAACCCTTTTTCATTTGTGCATGTCCTGCTTCCCCTCCCTTGCTTCTGGCAGATGAGTAACGTGGAAACAGGCACTGTGGTCCCTGCATCTTTGGATGCCACGGATCCTTGCCCAAGATAGGTGCTAGGGTGTGTTTGTTTGAGATTCTCACAGAGAAATGCATCTTAACAGTAGACCAATAGGAAAATAATACCAGCTACCATTGATGGAGCACATTTTGGGCTAAGTACTTTATGTACTTATAATCAGGTGTTACCTGCAGGCTTTCCTGATTCTTGGAAATTTAAGATTTTATTTATTTTGGAGAGAGAGCGCGCATGTGTGCAAGTGGGGGCGAGGGGCAGAAGGAGACGGAGAATCTCAAGCAGACTCCATGCTGAGTGAGGAGCTCCACGCTGGGCTCCATCTCATGACCCTGAGATCACCACCTGAGCTGAAACCAAGAGTCACACCCTCAGCCACCCCAGTGCCCCTGATTCTTGGAAATTTAGATAAGTTAGGCTGAATCCCTAAGTACCATTGAAAACCCTCCCCTGCACTGGGAACTCCTTACCTTGCTGCTTCCTGCTTTTCTCCGCCTCAATGCCTAAGTCTGCAGCCCTGCTTGGTTCCTCAGGGTGGAGGTACAACATTGCAAGGACTTGGTCACCTTCGTGAAAATTCGTGGGTACAGCAGAGTGGAAGTTCCATCTGCAGTCTTGTGCAGCCCCCATGACCATCCAGCTGGCTCTGCCGCACTATGCCTTCTCATGAGCTCTGTGGGCTGGATAATCCTCCCAGCTGAGCAAAGCCCACTGGAAATATGGGTTGCTCCCCCGTTTTGCCAGACAAAGCCCCTCGAAGCTGTTTTCCACAGCTTGATGTTGTACCAGTGTAATGCTCTGTTACTGTTAATGCTCCCAGGAAGCTCAAAAGTGAGGTGTTACCACCCTCTATTAAAAATAAAACAAAGCAGGCGCCTGGGTGGCTCAGTTGGTTAAGTGTTTGCCTTCGGCTCAGGCCACGATCTCAGGGTCCTGGGATCGAGTCCCACATCGGGCTCCCTGCTCCACAGGAAGCCTGCTTCTCCCTCTCCCACTCCCCCTGCTTGTATTCTCTCTCTCTCTGTCAAATAAATAAATAAAAATCTTAAAAAAAAAAAAAAGACAAACCAAATACTGTTTTTGGAAACTATAGACCATGTACAGGAAAATGCACCAACCATAAGTACACAGTTGGATGAATTTTCCCAAGTTCAACACACAACAACATAACCAGCAGCTCAGAGTCTCCCCTCATCCTCCCTTTCAGCCTTCCTGCCTGCCCACAACACTAACCTCTCTCTAGACTTGTCTTAGATTCCTTGTGTCTGTTATTAAGCTTTATATAAATATTCCTTTTCTGTAGATGGGTAAATTAAGGGTCAGAGAGATTAAATAAGTTTTCCAAGGTCACCACTCAGTGACAGAGCTGAGTTTTGAATCCAGCATTGTATGACTTTGAAGGGTGCTCTTTTCTTTCTACTCTAGGACCCTTCCTTTCTTAAAGCACCAGGTTATATTTTATTTTTTAAGACTTTATTCAAATTCCAGTTAGTTAACATACAGTGCAATATTAGTTTGAGGCGAACAGTATAGTGATTCCACATTTCAGTACAACACCCGATGCTCATCACAACAAGAAAGCACCAGATTTTCATAAATTTGCCTTAAAAGGCAGGTCTTTGCTAAAGCAGCTCAATGATGGAGAAAATTGTGCCTAAAAATTCCACATTTAGGATCACTTTACTTTGGCCCAGGAACTCCCTTGAGGAGGCTATCTTTGTAAGTCGTCAGGCCACGTGTGGTGACCCAAGCCAGAGCTCAAGGTGTCCTTCCCCACTCATGGCTGTCCTAGGGGACTCAGCCTGCTTTCACTTGCTCTAGTGTTGTCCCCACCTGCACTGCCCTTCGGGGCTCTTCCCTTGCAAGCCCGGCTCAGCTCTCCTTCTCCCACTTCTTTACTGCCCATTGGGCGCCGGTGTTCAGCTGGGATTTTGTATTGTTCCTGGGAGTGCAGAGGAGATAAGGAAAGGTTTACCATGGGAGAGGGACCAAGGTTAACACACCAACCTCCTCCCCTAACAACCTCTTGCCCCACACAATTCAAGTGACATGGTCCTCTGTCCTGTGGCTGTCAGTTCTCTCCAAGATTCTTGCACATTTTGGCCAGCTCTTATCTTTTCAGAGCCTTTCTTGCCTCCTGGTTGATTTCTGTGAGCTCTGTACTGAGCCAGACTCCATGAACTCAATGACTTTGGGGGTCAGGGGCAGAAAACAGCAACAACAAACTATTCTCATAACGAATATCTGCGTAGTATAGACTCTACCGGAGAGTAGGCAAGTCCTGGGGAGCAGTAAAGCGAACAACGCATTTCCTGTTTTTCCAAAGTCCCTTCCAGCACCTGGCCAGGAGAAAGCGACTGTTGACCTGCCTCCTCCTTAGTGCTCAGTGTGCCGCAGCTACCTGGCTCCTCTCTCTCTTCTGCTTTCCCTGCCCTCCTGGGACTCTGCATCTCCTCCCTCTACTGGGTAGCTTCTTTGCTGAAGCCTGGGCACTCGCCATCACCCATGTGCTTCAAGTCCAACTTTCTGGCCAAAGACCTCATCAGGAGGATTTTCCAAGCAAGCCTGTCCATCCTTACAGAAGTGGTTCCATGCTTGGGCTCTGGTGTGAGCCTGCAAGGTTCAAGTTCAGCTCCACAACGGCTACTGTGTGTACTTGGACAAGTGACTCTGATAGCTTTCTCAGCTCTAAATTGGAGATGGTAATACCCGCTCCATTTGGTTGTTGAGAAGATTCAAAGACATGGTCTGTGTAAACATAATCAGATTTCTTGGTACATAGTAAGTGCTCAATAAATGCTAGCCAATATTTCTTAAAAGAAATAGTTTGTGTGGGAGCACCTGGGTGGCTCAGTTGGTTAAGTGTCTGCCTTCGGCTTGGGTCATGATCCCAGGGTCCTGGGATCGAGCCCTTCATCGGGCTCCTTGCTCAGTGGGAAGCCTGCTTCTCCCTCTGCCTGCCGCTCCCCCTGCTTGTGCTCTCTCAAATAAATAAATAAATAAAGTCTTTAAAAGAAAAAAAGAAATAGTTTGTGTGTTTTTCAAGGTCAGAGACTTTGTATCCCCAGTACTTTGTAGGCACACCATAAAATGTTTGATGAGTGAGAGTCATTTAAATAATCCCTTAAATATTCTCTTTTCATTCCGTAGACCAGTGAAGCTCTTCAAGTGCGTGGACCACAGCACCCATCCTGACTGTGCTTTGAATTCGTAAGTAAATGTCTGACCCAACCTCCTTGCTTCCCCGATAACCAAGGCCTTACCATTGACAGAATGCCGATGAACTGCAGTATGATTTAACACCCACGCCCTAAAATAATCTGGCTGCTGAGTAAGGTTTGTGCTTCTGCGCTTCTCAGTCTCTCTGAGCTGCTAGGTCGGTGCAGGTTTGGAGACCATATGCCCAAGTGGGCTGACCTCCTGCTGAGTTGGCAGAGCAGAGCCTGTCATGCTGCAGTGGGTGGGCATATGGTGGGTGCTCCCTAAGGTCCATAGGATCCATTCTTCCATCTACAAGGGGAAGAATATTAATCAGGGCTGCATGCCAGACACTGTGCTGTGTGTATTACGTAGAGTATTTTGTTCATGTTTATAACTAGTCCATTAGAGACAGACAGACAGAGAAAGAGAGAGAAGGAAGGAATATGCAGTCACCTACTGGAAGCAGCCTGGTCATCGCCCCCCTGGAATACTGAGCGGGTCCTAATGAGTCTCCTTGCTTCCAGTTTGTCCCATCCCTCATGGCTTCTTTGCAACCCAGATGCTAGAGTCAGCCTTTTATTTTAACTGTTTATTAGGGAAACTTCCAAACATACACATAGAGTGTAGTTCTTAAACCACTGAGTCCTGTGACTCGTCTGCTCACAACTCTGCAGTCGGTCCCGCTTCCCTCTCAGAGTCAGAGCCAAACAGCCTGCCCTGACCCATTTCTCTCCATCTTCTTTCCTGCTCCTTTCCCCTTTCTGCGCCTCAGCCACCGTGGCCTCCTGGAACACGCCAGGCATGTTCTTGCCCCTGGGCCTTTGCCTGCACTGTTCATTCTGCCTGGAAGTCCTTCCCCTAGCTATTCGTGTGGCTAACTCTCCCACCGACTGTATTAGCTCCTACCTCGCCTCTGTGAAGTTATGGTGACCTCAGTATTTGAAATTACAGCCTGCACCGTAGATGCCTCTGTGAAACCCCTCATGGTGTCCTATATTACCTTTTCATAGTGTTTCTCGTCTTCCAACTTCTTTGCTCAATAAGTTTATTCTTTACTGCCTGTCTCCCACATGTTAGAACGTAAGCCCCAGAAAGACAAGAACTTTTACCTGTTTTGTTCAGTGATGGATGTGTCCCAGGAGATTAGCATGTAGCCTGCAACCGGGTAGGTGCTTAGGAATGAAGGAATGAATAAATGAATGAGTGAATGAACAAATGATTGGTTTCTACTCTGAGGAGGCATTTGGATTTGAGACAAAGAGTGTCTCAATTCGGCCAGGCAGTCGAAAGGAATGACAAATGTCCTACAGGAGTTGGAGACGGGTCTGGTGGTATATATATTGTATATATATATTCCAGATTTTGATTGCAAGAAACGGAAACCAATGGCTCACTTAGGTGGAGAAAGCACAGAATAAGGTTGTTGAGAGGATTTAATAGGTAGGCAATCCAGTGAGCTGAGGACTTCAAAAAGCCCGGAGAGGTAGATATCCATAGTGTTACAGCATAACTTAGGTCTTTATGATTTTACTCCTTGTCTCCTTAAGCCATCTGTCAACTTTATACAGATAGAGATCATACCCATGGCACCCTACACGGCCATTCCTGAAACAGGCAGGTGGTGCCACCCTGGCCCCCTGTGCCTCAGTTTACCTCCTGTACTGCAGGAGGTGTCAGGTGAATGAGGGTGTCTCTCCCTACCTGTCGCCAAAACTTTCCGGGGACTTCCGGCGTGTCAGGCTTCCAGCCCGGCAGTCCCGGAGTCATCCTCTTGTTTCTTGCCAGGAAGGTGGGCAACTCGATCCCCGTCAGTGATGCCGAAGGGGTGAAGTGATCTCTTGAAGTCACTCAGGACTGGCTAGAGCCAGAAACAGAACCCAAGTTTGTGTGTCAAGTCCTTGCTTTCCCCACCAAACCACACTGCCTCAAAACGTCACTGTGGCTCACAGCACAGCGGATAAGGAAGGGATTTAAAGTACCTGATCTGCTCTTTACTTTGGGCATTCTTCCAGCGATTGTTGAAAAGATTTATGTATGACAGTTCTTCCCCCATTCCACTGAATGTCAAGAAGAAAACCCTCTTTCTTTCTTTCTTTTTTTTTTTTTTTTAAAGATTTTACTTATTTATTTGACAGAGAAAGACACAGCCAGAGAGAGAACACAAGCAGGGGGGGTGGGAGAGGGAGAAGCAGGCTTCCCGCTGAGCAGGGAGCCCGATGCGGGGCTCGATCGCAGGACTCCCGGGATCATGACCTGAGCCGAAGGCAGACGCTTAACGACTGAGCCACCCAGGTGCCCCAAGAAGAAAACCCTCTTTCACTCTTTGCCAGGTTTTCTTCCACTTTCTTTGCCCTGGAAGGAATTTTACTGATCTCTTTTTTAAACAACTTAGCTAAGAATATTGATGGATGATTTGCAGGAGATGATCCCCAAGTGGCAAATATGGAGAATGATTTCATCTTTCTAGTAACAATGAGATACAAATTTAATGAGGTGCAATTTTCACCTCAACATCTTGGACATACCTTAGCCAAAAATAGCGAAAAAATATTTTAAAAATTATTACTCAATGCTTGATGCTATTGCAAGTTTATAAATCGCTTTGGGAGCACAATTTGACAATATGTATCAGAAATTATAAAAATATTCACAATCTTTGGCCTAAGTCAGACCTTAGGGTACTTCTTGTACCCTCTTCTAAAGAAACGATTCAGAATGCGAGTGCAGCCTATATGCTCAAAGATGTTTATCAAAGCATTCTTTATAATACTGAATCCAAAGTGTAAGCATTGGGAGATGGACCTAGATATCCAATGAGAAGTGAGTGGTTACATCGAAGGATTACATTTACTGGATGGAATATAATGTAGATATTGTATATGGATTATATTTCCATAAAATTGGGGTGGGGGACAGGGGTAGGAATAATCATACAGCAATGGAAAAATTCTCATGAACAATTCAAGTGAAAAATATGTAGAAAACAAACTTAAAGGCTTATAGGCTCTAGTTTTGGCCAAAAATTCAGTACCATGATAATCTACCGGATTGGCGAGGATATGAGAAAACAGAAGTACTTACGTTATTAAAATAAGGACTCACTTTGTCAGTCAGGGTCAAGGAGAAACATCAAATCTCTTATCTTGGTCTGAATTCTCTGTCCAAAATGAGTTGTCCCTCCTCCCCCCAACACACCCCAGGACACAGAAGTGGGAATTCTAAGCTCCACTTGCTTAGGGATAATGGAGTAAAGGACTTTTAATCTGCAAAGGTTTAGAATGGAACAAACAGCTGTTTATATAAGTCCAACTCATGTTATTAATAGTTCTGTGGTAAGTTTAGGAACAACTTACATTTTTTGGTATTTAATTTATTTGCAACATTTTACAGAATTTAACATATAAAAATAGCTGTTGGAATAGCCCTGTGATTCCAAACATATCAGATTGGGATTTTTTTTGTTGAAAGTTATATTTCAATAACATAAGTACTTAGATTTTACTAAATTTTTAGCCATGCTCTACCAACTGAGCCAGCCAGGCACCCCCCTAGGTTTTTAAATAGAAAAATATGATTCATAAATAGAGAAATGTATGGGGAAATAAAGTTTTTGAATTTATAAGTTTAATAGCTAGAATTAATTTTTTTAAGCCAAAGTAATTGCAAATAGTGTCTTTTTCTTTGCATGAAAGCTGCCCTCAAGCACAACCTCATATAAGCAGTTTATGTTAAAATGTGACAAGTAAAGGCCTAGAACATGAACCCAGTCATGAAAAGCAAAGGAAAACAAAACTGTATGTTTCTATTTGTGCATGATAATGGACAGCAATGATGAAATAGGTCTAAGGACATGAACTCCAAATTGCTCTAAGTGATTACTTTTAGGAAAGGGAGCGAGAACTGGAAAAGGATGGAGACACTCAGTATAACTGTATTTTGTTCTGTAATATTTTATTTTTCGAAAAGAATAAGCATAGGTATGCCTGGATGGCTCAGTTTGTTAGTGTCCAACTCTTGATTTCAGCTCAGGTCATGATCTCAGTGTTGTAAGATGGAGCCCTGTGTTGGGCTCCGTGCTCAGGAGGGAGTGTGCTCTCTTCTCCCTCTCCTTCTGCACCTCCATGCTCTCTCTCTAAAATAAATAAATAAATAAATATTTAAAAAATCCTTTTTAAAAAGAATAAGCATAACTATACCTTATATTCGTTAATTATCTTAAAGCAAAAAAAAAATCAGTTTTGAGTAAACCAAGTCTTGAGATTATCTGAATCAGAAGTGCAATTGTAGAAAATGTCCAGCAGGAGGAGCCCTAGTACAAATGTGTGGGCTGCTTAAGATTCTTATTTTATTTAAGATTTTATTTATTTATTTGAGAGAGAGAAAGAGAGAGAGAGAGAGCATGGGGGCGGGGAGGAGTAGAGGGAGAAGCAGACTCCCCGCTAAGCAGGGAGCCCAACATGGGGCTGGATCCCAGGACCTTGAGACCATGACCTGAACCAAAGGCAGCCTCTTAATGGGCTGAGCCACCCAGGTGCCCCTCCTTTATTTTGTTTTTATTTGAGTGTAGTTGACACACAATGTTACATTAGTTTCCAGTGTACAACATAGTCGTTCAACAGGTTTATATATTATGCTGTGCTCACAAGTGTAGCTACTATCTGTTAACAAATAAGTCTATTACAGTATCTTTTTTTTTTTTTAAAGATTTTATTTATTTGACAGAGAGAGACACAGTGAGAGAGGGGACACAGGCAGGGGGAGTGGGAGAGGGAAAAGCAGGCTTCCCGCTGAGCAGGGAGCCTGATGCGGGACTCGATCCCAGGACCCTGGGATCATGACCTGAGCCGAAGGCAGATGCTTAATGACTGAGCCACCCAGGCGCCCAAGTCTGTTATGGTATCATTGACTATATGCCCTATGCTGTGCCTTTATTTTCTTGTGACTTTTTCATGCCCTAACTGGAAGCCTGTATCTTCCACCCCCTGCATCCATTTTGCCCATCCTCCCTCCCATCTGGCAACCATCAGTTTGTTCTCTGTATTTACAGGTCTGATTCCACTTTTTATTTGTTTTTTTCTTTTAGATTTTACATATGAGTGAATCATATGGTATTTGTCTTTCTTAGTCTGACTTATTTAACTTAGGATAAGACCGTCTAGGTCCATCTCTGTTGTTGCAAATGATAAAAAAAAAAAAATCTCATCCCTTTTTATGGCTGTGTAATATTCCTGTGTGTGTCTGTTTGTGTGTGTGTACCACATCCTCCTTATCCATTTGTCTATGAATGGACATTTAGGTTGTTTCTCTAACTTGGCAATTGTAAATAATGCTGCAATAATCATTAGCAAAAAAAGGGTGACCAGCAATCAAATGGAGTCCAAAACCATGGGATAAATTTCCAAGCCAACGTTAGATTGTTTCATGATTTTAAAAAATGTATCTTTTAATTGGTTTTGAAAATTCAGTAATTTCCGTTTTAAAAAGTCCAGTCAGTGGTCAGACTCTATTTGCTATGGTCAGAGTCCATTTTTTTGGCCAGGCCTCTCTTGGTGTCTTAACGTCAAGATAGGTTTTTCCTTACTAGTTAAACTCCAGTGATACAATGTCCATCAGTACGGAGGTTGGCTAGCTTTATGGTATATCCATACAGTAAGAATTCATCCATGAGAAAGAATGAAGTAACTAATATGTTCAATAAGGATATATGTCCAAAATCTGATGTTGAAAAAGGTTGCAGATTTCATTTGTGCTTGTAAAAGGGTGTGTGAAGCTGTGTGTAGGTGTGTGCACAACGTAAACATAGGTGTCCTTCCTCGAAAGCCAACTCAAACCGTCAACAATAATTCTCTGTGGAAAGCAAGAATGGGGAGTCTATGGAGCGCCTGGGTGGCTCAGTCGGTGAAGCGTCTGCCTTTGGCTCGGGTCATGATCCCAGGACCCTGGGATCAAGCCCCACATTGGGATCCCCGCTCAGCAGGGAGTCTGCTTCTCCCTCTCCTCCTCCCCCCACTCATGCTTGCTCTCTCTCTTTATAAATAAATAAAATCTTAGGGAAAAAAAAGAATGGGGAGTCTAAGGCACTTTTACTTTTCACTTTATACTTTCTGTACTATTTCATTTTTTTGCAGTGTGCGTGTATGCATATTTTTGAAAGTAGGCGCCAGACACCAATACTGAAATTTTCTTTATTTCCTTTTTGATTTGCAGGGCAGCAGCATCTACTCAAAGAGAAGTCCCACCTCTCTGGGCAGAACATGGTGCCAGCCATATCATTCCTTTCTTAGGAAGGAATTCCAGTGGCTCTGGCTTCAGCTGTTCAAATGTAACTGGAAACTCCTCTGTGCAGCCCTAACCATCCACCAGCCCTGAAGCCTGCCCTTTGCACATTCATCATTCTTGTTCTGTGCATACCAGGTGATTCCACTGTCTAATGAAGCTTCCTGCTGGGAAAACAATGTCCTGAGAGGAGTTTTCAATGATACACATGCTCCAGATTTCAGAGACAAGAAATTCATTTAGTCCTATTGAACAGGTTAAAATTGCCGCATTAGAATTAAAGCGAGTTATTAGCTTCTTATTTCATAATGGTACAAAGCATTGAGATCCAGACTATTGCTGTATAAAAAATATTTTTAGGAAATTCTAACAGAACTAAATTCTGTATTTTTTCTGTATTTTCCTTTATCCTCAGCGGGGCACACTGCATGCTTATTGATAGCTTAAGATATATATACACTATATAAATGTATACATATATATTGGCATGCAAAGATTTACATATAAAGATGTTCATTTAGGAGCACCTGGGTGGCTCGGTCAGTTAAATGTCTGACTTTGGCTCCAGTCATGATCTTGGGGTCCTGGGATTGAGCCCCGCCTCAGGCTACCTGCTCAGAGGGGAGTCTGCTTCTCCCTCTTCCTTTCCCTCTGCCCCTCCCCCCACTCTCTCTGTCAAATAAATAAATAATTTAATTTAAAAAAAAAGTTGTTCATTTAATGGTTATATGTAATGGGGAGGGGGGAAGAAACTCACCGTGTCCAATAATAGGGAACTGTCTTCATATGGTTTGGTATATCTGTAGAATAGAATATCATTCAACTGGTAAAAGTCATGTTTACTAACCCAAATGTCCTTCAACTGGTGAATGGATGAACTAACTGTGGTACACCTATACAATACTCAGCAACACTCTCTATATATTTAGCAATAGAAAGTAACCAGCTATTGGTATATGCAGCAACATGAGTAACACTCAGATGCACTCTGCTAATAAAAGAAGATAGACCCATAGGCTACATACTGTATTATTCAACTTCTATAACATTCTGGAAAAGGCAAAACTGTAGGAATGGAGAACAGATCAGTGGTTGCCAGGGATTAGGACTAGGGGGAGTGGTAACTACAACGGGGCAGTGTGAGGGAATTTTTGGGGAGTGAGAAACTGTTCTGTATCCTGACTGTGGTGGTGACCCAATGTGTGCATTTGCCAACACTCAGGACTCAAAAAGAGTTAATTCCGCTGTATGTAACTAAAATGTTTTCAAAGAGCATTTAATCACATAGGAAAATGTCAACAATAAATACAAGAAATATGATATAAAACTTCTAAAATATAATACAAATTTAACAAATTCTATTATGTTTGTGTATTTGAATGACATACATATTGTAAATGAATGAAAGGAAACGTAATAAACCCAAAGGCAGAGCAATGGTCTCTGGGTAATGGTCTTATCGGTGATTCCTGTTTTTGACTTTTGGCTTTTGTATTTTCCAGAGGTTCTCTAATGAGCACGCATTACATTTAGAATCAGAAAAAGAGAAATATGCACACACATAAACATATGCACATATCATATATGTGTGGTAATTTGACCCGTCACAAAACATTTCCAGAAGACAAAAACAAAACCTAAAGCTTGTCACAGACACTTCTCTGTTCTCCTTATTCCCTTTCTTACATAAAGCAAGTGAGGGAGGTTCAGACATGAAAACTCACTGATTCTGATGCCCCAGCAGCCAGAAACAGGCAGTGGGAGCTGTCTCCCTTCCCGTAGGGCCTATAAATCTCCACAGAGGAAAAGAGATTGCCCGAGGGTGGAAGAGCCATTCCTCAAAGGTGCAGCGAGTCCAGAGCTCTTTCTCCCTTATTCCAATGGCTCTCATCTCTAGGTGAGGCCCTCCTGACAGTGCCTCTACTCAATTTTTGTGGGCACTGGACCAAATATTTGCCCTAAAGTAGGAAAACTGTGCAGCTTGATGATTACTGTGTATAACATATACACACATAACATAACCCCATGAATATCTAAAAAGGATCTCAGACACTGCTCTTAGAAGGCACAGGCCTGCTTAGAGCAGGAGACGAGAGGTTCCTCCTCTCTCATCATTACCCCACCCTTGTGGCATCCACAGGCCCACTGGCCCCAACCTGGTGCTCTGGCAGGAGAGAGAAGCTAACTCCCTTGCCCACTGTCATCTGCTACCTTCATTATCATCACCATCATCATGACCATAGCTAGTATTTACTGAGTTCTTATCATCAAGTGGGCACTGTTAGAAATGTTTGGTGAATGATTTATTTATTTATTATTATTATTTTTTAAAGATTTTATTTATTTATTTGACAGAGAGACACACAGCAAGAGAGGGAACACAAGCAGGGGGAGTGGGAGAGGGAGAAGCAGGCTTCCCCTGGAGCAAGGAGCCCGACGTGGGGATCATGACCTGAGCTGAAGGCAGACGCTTAACGACTGAGCCACCCAGGCGCCCCTGGTGAATGATTTAATATCCATAGAGTTATCACTATCCTCATTTTGCAGACAAGGAAACTGAGGCTTGACAAGGTTAAATCACTTCCTCAAGGTCACAAAGCTAGTAAGTGGGAGTTTTTACAACCAGAGTTGGGGTGCTTTACCATCTGCTGTACTAAAGAAGACCCCACAAATGTTAAGAAGCCCTGCATGTGTTCCAGAACCATCTAAACTGACTCCTTTCTCCCCCATCCATGTTCCCAATCTTTGTAGATTTCCAGCGCTGCTATTCACACACCGTCTTTGCTTTTGCTTCTCCCTTGCACTTTGACACAAGACAGTCTTTCTTGTCCCCAAACCGGACTTCCCTCCTGTCTGTAATTGCATCTCTCCTCCTTGTCTCAGCCTGTTTAAGGACACCTGTCACGGTAACATAATTTTTACCTCACTTCCAAGGGCTGACATCATCATACCTCTACTCAAACCACCTGAGCACGCAAGGCAGAAATTAGACTTACATTTACATAGCAGCTAGGGGCACCTGGGTGGCTCAGTCAGTTAAGCATCTGCCTTTGGCTTAGGTCATGATCTCATGGTCCTGGGATGGAGCCTCATGTGTTGGGGCTCCTGCTCAGCGGGGAGTCTGCTTTTCCCTCTCCCTCTGCCCCTCCCAACCGTTCGCGCACTCTTTCTCGAGTGCGCTCTCTCTCTCTTTCAAATAAATAAATAAATAAAATCTACTCCCCCCACAAACCAAGCCAAAACAACAACAACAAAAAAACACATTTGCATGGCAACTAGAGTCCTCCGTGCATATAAGCATGGGTATTACCAATTTCCAGCTTTCTCTTTTAGTAGCTAAGGTCCTATGGGATTTTGGAGAAGCCTGGTATTGATGGATGAATTTTGGGATGTTTTCTCTTTTTATATAAATCTTAAACCACTTGTAGCCTTTGGCATGCAATATCAGCCTATGGATGTCTTTCTTTAGCTTCAAAGGATATATTTGACCAAGGTTTATATGAGAAAGAAAGAAAGAAAGAAAGAGAAAGGAAACCTCTGTAATGTTTCAAAATCCTGCCCCAGTCACCCACCATGACAAACCATATCCCATGACAAGCAGTAGGGCACTGTTATGAGGACAGGCAGGATGAACAGCCTTGCCAAAGCAACTCTTCTCAGTTCAGCCTTGGAGTTTCATCATTTCTTCTTCCTTGTGTAGGTTCCAGTGTGATGCCTCCCAAATGAACTCTAACAGGTTTCTAGAAGGATCCAGACCTTTCTGGAATAAAGAATATCATTTGAGTTCCCTTCTCTTCCTGTTGTGTCTAGCATCACTAGATTAGACAATTGTTCATACAAAACAATCCTACTGGCTACAGAGGAAGAAGGAAGCAGAACCAGCCTCAAAGGCATGTGATCTGTGCAGGTGCAGGGGGACTCATGCTCAAAAGGGCCCGGCTTGGTCTAATGCTCTTCTGTCTCTGTCTTTAAGCTCTAAATTTTTGAACAAGGAGCCCAGCATTTGCATTTTTTTCACTGGGCCCTGCAAATTATATATCTGGTGCTGAGTGAAAGTATTACGAGACAAGGGCGTTTTAGTTTGTCTTAAGTGGCTCCGTTTCATAGATAAACAGGCCAACGGAGGCTCTAGCTGTGCCCAATCTTAGAAAAGGATGCCTCCAGGCTTAACGACAGACCTCCAGCACAACGGGTGAAAACGCCCTGCTGGCTCCTCTGGAGCACATTGCATGTGCCTGGGAGCTTTCCCACCTTCCAAGTCTCGCTTCCCCAAGAAAGAAGCCAGCAGCCCGCTTTCCCAGTGGCCCTGGAAGCCGGTATGCAGACACATGACATAAAGCTCACCTGTCAGGCGCACGTTCAGGAGGCTCCCCTTCAGGGGAGAGGTAAAACGGCGGTGCAGTGAAGGACGCAGACTGTCCAGGGGCAAGGGCGGCGCTGGTGGGGTTCTAGCGGTGTCACGGCTGCTGCCGCCGCAGGTGACAGTTTTTGCGCGTGTGCCCCCAGCTGGATGGACTGCTTGGTCTGGGCTTGTCCTGCTGGTTGTGAGGCCCCTTGCTGCGCACATTCTTTCCAACCTCCGTGTACACAGCAGTGCTGAGCAACCCTCACTGCTCTTTCGCTGTTAGTGGTTTGAGCCGCCCCCTCTTGTTACGTGAATCCCACCAGTCCCACAAAATACTACAGACATGGGGAGCTTACAAACAGCAGAAGTTTCTTTGTCATAGTTCTGGAGGCTGGGAAGTCCTCGGCAAGTCCAAGGCACCAGCACCCTCATGGTCTAGGGAGGATCCTCTTTCCCGTTTCAGAGGCCCACGCCTTCCTCCGCATCCTCACCTGCTGGGGGCGCTAAGGAGCTCTCTGGAGCTCTTCCAGGAGGCCCGGATCCCATCCACGAGGGCTCCGCCCTCCTGGCTTACGCACCTCCCAAAGGCCCCACCTACCCATGTCGTTACTTTAGGCAGTAGGATTTCAGCGTGGGGAGTTTGGGGGCGACACAAACATTGAGACCTTTAGCAGGCACTGATGCCCAAATCAGCTTAGAAGCCTTCCCAGCTCTCAATTCTCCACCACTTCGTCTGAGACGATTCAACCAAACTCTATCGACAAAATGGTCTTGCTCTCAGTATAGGCTCAGAAGGCGCTAACCTTCTGCTCTACCTTCTGTGTCCACCGAGTATCTCCGGCCCATCATCTGGATCTCAGCTCAAGGGTCTCTCCCTCCGTGAAGCTCTCCCAGACCGACATTCCCAATTTAGGTCAGGTTCAGAGTTTTTGTTTTGTTTTGTTTTTCTTTTTTCACTTTGTAATTATACGTTTTTAAAAACAAGGCCAGGGGCCAAAGGTGGCATTAAAAATATATAACCATTGTGGCACAGACTGGCCAACCAGAGCAGACACCTCATGGCCTAAGCAGGAAGGCCACTGGCTTTCACAACTGACCCACCATGTTGTGGGTACCAACAGCAGCCTCAGCAGGGATGGACTAACTGTGCTCATGGCTGGATCTTCAGCCCCTTGCCCAGCGCTTGGCACATAAAAGATGCTTAATAAATATCCAGTGAGTAAGTTATTGTTCTCTATTGTTGATCCTTTTTTCTTTTTTAAAAAATTTTTAATTTATTTTTTTATTTTTGAGAGAGAGAGAGCATGAGTGAGGTGAGGGGCAGAGGGAGAAGCCTGATGCGGGGCTCCATTCTGCAACTCCAGAATCATGACCCGAGCAGAAGGCAGGTGCTGAACCGACTGAGCCACCCAGGCGTCTCGACCCTTTTTTTTAAATGTCAGTTTTGCTCCCAGGCTTTCTTGGATCTAATGTGTTGGACCATCTGAGACTTCCTAGCACAGCCTTACCCTGGATATGGACACCAGCCAGCTTTGCTTTCTGAAGCTACTTCTCACACCTTCCAGCTTCCATGCCCAGCAGCCACTCAGGGCCCTGGGGGAACAGTAGACTCCTTCTTCCAAGCCAGGACACTCTGGGGCTCCCTGGGGGTCCTGCCTATATAGGGAGTGGGTCAGGTTGGGAACCAGGTCCAGCTCAGAATGGTTTGAATAGACAGACTGTGGGAGAAAGAATGGAGGGGAACGCAACCCGAGAAGATCTGGCATGTGGTGGAATGTTCATTAGTGTGGCCACTGGTATGGTTTGTAAGACACCACTCTTACATCTTCTTAGTTGTAGCCAGCTGGGCACCATCAAACCACATAGCTTGTCATAACCCGGATGTGCCCTACTCTCCCAGTCCTAGGGGACTTGAACACGCTGTCTCTGCATGGATTGCCCTTCCTGCAGACCATATTTAAGACCCACCTGAAGCATCACCTCCTTGCTGAATCCTCTGGCACCCTCTCCGCCCGGAGCCTCGATTGCTCTTGGCCTCTTTGACCCCCAGCCCGCCACGAATTCCCCTAACACGGTCCATCTCCACTGTCTTGTCATTTTTGGGGACCGTGGTTTCTTTGAAGACCCGCCCATCTTTGCAAACCTGGCCCAGCCACGCCTGGATGAAGTGAACATTCCACATGGGGGTTTCATGGGAGAATAGATAGGTGGATGAGCTGGGCTTCGGTGAGGAAAACACAGGGTGGGTGATTCTTTAATTTTCTTTTGATGTAATTTTCTTTCTTTCTTTCTTTCTTTCTTTCTTTCTTTCTTTCTTTCTTTCTTTCTTTCTTTCTTTCTTATTTTAAGTAAGCTCTACACTCAACGTGGGGCTTGAACTCGAGACCCTGAGATCAAGAGTCGAATGCTCTACCTACTGAGCCAACCAGGCGCCCTTTAATTTTCTTTTAATGTAAGTTTTGTCGGAGGAGGTCAGGGATAGTACAAGACAAGCTTAAAAACATCGTAAAAAAAAAAATCGTGTGTCATACTTTTCTGGATTTATGCTATACTTCAATAAAACACTTGGAATGCATGATATGTTACCAGTCTGGGTCAGGGGAGCGGAAGTGGGAGGGTGGCAAGTGGTGGAAGTTCTTGGAGGAAGATCTAAAAAGGAAGAGAAAAGACCCCGACTGACTTCCAGTCCACAGTTTTTCTCGGGGCCAGTGGCTCCTCAGGCTAATCCCCGGGAAGCTGCAGCCAAGGCATCTCTGGAGCCAGATTTGAGAACACAGTGTTCGCTGCCTTCCGGTTGCCATGGTTACCAGTCACCTTGCGCAGCCGCTCACAGCACCATGGCCTGTGACTTCTCTAGATGCTGCCAGTAACCTAGTGAGTAAATGGGTTTCTGTGGAAAAAGAAAATGCTTTACTTAAAAAAATAAAAATAAAAAGTAACTTTTCTGAATATAAAAATGATAATACCTGCTCACTCGAAAATTTTTTCTTTTCTTTTTTCTTTTATTTCTTTTCTTTAAAGATTCCAAATATTTATTTGAGAGAGAGAGGGAGCACAAGTGGGGGGAGGGGCAGAAGGAGAAACAGGCTCCCAACGGATCAAGGAGCCGGAGCTGGGGCTCCACTGCAGGGCCCTGGGAACTTGACCTGAGACAAAGCCAGACACTTAACTGACTGAGCCACCCAGGCACCCCTCACTTGAAAAATTTTGAACAATACCTACAAATTAGGAAAAAGCGTATAGATACCCTCTGCTATTCAACATGCAAAGTAGCAGACTTTTTCTCTATGTATATTCAAACACATATTCATATTTTTAAACACACGACAAGGTCTTCTTTGACATCAGGAATGTAAATGAGAGCAAAATCGTTAAATCACAGGTTCTAAGCTTTTTACATATTCAAATGCTGATTTCAAACATAGAGTTGCCTCCTGACTGGTCTCCCTGCTTCTGATGCTTTTCTCCTCCAGCCTAACTTCTTTCTATAATGATGTCAGGGCAATCATCCTAAGCTACCGTCCCATTTGCATCAGCCCTAGTTCAAAATCATCAGTGCAAAATAAAACCCATGTTTTAAAATCTAATACTCAAGATCTTTCCATTTGACCCCAAACTACCTTTCTAGCCTTGTGTCTTCAGAGACTCCCTGTGCTCTCCAGGTGCCCTCTCTCAGCTTCCCATTCTCATGGACCAGAGCCTCCACATCCGGTACCTTTGCTCACCTCCTTCTTGACGTCTCACTTTGTTCCAGTCTCAAATGCATTTATTTTTATGTCTTTCTTGAGGACAGAGTCTTTATCCTTGTGTCTTTGCGTCTGAGTGCTTCACCCTGACCAACCATGACCCAGTGAGCAGTTGCTCTGTGAAGGAATCAATACTGCATTTAAAATTGAGCAGGATTATCAGGTTTGAGGAAGAGAAAGAAAAATCCCATACTCCTCCTGCATTTCTCCTGCATACACAGAACCCTTCACTTCTGACATTCTGGTCACCAAATATGTGGGGTTTTTTTTTCCACACCGACCAGTTTTCTGACACCAGTGGGGTGACCTACAATTCACCTGAATCTGATGCTATCTACCTGGAGATATGTTCTGAGTCCACAGGTCAAGAGCTCAGTGCCACAAGGCTGTGCACCAAACCCCCTTCACACCCAGTCATGGGTCCAGATTGTCACCTGTGCTTCTCTGACTGAACAGCTACAGGTCAGAAGTTCCCATGATCTTCTCCTTGGGTTCAATTCATCTACACACAGAACTCAGAAAACCCATTTAGTGACTAGATCACTGGTTGAAGACAAAGGATATGACTCAGGAACAACCAGATGAAACAGACACATAGGTCGAGGTATGGGGAACGGGCGAGGAGCTTCCAGGCCCTTCCCAAGTGCTGCTTTCTCCATATGGCTATGGGTTCACCACCCTGGAAGCTCTCCAAACCTCATCCTTTTGGGTTTTTAGGGAGGCTTCATTAGGTAGGCATGATTGATTAAATCATTGGCCATTGGTGATTGATTCGGTCTCTAGCCCCTTTCCCCTCCCTGGGGGTCAAGGGATGGGACTGAAAGTTTCAACCCTCTAAGCACCTATTTGGCTCCCCTGGCCAACCCTTAGGTATGTTCAGAAGTCACCTCATTAACATAACAAAAGACAACCTTAACCCTTCTCAGCATTTAGGAAATCCCCAGGGTTTTAGGGGCTTTTTGCCAGGAATGGGAGGAAGACCAAATATTTCTTCCCATAAGTCACAAAAGCGCAGGGAACCAAGTGGGGTAACAGCCCAACATTGTGGCTAAGAGCCTGGATTCTGGGGCCTCACAGCCTGGCCCAAATCCTGTCTTTAAGCCTTGCTAGCCACATGGCTCTGGCCAGATCATGTCTGTCTCTGGGATCTTGTTGTAAATAGGGATTACAAGTGCTCAGAATAAAGTGAGTTTCTGTGCATAAAGAACGCAGAGTGGTGCCAGGCAGGCTCTAAATAAACACTATCTATGAAGACAGTACTTTCTAGTATAGGTCCAGAGATTACTCTGCAGCAGTTACTGAGCTATGTATGTACTTTCATACTTTTTTTTTTTTTTTTGCTAGAGATGGGAAAGGGGAGGGTGGATAGGAGGGGCAGAGGGAGAGGGAGAGAGAGAATCCCAAGTAGGCTCCTCTACCCAGCGTGGAGGCTGACGCAGGACTCGATCTCACAACTCAAGATCATGACCTGAGCTGAAATCAGGAGTTGGATGCTTAACCTACTGAGCCACCCAGGCATCCCTCATACATGCTTTTATTAATCCTCATCTGGCCCCATGAGATCAGTTCAATTGTTATCCTGTTTCACGGAGGAGAAAATGTGGACCTAGAGAGCTTTCTTTACTTGGCCAAGATCCCACAACTTCGGTGCCTCTGGGTGGTCCTCCTGGTCTGGGTGGCAGCCAGCTTGAGCTGAAGCAGCAACACCAGCCCTGACTCCTCATGAACTGATGCATCCAGTGCCAGCACTCAGTGGGTCCTTAACGCATGTCTGCTGAGCCAGGGGTAAATGATTTGACCGCAGGGGAAATGCTCATGGAAGCCCCCAGAGCATAAGAAGGCATAGGCAGGCCCGTGGGGGAACTGGGTTCTAGCCTTCCTGGTTTTGTTCTGGGTCTCCACGGTAGCCATCCTAAAAGTTGGTCATTTCCTCTTGCACCAACAGACTTGATAACAGGGGACTTCTGGAACCAAAAAGGAAATGGTAGAAACCATGATAGTGAAGATACTGACAGCTCAGCAAATCTGAAGACACAGTAACTTTACCCCCCACGGTGAGGAGGCCAACACCCCCAGGGGCTCTGTCAGGAGCCCGCATGGCTTACTCAGTCTGTCAGTGTCCCCCAAAGCTTCAGAGGTAACAGGATAAAATAGAAGCCCAATTTGAAAAGGAATTTCAGACACTTGAGAAAAAGTATAATCGTGTGTGAGGCCTTTCCTGCTAAGATATCTGATCTGCCTGGTGCATCCATCAAGGTAGTGGAGCGACATTCACAGAGACTGGAGAACGTGGGAATGTTCCGATTTTGAAGGATCCGATTTTGAAGCAAGTGATGGGAGGATCCGATTTTGAAGGATCCGATTTTGAAGCAAGTGATGATGCTGGTAAATAAAAAAGGAGAAAAATAATGAGAAAAAAAAATTCCCCCCCCAAATCCTGAATATCGGTTGATTTAAAATATATTTTAAAAAAGTATGATGACCCTTTTCTGATGGTTTTCAAAGATGTGAAGTAGGAGTGATCACATCTTGGCTGCCTGATAGGTTACATGTCTGAAATTCTTCTTGAACAATTATTATGGACGGCCTTGTTCCTGCCCAAAATTCACATTTTGTTATGGTGGCCCCAGCAAACCAATACTTAATGAATATGCCAAAAGTAAAGTGTAGAGGCAGACACCCGCTAAAGTGCAAACCATCTTCCTTGATTCCTTCTTGCATAAGATAGTGAAAATTGAGGTTTGCAAAGGGTGCCAAGTAGTTGCTTGCAAATAGAGTGTCAATTTGAGAAGTATTCATGATCTTACTCCTCATGGGACAGTCCAAAGCAGAGCTGATCCAGCAACTCGTGCTTATTCTTCTATTTCTTTAGTCTTTCTGTAATTCCCCAGTGCAGACGGGGGAACTCATGGAAACGCATCTTCATCAAAAACTTTGCAGTTGCTGGAACCTAATTGACAGTCTTGTGAAACACAGAGGCCAGCCTCACACTTGACAAGGGACATTTGGCAGCAAAGAAAAGGGTGACCTGAAAGCCCGTGCTGGCCATCAGTGCACAACTATTGTTGAAACTGGGAAACTGCCTTTTTGAGCCCTGGCTCATGAATATTCATGTTAATAACCAACAAAGCAGGTTGTAGAATCTGAACTTTGCTAATTTCAATACAATTACTCATTACTTATAGCCTTATGTTTTTGTGCTTTCTTGGTAGAGTCTATCTTAGGATATGTTCCAATAATAAGAGATGTATATCTGTTAAATTACTTAGTATTTTAGGAATATTGTTATTTCTTTCCCCAAAAGATATGGATTACAACAGGTTCTCTAAAGCATGTTGATTCATTGCTATGATATTTTTGTCCTGTGAAAGTCATATTATCATGTAGCTATTAAAGGGTAGCTATCAAGATTACCAAAACTCTTCTTTGAAATGACTTATTTATTTGAGAAAAATACATGCTGAAAAGCTGATCCAAGAGTGTGTATTTCCACCTTGTGCAGAAGTAGAAGGGGTTTACATTCTGCTTGTACTTGCTGCACCTACATGATTTTGCTATGGAAATGTGACATAATTAATTCTAAGATGGTTCTTGTAAAATTGTACTACTTGGGAATAACTAGCACATAGTTAAAAGTTCTCAAAAGAACACATTAAACTTGTTTGGATTCTGTGTGACACAGCGATCTGTACAGAATTACAATCAGAATGAAGTTCTTGTTTACCACTGCTGCTGTTAGAAGAATTTAGGGGGCATGGTGTGGGGACTGGGGGATGAGAAAAGAGAGAGAGACTCTCCTGACCCTCACCAACTGATAATTAAACTAGTAATTTCTCTCTATTTCTACATGTGTGATGGAGACACAGGGTATTTTGTGATTGCATGGTCTAGCATCAGGGAAGGGAGACTTCCCAGAGAAGCGACCTATAAATTGAGACAGGAAAGATAAGGGTTATTTAGCCAGAGAAGAGGTAGGAGGGTTGGAAATATTTCCAGGTAGGGAGACTAATATGTACAAGATTTATATCCTCAACTACCGAGTTTGTCTTAAATGTTTGCACTTTGGGTTTTTTTTTTTTTTTAACAAATTTATATACTCAGCCAGTATTTACTGATTATCTGGATTAGGAGTCTGGGAGAGGCAGTGACAGATGTCTCATATCCAGGGACACAAGACTGGTTGGAGTTTGGTTCTGCTGGTCCCCTCTTCTCCAAAGGAGCTGCTGACAAGTCTGCCTTAGTCGAGCACAAGCACAGATTGGAAATCAGCTTTCATTATTAACCACTAGATTGTCAGGCTGTCCGCTAGGGGCAACCCCTGTCTAAGCTAAGGTGGGCAGGTCCCTGAGGACGGCACACTCATGATGTGGTAACCTTGCCCAAGAGTTAACGTGGCCCAACAATTCCTTGCTCATAGCACTCATATAAAGGAGTTCTTCCTTCCTGGAAGAGGGTGATTGGGGTTGGGAGGAGGGAACAGGACAGCCTAGGCAGATAAACAGGGAGAAATGCTGGAAATTCTGTCCATACCCTGGATAGGCTTCGTGAAAAATGACAGTGAGAGGTCCTGGGAAGCTCTCAAGTTTCACAAGGGCTTACGTTGTAGTGTGTGTGTTGGGGTTGGAGGGAAGTCATAATCAACGGCATTACTGAAAGTATGTGTCAGTGGCCCATTGCAGGGGCCAAATTTGGCCCATCACTTTCTTTTGTACAAAAAAGCCACAAAGGGGTTTTGCATTTTTAAAGAGTTGCTCAAGAGCAAAAGAAGAACATTATTTCATAAAACGTGGAAATTACATGAAGTTCAAGTTTCAATGTCCATAAATAAAGCTTTGTTGGAACCTCACCACCCTCCTATCTGTGGCTGCTTTCAAGCTGCAGTGTCAGAGTGGAGAAGTTGCGACAGAGATTGTGTGGCCCTCAAAGCTTGGAGTATTTATTATTAGTCCCTTTCCAGAAAATGTTTCCTGACCAATGGTCTGAAAGTCTGGGAAGGTCAGTGGCCCACAACCCAGCTGCTGCACTGGGAGAATCATGGACAATATTGTTGGGGCATATGATGGCTCTACTCTCTACTTTCGCCACCAATGCACAATACAAATAAATAATATTTCATTTTCTTTTAATATCCTCAGCTCTGTGGTCACACCTGTGACAAACAACTTCTCAGCAGGGAGGAGGAGGATTTCCCCCCTCCCAGGCTTCTACTGAGCTGTTTTTTATTGAGAACTTGAAAATCAAGGAATTCCTTTTATGACTTGAGCCAGATTTAAGCTGTTGACTGACTTTAAGTTGTTGAATCTCCTCAAAAGTAGACCCTGTGATAGAATAAATCCAGGTGGTTGTTTTGGGAGGTGATTCCAGGAAATACTGGTGAGGGAGTAGAAGTGGGACCAGAAGGGCAGGAAGCCAATCCAGGGTTACCAAGTGAAGGCAACTGGAGCTTATTGCTGCAGACAGCATAAAATATACTTCAGAGTTGTTGCACCTGGTGGGAGGAGGTTGGGACATTTATCTACCTATCAGGCATTAGCTGAGAACTGCTCCCACGGGGACATCTGGCCTGCACTGCTGTTGCAACTGGCTGCCCCAGCAGAGATGGATCAGGGGAATCATCAAACCATCAAAAGGCCATTGCATAACTTTACATTTAAAACCAAATTCTGGGTTGCCTGGTTGGCTCAGTCAGTTAAGCGTCTGCCTACAGCTCAGGTAATGACCCGGGGTCCTGGGATTGAACCCCATGTTGGGGTCCCTACTCAGTGGGGAGCCTGCTTCTCTCTCTCTCCCTCTGCCCCATCCCCCTGCTTGTGTGTGCTCTCTCTCAAATAAATAAATAAAATCTTTAAAAAAAAAATAAAACCAAATTCAGACTTACACAGAATTGACTAGTACAAAGAGTTAAATTGTTTAAGAAAATTGTTCTGCAGGTTATCAATTCTAGGTGTACTATAATTTACATTATGTAATAATTTATCATAGTTAGTCCAATGCTGCTGTCAAAGCCTATAAAATACATGTCATGACTCTCCTAACAGCTCCTTCTCAAAACTTAAAATCAAAAATTATTTGTGATACTGAACTTGCCAAGAGTGACTTGGCAAGCTTCAATTACACAGACTGAAAAGGAAGTTGCTAAAAGTATGAACTTTGATGACCTCATAAGTGCATTTGCAGAGAGGTTGAGCCATGAGTGTGTTTTGGGTGTTGGGGTTGTGCTAGCTCAGACTCTGTGTTCAACAGTCATCAGGAGATTTGAGTATTTCCATTTCTCTGATGTGCATTAACTCAGATCAATGTCCACAGGTCCCTTTGAGAAATGGTCAGGGAAATCACTGTTTTATATGCTTGCTGTGGCATCACAGACACTTCCTCCCCCTAAAATGATTGGATGTGGGTCTGAGATTCCAGGTTCAGGTCTGGGAACTGGGTGGTGGGTTGTGATCTTCCACGGCAGTAGGTGACAGCCTTTGGCTCATTTGCTCTTGATCATTTTTGATGGTAAAAGTCAAACACATCTTCATTGACTGCCTGTCTCTCTTGCTGTAAGGAACTAGAGGATCTATTAGCCTCTGTCTCAGATTCCTGCCTGTCAGGCTCCCATCTGCCACGTCGAATTCATTGCCATTATGGCGGTCGCGTATGCCCTGCCTATGCTAATTAAGTGCTGCCTCCCAAGCTCCGCTACTTCTTCTTGGCACTAGGAAGCCCTGTCTCATAATTACATCCCCACCATCATCCCTGGCCTTTAGCATACAGCCACTTCTGAGCTTGTCCATGAGGCCAGTAGCTTCATTACTAGCACATTCTTTATTGCTTTAATAAATCATAGTAGTCATATTCTTTTGAGCATGCCCATCTTTCTGAGCCTTTAACCCCATCCAATCTCCCACCCCCACTTTTTTTTTTACTGCTCTGCCAAAGTAGAGTAGTAAATAAATTTTATTTACTTCAAGGCATATTTTTTCCTAGTTTTCAATGAACCATTCCAATAGTGTTATTAAGATTGGATCTAGGTGTCCTTGCTGGGTTATTAAATTTGAGTGTTGGGACAGTGCCCCCTTACAATACATTCTTTCTTATCCAGCCTTCTATGTTCCATACCACCATCCCCAGTCCTGCATCATGCTCAGGCATGTTTTCCCAGTTTTTGGCATACATATTAAGTAGATCTGTAATTTTCCTGGTTAATAATTTTTTTCTAAATGAAGGAAAATGTTTCCCCCAGGTGCATACTTGAACCTAGTTATCAATCTAGAAGCAACTAAGGAATGTAGGTCCTGAAGAGGACAAGCATCATCTTGCAATGTAAGGGCCTATGCTGGTCTCTAGGCAAAGGGAGGAGCTATCTTCCAACAAGGGGAAATCATGGGAATCAGGGGGGTTGATCATGGGAATCTGGGGGTTCAAGGTTTCCAATCCCATGTACCAAATGTCCCCATCCCAAGTCTCAGGGTCCTACACCTTCCCTATCAGGGAAGAATATTTACCAGACTATAGATTAGGACTTCTTGTCACTCTGCTCTGCTCACCCACATGATGTTCAGCACCGTCTGTCCTGCGCTGCCCTCCTATAGGAAGTAAGGGTCTCCTTAAATGCACTGGAGAGGTCTTCTGACTTCACACCATGCCCTGAGTCAATAGCTGGCTGACCTGATTCTGTCATTTTCTTCCCTTAGTACGTTGATGGTAGTAGAAAGCAACAACGAACTCCACATCCCCCAAAGTTGCCATTTTTACTTCCATCTCTCAGTTGCTCAGACGGTGTGTAAGTCAACGCATCCATCTCTCCCAGCACATCACAGTTCCCCTCAGTGAGGGTCTTAGTGATGTAACGCCACGGTGTGCCAGGGGAGGGGGCGATTGAGACCAGAGAGGAAAGAAGCCGGGGACTGTTGGATTGCTAGGCAAGGTGTCGCTGAGGGCTACTAGCACCTAATCCTACAGGGAGTTTTGGATTGACAGGGTGGAATATTTCTGAGTTATCTCAGTGGAGGTACATGTGGGCTCAGGTTTTTCTCCTTTGTTCCTGTCAGTCATTGGTTAAGGGCTGCTTCCAGGGAGGGTGTTAATTCCTGGGCATGTTCAGGCTGCCCTGTGTGGGGGCAGAGCAGGTTTTGGAAGTCAGAGAAGGCTCTCGGGCGAAGGGTTACAGGTGCCTCTCATTGGAAGTTGGGTAGGTATGCCCAGACATGGTTATCGCCAAGAGGATAAACACAAGGCACCAGCATTTTCTGCTATGGTCAGATTTTTTTGCCATTTGATTTAATGCTTCCCAGTTAACAGTTTGGGTTTCATTTAGTTCTTTTACTTTATTCTGGGCTTCTTTCTGGGATCATTTCAATTTTGCCCCTACCACAAAATTCCTTCTTGTTAACACTTCTGCCTAAATTCATGACAGACTTCCTACTCTATCACTAGCCTGGTCACTTCCTTATTTTTTCAAAGCAAAGAATACCTTTGGAAATACTTTCTTTAATTAGAACTAAAGAACTTCCTTGTTGGGATGCCTGAGTGTCTCAGTTGGTTAAGCGTCCACCTTTGGCTCAGGTCATGATCCCAGGATCCTGGGATCAAGTCCCGTGTCAGGCTCCTTGCTCAGCAGGGAGTCTGCTTCTCCCTCTCCCTTTGCTGTTCCCCCTGCTTGTGCTCTCTCTGACAAATAAATAAATAAAATCTTTTGAAAAAAAAGAGCTTCCTTGTTTAACACTATGACAAACCCGAAATGCAGCAGATGTGGCCTGCACTAGCAAATGACAGTAAAGAATATGTAACAATCCATTCCTACCTCTTCAGCTGGAAGAATTTTAATATGTGTCTCTGCTCAGTACTAGAGATATGTTCATTAATTAATTGTCAAAGAGAACAGGATAAATAAGATACAGATCTTAACCTCAAGGAACTACTACGCAGAGCTGTGTTGTCCAATATGGTAACCACTAGTCATTTGTGGCTACTGAGCAACCAATATATGTCTAGCTCAAGTGAAGTGTGCTTTTTTTTTTAAGATTTTACTTATTTATTTGACAGGGAGAGACACAGCAAGATAGGGAACACAAGCAGGGGGAGTGGGAGAGGGAGAAGCAGGCTTCCCGCTGAGCAGGGACCCGATGCTGTGGCACTCGATCCCGGGACACTGGGATCCTGACCTGAGACGAAGGCAGACGCTTAACGACTGAACCACCGAGGCGCCCCCCAAATGAAGTGTGCTTTAAGTGTAAAATAAACACTGTATTTCAAAGACTTAGTCCAAAAGAAAGAAGAACATAAAATATCACATTCGTAATTTTTATATTGACTACATGTTCAAGTGACAATGTTTTGGATAGGTTGAGTTACATAAAATGTTGCATTAAAATTAATTGCATTTTTTGTTTTGTTTTTTATAAAAATATGGATACTAGAAAAATATAAATTACATCCATGGCTTACATGATATTTCTGCTTTTTTTTAAAGATTTTATTTATTTATTTGAGAGAGAGAGTGAGAGAGAGAGAGCACATGAGAGGGGGGAGGGTCAGAGGGAGAAGCAGACCCCCTGCTGAGCAGGGAGCCCGATGCGGGACTCGATCCCGGGACTCCAGGATCATGACCTGAGCCGAAGGCGGTCGCTTAACCAACTGAGCTACCCAGGCGCCCTACATGATATTTCTGTAGGAATGTGCTGATCTAGAAGAATTATCAAGTGGTCTACCATGAACTACAACATGAGACAAAATTCCACAAATGCTAGCTCTCAGGAGTTAAACTATTTCTGATTTCTTGAAGAGGAAGTGATTAACTTGGACATTGTGCACCTCTCACCAATTTACTTGTCAAAACAAATTAAATTTCATTCACCAGTTAAAGCAAGTCATATAATCTCACCAAGTCTGTTTCCTAATTTAAAGGGAACAAGTCCAGTATTAAGGATTAGTGATGTGGTGATAACAGTTTAAACCATATGAAAGGGATGCCTGGGTGGCTCAGTCGGTTTAGTGTCTGCCTTTGGCTCAGGTCATGATCCCAGGTTCCTGGGATCGAGTCCCGCATCGGGCTCCCTGCTCAATAGGGAGCCTGCTTCTCCCTCTCCCTTTGCCCCTCTCCCCCTGCTTGTGCTCTCTCTCTCTGACAAATAAATAAAATCTTGTAAAAAACAAAACAAAATAAACCATATGAAGGGCACAGGAGAATCTGTTGCTGGTCTCTCTACTTCTGTGTGTGTTTTAAAACCTAACTAAAAACTAAAAAGAAGCAAACAAACTCCCCCTTGCCCCCACACACAAAAAAACTAACAAACACCAAAGCAAAATAAAACAGCAACTAAAAAACCCCAGTTGAATACTAACTATGATCCTATGATCCCCAGTTATATTGGTATAAAAATCCCAGCCCACATTCTCCTCAACGACTGAGAATGAACTGAAAGATCACAGATGACCTGCCCATATTAGCTGGTAAGGATAGAGTATTTGCTGTGTTCCTGGAGCAGTTCTAAGTGTTTTCTACACATTAACGTTTTTGGGCTTCACAAGGCAATTTGCAAGGTAATATCCCATCCCCATCTCCCAGGGAGAAAACTCAGGGTCATAGAGCAGGAAAATAACTCAAGATACCATAGCTTGGGCCTTATAAAGCCAGGACTCAAACCAGGAGAAATGGCCTTAGTACTTGTACCTTGACTGCTATGCTGGACCATCCACATAGTTTCTGTTTGCCAGAATCCTCATCATCACCATCATCTTCTATAAGCAAGGTCTAATTATTGCATCTCTTTTAATTTCAAAAAATTAAGAAATGTATTATGTGAAATTACCTTTCCCAAATGTCATGCCCCACAAATAACTGGTCTGAATGTGGTGCATATTTTTTCAGACGTTTTTATATTTACGCATAGCTTATATCTCCGTGTTTATAGGTGCCAGGCAGAGTTCTAAGTGCTTTTCAGATATTAGCACATTGAATCCTCACAACTGAATCCTTGATTCCAGGAGGAAGTTCAGAGACTATTTCAAAACTGAGCAGTCAGTGTGAATATGGCTGTAAGCATTCTGTACTTGGGCTCATGTGCTGCACTCCAGCCCTGGTTGACTCCCTCTGGCTGTGGTCCACAGGGAAAGGTGGGGGCAGGGAGGGCTCCCAGAGCCCCTAGGCGCCAAGCAGCCCAGTGTCCTCAGCTTTAGTTCCCTGATTTCAGGAGTTTCCTTCCAAGCAGTGACAATGGCTTAAATAAATAACTCACCAAGTGTTCTGGGAGAAGCATCTGACCAGTGACAAAGAGGTTCTCCTTGATCTCAATTTATTCAGGCCCCTCCAAGCCCTGAAGTCTCCATCTCACCTTGGACTCTGTCCTTGGTGTGGCTAGTCCGGTTTTAGGAAAGGTTCTTGCTAAAGCAGAATCCTGCTGGTCAGGTGAGTGAAAATCTCCCACCCTTGATGTATAATTTAGTTCTTTATTCCCCACCCTCAATATCGCATCACCTTGGCTTGTGAAGGGTTGCAGAATATATCGACCCCAAAATACGGCTCTTTGGCCTAAGGATTACTTTAAGTTAATTATTTTCGAGAAACAGAAGACACAGGAAAGAGAAGCTCTGAAAATTGAGAATTAGTTACCCCTTTTTAAGGGGAATTTACAGTTATAAATAAAATCTCCATGTGTGAGGGTGTCTCCCTCTCTGTACCAAGAAGAGAAGGATGGTAAGTATAACTTTGGTTTAGAAGAAAGAGGATAAAAAATAATTAAAAAAAAAAGAGTTTAATACTGCCAGGAATATTTACTACTTGTCTCGGCTGAAATCTGATGTTATTTGAAAGAATTTTTTTTAAAGATTTATTTATTTGAGAGAGACAGAGAGAGTGTGCGAGCAGGGGGAGGGGCAGAGGGAGCCCGGGAAAGAGAATCTCAAGCAGATTCCCCACTGAGAGCAAAACCCGATGTCGGGCTCGATATCACAATCCTGAGATCATGACCTGAGCCTAAATCAAGAGCAAGTCCCTTAACCGACTGAGGCACCCGGGTGCCCCTGAAAGAATTTTTTTTTTAAGAGTTCTATGATCAGAAAAGTTGGCCTAATTGGACGTTGATACTCAGAACCTGATAGGAGCTTCTTTTTAAAACCTGTTTTATTTGATCCTGTTCCTCACGTGGGAACTTCTCTGTCAACTAAAACACCCTTCGCAAACTCCTGCTGATCTATGCTCCATCGACTCTGTCCACATCCTTCGTGTTGGCATGGTGTCGTTGAAGATTTCCTCGGCTTCTTTTGGAAATTTAATATCCCCCCAAACTGGCTTCTGCTTTTCTTTTCTCCTCATGCCCCCTTCGATCTTACAGTCTCCTAGAATCCTTGATCTGTCCCCTTCCAGCCCTCACCTCCTTCATCCCTCTGTCCATCCCTTCCAGATGTTTCCCTCCCCTCTTCAGCCCCTCAGCTCCCTTTAGCCACTGGACCTTCTGGCCCCTTATCTTCTACCAGGGGTTCTCCAGGAGCACAGGGACCTCCAGAAGGAATTACCTGGGGCTGAAAAGAAAAAAGGAGCTCTTTGGAAGCTAGGCAAATGAAAAATCTTTAAAGTTCCTCCATAAATATTAGTAAAAGGCTTTGGCCATCTGAGCAGGTGTTCTGAACAAAAGATTTATAACAACCATGTTTCAGTTTCGAAAAGGAAAGAAAACGTTTTTTTTTATTATAGAAACCTAATAGAAACAGAAGAAGAAGGGAATCTCTACACACAGATGAGGGTAATAGTAGGCAATAAATGAGAATAAGGCAAAGTTACATCAAATCGGGTGCTTACAACATCCAACCTTATCAGCTGGGGAAGCCCCGTGGAGACAGCCAGGCTGGAGCCCCCATTGAGAGGTCTGGGCAGAGCGTCCTCCCCTCAGGTGAGACTTCCAACCGACCATCCCTATAAGGGCCATATTTATAGAGCAAATGACAGGGTTTGAAGATAAACGTTTGTTTGCCTACATGCAGTTTGGAGCTAGCTGCGTTTTTATGTTATCATGTTTTTATATTTTTAAGGAGCCTGGGCTATGTGTGTCTGCCTCCCCTCCCAGATTCCATTCTGGGGGGCCAGTCCAGCCTGGAGCAGGAGGGGATGTGAGACAACATTTGTAGCTCTTGGGTCCAGAACAGAAAGACCAGTTCTGACCTGGAGGCAAGATTATATTTCAAATAACCAGGCTCCCAAGGTCATTCACACAGCACGAGCCTCACAAACATCATTCCTTAGCCTGCCTGTGTGTATATGCAGATCCAGGTGGTTGGTTCTGCAGGACACATCATAAAAACATCTACCATACAGAACAGCAGGTAACCTTAACACACTCCATCTGCCAGAAACACAGTGTGGATTCAATTGTTCTTTTATTTTTTAATTAAAAAAAACAGACTTTATTTATTTGAGAGAGAGAGTGAGTATGGGGGGGGGGAGGGGAAGAGGGAGAGAGAAAGAAAGAAGCAGACTCCCTGCAGAGCAGGGAGCCCAATGTAGGACTCGATCCCGGGACCCTGGGATCATGACCTGAGCCAAAGGCAGATGCTTAACCCACTGAGCCACCCATGTGCCCCCCAACTATTCTTTTATAAACCGATGAATTTTGTAGTATCGTACCTGTCTCATGGCTAAAATTTTAGGATGAAAGCTATAAGATCTCTTTTTGTGCCTGTCTGTGTGGTTTATATATATTTCTATATGTATGGTATTTTTCTGCCTCTGGATGGTATTACTGGTTCTTGTCTGTTTTGTTTTCCGGAGTTAAGGAAACATTTTTTTTTCTCTTTTCTCTCAAGCTGTTTATAACTTACCTGAAGTTGGCAAATTACACCTCTGCAAATAGAAACAGAAAGTAGAAAAGTGGTTGCCAGGGGCCGCAGGGAGAGGTCGGTAAAAGGGTATGAACTTTCAGTTTTAAGATGAACTGAAGATCTAATAAAAAACGTGGTGGGTCTAGTCGATAACACTGTACGGGACAATTGAAATTTGCCAAGAGAGTAGAACTTAAACGTTCTCACACCCAAAAAAGGTAACTATGTCAGGTGATTCACTGGATGGAGGAATCTTCAGGATGTGTGTATGTATCAAACCATCCCCTGTATACTTTAAATGCCTTATGATGTGTCAGTTATACCTCAGTAAAGCTGAACACAAAATCACAAGACAATCTTACCAATGGGGGGAAACACTGACTTAAATCTGCATAGCAAACTTTGCCCTTATTTACTGTGCTTTCCCTGGTAACCTCCCAGGACTGGCCTCCTCCTTCCCCTTTCCCTATTAAGATAGTATTTAATCCTGAATTCTAAGCTGCCCCCCACCCCCAGGGAGTTAATCCTTTTCCACCCCCCCCAGGTATCTCCCATGTATGCATGAGGTATACATGTTAATACATCTGTTTATTTTTCTCTCTTTTATTACAGGGACCTCAGTCAAAAACTCAGAACGGTAGAGGAAAATTATTTTTCCTTCACTGTACCAGCCTTTGGCAAGAACCCTAAGTTGGCTTAGCCAGAATCCCCCCTTGCCCTTGATGTCCCTCTGGGTAATCTCCCCCTCACTGACCTCCCTGCTGTTGTTCCCTGGCTATGAATCCCCACTTGTCCCTGCTCTATTGGGACGGGAGCCAGGTCTACACTCGGGGCTCCTGTTCTCCTATTGCGGTAGTTCCTGAATCAAATTTGCCATCATTGCTTTACCCTCTGTCTGATTCTGGTTTTCTCCGACACCAATGACAGCTCGCTTTCCTTCTCACCAAGATCCGCTAACCATCTCTTTTTTTTCCTGAATTTACTTATTTGACTCCTTTTATTTCCTCTCACTCATTCAGCAAATATTGTCCACTGGGAGGAAGAGAAGCAATACCTCCGAAGGAAGGTAGTGCGGCCCAGGAAGGGGGATGGTGGGCACACCAAATAATACGAGCCCTCGATGCTCGCTCTTCCTTAAGCAGGTCACACTCTTGTCCTTGTCTCTCTTCATCACAGTGCGTCCACTCTAGTGTCTCTTATTTTTCCCATATCGTACGAGTTCCTCTTTCATCAAAATTCTTGGTAATGGGGGAAGTTGGCTTGTGTCAGACCAGAAAGCGAATTACGGCCAGTTTGTAAAAACGCTAAAGGAGCTTTAGTTTTTGTCCTTGGAGCAACGGGGAGCTATTGACTGAGACACTCTGACAAGGGAAAGGTGTGGTCTCATTTCTGCTTCAGTCACGAAGTCATTCAACAAACATCACGTGCCCCTGGGTTCCAGGCCTTGTTCTAAGCGCTGGGATTCCTTCAGCGAAGGGACGAAAATCTGTGCTTTCTTGGAACACCCATTCCGGTGGGTGGTGGAGAGAAGCAATACGCCGCTTGTATAAAGTAGTAAATTGTGTTTTAGAGGATGACGCTTACTATGGGGAAAATAAGGAAGGAAGCACATAGAAGGTGTTGGGCTGTGTTGGGCTGAGCTGTGGTTCAAAATAGGGAGGTCAGGAAAGGGTTCACAGATGACGCTTGAATGAAGATTCGCGGTTGTGGAGGGATCGAGCCACACTGATACCTGCGAATATCAGGCACTTAGGCAGAAGGAGCAGAAGCGAAGGCCCTGCTGTGGCCACATGTCTGAACGATTCAGCGGTGGCTAGGAGGCCAGGCAGGCAGGATCCCTGAGGGGAGGGGAGAGGCCATTTCACAGACTGTGGCTGAGGACGTCAACGAAATATAAATCACCAGGAAGGAAAGCATCGTATCTGTCAATGGATGAAGCTCCTCTATATCCAAAATATACCACACTATATTCTTCTTCTAAAAGTCAGACTGTCTCTGGGGCTCAGATGCGTCTGGGCGGATGGCATGGGGGCTTCCAGAAGTCCATTTGTGGGAGGAACTGTCAGATAACAAAGGAGTACTTGGAAGTGGAGAAGAATGAAATGGTCATCATGTCTAGTGAAGGCTGGTCTCTGTGTGCACATGCGTGCGTGCCTGTGTGAAGGCCCAACTTCCTGGCTGGTCCACAACCATGGCAAGTGCTGTCCTTTGTTCTAGTGTAATTATTAATAGCATCCCTCTCCGTTAGAGGGGGCCCCAGGGAGAGAGAGCGCTGTGAGACACAGAGTCATGACTAGCATTGTGGGAGGACTCAACTTTCAAAAAGTGACCTAGCCACAGCAGAGCTGAAGATTCTCAGTGAAGGTGGCCATCAAAGGCAATGATGGGACAAAATCAAACTGCCCTGCAGAAAGGACCGGTCCAAGTCATTTAGGGTCCTAGCAGTACACAGACAACACACTCAGATTAAGATACTGTGAGGTGCGTTGAAGAAGGGACCCTTTACGAGGGCAGTGAGAGTTTGCAGAGCACCCCAAGGCTTGAAGGGATGAGCAGATGGAGTGGGCTATAGGGATCTGGAGGGAAAGGGTCCCATGGAGAGGCCACCTGGAAAGGAGCAGTGCCCTCTGTCAATGAATCCAGCAGGAGTGAGGCAACCCAGCAGGGAGGGAGACAGCTGGGGAAATGCTATGGTCTGAATGTTTCTATGTGCCACCCCAAATGGATATCCTGAAATCCTAACTCCCAAAGAGAGTGGTATTGGGATGTGGGCCTGTGAGAGGTGCTTCAGTCATGAGGGTGGGGCCTTATGAATGGGTCTGGTATCTTGTAAAAGAGATTCCTCAGAGATCTCTCACCCCTTCCATCATGTGAGCACACAGCAAGGAGGCACTATCTATGAACCAGGAGGAGGGCCCTCCTCAGAACATGACCATGCTGGCGCCTTGATCTGGGACTTCGGGAAAGGAATTTCGGTTGTTTCTAAGCCATCCAGTCTTTGGTATTTTGTGATAGCAGCCCTGAGGGACCCACTGTCTTTCCTCCGTCTGGGAGAGACTGCTGGGTCAGAGGGCCAGATGAAGAAAGGTGAAGAATCTAGAAGGCCAGGGACGCCTGGCTGGCTCAGTTGGTAGAGCACGTGACTCTTGATCTTAGGGTCATGAGTTTGAGCTCCACATTGGGTATAGAGATTACTTAAAAAAAAAAAAAAAAAAAGAATCTAGAAGGCTGAATGGAAGGTGTCCAGCCTGCAGCTCTTCAGCCTAGTCCCCAGCGGTGATGGAGCGGAAAAGGAAAATCGTGATGGATGCCACAGGGCTGTGTGAGCAGAGATGAAACATTCTCTATGAGGACCTGCAGATATAATGAAGGAGGGCTCTTTGGAAGGGGCTGATGCTCTGCCAGACAGCTGGAGGTTTCAAAAGCCACTGAAATGGAGTTTTTTGGAATCACTGTGACCCCATCAGGAAGGGCCTGAAGGGACCCAGGGAAATGGGGATGTTTATCTGGGAAACATTTCTGAATTTCCAAATAGTCTTCTCTTGGGCATATACATATTCATAGGTGCTCCTCTCTCTGGACATAATGATAAATTTTTGCACTTCCTGTCTGGAGGCTTTGTTCTCAGGGCCCCTTGAGCGGCTGCAGAAGAGTCAAGGCGGAGCGGAAGGATGCTGTCATTAGCTTTGTGTGGTTTTGAATCACATGAAGAAAACAGAAAGGATGCAGCTGTACATACACTGGGTGCGGTTGATTTCTCAACTGGAGGAGTTTTGATAAGCATGCCTGATAAGATGTGAAACCCGGGCCGTCCCCAATTGTTCTTTTTTGTAATATACATAGGTACTTTGTCTTATTTTTTTAAAGATTTTATTTATTTATTTGAAAGAGAGAGAGAGAACACACAAGTGGGCAGAGGGGCAGAGGCAGAGGGAGAAGCAGACTCCCCGCCAAGCTGGGAGCCTGAAGCAGGGCTCGATCCCAGGACCCTGGGATCAGGACCTGAGCCGAAGGCAGACGCTTAACTGACTGAGCCACCCAAGCACGCCGGTTATCTTTATTTTAGATGATACTTGGTGATTTCTATATTACTTCTGAAAAAGCCATATATACACATGGTTCAAAACTGAAAAAAATACATAAAGTTCCTTTGCCACTCTGCCATCTTTCTGTTCCCCACTCTTTACAATGATAACCACTTCTTTCTTTGCAGAGATACGGCACTTACAAATAAATATTATGACCTCCCCTATCTTTCCTTACACAAGAGGGAGCATTCAATACACAATACTTTGTATCTTGCTCTTTTTCTACTTACTGATATATCCTAGAGATTGCTTGTATCAACACATAGAGAGATTCTCCCTTTTTGTTATAGCTACATACTATTCTGCGGGAAAGATGTTACATAATTGATTTAACCCATCCCCTGTCTAAAAATTCAATGCCCGCTGCATTCAGTTTCCAAATCTGTGAAATGAGTGTAGTAGTAGTACCTACTCAGGGGTGGGGCTGTTTTTAGGATTTAATAACATGGTACATCTAAGAGCCCAGTGGTGTGTTTGGCCCCTGCTTAATGCTCAGTTAATACTTCATCTTCCCCCTTCCTTTTCTTCCTCTTTCCCTTCTCTGCTTCCCTTTATATTTTTTTAATTTTATTTATTTATTTGAGAGAGAGAGTGAGCAAGAGAGAATGCACACGTACAGGGGCAGAGGCAGAGGGAGACGCACACGCAGACGCAGACTCCCCGCTGAGCAAGGAGCCCAACGCGGCACTCGTTCTCAGGACCCTGAGATCATGACCTGAGCTGAGGGCAGACGCTTAACTGACTGAGCCACCCAGGCGCCCCACCCCTACCTCCTTTTAATCCTCCTTTTTTCCTTTTTCCTTCCCTCATTCTCCTCCTCTTAAGCGCCGGGAAAAGCAGCATAAGAACAGTTCTGCCTATGGAAACAATTTTCCTTGTTTCCAGGTCCAGGAGGAGTTATGGGGAACAGTGCCAAAAAGCCACCATGGTGTTGGATAGTGCCATAAACTAATACTTGCTAAATACACCTTTCTCCTTGTCTCTTTTTTCCCCTTGGTTTTTTCCCCAGTGGCATCAAATATGAAATGGGCTGTCTTCATATCAGATCCAGGAGAAGTGGGAAAGAGCAGCACTAGAGAATGTAAGCTCCATGGGGGCAGGAATCTTATTTTTTTTTAATTTTAAAAAAAAATTTATTTATTTATTTGAGAGAGAGAGTGAGTGAGAGAGAGAGAGAGAGAGCATGAGTGGGGGCGCGGGGGAGCCAGGTTGGGCAGAGGGAGAGAGAGAAGCAGACTCCTCGCTGAGCAGGGAGCCTGATGTGGGACTCAATCCCAGGACCCCGGGATCATGACCTGAGCTGAAGGCAGATACTTAACCAACTGAGCCACCCAGGTGCCCCCAGGGCAGGAACTTTTTTTCTATTGAGATATAATTCATGTACCATAAAATTCATCCTTTTAAAGTATATGATTCAATGGTTTTTGGTACATTCAGTTTTGCAACTACCTCACAATCCAAATTTAGGACATTTGAATCAACCCCAAAAGAAACCCCATATGCATTGGTCCTCAATCCTCATTCCCCAAACTTGCAGCCCTAGGCAACCAGTAATCTACTTTCTATCTCGATAGATTTGTCAGTTCTAGGCATTTCATATAAATGGAACTATACAATATATGGTCTTTTGTGACTGAGCTTTTTCACTTAGCATAATGTGTGCTAATTATTAATTTTAATATTAACAATGAATTATTAACCAACAATAAATTATTAATAAATCCAACCAACCAAATATCAACCATCTATTAATCAATTTAATTATTAATAATAAATGGTCAATTGATAACAGGTTAGTAATTAATTAAATAATTATACTCTAATATAATTAATAAGTTATTCATCAAATATTATTACATTATTAATATTAATGACATTTGCTTCTGAGTGATGAAGTCATGGGTAATGTAATTTTCTTCTTCATACTCTTAGCTTTCTTTTTTTTTATTTTAGAGAGAGAGAAAGTGTGTGCAGGATTGGGGTGGGGTGGGGTGTGGTGGGATGGGGTGGGGGAGGGTGGAGGGGAAGAGGGAGGGGGAGAGTCTTAAGCAGATTCCCCACTCAGGGGAGAGCCAATCTCCAATCTCCATCTCATGACCCTGAGATCATGACCTGAGCCTAAATCAAGAGTTAGACACTTAACCAACTGAGCCACCCAGGTGCCCCTATACTCTTAATTTTCAAAATTACATCTGAGCATGTGATTGTTATTAAAACTTGAAAAAATTATGTGTACAGCTGTCACTTTGCAAGATAGGATATCTTTCTAAAATAAATGTTTGGATTTTACTTTGACTACTAATTACTTGGTAAAATTAGCAGAATTTTAAAACTCTTTAGGTTGAAAAAATTTAGTTTCAGAAAACACAACAAAATAACCAAAATGTCCTTTAGTAAGTGAATGGATAAGTAAACTTTAGTACACCCAGATAATGGAGTATTATCCAGTGCTAAAAAGAAAGGAGTTATTAAGCTGTGAAAAGACATGGTGGAAACTTAGATACATATTACTAAGTGAAAGAAGCCAATCTGAAAGGCTACTCATTGTCGAATTCTAACTATATGACGTTCTGGAAAAGGCAAAATCAGGGAGACAGTATAAAGATCAGTGGTTGCCAGAAGTTAGGGGGGAAGGAGGGATAAACAGAGGGGCATGGAGGATTTTTTCAGCAGCGAAGCTATTCTATGTGATACTGTAATGGTGGATATATATTACATTTGTCAAAATCCATGCAATGTACAACACTAAGGGCGAACTTTAAGTAACGTATGGGCTTTGGGTGATCACGATGTGTCGATGTCAGTGCATCTGTTGTAACCAGTGTACCAGTTTGTTGGGGGGTGTTGATAGTGGAGAAGCTGTGCTTGTTGGGGGGGAAGTGAGCATATGGGCACTTTGTATTTTCTACTTAATTTTGCTGTGAACCTAAAACTGCTCTAAAAAGTTAAGTTCATTAAAAAAAACAAATAAAAATATAAGAGTCAGTGAATGATATTCAGCACCCTTACTTTCAACGAATTGCATTTGAGGCTTTGAGCTTTTCATTTGTTTTGTTTTCAGTCTGTCCCGAAGAACATTGCATAGTTGCCTCTCAGATATTCAAGAATGCGTTCCTCCTCCCAGCTGAGATACTTGACCTTTAGCCTCTTCGTGTTGGAATTTAAGAATGGAGAACACAAGTGTTCCAGGAAATCAAGTAAACATCTTATAAGAAAATCTGTTGAGAAATTTCTGGCATGAATTTTGGGGTGCTCTGGGTGGTTTGATAAGCATATGTGACTAATCTATAAACTGCCCAAGTTGTTAGGAGTAGGCTACATCTGACATCAGTGTGCTTTTCTTGTTGTTTGTGAAATTTGGCATCTTTTCACTCTTTTTCTGGTGAGATTTCCTGACTTTCCTCTGGGGAACTTCCCTTGCTCTGCTCTCCGCTCAAATGGGGCTCCATTCCCACTCAGGTCAGGCAGCAGGAGACTCAGACATAATCTAATATGAGCACAGCAAGCCACAGGCAGCAGTGATTACCTCAGAGCTAAAGGCACAGATTTTCTTTCTTTCTCTTTCTTTTTTATTTTAGTTTTTTTTTAATTAACATACAATGTATTATTTGTTTCAGAGGTACAGGTCTGTGATTCATCAGTCTTGCACAATTCACAGCACTCACCATAGCACATACCCTCCCCAATGCCCATAACCCATCCCTCCCACCCCCCTCCACTCCAGCAACCCTCAGTTTGTTTCCTGAGATTAAGAGTCTCTTATGGTTTGTCTTTCTCTCCGGTTTCGTCTTGTTTCGTTTTTCCCTCCCTTCCCCTCTGATCCTCTGTCTTGTTTCTCAAATTCCTCATATCAGTGAGATCATATGATACTTGTCTTTCTCTGATTGATTTATTTCACTCAGCATAATACCTTCTAGTTCCATCCACGTCGTTGCAAATGGCAAGATTTCATTTTTTGATGGCTGCATAATATTCCATTGTGTGTGTGTGTGTGTGTGTGTGTGTGTGTGTGTGTGTGTGTGTGTGTATATACCATCTCTTCTTTATCCATTCATCTGTTGATGGACATCTAGGCTCTCTCCATAGTCTGGCTATTGTGGACATTGCTGCTATAAACATTGGGGTGCAGGTGCCCCTTCGGATCCCTACATTTGTAACTTTGGCATATATACCAGTAGAAGGCACAGATTTTCTTAAGTGACTGGCGTGATGTGGGGGGTGTGTGTTGGCTTGGCTAACAGGCAGCCGGTGTAGAGGAGCATGCGTTCTGGAACCCACTGTGCAGGTTTAAATCCCAGCTCCCCAGTCCCACTACCTACTAGCTGGTCACCCTGGGTAAGTCACTCATCCTCTCTGGGCCTCAGTTTTACCCTGTAAATTGGGACCACGTATACTCCCTCCCTTGTGGCACTATTATTGGGATTAATGAGTATTATCTGTAAGACCCCGCACAGTCTTTGCCTCCTCATTTTCACCTGGGTGTGTAGTAGGCATCTCAGATTTAACATGCCCCAAATAAATTCTCTTTCATTGTCTCTTCTTCAGCTCAGTCAATGATAACTCCTTCCTTCCAGTTGTCTCAAGTCCACATCCTTGGAGTTGCCTTTGACCTCTCTTATTGTCTCTTTGTAAACAAATTCTCCCAGTTCTACCTTCAAAATATATCCAGAATTCAAGCACATCCGCAGATGCCAACCTGGTCCAAGGCACTGTCATCTCTTGTCTGGATTATGGTGTCATTGCCTCCTGAGTGGTCTCCCTGCTTCTGCCCTTGCCCCACTTCAGTTTCTTCTCAACAAGGAGCCAGAGCGAGCCTGATAAAATGCAAGTCCGAAAATGTCGTCTCCCGCTGCCCCTGTATGCATGCTGCTGCATCTCTGTCCTCAGCTCCTTCTTCTTTCCTCATTGATCCTTCTGCGCAGCGCATCCCTTCTTTGACCTTTGCTCCTCTCTCAGCACACTCTTTATTTTTTCAACACTTCCTCTTTTTCTCCCTCCCTGCTGGAACTGTGTCCCTGGACGTCAGTTACCTTGACTTCCTCCGACCCTTACTCAGACGCCATTTTCTCAGTGAGAATACCCTGGCCCTCCACCCGATGTTGTAACCTGCCCCCCACTCCTTCTCCCGTTCCCTCCTGTTTAGTTTCTTAGCTCTCATCACCACCTGAAATACACTATGATTTACTTTTTTTATCTTGTCTATTACAGGTCTGTATCCCCCACCCCCTATTCAGCTCTGTAAGGACTGAATTTTTTTAAAGTTTATTCATTTTATGTAGTAATCTCTATACCCAAGGTGGGACTCAAACCCACGACCTTGAGATGAAGAGTCACTCTTCCAGCTGAGCCAGATGGTGCCCCAGGACTGAATTTTTGTAAACCATTGCATCTCTGTACCTAAAACAGCCCATGCAACACAGAAGGTGCTTCGTGAATGTGTAATGCATGGATGGAAGAACAAGTGAAAGAAAGAAAAAGATTAGCGTTAAAGTCTAATATTCATCAACACACAGTTTTGCAGGGTCTACTAGGTACCGGGGACTTGTTAGTCATTGGAATCATACTCAAGAGAAAGACTGTTTCAGAGTCCATTTACAGTCTGTGTAGAGCAAAATGAGATGAGGAAAATATTCAAATCCAAAAATAAAATCAGGAAGTATAGGGTGTACAAAAACTTTAGGAAGGACAACAATGAGAAAGCCTATAGAAGATGCCCAAGGTGTGGGGTATCTAAGCTGTCCCCAGGAAGTTCAGGAAACGCAAGTAAAGGTGAAGAGGTGAAGGGTGAGGACGGGGTAGGTTGGAGAGAGCCAAGAAGTCATTGACTCTGTGAGGCTGAGGTTAGCCGGAACTGAGGGAGTGGCTGAGAAGTTGACTTCTCCTGCACTCAAACCTTTACCCAGATTAACTAAACAAACAAGCCAGTGACTACCAGTGACATCCAAGTGAATGAAAAGCATTTCAAGGCATTCTGCAAAGTCCTACTAATTCTTGTGTCATTGAAAATGTGGAATAAAGAGTGAATACAAGATTCAGCTCTGCTCAGTTTCTGGATGTAGGAGAAATCATGCAGCTTTCCTTTTCACAAGACTACTAGAAAAATACAGATCATAGGCTACATCAATGAGTGTGCTTTTCTGTTGTTTTTGATATTCAGCATCTATTCACTCTTTTTCTGGTGAAAGTTCTTTAATTTGAGGAAGTACAAAACATCTTGAGACGATAAACACCTTTCTAGGAGAACAGGTCCACTCCAAGCTTTTCAGTGATGCTCAGAGCCTCATGGCTGTCACCGACCCATGCCCAAGACATGTTTCCAGAAGTTCCCACTGTAGATCACAAATCCTTGTCCAGAACAGGTTGAGTCTGCCAAGTCTGAGCCAGCTCATAGTGGGTGTCTATTAACTGTCTGTTGTCTAATCACGTAGAGGTAGTGTTCGCTGGACAGACTTGAAATGAGATTGTCTGGGTTCAAAACCCTTCTTGACTAACTTAATTTTGCCCAAACTGCTTAGCTTTGTAAGCCTCTGGTTCCTTGTTTGTAATACAGAAATGATAAAATAGTTCTATGATGGCGATGTTGCAGGGAATTTGTCAAATACTTTGTCAAACACTCAGTGATATTAGCAATTACTGTTGGAGGAAAAAGAAGAATTACGTAATTAATCGTAGCCTCTCCTCTCTTTCCCCCTCAACACCGTGCTTCACTACTCAGCAGATGAACAACAGATGCTGACGGATGGGTTTTAGCTGGTGAATCTGTTGAAGACCCTGGACCTATCAGTTTCTCCGTCTCTGGTGGGTGATCAGTCTGTTGTCACTGGGTTCGCACTGTGGGAGAGAGAGTTCTACAGGCATTGCTTGAGTGCCAACTGCATACCAGGCATTGTTCTGATGGTAGAGGCTCAGTGGTGGAGAGCGTTGGGGATTGGCCCTGCTCTCATGGAGCTGACCTTCTGGCGGGAAGTGTGAGGAGAGGAAGAAGCACCATTACTAAGAGGCTGTGTCAGGGCTGTTCTTAACAGGTTCTTACAGGCAGCCTGAGACACAGGGAGATTACAGGATAAGATACTCAGCTCAAAGGTACCAATGGGTACAGAGTTGGGATTTGAGCCCAGCTCAATGTTTTGGGAGAGGAGACATGGTCTGGCAGGAACCATGTATGTACAGTGAAGTGGAAAGAGCAGAAGTTTAAAAATGTATATATGTATATATGAAGTATTAAATAGTATAGAGTATAACTAATTTTAAGGCCATCAAAGATTAGAATAAAGTCTGGAAGGAAAGATACCAAATTGTTAGGTAGTTGGGTTAGGGTTTTGGAATAGGGGGCAGGGGCATTTTTCTTCTTTTCTCTTTCCAATTTGTAAAATGTGATTGTATTACTTGAATGATTTAAAAATGGCTAAGGAAGTTGACCAAGGAAAGAAGGGAGCTTGAAACCCACATGCTAGGACCCACACTTCCATGGACCAGCTATGTGGCACAGAGGTAGTCACTCCTCTGGTGCCCCAGATGTCCCAGTATCTACCCTGCAGTGCTCCCTACAGTTCTGTTTGAATGCCTTTCCCCGCTTTTTGCTTGCCTTCAACAGCCTGATCTAGTGTCACTGTTTTTTCAAAGGCTCCCTAGAATCTACTGACTCCTTGCGATCTCTCTAGTTTGTACACAGCCGTCCCAGTAGCAGTCAAGCGATCCCCACTTATCCACAGTTTTACTTTCCATAGCTTCAATTACCAGTGGCCAACCATGGTCTGGAGGCAGATGCTCCTCCTTCTGACAGATTGCCCGAAGGTCAATAGTAGACTAGGGCTATGTCACAATACCTGCACCATTCACCTCTCTTCATCTCTGATCTCGCAGGCCTTTTATCATCTGATATCATCATCACAAGAAGAAGGGTAAGTTCGGGCGCCTGGGTGGCTCAGTTGGTTAAGCAACTGCCTTCGGCTCAGGTCATGATCCTGGAGTCCCGGGATCGAGTCCCACATCGGGCTCCCTGTTCAGCAGGGAGTCTGCTTCTCCCTCTGACCCTCTTCCCTCTCGTGCTCTCTGGCTCTCATTCTCTCTCTCAAATAAATAAATAAAATCTTTAAAAAAAAAAAAAGAAGGGTAAGTTCAGTATAATAAGATATTTTGAGAGAGAGAGATCACATTCACATGACTTTAATTACAGTATATCATTATAATTGTTCTATTTTATTATTAATTATTGTTGTTAATCTCTTACTGTGCCTAATATATAAATTAAACTTTATCATTAGGTCTGTATGTATAGGAACAAACATAGTATATATAGGGTTTGTTGCTAACAGCATCCACTGCGGGTTTTGGAAAGTATACCAAGGGGGGACCACTTAGCTGAGTGCCTGGGGCGCCAGACACAGATCAGGCTGTTGAAGGGCAAGCAAAGGGCCAGACACTCAGCTAAGTTCTCTGTATAGGTCACCTGTTTCAATCCTCAAAATAATTCAGTGATGCCCGCAAGTAATCTCCAGCCCACTCTACAGAAGAAGAACTTGTCCTCCAGAGAAGTTTTGTTACTTGCCCAAGTGGCAGAGCCCACTCAGGTCTACCTGACCAGAAAGGCTTGTCCTTACTGCTCTCCACAGAGATTTCTCAGGGTCGGTTTATTTCTGTGCCTTCAGCAAGCTACCATGGTGCTTGGCACGTGGTCACTAATATTGGTTGAATGAATGAATGGTTACTAATATTGGTTGAAAGAATGAATGTCAGAATATGCCATTTTTGGAGTTTCACTGCATTGTAACTATGCGCAAATAAGTCCACTGGGCTCAGTGAGGCGTCTGCTTGTCCCTCTCCCTCTCCCTCTGTCCCTCTCCCTGCTCATGCTCTCTCTGCTCTCTCTCAAATACGTATTTTTCATCCTGAATAAAAGTAATTTTAACACACACACACACACACAAAATACATAAAAAAAGTCTTTAAAAAAAAAGTGCAACTTGCCCCCAAATCATACCACACTTAGATGGTACACAGGGAGGGTGGTCACTTTGTTGCGCCTTTGTGATCTTCCCCAAGGGGATACCAGAATGTTTGACATCTGTAGCTGAACATCTTACTTGCAGAAAGAGAAATACAAAGTGAGAGCGTTCACAAACCAAATGATTTTGCAAGAGCAAAGGATTGCAGGGTCCTTTTAGAATTTATTTTCCAAGTGTTCATGACATTTAACAGAAGAGAAACTGAAAGGGCTCCCAAGTCCGTCTGATTCATAATTAGAAATTAAGACAAAGCAAATCTGAAAGTGTAACTTGTGGATGTGAAAAAAACCCTCATTCTCGGTCACTGTTGTGTAAGTGCCAACTGGTACAACCTCTGATTGAGAGTATCTAGCAAACTTCTAAATGTCTGGGCCCTTTGAGCCAGGAAACCTATTTTTAGGGGCATATGTATTTGAATATGTGAAAAAATTTGCTGACACAAGAATATTTATCCCAAAATTTAATGTCATAACAAAGGAATAGAAAATCTAAGTGCCCATTGATATAGGTCTAGTTAAACAAACTTTAGTAGGCTATACAGTGGAAAACTAGAAGTCATTTAATAGAATTAAGTAGAGCAATGTGTGATGGAGAATGTCTTCAACATATATCATGATGTGAAGGAAGCCAGGTGTGTACAACAGGGCATACAGGACGCTATAATTTTTATGAAATAGTGAAAACTTACTTCTCTCTATCTAAGTGTAAGTATGAATGATGCCTGCTCCTTACTATAGTAAGAGGAGAATCCGGGGAAGGAGAAAGAATGATTTTCTACACATATCACTTTGTTCTATTTGACTTTTAGCCCACGTATATTTATTGTATTTATTATAAAAAAACAAATACCCTTTCTAAAGGGGTTGTTTTATGGCAAGTCTTTGATGTTTTACAAGCCAGAATAATACCAGTCTGTTCAATTGAGTAAGGAATGGGTGCCAACCTCTGTTACACATTAGGTGATTTTGGACCTTGCACAATATTCAATATAGGAGAAAGTTCGTGCCCAGGAGCAAGGGGTGGAGAAAGACACAGCAAGATCAGAGAGCAGATAAATGAATCCCCAGCAAAACCAACATTTCTCATCCCATTTCCACATAATTTTGTTTAGATCTGGGATTGTGAGAACAAGTCTATGAATTCAGTTTGGAAAGCGTGGAATAATGGGTGCCAGAAATAAAACTTTGGTTGGTCATTCATTCATTTATTCATTCAACAACCACTTGTAGATGCCACATTGAGTGCTGTGATACTAAAAGAACAAACTTCAATTCCTGCTAACCTAGCCCCGAGAAAACTCCTAGTCTAGTTGGGAGAGGACATCTAGAAAAAAATTTTAGAGAATGTGTTCCAGGGCTGGGCTAGCCAGACCAGGGCTTCTGAGATCCGTATTGTCCTAGGAGATCTACTGGCCATCTGTGGTATTCTGCTAACAAAGTGTTCCATTTGGAGATCAAACCCAGTAGCTACATGGGATCAGGAAAGGCTTCTTTCCTGAGGATGTCACACAGAAGGAGATGTAACATAGGAGTTAGGAGGGGGCAAGGAATGACATCTCTGAAGGTCCCGTGCCAGGGAAGAGCTTAGGCTGGTTGGGGACAGAGAGACATCTAGCAGGTCTGGAGTGCTTTAGGGTTGTGGAGAGACGTGCAGTCTGGAGGAGTAGCTAGGGGCTTACATGTTTGCTTGCTATGTCTAGAGCAAGTGGAGAGGTGAGATAATCAGAATTATGTTTCAAGAGTTGCTTCTTTACAAAGACTGGTTTAAAAGGAAGCTCGTACCCTGTCTGTGGTGGGGAAAATGGATGGAGGAAGGAGGGAGGGTGGATTTGGAGAGAATGGTTGGAAGTTCTTTAGAGATGAGAAAGAGGGTAGACTTTCTCTTGGACTAAGCCAGTGGTAGTGGAGATGACCAAAGTGGATACTTAATACATAATTTTTAGGCAGAAGGAACCAACTTCTAGGCAGATGTGTGGGATGAGAGAGAGGGAAGGAGCACAGAAGACTCAGACATTCCTAGCTTGAGCAATGTGGGACAGGGATGTGGGTTCTTTTTACCAGATTGCAAAAGGTGAGAAAAGAAGGGTTCCCTGACTGGCTCCATCTGTACAGCATGACCCTTGATCTCAGGGTCATGAGTTCCAGCCCCACATTGGACACGGAGTTTACTAAAACAAGCGAACAAACAGAAAAGAAGCCAGTTTGAAGGAGGAAGATCAACAGTTGAGTTTTGGACGGAGTGATTTGTAAGTGGAGATGTTCCCTCCTCTAGCAGTATTCTGGTGAGATGGGTTCTCACCTTTTCAGTGTCTTGGATCCTCCTTCTGCCCAGAACTCCTTCTGCCCTCCCTCTGCCCTCCTTTTGAAGAGAAAACTCTTCAAAACAAGTCATCTCGCTGACCGATACCACATTCTCTTCATGCACACTCCCGTGAACCTGCACTTATTGGGCTTTGTCCTCCACATTCCTCTGAAACTGTTCTTGTCAAGAGTACCAGTAACTACGGGCGCCTGGGTGGCTCAGTTGGTTAAGCGGCTGCCTTCGGCTCAGGTCATGATCCTGGAGTCCCGGGATCGAGTCCTGCATTGGGCTCCCTGCTCAGCGAGGAACCTGCTTCTCCCTCTGACCGTCCCCCCTCTCATGTGCTCTCTCTCTCTCTCTCTCTCTCTCATTCTCACTCTCTCAAAATAAATAAATAAGTCTTTAAAAAAAAAAAAAGAGTACCAATAACTCCTTGTCTGGTCTCAGCCTCTTCTCTCAGGGCTCACTCTTGCCAGCTCCCCAGTTTGTGGGGGACTTTGGTGTGATGGTCCATTATTAAAATCCCATCTTTGCTTCTTTCCTTCCTTTTCTCTTACTCCATTGTACTTACCTGGTGTGACGGGCTGAATGGTGCCCCCCACCCCATTCATATGTTGAGGTCCTCACCCCCAGTACCTCAGAATGTGACCGGATTTGGAGACAGGGCCTTTAAAGAGGTAATTAAGGGGCACCTGGGTGGCTCAGATGGTTAAGTGTCTGCCTTCGGCTCAGGTCATGATCCCAGGGTCCTGGGATCGAGTCCCGCATCGGGCTCCCTGCTCAGTGGGGAGCCTGCTTCTCCCTCTGCCTCTCTCTCTCTCTGTCTCTCATGAATAAATAAATAAAATCTTTTTTAAAAAAATAAAGAGGTAATTAAGTTACAGTGAGGTCATTAGGGTGAGCCCTAACCTGATAAATCTGGTGTCCTTATAAGAAGAAATTGGAATGGAGAAGGGCACCTGGGTGGCTCAGTCAGTTCTGAGGTCAGATCAGATCATGATCTCATCTCAGATCATGATCTCAGGGTTGTGAGATCGAGGCCTGTGTCGGACTCTGCCCTGGGCATGGAGCCTGCTTAAGATTCTCTCTCTCTCCCACTTCCTCCGCCCCTCCCCCCACTAAACAAAATAAAAAGCATAAAGAAAGAGAAATTGGAATGGACACACAAAGGGAAGACCGTGTGAAGACACAGTGAAAAGGCAGCCATCTACAAGCCAAGAAGAGAAGCCTCGGAGGAAATCAGCCCCATGGGTATCTTGATGTCAGCTTCCAGAACGGGGAGACAATAAATTTCTGTTGGTTGAGCCACAACAGACTGTGTGGCTTTGTTATGTCAGCCCTGGCAAATCCAGCAAACCCCAACACCCTCAATCCCACGCTCTGCCCACTTTTGCCCTTTCTACTAGGCAGCAGGGAGTAGCCATCCAAAAGAGCACCCCCTCATTGACTGGCCTTTCTTTAAATTCCTGACCACTTCATGATACCCTGAGAACCTCTCTGGTTTCCCTACTCTGTCTACTCTGCTGGTCTCCTGCAATTCTACCAGCCCTCACCCACTCTCAGTAGGTGGATGACCTCATTCCACTGAGAAGCAGTCAAAAGAGGATGCCCCCACGTCACTGTCAGCCAACCCAATAACCTAACCCCAAAAGCCAGGGTCTCCGTCTTCCTTCTGTGAGGTAGCAGAGCTTCCACACACACGCCCCTGTGCCTCCTCAGTTCCACTCACCTACACGTGAGCTTCTTGCAAATTTTAAGCTTTTTCCAGCAATTTCCCCCTCTTCTGCATTATCAGCTGTTGCCCGTCTCTTGGGCTATCCACTCATCCTCGGAGAAAGGAGAGACTACACGGTGTCCTCTTGCTGCGTCCTCATTTCGCTACTCTTTTGACAGAAAACTCTTCAAAACGAGTCATCTCGCTTACTGATACCACATTCTCTTCACGCACACTCTCGTGAACCTGCACTTATCGGGCTTTGTCCTCCACGTTCCTCTGAAACTGTTCTTGTCAAGAGCACCAGTAACTCCCTGTCTGGTCTCAGCCTCTTGTCTCAGGGGTCAGTCTTGCCAGCTCCCTCTGCTGAGACTCTTCTCATCTTGCTGACCTCTGCTACAGGCACACCCCCCCCCCCCCGGGGTGAGTCTCTGAAACTGCTGTTCCTGCACACGCTCTCTATGTGATCTTATTGATCCACTTGGCTTTAAAAACTATCTGCATGATAGAGCCTCCCATATTTATGTTTCCAGCACTGACCCCTTGAATTCCAGATATTTATACCCAAGTAGCTACTTGATGTCTCCTCCTGGGGGTCTAATAGGCATCTTAACCTTACCTCCAAAAGTAAATTTTTGTTCGGTGCCTTTTCCCCCCAACCAAATCTCCTTCAGCCCGCGTTTTCCCATCACTATAATTGGCAATGCTGCCCTTCCTTTGGTCAGTTACTCAGACCAAAATTCTTGGAGTCCTGTTTGACCCCTCTTTCTTACAAACCCCATCCAACTCATCAGTAAATCCTGTTGCTTCTACTTTCAAAGTGTATCCAGAATCCAACTGCTTGTTTTCTTTGCCACTTTTGTTACTACTTCCCTAGTCAAAGTCATCATAACTGGCCTCCGACTTTCCCTCCTTACTTTCCTACAGTTTATTCTCAACACAGAAGCCAGATTGAGCCTTTCAAATGTCATGCCTGATCAAGTCACCCAGTGACCTTGAATAGGTTAAAAATAAAATTCCCTGTCCAAAAAGTCCTTATCCTGTCTCACGGGGCTATTAGTGATCTGGCCCTCTGCTACCCTATGAACCTTCCTGTTCTGCCTCCCTTAACCCTGCATTCCAGCTCCAATGGCGTCCTTGCTGCTCCCGGAACAGGCCAAGGGCCTTTCTTTCTTTCTCCTCAGAGGTGTTTTTTTTGTTTGTTTGTTTGTTTGTTTGTTTTGCCTCAGCCATGATTTCTGTTATTCCTTCCATCTGGAAAACTTTTGCCCCAGGAAGTCCTGTGGCTTGATTTTTCACTATCCTTAGGTCTCTGCTGAATGTCACAGATCGTCCTAGTGTTAAGGAACTTTGAGAGGGGGCAGGAGTTGTCTGAGACTAGCCACTCGATTATTTATTGAACCACCACTTAGAGTACTTGCTGCATGCCAGACACTTTTCCAAGCACATCCCCATGGATTCTAGAATTACATCCCTAGCCTCACAGAGCAGGTAGTAATAGCTAACATTTGTTGAGCACTTAGCATGTGCCAGGCAGGCATTGTGCTAAACACATTGCAAATATGACCTGTCTTAAACCTCATCATACCCCATGAAGTAGGTACTGCTATGATCCCTGCTTTACATCAGAAGCACAGAGAGGTCAAGTAACTTGCCCCATACCACTCCAGTAGTGGGTAGTGGAGCTGGATTTGAACCCAGGCTTAACTACTGATGTCACGGGAGTTAAGGAGTAAAGGGTGAGGCTTGAGTGCAGCTTTTGAAGGGGGTGGAGCAGGCATTTGTTGAGGCTAAGAAGTAGAGGTAAAGATCTCCCGCGCAGTTGACCTTGCTTGTAGGCAGGTGCAGAGGCAGGCAGTCAGCCTCCACACTTTCCAGGATCAGGTTCCGCTAAAGTGTAAAGGGCAAGACTGATAAAGGGAGCGGGAGGAGAAGTATAAAGTGATAGTGTCTGTTTTTCGGACACCTGCAGAGAAAGCTTAAGGCCGGCGCTTTTCCCTGGAAAGGCAAAGTCTGGTCTTTGTCTGCTCAGGAGGCTGGAGTGAGCGGCTGTAGTAATAGAGGTCTTCCAAGTTCTTTAAGTCTTTATTGGTCTGGCTGGCCAGGAACTTTGGAGGAGGGGGTGGGTGGGAAAGGAAGTCGATAAAAGGGAGGTGCAGTTTCAGAACCGGCCTAGCTCTCTCCTCTCTTGCTGACCGGCCTCTGGCGGGTCTTTCCTCCAACTTCGCCCTGCAGACCCCTCAGGGGACCCCAATGGCCAACCACAGATTCAGTTCCGTGTCCGAGGAAGAACCCTGCTGCAACATTTCCAAGAAAACCCTGATCTGTCTCTGCGTCTTTTTTGGTCTCCTGATCGCGGTGATCATCGCTGTGCCGGTCGGGATCCTGATGTGGCGCCCTCCGCCCAAGCAGTGGAAGGGGGAGGGCACCACTGCCCATTTGTACGAGATCCTCCTGGGACGGTGCTACACCTACACTCAAATCGTGCGACCTGAGCTGGGGTGAGTCGGCGTCCGTGGCGCGCAGCTGGACACGGCTGGGCACCGCGCGCGAAACAAAGCCTCTTCTATTCCGGGTCAGCAGAGAGCCCGCTGGCCAGGGCTGAGTAGGGAGTGCTGGCCTTGCGATTCCGTGCCACTCGCCAGAGCGCTTGGCCTTGGCACCGAGGGTGCGGACGGGGAGTGCGGGCTCGCTGGCCCAGCGGGCTCAGCGGCCGAAGCCCCCGCTGAGATGCCCGCCTTCTGCGCAAGGTGCTCGGAGCCGGGCGGGTCCCGCGCTGCAGCCCGGCTCGGAGCTCGCTGCCCGGCTGCCTGCGCGAAGGTAACTGGTAGGTGTGTGTGGGGGGGGGGCGGGTGGGGATCGCTGGCGTTTTCTACCTTGCATGGGATTTCTGTTCGCTGGCCCCAAAGTGCCCGGGCAGTTACAGCTGACACCAGGTTAAGTGGCTTGCGGAGCCTGCAAGGGGTTGGGGGAGCATCAGAAGGGCCAGACCACTAAAGTGAGGTTTTTTTCATGAATATAAAACAGTACTTCCTGCCCGCCCAGAGATAACAGGGGACCGGAGAACTCAAAACGATAACCAAAACCAAAACCAAAACAATAACTTTTTTTTTTTTTTAAAGATTTTATTTACTTATTTGACAGAGAGAGACACAGCGAGAGAGGGAACACAAGCACGGGGATTGGGAGAGGGAGAAGACTACTCCCCGCTGAGCAGGGAGGCCGATGCGGGGCTCAATGGCTCGATGCTGGGCTCAATCCCAGGACCCTGGGATCCTGACCTGAGCCAAAGGCAGACGCTTAACGACTGAGCCACCCAGACGCCCCAAAACAATAACAACCTTTAAAACTGAGATAAAATTTACACTGTAAGGGGCGTCAGCTCGATGGATCTGTACAGACCCTGAAAAGACCACCCACATCAGTCTGTGGAAACTTTCCGGCCCGTTCCTTGTGCCTCCTGCCAGCTAGTTCCTAATCTCCCCCAAAGGGAACCGCTCGCTTTCTTGACTTCCATTCCCAGGGTTTGGTTTCACCCAGAAAACTCATTTTTGAATTTGTTCATGGAGGGGAACCAGCCAGAAGTAAAAAGCTATTCCCTCAGGCTGCCCAAGGCGAGCACTGGGAGCCACGGTTTCTGCTGTAAATTTGAGATTTTGCGATTAATTCCGTTTGCAGAATCATCCTCAGAAACTCGCGGAGCTGAGTGGTAAAATCCTCATCCCAACGCCCACCCCTCCCGCCTCCCAGCGCTCTCTCAGCCCACGATCCTAACGCAGATACCGGTGGTCTCGCTTGCACATTTTTCAAGGCCAAAGATTGCCAGGATCCCTTAAGTGCTTTGTTTCCAAGTAATTAAATAGTTAATGGAGAAACCAGCAGTTGACGCGTTCCTTCAGGTTACACTTCAAGTATCAATAAAATCAAGCGTATCCGATCTGACACAGTAATGATATAGCGGTCTTTTTTTTTAATATATACTTTTTTATTATGTTATGTTAATCCCCATACATTTCATCATTAGTTTTTGATGTAGTGTTCCATGATTCATGGTTTGTGTACAACACCCAGTGCTCCATGCAATACGTGCCCTCTTTAATACCCATCACCAGGCTAACCCATCCCCCCACCCCCCTCCCCTCTAGAACCCTCAGTTTTTCAGAGTCCATCGTCTCTCATGGTTCATCTCCCCCCTCCGATTTCCCCCACTTCATTCTTCCCCTCCTGCTATCTTCTTCTTTTTCTTTTTTCTTAACATATGTTGCATTATTTGTTTCACAAGTACAGATCTGTGATTCAACAGTCTTGCACAATTCACAGCACTCACCATAGCACATACCCTCCCCAACGTCTATCACCCAGCCACCCGATCCCTCCCACCCCCCACCACTCCAGCAACCCTCAGTTTGTTTCCTGAGATTAAGAATTCCTCATATCAGTGAGGTCATATGATACAGGTCTTTCTCTGATTGACTTATTTCACTCAGCATAACACTCTCCAGTTCCATCCACATCATTGCAAATGGCAAGATCTCATTCCTTTTGATGGCTGCATAATATCCCATTGTATATATATATATATATATACCACATCTTCTTTATCCATTCATCTGTCGATGGACATCTTGTAATAGCGGTCTTTTAATTTTCATTTTAGCGTAACAGTTTTAAAGTTTTTGTTGTTGCTCAATCATCTTTGGTGAATTCACACTATTGGTTAGATCATCACCGCTGAATAGCAAGCAAGATGCATCACAGGAGTCACGTGACTTTCTAATATTTGTCAGGGCAGTTGCTCAGTATTAAACACACACACTCACACAAATATATGTAGATATAGGTATAGAACTCCAACACATACACATACACATACATATATATGTATATGTGTAATGTTCAAAAATAACAAAAGAGGATATCTGTTGTTAATATTTTTTCAACATCCTTCCAGATATCTCACAATATGCGTGCGTGTGCACACACACACACACACACTATACATATATATATATGTTGGTAATTAATATGGTCCTACGTGCCAAGCACTTAAGAAATATCAAATCATTGAGTCCTTCAACAACTATATGAGTCACTTACTACCACCATCCCCACTTTACATATGAACAAACTGAAGGAGAGAGTGTGAGTAAATTCCCCATATTTTGGCTCCAGAAACTGAACTCAGCCACTACACTGTGCCTATGCTGCTTATATGTGTTCTATAAGTAAAGTGTCCATAAAATATACTGACCATGCGTGGGACTTTTTGAAAAGAAAGGGGACGCTCTTAATAATTATATGGAGTCAATAGACTTTTACTAGAACATGTGGTCACTTTATCCTTGGGTGGTTTAAAAGCATAAACACAGGAGCCGCGCTGCCTGGGTTTAAATTTTGGCTCTGTCACAGTGTAATTTTGGGCAAATTACTAACTTTCTCTGTGCTGCAGTGCTCTTAGCTGTAAAATGGAATGATTGGGGGCGCCTGGGTGGCTCAGTTGGTTAAGCGTCTGCCTTCGGCTCAGGTCATGGTCCCAGGGTCCTGGGATCGAGCACCGCATTGGGTTCCCTGCTCAGCGGAGAGCCTGCTTCTCCCTCTCCCACTCCCCCTGCTTGTGTTCCCTCTCTCACTATGTCTCTCTCTGTCAAATGAATAAATGAAATCTTAAAAAAAAAAATGGAATGATGGTACCCACCACATGTGGGAATTCTGAGGAGCAGGAGGAATAATCTTGATGTGTACTGAGTGCTCATAATGCTACTGTTTTTGGAATTTCAGTATCCCAGACATCTTACGACAATAATAAATTTAATAAAATTTAGATCAAGGCCAACATCAAAATGGATACCTAGTATTACATTTATTTAAATCACAATCCAGCAAATCAGTCCTCTGATGATAGAATATGTCATTTCTAATTTTTTTTTTTTTATTAAACACCCGGCCTTGGAGATCTTTCAGTGTTAGTACACGCAGATTTACCAGATTCTTTTTAACAGCTCATGGTATCCCACAGGGTAGAGGTAACTATTTGGACAGAAAATTAGATTTTCAGTCCTGTTCATTCATTCAACAGACACTTGCTGAGCGTCTACTATGTTCTCGGCAGCGATCTACTACTGATAACACAGGAGTGGATGTCAAACTTCCCACTCTCACGAAACTTTCATCCCGGTTGGGAGTCACATGCTTCAATGAATGTCCTTGTACATATATTTTTGTGCACTTACAGGAGTGTTTTTGTAGGATAGTTGTCTGGTGGTGGAATTGCTGGATCAAAGGGAGGATCGTGCATATTTTAAATTTTGATAAGAATTTCTAAATGCCCTCCAAAATAATAGTACCATTTTAGGCTCCCATTACCATCTATCACAGGACGTGCTTTCCATTGCTCAACAGTATCAACTTTTTTTTTTTTTAAGGATTTTATTTATTCATTTGAGACACAGAGATACAGAGAGAGAGAAGAGAAAGCATGAGCAGGGGGAGAGGCAGAGGGAGAGGGAGAAGCAGGCTCCTTGCTGAGCCAGGAGCCCGACGTGGGGCTCGATCCCAGGACCCTGGGATCATGACCTGAGCCGAAGGCAGACGCTTAACCATCTGAGCCACCCAGGCGCCCCAACTTTTTTTTTTTTTACTTATGAGAAAAATAGCACCTAATTGTTTTCTGATTATCAGAGGGTCTTAGCATGCTGTAAATATTTACTGGTCATTTATATTTTTATCTGCGAATTTTCTGTTCAGATCCTTGCTAATTTCCACTGAGTTGCTTATTTATTTCTTTTTAGGGGCGTTCTTTATATATTGTAGATCCTATATATGGTATTTTCTTCCTCTCTGTTCATTGTCCTTGGAACCCTTGTAATTTCTGTTGACCCCCCACTCCCGAGACTTTAACTTCAAGGTTATGACTCTTTGATCAATAATCTCTTTCTTTCTATGTTGTTGCAACAAACACCTTTGTTGTTGCAACAAAACATGGCATGCTGATGTTGTCTCTTTTAGTCATACCGTCTTAGCATTAGAAATCTTTTCCATGGGGCACCTGGGTGGCTCAGTTGGTTAAGCCTCCCACTGTTGATTTCCTCTCAGGTCATGATCTCAAGGGCCTAGGATGAGCCTCTCGAGTCAGACTCCGCGCTCAGCAGGGAGTCTGCTTGAGTTTCTCTCTCTCCCTCTGCCCCCCTCCCTGCACCTGCTGCCCCCCACCCCCTGTGCACGTGTGCTCGTGCTCTCTCTCTCTCTTAAATAAATAAACAAAAATCTTAAAAAAAAAGAAAAATATTTTCCCTGATGAGTTCTGACATCATTCCTGTGATCCTCTTCTCACATCCCTCCCTTGCTGGGGTCTCCTGCTTTGGCTTTTTGTATTGGGCCAAAGCATCCAGTTATGTCAATTATTCAACCTTGTAGCTTCTCAGTATTTCTTTGTAGATCTTAGGACTTTGTGTTCTTCATATGTTCCTTTTCCTTCGTTCTCCTTTTCCAAAATCTCTTACCCCCATAGAAGTTACTTTTTGCCAGTCTTTGAGTATGGGTAGGCAGGCATTGAAACTTGTCCCTGCTTATCAAGCTGGGACTTTCTGAAGTTCAGCCAGGAACATTAAATGCAGAGCATCCCCAAACAGATGACACCTGGTTCTGCTGTCTCAAGATCACATCCAGGAGCTGCATTCTGTCCTGAGATGGCCCTGGGCTCATGGGACCTGAGAGACATGTGGCCAAGACTCACCAGAGTGTTAGCAGATGGTTAGTGCTATGGATACTGTGGGAGAGTCACCTGTCTGGGCAATAGTCAGGAACCAGGGAATGTGGGCAGGTGGAGCAGAGTCTGCAGGAGGGAATGGAGAGCCACCACACCCAGAGTCAGATGGGCTCTAGAAAGGCACCCAGAGGTATATTTCAGTTCCAGGAAGCTTCTCGCCTTGGGGAAAACCAGCCCTCTCCATAAATTTTGGCCATCAGTGTTAGCTGCTGGCTGTTTAGGGATAGGAGCGGGCATTCCTTTGACAGCTGTCTTCACCTGCACCATACAAGCTGGGGTTCCCAAAGGGTGAGACTGTTTTATTCACCCCTGCACCCTCTGTCATCCAGCACATTGCTCATCACATTATAGTCCCTTAGTAGATGCTTGCTACGTTGAACTCAGTCAAGTCCACATCATGTTGGTGGAAACATAAACATACACAGTGAGAGACTTAATAGAGAACATTCTTCATCCGTTTTGCTCTGCTTGCTGTTGATCACAGACAGCTAGATCATCTGCACTGGGACTTGTTTCTGATTCCTTTTTCTTCATTTCTCAATTTGCTTTTGCTTCTCCTTCCTCTTCAAAATTTCTAGCAAGATTTCTTAGGGGCCAGTTCTTCATTTTTACTTCCCCAGGCCTCCCATTTCAATGACTTTAGCATTTTATTCACTTCTACTCAGTAAAATTCATGAGTTCAAAATGTACAAGATAGCAAATTCCTACAAACACATAGTAAAGACTTGTTGTGTGCCTGGCGCTAGGGTTACTGGGGGCTGGGGGAGGGGTTGCTTCAGAGAGGACGAAAACACCAGTCCTGCTGTCCAGGGTCCTACGGGGAGGTCTGGGAGGACGGTGCTGGAGACAGCGCTGCAGGGCAGCGTGATCTGTAACAGCACACAGCTGTGTCCAATGGGCGAGACGGGCCCCACGGAGGGCGGAGTGGTTTCTGTTCTCTAAGCCCTTTGCTAGATTCTGTAGGAGGGTGTAAGGGGTACTCAGGTACCTATCAAATAAGAAAATATGTGAATTGCTGTGAGTGAAGTTCCTGCACCATGCCACAGAGATTCAGAAACGAGCACCACCCCTCTGATGGAGCAGAGTCAGGAAGGACTCCATGAGAAAAGTAGCATATGAGGTCTTCCTTTGATGAGAGAATTTCAGGAAAGGGCATTCTGAACAGTATGTGTTAACCTGTTGAATGAATCTGGGAGACAGATAAGATGCTACTTCTGAGGGAAGATGGACCAATGGTTAGATCAAAACTCTTTAAAGGGTATGGGACCTTGGCAGGACCCCACTGGTGAGAGGATGTGGACCTCATGTTGGCCCACCCACAACCTGAAACTTCTCAGTGTGCGAGAGAGTATGAGCATGACCGTATTTGCATAGGACAGAATTGTAGCATGTTTTCCCTCTGGGTGATGGAATGACCACCTGCTCAACATCTGTATTCCCAGTGAGACCCTGAACCTCATTAGAGCAGAGTCAAGTTGATGGCCTCACGTTCATCTATGTGTCCTCAATGCTTAGTACTATGATTATCAGGCTTTAACCCCATCTTTCATGCTGGGACTCTAAGGCAGAGCAGTGGCCAGAGTCTTAGATGCACCTGACTGAATACGGAGGGTGAAATAGGGAAAGCAAAACTGGTTTCCCAGGTGTGGGACCTGGGTGCAGCTGTGATTGCAAATGGGGAAATCAGACCACAGAGCTGAGTTATCTTTAGAAGGAAGGGTGGAATACACATGCAAGTAAATGGGGTTTGAGGTAGAATCTTCTGGAAGGAGAGGCTACTTGAGAGCCCTGGGAGCACCTCAGATGGCTGAGTGGGGGAAAGCAGAGATACGAGAAGGAAAAGGAGAGACGCTACTTCTGTGTTTTGCTTCAGAAATTCCTAGAAAGGTCAGGAGTGCCCACTGCTAATGTCACGCCCATGCTTCTTGTTCTGCTGTCATTATTAAGAGCTGAGGGAAGTGATGGTGTTCCACCTGGAGAAAACATTTGTTCTTTATTACAATGAATACTCATGACTTCTCGGCTTCCCCTTTTCCTCTTTGGAGAGAAAGCCCTTGGAAAGCGGTTGCCAAAAGTCCGTCTAGAAATTCTGAAGAGAAAAAGGTTGGGAATCAATGTTTATGGGTTGTCTGCAATGTACTCGGGACTTTATATAGTTGGTTCTTTTATCAGAATCCTGTCAGAAAAGTCTCAGGACACATCCTGTGGTGGAGGAAATGAAGCCCGAGAGAGGTTAAATAATTTGGCTTATCCTACAGTTGGTCAGAGCAAGCTGGGTAATTTTGGGGCCCAGTGCAAAATGAAAATGTGGGACTCATTGTTCAAAAAGCAGGAGAAAGCTTTTCCTTTCCTCTGAGGTCTTGTCACCAGCTGGATGGTTTTTACTTGCTATTTAATGTTGAGTTCCCTTGGGCACCGGGATTCTTGCAGGGACAAAGCTGACCCTCACAGTTGCCTGGGGCTGCACTGCAAAACTTCGCACCTGGGGAGGTGCATCTGATCCTACCCACCTGCACTCACGCTCCTGCTGGGGGTGGAGTGTAGCAGCCTGAGAACCTACCCCAGGGAGGTGTGAGCCAAGGCTTCAAGCCCCCAGTGCAGGCTCCAGTGTCCACTGGCCTTGTATCACAAGACGCAAAGCAAAGATAAAATTATTAAGAATTTCCAGATGGCAACTGCAGAGCATTAAACTCCAAGACTGGGACCTGAGCCCAGGGCCCCGTGTGACTACTTTGGTCAGATGCCTACAAAGTCGGCTTTGTAGTTAGTACATGGCAGAAACTCATCTCTTTCCATTTGGGGATCGTCAGACCCATTCGACTGATGGAAAAACTGAGGCATGCAGTGATTCCCGCCCCCCACCCCCCCAGCCTCAGGACCAGGGCTGGTAAGTGGTAGAGGTGGTTTTTGAACTGAGTGACTGCACAGCTTACAGCCATCACATCATACGACTTCCAAAAGAGTGTGTTCTCAGCTTGTCCCAGGGCCTGAGGCAACCCATTCCAAAGATAGGAGCATTTGTATAGTCTCCAGATGGAGGCATCTGTTTCTTTTTCTGTCTCAAAAGGTGAGTCATGAGGCTGCAGTGTGAGGTCCTTGGGCTCCTCCTTTTAGGGAAGCAAGGTCCTAGAGCCCAGAGCTTTGTCTCTCTACTCCAGAAGCTATTTTGGACCTCTGCAGGTAAAGCACCAGAATGGGAGTCCTGCCTGGTCGCCAGGACATTTTCTTTGTGGCTTATCTCTCTTGAAACATCACCTCCCAGAACTGGGTCAGGAAAGATGTAGGGCACACTCTGCACTCTTAATCCTGTGCCTGTGGAAGTCATTGCTCATTGATCACATCTCACTGGGTGAGCCTGGCCCAGCCTCAAAGCTGTCTACACAGCATGCCACGTAGATGCTACCAGTTTGTTGGAGCTGTTCCAAGAGATGATATCTGTTTATGATTCTGCCAGAATCACGTTGCTTGTCAGCCGAAGTTGGTAAGTGTATTTTTTTTTTTTAAGTAGGCTCTACCCCGTGGCCTGAACTCATGACCTGAGATCAAGACCTGAACTGACATCAAGAGTCACATGCTTAACTGATTGAGCCACCCAGGAGTCCCTGTAAAGTATTTTTTATCCCGTCTGGGGATAGTCACCATCATCCCATCCATTTTCAGTCCTGGGAACTTAAGTTCAAAGGTGACTAATGAGTGAATAGGTCCTAAGGTAGGGGCAGCAGAGGAGAAGCTGGATCAAGCAGTCTGAGGGCCTAGGGCAGCTCGGCTTGGAGAAATCTGATGGCACAGAGTATTGGTGACCAGGTGGTCTCTACTGGTCGAAGAATAGTCTTGATGCCCAAGGATCGGGGTGTGTGTTATGTTGCTCTCTCTATAAGGCAGACTCAAAACCTCAGATAGCAAAAAGTCAAGAATAATGGCCAACATTTTGCACAGTTCATCACAATTTGTGTTCATTTGTCAGAATAGAAGTTTCAAAAAGTTAAGAGCATGACTTTCACTAACATACAAAATCAATGCATGCCAAAGATTTATTTGCTCGTTTATGAAGGAATCAGTGAAATGATAAAGTCAGTTCAAAGAACACCTTGGGGGCACTAAGTATTTATATGTATTTAAAATAGAGTAGAATTAGGTTGATAGGTCAGATATAAAGGTGGTTAATGTTCTACAGGTTAATTAAAAGCCATAACATTTGGGGTGTAGCTTTTCTATCAGACAGAAATTATTTGCATCTTTAACCAACAAAATGTATGTTGTTAGCATCTAACTTCATAAACTTTGATAGTTAATAGGAAAGACAAAGACACATTCTGCTACATGATTAAATATTTCTAGGGGCAACCTGTCAATGCCCCTTGTAAGATATTGAGGACATCCTGCCCACCTTCTGGCCTTATTTCCAAATTGTAAGTATTTTTTTGTAACACATTTACTCAGTAAGTGTTTCTCAAGCTCCTATTATGTCCCACAGACTCTTCTAGATCCTGGGGATATAACAGTGAACGAAACAGACTACATTCTTGCTCACATGGGTCTTTTATTCTAGTGGGATTGGGGTACAGACAGTGAATAAAACAGGAAGACACACAGTGTGGCAGACGGTGGAAGGTGCTACAGAGTGCTGGGCAGGAGTGTGAGGGTGTTAAGTGCAATAATAAAATAAGGAAGGCTTCACTGAAAGCTGACATTTTAGCAAAGACCTGAATAAAGAGGGAGAGCAAACTTAGAAACATCTGGGGGAGAGACTTCTGGGCAAAAGGAAGAACAAAGACAGAGGCAATGAGAAGCAGCAAGAAGGCCAGTAGGACTGGATCTTTCTGTTAGGGAAATATTAAAAGAAATGCAAAGCTAGACAAAATAGTTAGCCCCCTTTACCTAATACCCTTTGTCAATAATTAACATTCTGACCTTATTTCATCCATCTCCTCACTTTTTTCCCTCTAAAGTGCTTTATTTATTTATTTAAACCATTTTATTTTTAAAGATGTATTTATATATTTGAGAGAAAGAGAGCGTGAGAGAGAGCGAGCGAGCTGGGAGGGGGAGGGGCAGAGGGCGAGGAAGAGAGAATCTTTAGACTGTGCGCTCAAGCTGGGGCCAGATTCCAGGACCCTGAGAGCATGACCTGAGCTGAGATCAAGAGTGACGCAACAGACGGAGCCACCCGGGGGCCCCTCCCCTAAAGTACTTTAAAGCAAATTTCAGACTTCACATCCTTTTCTCTGTAAGTACTTCAGTCTGTATCTCTCACAAAAAATAACATTAAAAAAATAGTTGACATACCATTGTCACACCTGACAAAACTGAGACTAATTCTTGAATATTACCCTGTATCCACCCTGTTTATTTTTCCCTGAGTTTCTTAAAAATGTAGTTTTATAATGGATTTGTTCAAATAAAAATTCACATGTTGCATTCGGCTACTTTATCCTTTAAGTAATATCTTAAAGGATACCTTAAGCATCCTTTTTTTTTTTTTTAAGATCTTATTTTTATGTAATCTCTGCACGCAACATGGGGCTTGAACATAGGACCGCAAGGTCAAGAGTCGCATGCTCCACTGACTGAGCCAGCCAGGTGCCCCTCTTAAGCATCCTTTAACTCCTAACCATTTTTCCTTCTCCATTTTCAAATGCCTATTAATTTGGAAGAGACTAGGGAGATGGATTGGATTTGAGGATGGGCAGGAATGCATTACAGAGGGAACTGTGGAATTCCTTGGGCATCAGTCACAGCAGGAGGCACATAATGTTGCAGCACCCCACATTTAGGGGGTTAACAGAATTGGGTATTATCTGCCTGATTCATCTATTATAAAGTTCTTTGACAACTTATCATTTCATCAGTTTAGCACCATTTGATCATTGTTGCCAAGATCGATTATGTCCATAGGGGCTATACAGTGGATGTTTTATAATTCTAAGACTCCTGAATTCATTTACTCTGATTCATCTAAACAGAAGCCTTTCTCTCTTAACCCTGAAATAGCGTCCACAAAAGAAAGGCAGGAGAGATGCTTGATTCTTTTCCCTTATTTATCAGTTTACAGAATAACAAGTTGGTTAATGCCCTATCAATGTCTAGAGATGACCAACGAGTTTCTTTTTGGTTTCGAGTCTGTAACATTAAAAATAAATAAATAAATCACCTATGGTCATTTTTACCAAGCCATTCAACTTGGTTTTCATGGTTTAAAAAAACAAAACAAAACAGGTTTTTCTTTTTCCACTTATCCAATTTATGTACAATTTAATTAAATTATATAATGAAAACAACAAGTATAAGCATATTTACAAATAAATAAATAAACAACCAAGTTGGGTGTACTAGACAGTAGCCTATTAATTATGTAGAGAGAATGGATATTGTTGGTTAATGCAGTGAGTCACTGAGATAGGGGTCAGGTAAGAGTTTTTGCAATAAGTGAATTGAGAAGTGGTCAGGTATTTTTTTCTTGCCATTAAGGAACCCCTTAGAAATAGATCAGTTCAGAAAATTACCAAGACAAAGTTTTTTGTTTTTTGTTTTTAAGTAAGCTCCACGCCCAAGGTGGGGCTCAAACCCACAACCCTGAGACCAAGAGTTGCACGCTCCCCTGACTGAGCCAGCCAGGTGCCCCAAGACAGAACAAAAGAGGAAACTGAATGAGATAAAATCAAGAATTGATTTTCGTGCGCGCGCGTGTGTGTGTTTGTATGTGCGTGCACACACGGGTGTTTCAAGGATTCAGGGTTTGCTAGGGGAAGAATAATTACATTTGTGGATTTTTGTAGTTGATCTGAGTGGGGATCGTCTTTTTCAACAAAATATCACCAGGAAAAGTATCTACTGTGGAGGGAGGGGATGATGAGAATCTTGTTTTGAAGGCAAAAAAAGGTGAAAGTTGAGGTCAGAAATTTGAAGAATAAATGGAGCAAGAGAGTACCTTTCTTTTTCCTTGCAGTGACTCTTATTTTTTTCTAATTACAAAAATAAAACAAGCCTATTGGAGGACATTGAGAAAAATACAAAAATATAGAGAAGAATACAAACTCACTTGACCCCCAAAGTGGAATTCTAAATAGTGATGAATGCCACAATTACAAAAAAAAAAAAGAAAAGGAGAGTCACAAAAGGGAGATACAGAGCTGCTTAAATGGATGGGTTCAGCATACACAGTTTTTTTTTTTAAAGATTTTATTTATTTATTTGACAGAGAGTGAGAGAGAGAGCACAAGCGGGGGGAGCAGGAGAGGGAGAAGCAGGCTCCCGGATGAGCAGGGAGCCCGATGTGGGGCTCGATCCCAGGACACTCAGTGTATGCAATTTTATAGGTATAATTCAAATGTCTTTTATAATATGACATTTAGGAAAATCACTAAGCTCAGTTTTCTATTTCCTAATAGAATGTATCAAACATGATGCATGCACATGGTAGAAAGTTATCTACGTCTTTGGTCCTTGGATGTTAAGAAGCAGTAAAGTCTGATTTGAAGGGACATGAGAAATTCCCCCAAGGCATATTTTTACTTGGCCTCGATCCATATTTGCTTTGATACCATTCAAATGTTACTTTTATTATGACTATCCAGCAAATATTATAAAGCATTGCTGTGTTTGGCACCTCATAGCTTAAGTATTGTGAAATTCATAATAAAATTGCTTTCCTCGTTATCTCAGTTCCCGGGAGTAAGAGTTTGTTGATGAATTAACTTACTTAGAGCAGTGTCAAAGTTAGTAATTAAATCTCCTTGGGGATTCTTCAAGAGCAAAGAAAGACTAAAAACAGAAACTGTGAGATTTAAAATTACTAAATAAATAAATAGAATTACAAAGATCAAAGACAGTGGATCACATTTTGGGGAACTTCCTTCATGTTTTAGCATTTCTAGATACAATTTTTTCAAGGGGACTTGTGAACCCCCGGATAGGAACACATCGATTTACCACCGAGAGCTGCCCCCTTTGTATTTGCAATGTCTTTTTCCTTCTTCTGTATTCCTTATTCTCATGTCAGTATCTCCTCTCAATATTTTTAGGCTAAAGATTTAAATTATGAAAATTTTGAACACACTGAAATGTCTAGGGAATAATATTACAGATGCCTATTTACTCATCGTGCAGAGGTAACAGGTGTAATTTGCTTTAGATTTTTTTCTAGGCTTTTTTTTTTTTGAGTTTGAGTTTGAGTCCCCGTGAGTTCAAACTCACGACCTGAGATCCTGAGGTCAAGACCTGAGCTGAGATCAAGGGTCAGGCGCTCAACAGACTGAGCCACCCAGGTGCCCCTCTTCTAGGTTTTACAGAAATAACATGTGACAGGTAAAATCAAAGTACCTCTGCCCACAATTCCCCTTTCTTCTTTCTCTGGAAGGGAGGCTTGTGAACTGAGTATTTGATATTTTGGATCAATGTGATAGGAGGCATGCTTTGCCAAGAGGGAAGAAGAGTGAGGAAAATCTCTTTGGGTTTGGAACCAACAGTGTCTGCCACATTACATATGCCCAAACTGGTCTCCAAATTTGTGGTGTCAGCTTACTTTCAGAAAAGCAGCCTGAAGGTCCTTGTTGATAGGCATCCTTACCATCACTTAGAACAATTTTGCCCATCTCTTTATGGCTTTAATTTTTGTTTCCCTGATTACTAACACAATCGGTCATCTTTTTATGTGTTTATTGGCCATTCTGTTTTCTTATGTGGAGTGCCTGTTTTTGTTTTTTGCCTGTTTTTATGTTGAATTGTCTGTCTTCTTTATACATTCAAGATTCTAATTTTTTGTCAGTTAGGTGGATGGCAAGTATGTCCCTCCAATCTGTGTTTGACTCTTGAATTTATCAGATCCTTTGTATTACATGATTGTAATGTAATCACATTTATCATTTATGGCTGTGCCTTTTGTACCGTATTTAAGAACTTATTTTTTTTTAATATTTTATTTATTTATTTGACAGAGAAAGAGAGAGACAGTGAGAGAGGGAACACAAGCAGGGGGAGTGGGAGAGGGAGAAGCAGGCTTCCCGCGGAGCAGGGAGCCCGATGCGGGGCTCGATCCCAGGACCCCGGGATCATGACCTGAGCAGAAGGCAGACGCTTAATGACTGAGCCACCCAGGCGTCCCTGAACTTATTTTTTTTAATCAGAGGTCACAATAAAGGTCACATATATATTCCAAAAATTTTAAACTTTTGCTTTTTGCAATGAACTTTTTTATCCATTTGGAATTTATCTCAGTGTGTGGTATAAGGTAGGGATATAATTTCATTTTTTTCCCCCACAGATGGATAGTCAGTCTGTGAGTACTATTTATCAAATAATTCATCATTTACCAAGGGCTTTATAATGCCACTTCTATTGCATTTCAAGTTCATTAGTTTATTTTGGGATTCCCTAATCGGCTTTATAATCTGTTTAATCCCTAAATAATTACCACATTGTTTAAAATACTAATGCCTTGATATCCAGCAGGGATAGTCCGATTTCTGTTACAACACATTAGTTTATGTATTTTGGAAGTACTTATAGAAACAGAATCATAGGGCACCTGGGTGGCTCAGTGAGTTAAGCATCTGCCTTCAGTTCAGGTCATGATCCCAGGGTCCTGGGATTGAGCCCCGCGTCGGGCTCCTTGCTCAGTGGGGAGTCTGCTTCTCTCTCCCTCTGTCCCCCACTTGTGCTTGCTCTCTCTAGTGCTCTCCCTCTCTCTAATAAGTAAATAAAATCTTTAAAAAAAAGAGAGACAGAATCATATACCATGTACTCTATCATGTCTGGCTTCTTCTTTTTTTTTTTTTTTAAAGATTTTATTTATTTGACAGAGAGACAGCGAGAGAGGGAACACAAGCAGGGGGAGTGGGAGAGGGAGAAGCAGGCTTCCCGCGGAGCGGGGAGCCTGATGCAGGGCTCGATCCCAGGACCCTGAGATCATGACCTGAGCCAAAGGCAGACGCTTAACGACTGAGCCACCCAGGCGCCCCCATGTCTGGCTTCTTTAATGGCTTCGGCATGATGTTTTTGAAATTCATCCCTGTTGTGTGTGTTAGTAGTCTGTTCCCTTTTATTGCTGAAGAGTAGCCCATTGTGTGATTGTGCACCCCAGATTGTTTCTCCATTCATCTTTTTTTTTTAAAGATTTTATTTATTTGAGAGAGAGAGAGAATGAGAGACAGAGAGCAGGAGAGGGCAGAGGGTCAGAGGGAGAAGCAGACCCCCTGCTGAGCAGGGAGCCCGATGCGGGACTCGATCCCGGGACTCCAGGATCATGACCTGAGCCGAAGGCAGTCGCTCAACCAACTGAGCCACCCAGGCGCCCTCCATTCATCTTTTGATGGACATTTGGCTTGAATTTCCTTTGTGGATATTATGAATAAAGCTCTTATGAACAAAGTGATTGTGTGACTATTGTGTTTCGTTTTTCTTGGGCAAATACCCAGAATTGAAATAGTGGACCCACATGCTTTGTAAAGCTAATGAAGAAACTACTAAAGGGTTTTACAAGGTAATTGTATGGTTTTACACGTTTACCATCAGTGTACGAATATTCTAGTTGCTACACATTCTTACTAATACTTGATATTGTCAGACTTTTACACTTCAGCCATTCTAATGGGTTTGTAGTGGTATTTTTATAGTGTTTTAAATTTTGCATTTCCCTCGTGACTAATGATGACATTGAACATCATCTCACGGGCTTATTGAATTGGGTTTTCACCCCGCTGAGCAGGGAGCCTGATGCAGGACTCTATTCCAGGACCCCGGGATCATTACCTGAGTGGAAGGCAGATGCTGAACTGATTGAGCCACCCAGGTGCCCCTAGCTCTTTAGTAAGTCTTAAAGTCAAATAATGTAACCCTTCCAGGTTTTTTCCTTTTGATTACTTTGGCTAGGTCGTTTGTATTTTCACATAAATTTTAGAATCATTTTGTCAATGTTAACAAAGCATGCTGAAATTTTGATTTGTGATCTGTTAAATCTACAGATACATTTTAGTGATAGTTACCATCTTAATAGGGAGACTTCCAAGCCACGAATATGTTACACCTTTGTTTCTTCAGGCATTTAAAAATTTCTCTCAGCATTGTTTTGTGTTCAGAGCACTAGTCTTGCATATATTTCGTTAAATTTTGGCTCAATAGTTCCTATTTTTGGATTGCTATAGCTTTATTGCTATTAGATCAAAGTAGGATATATATGTGTGTTTATATAATAAGTATGTATGTTTGTGTATACATATGTGTGTGTGTATATATATATATAATTTAAAAAATGTTTTCTAATGGTTCAAGTTTTGAATGTTAGTATTGTATCCACAAGTTTTAGACAGAAACAAGGTTGACATGTTTGGGAAATAGAACAGTTTTGGCACTTAGCAGATGAAGGGCAGAAACAAACAGTTTTAGGTCAGAGATGGCCAGAGATCACATAGTTGTCAAGGTACAGGCGTTCAACATTTTTTCTTAAATATAGTCCAAAAAGATCCAACCTTACACAAGAGCAGGTCCCAGAGTGATACATTTCCATAGCGAACATTACATTTACTTTATGATTACCTCCTATTTAATAACTGTAATTCCCTTATGGACCCAAAGCTCTGGAGGTCAGGGGTGGTGTGTGTCTTGTTAACTGCCGTATTCTTAGAGTATACCTAATACAGAGCCGGGTGCTCTGTGTTAATTGGACAAAAGAATGGAAATACAAAATACAAATAATTTTGTTAATATATCTTATAAGTTCATATTATAACATTTGGATATTACAGTAATGATAATAGATCTTAATGAGTACAAAAATTTGAACTAAGGGATTACAAGAAGTGACTGCCACAGAATGATTCAAAGCTCAACATTAAATTTATTTTCTAATTAGTTTTGCTTTACAGTTGTAGGAAAATTGTCATTCCAAAAGGTGATTGATTAGTAAGGAGTTGGCTTGCTTAATATTCTAGGAGAAGCAGCTCTTTCTGCCCACAGGTGCATTCCCATGCTTTAATAAAACCACCTTTTTGCACTGAAAAAAAAAAAAAATTCTAGGAGAAGACATGCTCAGGCTTGAAATGGGCATGGAAGGTGAGTGCATGGAAAGATAAATTCAGGGATATTGCTTTCTTAATGATACATTTATAAAATATTTAAACATAGGCAGCATTTCCCGCAATCTTCCCCCAAGTAAATTCACCAAATACATGATCTAACACATAGGCAAAAAACCCAAACCCAAATCCAAAACAAACCTAGAATCAATAACAAAAAGATGAGCACCCCCCCCAACCCCCACTGCATTTGGAAATTAAAACAGCTCTTCTTTGGTGATAATTCAGACAATCAGTTCACAGTCTTCATATTCCTCGACCAATCAAGAGCATCTGACACAGTTCATCACTTCCTCCAGCTTCATACTCCATACTTTCTTCACCTGGCTTCCAGAATAACTCATTCTCCTGCTTTTTGTCCCACATTCCAGTCTTTGTTGTTTTTTGTTTTTTTTTTTCTCCCAGCCTCTTCTGTTGGATTGTCTCAAAGCCAAATCCTTGGTCATTTTCTCCTGTTTGCTGATCCCAAATAGTTTCATGGCTTTATTTCTCCTGAACTTCAGGCTCATATACCCCTCTGATTATTCCACAGCTTCACTGTGTGTCTTATAGATATTTCAAATCCAGCATGTTCCGAACTGAATGATCAGTGCTGCCTCCACCCAAGCCTTCTCCATCCCAGTTCTGGGCAACTCCATCCTTCCAGTGTCTCAGGCTACAAACCTTGGAATTATGATCTACTCCTTCTTTTTCTAACATTACACATCTAATCCATTAGGAAATGTAAGGCGAATTGGAATCTATCACTTCTCACCATTTTAGCTGCTACCAGCCTTGTGCAGATTATCACTGGCACTTGCCCAGATTACTGGTCTCTCTGCCTCTGCTCTTTCCCTCCTTTGGTCCATACTCAATGAGGCAGTCAGAGAAATCCTTTGAAACTTAAGAAATATCATGTGCTTCCTGTGTTCCAGCTCCTCTATGGCTCCTCAGTTCTGCATGAGTGGAAGCTAAATTCCAGACAATGGCTTGGAAAGCTCCCCCAGTCAGCCTTCACCTCTGTCTACTATCCACCGGCTTTCTCCCAAAGAAGCCACACAGGCTTCTTTGCTGTTTCTTGAACATGTCAGGCATTAGGGCCAAATTAATGGGATTAATGACTTCTGATCTTTCTTGATCGCGACTCGGAGATCACGAGTCTTCTGCTCTCCCCGCTGAGCCAGCGAGGCGCCCCAAGAATCTTCTGCCTTTAAGACCCTACTTGGAAAATCCTGACTTCCTCAGTGAATCTCGCCAGTTGCTCTCTTCGCCCACAAGGTGGCAGTCTTCACCTTCAGTGCAGATCCCCCGCCTTAAATTTGGAGAATGAACCGCTGACTTAACCGTTTGTTTTCTTTGGGCCCAGACACCATGCCCTGCAGGACTTGACAGCAGGAAAATTCACAGAATGAGTGTAATTACCCCTCGAGATCCAAGTGCTTTTAGGGAGGAGGATTTGGGGTGTGAGAGTTTTCCCTGGGGGAGCAATACATTAAGAAGGTGATGTTGCTTTACGGGGGTGGGGGGGTGGGGGGGGACACTTTGAAATAAAACTTATTTGTGGGAAGGGTGACGGCACATCCTGAGAGGTGACAGCACAGAGTTATGAAGCATAAGGTAGGCTGACAACATACATATTTAACCACCAAACGTACCTGGTTTTCCCCTTGGCATAGGACTTTAAGTCTCTGCCCATCCCCTGGACCCCACTGGCTCTATCTCATCACCTGGGAAACACGTGCCCTGTTCTGGTCTGCAGCTTCTCCTGGGATCTAGGGAAAGGACCACCCCTCTGCGGTCTTAGGTCCTCATTTCTGTCGGAAACAACTTCGTTTCCTGTGGGAGGCAGCATTGTTCCGGAGAGCGTCAGGAGCTCGGGTTCTCCCTAATTGTTTGGCCGTAGTCCTTACTAATCTCCGAGCTGAGCTTTCGTGGCTCTAAAACAGATACTGACAGAGTTTCAGTAGCTATAAGGCAAAGATAATGACAGGACCCTCCTCCTGGGGCTAGTGGGAGATTTAAGTAGTGTAAGCATGAGTTACGGACTAGGCACAGTGTCCAGCACGTGGGGAGCCCTCTGTGGTTGGGGGGGGCATGAGCTCTCCCTTCCTCCTTCTCCTGCTCCCTCCTGCCTCTGGGCTCCTGGAGGACACTGCCTGGGTCGGTCAGAGGTAGGGACAAGGGTGAGAGGAGAGCAAGAGGGATTGATTCCTGGGGGATAGGGCAACAGAGGAACCATCTGGTCTACTGGAAGGAGCAGTGTGGTCAGAACGGGGAGGACGTGCTGTTGACCTTGAATCCTGATGTTTGTGCCCAGCCTGGACGGCACGGAGCCTCCGGGTCATCTCACGGAGCCTCCGGGTCACCAATGACGGAGGCAAGCAGAGAAATACTGTCACTGAGCTAAGACACCAGCTCAATGTGCAGACTTTCTCACTAGCAAACCAAGTCTTCCAGAAGCTGCTGCTGGAACTGCTGCCAAGCATAAACACTGCTTAAGGCATGCTGGTTTTCCCAGGCTTTTTGACTCTTTAACATCACCCTCAAGATTGCAGGTTACTGTCAATGTCCCTCAGCCCAAGACCACCAGGAACACACAGCAGTTGAACAAGACAGGTTTCATGGCTCTTTGCAAGAGTGAGTGCTCACTAAGGGATCCACAGGGGCAGGGGAGCGTTCAGTGCAAGGATGTAGGGAAGGATTTATAGGATTGGAGCTTGTTTTATGAGATTTGGGGCAGGCTTCAAGGAGGCTGGCTTTGCCTGGATGCTCCCCGGAAGCACCGGGAATGGGGTCATTCTTAGATGGGGTATGTTCGTCTTATTTGTCAGCTGGAAGATTGAAGCAGTCACTGATAAAGAAGGAGCAATCACTGATATTTGCGATGATACAAGGATAGCTGGTCTTTGTGTGTGTGAGTGTGTCGACTGGAACTCCAGGTAGATAGACTAAACGTTCCGGCTAGAATGAAGAGACCTATCTCTCGAATGCCCTTAACAGGATGTCCTTGGTTAAAGGATTACTTAGGGGAAATAAGTTCGTAATCTGTGAGGCATGCATCCCTGGGAAATCATGTAAGCTGTGGAGCTCTCTGGGGAATAAGATGGAGATGTTTCATCATTTCAATCTTTCCAGTTGTGTGACGGACCCGACAGAACCCAAAAGGTCACTCAGTGGCACTATCCATGATTCTGGCTGAGCAAGCGTGTGTCCCGTGCAGGAAGGCAGGCAGGACCTGGGGGGCTATGCAGGAAGTGCCATTCTCCCCTCCCTCTGTCTGAGCCTCCTGATTACTTGTCTCCTTGATATTATTCATAAACTTTGACTCTTAGTATGATCTGTGATTAAGAGTGATTTGGCAACCCAGTCTTGCTTAAGGATGCAAGGAAGTCTTAAAAGTGGAGAGAAAACTCCACTGGAAAAAGTCTATGGCCCTTACCCCTACCTCTCTTCATATATCACCTCACTGGCCCTCGAGAAGTGGGGCCAGGGCACTGAGTCTTGCCTGCTCATGTGCTTTTTTGTCTTTTATTATTATTTTTAAAAAAGATTTATTTATTTATTTGAAAGAGAGGAAGAAAGAGTGGGGGGAGGAGGGGCAGAGGGAGAGAGAGCATCTCCAGCGGACTCCCTGCTGAGTGTGGGGCCCGATCTCACGATCCTGAGATCATGACCTGAGCCAAAACCAAGAGCCGGACACTTAACCTGGACACTTAACCGGCTGAGCCACCCAGGCGCCCCACATGCTATTGTCTTTAACTGGAGGAGAGATGAGAAGAAACACTGTAGCCAGGAGAAATGAAGGGAGGGCACAAAAATGATGGGTGGTGACCAGGTGGCAATCCACGTCCATCTCTGCTGGATGTGGAAATTCCTAAAGCCGTACGTTTTCTTTCAACCCAGGTCCTAGGACTTTCCAAGATTCTCAAACGTTTGGTCTAATTGCTCAAGTGACTCTAAAAAGAAAATGAAAGTTTCATTATGACCTCCGTTGTAATATATGTTTATGATAGGAAAATTCAACGTATAAGGAAGGGAAAATGACAACCCTTATACTCCTCGCAGCCAGATGTAACTATTTTTAAAATACGGTTTGATTATTCTGAGTTTTTTTCCTTCAGTTTCTAAAAATTAGTTGTGATTGTACTATATCTCTAAATTAAAAAAATTGACTCCCCCTCCCTCCTTTTTATTTATTATTTGTTTAAATTCAAGTTAGTTAACATATAGTATACTATTAGGTTCAGGGTAGAGTTTAGTGATTGATCACTTGCATATAACACCCAGGGCTCATTACATCAAGTGCCCTCCTTACTGCCCATCCCCCAGCTACTCCATTCCCCCCCACTTTCCCTCCAGCAACCCTCAGTTTGTTCCTTAGAGTTAAGAGTCTCTTATGGTTTGCCTTTCTTTCCGTTTTTATCTTATTTTATTTTTCCTTCCCTTCCCCTATGTTCATCTGTTTTGTTTACTAAATTCAACTTGAGTGAAATCATATGATACTCGTCTTTCTCTGATTGACTTATTTCACTCAGCATAATACCCTCTAGTTCCATCCACATCGTTGCAAATGCAAGATTTCATTTTTTGATGGCTGCATAATATTCCACTGTATATATATATATACACCACATCTTCTTTATCCATTTATCTGTCAATGGACATCTCAGCTCCTTCCACAGTTTGGCTATTGTGGACATTGCTCCTATAAACATTGGGGTGCAGGTGCCCCTTCGGATCACTATGTTTGTATCCTTGCAGTGCAATTGCTGGGTCACAGGGTAGCTGTATTTTTAACTTTTTGAGGAACCTCCATACTGTTTTCCAGAGAGGCTGCACCTGTCTGCATTCCCACCAACAGTGTAAGAGGGTTCTAACCCTCTCCCCTTTTTTAGATGGCTTGGATAATACATGAATCCATTTTTGCTGTAAGCCAACAATACAGAAAATATGGGGTGAAAGTGGAAATTAGCCTTTATTTTTCTTCCAAGAGACAACCCCAGTTACCAGTTTGATGTGCATCTTTTTTCTGTTTCCTACAAGGTGAGGTCTACTTTCATCACTTAATGTAAAATAAACATCCCCCAAGCGATTCCAAGCTCTGTATAAATACATTGTTCAAAGGCTGCTTTATATTCCACTGAGCAGAGACACCATTTGAAACCATCCCCTTCTGTTGGCTACACATCTCTAATCTCTCTGGAGCCCATCAAAGGAAGCAAAGCCAGAACACAGGCAAATAAAAAGCCCACAGTGGTTATAAATACAGACAGATTTTGCATGTCACAACTGGGGAGCACACAAAGAAAAATCATTTTCAAAATGAGGATACTGATGCATATATAATCAAGGAGTGTTTTTTCTTTTTATTCTGTTTCTATCTTCTGTAGTAAAAAATCAGAGAATGTTCTATGATTTATTGTGTTTTCAAGTTTTAGTGCCTTGGGCAAGTCACCGGCGCCCTGATTGTAATTAGTTCTGTTCCTTCTCTGCCTTGTACTATAATATGAGTGCTTGAGGATAGCTCCGGTCCTGTCGAGAGGCTCTTGTAGGACCTAGGTAAGAATTTATGGAATGAGTAACATAAAAAAAAAAAAAAAATTTTAAGGCAATTTCTACTGAATGTGTATCACTTTTGCACTATGGTAATGTTGAAAACCTTTAAGTTGAATCATCCGGGGCGCCTGGGTGCCTCAGTCGTTAAGCGTCTGCCTTCGGCTCAGGTCATGATCCCAGGGTCCTGGGATCGAGCCCCGCATCGGGCTCCCTGCTCGGCGGGAAGCTTGCTTCTCCCTCTCCCACTCCCCCTGCTTGTGTTCCCTCTCTCGCTGTGTCTCTCCCTGTCAAATAAATAAAATCTTTAAAAAAAAATGTTGAATCATCCTAAACTGGGATCTATCAGTGTATACAATTATATTTGTCAATTATTCCTCAATAAAATTAGAAAAATAAAAAATAAAATAAGATAATCATTTTCTTTTGGGTTGTTTATACAAGAAAAAAAAAGGATTTGTGGAATGAAACAGTGCATGGAGGAGTGGCCCACGTGTCCACAGGGGAGGTAAGCGGAATGAGGAGTAAACCTACAAGGGAATGGTATTTAGTCTTAAAGGGACAGGGGATCCTGACACCTGCTACAACAAGGATGAGCCGTGAGGACAGTTGTGCCAAGTGAAACCAGCCAGGGAGGGAAAGACAAACTGTACGATTCCACTTACACAGTTTCCAGTTCACTGGGATGGAAAGCCGAAGGGCAATTTCCAGGGGCTGGGAGGAGCGAGGAACGGGAAGCTTTTTGAAAAATTGTCGGTTCGGCTTTTTCCACTTTTCCCATTCTGACTTGGTTGTCCTGGAGTCAGGCACCATATCTTTTCCCAAACTCCGGAAGCTCTGGTCACCGGAACACTGGTCAAGGGTGGCCGGAGCTGAGAGCCATGGGACCAGATGACTTCCAACAGCCCATCTGGTTTGAGCCCAGACAGCTCTCAGGAACAGCCCCAGGGCGGACAGTCGCCACTTCACAGTCTCTTATCACTGGCAGCAGGTTTGCTTAGAAGTATCACCATTTGGGGACAGAGGAGCCATTTTTAAAGAAAAAAAAATTTGAATTTCCAGAAATGACATGTATTCTTCCATGTTGCTTCTTTAGTCAGAGGCTGACTTCTGTCTCTGCTGGACACAGGAATTCCCGAGCGCTTCTGTTTCTCTGCACCAATTGACTCAAAACAGCTTTCCTTGGCTGCCGTTTGATCGAATGGAACTATGCTCCACCCAGGGGGACAAAAGCCAAGACTGGGGACTTCTGCAAAGAAGCTACACTTGTGAAGTTGAGGCTCCTTCCTGTGATGACCTGTATAGATGAGTTCTGCAGACATCTCTGGATGATGCCATCCTAATGCCTTTTTATTTCTCTATACTTATGCCAATAAAGATGCTGATTTGCACATCCAGTGCATGTTTTGCACTGTAAATGCAAAAAAAAAAAAGTAAACATGAAATGTTTACTTTTGACTTTAAGGATCAAAAGTAGCTTCATACAGCCTGCTCCCAGACTTCTCTCTGCCACTCCCCATTTTTCCTAACTTGGGGGTGCTTGGAAGCTGTGGTCTCTGAGACAGAGAAAGGGAAAGCAGCTGAGTCATAAACTCTTCCAAGGTCTGCTTCAACTCTGATGTTCTGTCACTCTGCCCCTTCTAAACAAGGAGCTCTGTGAAAGTTTTAGCCTAGGGATTCTTGAGCCCAGCAGGTAATGTTTCCTGAACTGGATCTATATGCCTAAGGAACATAAAAATAATTTTGGAAGTTTGTGAGTTCTGTAGGGGACTCCACTGAGTCTTTGGTGATTACATAAGCATACATTCATGAAGACATAATGGCAAATAGTGGGGACTCTGTGCACGTTCCTTTCTCTTTCCTGCCAGATTTTTTGTAGTGGAAAATTCTCTTGCTCTTCATCTCAGGGAGATATCTTTCCTCCTTCAGCCTTTGTCTGCCTCAAGTCCCGTAGATGCTGTTAGGCCCAGAGGTAGAAGAATTTTACGAGGGAGTTGAATCGGGAACAGCACATTTTTGAGAAGGCCACAGCATTAAATTAATGGAATTAAAGCACGATCCCCATGAACACTGTCAGGTGCCCCATAAATTTTGATTGACATTGAAGTATGTAATGCAATAGCCTTTTTTCCTTTAAATGTATAACATATGGAGGAAGTCAGGTGGAAAATGGTTTCCTGGCACAGCTTTGGAAGGGAAGCTGTGATGCAGTTGAAATGTCCTGTGCAGATTAGGGAATGGAGGGACCTTGGCATGAGAGACACCCCCCACCCTGGCCCCAGAAGCCAGGAGCATGTCGTGTGTTAGCTCATGGAATCCTCAAAAACCTTCATGAGTGAAGTGTTCTTGCCTCCCCTTTAAGGTGAGGAAGCTGAGGCTGGAGCACTTTGCCTCAGTACCTCAGTAGTGAGGTGGGAGCCTGACCTTGAGTCTCACACAGACTTGGTACCCATCCGGCTTCCCTGTGACCTTGGATGCTTTGCTTAAGTTCACAGCCATCAAATGTCCTCATCCGTAAAATGGGACAATGGTGGTACCTCCCTGTGACAGAGGCCCTTTCTTCTCTAGAATCGAAACAGTGATTTTAGATGTGCAACGGCCATCAAGGTTAAAGATTGCATTTCTCACTTTCCCTTGCAGCTAGGTGTGGGCTGTGACAACATTTTAGCAAATGAAATGAGAGCAAATAGAAAGAACGTCTTCCAAGTACCTGTCCTTAGGAGGCAGCCCACATGCCCACCGCTGCTGCTGTTTTCCCTTCCTCTTCCTTCTTTCTTTTCCCTAGTTTTTTGTGCTGGCTGGAATGTAGTCATGATGGTTGGAACTGAAGCAGCCATTTTGGACAGAGCAGATGGGTCTCTCACATGTGGAAAGTCATAGAAATCCCAGACACTGGACTTGAGATTGAGATATGGGCAAGAAATAAAGTTTTCTCTTAAGTCCCTGCAATTTTAGATCTTATTAACTCAAATCAAATCCTGATACATTTGCTAATAAAATGTTATGAGGTTAAATGAGATATGTATGTGAAATATATATATTAAGTGCCCAATAAGTGTTACCTTTTGTTGTTATTGTTTTATTATTATCATTACTATTACTATCATTATTATTACCTCAGCCCACCCAGGGTGGGCTGGATGACTGATCTGGAATTCTGTCCTGTGGCTGTTTTACATCAAAGCCATTATTTTTTTTTTATCGTCTGATTCTTACTAAGGTGAGGGTGGATGCCATGTCCATCCAAAGCTGAGAGCAAAGAGACAATCATATTGCCTATGAACAAGAGGCTAGGCTGTGGTGTTACCCTCTGCCTGTGTTTGCACCCTAGATCTGACTCCTAGTAGCTGGGTGTTTCTCACCACCCCAGGCGTGGTCGTACTGATTCTGCGTGCCCTTCCAGGCCCTGTGAGGATGAGCCCCATTCCTAAGTTAGCCCAGGAGTTATGGGCCACACCTGCTTCTGTTGGCTTCGGATGACTGCTCACAGCCAGGAAGTTCTGAGCAAAGGGCAGGAAAAGAAAGATAGGAAATATAATGCTGATATGGAGCGAGCTCTTATTCTGTGCCGGGCGCTGTTCTGAAAGGATTTATCATGTGCTTTATTTAAACCCAGAACATCTGTATTCGGTAGATTCTTTACAGATGAGGAAACAGAGGCAGAGAGAAGCTGAGGTGACTTTCCCAAGGACACACAGTGTAACTGGCAGAACCAGAGAGTTCAGGCAGGCAGCCCTACTCAAGGGCTCTCCTCCTTGCCCTAAACGAAGGGGCTTTCTGAGATTTCCTGCTCCAAAAAGAACAGGTGGGCAGGGTAGCTTCTGTGTCAAAAGGCCAGTGCCGCACTAATATTCTCTGATTCCTTGGCTTATCAGGGAGATGCCAGTTTGAGCTGGGAAGGCAGAAGACCCTCTGGAGGGCAGTGGGAAAGAAGCTCAGAAGGAAATGGAAAACTAGGGGTCTTTATTTCCCCCAGGTCATGTTGCCTGACTTGGTACGGTACCGATCCCCACTGCAAAGGCCAGAGTTTATCCCAATAATGATAACTGAGCACTCCCAGGGGAGCACTCCTACCTGTTCGTCCCGAGGAAATGATGGGTTTCTCTGCACCTGTTACCAGAAACGCAAGGAGAGCTCCAATAGCGGTCTTCTCCAGCAGCCCTTGGTCCCCTCATCCCTCCATCCCTTCTTCCCTGCCACAGGCTGTCTGGGGGGGACATGGACTTGGATCTCTGTTTGAGAGACTCTTCTCCTTCCTCGGGCCAGCTTAGAATCTTCCAGTGATGGCTCAAAAAAAAAAAAAATCAGATGAGAACACTTTTTAAAAAGATTTATCTATTTATTTGAGAGAGAGAGAGAACACGAGTGAGAGAGAGAGAGAGGCAGAGGGAGAAACAGGTTCCCCACTGAGCAGGGAGCCCAATGCAGGGCTTGAGCCCAGGACCCGGGGATCATGACCTGAGCCGAAGGCAGACTCTTAACCGACTAAGCCACCAGGTGCCCCTAGATGAGACCACTTTCATGCTTAAAACCATCCGACGGCTTCCCACTATAATTAGAGTAAAATCTGAAATCACTTCTTTGGTCCAAAGGGTCTAAGTGATCTACTACCTCATCATTGTTTCTGACCTGATTTCTTAAGCCCTCTCTCGGTTGTTTGTTTTCGGCTGCAGCTATGCTCTGTGCCTCAGGGCCTTTGTACCTGCAGTACCCTCTGTCTGGAATGCTCTCCTTCTTATCATTCAGTCTCAGCTTAAATGACCTGTCAGGGACACCTCTCCGGACCAGCCTCCCCAATCAGTCATTGCTTCAGTAAACAATGCCACCCCTCCCCACTGATTTTCTGAATACTTAGAATAATTTGTACTTATTTTGTTAACCGATCTGCTTGTTTGCGTACTGTCTCTCTAACCAGAGTGAGCTCCAGGAGGGGCAGGGGCCTTGCGGGGTACGGAGGGTATTGCTCATCTCATAAAAAATGCTGTACAATTGGATGGAATGATGTTTCTGAACTACTTGGCACATAGTGCTTCCCAAGTGACATTTTCTGGGTAATCATGCTCCCCAAATATGTTTGAAATCTAACCTTTCACGCTTTCTTTTATTTTCCATGTTTTCTCTCTCAGACATAAAGACTGCCAAAAGATAGGGAAGGCATTCACAAAGGCGTTTCTTTCGAAGGATCCTTGCAGCAGCACAGAACAGGACTATCAGCCGCTAATGGAGCTGACAGATGAACCTGTCCCTTGCGACAAGGTAACGGGGGCAAGTGACTGATTTTTAAAATGGACAATAAAAGCCAAAGGAAGGGGTCACAGGACAACATTTTTAAAAAATATTTTATTTATTTAAGAGAGAGAATGAGATAGAGAGAGCACGAGAGGGAAGAGGGTCAGAGGGAGAAGCAGACTCCCTGCCGAGCAGGGAGCCCGATGCGGGACTCGATCCTGGGACTCCAGGATCATGACCTGAGCCGAAGGCAGTCGCTTAACCAACTGAGCCACCCAGGCGCCCACAGGACCACATTTTGACCAGAATGAAGGAAGAGGAAAATCTGGATGTTTGAATGTATGTGTGGTGGGCCGAGATGAAGTTTGTGGGGTTTTAGGGGGACAGGATCTCATCGGGGTTTAGGACGTCTGGGGAAAGGACAGTAAGAGAGAGAAATGGGAACGGGAAAAGAGGAAGGAGACATGGCCAAAGATCAGGCAAAGCGGGCCTACCCGAAACCCAACCCAACCTAATCCAAACAAAACGACCCAAACTTACATCATTGCCAAACTCTTCCCTGACCCCTGACAATGATGATGTTAATAATGACTCACAGTCACCCTGCAAAATAAACAGGTCAAGAATCAACATCCCCATTTTACCAGTGAGAAAACCTAGGCTTGGTGAGGTCAGGGGTCAGGGACGGCTCCGGTCTGATGGCCTCGAAAGTGACCAGCTGAAATGTCAATAGCACAGGATTAGGAGCCAAAGAGGCCTGGGTTTTATACACTGATTGTCCCGGAAAAGGTGCGTGATGGGTACGTCTTGCGTAAAGTCCGCATTCCGGGTGAAAATTCAGTGTATGGCCGGTCATCTTTGTGAAACCCGCAAGCCAGCCCCATATTACAGCCGCTCATCCTGGTGGTGGAGAGTTGGGGTTGGGATGGAGCTCCTGCCTGGAGCACTGGGGGGCTGCTTGGTAAGTGACCCCCAGTGACAAGTCTCGAGGCCACAGACACGGGACTAGGCACTTTATTTGCAATGGTCTCATTGCATCTCCTCATGCCCCTGAGTTCCTCACGGTTATGGGTTGCCACCCGTATCATTTTGCAGATGGGGAAATCGAGGCATAGCGAGACTTTGGCCGCCCAGGGTCGGACAACTGTAAGGGCTGACGAGGGCTTCCCTCCGGGGCCCACGCGTCCAGCCATACCCTCCACGGCCTCCTGTCAAGAAGGCATAGACCCACGGGCTCAAGATTGTTCTGAAATTCTACCTTCTCTACCTTTACAAGGGACTCTGAAAAAACTCACTGTATTTGTTTCTTTTTTTTTCTCTCTTTCTTTTCTCTTTGTGGGGCTAGGAGAGAGTTGGGGAAAGAAGCCGAGGTTACAGAGCCTGTGAAGAATCAAAGAGCGCTTTTCCCAGAAAACAGCACAGAGACAAAATGGTTTTGTAGATAAATTTAGGAATTTCCTAATGTCTGCTCCAGATGTGTTCTGGTTCTGTGTTTATAGTAAGATTCTGATCAATGGCTTTCAGACTTTTTTTTGCTGCCACCAAAAATAATAAGGCATTTCATATTATGACCTAGGAGACACACACACAACCTCTACCCATGCTCTCAGGTTCACACACAGAAAGCACTGATGTGGTCAACAACACCCACCTTTACTCTCTATGATTTTCTCTGATATTTTGTTTTTCTTTAATTTAAAAAGACATGGGTGTGTGTGTGTGTGTGTGTGTGTGTGTGTGTGTGTGTGTGTGACTTACTGAATTGCTCTCGATGACAGGTTGTGTTTTTCTTTCCTAGACCCTTTTTTGGAGCAAATCCAGCGAGCTGGCGCATGACTACACGCGGGTCCGGCAGGACATGTTCACGCTGGAAGACACACTGCTGGGCTACATGGCGGACGGCCTCAAGTGGTGTGGAGACCCAGGCTCTTCTGGTGAGGATCAGGGCCTTCTGGGGTTGCCCAGGGAGGTGTCGGGCAAAGGAGCCCTGGGCTCTGCGAGGGGCCCTGGCAGATCAGTACCTGCCCTCATGCCATCTCCACCCTTGATGACAATCCAGGCCCATGTAAAATAGCATTCTTTAGATCAACTCAGTTTTCTAGAAAAATCAACTTCAGAGTTTGGGGCTGTCCATGTTCCCTGATTCCCTCCTTTCTGAGAGCCAGTGTAGCTGCTTCTGGATTGGAGGTGTTTTGTTTTCTCTGAGGCCTTTATTCAGGACTAAAGAGTGCTAGAGCCGGATGCAGCCTGAGAGGGAGCGAGGCCAAAGCCCTAGCTCCACAGAATGGCCGCGGCCACGGCCATGGCATCAGAAGACTGGGCTCTTCTGTGTCTCAGGCCAATGTGGGGCTTTGCTGTCATTTTTCAGAGGCCACATTACCTTGTCCAGAAAGACCCAGAACACCACACTGTGGGAAGGTTCTTTCTACTCAGAAAACTCTATTGAGCCCGTTTTCACTTCTTTTCTTTCTCTTTTTATTTACAGTGTGCATATTTTTACTTTATATTGTTTTATTCTTATTTTTATTGCTTTTGGCTATTTTTTTTAAAGATTTATTTATTTATTTGAGAGAGAGAGAGAGCACGAGGGGGAGGAGCAGAGAGAGAGAGAGAGAGAGATAGAACCCTCAGGCAGACTCTCTGCTAAGGGTGGAGCCCAACTCGGGGCTTGATCCCAGGACCCCGAGATTTTGACTTGAGCCAAAATCAAGAGTCAGATGCCTAACCGACTGAGCCACCCAGGCACTCCACTTTTGGCACAGCACTTTTTTAAAATAAGTTTTAAAAAAAAACTTATTATACATGCTGCCAAAGCAAGCACTTAAAAAAACTTATTATAAAACTTCATCTTAGGCTTACATTATTTCCAATTACAAAAATGATGCATTCTTATTTGCAAAGTACTTGCATGTTACAGAAATGTATAAAAGTAAAAAATGAAGGTCACCCTGCCCCTTCCCCACTCCTCGGTTTCCATATCATTTCTCAAAAGGGGAATGTTGTCAACAATTTGGCACGAATCCTTCCACACATGGCCCCACACTCACATAAACACATAAAAGGTACACATTGTGCAACTTTGCTTTATTCGTTTAGAATTAGCAGACAGAAATACAGCCATATTGGGGTGCCTGGGTGGCCCAGTCGGTTGAGCATCAGACTATTGGTTTGGGCTCAGGTCATGATCTCAGGGTCATGAGACTGAGCCCCGGGTCAGGCTCCACGCTCAGTGCAGAGTCTGCTTGGGTTTCTCTCTCCCTCTCCCTCTGCCCCTCCCTTCTGTGCTCTCTCTCTTTCTCTCCCTCTCTCTAAAATAAATAAATAAAATCTTAAAAAAAAGAAATACAGCCATATTTTTTAAAAGCCCTCATTTATCTCCTCTATGGATGTTATCATAATTTATTTAACCAATTTCCTATTGATGGACATTTAGCTTGAGATATTGCTATTGCAACTGTTGCAAGGAGCACTTGTGTGTACAACACACACACACACACACACACACTCACAAACACATTCTCACACACACCGCGGGCACAGGTACATCTGCCTGCTGGAGGAAGTACTTCAGAAAGATAAATTTCTACAAATGGAATTTCAGTGCCGAACAAATTGCGGTAGAAACTGACACATTGTCATTCAAAAGGTGGTAACCATTTACACTCTCATCAGAATATGGGTTACTCATTTGCCCAAACTCTCACCAACACTGGTTCAACTTATAAAAATGTCTTTGCCAATCTGATAAAGAAATAATACCTTGACTTGTTCTGCTTTGCTCTGACAGTGAGGCTGATCATATTTATTTATTTAATGGTAGATATTTCTATTTCTTTTATAAACTGGCAGTTCGTATATCTCAGCTATTTTTATTGGAATGCCTGTTATTTTCTTATTTATAGATGTTCTGTATAAATTCAAAATAGTAGCTAATACTTACTGCTCACTTACAAAATCTCAGCCATTAGGGGCACCTGGGTAGCTCAGTTGGTTAAGCAACCAACTCTTGATTTTGGCTCAGGTCATGATCTCAGGGTCGAGCCCTGGGATCAGGCCCTGTGATTGAGCCCCGCATCGGGCTCCATACTCAGGGCGGAGTCTGCTTGTCCCTCTCCCTCAGCACCTCCCCCCATTCATGATCTCTCTCTCTCTCTCAAATAAATAAAATCTTAAAAAAAAAAAAAGAGGGGCACCTGGGTGGCACTGTCAGTTAAGTGTCTGTCTTCGGCTCAGGTCATGATCCCAAGATTCCTGGGATCGAACCCCGCTTCGGGCTCCCCCTCATTGGGGAGTCTGCTTCTCCTTCTCCCTCTGCTCTTGCCCCCAACCCTTGCTTGTGTGCTCTCTCTCAAATAAATAAAGTCTTAAAAAAAAAAAGTTACATGCTCTACCAACTGAGCCAGTCAGGAGCCCCTAAATTTTATAGTTTTTGCCATGCTTCCTGCTTTCCATTTTGAATTTCCCATTTTGCAAGTCAGCTTTTCTTAGTCATTCATTTAATTCTTTTAGGTTTTAAATTTGTTTACCATAAAACCTTCTCATTTTAGCCTTATTTTTCCCAATTCTAAATCATGTACTCTCTGAAAGCAGGGCTTCTATCTGATTCATCTCTTTCTCCTCAGGACCTAACACTCAATTAAGGTTTGTGTAGTCAAGTGCAATGAGTAAAAAAACAAAAAGTATGTACACATATGCACACACATACCTATATACACACACAACGGAATATTATTCATTCTTTTTAAAAAAAGGAAAGCCTTGGGGCGCCTGGGTGGCTCAGTCGTTAAGCGCCTGCCTTCAGCTCAGGTCATGATCCTGGGGTCCTGGGATTGAACCCCGAGCCTCGCATTGGGCTCCCTGCTCAGCGGGAAGCCTGCTTCTCCCTCTCCCACTCCCCCTGCTTGTGTTCCCCCTTTCGCTGTCTCTCTCTCTCTCTGTCAAATAAATAAATAAGATCTTAAAAAAAAAAAAAGAAAATCCTGCCATTTGCAACCATACAGATAAATCTGAGGGCATTGTGCAAAGTGAAATAAGCCAGACAGAGAAAGACAAATACTGCACGATATCACTTATATGTAGAATCTTAAAAAAAAAAAAAAAAAGTCAAACTCCTAGAAACAGAGAGAAAAGTGGTTGCCAGGGGCTGGGAGGTGGGGGAATGAGGGAGAGGTTGGTAAAAGGGTACAAACTTTCAGTTATAAGATAAATAAGATCTGAGGTTCTGATGTACAGTATGGTGATTATGGTTGCTAACACTGTATTATATAATTGAAATTTGCTGAGAGTAGAACTTAAATATTCTCTCATACACATAAGTCAACATGGGAGGTGATAAATGTGTTAAATTATCTCCATATGGGGGTATCCTTGCACAATGTCTCTCTCTCTCTCTCTATAAATCCTCACACTGTCCACTTCAAATATATATATAAATCTCTCACATTGTCCACCTCAAATATCTTACAATTTTGTCAATTATATCTCAAAAAATAATTTAAACAATTTTTGTGCATTAGACGGACATGCCTGGGAGAGGTACCACAGAAATGGTGTACTCATGCTCTATGCCTGCGAAATCTCACTGACTCCCGAGCCTGTCTTGTTGGGGGAGAGTGAGTGCAGGAGGACCCAGCAGCCGTCCGAGCCTGGGGGTGTGGGGCCTGAGGCAGGTCAAGGAGGAAAGCTGTCAGCCAGAGAGAGCTGGTAGGAAGCAGAGGAGTAATTGGAAAGAGGGGCCCCTGAGGACCCAGTTTTATCTCTAGTTTTTCCCGGACGAGGGGATAATGTCGAGGGCTTGTTTCTGCCAGATAAACCTTTGCTGCAGTTTCCCGGAACGATGACTCAAAGCTGGTCACTGTGTTCCTGTCTGGAATTTGGAGGGTAAGGTAAGGACTTGGAAGGGATTCAGGGGGCGTTTAGTGAAATTGGGGCCAGATGAGTCCATTCTCCATTCTCCATCTTGGCAGTGATGCCATTGGAATCTGGCCCTGCTGTGATCGAACAGCCCGGGAAAAACAAAGCTTAATTATACCCTTACTTTTCTACTTTAATAATTTTCTAAAAACTATGTCTTTTAGAAATGAACTATCACTCTTGTCCCGACTGGAGGGAAGACTGCAGCAACAACTCTTTCTCTGTATTCTGGAACACGGTGTCCAAAAGGGTAAGAACCAAAGAACTTAAGAGGTCATCCTGTCAGTGGTTGGTTTTAATCCTTTTTGGATCACAGATCCTTTTAGGAAAAACAGTTTGGGATCCTTTCTTGAGACTAATGTACCTAAGCACATAACAGAAGAGTTTCACATATAAGTCTAGGTCATTCATAGAGGGTCCATAAGCTTTAGTTGGTGAATCCCTGCTCTTACTCAGGTTTTGGCTTTGGTTCAGCTTGGTTTAATGCTCTGATCTAGGCGCTGGCCTAACTTGGGTCCCTGATCGATCTGAATAATCAATGTTTGCAGACCATTTACTATGTGCCAGGTAGAGGCACACAGTACACGTATTAAAAGCTTTCATCCTCACAAGAATCCTACGAAGCGGGTACCATGTGTATCGTACCCATTTTACAGATGACAGAATGCAGGTGCAGGTAAATACACTGTCTACTAACCATACACAGTAAGTGGCAGATCTGGGGGTTTATCCCAAATTCTCTGACTCCAGATCCAGAATTCCGGCTGGGAATTACTCTCATCATCCCTCCCCGCATGGCTCTCTACTTCTGACTTCACTCTAAGCTGCTTTGGGGTACATTTATTTTTCTTATGAGTTACTTCCCTGCAAGTGGACTAAGGAAAAGCAAGGAATAAAGAAAGAACTGGAGGAGAGAAAACCAGGGAGAAAGTAAAACAATACTATTTATAATTCTCCAGAATTGAGTCCAGGCATCAGAGGAACTGGGCAAGTGAAACTCACATTGGCTAAGTGCATATTCATGCCAAGTCCTGGGCCGGATGCCGTACCCGTGTCATCCCAGTTAGTCCTCACCACAGGGGCTGTGGGATGGTGCGAAGACTCAGAGGTTAAGTGACTCATCCAAGGTCAACAGGCTAGTTCGTAGAGGAGCTGAGAGCCTCACCATCCTTAAGGAGATTCAGGTAAACTCTAGTACAGTAGAGAGGAGGGGGATGGCCTGGGATTTGATGTAAGGAGACCCTTTAAATGTGGACAGATTCTTTAACTGTTCTGACCTTCAGATTCCTCATTTGTCGAAGAGGGATAAGAATAATGCTTGTCCCGGGGCGCCTGAGTGGCTCACTCCGTTAAGCATCAGACTCCTGATTTCGGCTCAGGTCGTGATCTCAGGGTGGTGAGAGTGAGCCTTGTTGTCACGCTCCCTGCCTGGCAGGGAGTCTGCTTGAAGACACTCTCCCTCTACTCCTCTCCCCATTCTCTCTCTGTCCCTCTCTCACTCTCTCAAATAAATAAATCTAAAAAAAAAAAAAATAATAATGCTTGTCCCATGGGGTTACTGCCATGTTTAAACAAGATACCCCTACCCCATTAACTAACTCAGAATGCATTCCTTTAATGAATATGTTGAGAACCTACTAAGTGCTGCGTAATTATACAGAGGCACTTATAAGTTGTTGTTTGCTTGCTTGCTGTTTCTGAGAAAGTTTCCTACTTATTTTCTCACTCTCTGCTATATTTTGGGGCAGTGCTATTGTGACCAACTCTTAAAGCCAAGCCACGTTTCATATGTGTCGAGCACCAACTTGGAGCTAAGAGCACAGTGGTGAAGGTGATGGAAGGGACCCTGCCATGGTGAGCTACCCTGGGGCTGCAGCTTTATTTTGGCTAAATGCTCACAGATGTACCAAGAAAACCTTGTTTTATCAGACGAGATCCTTCCTTTTTCTGACAAGAGAGGCAGAACTGCTTGGGGTTTGAATCCCCCTTGCACTTCCTTGCTTCCAAGTGATGTGACCTTGGGGCCAATTGACCCAATGCTTATTTCCTGGGGGCTCTTGAGAATCATAGGTGGCAGGCTCAGTGCTTGGCCCCCGGAAGCACTCTGTTGACTTAGCATTTGTGATTGGTAGAAATTGGGCCCCTGTCCTCTGTTCATCACCCCCAGCAGAAAGACAGAAGCTGCGCTGGATTCTTACAATTTGGTTTCAAATGGTTCAGTGGTGTCTCATCCCCTGTAGAATACAGGTCAGATTCCTTGGCCAAGCATTCACAGCCCTCTGTGAACTCACTTTTCTAGCCAACTTTTGCATCCGCTGAGGTTTTCACCAAAACCACTGTTTTCTCAATCCCCTAGGCCTTTCTGTTTGCACCTGCCTCGGCCTTTCCCGGGTGAAAGCCTATTTGTCCGGCAGGACCTAGCTTTTGTTGCCCTCTGCCTTGCCTTTTCCATTTCTTTCCTAATCTCCATCACTAAGTATTTAAGACTTCTTTCCCTCCCTTCCTCCTTCCCTCTTTTCCCTCTGTAGATTTTCTCTGGGTGCCCACTCTGTGCCATGCACCAGCTCCAAGCTCCAGGGCTGTGGTGGCAGGCAGGATAGCCAGGCTCGAAGCTCTCGAAGAGCACTCAGTACCATCAGTTTAGCAACCCTGTGAACAATGATGTTGACTTTCATCGTTCAAACATAGATTGGAGGAACCGCTTCCAGAATTCTCCTGTGAAGCATAATCCTGCCAATGGCTTAGGATGCAAATTACATACACCTGGCATTACTGAGGGAGAACTATACAGGCTCTTCCCTCCTTAACCAGCTAATGCTAAGAGTTGTTTTGGAAGGAGCTGCTGGGGTGTGGCAATTAAATTTGCATGCTGAGGAATGGTGAGCTTTTTTTTTTTTTCTTTTAAGTTTGCAGAAGATGCCTGTGGTGTGGTCCATGTGGTGCTCAATGGGTCCATCAGAAACACCTTTGATGAAAGAAGGTACTCGTTTCTTTGCGTCCTATTTGCAAGTGTTAGTACAGCCTCCTATTAAATATTTCATTTTCATGGTCAAGTCAGTACTGAAGATTTGGGCTAAAGAGGTAAAATATTTGTTTTCTATGGAGAGAGTTGTCTAAGTCCATGCTTTTGTCTGGTGTCTCCTTTGTGTAAAATCCTCTAAATGTCCTGTCGGCCCTTGTTCTGTGACCAGCGCCTCCTCTTGGCTTTTCAAGGCCTGGTGCAATTTTCTGAGCTCTCCCAACTTCCCGTCTTTGTTCATGCTTGCTGTTCCCCTTGTCCGGACCCTCTCCGCACTCCCCACCATCCACGAAGATCTGGCCTGGCTCCTCTGTCCTCCATGAAGACTGTGCATCCCAGTTAAGCAGTCAGACCACTACTGTGCTGGGCTCTTGGCCTTCACGATCTCTTTCCAGGCGTTGCCCATCATTTATCGTAGTGGTTGAAAGCAGGGGCTCCAGTCATTACCCGTTAACCTGTGGAAACGTTGGCTGGGCACCTAACCTCCGGGAGCCCCTGTAGTATGCACCAGAAGAGGTGGTGGTGGTGGTGGTGGTTGGAAGATTAGCTGAGATGACGTATGACAAGGGCTGAGCTCTGTGCCTCATAACAGAGAGAGGGCTCAGCGGGTATCAGCTGTCATTCCGCATTTAATCCACAGCGCTGAACCTGGCCACACCGATGCCCTTCTTCTCTGACCTCCTTCTATACTTAGTTTTTACCACATTGGATATTTTTCCAGCCTTTGTTCTCCAGTATCTCCCTGGAAAAGGATTGAGAAGAGAGGCAGATACTGGTGGGCTGCTCCAGGCTCTCTGGATACCCCAAATGAATTTTCCTTCTCTCCTGTTTTAGTATTTAATTGTGCAATGAAGCATTTGTCCTTTTGTCTTCTTCTGACCCTAAGCTTGCAGGCTTTTGGGTGAAAGTGTTAACACTCCATGATTTTATAATCTGATATTCGGCGTCCAGCTACTTGCAATGGTTGTCAGAGACCAATGGGGAAGAGTTTAGGGCTGGAGTCCGAGCAGGGCACCAGGGCTCTCAGAGCAGTGCATCTCGAACCTCACTGAATGTGGGTCATCTGGGGATGGTTCAGCTGTAGATTCTCCTTCAGCAGGGGCTGGTGGGCTGAGATTCTGCAGGTCCAACTAGCTCCCAGATGATGCTCATTATGTCAGTGCAAGGCCTCTCTCTTTGAAGATTAAGTATTTAAAGAATCACCATCAAGGTACGGATTAAGAATCTTATTTTGAGACTCTTATTCAACGAGGGTCACACTGAATGAGACTGGCTGGTTCTAGTGCAAATCACCGGTCAGTCCCAAAGGGCATGTTCTAACCAGTGGTTCCCTGCCTGCTGGCTCTTGACAAGGCCTGGGGATGGCTGAACAATTCAGTTTGGGATTAACAGTATTCTCTGCCTCTTCTATCGTAGCACTTTTGGACGTGTGGAAGTCTTTAATTTGCGTCCAGAGAAGGTTAATAGACTACAGGCCTGGGTGATGCATGACCTTGGAAGTGTTCACAGGTATATGTTCCTACTTTGTGCGTATATGTTCTCAAGGTGATTTTCAGAATCAGTCCATGGAAGAAGCCACAATGATAAGAATGCATTGAGAACAGAGTGACCAGGAAATGACTGGGGCCTCCCTGGACATTCAGCCCATCCTAACAACCTCTGTTTCGTATCCACAATAAGTATCCATGCAGTTCACACCGTCAGCCCCCTGCTGCCCTGTGAGCTCTTAAAAACAACTTCTGCTCTGCTCTATTCCCCGGCCTGGCCCAGGGCTTGCTACCTAGAAGAAACGGAGATCAGGAAATGTTTGCAAGAACCTTATCACTTAACTCTTCTTTCTTTCTTTCCTAGTGACTCATGCTCAAGTTCCTCCGTAAATGATCTGAAACAGATTCTAAAGAGAAGAAGCATTACGTTTTCTTGCCAGAATAATTACGGGTAATTGACTTTTTGAAAAAGAAATGGCTGTCTTGCCATCTGTAGGTATTTTCCTCTCCTCGGCCTCCCTTGAGCCGGGAGGGCGGTGGGAGTCCCTCTTGGGCCTTGCTGGTGATCTGGGATGGTGGCCTCTGGTGAGCGTCCCTCCTCCCCACCCCCCGGGCTCACCCTACAGGCTGTTTCCAACCAGTGGCCTTCCATTGGCCACCTTTCCCCCACCTTCCTCTTCCTTTCTTCTCCACCTGTCCCCAGTCATTGACTTGCCTCTGAAGCTGACCCAGATTTTGAGAACGTTATTTCCTGGTTTCCCACATGAGACACCTGACCCAGGGCTTGCAAACCTGCTGGCTTTCAGGGAAGTGGAGGCACATTTGTAAAATTCTTGTGACATGGCAATATTTTGCATGTGAAGTTTCTTTAGTTGGATCTCAGTGTAGATGCCTAATACTTGATAAGTTGCCACATGGATGTCTACTAAGCTTTATCTTTTATAAATTAGAAAATGTAAGATCTTAATTTTTTTTAAGATTTTATTTATTTATTTGACAGAGAGAGACACAGCAAGAGAGGGAACACAAGCAGGGGGGAGTGGGAGAGGGAGAAGCAGGCTTCCCGCTGAGCAGGGAGCCCGATGCGGGGCTCGATCCCAGGACCCCTGGGATCATGACCTGAGCCGAAGGCAGACGCTCAACGACTGAGCCACCCAGGTGCCCCTTATTTATTTATTTATTTTTTTCCCGGTAATACATGCGTATTGGGAAAAAGTTTAAAATTACAGATGGTATATATTTTTAAAGTCATCTGCAACTCTGTTATCCAAACTGAGACCCTCACTCATTTTTAAGTAGTTGTGTCAGGGACTCCTTGCTAGAAGCATCTTTGGAGATTTGCCTGTAAGTGATGGCTTAGAATAAAGATGCAGACAGAAAAATTTTCTCAAAGAACACAGAGGCTGGAATTCAAGAATCCTTTTCCTGTCTTCTCTGTCACCACCTTCTCCCACCAACCCTATCAGAAAGGCAGAAGGACAGATTCCAGGAACATTCACTGAGGGCTTTTGTCTCAAAATGACCTGAATTCCCCCTCAGTCAGCTGGCTCCTCTCTGGAAAGTGCCAGAAAATAACACAAGCTTTCTACCGCAGTTAGATGGGAAAATAAGCCGAACAAAGGAGCGAGAACAACTATAAAAGAAGCATTGCGGACATCTGACCAGTCTAAGTTATTCAAAGATATCTCGTGTTGGGAAAATAGAACACTAACCGCCTAGGAGAAGATTGGGGAATGTACATGGGTCTTATCCTCAACACCCCCTTTTTTTCTCATTTTAATCATTCCCCTTTCTTTCATTAATGGCCATCAGTCAGCCTCATTCACGCCGACTGCAGGCTCCAGGTGAGCCCACTTTCTCCACCTGGGAAGAATGTAAAAGCATACCTTCCATCTGGACTTGAACAGTGGCCCATGTTGAAGGAAGTGATTTGTAAGCCAACACCTGTCATTCTGAGCATCAGCTCGTGGGACCTTAAATTGGGGGATCATATTTGAAATCACTTAGACCTTTCCTCCAACCACAAGGTTGTAATATATTAAGCATGATTCTTTAAATTACCAGCTCCTCAGGGCCCCTTGTTGTATCTTAAAAGTTCTGTGGCTTTGCAAGAAAGCCGCTTGTCCCCACGGGAGCCTAAAGTGAATGTCAGGGATATAGACGTAGACTGAAGTTGAAATCACTCCATGCCAAACATACTTCCCAATTTATCAAACTGTTGTCCAGCTGTGGTGGTGTGATTGTGTAATAGGCAAACAGAAGTGTAAGTACATTTATATAGAGTAGACCTTCTACTGGTTCTGCTGTTATCCCCCTTATAAATCCCACCCGGAGACAAATGCTATTAACATTTGGCTGTATATCCTTCAAGTCCTTTTCTTTTTCCCCATATACACACTCACACGCCCGCTGAAATATATACAGAATTTCTTCACATATGTTCTAACCAGTGGAATGAACAAAGTCATAGTCCTTTTTTGGATGACCCTAAAAATATCAGCATGTTTTTTCCTGGTTAGTGCCCCCCTGTGACATATTTATTAAAAACCTAAAGGGTGCACTTCTTCCTCTATGTTACTTCAAAATACACTCCCTCTCTATCCATCAGTGTGTTATCCAACATATCCAAAGTGTGTCCATTTTATTGTAACATTGGATGTGAATATTTACATAACTGTGGAAAGAGATCATCTGAACGGCATAATTGCTGTTAATAATTACTTTCGCCCTGGAAAGTGTTCATGTGGGGCTACCATATTGGTGAGGATGGAGTGACTCTACACTTAGAACCGCTGGGCCCAGCTGGTCATGGTAGTTGGCCAGAAGTGAGCCTGAGATGGCCCATTCCAGAAGCCCAGGGGTGCTGGTAGCTGCTTCTAAGGATCGCTCTCTTTCTTGACTCACCTTTAGCAAAATCAGATGCAGCTACAATTTAATGAACCACATCCCTTACTATCCGCCCTTCTCCAGAGGCCAGCCACTCCCATTGGATCCTGTTCTTTTCTTATCTCATTTTTATGAAACAGAGAGCCACTCACCGGCTAGATTCTTATCTAGGATTTGTTCTGTGCAAAGGATGTGTGGTCTTCCTGCGGATGGCTGCCAGCCTTCCCCCAGAGAGTCTCTACCCTCTCTTCTGCCCCTGACCCTATGGCTCAGCCCTCTCTCAGGAAGCTTCTGCAGAGAAGAAGGCATATCATCAACAGAAAAGATGGAGGTCTCTCATCGCAGGTTGCTGCCTCTGTTGTGTCTTGATTGTTAGCTGACATTCATAGCATGTGTCTGTGACATGTTTGAGCCACACATTTGTTTTCATTTCCACACGTTATCATCAAACGTCCCTTCTCAGTATTTATTTCTATGGCTTTACAAGTGAAATGAAACATAATTGGTCCGTACTTTCAGTTGTTCGTTCCTGGACTTGAACTTTCACTGTGTTGTCACTGCCGGAGAGGAAGCTGTGTGGATGCTGAGTGGTCCATGCATACTTTTGTTGCTAATGAAGGGGCTACTTGTATTGGGGAATTGAACCATAGATGTAGTGTACTGCTGATTGATCTTTGTTTTTTTGTTTTTTTTTTTTTTCCTTTTCTTTCTTGTCGTAGGCCTATCAGGCTTCTTCAGTGTGTGAAAAATCCTGGGCATTCATCTTGCAGATATTACAGATGAGCCAATCAGCATGGTCGTTTCAGATCTCTGAGCCTTGCAGTATACATTGGTAGTCGTGGTTCAGGAGACACGCTGCTGGGAAGCTGAAGACTTGGGGGGGGAGGAGATCTTCTGTCATGATGCCAACACTAGAGTTAGAAGCTTTTCCCCCAAACTTTTAAAATAACATGTTATTGGCATAGTTTTTATTTTGATTTCCTAAAACTCATGAAAAAAATTATGGTATAAAATTAGAATGAAAATTTTATATTAAGTTATTTCATTTTAATTTTCATAGGTGCTTTTCTGTTGTTTGTATGTTGGTAGCATCCTTTCTATTGAAAATGACTATACCAAACCTCTCTTATTGGTGCAGGTAATTAAGAGAAGGTAAATGACCATGAATGACCTTGTCTCAGGATATATTTTTGTACCCTTTCTACAAATAAAGTATAAATGCCGTGGTTATGGGTCATGTTGGGAAACGAATTCCATAGGATATAAGCTACTCATGTGCTTTACCTCCCACTCTTCCAACAGCCCTATGAGGTTGGTACTGTTAACTCCCATTTGTTAGGTAAGAAATGGAAGTTCAGAGAGGTTATATAATTTGCCTAAAGTCATACATTTAGTTCAAGGTAGAGGCTGGATTTCAACTCAGCTCTGTCTGACTCCAAAATATATATGCTCTCTTTCTAGGCCTATAATACAAGCTGACATGCTTTATGTTCTCTTCTAATAAATGCATGTTGGATTAAATTGAATATAATAGAATCCGAACTGTGGTTTTTCTTTTTCTTTTTTTTTTTTTTAAGATTTTGTTTATTTATTTGACAAAGAGAGACACAGCGAGAGAGGGAACACAAGCAGGGGGAGTGGGAGAGGGAGAAGCAGGCTTCCCGCCGAGCAGGGAGCCCGATGCGGGCCCGATCCCGGGACCCTGGGACCATGACCTGAGCTGAAGGCAGATGCTTAACGACTGAGCCACCCAGGCGCCCCCGAACTGTGGTTTTTCTGGGTATCTTCAAAAACGGATACATTTTTTCCCCTCTTGATCCTCTCCCTTCTCCTCCTGCTCGGTGTCTTACATATATAGTAGGCAGTTAAAATATGTATATTTGTTCCTGATACTGGGAATTTGTCCTCCCTTTTCTTCTTGATTAATCTTGCTTGGGGATTTATCACTTTTATTACTCTTTCAAAGAACTAACTTTTAGTTTTGTTTTCTCTTTCTATTTAATTGGTTTTCACTCTTCTCTTTATTATTAGGGATATAAAAATTCCTTCTAATTTCCTTGGGCTTCCTTATTCAGCTTCTTAAGATGGAAGCTTAGATCATTGATTTTTCAGCACACTTTCTTTTTCCATATATCACTTAGTACTATAAGTTTTCCTCTGAATGCTGCTTTAGCTCCAGATCTTAAGTTGGGTATGTCTCTTTTTATTATCATTTAGTTAAAAATATTTTCTAATTTAATTGTTATTTAGAAATGTGTGGAGTTATTCTTAGAAAATATACTGTAAGCCCTAAGGAGTGATTGTGGAAGGAGCTAAAGGTCAGCAGTGTTCCTGTTCTCAGGCTGTTGAACACAATGGCCCCGTAGGAGCAGGATCCCATGATCCCCAGGGGAGGGCATAAGTTAGGAGCTGTGAAAGAATGTGACCCTCCGTGCCCCCTTTCTGCACTTGGTGACTGCTAGTCCAAACATCCCACTCCTCCCTTATCCCATGACTAAACCCCCTGCATGCCTATGTGTAGGGGAGAGTGCAAGCCTGCTTCAAGATATTTGCCATCCCTTTGTACTCTTTCCCATGATTTGAGGCATCTGTCCTTGCTTTTCTGATAAAAAACAAAATAAAAGCTATGTGCAAGATTCAGCTGCTGCTGCTCTCCTTTGCAGAGGCAGCGCTGCATGGCTGCTCAGATTGGTGTCTGAGAACTTTATTTCAGTGAGCGATGACAGAAATGTGTTGCCTAATTTTCAAACATCTGGAGATTTTCTGGGTTTTTTTTTTTTCCCCTAAATGTAGATTTGTTGCTGGGCGCCTGGGTGGCTCAGCTGGTTAAGCGACTGCCTTCGGCTCAGGTCATGATCCTGGAGTCCTGGGATCGAGTCCTCCATGGGGCTCCCTGCTCAGGAGGGAGTCTGCTTCTCCCTCTGACCCTCCCTCCTCTCATGTGCTCTCTCTCTCTCAGATAAATAAATAAAATCTTTAAGAAAATGTAGATTTTTTTAAGAATAAACTAATTTGAGGGTCTCTCAGGGAACCCATTAGGTTTGTTGAAAACAGCATAAATTTTGGAGTCAGCTGTTTCTGGGTTCATATTTTGGCATTGCTCTGTAATCTTGAACGAAATACTTACCCTCTTTGAACTTTGGCTCCCTTGCCACTCAAATAAGGATTATCATTTGCCCCCCTGAAGGTGTGGTGGGACCAAAAGATGACAACAATTCATAGTGTGGCTTGGTGCCTCATAGGTCAGCAGGCACTCCACAAAGGTTGGCCCCTTTCTGCTGGCCCCTGGCTGGCAATCCGGTTTCCTTCCGGAGTCATGGCAGCTGTAGCCACTGTAGGCAGTCAACAGATTCTTCTTATGTGGCCCTCGTGTACACATATGCACATCCTCACAGGCTTTAGTTTGGGCGGGACATGAAGATGGGTGCTCAAGACCAGTTCTGATTAAGACTCAGGCTTGCCCCAGGGTTCAATGAACTCCATCTGCAGAATGTCTTCAGTGATAAGTCCCTGCTAACGCCCTGGGTGACCTGGCTGTTTTCCTTTCAGGACCCTTTCTGCCTTACTGTTGGGCTTTCTTGATGATTTCTGGACTCTCTAATGTATCTTCCTTCTTCACCAGGATACCCCTTGAAGTAGCAGAAAAATTTTGTTCTTTACATCCATCCCCTTCCACAGATGAAACAGATAGAGTAGCAGTCAGTTTGCAAGAGGCTTCCCCCAAGACGACTCAGTTGAGTGTTCAAATTCAAAGCTGGTGGAGACTAAGAGGAGGCTGGTCCCAAGGTTTTCACACTGTGCACAGAGAACCCCAGCGAGCTCTGGGAGTATCTCAGCTCATGTCTGCATACTCTCTGATACAAAGGACCCAGCCAGGAGCAGCGCTGATTTACTTCCTGGCATCTCATTTCTCCTTAAACAATTCCTACGACAGTGGCTTGAGTTTCTCAGGTAGAATCCATACTACCCAGAAGGTTTGTTTTTTAAAAGGCAAGGATAAACGTTACTCATGGCAAATTAAAACTGTATGAAGTAAGATGTTAAAGTAAACCTAGAGTATGCTATAACTTTGAAAGGCATTATGTGAGTGCAGTGTTAACCCAGGCATTCTCCCAGTTTTTCGTAAAAAATAATGAAGCAGTTAATTTATTTATACTACTAAGAGTTGTCATTTTTAACACATATGTTTTTAAACATAAATTCATCGGGAACCCAGTAGCTGGGTGTGCTTCCCTGAGAGGCAGTGGTTTGCTGGCGTTCACATCATACTCACAAAACACAGAAGGCTTTGTACTGGTCCCTGACGGGGCATTTATCCTCGAACTTGATTCACATAGATGCCCAGTGCCGTTCATCTTCTGATCAAAGTGTAAGCCACCCAAGGTAGTGAAAACCATGCAATTAACTCACAGTGACCCACTGGGCAAATGCATGGCTTCTGTGAATCTCAGGTTCAAAATGTACTTATAATAGACATAAATAAATTACACAAACAATAAAAGAAAAATAAAAGACTTTGTGGAATCATTTTTTAAAACAGTTGTCTCTGCAAATACCACATGATCTCATGTATATGTGGAATTTTAAAAAGTCAGACTCAACAGAGAGTAGAGTGGTGGTTGCCAGGGTTTGGGAGTGGGAGAAACAAGGAGACAAACCTGGTCGGGGGTCTGAACTTTTAGTTATAGGAGGAATACGTTTTGGGGACTTAATGTACAGCATGATGACTATAGTTAATAATAGTGTATTGTTTACTTCAAATTTGCTAAGAGAGTAGATCTCGAGTGTTCATATCACACACACACGATTATGTGAGGTGATATGTTAATTAGCTTAATTGTGGTGATTGTTTCCCAGTGTTTATGTATATCAAAACATCACATGTATACCTTAAATACATACAGTTTTTTTGGTCAATCATACCTCAATAAAGCTGGGAAAAAAAAAACCCACAGTCACTTCTGGCTTGAAGAGAGAATCAAGTAAGTGATGCACTGCCAAAGGCAGTAAGCCTTCTCATGCACCCCATCCCAAGACCAGGGGAGCTGGACAGCTGGAAACGGGATGTATCATCATCCTGAGTGTGTCTCATAGGTGAGGGAGGTGGGAATAGATGCCCAGAAGAGTCTGAACTTACAATCTGTTGAAAAGCCAAAAGTCTTCATACACCCCTTTTTATCCTTTGAGATATTGAAGAAGAAATAGTGCTGTTTGTCTTCCAGCAAGAATCTCAGCTTTGAGAAACACCTTTGTTCTCTATAGAAGAAAACTTACCTTGAGACCTCCCAGGAGTTTAATGTGATAACATAGCGCAATGTGTGATTCTTAATAAGGTCCATAAATGTGAAACACCATTTAAAGGCTTGATGCACAACGCAGACCTGCAGAGAAGAGAAAACTAATGTGTGATATATCAGGCACTTCACATTTAATATCAGCCAGTGATCTCAGCCACAACAACAGAATGCAACTCTGGCTGGAAATAAATTTCTAGACAGTATCAACAGCTTATAGATTCTCCAGGAGGGCAAGAAAACAGTTTGGAAGCCTCTTAGCCAAGGACAACACCCAAAATTACTCCACAGACTGGTCAGATAGAGGAATTGTTCTTGTCCTGAGGACACTTGGCTGTCATTTCATCATTGCCAGATGCGGCCACTACTGTTTCTGGGAATAGAGGTAGAGTAGTCTCCCCACCCTTCTCTGTGGGGTATATGTTCCAAGACCCCCAATGGATGCCTGAGACTGTGGATAATACTGAGCCCTACATATACTATGTTTTTTCCTATACATACCTATGGTAAAATTTATAAATTAAACTCAGTAAGAGTTTAATTAACAACAATACCTATGAATAAAATAGAACAATTATGACTATACTGTAATGAAAGTTACGTGACTGTGGTCTCTCAAAATACCTTGTTGTATTATACTAACCCTTCTTGTGATGATGCGAGATGTCAAAATGCCTGTGTGATGAGATGGAGTGAGGTGAATGATGCAGGCATTGTGACCTAGTGTGAGCCTACTGTTGACCTGCTGACGACTGGTCAGAGAGAGGATCATCTGCTTCTGGACTGTGGCTGACTAGAGTGACTGAAACCATGGATAAGGGGGCGGGGGGCTACTGTAAACAAAGTGTGTGGTGATGGCTCATGGCGGATGGCACGTCAAGTGGGGTACCTGCCTCCTCGTCTCACTAGACTCAGATTCATGGCTGTGCAGATCTGTCTGTTGTATGGGCCTGATACATGTCAAATGCTTAGAACAGAGCTCAGTTTCTTTACATATAAAATGAGGTAGTCATAGTGCTTACCTCTTTGAGTTGTTTTGAGCATTAAACAAGATGATAGATGTACAATTCTCAGAATAGTGCTTAACACATAGTAAGAGCTCTATTAAAGTTAGGGTTTTTTTTTTAATTAAAAAAAGGTTGGAACTGTTTTTATTCTGGAGGAAATTCCTTGACAAACCTACTTGGTTTAGAAGCTGAGACCCTGGGGGCAATGGAGAACAGGGTAGGGATGGCCCTCTTGCCAACCAGCAGGGTTGTCCCATCCCTAGCTGGATGTTGATGAACATTATCAACAGAACCTCCCTTCCCCTCCCCTGCAACCTCCCCACTGCCCCAAGTCTAATAATTTGACACTTGTAACTTTAATTTTTCAAGCCGACCAGGAGTGTAACAGCCTCCCTTGGCATTGCCAACCCAACCCCTGCTTTCTAGTGATAATAAAGGTGTGCAGCTCTCCTTGGTAGATGAAATCAGAAGGAAAAGCGTGCTGGAAGTAGACATGGTCTTCTGTGTAAAGAGCAAAAGAAGAACACTGGAAAAGGGTAAGACTGAGAAGAAATGGGATAGCCAACCCAAGCCTTCACTTGGAACTGAGTAAATCTCCCTTTGTGAATGACACAATGATCCCTCCAGTTTCCTCAGGGTTGCCTTCCAAGAATTTCCCTGAATGGGTAGAATAGTAAGATCCATGTTGGCTGTTGGAGGGAGAAAAGCCCCTCTGGGAGCCACTGAGTCTGATTACTCTGTGTTGCTCAGTCTTATGACTTTGTCTGGCTCATGGCCATGGAAGTTGGGAGCTTCTCCAGGCACAGCTTGGTTGAACTGGCGAGGTGGGAAGAAGGAAGCTCTGTGTGGTGGCATTAGGTGTCCTTTCTGCTGTCAGCTTTCTGGAACATGGGGATGAGTCATTGAGTCTGTGTTGCCAGATGGGTAATGGTAAAGATGGGTTATTTTTTCAGTGTCACCCATGACTGTTACCATGTCAAATACTTTCACAATGAAAGTACCGAAGTAGACGTCTCTGTAATAACTTATTACAGAATCATGAAAAACTTATGGAACATTATGGCTGCAGAGCAGTGACTCCGCTCCTTCACTTGATAAGCAAGGAAACAGTCCTTTTCCTGGGAGTCATGGCGGGTAGGTGTTGAGTTGTAGGCAGTAGCCTAGGGGTCAAGGTTGTCCTCCCTGGATGTCTCCCTTTCTTCTCACAAAGCCTAAAAACCCACAAATGGGAATGGTAGAGATTGCTGACTGTTGCCTAGTGTCCATTATTTCCTCCTCTTCTTAAATAGTATTCTCCAACCCCCATTATCAACTAGGAACTTGGTTTCCAGACCACAGAATTCCCAGCTGTGTCTGGATTTGACCAATGGGATGTAAACAGACATGATTAATACAATTGCTTGGTTGTCTTAGAGACAAAGTCACTTGCCCCAGATTTTCCATTTTCCCCCTTCCCTTTGCTGAAAAACACTGAAACTCCAGTAGTAGCCTTAGACCTAGAGATGGAAGCCACAGGCAGAGGGCAGTGAGTCCCTTCCCTCATCCCCATCCATGTTCACCCTGAATCTCATCCCAGGATGCAAAACTTAGTCTTCTTTACCCTCAACCCTGGGTGTGCCATAAAAACTCAGAAAGCATTTGCTCCTGTCTCCATGATACCCTGTTTGATTCTTGCCTCTGCATTCCAGTTCCCTCTTCCAGACTTGGTTTTCCTGGCCACTTCAGCCTCACTATTAAAAAACTGATTTGGGCGCCTGGGTGGCTCAGTTGGTGGAGCGACTGCCTTCGGCTCAGGTCATGATCCTGGAGTCCCGGGATCGAGTTCCGTGTCAGGCTTCCTACTCAGTGCGGAGTCTGCTTCTCCCCCTGATCCTCCTCCTCTCATGCTCTCTCTCTCTATCTCATTCTCTCTCTCCAATAAATAAATAAAATCTTAAAAAAAAACCAACTGATTTATTGTTTATTCATTTAGTCACCACTATTAGTCAGTTGTTTTCTTGGTCCCAGATGCGAGTGGCAGAATATTGATAGAAACAGACAAGGGCTGTCTTCATGGAGCCTATGGCCTACTCCCTGTGCGTTCAAGGGGGAAGGTCTTTGCTGCAGCTTGGGCCTAGAATTGATTACCCTGCCTGCTTCACAGTTGCCCTCTGTGTTGACTGGGAAACCCATTTTTCAAGAGAACTGAGGATGACATGATTAGGATTGTCAAGGACCCAGATGTGTTCCGTGAGCAAAAAGCACATTGCTGGCTGGTAGGAAGCACAGGATGAAAGCTTCCCCAATGAGGGGGATTGGTTAGTTTTCCCTTAAAATGGTTTTATTAGGGGTGCCCAGGTGGCTCAGTCGGTTAAGTCTCCAACCCATGATTTCGGCTCAGGTCATGATCTTGGGGTCCTGGGATTGAGCCCGGTGTTGGGATTTGTGCTCAGCGGGGAGTCTGCTTGAGGATTCTCTCCCTCTGCCCCTCCCTGCACCACACCCCCTTCATGCACCTGCTTGTTCTCTCTCTCTGAGATAAATAAGTAAATCTTTAAAAAAATAAAATAGTTTTATTAGCCAAGTTGCCATTTCTTCAATGTAAAACAATACAGGTAATAAAAAACAAAAGTCAAATAATCTATAAATCTTACCACCCAGGGGTCACTACTCTTTTTTTCCGCCCCCAGGGGTCACTACTCTTAACATCTATGTATATATTACACACTTTTCACGTAAATCACATTTTTCATATAAATCATACATGCACAGCTAATAAGGTTTTTTTTCACATTTTAGAATTTCTGAAATCAGGATAGGTCTAGAATCAATGTATTTAGAAAGCACCATGTCATGGTTTAATTGGCAGTATGTTTCTTCTTAGTGATGAATAAATTAATAACCCATCTTACAACTGATGACATCTGAGATCTAATGAAGTAGATACATGTTTAGAGAAATGCTATCACCCTGCAGTGACCTGAATTTTTCAATTAATATGTTACAAACATCACCCTAAGTCAATAGAGTTTTACATTGTCATTTTTAATTGGCAAAGAATATTCCACCATGTAATTGTACCATAATTTGCTTATCCATCCCCTATTTTGCTACATTTATTTTATTTCCATTAAAAATGTAGACATAGTAGAGGTCCCTGGGTGGCTCTGTTGGTTAAGCGTCCGACTCTTGGTTTCAGCTCAGGTTGTGATCTCAGGGTCATGAGATCGAGCCCTGCATGGGGCTCTGTACTCAGCAGAGTCTCCTTGGGACTTTCTCTCCCTCTCCCCCTGCGCTCATGTGCACTCTCTCTCAAGTAAATAATTTTTTTTTTTTTTAAAGTAACCATAGTAGAAGAGGCTATATGTAGTGGGAGGCTGTGCATGTTTGGAGTTGGTGTGTTTGGATAACAGATGTCTGTTATCATTCTTTTTTTTTTTTAAGATTTTATTTATTTATTTGAGAGAGAGAACATGTGAGAGAGAGCACAAGCAGGGGGAGTGGCAGGCAGAGGGAGAAGCAAGCTCCCCACTGAGCAGGGAAACTGATGCGGGGCTCGATCCCAGGACTCTGGGATCATGACCTGAGCCAAAGGCAGACGCTTAACGACTGAGCCACCCAGGCGCCCCTGTTATCACTCTTATTGTCCATCTATGCACACTTCGCTTGTCTGAGGACTCAGGAGAAAGACTCTCAACACTGACATTCCTGGCACTTCACTGTTCTGATCCCCGGAAATTAGGAGCAGTCTTGTGACTGTGAGCCCAGACATATTCTTCAAGGTGTCCTCCAAAGGCTTCACCCACGTGTTTGAAATCATCAGAAGAGATCAATAAAATTGTGTGTTTTTTTTAAGATTTTATTTATTTATTTGACAGAGAGAGACACAGCGAGACAGGGAACACAAGCAGGGGGAGTGGGAGAGGGAGAAGCAGGCTTCCCGCTGAGCAGGGAGCCCGATGTGGGGCTCGATCCCAGGACCCTGGGATCATGACCTGAGCCGAAGGCAGACACTTAACGACTGAGCCACCCAGGCGCCCCAAAATTGTGTTTTTTCTATAAGCTGGGATGTATTGGGGTTTCACATAGAATCTAATCTTTGAATTGAATAGAAATGTCAATAGGTAGTTTAAAAAATAGTTGATAGAGGGGCGCCTGGGTGGCCCAGTTGTTAAGCGTCTGCCTTTGGCTCAGTTCATGATCCCAGGGTCCTGCGATCGAGCCCCGCTTAGGGCTCCCTGCTCGGGGGGAAGCCTGCTTCTCCCTCTCCCGCTCCCCTTGCTTGTGTTCCCTCTCTCATTGTGTCTGTCTCTGTCAAATAAATAATAAATAAAATCTTAAAAAAATAGTTGATAGAAATATATTTTATCTGAATGAATTATGTATGGAAGAAAAAAAGTTGGTAGAATTAGATGGAAATCTTCATAAATGACAAAGTGTTTGAAAATGTAGATATCAACATGGGGTTTTCCTCTTGACTTAATTTAACCCAAGTGAGACATTAAATTCATGCAATCTTACCAAACTGGACATACACATATATTTTTTTAATCAGAAACTTAAAAACGAATAGGACACTTCGGGGCCAGGGAAAGAGTGTTATCCATGTCTGTTCTACTTGGCAGAGTCAGGAGAGGGTGAATTAAAAAGTCACTGAGGACACAAAATTTAGGGAGACGTCACTCTCTGGGCCGTGCAATTCGCTAGGTGTCACATTTGCCTCACCTAGGCCTGTCCCTGCCATTCAATGTGTAGCTTGTCCATGGACAGTGTTAAAAAGAAAAGGTTTTTTGTTGTTTTTGATTTAAGAGGCAGTCTTTAAGGATTCTGCACTGAAAATTTCAAAATGTGTAAAGGTTTTTGGAATATACTGATTAATATTTAAAGGAACCATAAAGAAGATTCACTGGAAATAGTCTGAACAAATGAGAAAATTCAGTTAATATCACTGAAATGCTCCTAACATAATTCCAGGAAACATGATTCAGTTTATAATAATACCTCTTAGACACAGTCAGATAAGAAAACTGACTGCTTCTTACTCTTTAAAGTGGTGTAATAATTAACAATGTTCAATTACTTTCATTCTTTTCATGAATTCATGACTATAAAAAATTAATAGGGCAATTCATAAAGCGATATATCTATCTTCTCTTTAAATGTTTCTTACGGAAGTGTTTTGTTTTGTTGTTAAAGGTTTTTCATTCCTAAGTCAAACAACAATCTCTCCAAAGGGAACCGGTAGCCTATCTGCTCAGACCAAAGAGTGAGTTCAGGATGGCAGCCACTGGTATTTCTCATACACAAAACAGATAAAATTCTCAGAAGGTACATGCAAAAAGCTCTCCTACACAGATGGCCACAGAACACGACCATTTGACAATTTTACCGGTGATGGCAACGGGACTCCAGATGTTCCCAAACTCTACCATCCAACTTGAGCTCTCATTTTAGGCTCCTCGATATTTTGCTTTTCCAGTTTTGCTAATGACACCAGAGTGATTTAAATCCTTGATGTGTTAATTATAGTCAAGGATACATCCTACAACAAATCAGCCTGGAATTTCATACCCAACACAGTGCGATCTATATCCAATCCAATAGTTTTGGGGAGCTCTTTCACCGGTAAACTTGCAATGCTGACCATCTTCAGATTATACTGCTTGACTAAGGAAAGCAAGATTTGCATTGTTTTGCCAATGCCAATTGTATCTATAACAACCAAGACATTCTTTCCAGTTAAAGTTGCAAAATCATCTCCATAAATTTATTTTATGGCCCCAATTGAATGGTCATTACAATAGCTCTTCGGTCTCATAAAATCTGCAGTCAGGAGATGGATATATTACTATTTCTGTTCAGTGCTTTGTTATAATCCAGCAAGTCAGTAGAGAATTTACAGCCCCCCTGGGGCATGCAGATATCCCAGCTGGGCTGCCATGTGATAGCCTCCTATCTTCACAGAGTTTCAAGTATAAGCCATTTTGTTCTGTCTATGATTAGTCCTTTAGGAATAAGCACCTTTTCAAAATCCTCAGGGTAATGATTAGATATACAAACTAAATCTAGGTCATAACCTGGTTCAGCCTCACCAGCTGTGACGCAGGGCTGTGGGCCACCAAAATGGAACTAGCTGAGGAGGGGGAGCACACAGGATTGTTTTTTAACTAGCCATTTGAAATTCTCATGTTGTTAACACAGGTTGGAGGACCAGGCCACCTCACAGCAGTCCCTTTTAGTAGGAAGAGCACTGGACTTGTACACAGGCTGACCGATTTGCCTTGGTTTGCCCAGGACTGTCCCAATGTTACCATTGACAGTCCCTCAACTCTGGAATCCCCTCGGTCCCAGGCAAACGGGACAACTGGTCATCCTAACTTGGAGTCAGAGTACCAACTCTGTTATTAAAGTTGTATGACTTTGAGCATGCTGCTTCATTTGCTCATGGAATGGGTCTTCATGGGTATAACAGGGGGAGTGGCAGCTCTCTTTCAGGCCTGTTGTGAAGATGCGGGGTGAAAACAGTGCCTCATCTTTGGATTCTGATATCCAAGCACTGCTGGCTCCCAGGGACTCAGTGTGATGGTCTGCCACTCAGTGAGATGGTGTCCTCCGTACCAATACAGCCCTGGCTGACTTGTGTATATAAGGTGTTTGTGACTCAGATATTTGTAACCCAAGGACTCTTTTTCCCTATTTCCTAAAAGAAAATTCTGAGCCGTGGTAGTGTGAGATATTATCCCACCTAAAGCCTGACATCTGATTTTGGTGATAAATGTGTCTTGTGTTTGGTTATGGGACTGTAGTATATCTTTGAGTTTTTAATGTATTCCTTGTCACATCAGGGGATTTATAAGAAACACTTGATGTTTAATGCATTTGTAGAAAACCATTCTGAGTTCTTGAGTTATAACATGGGTATCCCTGATTTTCAAGAAAGTCAGGAGAAGCAAGGCTGAGTTTTAAACTAGAGAAAGGGATCTGGGCTTTTCCATTTTCTGAGTCATTACAGGCATCATCCCGGGAGCTGGTTACTGGATCTACTGCAAATACTGGGGTTGATTTGAAGGGAGGTGGTTAGGTTTTCTGTGTACTTTGTTTTTAAATTTTTTTTTTCTTTGCTGAAGACTAATGGCTATTTTTCAGCAAAGGCCAGTGGATGAAAACCCAGAAAAGAAGAGGATGAGTGTTGGCTGAGTGTGTGACCCAAGTGGATGGAAGTTCTATATAAGAATATTCTGGAGGGATGCCTGGGTGGTTCAGTTGGTTAGGCATCTGCCTTCCACTCAGGTCATGATCTCAGGGTCCTGGGACTGAGCCCCGTGTTGGGCTCCCTGCTCAGCAGGGAGGCTGCCTCTCCCTCTCTCTCTGATCCTCCTCCCTGCTTGTGCTTTCTCTATCTCTCTCTGTATCAAATAAATAAATAAAATCTTAAAAAAAGAATATTCTGGAAAGTTAAAAATGCCAAACAAAGACAAGCTCTTACCTGTTTCTTCAAATCCAAGAAGCTCATTCATTTCACTTTTTCACATTTCAAAAGTTCAGATTATTTTAAATTTGGTGTCTTTTCTGAAAAGTTGTTATTTATTGATGATCCATTTAATAATTAATGACCATTTATAGTAGAGAAAATATGTTATTCCAATAATTCCAATATCCTACGGCTTCTCACTTTTATCCAAGTCCATAAAAGCTCAGTGGTTGATTAAAGTCCATCATCTCCACATAAAAAGAAAAAGAAAACAGAACAAAACTTAATGTAGCTTGGTAAATAAATAAATAAATAAATAATAAAAAACTATACATGTATATATGTAACAGGTAGTGTACAGATTTAGGAGAGAGATGAACATTGAAGCCAGAAGTTGGTACCAGGCTTGGAGCTCACCGGAATAATTTTTCCCTTGGTCCTGCTCTGTCTCCAGGATCTGTGTCTGTGTGACACAGATCAAATCCAGTCACCTATCTGCAGCATAGACTCCCCCACTCAAAGGTGATTCTCCCATATCTGGCAGCTCTCTGAGCCAGACTCTTGCTGACAGCACACTCCCCCCAAAAAAACTTCTCTGGATGACCTAGAAATCTCCTTAATGGCCAATGGAAATGTTCACTTTGAAAACTTAGCCATTAATCTAAGATTTCCTATCCAAATATCCTGATGAATAATGCCGTTAAGAGCAAGTGGTAAAGGAATGACACAGAGTGCCTTCTCAGCGATCATCTTCCTTCCCTTCTCCCTCCCTTTCCAGCCACCTCTCCAGGGATTGTGTCTTTTCATATAGTCCAACACAGGACCTTGAGGAATAACCAAACCAGAGGATAATAACCACAACAGCAAGAACAGCCCAGTGCTGACTCCGCAATAGTCTTATAATCTCCCTTCATCTTCGCCATGATCCTGCACAGTGGCTGCTATTATGACTCCTTCTAAAAAGGAAACAAGGAAGGAACAAAGCTTAGAAAGTTTAAATAAAGGGGTGCTTGGGTGGCTCAGTTGGATAAGCGTCCGACTCTTGATTTCGGCTCAGGTCGTGATCTCAGCATCATGAGATCGAGCCCTCTGGGGGGCTCCTGACTCAGTGGAGAGTCTGCTTGAGATTCTCCCTCTCCCTCTTCCTCTGCCCCTCCCCCTAAAATAAATAAATAAATCTTTAAAAAAATACGAAATAAAGTGCCCAAGGACACCAACATGAACTGGGACAGCCTGGATGTGAACCCAGAAAGTCAGACTCCAAAGCCCAATGCTTAATCATACTTGAGGCTCTAAGGAAGGTCTCAATAAATGGGCATGGAAAAGGTCAACCATGTAGCACTTTCTCGTTGCCAGTAGCCTTTACGTGCATTTGGTCCTTGGAAGTGCTCTGTGACTAGAATGAGCATTCCTGTTTTGTGGATGAGATACTAGAAGCCCAGAGAGGTAAGAAAGATCTGTCTGAGATCACACAGATCATTAACAAAGTTTAGATCTTAAATGTGAGTCTTCTGATGCTTCATCAAGGGAGATTTCCTAGCCAGAAATTATATGAGCTTTGAATTCTTTACCTGTAAAAGGAGGACAGTACTTACCCACATACCTGCTTGCCTGACAGCTATAATATGTCTCAGAACACAGTGTAGGCACCAGAACTAAATTGTCCTACGAGACAATTGTCAACCCAAAGTTATTTATTTATTTGTTTGTTTATTTATTAAGTAGGATCCATGCCCATGCGGGGCTTGAGCTCACAACCCTGAGATCAAGACCTGAGCTGAGATCAGGAGTCAGACTCGTAATGGACTGAGCCACCCAGGGACCCCATGGTCACATTTAATTAACATTTGAAGTTCTCTGAGTTGAAGACTATACGGAGGGAGAAGGTGCAACACTTCTTGACGGGGGGGAAAGAGAGGGAAATGCCCCGAGTCATGCTCTATATAGGACAAGGTGGTTGGTAGGCTCAGATGTCCAGACAGGAAGAGAAGGTTTGGGTGGGGGTGAGGGCGAGAAAAGGGTGGAGATTCTGGAACTAGGTTCGAATCCTAGCTCTGGCATTTAGTGAACAGCCCAGGCACCATGGGCAAGTCAACTCCTGTCTACTCTTCAGAGTGCATGTGTAAAATGGGGTTAGTAATGACAGCTACTTCATAGGGATGTGGAGGGTATGAAATGGCTTAGTGTACTTCCTACGGTTAGTGCTGTGCCTGGTGTGGCTTTAGAAGGCAATAAATAGTCCCTATCATTAGGGAGATTAGGAAAACATTACATGAAATCTTAGGACGTGTTATGGTGGTGTCTATCTATGGTTTTCATGTTATCCAAGGTTTCAAGTCATATGGGGCACATTTTCCAGTGACAAGAAGATTGGATTCATGGCAAAACATTCTACCTCAGTCCCAGAGCAGAAAGTCCCACCTTTCTGAGCCTCACTTTTTTCTTGTATAAAATGGGAATAACATCTTACCTACTTCACAGAGAGGATATGAGATCCAATGAGATAATGCAGGAAATAATGTCGGGAAAAGCATGGGATGAATGTGGATTATTGGTGTGGTGGTGGTGGTGATGATGGTGATGATGACAGTAAGATTGTTCAATTATCATCTTGAAATTTAAGGCAAAAATAGAATTTTTATAAACCCAACTCTAAAATGGCCTTATAACTCTGAAAAACAAACTGAGGGTTCTAGAGGGGAGGGAGGTGGGAGGATGGGTTAGCCTGGTGATGGGTATTAAGGAGGGCACGTTCTGCATGGAGCACTGGGTGTTATATGCAAACAATGAATCATGGAACACTACATCAAAAGCTGATGATGTAATGTATGGTGATTAACATAACATAATAAAAAAATAAAATGCCCTTATAAAAATATGTAAAGGAAAGCTATGGCAAATATTCAAGGTAAGTATAATATAAGAATACCCAGCAAACAACCATACGACCCAGCAATTGCAAACTGGGTATTTACCCCAAAGATACAATTGTAGGGATCTGAAGGGGTACGTGCACCCCAGTGTTTATAAAGTAATGTCCACAATAGCCAAACTATGGAAAGAGCCCAGATGTCTATAGACAGATGAATGGATAAAGAAGAAGTGGTATAGGCTTCTGGAAGCACCAGCGCCATGGCTGCCCAGGGAAAGCCCCAAGTCCAGTTCAAACTGGTGCTGGTTGGTGACGGCAGCACCGGGAAGACAACGTTTGTGAAGCGTCACCTGACGGGTGCATTCGAGAAGAAGTATGTAGCCACCTTGGGCGTGGAGGTCCACCCGCTCGTGTTCCGCACAAACAGGGGACCCATCAAGTTCAACGTGTGGGACATGGCGGGCCAGGAGAAAATCGATGGGCTGCGGGACGGCTACTATATCCGAGCCCAGTGTGCCATTATAATGTTTGATGTCACGTCAAGGGTTACTTACAAGGATGCGCCTAACTGGCATAGAGATCTGGTACGAGTGTGTGAGAACATCCCTACTGTGCTGTGTGGCAACAAAGTGGACATTAAGGACAGGAAAGTTAAGGCAAAATCTATTGTCTTCCACCGAAAGAAGATTCTTCAGAACTATGACATTTCTGCCAAAAGTAACTACAACTTTGAAAAGCCCTTCCTGTGGCTTGCTAGAAAACTAATTGGAGATCCTAACTTGGAGTTTGTCGCCATGCCCACTCTTGCCCCACCAGAGGTTGTCATGGACCCAGCTTTGGCAGCCCAGTACGAGCATGATCTAGAGGTTGCTCAGACAACTGCTCTCCCGGATAAAGATGATGACCTGTGAGAACGTGCAGCTGGAGCCCAGTGTCAGAAAGTCTAGTTTTATAGGCAACTGTCCTGTGATGTCAGTGGTGCAGCGTGTTTGCCACTTTATTATATGGCTGAGCAGAACATGTGCTTAATCTTTGGGACGCTGAAGGAGATGAATGGGCTTCGGAGTGAATGTGGCAGTTTAAGAAGTACTTTCATTTTTTGGACCCGCATATTTAGCTGTTTTGGAACGCAGTTGTTTCCTTCCTGAGTTTCAGATACGAGACTGCTATAGTCCCATCACAATATCAAGTGGTGAAATCTCGTTTGTCTTTGTCATTCCCATTCCTTTTCGTTTAGAATCAGAATCAAGTATTTCAAATATCTAAAAAAAAAAAAAAAAGAAGTGGTATATATACACAATGGAATATTATGCAGCCATCAAAAGGAATGAAATCTTGCCATTTGCAACAACGTGGATGGAACTGGAGGGTATTACGCTAAGCGAAATAAGTCGATCAGAGAAAGACATGTATCATATGACCTCACTGATAGGAAGAATTCTTTTTTTTTAAGATTTTATTTATTTATTTGACACAGAGAGAGAGATAGCAAGAGCAGGAACACAAGCAGGGGGGAGTGGGAAAGGGAGAAGCAGGCTCCCCTCTGAGCAGGGAGCCCGATGTGGGACTCAATCCCAGGACCCTGGGATCATGACCTGAGGCGAAGGCAGACACTTAACAACGGGGCCACCCAGGCGCCCTATATGAAGAATTCTTAATCTCAGAAAACAAACTGAGGGTTGCTGGAGTGGTGGGAGTGGGAGGGATGGGTGGTTGGGTGATAGACATTGGGGAGGGTATGGGCTACGGTGAGCGCTGTGAATTGTGTAAGACTGTTGAATCACAGACCTGTACCTCTGAAACAAATAATACGTTGTATGTTAAAAAAAGAAGAGGAAGAAGAAGATAACAGGAAGGGAAAAATGAAGGGGGGGATATCGGAGGGGGAGACGAACCATGAGAGACTATGGACTCTGAGAAACAAACTGAGGGTTTTAAAGGGGAGGGGGGTGGGGGGATGGTGGGTTAGCCCAGTGATGGGTATTAAGAGGGCACGTACTGCATGGAGCACTGGGTGTTATTTATTTATTTTTTATTTTTTAAAAATTTTATTATGTTATGTTAGTCACCATACAATACATCATTAGTTTTTGATGTAGTGATCCACGATCCATTGTTTTCGTATAACACCCAGTGCTCCATGCAGTACGTGCCCTCCTTAATACTCATCACCGGGCTAACCCATCCCCCCACCGCCCTCCCCTCTAAAACCCTGTTTGTTTCTCAGAGTCCATAGTCTCTCATGGTTCATCTCTCCCTCCAATTCCCCGCCCCTCATTTTCCCCTTCCTTCTCCTAATGTCCTCCACGCTATTCCTTATGTTGCACAAATAAGTGAAACCATAGGATAATTGACTTTCTCTGCTTGACTTATTTCACTTAGCATAACCTCCTCCAGTCCCATCCATGCTGATGTGAAAGTTGGTTATTCATCCTTTCCGATGGCTGAGTAACATTCCATTGTATATATGGACCATATCTTCTTTATCCATTCATCTGTTGAAGGGCATCTCGGCTCTTTCCACAGTTTGGTTATTGTGGACATTGCTGCTATGAACATTGGGGTGCATATGGCCCTTCTTTTCACTACATCTGTGTCTTTGGGGTAAATACCCAGTAGTGCCATTGCTGGGTCATAGGGTAGCTCTATTTTTAAATTTTTGGGGAACCTCCGCAATGTTTTCCAAAGTGGCTGTACCAACTTGCATTCCCACCAACAGTGTAAGAGGGTTCCCCTTTCTCCACAACCTCTCCAACATTTGTTATTTCTTTCCCTGTCCATTTTTGCCATTCTAACTGGCGTAAGGTGGTATCTCAATGTGGTTTTGATTTGAATTTCCCTGATGGCTAATGATGATGAACATTTTTTCATGTGTCTGTTAGCCATTTGTATGTCTTCTTCAGAGAAGTGTCTTTTCATATCTTCTGCCCACTTTTTGACTTGATTATGAGGTTTTTGGGTGTTGCGTTTGAGACATTCTTTATAGATCTTGGATACCAGCCCTTTATCTGTAGTGTCATTTGCAAATATCTTCTCCCATTCTGTGGGTTGCCTCTTTGTTTTGTTGACTGTTTCCTTTGCTGTGCAGAAGCTTTTTATCTTGATGAAGTCCCAAAAGTTCATTTTTGCTTTTGTTTCACTAGCTTTTGGAGATGTATCTTGAAAGAAGTTGCTGTGGCCAATGTCAAAGAGGTGATTGCCTATGTTCTCCTCTAGGATTTTGATGGATTCCTGTCTCACATTGAGGTCTTTCATCCACTTTGAGTTTATCTTTGTGAATGGTGTTAGAGGATGGTCAAGTTTCATTCTTCTGCATGTGGCTGTCCAATTTTCCCAACACCATTTATTGAAGAGACTGTCTTTTTTCCATTGCATGTTTTTTTCCTGCTTTGTCAAAGATTATTTGACCATAGAGTTGAGGGTCCATATCTGGGTTCTCTATTCTGTTCCATTGGTCTATATGTCTGTTTTTGTGCCAGTACCATGCTGTCTTGGTGATCACTGCTTTGTAATATAGCTTGAAATTGGGCAACGTGATGCCCCCAGCTTTGTTTTTCTTTTTCAACATTTCCTTGGCGATTCGGGGTCTTTTCTGATTCCATACAAATTTTAGGATTGTTTGTTCCAGCACTTTAAAAAATGTCTTTGGACTTTTGATCGGGATGGCAATTGAAGGTATAGACTGCTCTGGGTAGCATAGACATTTTAACAATGTTTATTCTTCCGATCCATGAGCATGGAATATTTTTCCATCTTTTTGTGTCTTCTTCAGTTTCTTTCATGAGTGTTTTTGCAGTTCCTAGAGCATAGATCATTTACCTCTTTGGTTAGGTTTATTCCGAGGTATCTTATGGTTTTTGGTGCTATTGTAAATGGAATCGTTTCTCTAATTTCTCTTTCTACAGTTGCGTTGTTAGTGTTTAAGAAAACAACTGATTTCTGTGCATTGATTTTGTATCCGGCCACATTACCGAATTGCTGTATGAGTTCTAGTAATTTAGGGGTGGAGTCTTTTGGATTTTCCACATAAAGTATCATGTCGTCTCTGAAAAGAGAGAGTTTGACTTCTTCTTTGCCAATTTGAATACCTTTTATTTCTTTTGGTTGTTTGATTGCTTTTGCTAGGACTTCTAGTACTATGTTGAACAATAGTGGCGAGAGTGTGCATCCTTGACATATTCCTGATCTTAAGGGAAAGGCTCTCAGCTTTTCCCCATTGAGGATGATATTTGCTGTGGGTTTTTCATAGATGGATTTTATGAACTTGAGGAATGTTCCCTCTATCCCTATACTCTGAAGAGTTTTAATCGGGAAAGGACGTTGTATTTTGTCAAATGCTTTTTCTGCATCAATTGAGAGGACCATATGGTTCTTCTCTCTCCTCTTATTAAGGTGTTCTATCACATTGATTGATTTGGGAATGTTGAACCACTCTTGCATCCCGGGGATAAATCCCACTTGGTCGTGGTGGATGATCCTTTTAATGTATTGTTGGATCCTATTAGCCAGGATTTTGTTGAGGATTTTGGAATCCATATTCATCAGGGATATCGGTCTGAAATTCTCCTTTTTGATGGGGTCTTTGCCTGGTTTGGGGATCAAGGTAATGCTGGCCTCATAGAATGAGTTTGGAAGTTTTCCTTCTGTTTCTGTTTTTTGACACAGCTTCAGGAGAATAGGTATTATTTCTTCTTTGAATGTTTGGTAGAATTCCCCAGGGAATCCATCAGGCCCTGGACTCTTGTTTTTTGGGAGGTTTTTGATCACTCCTTCAATCTCGTTACTGGTTATTGGCCTATTCAGGTTGTCAATTTCTTCCTGTTTCAGTCTTGGCAGCTTATAGGTTTCCATTTCATCCAGATTGCCCAGTTTATTGGCATATAGTTGTTGATAATAATTTCTAATAATTGTTTCTATTTCCATGGTGTTAGTCATGATCTCTCCCCTTTCATTCATAATTTTATTAATTTGGGTCCTTTCTCCTTTCTTTTGGATAAGTCTGGCCAGTGGTTTATCGATCTTATTAATTCTTTCAAAGAACCAACTTTTAGTTTCGTTGATCTGATCTACTGTGTTTCCGGTTTCTAATTCATTGATCTCTGCTTTGATTTTAATTATTTCTCTTCTAATGCGTGGCTTAGGCATCGTTTGTTGCTTTTTCTCTAGTTCTTTAAGGTGTAGAGTTAGCTGGTGAATTCGAGATTTTTCTATTTTTTTTGAGTGAGGCTTGGATGGCTATGTATTTCCCCCTTAGGACGGCCTTTGCAGTATCCCATAGGTTTTGGACCGATGTGTTTTCATTCTCATTGATTTCCATGAATTGTTTAAGTTCTTCTTTGATTTCCTGGTTGTCCCAAACATTCTTGAGCAAAGTGGTCTTCAGCTTCCAAGTGTTTGAATTTCTGCCCATTTTTTTCTTGTGATTGAGTTCCAGTTTTAAAGCATTGTGGTCTGAGAATATGCAGGGAATAATCTCAATCTTTTGGTATCAGTTGAGACCTGATTTGTGACCCAGTATGTGGTCTATTCTGGAGAAAGTTCCATGTGCACTCGAGAAGAATGAGTATTCTGTTGTTTTAGGGTGGAATGTTCTGTAAATATCTATGAGGTCCATCTGGTCCAATGTATCATTCAAAGCTCTTGTTTCCTTGTTGATTTTCTGCTTAGATGATCTGTCCATTCCTGAGAGTGGACTATTGAGGTCTCCTACAATTAACGTATTGTTATCAATATGACTCTTTATTTTGGTTAACAGTTGGCTTATGCAGATGGCTGCTCCCATGTTGGGGGCAGAGATATTTACAATTGTTAGATCTTCTTGTTGGATAGACCCTTTAAGAATGATATAGTGTCCTTCTGTGTCTCTAACTACAGACTTTCGTTTAAAATCTAATTTGTCTGATATAAGAATTGCTACCCCAGCTTTCTTTTGAGGTCCACTGGCATGGAAGATGGATCTCCATCCTTTCACTTTCAGTCTGGATGTATCTTTAAGTTCAAAATGAGTCCCTTTTAGGCAGCATATGGATGGGTCCTGTCTTTTTATCCAATCTGCAACCCTGTGCCGTTTTATGGGAGCATTTAGGCCATTCATGTTGAGAGTGATTATTAAAAGATATGAATTAATTGTCATCATGTTGCCTCTGAAGACTTTGTTTATAGATTGTCCCTGTAAATTTCTGTCGTATATCACTCTTGGGGTCTTTCTCCTTTTATAGAACCCCCCTTAATATTTCTTGCAGGGCCGGCTCAGTGGTCACATATTCTTTCAGTTTCTGCTGGTCGTGGAAGCTCTGCATCTTTCCATCCATTCTAAATGAAAGCCTTGCCGGATAAAGTATTCTTGGCTACATGTTCTTCTATTTAGTACCCCGAATATGTCTTGCCAGGCCTTTCTGGCTTGCCAGGTCTCTGTCAATAGGTCTGACGTTATTCTGATGTTCCTCCCTCTGTACGTAAGGAATCTCTTCCCCCTAACTGCCCTTAAGATGGTTTCCTTGGTTCTAAGATTTGCAAGTTTTACTATTACATGCCGGGGTGTTCCCTGTTTTCCTTGATCTTGGGAGGGGTCCTCTCTGCCTCTAGGATGCGAATGTTTGTTTCATTCCCCAGATTAGGGAAGTTCTCAGCTATGATTTGCTCAAATACATCTTCTAGTCCTCTCTCTCTCTCTACTCCCTCCGGGATTCCAATTATTCTGACATTGGGATGCTTCATGGTGTCACTTATTTCTCTGATTCTATTTTCATGGATTCTGAGTTGTTTTTCCCTGGCCTTCTCTTTTCCCTTTTTATCTATTATATTGTCTTCCAGGTCGCTTATTCGTTCTTTTGCCTCAGTTACCCTAGCTGTTAGATTATCTAGATTGGATTGGATCTCATTGATAGCATTTTTAAGTTCTGCCAATTCAGCTTTCATTTCTGCCCCTAGAGACTTTATGTTGCCATTAATTGATTTCTCCATTCTAACTATTGTCTTCACAATTGCTACCCTGAATTCCATCTCCGACATCTTGGTTATATCTGCATCCATTTGTAAATCTGCAGCATAAGTCATAATCTCTGAGTCTTTTCTATTTTGGGGGCTCCTCCTCCTAGTCATTCTGTTGATGGGTGTTTGAGGGAATGTATAGAGTCCAAATTATTGACCAGAACCCAAGCAAGATGCACCCGTTTTCTTGGGACCTTAGGGTTGCTGGCCTCTTGTTTTCTCAGCCTGTCTTCTGTGGGAGGCACCTGCGGCACTGTTACTCAGTCAACCCTGTTTGGGCGGAGTTGCCCTGACCCCTGTGGTGGGGGATGGGCTGAGCAGGAATCAGTTTTGGGGGCCTTTGTTCTCTGGGGGCTTTCCCTGGCGGCTTTCCATGTCTTTTCCACGAATCAGAGCAGAAGAGACCATTTCCAACCCTCAGCCTCAGAGCAGAGAGACCGCAGTCTGTTCTTCAGTGAGTGCTCCAGGCCACACTTTCTCCGTTTCTGTCAGGGCTGCTACAAACTGCAGAGGCCTGGGTTGTGTGCCCCTCCGCAGCGCCCCCAGTCCTACCTCCAGGTCGGGGCACGTCTCTGCCCTTTTGTGCTTCTAAAACCGCCAGCTGCCCCCCGCCCAGCCGACCCCGCCGCTCCGGGTTTCCGCCCCCAGGGCTGCCCTAAAGTCCTTTCCCCACTGCTACTGGTCTGCAAGTCTGTGCCCCGTCCCCAGCGCGCGAGGCTGTGGCTCACCGGTGGTGTAGGATCCCCACGGCCAGGCTCCCTCCCGCTGCCGTTTATTCTCCGATATCTGCCGGTGGAATCACGGTTCCCAGCTTCGTATCGAAACCAACTGCCTGTGATATTCTGTTTGTAGAGATCCAGATCTTCTTACATCTCAGGCTGGTTTCATGGGCGCTCAGAGTGGTCTGGTAGATATCCAGCTCAATTCCGGGGGCCAGTTGAAATAGGGTCCCCTACTCCTCTGCCATCTTTCCTTCTGACCCAGCACTGGGTGTTATACACAAACAATGAATCATGGAACACTACATCAAAAACGAATGATGTAATGTATGGTGATTAACATAACAATAAAAAATTAAAAAAAACTAATGATGTAATGTATGGTCATTACCATAACATAATTAAAAAAAGATCATTTTTATGCAATTTAACTCAAAAAAAAAAAAAAAGAATACCCAGCAGCCAGCATGTAAACTGAAATACAGGAATGGCCAGCAGGGGAGACAATCATGTTGGTATAATAGCCCATTTCCTACGTGCTCAGAGTGGACTTAACAAGTGCGCTGTGTATGGATCGTAGGGCATCCACATACATGCTCTTGCTCTTGTTCCATATGCTCTGGGAATTCAAGGGATTAAGCATTAGAACAATAACTCTGACTTGAGGGGGCTGGTGTTTAAATGGAATGGTCATCTCAGACTCCACATTTCAAGGCTCTTCCTTACTAATTTCTGCCCCGGGGTCTCCGTCACTGTCTGCTTTCTCTAGTCCTCTCCCAGAACTCCTTTGTGCTTTCACTGTGCCCAGTACTTCTCCTTTATTACATCTCCCTGACTCTTCTCTCAAACCCACATCCAAGCCTACAGAACATCTCATTAGCTTGACCTCCAAAATAGATCTGGAAACTGACCACATCTCATCATCCTGATACAGCCCCTAATTTCCTCGGGTTCTTGCAAAATCCTCTTTGACTAGTGTCCCGATTCTGCCCCCTTGCAGTTAGTCTCTCCCCAGAGCAACCAGAACGGTGTTTCTGAAACACAAAACAGATCATGTCCCTCCCTAGGCGAACGCTCTTCAAACACTCCTTGGTGCACTAGAGCAAAAGCCAAAATGGACTCTAAGCCCCTCGAGGTTTTCCGGCTCCCCAATTCCATGCCTGTCTGCCTTCATCTTCTCGCTCTCCTTGGTTCATCTGCTCCCGCCACACTGGCCTTCTTGCTGCTGGGGTCCTGTGCTGGCTCCTCCCTCTGCCTGGAACACTCGCTAGGTGTTGGCATGGCAAGTTCTCTTCCCTCCTCCTGTCTTGGCTGAAATGTCTCTCTTTCTGTGCAGTCTTCCTTGACCGCCCTCTATACACTGTACTCGTCCAGGCCTCTCAAAGCCTCTGCCCCTTCTCTGCACATTTACGTAAAAAGTCCTGGTGCTTCCTATGTGCTGGAGACTGTCCTAAGCACTTCCAAAATATCTTGCTTACTTCTCACAACATTCCCTGTGATGTGGGCCTTATTAATTTTCATTTTATAGATGAGGGAATCGAGGTACAGAAAAGGTATGTAGCTTGACCAAAGTTCCAGAGCTCGTGTAGGGCGGAGGGAGGCTGTACAGGGCCCGGGCTGCCTCCCATTGCACTCAGCACCATATGACAGAGTATTTACCTATATACTTATTTCTTTTCTGTCTCCCTTCACTAGAACATAAGCTCTAAGAGGGCAGGGACTTCTGTCAGTTTTATTCATTGCTGTATTCCTCAGAAAGGGCTAGTACATCATAGGTGCTCAGTAAGTGTTTGTTGAATGAATTAATAAACTTACCATAAGTACAATACATAATGAATAGTGTGCAAGGTCCCTGAGGGCAGGGGCTGTCTGTCTTGTTGGCTGCTAAACCCCAATGCCTAGGGAGTACTTGGCCTGGAGGGGAGCACTCAATAGGTATTCTCAGATGAAATGGTGAATAGGTTCCAGCTTCCTTATCAGTAGACGAGGTAGATGGCCTTTAAGGTCCCTCCAGCTGGTGACCTGGCATTGTCTTTCACTCGTGTTTTCTTTCACTTAACGTTCAGGAAGAGAATCACGGATGATTTAATACAGACAAGTCACGTAATCTCCAAAGTCTAGTACACTGCCTGGCACGGCAGTTCTCCGTAAATCAATACTGACTCAATCAATGATCAAGGGAATGTTTTCGGTCGAGCATTCTGCAAGGTCGTGTGGATTGTGCTGTCAACTGGCAAGGACACCAGCAGGGCGGGGAGGGGACCCACAAAGGTGCCGCCATGAGATACAAGCGCGAGGCAGTGAGGGCAGAAGGGGTTACCAGCCGGCCGTGGGCACAGGGGTAGCAGAGTGAAGAGAGCTACCCTTGGGAGGAGAGAAGGAAGAGACTGGCTTTGGGTGTGATGGGTGTGGACGAGATGAAAAACATGCATTTGGAGAGGCCCACTCAGGACCAGAGCTGGGGGAGGAGCTTTACAGAAGCAAGCATCCGTGAGGTCATCAGAGACCAGAGTGCAGAGAGCACAGTCGGAAACAGAGCCTGGCCGGACTGCCGAGTCCCAGGAAGTGGGAGGAAGAAGGGCAGGAGAGGGACAGGCAGGGAGGGAGGAGCTGGATGGCAGGGTGCAGTGCTGTGCCAATCAATGTGGAGATATTTCCACAAGGAGAAGCGGAGGGGCAGCGCCAAGACCTGCCGAGAGATCAGGAGGATGGGCAGCGCAGACGCTCAGCTGGGGAGTATGGTGCTGGGCAGCACCAAGTTGCAGGGGTGGGGGAGGAGAGTGGAGGCAGCGGCCACATGCGACCTTTGCTATTTGCTGGCTGTGGCTTTGGGCCGGTTACACATTCTCTGGGCTTCAGCTTTTTCACCTACGAAAAACTTACAGCCTAATATACCTCCATCAAAGGGCTGTGAAAGTTAGACAAGATGAAACAAAGTCCTTAGTGTCCAGTAAGTTTTCCTTATATGTAAACTGGCATTAGTGAGCTGCAATTTGTGAGAAGTACAATAAAAAGCAGTGGGGGTACGTTTGGAACGGAAGAGGAGAATGATTATCTCAGACCTTGAAGAGTAGATGGGTCAGGGAGTCTTTGGTGCAAGGTCATTGGGCTTTGCCCTCATTGACCGGTCACTCCGTGCCTGAGGCACAGATTCTGCATAAGGAGTCAAAGAGGCCAGAGGGGGTTAGGCAGACCTTGTCCTGAGGGAGGGTGGGCCCCTGGGAGGACGCAGGGACGCTGTTTCTCCATAGATGGGAGGAAAGGGCAGAATAGAGGGGAGTGGCTCCTGGTGATGAGTTTGGAAAAGAGCAGGAAAAGGGCAGGTACTCCAGCAACTGAAAAATTCGCCACTCTTGGAATTAATTTGGGCCTAGTGCTGCATTGCGGGACCCTTGGATAGCTGCTTTCCGCTCCAAGAACACAGACGGGGCCCAGCTCTGGCCAAACCTGGGATACAGAGATGAATTAGGTCCAGTCTTTACCTTAAAGAATTCACAGTCTCGACAGGACAAATAGAATCACAAATTCATTCATTCATTCATTCATCCATTCATCCATTCATTCATTCGGCAAGCTTTCTTAAGCCCCACCGTCTTTGGCTCACGGTCCTAAGACCCGCCTCAGCTCTCCGTGCACACATCCTAGACACTGCTTACAATAATGGTCTCTTTACATGTTTGCTCCTCTGCCCTGGCTAAGCTTTTAGAAGGCATCTGTCCTTTTCATTGCTCTAATTCCAGTAACACAGAGCTGTACAATAACATAGTTCAACTTATTGATTGAAACTTAAGTATAACACACTAAAAACCAAAATGAAACCATAAACGATGAAATAAAACAGATCCTAAAATCGATACGAACATCCCCAAATTAATCCAACTGTATATCACCTTGATAACTCAACCACCCAGACAATGGGAATTAATTCAAGACTTTTCTTTTTTGAACAAACATAATGCCTTGACTGTATATTATTATTAGTGAAGTATATTCTGAGGGCAAAAATAGCCACAAATAAATCTTGAATTTTAATCAATAGGTTTGTATGGACCTACTTCATGTTTTGCAGGTTAGACCAAATGAGCCCATGAACACATGTGTAAAAGGGGAGAAGCTGAGGAAAACACCGGGGTGTTGGATTTGAATTTGGGCGGGGGGGTCACTGGGAACTCCTACATATTTGCAGATGCAAAATCATTTAGCTACATTCCTAATTTTGCCATATTTATTTTAATTCCTCTGAGTTCTTAATTCAACAACATTTGTGGAATGCTTAGTATATTCCAGACACCTTACTGAGCACTTTATGTGAAATATTTCATTTAATCCTCACCACTGACACTGTGTAATACGTACAACTCTTATTAGAAATGTGAGAAACTTGCCCAAGGTAACGGCAAAGCCAAGTTTGGTCTAACCCCAGAACTGTGCTTATAATCACAGGCACAAATAAGACAATTCGTATTTTAGCCCCATCTTAAAACACTGCATTAATTTGTGACACTAAGCTTGATCTTACTGCTAAAATAATAAGCCTTACAGGGTAACAAAAGACCCTTAGGAATCTCCTAATTTGTCAATAAAAACATTTGTGCTCAGTTGGAATGCAGCATATTTTAAGGGGCCTGAGAGGCAAGAATGTGGGGTTTTAGACCTGGCTTTGCCAATCTGGCACATGACCTTGTGCAAGTACATTAGACTTCCCTGAGTCTATGCTTCCTCTTTTCTGCAGGAGCTGGAGGACACAAGGAATCACAGACTCAAATGTCTAAAGGGATTGACACAAGTGAGTAAAATGACCCAAGGACCTGTGTCCTATCTATGGTGTCAGTGACCTCTCAGCTAAGGTGTACACACCTGAGATCACCAGATCTCCCCCACTCATCAAGAGAAGCCAGGAATCCAGACTTTTATGTAACACCTTTCAAATCTTAAATTAAAAAAAAAATAATAAAAAGATTGCATGAGTAAAAAAAAATAAGCAAACAAAACAAAACAAAAAACCCAAAAAACAAAACCAGTTAGACAGGTATGTGGTCCTTAGGCCAACACCTTGTAATTTTTGGACCAGATGAACTCTGAAGTCCTTTCAAGGATACTTTGTTGAAAAGGAATGATCCCTTCAGGCATGGAGCAGATGTTTTGTGTCTTAAATTGTGATGCTCAAAGCTGATTATCTCATTCATCTCTCAAACTCTTCAAGGTTACATTGGGAGAGGGGATGAGTCTTGGTACCTCTTTGGACAGCCATCTGCTTACCTGTGGAATGAAGAAGTTGAAGGTCTCTGGGAAAGGGAAATAAAACTAATATCCATTGAGAGCATGCTGTATGTCAGGGACTTTTCATGAATTATGCCATTTGTATTAGTTGGGATTCTCCAGAGAAACAGAATCAATATTATGTGTGTACACACACACACACACACACACACACACACACACACACACATACAGAGAGAGGCTCTACACCCACCACGGGGCTCAAACTCACGAACCTGAGATCAAAAGTTGCATGCTCTACCAATTGAGCCAACACAGCGCCCCCAGAGAGATGTTTATTTTAAGTAATTGGCTTATGCAATTGTGGAGGCTGGTAAGTTTAAAGTCTACACAATGGGTTAGCAGGCTAGAGACCCAGGAGCAGTAATGGTGCAGTTCAAGATTGAAGGTTGTCTGCTGGCAGAATTCCTTCTTGTTCAGGGGAGATCAGTCTTTGTTTTATTCAGGCCTTCAACTGATTGGATGAGGCCCACACACACTAAGGACAATCTCCTTTACCCAAAGTCCACTGATTTAAATGCTAATTTCATCTACAAAAAACATACTCTCAGAAACATCCAGAGTAATATTTGACCAATATTTGACCACAGTATCTGGGTACTGTGGCCCAACTAGGTTGACACATAAAATTAACTATCATACCTCTTAATCCTCACAATGATCCAACTACGTAAACTACTGTTCCCATTTTACAGAAGAGGAAATTGAAGGTATAAGAAATTAAATGGCTTCTAGAAAAAACAATTAGGAGCAGAGCTGGTATTCAAACTCAGGTCTGTCTGACTCCAAAATTCATTTCTTCACCCAGTTCTATCATGATCCTAGATATTGATGCTACTATTTGATAGCATTTGATTTGGTAAGGTCCAAGTTTGTGATAGATACCAGAATCAAGAGAGCTAACTGCAGAACCCAGAACTCCAATATGGACATCCAGGGAGACCTCCACAAGTGGATATGGTCAGCCAAGTTGTCTCTACATGGACTATATCATAGATTCTTCTTCCTTGGATCAGACAAGACAGTAGCTTAATGAATCAGGGAATCGTTTTCCTACACCTGGGCCTTTTCCAAGCCCTGTTTACATTCCATCCAACAAATATTTGCTGAGCATTTCCTGCATGCCAGGCATGGTCCTTGGAGGCTGTGGATACAGAGGTGCATGAGACACATTCTTGGCATCAAGTCGCTGGGGGTCTAGTTAAGCAGTAAGGCAGACAAACACAGTGCTGTAAATGGAGACCTGTAGGAAACCAAGAAAGGAGACCTGGTCCCCTGTTTCTCTGACTCTGGGGTCCAGGCCTCTCTGGATTTTGTATCTTTGGAGCCCAAACGCTCACTTAATGTCTGCATGGGTGAAGGAGTAAATGGAAATTACTTATTCCCATGTCTGCACCCTTCACTACGTGGTTATCTCCTTTTTTTTTAAGAGATTTATTTATTTATCTGAGAGAGCGAGAATGAGAGAGAGAGAGAGTACTTGAGAGGGGGCAGGGTTAGAGGGAGAAGCAGGCTCCTCGCCAAGCAGGGAGCCCGATGCGGGACTTGATCCTGGGACTCCAGGATCCTGACCTGAGCTGAAGGCAGTCGCTTAACCAACGGAGCCACCCAGGTGCCCCCACGTGGTTATCTCCTTAAGGGCAGGGGAAGGAGCTAAAAATGTCAGCTCTTGATTTCGATGATCTGACTCTAAAGTCCAACCACCCCTCCTACTGGCTGTGGAATACGATCTCTCCATGGCTCAGTATCTTTGACTGTGAAATAGCGCGAATCATAGCACATGCCATGGAGCCACTGTGAGGATCACAGAAGTTAATGAAGTGAAGGTACTCAGGGGAGCACTGAGCACAGAGCACTACTTGTTTCATTGGCATGGTCACCACTGATTTCTGTCTTTGGCATACAGCCCAACTCTGTGGGTGATCAGTGGGTGATTGAACTAACGTATCTTGGGCTCCTGGGGAAGGGGGACAGGCAGACCTTTGCTTTCTTTTCCTCTCTGGTTGCTTCATCTCATCTCACTGCTGCACCTCCCTTGAAGCCTCACTGGCCCTTGAAATGTTGGAGACCAGGGCAGTCTAGTCCCTAAATTATTCACATCTCAAGATGAGTTGCCCATCCTCAAGTGGATAAGGACTTAGGGCCTTCTTCAAAGCTTGAAGGGAAGACGAGCAGGGCAGCCTTCCTCCCTGCTACTCAGGCAGTCGTTGCGTCACTAGCTGTTCACTGGAAACACATTCCATTTGGACATCAGCCAAGTTAGCCCTCCTTGGAAAAGGCCAATTCTCTATAACTGGTTCCTAGCCCTGACAGTGGAGACTTCAGGACTCTTCTGTGTCTCCGACTTCCCTCACTTTTCCACATACTATCTCTTCAGCAGTAAGAATGTTTTCAACCCGTAAGGAGAGTGTATCTGATGGTTTGGGCATCTCTGCGTGGAGGCAGATAATGGGAGATTGCCTTCAGGATTGAGTTAGCATGGAAATAACTTGCTGTGTGGCCTTGGGCAAATCACTTCACTTCTCTGGGCTTCAATTTTCTCATGTATATAATTAAGAGAGCTGGACAAGGTGATTGCTAAGATCATTCTTGCTCCAAAATTCTATGATCATTAAATCATCGAGTCAATAAATGGCCACCAGCAAACATGTGTGGAAAGGAATGCTGTTTTGGGGAGATCAGTCTAGCAATAGCTTGTAAAGCAGACTGGGGATCTAGGAGACCCTGCGAAGGAGGGAACCATATAGTTGCCCCTTTAGATTCAAGGAAGATGACCACTCCTTGTGTTCACAATCAGAGGGACCAAAGTACTCACTGCCTCCCCTCCCCCACCATATGCCATCTGATACCCAACTAGCTTCCAGTGATTCACAGCAATGACTTCCACCCCCTTCCTAATGAGGGCAGCCTAACATAAGCCATTCTTTAATGAATACTCTGTGATTTCCTTGAAAATGATGAACATGACTAATTCTCGGAAGTCCTTGCTATAGTTTTGTTTGTTCCAGCCCAGAGTAAGTCTGGAACACTGCTTAGAGGGATCAACTCTCCTGGCTTCTCACTTAGTTACACCATATTCAATTAGATCAGACAGTGCCACCCTGGATGTGACTTGGCGTGGAATCACCATAATGGCCAGACTTACAATTTGGAAGATGTCAACTTACCCTTACATCTCACCCTTTATCTTGGCTTGGCAGAAATTCATTAACAATGGGAAAAGATTACACAAAAATGTTCACATTTCAATTAACCTTCAGGTACCCTTGTTTGAATTCAGTAAAAAGTTTTTGCCAGAGAGATGCAATAAAATATATTTATTTGAGCCAAGTGGGGAAAACGCAAAACAAATATATTTTGGAAGAAGGAATAATATTCTAAAATATTCTGCCTATGTTTTGTCCTTTTAGCTTTAGAGTGGCAATGTATTTAATTTTCTCTCTGAATTGAAGACCAATTGTAGTCAGTTAAGAATATATTCTAAATAGACATGTAACAGAGAAAAATTAATGGATATAATCTTTGGATGACAGATTCCAGATTGGACTGATAAAAAAATATCAGAGCATTTAGATTTTGGTCCTAAACTCTCAAGTGCAGGCTTTGCCTTCCTTGATGTCTATGGTGTCTTTGTTAAAGACTCCATGCTGGGAAAACTTTATGGTCCTTTTGTTATATAATCCATCTGAGGTCAATGGGAAATACCTAAGAGTTCCCTTTTCCTTTCAGCTTCAAAATGCAAATGATTCAGAAAACACTCAGGTTATTTATTTCTGGATTAGAGAATTAACGACAGCGCTCCCTATCTCAAATCTTGATATTCAAAACTTGCTCTTCATTTTCTGTTGGGCTGACACATCTTATTTTTGCAGGTCTTGGGCTTTTTGGAGGGTAGAGAGGAGAATTTGGGGTTACATGTAATATAAAGATTATAGCAAATGTTTATTGAAATACTTGCTATCATAAAAATTTATTTGTAAAATACTGATTTATAAAGTAATTTTTATAACATTGTATGTAATTAAAAAACAAAATTTGGGAAATATTCTACAAGGAGGAAGAAGACAATAAAAAAAACCACTTCTAATTCCATCATCCAGAGATAATTTTCATATTTTTGGTATAATACCAAATTAATGCCTGGCTAAAAGTAGGTACTCAAAAAGTATTAGTCTATTGTGACACAAAGAAATGTAAAGACATTCCATGCTCATCAGACAACAAAAAGAAATCAAAGGCATCCAAATCAGCAAAGAGGAAGTCAAACTCTCACTTTTTGCAGATGATATGATACTGTATGTGGAAAACCCAAAAGACCACCCCAAAACTGCTAGAACTCATACAGGAATTCAGTCAAGTAGCAGGCTATAAAATCAATGCACAGAAATCAGTGGCATTCCTATACACCAACAACAAGATAGAAGAGAGACAAATCAAGGAGTCGATCCCATTCACAATTGCACCCAAAACCGTAAGATACCTAGGAATAAATTTAGCCAAAGAGGCAAAGGATCTGTACTCAGAAAACTATAAAATACTCATGAAAGAAATTGAAGAAGACACAAAGAAATGGAAAAACGTTCCATGCTCATGGATTGGAAGAACAAACATTGTGAAGATGTCAGTGTTACCTAGAGCAATCTACACATTCAATGCAATCCCCATCAAAATACCATCCACCTTTTTCAAAGAAATGGAACAAATAATCCTAAAATTTGTATGGAACCAGAAGAGACCCCGAATAGCCAGAGGAATATTGAAAAAGAAAAGCAAAGCTGGCGGCATCACAATTCCGGACTTCCATCTCTATTACAAAGCTGTCATCATCAAGACAGTATGGTACTGGCACAAAAACAGATACATAGATCAATGGAACAGAATCGAGAGCCCAGAAATGGACCCTCAACTCTATGGTCAACTCATCTTTGACAAAGCAGGAAAGAATGTCCAATGGAAAAAAGACAGTCTCTTCAACAAATGGTGTTGGGAAAATTGGACAGTCACATGCAGAAGAATGAAACTGGACCATTTCCTTACACCACACACAAAAATAGACTCCAAATGGTTGAAAGACCTAAACGTGAGACAGGAGTCCATCAAAATCCTAAAGGAAAACACAGGCAGCAACCTCTTTGACCTCAGCCGCAGCAACTTCTTCCTAGAAACATCGCCAAAGGCAAGGGAAGCCAGGGCAAAAATGAACTATTGGGATTTCATCAAGATAAAAAGCTTTTGCACAGCAAAAGAAACAGTCCACAAAACCAAAAGACAACCGACAGAATGGGAGAAAATATTCGCAAATGACATATCAGATAAAGGGCTAGTATCCAAAATCTATAAAGAACTTATCAAACTCAACACCCAAAGAACAAATAAACCAATCAAGAAATGGGCAGAAGACATGAACAGACATTTCTCCAAAGAAGACATCCAAATGGCCAACAGACACATGAAAAAGTGCTCCACATCGCTCGGCATCAGGGAAATCCAAATCAAAACCTCAATGAGATACCATCTCACGCCAGTCTGAATGGCTAAAATTAACAAGTCAGGAAATGACAGATGTTGGCGGGGATGTGGAGAAAGGGGAACCCTCCTACACTGTTGGTGGGAATGCAAGCTGGTGCAACCACTCTGGAAAACAGTATGGAGGTTCCTCAAACAGTTGAAATTAGAGCTACCATTCGATCCATCAATTGCACCACTGGGTATTTACCCCAAAGATACAAATGTAGGGACCCGAAGGGGTACGTGCACCCCAATGTTTATAGCAGCAATGTCCACAATAGCCAAACTGTGGAAAGAGCCAAGATGTCCATCGACAGATGAATGGATAAAGAAGATGTGGTAGATATACACAATGGAATATTATGCAGCCATCAAAAGGGATGAGATCTTGCCATTTGCAATGACGTGGATGGAACTGAAGGGTGTTATGCTGAGCGAAATAAGTCAATCAGAGAAAGACATGTATCATCTGACCTCACTGATATGAGGAATTCTTAATCTCAGGAAACAAACTGAGGGTTGCTGGAGTGGTAGGGGGTGGGAGGGATTGGGTGGCTGGGTGATAGACATTGGGGAGGGTATGTGCTATAGTGAGCACTGTGAATTGTACAAGACTGATGAATCACGGATCTGTACTTCTGAAACAAATAATGCAATATATGTTAAGAAAAAAAAAAAGAAGATAGCAGGAGGGGGAAGAATGAAGGGGAGTAAGTCGGAGTAGGAAACAAACCATTAGAGACGATGGACTCTGAAAAACAAACTGAGGGTTCTAGAGGGGAGGGGGGTGGGGGGATGGGTTAGCCTGGTGGTGGGTATTAAAGAGGGCACATTCTGCGTGGAGCACTGGGTGTTATGCACGTTCTATTTATCTGTTTGATCTATGGCTGTGTTTCCGAGTGTTCAATAGAACTAACACTACAGCAAACATTTGGGTCAAGAGGGTTAACTCTTTAAGTCTTTCTTGATACATACCTCAATTCATCAATTCTAAGATACCAATCCATTGTAAGATACAGTGAAAGAAGTACACGACTTTACTTCTGGAGAGGAGGAAAGGGGAGTTGGTAAAATCAAGAAAGTGGTTTTTATGTCTCTCAAAACATTTTGACTCTATGTGTATCTGTGAAATCTGATAAAAATAAAAACTGAAAGGAAAAATCAAGCCAGAAAATTATGTCTACAGGGGGTGCCTGGGTGGCTTGTTAAGCATCAGACTCTAGATTGTGGCTCAGGTCATGATCTAGGGTCATGGGATCAAGCCCCACATCTGGCTCCGTGCTCAGAGGGGAGTCTGCTTGGGATTCTCTCTCTCTCTCTTCCTCTGCCCCTCTCCACCCTATGCGCGCTCTCTCTCTCTCTCTCTCTAAAATAAAAATTTTAAAATAAAATTGATTTATTAATCAATAAAAAAGAAAATTATGTCTACAGTGTGACCTCATTATTTAAAACAAAAAAAAATTCATAGAAAAATTTTTAAGGATCCACAAGGTAAGTTTGAGAGTGAGTTTTGTTTGGGCGCCTGGGTGGCTCAATCGGTTAAGTGACTGCCTTCGGCTCAGGTCATGATCCTGGAGTCCCAGGATAGAGTGATACCCTCCAGTTGGAAGATTCATTATGTGGCCATAAAAATAAGCTTGAGGAAGACTTCCCAATGATTTAGAAAATTCTTATGTTGCCATGTTAAGAGATCTAAAGCAGGCTAGAGACATCTGATGAGAGATGATGGATGAAATACAAGCATTTACTTTTTCTGATTTCCAAAACCACACCAGATGGGAACAAGTGAGACATATAAAGAAAAGCATAAATCTCTCAGGATAAAGACTTTGAGAGAAAAGTTAATGATGACTACATTTTGCAAGGGAGAAAGCAGCTGTAATTGAGTGGAGTTAGCAAATCCAAAAAGCTAAATATAAGCTAGCACAGGGGGAAGCCAAAGTAATTCAATTTTATCCTGCTTGTTATGAGTTGGCTTATGTCCCCCCACAAAATCGTACGTTGAAGCCCTCATGTCCATACTTTGAAGCCCTAATGACCTCAGAATGAGACTGTATTTGGAGATAGGGCCTCTAAAGAGATGATTAAGTTAAAATAATTTCATTAGTGTGGGCCTTAATCCAATATGATTGGTGTCCTTGTAAGAAGAGATTAGGGCACACACCTGCACGGAGGGATGACCATGTGAAGACACAGGGAGAAGATGCTGTCTATAAGCCAAGGAGAGAGGCTTCAGAAGGAACCAACCTCGCTGACACTTTGATCTTCGCCTCTTAGCCTCCTGAATTCTGAGCAAATACATTTCTGTCATTTAAGCCTCCCTGTCTGTGGTCTTTGTTGCGGCAATGCAAGCAAATTATATACCGCCAGTCCCTCAGAAGGAATTCATAAAAATGGGTATCTCTGGAAGCTTAGGGAGAGTGGTGTGTCAGACCAGAGGATTCCTTGGGGTCTGTGTAAGTGAAATCCCTGGGTGCCTGGGTGGCTCAGTTGGTTAAGTGACTGCCTTCGGCTCAGGTCATGATACTGGAGTCCCGGGATCGAGTCCCGCATCAGGCTCTCTGCTCAGCAGAGAGTCTGCTTCGCCCTCTGACCCTCCCCCCTCTCACGCTCTCTCTCTCTCTCAAATAAATAAAATCTTAAAAAAAAAAGTATTTGAAATCCCCATATGCCCTCCTTGAATTTACCCGTCTCCACCCTGGGTGATGATTAGAGGTTTATTTTCTAAGGAAGATAAAACAGAGAGGATCTTAGGCAGGTGGCAATGGTCACACTCGAGAGCAGTGGTAAATACAATAACAAAATGAAGTGTCGGGTAGAATTCTGAATGCAGAGACATTGCTCCCACTCTTCTTTTTCCACTCAATCTTCATAAAACGGGAAGTGTGGCTTTGGCATTCAGAAGAGATTTGAAGAATCTCCTCTAATAAATTTGGCTAGCCCATGACATCAGAAATTTCCTCAAATGAAATAGCTTCATCAGAACACCCTATACAGTGAAGCCCACACTCAAAAAGAACCCCTGCTTCTGTTCCCTGTGCTCAGAACTTCTAATGACCTAAGTCATTATCTTCCCTGGGCACTCATGAAGCCCTTCCTCCTGAATTCCCAATTTAGCTCTCTTAAAGGTTACACAGATCCACTTATAATGTGCATGACATCTAGTAGTCAAACGGGTTTTAAGATTTTGAATTTGGTTACCTACATATAAATACAGTTTCCTCAACATTTAACCGTGCTTCGAATTTTATCTGTTCATGTAAATATAATGCAGTGGAAATGTTGTGTTAATTTATCTACATGATTTGCAGTATGTATTTCTTGTACTAAGGCAGTAGTAGATATAGCAAAAGAACTTATTATTCCTGTAATAGCAGTAATGCCTAGAATAAGAGCAGCAATAAATCTTTTTGGTCGACGTAAAGCATTATCTACAAGCTGAATTGCATACATGCCAGGATCATCATACCATTGTTCTTCCAAATTCACAGGCAGAACCACATTAAGGAGGCTGATGGACAATCATAAAGACAGTAGGATCGATAGTTGGGTCCATGCAGTTAGTTAAAATGCATCTTGAACAAGATATATAATAGGTATGATTCTATTTACATGTAACTGCCCTTGGCCCTGTATTAAAAGGGCATGAGGGGGGCCCACACAAGCTGTGACTACGTCCATGTGGTCAGGATGCCTTGGGTCTTTTTAGAAATCATTCCCGTGGCAGCCAGTAACCTATACAATTCAGGATATATCTGAGTACCATTATGAGATTTAGTAATGAATATTGGGCTAACCCATCCTAGCGAAAACCATCTGTTCACCTTTTCTGGCTTAGTTATTAGGTTATCATTCCAGTAATATCTTGATTATTTAGGTAGGCTCTGTAATCATAGTCTGGACTAGATATTGAAAAATCAAAAATGGATAAATGGGAGTTATGAGGTGAAAACTGTAATCCTTTCGATTGAAACATACATTCGTGCCACAGAGGAAATCCTTTAAATCTATCAACATTATTCCAAGCACCATTTAAATCCCCTAATAAAGCCTCACATAGAGGAATAGACGTAGGTGGATTATCATGGACCACAGTATCCTTGTAATTATAACTCCCAATATATTGCAAGTTAAGTACCCAAAGATCCCTAGTTTTCGGATTTCCATTAGGAGAATCGGTTAATAGACTCCTTAAGTCGGAAGACAACCAGCAGGTAAATTTGTTGTTTTAGTACTGAGACAAATAGGAGGATTATCAAGTCTTCCGTGAAAGGAAATGTTTAAATCTGTTTTATGTAGGATAAATGAATTTGACTCCCCTCCTAAAAGATCTGAATTGTTAGTGAACACACGAATAGAAGACGACCCCCAAGGTGTAGGATGTAATATTGGGGGGTTTGGAATATAAGCCCAATATTGAGGAGCAGAAACACGTTATCACCTGACATGAGATGATCGCAAGCATAGCCACAAACTTGTTCTCGGGTAACACCTTGTCCCTCCACGACTCGCTGTGCTTGATTGGAGAGTTGTTTCAGCTGTCCCCAAGTCGGTGGGTTGTTCCGCAGTGTAGTAGGGGTAGGTGACACGACAGGACTGGTCTGTGGTTCTTCAAGGCACAGCCGGCTTAAGGGCGGAACCAGGGCATCAGCGGCTTCTGGAGATTGGGCAGAACTTTCTCTAAATGGAGTATTTAAAGGGGGTAAAAGTCTACCTGTTGGTCGTGGGAGTGGAGGGTGTCCGTGAGACATGATGCCAACTTAGTCTGTCAGGGATCCAGATAGGTGAGTCCGTCCTGTGGAAAGACACAAGTATAGCCTCGCCCACACGCCCTTTCCAAGACCCTGACAAGAGATCTTTCCACATCAGTTTCCCAATGTTTCATAACGGGAGAAATTTCATGAGAATCAAAGTAGTTGATGACAAATAGCGCATGATTCAACACATCATGTGCAGAGCTATACATGTATTCTGAGTTTTGTAATTTGGAAATTTGAGTCTTTAAGGTTTGATGAGCTCTTTCCACTATAGCTTGTCCCTGCGGGTTGTAGGGAATACCTGTGCTATGTGAAATTTTGAATGAATCACAAAATTTTTGAATGCAGACGAGGTGTACGCGGCTGCATTGTCTGTTTTGATAGCTTTAGGCATTCCTGCATAAGCAAAGCAAAACATTCAATGTTGAGATACGTCTTTAAAGGCTTCCCCTCTACGGGCTGTTGCCATAATTGAGAAAAGGTTATCTACAGAGACATGCACATAGCTAAGCTTACCAAAGCTAGAACATGAGTCACATCCATTTGCCAAAGATCATTAGGCCTAAGGCCTCGAGGATTAACTCCCATAGCCAGGGGGGGCTGTGTAGTTGAACATATAGAACATTTTCGAACTATTGCCCTAGCCGCTTCTCTTGTTATGTGAAACTGCCTTCTCAAAGAAGCTGCATTTTGATGATGAAGAGCCTGATTAGCAGTGGCTTCCTCAATCGTGAAAACTGTCTCCCTAGTTAATAAATCAGCCATACTATTTCCTACTGCCGAAGGTCCTGGCAATTTGGGATGGCCACGAATATGACCTACATAAACTTTATGTATCCTTGTTCTTACTAACTCCTGTAGCTCTTGTAGTCGAGGAGCAATAGTAGTTTTATTTTGAACTATAATGGCGGTTTCAATAACCGGAAACAGCCTGGCCACATACTGAGAATCAGTAAAAAGACTGAATGGTCGGTCATGTAAAGTTTTAAAAGACTTCAATTACAGAAAAGAGTTCAGTTCTTTGTGCTGAGGTTTCTGCGGTTTTAACTGTTTTATGGTCATTGATGATGTATGTGTAGCGTTTCCGGTTGAGGAACCGTCTGTAAACACAAGAGCGGCTGGGTGAGATAAGGGAGAGGAGCTGACTATTTTGGGAAAGATGAATGAGTGCTCTTTTATATGAACTGCAGCAAGGGGTTGGAAGGTAGATGATATTTAATAGTCCCGGCAAAGACTGAATAGCAATTTGCCAGTCATCGTCCAACTGGAGTAGGTGATCGAGTCGTTCCTTTTTATATGGCAGGGTTAATGAATAAAACTCTTTTCCAAACAGCTCAATATTCCTAGTTCTTCCCTTAATGCTTAAGAGAGCTACCAAGGTGGTATAAGCACAAACAACTTTCTTTGTGGTTACCGGGAGATGAATCCACTCCAAAGGTCCTTCCTGCCATAACAATCCAGTTGGAGTACGAGCAGTAGGTAAAATTATAAATTCCCAGACTTTAGCATAGTCTAACCGTTGCAATTGTTGATTTTTAATAGCCATTTCTACCTTAGAAGAGTTTCCATAGCCTCGGGGGTTAATTGCCTGATAGAGTTAGGGTTTGAATCTCCACGCAGAACATTAAACAGTGGCTGGAGATCATGGGTAGTTAGTTTTAAGTAGGGTCTCACCCAATTAATGTCTCCCAGCAACTTCTGAAAATCATTTAAGTACATAGGGAATCAGTTCGTCATTGTAGATGTTGAGGAGATATGGATGAGGTATTAATGATGCTAATTTACTGGGATTTTTTCTGGTGCGATAATGAGTCCAAAAAAAATTTTTTTTTTAAAGATTTTATTTATTTATTTGAGAGGGAGAGAATGAGAGATAGAGAGCATGAGAGGGAAGAGGGTCAGAGGGAGAAGCAGACTCCCTGCTGAGCAGAGAGCCCGATATAGGACTCGATCCCGGGACTCCAGGATCATGACCCGAGCCGAAGGCAGTCGCTCAACCAACTGAGCCACCCAGGCGCCCGAGTCCAAAATTTTGTAAGGACATAGTTAAAGTATTCAAGGCTTTTTCAAGCAGGGAATATTGAGAGTGACTTATTAATATATCATCCATATAATGAATGCAATACACCTGAGGATACATTTCTCTGAAACTGGATAAAGCCGGATCCACAGATTTGACATAAAGCGGGGCTATTCTTCATTCCCTGTGGCAATACTATGCATTGAAATCTTTGATAAGGACGTTTAAAATTTGGAGAAGGGATACGAAAGGCTAATCTCTTGCAATCTTGGGAAGCCAAGGGAATGGTAAAGAAGCAGTCTTGTGACTATAACATGATCTCCTTTGGGAACAGCAACAGGAGATGGCAACCCTGGTTGTAGACTTCCCATAGTTTCTATGGCAATATTTATAGCCCTCAGATCTTGTAATAATCTCCATTTTCCAGATTTCTTTTCAATGACAAAAATAGGAGTATTCCAGGGGCTATTTGTGGGTTCTATATGACCCTTAGTCAGCTGTTCTTGTACTAATTTGGTTACAGCCTGTATTTTTTCTTCAGTTAAGGGCCATTGCTCTACCCATACTGGGTTATCATCCTTCCAAACTACTGGATCGTCTGTAACCTTAGCAATGGCCCCTAAGATAAATTTGATTGACAGCCCAAACCTTCCCGGGATTTCCTTTGATTAGGAATTATAGGTGTTGTCCTACCTTCATGGGTTTTCCCCAAGCCTTGATTAGGATCAAAGCCCATTTGTAGCATCTGTGCAGTTACCTTATCACTGGGGCTAAGAGTAGCACTCCCATTTGAGATAAGATGTCTCTCCCCCATAGAGTCACTGGTAGGGAGGGAATGACATATGGAAGGAAAGTCCTTGATGACTCCTCATGATTCCAAATTAATATCTGGGAGCTTTTTGCTACGTTGCTAGCAGACCCCAAGCCCACCAAGGCTGAGGGAGTACTCTTAGTTGGCCAGGCACTCGGCCAATCTTCGCCTGCAATGCAGGTTACATCTGCCCCAGTATCCAATAGTCCCTCAATGAGCTTCCCTTGTATCTTAAGAGTTTTGGTGGGGCGTGATGTTTTTACCTTTTGGACCCAGGTGGCCATATCACTGGACCCAAATCCTGCTTCACCTCTAGGGGCGTCGGTTGTCGTAGGATTGTTGAGAGAAATCAAAGGCAATAAGAGCAGCTGTGGTATCCTTTGGCCTGGATGGATTTGAATAGTTTTAATAGGTGGTTGCAACATGATTTTAATTTCCCCTGTATAGTCAAAATCAATAACACCGGGTATAACTTTTATTCCTTGTAAAGAAGTGGAACTTCTCCCTAAGATAAGTCCCACAGTGCCATTCGGAAGTGGCCCATAAATTCCTGTGGTTACTGTTGAGTATGATTGATCAGGGGTTAATATTGCTGAGGAGATGGAACACAGGTCCAATCCTGCACTCCCATGGGTGGCTTTTGAGAGGTCGGACACTGTCCTCCGGCACTGAATGGATTGTTGGGAGTTCCGGGTTATTTGTGGGGCCTGAGTCGGGCCCCGTATCTAGTTTCCCGAATGATTTTGAATTATAGGCTGTAGTTTGGGAGGATTATTCTCAGACCTCTGTCCATTAGGTGGCAGCAAGTTTCCATTCTTGTGATATTTGGATCGGCACTCCTTTGCTCCAATGAAAACCCTCGTTACAGCGAGGACATTGAAGTTCGAGGAGGCACTACAGTAGTGATAGGAATTGTGCTACCAGAGAGAGTCCCTAACTTTTGGGGGCAGTTTCTGCCGAGATGAGCCATTTGTCCGCAGGAAAAACAGGCGGCAGTATTAGGCCCATTAGGTTTAGGAGGCTTTGGGTTGTTTATATTGGCAAGGAACTGAGTACTTGTTTGCCCTTGGAGGGCGGCTGCTATTGCTATGCCCTGTAAATAGGATGGTGTAATTTCTGAGCAAACTTGAACGAAATCATTAAGTGTACCAGTTTTCCTAATGGGTCTTACTAAAGTTTGGCAGGCCACATTAGCATTCTCAAAAGCCAATTGTTTTATTATGATCTGTGCAGCTTCATCATTAGGAATGATCTTCTCAACTGCATCAATAAGCTTTGCCAGAGAATCTTGATAAGGTTCTTCTGGATTTTGTTTAATGTTACTCAAGCCTGTAGTTCTCATCTCACCAGCAGGCAGGTGTCTCCATGTATTAACAGCCAGGCTAGGAACACTGGCTTAAGGCCTCTTTGGATAGATTCAACTGATTGCGGGCCGCGACCATTCCTCTAGACCCATCAGCATGTCAAATGTTATGGAGCGACGTCCTGATTTTCTATTCATAGCAATCTGTTGTTTAGCCAACTCCTCATATTCAGCTTTCCAAAGCAAGTATATCCCTGCGGGAAGACAGTATTTGGCAGTCTGATGCCAATCATAAGGAGTCATCCACCGACTGGCAAGTGCCTCGACTAATTGCACAGTATATAGGGAAGTAGACCATAATCTGATACTGCCTTTTTGAGTTCTTTTAAGACCTTATAGGGAAGTGGCTCCCACTGAGGTTCATCCCATTCATCACCAAGTGTAACAGGAAAGCATTTAAAGGTTAGATCCCCATCTCGCAGGGCGTCTTGTATTGCTCCTTTAAAACCAGTACTCTTAACGGGCGGTAAGGGTTTTTTATGAGCAAAGGTTTTATTCTGTGGGGTTTTTTGTGGTTTATGTAGATTTGTTAAAGAGCCATAATCAGGGGCCGTGATATTTGCCAAAAGGTCCCAATCTTGTTCATGGTATTTAGCAGCTTCCTCCTAAAGAACTGCCTTATCCTCGGAGGAAAGTTGATCATCTCTATTTTCAACCTTATTATCTTTGTCATCTTTTGATTCTATTTCGTCCACGGCAAGCACCGGGGAGGCTGATTTACGCGGTAAGGGAGTTTCCTCAGTTGGACTGGCACCATGCGTTTCCATTAATTTTTTATTTAAAACTTGTGAACGGGGTAAAGGGTCTAACATCTCTCTCAGCAGTGCCCACAATGAGAATGCCTCTACGGGCACATTCTCAGGCCCATGGTTAGAAGAATACAGCCACATTTCTTCTATTTTGTTCCATGCTCTAATATCAAGACTAGCATCTCTCGGAAACCAGGGGCAACATACCTCAACAAAGGCTAAAAATCTAGCCAACTGAGCATGAGTAATTTTGATACCCCTTTTCTCTATCATATGCTTAATGATATCAAAGAGTCATCGTTCCTTCGACTCATTATGGCCCATAGCTTCTCTGAAGTTCAGTGTTTCTGCTCACTCTTACTCTGTATTCCTTCACAGAGGGGCCTGCAGTACCCACGAGCAGAGTCTTATCCATCCCTGTAGGAAGGCTTACCTTCAAGTCCCTGTTCGGGCGCCACTTGCCAGAGTCCAGCTCCAGCAGGAAAGGGTTCCTCGAAGAAAAGGACGGCGTCGGCGAGGAAGGAGACACAGACACAGGATCAGGTTGTAAGCATCTCCTGACAGCCTCGGAGGGACTTTATTTATTCATTAGAATATCTCCTTGTTTTTCCATTCTTTCATAACACGTGATTTTGTTTTTTACATTTTATTGCAACCATTTCGGATTTAAAAACAAAGGTGCTAAACAGAGCATGACAGTGCGAGACAAAGCGTGACCTATCTGCTGTGTGCTAAAGCGAAAAAGTTGTATTTTTACTTTTGCTCAAAGGTTTATCTAAAGTTTATTCTTTCTCCAAAGGCAGCTTACAATGTGTGCACCCTATCTTATCAAAGGACTTATTCCATTTCTATATGTTTTCGTCTCTTGTCCTTGCTCCACAGACACCACGGAGGATTGCTCCTCTTAATCTTTACCCAGAGGCTGACGGATGATGCCCGCACCCTTTTTCCCTTAATCTTATACCATTTGTTCATGTCCTCATTATCAACTGAACATTTTTTCATGTGTCTGTTAGCCATTTGTATGTCTTCTTTGGAGAAGTGTATGTTCATGTCTTCTGCCCATTTTTTGACTTGATTATTTGTTTTTTGGGTGTTGAGTTTGAGAAGTTCTTTATAAATTTTGGATACTAGCCCTTTATCTGATATGTCATTTGCAAATATCTTCTCCCATTCTGTAGGTTGCCTCTTTGTTTTGTTGACTATTTCCTTTGCTGTGCAAAAGCTTTTTATCTTGGGCGCCTGGGTGGCTCAGTTTGTTAAGCGACTGCCTTCGGCTCAGGTCATGATCCTGGAGTCCCGGGATCGAGTCCCGCATTGGGCTCCCTGCTCAGCAGGGAGTCTGCTTCTCCCTCTGACCCTCTTCCCTCTCATTCTCTCTCTCAAATAAATAAATAAAATCTTAAAAAAAAAAAAAGCTTTTTATCTTGATGAAGTCCCAATAGTTCATTTTTGCCTTTGTTTTCCTTGCCTTTGGAGACGTGTCTAGCCAGAAGTTGCTGTGCCCAAGGTTGAAGAGGTTGCTGCCTATGTTTTCCTCTAGGATTTTGATTGGTTTCTGTCTCATATTTAGGTCTCTCAAAAGATTTTATTTTTAAGTGACCTCTACACCCAGTGTAGGGCTCCAACTTACAACCCTGAGATCAAGAGTCGCATGCTCTACCGACTGAGCCAGCCATGTGCCCCATTATTCTTAAAACCTTGTTCATGAGAATATTGCTGGAACAACAGTTGCTGGTAGATCATCAGCCAATCTGAGTCTACTGCCACCTTGACAGTGTAACAGAGTAGGGGAATGAGAGGACAAAGTCAGGGTATTTTGATATTTTGAGGTTTTTGGGGCTGGTTTAAGACAGGTCTTTCAATGCAGGAGCCTGATTAGGATTGGTGGACACAATGAGGCAGGGGTTCCCAGGGGGAAGGTTTAGAAGTGTCTTGATATATAAACAGTCATTTGATACTATATATTAAAATATTGAGCAGTCTGATGTTCACTTAAATTGGTTTGATTTCAGAAAGCTCCTAACAGGAATAATAAAGTCATTTGCAACTTTTTATCTCCCTGGGCAAGAGTTCCCCGGAATAGTTGAGTCATGTTGTCAAAGAGGGTCATGACACAATTTGTTTTTGCCATTCAGCAACTTTGAAGCATGACTTAGCAGTTTTTACATTAACAAAAAACTAGTATTGCTGTACAATGTTGATTTTACTGAGAGATTTTTTTTTTCTTTTAGAGAGGGGGAGAGATAGGGGTAAGGGAAGAGGGAGAGGGAGAGAGAGAATCCATGTGCAGCAGGGCCGACCTCCACTCTCAATTCTGCTGCTGCCTTTGCCAGGCAGACATTGTCACACAGTCCTGAATTCAAATTGTACTTCTCCTATCCCCAAATGTGTGACCACATGTAAGTTACCCATGCAGTTGTAAAATGTGCATAATACTGATCTCAAAGGGTCATTGCGAATATTGAAAATAAGGGAATTAATAAATGTAAAAAGCTGGATATAGAGTTGGTATTCCAAAAATTACAAATGATAAAAGAGTACTTAGGTTTCTCATCATAGCCTCCGGGGTCTGGTGGCTGGGCACTCTCTGTGTCTAGTGATTTTTATGTGTAAACAACTTTGATGGGGTGTTGGACAATTCAGTTTGGTTCTGACATTAACTGCCTGGAGTTAACAGACTCACCAGGACTCATTCCCACAGGACTGCCCACCCTCACTTCAGATGCCAGTAATAAGTATCAGGTCCCCAAGCTTCTCCCACTTCTGTCAAAGTTTGGCTACAAAGCCGAGGGTCCCCAGCCCCCAATTCCCCGTCCCCCCCACCCCTGGTTCCATAATTTGCTTCTATGATTCACAGAACTCAGGAAAATGCTCTGCTTGCTGTTACATTTTGTTATAAAGGATGCAAATGAACAGCCACATGAAGCAGTATACAGGGCAAGGTCCAGAGACACCTGTGCACAGGAGCTTCTGTTCCTCGGAGTTGGGGTACATCACTCTGCTGGCACATGGATGTATTTGCCAATTTGTAAGCTTTCCGAACCCATTGCTTAGAGGTCTTTAAAGGTTTCATTACATAAGCATGACTGATTAGATCATTGGCCATTAGTGACTGAACTCAATCTCTGGCTCCCTACCCCTCCCCAGAGGTGGGGGGGGGGGATGGGGCTGAAGGTTGCAACCCTCAAATCATACCCCTGGCTGTTTGCTCTGACAACTAGATCTCATCCTGAGTCTATCTAGGGAGCTTCCCAGACTTAACCTCATTAGAGTAAACTCAGGTATGGTTGAAAAGGGCTCATCATGAATAACAAAAGATGCTCCAATCTCCCGTCACTCAGAAAATTCCAAAGGTTTAAGGAGCTGTGTGCAGGAACTGGGGACAAAGACCAGATTTATTTTTATTATTATTATTATTCCACTGGCTACCCCCTGGTCTTTGACTACAGATCCTGTGCAGCAAAATGATCATACCTATCAGAATGTTTACATTTGATGCAGCATTTATAGAACAGATATAGCAATAGTACCAACATGAATATACCTAACAGATTAGGAGAAGCCAATGGGGGCTAGAGATAGATTTGAAGAAACAACTAATTTGTTCCATAAAGCCATTACATACACTTTCATATTCTTGAAAATTACATATATTTTCCCTATTCTGCTTAATCCACAAAAACAGTGGTGATATGTATTTCTGCATAGCACACTGGCACATTGGCTTGACATTTTATTTTGTTATAATAAAATTTGATTGCTAATTGGATTGTTCTTTTCTCCCTTGATCTAGTGCAGTTTGTGCTTATGATAAGCTTGTGCTGGACTATTTAGCATAGAAATCAACTGATGGTTAGCTAGATCCAGTTCCTCCTCAGGCCAGTATTTTTCTGTAGATATGTCCCGAAGAGGTTTTGACACAATCCCCCAATACATTTGGTAACCAATACTGGTGTTATCATAAGACTTATTTATATGAGCTAGTCGAATCTTACCAATGCCACTGGTATTATACCATATTGCAGTGTGGTCATGGTACAGTTTTGTAGCCTGAAAAATAGGAGTCCAAAGATACAGTCATGTTACTAGAGTTCCATTTAGTCATTAATGGTTGGTCCACTTCATTATCATATCATATGACCAGTATGTCTTCCAGAGTGATCTCACTCAGATTTTCAGGCTGCCATTTGACTTTGTCAGGTTCCAAAAGCAGTGTGGTCTTGGCAAACACTAGCTTTACACTCTGGGCATCTGGTGTAACTGTGCTAAGAGATAATACTATTTCCTTGCTCTGAGCCTCTCTAGAGTGAGTAATATAATATTGGGTTTCCCTTATTGCCTACCTCGCTTATCATTTCTTTACCCTCAGCTGTTATTTCTCCTTTTCTCCATATGTGTTTTATATATATCTTTTTTACCCAAACTTTTCCACCTTTGGAAGGGACATTGGTCCAGATTTCTGGCAGTGATACTAGTCTAGCTAGTGCCTCTCCCTCAGTCCAGTCCTATTCATACAGGGTAGCGTTACACATGTACACAACTAGTGGGCTGTCTCAACCAGTAGGCGTGACAATAGCATTTGCTGTCAACTCCAACTTTCCCAGATGGGGTGCAGGCACAGCCTACCCATCAGGTCCTCACAGAGTTCTGACATAAAGGTTTAAAAGCATAGTTATGGCTTCCTACTTAGGAATCATCTCTGCTTCCAGTAACTGCAGTTGGATCCCTGGCTCTGGAAGCATGGCATCAGGTAGGAAAATAGAAAGTTGTGGTGACATGGGGGAGAACTGTATAATAACACCAGCATTCTCCCACACCCCCTTCCCCAGATCCCCCAGAAAACTGGAGGAATCTCTCCAGCTGGGGACCCTTAGCCCCGCTCATGTTGAGTGTGAGCACATGTTCATGAAGTTGGGTAAGCCAGTCCCTCACACCTTTATTTCTCCCCCTACCCCTGTTTTAGACAGCAAATGTTCAACTGCCCATTCCAGTTCTCTATTAAACCACTCCTCTGAGAACGATATGAAGCATGGTATGCCCATTTGATGTGATATCTCTTGGCCCACTGTTGGACACTATGAGCTGTAAAGTGCGTCCTTTGGCCAGAAGAAATGAAACTCAGTCACCTAAATTGGTCCAGTATATTGCGTTCCAATCCTTTAACAGTAGTTTGAACATCTGCATACATTTGGGTATGCAAAGCCCAGTCTGGAGTGTCTATTCCTCTCAGGGCCCATTTATAGCTTCCTGGAGCCACCAGCATTTGTCCAATGTATACACTTCCCAGGTATTGATGAGTCCTTTCTCCCAGAGAATTTTCCCCTATAGCCATTTGCAGCCTCTCTTGTTGGCAAACAGAACAGTTCCTGAGTGTTTTGTGACTCAGAGGGTGCAAGAGGAATATGTGTAGATTCAGCTCATCTCTGCACTGCTACAGCACTGCCATGTCCTCTCATTGCATGGACACAGATATTCACTTCAAGGGAGAGCAACAGAAGGTCCACTTGGTGTTCCAATCATCTTTTGAACCTGGAAAAGAGTTCTGATGGGCATCAACATGTCTTACTTTAATGCACCCCTTAAATTCCCACAGCAATTGCCACAGGGCTATTCCCTCTATAGGCATCCCTTTACCAGTCAACTTTTCCACTGCTCATTTACCTGACCACATGGCCAGCATTGCCTCCTGCCCATAAGTTGGTAAAAACTCGAAAGCTTTGACCTTTGTTCAATTCTTCCATCTCTGATATGAAAAGAGCATGCAGTTCAGCTAGTTGAGCTGATTTATTCTTACCTTCTTCAGAGTCTTTCCATCTGCAGGTCTTAATGTTGCAGCCTTGCAGTATCCAAACAGGATACTACTCATTTTCCTTGGAGCAGTTCTTGGTTGGTCAATTGAGTGGTGTTCTTGGGCACTGTCCATGTGGTGACAGGTTTTGGTGGCTTCTGAAGTGGTTCCACAGTCAGTCGTTGGGAAAAGAGCTTACCTTCCTGCACATACAGGTGGGTGCCTCCTCAATTTCCCTGGTAGCAGGCTCCTGTAGAAACTGTTTTCATTTTATTCTGGAACTCCTCGGGACCCTACCTTCCTTATTAGAGTGTTTCTCTGACATCACCCAAGACACTATGGGTATCTCAGGTTTCATGGTTATTTCATGTCCTTTAGCCATATAGGCAGCCTCAAATGCCCAACAGCAAGCTAGTGATTGTCTCTCAAATGCTGAGTACTGGGCAACAGCATGTGGAATTTTCTGGTTCAAAATTCAAAGGCTGCCACTGGGAGGCACACAAAGGCTTTCACTATGGTCTCCAGTCTGCATGTCCACTGGCAGACACTTCTAAAATTATATCTGAGTGGGGATCATAGGGCTTAAAAGCACTGAGAGAGTTATCCCTGTATATAACTGAGATGTGGCTTGCTTTTGTTCAGCTCCCCACTCAAACATGGCCTTCTCTCAAGAAGTCTTTAGGAACTAGCAATATTTCAAAATGCGGAATATGCGTTCTCCAAAATCCACATAAACAAACCAAAACGCTGGGCTCCTTGTTTGGTCCTAGGGGTGGGTAATAAATAACAGCTCACTATTTTCAGTCACTTGTGAAATGTCCTGGGTGGCTCCTACCCAGATTATTCTCAAGAATAATCGCTGGTTGGGTGGGTCCTTCAATCTTTATTGGATTTATTAACCTCCCTCAGTTGTTCATGTGAGTCACTATAGCACTCAAGTCAGTCCTAGCTTGCCCTTAGGTTTCTAATATTATCATAAGTTCATCAATATAGTATATTATTACACTTGGGTCCTGCATCAAATCTAAACCTTTTCTGACCAAATTACGACAGGAAACTAACTGGTGTATCCAGATCACCCTGTGGCGGTAAAGCAGTAAAGTAGGTGTAAATCATTCTGCTCAGCCACACTACCTTGCTCTTCCCTTGCTCTTCCTCCCTGAAAGAAGGAGAGAAATCTCCCATGTGAAAGGAACCCTTCCTCTACCAGGAGGAAGGGAGACATCCTTATTATCAGAGACAGGGAATTTAGGGCTAAATAGCTGTATAAACAAACTTAGTTAATCTCAGTATTTATTTATTTATTTATTTTATTATTATTTTTTAAAGATTTTATTTATTTATTTGACAGAGAGATAGAGAGCACAAGTAGGCAGAGTGGCAGGCAGAGGGAGAGGGAGAAGCAGGCTCTCTGCTGAGCAGGGAGCCGGACATGGGGCTCGATCCCAGGACCCTGGGATCATGACCTGAGCCGAAGGCAGCCGCTTAACTGACTGAGCCACCCAGGCGCCCCAATCTCAGCATTTATTACCTCTGGTTCAAATTCCTCTGCCTTGCCAATTCCTCACAACTGTATTGTTTCTTTGTCTAAAAGGTGTAGAAGCTTTCTGCTTGGGTCACTTCTTTGGGTCCTCATTCTCTTGTGAAGGCTCCCACAGACATGTAAAAATTTAGCATAACTTGTCTATTTTTCTCCCACTAATCTGTCTTTGTCAGTTTAATTTTCAGACCCAACCAGGGACTCTAAGCGGGGCAGGGGAACTTCTCCCTGGGATCTCTGTGAATTAGAACCTAGAAAGAAGAGATACTTACTGCATGCTTGATAAGTATGCAAATAGAAAAATAAATGATTGAATGAATGAGTACATGGTTGGAAGACACCACAAAACCCAATACACAAGGATCAATCCATCTGTAGTATTTGCCAGAACAGGTGATTCAGGATCCATTCTTCTATCTTCAAATTTTCCACTAGTTCAGGTTTCTCCATACCTCATTTTATTATGAACATTTTCAAATATACGAGCAATTTGAAAGAATATACAATGAACTCACTGTACACAGAAACCCTCCCCCAGACTGAACAGAAGTTAACATTTCGTCATATTTACTTTCTTTCTTTCTCTTTCCATATTCTTTCTATTTTTCTCTCTAAAAAAATTTTTTTTCTTAATTAAGCTGTAGACAACCACGATACTTTGCCCCTAAATATTCCAGCAGGTATTTCCTGGGAAGAATAACATTTTCCTACTAACCACAATTCCATCATCACACCTAAGAATATTAACAATAACTCTATAATCTGATCTAAAATATGGAGTATCTCAAAACTTCTCCATTTGTCTTAAGAATATCTTTTATGGTTTTTTTCCCTCTGTTTTTTTCTGAAGTAGGATCTAATCAAGTATCACATATTGCCTTTGGTCATGTCTCTTGTCTGTTTTAATCCAAAGCAGTCCCTCCCAGACTTCTTATCCTTATCATTGGTTTTTTGTTTGTTTGTTTTGTTTTTATAAACTAGGCCAGCTGTCTTTAAGAACATGCTACATTCTTGGTTTGTCTGGTGTCATTTAAGTTGTTCCTTTAGTTCCTGTATTTCCTGCAGTCCTGAGAAGTATAGACACTTGATTAGATTCACATTAAATACTTTTGCCCAGAACACTTAGGTTTTCTATAGCTGCTGTAACAAATTATTATAAATTTAGTGGCTAAAACAACACAAATTCATTATCTTATAGTTCTGTAGGTTAGAAGTCCTGCATAGGTTTCACTGGCTAAAATTAAGGTGTTGGAAGGGCCCGTATCTTTCCAGAAGCTCTAGGAGAGAGAATCTGTTTCTTGGCCTTTTTCATCTCCTAGAGGGTGTCTACTTTCCTTAGTTGTAGCCCCCTTTCCCACCTTCAAAGTCAGCAACACTGCATCCCTCTGGCCATTCTTCTGTAGTCATGTCTCCCTCTGAAAGCTCCTCCTTTAAGGGGTCATGTGATTAGATTAGGCTTACCTGGATATTCAGGGTGATAATTTAATCTGCAAAACTCCTTTTGTCATATAAGATAACACATGCGCAGATTCCAGGAATTAGAACATGGACATCTTTTGTGGGAAGCAGTATCATCCCTACCACAACTACATAGGTGATGCTTTGTGTGTCATCATGTCAAGAGTCCCATTAGGAAACTGTCCTTCTACTAGTGAAGCTAAATTTCATGGGGTTCAAAAGTGAATTGAAGAGGGGAGCAGTTAGCAAAGCCGTGTGCCTCAGAAGTATCTGGGTGGGGAAGGGAGGGGATAAAAAAATGTTAGCTGCCAGAACCTTACCCCAAAGATTCTGATTCATTAGGTCAGGGCTGGGGGCTGTCATATTAGGTCTTATTTCCTCCTGCAGAGGTGGATGAATCACAGTTGCCGAAGCCTGGGGCCCAGCCTTGGAGGAAACAGGTGAGAGATAACAGGTAGAAGCTCATTTTCTTGATCTCCTTCTGAGGCCTGGCCTCTGAAGGGACACCTAGTCAGTGAGAGTTATTTCCAAGTTTATCAACAGTAACCAGCAAGAATTAACATGCAAATGACAGTCAGAATCAGTGAGCTTCCTCAGGGAAATGGTTACTGACAGATTTCCTTCCTTGGGAGACAGCATACTTACTAACCCAGGTCATCTGAAAAAAAAAAAAGAAAAAAAAAAAGGAGGAGGGCAAGGCCTTCTTGCAAAAATTCTTTGCAATATTTAGCATTTAAATGATATGAATATATTTTAACTATATTAATTTAAAAAAGAGTTGTAGAAAAGCTGAAAAAAAAAATCAAATGTGTATAAAGATAAGCCTCCTGGGCGCCTCAGTCGTTAAGCGTCTGCCTCCGGCCCAGGTCATGGTCCCAGAGTCCTGAGATCGAGTCCTACATCTGGCTCCCTGCTCAGCGGGAAGCCTGCTTCTCCCTCTCCCACTCCCCCTGCTTGTGTTCCCTCTCTCACTGTGTCTGTCTCTGTCAAATAAATCAAATTAAAAAAAATAAATAAATAAAGATAAGCCTCCTTCCCTAGTTCTCCTCGTCAGAAACAGTTGCTGTTATCAGTTTGTTGCGTATCCATCCAGAAATATATTACGTTTACACAGCATATTTATGTAGCCATGTCTCTATCTTTCTTATACAAATGAGACCATCTTGTACACACACCATTCCATATTTTGCCTGGACCCAACTTCATTTCGGAACATAGAATCTATTGCATTCCTTTTTATTTTATTTTATTTTATTTTATTTTATTTATTCAGTATTATTGTTTAAGGGCCCCAATGTGGGGTCTGAACCCATGACCCTGAGGTCAAGACCTGAGCCAAGATCAGTCACATGTTCAACGAACTGAGCTACCTAGGAGTCCCTACTGCATTCCTTTTTAAACTGCATACCTCGCACAGGTGACTAGGATTTATGGTGCCACCTCCCTATTAATGTTCTTTTAGGTTCTTTCCCAATTTTGCTACCACAACCCTGATGTAATGACTAGTCTTGCATAAATGGCACTTCCCACACATCTGAGCCTATTTTAGGACAAATATCTAGAAAGGGATTTCCTGGGGAAAGGATTTGTTCATTTATTAAGTTTATTTATTGCCAAAGAGGTTGTAGCAATTATACTACCATTTGAGAATGTCTATTTCAAAACACCCTCTTTTGTACCCACTCTTAGGCAACTGGAGTCTCAAAGTGGAGTCTATTTTAGGAGATGCCAGGTGTTTAAGGCCCAGGTTTATGAGTGTGGGGTGTGAGTACCAGTCTAAAAATCAGAGCAGATAGGTTCTACTCCTGGCTCTCGAATTCCCGAAAAGACCTTAGACCAGTTACTTACCCTCTCTGGGACCTAGGTTTCTCATCTGATGACAAGACGTTTGAACTACAGAAATGTTGACTCTATGATCCCAAATCTGGGGCTCCCATCTGCTATGGTAACGGTCATTCACCACAATGTATGTATAAAGCAGCTCAATGGGTACACTCTTGTCAAGTCCCATTATGAGCCATTTTCATGTGGCAGGTGCCCTGTGAGATACAAAAGATAAAAGTGTGAGCCTTGACCTTTTAAGAACCATAGCTAGCAAACCTTAAGGAAGTAGTGAACTACAACTGACAGCATACAACCCAGTGTCATATTGGGTGGCATGGACCACAAGGCTGAGATTGTCCAGAGGAGGGAGGCCTGACACCAGGCCCTTGGTATCAGCATGGAATTCATAGAAAAGTGCCATTTCCCCAAGATAAAAACTTACCAGGCAAGGATGGTAAAAAGGAACCCGGGGGCATATGGTATTATGAAAGCCCGACCCACATAATGAAACAGCACACCGGAGCACGGGGAAAGCGCCCATACTGAATGCAGTTGCGCCTTATGACTTGTTTGCACAATCACTGAGAAACAAAAGTGAACTCCCAACCCCATTACTGACCTTCCTTCCATAATATTTCCTGTCTCAGGTGACAGCAACTCTATTCTTTCAGTTTGGTCCAACCCTCAAATCACCTTTGACTCCTCCTGCTCATGACCCATGTCCTGCTCATGACCCATGTCCAGGCAATCACCAAATCCTATTCAACAACTCTATCTTCAAAAGAGATCCAAAATCCAAGTCCTTCTCTCTACCTTCACTGCTCCCACCTTTTGTCTGGGGCCACCAACATCTCTCCCCTCATTCACCCCTTCCCTCTATCGGCCCTGCTAGCTTCCTAGTTGCTGCTGGCACACTCTAGCCTCAGAGCCATGGCACTGGCCACTCCCTCTGCCTAGAAAACTCTTCCCTAAGATAGCAGCAAGCTCATACCTTTGCTACCTTCTCAAGGAGTCCTACTCTACATTCCCAACCCTCTTTATTATGTTCTACTTTTTCTCACAGCACTAATTGTACTATATAATAAAATTACTGTTTTCTTACATTTATTGTAAGATAAATGCTTGGCTCCCTCCAACCCCTGCCCCACTGGAATGTCAGCTCCACAAGGGCAGGGATTTATGTCTGATTGCTGCACTGCCTTAATACGGTGCCTGGCTCATAGAGGGACTCAACATGTATTTGTTGAAGGAATGAATAAATAAATCATGGGACTTTCTGATGAGCTGCGATGAGGAGAGAATGGGCCAGACAGTCACCATCAAAATGGGTATTTTTCTCTTGGCCTGTTTCTGTCCTGATAAGAAAATTAGTATATCCTATTCTGATTCTCAACTGAATGTCAACCTAGCCATTATGGAGTAAAGAGAGGGGGAAAAAACAGAGTGGTTACACCAAGAGCTTCACTTCCTGGCTCTGTCACTTACTACTTGTTTAAGTCACTCTCCTTGGACCTCGTTTTCCTGTCTGCAAACTGGGGGCAACGATACAAACCTCCTAAGGAGAGATTAAGTAAGATAATGTAAAAAACATTTTAGCAGGATGCCTGCCATTTTGTAAGTACTCAAGAGATCTTAATCAGTTAGTGATATATAACAGAGACATCACGTCCTCCCCTAGAATCATCTTCAAGAAGGGCCTCAAGGTTAGATGAAGCTCCTGGCTCTAAGGAAATGCACGGTAGAACTGGGTAGAGATGGCGGGGCCGTGGCGGGGCGGGGGTGGGGTGGGGTGGGGGTGGGCAGTCACACCGCCTCAGGGGCCCTAACCCATGATACCCTCTTCCCACTGTCCTCTCATTGAACCAGCTAATTTCCTCTTCTGTGAAGTCGCCTCCCCGTGACAATCTGCCAGCGAAGAGGAAAAAGCCAGTTTGGGTCTTAGGGGAAAAAAGAAAAATAAAAGCGAGGTCAAAGCCAACCTTGCAAGCAATGCCTTACCTGTGGGTGGCTCCCTGCCTCTCCCTCCCCTCCCCTCCCCTCCCCCCACCCCTCCCGCGGGAATTAAGGAACCCGCCTTTTAAGGAAAAGAGTGGTCCAAAGGCTTGGGATGGGCGAGAAGACGGCGAGGGTGGGCATGTCGAGGCGCAGGAGGGCTTGCGAGCGAGCGCAGGTAGAGGAGGTGTGGCCGGAAGAGCGCGAGCGTCCCGCCCAGCCCGCCCCGCGGGCGCAGGTGCGAGCCAGGTAGCAGGTGAGGGCGGCGCGCACGCTGATTGGCCGGCGCGCGTGGGGCGACATCAGGCGGTGGGGCGGGCGGGCGGGCCTGCGGCGCCGAGTCGGCCCGGGTGCGCGGCCCCTACCCTCTTTCCCTTCTCCAGGTGCGATGTGTCGGGAGTGTGAGCCATCAAGCTCCGCCGCTGCCAAGTGGGTGACTAAGTCGGCTTGGTAGGAAGGGAAAGTGAATTCAGAAAGAATGACAAAGGTTTCCTGACCGACAGGTGGCCGCCTCCAGAGGGAACCCGCCCCTCCCTCCGCCCCATAAAAAAGGCATTTTATTGGCCACTGTGTTGAGTATTTTACGTGCTCGCCCATTGGATTCTCATAACAATCCTAAAAAGTAGGACTATTTTAAATTTCCGTTCTATAGATCAGGAAACCGAGGCCGGATGAGGCTAAGAATTGCCCACCCCCTGGAGTCAGCAAGTGGTGGAGTCAGGCTTCCAGCCCTCAGCTCTTTGCCTCCAAACGGACTGAATCGCCATCCTGTACTTTTTTTTTTTTTAAGGACTATAAATTGCTGTTAATAAAGCACCTTCTTTTTTTTTTTAAAGATTTTATTTATTTATTCATGAGAGACAGAGAGAGAGAGAGAGAGAGAGAGAGAGGCAGAAGGAGAAGCAGGCTCCCAAGGAGCAGGGAGCCCGATGCGGGACTCGATCCCAGGACCCTGGGATCACGACCTGAGCCGAAGGCAGACGCTTAACCATCTGAGCCACCCAGGCGCCCTAAAGCACCTTCTTTTAAACATAGAAATAAAATTGACATGTAATACTATATTAGTTTCTTATGCACAACATAGCAATTCCGTATATAGTACGATGATATACCACAAGTAATGATCACAAGTCCAGTCAACAACTATCATCATACATAGTTTTTTTTTCTTGTGATGAAAACTTTTAAGATCTATTCTGTTAAGCATCTTCTCATTTGTCCTAGATTTGCATAGGGACTTGAAACTGATTTCCCCTATTGTGGGTGGTGACAAGAAGCCCCCACACACCTCAACCTCCATCTGCAGAACACCACACTCTGCATCCTTCTATCCAGATCCCCTTCTCTAGAATTCCTTATGTCACTGAATTAGCAAGTCAGAAATTTAGGAGGGGTCCTCATTGCTCACCCCCTCCAGACTCTTCTGGGGGCTGAGAGTGTGCTCTCTAAAACTGCCATGTCAGCCAACTCACCCTTCTTTATGCCTTGGGGGGCTTTCTTTGGCAGGAAAGACCCTCCTGTACTCCTCTCCCCACTGTCACCGACTTCCCTAAGCCTGGACTCCACCCCTGCTGAACAAATCAGGCCCATCCAGTCCTTACCACGTCCCTCCAGGGGAGCGGGGGGTTGGGATGTGACCCTGTCCTCCTGACTGCCAGGCATAGTGGTCTCAAATATTCTGGACTTAGGACCCCTTTAACCCTTAAAAATGATTGAGAACCTCCAAAACTTTTGTTTCTGTAGTAATAGCTATTAATAGTACTGTATTAGACATTAAAACCAAGAAAACTTAAAACCACTATTTTAAAACAATAAACCCATGACATAACAAAAACATATTTATAAAAAATACCTGTAGTTTCCAAAACAAATTAATTAGAAGAGTGGCATTGTTTTACATTTTTGCAGATCTTAGTGAAAACCAGCTGGTTTCACCTATCTGCTGCTGCATTCCAAATGTCGTGATATTACCATAGGCTCTGGAAACTTCCACTGTCTCTTCCTCAGGAAGTGAGTGAAAAAGGCAAATAACATCTTAATATATTGGGACAATAGTTTTGACTTTGTGAACTCCTGGAAGGGTTTCAGGGACTTTCCGGAGTCCCCAGGCTATTGTGAAACAGACAGCCACTTTCAGAATGTTTGGTCTTGTTTTTTGTTGTTGTTGTTGTTAGTTTGTTTAATTTTTTTTTAATTCCAGTTAGTTAACATACAGTGTTATATTAGTTTCAAATATGCAATATACTGATTCAACACTTCCATACATCACCCGGTGCCCTCCTTAATCCCCAGCCCCTATTTCACCCATTCCTGCACCCACTTCCCCTTCTGGTAACCATTAGTTTGTTCTCTATAGTTAAGAGTCTCTTTCTTGGTTTCTCTCTCTCTTTTCCCCCTTTGCTCATTTGTTTTGTTTCTTAAATTCCACATATGGGTGAAACGGTATGATATTTGTCTTTCTCTGACTGACTGACTTCACTTAGCATGATACTCACTAGCTCCATCCATGTCATTGTTGCAAATGGCAAGATTTCATTCTTTTTTATGGCTGAATAATATGCCAGCAAATTAAATTCTAGCAGAATAGAAGATGCAAAACAAAAACAGAAGGCATTTCTTTCCTCTTTCCTATGGCTTTCCCCACAGGGAACCACTATGAACAGTTTCTTGGGCTTCCCAACCACCTAATATGTATGCATAGACCAGCAAATCCACCTCTTCCCCCATTGAAATATATATGTTTATATATATTTTATGTGTGTTGATGGACATGGTCCATTTATATGGTCAATTGATGGATACTTGGGCTGCTTCCATAGCTTGGCTATTGTAAACAATGCTGCTATAAACATCAGGGTGCATGTATCCCTTTGAATTAGTGTTTTTGTATTCTTTGGGTGAGCACTAGTACCGCAATTGCTTAATCCCGGGGTAGGTACAATCGGGCCACCTGTCACCCCTCACCTGTCTTCTCGGCAACCTTAGCTCTCTCCCTCCGTCTCTCCCTTTCCCTCCTTCCCCCTCCCTTCTTTCTCTTCTTCCCTCTCTTCCACCTTCTATCCTCCTCTTTCCCTAGTCTCTGTTCTCCCCTTCCTCACCTGCCTCTCTCTTTTCCCCTTCCCCCTTCCTTACCTCTCTTCCCTCCCTCCTCGTCTCCCCCCACCCTTCCCTTTCTCCCTCCCTCTTCCTCTCTGACTCCCTCAAGGGGAACAGGGTCCAGCTATAGAAATAAGCAGAGTTAGCTTATCGTGATGGACCTGGTTTCCTGGCAACCTTTTCCATTGCAGAATCCTTTTCTTGAATCCCTGACCCATGTCCCCTGACCCAGGTGCTACTCTCAGGCCAAGGGAAACACAGGTAAAAAAAAACCCTATCCCCAACCTAGACTCACAGGACTGTAAGGTGAGCACTACTATAGTCTACTACTAATGAGCACCTACTGTAGTCTAGGCATCAGGTGGCTACAGGGGTGAAATGGGCTTTCCTCTGCCCTTTAGGGAGCTGGGAGCAGGTGGGCAGCTGCCTTTGGTGGCAGCATAACAAAGAAGGAGGGGCACTGGGGGGTGGAGGGGACAGCTGCTCAACTCACCTGGAGGGGTCCCAGAGGATTACAAAGAGCTGGGAACTACGTTTTCAAGATGAGTTCACACCATTGAGTGGGTTCCCCCACCCACTCCCAGTGGGAGCATAAATTAGGATGCTATTCGAAAGTGGAGAGTTGGCACAACCCACCAAAGGGACACGGCAAGTATCCTCTGACCGAGGTCCCTGCCCTGTAGGACTCTAGTTTATGGATTTCTTCCTAAAAGCTTACCCAGAGACATGTGCAGCAGTGTTCACTGTAGCTTTGTTTGCCGCAGAGAAAGCACAGGAAAAAACCCACAGGGCTGGGTTCAAGAAAAGAATGTGCTGGAATGACTGCTGCCCATGAAGAAGTGGGTTTGTCTATGTTGCTATGGAAAAATAACCAAGATATATTCAGTGGAAAAAACAAAATGCAAAACTGTGTAAATCATCATCCCGTTTCTCTAAATGATTTTTATTTTATTTTTTAAAGATTTTATTTATTTATTGGAGAGATACAGAGAGAAAGCTAGAGAGCACAAGTGAGGGAGAAGGAGGAAGGAGGAGTAGGCTCCCCACAGAGCAGGAAGCCCGATGCGGGGCTCGATGCGGGGCTCGATGCGGGGGCTCGATGCGGGGGCTCGATGGGGGGCTCGATGGGGGGCTCGATGCGGGGCTCGATGCGGGGGCCGATGCGGGGGCTCGATGCGGGGCTCGATGCGGGGGCTCGTTGCGGGGGCTCGATGCGGAGCTCGATCCCAGGATCCTGGGATCCTGACCTGAGCGGAAGGCAGATGCTTAACGACTGAGCCACCCAGGCGCCCCTCTCTAAGTGATTTTAATGGGGGAGGAGGTGGATTTGCTGGTCTATGCATATAAATCCGGTGGGTGGGAAGCCCAAGAGACTGTTCATAGTGGTTCGCTGTGGGGAAAGCCATAGGAAAGAGAAAAAAAATGCTTTCTGTTTTTATTTTGCATCTTCTGTTCTGCTGGAATCTGTCTGACCATGTGCGATTGTGACACTCCCAGTTTCCTATGTTGAAGTCCTAGCCCCTTAGTACCTGAAAATGTGACTGTGTTTAGGTGGGATCTTGAAAGAGGTGATTTAATGAAAATGAGGTCATATGGGTGGGCCATGATCCAAAATGAGTGTCCTCTTTATAAGAAAAGGAGACTAGGAGACGCCTGGCTGGCTCAGTCAGTGGAGCTGCTACTCTTGATCTCGGGGTTGTGGGTTCAAGCCCTGCATTGGGTGTAGAGATTACTTGAAAATAAAATCTACTAAAAAAAAAGAGACTGGGACACAGATATACATAGCAGACACAGGGAGGGGGTGGCCATCGAAAGCCAAGGAGAGAGGCCCTAGAAGAAACCAACCCTGCCAACAGGGTTGATCAACCCTTGATCTTGGACTTCCAGTCTCCAGAATGTGAGACAATAAAGTGCTGTTGTTTAAGCCCCTCAGTCTGTGGTACTTTGTGTGGCAGCCTGAGCAGACTCATCTACCATGTGAATGTACTACCTTTGATATATGTGTATATATATATATATTTTTTTTAAAGATTTATTTATTTATTTATTCATGAGAGACACAGAGAGAGAGAGAGAGAGGCAGAGGGAGAAGCAGGCTCCCAAGGAGCAGGGAGCCCGATGTGGGACCCGATCCCAGGACTCTGGGATCATGACCTGAGCTGAATGCAGACGCTCAACCATCTGAGCCACCCAGGCGCCCTTCTAGCAGGCTCCCCTCTGAGCCAGGAGCCCAATGTGGGGCTCGATCCCAGGACCCTGGGATCATGCCCTGAGCCAAAGGCAGACGCTTAACCATCTGAGCCACCCAGGTGCCCCCTTTGATATATATTACTTTTGATATATATATATCTAATATATATATTAGATATATTTTGCGATATATATATATATATATTAGAAAGTCAGTGGAGGATTTTTTTTTTTTTAAACATCTCCGCATGACAAGAAATCCTGGTAAGCGTTATGTTGGAAAATGAACTGTGTATAGCCTGGTTTGGGGATGGGGAGGAGGGAAGGGAAGCAGAGAGTGGGAGGTAAGCAAAAGCATGGAAGTTCAAGGTCCTGGGGTTCTGGTGTGGTAGGAGGGTGCAGGGGGTAGGGGAGGTATGTCTTAATGATTTCTGAGCCTATGGAAGTTGCTCAGGGGCAGAACTGACGGGACTTGGGGCTCTGGAGGAGTTTGGTCTTGACCCTGAAGGTAGTGGGGACTGCTGGAGGGTATCATGCAGGGAACAACAGTGTGGGCTCATTATTGCATGGAAAGCTCATGGCAGGGGACAAGAGTGGTGGCAAAAACCAGACAGGAATCTGTTGTGGAAGTTCCAAGAGGTCATGGGAAGCCAAAACTTTCACAGTGTGATGGGCAGGGCCTATGGAGCTAGACTGCTGGGTTTGAATCCAGCTCTGCCACTTAGTAGCTGTGTGACCTTAGGCCAGTTGTTTAATCTCGCAGTGCCCCAAATCCTAGCTGCAGGCGGGGGTGGGGGCATGGGAGTGGGGATAATGACAGCGGCGGGCTGTTGTGAGGATTGACTGGGTTAATGTATGCCAACAGCTTGTAAGAGTGTCTGGGTGTGGTAAGCACTCTCCTGGGTCTGTGTTTGCTCTGTTGTCACCTTACCCAGGGCTGAATACATGATGCATGATATATGCCTGCTCCATTCTTGTGGGGTGACGGAGAAAGCATGCAGTCCCAGGTTGCTGGCTCATATTGGGTAAGTGAAGTGGCTGTCCCAAGGCCACACACAATTAGAAAGCCTGGAATGTGAATCCAGATCTGTCTTCAAAACCTGCACTTTTAACATCTACATTATGTAACCTAGCCCAGGGCCCGGTACTTAGTAGGACCTCAATGAGTTGTTTCTAGGTGAGTTGACTAAAATGAAGTGCACAGAGCTGCCAGGGTCACACAGCTCCTCAGTAGCGGCTGGGAATAGAACTTGGCCTTCTACTCCCACGACCAAATTTTAGTAAGCTAGAAAGTGGGGAGGTCAAGGTGCGCCTGGGTGACTCAGTCAGTTAAGCATCCAACTCTTGATTTCAGCTCAGGTCATGATCTCAGGGTCTTGGGAATGAGCCCTGTGCGGGCTCTGCCCTCAGCGGGAAGTTTGCTTGAGATTCTGTCTCTCTCCCTCTGCCCCCCACTCTCGGTCTCTCCCTCTCAAATCAATCAGTAAATCTTAAAAAAAAAAAAAAGTGGGGAGGTCTTACTAGTTGTGTGGATACAGAACTGAGCCCAAGATCAATCACTCGGAAATACTTTGTTGAAGGTACAAGCGCTGAGGCAAAGGCTCATACAGCTTGGGGTCATCAAACTTCAAAACTGCAACCAGGGCGGGTCCTAGACTCTTAACTGAGACAAGCTTTTAGGGGGTACTGGTGAAAAACTGATACTTATGACATTTGGGAAAATAAAACAAGCTGACACATAGTGGGATAAAGGGGTCTCAGAGTTGGGAACCTCTGAGACCCCTGAGGTTCATGCTCAGAAATGTCTGTGGCGTAAGCACTCCCTAACTGAGCAATGCGTGGTGTTGCATGGCATCAGAAGTGTGTTGTAGGATCTGCCAGCTGGAGCTTGAGTCTCTGCTACCCTGCGAGTTTTGTGGTATTTCACTTCATTCCAGCAGCATTACTGATGAGCCTTGCTCTAGATAAAATTTAGTAATATACTAGTCACCACAAGTCACTCACCTGATAATGTTAGCTGTTCAGCCCAGACATGAGTGAGGTTAAGAAATCGGGCTTCAGGAGCCTGACAGATCTAGTTTCAGAGCCCAACTCCATTACTTTCCAGCCATCAATCTTGGGGCACTTAGCTTCTTTAAACCTTGTGTGCCCCTTCTGTAAAAGAGAATAGGAAAGAATCACGTAAAAACATCTGACTCTCAATTATACTAATAGAAATTAGGATTACTTTAACTTTCCAGAAAGAAAAAAATGAAATAAATGTCTCTTAAACTATTGAAATAGGTATTATCTGGACACTAAAGCTCATATGTCCCACTGACAGGTGAGTACATGCTTCAGCCTTCACTAAGAGCTTAAATACTCTTTTTTTGGTTGCCTGTTTTATGGCCTGCCATGCCTCCTTTGAATTAACTTAAGAAAGCAGAGATGTACGTAATCTATTTTCTTTTTTTTTTTTAAGATTTTATTTATTTATTCATGACAGACAGAGGGAGAGAGAGAGAGAGAAGCAGAGGGAGAAGCAGGCTCCCAAGGAGCAGGGAGCCCGATGCGGGACTCGATCCCAGGACCCTGGCATCATGACCTGAGCCGAAGGCAGATGCTTAACCATCTGAGCCACGCAGGCGCCCTGTAATCTATTTTCAAGCACATTTGTTCACAAGGATTCCAATTTCATAGGTTGGACCTTACGAGAGGATAGAAAATACATAAATTTATTTCTGTCCCAGTTCCTGGCACAGAACTCCTGAGACCCTTGTAATTTCCCAAGGGATTAGAGTACTAGGAGCATCGTCTGTTCCTTTGTCTTTGACCCCATTCCTGACACAGAGTTCCTAAACCCCTTGTAATTTCCTGGGTGACAGGAGTGTTTTTTGTTCTAATGAGGTGACTCTTGGTGGGCTCCTGGATGGGGTTAGTCACCAGAAAGACCAAACCATGATTAGAAGCCCCACCCCCATTCTCCACTGAGGAGAGAGGGTAGAAGTGGAGTTGATGGTGAATTATGCCCCCGTGATGAAGCCTCCATAAAAATCCCACAGATATGGGGTTCTGAGAGTTTTCAGGAGGGCGACATACTCCAGCTCCACGGGGTCAGTAGCTCCTGCACTTGAGACCCTCCCAGACCTCATCCTATGTGAAGTTTCTTTATCTGGTGTTTCATCTGGGTCCTTTATCATAATCCTTTAAGAAACTAGTAAACTGTTTCTCTCAGTTCTATGAGCTGCTCTAGCAAATACAGGGAACACAAGGAGACGCTCATGGGAACCTCTGATTTGTAGCCAAATGGGACAGAAGTTGTGAGTACCCCTGGGACCTACTACTTGTGATTGGCGTGAAAGAGTTGGAGGCTGTCTTGTGGCACTGAGCCCTTGCCTGTGGGATCAGCTGCTATCTCTGAGTAGTGTCAGAGTGCAGTGAAGTTGTAGGGGCACCCAGATGGTGTGGCAGAGTTGCTTGGTGGGGAGAATCCCCACATCGTTGTGAGTGTGGTATTATTGGTATCAGAAAAAAGGAGAAACATGGTGAGTGGGTGGGGGTGGGGGGGGAGAGTGGGTTTTCTGACACAGACCTTTATGTTCCTTGACTTGTGTTATAGACACCTTAATTGAAGAAGGTTGTAGGATTTTATGGAAAGAATATACATAGGCTTTGGATTCTGACAAGCTGCACTGCAAAACCTGGGTACATGAGAAGCCCTTACTAGTGTTAAGGTAATTCTGTTTTAGGACCTGTCAAATTGCCAGGGACTCACCTCTCTGCCCCAGGCCTTGCCTTTGTGGTGTTAATCCAGCAAAAGTTTCAGGACACCCAAAGACTGGGAGTAGCCAAAAACTCTTTGTCCCCATCCACGGCAGAGTTAAGCAGCATTCAAATGTTGCCCATGCCACTTCCAGCCCTCAGCCCAAGGCAGGTGTTTTAAAATGTAGGTTTCATTTTTATGCGGGTACAGTGAGGCTGCCATTGAAAAAATAGTTTTTTACTCACTCTAAGTGAGTAAAGAAGGGGGCACATCACACCATTCAAGGCCACTCAGGGAAGCACCAGGGTGGGTCAGGAGGCAGAGAGAGAGAAAGGAACACATTGCAAGAGTCTGTATTGAGGTTTCTGCAGAAGTAATGCTTAGAATTGGCTAGTCTGAATAATTTCGGCAGGCTCTGGGGTGTAGGGGCTGTCCTGAGTTATCTGGTGCCTGGCCCTGGGGTGATTAGCACACGGGAATATTGGCCTGGAGTGGAACAGCCCAGGGAGAAGCTGATAGAGATGTTTGGGGGTGTGGGCTTTGGATTGGTTGGTTTGCATATAAAAGGAGCACTTGCTGGTGGGTCCTTTAATGTTTCTAGAAATTGGCTAGCCATGGGAGGGGGAGTCTCTCTTGGGTCAGCAAGGCCCTGAGATGTCAAAGAATCAGAAAATGCAGAAAATAAAGAACATGCAGTAGGGCAGTGACCTTGGCTCTGTGATGCCCCCAGAACAGTTGGTCTGTAAAGCACAGCCAAGCTCCACAGCCTTGAGGAACTGACCGAAGGTGCGAGATGTCCCGAGTCCTGTTATGTTCTCCTTGGGCCAGAGTCCCAGCTCTCCTACTTCATTTGCAGTGCAGAGCAGCATGGGTGGGTGTCAACTCTATTCTGTAGCAGAAACAGAGTACTCAGCCAGAACGGCCTCCCCAGCAAGAAGGCTTGGTGCAAGAACTTCTGCAGGCAGTGCATTTTCTCCTTCCTCATAGCCATTTGGTTCTTGTTTGTTTTCCAGGAAAAGGACATACCGAGGTTGGTGGACTTGCTTCAAGTTTCGTTAATTCTATTTGTTTCCTGAGGGGAGGAGCCGTCACCCGTGCCCTCTATCTGTGCTGTGCACCCCTCCGCATCGCCATGCCCTGTTTTAAACTGAGCCCTGACCCCATCTGGGGCTAGAAGAGACAGACCCTTGCTCATACTTGCCTCTTTCTGATGGAAAGGCCTTTATCATGGCCCCTGCTTTAGGGCCTGGGGAGACTTCAGAAGGCCTGACAGAAGTGAGGACAGGAGCCTTATTCAAGACATTACACGTGTGGACCTTTTCCTTCCCCAGGACATGCTGGGATGAGGCAGAGGCCAGCCAGCAGTTTAGCATCTGGGACAAGTGGTAGGAAAATGATCCCAACATCATTTGGTGACTGGACACTATTCATTAGTATGGTATGTCACTCATTCAGCATTATTTGGTTTATTTATATATTTTAAAATATGGACAATACATAATAATTGCTTTAGCATTTCTAGAAAGAGCATTTATAAATATTCATCATTTTGTTTTTATTTTGAACACTAATTCTACCTATCTAGTTGTGGCATCATGAGCTGAGTTTTTACAGAGCATCTGTGGGGGAGAAAGGTCAGTAGGATTCCCAAGTAGGAGCTTCTTTCTCCTTTTCCAAGCCCCTTGGAATTCTAGCACACATGTGCAGAAGTAGAGAAAGTCACAAACCGCCAAGTTCCCTGGGGAGGCCCATGGACCCTTGAGGAGGCCAGGCTGGCCCCACTGGGAGAGCTCTAAATGACAGGGCGGAGCCAACAGGAAGAGGGGAGGGGGCCTGATGAGGGGTGAGATGAAGTCAGGCACAAGTAAATGACCTGCTTTGTCTTCTCAGAGCCCCCGAGAAAGGGCGAGGTAACAGATTGGCTGAAGCCACAATCATCCTGGCCATGAAGAAGGTCAGGGAAGGCAACTGGGAAGACAGAAAGCCAATGATGATTTTCACCACCTGTTTCCTCTTCTAAAGATGGTGGGTTCTAAGGAGGATTGATCATCTGCCTGGAAGCATGGTGTGTACCAGACTGCAAACTCTGACAGTCTCAGAGAAAGAATTAAGTCACTCTGGAAAAGAGAAGGAAGAGCTTTAGGGGTATGGGGGAGGGGAGGGCTTGGAGCCCTGGAACAAAGCAGTAAGGCCACTGTGGCCAAAGCATGAGCTAGGGGAAGAAGAACGTCATTGGATGGGGATTGGGATATGTTCTGCTGTGTGGCATGTGATGGATCACTCTTTTCAGACTTTCCATGACATCTTCTGTAAAATGAGATCCCTCATTCGTGGCATGTTTCAGGTTTACTTTTTTGGGGATACAGCTAAGTGTTGAATCTTACTGTGAGGCAGGCACAAGGGTGAGAACAGAGGATGCCCAGTGACGTGCTCATTTCTACTTCTTTGGCCTGCTAAAGCAAGTCCTGTGGCCACATCCAAGCTCAAGGTTTGCTAATTCTATGTGTTTCCTATGAGGAAGAGCTGTTCATGTCTGTCTCACCCACCAGGACTGGAAGGGCCTCTACAGTCAGGTCATTCTTACCTGTCCCTGCCTCTGGTGCTTAGCACAGTGCTTGGCACAGAGTAGGTACTCAATTAGTGCTTATTGCATGAAAATATCTCTGAGGATTTTCCTTATCCTCCCAATGCTACCATCGTAAGTCTAGGTTGGACCTGGACTATTCTAGTGTCTTTTCCACAGCTCCCATCTTTCCAGGCTCTCCCACTGCAAACGTACCCTGCGAGCCATCACCACTGATCTCCAACACCACCTTGACTGTAGTTTTCACTAACTTATCAAACCTTAGCAATTCTATCCTTCCCTCCTTGGAAATCTTAAAGGGCCTCCCATTATCTAGAATCACATCTACATAACTCAGGTGTGTCAAAAGCTCTTGCAAAACATTCCAAGTGATACATTTGTGAGTTACCTGTGGTAGTCAGTCACTACTCTTTCCAGTTTTCTCTCACCCAGACACACAGTAAGAGAGCATTTTCCTGCCTCTTAAACTTGGGTGTGGCTACTGGATTTGCACTGACCCAAGAAGTGGAAATGAGTGTGTCACTGGGTGGAAGCTTTAAAAAGCTGTGCCTGATTTGCCAGGCTCTTCTTTTCCAGGAGTAAAATGACCCTGGCACACCCTTAGCCCATCCCTTGGGGTGAGAACCTCACAGAGGAAACCCCCGGGGCTGATCCGAGACAGGCCTATGGCAGGAATTGCTGTTCCCATGTACAAAACAGGAACCATTACTACCTCATATGACAGGAGGGAAGTGGGAGGGAGGCTACATCACTTGCCCAGGTCACTCTGCTATGCAGGGGTAGATCCGAGATCTCCCCACTTCTCGTGGGAGATCTCATCACCAAGGTGGCCCCCACCTGGGCCCTCCAAGAAGACATGTGGGTAGAGTGAAAGGCACAGAAGCTTTGTTGTTGGACTGACCTGGTTCAAATACCAACTTTGGTGTTTACCAAGGAGTCCCAGTTGGCAACAACAGTCTGTCTTGTAAGTTTATGGGAGGGGTGAACTAAGCTAGGGTGGGGAGCCCTGGCAGGCATATGTAGGGACTTGGTGTCGGTCAGTTAGCCTTGTCTCTTTCCCAGTCTGGCTGTCTTCTTGAACCCTGGATTGACCACACCCACTGTCACCTCTGAGGTCCTGCTCAAGGTGTGCTCTCTGATTATAACCCCACCCCCAACTCCTTCCACACCCCTCTCAGAGCCCAGCTGAAGTCCCCGCTTTTCTACACTGCTTCCTCCTGCATTCCTGCTCACACTTTCCCCCCTCCAGCACCTGACATTTAATCACCCAAGATGGATTTAACTGTTACAGTGGTGAGAAACTGATCTCCCTAATTATACCAGACATACCTTGAGGGCATTGGCTAGCCTCAGCTTCCTGTATCCCTCCTGGAGCTTGACCCCGCCCCAGCCCTGTCTTTTATTGAGTGAGTGTCTCTGGGCACCTCCCATCACATCACTGTGCCTAGTTCCTCCCTTATACATGTGGGGAGTCTCTGGAGGGTCTCTGAAGATTTTCCCACCCATGACCACCAAGTGAGTAAATTCAACTGGGCTGAGTCTACAAATAGGAAGTGACCCCCAGGAATGGACTGGTTTTCCTGAGCACCTCTGTGAACCAGGCATTTTATCCAGTGCCTTGCATTATCTCTAGTTGTCAGAAGGACCCTAGGTCATGAGGTGTTTATAGATGAACACAAATTTTGGCGATATTTGGTAACTTAACTGGCAATAATCAGGTGAGAATGATTTCTTATTAATAACCTGATATTTATGTGTCAAGGACTGCATTAGCAATTCAGAGAGGTGAATAAGGTAGACATGATCCCTGGTTTCATGGAACTCACAGCCCAGCTGATAAGACGCTGAATGATTCTGTCAACCCTCCCCCTCGGGCACATTCTTGTGTCATTATATTCTACATATGATAAGCGCCGTAATCATTACAATTATCTCTAATTCAGCATCTTTCATAAATTGTCACCAGGTAATTTTATAAACACTATGTATTTACTTCTTTTTTTTTTTAAAGATTTTATTTATTTATTTGAGAGAGAGAATGAGAGATAGAGAGCCCGAGAGGGAAGAGGGTCAGAGGGAGAAGCAGACTCCCTGCTGAGCAGGGAGCCCGATGTGGGACTCGATCCCAGGACTCCAGGATCACGACCTGAGCCGAAGGCAGTTGCTCTAACCAACTGAGCCACCCAGGCACCCTATGTATTTACTTCTTAAAACATCCAGAACAAGGGGGATTCTTATTGTTCACTGATGTTCTCTAAGTACCTAGCTCAGTGTGTGGCCCACTGCAGGGGACAATTTTAATTGAATAAATTTCCATTTTATAGATGAAGTTCATAGGGGCTTTGCCTGTACCAATGGGGATCATGAAGCTGGGACCCAAGGAGTGAGGGCATTTTGCTCCCTCATGTTACTTCTCAAAGGAAATACCAGCTCTTTGCTTTCCCCCGTTTACCCTCACCTTCTTCCCCAAATGACCACATTTCTTGTTTTGTCTTTCAGCATGTTCTCAGCCAATCATCATGCATGTGACTTTTTTGGTTGATGTAGCCAATTGTGGGCCCAAAGTATTCCTATTCCCAGGTAGGAGGCATGAGCTATGGAGGCCACGGTCTTGGAGACCTGGATCAAGTGGAACCCCTTCCTCCGCTCTCTTTGCAAGTGGCCAAACTTATAGTTGTTCTGGGAGAGAACTTCAACAAAAAACCTAAAGACATGCCTTGAGAAAGAAACTGACTCCCCCCACCCAAGGTAAAAAGCGAAACAGCACAATCAGAGTAGCCTCTTATAAGCCAAATTAAATGAGCTAGTAAAAATTAATGCTATTAAAATGTTCAGTTCATCTAAACACGATTGTTGGTTTCCAGCCTCTCTGATTCTAATCCAACAACTCTCACCAGAGGTCTTCATCCAGCTTGATATGGTTGGGGGTTTTGTTTATAGGTGTGTGTATGTTAAGTACATCTTGAAGATTTCCTCACTGTAGACTGTTATCTTGCTCAAGGTGTCTGAAGTTCTGTTGGTTGAGTTTGTGTTTGAACCTTAGCCTCCTCATGTGAGTTGTAGAGAGAAGCATCTTTTCTTCTACTCTGATCTCATGTGTGACTATCCACCCAGCCATCCGCTCAGTCATTCATTCACTTAGCAAGCATTGACTGAGTATAACCATGTGCCAGACACAGTGCCTGGCACAGCAGATATAGAGCTCCCAGCCTAGCAGTGGGGTTTGGGGGTCTGGACAAATAACCAGGCAAGGAATGTGCAAGGTGCTTGGCCCTGGTCCCTCCAGGTCTGGGCTCCACCAGTGATCTTCCCTCTTTTGAAGTATGATTGGCTTCTCCCTCTTCTCTGCTTCTCCCTCTCTACCAACTCTTTTTCAAATCTGATTTCATACCATAAAACTCCACTGACCTGGTGGTCGTCCTAAGTATCATTCTACTTTTCTCTCTCCTCATCCAGACTTGTAAGCAGAAGAATCTACATTCTAGTGTCCACCTCCTCATCTTCACTTCATTCCTCAATCTAGGGCAATCCATCCACCAACTTCGGTCATTACACCCATGACTTACTTCCAACCCACAGTCGCTCTTATCTTTTTCTTTCTAATGTATTTAGTAGTGTTGATCCTCTAGCCTCTGCTCTCAGAAGCTTCATTCTCCTGGCTCTTCTTGTCTTCTCTGGTCTCTCTCTTTGTCTATCTCCCTTGTAGTGGCTCTCCTCCTCCTGCCTCTCAGTGCTGATACTCCCAGACAACTTGGCCTTCTTCTCTGGACATGCTTTCTCCCGGGGACATTTTATCCACTCTCATGGTTTTAAAGTAGAATTTACCTACTGATGGCTTTGATATCTAAGTCTCTGGACAGAGACCAATCAATATTTGAATTCAAATCAGAATATCTGCTAGAGGGGCGCCTGGGTGGCTCAGTCGTTAAGCGTCTGCCTTCGGCTCAGGTCATGATCCCAGGGTCCTGGGATCGAGCCCCACATCGGGCTCCCTGCTCAGTGGGAACCCTGCTTCTCCCTCTCCCACTCTCCCTGCTTGTGTTCCCTCTCTCGCTGTGTCTCTCTCTGTCAAATACATAAATAAAATCTTTAAAAAAAAAAAAGGCTTAACCTCCTTCTTTCTATCTATGCCCTTTTCCTGCTCTTTATCGTCTCTCACTTGGATATATTCCATCTCCTTCTATCTCTGTCTCTTATTCCTCACCCTCTTATCTCTCACCTTGGCCTTTCTTTTCCCTGATCCAGCAGGTCTCCTTAGCTCATGCCTAACTGCCTGCGTCTCTGTCCACTGAATTGATGCCCTAGAGGTCTTTGTGAAAACCCATATCTGACCAGGTTGCCTCTCTACTCAAAACCCTTCAATGGCACCCATCACTAATGGGATAAAATATGAACTCCTTAACCTAGAAGTGCTGGATGGTCTCCATTTGCCCTTCCGGATCCACTTGCCACCTTTCTCTACCCTTCTCTGACCTAGGAGACTGACCTTATAGACTGGTTCAGCTGGGCTCATTTGCCCTCTGGCCCCTGCTTGGGTTTGGCCATTGGGAGGCACCAGAAGGATGTCAGGAAGCAGGAGGAGAAAGAAGCTGGGATATTCTCCTGCTGCCCTCTGGACCCAGCCGGAGTTCTCCCACCAAAGGCTCCAGGTCCAGTGGTAGGGGAGTGGGGTCTCTAGGGTTGCAGCCAAAGCCACTATTTCCTCTTGGGTTCTAGTAACAGCCTCTCCTTTTGCTCCTTCTAGCCTAGGGGAAGTGGGGCTGCTTGGCTCAGAGTTGCTGGCCCAGATGTTCCACCACCCTTTGGTGATTTCCCTCAACCCTGCCCATATCCTTGTAATAATAGTCCCTTCATTAAACTTTCTTTAGTTGCCCTGCATCTTACACCTATTTCCTGCAGCACTCATTCAACTGGTGACAAATGAGGCTTTCTGAAGTCCAGCCAGTGCTTCACCTTCCCAGTTCCATCTTCAGGCGTTGCACCTCAGCAACATCCTGCTACCTGGGGTTCTCTGTGGAGCCATGCTTTCCCTCACCACCATGCCTTTGCCCATGTTAATCCTGTGTCTAAGTCCAAGGGCATCACCTCATCCTAGAAAGCTTCTGTCTGTCCCAAGCTGGGTTTAGGGTTCTGTGTGTTTTCATTGTATTTACCACCTTCTTATTAAACTCCTCTTTTATCTTGGCATTGAAGAGCATTGAATTAAATGACAAATGGCTCGGGTTCAAACCCTGATTTACCTTGATTTTCCCCTCTGAAAAACAGAAGTCACTACCTCATAGGATTGCAGTGTTGTTTAAGTGAAGTAATGCGTGCTAAATGTATAATGCAGTGCTGGACACATAGAAACATTCAGTAACTGTGCGCTTTTAGTCATTGTCTGCCTCTTGCTCTTAGAAAAGGATCTTTTCTTATTCAACTTTCATTGCCCAAATGTAATTTAATAACGGGTATAGAATGGCTGCTGAATGAAGAATTGTTGAAAGAAAGAAGGAATAAAAGATGGAAAGAAGAAAGAAAGGAGAGAAGTAAGGAGAGAGAAAGGGAGGAATGCCAGGCTAGAGGGAAGCAGCAAGGGCAGCAGAAGACAAGAAAAGGAGTCCTTCCTTGGGTGGGGTGGGAAAGGAGTGGAGGGCTAGAGGGAGGGAAAAGGACTCTTAGGTTGGCCACAGGTGCAGTGTGGGGGAAGGGCGCTCCAGGCAGAAACAAGCATGCGCAGTAGGCAAAGACAGTTGGCTTGCGAGGGCACAGGGCACCCTAGAAAGGGAAAGTGGTTGGATTCCGTTGAACAAGGGCATCTAGCAAGAGCTGAGTGTTGTGGGAAGAGGGGAGACTGGCAAGGCAGGTGGAGCCTGGAGCACTCCTGCATGTTGCACTAAATTTGGATCGTATTCTGAAGGCCATGGGGGAACCACTGAGGAGTTTGAAGCAAGAAATTACCTGACCAGACATGCTGCCCACCACCCTTTCCCACCTCTGAACAGCCCATGCCCAGCAAACAACACTTGCCCAGCCTCATCTCTCCCAGCTGGCATCATCTTCACCAGCTGACATCTTCGACACTTGTCACATCCAGGGTGACCATTGGGAGAAAGAGTTTTGGCATAAGAGAGATCTAGGTTCTAGGTTAATGAACTTACTGAAGCCTTACTTTTCTCCCCTGTAAAATGGACACAAGATACTGTGTCTTCCTGAGGGAGATGTTAGGAGGTAACGTGTGTAAGGCTCTTCATGCTCCACCGACGTCCCTGCTTTTCCTGATGTTAATGTTACAGCCATGGGGCTCGGCTGTCTCAGCTGCAGCATCCGCCCCTGTGAGATGCTCCTGGTGAGTCAGAACAACTTCAATTATCTGTGGGAGGCCCTCCAAGTCCCTGTCGGGCTCTGGAATGTGAAGAGCTTCAGACTGCTTTTCCTCAGAAGCGGTCAAGATTGCTTACGTTTCTTTTTATCTGTCTAAGTGAAGAAAATTGTACTTAAGCTCTGGGAACAGATAGCTACCAGTATCCTCGAACAGTAGCAGAGGGATGATGGGCTTCCTAGTTTGGGTTTGTTTTGTGCCTTTGGCAGCATGCAGAACTGACAGGAGAGCATACACAGCTCCAGCTTGCCTCTCAATTGTCCATTTCTTTTTAATATTTTCAGAGAGAGAGAGCGCGCACGCGCACATGAGCCTGGAGAGGGGGAGGGACAGAGGGAGAGGGAGAAGCAGGTTCCCCACTGAGCACGGAGACTGACTCCGGGCTCAATCCCAGGACCCCGGGAACATGACCAAGCCGAAGGCAGCCACTTAACCAACTGAGCCACCCAGGCACCTGTCAACTGTCCTTCATTTTAAACAGATTTAGAAAATCCATGTAGTCTTGAGAATCAGGAAACCATTCTTGTGTACTCTTTTGAAAGAATTGAGCCCATGGGATGAACCCTGGCTTTTTAACTTAACTCCTGAGGAGACAAAGAATCATCCTGACAGTGGGTGGGGTGACATATTACTGGTCACCTTCTTATCCTACTGAAAATGTCAACTCCAAATTCACATTCCAATGTCACAGCTCTTCCTGATCTTTTAGAAGTTAATTACTTCTTTTATTGATAAAGAATAGTACTATAAGCGATATGAAATTGCTGTTTTATGGGTCAAAAATGACAGAATGTTGGCAATTTCGTATGGTTTAGATTAATACAAAGCATAGTGAGAACATTTTAATTTTTTTCTCCCTCTCTTTACAAAGTACAAAGGGTAAAAAATCTCTCTCTCCTATTCTAATCACCTGCTTCCTCTCACCAAAGGCAAAAGCTATCACCAGTGACTTGAGAAACAATTGTATACAATTTGAGAAATATTTTACATACATATTAATTTATAAACGCACGGAAGCACGATATGCAGGCTGTTTTTTTTTTTTTAATCTTTATTTCTCGAGCTGCATCTCTTAGAAATCATTCCAACTAACTCACTGATGTTTTTAACCAGTGCCCACGGATATGAAGGTTGTTTCCAGTGTTTTGCTATTATAAAACAACTGCTCTAACAAACATCCTCACATACACATCTTTGGTTTGTGCAAGTACATGTGGTATAAATCTCTGAAAGGGAAACTATTAGGCTAACGGGCTTGTGATTTAAAATTTTGAGAAATATTGACAAATTCCCCTCAAAATGGGTTATACAATTTACATTCTCTCTAATACCACATCTTTCTTGCTCTATAGTCTATACTTTATACTTGTCAATTTCATGTCTTCCCTCATGATTGCCGATATTTTTTGGCCCACAAATAGCTTACTTTTTTAAAGATTTGTTTATTTATTTGAGAGAGAGAGAGAGAGAGCGAGCACAAGTTGGGGGTGCAGAGGGAGAGGGAGAAGCAGGCTCCCCACTGAACAGGGAGCCTGATGTGGGGTTGATCCCAGGACCCTGGGATCATGACCTGAGGAGAAGAGAGACGCCTAACTGACTGAGCCACCCAGGTGCCCCCATAAATAGCTTGTTTTAATTAACAAAGCAAATGCTCAGAGTGCTGGTCATTGGCCTGCTGGCTCTCAGACTCATCCCCACCCTCTCCCATGCTGCTTGGTATGGGAGTGAAAGGCCGAAGCAAACTCATTTCACAGACTCCCTTGCCCACTGGCTTCTGTTAGGATTGGGTAGTGGAGTAGAGGGAGGGAAGAAGCTAGGACCCTGTTCCTTCTCTCTGTTTCTGGTGGCATTCTTAGTAGCCGCTGACTCTAGTTCCCCTCAGGGGCTCCTCCCTTCAGGGTCCCAGCTCCAGTTCTGTGGCCTGGCTCCTGGGTTCACTAAGCCTTGTTTGCCCTTTTAGCTTTTCCAGTATCTTTGTAACTGGTTCCCCATCCTAAATCCCCTCTATTGAATTATCTGCTTTAGTTTTGTGTGTTTGATTCCTACCCCCACCCACCCTTAACCCGTCTCTGAACTGGTATATCCAGGGTTGATGGAGTGAGGAGAAATGGACATGTTTTAATCCTCTTGGTGGGAATGGAAATTATTGCAAAAATTTTTTTGGCAGGCAGTTTGGCAATGTGTTCCAAGAGCTTTAAAAATGAGAGTGCTCGGGCGCCTGGGTGGCTCAGTTGGTTAAGCGACTGCCTTCGGCTCAGGTCATGATCCTGGAGTCCCGGGATCGAGTCCCACATCGGGCTCCCTGCTCAGCGGGGAGTCTGCTTCTCCCTCTGACCCTCCCCCCTCTCATGTGCTCTCTCTCTCTCATTCTCTCTGTCTCAAATAAATAAATAAAATCTTTTAAAAAAAATAAAAATGAGAGTGCTCTTGCCTTATTTTTTAGAGATAGGTGTTGAAATATTTGTGAATGAAGAAAAAGAAGATAGCAGGAGAGGAAGAATGAAGGGGAGTAAGTCGGAGGGGGAGACGAACCATGAGAGACGATGGACTCTGAGAAACAAACTGAGGGTTCTAGAGGGGAGGGTGGGGGGATGGGTTAGCCTGGTGATGGGTATTAAAGAGGGCACGTTCTGCATGGAGCACTGGGTGTTATGCACAGACAATGAATCATGGAACACTACATCAAGAAGTAATGATGTAATGTATGGTGGTTAACATAACAATAAAAAATAAAATAAAATAAAGAAATATTTGTGAATGAAATGATGTATGTCTGTGATTTACTTCTAAACAATCTGGGGGGGGGATAATTGGGGCACTGTACAGATCAAATGAGACTGGCCACAAGCTGATAGTTGTTTAAACTGGGTGGGGGATACTTGGACATTCATTACACTCGTCTCTCTACTTAAGAATCTTTGAATTTTTCAGTAATAAAAAGTTATCGTTCAAAAGCCAAATATTAGACCTTGCAATCTACTCTCTAGGAATTTATCCTAAAGAGAACAAATTCCTAAATATTAAAAAGAAAAGATTTATCTTTTCTTTTTTTTTAAAGATTTTATTTATTTATTAGAGAGAGAGAGAATGAGAGACAGAGAGCACGAGAGGGGGGAGGGTCAGAGGGAGAAGCAGACTCTGCTGAGCAGGGAGCCCGATGCGGGACTCGATCCCGGGACTCCAGGATCACGACCTGAGCCGAAGGCAGTCGCTTAACCAACTGAGCCACCCAGGCGCCCAAAAAGATTTATCTTTAAGGATAGTTTTCAACAGCATTCTTTATAATAAACAATTGGCATCAATCTAATTTTGCAACAGTGGGAGGATCTTACCATAATTTCAATATAGCACATACTGCAAGCTGTTCAAACTTAAAAAGATGTTGCAGAAACAAGTGTATTGTCAAAGATGTTCAAGATATTTTTTGTTTGTAATGATTTAAGTAAAAAAAAGGTTATAAAAGCATGAGATACTATAATCCAATTAAAAATATTTTTACCTGTGTCTCAGGGAGGATGTGAGGGGTCCAAACCCAAGTACAATCAGTGTTGCCTCTTCATGGATGGGACTGTGTTCTTTCTTTCTTACTTGTTTGCACTTTCTGGTTTGTTTGTTGCTGTTCATATTATGTACTCCTTTTGAACTGCCAAAAGTGACTAGCACATTCCTTCTGCCTCACCCCCTCTTTTCCTTCTTTTAATGGTCCTTTTCGAATGAACACCATCCTCCGTTGAAGGTGTGCATGCATCGGGTTAAGGAGCTGAAGGGAGTCACACCTTAGCTTCTTTCTAGCAATGGCAATTATCTGTTAACCTTTGCCCAGAGGGCTTAAGAGAAAATAGGCAGTTTGGGGATAGGGGGTGAAGAGCAAAGCAGAGGCTGAGGGAGATGGGGGTGGCCATATTGCCTTCCACACTTGGCTGACACCCGTGATGGGGAATGTGGGGTGAAAGGATGCGGAGGATAGAGAGAGGCACTGTCCAGCATGGCCCTTTCACAAGCCCCCAGCTATGCTGGCCTTATCCCCTCCTACATGCCCCTGTCTATTGGACAACGGGTCCTCCCTCCTGGGATTGGCCTCAGTTTTACCTTTGCCTGCCCTTCAGCACATGATACCTCATTTCAAGTGATGCTCTCTTCTTGATATCTGCCATCCCACCTGCTGACCCATTTTGGGACATGTGGTCTAATAATAAGGATAAAGAACCAAGAACTAAACTCTGTCCCAGAAAGACTACAAGGAGCTTCATAAACACCATTTCCTTAAATCACCAACACTGCAAAGGTGATAACATCCCCCTGTTCGGCAGACAAGAAGCTGAAAGAATCAGAGGAACGAATTGACTTGCCCGGTGCCCCGTAGGCACTGGGGGCAGAAGTGTTTCAAGCCCAGGCTCCCGCTCTTTCTGCTATGTGGTCGCTGCTTTCGTGTCTGCATCTATGCCTGGGAGTGTGGGCTCTGGAGGCAGGCGGCCTGGGGAGATTCCAGGCTCTGCCTCCTTCTAACTCTGATCCTGGCAAATGATGAACCTCCCTGCACCCCTGATGCCCTATCTGTAGGACAGTCTTGATAATAGGGTGGTCATGAAGATGAAATAAGATCATGCAGGGAAAGTGTGATGAACCGTGCCCAGCCGAGCAGATTACAACCTTAACCGCACATCCCAATCAACTGTGGGCCTTGAAAAATCTCTGAGCTGTTCATCGTTGGGATTCTGATGTCATGGTGTGAGAGCAGCCTGGGCAGTGAGGTTTTCTAAAGCTCCCCAGGTGATTCTAACCTGCAGCTAAGGTGGGAATCACTGCCCCTAGCATGCAGCAAGCACCAGTAAAGGGTCATTTTGTCCTGTCTTGTCCTCATACCTGCTTCTGTGTCTGGCCCTGCCTGGTTCCCAGAGTCCGAGGGTTCCAGCCTCAAGCTTCCTGGACAACAGTGGTGTCTATTCTGGGGTGGCCCATCTGGGTTCTTGGACTCCTGCTTTTGCCAAACCCCAGCCTGCCCTGGGGTTACTAGTATTTGGCTTAGAGAAAACCCCATGCGCAGTTATAGGAAAGACAATTCCAGAGCACTTATGCTGGTAGAAGTGGGTGCAGAAGGTTTTCAGGCTCGAGGCACCCTAGAGACTCTGGGAACCTCCTGTGGTAGAGACCCTGGCTGGTCTCACTGGGGACTGTCACTTGACATTGGAAGCTAGTTCTGACAGCATGAAGTACAAAAATGCCACTGCTGAGTCACATTGCGCATGGTGGTCATGTTCTAGAGTCAGTGCCTGCTTTGTTTTAAAAATCGATTTTAGTCAGAATTGCCTTTATGGCCTTCCTTTGGTTGAGTGCCAGAACAAGTCATTAGTTTGCATTTAAAGTTGAAATTAAATGCCTAATTCCAAATACTGGGAGATGACTGAGCAATGGCAAACTCGCATCTTCCATGTCCCATGTAGGTCCCTGTGGACCAGCGCTGACAGAATTGTCCCCTGCATTCATTCCTTTACACCTCTCTCTCCACCCCTGGCCCACAGAATGCAGAATGCCTGCTGTTGAATGAACTGAGCAAACTGAGAATGTGCTACAACTTCCCCATTGTCTAGTGGGGGTAATTTTGTCTGCAGAGCATCTGGGACCCCCAAACCTAAAGGTCTTGTGCAGGCTAGGCTGTAGGAGAGAGGGGTTGGAATCAGAGGACCCCAGTGTGGCCAGGACTGCCAACCAATGTTCTGGTCCTTTTACTGTGACCAAATAGTTGAGAAAGTACCCTCCAAGCTCCACCTGGGCTACTCTCTGTGCATATTTGGTTTGCCCAGGTAACCCCCTTTCCTTAAACGTCTAGGCTCTGTTATGATCTCTTTAGGGAAGTCTTCTCTGACCTTGGGACCACTGCTTCCCTCTCCTCCAGCTACACCTGCTGCCCTATGCTGATTGCACCTCCCACCCCACCACCTGGCCCTACACCATGTTTGCATCCAATGGCACATTTACATTGGAGCTTCCAGCTTCTTGAAAGTACTCTAGTGGTCACATGAATGGACCCTGGAGCCAGACTTGACTTCCATGTCTGATACTTACTGCGACCTTGAGCGAGTTTCTTAACTTTCTCAGCTTCTTCATAGGAAGAAAGGTAGTGCTTCCTTGAGGGAGATTGTAAAGATTAAGTGAGATAATACACATGCGTAGAGCAGTGCCTGGCCTACAGTACATGCTCAGTAAACACTGGCTATTCTGGGTGCTTATCCTGTTGCCTCTAGTGGCCAGCACACAGAAGGCACTCAGTAGCATTTGCTGCATGAATGAAGCTGAGTCTCTGAAGTGTTAGGGAACATGCCAGGGTCACATGGCTAGTAAGTAGCAGAGTCAGGAGTCTGCTCTTACCTCCATGCCACCCTGCCTGCCAAAGCACAGCTACTCTGCATGTCCTACCCCACCTCCCTCAACTTATCTGGAGGAGATGCTAAGTTTGGCAGGAGCTCTGAACCTGCCAGGCAGAACTAGTACATTTCCTAGAAAACAGGGCCTTTTTGCTTCTGTCTTCCAGAGAAAGTAGCCTGCTCAACCCTGGGCCTTTCTAATTCTAGGCCAGTGTCTCCTTGCTGCCCCTTACTCTCTCCTGGCCCCTTCTGCTGCCTAGGCCTCTCTCATGTTCTTGGCAATCATACTATCTGGGGTTCCATGTTACATTCATCTTTTTCTTATCCTTTTACAACATCTTCATAAAATCAAAGCCCTTTCTCTAATAAGGTTAGTAGAATGGAGATCATGAAGAAGGGATCTTTATAATTAAATGCACATGAGCTGGGAGAGATGCAGACCTTGCCATCTTTGTCAGGAAACTAGAGAACAGGTAGCATCATGCCCTTTGGAAAGCATGATGTTTAATAATAATAACCACGGAAAAACAAGAACAAAAAACATTATTTTTGATCAATGACTATGTTCTAAGCAAAGACTTCGGTATTTTATATTCTTTGACTCATTTATTTTATAAGAGCTTCTCAAGTACTATTTTCCAGATAAGGATATTTAGACTTATTAAGACAAGCAATTTAACCTCAATCACATTTCTGGAATGGGAATTGAGGCTGAGGGCTGTCTGACAGAAAGAAATCTTGTCTTTTGATTCTCTTGTGGTTACATTGGTTTTAAAAATAATTAAACATGTATTGAGATCCGTGCTTTGTACAACATGCTAGAGAAACAGCAGTGACCGAAGCAAAGTCTGCTCTCAGAGAGCTTATATTCTAAGGGGAGGCAGCAATAAGCCAATAAGCAAGTGAAACAAGTAAATATTGTGCATGTCAAGTGAGGAGAGGTGGTATGGGGAAAATAAAGCAAAGCTGAGGACCAGGGTGACATTTGAGTTGATATCTGAAAGAAGTAAGGGAGTTCTCTAGGTAGAGGGAAGAGCAAGTGCAAAGGGCCTGAGGCAGGAGAATACAGAGTGAGCTCCAAGAACAGCAAGGCCAGGATGGTTGGAGCAAAGCTACCCAGGGGTTACATTATAGGAAATCATGTCAGAAAGTAGTAAGGGACTGGCTCACGTAGGGTGCTCTAAGTCTCTGCAGCAATTTTTGGCATTTACTCTGAGTGAGATGGCGAGCCACTGGACAGCTTTTAGCAGAGAAGTGGGGTGCCCCTACTCATACTTTGGAAGGGATGTCTCTGATGCTGTGCTAGAACAGACTCTAGGAGGCAAGGCCAGCAGCAGGGAGAAACTTAGGACACTACTGCAATAATCCAGGAGGACAGACTTGGGCTTGGACCAGGCTGGCGGTGATCAAGTGGCAAAATGTCATATTTTGGAATATTTTCTTGAAGGTGGGGGTGGCAGGAATTGTAGATGAATTAGATGAGCTCAGTGAGAGGAGTCAAGTAGGACCACACAACAGTTCTGACCTGAACAATGGGAAGGATGGCTTTACCATGAACTAAGTTGGGAAGGACATGGAGGAGCAAGAATTGGGGGAAAGATTAGCGGAGTATTTCAGGTGTATGATGTTTAAGATACCTTTTGGATATGAAAGTGGCAATGCTGAGTAAGGCCAGAGGTCAGGGGAGAGGTCTGGCTGAAGATGTAAATGTGTGAGGTGTTGGCGTGCCCATGGCATATGGAACAGTGCCCTCCAGGGAGATGACCCAGACAGCAGGTGGCTTGCAGGGCTCCAAGCTGTGGATGTAAGGGAGATGAAGGGGAGGTGCCACGGTGAGTCACTGGAAGGCAGGTTAAGAAAGTCTTAAAGGTTTCCCTAAAGAACCAGCTTTGCCTTCACCTCCTCCTATTTTGTGGAAAGTGCTTCTGTCCAGTCCATGAGTGTGGGATGCCTCCAGGGCTGTTAGGTAGGAGGTGGTCTTTGGGAGGTCATTAGGAACAGCCAGACTCCATTCGACAGGAAAGTCCTTGCACATGATGTGTCTTGAGTCCCATGTAGCCTATCTAGAACATTCCCTCCTTGTCTTCTCTCTCAATTAATTGGCTCCTTCCTTCCTTCCTTCCTTCATTCATTCACTTATAACCAAATCTTAGTGAAAATCCATTGTGTAAGGATCACATTTTAGACTTTAAATCATGTCTCATTCTTACTCGACAGATACTTAGACCTAATTTATAGATGGGGAACCTGAGAATAAGAAACAAATAACTTGTCTCAGATCAAACAACTAGAAACTCAAACCCAGCTTCTTTTACTCTGAAGCCCATAATCTTTGCCCTTGCCATGATTTCTCTCCTCTTTTATTCACTCAACCAATATTTATTCAAGACCTATTATATGCTGGCCTGTGACCCAAGTTCTGGGGCTATCGTGATAGACGAGATGGAGACCATCTTTGCTGTGTTATTTCCCACATATCCAACTGCCTGATGAAAACCCCCCTTGGAGAACCCACTTTGAACTCACCAGGTTCTAAAACAGCCTTTTTTTTTTTGGAATCTTCTCCCATCTTTCATCCGGATCCCTCATTTAGCAGGGCTCCTAATGAATGTTTCCTTGCATATTGTTCATGAAGTGTTTCTGAGTGAGACATTTGAAGGTGAGCATTCTATGTGTGGTGTTATGAGAACCAACACCATAGAGGATGGCTGCCCTTGTGTTTGTCAGTTCCAAACACTTTTGCCTCCTTTCCTTGTTCTGCCAAAAACAATTCAGGAGGGAGGTGGGGGAAGAAATGGTTGGGTAGGAGGCCAGGTGAGATGGGCTGGATTCCAGAGATTCAAGTCTGTACTGGTGTGGTTGTGAGTTACTACACAGAGACAGTGCCGCAGGCAGGGAAGAGGCCCTCTTTATGTTGAGAGGTCGTTTTATGAGGAACATAAGACAATCCCATTACTGAGTTGCTTTAGGGGATGCAGACATGCCATCCTGGAACACCTCTTACCTACCTGAAATCTTCCTGCCTCTTGCTATCAAGGGGAACCATATCTTAAGCATAAGTACACACACACACACACACACAAACACATACACGCACAAACACACACACAAGCTGGCCCCTTCACTTCATATTCAGAAAGTTTCCGGAGAGAAAATATGGAATGCCAAGCGGGATGGAAGCTAATGTAAACTCTGTGTTGTGTTCTTAAATTTGGTTTTTACTGTGTTTTTAAAAACATTGCCTTGGAATGTGACTATGAAGGAAGGCTAAGCATGAACAAAAGCTTTAACTTCTGGAGGTTTTTTTTTTTGGTAGGACCTGAAAGGGGATGTATATATGGAAGAGACTGAGGCATCCTGTCCACTTTATGACTTGGTCCATGTCTAAAACCACAAATTTTACTCTTCTTCCATCAAATGAAGAAAATCATGAGCTTCAGACACAGAAAGGGCTGGGGGACCTCCAGACCCTGGGTTTCTCACTTACAGGCTCTGCCACTTCATGCTTGGTGACCCTGGAAAGTTGCTCAGCTTTTCTGGGCCTCAGTTTCCTCATCTAGAACACAAGGATGATAACACCTACCAGACAGGGTTGTTGAGGGGATTAGATAAGAGAAGGGGGCAAAGCCACTGGCATGTACTAGGTTATCAATAATTATTGTTCTTCTTTGCTTACTGTGTTAGGGGAAAAAACCCTCACACTTTTAAAGTTTACATAGGGAAATTTTCAACTCCCTCCACAATGGTCATGTGCTGTGGACTTTTGTCACTTGTGTTGAACACCTTCTGTGCAAGCAGTGAGGCACTAGGTGCTCTAGATTTATTGACCAATGTGAATCTTACAGCAGCCCTTCAAGGTCGGTGTCACTGTCCCCATTGTTGAGATGAGCTCACGGGAGTTCAGAAGAGTTAAATAATTGGCACAGAGATGTTGTGTGAGAAGCAGCAGAGGCAAACCTCTAGCCCAAGTCTAGGAAACTCCGCCATGTTGGAAACAAACCTCCTCCCAGTTCTGCCAGTGGCCAAACACCATGAGTGAACTAGAAAGACCTCCACCTCATGGGCTGGAAAGGACCTTAAAAAGTCTTCAAATCTAGTTTGGTCAGTTCTTCAATGTTTATGTTACTCCAGCTAGACCAGGGTTATTATTTAATGACCCCTGGAAGTGTTCAACAGTCTTTTCCTGTCTCAAGACTGCATGGAACTGAGATGTATGAGTAGGGGAGATCCAGAGGGCTCACAGTCTGTGTAGACTTTAAGGGAAAATGTCCCTCACATGGGGTGGCTAGGAGAAGCTTGGGGTGGACTGAAATGTTGGTTTAGTTCTCTTGCAAATGGGGGTGAGTTTCACAAATCAGGTCCTGGGCCCTGTCCTACAATGGTTCTGCAAACTTTGATGTTCCTGAACATGCCAAGCATGAGCCAGTCATTGGAATATAAACACCATGAGAAGAGGGATTTTTTTCTTTTTGTTTGCTGCCATTTTCTAGCCCTAGAACAGTGTCTGACATATAGTGGGAGCTCAGAGTAGGCAACAAACTCATTTCAGGGCATTTGCACCCTCTGCTTGGAACTTCCTTACTCCACAGGATTACCAGGCTTGATTCCTTACTTCATACACATCTAGACTCAAAAGTCATCTCCAGAGAGAAGCCTCTCCTGACCATCTGATCTAAGACTGGTTACCTTTCGTCACTGTTATCCCTTTCTTCTCCTTTACTTTCCCTATCTCTCGTATGTTTGTGATTTTATCATCACTTTCCCCACTGGTAGTTCCATGGGGGCAGAGCATCCGTGTCTCATCTGCTGTGGACTTCTGTATCTCCAGCACCTAGAACAGATTCTGGCAGAATCAGTGCTTAACACATTATATGTTGAATGAATGAGTGAATGAATGAATGCATGCAGAGGAAAGAACTTAGCACAGTGCCTGGCACATGGCAATTGGGAGATAAATAATGTTGATGATGTGAATAATGACACACTCTGGATTGGCCACTGACAATCCTCAGTGTAGGTCCTGGTAATTTGGTGAGTGTAAATCGTTACTCTTCCACCCCACCTGCCATTCCTCCTTGCACCTGACAGAGACTCTACAGTGTTTTTTTGTTGTTGTTTTGTCTTTTTTTAATCATCTTTTGCTTTTCACTTTTTGCTCTTAGTGAAATTGTGACAAAGCATTAAGGGCACGACTTCCTCTCTCCCAACTCTTGAATAAAAGCATTTTCAGATCCTTCTTACTAATACGTAAATGCCTAACAGTAGCATCATCCCTATATCCCATCAAATTCCAGCCACCTGGCTTCTCCCAGCTTCTAGGATTTTCACATCTCTTTGCATTCACACATGCTGTCATCTGCCCACAGTGTCTTCATTCTGTCCCACTTCCTACCTAAGGATACTCTTTCCAAAATCCAGCTCCAGTAATACCTCCTCCATGAAGTTCAACCAGAATTCTTCCGGCAGCTTCTACCTCTTCTCTCTGGTTTTCCAGACTGGCTTTTCCTGTTTCCATTGGGGTTTTCATCACAGAACACTATACTTAACCAAGCCCCTCTCCCCAACGCCATAAATGAACCCCTCAAAATCAGGGGTCTCCCATATAGCAAGAAGTGATGCCCAGCTCTGACCTGAGTCAATGGAGGGTGTTCCTCAAGCTTGTGGGCTTGGCTTTACAGACCTTCTGGGTTCAAATCTTCCTCCCCTCTTACCATCTGTGAGACCCTGATTTGTGTTTTTAATCACACCATGCCTTGTTTATCCCACTTGAAATCAGGGATCCTAATTATTACAGTGTAGTAAGCATCAAACACCACAGACCAATGGAAGAAAGGATAGAGATAGGGATTCTGGAATGGATTACATTTGGGGATGACTTAGGATGGGTCATTACTTAGATATTTTTCACACTGATCTATGGGGACTGTTTATGAGTTAATTGAAAGTAAACATAAAGAAACAAAAAATGGTTGAACATATTTCTGAAAAATACCCAGAGCTTTATTAACTTTGTTAATTCAGCAGAAAGTGTATTGCACTGGAATCATCGCTCTGGCTCATTCAGCTCAAAGAATGGTCCTCACTGCTCATATACACATAGCTTCATGGGTCACGGAAACATATACTGAGGTAAACAACCTCGGAAAATAGAATTTAAGGAAATGAATATAAAGCAAATTCCAAAACACAAAAACAAAAGTTATAAAATCTGTTTAAATATTCCACTGCACTCTCATAGCACAAATGTTCATTTTACTCAGAGAGCTTTACAGCATACTGAAGGGCTTTGACATAGCACCTCCTAAGGGACTCTGTTCTCTTTTGACTCATTAGCATGAGTTGCTCTGGACCATGGCGATGAAGAATTTGCAGATAGAGCCCCAGGATTCCCCACAGTATTCCAGGGCCATCTTTGTCTGATTTATTAAGTCTGGGTCCTCCACACACTTGGGATCCTTGGTGGCTACGGTCTGAGTCTCCACTGAGCCAGAAGGGATATTCTCTTTGACCTTTATCTGCTCCTTAGGGGATAACTCTTTGACCTTTTTAGGTTCCATGAGGGAGGCCTTACTGACTTTGCTCTGCTCCCTGGGAGAGGGCTCCGTGAACTCCTGGCTGGGTTTCTTGTTCTGAATCAGAGTGGAATTCACCAGCTTGAAATTGGATTCTGGAAACTTCTTTCTGCACACCTTGGTTTTCAGGACAGTTTTGGGGTCCCCACAGATGACCTTCTGAGAGCGCAGTTTCCGACCAATTTGTTTCCAGTAGACATTCTTTTTGTTTGACTCTAGGCAGGAAGCTGGATTGCCAGTAAAGACACAGGAAAACTTGTTGTCTTGTCGGGTGCACCCAACCTTCAGGGTGATGCCCTCTTCTTGGTCAGTCACCACCCATCTGCAGTTGGCATGGTCTTGGGTGACAAACTTGCCTTTGGCCAGGTGTCTGGGTGGCTCAATCTGGGTCTCTCTCAGAGTATGCAGTTTAGCTCTGGTGCCTTTGCTGACATGTCTATTCTTTACTTCCTTTTTGCCCTTCACCAATGACACCTCAATAGCCAGAAGAAGGAAGGAGAGCAGGGTGAGGCTACGGATCCTCATGGCTTCAGCTTGGTGGAAACCTGTTTGACAAGAGCAGGTGAGTCAATGCTGGGCAATAGTTCAGCAATACAAGGCTGCAGGATGCCCCTCCGTCTACACTGACTTATGCCTCCTTGCTTAGAAGTGAGACCAGATCAAGAATCCTTCTGGCTCCTGGAATTACTAGACCTGCAGCCCATCTATTCACGTTTCTCCTTGACTTGAGTGCTGAATGTCAAAAACCTCCTACCTTTCCTCCATTCCTTCACCACTCTCTGAGCCAAATAAGCTCTCATCCCTCATTCACTACTCCTTTACTCCTGCATTTGCTCACTCACTCACTCCTTCATTTACTCATTAAACAAGCATTCATGGAGCACCTACTATATACTATGCACTAGACTAGATGTTGGATATATCAATGTGAATGAGTAGGTCACATCTTAAAAAGATTAGAAAAAACTTTTGGGGGCATTTAAATAGCACTGACAAGGAGTCTGTCCCAATTCTGTCCCCAACTTGAACTTGATCTTGGCCAAGTCACTTTCCCCTCAGTGCCCCTGGATAGCGAGGTGTTAGGTGTGATAATTGCCAGTCTCCTCCAGCTCCATGTGCTGGATTTCTAACCCACATGGACTCAGGTGACCACATAATGAGAAAGGACATGGCAAATGACATGAAAGGTGATGTTTGACCCAACGTTCAACACGTGTGGGATTTGGACATTTTTTAGATAGATGGGTTTGTGAGGAGGCCATCTGGAGTGCAGTAAGAGCTTAAGGAAAGGCATGAAGGAGGGGAGGTCATACCATTTGACTATGCAAAGTGAACAAGCGTGGATGGGGTGAATTTCTACCAGAGCATTTAAACTAGGAAGTTGAAGGGAAGGATGATACCTGACTGATTTCTGGAGCTTTGTGGCACAGTGCTGGGCTTGTAGAAAGCTCTCAACCAGTCCTTTTAAAAATAAATCATTGGCTGGGCGCCTGGGTGGCCCAGTCGGTTAAGCATCTGCCTTTGGCTCAGGTCATGATCTCAGGGGTCCTGGGATCCAGCGCTGTGTCAGGGTCCCTGCTCGGCAGGGAGTCTGCTTCTACCTCCCCCTTTGCCCCTCCACCTCCACCTCCCCTCCTCCCCACTTGTGTGAGATCTCTCTCTCTCTCTCTCAAATAAATAAAATCTTAAAAATAATAAAAAAGAAATCATTGCATAAATAGGATTACCTTAAATGTTACAGTAAACTGCATGGATTATATCAGGTTGGCATTTTTAAAAAAATGTTGAAAGGAGAAGAACTAGCACTTCTATTTGACACCTACTATATTCTATGCCCTTGACCACTATTTGATTCTCACATTTAATCTAGTCAAGAGCTGTGCCTGGTAAGTAAAAATAAATCACCCCCAGGTAACAGATGTGACAGTTCAGGCTCATACTGGTAAATAAATTGCTCAATATCCCATACTGGGCAAGTGACAAAGCTGGGAAAGGAGCCAGAACTTGTCTCTTTGGCCTTTTATACCACCAACTGTGCTCACCTCTTGCATTTCAACTTTGCTCTGTCCTTTGGAAAATACTGACAACAAATAAGAAAGTTATGAACTACTCAGGGTTTTATTTGGTATAGTTCATGATAAGATGATTCATACTGTCAGTGTTCCATTTTAAAAGAAATATAGATTTTGCTTGTATAAGGGGCAGGCCCAGAAAATGGTCCAAGATCTTATTTCCACTCTGGGCTTGTGGCCTCTCCTCAGAATTGAGAAAAGGAGACAGACAGTCACAGCGGGCTCCTGAATGAAGGGTGGATGGGGGCCTAGATGCACCATGTGAAGACCCACTTGTTATCAGGGCGCTGAGACTCAGCCCCCACGTGTCCCTGATAGGATCCTAAAGTCCTCAGGGGAGTGAGAAGAAAGGTGGGGAATGGAACTCTTAGAAGCGCCAGACTCTTACCTTGTTCTGAGTATGCAGATCCAGTGTAATCCCAGATGTGAGAGTGAGCTAGCAGGCTTACAGCTGTCTCATCTGCTGTGCCAGGCAGGGGAGGCCCCTTTTATTGAAGCCCTGGCAGATAGATTTTACAACACACACACCTGTCTATTTTTATCATACTCCTCCCAATCATACCCCTTGGGAGGGAGCCAGTTCCTGGATGGAAAGTAGTTGGTGTAATCCTGTGGGAGGAGGTATTGGCAGGGCATTACACTCGCTTCCTTCAAGCCCTTCTCTCTCCCCCAGTGGCCAGGACAGGAGGACGGCTCAGCCTTGCAAAGACCCTCCTTGATGGGATGAGGACCCCAGCAGGAATATCTGTGGGGAGAGTTATAAACAATAACAAAACTATCATAGCTGCCAAGCCCTGTGCTGCCTATTTTACCTAAAGCTCCCCGTGAATTCCCAACACACCCACCCCACGACATGGTAGCTAGGGCTTCTATCATTTTACAGATGGAAATTGGAGCTTATTATATTCAGGGCTTGTCCAAAGTCACAGAGCTGGGAGGATGAGGAGTCCAGAGTTGAACACTGGGACTACCCACATGCACTGTCTGATCGTTCCTACTGTCTCTCTAAAGAAATGTTTGTGAATGATTGACGGAAGCTGGGGAAGCCATCTCCGTTTCCGAGTCTGTTTTCACAGAGGCGCCTGAAGTTACTATGTGGGCAGAGGAATCCATGGGCTCTGAAAAGCTGGTAAAGAGTGAATTCCTGGTCTAGGGGATTTCTGCTGAAAATATACACCTTCAGGTCACACACAAGGATTTCCCTCCGGTCAGCCTTCTATAGGCAGATTCTTACACTAGAACGACCTACAAGGAATCCTGGAAATGGCTTTCTTTTAGCTATGTGAAGTTCCCCAAACAATTAACCTCTCTGAACCTCCATTTGTTCATCTACAGATTGCTGACAATAGCAGTACTTTATTTTGGGCTCATACTAAATATTTTATGGAGCTAAGCTATTCACATAAAATGAAGCAGAACGGATTTGGCTCGTAATGGGGTTTCAAGTTGTATTCATTAAAAACAGACATGCTTGGTTTTCACAACTAGCATATTGAAGGAGACTCATTTCACAAAGATGTGGACTTTGCTACATTTTGTCACCTCACTTTTCATGATATTTGGGCACACGAAATCGTTTGCTTTCTTTTAACTCAGGTATAAGGAAACAATAGCACCAAAGTGATAGTAAATTCCAACTGACCCTTATCTTTGGGACAGGGACAATAGGAACGGTGGGGATTGTGGTAAACTGGGTAGTCCTGATATCTAAGTGTCAACACCCAGCATTGAATGACTGAGAACATGTTGGCATGGGGGGTTAGTATTTTCAGACCTCATGAATTTTTTTCACATATACATTTGTAGAAATAAAAGTGGAGACTTCGTGTACTTTTAAGAAATAGATTAACATCTAGATGTGTGGATATGAAATTTAGTTGGCATCTAACAGAAATTTTCTAAAAATACTGTCCTTACCCACAATAAAGATACCAAAAGTCATAACTATGGTGGGCTTCCATTCAAAATCCACCTGTTTGGGAATTTCAAGCGCACAGAGATATGGATATTGACCGGTTCACTCTGTGGTTCAAAGAATTTCTTCATGAAATCAATTGGAGGTGGCTATTTCCCCCAAACTCCAAGCTTCTTGTAAAATAGGATCACCCCAAGATCCATCCCCTTTGTCCTGAACACTTTATTGAGCCATGACCTCCATAAACACACACTCACAATGTGATGTTTTGGGGAATTATTTGGACATAGGCAAAATAAAACTGTTTTGTTTCCCAGGGAGCTATAGACCACAGTGGTCTTCTGCAAAATGAGAAATTCATCTTGATCCTCAAGAGGCAGACAGGTTCTTTCTGGAAGAAGAATGTAGGTCAAAACACAAAACGTATTTATAAGGAAACATGAACTCCGGGATCTTTTCTGAGAATTGTCTCTAAATTTTGCCAGAGAACATGGAACTTCCCCCACTGGCTTTGCATGGACCTTCAGTCTTCCTGTGATCCCATCCCAACTTCTGCCTTGATTGTTCTATTCTAAGCAGGAGATACAATATTAGACCAAGCTGTGTAGTTCATTCCCTGGTGGCTCAGCCTGTCATTCTGAACTCATCTCCACACACACACACACACACACACACACACACACGCATGCACGCATGCGCGCGCGCGCATGCCCACACTCCAATCAGGCCACGCTCAACATTTCCTGAATACTTCATGCACTTGCTTGCTCCCTTCCTGTCTTTGATCCTGCTGTTATCCTTACTTGGAATGTCCTTCTAGTCCGAGTTTGCCAGGCACACACCTGCTCATCCTTCAAGATTCAGCTCATATGTCATCTCCTCCCTGTTGGTGTCATTGGTCCCCTCATCATTGCCTATGCTTTCCCACTTTCATGGATGTTCATGGAGAGAAATAGACCATCACTCCCAGTTAGTGTATATGTGTGCCAGCATTGTGCTGAGGCAGTGTTATTATTTCACATCTCAGTACACTGAGAAAATGATGCACTTGTACTACAGTGCCCTGGGGAAACTGGAGAGGTTTGGAGCCCTAGCAAGGCCGTCCACAGCAGGTTCCAACTGTCTCCCCATGCTCCCAGGATGAAGCAGGTCACTGCCTCCTGGAGGAGTATGTAAAAGCTCATTGACTTTTTCCCACACAAGAGGAAAGTGCATGCTGGATCCTCATGGTACAGACGTAGAGCTGAGGCTCAGATGGGCTGAGCACATGCTTGACACACCACTGGAGAAGAATTAAGTGGAGGCCACTTCCAATATTCTTATCAAAAAGAAATTAATGTGCCCAAACTTTGATAAATTGTAAACTCTTTCTTTCTCTTCTCATTCTAAATTCATATATTTTCAAATGTAAGAATATTATTCACCTTACAAGATAACTGTAAAGTTGGTTCTCTTGCCCCACATCCCACCCAGGTCTCTGTATCTCCCATCTTTTCCATTATAGTGCTACAGTTATAAAACTTTTGAACCAACATGGATATATTATTACTAGTTAAATTCCATACTTTGTTCAGCCCTCCATACTTTTTACCTAATGTTCTTTATGTAATCATTAATAGACTTTATTTTGAAGAGTAGTTTTTGGTTCCCAGCCAAATTCCCAAAGAATTACCATATATATATATACCCTGTCACTCTCTGACACAGCTACTCACAGTCAACGTCCTCCATTGCAGTGGTACAATCATTATAGTTGATGAACTTTTCTTGACACATTATAATTACCCAAAGTCCACAGTTTCCATAATAGTTCACTGTTGGTGTACAGTCTATGTATTTTGACAAACGTATAATGACATAGTTCCACAATTACAGCATCATACAGAGTAGTTTCACTGCCCTAAATATCCTCTGTGTGCCATGTATTTATCTCTCCTCCACCCAATCTCTGGTAATCCCCAATCTTTTCATTGTCTTCATGGTTTTGCCTTTCATGAATTTCATGTAGTTGGAATCATACAGAATTTATTCTTCTCAGATTGGCTTCTTTCCCTCAGTAATATGATTTTAAGTTTCCACCATGTCTTTTCATGGCTTGATAGCTCATTTCTTTTTAGCACAGAATAATACTCCATTTTCTGGATGTAGCACAGTTTATCCATTCACCTACTAAAGAATATACCAGTTTCTTCAATATGTTTTGGCAATTATGAATAAAGCTGTTATAAACTTTCATGTGAAGATTTGGATGTGAACATACGTTTTCATTTCCTAATGGATGATCTGAGCCAAGATTCCACATGATATTTAGTACTCATGACTCTTCCACTAAGTGCCTCTTGCCTGTGATGTTTCCCAGATGTTCCTTGTTTCTGATGACCTTGAGAGTTTTCAGGAGGACTGGGCAGGTGTTTTGAGACTGTCTCCCTTTTGGAGTTTGCCTGGTGTTTTTCTCATGACCAGATTGAGGTTATGTCATTCTTCTCTGGCGCGAGCCAAGCAACTCATGCTGTTTGACAAAGTCCAAGTATGGGGGACAATCCTGAAAATCAGGAGACTCCACAGCTGGCTCCTGCTACTTCCTTTCATTTTATTTGTGGCAATCTTTATAATCATGGGATTTTTTCTGGGGTTTCATGATAAAATGATTTATAAATTTAGTTATGCCTATGCAAGCAATCACAATGAAACTGATTCCAAAAGGCTGACGATGGGCCATGAAGTAAAAATACCCAATGTCCTCCAATCCGTAATTCATCTAACATGAGCAACGCGGAGTTCTTTAATAAGTTTCGCTTAAGGGAGCTGTTGGATCCAGGCCCAGTAAAAGTCCCTATTGATGAGATTCCTCGGGCACCTCTGAAACATCAGAGTTCTAGGAAAGAAAAATCTCATGTCATTCCCACAGTACAGGGACCTCCCTATGTTACTTTGATAGGATAGGGTGCACATATTGTAAGTTGCCTTGGGAGCAAGAATAAACTTTAGATAATCTTTCAGCAACAGAAAAATATAACTTTTTCTGCATTAGCACACAATAGCAGATAGGTTACGCTTCGTCTCGCACAGTCACGCTCTGTCTAGTACCTTTGTTTTTATTTTTATTTTATTTTATTATTTTTTAAAGATTTTATTTATTTATTTGAGAGAGAGAGAATGAGAGATAGAGAGCACGAGAGGGAAGAGGGTCAGAGGGAGAAGCAGACTCCCTGCCGAGCAGGGAGCCCGATGCGGGACTCGATCCCGGGACTCCAGGATCATGACCTGAGCCGAAGGTAGCCGCTTAACCGACTGAGCCACCCAGGCGCCCAAGTACCTTTGTTTTTAAATCCAAAATGATTTAAGATGATTGTAATAAGATGTAAAAAATAAAATCACATGTTATGAAAGAATGGAAAAAACAAGGAAATATTCTAATGTATAAATAAAGTCCCTCCGAGGCTATCAGGAGGAGATGCTTGCAACCTGATCCTGTGTCCGTGTCTCCTCACTCACCGACGCCGTGCTTTCCTTCAAGGACCCCTCCCCTGCTGGAGCTGGACTCCGCCACTTCTCTTCATCAAAGATTTAAATGATGGATGTCAGGTTTCCACTGGGGGTTCCGTAAAGTCTAAACAGAATTGGTGAGCACCTACGGGTTAAGGCTGGTAGTTGAATGCATGTCTTAATGCAATCTGGTCGGTGGCAGTTGATTGCAAGTTGAAAAGCTGATTTTATTTTTTACTCTTACGTGTTTGTTACTACGATATTGTTCCTTGACCTTGGGGGCTGGCACCTGCAGGTACAGTCACCGTTCTATCACTGGGTGAGATTTTGTTCTGAGCTGAGGCTTAACCATGCAGTAATACCAGGCCAAAATTGGTAGAAAACCAGTCCTTTCTTCAACAGTAACCTCAATGTTCAGACAAAATGCTGAGTTGCTACATCAAAGAGATATTAATTTGTTGGGTTAAATCATGTGCTTTGAAAACTTATTTGTTGTCAGAAAAAGAGGAAATTGGCTAAACATCAGCTGAAATCTAATTAGGTGACAAAAACCATTCATCTTAAACCTACTGAACAGTACCGGAATTCCAAATTTAAAATGCTCATTAGTCATACGATTTCAGAATTCCCATTCAGCAAATCAGATGATGCATATTGCTAAAATTTTACTTTAGAAAAATAAGAGACAGGAAAGAGTTGATGGGATACATTCAGTATGAATGCAAATTGGAAGTCTATTAAAGTTTAGTTATCTTAACGGAATGCCCTATGTCACACCCCATAATATTGGACGCATTTTGGTTGGAGCCATGTGCAAAACTTGGTTCTTATTCTGAATCCATCTTAAAACTAACTCATGGTTTTGTATTAAATTAAACCAAAAGAAATCTCTGTTTGTGGTAAGTAAAAATGGCAGAGTATCAGCAATTTTTAATAGATCAACCTAATAATAATAGGGACTTTTCCCTTAGGTAATAAAGCTGTTTGAATGTTTTATATGTTCTTTAAATTTTTTTTAGTGTTTTATAACAATTTTTCATACAAGGTAAGTTCATTGATTGTCTTTGTGTTCTTCATACCTTTTTTTAAAAAAAGAAAATCACTCTAAAACATCTTAAACATCTTACAAAGAAGTCTGATCCTTTTGGATAAAGTTTTCAAAATACACAGATGGCTGTGCACCTATAGACACATACACATACATACATCACATATGGGTAAGAATGTGTATGCACATTTGCCACCTCAGTATCTTGGGGCAGAAGAAGTTCCTAGAGATTCTTTCTTTTGAATTTTTAGTCTCTAACCTATGTTTTTTACAAAGAATGCTGGTTGCCATCCTGGAAAGCTGGCAAAAGGAGAAGACAAGCTGCCCTTTCTCTGTGTTACCGCTGTGAGTCACCATGCATGTGGGCAAATGAATTGCTGCTCTATCACGTGAAAAGGTGAAGATATTTAGATGAAAGGCATCAGAAAACAGCTCTGGAAAGGCCTGTGAGGCACCTGGGGCAAATGGCACCCATGCCCAGAGAACAAAACACTCACATGTTGACACTGCTTGGCTCTAGGAAGAACAGGGCTGACCTCTAACCAGATGTCTTTCATTCTGCCACTCAATCATTCACTCATTCTGTCATTCACTCATTCTTCTATTCACCTAAAGAGCACTCATGAAACCCCTAATGTCCTAGGCTTTCTCTGTCATTGGCTAGAATGCAGTTAAGAATGACACACATGGTCCTCTTCATCAAAATTATGTCAGACAATAGGAGAGAAAGACAAGGATATTAATCACGACCATATAGGAGTAATTGCTATAGGGGAGAGAACGCTGGAGAGATCTGGGTGGGGAAATCTAACCTAGCCAGAGGCAGAGAGAATTTCTTAAGAGTCTGAGACTGGTTAAGAGACACTCAACAGCTGGAGGAAAAAGAACAGTATTTATTCAATCATTACTCAAAAAAAAAATCATTACTCAATAACCACTCTATGCAAAGTGCAATATTAGTCATGGTGGGGAATGCAAGATGAATACAATTTGGCTCCTACTCTCAAGACTGCCAGCTTAGTAGTCTATGGCTCACTACTTGATGATTGCCGTAGTGGTGACATATTGTTGCTTCCTAACCTCAAGCCTCTGATTTTTTTTAATCTGCTTACAGAATGAGGTCCAAATTTGACATATGTGGCCTTTCCCTTCTTGATCCCAGCCAGCTTCAAGGTCAATACCCACTACACCATACGCACATGTCCTTGGGCTCCAGCTATATCTTACTAGCCACTCTTCTCCCTACATATCATGCTGTTTCAGCATGATTACCTCTGCCACACTGTTATCTTTGCCTAAAATTCCATTCTACCCTTATCTACCTGGCAAATTCTCCCAGTCCCTCTGCCCTTGACAGATTTCATTATTTTTTTAATCTTGGTTATCTTAATTTTTTTACAGACTTCACCATTATTACAGTTGATTTGTCACCTTGCTGTGGTTCATTCATGTATTTGCCACTGTCATCATCTTGGGTAGTGACATCTCTAGCCCAGAGCTCGAACATGAAGTTAGAAAGCATTTAGTACATATTTGTGAGATCCAATTGAATTTTGCATTTATCAGATTATTCTGATTGTAATAATAGGAAGAAAACTGAAAACAACAGAAACAAAACTGGGAATTTTTTTTTTAAACTGTATAAAACATTTAATTTATTGGTCTTTTTGGGGTATCTGCTGTATCTCCAGTGTATTACAACTGAGCCATTAATCTTGTCGCTTCATCAACATTAACTGGTTCGTTTTCATGACACTGCTGAGGAATCAGCTGTTTCTGCAAAGGTTCAAGGGAAAGGCCTTTTGAGAAATGGGCAAGTTCCTTTTGTATATCTACAAAAGCTTTATTCACTCTGTTAACTTTTTCATCATTCACAATGTTTATCTTCTTAAGATTAGTGGCAACTGGTTTTGCTTTGTTTTTAGACTTAAAGTTTTTTTGGCTGGCTATATGAAATACATTCCTGGACTTCTGCCCTCTTAGTTTGTTCTTGGCCATTGTCTTCAATACCCTCGTGCAGCAACTCACGCTCCAACTGACACCATCCACACGCAGAAGATCTTCAGGAAGTTCGGGAGGGGAAAACTGGGAATTTATTAGAAGTTTCTTCTAACTCATGGAAGGTAAGGGCTGTGTATGATGAGTATCTCAAAATGTATCTTTGGGATTTTAATTTATGGGGTTGATTAAGTGGCTGTAAGAGAGGCTAATGCCATTGAAAGAAGAATTTATAACTTACATTTCTCAGGACAAGAGGGCATGCCATGCCATGCACGGCCACATAGGGAAGCATCTGGTTTGGTCAGGAGGCAGAATCAAGAGGAAGGGGAAAGCTTGAGCCAGAGCCCTTACTGTAGTTTCCATGGGAAAGGTGAGGCAGGGCAACATAAACAGTTTTGAATTGGCCAGTTTGAATAATTTCAGTGGGCATTAGTGGCCTACAGGTGTCCCTATCTGTCTGGTGCTTTGCCTTGGGTGGATTTAGGCTAGGAATAATAGTAGGAATAGTAGTTTGCTATGTGAGAGTCCACCTTGCTTTGGATAAAGGAGCTGATTAACTTGCACATGAGACGTATTTCCCAGTTACTATATTAGAAATTAATTAGCCCTGGGAAGGGCAGTCTCTCTTCAAGTTTGTAAGGCCCTCCAAGATATTAAAACATCATAAAATACGGACTACTAAGAACATAATTAATTCAATCTGTCCTCTGATATTTTGACATCATAATAAGGAAATCTTGGTGTGATGATCATAGAGACTTTTAAGGAGTAGGGCATAAGTTGCCCCAAAAAGGAAAGAAAACATTTTATTATGGAAGTAGTATGGAGGAACACAAGTAGAGGTATATGGAGTCCTTGTAGGCCAGCCCATAAATAGGTTTTCTATTATATGGCATAATCCCCAAAAATATATCTGAAGTTTTGGGAGGTCTCTAACAATACTTTGGTGGAGTTGGAAGCTATTAAAAGTGTGAGTTTGACAATAATATCTTGGTGCATTTTTGGGTCAAGGTGGCAGGTCCAGTAGTTATGTTGTCAGAGGATGTGGACTGATAAGTTAGTAAAGAGTATATGTAAAGATTAGTGGGATTGTGTGTAACTAAGGGGAAAGACTTGTATGGTGGTCATGATTGGAGGCCAAGACAGAGGCAGTGGTGCTAGGCTGGTGGCGGATAGTAGGAGAAGGCATTGAAGAGTGGGTGGTCCTCTACCTAGTGGGTCATGGGGGTTGACTGATATGAGGCAGGTGTCTCCTGGGGAAAGCAATACTCTTCATTAATTTCTTGAATGGCCCAGATATTAGTAACCTCTATCAAATTTCCCTTTAGACATGGGAGTGTATGGGGGGTGGTTTCTTTTGGCAGAGAACAAGGAGTATACCAGAATCATGAGCTAAACACATAAGCTCAGAAACACAATAGAGTTCCTAATATCAAAAGAAGAAAAGCAAAAAGTGTCCTGTGTCCAATTTGTACCTTAGGATAGACTGTTCATGGGGATTGCTGGGGCAGAGATTTCAGATTGAAATGAAGTTGTCTCTGGCACAGTGGTTGGATTGGAATCCAAGGTCAGGTCTTGGGTAAGATGATGTCAACTGGGGCAATGTCATTTCCAGGGATGAGCTCCTGGGCCAGGTGATGTTGTCTGGGATGTGGGACAGGGGGATCCTTTCCAAGTGGGAATCCACTTGAACTGATGTGGGTCTAAGCATTTGCCATGTTTGGTTGAAAAAATGGCTTATTTGGGGGGTGTTGGGACATCTAGATTATAAACCAAGGGAAACGCAGAGTAATAAGACAACAGTCTATAGAAGGTGTGCAGCTGTACTAACCAGTTTTGCTTTTGGTAGAAGTATAGGTTCCAACCAGTTGTACGTCACATGAGCAGCCACCTGCCTTTGGGACAAGGTATGATTTATGGGTTTCAGAAGAATATGTGCCTTCACTGTGGTCTCCAAACCTAAAGGGATGGGGCAAGATAGAAAATCTATTAAAATAGATTAAGGCCTGGGACAAAATAGAAGCTCTTTTATTTTTTAAAGATTTTATTTATTTATTTGACAGAGAGAGACATAGGGAGAGAGGGAACACAAGCAGGGGGGCATGGGAGAGGGAGAAGCAGGCTTCCCACTGAGTAGGGAGCCTGATGTGGGGCTCAATCCCAGGACCCTGGGATCATGAGCTGAGCTGAAGGCAGACATTTAACAACCAAGCCACCCAGGCACCCCAAAATAGAAGCTCTTTTAGAGGTTTATTTGCTGGACTGGAATATTAAAACCAGTTGTTTAAGAAGTGTCTCTCGGGCGCCTGGGTGGCTCAGATGGTTAAGTGTCTGCCTTCGGCTCAGGTCATGATTCCAGGGTCCTGGGATCGAGTCCCGCATCGGGCTCCCTGCTCCTTGGGAGCCTGCTTCTCCCTCTGCTTCTCTCTTTCCCTCTCTGCTTCTCATGAATAAATAAATAAAATCTTAAAAACAAACAAAAAAACAAACAAACAAAAAAAAGAAGTGTCTCTCAATTACACTGGTTATCTAGGAACTATCAGGGACATAACAGTTCTATTGAATAACTCTTCCAGGAGCCCAGCATTGTGTATTCTGAGAAATGAAATATGTTTCTTAGTTATTATTTTTAATGCCTATAACTCTGAAGAGAATGCAGAATGTCCTGGCATGATTTTGTGTTGTGGCCTTAGTATACATAGAAGCATGATTTTGATTGATATTTTGGGTATCTGTGAGAAAAGAGTTTCTCAGACTTCTTTACTCTGAAAGGGACAATTTTTAGGCAATGGACCAACTGTTTATAACAAATATGAAAATGGGGCCACTTATTGGCCAAGGCCTCTAGTGCTAAGATGAAGTTTGACCAAATGTGTTGTTTGTTTGGTTCAGTCTTTTATCAAGGACATCCTGGCTAAGGGATAGAAAGCAACAACATTCCACTGAGCTCACAGTTAATGGTCAGTGGGACCTTGTGCATAGCCTATGAATATTCATTTCTGTTCACTCAGTTAATCTCCAGGGACTTTTCTGGTAGCCAAGGAGTCTGTGGGAGGGGCCACCTCCTCCATCACAAAGGCATCTGGTGAGGAAGTGAGAACAGGGAAAGTCACCCCCTCCTTCATCTGGAATATACCAGGGGACTCAGGTTTAACTCTATCCTGTCTTAAGGGGGACTTAGCAGCTATGTATACCTTGTGGGGTACTGTTTCCATGACTCAAACCATAATGGGCAGCTGGATTTGGAGGGTTACAAGCTCAGGGTCTGTAAGAGCTTCTATTTCCAGAAGACCTTAGTAGGCAGCCAGTCATTCCTTGTTTTAATGATATATAACATGAGACTGAAAGGGGCAGTTTCTTGTATAAGAGCCCTTGGCCAACTCTTTCAGAAGTGGTTCAGGGACTCTGGGAAGCCTAAGAGGTAGCCTAAACCTCAACAGTGCAGAGTCTCTGAGGACTAATGGAAGTGCCTATTGATATCAATTTGGAAGTAAAATCTGTAAATGAAGGCTATGTTGTTACCAGAATCCAAAAGGACTAAAGGATGTTGGAGTTGTATATCTATAATAAGTATGTCAAATGACTGTTCTTGGAGAAGGATGTCATCAATGTAATGTCAAACCTGAGTTCCTGGTGAAAGGTGGTTGCAGTTAAGATCCTGTCTGCCATGAGGCACCTGGGTAGCTCAGTAGGTTGAGCATCTGACTCTTGGTCATGATCTCAGGGTCGTGATCTCAGGTTCCTGGGATTGAGCCCGCTGATTTTTTCCGTCTGCCCCTCTCCTCACTCATGTGCATGTGCATGTGCTCTCGCTCTCTCTCAATCTCTCTCTCGAATAAATAAATGAATCTCTCCCTCTCTCTCTTTTTTTAAAGATCCTGTCTGGCAAGATCATGTGGTGACAAAGCAGTTGGGGCACCCCATAGACAGTCTGAAAAAGGTACAAGTGTCCCTTTGGAAGTAAAGGCAAACTGAGAAGCTTTGAAGGGGGCACTGAGCAGAACATGTTAGGCAAATCTATAAGAGCAAAGTTATTAGAGTCAGTAATGTAAATAATATTAAATGTTGAGTATGAAGACTCTGGTGGATGGGAATACAGCATTAATATTGTAGTAATCCACCATGAGACACCCTATTTTTTTTTTTAAAGATTTTATTTATTTATTTGAGAGAGAGAATGAGATAGAGAGAGAGAGTACAAGAAGGGGGAGTCAGAGGGAGAAGCAGACTCCCTGCTGAGCAAGGAGCCCGATGCGGGACTCGATCCCGGGACTCCAGGATCATGACCTGAGCCGAAGGCAGTCGCTTAACCAACTGAGCCACCCAGGCTCCCGAGACACCCTATATTTTTTCCAGATTTAAGAGCAGGAAAAATTGGGCTGTCAAATGGGGAAGTGGGGATAATCATCTGCTCATTGATTAGGTTTTATATAATAAGTTTTAATCCTTGAAGGCCCTGTTTTAACTTACATTGGATCATATTAACTATTTTAACAGGGGGTCATTGGGTCCCATTCTATCAAACCAGTTTATAGGTGCTGTTTTTTTTGTTTGTTTTTTGTTTTTATGATTTATTTATTTATTCTAGAGAAAGAAAGAGAGAGGGTGTGCAGGAGAGTGGGGAGAGGCAGAAAGATAGGGAAGAGAGAGAATCTCCAGCCGACTCCCCTCTGAGCAAGGAGCCTGACTCCTCCCCTCTGAGCAAGGAGCCTGACTTGGGGCTGGATTCCACAACCTGAAGATCATGACCTGAGCTGAAACCAAGAGTCAAACGTTCAACTGACTCAGCCACCTAGAGGCCCCTATGGGTGCTGTTTTTTATCAGTTTGACATAACTTCAAATCCACTTGTTTGTGACAAAAATTAAATTGTTTTTAAGATAAGAGTAAAGTCATTTTGCTCTAAGAGTAAAATAAGCTGTGACAGGATGTCATAATCTCACCCATTGTCCTTGATGAGAACTCAGTAGCTGAGCTGCTGAAGGGCTCCACTGAGGGCTTAGCAAGAAAAGCGTGAAGTAGCAATTGTGGCTAGGCGGCATTTTGTCTAAATACTAAGAGTTTGCAAGGACAATCAGAGTGTTCCATCTGGGAACACTTTGCTGATCTGAAAGAGCTCTCCAAAGACCTTGGGGCCATTAGGTCCTGCCACAGTAAAGGCCACGCTACCTGCAGTAGCAAAAACCTTGCAGCAGCCTGGCTCGAAGAGGACCCTCTTGCCTGCCAACACCGGTACCATTGTCCCCTAGCAACACGCTCTAGCAATGGGGGACTTTTACTTTGCACTGGCAGTTGAACTTCTCTCCCTAATACCAACTCATATAAAGGTACACCTCAACTAAATTTGGACTTTATTCCTTTCATCTCCCCTTGCCTGACACGCCAATGCAATTAATCTGTCATTGGCTTGGAGTATGTGATTTCTTTACTGGCTTATTAAAAGATATTATCCAGTATGCTTATTGGCATAAGGAATTCTTGCACAACTGAATCTGAGTTAAACTATTGGCAAAGACAATCCCAGTCTCTTCGTGTTAGTTTGCCTCTCAAAACAAAACATTTATATATATATATGTATATGTATACATCTATATGTATATGTGTGTATATATATGTATATGTATATATGTATGTATATAATGAAATTAAAACAAAGTTCCAGGGGCGCCTGGGTGGCTCAGTCATTAAGCGTCTGCCTTCGGCTCAGGTCATGATCCCAGGGTCCTGGGATCGAGCCCCATGTCGGGCTCTCTGCTCAGCCCCATGTCAGGCTCTCCTGGGAGGAGAGAGGGGCTAGAAACTGAGTTAATCAGCAAGTACAAATGATGTAACCAATCCTGCCTATGTTAATGAAATGTCCGTAACAACCTCTAAACGATGGGGTTTGGAGAGCTTCCAGGTTGAACCATGAAGGTGCCGGGAAAATGGTGTACCCTCGAGGGCATCGAAGTGATGTGATTTGATGTGGGGTTCAAGAGCGAATGGTCAGGAAAGAATTATTGAGACATTTTGGTGCAAAAAAAGTGTGAGGACTTAAAGTATGAGGACAAACCCCCTGGGCATTAAGACCTACACTGGGATGGTGAAAAGTGATTGGTTATATACTATTAAGTTGGAGGGGTGCTGTAGAGACAAAGGAAGTTTCCAAAAGGATTTTCATATGTTAAAGAAGAATTACAGGATCCTGGAGGCCTGGCTATTGTCAAGCTAAGGTTGCTTTTTGCCACTGGCAAAGCATTAACATTAAGACAGTTGGGAGTTCCTGGAGGAATATCATACTCTGCCCCTCTCAAGTATTTGTCAATGGGCTGCAAGTTATAAGGAAATTCAATTTTATTTTCATGTATTTTGCCTTTGTTCTCCACTTCTGAAGCTCCACACCACCCCCTCTCCCCACCACCCCGTCTCCCCACCTTCCTCTATGCATCTCTTCCATTTGGCTCTTCCTGAGTTATATCTTTCTAATGAACTGGTAATAGTAAGTAAAACAATTTCCTGAGTTCTGTGACTCATTCTAGCAAATTATCCAAAGAGAGGGGTCATGGGAACCCCAGAATTTGTAGTCAGCCCAGCAGACATGTAGGTAGCCTGGGTACCCCATTTGCAGCTGGCATCTGAAGTGGTGGTGGTCTTGTGGGACTGAGCCCTCAATTTATGGAATATGCATAATCTCCACGGAGTGTCAGAACTGAATTGAACTATAGGACACCTAATTCATGTCGGAGTTGGAGAAGAGGTGTTAGAGAAAACACCACATATTTGGTGGGGAAAGGGGGAGGGTCTTAATAACAAAAAAATTTTTTTAAAGGAACTGGTTGGCTTTGGTACCTCTACAACATAGGTTCTAGGTTAAATTTAGCATTGGCTAAAATGCACCAATTAAGAAAACTCCACAGACTTAATAACACTGGGGTTCAATTACAGCTATAGCTGGAGATTCCACAGAATTTAAGCGTTGTATTCCCCGTAATCTTAAAAAGTAACTGAATATAAAATAAAGGAAAAATAGATATGCCTTGCTTTACCTGTAGCCTTACCTAAATTCCCCATTTTCATAGTACTCATTGAATAATTAATTCAAATTGAAATAAGTTTCTGGCCCTCGTTTTGTCTTGAGAGGCAAACTAACACCAAGAGACTGGGATTGTCTTTGCCAATAGTTTAACTCAGATTCAGTTGTGCAGGAATTCCATATGCCAATAAGCATACTGAATAATGTCTTTTAATAAGCCAGTAAAGAAATCACATACTCCAAGCCAATGACAGATTAATCGCATTGGCGTGTCAGACAAGGGGAGATGAAAGGAATAAAGTCCAAATTTAGTTGAGGTGTACCTTTATATGAGTTGGTATTAGGGAGAGAAGTTCAACTGCCAGTGCAAAGTAAAAGTCCCCCATTGCTAGGGCACGTTGCTAGGAACAATGGTGCTGGTGTTGCCAGGAAAACCTTTCATCCCATGTTCTTAGGCTCTGATTAGCAACCTTGTTAGTAGTTGACAATGACAGATATATTAGACACCCCTCTGGAACTAAGTGCTCTGGAAAGCTGCTGCTGCAAGCTTGCATAACATTTTCTGTACCCCATGTGGGTGCCCGTGGGAAAGTACAAGATCGTATGGGACTGACTGCAGCAATATTGCTGATCCAGCCTTCATTGCCCAGGTGGTAGCATTAGTACCTCCACCCATAATTGGACTGAGGATACTAATCCTACCAGTAACTCAATGGGCTGACTGTAAAGATGGGCCTCCATCTGTATGCCAAGATTCTGAAATGGCTTATCAGGACTGTGCGTACTGTCTGAAGGTGAACAAGGACCTCTAAGGGCTCTGGTTGGGTCCGTTCACGGCTAGCAGATTGAACATACTTGTCCTCTACTGTCATCATGTGGCTACTTCTGGCATCTCTTGGTTTTTAACAACCCTATAAGGAGTTGCCATTCCAGTGCATTTGGCCCATTGTGGCCACACCAGAATAGCACTCAAGATTAAGCTGTGCCATCTATTTTAGGTATGTGGATCACTTGTGGTCACATGACATCATGTCATTCATAACAAAGAGGCTCTGACAATGAGCTTATGAATATGACTTTCAGTGGACATTTCATGTTCTTTCTCATTCTGAGGCTGGTGGCATCATCAAGAGATGGAATAAAGTTTAAAAGAACTGACTGGGAAGGACTGCTGGATAAACCATGTTATCCTTATTTCAGACTACTCATAGAGTCAGACAGTGTGAGCGTTAATGCAGGTGATGCTCAGAAGGAACATTCCCCTTGAAGCTGTTGCTTGGAAAGGATTAGGGTGGAAGAGGTAGGGGTGTGGGAAGACTGGCTCTTCATATCCATGATTCCACCCTGATAACCCAACTACTGCTCTTTTTTTCTTTTCCCCACCAACTCCATGATGTGGGAAGCATGACTCTTTCCATCATCAAGTGGCATCATTGGTGTTGGACAGCATGGAGAGGGTGTTGCTTCTATACTACCTAGTTTTGATAACTGGATATAAAGCATCACACAGCATGAGAATTATGATTAGTAGATAGAATTTGTAAAGCTTAGAGTTCTCTTACATTGGTTCACTTGAGAAGCAATAGGTGATAACATTGAATATCACAACTTCTATTACGGTGCCTTTGCCCCTATGGTTCTGACCCATCTGGATGAAAAGTCTGGGTGTGAGTAAATAATTGGTTGGCAAAGGGGGTGTAGTAGTTGCTAGATTAAGACAAACAGATTATGTAATTATGAAGGGAAAGCACATACCTAATACCTGGGGAGGGAACATCATTTATATTAGGTATAGAATTCATTTTTAGTTAATGTTTATGCATAGAGTGAGGTAATTTTTTTTCCCCTCGTATATATATATCTAGTTGCTCCAGTGTAACTTCTTTTCCTTTACATTTGTAGACAAAATTTATTTTTTTTAAAAGTTGTGGTAAAATACACATAATATAAAATTTACCATCTTAACCATTTTTAAGTAACAGTTCAGTAGTATTAAGTACATTCACATTGTTGTACAACCATCACCACCTCCATCTCCTGAACTCTTCACCTTGCAAAACTGAAACCCTATGTCCATTAAACAATAACTTCCACCTCTCTCTAGCCCCTGGAAACCACCATTCTACTTTCTGTCTATAGGATTTTGACTACTCTAGGTACATTATATAAGTGGAAACATACAATATTTGCCTATTCATCACTGGCTTATTTTTCCTAGTACAATGTCCTCCTGGTTTATTTATGTTGTAGCATAGGTCAGGATTCTCTTCCTTTTTAAGGCTGGATAATATTCCATTGCACGTATATACCACATTTTGTTTATCCATTTATTTGTCGATGAACATTTAAGTTGCTCCCACATTTTAGCTATTATAAATAATGCTACTGTGAACATAGGTGTACAAATAACTTAGAAATCCTACTTTTAATTATTTTGAGTATATACCTAGAAGAGGAATTGTTCGATCATATGGTAATTCTAATTTTAAGTTTTTTGAGGAAATGCCTCATACTGTTTTCCACAGAGGCTATACCATTAACATTCCTACCAAGAGTGCACAGCGTTGTCATTTTATTTATTTTTTAAATCATAACCATCCTAATGGTTGTGAGGTTGTAAATCACCATGGTTTTGATTAGTGATATGGATATTGAACATTTTTCATGTGTTTATTGGCCGTTTTTATATCTTCTTTGGAGAAATGTTTATTCAAGATCTTTGCACATTTTTGTATTGTTCTTTTTTGTTGTGAGCTTAGGAGTTCTCCATATATTCTAGATATTATTTCCTCATCAGATATACAATTTGCAAATGTTCATCTAGGTTTTAGATGAGTAATTGCTTTTGTTTAAACTTAGTCTTTTTAAATCATGTAGATAACTGAAAGTGAACTTATAATTTTGTTATAATCAAATGAGTTCTTTTTTTTTTAAGATTTTATTTATTTATTTGTCAGAGAGAGAGCGAGCACAAACAGGGGGAGTGGCAGGCAGAGGGAGAAGGAGAAGCAGGCTCCCCACTGAGCAGGGAGCCCGACGTGGGACTCAATCCCAGGACACTGAGATCATGACCCAGGCCGAAGGCAGATGCTTAACCATCTGAGCCACGCAGGCACCCCTCAAACGAGTTCTTATAATTCCTAAAGTATTTACCTTAACTGGGATCTTTGTTTCTTCGTATAGCCTGAGTTACTCTCTAGTGTCCTTCCTTTCCACTTGCAGACTCCCATTTATATTTCTTGCAGGGCTGATCTAGTGGTAACGGACTCCTTCAGTTGTTGTTTATCTGGGTAAGTCTTAAATTCTCTTTCACTTTTGAAGGACAGTTTTGCTGAATACAGGATTCTTGCTTGACAGGGTTTTCTTCTTTTACAACTTTTAAGATATCTGCCTACTGCCTTTTAGCTTCCAAAGTTTCTGATAAGAAATCTGTCAATAATCTTTTTGAGGATCCCTTGTATGTAAACATTCAAAAGCGAACTTTCAAATGTGAAAAATTGGTTCTCTCCTGCTGCTTTCAAGATTTGTCTTTGTCTTTTGATAATTTGATTATAATGTGTCTAAGTGTAGGTCTCTGAATTCATCCTACTTGGAGTTTGTTGAGCTTATTGGATGTTTGTATGCATGTCATTCATCAAATTTGGGAAGATTTCAGCCACTGTTTTTTCAAATAATCTCTCTGCCCCTTTCTCTTTTCTTCCTTTTCTTTAGAACTCCCACAATGCATGTTTGTCCATTTGTTGGTCCCACAGGTCCCTTAGTCACTGTTCACTTTTCTTAAATTGTTTTTCTTTCTGTTTTCCAGACTCAACAATTTCAATTGTCCTATCTTGAAGTTTGCTGATTCTGTCTTCTACCTACTCAAATCTGCCTTGATTCTCTCCAGCAGAATCGATTTCTGTTATATTTAAGTTGTAGAGTTTTTTAAGTTTCTTTTTAGGTTTTATATCACTTTTTTTATGTTTCCATTTTATTCATATATTGTTTGACTTTATCCATAACCTCAGTTCTTTGGACATCTTTAGGATAGCTGTTTTGAGTTTTTGTCTAGCATGTCTGTCATTTCCTCTTTCTCAGGCACAATTTCTGTTGCTTAACTTTTTCCCCCTTTGAATGGGACACAATTTCTATTTCTTTATATGCTTTTTTGTTGTTGTGGCTGTGTTGAAAACTGGACATTTTAATCTAATAATGTGGTAACTCTGGAATTTAGATTCTCCTCATTTCTCAGGGCTTGCTGTTTTATTATTGTTGTTCTATCTGAATTTTGTAAATTGTCTTCATGCCATGGATCAGCCTGGGGTGTAAATCTAAGATCTCAGTTCTTTTCTGAATCTGCATCTTTACCTGGGTATGTCAATGACTTTGTAATTTCCTCTTACATGTGCAGTTGCTTTTGAATGTTCTAGTTTTTACTGTCTGGCTCTGGAAAGGAGAAAAAGAGAAGAATGAAGAGAGAGAAAAAAGGCACTGGTTTTCTAAACACCTTGGAAATTTGTTAAGCCAGGGAGGCAGGGACTTGCAACCATGGGGAAGAAGTGAAATGAAGGCTGCTCACCTCTGTGTTTGCACCTCTGTGATTAGAAGCAGCAATTTGTGATCAAAACATGAATCCATGTATTTGGAGGATAGAATCCTTATTTCCCAACTGACACCCACAAGCTGCATGTAGACTGACTCATGAACATGTGTAGAGCTGCCTGCCACAGGGCTGGGGTAGAAGATGGGTAGCTCCTGCCCAGCTAAGAGAGGAAATTGTCTTCAGTCAATCACAATTTACCGTCCAAGCCATCCCCTATTATTTGCAAGTTTCAGTAGCCTCCAGAATGCCAAAATACATACACTGGACAGATTCTCTTGGTGCAGTTGTTGACTGGGTGGAGAGGCAGGTGCTTGGTGCTTCCCACTCTGCTGTTTTCCCTTCCCTTTCCTTTTTGAACTGAATGAAGATATTTCTTCATGATATCTCATGAATAGGTCAGCCAACCTATGAATCTTCCAGTAATAAGGAGTTCACTGTATCACAGAGAACCTTGATCTGTTATTTATTGAAAGCCTACTATAGGCAAGTGATACTGGCTCCTATTTGTTAAACCTTACCCTGTGCTCAACATCATGTCGACCATCACATCTACCCAAAGAGGTGGGTGCAATCCCCTCTCCATTTTTCTGAGGAGGAAACAAGACTCAGGACTTTGTGTTGGTTTCTTATAGGAGACCTTTATTTAAAATGAGGTTCTGAATCCAGCATCAATACATACTGCCCCTCATGGTGGAGAATCAAAGAAATTTAAGATACGAACCTTGTGTACAAGCATTTGAAATCTTGTTGGGGGACAAAGTTATGAAATAAATGCTTGTTTAGGGAGGACAGAGAAGCAATAGAACAACTGCTTTGACCTGGAGGAACATAGCAGTAGTTCAGGAAAGGCACGAGGTGGTGCAGGAACACCTATATGGGAAGATGGGAATGGAGACAGACATTTCAAACTGAGGGTGGGCTTTGAGCCTGGTGGTTAGCCCTGTAAAACTCTTCCATGAAAACACTGTCCAGATTGCCCCCACTTTCTCCCTTTTCTTTTTTTTTTAAAAGATTTTATTTATTTACTTGAGAGAGCGAGAATGAGAGAGAGAGAGCACATGAGAGGGGGGAAGGTCAGAGGGAGAAGCAGACTCCCCACTGAGCAGGGAGCCCAATGCTCCAGGATCATGACCTGAGCCAAAGGCAGTCACTTAACCAACTGAGCCACCCAGGCGCCCCTCCCTTTTCTTGTATAATAGTTATATATGCACAGATTTCTCTGCCAACAATCTGTAGTTTTTGATCAGCTAAGCCACAGCTCTTGGATAAATATTATTTTTTAAATAGATCAAGACCTTTCCCTTTAGGGTGATTTGAAATATTGCTTGGTCAACTTGACTGTACTTCAGACTCATCTGGAAAGCTGTTAAAATACACATTTGTGTGTCTCATCTTCAGAGACTCTGATTCAGTATGTTTGGGTTGGAACCTGATAATTAAGATTTCTAAAGCTGCCCAAGTGATGCTGATGCTTCTGCTCCTCAGGCCATACTTTGAGTAGCACTGATTTAAGTTGCATTTCATCATTAAAAAAATACCAAATAGCTATATGGTGGTCTTTCTTTGTACTTTTTCTTGAGAATTGCTCTAGTGAGTTTGAAGTTGGGTATAAAGCAGTCTGTGCCCAAACTCATGCTAGATGGTGAGGTTTATGTATTAAAAGCTATAAGCTATAGAATTGAGCAGATCTAATTCCTCTTCCAGTGTAAAACCTTACAATCTGTTAGATGTTGGACAACTCACACCCCTCTAAGCTACAGGACCATAATTTATAATTAAGAATAAAACTGCTGACCTCTTGTGGTGAGGATTATTTTAGGGGACAAGTGAAAGGGACACAGCCTTTTTAAGAAACAGAATTGATAAGTGTGTCATAGTAGATGCTTGGTGTATATTTTTTAGAAATTCAATGGCAGGAAACCTCCCCTGTTCCTCACCCCTGCCCCCAGACTTTTGTGTCTCTAGACACTCATCAAACATGTTGTCTTGGTTCCTTCACTAACACTGAGCTCCTAGGAGGTTAGACCTAGTCTGATACATCATAGTAGATCATAGATAAATATATATAAAGAGGATAAAATACATATGCAGGCTGTATTAATATTTAACAGATTTCATGTGAAAATTACCTAGAAATTAAATCAAAATACCACTGCCTGGGGGTACACTCCGGAGATTCTGATTTAATTAATCTAGAGCAATGTTTCTCAACCTTGGCTGTACATTAGAATCACCTGGAGAAATTTAAAAGTGTGCATCTCTACGAATTCCTCAGAATCTCTGGGGCAGGGACCCAGGCATCAGGTAGTTCTAAAAAGTTCTCACAGGTAAGTTCATTTTATAATACAGGCATCACTTGGTTAAATGGAGAGACAATTTAAGTACAGAAGAGGTGGATTCCTTATGTATTCATAAAGATAAACACAAAATTAAGGGGGAAGCAAGTCACTATTTTGCATGTGCCTGATAAAATCTTATTTTCTGTCCTTTCCAACTTTGCTGGTTACATTTTGAGTCTTTAGGGTTGCTCTCCTTCAAGTTCACTTCTTTCTTTTTTTGGTTATTTGCTATTGTTATTGGGTGACTGTTGTGAGTTGAATAATGTTCCCCCAAACTTCGTGTATACCTGGAAGTTGTCAATGTAACTTTACCTGGAGATAGGGACTTTGCAGATGTAGGTCATACTAGATGATAGACTCCAGTCCAATGATTAGTGTCCCCCTAAGAAGAGGGAAATTTGGACATAAACACAGAGGGGATGACTCTGTGTGATGACAGAGGCCAGGATTAGAGAGACACTCTATAAGCCAAGATGTGCCAAGATTGACTGCAGCCACCAAGAGCTAGATGACAAGCCTCCATTGGTTGTTTGATTAAAACCAATTTAACAGGGAGCCTGGGGAAGAAGGTGGATAGATGGATGGCCAGTGAGATATGTTGGCACTGCTGTGGTTGTGGGTTCCTGTATAGAGCTAGTGCTGTAATGTGGTTTTCTAAGGTAGGAGAGATTTCCAACACTGAGCAGTTTTAGGAGATGCAGATATGCCATCCTTCAGTACATCTTACCTACCTGAAAGCCTCCCATCTCTTGTTATCAAGGGGAATAGGGACACACACACACACACACACACACACACACACACACACACACACAAACACACACTGGCTCCTCCACCTCATATTCAGAAAGTCCTCAAAGAAAAATTATGGAGTACCAAGTTGGATACAAGCTAATGCAGCATTTGTGTTGTGGTTTCTTTTTATCTATTTTTTGCACTGTGTTTTTAAAAGAACCTTTCAGGATGTGATTATGACAGAAGGTTAAGCATGAAGGGAAGTTTTAGCTTATGAAACTTTCTCTTTGTAGGGAAGGGAAAGGGGAAGTACAAATAGAAGGGACTGAGGCATCCTTTTTACTTTATGGCTTGGTCTGCATCTAAAACCACAAGTTTTACTCTTCTCCCACCAAGTGAGGAAAATTATGAGCTTCAGACACAGAAAGGGCTGGGGAGACTCCAGACCTGGGTTTCTCATTTACAGGCTCTGCCACTTCATGTTTTGGGACCCTGGCAAGTTGCTCATCTTTTCTGGGCCTCTGTACTGACTGTTCCCTCTATTTGGAACATCTTTACCCTAGAAAAAGATCCAGGTTGACTCCTCACTTTATTCATGGTAGGCTCAAAAGTTGCCTCCAGAGAGGTACCTCCCCTGTCATCTTATCTAATATTGGCTACCCTTCATCACTTTTACCCCTCTATCGTTTACTTTTTCTCTCTATCATTTGTGTATCTGGGAGTTTATCATCACTTTCCCCACTGGTAATTCCATGGGGGCAGAGCATCCATATGCTCATCTGCTGTGGACTGCTGTATCTCCAACACCTAGAACAGAGTCTGGCAGAGTCAGTGCTCAATAAATTACATGTTGAATGAATGAGTGAATGAGTGAATGCATGCAGACTCCATGGAAAAACCTTAGCACAGTGCCTCGCACATGGTAAGTGAGAGATAAATGTAAGTATTGATGATGAGGAGGAGAATTCATCATTTTGATGAATTATCCTTATAATTATCCTTTGTAAAGATATTTGAATTATCCTTACACTTGAATTTGGTGGTGGTACCTCTGTGTGGTGGTCCCTGTGATCATGGTCTTCTGTGTAGTGGTTGTCTCTTCCACAACCAACTGCTCTGTGGAGGCGGTTTCTTCAGTTACAATGGGCACTGTTGCGGTGGTCCCTAGTACTTGGATCGCCTTTTTAGGGAAGGGTGGAGTAGTCTACATTTGCTGGTTGGGAAAGTAATGTTTCACATTTTTAGAGCTTGTTGGGGGTGCCCCTTTGACTATGATAGGCCACCAGGGGTTGAGTTCCACATTGTCATAGCTGGGATTGTTGATCAGAGTGAATTACACTAATTTGAGATTGGATTTCGTAAACTTTTACAGCTGTACAGGCTGGACCTCAGGACATGATTAGAGTCCTCACAGACATTACTCTGGTGACTCAAGGAATGAGCAATTTGTCCAGTACATCATCTCAGATTTAAAACACTCCATGCAGGAAGCTGGGTTACCGGCCGGGACACAGGAAAACTTGTGGTCCAGTTGGGGGCACACAGTCTTCATGGCAATGTTCTCTTCATGCTATAACACAGTCAAATGACTTGTGGCCTCGGCTGGGGTGACAATCATGCCAAGGACCATGTACTTTTGTTGCCAGCTTCCCTGGCTTGCCCAGAGGAACCCATTGATCTTTGCTTGCTATGCTGCTTTGCCCTTTCCAAAATTCCTGTTTTCCCTCCAGCAAGAATACCTGAGTAGCCAGAAGAAGGAAGGAGAGCAGGGTGAGGCTGTAGATTCCCGTGGCTTCAGCTTGGTGGGAACCTGCTTGACAAGAGCAGGGGAGTCAGTGCTGGGCAATAGTTCAGCAATGCAGGGCCATAGAATGACCTTTCCACTACCCTGACACATGCCTCCCTGCTTAGGAGTGAGATCAAGGGTGATGGATATTAAGAAGGGCATGTGATGTAATGAGCACTGGGTATTACATAAGACTGATGAATCACTGACCTCTACCTCTGAAACTAATAATACATTATATGTTAATTAATTGAATTTAAATTAAAAAATAAAAATAAAAAAATAAAGAGTGAGGTCAAGAATCCTTCTGGCTCCTGGAATTACTAGACCAGCCCATCTATTCACATTTCTCCTTGACTTTAGTCTTGAATGTCAAAACCTCTTTCACCATTCTCTTAGCCAAATTATTCTCATTCCTCCCTCACTCACTCCTTCATTCACTCATTAAACAAGCATTACCTGTTGTATGCCATGCACTAGACTAGATGTTGAATTAACTGAGGTGAATAAGAAATTCTCACGTATTAAAAACTAAGAAGCAACTCTTTGGGGGAATTTAAATAGCACTGACCATGAGTTTGCCCCAGTTCTGTCACCAACTTGGTTTTGGCCAAGTCACTCTCCCCTCTGGTCTCAGTTCGTCTGGATATTGAGGTGTTAGGTATAATAATTGCCAAAGTCTCCTCTGGTTCCTTGTGCTGGATTTCTAACCCAGTTCTACACGGAGTCAGGTGATTACACAATGAAAAAGGACATGGAAAATGACACGAAATGTGATGTTTGATCCAAGGCTCAACATGTATGGGGTCTGAACATTCTGACATAGATGGGCTTGTGAGGGGGCATTTGGGGTACAGTAAGAGCCTAACGAAAGGCATGAAGGAGGGGTGGTCATTCAACTTGACTGGGCAAAGTGAACCAGAATGGTTGGGGTGAATTCCTACCACAGCATTTAGACTGGGAAGTTGAAGGGAAGGATAGGATGATACCTAATTGATTTCTGGAGCCCTTTTGTGTCCCAGTGCTGGGCATGTAGAAAGCCCTCAACCAATGCTTTTAAAAATAAATCATTGCATAAATAGGATGACCTTAAATGCTGCACTAAACTGTATGGATTTTATCAGGTGGATGATAAAAAAAATGCTTGAAAGGAGAAGAGGTAACACTTCCATTTGACACCTACTATGTGCTTTGCCCTCAACCACTGTTTGATTGTCACCTTGTTTAAAACACTCAAGGAATTGTTCATGTTCTTTTTAACTCGGCTACAAGGAATACAATAGCACAAGTGTGACAATAAATGACAGGTTACATTTGGGGCTAGGATGGGACAGTAGAAAGTGGCGGAGGCTGCAGAAAGTAGAGAATGACTGCCTCCCTGAAGACTGACAGCAGCTCCAATGGAGAACAAGTGGGTACGGTTCTAAGTATTGTCAGATTTTCTGAACACTTAAGGAATGCCCGAAATTCAAGATGTGTATATATGAAATTGGGTTGGCATCTAATTCAAATTTTTAAAAACAATGTCTTTGCCAAAAATATACAGACCAAAAGTCATAACTGTGATTGGATTCCATTCAAGATTTGCCTGTTTGAGAATTCCAAGGTCAGAGATATGGATGTTTACTGTTTCACTCAGTGTTTCAAAGGGTCTTTGCATGAATTCCTTAGGGGGTGGCTATTTCTCTAAACTCCAGGCCTCTTGCACAATTGTTCACTTAGGCCACATCTCTATTGTTCTGACCACCCCCTTTGAAGCCCTCACCTCCATAAACAGACACTCACAATGTGGTATTTTAAGGATTATTTGGATGTAGGCAAGATGAAGCTGCTTTATCCCACAGGGAGAAAAGAAATTAAGGTGATCTCCTGAAAAAAATGAGAAATTCATCTTGATTCTAGGAGGCAGCGAGATTCTTTCTGGAGGAAAACTATAGGTCAGAGCACAAAGTAAATTTAGAAGGAAACACACGGACTCCAGGATCTTTTCTGAGACGTGTCTCTATGCTTTGGCAGAGATCACGGAACTTCTCCCCCACAGGCTTCCCATGGACTTTCAGCCTTCTTGTGATCCCGTTCCAAGTTCTATCTTGGTCTTTGTGCTCCCACAGGTGGCACAGGATTAGACTAAGCTGTATAGCTCTTTCCCTGTTTGCTCCGTCTACACTCAAAACTCATTTGCAGACACACACATACACACACACACACATGCACACACACACCAATATAGCCACCATAAACCAACCCCCCAACATTTCCTGAATACTTGGTGCACTTGCTTGCTCCCTTCCTGCCTTTGATCCTGCTCTTCCCCTTACTTGGAATGCCCTTCCAGTCCTACTTTGCAAGGCACACAGGTGCTTGTCCTTCAAAATCCAAATCAAATGTCATCTCCTCCTTGTTGGTTTCATTGGTCCCTTCATCCTTGTCTGTGCCCCCTACCCTTAAATGGATATTCATGTAGAAAAATAGATCATCACTCCCAGTTAGTATATATGTGTGCCAACATTGTGCTGAGGCAGTGTTATTATTTCTTATCTCCATATACTGAGTAAATGATGCCCTGGGGAAACTGGAGAGTTTTAGAGCCCCAGCAAGGCTGTCTACAGCAGGTTCCCACTGCCTCCCCATGCCCCCAGGATGAAGCAGATCACTGCCTCCTGGAGAAGTATGTAAAGGCTCATTGACTTTTTCCCACACAAAACCCAAGAGGAAAGTGCATACTGGATCCTCATGGTACAGACATGGAACCGAGGCTCAGGTAGGCCAAGTCCCTTGGCAAACCACTCTGAATTCTGGATGGCAGATCCTGAACTGGTGGTGGGTCTGTTGTTGGTTAACCTACCAGCAGAGTATTCTGGATGTTGCCTTATGGTTCTGAGACCTGAATCTGTCTCAATTCTACATTGTGAGGAGAAGACCCAGCCCTGCTATTCTATGTACCTCCATGTCCCCATTATCCACAGCAGTTCCTGGCATAGTGTAGGCATTTTTATCCGAGTTGTTGAAAAATTCAACTTCAACTAGCTTAAAAGACAAAAGCTCTTAGTGGCTCATTTGACTGGGCAGTAGAAGGAGTAAAGTTGGTTCACATACACATAGATTCAAAGGTTTAGAAGTCTCTTCTCTGTCTCTATTGCCCTTGGAATCTCTGACTCTGTCTCTCTCACATTCTCTCTTTCTCTCTCTGTCTTCTGTGAACTCTCTGCTGTTTAGTTTCATTCTCAGGAAGGGTCCTTCCATCTGTCATAGAAGAGAACATGACCTTTCATCCCTAGCACCGTATGAGTGCCCAGGAGAACTCTGACAGCCCCTCCCTGGTACGTTCACTGAGTCTGCTGCAGGGAGCAGAGATGAGAGGTGGACAGCCCACCAGAAGCACAGGGAGTGGAGGATGGGAGGTTCTCAAGAAGAAAGAGGGCTTCTGTCACCCATGGAAGGAGGAAAAGGGGACAAAAACAACCCCCCGACATTTCAACAGGTTCTCATTTAATGGGAACAAATGCAGATAATAAGTTATACTGGAATTTCACAGCTGTTGACTAGCCTATTGAGAAAGACTCCCTTCAGGCTAGGTAGGACTTAGCTCATTAGGGAAGCCATATCAGATTCATGCGACAGAACTGTTCCTAATCTGTTTGAAGATCAATAAGTAAACTAGTTGCCTAAGGAGAAGGTTTGTGACAGGAGAGGGTGGGAGATACGATCTCAAAGTCAAAGAGAGGTCTTGAATGCAAAGCTGAGAGTTTTATTCCACAGGCTGAGGATGACCATGAGTATGCAGCCCAGGAGCCATCACTTTCCCTCCCTGTGTCCTCGGCAGACATTACCAGTAGTCTGTGCAGAGTACTCCTGCTGAGCCTGGAGGCAGCCTCAGAGGTCATTTCAACCCAGTCCTCCAGAAAGCCACCTGTCATCTACCATTGTTGGCATGAAGGACAAAACCTTTACCTGCCATTCCTGCCAGGGGCATTTGAATGTTTCCAGTATTCTTACACAGAAGAGTGAGCAAACTCACATCTTAGAGAATCCACAAGACTCACATAAGAAAGTGAGCCTGTATCAGGAATGGGAAGATTTCCCTTTCCTTCACATTTTGATGCAGACCAAATAGCCCCTGAGAAAAAGAAAAGCAATCAACAAAACCAAAAGACAACCGACAGGATGGGAGAAGATATTTGCAAATGACATATCAGATAAAGGGCTCATATCCAAAATCTGTAAAGAACTTATCAAACTCAACACCCAGAGAACAAATAATCCAATCAAGAAATGGGCAGAAGACATGAACAGACATTTCTGCAAAGAAGACATCCAAATAGCCAACAGACACATGAAAAAGTGCTCAACATCACTCGGCATCAGGGAAATCCAAATCAAAACCTCAATGAGATACCACCTCACACCAATCAGAAAGGCTAAAATTAACAAGTCAGGAAATGACAGATGCTGGCGAGGATGTGGAGAAAGGGGAACCCTCCTACACTGTTGGTGGGAATGCAAGCTGGTGCAGCCATTCTGGAAAACAGTATGGAGGTCCCTCAAAAAGTTGAATATAGAGCTACCCTATGACCCAGCAATTGCACTACTGAGTATTTACTCCACAGATACAAATGTAGTGATCTGAAAGGGTATGTGCACCCCAATGTTTGTAGCAGCAATGTCCACAATAGCTAAAATCTTGCCATTTGAATGATGTGGAGGGGTTATGCTAAGTGAAATAAGTCAATCAGAGAAAGACAAGTATATATGATCTCACTGATATGAGGAATTTGAGAAACAAGACAGAGGATCACAGGGGAAGGGAGGGAAAAATGAAACAAGATGAAACCAGACAGGGAGACAAACCAGAAGAGACTCTTAATCTTAGTAAACAAACTGAGGGTTGCTGGAGTGGAGGTGGCTGGGTGATGGACATTGGGGAGGGTATGTACTATGGTGGAGCATTGTTAATTGTGTAAGACTGATGAATCACAGACCTGTACCCCCGAAACAAATAATACATTATATGTTAATAAAAGAAAAGAATGGCATTAAACACCTAGAAATATGACTGCCTCATAGAGATGAGAATATGACCTTTATGACCAGATTATATTGTTAAATGAACAAGTATTCATTAAATAAAATGTAATAATAATTTTTAAAAGGTCAGAAGCAAATATATGACAAACTTTTAAAGTAAATTGGAGCTTTTATTCCATAAAAATAAAAAGGAAACTAAGAAATTTGACTGAAAAAAAAAGAAAAAGAAAAGCAAGTAGCATGTGTAGCCCAGGGTCATGTGTCTTTCATTGATCTGAAAAAGGATGTGTCTTTGGCCAACTAACCCCCCAGTGGAGATGGGAAATAGAAGCCAGGCTATAGAGAGGAAACCAGGCAAAAGAGTGTTAAGAACCAGAAACCTGAACACTGCCTCGATGTCATCAAGACTATCCCTGTTGGGGATTTGAAGTTTAGAAATATTCACATAACTGAAACCATTTTATCCTTTCATCGAACTGGCGAGACATTAACCCCATTTTATAATTGAAGAAAGTGATACTAAAGATATTAATATCCTTCAAGATATCTAGCTGATAAAGATGACTGATAATAGCATCATGACAGAATGCTTCTGCATTCCAAGCATCAGTCCCAAGTGGCCTCGCTTCAAATCATGACAACTCTATTGTTACTGTTTCTACCAATACAGAAACAAAAGCATGATCAAGATAAGAAACTTCTAGACAAGTTACTTAAACCTGGAATATCAGATTATCTCATTTCCAAATGAGGGAGAATTGTACCCACCTCATAGGTTTGTGTCATTCTTGAATGAGGTATGACAAAAGTGCTAAGGCACAGTGGCTTACACAATTAGAGCGGGATTACATAAGGGCCACTTCTGTCATTTTTATTAGAAATGAAGTAATGTGCCCATACACTAAAAAATTCCCCTGTCCTTCTTTCTCTATTTCTTTTTTTATTCCTCTCATTCTATTAAAATGTTTTTCAATCTTAGAATAATCTCAGATTTGCAGAAAAATTACAGAGACTTTTAATTAATTACAAAATTTACAAAAAATTACAGAGATATAAGCCCCACATCTCACCTCTATCATTAACCTCTTACATAACTCTGCTACCTTTATAAAAACTACTGAACCAGTATTGATATATTATTATTATAGTCCATACTTTATTCAGACTTCCTTAAATTTCACCTACTGTTCTTTCTTTTAGTTATTAATAGATTTTATTTTTCGGAGCAATTTTAGGTTCACATCAAAACTGATCAGCAAGTACAGAGTTTCCATACACTGGTTCTGCACACAGGCACATCAGCCACATGTCAACACCCTTACCAGAGTGGTATGTTTGGTACAACTGGTGTATTTACATTGATGCCTCATTATCATCCTAAATCAATAGTTTCCATTATAGTTTATTCTTGGTGTTGTGCAATCATGAATTTTGACAAATATATAATGACATGAATCTACCATTAAAACAACATACAGAATTGTTTCACTGTCCTAAAATTCCTCTGGGCTCTACCTGTTCCTCCTTCTTCTTCCCAACTTCTGGGTATCCCTAATCTTTTTACTGCCTCTTTTGTTATGCCTTCCCAAAGGTCATACAGTTGGAATCATGCAGAATTCAGTTTTTCAGATCAGCTTCTTTCACAGAGCTTTATTTTGAGGTTCCTCCAAGTCTTTTTATGGCCTGATAGCTCATTTCTTTTTACAACAGAATAATATCAGATTGTCTGGACGTATCACAGTTCATTTATCCATTCACCTCTGGAAAGACATCCCAGTTGCTCCCATATTTTGGCAATTATGAATAAGGCTACCATAAACATCGGTGTGTAGGTTTTGGTGTGGATGTAAGTTTTCAACTCCTAATGGTCTTTTCTGTCCAGAATCTAATCCAAGATTAATTGTGACAATTTCTCAACTGTTCTTTGTTTTTCATAACCTTGAGAATTTTCAGGAGGACTGGGCAGGTGTTCTAACTCCAGGACACCAAAAGGTGTCCCTTTTGGAGTTTGCCTGGTGTTTTTTTCATGATTAGATTGGTGTTAGTCATCCTTCTTTTCATCCGTCAGATTTAAATGATGGATGTCAGGTTTCCACTGAGGGTTCCATAGGAAGTCTGAACGTAATTGGTGACTGCCTACAGATTAAGGCTGGTGGTGAACGCAAGTCTCATGCAGTCCGGTCACTGGTAGGTGACTTTAAATTCAAAAAGCTGATTTAACTCTCATGTGTTTCTTACTGCAAAATGGTTCCTTGATCTAGAGGGCTGACACCTCTGGGTATAGTCATCAGAGATTCTATAGTGAGTGCGAGTTTATTCTGAGGAAAGCCTTAACTGTGCAATAATACCAGGCCAAATTTGTTCAAAACTAGCCCCTCCGTCAAAAGTGACCTCATGAACAGGCATAGGAAATGCTCAGTTGCTGTATCAAAGTGATATTAATTTTTTGGGTCAAATCATGTGCATTAAAAGTGCATTCATTGTCAGCAAATCAGGAAATTGGCTAAATAAACTTCAGCTAAAATCTTATTAGTCTGGCAAAATTATCTCAGACCTACTGAACAGTATTGGCATTCCAAATTTAAAGTGCTCATTAGTCTTAAGAGTCCAGAATTCCTTTTCAGCAAATCAGATGATGCATAGTGCTAAACTTCTGCTTTAAAAAAATGAAAAATGGTGAAGAGTTGATGGTACAGTATTCATTGTGAATCCAAATTGAAAGCTATGAAGTTTATTAATTTTAATAAGATTGCCCTGTTTCATGCCCCATATATTGAACCTATTTTATTAGAAACCATGTGCAGTGCTTGGTTCTTATTCTGAATCCACCTAAAAAGTAACGCATAGTTTGTGTATTAAGTTAAATTATATGAAATTGCTGTTTTTAGTAGGTCCAAAATGATAGAATATCAACATTTTAAAATGAATCAAACTAGTAACGCCAGGGTTTTGTTGTTGTTGTTGTACTCAATAGGACTGTTTCAAAACCTTATATATATTAAAAATAATGATTTTTAACTCTTTGTAGCAAATTCTCCCTACAAAGCAGGTTCATTGATTATCTCTGATTTTTCATATCTTTGTTCTTAGGGATGTCAATCTTAGAACAATCTTTTAAAGAAATCTGCTCCTTTTGGATAAGATTTTCTAAGACACACTGATATCTGTGATTCTTCCCCCCCGCCCCCACGCATACCGCTTCACTATTTTGGAATAAAAGAACGTCCTAGAAAATCTCCCTTTCAAATTTTCAAGCTCTAATTTATTTTTTGTTACAGAGAGCCAGTTACCACCCTGAAAATCTGGCAAGGGGAGAAGGCAAGTCACTCTCAGTGTTATCTTGAGCCACCAGGCACGTGGGCATATGCACTGCACTTCTGTCACAGTAAGAGGTGAAGACGTTACGACGAAAAGCACACCCAGGACAAGTGGATGGCACTCACACCCAGAGAGCAAAGCACTCTCATGTGCCATGGGCTACCGAAGGGAAGTCAGGGATGCGCAGGAGAAAAAGACACTGGTTGGCTCTAGGGAGAACAGGGTTGCCCTCTAACCAGATGTCATTCATTCTGCCACTCAGTCATTCATTCATCCTGTCATTCACTCATTCTTCCATTTATCCAGAGAGCACTCATGAAACACTTAAGGTCCCAGGCTCTCTCTGTCATTGCCCAGAATGTAGTCAAGGTGACATGGTCCTTGTCCTCAAGGAGATGCAGACAATAAAGGGAAAGACAAGGATCTCAATCATGACAATTGAGGGGCAATTGCTGTGTAGGAGGGAACCTGGGGTGATCTGGGTGGGGACATCTAACCTAGCCAGAGGCAGAGACAATGTCTTAGGAGCCTGCAGCTGGGTAGAGGACCCTCAACAGCTGGAGGAAAAGGAATGTCATTTATTCAGTCCTGACTCAGTTACTGCTCTATACCAGTTGCTAATACCAGTTTACGGAAGCAAGGTGAATAGGATTTGGCCTTTGCCCCCAAGGTGGGCTGGTTTAGGCTGTGGCTCCCTATCTGAGGACGGCTGTAGGGTGACACCTGTCACTTCCAAACATTAAGCAACAGACGGTTTTCATTTTTCTACAGAATAAAGTCCGAATTTCTGGAGGCAACATATAGAAACTTACTCTTTTTTTTTATTTTAAAGATTTTATTTATTTCTTAGAGAGAGAGAATGAGAGATAGAGAGCACAAGAGGGAAGAGGGTCAGAGGGAGAAGCAGACTCCCCGCCGAGCAGGGAGCCCGATGTGGGACTCGATCCCGGGACTCCAGGATCATGACCTGAGCCGAAGGCAGTCGCTCAACCAACTGAGCCACCCAGGCGCCCTAGAAACTTACTCTTTGGAATCCCAGCCAGATTCTGTCCAGTATCCATCACCCCCTACAGGCATGTCCTTGGGCTGCCGTTACATCTGAGTGTTCATTCTTCGGGCCAAATTTCAGGCTCTTTTGAAACTTTACCTCTGCCAAACTGTTTTTTTGTCCAAATTTCTAGCCCACCGTAATCTACCTGGCAAATAGTTATTCTGCCTTCTTGTGCCCACAACAGAATCCATGTTTATGTGGGATCACTTAACTTCTTACAGACTTCATTGTTATTACAGTTCATTTGTTATCTTACTGTGGTTCATTTACATTCTTGCCACTCTCTTCATCCTGGGAAGTGACATAGCTAATCTATATCTCAAGCATGAAGCCAGAAAGTACTTAGCAGGGCACCTGGGTGGCTCAGTTGGTTAAGCGTCTGCCTTTGGCTCAGATCATGACCCCAGAGTCCCGGGATTGGAGTCCTGCATCAGGCTCTCTGCTCAGCAGGGAGTCTGCGTCTCCCTCTGCCCTTCCCCCATCATGTGCTCACTCGCTCTCTCACTCTCTCAAATAAATAAAAATTAAAAAAAAAGAATGTACTTAGCAAATATTTTTGATGGAATTGGATTTTGTATTACACAAGATTCTTCTGCTTGCAATAATAAAATAATTAAATTTAACATAGTAAAACCAAGAAAACTGAGAATTTATTAAAAGTTATTTACAAATCATGGAGGCCAAGCGTGGGGCAGGACCTCCCAGACACAGACTTGAGGACTGAAAATCATGAATACCATCTGTTTCACATCATATCTCAGTTTTCTCTGCATGTGTGCTTTGCTTTCTCTCCCTGCTTTTATCCATGTGGTTGGAAACAAAGATGTCAGCAGCTCTGAGCCGAGCTGCAGTGTGGAAATCTCTGGGGGAGACTTTGATAATTTGGGCTTGAGTCATGTTCCTGCCATTGGACTCCTCCATCCTGGCAAAGAGTGGGATTCTGGGGTGAACAGCCCAGCACCTAAAACATGTGGTTGGATTTACAAAAGGAGCAACTGTTCTCAAAGAATGGAGAGCTGTTCCCAGCGTGGAGGGGCTCCCTTGGGCTTCATGTCTGCACTGGAAGAAAGTTATGGGTAAGGTAGATGAGGAAGTGGGCAGGAGGGCATTCTAGATTCACCTGAGGCTGCATCCAGACCAGTGGCTCCCCATCTTCCCAGGCAAGAGGACTGTTTATGACACCACAGCCTGGGCAGACCCAGGCTCACAGTACTCACACATTTACTAAAAGTGCTCGAGCAACACTATGGTGGGGGCGACAGCGGCTATGACATGGGCCATTACTGCACACAGTTTGCGTGATGAGCTCACTCAGTCCCTGCTCACCAGATAGGTGCTAGTCTTATCTACATGCAGCGAGGAGGAAATGAAAGAGCACAGACAGCTAGTGACTGGTGAAGCCAGGGCTCTAAACAGGTCATGGAGTCTCTAAAAAAAACCAGTGTACTTCCCCTAATCTGCTGTCCAAAGGTGCCACAAAGGTGCCACAAGGACCATGGGAATCAAAGGAACTTAAGACATGGGCTTTGTGCACAAGTGTTTGAGATCTTATTGGGGAAGATAGCAATGAAGTAATCGCTCATTGAGAAGAGGATGGAGGAGCAGTGAGAGTGTCTGGTCTGACCTCGAGAGTGGTAGCCGTAGGAAAGGCACATGGGGGTGCGGGAACACCTACAGAAGTAGGACAGGAATGGAGATGGGCATTTCAGACTGATGGTGGGCTTCAGGGTTGTGATTAGCCCTGTAACACCCCGCCCCCTGCTGTGAACACACACTCAGGACTGGCTCCGCATCTCCCATTCCCCAGCAGAGATGTAGCTACCAAAGCTCTGCCAACACTCATAGCTTGCAGTGGGGCTTGGCTACATATCTTAGGCAACGGCTATTTTCTAAATGGATCAAGACCTTTTCCTTTAAGGTGACTTGAAATATTGCTTGGCCAACATTACTGTGCTTCAGACTCATCTGGAAAGCTTGTTAGAGTACATATTCCTGAGTGACATCAGCAAGCTGGCAAACTAGGAAGCTCTATGCCCTCCTTTTCCAACAGAGTTAACAACAAAGTACAAGCAGAAGAGTTTCATGAGAACTCAAGAGACCAGTTTAGAAGTTACAGTTTCCAGCCCGATTCTTGTGAAAGCAGTAGGAAATTGCATGGCACTCTGCATTCCCACCCATGCCCCTTCTAAGCTGCTAGGCATAGTGTGGTACAACTAAAGGAAACCTCTCATAATGGGGCTCCTCCCTATGGAGTGAAACAAAGTGCTGTGTCCTGTGTATCTGGGGCTGCCAGTGGTACTGTTCCTTGTCTTGCCTGATTCAAAGCCCTGATGGAACCAGACTTAATTTGGAAGTCAGTGAAAACAGGGAGCACCTCGCAAGTTACAGATACAGTTCCACGGGAAGCCACCAGAGAGAGGAAGAGACTATGGGTTTCTGAGAAGAAGCAGAGACAAACTCCTTAGGGAATTTGAGACTGTTGTAAAGCATAGCAAGATCAAAAAAGACCCATGTATGTGTTGAATATAAGAAACCCACCTTAAATAAAAAGACACTTATAAATAATAGAATTAGGTTGATGGAGAGCAATATATCATGCTAACACTAATTAAAAAAAAACTAGAATAGTTACATTAATTTCAGATAGGAGAGATTTTAAACAAGGAAAGTTATAAGGGATAAAAAAGGGCATTTCATAATGACCAAAGGGTCAATGTTCTAAGAAAGCATAACTATCCTAATGTTTATATGTCTAACAACGGAGCATCAACAAGCTATGTGAGCAAAGAGTAGTAGATTTGCAAAGAGAGGAAGGAACCCACCGTCATAATTGGAGACTTCAACACTCCTCTATCAGAAATGGGCAGGGACTCCTGGGTGGCTCAGTTGGTTAAGCATCTGCCTTCAGCTCAGATCATGATCCCAGGGTCCTGGGATTGAGTCCTGCATCGGGGCCCTGCTCAGTGGGGGACCTGCTTCTCCCTCTGCCTGCCGCTCCCCCCTGCTTGTTCTCTGTCTCTCAAATAAATAAATAAAGTCTTAAAAAAAAGAAAGAAATGGGCAGATTGAGGAAGAAAATCAGTAAGGACATAGTTGAACTCAATACCACCAGCAATGAACTGGATCTAATTGACATTTATGGACTCCTATCCAACAACAGCTCAATACACATTCTTCTCAAGCTCACCTGGAACAGTCACCAAGATAGAACTATTCTGGGCTGTGAAACATCCCTTAACAAGTTTAAAAATGTAGTAATCAATTTTCCCAACGTCCCTTGTTGAAGAGACTGTCTTTTTTCCGTTGCATATTCTTGTCTTCTTTGTCATAGATTAATTGACCATATGATTATGGGTTTATTTCTGGGCTGTTTTTTCTGTTCCATTGATCTATGTACCTATTTTTGTGCCAGTACCATCACGTTTTGATTACCGCAGCTTTGTAGTATATCTTGAAATCTGAGCCTGTGATACCTACAGTTTTGTTCTTCATTTTCAAGATTGCTTTGGCTATTTGGGGTCTCTTGTTGTTCCATACAAATTTTAGGATTATTTGTCCTAGTTTTGTGAAAAATGGTATTGGTGTTTAATAGGGATTGCAGTAAATCTGTAGATTGCTTTGGGTTGTATGGACATTTTAATGTCTGTTCTCCCAATCCATGAGCATGGAATATCTGTCCATTTGTTTGTGTTGTCTTCAATTTCTTTCATCAGTATTTTCAGAATACAGTTCTTTCACTTCCTTCATTTAGTTTACTCCTAGGCATTTTATTATTTTTGTTGCAAATGTAAATGGGATTGTTTTCTTAATTTCTCTCTCTGTTATTTCATTATTAGTGTATAGAAATGCAGCAGATTTCTGTATATTGATTTTGTATCCTGTGACTTTACTGAATTCATTTATTAGTTCTAGTAATTTTTTGGTGGGGTCTTTAGGGTTTTCCATATATAGTATCATGTCATCTGCAAATAGTCAAAGTTTTACTTCTTCCTTACCAGTTTGGCTGCTTTTATTTCTTTTTCTTGCCTGATTGCTGTGGCTAGGACTTCCAGTACTATGTTGAATAAAAGTGGTGAGAGTGGACAGCCTTATTTTCTTCCTAATCTTACGGGAAATCTCTCAGTTTTTCCTCCATTGAGGATGATATTAGCTGTGGGGTTTTCATAGATGGCCTTCATTATGTTGAGGTATGATCCCTCTAAACCTACTTTGTTGAGGGTTTTTATCATGAATGAATGTTGCACTTTGTCAAATGCTTTTTTCTTTATCTATTGAAATAATCATATGGTTTTTATCCTTTTTTTTTGTTGTTGTGATGTATCACATTGATGTATTTGCCAGTATTGAGCCACACTTGCATCCCAGGAATAATTTCTAGCTGATCATGGTGAATGATTTTTAATGTATTGTTTGATTTGGTTTGCTAATATTTTGTTGAGGAATTTTACCTTTATATTCAACTACATTCAAAAGAATGAAACTGGATTGCTTTCTTATACCATATTCAAAAATAGACAAAAAATAGATTTAAGACCTAAATGTGAGATCTGAAACCATAAAAATCCTAGAGAGATCATAGGCAATTTCTCTGATATTAGCCATAGCAACATTTTTCTAGATGTGTCTCCTGAAGCAAGGAAAACAGAAGCAGAAATATACTATTGGGAATGCCTCAAAATAAAAATCTTTTTCATAGCAAAGGAAACAGTCAACAAAACAATAAGACAGTGTATTGAAAGTAAGAAGATATTTGCAAATGATATATCCAATAAGGGGTTAGTATCCAAAATATATAAAAAACTTACACAGCTCAACACCCCCCCCAAAAAAATCCCCCAAATAATCCAATTAAAAAATTGGCAGAAAACCATGAAAAGACATTTCTCCAAAGAAGACATACAGATGGCCAACAGACACATGAAAAGATGTTCAACATAACTAATCATCAGGGAAATACAAATCAAAACCACAATGAGGTATGACCTCACACCTGTCAGAATGACTAGTATTGAAAAGACAAGAAATAAGAAATGTTGGTGAGGATGGGAAGAAAATGGAACCCTCATATACAGTTGGTAAGAATGCAAATTGGTGCAGTCACTGTGGAAAACAGTATGGAGGTTCCCCAAAAAGGTAAAAATAGAATTATCATATGGTCTAGTAATTACACTACTAGGTATTTACTCAAAGAATATGAAAATGTTAATTTGAAAAGATATGCACCCCTATGTTTATTGAAGCATTATTTACAATAGTCAAATTATGGAAGCAGCCAAGGTATCCATCAATAGATGAATGGATGAAAAAGTGGTGTATATATATATATATATATATATATATATATATATATATATATATATATATACAATGGAATATTAATCAGCCACAAAAATGAATGAACTCTTGCCATTTGCAAAAACATGGATGGATCTAGAGGGTATAATGCTAGGTGAAATAAGTCAGTCAGAGAAAGACAAATACCATAGGATTTCACTCATAAGTGTAATTTAAGAAACGAAACAAAAGAACCAAGAAAAAAAAAGAGACAAACAAAAAAACCAGACTCTTAAATATAGAGAACAAACTGATGGTTACCAGAGGGGAAGTGGGTGAGGGGATGGGTGAAACAGGTGAGGAGGATTAAGAGTACACTTACCATGATGAGCACTGAGTGTGGTGTATAGAATTGTTGAATCACTATAATTGTACACTTGAAACTAATATAACACTGTATGTTAGCTATATTGGAATCAAAAAATGAAAAAAATTAAGAAATGTAATTTACATACAATAAACCACACATATTGAAAATGAAAGAAAAAAGAATACCAGTACATACATCTACACACTAAATGTTTACATTAAAGAGAGCAGATTAAACATGCTGGCTTAGCTCCCCACATTTTTTCACATAAAAATACATCTTGGGGGCGCCTGGGTGGCTCAGTTGGTTAGGCAACTGCCTTCGGCTCAAGTCATGATCCTGGAGTCCCGGGATCAAGTCCCACATCGGGCTCCCTGCTTAGCAGGGAGTCTGCTTCTCCCCCTGACGCTCTTCCCTCTTGTGCTCTCTCTCTCTCATTCTCTCTCTCTCAAATAAATAAAATCTTAAAAAAAAATACATCTTGGACTCTTTTTCTCGCTTCATATAGACACTTTCTTCATCCTATTTAATTAAAAAATAGTAGTTATATAATGTATGCTCTCAAACCACAATGAAATTGAACTAGAACTCAATAACAGAAAGATAACTGGAAAATCCCCAAATACCTGAAGATTAAACAGCACCATTCTAAATAATATATGAGTCAACAAAGAAATCTCAAGAGAAATTTTAAATGTTTTGAACTATATGAAAATGAAAATACAACTTATCAAGATCTTGAGATACAGAGAAAGTAGTGCTTAAGGGGAAATTTATGGCACTGAATACAAATATCAGAAAAGAAAAAATATATAATATAAAATTTTTAAGTTTCTGCCTTAGGGAACCAAAATAGAAGAGCAAATTAAATCCAAATTAAATAGGAAAAAAGAAATAATAATAATTAGAGAAGAAATTAATAAGATTAAAAACAGGAAATCAACAGAGAAAATGAATGAAGTCAAAAGATGATTCTTTGAAAAGATCCAGAAAATTGACAAGACTCTAGCCAGGCCAATTAAGAAAAAAGAAAGAGAACACAAATGACTAATATCAGAAATAAAAAAGGGGACATCACTACAGAACCTATGGACATTAACTGTATAATAAAGGAATACGATGAACAACTTTATGCCCACAAAATTGATAACCTGTATGAAATGGACCAGTTCTTGAAAGAATTCACATAAGAAATAGACAATCTGATTAGGCTTATATCTATTAAAGAAATCAGATCAATAATTAATAACCTTCCACAACAGAAAGCACCAGACCCAGATGGGTTCACTGGTAAATTCTGCCAACCATTTCAGGAAAAAATTATACCAGTTTTCTACAACTTTTTTCAGAGGATAGGAGAGGAAATACTTCTGAGCATATTTTATGAGGCCCACATCACCTGCATACTAAACCCAGACAAAGCCATTACAAGGCAGAAAACTACAGAGCAATATCTCTCATGAGCATGGATGTAAAACTCCTCTACAAAATTATTAGTAAATCAAATCCAACAATGTATAAAAAGAATTATATTTATCCCAGGTATGCAAATCTGCATACTCTGTTGATGTGAAAACCAATTAATGTAATCCATCACATCAACAGAGTAAAAAAAAATCACACAATTGTATCAATAAATGTAGAAAAGTGCTTGACAAAATCTAATACCTATTCACAATAAAAACTCTCAGTAAACTAGAAAAAGAGAGAAATTTCCTCAACTTGATAAAGATAATCTACAAAAACTACATTAATATCATACTTAATGATGGGAAGCTTGAAGTTATTCCACTAAGATCAGATACAAGGAAGGGATATGATAGAATGTTATAACTTTAAGATATTTCATGTAATTGCAATGGTAGACACAAAGGAAGTATCTATAGACTATATACAAGAGAAAGTGAGAAAAGAATCAAAGTATGCCACTAGGAAATGTCAACAAAACACAAAGGAGGCCATAAGAGAGGAAAGGAGAAATGGAAAAAGTTGCAAGACATACAGAAAAATAATTGTTTTAAATGGCAGTAGTAAGTCCTTCCTTATCAGTAAAGCAGAATCTAACTGTGTACTCTCTAACTGTGTACTCCACATTATATCTAAGGACACACATGAATTGAAATTGAAAGGATAGAAGGATATTTCATGCCAATGGCAACTGAAAGAGAACAGGGGTGTTCACACTATCGTATACTTGAAATAAAAAAACTATTACAAAAGACAAAGAAGATCACTATGTAATGATAAGAGGGTCAATTCACCAAGAAGAGAAAACAATTATGTTTAGGCCAAACATCAGAACTCCTAAATATATGAAGCAAACTTTGGCTTGAATTCAAGACCAGGCAAAACTGAAGTCTAATCAAAAGACTAGAATTGAAGGGAGAAATAGACAACAATACGTGACTAGCAGGAGACTTCAGTACTCCACTTTTAATAATAGACTGAACAATCAGTCAGAAGATAAGGAACTGAAGGACTTGAGCAAAATGTAGAACAAACAGACCAAGAGACATATAAAAAATACTGCACTCAACAACAGCACAATATACATTCTTCTCAAGGGCACACAAATCATTCTCCTGATAGAACACATATTACACCACAAAATTTAATGAATTTTAAAAGATTAAAATTATACAAAATATTCTTTCTGATCTCAATGGAATAAAACTAGAGATGAATAGCAGAAGTAAAATTGGGAAACCCACACATATGTAGAAATTACACCACACACCCTTGAACAACTAATGGGTCAAAGAAAAAGTCACAAGAGAGATTAGAAAGTACCTTGGGACAAATGAAAACAAAAACACAACATCCTGCAGTGCACAGGATGCACTGGAAGCAGTATAAGAGGGAAATTTATAGTGGTAAACATGTCCATTGAAAATAAAGATCTCAAATCAATGATCTAACTTCACACCTCAAAGAACTAGAAAAAGAAGAACCAACTAAACCCAAAGCTGTCAGGGGAAGGAGATAATAAAGATTAGAGCACAGATAAATGAAATCGAGAATAATAAAAAAGTAAATGAAACTGAATTCGTTTTTTGATTAGATCAATAAAATTGACAAACCCTTAGCTAGATTAAGTAGGGGGAAAAAAAAAGAGGATACCCAAATAACTAAAATCAGAGTTGAAGTGGAGACGTGACAACCGATACCAGAGAAATAAAAAAGGACTATAAGGGGTTATTATGAACAATTGTACACCAAGAAACTGGATAACTTAGAAGAAATGAATAAATTCCTAGAAATGCAAAACCTGCGAAGACTGAATTATGAAGAAATTTAAAATCTGAACAGACCCATAACTAGTGAGGAGATTAAAGCAGTCATCAAAAACCTCCCAATGAAGAAGAGCTCAGGACCAGATGGTTTCACTGCAGAATTCCGTAAACATTTAAAGAATTAACATCAACCCTCCTTAAACTCTTCTAAAAAGTTGAAGAGGAGGAAAACTTCCAAATTCACTCTAGGAAGCCAGCATTCCCCTGACACAAAAGCCAGACAAAGACACTCCAAGAAACGAAAACTACAGACCAATATTCCCAATAAATATTAATACAAAATTCCTCAACAAAATACAAGCAAATAGAATTCAACAGCACATTAAAAGGATTATACAGCATGGCCAAGTGAGGTTTATTCCTGGGATGCAAGGATGATTCAAAATAAGGTAATCAATCAAGGTAATACACCACCTTAACAGAATGAAGGACAAAAACTACATGATCATTTTGACTGATGCAGAAAAAAACATTTGACAAAATTCAAAATACCCAGCAAACTTGGAATAGAAGGAAACTATCTCAGCATAATACCCAGCAAACTTAAAAATACTCAGCAAACTCAGAATAGAAGGAAACTACCTCAGCATAATAAAGGCCATATATGAGAAGCCCACAGTGTACATCATACTCAATACGGAAGGGCTGAAAGCTTTTCTTCTATGGTCAAGAACAAGATAAAGATGTCCACTCTCACCATTTTTCAATAGTACTGGAAATCCTAGCCAAAGCAATTACACAAGAAATAGAAAAAAAGAAAAAGTCATCCAAATTGGAAAGAAAAAAGTAAAATTATCTCTGTTCACAGATGACATAATCATATATGTAAAAAATCCTAAAGATTACACACACACACAGTTAAAACTAACAAATGGATTTAGCAAAGTTGTAAGATACAAAATTAATATGCAAAAATCATCTTTGTTACACTAACAATGAACAACCCAGAAAGTAAACTAAGAACACCATTTCATGTACAATAACATCAAAAAGAATAAAATACTTAGGAATAAACATAACCAAGGACATAAAAGAGCTGGGCACAGAAAACTACAAAACATTGCTGAAAAAAAAATTTAAAAATCATAAACAGTCAGAAAGACATACCATATTTATTGGTTGGGCGATGAGATATTATTATGATGTCAAACTACCCCCAAAATCTACAGATTCAACACAATCTCTATCAAAATCTCAGTGGCATATTTGTAGAAAGAGAAAAAAAAAATCCTAAAATTCATATGGAATCTCAAGGGACCCAGAATAGCCAAAACAATTTTGAAAAAGAATAACAAAGTTGGAGGATTCACACTTCTTGACTTCAAAACATATTACAAGTTTATAGTAATACAGTGATACCAGCATAAAGACAGACTTATAGACCAATGACATAGAATAGAGAACTCAGTAAAAAAAAAACCCAAAAAACACAAAAAAACCTTCACATATATTGTCCAATTATCTTCAACAAGGGTGCCAAGACCACTCAATGAGAAAAGGACAATCTCTTCAACAAATGTGGGAAAACTGAAAAGCTACATGCAAAAGAATGAGGTTGGACCTTGATCTTACATAATATACAAATATTAACTCAAAATAAATTAAATACTTAACAGAAGGCACCAAACTAAAAAGCTCCTAGAAAAATAAAACAGGAGAAAAGCTTCATGACATTGGATTCAGCAATGAGTTCTTGGATAGAAAAGCAAAAGCATGAGCAACAAAAGCAAAAACAGACACCATAAAATCTTTTGGACATCAAAGGACAAAATCAACAGAGTGAAAGGCAACCTGTGGAATGGGAAAAAATGCTTGCAAATCACGTATCTGACAAGGTGTTAATATCCAGAACACCTGCCTCTCAATAACAACAAAAAATCAAATAACTCAATTAAAAACTGGGTGAAGGACTTGAATAAACAATTTTCCAAAGAGGATATATGATTGGTCTACAAACATAAAAAGCTGCTTTAACACCACTATTTTTTGAAAAGACAGTCTGCTCATACAGTTTTGAGCCCCACTAGTCCTTATAAGAATGAGCCTTGGACCTGGAACACTTTTTTACCAAGAGATAAAGAATGCACCCAGCTTGGGCTGGACTTAGCACCTTCTGTGGAAATATCTTTCTTTGTTTCAATGTATACTCCTTCGTTTTGCTTAAATGTGTACATCATATGGCAACTGGCCAATTCCACTACTATATCTGTTCTCTGTGGAGAGGGGATGGAGTCCTTTTTCGGTAGCATAAGAGGGGTGTGGGCATGCTAATGGCTCTGCATCAGCTCCTAGGAGGGACCTGTTAGCCATAGGGGATTGATGCCTACTACTGAAACTGATCTTGCTCTTTCTCTTTCCTACGTGAGTAAGACATCCTTCCAACCAGTGTGTAACTACATTGTTTTCCTTGGCGACTCCAATACCAAGATGCAATGGGCAGAGGTGCTTGAACTTCTACTCCTGATAGTAGGGCAATGGGTATTACTTGCTCAACACTAAACACTAGAGAAATGAACATGAAAACCACAATGCGATATCAACTCACACTCATTAGGATGCCTACTATCAAAAACCAGAATATAACTAGTGTTAGTAAGGATGGGGAGCAATTGGAAGCCTTTTGCACTATCAATAGGACTATAAAATGGTATGATCTCTTTTGAAAAAAACTATGGCTGTTCCTCAAAAAATTAAAAATAGGATAATTCTATGATCCAACATTCCTGCTTCTGGGTATATTTACAAATGTGTTGAAAGAAGGGTCTCAAACATAATATCCATACCGTTGCTCATAGCAGCACTATTCACAATAGTCAAGAGGTGAAAGTGACACAAAAGCCCAAATGAGGATGAATAAACAAATTGTGGTATATACATACAATGGAATACTACTCAGCCTGAAAAAGAAAGAAAATTTTATCACATGCTACCACATGGATAAACTTTGGAGGACATTATGCTAGGTGAAACCAGCCAGTCACAAAATGACAAATAGGGTAGGGTTCCACATATATGAGGGATCTAGAGTAGTCGTATTCATAGACACAAAAAGAGGAATGACACTTACCACTTACTGGGGGAAAGAGGGAGAGGGGAGTTGTTTAGTGGGTCTAGAGTTTATGCAAGATGAAAAATTCTGGGCATCTATTTCACAACAATGTGATTATACTTAACATTACTGAATTACACACTTAAAAATGGTTAGGGTGGTAGATTTTATGTTATGTGCTTTTATCCACAATAAAAGAAGACATTTCCTGAGCCTCAGCCTCAGCCTCAGCCTCAGAAATTCTGATTCAGAATCAGATGTCTTGTGGTATCTGAGAATTAGTATTTCTAGAGCTACCCAGGTGCTTCTGGTCCTCAGGCCACACTTTAAGTACCATTAATTTACATCACATTTCATCATTAGAAAATACCAACCACCTACAATGTGGTTCTAGCTCGAAATATTAGGAAAGCTTGGGTAATGGTTTGTGCCCAAACCCACCCTAGTCTGTGATATGCATGGACTGAGACCCAGGAGCTTGGAATCCAGGGGACCTGGCTCCTCTTCTGCCCCAAACACACAATCTGTGTGATGTTGGACAACTCACCTCTCTAAGCTTCAGGTCACTGCATTTATAATTGGGAATAAAACTGCTGATTTAATAGGGATGTGATGAGGGTTATATGAGGGGACAAGTGAAGGCTCTTATAAAGAAACAGATTTGATAACTGTGTCATAGACGCTTGATTTATATAATGTTAGAAACTCAATGGCAGCAAACCTTCCCTGATCCCCCCACCACCCAGCCTTCTGTGTCTTTTGCACTCATCGAATGTGTTGTCTTGGTTCCAATACTGACACTAACTTCTAGAAGGTCGGGCTTAGTTTGTTAGCTTACTTCTCCTCCATCCAGGGTCTTGTATAGTGCTTGGGACATAGCAGATGATAAATAAATATATATTAACTGGATAAAATACTTAGAGAAGCTGTATTAGTAGTTCTCAACCAGGGTATCACATGAGAACTACGTGGGAATTAAATAAAAATACCACTGCCTGGGGTACCCTCCAGAAATTCTAATGTAATTAAGCTAGGGCAGTGTCTCCCTACCTTGGTTGCAAATTAGAATTACCCCCAGGAAATTAAAAAATCCAATACTCAGGCCACACCTCTACCAACTATATCAAAATCTCTGGGCATGGGGCCGAAGTATCAGTATCTTTAAAAAGAACCTTCAGATGAAACTATTGTGTAGTAGGGTCTGGGCATTGCTTGGCCAGATGGAGAGACAATTTATGTACCCAAGGGAGTGGATTCCTAACCTATTCTTAGATAGAGACAAATGAAAAATTAAGAGGGGAGCGAGTCACTATTTTTCATGTGCCTAATAAAATCTTATTGTCTGCCCTTTCCAACTTTGTTCATTTAATTTACTTTCTGAGTGTTTAAAGTTGCTCTCCTTCAGATTCACTTCTCTCTCTTTTTGGCTATTTGTGATTGCTATTGGGTGACTGTGCTGGTTTGGATAGTGTCTCCCAAGACTACATGTATACCTGGAACCTGGGAATGTGACCTTAATTGGAAACAGAAACTTGCAGCTGTAATAAAGTTAAGATGAGGTCATATTAGATGAGGAGGATTCCAGTCCAATGATTGGTGTCCCCCCTTAGAAGAGGGAAATTTGGACATAAACATGCAGGGGATGACTCCGTGTGATGACAGAGGCCAGGATTGGAGAGACACTCTATAAGCCAAGGTGTACGAAGGTTGACTGCAGCCACCAAGAGCTAGATGACAAGCCTCCATTGGTTGTTTGGCCAAAACCAATTTAACAGGGAGGTTGGGGAAGAAGGTGGATAGATGATGGCCAGTGAGATATGTTGGCATTGCTGTGGTTATGGGTTCCTGTATAGAGCCAGTGCTGAAATGTGGTTTTCTAAGGTAGGAGAGAGACTTCCAACACTGAGCAGTTTTAGGAGATGCAGATATGCCATCCTTCAGTACATCTTACCTACCTGAAAGCCTCCCATCTCTTGTTATCAAGGGGAAATCATTCCTTAAGGGAAACACACACACACACACACACACACACACACACACACACACACACACACTGGCTCATCCACTTCATATTCAGAAAATTCTCAGAGAGAAAATATGGAGTACTAAGTTGGATACAAGCTAATATAAAACCTGTATTGTCTTTTTTTTTTAAGATTTTATTTATTTATTTGAGAGAGAGAGAGTATGAGAGGGGGGAGGGTCAGAGGGAGAAGCAGACTCCCCGCCAAGCAGGGAGCCCGATCCCGGGACACGATCCCGGGACTCCAGGATCATGGCCTGAGCCGAAGGCAGTCGCTTAACCAACTGAGCCACTCAGGCACCCTGTATTGTCTTTTTAAATTTATTTTATTTTATACTGTGTTTTTCTTTTTCTTTTTATTATTTATTTATTTTCCTACATCTTTCCATGCTGCCATAATGGCCACATGAATATCTTTTAGATTTTTTTATGTTCAGTTGCCTGTGCAGGATGTGACTATGACAGATGGCTGACCGGGAATGGAGGTGTTAGCTTCTGGAATTTTCTTTTTGTTAAGAACATAGAAGGGATGTACACATGGAAAGGACAGAGGCACCCTGTTCACTTAATGGCTTGGACCACATTTGAAATCACAAATTTTACTCTTCTCTCATCAAGTGAAAAAAATCATGAGCTTCAGACACAGAAAGGGCTGGGGGACCTCCAGACCCTGGGTTTCTCACTTACAGGCTCTGCCACTTCATGCTTGGTGACCCTGGAAAGTTGCTCAGCTTCCCTGGGCCTCAGTTTCCTCATCTAGAACACAAGGATGATAACACCTACCAGACAGGGTTGTTGAGGGGATTAGATAAGAGAAGGGGGCAAAGCCACTGGCATGTACTAGGTTATCAATAATTATTGTTCTTCTTTGCTTATTGTGTTAGGGGAAAAAACCCTCACACTTTTAAAGTTTACATAGGGAAATTTTCAACTCCCTCCACAATGGTCATGTGCTGTGGACTTTTGTCACTTGTGTTGAACACCTTCTGTGCAAGCAGTGAGGCACTAGGTGCTCTAGATTTATTGACCAATGTGAATCTTACAGCAGCCCTTCAAGGTCGGTGTCACTGTCCCCATTGTTGAGATGAGCTCACGGGAGTTCAGAAGAGTTAAATAATTGGCACAGAGATGTTGTGTGAGAAGCAGCAGAGGCAAACCTCTAGCCCAAGTCTAGGAAACTCCGCCATGTTGGAAACAAACCTCCTCCCAGTTCTGCCAGTGGCCAAACACCATGAGTGAACTAGAAAGACCTCCACCTCATGGGCTGGAAAGGACCTTAAAAAGTCTTCAAATCTAGTTTGGTCAGTTCTTCAATGTTTATGTCACCCCAGCTAGACCAGGGTTATTATTTAATGACCCCTGGAAGTGTTCAACAGTGTTTTTCTGTCTCGGTACTACATGGAACTGAGATGCATGAATGCAAATGCGGGACCACAGGGATGGACCACAATCTGTGTGGACTTTAAGGAATATGTCCTTCCGGTGTTGTGGCTAGGAGAAGCAGAGGATGTTGGTTCAGCTCTTTTGGGAATGGGAGTGAGGTTCAAAGGTCAGGTCCTAGGCCTTGTCTGACAATGACACTGCAACCCTCAATGTTTCTGAACATGCCAAATACGAACCAGTCATTGGAATAAAAGCGCTATAAAGAGAGTGATCTGAGTCACCGGGCTTGATTTTTCATTTCAATTATGGTAGGTTCAAAAGTCACCTCCACAGAGAGGCCTCTTCTGCTGTCTCATTTAAGACTAGTTACAGTCCATCACTTTTACCCTGGTCTTCTCCTTTACTCTTCCTATTACTTGTATATTTGTGAGTTTATTATCACTTTACCCACTGGTAGGTAGTTCCATGGGCAAAGCATCCATCTCCTTTGAGCTACTCTATCTCCACGACCTGGAGCATGGTCTGGCAGAGTCAGGGCTCAATAAATTATATGTTGAATGAATGAGTGAATGAATGAATGAATGCCAACTCCATGGAATAGGTTAGCACAGTGCCTGGCACATGGCAAGAGAGAGATAAATGTCAGTGTTGATGTTGATGATGACATCAGATATCACCCTGAGGCTGTCACACTTTGGATAGGCCCCTGACAATCCTCAGTGTAGGTAGTGGATATTGGACCACTCTTCCACCCCACATTCTTCCTTGATGCTGGGAGAGACTCTAAAAAATAGAGTCTGCCCCTGACTTTTTGTTCCTTGTAGAACTGTGACAAGGCATTTGGTGTCACATTGCCTTTTCTCTCCAACTCTTGAATCAGAACACTTTCAGATCTTTCTCACCAACATGTAAATGACCAAAAGCAGTGTCATCCCTGCATCCCACCATATTCTAGCCATGGCCCCTCCCATCTTCTAGGATTTTCTCTTCTCTTTGCTTTCCCACATGCTGTCATCTGCCTAAAGTGTCTCTACGCTGCTGCATTTCCTACCTATGGATACTGTTTCCAAATTCCAGCTTCCATACCACTTCTATGAAAGCTCAACTGACATTTTTCTGCTGTTTCCACCTCCTCTCTCTGTTTTCAATGCCACTTTCCCACCTTCTGTTGGAATTTTCGTACAGGTCACTGTATTTCCCCAGGCTCCTCTCCCCCAGGCCAGATAAGCTCCTCAAGGTCAGGAGCCCCACATATGGTGGGGATAATGGATTCTGACTTGAGTCAGTGGAGGGCATTCCTCCAGCCTGTGGACTTGGCTTACAGACCCCCTGGGTTCTGATCCTGCCTCTCCTACCATTTGTGAGACCCTGACAATTGTCTTAATCACCCCATGCCCCATGTGTCCGCCTGAAATCAGGGATGCCAATTACTATAGTTTACAAATACTCAAATATCTCAGACCAATGGATGAAAGTATACCAATAGGAATTCTGAAATGGGACACCTTTGGGGATAACTTAGGTTGGACAGGCAACAGAATATAGTTTCTTAGATATTTTTTCATTGCTATATTGAGGACTATTTATGAATCCATTTGGAACCAGACACAGAGAAACCAAACAATTGAACACGTTTCTGAAAAATGCCCAAAACTTTATTATCTTTGCTACTTTGACAGAAATAACATCACCCTGAAATCATCATTTGGCTCATTCACTTCAAAGACAGGTCCTCACTGGGCATATACACATAGCTTTGTAGGCCATGGAATTATATATACCCTGTGGTAAACAGCCTCTGAAACTCACATCACAAGTGAATATAAAGGAAATTTTAAAACACACATACACACAAAAATCTAAATATTCCACTGTACTCTCATAGCACAAAACTTCATTATTTTATGGAGAACTTGGAGAGCTTTGCAACATACAGAGGGACTAGTGACATGACATTTCTTAACTGACTCCATCTGCTTTTGACTCATGACAATTATTTGTAATGCAATGACTAAGATTTTGCCAAAGGTGCTCTTACTCCTCACAGTAATTCGGGGCCGTATGCTGGACAGTGACCAGATACATCTGCTGGGCTATCCTGCTGTGCTGTCTTCTAATTGTACCCTAGTATGTCTGCTGGAATGTATCCGGGTCCATCTGCTGGAATGTATCCAGGTCCGTCTGCTGGAATGTATCCAGGTCTGTCTGCTGGAATGTATCCAGGTCTGGCTGCTGGAATGCACCCAGGTCTGGCTGCTCAAATGTATCCAGGTCTGGCGGCTGGAATGCACCCAGGTCTGGCTGCTCAAATGTATCCAGGTCTGGCTGCTGGAATGTACCCAGGGCAGGCATCTCAAATGTATCCAGGTCCATCTGCGGGAATGTATCCAGGCCCGCCTGCTGGAATGTATCCAGGTCTGGCTGCTCAAATGTATCCAGGTCCATCTGCAAGACTGTCTTCTGGTCTATATTCTTGTAGGTATCCTGAATTGTCTTCTGCTTAATTTTGATGCTAGAGTCATCCTTATGATTAGTTGTGGTGGTGGTCGTGGTTTCTATCTTTACTGGAATGGTGGTGGTAACCTCTTTGGTGTAGAAGGATTCTGTGGGGGTCGTCTGTTCTGGGGTGGTCTCTGTGGTTGTTGTCTGCTGTGTAGTGGTGGTCTCTTCCACAACCAACCGCTCTGTGGGGGTGGTCTGTTCTGGGGTGGTCTCCGTGGTTGTGGTCTGCTCTGTTGTGGTGGTCTCTTCCACAATCAAACGTTCTGTGGGGGTGGTCTGTTCCGGGGTGGTCTCTGTGGTCGTGGTCCTCTCTGTCGTGGTGGTCTCTTTCACAACCAACCTCTGTGTGGGGGTGGTTTGTTCCAGGGTGGTCTCTGTGGTTGTGGTTGGCTGTGTAGTGATGGCCCCTTTCATAACCAACTGCTGTGTGGGGGTGGTCTGTTCTAGGGTGGTCTCTCTAATCGTGGCCTGCTGTGTAGTGGTGCTCTTTTCCACAACCAAATGCTCAGTGGTGGTCTCTTCATTCAAAATGGGCACTGTGGGAGTGGTCTCTGGGAGTTGGATCTCCTTGGTAGGGAGAGGAGGTATGGTTTGGCTCTGTTGCGTGGGATAGTAGTGTTTGACATCCTTGGAACTTTTATCCGAGGCCCCTCTGACAAAGATACGACACCAGGGGTTGAATTCAATATTAGCATAGCTGGGATCGTGGATCAGAGAGGAGTACACCAGCTTCAAATTGGATTCTGGAAACCTCCAACCGCACACCCTGGTCCTCAGGACCATCTTGGTGTCCTCACAGATGTTGTTTTGCCAGTGCAAGTTCTGGGCAATTTGTCTCCAGTAGATTATATCACTTCGAAAACATGATATACAGGACTTTGGATTGCCAGCAAAGATACAGGAAAACTTGTGGTCAAATCGGGTGCACTCCACCATCAGGGTGGTGCCCTCCTTATGATCAGTCACAGTCAAATAACATGTGGCCCGGTCTCGGGTAACAATTACGCCACTGACCACATGCTTTTCTTGCTGCCTTCTCTGCACAGTTTGGGGCTTGCCCAGAGGGATCCACTGATCCTTGGTTGCAGTGCTGCTTTGCCATTTCCCAAATTCCTTTTGGCCCTCCCCCAAGAGCACCTGAGCAGCCAGGAAGAGGAAGGAAAGCAGGGTGAGGCTATGGATCCTCATGGCTTCAGCTTGGTGGGGACCTGTTTGACAAAAGCAGTTAAGTCAGTGCCTGGCTGTAGTTCAGTAATGCAGGGCTGCAGGATGGCCCTCCCTCAACCCTGCCTGATTAGGAGTGAGATCAAGAATCCTGGCTCCTGGAATTACTAGACCAGCAGCCCATCTATTCACATTTCTGCTTTACTTGGGTCCTGAATGTCAAAAACCTCCTACCCTTCCTTCATTCCTTCACCACTCTCCGAGCCAAATAAACTCTCATCCCTCATTCACTACTCCTTTACTCCTGCATTTGCTCACTCACTTCTTCATTTACTCATTCATTTAAGAAGCATCTACTGTATGCCATGCACTAAGTCAGATATTGAATTAACCAAGTTGAATAGGAAATTTTGTATCTTAAACTCTTAGAGATAACTCTTTGGGAAATTTGAACAACATTAACTGGAAGTCTGTCCCAGTTCTGTCTGTGACATGATATTGGGCAAGTCACTCTCCCTCTCTGGGTCTCAGTTATATCAACTGGATATTGAAGTGTTGGTTGCAATGACTGAAACTCCCTTATAGCTTAATATAGGCTTACATGGTGTCACTAGACCATGTCATGATAGTGGACATGGCAAGTGACATTAAAGGTGACACTGACCCAGGGTTCAAAGTGGGTGGAGTTTGGGTGCTCTGAGATGGGTGGGTTTGTAAGGTTGGGTGCTTGGGGTGCAGTAAGAACTTAAGGAAAGGCATGAAGGAGCAGAGATCATTTAATTTGACTGGGCAAAGTGAACCAGGGTGGATAGGGATGAATTTCTACCAGAGCATTTAGACTAGGAAATTGAGGGGAAGGATGATGACTAATTGATTTCTGGAGCCCTGTTGTGGCACAGTGCTGGACATGTACCAAAGCCCTCAACCACTGCTTTTAAAAATAAATGATTGACTAGAAAGGATGACCTGAAGAACTTATACAACTCAACACCCCCCCCACCCAGATAATCTATTTTAAAAAATGGGCAAGGGACCCAAATAATCCATTTTTCCAAAGAAGACATACAAATGACTAACAGACAATGAAAAGATGTTCAACATCACTCATCATCAGGGAAGTGCAAATCAAAACCATGATGAGATATCACCTGTTAGAATGTCTAGAATCAAAAAGACAATAAAGAAGAAATACTGGCAAGAAAGTAGAGAAAAATAAACCTTCGTGCTCTGTTGGTGGGAATGCAAATTGGTGTAGCCACTATGAAAAACAGTACAGAGGTTCCTAAAAAATTAAAAATAGATTAATAATATTAATAGTATATAACAACATTAATATAGATAATATTAATGTTAATATTACCATATGATCCAGTAATTGCATTACTGGGCATTTACCCCCCCTCAATGAAAAAACTAATTTGAAAACATATATATACCCCTATGTTTGTTGCAGCTTTATTTGCAATAGCTAAGGTATGGAAGCAACCCAAGTGTCCATCCATCGATAAATGGATAAAAAAAATACAGTGTGTATACACACACACACACACACACACACACACACACACAAACACACAATGGAATATTACACAGTCATAAAAAGGAATGAGATCTTGCCATTTGCAACAACATGGATTGATTTAGAGGGTATAATGCTAAGTGAAATAATCTGACCAAAAGAGAAATACCAGAACTTCACTCCTATGTGAAATTTAAGAAACAAAACAAATGAACAAACAAAGGAAAAAAGAGACAAACTGATGTTGCCGTATGGGAGGTGGATAGGGGAATAGGTGAAATATAAAATTAAAAAAATTTTTAAAAATTTAAGAAAAGAAAAAATGATGATCTTAAATAGTACACTAAATTACATAGATTTTATCAGGTAGCCAGTAAAAAACAAAACAAATAAAACCAAACAAAAAGACAAAAAAAAAAACCAAACCACACTTGAAAGGTGAAAAGAAATAGCATTTGTATTTTGACACCTACTGTGTGCTATGCCCTCTACCAGCATTTGATTCTCATCTTGTTTAATCCACTCAAGAGCTATGCCTCGTAGATAATAAAAAATTATCCCCATGTATAACAGATATGACAGTTAAGGCTCATACTAGTAAACAAATTATGCAAGTAGGCAAGTGACAAAGATGGGACAGGCAGCCAGACCCTATCATTTTGGTCCTGAATACCATCCCTTATTGATTGATGGTTGCCCTAAACTTATTTTTTTAATGTATTTTTTTAAAGATTTTATTTATTTATTCATGAGAGACAGAGAGAGAGGCAGAGGCAGAGGGAGAAGCAGGGTCCCTGCAGAGCAGGGAGCCTGTTGTGGGACTCGATCCCAGGACCCTGGGATCATGACCTGAGCCGAAGGCAGACGCTTAACCGACTGAGCCACCCAGGTGCCCCACCTTAAACTTATTTTATTTTTCAGATAATATTGTTAACAAATAAGAAAACTATGAACTAATCAGGATTTGCTTTGGTTTAGTTGATGATGATTCGTATTATTATGAATCCACTTAAAAATACATTAAAATCCATTTATAGTGCTCTACCATAAAAATAAATTCAGAATTTTGTTTGCACAAGGGGCTTCTGGCTGTTCCTTAGGATTGAGAAAGGGAGACAGTGTCAGGCATGTAAGCTCCTGAATGAAGGTGGATGGAGAACTAAGTACACTAGATGAATACCCCCTAATTCATCAGGGCATTGGGACTCAGTCCTTAAGTGTCCTTGACAGCATCCAGACCCAGGATCCTGAGGTCTTGAGGAGCTAGGAGTGGGGGAAGGTAATGAAACTCTTAAAAGAGCCAGGCTCTTACCTTATTCGGAGTATGCAGATCTGGTGTAATCCCAGATGTGAGTGAGTTTGTAGGCTTATAGCTGTCTCATCTGCTGTGCCAGGCAGGGAAGGCCCTTTTTATAGAAGCCCAGGCAGATGGATTTTACAATACCCATATCTATCTATCTTTACGATACTCCTCCCAGCCACATCCCTTGGGAGGGAGCCAGTTCCTGCAGGGAAAGTGGTTGGTGTAATCCTGTGTGTGTGTGTGTGTGTAGGGGGAGGGGTAACATGCAGGACATTAGACCTGCTTTCTTCAAACCGTTCCCTTTCCCCCAACAGCCAGGGTAGGAGGACAGCTCACCTTGCAAAGACCCTCCTCGATGGGATGAAGACCCCAGCAGCAATACCTGTGGGAGAGTTATAAACAATAACGAAACTATCTTAGCTGCCATGCCCATTTTACTTAAAGCTCTCCCTGAATTGATGATAAATGACATCTGACCTTCTGCTTTGACATAGCACCAGGGAGAATTGTGTGGATCCTGGTGAACTAGAATGTCTGCCTCTCTACATGTCAACTCTCAGTTCCATTGGCTGAGCACACTTTGGAGTGTGGGGCTCAGCATTGTGAGACTTTCTGAATTTCTAAGATGCCTGAAATCCAAATGTGTTGATATGAAATTGGATTGTCATTTAACTCATATTTTCCCAACATAGTAATATGTTCCAATGATATACAGGCCAAAAATCATAACTGTGGTTGTATTTCATTCAAGATTCACTTGTTTGAGGGGCACCTGGGTGGCTCAGTCTTTAAACGTCTGCCTTTGGCTCAGGTCATGATCCCAGGGTCCTGGGATCGAGCCCCACGTCGGGCTCACTGCTCAGCGGGAAGCCTGCTTCTCCCTCTCCCACTCCCCCTGCTTGTGTTCCCTCTTGCTGTCTCTGTTAAAAAAAAAAAATTCACTTGTTTGAGAATTCCAAGGTCACAGAGTTATGGATATTGACTGGTTCACTCATTTCTTCAGAGTCTCTTCATGAATTCCATTGGAGGTGGCTATTTCTCCAAACTCCAAGCCTTTTGTAAAATTGTTCACTTAGGGACCATCTCCATTATCCTGGCCACCACTGTTTAAAACCCTGACCTCCATAAACAGGTGGATTTGCAGGGTTATTTGGACAAAGGCAAAATAAAGCCGTTTTGTTCCAAAGGAAAATATAGTTCAAGATGACAGCCTAAAAAGTGCGAAATTCATATGGATCATAGGGGGCAACTAGATTCTTTCTGGAGGAAGACTATAAGTCAGAACACAAAGCAAATTGAGAAGGAAACACATGGACTCCAGGATCTTTTCTGAGAATTGTCTCTGAGCTTTGGCAGGGAACATGGACCTTCTCCCATTGGCTTCTCATGGACCTTCCTTCAGCCTTCCTATGATCCTATCCCCGATTCTGCCTTGGTCTTTGTATTCCAAACAATTGGTACAATATGAGACCAGGCTGTGTAACTTGCCCTATTGGCTCAGCCTGTCTGTACACACACACACACACACACACACACACACACACACACACACACACGCATGCGCGCGCATGCACACACCGTCTGATCAATCAGACCACACCAAACCACTGGGCCAATATTTCCCGAATACTTGGTGCACTTGCTCGCTCCCTTCCTACATTTGATCCTGCTGTTCCCCTTATTTGGAATGCCCTTCCAGTCCTAGTGTGCCAGGCACACACGTGCTCATCCTTTAAGATGCCGCTCATATGTCATCTCCTCCCTATTGGTTTCATTGGTCCTCTCATCATTGTCTATGCTCCCCACCCTTTCGTGGGTGTTCATGGAGAGAAATAAACCATCATTTCCAGTTAGTGTATATGTGTGCCAGCATTGTGCTGAGGCAGTGTTACTCTTTCACATCTCGATATACTGAGAAAATGATGTACTTATACTACAGTGCCCTGGGGAAACTGGAGAGGTTTGGAGCCCCAGCAAGGCTGTCCACAGCAGGTTCCCACTGCCTCCCCATGCTTCCAGGACCAATGGGAAAGCAGCCATCAGCAGACTGACTCTGTAAAGATTCATCTCCCTTTTTTCTGCAAGAACCCCTGGAGAAATGTGAGGCCACCCTAGATTCTCATGGTACAAATATGAACATGAGGCTTAGGTGGGCTAAGTCCCTCAGCAAACACCCTGAGCTCTGGATGGCAGAGGCTGAACTGGTGGTGGGTCTGTTGTTGGTTAACCTCCCAGCAGAGTATTCTGGATGTTGCCTTATGGTTCTGAGACCTGAATCTGTCTCAATTCTACATTGTGAGGAGAAGACCCAGCCCTGCTATTCTATGTACCTCCATGTCCCCATTATCCACAGCAGTTCCTGGCATAGTGTAGGCATTTTTATCCGAGTTGTTGAAAAATTCAACTTCAACTAGCTTAAAAGACAAAAGCTCTTAGTGGCTCATTTGACTGGGCAGTAGAAGGAGTAAAGTTGGTTCACATACACATAGATTCAAAGGTTTAGAAGTCTCTTCTCTGTCTCTATTGCCCTTGGAATCTCTGACTCTGTCTCTCTCACATTCTCTCTTTCTCTCTCTGTCTTCTGTGAACTCTCTGCTGTTTAGTTTCATTCTCAGGAAGGGTCCTTCCATCTGTCATAGAAGAGAACATGACCTTTCATCCCTAGCACCGTATGAGTGCCCAGGAGAACTCTGACAGCCCCTCCCTGGTACGTTCACTGAGTCTGCTGCAGGGAGCAGAGATGAGAGGTGGACAGCCCACCAGAAGCACAGGGAGTGGAGGATGGGAGGTTCTCAAGAAGAAAGAGGGCTTCTGTCACCCATGGAAGGAGGAAAAGGGGACAAAAACAACCCCCCGACATTTCAACAGGTTCTCATTTAATGGGAACAAATGCAGATAATAAGTTATACTGGAATTTCACAGCTGTTGACTAGCCTATTGAGAAAGACTCCCTTCAGGCTAGGTAGGACTTAGCTCATTAGGGAAGCCATATCAGATTCATGCGACAGAACTGTTCCTAATCTGTTTGAGGATCAATAAGTAAACTAGTTGCCTAAGGAGAAGGTTTGTGACAGGAGAGGGTGGGAGATACGATCTCAAAGTCAAAGAGAGGTCTTGAATGCAAAGCTGAGAGTTTTATTCCACAGGCTGAGGATGACCATGAGTATGCAGCCCAGGAGCCATCACTTTCCCTCCCTGTGTCCTTGGCAGACATTACCAGTAGTCTGTGCAGAGTACTCCTGCTGAGCCTGGAGGCAGCCTCAGAGGTCATTTCAACCCAGTCCTCCAGAAAGCCACCTGTCATCTACCATTGTTGGCATGAAGGACAAAACCTTTACCTGCCATTCCTGCCAGGGGCATTTGAATGTTTCCAGTATTTTTACACAGAAGAGTGAGCAAACTCACATCTTAGGGAATCCACAAGCCTTACACAAGAAAGTGAGCCTGTATCAGGAGTGGGACTTACATTGAAGATTTCCGTTTCCTTCACATTTTGCTTCAGACTGTATAGCCCTTGAGAAAAAGAAAAGTAACATGTGTAGCCCAGGGTCATGTGTCTTTTGCGGATCTGAAAAAGGATGTGTCTTTGGCCAACTAACCCCCCAGTGGAGATGGGAAATAGAAGCCAGGGTACAGAGAGGAAACCAGGCAAAAAGTGCTAAGAACCAGAAATCTGAACACTGTCTCGACGTCATCAAGACTGTCTCTTTTGGGGACTTGAAGGTTAGAAATAGTCCACTAACAAATTTTTCTCATCATTTCATCAAACTGGTGAGATGCTGTCCACATTTTACATTTGAGGAAAGAGAATTAAACATATTAAGTGTTTTTCCCTCAAGATATCTACATGATGGTGGTAATAGTGGTGATGGTGGTCGTGGTGATGATGGTGATGGTGATGATGGTGGTGGTGGTGGTGGTGATGATGATGGTATTGATGATGATTATTTTGGTGGTGGTGGTGATGATACTTACATTAATTCACAAGTACTCTCACAATGCTTCTATTATTTCAAGCACCATTCTAAAAAGTTATCTTACTTTATTTGTACAACAACCCTATTATTACTTCCATTTTACAAATGTAGGAACTAACCTACACCAAAGGTCAGAATTAGACAAGTTACTTCAACCTGGAAAGTAGTTATCTCAGCTGCATGTGAGGGAGAATTATGCCTACTTCATAGGGTTGTTTACGCTCAAATGTGACACATACAGAAAGTGCCTTGCCCAGTGATTGACACACAATTATAAATCTCATGTATGAAAGACACTTCTAGTATTTGAAAAATGAAGTAACATACTTATGTATTTAAGAACTCTCCCCATTTTCCTCTTATTCTGTTAAAGTAAAAAAAATAAAAGTTTTAGATTTATAGAAAAAAATAAAACCCCTGCCCCATATCTCACCCAGGTTGGCCTATCATTAATCTCTTGCATTACTATGCTATATATATAAAAAGTATTGGACCAATATTGATACATCATTATTGAAGTCCATATGTTATTCAAACTCTTTAGATTCACCCAATGTTCTTTTTGAAGTTGTTAATAGGCTATTTTTTAAGGACAGTTTTAGGTTCACAGCAGAATGGGTGGAAAGTACGTAGAGGTCCCATCTTCACACATAAACAGCCACCCCCACCTGTCACCATCCAGCATTGAAGTGTACATTTGTTGCAATGTATGAACCTACACTGACATATTGTGGTGACCCACAGTCCATAGTTTCCAGTGTGGTTCACTCCTGCTGTTCTACATGCTGTGGATTTTGACATCTATAATGACATGTATCCACTAATATGGTCTCAAAACAGTTTCACTGCCCTGAAAATTTGTTGTATGCCCACCTCTTCATCTCTTCTTCCATAACCCCTGCTAATCACTGGTCTTTTTCCTGACTCCATAGGCTTGCCTTTTCCGGATTGTCATATGGTTGGAACCATACAGAATTTAGTATTTTCAGATCGGCTTATTTCACTAGCTTTATTATTTTAAGGTTCTTCTGTGTCTTTTCATGGCTTGAAAGCTCATTTCTTTTTAGCACAGAGTAATATACTAATGTCTGGACATGCCACAGTTCATTTATCCATTTGCCTATTAAGGACATCTCAGTTGCTCCCGTGTTTTGGGTAAATAAATAAATAAATAAGAATAAAGCTGCTATAAACATTCATGGCTTTATTGTGCCCATGAGTTTTCAACCTCTAATGGTCTTTTCTGTCCAGGATGCCAGCCCATGTCCCACAAGGCATTTAGGAGTCTTGACTCTTAGGCTTCTTTGTGACATTTCCCAGCTGTTCCTTGTTTCTGATGACCTTGAGAGTTTTCAGGAGGACTGGGCAGGTGTTTTGAGACTGTGTCCCTTTTGGAGTTTGCCTGGTGTTTTTCTCATGATCAGATTGGTGTTATGTCATTCTTCTCTTCATGAAAGATTTAAATGATGGATGTCAGGTTTCCTTGGAGGTTCCATGACGTCTGAATGCAATTGGTGACCACCTACAGGTTAAGGCTGGTGGTTGAATACAAGTCTCATGCCGTCTGGTCACTGGCAGGTGATTTCAAGTTCAAAAGCTGATTTTACTCTCATGTGTTTGTTACTGCAATATCATTCCTTGACTTAGGAAGCTGGCACTTGTTTGTGCAGACACTAGAGATTCCTCAGTGGGTGTAATTTGGTTGCGAGGTGAGCTTTAACTGCAATAATACCAGGCCAAGCTTGGTCAAAAACCAGTCCCTCCTTCAAAAGTGGCCACGTGAACAGACTTAGAAAATGCTGAGTCATTGCATCAAAGTGATATTAATTTGTAGGGCCAGGTCATGTGCATTAAAAACTTACTGTCAGAAAATAAGGAAATTGTCTGAAAAACTTTAAAATCCAACCAGTCTGGAAAAAAGTATTCATCTTAGCTCCACTGAATGGTATTTGCATTCCAAATTTAAAAGGCTCATTAGTCATGAGATTTCAGAATTCCTGTTTAGCAAATCAATTAATACATGGTGCTAAAGTTTTCCTTTAGAAAAATAAGAGACAGTTAAAATTTGATAGTAGAGTATTTGGTATGAATGAAAATTGAAAGCCTATAAAGTTTATTTACCTTAATAAGGCATCCAGATTTACACACCACAATTTTGAATCCATTTTGTAAGAAGTTATGTGCAATGCTTGGCTTTTATTCTAAATCCATTTAAAAAGAAATGCACATTTTTTGCAACAGTTTAAACCATATGAAATTGCTGTTTGTAGTAGGTCAAAAGTGGTAGAATATCAGCAATTTTGAAGATTTATTTATCTGAAAGAGAGAGAATGAGAGAGACAGAGAGCACATGAGAGTGAGGAGGGCCAGAGGGAGAAGCAGACTCCCTGCTGAGCAGGGAGCCCGATGCGGGACTCGATCCCGAGACTCCAGGATCATGACCTGAGCCGAAGGCAGCCGCTCAACCAACTGAGCCACCCAGGCGCCCTTTTTTTTTTTTAAAGATTTATTTATTTATTTATTTATTTATTTGAAAGAGAGAGAATGAGAGAGACAGAGAGCACATGAGAGTGAGGAGGGTCAGAGGGAGAAGCAGACTCCCTGCTGAGCAGGGAGCCCGGAATATCAGCAATTTTGAATGGATCAAACTAATAATAAGGGTTTTCTTTTTTCTTCAAGTAATAGGGCTGTTTCAAAGTCTTATATGTTATTACAAATTTTTTAGCATTTTATTTTTTTTATTGTTTCCTGACTTGATTTTTATTTATTTCTTTTTTATGTTTAGTTAGCCAACATGTTGTACATCATTAGTTTTTTAAATTTTTTATTGTTATGTTAATCACCATACATTACATCATTAGTTTCTGATGTAGTGTTCCATGATTCATTGTTTGTGCATAACACCCAGTGCTCCACACAGAACGTGCCCTCTTTAATCCCCATCACCAGGCTAACCCATCCCCCCACCCCCCACATCATTAGTTTTTGATGTAGTGTTCAACGATTCATTAGTTGCGTATAACACCCAGTGCTCAGCACAACACGTGCCCTCCTTAATACCCATCACCCAGTTACCCCATCCCTCTCCCCCCTCCCTTCTGTAACCCTCAGTTTGGTTCCCGGAGTCCAGAGTCTCTCATGGTTTGTCTCCCTCTCTGATTTCTTCCCCTTCTTTTTTCCCTCCCTTCCCCTGTGGTCCTCTGAGCTATTCCTTATGTTCTACATATGAGTGAGACCATATGATAATTGTCTTTCTCTGCTTGACTTATTTCACTTAGCATAATCCCCTCCAGTTCCATCCATGTCGATGCAAATGGTGGGTATTCTTTCTGATGGCTGAGTAGTATTCCATTGTATATATGAACCACATCTTCTTTATCCATTCGTCTGTTGAAGGGCATCTCGGGTCCTTCCACAGTTTGGCTGTTGTGGACATTGCTGCTATGAACACTGGGGTGCGTGTGGCCCTTCTTTTCATGACATCTGTATCTTTGGGATAAATACCTAGTAGTGCAATTGCTGGTTTGTAGGGTAGCTCTATTTTTAACTTCCTGAGGAACCTCCATACTGTTTTCCAGAGTGGTTGTACCAGTTTGCATTCCCACCAACAGTGTAAGAGGGTTCCCCTTTCTCCACATCCTCACCAACATTTGTTTCCTGTCTTGTTAATTTTAGCCATTCTAACTGGTGTAAGGTGGTATCTCATTGTGGTTTTGATTTGTATTTCCCTGATGCCTAGTGATGTTGAACATTTTTTCATGTGTCTGTTAGCCATTTGTATGTCTTCTTTGGAGAAGTGTCTGTTCATGTATTCTGCTCATTTCTTGACTGGATTATTTGTTTTCGGGGTGTTGAGTTTGATAAGTTCTTTATACATCTTTGTTACCAGCCCTTTATCTGAAATGTCATTTGTGAATAACTTCTCCCGTTCCATGGGTTGCCTCTTAGTTTTGTTGACTGTTTCCTTTGCTGTGCAAAACCTTTTTATTTTTTAGCGTTTTATAACAAACTCTCCAGAAAGCAAGTTCATTGATCACCCCCAGGTTTTCATTTTCCATATCTTTGTTTTTAAGGAAAACATTGTAAAACAGGTGAAACATGCTTTAAAAAGACGCCTGCTTTTATTTGAATAATATTTCTGAGACACTCAGAAAAAAGCTAGTAGCCCTTTTGAATTTTCAGTGTGTCACAAAGAGAGCCAGTTGCCACCCTGGAAAGCTCACAAAGGGAGAAGGCAAGTTGATCTTTCTTAGTGTTACCCCTGTGAGCCACCAGGCACGTGGGCATATGCACTGCACTTCTGTCACAGTAAGAGGTGAAGACGTTATGACAAAAAGCACACCCAGGATAAGTGGATGGCACTCACACCCAGAGAGCAAAGCATTCTCATGTGCCATGGGCTACCGAAGGGAAGTCAGGGATGCGCAGGAGAAAAAGACACTGGTTGGCTCTAGGGAGAACAGGGTTGCCCTCTAACCAGATGTCATTCATTCTGCCACTCAGTCATTCATTCATCCTGTCATTCACTCATTCTTCCATTTATCCAGAGAGCACTCATGAAACACTTAAGGTCCCAGGCTCTCTCTGTCATTGCCCAGAATGTAGTCAAGGTGACATGGTCCTTGTCCTCAAGGAGATGCAGACAATAAAGGGAAAGACAAGGATCTCAATCATGACAATTGAGGGGCAATTGCTGTGTAGGAGGGAACCTGGGGTGATCTGGGTGGGGACATCTAACCTAGCCAGAGGCAGAGACAATGTCTTAGGAGCCTGCAGCTGGGTAGAGGACCCTCAACAGCTGGAGGAAAAGGAATGTCATTTATTCAGTCCTGACTCAGTTACTGCTCTATACCAGTTGCTAATACCAGTTTACGGAAGCAAGGTGAGTAGGATTTGGCCTTTGCCCCCAAGGTGGGCTGGTTTAGGCTGTGGCTCCCTATCTGAGGACGGCTGTAGGGTGACACCTGTCACTTCCAAACATTAGGCAACAGACGGTTTTCATTTTTCTACAGAATAAAGTCCGAATTTCTGGAGGCAACGTATAGAAACTTACTCTTTGGAATCCCAGCCAGATTCTGTCCAGTATCCATCACCCCCTACAGGCATGTCCTTGGGCTGCCATTACATCTTTACGTGTAACGTAACGTGCCGTTACACGTTACATGTAACATGCCGTTACATGCCGTTCATTCTCCTGCCCAAATCTCAGGCTCTTTTGAGAGACTCGAACTCTGCCAAACTGTTACTTTTGTCTTAAAATTCCATTCTACCATTGTCTACTTGGCAAATAGTCATTCTGATTTCCTGTGCCCACAAAAAACATCTATGGTTCTTTGTCTGGATTCCCCTAAATTTTTACAGACCTCACTGTTATTACAGTTGACTTGTCATTATATTTGGTTCATTTACGTTCTTGCCACTGTCAACATCCTGGGAATTGACATCTCCAGCCCAGATCTCTAGCTTGAACCTTAGAAAAAACTAGCATATAGTCCTTGGATTGAATTGGATTTTGTGTTTTTCAAGAAACTTCTGCTTTCAGTAATAGCAACTAATTAAATGTAACATGTTAAACAAAGAAAATTGAGAATTTGGGGGAATTTCTTATAAATCATGGATGCATGGATTGGGAGACCACTCCCACACAGAGTTGGGACCTGAAGCTCTGTTCTCACATTGCATCTCAGTTTTCTCTGCATGACGTGCTTTGTTTTCTCTCCCTGCTTTTATCTCCCTGTTTTTTTGACACCTTTTTTTTTAATGCGTATTTGCAGCTCTCAGCCGAGCTGCAGTGTGGAAATCTCTGGGGGAGACTTTGATAATTTGGGCTTGAGTCATGTTCCTGCCATTGGACTCCTCCACCCTGGCAAAGAGCAGGATTCTGGAGTGAACGCCCAGCACCTAAAACATGTGGTTGGATTTACAAAAGGAGCAACTGTTCTCAAAGAATGGAGAGCTGTTCCCAGCGTGGAGGGGCTCCCTTGGGTTTCATGTCTGCACTGGAAGAAAGTTATAGGTAAGGTAGACGAGGAAGTGGGCAGGAGGGCATTCTAGATTCACCTGAGGCTGCATCCAGACCAATGGCTCCCCATCTTCCCAGGCAAGAGGACTGTTTATGACGCCACAGCCTGGGCAGACCTCCCCACCACAGTACTCACACATTTACTAAAAGTGCTCGAGCAACACTATGGTGAGGGCGACGGCAGCTATGACATGGGCCATTACTGCACACAGTTTGCGTGATGAGCTCACTCAGTCCCTGCTCACCAGATAGGTGCTAGTCTTATCTACATGCAGCGAGGAGGAAATGAAAGAGCACAGACAGCTAGTGACTGGTGAAGCCAGGGCTCTAAACAGGTCATGGAGTCTCTAAAAAAGCCGGTGTACTTCCCCTAATCTGCTGTCCAAAGGTGCCACAAAGCCCCTGGAAATTTGGTAATCTATTTGCATTTGATTAACCACAGTGCTATCTACTGTCATTTGAATATGAGTTGTGCATCTATTTACAAGAGATCTTTATCACAACAGTAACAGGAGTGGCCGTAATTTTATACTGAATTAACAATGAGCAAACTGACCGAAAGTCATTTCTTTCAGGTGCACTGATCTCCAGCTCCAGGTACAGCCTGCTTTCTGCTCAGGTAGAAAAAGATGAAAAGTGACACCATAACTCCAAACCAAGCCTGATACCACCTGAGTACAGGACTCTGGGAGAATCCAGGAGGAGAAATCCTGGTGAGACTTCAGCTTGCAGCCTGAAGCTGCTCTGGGGGCTCTGGGGACAGAAAGGAAGGAAAGGAAGGAGAGGCAGAAAGGGAACGGGGATCCCTGGGAGGTGTGGGGTGGGGGTACTGGGGATGGTTGGAGAGGGGTGGGAACCATGTCTCTATACAAACTTGGTCACTATCTTTAATAGGTCTGAAGTTTTTCCAGCTGTCACTCCTAGAGCACGGACACATATGACTTCAGGACAACATTAAGATATTTTATTTCTTTATTTGAGAGAGAGCGAGAGAGAGCATGAGCATGCAAGAGTAGGGGGAGGGGCAGAGGCAGAGGGAGAAGCAGACTCCCTGCTGAGCAGGAAGCCCTGCTTGAGGCCAGGATCCCAGGGTCATGACCTGAGCTGAAGGCAGACGCTTAACCAACTGAGCCACCCAGGTGCCCCCAAAACTATAATTAAAAGACCAGTGAGAAGACCTGCCAACTGCCTCCCAGACAACAACCGACTTGAGCTCTCCAGGCAGAAAGAAGTCCTTCTGAGGGTCCCTCTGTGCTGATTATAAACTGCAATCTTTCAGGAGCTCACAGACCCAGATATATTTGCAAGTGGATGCGCAGCAAGGATTTTTCATTCTCACATTTTTCTTAGCCATTTTATTCAAAGCAGTTAGACCCCTGCCATAACATATGCACCTCCCAGGCTGGTCCTAAATCCTTCCTGCAGACGGTGGGATTGTTGTTAAAAGGTCAGTAACTGGTCTGTGCTTAATCTGTCCCATATTCATATAAACTCTGAATCAGCAGGTGTGAGAGGAGGAGTATATATTAGAGATGAGGAGGCCAATACCATCAGTTTAAAGTCATCGATTCAATTAATCTGACAAACAGATTTCCTGTATGAAACCCAGACAGATTATGTGCCACTCACAAGGTTCTAGAGCCTGTGCAGTAGCCGCGTGCATCAGCTGGGGAATGCCAGTTGCTATAACAATAACACCCAACCCCGGGGGCTTTACACACTGAAAACTCATTTCTTCCTCATGTGAATCCAAAATGGGTGTTTCCACTGTGGATTATCATGAACAAAATTCAGTTGTTGCCTCTAGAACCCCAGCCTTGTCAGACTTCCGACTGCAGCTATATTGATCACGCATTTTGGCAGGATTCTGTCTTGGGCATGGCTAGTGCCTTTTGCTCAATCTCTTTGGCACAAAGTGTCAAAGAGCGTTTGTCTGCAAGCTCACTTGGGCCTGCAAACATGTTTACCATCCTGCCCCAGGGATGCCCGAATGTTCACACTCCTGTCCCCTGAAGGGGTGACTGCACTGACAACGTCAAGCCCGTGAGCTCCCGGGAAGAGCAGGCGGCAGCAGCTTAGGAGCTGAGTCCTGAGGGGCCAGCCTCCGGTCAGTTCCCGGAAGGACTGTGGACTGAGGCTCGGAGATGGATTCCCGAGACGGGAAAGGAAAGTTACATGCCCCGCAGACCTCATTAGCCAAGTGGGAAGCACAGACTCAGTTGGGCTGTTTGGGGACAGGAGACGATATGTGCCTCATCCACGTAACTTGTTGAGCCTGGTGTACAAATTGACCAGAAAATCTGCCCAGTTTGCCTGGGGACCTGGGTAGCAGGTGTGCGGGAGGCAGCCCTATGGGGCCCCTACCCAGGGCCTGTGAACCTTAAGGACCTTGGTGGAATCCCGCGACCTGACGCAGGGGAGTGTGCTGAGTGATGCCTCTGGCAGCTGGAGGCACCTCTGCCCAGAGTCACCGCGGAGGCGGGGCTCCTCCTTCCTGCCCACGTGGCTCCCTGCTGTGCAGCACTTGACACCCTGTGGCTGACGGCTGCTGGACACCTGTGGAAAGTGAGTGGCTGAGGGATGACTGCCAGACGTCACTGTATCCAGCTGTCCCCTGCCTGCATTGGTGCCCTTGGATCCTGGGAAAGCAGATGTTTTTTACTTCTCATAAAAATGGAAATGGAATATCCCAGAACAGCAAGTCAGATCCCAGATACAGGTGCCCATCACACAAGAAGGTAGTGCCCCATCTCTAAGGACCCGTAGTAGCTCCCTTGATTACTCACACGGGAGCCTTGGGCTCCCTGGACAGGGCTCCCAGGAAGGTCTGAGGATGCCTGGCTCTGGTTTCCGGAAGGCTCATCTCGGTACGAGCTGACAGAGTCCCCTGGGTGCAGCTGCCCTGTAGTGCTAGTGACAACTCTGGTAGGAACTGATGGGCTAACTTCAAAGGCTCTTGCTTTTCTTTTTTTCTTTTTTTTAAAAAAGATTTTATTTACTTATTCATGACAGACAGAGGGAGAGAGAGAGAGAGAAGCAGAGGGAGAAGCAGGCTCCCAAGGAGCAGGGAGCCCGATGCGGGACTCGATCCCAGGACCCTGCGCTCTTGCTTTTCTTTACACAATACTCTTAAGTATCAGGCATACCTCTGTCATCTGTCCTTGGCCCCGGCTAGCAACCTGACTAGTGGTGAAAAATGACACACATGTTCAAGACACCCATGTCTGGAATTGTGAGTTCTGGAAAGCCATTGCTGCACCCTGATGAAACATTTTCTGTACCCCACGTGGATGCCCGTGGGGAGGTGCAGGCTGAGATAAGCCTGACTAACAATGGGGCTGTTCAGGCCTGTATGGTGGCCAGTGCTGTTGCCTGTGTAGACTAATCTTGCCACTAACTGCATGGGCGCTAAGGACGAGCCTCCATCTGCATGCCAAGGACACTGAAATGGCCTCTCAGGACTGTGGTACCTGTCTGCAGTTGATCTGATTTTCTTTCCTTTTCTTTTCTTTTCCTTTCCTTTCTTTTTATGTTTATTGGTCATTTGTTTATTCTTTGTAAAATTCCTCCTAATTTTCTAAGATTAAGCAAGAACCCTCATAGCGCTAAGGGCTTGCCTTGCAAATAGATTACATGTGTCCTCTGCTGCCATCTTGTGGCAACTTCTGGCTTCTTGTGGCCTCTGACAACCCCATAAGCAAAATTGCCGTCGTGTGGGAGTGGCAGGCTCTGGCCACACTGTAGTGGCCCTTGAGACCAAGCTCTGCCATAATTTGGATGTCTGGGACATTTACCGTCATATGCTGCCCAAGGGGTCTTGACAGCGGGCTAATGGACGTGACATTCAGTGGACATTATCTATTCCTTCTCATTCTCAGCTGGTGGTGTCATCAAGAAGTAGAATGGACTTTGAAAGACTTGACTGGGCAAGATGGGCAGGATTGCTGGATTGACCATGTCATCAGCCTTGCAGACTCCCCACAGAGAAGACAGTGCGAGCCCCAGGCAGCTGGTCCTCAGGACTGCAACAATGGCTGCGCGCTTCTGCATCTGCACCTCTGTGATGAGGAGCAGTGAGCGGAACACAGATCTCTGGTACCTTATCTGAGGGACAGGGTCCTTATGGATGAAATGCATGAAGAGTTGTATTAGTTGTTCTCAAACCAGGTTGTACATGAGAATTACATGGGATATATCCCAGAAAATGATTTAGTTAATCTAGGGTAGTATTCCTATTAGAATCATCTGGGGAAATTTTTTTTTATCCATCTATTTGAGAGAGAGAGTGCATGAGTGGGGAGGGGCAGAGGGAGAGGGAGAAAGAATCTGAAGCAGACTCCTCACTGAGCGCAAAGCCCGACGCGGAGACCATGACCTGAGCCGAAACCAAGAGCTGGACGCCCAACCGACTGAGCCACCCAGGCACCCCTCACCTGGGGAAATGTAAAAATCCACATGTTTGGGCCACACCCCTAGCCAACTGTATCAGAGTCTCTAAGTATCAGCCACGTGAATCCATTGCGTGGCAGGGGCTGGGCATCACTGTGTTAGATAAAGAGATAATTTAAGCTCACAAGCAGTGGAGTATTAACATGTTCTTAAATAAAGACAAATGTAAAACGAAGAGGGGGTGAGTCACTATTTTGTACATGTCTCAAAAAATTTGTCATTTTTCTGTCTCTTGTGATTTGGGTTATTTAACTTAGTTTCTGTGTGTAGAGTTGCTCTCCTTCAAATTCACTCCCTTATCTTTCTGGCTATTAGCCATTGCTGTTGTGTGACGGTGCTGCCTTGGACCGTGTCCCCTCCCTCCCCACCAAATTCGTAACCACCTAGAACCTGTGGATGTTTGGAAATAGGTTGTTTGCAAACGTGATGAAATCGAAATGGGTCATTCTTGATCAGGATGGGCCCTGATCCAATGACTCCTTAGAAGCAGAAGGAAATTTGGACCGAGGCACACAAGGGCAGACTCCGTTCTGCGAAGACAGAGGCAGAGATTGGAGTGATGTGTCCAAACAGTGTCCAAACAATGCTGTGCATTGTCGCAATCATCAGAATCGAGGAGAAAGGCATGGAACAGAGTCTTCCTTCTCTGAGGAAGGGGATTTCAGACCCCCGGCCTCCAGAACTGTGAGAGAAGACACTTCTGCGTAGAGCCACCCACTCTGCATAATTTGTTACAGTAGCTCTGAGAAAATGACACAGTGACGTAACTGGTATTTATCATATAGGAATATTTTTCAATAAGAAGATTAGAGTCAGATTTCTGAAATCATTCTTTTATTGTTCACACACACGCATATCTGCGATTTGCTGAGCGTTTTCTAACTACAAGTCTAAGTTACCAAGCAAGGAAATGGGACACAATTCATGTCTTGTTCCCAAAGCTAAACTGGAAATTCAGTGAATGTATTACATATTGAAACTTTCATCGAAGGCTCAGATGATTAAAGCAAAACTTCTAGAGATTAAAAAAAAATAGGTGTACACGCTTTTCATTCTTTGGCGTGTCAGTGCGTGTTGAATATAAAAATCACTGAACTCTGTAAACTCCAGGAGGGAAGGGTTTCTTTTCCAGTATTTGGAGGTGCTGTAGGTCAAGAACTCGTGCCGTTGGATCTGTTTAAAAACTTTGTTCATACAGTCTGAGTGGAATGATGTCTATGAAAACCAATATTACCATTTTCCATACTGCAACAGAAATAAATATACCAAAAACACCACGTTACCTCTAAGATGAAGTAGTTACATCATGGGTTACAAAGGCAATGTAATGGTCATGAAAAGTGTATGGCAATTTGTGAAGTCTACAAAGAAGGTGAAAAGGTATATTCACATTCTGGTCCCTTTAAAAGCAAGTATTGAAACAACCATTTTTAGATAAATAAACTGAACGTACAAAATGTCATTAGTTCAACAAGTATTTCCTCAGTACCTTGTATGTGCCAGCCCTCATTTTAAGAGACATCGGCACTGATTTTTATCTGGGCATATCTAATGTCGTTATGTAATGTTAAGATGTTATTACTTTTATTTTATAAACCCATCATATATTAATAATGATGACCTCCCCAGTCCCATCTGATAAATATGGTTAAAAAAAGAAAAGGCTTACTTTTTGGCGATACAGTTTCAGCAGTATAAAATACTAAAAAGGGAGATACAATTATTTTTTTTAATTACTATTACAGCTCAACAGCTGCATCCCCCACATTTTTTTTACCCTAATACAGATGCTGACAGAGTAAATTCAGGAGAGACACAGGTCGAGAGGGAAGTGAGAGAAGTAAAAATGAAGCATACAGGGTCACCACAGAGTGAAGAGAAGGCTACAGAGTCAAAATGAAAACCAGTAAAAACAGTTATAAAGTAAAGTGCCAAGTCCCCAAGACAGAGGAACTGCAAATGAGAAACAAGAAGGTCGGTTAAGGACGCCGAGCAGAGTGGGCAAGAGGGAAAACAGAGCTAAAACAAGAGGTGACCCCCTACTTTAAGAAAAGACCAAGTGCAATGTCATTAGAGCTCATCTCTCGCGACCTCTCTGAGCGGAGTCCCACTTAGAAAGTGGCCGCCCGCCCCACACTCTGCAGAAATGTGTCTACTTACTCATCATACACGTCCTCTGAGTCCATTCGACGGTAGTACTTGGCCAGCTTCACAGCGAAAATGATGGCTGGGAGTAAAAATATGGTGGCTTTCCCTATGCCAAACCAAAACAAATTCTAGGGAAGGAAAGAAAATCAGGAGGATTACATGCCTGAGGGTGGGGAATGGGAAACAGCAGTTGGTGGTGGTGGGGGGGGTCCCTTCCTTTTGCAATTTTTTTAATGAGCCCTGATGTTGTTCATGGAGACCATTTGTGAACGAGATACGAGTCAGCCGCTGTGTGAAGTGCTACATATTACTGTAAGTCCTAAAATCTTTCTGAAAACCTTGAATCGGTCCTATTATTATATTGATTTTACAAATGAGGGACAGTGGCAGCAAGTGGGGAAGTAAGGGTTTGAATCTAAGACCCCACCAGATGGCGTCCCTTTGCTGCCAAGGAGAAGAGCAGAGGGGTCCACCTGAGCCCGATCCCTTTCCCGAGTTGTCTGATGTGCTAATTCACCTTCCTGGCCTTGCTGGGCATCAGAACAGTGGGACCACAGCCTCCTCATTCCAAAACAGTATTGTGTGGAAAAGGCAGAATTACAAGGCTCTCAACAAACATTCCATAGTTAATTTAGCCAATTTGAGGGCAGATCATAGGCTGTATCCAACCCTGATTTGTCTAAAAGGCAGCTTAAAGTAGTTTCAAAAAGTAGTTGCCAACATTCATAGTCGGATTTCACATAGGAACTTGGGTTTACATCCGTTCTTGAAAAGGCTGAAGCTCAATCTCCGAACACTGAGCCCCCATCCCCACAAGGTGACACCAGCTGTAGCTGACTGGTGGTTCTTCCGTGGAGAGGGGCATCTGTCCTCGGTTTTCCCCAGGCCACACAGCTAGCTTTTGCAGGGGCAACACCCAACACTGTGTGACCTTACTCACCAATCACAACGGATGCACCTGGGAACAACCAGCCTGACCCTGTGGGCATCATACACTGGCCAGAATCTTGCACTTGGCCGACTTCATAAACACACAAAATCTGCCACTGCCTTAGGATGATGTTGTCGGTAACAGTAGGACCGCCTCCCCAGCCCACCGCGAAGCAAAGGCAGCTTGGATGTCACAATGGCCCCCCACCCCAACCCTCATGGCTCAGCCACTGAGATCCTGCTCTTCTCCTGATGGGATGTGCTATCGAATGGCAGTGGCCCCTCCTGGCCCAGAATTTCCAGTAAATTTGTTCTCCTCCCCGTCCCGCCACCACGTTCTTTTATTGGCACGTTTCTGTGCTTTCCAACTTGTTTGAGAGGCTTTAGAGCTTGATGACAACCATATCCTTTTATTGGAAGCTGCCATAATTCTTCTGGGAACAATCGAGATATAAAAGGAACATGTTAGTCAGTCTGGAGTTTGTTTTCCTGGCAAAATCAATGCCCAGAGCTCTTTCTCACTATTTAGACCGCCCGGCTATAAAGCTCCAGCCTACGATCTTCCTGACCAGCCTCCAGGCCTCCGCTCTGCTGGTCCCCAATTATTTGTGGCAAGCATCTGATAGTTGGGTGATTTGAGTAGCTGGGGCAGGTGGTGAAGACTGGATGCGAGGATATTAATTCAGAATCAACCAGATTAGCCCAGGACACCTAAGGACGGTTCAGGCAAAGCCATCAGCGGGGGTCCAAGCAGCAGCACAAAGCCCCTAACGGGCTGGGGAAGAAGGAAGGCAGAGCGCAAGAGTGTTTCCATTCAGGTGTGGAGGTCCATCTTCCAGACAGATGGACGTGTGGATGTGGGACAGGGAGATGGACAGATGGAGCGATACAGATGTACTTTGACAAACAGCTGTCCGATCATCATTCATTCAAATGCCTGTGCCAGGCAATGTGCCAGATGACAGGGACACAGCAACACACGGGCCCTCTGCTCAGGGAGTCGAGAGTCTAGAGTGTGCCGCAGGGGACAGGCCTTAATCAAAGAACCACACAAACGTGCAATTCAAACAGCAATAACACCTCTAAAGGAAAAGCGTAGAGTTCTATGGGAGTGTAGAAAAGGGAGCCCAATCTAGGTGGGAAGATCAGAAAAGGCTTCCTGGAAAAAAAGACATGTTTGAGCTAAGACCTGAACGCTGCTTACTAGTAATAGCAAACATGTATTCAGTGTCAACGTACCAGCTATGGTGTCAAGGGCTTGACACATAATCTCTCACTGAACCATCAAACAGCCCCACTCAGGTGATAAAGCTCAGAAAAGTTCAATAATTTTTCCAAGTCACAGAGTTCAGAAAATGTAGAAGTAGAATCCGAATCCAGAGCCTGTGTTCTCACTCACTGGCAGACTTAGAGCTAGAGTTAGCCAGATGGGGTGTGGGTGTGGAGGGGAAGAACGAGAGAGAGGGAGAGAGTGTGTGTGCGTGTGGTTTACAGTCCTGGTAGCAGAAATGGCATGTGCAAAGGCCCTGAGGTGGGGACATCAAGATGGATTTAAAGAAAAGAAAACATGGGTCTGGAGAGAAAGGTGATCAAATAGTGCAAAATGTGGCCTCCATGGGCAGGGGCCCAATCATGCAGGGCCTAGTATATTCAGTTAAAGACCCTGATCTTCACTGGGGATAGCCACAAGAAGTCACTGACGTGCTTCCAGCAGAGGAAATGAGAGGGTTGGCTCGCAGAGACGGTCAGTGTATATTGAGGAGTGAATAGAGCTAAGGAATACACTTGATTAATTGGAACTTACCAACCCAATGGTAATATCTCAAAGGGTTTTAAATCAAAAATTAAATTAAGTGGCGCCTGGGTGGCTCAGGAGGGTAAGCGTCTGCCTTCGGCTCAGGTCATGATCCCAGGGTCTGGGGATTGAACCCCATTTCAGGCTCCCTGCTCGGCGGGGAGTCTGCTTCTCTCTCCCTCTGCCTGCCGCCCCCTCCCTGCTTGTGCTCTCTCTCTCTGTCAAATAAATAAACAAAATCTTAAAAAAAATTAAATTCAGTTTGCTATAGCTTTGGGGTTATATATCTGTATCTATATATATAGTTGCACTAAGAATCCTTTTAAATATTGGCAATATGCATACCAGTGACCACCCTTTCCATCTATTCTGGACAAATAGAAGTTTTCTTCATGAGGGTCTCCTGACTTCTATAAAATACAACTCTAGTAAGGAACAAAGGTATGCAGCTAGGTCTTTGGCTTTTCCCAGTCTGTTAGGTATCACAACACATTCATCTAAATTTTAGATTTTAGGTCTTGGATTCTGCAATAGTAATGGACTCAAGCGCAAAACTATTTTATATCCTAGGGCGTACTACAGTCTGCCAACAAACCATGAAGAGTGACGAGTTTATTGTGTTTCGTTATTTTGAAAGATGAAATTCTTACCAGGGGGTCGATAATGTAGCTACACAGAAAGACGTCCACAGCAGAGTCCAAAGCGGTGGCCACGGGTTTGCAGGCTGCAATTTGCTCAGTAATCTGTGGGTTAAGAAACACAGGGGAACTTTGAGCCACGCCCACAAAAATCCACAAGAATTACATGTGCCATTTACCCTTGACCTGTTCTCACAAAAAGGATCTCTACACCGTCTCAGATACAGAGCTGTGAGATGATGGCTAGGGATGAGCTCGATGATGTATACAAGTAGGTACTGGAAAGTGAGATGCTGATTCTGTCTGAGCCTGGGTCTCTGATTCCTGCCCTTTTATCCGGAACAATAAGGCCTACCCTGCCAGGCTCCCGAGAGAATGCAGAAGTCCAGATTTCCAGCACAGGGGCTCAGTCTGAATTTCTCACCTGACCCCTTTGAGATCTGACAAAGGATATGGGGAAGAAATGGAAAGCTAATTAAACAATACTTATATCATTTAGACCAGGGCTTGGCAAACTTTTTCTATAAAGGGCCAGAGAGTTAATCTTCTCGACCTCGCAGGGCAGGCTGAGACACTTCTGTCACAGGTGCTGGACTCTGGCTCGGTTTGGCAAAACCAGCCACAGAGGATGCAGAAACATATGGGTGTGGCTGTGTGCCAATCAAACTGTGTTTACAGAAACAGCGCCACCTGCTGACCCCATTTTAGAAGATGGAAAACTATGAACTCATTAATGAGGTGAGAATAAACAAGTTTTTAATAATCAATTAAACTAATTTTATTTCTTTTTAACTTAAATTCAACTAGCCAACCTATAGTACATCACTAGTTTCAGATGTAGCGTTCAACAATCCTTCAACTGCGTATACCACCCAGGGCTCATACGAGTCTAATGAATCACAAACAGATGTTCCAATCCCATTGACTTAAGATAACTATATTCATTCATTAAAAAAAAACAACTTCTGAGTGCGTACAGTGAGCTAGATGTTCGCTCACTGGGGCAGGGATGTGTCCTGTTTCTTTTCCTTTATGGGTGGACTCACCTTCCCCTTTCATATATACCATATATACCTTACATATATACCTTACAAGGCAACCCACGTTAACAACTTTATTTTTACCAAGCTCAGACAACCCCGTACACACTCTTTCTAGGCTTTTTAACTGCTGGCTTTACAAAAAGCAGAGTAGGAGTCATATTCTGTATGTTTTTCTGCATCTTTCTTTTCTCTCTTATTTCTACCCTGTAAAAATCTCTCCTGGTCCTTTGGCATAGTGCTGATCCATTTTGTACAAAGGGCCACCTAATATTCCCATGGTGTGGCTCTTGTATGACTTAACCGTTCCTGTCCAGATTCACTTGGGTTTCAGGGTATCTGCTTTATATTCTGGGTATGAAAGTGACCAAGCTGTGGTTCCTCGGTCTGGCGGAGGAGATGCACAGGGTTGAGTGGCCGTGGTGGTGATGTTGATAATGCATTTGTTCTGCCCTTACTCCCCTGCGTGTTCACGCCCTTCACCCCAGCACTGAGAAGACCCTGAGGTCTTCACATCTGGGAGGTAGGAGGAGGTGTCAGCATAGACATCAGAAACCCGGGCCTTGAAGGAGAACCAGGCTCAGGGCCCAGACAGTGGGGACTGGAGGCGGGGACTGGGGAGGGGGAGATGATACGGAGGGAATCACATGGAGAAATGTGAATGTTTCCGAGAATCAAGCAGTTGGGTGTGGCTGGAATATGGGGGTGGGGCAGCAAAGAGGGAAGAGACGGCCGGTAGTCTCGTCTCGGCTCATGCGGCTGCGGGCTGGGAATAGATAGGAGACTCTCGAGGCTGCTCGGGGTAATCTAAATTTTCCTGAGTCCCTAGGCTTCTCAAAACCTGTCTTGGCTGGCAGCAAGTAGCCCACATAACTCAGCCCAGGTCATTCAGGTAACTCAGCTGTAAGCACCTCCCCCTGCCGCCCCGCACCTCTCCCCCAGTGGAATAATCCTTAGAGGGACACAGACCCAAAGCCCAAGATGACAAAAGTCCTACCCCCTGGTTTCTTGGAATGTGACTGTATTTGGAGGTAGGGTCTTTGAAGAGGCAGTTCAGTTCAAACGAAGTTATCAGGGTGAGTCCTAAACCAATATGACTAGTGTCTTTATAAAAGAAGAGAAAATTCGGGCACAGACATGCACAGAGGGATGACCATGTGAAGACACAGAGAGAAGACAGCCACCTACAAGCCAAGCAGAGAGGCCTCCGAAGAAACTAACCCTGCTGACACCTTGATCTTGGACTTCCAGCCTCCAGAATTGTGAGAAAACAAATTTCTGTTTTCTGCTCAAGCCACCCCAAGTAGACTAATACACCAACGACCTGACAGGCTCAGCAGGGCCCAGGGCACGAACACACCACCACTTTGAAGGGAGCTCATAGTTCACTGGGGAGACAGAGTCAAGTGTGGCAGGAACCCCCAAAATGGCGAGCAAAGGAGCTGGGGGAGAAAGTGAGGGCATGTTCTCCAGCTCGGTGGGCCGGCCTGAGAAGGGGTCCACTGTGGATAACATGTGCTGAGTCCTAGGAGCCCCCACTTCATGGTCCCCATGTTCGAGGTCCTTTGCTTATCTCCTACCCAATTACTAGGAACTTAACTTTATTTCCTCCTGATTTTATCCTAGAACATGACTATCCTAACACATGGCCCTCTTAAGTTCATTAAAGATAAACTACTTACTGAGATCTTGACCCACTGCAGATAGCGTTCAAAGTATCCTGCTATCGTGTTCCCATACTTCTTACTTTCCTGGAAAGAAATCAAAGAGTAGTAAAATCATTAAGAGGACTATCCCATACTCTGCAGCCACGGAGTGACGGGCTCACATCCACTTACTTCAACAATAACCGAGGAGATGCGGGTTTTGAGGAAGTCCTGAGCAGAATCCAGAGAGGAAAGGATATTGACCACTTTCACCTGGAAAACACAGCGGATCGACAGGGTCTCAAAGGATGAAGGGATTTAAGTAGATGGTTGGCATGTGGATTCGGGTGCTGTTAGCTCAGCCCCACACCACCACAACTTGCTAGTTAAGAAGACCACAGAACCAGCCCAGCCCTCTGAGGCCAGGGGAACAAGAGGAGTATGTACCAAGCACTCACTTTGTGCCAGACACCGGGCCAAACTCTTAATCCTAATCACCTCACTGAGTCCAAGAATCCCCCACCTTATCCACAGTTTCCTTCACTCGGGATCCAGAAGCAGATGACCCTCCTTCTGACGTATGGTCAGAAGGTCAATAGTAGCTAACGCTCTGCCACATGCCTACGCCATTCCGCTCCCTTTGCCCTGCACTCAGGCTTTTTATCATCTCAACCTCATCACAGGAAGGAGGGGGAGTTCAGTACGGTAAGATATTTTGAGAGAGAGAGACCACATTCACATGATTTCTATTATGGTATATTGTTATAATTGTTCTTTTTTATTATTGATTATTGTTGTTACCCTCTTATTGTGCCTAATCTATCAATTCGACTTTATCGGAGCTGTGTATGTAGGGGAAAAAAACTAAGTACAATGGGGTCCTGTACCCCCTGTGGCTTTAGGCCTCCACTGAATGCACCCCCCATGGATAAGGGGGGCTCTGGTATGAACAGGCTGTTGGAAGGCATTGTGTTAGGCTCCCTTCACAGAGGAGGTGGCTGACCCTGCTTGATGTCACCAGGCTGGGTGCACAAAACCTGGGATTTGTACCTAGTTATTTCACACAGATAAGAATCCCCACCGGGCAGCTTGGTCAAATTAGAAAAGGTGTCTTTTCTGTTCTGCCCAGGGACCTCAGGGCACACAGCCCGGCCAGTGGGTCAAGGGCTGATTTCCACCCCAACTCGCCCCCACACTGGCCCTTTGTGAAGGGCAAGGCATAGCTGCACACTTTCACCCTGAACGTAAGAGGGGTAGCATAGTAAAGGATCAGCGCGCAGTCCCCAGCCTGTCTCCAGCTTCCCTTGGCATGGGACAACTGTGATTAGAGGTACAGTGATGGTCCGCAAGCAGAGTAAACCTACTAGAACAGTCTTCAGGGGAAACTTAAGCTCTTGGTATATCAATCAAGTAGCAGACTCAGTGTTGACCAGCTACAACTGAAGGAGCTCCCAGTTCACACGGGAGATCCAGCTGCATGTGGCAAGAAGCCCTGTGGCAAAGGTCTGCAAAGGCAGCTGTGAGGAAAGCACAGGGAGGACCATGGAGTTTTCCACGGTGGCTGACTGACATCCCAAACCTCTCACAGGCAGCCTATTCTGCTCAATAAAGAAATACTTTCTGAGTTGCCCATTGGCCTTGAGGATACAAGTGGCACACACCATAGCCACAGAGCTCAGTTTCTGCTGTGGATGTCTGTGGTCCCAGGGAGGCCCACGTGGTCCCGATCACTAATGTCTTTCTAGGCCTGGCTTCTCATGGGGGGGGGGGCATACGTCCCCACCCTGTGACGATAGGCCCGGCCATGTCATGTCATTTGCTTTGGCCAATCAAATGTAGGTAGAGCGGCAGAGTGCTGGTGCTAGGCAGTCACCGAAAGGGCAGCCTCTTTCCATTCACCCTCTGATTGCCTGTCCTCCACCTCGAGGACATGAGGTTGCCCAGACAGGAGCTGTTCCTTCAGGCTGGCTCTCCGGGTGGGGAGATAGGTGGAGAAGCCCGCCGTGGACCCAACAGTGAGAATGCGTTTGTGGTCAGAAGGCACTGGATTGTGCAGGTAGCATTATTTCAGTAACAGCGACCATGCATCTTCTGAGCTTGAGTTCCACACACCAAGACACAGCTTTCACCTGTGTGTCTAACAATGCGCCAAGGTGAGACGTACTTGCAGAAAGCAAGTGGTAGGAAAACCCACTTTGACATTTAAAATGGGTAGATAGCCAAGCCTTGTTTTTTTAAACTTAAATACTTGTAAAACCAACATCTCTGAGAGTCTGTGTGTGCTTTTATGATAAGACCCGCCCCCCTGCCCCGCCCAGGACAGAAAAGGAAAATCAGTCCTTACCCCCAATCCATTGCTTTTGTGTTGAAGTTCCTTGATGCTTTGGTAGATAGTACTCTGGCGAACAAACATATGCAATATTTTCCAACTTATGACATGAACCAGCGAGATCACATGCCTGTGTCTCCCTTCCCTCCCCCCAGTCAGCCATCAGACCTGACTTTACTCTGCAATGGTTTCAGTCTAGAAAAAACAACAGATGCAAGTAACGATAGCTCTGGTGTCAGGAAAGCTGAAGAAGGAAATCAGGGTATGTTTTCTAGAGCAGCACGCCCCATGCAAGGTGCCCAAGAAACCACGTTGAGTCAGGTTTGCTCAAAGTAGCAGAACTCCTTAAAAGAAATTCCACCCAAATCGCCCAGAGTAGTTTAACCTGAATGGTTTAGATCAGGGAGTGGTAAAAACAAAGGCCAGATAGTAAATATTTTAGGCTTTGTGGGCCATACCCTGTCCAAAGCACTCAACTTTGCCATTTTATTTTATTCTTTTTTATTTTATTTTATTTTTAATTTAATTTAATTTAATTTTAAACTTTGCCCTTTTAGCCAAAAGCAGCCATGAATCATCTGTAATAAGGGGGCATGGCTGTGTTCCAATAAAACTTTATTTATAAAAACAAGCAACGGGCTGGATTTGGCCCACAGATTGTAGTTTTGGGGGCCATGGTTTGCCAAACCCTGGTTTAGATTGTAGGTCACATGTACAGAGCTATTTGCCTATTTGTAGACAGGTTGCCGCAGCTCTGAGAAGGCCAAAGAGTCTTGTGTCTCCTTGAAGGAAAGCGTTTAAGGAACAGGGAAAAACCAGCTTAAAATGTTAACAAATTTGTGCTAGGCATAAACAAGCAGAGCAGAAAATTGGGATGAGCATAGCATACAAAATTCAGACAACTCAATTTTCTTTGTGAATACTCTAATTAGTTAGAAAGTCAGAAGGGGAAAGAGAGGGAGAAAGAGAGAGACATGGTAAAAACTAGTTGTAGAAGGTTTCAAGACTGGAGTCAAGTGGACTGATGCGCTTCTCCAAACCTGAGCAAGCCAACTCTGTAACAGGTTTCCCACACAAGCATAAAAATCATTCCTCTGTTCACAGAGTCTCTCTGGGACATCGGCCGCTTCATCTCCAGGAACCAGGTGACTGCAGGGCGGGACCCGTTCCCACCATCTTCAGACGAGAGACGTAAAGCCCTAAGACTTTGCAGAGGCAGAAGCAGGATCTGAAATCAGCTCCACCTGACTCCAGAGCCCGTGCCCTTTCTCTGCTACAAACTACGTTTCTGGAATTCAGGGAAAGAAGCCAGAAGGCAGCAAGAAGAAAAAGAAAGGGGAAGTCAGGACAGAGGCTACGAAAGAGGAGAAGGGAAACATCGCCCATCAGATCAGCGAACAGAGCTAAACGAGGCAGAGAGAAAAGGACTTACCCTTGCCTTCCCATATTTCTTGGCAGGGTTTGGAGAAAAAGAATTTGAGAATAAGTAAGTAAGAGTGAGTCCAGGGCACAGACATCAGCCTTCCAGCTAGATGCCTGGCTTCCGGGGGCTGGTTGAAGGCCAAGAGAGCTGGAGCCCGGTATGTGGGGCAATCCCAGAGTTAATCTACCTGGTCACAGGCAAGTGGAAAAGGCAAGGAGATAAGGCACGAAAGGGGTGGTGACATTGAAAGTGTGTCTTTAAAGCCCAGCTGCTATCATTTATTTTATTTTTTTAAGTTTTATTTTATTTTATTTTATTTATTTCAGAGAGAGAGCAGAGGAGAGGGGCAGACAGAGAAGGACAAGCAGACTCCCCGCTGAGCACAGAGCCTGAATTTGGGCTCCATCCCAGGACCCTGAGATCATGACCTGAGCTGAAATCAAAAGTCGGACGCTCAACCCACTGAGTCACTCAGGCGCCCTTGCAATCATTTATTTTTAACATAGCTCAGTTTCTTAGCCTGAGGCCAGCTGGGTTTGACCCTCGCGCATGAGGTTAGTCTAAATGAAAACCAGCTAGTGAGATGGGCTTTGCTCAGGTCCCAGGGAAACCCCAGAGGTTGTGGGTTGTTACCATTGACTGTTCCAAAGGAATGACTTGGCCACGGTGAATCGTTCTAATGGTTTGTGCATTACTTTTCAGGGACTGTTTCAAACTTCCTTGAGGCTACAAGGAGAACCAAATAAACACAGATCAACACCATCCTTCCAGACTCTGGAGCATTCTCCCTACGTGCAGGAGCTTGGGGCAGGTTAGCCGTGACCAGTGTGCAGCCCTCCTTGTCCGCTTGTGGTTGTGGGGACCACCCGGAGGGGCAGCACCCAGACACCCGACCTCGAATCATAGAACCATGAACTCTCAGCGGCCACCCAAAGCCAGGAGACTCTCCTGAGGGCTGGAGGCTGTGTTCTCTTCCTCACCTCGCCAGAATGGAGCCGCTGTAAAGCCCGCTTTCCAGCAGCTAGGTCCCCGTTTTACAGACGAGGAAACTAAGGCACAGAGGGTGAAACATCTCGTCCTAGTTCCTCTCCTTAGGAAGCGGCTGAGTCAGGATTTAAAATCCCAGTCTTCCTCCAGAGCCCAGGCTCCTCATCCCCATGCGCTGCTGCTTCTTGAAAGGGACCCGTTTGAGCCAACGAGTCACCAACCAGCAGGAGAAGTGAAGAACGGAAGTTTACGGGGCTCGGGTGATGTCTTTGCCTTCCCTTACCCACTTGCTGTTGGTGACGCCGAGCACCCAATGGAATCTCCTCCCATTCCCTACACTGTGAGAAAAATCGCGCGCGCGCGTGTGTGTGTGTGTGTGCACGCACGCGCGTGTTTGCAGGTAGAGGGGTGGATGGGCATGAAAGCAGAGACGGTTCTAAAGCAGTGAGGGCACCAGCACCACGAGCAGAGGTCAGGAGAACTGCGGGCACCCCGATGTCACCCCAGGACCATTCACGTGCTCACAGATTTCTGGGCCACACAGCAGTGGTGGCTGGTGGGAAGCCTTGACATGCCCGAGGGAAAGAGAGGTGGTTTTAACGGAAGGTTACTTGTGGTATAAGGAAGCTAAGAATAGTATGGACATTTGACATCTCTAATGATTATAGCATTTAGAATTGGACTGTTCGAACTCACCAAATGGTCGGCTTTTGCTTCTAGATCATTTGCAAAGGATAAAAGATTCACTTTGGTGGGAGCTTTACCCATCTACAAAAGAGGGGGAAAGAGAACTGTGTCATGGCTGTGGGATTTTTAAGCCTTAACAATATCTAACAGACAATAGCATGAGCTATGGTCCATAAAGTAAGGCTGGAAACTCTTAACATAGGTGACAACAGCTGCATTCTTATTTATACATATAAAACCATATTATTTTTATCCAACCACATGATCCAACCATAAAAAGAAATCAAGTACTGATCCATGCTATAATGGAGATGAATCTCAAAAACTTGAGGCTCCATGAAAGGGGACCAGGAAAGACCATGAAACACAGAAGGTCACATGCTGTATGATTCCACTCATATGACATAGCCAGAATCGGTAAATTCACAGGAGCAGAACATAGATTATTAGTAGTTGTCAGGGCTGGGAGGGGAGAAGGGAAGCAACTATGTAATGGGAATGAGGTTTTCTTTTCAGGTGGTAAAGATGTTTTGGAACTGGATAGAACCAGTAGTTGAGCAACATTGTCTTTCTACTCCAAGCTAATGAATTGCTCACTTTATTTTTTAAATTTTTTATTATTTCTTAGAGATTTTATTTTTAAGTAACGTCTCCACCCAAAGTGGGGCCTGAACTGAGATCAAGAGTCGTATGCTCTACCGACAGAGCCAGCCAAGCGCCCCTGCATTGCTCTTTAAAATAGGTAATTTATGGTATGTAAATTTAATCTCAATAATAAAAAAAAAGGAAAGAAAAACAAAAACCCGGAGGTATCTGCTCTTATTTTTCCCCCCCAAAGATCAAGCACAAACACACGGGTCACACCTCAGCCAAGTAGACGTTATAGTCTATGGTGTCTACTCCTGAAGAGCTGAAATCCATAAGGTTTCTTCTTCCTGCTTCATCCAGCAGCACAACATTGTCGATACTTACATTCAGATTTTTAAAATCATTGTCTATGTTTTCAGCATGCTGCATGATAAAAAGAAAAGTTATAGGTAAGCCTATACTTCAAGAATGCCACATACGCGTTAAAAGAGCAATGACACAAGACAAAAAAAAAAAAAAACACAGACGTGAACTTGACTGGCATTTCTTCCTGGTACTCTTCTCTCCCCTCCCACTCCTTCCCTGCATCGCTGCCTCCTTCCTTATGCCCCACGCCAAGCACTGTGTGAGGAGCTGGGATGCAAAGCAAAATAATAGTCCATCTCAGGCCTCAAAGCCCTCAAAGGAAGAGACAGTGTTGTAATAAAGGCACGCAAACTGCGTCAGGACCCCAGGGGCAGGAGAGAGTCTGCCAAGGCAGGGGGCTGGACAGGGCAACGGAGGGGAGGTGGCTTCTGAATGCGTCTGGACAAATACAGATGCCGAAGGGGGCCAGGCAGGCTGTATCCCAGGGGAAGGAGGCAGCACGCCCTGGACTTGCGTGGCGAGGACACTTGAGATCATAGGGACATGGCTGGTGACTTGGGGTTGTTCTAAGAGGAAGGCAGAGTTTCGGGCAGCGTGTAGTGCCCGAGTGTCCTTGAAACTCTTTTGCTCCTCCTCCTGTCCATTATGCTCTTGAGTGGGCTCTCCCCTGTGGGTGGGCTTGGGGGGGAGGGGGGAGGGCAAAGAAGCGGAGGAAGTCATTTCCTTCTGTCTGTTTTCGTCGCTGTTGCCAACTGGCGGAGCTCCGCAGAGGCCCCTTTGGAGTCCTGCGGCCACAGCCATGATTCCCGAGGGGCAAGGACTGTGTGGGGTGGAGTTCTGGGTGCCTAGTTCCCTCTTCAGGGACCTGGGAGAAAAGGGTGGCCAGTGTTGGAGAGCCAACATCCCCGGGGTTTTGCTCCTCTAGGGACACTGACACGCACAGCAAGATCTTCCTGCGTCGTGTCCGCAGAGAGGCCCCTTTAGAGATTTCGCGTAGTCAACTAGAGAAACTCAGGCCTCAAGAAAGACAACGGGTTGGGGGGTAATGAAAATGATTTGGAATTAGACAGAAATGAGCGTTGCACAACCTTGTCAGCGCACTAAATGTCACTTTCAGATGGTGAATTTTATCTTATGTGAATTTCACCTCAGTGAAGAGAAAAAAAAAAAAAAGAAAGGCCAGTGGCTTTACTAAAGACATACATCCCTTTTTGACTGGCTCTGATTCCTTACCTCCTGAAAGTTGAGATGCCCACTGATATTGTAGCTGTTCTCTAGCTTAAGTGTGGTATAGATGCCCTTATTTTCTTTGCAGTCGCTGTGGGAATAAACAGAGAAATCATGATCCAGAAAGGCAGCCGTGTCTATCTCTGTCCCCTGCTAAGGATGGAGAGAGAGGCTCACTGTTTATCTTTAGTTTTGTCTAAATCTGGGTGCAGAGAAGCCGCTTCTGAGTGTCAATGCAGGAGGTCACCACACCGTCCCCGCCATGCCCCTACAATTTGGGACTTTGTTCCCTGCTTTACTCAATGTCCCATCTTTGGAACAGATACAGTAAGACTGGTAAAGCATCCTTCTTTCTGTCTCCTTTGTGCTTTTTCTACTGCTGTGAGGGATAACAAGTTCACAACTTGGGAAGAAATAAATTCTCATAAAAAAACAAACAAAAAAGGACACCACCTGCTAGAAAGAGGTGTGTTACAGAGCATATCATGGGCTTTATTAAAAGATTCTATCAAAGCCCTGCCAGACCACCTGCCTCCATATTTCCAGGGTTGAGCTTCACTTACTAAACAAATGGTTGGATGTATATTTTAAGGGCAGGATGGAGATAGGGAAGGGGGCCACACCTATATCCAGATGGTCAGAACACCTAACTTGGCCTCACCTCTCTGTGCTTCTCCAAAATGTGCAAAATGCCTCCTTGACTGAGCTAAGAAGAGCAAGCTCATCTGATGCATGTCCCTGCCGCTGAGACAGCCACTTCCCGCGGGCGCCTCTTCCGTGTCCAGCAGCCAAAGCCCACTAGCCCCGAGGGATGCCTGGGAGAAGCCGCTTTCCCACAGCCCTAGGAGGAGTGATACTCTTCTCCAGGGAATCCCCAGTCAGCTGGTGTTGTTGCAACAGAGAGCCAGATACACTAGCCACCAGGGGTAGGCTGCAGAATTCTGCAGGTGCCAGAGTCACAAAGAGCTGGCAGGCTGGGCCAAGAAGATTGGCTTTGTCTTTTCAGCCCAAAGACGGTTTAATCATGCCCAGAGACTCCAATCAATTGATAACATCTGCCTACAACATGCTGTGGATGAAGGATCCTGAAACTCCTCTGGCTATGAGCAAGACCACCAAGGTCTGACTACCAACAGCTACCACGAAAGCCACTCATTTGCTATCTCTGCTAGGGGAGCCTCTGAACCCTATTGAGGAGGGAGGAAGTAAAACTGCCCAAAGTCACCAAGGCCTGCTCCCTGATGGTAGAGCCAAGACTGGAGCCCGTCAGTCAGCTGCTTCACTATTAATTAGCATGTCTGAGATTTGGACCCATCTGCTCACTTCTTCTTATATGGCATTTACTTGGGGCGGCGTGATTGCCGTATAAAGAGTTTTCAAAGGGTCTCGTTAATGCATCTTAGGGTCACCTTAACCAGCAAGGTCTAGTGCACACCAGACAAGGGGACCTTGAGACATCGCCACGCCAAAGTCTAGAAGGCTTTCAGGGGAAGGATGCTCTTTTTGGTCTTATTTTTACTACTTCTTTGCGAGGACTAGAGAATAGCTGGTCTTGTCAAGCTTAAAGACACTTTGAAAGCAAAATTTTCATTCTGGAACAACAACATTTTCAGTAGCTGAAAAATGCATAATGCCATTTAGTCTACCTGTAAACTTGTTCAAAAGTGAGATTAATATCCGGATTGTTAAACACCATGCCAGAGAGATAGTATTTCCAATTCTCATTTAGTAAATATGGTGTGTCCAAAATCTAGAACAAATTGAAAAAACGTTTTTTTTAAAAGAGATACTCTTACACTAATACACGTACATATAATAAAATAAATATTCTGTTAAATATATTTTGGGGATTTTCAGATCATGGTTTTCTTCATTGGTTTCCAATTTAAAATGGGAAAGTAATAGTGTGATTGGAATAAAATGACCACTGAGTAGCATCAATAAGAATTACTGAACTACTTTTTTTGGAGAACACTTCTCTTAGGAAGACAAGTACATTAGAAATGGGAGAATTGACAGCTTGATTCAGACTAGCCAATAGAAAGCCATAAAGCAGTTGGTCCACCTCTTTGTTACTTTTCTCTGGACAAAAAGAATTAAAACTTGCATACTCTTTCACTTAATATCATATATTGAAGATGGCTAATATGTCATATATATCATAAAATTAAGACGAGTTCATTAGTGCATGACTGTGTACGTGCCCGAGGAATGTAAATGGTTTCAAAATATCCCCTATTTTGGGGCACCTGGGTGGCATAGTCGGTTGAGCAGCTCACTCTTGGTTTCGGCTCAGGTCATGATCTCAGGGTGATGAGATCAAGCTCTGCGTATGGCTCAGCGCTCAGCGTAGACTCTGCTTGGGATTCTCTTTCCCTCCCTTCTGCCCCTCCTGCTAGTGCTCATGCTCTCTCTCTCTCTCTCTCTCAAATAAATAAATAAATCTTTAAAAAGAAAATCCCCCCCCTTTTTTTTTTAAGAATTCCTCTCTGGCAATTTAACACAGTACGAGAGATAATGAAGTCTGGCTTGATATATCACTATTATTTTTTATCAAGAGGCCAAATGGACATAATTTAACACATCAACATTCCCAATTTAATTTTCCTCAACTGAATAATTAAAATACTAAGACAACTGGTCACCTTTGTAGTCACTCACCAAATTTCGTAACAGATTTGAGGCGAAAGGACATATACGATAAAACAGGAAAACAGAAATATATTTTAAAAACCAGAATCTGGAGAAAAACCCCGGAAAGCCAGAGTGACGAGAGCACCACCCAGACCCAAACTCCCTCATTAATTAGTGACGCTGAACTGAGAGGTGGTCCTGTCAAGTCCATGGGATTCGGTTTCAGAGGGAGAAGGTGGAGCCTGAACTCATTTTCCAACAGCCTTGTCAGACAGCCACCAGGGACGACACTCAGCCACGAGGCGTGGAATTTTTTCCGTGTCTTTCACTTCACATTGAAGGCCTCAAAGCATCTGCGTGGGCAACCATCATTTGAGAACCTCTTTAAAAGGTCAGAAGCCTCCTGGGGTACCCATCCTTGGGAATTTTCTTCCCCCGCTTATTACAATCCACACTGACCGGCAGGCCTCAACTGCTGGTGCTTGGTTCACCTGACATTGGAAAAACAATACTTTACCACGTTTTTTTCCTTTTGCTCTGATGAATAGAAGGAAATCTTCAGTCACTGAATAAAAGCCAAAATGCTCATCTTTCTGCCCCCACTAGATATGGGGAAATCGAAGTCTCCACTCAAGCCCTTTCCACCGTGGGGACTGGAAGCCATCGTTACCTGGAATAACTTCCTGTTTTTGTAAGGCTCGCAGACAAGTTTTTCCATGTTTCCACCGATGACAAACGTGAGAACCACGATGGCCATCAGTATCCAGCAGAAGAGGAAACTGACGCCAACCCCGCTGGAAACAAAACAGAAATGAGGTTTGGAATTCTACTGTAACTTATTCAACATTCAGGGGTGCTTGGTTGGCTCCCTTGGTAGAGCGTGTGACTCTTGATCTCGGGGTTGTGAGTGCAAGCCCCGAGCTGGGTGTAGAGATTACTTAAATAACAAAAACAAAAACGAAACTACGGATCCAATATTACCTGCCAATACTTAGCGTCCTACCTACGCAGTGTAGGAAAGGGACCTAGAGTCTTAGCTTTGTGCAGGTTAAGCAAGCCCCCCTGCTCCGGAGCGGAGACAGGAAGCGGTAAGCACTGTGACCTTTCAGTCCCAGGCATATACTTAGGGAACACTGGTCTCCTTGCAGCCCAGCACGGTGGTTCCGACACGGCCTCTGAGGTCAGGTGAGTGAACCCGGCCTTCTGCAGGGACACGGTGAGTGGGGAGGTTCCGAGGCAGGAATGGTACCCTTGGGAGTCTGTGGGGGCCAACATGGCTCTGCATGTAGAGGGAGGGCTGAGTGGCGTGAGCACAGCTCTGGAGGCAGGCAGGGGTGCACGGCACGGGGCCTGGCTGGTCCAGGAAGGGGAGGCTGCTGAGGGCCTAGAAGCACAGGAAGAACATAACCCCCTTTCTCTCTGAGGAAGAACGTTCTTGGCAGAGCGTGCAGGGCAGGATGGACAGAGGTCTGCATGGACAGGGTTAGCACTGAGGAGGCTGCTGCTGGTCCTGGGGTGGTGGGCTGATGTGGCTGGGGGCAGGGGACAGAAGAGATGGGACACAGGAGATGGACACAGCAGGATGTGCCGGAGATTCTGCCTGAGAGAAGGCGAGGAAGGGCCCCGGGTGATGCCAGGGCTTGTCAGCAGGGAAAGGAGACACTGGTGCTCGGAGAGGGAAGAGCAGGTGGGATCCGGTCCTGCTCCCATGAGACATGGCTGTGGGGGTGCCGGAGGGGAGTCGGCTGTGTGTGGAGCACACATGTCCGGGCTGCGGGCAGGCACGAGGCCATCAACTGCTTAGAAGTGACCACTGGCCCCTGGGGCTGGGATGGCAGGGAGAGGCAGCCTGGGGTGGGGCCGGGGGGGGGGGGGCACTGTGCCGCTTGCTCAAGGGCAGCCAGCGAACAAGGCCCCTAGGGAAGGTTGCTGTGTGGGAAGGAAAGCACTAGGCTCCCGCTGGAAGGGAAAACCAAGGCGTGTCTGCGGGGGGGGGGGGGGGGGGGGAGTGCGCAGGGGACCCAGTCACCTCGGGGAGGGGGAGGGCACATTTGGGGAGAACTACAGGAAGTCCCGAGGCTGGAAGCCCAGAGGCCACTGCTGACCCAAGGGCAGGGCGGGGAGGTAAGGACACAGGCAGCAAGCATCATTATTTCCAGTTGTCTGCGCAGGGAGTGGAGTGAGAGGGAAGAAGTGATGTTGGGAAGTTTTCTGTTGTCCTGTTTAAAGAGGGGAGAGAGCAGACCGTGTTTGAGTGTTGAGAAGCGAGGCTAGGAGAGGGGAAGAGAAGCAGGACACCGGACAGGGAAGGCTGGCCCACGGCACCCTCGCCCTCAGGGCAGTGCGCAGGGAGCAGCAGGCGGGATGGCCCAAAAGCGAGACACCCCTCTGCACGAGGCGCTGCCTGTGTGTGGACGCAGGGGCGCTGGAGTTTGCGGAAGGTGTATGATACGTATTATTTCCTCTGTGAAGAAGGGGGTAAAGCCTTCTGCTAAGAGAGGGGGAAATGAGGAGGATGGATGCTTCAGAGTGGAAGAAGCCATTGCAGAAGGAAGGGAGGGAGGGAAGGAGGAGGGAGGAAAGGAAGGAAGGAAGTGGGGGAGGGAGGGAAGGAAGGAAGCAGGGAGGAAGCAAGTGGGGGAGGGAAGGAAGGAAGGAAAGAAGGAAGTGGGGAAGGGAGGGAGGGAAGGAAGGAAGGAAGTGGGGGAGGGAAGGAAGAAACTTACAGGGCTCTGAAGGATCCATTTGAGGAGGGGATCATAATTTTGTAGGGATGCCAGCGTGCCCCCTTGTGTGACTTTTCTCTAGGGTGCTCAGTTACTTGGGTGGAGACACGGACAGAGCAGGCTCTTGACTCTGTCTCGGTGGAGTGGCCAGACCATCAGTGGTGATTGTACCATCACCGGGACAGGCGGGAAGGACCCTTGAAGTGTGCAGGCTGATGGACTTAGAAACAACAACCTCCCTTTCTAAGGGCACAATTCTGCCCAGTCGACACACTTAAGGCATAATTACCAATATTTGCCTGGTTTGGCTGAAATAAATAGCAAGATATGTTCACTGCAGGGGCCTCTGTCAGTCTGAATTTCTCTGACCTAAAAGGCTTGGGAGTCAGGGAGCATATAAGGAAGAGGAACACTGTGGAGCGTAAGCCAGTCACCATGGTTTTAACCGGGTGCCTGAGCATGTGTGTGCATGAGAGTTACAAAAATCATCCAAACCTTCGATAGAACACTACAAACCAACACAGCTACTCTCCAGAGCTTACTGTTAGCATTTCCAGCCTCGGTTTCCTAGATATGCTTCTATCTAGATAAGGCTGAGGCCTGTCACTCAGATAAGAACAGCTAATGGTGCTCAAAGTGTTGGAAAGAAGGAGGAGGAGGAGAAGTAAAACAAGAACAAGAGAAATAACAGGCAACAAAGATTGTCTGTGGTCAGCAGAAGCGAAAATATTTATTATCTGGATCTTTAGAGAAGCATGTGCTGACTCCTGATCCACACAGTTAGGATAGTGACATGCACATAATCTCGGGAGCCCCAGCCAAACATCTTCGGGACTCTGGTCAACCATCCAGGGTAGACAACCTCGTCCCATTTCAGTGACCCCAGGACCTCCCACTCCTTGTTCCATTTCAGTGACCCCAGGACCTCCCACTCCTTGTTCCATTTCAGTGACCCCAGGATCTCCCACTCCTTGGTGGCTGACGTTTGTGCCATTCCCAGTGCCTCAAGATTATAACTAAAAGTGCAGAAACACTGCTTGTGATGCTCTGTCCATAGTTGGGTCCTACTTCTTCAAAATGGATCCCGTAGGATGGGAATGACTTGGCCCAGGGGGTTGTGTTTTTAGGGCCCCTGCTACCACCTGACAAACTGCTTTCTGAACTATGACCGATGGCCTGCCACCCATGTGGCCCAATTTGTGACACCCGCGGCCACACCGAGTATTAGCTTCTCTTCAAAGCTCCGGATAATCTAAGCACGATTTTCAAGAGCTAAAACTGGAAGTTTCACAGTGGGCTGACGTCAGTACAAGAGACAGTTCTCTTGCTGCCTGGGTGAGGTCTCCTTCCCTCGGGGGAGACTTTCCATGGGCCCCAGAGACAGATATATGCCCCCTGCTGTAGCCCATCCGGTCCCTCATACACTCCCTGGACCCTCAGAAGACACAAGGATCAGAGCAGAGTCAGGGCTTTCTGCCTCTCCTCCTCCCTGATCTTTCACTAGGAGCCCCGGGGGAGATAAGGATTCTTGGTTGGTTTTTGAAGAGACCATGCTCTTCAATAGATGGTGTGGCCGTTTTTAAGAACAGGTGGTCCTGTGGTTATGGCTGAACAAAATATACTCTTTCTGGTTCCTACAGGCAAATAAAACAGTTTTTTAGAAGAAATTACATTCTTCTAATTGGTTTGACTAGACTGACTACACCTGTACTCTTTTCCCCCTTTACAGTTATCCAGTTGTATACCAGATGTCTCAGGAGATGGAAGAGCCTGCCAAACTCGAATTCTAGGCTGAGTGGTGGGTGTCGACTTATGGAGCCCACAGCCACCCTTAGGCTGCAGGCCACCTGAAATGCATCTGATCAGCCTTTTTCCTATGGTGTAATAAAGCCCAGTGCTCCCAAGCCACGGGCTTCTGTGTGACTTGGTCTCTTTAGAGATTCCTTAGTCTACAGAGGTGAGAATTATACCCAAACTGAAGTAATTTTAGCCTCCCTCCAATGGCTCATGACCCCCTTTGTTTCTTTTCTCTTTGAAGCTAGATGGCACATATTTTGGTTTTGTCCCTTAAAAATGTGCAAATAGAATTTTACGATAAGTGCACCTGTTCAGAGCAATGTACTCCCTCCTCTCAAACAGTTAAAAAGATGTGATTTATAGATTCACCATCGAAACACTGACAAAACAGCCAAGTACCAGGATTAGTAAAATCTGAACCTTAAACTCATTTTCTATCTGTAACTGTGTACATGGAAACAAAAAGACAGGGCAATATACTCTTTTTTTACTGGGTTAATTTCTTAAGTGTAGGCGTGTGAGCAAACAGGCTTTTCCATGCACGGAGTTCTGTTCAGTTTTGTCCAATTTTGGCAGACTCCCATGTTGTTAGCTTTAAGGTTGTTTGTAAGACTGTTGAGCCTGCGGTGCAGTTCTTTCTGCCCACAGGTCCTATCCCCATGTTTTAATAAAACCACCTTTTTTTTTGCACCAAAAAACCCCCAAAACAAAACAAACAAACAAACAGAAAACCCAAAAGACTCTTGTGTTGCGTTAATGCTAAGAAAGCCTTGTACCACACCAGAGGTTACAGGTTTGATGGAAAGGCCATACCATCATAGCTCCTAAGTCTGATTATTTATTGTAGCGACCCAATGTTTGGAAAAGCACATTAATGCAGGACACTTGCTTGCCTGCTTTTCACAGCCTGGTACTAGTGACATAGGCTGGGAAATGAGAGCGTGGCTGAGGTTTTGAGTCTCCATTGCTCCAGGGCCTTGTTCTAAACCTTTACCTTCCTCTTGAGCCCCCATCACGCTCCCTGCCTCTGATTCTTGAGGTATGGACTGGAAAAGAAGATGTCAACTTGGAAGCCACACAGCTTCTACCTCTGCCTCCTACTTGACATTTCTGGCCCCATCTGCAGTCACATCCAGCTTATGCCTTGTGCTTTGTCCCACCCTGGTAGAGTAAAGGTTTTTTGCTTGTTTGTTTGTTTCAAAACTATGAACTTGAATATGAATGTCTTGGAAGCGGGCACAATTGCTCCTCACTGGTAACCCACACTGGCTCTTATCACTGATTTAGGCTCCGTGTCTAAATCCTAAGGGTGCTGGATCGGCGATCCCTTTGCTAAATCGTCTCCAAAGTCTCAAAGTAAACAAGCTAATGATACTGCTGACCACAGAGAACAGTGTCTGAGACCAGGTCAATCCTCAGCAAGTTTCTGGTGAATAGATGGATGGATGGAGGGAAGGAAGGGAAGGAGGGAGAGAGAGAAAATACAATGGGAATCAGGATGACAAGCTTATAGTTTCGCTACCGAGGAGTCCACCATATACAGACACTGTGTTTATGCTTGCCTATCGAAGTGCTAACAATCTAGAGTTTTCTTTTACTTTTTTACGTGTGGTAGCATTTCCCACACCGACAGAAGTCCAATCACACCAGGACACCTCCTCCGCTGGAACCCAGAACGCTCAGCCCAGAGGCCACCGGCTTCGTGTCATCTGCTCTTCTCCCTGCATTTCCACCCCCACGCGGCAAGGAAGAGCAAACACTCACACCATGAGGAAGATGCCCCCGGTGTTCGAGACGCAGCCTCGTCTGGTCGGGGTGGCACGCCGGTCATAGCCACACATGCCACACATCAAGCCCAGGTAATAAAAAACCACCATGAGTGTCAGCAAAGAGCAGACAACCAGGCCACCCAGCCACCTGGTGAAGCAAGCACAGTGTTATTAGACATAAAAGAGGTTGATGTGATAACGGAGAAGCTGTCGGGCTGGGGCTGGAGCGGTTGGGTAACACTTGGCAATCAATTATCCGATTCCCCTGTTAATGCCTCAGAGAGTGACACTGTAGTGACAAGACCCCTTCCCATCCCTAGTCCTCCAACCCAACCAGCAGGAGACCTTAATTTTTATCTTGGTTTTGAAGAGCTCTGTCTTGCTCATTGGTCGGGAGACGACTGCTTCTTTCCTTTTGCTTCATTTCTGTGGGGCTCCTGAGCAGGGTCTACTCAAGTTCTCCAAAGCTACCGATAACCGTACCCCTTCAGACCCCTTCTTTTCCCTGGTCTTTCTCTAGAATGCTGTGGGGTTGCAGGAATAATTGGGGAAGGGGGCATTGTGTTCTTTGCCGAACCAGAAACTCTACACGGGGAGTGCACTGAATATTTTAGAATTTACCAGCATCCTAAATCAAATGCCTGCAGAATGCAAACCTCAATTTTGTAATGGTCCTGTGAGACATTTTAGGATGATGGGTCCTCAGTTAGGTCTTACTGGCTTTCCCGGAATGTACAACAACCTCTTCCAGCAGCTGAGGGGCATTCAAGGGTAGAAATGCTTCCCAACCACTAAAACACTAAAAAATAAAGAATTTACTTCTGCAACAAAAGCTGCCACTGAAGCTTTTCATTAAATTAAGAGCAATCTCGGTAATTGTAATAGCCACCTGCACCTACTCTGTGGCTTTTTGTTCCAGATACTGGGGACGCCAAATTAAACAAGCCATGGGTCCTGGCCTCGGAAATCTTTCGCGGTTAATGCGTGCTTCATCTGCTTGGTTAAATTTCCTTTAAAAGTAAGCTTCTAGTTCCTAGGGCAGGGGGAGCCGATGTGTAGACAGATAATTGTATCATTCTTTCCATTTGTGAAACTCTAACCGCTAATGAGATTGTAAATTCATTGAGAAAGCATCGGTCTTATGTTTGTCCTGACACCTGCTGGGGTGACCTAGCCACACGGTAGGAAAATGGCTTACTGATTACAGGGCAATAATTGAAAGCATAGTCGGATGGGGGCTGAAAACCCACCTCGCAAACATTGCCACTGATCTTGTGAAGGTTATTCCACTCCTCTGAGCCTCAAGTTCCTCATCTATGAAACAAGGTTACAAATAGAACAGAACCCTGCGGTTTTTTGTTTTTTTGGGGTTTTTTTTTTTTGGAGTATTAAATGAGATGTCATGTGTACAGTGCTCTGGAGGGCAGACTGTAACTGTTCCTGAATTGCTAGCAATTATAGTTATTATTTTATTATTTATCTTGGGTTCTTGCATAGTAAATACCTGAACAGGAATGGAAGTCTCTGGAATCTCCATGAGTTTGGGCAGTAAGAATGATTCTGAAAGTGACAGGTGGTGGGGCTGAGCCTTTCAGAGGGAGAGCACATCTTACATGTCACATGGTCCTTGAAGTAACTCAGGTCTATAGGTCTACCACTCCCTAGCGCTCCCGCCTGAGATGTCCACTGTCGTCTCCAAGGCCAAACCCCACTGGCTAACATTTTCTAATGGGGCAATCCACAGCTGAGGACCACACTGCTTACTTGAGCTCTCGAGCAATTTACTCATTTCAAGGATGTTCTTTCTTTAAGAACCGACCTTGACGTGTTGATTTTATAAGACAATGAAAAGAAGAATATTATCCAAATGCCCTCCTTAATTCCTTTTAGGCTTTGAAATCCTTTTACACGCGTTAGATAGTTATAACTAAGATTCTAGAAGCCATTAATGACATCAAAATCGCAAATTATTATTTGGCTCAAGAACTTCCGGTCTTCAGTTTTTAAAAATATACATAATGCTTCATGAATTTGCATGCCATCCTTGTGCAGGGGTCATGCTCATCTTCCTTGTATTGTTCCAATTTTACTATAGGTGCTACTAAAGCAAGCACTCCAACTTACTAAATAAACATAAAGCAGGGTTAACACATACAGGTTATGTGCTCTTTGTACAGTCTTCTCTCACAAGATGACCCCGGTTGCCATGTCTGAGTTCTACCCTGTTCCAGAGCAAGTTTTGCCCCCTAGCTTGCTGGCTCCAGGGGGGTGGGGCACTCACCTGAATGAATCATACTCCTCCAATGTGGGTAAATTTTGGTGGACGTAAGTTTCAGTGTCATTAATGTAACCCATGAAATTGGACAGCTTATCCTGAATCGGAATCTGCTCGCCTATATTTTCAATATCTGAACCAAGGGAATTCAAGGTACTTTTGATATCTGAAAACAAAGATACCCAGGTTATGCGTTTTCAAACCTAAGGGAAACAGAAACTCTGTTTCGGAACCAAAATGAAAAGCTTCAACCACTTTAAGTTTTCCCCATGTTATGTGTGTGTTTTAAACATGGAAAGGTTCTACAACAAGCATGAATGTAGCCAAGACCATCAAAGAGCAATTACTTAACAGAACAGCAAGCTATGGGCGCTGACTTGAATGACATGGTGCTGAAGTCAAGCCAGAGTTTTCTTCTGCTGCTTATTTCACTAAAAAATAAATGAATCTGGTAATTAAAGCCTATGGCGTGCCTACCATGGACCAGGCACTTTTATAAATGTTAACTCATTTATTCCGAGGTAGATATTCTTCTTCCTATTTCACTAACTGAACCTGAGGCCCATCGAGGTTAAATTACTTGCCCAAAGATCTTTTTTTTTTCTTTTTCCAGAAAAGCACCAAAAATGGGATTGAATCCCAGGTTTGTCCACCAAAGCTTCCGTTAAATGATTTTGGAAAAATAATTTAATAAGAAATAGCATTCAGGAACACAGTAATTCGCCAGGGACATTTTTTTTGAACAAGTGACCCCAGGCAACATTTTTGTTAAAATTTTATTTGACTCAGAGAAATTGAGATGTGTTCAAGTACATCTGTGTTCTCTCCTATGCAGAGAACAATGTATTCCCAGTGGTCAAAGAGTTTCTGTTAACATCCATCCTAACGTTTCAGAGAGAAGAGAAGTTCTAATTTTCTGGAAAGTGTTTGTCCATTGTGATAGGTCCTGGGATCAAAGCTACCCAGGACACGGACGTCACCTGATTTAATGCTCACACAGGTCTGAAGTTGGTGCTATCTGCAGTGATTCTTGACATGGACGTATTAACAACATGCTAATCAGTTAAATGTCCAACTGATCCTGAAAAGGGAGATCAATCTCTTTGCAGCAGCAGAGAGATTAGCTGTTCTTACAATGAGATCCCAGGGCTCCTGGTGAACTTCACGTAGATGGCAGCATGAATCAAAATGGAATGACATAAAATGGTGGGAATCTTTTTCAAAGGGTGTTGTTCACACAGAGCTCCCAGGAGGAGAATGCTTTTCACAGTGGTTCAATTCTCCTCTAAATGTACCCGAAGGCTCCAGGATCCTCAACAAGGTGACTCGGTGGGTCTCTTCTTTGACTCTGGGATTTCTGGGAGTTTGAGAGATGTGGGATGCAGACTCTCCCTCCCCTTTGAACAGTTCCCTCAACTCCGAATCAGGTTCCTTCTGCTTCTCAGGCTGTCCTGCTTTCCCACACAACACAACTCCCCGCCCTTGACAACTTGGGTGACTCTGTACGTGGCCGGTATCCTCTCTCCCCAGATACTTTCCTCAGGCCCCAGTTTGGATGTGTCTTCGTCCAGGAAGCCTTCCACTACTCTTTGCCCCCTTGGGTCCCTTGCGTGTGCCTTGTCATGTTGCCAGAGTGTGGAAAATGGCATCTGTATACGTGCCCAGCTGAAGGGCCGCCGGGGATCACACTTTATTCATCTCCCATCCCCAGAGCCCAGCAGAGCCTGGCACACAGTAGGCACTCAAACTAAGTATGCGGGGTAGGACCGAATGATCAAAACATGGGAGCTAAGGGGTTTTATTTGTTTTGGAAGGACATGAAAATAAGCAATTGATATTCAGGTGAATGGAGTGACTGATACTCGCCCAGACCTGGGAAAACTCTGGCTTGTGTTGAGGCAATGACAGTGTGCAATGGGCCTCGCTCACGCATACTGCACACCTTGCTTTGCCAGACTTACAAGGGAGGGCTGCACGTATTGGCAGAAGAGGTCCAGAAAGGGAGAACAACAGAAAAAAAAGTAAACACAGAAATTAGTAAGCAGGTGGCTACCGGACGTAGAGCGTGTGTTAGCCTTCAGATGCCAGCATAAGAAAGCATGAACTTTGTCTTTAATCTCTTAATATTTTAAAGTAGAATCTTAGATGAAACAAAAAGGAACACACAGAACATCTAAAGCGCTGTGTAATAGTATAAAATACTTTTTTTACCCAAAGTCTTAAAGGGTTGAAAGAACACTATTAGGGGGAAAAAAAAATCAAATACCTCTAACACAACATTTTAAAACCACTTGGTCAACAGATAAAAGGAAGCACAAAGAAGATGATTTAAAAGAAGAAGAAAATCTCACCTAGCTTCTGAGATTTCTTCTTTAAGCGAATAACCCCTGTCTATTGCCATTGCTGCACAAAGAACCGTGTATACTGCGCTCTTTCTCTGTGCATTCACCCCGAATACCATAACCTGAATACAACGTGATTCAGTTATTTAAGACTAGGAGAATTCTCTCAATATTAGTCCTGCTCCTCCCAAAATCCTAAGCAACCTTAAGAGCCTAAGGTACCATTACAGCAGCATCAGAAGGCAGACGAACATCTTCCTAAAAAGACAAAATAAATCCTTATACATAGTATTCCTGGAAAAAAAAATGAATTTTAAGTTTTGTTTTGTTTTTAGAAAATATAATAATCTACAGTTTTTCCCCAGTGAAACCAATCAAAATGTGACCTTCCTAGTTCAACCACGGCTGTCTTTAGCTCTGACAGCTCAAGATGAGGCCTGGTCACTGAGTGTGGCCCTTGACCTTGCCACCTCCTGCCAGCAGGATGATGTTAATCAGAGTTCAATAAGATTATTATTTCTTAAAATCTAAATCGCTGTGTGAAGGTGGCATAATTAAAAATCTCTGGTACTCATTTAATCTTCCAGATCAGTGAGAGAATTTTAAAAGAGGAAAAAAAAACACCACTTCTTAACAATACATTTTTTTGTAGTAATCATGCAATTTTTAACAAAGAGAGAAACAAAATGACTTCAAACTCTGACTCTCACCTGATATGATGTCTGTGGTTTGATTTTGCACCATCTCGGGAATATCATTGAAGGATTTATAGCCCTAGAAAATAGTTCAAAGTAAATTGATACACATAGTGAGTAGAAGGGTAATTAACGAGTATTCAGTTAGCAGCTCAACGGTGGAGGAGAGAAGCAAAATAAAAATTCTAACAGTCATCTTAAGGCTGAAATCATCACTATATGGTCATTAAAAGACTACCAAAAAAATTCCCCTTAAGGGAGGACTTTCCCTTTAAATTGTATCCATCCAAGACCTTGCTAAAAGTTTTTTACTTTTAAACGGTTAACTCATATTATCTATAGTAGTGTTTCTCAATGGAGGATGGTTCTGTCCTCCAGGGGACATTTGACAATGTCTGGAGACATTTTGGTTATCACGACAATGGTGCTGTGTGAGCAGGGACCCAGGGGGCTCGTAAATACCCTACAACATCTGGGACAGCCCCCACCACGGGGAATCATCAACAGCGTTGACAGTGCTGAGGCTGAGAAGACCCAATCTGTGCAATGTTCCATCTGCAGGTAGAAAGTGAGTTTCCCAAACCAGAGTCGTATTTTCCAATGCAATTAGGAAGTAAGACTGGGGATCTAGTCTCACTGAACACACAGCTTATAGATGACATACATTTTAGTGAGGCTGAAGTGAAAACAAAAACAGCCACTCCAAGCTATGTCATTTGGGGGCTAAATCTGGGACAAGAAGATGTTATTATTTCCAAGTAACTCAACTGAACAGACAGCGTTTCCTAGGGAAGGGGTGTATTGTATGTTTCTTCGCTGTCCGCTGGTGTCTTTAGCCATCTGCTGGGTAACACTGTATCAATTACAACCTGTTACGGACCAAATGTCTGGCACCCCCGCCTCCTGTCCCAGGCATCATACCCTGAAATCCTAACCCTTAAGTGAGTGACGGTAGTGTAGTAGGAGGTGGGGCCTTCCGGAGATGATTAGATCACCAGAGTGAGGCCTCATGAATGGGATCAGTGCCTTTATAAAAGGGGACCCCACGCAGCTCTCTCCACCATGTGAAGATACGATGGGAAAATGGCCGTGTGCAACCTGGAAGGGTCTCTCACCACAACTCGGTCGTGCTGACCCCCTGATCTTGGACTTCCAGCTGCCAGAACTGTGAGAAATAAATTCCTCTCGTTGAGAAGCCACCCAGCCTTTGACAGTCTCCTACGGCAGTCCAATCTAGGTTATAGCCTTTGTAAGATTTACGGTGCCAGCAAGTTTCCAGGTTAGCCTGGTAACATCGATGCTGGGAAAAGAACAGCTACCACTTCTGTTCCCTCAACGGTGCCTACGTGAACCAGCGCACAGGTGCTTGTTTGGATGACTGTACACCTGACCCCTCTGCTTTTGTCTGCCTTGGGACTTGTGGAGGTCAACTGTTGAAAGAGGTTTTATGGTCGAAGAGGCCTTATAGATCTCCTGGATCAATTCCCTCACTTAACAAACGAGGAGGCGCCAGGACGCAAAGACCGGGAGTTTCTAATGACTTGTTTAAGGTGACACTAAACTTTGTCAGTAGATGAGTGTTTAACAGATTATCTGATGACTTTTTTATACCCCTGCTGAAAGACAGAGTCAAGAAGAACACTATTCCCTCCCTTTCCTACAGGCCCAGGGCATACTTACTGAATCATAATCTGCAAAGAAATATTTATCGTGCACTCAACATATAGATTGAATAAAAGGCAATAATTGGTAGGCTATCAGGGAAATGATGATGCTCTAGACCAACGTGGCCCCTGCCAGTTTTAGGATTTACACTCCAGTGGGACAATAGGGACATTAAAGCAATAATTACAGTTATGACGATCTTAACAGACTGTCTGCTGTGCTGGAAGACTGTGTTAAAAAAGGGTTTGACATGGTCAAGATGACCGGGAAAGGCCTCACTAAGAAAGTGGTATCAGGAGTGTGTGGGTGATTCAGTTGGTTAAGCCTCCGACTCTTGATTTTGGCTCAGGCCATGATTTCAGGGTCGTGAGATCGAGCCCCACGTGGGGCTCCACGCTCAGCGGAGAGTCCGTTTGAAGTTCTCTCTCTCCCTCTGCCACTCCCCCCACTTGCTCGTTCTCTCTCTCTCATTGTCTCTCAAATAAATAAATAAATCTTTAAGAAAGTGATATCGAATGCTTTAAGTAGCTAGTACTTAGTAGCCTAAGTGGCTGGGTGAAGGAGAGAGGGGCAGGCATAGCCCACAGCATGTACGAATGTGCAGAAGTGGGAAGAGACGAAGTGACAGGCTGATGCATGCAGAGTGGGAGGGCACCTCACATCAGAGTCAGTACGGGGTTCGGCACTACACCCACCGAATTCTGAGTCCCAGGAAGACAAGATCATCTTTTGCTTTTTATCTCCAGCATGGTGCTTTGCACACAACAGATGCTTAACACAAATTTCTTCAAGTGCAATGAGCAAAATTACCTGGAGGATAATAGTTAACACCCTTCTTGGCAACCCCCTTTCCAAAATTTTAGGGCTTTTTCTTTTTGCAGTTACCTCTTTTCTTATGTACTAGTCTACCCTTTAACATGATGTAAAACAAACCACTGTAATTTTTTTTTTTCCAGAAAACATACCTGTTGGACCAGGCTGGACAAATCTGTTTGAAGAACATGATTAATATTATCAATTTGCTGATCCAAAGATGGGAGCTGAAAATTCATAAAACAAAATATAAGGCAAGGTGGTTACTCCCAACATTATTTGTCATAAAAAAGGGAGTCATCTTATATCCAAGTCCCAAAGTCTCTATATTACAGGGTATGGTTTAAGTTTCTTTTGAACAATAGAATATTGGGGGAAAAGACATTTAGCTCAAGTGGCCTTTACGGGCATTAAGTTTTAGATGTTTGGAGGGCTCCTGTGGCAGTTAGCAAAAATTAAGGAAAGAAATTTAACACAGATCAAACACATGAGATCTCACATTTCAGGTACTGAATATCGTTCAATAAAGTTGTAAACAACCTTTTAAAAAATATGTTTAAAAGCAATACAACCAATGGTTATGTTGGTGAGTGGGTCTGGAATATATTTTTCCTTTACAGCATTGTACATGGATTTAAAGTGTTCTATCTCTCACCAAGACTGGAACAAACATCACAGACCTCCTTACATAATGTACCAAGAAAGACACAATATCACTCTTGTGATATCCCCAGCAAGTATGCGTAATTCAAATCTAATCATGAGGGTACACCAGATAAACTTAAATTGAGGTCTTTCTATAAAATAAATGGTCCGCAGTCTTCAAAAATGTCAATGTCAGAAAAGAAGAAAATGGGCAGGGGACTGTCCCAGATTGAAGGAACTAAACAGACATGACAGTTAAAGACCACACATGACCCTGGACTGGCCCTTAGACTGGAGAAAGAAAAACAGCTGTAAAGTCAGTTTTTTTTTAGGAAAATCAGCAAAATCTGAATATAGACCATGGACTAGATGCTCATATTGGGTCAGCGTTACATGTCCTAATTTTGAGAACTGTATAAAGATTGTGTATGGTTAGGAAATGCACTGAAATATTTAGGGGTAAAAGGACATAGTCTGTAACTTACCGACAAGTGATTGAGAAAAGCACAAAATGCATAGTATTTTATATGTATAAATGACAATATGAGTGGATGGTAGATACACAGATTGATAAACAGATAAAATAGGATGAAGCAAATGGAGCAAAAGGCTGGCAATTGGTGTGTCTGGGTAAAGGGTGTAGACAGGAGTGCCTTCTACCATTCTTGCAACTTTTCTGCATGTTTGAAAAGACATCAAAATAAAAAGTTACCCCCAGAAGACTCGATCCCATACAATTTAAATGCAAGGGAAGATCCCAGTCTCTGAAAAACCGTGCACTGGTGACCACAGTGATATGCATAACTCATACATACACACTGAGACTGAAGGTGAAGAGTCTGCATAATGTTGACCCATCAGATAGAAAGGCGAGAAGGGTATAAGTCATATTAAGATACTGTTTTATAAAAAACGTGGCATGTATATACCACTATCTCAATGCATTAAAAATCATGAGGGAACATGATTATTTTAGCTATATTTCAGGACTTCATATATTCAAGTTGCTCCAAATTCTCCCCCCCCCCCAGTTTTCCCTTTGGCATATGGAGAATTCCCTTATATTTAAGCATATGTGGTTAATATACTAGGCATGTCATTTGAAGCTATATTTTAATTTTTAAAGGTCTACAAAAACACATTCCGCTTCCTTTCTTCTTTTTAAAGCTGAATTCATTCTGGTAGGTTCCACTAAATCAACCGCAGAGGACACTTAAGGGGTTTCCTGTTATTCCTTCTCCCCAGCTGCAGCCGCACCAATGTGGCAGTCAGAAGCCCGACAGAGACCCAGGCCACCATGCTCCTGACAGGTGTCCCATTGGCACTGCCCTTTAGCAGGGTCGCCAGCTCACCTGACCCAAGTTGGTATTGTCATCCAGTTGGCTGAGAGACATCTGTATGCTGTTGCAAGTGGTGGCCACTGGTGGGACAGAGCACATGGGGTCACTGAGTGATTGCTCCACATTCCTTTTCACGTCACTGAGGCTGGTGTTAAGCTGTGCGGTTGACTTCTTCAGCTCCTTTAAGGTGTTGTTCACGTTCAACAAGGCTTCTTTGGTCTCTTTGATTGCTGTGGGGACACACCTGGCTTCAGAACAGACGCACCCACTAGGCAGGCATTGGCGAAAGTCCTTCTCGCCTACAAAGTACCCTCAGGGACCTTGAAGTGGACTTATAAAAGACATTGGGAGGCAGCCACTGTGGCCTCCTTGCCCAGCTACTCCAGCCAGTCCAGCTTTCCCACCTGGGGGCTCTTCAGACAAGAAGAAGGAGCAAGAACCAGCCCAGCAATGCAAGGGGAACACCGAGGTGCAGCATTCACTGGCCGGCACAGGAAGAGTCATGGCAGGGAAAGGTGTTGCTCTCCTAGCATCGCCCAGCCTTGAAGAGGCCAGCCCTGACAAGCTAGGGTCTTCAACCCCGAGTGGTTTTAACCTACATCAAGACTGATCACACCCAGACATAGCTTAGTAAGGGATATTCGGAGAGCTGGAATTAAACACAGAGCAGCAGGGGAAGAGCATGGTTTTGGGTTCAGGCGGGTCTAGGTGCAGATCCCAGCCTTGCCACTTACTGGTCGCCAGAAACCGATTCCTGAAAGTTCTTCAGCGATTTCCTCATCTGAACATGGTGAAACCACCACCACATTCATCACAAAATGTGGGCATCAGAATGAGGTTCCTTGATGGCAGTGAGTCCATCTGTTCTATTTGGGGAGCCTCCCAGGCCAGGACACATTCTTATACTAGGAAATCCTTGATCATTGTTTGCTATCCTCCTGATTTTTCTGAGGTGTACAACTATGTATTCATGACCAGGGAGGTCGTGAATTACAACACTTTTCTACAGTGACTTAAAGCCACAGCAGTAAAAGATGTGAAATTTAAATCAGAGGGCACTACTTTTCTCCTAAGGTAGCAAGTCTTCCAGGCTCACAGAACAGATGGCAGAGCATCAAGCCACACTTGGACGTTACAAGCAAAAGTGTGAATGCTCTTAAGAACTGGTTTCCCTAACTTTCCCTGGCAACCACATAAAACTTGAGTGCTCAAACTGCATGCACACATGCGCACACACATGCACACACACGCACTTTAACGCCTCGTGTTATGGGATCTCATCTGAGGTCTTACCCCAATTCTGAGATCACCTTGTGACAGCATCTTTGGCCAACTCTTTCACCTCTGGGGATCTCAGTTTCCTCATGTGTAAATTGGGGAGCTGGTTGGGTCATCTCTTGGTTCTTAGGAGAGTCTAGGATTCTCGGCTGTGTGCTAGCAGATATGCTTTTAGGAGATGGCATTGCCCTTGTCACCCAAGATGGCACCGCAACCCAGCTCTGGTGATTTACCCTGAGACCTGGGAGGCTTCCAGGATTGGACTGTATGACTGGCCCCAAATTCTGTCACGCTACCTAGATATAAAATCCTAACATCTGCTTCAATTGTTTCTCTTGAATTTTGGTCCAGTCATGTCTTAACAGTGTTGGAGATATAATAATATTTAAGACTTTGTCAAAGAGTCACTCTGGAAGTCAATGTCTCATCTCTTGTACCTACCTCCCAGGATTATCAGCAAAGCATGGCTCATATTAGAGGCTCAGTGAATGTCTACCACAGCAAAAACAAGAAACAAAGAACAGGGTTGCGCTAAAAACACATGACAGGATGCAAAAGAGTGTGCCAAAGTATGCCTCCCATCATACAACACACACCTCACATTTTAATGTGGTTTACCTCTCACAGTCCTTTCCATTTTAAGAGAAGGTATTTTAAGGCAAGAGACAACAGCAACCTAGAATGATGGGTGATAAAATAAATTGATGGCCCAGAATACATGTGTCCATTTAAGCACAGTTTATAGACATTCTGGGTTATGGGTACTATTCTGTCATGTCCCAAGAAAGACTCAGAGGTAATAAATATATATATATTTTCCAAAGGCTTCAAAGTATTTTATATCTATAAAATATCTACTGGGTTACAACTCTGGGAGTCATTCCAGACTTAGCAAGATCACATATATTATGTATATGAAGTCAGTGGAAAGATATTTCAGATTCTCAATTTTAGTTAATTAACATTTTACCAGCTCATAGCACATTTTCTTTGTAGGTCCTGATCTGCAGCTCAAATAAGATTCACACAGATGAATTCGCATGTTTCTGCTCTCTCCAAAGCCACTAAACACGTAAAGCTGCAAAGAATTTTTAGCAAAAAATTTGTCAAAGCATTGATTCTCAGCCTTTTGGCTAAGATCCAGTGCAGTATCTGTTCTTATCAATTTAATATCTGATACGTCCTCTATCGAAGGACAATATATTAAATGGGTTTTTGGAGCAGGGGGACGGAATGAGAGTTTACTCCATCCACTCCACACATTGACCTGGCATTGTAGGACCTCCAGGAATGGTGCTCCCCTTCAAGGACCAAAAGAAATTGTCAAAGCAGTTTATTAAGCATAGTATAAAATGTTCTGGCAACACCAGAGGCTAAACTTTCACATATTCAGCCTGTTTAAAAAAATAATAAAACTTTAACACTCACGCAGGAAGCACTGAAGAGAAAAACAAAATCTGTTTTCATGGCCTTTAATCCGAAGAAAATTATAATTCAAACATTAAAAATTGGGCAAATCATGGGCCAAACGTAAATACACAGCAACCACATTGCACCAGTCATATATTTTTGCACAGAATTTACCGTCACATAATTTTGGAGCTGGAGAACTCGGAAGACCAGTTTTCCAAATGCCTGGTATCCTCCTGTGGCCACAGCAGCACTTGAACTCTAGCTTCCTAACTCCTCCTCCAAAGTTACTCTGGGCTGTCTTGCCATGGATGGCACAAAATCACCCTACAGCTTAACACTCTCCAATGGTGTTGGTACCCAAATACCATCTGGTGTGGACCAGGTAGCACAGTCTTCGTAGTCAGACCTGCATCTGAATCCCAGCTCCACCACTCCCCAGCTACCTGGTCTTGGACAAGTTACATCATCTCTGAGCCTTACTGTCCTGAGTTGGTAAAATGGAGGTGACTATACCGGTCACACAGAACTCTTGTGAGTACTAACGGGATTTAGGAAAAGCAGGCCCTCCACACTCAAGGCCCTCAACACTCTAAATATTACTTTATGGCTAATGATTTCTACAAACACTTGCTGTGGACTTTGTTGGTTGACATCTCAGAAGCCATGTCATCTGTCTCCTGCACTGCAGCAGACCTGTGTTTGGATAACATGGGTCCCACCTCCCACTTAACCCATTTCCCCTGTGTAGCACTGGTCCAAAGATGGCTATGGAACCCCGGTTGGCCCAACTGGAGAGAAATCCGGTTGAGGAGGAGGAGCAATGTGGCTGGTGTTAGCCCTCTTGCAATTATAAGGGAAGTTTGCATTAGAATGATACAGACATTGTAGAGGACAACTGGGTGAAAAGAATCTCACCATTAGATCAAGCCTTACCTGAAGCCACTGTCAGTTACATGAAATAATCCACTTAGTTGAAAGTCAGATAGAGACAGATTTTCTATATGTGCTGGGGGAAATGACCCATAATTACTCAAGAGATGATTCTAAGAGAGATGACTGGAGACATTTGATTGTAAAGGTCACAGAGCCAGCCCAAATCATTAACCCATTGATGAAGTGCAAACACATGAAGCTGTGATAAGGGGACGTGGAGGATAATCAGCAAGAGCGATGCCGAAGACGTGGGAAGGGAAGGGTCAGCATTTTACAGGAGTGACAATTCTCCCAGTGAGGCGATGAGGAGCCACCAGGCCCCCACCTCCTTTCACTGTCTGTTCCTGGTGGTTGGTTAAGTAATACCTTCTGCTAACCACAGGATAGGGCGGTGGGGGGAAGGGCTCCTTGACAGGGTTGTTGAACCCCCGAAGCAGCTAACTTTGGAACCACCATACGTCCAATATCTTGTCATGTGTGATATATTTCCTGTTGTTTAAGCCACGTAAAGGGTCTTTGGCATTGATATCACATCAGTGGCATCTCCAAAAGACCTCTAAGAACCATCAGCAAAATTCCCAAAGCAAATGAAAACAACTATAATCTGATTTGAATAGATAGATATATCCACAAAGCGCATCAAGGGCAACTAAAAAAAAAAATCAAATGACTACAGACATTAAAAGTAAAAGATCAGGAAGCTTGTAAAGTCAAAAGGAGTTGCCTAGCAACTGAAGCAGGACTATGAAAGAATATAATCCATTTTCCACTCCATCACCAGCAAAGTTAGAGTATTCTACACCTAGAAAATGAAGGTAAGTTCTGCAGGCCTTTATTTGTTCAAGAAATGACAATCTGCTCTGGGCTGGACATTGTGTTGGGTGTCTCCAGACACAAGCAAGGGGAATTAAGACACGAACAAAATCAACAGGCCAAGGACGTGCGTGCAGTACAGGGGTCTGAGGGAGAATTATGCCTAGAGACCTACGGTAGAATAAACCCTGAGATCCGTGGCTTGGAAGGGAAGTTTTGGGGATTGGGCGGCTGAGATGGAAAGTGACCGGAAGGATGGGCAGGGGCCAGGTATGGAGGGAGGGCAGGCAGGCAGGCGGCATGGGTGTTTACATCACATCCCTTCACTGGGCCTTGGTTTCCTTGCACTGGAAGGACGTGGTTGGTGCTGAGGGGAGCAGGTATCAGGGAGGCATCTCAACATTATCCACAGCAGAGGACATGCCTTCAGTTGCAGGTAGACCCGTTGCAGGGTCAAGGAGAAGAGCAAGGAAGCCTAATCAGTTGGTTAAAATGAATCTTACCAACTCGCCTGTTCTGCATGTCATCCCGTTTCCTGTTTCCATGTCTTTGAACTCTAAGGGGATGGGGGGGTGGCAGGGAGGAATGTCAAAAGGGACGGGCGTAACCTTCCAACTTCAACCCAAGTCCTTCCTTTGTGGCCTGTCTTCTCGGGAATCCTGGCTCGTGAAAGTAAAATTCACAGGGGCAGGTTGACAAATGTGAGACACAGATGAAACTGTCCTATCAAACACTTAGCACCGATATCTCCTCAACATTTGGAAGGGGCTCGGAGTCTTTTTTTTCTCATTGTGATTGAATATGTAGTTTCTTAAAATCAGTACATCTGCTCACTTAGATCACTGACTGTGGTGTCTTAAGATATCTCTACAGATTCCTCTTTCCCAAAAGTTGTTCTTTCCAGAGAAAAGGAAAGAGTAACCAATAGACCCCCAAAGACCTAAACTTCTCGAGGCTACTTACCTTCTATAGCAAGAGTCGACAAGCTTTTTCCATAAAGGGGCAGATGGTAAACACTTCAGGCTTTGTGGGCCACATCTGCTGTCAGATGCCCCCTAACCGGAGGAGCACGGCTGCCTTCCAATAACCATCTTTACAAAACCAGGTGGCAGGCTCCTATCAAATGCTGCTGTTTTTATTTCAAAGGACTTGGAGACAGTACAACCTCTTTGACACAAGCTTTTTTAAAACAAACAAACAAACAAACAAACAAAAACCAAACCAAACCATTGCGATGCTGTGTGTCTTTACCTGTCCTGTTGGCATGCCCACATCTGGGGAAAACAAGAAAGGGGAGCGTGATCCTGGGAAGCCTCTCTCACCCATTTCCGGCGCGGTGCCTACCTTCCGCCATGGCCTTGATGTCATCAAGCACGGGCATCACTTTAGGTCTTAGCTGTTCGTGAATTCCGCCTCCTAGCAATGACTTAATATCTAAATGTAAAGAAGCAGAAGGGGCTGTGAGGGTAGGCTCCATGAGTTTCCTCTCCTCTTACCCGCATTTTCCTCCCGCTGCAGGATGTCCTCCCTTGGAAAGTCGTCTGGGGTCTCGCCTGCCCTGAAAGCCCTCTTTTCATCCTCGACCCCATTTAGGTGTTGATTCTTGGGGAGATTTCTTCACGCTGTCCAAAGTTCCCACACGAGCAGTCTCCCGTGAAAAAGCAATCAGCACAGACTGGGTATTTAATCTTACAGGTGTCCCCTGCTGGTTTTGCAGCGAGATGAGCCCATACAGAGACGCGAGAGCGGCGCCGCCCCAGCGCCTTCCTCGGGAATCACACGCAGCATCTCAGGGTGGAGCCCCAGAACTCTGGGCTTCGACTCCAGCGACTGTGTGCATCCGCTAGCATGAGGAAAGCCTAAGAGAGGTGACTTTTGGGGTCTGGGAACGCTCCAAAGAGCTTCCATATAAATTAAAGGTAAATTGTTTCTTTGCTTTATGCCATTTCAGGTTACAAGAGTATTCACAGGAACGCTCAGCTTTTGGGTAGCAGAAAACCTGTCCTAGGAACTCAGTGTTTATAAAGTTAAGCCGTGTGTCTCTGATCTCTTCAGCTAGGCCAGGGTTTCCCAACAATGACACCACGGATATTTTGAGCTGGATAATTCTTCGTGGTGGGGGCTGTCTTGTGGGTTGTAGGGCGTTTGGAAGCCTCCCTGGGCTCTACCCACAGAAGACAGCAGCACTGCACCCCCCCCCCAACCTGTTGGGACAAACAAAATGTCTCCAGATGTTGCCAGATGGTGCCTGGAAGGCAAAACAGCCCCTGGGGGAGAACCGCTGAGCAAGGCCTTGTGGGACCTCCTCGGGGACCTGCAGGGACCAGCACTGCCCACCCCCCTATTTCTGAAGCCCACCGGTTTCTCTGGGGAGCCCATCTCCATCTGTAACAGTGGACCTAACAGAGACCCATTTCCTCCGTCACCTGGGGAAGGCAGAATGAGCTCTTGTGACCACAAGAAAGCATAGGCATTCTTACCATAAAGGCTGGGTTTTACTCATCGGGTGACAAACAGAAAACTGTCTCTAACTCTAGGGAATTGTTCTTCTTTGCTCCAACTTTGATGCAGAGGTTGTAGAAATGGCATACTTGATCACTTGGCCCATGTTTCATGGGAGATGGCCAGAGCATCTTCTAGACCAACCAACCAACCAACCAACCAACCAACCAACCAACCAAGTTGAGGCAACTTTAAGTTTTACTCACTATCCAGATCTGAGAATGCCTTTTTCTTCGTGGTTGCATACTGGCTCAGTACATAGTTGATTTGCTAAAAAAAAAAAAAAAAAAATTGTATGAAATTCTGCTAAAGTCCAAAGCCACAATAAAGAGAGATTTAACAAAAACTATTCTGAATCAGAACATCTTAAAAAGAAAGCAGGTTCCTAGAGATACTTGTATTTTCTGGTACCCAGACTTCTTAATAATACTCCAAAACTTCTTGGCTTAGGAAATAGGATTTCTAATTTCTCCTGATTCTGTGCATTGGCTCTGTGGAGAGTCGGGGTGGGGCCAGCATGGCTGGGGACAAACGGGTCCCTCCCCTGACGTGGCCTCTCATCTTCTAAGTGGCAGGTCTGGGTGTTTTCACACCATGGTCTCGGCAGCAAGAGAGCAAGAGTGGACACTGTGAGGTCTCTGAAAGCCTGAGGTCAGAGCTAGTGCAAAGTTGCACTCACTGCGTTCTTTTTGTCAAAGCAAATCACAGGCACGGACCAGATTCAAGGGATTGGAAACAGATCCACCTCTACAAGCGAGGGACTAAAAAGAATGTGAGGCCGTCTGTAATCTACTGCAGTAGGACCAATCATTACATTCAGTGGCTACGACCGAGCTGGCTTCCAGAGCCGCTGCTTACCCTCCTGTCTTCTGGGCCCTAGTGGACCTGCTTCCCCACACCCTCTGCGACACTGGGTGTTACCATTGGTTGAATAGCCAGTGCCAATCCCCTCAGTGAAAATGTACATGAGTATTTAAATTTTCATTTTTCCAAATACTAGAGTAAGGTTAAATATCTTATTATGCTTGGGGCCAATTATATTTCCTCGTTAAATTGACTATTCACATTCTGTCCATTTTTTATACATTTGTTAGACCTCTTCATATATTTTGAACTAGATAAGTTTCCCCCAAAGTCATGACCATTTACGATCCTTCCAAGATTCCGAAAGCAATCCCAAAGTTCACCGTCCATGACCGCTATATATTTAACGTTGCCACCTTTTTAGGAAAAGGGTTTTACTTCAGAGTCTTTAGAATGGTGGGTAAAAAAATATGAATTTTTATTCACGGATGGGGAAAAGGAAACATTTCCCTCTTATAAAGCTCTGAATAAAATTAACTTCTCGAACCTCAATATTAAAAAAAATGCTTGCAGTTTTTGCTCTTTTAGTTCCAACCCCATTTTTAAACACTGGTACAATATTTGATATGTTAGTATTGTTTAGAATATAACAAACTTCAAAGAGCACATCTCTTTGTGAAAAAGCCCATAGATTCTGGCGGGCTCTGATGAGGGAATTCAACAGGAAGGCATCCTTCTCCACATACTGGTACCCATGAACTCATCATCAATTATTTGGTCTGGTATATACTCAGATATTTTTAAAAACAATATTCTCTACAGGCAAGACATCACATGCTTCTGGGATACAGAAAAACCTGCCCTCCAGCAACCCCATCCCCCTTCTTCCAAAAACAACTTGTGTGTGTGTGTGTGGGGGGGAACGTGTGTGTGTATCCCCCCTCCCAAGGAATTCTACACATCTATGCAGAGATGAGCAAATGGGTGTTTATAAAGCAGAAAACTCTTGAAAGTCTTGTCTCATGACAAGAGTAGCTTCACGCAAACCATGCGCGGTTAACTATATTGCTAAAGAGAAAAGACAATGGCACCCAAAGATTTTTCTTTCTAAGAAAAATCACGAGACCCATAAAATAGTTAAGCAGTTATATAATAAATACTATAATTTGATGTCATACCTTAAAATAAAGGAAAATAAAATAATAAAATAACGACACCAGTTCTGAAATGATGCTTTTGTATGCTTTTGAAAATTACTCACTGGGCCTTTAGTGCTTCATCTACAAAGTTCAAAGGTAGCACCTGTCTACTCTGATTTTCTGGGCTTCTAGAAGTCCAAATGAGATTCCACATATACACAGGGACTCAGGAAGGCCCCACACACCAAACGTCTTTGTGGTTTTTACCTCTGGCGTCCCATTCAGGAGGGTTCTCAAGTCTTTGAAATTGCTGTCTGCCAACTCCCGAGTCTTTTCGATCTGGGTCCTCAGGTGGTGGTTTGCTACAAAGCCATAGATGATGCCCACGCTGCCGGAAATGGGAAAGAGAAGGAAGGGCATTTACTATGTGACCCGTGGTCTTCTGGCCAGCAGAGTAGCCCAGCAGATGTAAGGGGAGCAGGGCTCCCGAGCCGGGGGGGGGGCCCAGGAGGGCGGGACCTTCTCCCCCACCTGCCCCTCCCCCACTGCTGCAGCCTTCCCGCCAAGATCCCAGAATCCAACATGTAGACCACAACATGGGACTCAGTCCTCTCACATGAGACACACAGCCATTTAAGATGTATTGTTCTGTTAAATACAAATCTTATAAATGGAGAAAGTTCCCACTAAATTGTGGAGAGAACAGAAGGAGCAATATTTGTAAGGCAGTGTGTGCAAGAGAGCGTCATTCCTGCCCACATGGGAGAATGTGGGTGCACACTGTCCTGCCCAGTGCCTACACAAGCACACCCCACGTGCATACCTCTGCTCCCTCCAAAGAAAACTATCAGGAAAAATACCAAAATGATAAGAATGGTATGGGTTTCCTAACATTTTTTTGCTCTAATTGTCTTTATTATTTTTTTATTGTCCAGGTGGAAAAGAAACATGAGTACTTTAGTATTAAACTGCCATATGAAAAGTTGCAAACAGTAGCATCATATTGTATCATTCTATTTTATATAATGTACAAAATCAAGAAACCAATGGTGCTAAAAGTCAGTGTATTTGGGGGGGGTGACTAATAACTTCATAACATCATTGACGTGCTCACATCATGCAAGTTGATGCCTACGTACTTATGATACGGACACTCTTCTCTATGGGCTCTTAATGTTAACTAGTTACTAACAATCCCCTGACTTAAATTAACTTGACCAGTTGGTTTGTTTTTGTGTTAAAGCCTTCCAACGTTAAAATGTTTCATTGAAAATTGTTAATTACCAAGGCCCTTCTGGATTCAGCCACTAGATGGCAGCAAGGAATTAGCTAAACTCCTAACAACAGTATTTAACCCACAGAAATTAATGACAAAATTGTTCGTTTGTAACCATCCAATGGAAGGTGTGGATAGGTTTCTAGAACAAAGTTTTGCAAATAATAGGCAAACTTGTTCCCAGGCAACTCCTCAGTCTTGAGAAATGGGGATAATCATTCGCCCTATTTACAGTTATGATTCACTCCAAGCAGCATTGGTTCATTGCTGGTCTCGCTTAAAACATATTTTCCCATTGCAGTATTACATAGGTACATTAGGTTTTCCAAACCAATCTGAAAAAAGTCTGTAACACATACTGTTGAACAACATTTCTTATGGTTAACAAGTTGCCATGGAACGGAATGTGACCTAGGGTAGGAACATAAGATGTGGGTTCTAATCCCACTGTTGCCCCTAACTCACACCATGGGAGCTTGAGAAAGTCACTTTCTTTCTGTGAGCTTCGGCTGGTATTGCAAAACTGAAAATTAAATTGGATAAGTACTTCTCAACCTGTAAAGGAGAGGGGGTACTGGATGTCCACAAGGTCTCCAAGAACTTATTTTATATTATTTTTAAAGATTTTATTCATTTATTTGAGAGAAACAGAGAGTGAGAGAGAGAGCACAAGCAGGTGGAGGGGTAGAGGGAGAAGCAGACTCCCCGCTGAGTAGGGAGCCCAATGCAGGACTTGATCCCAGGACCTGAGCTAAAGGCAGATGCTTAATCGACTAAGCCACCCAGGTGCCCCTCCAAGACCTTTTTTTAAAGTTTGGGTTCATGTTGATGGTAATTAAAAAAAAATGAACATTAACAATAGTCTGTGCCATTTGGAATGACCACCTTACAATCCATCTTTGCCATTCTGAAGTCTGCATTGGTATTTACCAGACAGGCAATATACCGTAAAAATAATAGTTATTAAATGATGCGCTCATGCAGAATAAGGCCAAATGACTTTGGAGTAGTGTGAACAGAAGAAGAGAAAAAGTTGGCTTGTAGCAATGCACCTGAAGCTTTATTTGCATTGCCCAATTTCAAGCATTCTATCTCATGATGAGTCAGGGCCACCACCTGAATACACCTGCCCACCACAGGATTTCAAGCTGGAGGCCCCTTGCTCTCTCTCCCCAGCAAGCCCACATTGTCATTCATCATGCTCCAGACCCATTTTGTCACAGAGGAAGTCAAAATGAACTTGGAAAACAAACAGGTCCAAGTTCACTTGGCTTTCACTCAATGGGAGAAGAACCTCCTTGCCTTGAACTCTCAGAGAACTCTCCCTGAAATTCGGGTGGGCTATTTCTCACTTCATACTCTCGGTTGCCCTATTTCTACCTATGTTTGATTTCCCTAGAAAGAGGTGGAAACTGCTTCTTTGTCAACTTTGGGTAAATGATGGGTCTCTTGTCCATGGTGGGTGCTCAGTGAAAGTGGGTTTACGGACTGGGCTTTGTTTAATTTGATCCATTTAGAAGATTAGCCCTATGTTTGGAGTGTCTAGTCCATAAACTGTCTTTGTTCCTTTACTGAATAAATGCCTTTACTCAAAATATCATCAATCAGTAAAATGAATTGCAATACAACTTTGCAATAAAACACTGAATTTCAATGCAATATATTTAAAAAGACCTACATTTCTGCCAATCATTTATGGATCCAATTAAAATGAAAGCATTGGTCTTTTTCAGAAAACAAACTGTCCTAAACAGAATTCTGGAATAAAACTCAGCAACTTTCAAAGCTAATTTTCAGACCTATAACACATTGTAAATCTTATATTTAAATTAAGGATGGCAAATTCAAAAGTCTACATGGGCAGGCAGAAAGCACAAAGGGCAAGTGTACGGTGTGAACCTCTGGGAGCTGGGAGGTCGCAGGTGGGAGTCGGGGAGATGCTCTGTCTAGCAAGTGCCACCATGATGCGAGACCGGTATTGCCAGATCTTCTAATTATTCACAAAAATCTGGAAATCTGGATTTTTATGTAAAATCTTCTCTTTTTAAATATTGCCCACTAATTAAAAAAACTAAATTCTATGCAAACTCCGTTTGTCATCTCTAATTTAAACTCCTATTTATTTGTTTATTTATTTATTTAAGATTTATTTTATTTATCTTTTAGAGAGAGAATGCATGCGCATGGGTGGGGGAGGGGCAGAGGGAGAAGGAGAGGGAGAGAATCTTAAGCCGACTTCCCCCTGAGATCATGACCTGAGCTGAAATCAAGAGTCAGACACTTAACTGACTGAGCCACCCAGGTGCCCTTTAAAACTCCTATTTAAACACAAATAGAGAATAAAGAAGTTATGCTTTTGTTGCCCTTGATTTACAAAGTCCTTATTATTCAATACATTTTTTAAGCAAAAAAAAAATCACATGAATTAATATTTTTGGTTTTTTTTTTAAACAGCCATCAGTCAACCATTAGAATAGGAGAATCCTGAGGGAAATTTGCCTCACACAAAAAGGGAATAAAATTTCAAGGACTATTAGCAATCTGGCACTTGACGTGTGTTTTTATGCAGTACAACAAAATCTCTTGAAATTTTTAGCTGAAGACAGGAATTTTAATTTTTATGGCATATTAGTTTTACATCTTCTATATTTTATTATGGACAGGCCAATTTTCTCCCATATACACTTAAAAGTAAATAAAGCTTTTGAAAGACTAAGGATAAACCTTTAAGATTTGTAGCAATTTTTTCCCTACCAATTTCCACTGACTTAATGAAATTAGCCAATAAAAGTCAATTAAATGCTTTCAGTCTATAACTGATCTCTTATTTTTTAAAGATAATTTTTAAATTTTAATGTTAAATAACTATCCCCCTCTCATTCACATTAAGAAAGTCTCACGATTTTCAGGCGTGCTAGTTCAGTTTCTCTTCTAGAACCCTGTGGCCTCTAAGCCAGGAATTGATCATCACAATCCTAATTAAAAAAAAAATGAATTTTGAAAATAGCCATCTTCCTGACAGAGACTGGGATTCAATTTTCACCATGGCAGTTGGCAAAAGCTGACTTACTATACTCAGAAACTTAGAAATACACTGCAAAAATGAAGGGGTGGCTGTTTGATCCTGTTTTGTTGTTGTCTATCACCCTTTTGGAATTCTGAAAAACACAGTGATGACAAAGCACAAAGGAAAGAAAGGAGAGGAAACTTGGCTTTTTCTGGAGTCAGACACATCTGTTGGAACCGTCTACAGCGAGAGGTGGAAATTCAATCTTCTGCCGATGGTCAAACAGACTTACATAAACATATGTCAACGTCTGTGAATTCAAACATTCCACAGCTGCCTTTGGAAAAGCTCAGAGAGAGAACATGACTACATATATTCCATGTATACGAGGGGGCCTTTCTCCTCCACAAACTATGCCTTTCTCAATTAAAAAAAAAGATTTAATTTGTTTTAAATGAAAAAAAAGGATGGATGAAAAATAAGAGTACTCAAGATGAAAGGCTCAGTTGTTAAGCATCTGCCTTCGGCTCAGGTCATGATCCCAGGGTCCTGGGATTGAACCCCGCATCGGGCTCCCTGCTCCACCAGGAGCCTGCTTCTTCCTCTCCCATTCCCCCTGCTTGTGTTCCATCTCTGGCTGTCTCTCTGTCTATGTCAAATAAATAAATCAAATCTTTAAAACAAAAACAAAAACAAAAAAACCAACCAACTTCAGGATTAACTGTAATGTAGTATAAAGCCACAAAATGATGTTGAGCTTGATAAAAGGCAAGTAGACTGCTCTGGGTTTATCAAAGGGTTTTTTTTAAAAAAATCATATCCAAAGATTATTCATCAGTTGTATCCAATCTCTGCTGAGGTCCGTAGAAACCCGGAGGCTATACCTCCTTTTCTTTCTCTTTCTGCCTTCTAACTTTGTTACTTTGTTGACATTATTTTGCCTGTTATCTTTTTTTTTTTGAGAGAGAGAGAGAGATCGCTCATGGCCAGAGCAGGGGGGAGGGGCAGAGGAAGAGGCAGAGAAAATCTTAAGTAGACTTCACACCCAGCACAGGGCTTGGCTAGTTTTTTTTTTTTTTAAAGATTTTGTTTATTTATTTGAGATAGAGAGAGAGAGAGAGTGAGCATGTGGAGGGCAGAGGGAGAAGCAGACTCCCCGCTGAGCACGGAACCTGACGCAGGACTTGATCCCAGGACCCTGAGATCACGACCTGAGGGGAAGGCAGATGCTTAACCGACTGAGCCACCCTGGCGCCCCTATTTTTGGCTAGTTTTGATTATTTGCAAATAAAATAGAGCTACTATTCAACTCGCATGTTGAAAATACTTGCAAACCAATAGAGGTTTCAAAAGAAAGACATCATAATAGCTACTCCAAATTTACAAATGTAAGCCAAGAAGTTTAAACTTCTAGTGTGAGTTTAAGGTAAACTAGACAGTCTCAAATACTACTCTTTTTTAGGGCTATTTATGATTCATATAGAAATTCAATATATAATGTAAAATTTGTTTTAAATTGTCACTTAGCCTCAAATAGGTGATCAACTTTGTTTTAATTATATTGAAATTTGAAGATGTGGTTTTTAAATTAATAAATTTTACTTGGGTGGGGAAACATCTTTTCTTTTTATACAATTTTAAGATTTTTATTTATTTATTTATTTGACAGAGAGAGAGACAAAGAGAGAAAGAAAGAAAGCATAAGCAGGGGGAGCGGCAGGCAGAGGGAAGGAGAGAAGCAGACTCCCCGCTGAGCAGGGAGCCCGATGTGGGGCTCGATCCGGGGACCCTGGGATCATGACCTGAGCCGAAGGCAGACACTTAACCGACTGAGCCACCCACGCACCCCTGGGGAAACATATCTAAACTGAATGTAAAGAAGGCTATACAGAATCACAGCATGTCTTTGTTTAAAGAATTTTCTAAACTAAAATATCCCTGGGAGAGAAAGAAAAAAGAACTTATCTAAATTTATTTGATGGATCTGAGTTTTGAAGAATAAAAAAAATTGTAGCATTCATTTTACATATAAATGAAAGCCGAGTTTATTTCTGACTTTGTAGCTTTATTGTTCACATATTTTGTTACTTTAAAAAATTTTTTAAAGATTTTATTTACTTGAGAGAGAGAGAGAGAGAGAGAGCGTGAGCAGGGGGAGGGGCAAAGGGAGAGGGAGAAGCAGATGCCCTATTGAGCAGGGAGCCCTGCATGGAGCCTCACCCAGGCTCAATCCCAGGACCCTGAGATCATGACCTGAGCCAAAGTCAAATGCTTAACCGACTGAGCCACCCAAGCACCCCAGTGGTGTTTTAAACATAATGTAAATAATTCAGACAGTTCAGGGTGAAATATGACACATGTGGACATAATTATTTGTAAATAAAAGCCCCCCCAAAATAAATAAAAATAAAATAGGAACCCCCAAAATAGGAACCCAATATACAACATGTGTTTCATTCAAAAAAAATGTAAAGTCTATTATTACATATGTAAACATTTATTTGGGTAAATAAGTAACTACATGCAACAAAGAGTTTTCCTGAAATTACAGCACATGTATTTATATCAAGTGAAAACTATTAACTTACTGACTAAGTAATCAAGTTACCAAGAAGCCCTAAGGGCAAGTATTTTCAGATGACACTTTGTCTCCTGAGCCTCATCTTTGCTGTCCAGAGTTTGCCTCTAGAGAGGGAGAGGCATGGCTGTCCAAGTCTCGGGATGAATGAAAGATGGAAGTTTTAGGCTTAAAAGAAATGCATAAGCATCTGCTGGGTCTGATAGGTCTTTGGACGGCAAGTGACACTTTCCTGGTAGCTGGGGAGGAGGTAACCACTCCCACAGCTGGAGTGCGGTCTGTGCATTCCTGAAAGTATTTCAAACACAAAGCAGAGAGTCAGGGACATCTGAAATTACCATTGACTTGACCTCAAGCTGTTTTTCATAATTCAAGGTGCAGGAACAGATTCAAGTTATTTACAAAGAGAGCGTTGGAGAGACAGAGAAGAGAAAACAGAAAAGCCCTCCCTGATGGTCAAACAAGGGTGTGTGAAATCAGCAACCCATTCACATGGGTCCAGTTTGCACCTAGACTGTTAAGGTCTATTATTTAACTATTTTCGGAAAAAGTATGTCTTTTAAAAAAAAAACAAAACAACGATGATTGTCCTCGAATCAGTGGTAATGCACTGGCTTTTGGTTTTTGGGGAGATTTTTTTGGTTGATGAAGTTTAATTTTGGGTGCAATGAATTCAGTAGGTAATACCTGAGCGTGGTAGATACTCTCAAAGAGACGAGAAGTCTATCTGCAGTGAGAAGTGATTTCCTTCCTACCCTCCACAACCGGCAAATTGCCTTCCCGGAGGCCACCACTGTTGCCAGGTGGCGAGCCTACCACGTATGCTCTAGGCAAATATAACCAAATGTTTGTGTCTCTCCTTTTTTGTTTTTGTCTTAGGGGCCACGTTCTATACACAGTCTGCAAGCTGCTTCTCTCAACCCATCTCTCCTGGGGACTGTTTCATCTCAGCATGTCTAGAGCTGCCCCATCCCTTCCAATAGGTACAGTGCATTCCGATGAATCATCACCCCACAGTATATATCCTACCAGGACCCTGCTAATGGCCACACTTGCATAACTTTTCTTCTTGGATTTCCAGCTAAAACTTCAGCCGGAAGGCCAACTGAAATTGCTCTGTTTCATTGTGCTCAATTTCTGTTTAATTCTGAATTCTGCTTAAATTCCCTCATCTCAGTTATTTAGCAAAACCCAAAAAATCTTACTCACAGCTACTGAGCAAACGCAGTGCTTGGGAAAATACTGAGGAGGAGGCTGACTCCCGGTCCTCAATATCTCTGTGTCTCCTTGGTGCCTAGCATTATTCACGTCGTGGGCACTTTTAGTTCTGTCGCTAGATGTCAGGACATTCATTGGCTGAATGAATGAGGGGACATGGAACCATGACCAAATATCACAACTAGGGGGCCAGTCACGTGAAGCATGTTGCTCAGCCGAGGATCCTGATTCGCACTTGACAAAATGTTACCCTGTCTTTTTTTTTTTTAAGATTTATTTATTTATCTGAGAAAGACAGAGACAGTGGGGTGGAGCACAGAAGTAGAGGGAGAGAGGGTCCTAAGCAGACTCTGAACTGAGTGTGAAGCCCAACACGGGGCTCAATCTCACAACCGACCCTGAAACCATGACCTGAGCCAAAACGAAGAATTGGACGCTTAACCGACTGTGCCACCCAGGAGTCCCCAGAATGTTGGTGTCTTAAGAGCAGTGTACTGATCTGTCAGTCAGTTGGAAAACTTATGGCAGCAGAAGGAACGGCAGAAGAAACACTCTAAATCATGAAGCATGTTCTAGGCTTCGGGACAGGGTAGCAGCTTAACTGCAAATTCAAGAAAACAGAGTTTATTATTAGAAAGTTAATTCTCTTCTACAATATTCACACATTCCCCAGCTCGGGGACTGTACCTATCCTTCAAGATCCCTTTGAATGTACAAATCAACTAGCAAATGCTCTGCCTTCTGCAGGCCGCCTGTCTCCAACCAGCTATTTCAGGCAGGAGCTGCTGTTCTGGGAGGTAAATACTTCTCGCGGGCCAAGATTTATCAGCTTGTCTTCAACAGGAAAAAATACCAAAGGGTTGGCTTAGCATGTAAATGAGGGCAGCCTGATTACCACGCTAACTTCTGGTTACGGTGACACTGTTGTGAACCATCCTGGACATGCATTTTTGTTCTCTTCTGTTTTATGGGTATGTTGTTGTTGTCCTGCTTTAAACTCATGGGCTTAACAGTTAAAACACGGGCCATTCCTCACCCACCCAAAGCACAAATCCGCTGCCCTCCAAGATGCTACTTGCCTTATGAATATACAAATCACCAGGAGGGAGACCGTAAAGTATTTCCTCAGGAAGGTCCCGTTTTTCTTCTGTCGCTGATGCATTTCTCCACCACACTTGTTACAGCAACGACACAGACCAAAGCAAAACCCCACCAGAGGCATCAGAAAGACAAAGAGCAGTCCCAGGACAACACAAATAATAATCCCGATTTCATAGTAGATAATCTGCAAATCAAACAAAAGAAACAGCGTATACAGTAACACAAAATAACAAGTAGAACATTCCATAGTGTGCATGTTTCATTTGTTTTAACCTATTTGCCAGCGCGAGTTAAATCTTAATGTGTGTATTTCCATCTTGATGCTCCTTTTTTTTTTTTTTTTTTTTAGAGGGAAGGGCAAGGGAAGAGGGAGAGAGAGAATCTTAAGCAGGCTCCGTGCCTAGCGAATGAAGCCTGACACAGGGCTCGATCTCACGACCCTGAGGTCATGACCTGAGCCGAAATCAAGAGTCAGATGCTTAACTGACTGAGTCACCCTGGAGTCCCTTGATGCCCTTTCTTGAAACAGAGGAAACAGATTTGAGTTACCAGAATATGGAACCAAGTGGTTACTATCCTCTTTCAACTCAGGGTAAAATGTCCAAATGCACGGTCAAGTTGCAAATGGCTGAATTTAAACCCCAAAGGTATTTTGTTTGTTTTTAAATGGTATAACACATTTTGGCAGAAATACTTGCATTATGAATAATCTACATATCGGGATGATTTTTCACCAGAAAGACAGGACCAGTAGAAGTTATTAAGGATTCAAAGCAATTTGGATTGGATCAATTCATGACGAATTCATAGTTACAAAAGAATCTGGAATATATCTAAATTTAGAAAAAAGGCTCAGACTTTCTGAGTCAGACATGTTAATCACAGGCCACTCGCTTTGTTTCCCCATCTATAGGCTGGGATTAATAATACATACCTTGTAAGGTCATGTCATTGGGAACATTACAGATAATGTATGATCAGTGATAATGTGCCAAGTGCAGTATGTAGCCTTCATAAGTGGTACCACTCATGCCGTGCTGGTGAGGCTGGGCTTAGTAGCCCATGTCTCAGACAGTCCTATGTTCCTAGGACCTAGCACAACTTCGAGATAGGATCATGTGACCTAAATATATCTTCCAAATCTCTGCTGGGGCTATATTCTGGGATTAAAAAAAAAAATTAATGCACCCGGATGACACAAAACTTGAGTTTATGCCAATGCATGTATACAGTTACTCACATTTCCATAAAGCCAAGCTGAGCCAAGTAAACGAAACACAAGTGTTGCTCCTAGGAGCGAATGTGAGGTCTTAGCACTGAACTGGGAGTCAGAAGACCTGCTTTAAATTCCAGCAGGGGGCTTCTAGTTCCCTAAACCAGAATTAGCATGAACGTCATAAACAGTATTGTAAGGGTCAGATAATTAAATGATTTAAAGTGAAAACAACAGCTAAGTACCCAACACACAGTGAAAAGTCAATCAGTATTAGTTCACTCTGTGGCCAAATGCCTCAGAGCATTGACGTGCACGTGGCACTTGAATATTAATTGACTATCCTTTGATATTAAGGATAAAATGCTAAAAAAAAGTGGTTGAATTTTACTGCATTCATCAAGTACACGCTCCTGCTTAAACTAGGCTGCACCCCACAGTCACGGAGAGTCCCGTGGGGTTGGGGGACCCACATCATTGGCCAATTGAGAAACCGGCCTCAGAAACCCCAAACTCTTCTCAATTTCCCTGTCATTTCCCAGCAAATGTTCTAAATTATTTACTATTTTTCAAAGGGATTTAAAATCCTTTCTGAATCCCAGGAAGACAATGAACCCAAACCCAGGAGAGAAGGTGTTTTGAAATGTTCTCAATGCACTATGTTTAGCTCCAAGTACAAATTTCACACTTTATATACAACCTTTGCAATGCTGCTGACTCAATATTATGTCAAAAAGTATCAGGAACAAGATGTGTCATTTCAAGAGTTCCCTTCTGGGCTGAAGTCTGGCCAAGGTCTGGCAAGGACCTAAATGATTTCCTGATAACACAAGGATCTCCAGGGCGCTCTGTGGATTATGTGGAGGGGGAGATCAGGATTGAAATGTACTGAGATGGGTCGCTATTCTTTGGCGAAGGACTGAAACTGAAAGAGAGGATTAACGACGATTCCATAAACAAAAATGAAGCAAGCCACTTTAGAAACCCCCACAGCGGAGACACAGTGAAGAACAGAAAATCCTGGCAGAAGCATCTCGTTACCTGCTGGCTTTAGACAGAGCAACAAGAAACAGCAAACAAGGACTTTACCTTCAGAGTCAAGACTACATTTTCTGGCTGTGGAAGTCAAAGCAGTTGAGGAGTTGAGGACAGTAAGGCAGAGGCAGCATGCATCAAGAAAACAGAAAAAGTTACATGAGCAATTAACCACAACTGGGAACGTTAATATTCCATACAGAGAAAATCAAGTGAGAGGAGGATCCAACAAGACAGGAACACAAAACTTGAGTGTTATTATTATATGGGCTGCCGAAGCGAGCACAAAACTTGAGTGTTATTAGAGAAACAGCCTTCAGGTAGAGTCAGGTCTGGAATTTACATCTGAAATTTATATATGGATTTCTTGAAAGGTTCTTATCAGTCTGCTCATCAGTTGTGGACGGGCGGGAGGTGGGTGAACAGAGGGGAAGTTACACATGTTTAACACACTAACCATGTGGTCTTCGCACAACAGAGGACCAGTAGCTGCCTAGAACCCCAGCCAAAACAACGGCTTCCAAAGTGTCCTTTCTGAACTGAGACTCTGGTGGCGTTACTCTCTTGCTCAAAGGCATTCCAAGGGTTCCCACCATGTTTCATTCAAACCTCTTCATGTGATCCTGTTATTTATTCCTGGCTGCACATCCTGATCTTGACCATTCTGTTCCTAGGAAGAAGTCCCGCTCCCCCTTCCTCCCTCTGGCTCCCTGGTGCTGCCTCCTCACCCAGAACAGCTTTCCCTTCACTGCTCTGCTCATGAAACTCAAGTCGGCCTGGATGTTGCGTCCTCCTGGAAATCTGTCTTGAGAACCGAGTGTGAGTTTGCTTTTATCATGCTGCCTTGGAGCCCACTCCTGCCCCACGAGGAAGGGCTCTCCCATGGGAGCACTGCCTGAGCCCCGCTGTTTGCTCGGGGAGAACAAGAACCATGACGTCATGCTCATCATTCTCTCACCCACCCCGGGAACTGGTGTGCAACAGGTGCCCGACTGGAATCAGGTAAACTGGTGAACTGAGTGAGGGAGTTTCCAAAATCGTGGTCCAGAGAGAGGGCTGGACCGCCCTGCAGTGAAATAGGAAAAATGAAGATAAAACGAGTGTCCCATGAAGTGAAATTTGCTCAGTGTATCTTTTTGGTGGGGAGAGGGGGGTGATAGGTATGTGAAAGGGGACAAAGTTAATATCGTTGCTATGGTGGGCTTTAAATATCCCTGTGTGGCAAAATAAAATCGGGTGGCTCTATGCCATTCCCTGGATTACTTTTTTGAAACAGTGTACTCTGGGAAATCTAAATTTGGAAACTATAGCTTTGGATGGCAGATTTTCACAGATGTGAAAGAACGATGATTGTGATATTAATAACTTTTAAACGAGGCATCCAACGTGTTGGGGTGGGCAGCTCAGATACACATGGCCCCAGGGTCACATGGGGCACCTTGAATGACCCTGGGCGTGGGCCCCACAGGCTTGTTGTCTCCCCAACTTACTACCATAACCACCTCATAGCACCTCATACTAAATACCGGCTTCCAGATCCTCCTCTAGAGTGGGTATCAGGAGATTTGGGTAAACCCAGGCATCTGTCTTGAAAGCAAGCCCTGTGTCTTGGCTGTGATCAGGTGGGTTTCGGAAACCTGCTCTCGGCTCTAAGGCTGGTCGTGCTGGGCTGAGCCCTGGGGGCAGAACGACCTGTAAACTACCACCATCCGCTGATTCTTTTGTGTTTAATTTTGCCCCTGAGAGGTTGGTCTGGTCCGATATATCTGATGGGGTACCAGCAAACCCCGCAGTGGAGCTGGGTGCATCTTCACCTTTTCCCCATTCATGCTGGCTGTCGCACAGGTCTAAAGTTATTTTCATGCAGTGCAGCAGTTTGAATCCTGCTGTACGCTTTGTGTCTGTGATTCCCCACTCCAGTTAATTACCCATTATCATCACCTGGGGACCTCTCGAAAAATATCAATAACCAGCCAGCCCTGACCAACTACATCAGAATCTCTGGGGGACGGGCCTGGGTCTTGTTGCCAATGCTACTCTGAGCCTTCGTTACCTTACTGACAGAACGGGGATAAGCAGAGATCCTATTTTATGCAGTTTTTGCAAAGAGAACAAGAGAAAACAGTGAGCAGCAACACGGTTTTGTGCATTATTCTGTTCTAAGCACTTTACATATACTATTTACTATATGTTAAATGAGTTAATACTTGTGAAGTGCTTAGGACCTGGCTTCCCAGAGTAATGCTCAGTCATCATTATCATCATCCTCCTCCTCATCATCAGAAGTAGAAATAATCAATGCATGTTAACGTTATTCTCATCTCTCACCTCCAATAAGCCTCGGACAACGATCCTGGTCACGGACTATCTTGCACTGCTTGCTCTCTTAAATGCTTCTGAGATCTCTAGAAGGTACTTTCCTTACTTGGAAAGGAGAGTGTGTTCTTAGAGGCAGCATGCCACGTCCCCCCGGGGGGGGGCAGGAAACAAGGAACTCATTCACTTATCTTTCGCAGACACATAGGGTGGGTTGCAAATACCACACACCCACCTGGAATGATGACCTGCCATTTCCTAAGTGCCAAATCCATATCCAATGACTGTTAGCACTAGTGAGGTCATGAAAGGCAGCAAGGACAAGGCCCAGGCCCAGCACCTGCCCCCAAAGGAAGCTTCAAGAAAGGGAAAGGTAAGAACTGAGGGATGACATGAATGAGGAAGGGCAGCCAACCAAGAAGCTGGAGTGGAGATGGACCATGACCACAAGGAAAGGAATCCGGGAGGTCATCCCAAAGAATCTGGCCACTCCTACGGACAGGGATGCACAGAATGAAGAGATAGAGGTGGCGGTGGGGGGTGCTGCTGGGAGAACTGTCCCCTGGAAAGATTTCTAGAGGTGCAGGTGATACTTAGGGGTTGTTGATGGGAACCAATCATAATCATCAACCTAAACTGCCCCAAACTATGCATTCTTTGAAGACAGGGACTGTGTCCTTTTATTTAATTGAGGAGGCGCTGCTTGACAAACTCAGCTAAGAGGCTCTCTCTGTGGGAAGCCCATGTGAGCTGGGAGGAGGGTGATGGAATGCTGTTTCCATTGGTTTTCAGTCGGCCAGCGACTCTAGGAAGGGGCTCACCCATGCTGATTCCCAAGGGAACGCCCTCAGGTGCGAGTTGCCCATGTAATCTCTACCTTCACATCTGTGGTGAGGACAGACTATTCCTGGGAAGACCAAACTGAGTAATACTTGTAAGTCATGAACAAGGGCACCCACCTCCCGAGCGCATGCTACAGAGACGCTAGGAACCTGGGGTTATTAGAGTCGTTGCTTGGATTTCCATCGCTTCATCCGCCTGGTTCTCTGCTTCCCTCATGGCTCCATAATTCCAAATCCTAGTTGCCTCCTGGATTTCTATTTCTGCCGGACCACTTCTTCCCAGGGATGATTACCCACTGTCACCGTTTGTGGCTTAATAGGTAGAAGGCACTGCATGGAGGCTGTCAGTCTCTCTATACAGCCCAGAATACTCACATGAGCTGCATCTTCCAAATGAGTCACTTAGGACTACAGTCCAGTGGCCGGGGTTGAGCCTAATTTTTGTTGGTGATGTGCTTGTCAGTTAGGAGTTAGACTCGTCTGGGTGCGAATCCCAGTTTCAGCATTTAGTTATTGGGTGATCTTGGGCAAGTTCCCCAGCCTCTCTGAGTGTGGGATTTTCTGGCATGCGCAGCACAGAGATACTTCTGCCTCAGATAGGTGTCATTGTGAGGAAGAGAAACAATGTCAGGCTCCTAAGCCAGTGTGGACCCAGGGTGGACAAGAATTAGTATTACAGAGAGGGCGATGACCCGGTCTGTGCTTCAGAAGCAATGAAGCGGCTTTGCGCCCTCAGCCAAGTGCTCATAAATGGAAGTGAGGCTGTATTTCTCATCTACGCTACATGCTTTGACATCTCAGTTCAAATGCCAGCCCTACCGAGGAGGCTCTTCCTGATTTCCCAGGTGCAACAACAATCCCCCTCCTCCGAGCGTTCACGGTCCTTTATCAGAACTTCTTCCGTGATGCGAATTGCCCTCCACCTCACAGTCCGGCTGTCGACCCCACTAGTCTGCGGGCCTGCCAGGACCGAGCGCCGCAGGCCGGAGGGCTTGAACAGCAGAAAGGGCTTTCCTCACAGGTCTGGGGGCTGGGAGTCTCAGATCAAGGTGTGGGCAGGGTTGGTGACTTCTGAGGCCTCTCTCCTTGGAGGAGACGGATGGCTGTCTTCTCCCTCTGTCCTTATGCGATCGTGTGTGTGTGTGTGTGTGTGTGTGTGTGTGTGTGCGCGTGTGTGTTCTAATCCCCTCTTCTTATAAGGATACCAGTCAGACTGGATTAGGACCCACTCATGACCCCATTTAAAATTAATTACCCTTTTAACAACACTATCTCTAAATATAATCCCACTCCGAGGCGCTGGGGATTAGGACTTCAACATATGAATCCGGGGCAAATCGGTTCCTAACATTCATGTTTATTTCTTATCCCATTCCACCAACTTTCACATGTTTGTCGCCCTGCCGTGACTTGTTCCTGGTCAGCACTCTGTCAACAGTGATAAAATGAATACATAAAACAAGAGAGAAGTAAAAGAAAGAATGTCAAGGAGGAGAGGGGCCAAGGATCTTAAAGCACTACCTTTAACTTTCAGCTGAAGCATAAAAAGGAGGCAGTTCTGTGAAAGGGAGTCCCTTCCAAAAGTCAGGCCCAGCCCTCGGAACAAAAGGTCTGCTGAATGCTTCTGAACCTCCTTATGGAGAGAGTTCACTGAAAGAGCGCCCGGCGGGAAGGTCACTGCTTCAGCGGCTCTGCCACCATCTGAGGGCTCACCAGAGGAGGAAATGCTCAGCTCGGGACAAAGATAGCTGAAAAGCCTCCTCAGGGCCGCTCGCCTGGCCAGAACTTACTGTGTGACTGCATGAATTAGAGAGCCCATGGGTACCGGTCAGTGCAGAAGATGCTGTTGGGGCACCGCCCCCCAACCTCCCTCCGGCCTCAGTCATCCGCCTATGCCTCCTTGAACTTCTAGCCCCTGGCATCTTTAACTCTGCACTAGAGGGCCTTTTCTGGAACCATGGAAGGTCAGAAGTGCTTAGGGGTGGACCCTTTCCCCCTCCCTCCCACGCAGCCCTTAACCTGTGCGCCTTCAGTCTCGGTGTCTGGACACCTCAGCTTCCTCACCCTTCCCGTGGGCTAATTCGGACACTGGTGGTTGGAACCATTTCCCCAGCAATTCTATAGGATGACGCTTCAGTCGTCAGGCCACATCCTTTACAGGCCGCCCTCCCTCCCTTGTATTCTCTCTCCACTTCCCAGCCAGTTTTCCCTGCGCCTCCCAAATCCTTGACTTCTGATCGGCTTGGGAGGACTCTAACCCAACACACCCAGCATACATCAAACTAAAACCAACCAGAGAGCTCCCCTCCCAAGGTGCCTGGCTTCCCTGGTATCTTCGCCTCCCCAAATCCCTCTTCCTCGGACAGCCATGGAAAACATGACCCAGTTCCACATGTAGGGGAGGATTCAGGTCATTCATGAGGGCTCAATTCTGTCTCCTCTCCCCACTTCGCCCCCGTGCCAATGGCTTTTGTTCATCTACGAAGGCTCCTGAGGTGGAGAGGAAATCAGGCACTAGGGAGATGCCCAATTTTACTCCAAATCGAATACGAAGCCCGCCACAAAGGACTTGCCCAGCTAAGAATCCTGCCCTGGAGAGTGGCAGCCCCACACCGGCTCCTACTTGCTGAGTTGCTCATAGTGACCTCAGGGTCTCAGGACCCCATCCTCCAAGGCCTGGGGCAGGTGAAGCACACTGCCCCCACCCGTTCCTTGGCAGAACTAGTTGGCATTCAGGCCAGGCTGCTGATGGCGTGCGAATTGTCAATACCGATATGGAAGCAACTGTAACTTGGTTCTGCCCAGGGAGGCAGGCAGATGTGGGCCCTTGGGTTTGGGAGACACATGAAGCCAGTGGCATTTAATAATGAAAATGCTTTCCACGGTACTAGGGAAGGCCATGAGCACTAGGGAGAAACTGGCTCATCATCTTTTATACACGGAAATGGTTTTTAGATAAGGCTTTCCTCTTTGGCTTCTGTGTTTGTTTTCTCTTGAGTATCGTTGTATTGCAAATTGAGAATAGAAGGCATGGTAACCACAGTATCTGAGGTAACCACTCACTGGGCAGGAGTTCACCGCCCTCCCCATACATTGCCCCCCACGCCCACTGGGAACACTGTCATTAGCGTTTGCTGTGGCTGGCCATTCAAGAATATCCACCGTATGTCTGCTTTTATTGTTCTCTTGATAATCACCTTCATGCCAGGGAAGGAGAGAGCAAAGTGCCTAATCCTGCAGGATGAAGAGCCTGACAAACAGATTCAACTATTTTTTTTTTATTACCCTAACATTCGATGCAACAAACATTTGTCTGTTTCACTGGCAACCCACACTCGCAGTAAACCAAAATCAGAAGGATCCCTCTTCTGTTCGGGTAGTCGATCGTAGAGGCACACAGAGTGAACGAGCAGAGCTGTACCTTGGTATCAAGTAGAGACACACAAGGTCCTTTAATACTTTGTGAAAATAACGTCCACTCGTCTTAGCGAGCGTTCAGGGTCCCAGCTCGCCTCTCCTTCCTCTCCCCCCGCCCCTTTCACACCTTGTCCTGGCGGCTCACCTGGTCCCCAAAGCCTGGGAGGCCAGGAAAGCCACCTCCCTACCTGCTCCAGCCCTGCTAATTATCCTTTGTACCACCAGCCCTCCAATCACCTCCTTATGGAAGAGCTTCCAGTCAGATTTAATTATTTTCATCTACATTCCTCTGCATGTTACTAATAAATCTACTTATTCCCTTCTTCTCCTTCTTCTTCCTTAAACAATTTGGTACGCCTCCTGAGACCAAGGGCTATTTTCCTTATCTCTAGCCAGGGCAAGTGCACACACAAAGCTCTCAATGAACCTGCTCAAATGTGAAGCTGCTTTTCCACAAACTATATTTTAAAACCAAGTATACACCCCTGTTTCTAGAAATGCTCAAACAATTCTTCTTAGTTAGTGAGTTCTTTTCCCTTAGCTAAAAAAGTACCATAATGCTTCCCTTAAGGAAATTTCGATTTTTAAATAACATACACCTTGAAAGGCGAATGTTTCTTCGACTCCTACTTTTGGAATTTCTGCTTTTGCTCGAATGGGGTTTATAAGGTGCTTCAAATGGGATTTATACAGTGCTTCAGTATTCCATAAAAGTTATTAGTCAAAAAAAATTACAGATTTCACAGATTAACTGATTGCTTAAAGATTTACTTCCAAGTCAGCCAAAATTTTGTACATACTTATTTTCATAACAAATATATCAATAAAAATTACCTTCTCATACTCAGTTGAGAAGTCAAACTTCTTTTGTAGAACTTTTCTTAAAATATCTGAGGAAAAAAAGCCACAAAAGAATAGCAGGATTACTTTTTCAGTAAAAACACAAAATGTATATTTAGGAAACAATGTCTATATATACTCACACATTATTGTACCTCTATGTAGTATTCTTATAACTTTATTCCTATTTCTTTTTTTAAAAAGATGTATTTATTTTGGAGAGAGAGAGTGAGTGCATAAGCAGGGGGAGGGGCAAAGGGAGAGAGGGGGAGAGAATCTCCTAACAGACTCATCGATGAGTGGGGAGCCCGATGCGGGGCTCCATCCCAGGACCCTGAGATCATGACCTGAGCCAAAATCAAGAGTCAGAGATGCTCAACCAACTGAGCCACCCGGGAGCCCCAATTTTATTCCTATTTCTTAATGTAGGTAAATAATTGAGCTAATGAGGCTCTAACCAGAAGCAAAGAATGGAAGACAAGTATTTTTGACTTCCTATTTTGCCAGTGGCAGAATTAGAGGGTTGCCATTTTTAAGAGTTTTCAATTTCTCACTTAATATTTACCAACATACACGTCATTAATAATTACTGATAAAACGTGACACTGAAACTGCTCACTCTTAATTTTTGGAAACACAAATGCAATTCATTCTTTAATCATTCCATAGTCACATAATATTTTACAAATAAAAGGAATCTTACAATTAACTTAATCCAGCAGTTCTTCACATGAAACACCCCTCCCTCCCCATCTCCAAGCAGCACGTGAAAACCTGAAATAATACACAAAATGGGATTTTTTTCCCTGCATGTTTGTTTTGGGCACTTCCTAATTCTTACATAGGTGAAGACTCGTCTCTTATTCTGAATCACCAATCTAGTCATGATATGAGGCAACTGAGGCCCAGCAAGAGAACAACTTGACTAAAGTCTGTGATGTGTGAGGAGGCCAGACCAAGGCCCAGGTGGGTCTTCCTTTCTCCGCTCCAGGGTCCTTCCCATGCTCCACACTGTAATCGACTCCAGCAATGAGCTTCTGCAGTGCTATGGTTGTATCCATACTGATCACTTCTAAAGTGCACTACAAGGGGGGCAAAGGAAACCCTGTTGTGAATTCTTTTTTAAAGCGAGAAGTTCAGATTTACATGCCAGGAGACAAAGCAAGTCACCTCCCCGCAGGGCTTTCTGGAAAACAACTTCCCACCTTCATAGAGCAGCCTAAATGGAGCAGATCTTTAAAGGGTGTGCTGCAGGAGCAGGGATCATACTGGAAGGTTTGGGATGCCTACCCTAACCCTAGGGCACTGGGAACACTAGTTATTTCTCCAAGGGACATCAGGGATCTCCTCCCATCTTGAACTAGTCACTTTGCTTTGTTTTGTTGGTTTTTAAGACTTATTTATTTGAGAGGGAGAAAGAGAGCACGGGGGGAGGGGCAGAGGGAGAGAGAGAATCCTTTTTTTTTTTTTTAAAGATTTTATTTATTTCTTTGTCAGAGAGAGAGAGAGAGCACAAGCAGGGGAAGTGGCAGGCAGAGGGAGAGGGAGAAGCAGGCTCCCCAAAGAGCAGGGGGAGTCCGATGTGGGACTCGATCCCGGGACCCCGGGATCATGACCTGAGCCGAAAGCAGTCGCTTAACCAACTGAGCCACCCAGGCGCCCGAGAGAGAGAATCCTTAAGCAGACTCCCTGTTGGGTGCGAAGCCTGACTCAGGTCTCCATCCCACGACCCTGAGATCATGACCTGAGCCAAAATCAAGAGTTGGTCGCTCAATCGACCGAACCACCCAGGTGCCCCTTTTTGGTTTATTTTATAGATTGTGTTTCTGTTCTAGATTTCATTGGATGTAAGGGTCCACCGATGATGTTTTTTAAATTGGAAATAATCCATTTATTAAAATATATTTAATGACACAGGTGATGTTCATGTGTTGTATTTGGGGATCTTGGTCCAGGTAAGAGTTGGGATGGAGTCCAAGCTCCACTGCTTTCTGGGGGTCTAATCCTGGGTGAAGAATTAACTGCCACGAGCATCCTCATCTGCAAATCGGGATGATGTCTGTCTCCACCCTCAAAGGACTGCTTCGGACCAAGTGAGATAAGTGAGATTATGTTAGTCTGGCCACACAGTACCCATCCACTTTTCTCATCTTTATAAACCCAAACCAACCAACCCAAATGAAAACATAGGATTTCTTCGGGGGACCTGCCCCCTCTGTCCTCTCGAGTCACACTGACTAGGGAAGTGGCCCCAGAGAAATGGATCCTCACTGGCCTAAGTGGGCAGATCTGCACATGTGGCCCGTGAACCCCCCAACCCCCCAGGAATCCTGGAATCCTCAAGATCTGCTCAGGGTGCCCACAAGGTGGAAGCAGAAGACGTTATTTGCCGTCTCTCTGTGTTGGCATTTGTACTCAGGGTACAAAAGCAGTGGTGGAGAAGGTTGTACTGATTGGGCACGAGTCAAACAGTGTTCGTTGTGTTCGGCGCTGCCATGAACTCGAGGAAGATAGAAAGCCCTGCTACACGTCAGAAGAATCTTGGTGAAGCATTACAAAATGGTGATCTTATCAGATCTCAACCTGTGAGTAACAGAAGTATACATAAGGCGCTCCTGCTGCACACCCCAGTATCCAGCTGTCTCCAGAAAGAGTACTGGGTTCTAGTTTTGAGTTGGGAGCTACACCCACCACGGGCCTCACAGAGCACTGTTTTCGCTCGAAAGAAAGAAACCGTGGTTATCCGGGCTTGACTATCTCTTAGACGTTTCCTCTGACATGGAGGGAGTGGAGCTTGCAACTTCAAGGAAGCGGCTGACAGGACTTGTTGCCAGTGATAAAATTAGAGTGTTGAAGAAAAATTAGAATTTTGCAACTTTTTTATCTGTGCGGTTGACAGACGCAGGATTTTACCACATCGTTCTCGCTCCACGTTAACCGGTTCTATCAATAACACATGTAGCAGGTGCTTCCCTAACAGAACTCCGTGGAGGCAGGCAAACATGACACACGTGGGTCATGTGTCGGCTACAGGCTCCGTGAGACAGTGACAGTCTTCCAATGTCCAACAGATGATCCTGTCAGTTGGCTGGAGGACTCTCGCAAGCTCCTGGGATCCTGGTGGTCCCAGGCGTCGAGGAACGGTCCCAGCTACACCAAAGGGCACTCCCTACTGACAGCTCAACCCTGTCCTTGGTCTGCCAGCTAGCCTTGCCTCTCTGCCAAAGCGGATCCGAGGCTTTGGAGCAGGGATGTTCTCCCTCCCCCTGGTTTAGAGCAGCACGGCCTAAGAGAAATCTATGACAAGCCATACAAGTCATTTCAAATTTCCTAGTAGCCACGTTTAAAAGGTGAAAAAGAAACAGGTGATTATTTTAAATTAATTTTAATAATATGTTGTACTTTACCCAGATACATGCGATATATTGTCATTCCTATATGCAGTCGATATAAAAATATTAATGAGCTACTTCACAGCCTTCTTTTCACACTAAGTGCTCAGGGTCTGAACCTGAACTAAGTGTTCAAGGTGTAAAATGCACATCAGTACATCTTAGGTCAGGTTAGCTACCGTTCAGGTGCTCAGGGGCCACGCGTGGCCATGGCCTCCCTACTGGACAGCACAGGGTTAGAAGCTGCAGGTCATCCACCTTGGAGCGATTCCATTTTACCCAAAGCACCAAGGCCTCTGTCATTTTCCTTAACCCCCCTCCTTCCCAGTGTACCTTGTCACGAGAACACAAATGAGATCCACAATAGCCATGTTCCCTTTGCCTTCCCTGTGTATCTCTAAGTGGCTTTTAATCCAGGTAAATGAGCATGGGAAAGGCTGCGGTATACAGCCCAGCGTCCTTATTTGTAAAGCCCTGGCATGAACACTGCCACTCACGCCTCATGTGGGAACTCATGAAGCCCCACACTAGGAAACTCTATCTCAGTTCTAACATGTTCGTTGGTGGTGAGAACTTTGAATCGATTGTGGTCCATCTCAGAAAGTATGTGGAAGACCCGGGGTTCCACTTCTGCTCCCCGAGCCCCTGCCACCCCCGCTTGGTGATTCTGCTGCACTGCAATCCTTTGTGTTTGCCTCTGTCTTCCTGGCCAGCTCATTAAAGGCTTCCAGGGGAGACTATCTTGATCGCTGGATCGCCTGCATCCCCGGAAAGTTCCGAGGTTTCAGAACTGTTTGTGGTATTGACGCTGCATAAACATAACATTATCATAAAAAGCGTTGCTTCCTTTCCGTAGATCAGATGGGATCCTCAAAGTCTGTGATTAGGTCCTGGTATTCCTGGTGAGCTAGGTAGCCATTAGCATTTGGCTGCCTCTGTGAGACCTCGGTGTGGACAACAGTGGCCACCTTGTTCTTCCTGAACTGAGGGAGGGTCTGCTCTGACGGAGCCTGAAAGGCACTTACCAAGGGCCAGACAACTCCCAGACACCAGGGAAAGATTCTCCCTGTTCTGAACCTGGGGAGCTATCTGGCCACCTTTCCCATGTGGCGATTTATTTTCCATTACACCAGTCCCATGCTCTTTCCACAACCTAACAGTTGCCTCTTAAGATATAGCAGTAGGAGGGAAAACTGGAAGGAAAACTGGAAGCCAGTGGACAAGGAAGTTCTTTTCATGGTTAAAAGGCTGTTTCCCAGTATCTGGTCTCATGAAGGGGCTCTGTGGGTCTTTCCACAACGATGGTGGCTACCAGCCTTTCTTCATTCAATGCTTTGATGGTATGATGTCTTCTTATCTGGGACTTAATTTTAAATTTCATGTGCTGATGGAAATTAAGAAATGTAGAAACAAGGGCTAATTCTGACCTCTTGTGTTAGATGACCAACTTAGAAAGCAAGTTGGTTTTATTTGGTTGGTTGGTTTTGGTTTTTTTGCTGTGTGTGTGTATGAATAATTTCTCTATGGTTTTTTTTTTTTTTTAATATCTGAAGCCACACAGCAAGATAAAACAAGAAAAGTAGGATCCGTATATAAAAAAAATCCATCTTCCTTATCTTAGTCAAAACTCATCTTTGACTAAGATATTTCTGTTCCCTAACTGGCTTCTCTTAATACATACGTACGTTCTGGCCCAAGCTGGGCCAAATGAGATTTCACTCTTGGAACATTTTGGAAAATGGGTAGACAACTTAAAAAAAAAAAAAAAACCAACAAAAAACCTTGCTGCTAGCAGTTGATTCATCAGATCTGTGACAAACTTAAGTGGTCTTGCAAAGATTTTGCTGATATCTATTTGACAAGACCTACCTGGCTAGGTCTCTAACTAAAAGATGTGCTACCTTATATCTTCTAAAGCGTGTTCCTGCCATTTATTGGAAACAGAACTTCCTAAAAACTCCTAAATTATATTTAAAAGCTTTTTGAAGGAAGAGATTTTGATGTCTGATGTAAATGAACATTAATGTGTTGCAAATCATTCTTTTTTTAAGATTTTAAAAATTTATTTATTTCAGAGACAGAAAGAGCGAACATATGGTGGGGGCTAGAGGGCGAGAGAGAGGGATAAGCAGACTCCCCAGCGAGTGCAGAGCCCAACCAAACTCATGACCCGACCCTGAGATCATGACCTGAGCCGAAACCAAAAGTTGGATGCTCAAACGACTGAGCCACTCAGGCTCAGTCTTAATCTATGTAAAACAATATTATTTGTAATGTGGTTCTTGAGAAAATATTTTTATGGAATGTTATTTTGTTCGTTGCTGGTAATTTTTCTGCCAAAAGTATTCTAATTTTAGCTTGTTTTATTTTAAAGTTTTTTTTTTTAAAGTTTAGTAAAGTTTTATATTCAGGTCATTTTAATTGCTCTTTTTGCTTTTTCTCTGCCTGATGTTTTCTTGTCTCTTTAACTAGATGCAACAAGACAGAATTATTAAAATTAAACCAAAAATGAAGTGATAACCTTGGGAGCATTAAGGTGTTCAGCATCAAAATTAGAGATTAATACGTACAGAATGGGTTTTTCTTTATGAACACAACTTAGAGAATCTTTTTTTTTTGAACCTTTTTTTTCCAAATGTCAAAGTATATATTGTACTCAGAACTCTTTTTTTAAAAATTTTTTATTTATTCATTTGAGACACAGAGATACAGAGAGAGAGAGAGAGAGCATGAGCAAGGAGAGAGGCAGAGGGAGAGGGAGAAGCAGGCTCCCTGCCAAGCCAGGAGCCCAATGTGGGGCTCGATCCCAGGACCCTGGGATCATGACCTGAGCCGAAGGCAGATGCTTAACCATCTGAGCCACCCAGGCGCCCCTGTACTCAGAACTCTTATTAATAAAAATTAAACACACACAAAGTAAGCTCTCTTAGGCACTTAAAGTGTTTGCTTGGAAATGTGATTAACTAAGAGCATAAACAGTGTTAAGTGGGTTCCCCCGTGGAGACACCACCATGTCACTCTTTGACCTCTAGTGGCACTGTCTTAAACTCATGTGGTGTGGGGGTCTCTCTACTAAGAATGACTTAATCTGTTAAATTTATGCATTAAATCAACACTCTAAAGTAAAAGATTTTATTCGGGTTCCTACTAAAAGGATCAGTTTTATAAGTAGTATAAAATAATACTCAAGTTCAACTTAGAAACCTGCAAAAATGGGGTATGGTATAGCTCAGGTAGAGCACCTTCCTATCTGCAAAGCTCTGGAAAACATCCACATTCCCACCTTAAATCTCCATAAGCCTTTCAACAGCTTCACTACCAGCTGAGTTTTCCTAATCTACAAAACACATGTTCAAAACACGCTGATCCAGGCGTCTCTACCGCCGAAATATTTAAGGAAAATGCTCTCAGGTTACAGTGTTATCCTGGGAAGTTTGCATCAAAAAGGAGTTAAGACTAAGTTGGCTTAAGATCTTAGGACCATCTCCAAGAGTTATGGGCACAAAATGGCTGTTTAGATGGGTTGAGAGCACCAGCTACCCAAGGTAGGCTGCTCTTTCTGAGCAGAATGCAGATTTTCATCAAGATGTAAAGTTAGTTGGTAAAAATGTAAACATTTATGTGGTTTTTATGTGGCCCTTGCACTTTCTCCAGAGCTCCCACATGAAGAGGTTTTAAACTACAGAAAGGAAACTCACTGTGGTTGAATCTTGTGTTCCCTCTTTGGGCTAAGCTTGCTGGATTTTGTTTTTGTGCTTTAAAGAACTTCCTGATGCACATTTTCAATGAATGAACATTTATTTCTTCTCTTGGCAGAAAGATATTTCAATGTGAACAAATTGAAAAAGTTCTGGTTATTTGAATAATTTGACTCAGTTCACTCTTTATCAAGAATAATGTTTAAGGTGCCAACTTATTGCAAGAAAAATGGTGGAATCTATATAAAATCAGCACAGTAGATGTGATCAGTTCTGATAGCTGATAGGTTAGTTGAAAGAGAAAAAGCAGGATAATCATGCCTTAGAGATTTTAACTTAAGGCATGTAGATACACATCTTTCGCCCATCGTTTGATGGGAAGCCAAGGTCCATCTTTGAGTATGAGTTCTCTGGCTAGAATGGAGGTGAGTTAGGACAGCATCTATGGTAAAAGAAAGCTCTTCACTTATTTCAAAGTAGATTCATGCCAACCACCCCATCTCAAAACTGCACACTTAAGTACATGAGAAGGGGTCAATGCCTCCCAAAGTTACACCACCTACACATAACGTGGGTCCCCCAGGGAAAGCACTTGGTGATCTCTGACTCAAGATATGGGGGGACCGGGCCGATTTGAATCTTCAGTGATTGAAATGGGGAGAGGAGGAATAGGCTTGTCTCCAACTACACTACCCTCCCCCCACCAGTCCCCAAACATTGTAAAGGATTGCCTGTGTCAGTCAGGACTCTCCAAAGAAACAGCGTGGATGAGACAGGAGACAGAGATGAAGAGAAAGGGGGATTGATTTTAAGGAATCATGGGGCTACACATTTTGAAGATTTTAGTTATTTATTTGAGAGAGAGAGAAAGCACAGAGGGAGAAGCAGACCCCCTGCTGAGCAGAGAGCCCGATGTGGGACTTGATCCTCAGACTCCAGGATCATGACCTGAGCCGAGGCAGACGCTTAACTGGCTGAGCCACCCGGGTGCCCAGGCTAGGCATTTTGAAATTTTTAGAGCCGGCTGGAATCTCAGGCAGGCGTTGATATTACAGTCTTGAAGCAGAATTCCTTCCTCTTGTGGAAATCTCAGTTTTTGCTCTTAAAAACTTTCAGCTGATTGGGGGGGGCACCCACATTATTGAGAATAATCTCCTTCACTTAAAGTCAACTTATTGTAGGTGCTAACCACACCTGTAAAGTACTTTTATGGCAACACACAGATTAGCATTTCATTAAATCATTGGGTGCTACAGCCCAGTCAAGTGGATCCAGAAGACTAACCACAGCTCTGCCCAAGCCAGCTATGTTAGCCATAGAATGATTGCGCCCTGCGGGTGTCTGAGCAGTGCGTGTCTGGGCAGCCCTGTTACAGAGCAGGTAGACTCACCATCATTAACGGTACCTACTGACAACCCATGCCCCAAACAACCAGAGAGCTTCACCTGGGCCCAGTTAGTGCGAGGGCAGGGTTTCCCATGTAGTGTTTGAGGACAACTGATCTTGAATGATGCTCCTTAACAACCCCCCCCCCCCAAATTGACTTATGTTTGGTGTGTGTTAAACTACAAGACAGGCAAATAAATGCCATTTGAAAAGATTTCCACCAGAAATAGCAGAACCGGGGCGCCTGGGTGGCTCAGTCTGTTGAACCTCCAACTCTTGATTTCGGCTCAGGTCATGACCTCAGTGTCGTGAGATCGAGCCCTGCATCGGGCTCCACACTGGGCGTGGAGCCTGCTTAAGATTCTCTCTTTCCCTGTCCCTCTGCCCCTCCCTGCTGCTCATGCATGCTCTCTCTCTCTCAAAAGAATAAAGAAAAGGAAAAAAAAATTGCAGAACCAAATTTGTTTGTCACTTGCAAGGTTAAATGTTGCTTCTCTGGAGAGAGTACTTAGCAAGCCCATCTTTCAGAAGCCCTGTTTGGTTAAATGTACCTGCTGTCTTTTGACATGAAGATGAACATTGTCTGTCCAGTGCTTGGGTCATATTTTCCTGGGGCTGATGTGGGTAAGGCTGAGCCCAAAGAAGTGATTTTGGGGACCCAAACAATGCAAGTGCCTCTGGTCTTGGAGTTCATCAGATTCCCTCAGATAAGCACATTTCTTTCTGGCACATCTGCCAGGAGCCTGTCTGAATTTAGTGCTCGGGGGATATGCATTTTCACAAGCACCACGTGCAGCAACCATCTCTTGCTTTTCAGTCGCACGGAGCACTTCATGATACTGTTCAAATCCTCCAGCAGCACGACTAAACTCTGGTTTGGTTTTTGTTACGGGGATTGATGCCTCAGAAATCTAGAAGCCAAGCCGGGTTTATTAGAACCTATCCATTGTACTCCCCTGCCTCCAAGTATGCAATCGAGTGTTCTGGAGGGCGAGCCTCCTTTCCTTTACTTAACATACAATGTGAGCACTCTCGTTATGCTTTTCCCTTCATTCCAGCTGCCAGCCCAGGACTCTGTGCTATTCTCCTTTAATTGACTGGAGCAGCTTATCCCCAAAGGACTGACACACATCGGCTTGTACTCGAATTAATGATGGCACTGACTCACACGGAGAAAGGGTACGGGCGAGATGCTGCCCGGGAAGCTATTCTTGCAAAAACATCTGGGACCAGTCTGGCCCATGCAGTTCTCTCCCTGCCACATGGCCGCACTGATGCTGCAGTGGGGTTTGCTCTTACTCTGAGCATGGGGCCCAGCCTGTTACTGGGCAGTGTTGCTCTTAAATCACCTCAAATTCCTTTAGAGGAGGCAGGAGCTCGGGTTGCACAGGCAAAGGGAAACTTCTGGGGTCTCCTGCAGCCCGGGGTCCTTGACAAAGCTGCACGTGGATAAAGGCTCAGGGCTCCCTGGCCTTCCTAATGCTGTCAGGGGTCTGGGTAAGGGCCTCTGGACCTGGGCTGGGTTGGCAGCTGTCTTGCCACCGCTGGTGAATCCAGGGAAGGGAGCGGAGACTGAAGCCAAAATATCTGTTGGTTCCTGAGCTATTCAGTTCATTTCGTTCCCTGAGACATTCCTGGAAAGTGTAATTCCATTTCCAGCCTTTGTCTCTGCTGTTTGTCGGGGGAAAGTTTGCCTTGAGAACCTTTGAAAGGAATGCAATGTGCATCACATGTTTTGGTCTGCGCCGGGGTCCTCATAACCTCACATACACTCCTGGGAGAATGTGAATTAGCTACACCCCATTTTCTTCTGCCATGTGCCAGAAGGCTCAGCTGTTGACAGTGGCCTCTCCCCAAACGAGGGGTGGAGGGGCAGAGCAAAGGGGGACTTTTTTTTTCCTGTAGGTTTTTTTGAGCTCACTTGGATTTTTAAAAAAATATTGAAAAAAAAAATTTAAACCAAGTACTTTTATCGACATACTCTTCTACCCCTTTCTTCCCAAAAAATGACATTAAAAAAACACAGTTCTTAACACTACTGAGTTAAAAATTCTACTTCCTGTGAATGTAAATCTGATTTTACCGTATGTTGTGTAGGATAGGCGATCTGGGGCATCGTTTTTTCCAGCATTGTAGCATGCACTGCTTGTCACTAGAGATCTTGAAAAGAGATGAGGCTGAAACCTGCCAAAATTTACATGCTGCCCAAGAAATATTCACTGGAAAAGAAATCACTAAATACTCAAGCTCCCAATAAGTGTTTGGTTCAGGCCAAATACACTCTTCCAGTGTTTTGTTAATAATGTACCAGAAGTGATGTTTCGTGGCTGTGTCTACCCCTTCTGGTTGTGCCGGCTACGCTGTAAGCTCTCCAAGACTCTCTTGTGTTTGTCCCCAAACCACTTTCTGCTAGTTGCTGTTTACATAAATTCTAAGTCAAATGTTTTTAAAAAACTCGGGAAAGAAGAGTTGACTTATAAAAGAACTGTTGAATTCAATGTAGGGGACGCAGCTCTAAAAGCTCAGAGAGAAAACCAGCAAAAATCTAGAAAAAAAAAAATCAGCATGGAGTTTATACTACAAATTCTTGTTACTTGAATAAAACCCAGACTGAAAATCATAAAGTTTCCGTTGCCAGGGAAATTCCTATCGGGAGACTCACATTCATCCAACATTAAGGATGTAGGAATCTGCAAAGCAGTGTCCCTCCCACCAGCAAGAAGAACCAGTTAGATAACAGTGCTATGGCTTCTCTTGGGCCCACCAGAGAGCTGAGCCTGCAAAGTAATCAATTCCACAGAGCGCCAAACCCCTCTGAGGAAAGACAAGGGACACACAAACTATTTCCCCTTTGAGGGTCTGGTAAAAAGAAATCACTGAAAATGCTGACAAGCTCTTAACACCAATTGTGGGCTAGCATGTCTACTGTGGGTCCAGAAGGCTCAGAAACAGCAAGCAGTTTGCATTTGCTTGCAAGCCTCCAGTGGGTGCTCATGAGAGTGACTGGGGCAGGACAAGTGACTGGAGAAAATCCTCCTGGTGGTAGAGGCGTAGGTATAGGTACAGGTAACGGGGAGGTGAAAGGCTGCAGCTGGGGATGGGCATGGAGCCTGCACACATCCCTAGGTCTTTCTCTCCAACAAAGCAAGAGTCTTAGAGCCGCTGAGCTGGAGGGCAGGGAAATCTCTCAGTCCTCTGGCCATGGCAAAACTCCACCGTTCCTAGGATGGGGGTAAAAGCAAAACCCATCTGCCTATGGGGAAGAAGTTGGAAACTCTCCTACCTGTAGGACACAGGTAAAGGCTTACTGCTGTTGAGGGACAGGGTAGAAGCAAAACCCCTCTGTGTTTGGGGACAAAACCACTCTCAGGCATGTTACCATTGGGATGACAGCAAAAACATGCTCCTTCCTAAGACCAGTACAGATTCCACGCAAGAGTTTGGCTGTCATGGGAGAAGGTACAGGAGCACAGAATGAGCCCCACTCCCACTCCCTAGGCTCAGTGGGACAGGGCCTGTCTATGCCTGAGACCGGACGAGGACAACAGAGTCCCCCCTGCCTCCCACCATGAGCCTGGCACCAAGTGACAGGAATACCACTGCAGAGAAGGTGCAAGAAGCATGCGCAGTTCTACAGAGGATGTCCAGCATTCAGCAAAAAATTACAAGACACACAAAAAAAGAAAGAAAAAGAAATGACCCATTGTCAAGAGAGAATCAGATCCAGAGATCATTCAGATGTTAGAGAACTTTCAGACAGGGATTTAAATAAAAAAGGTTGTTAAGGGGGTGATTTACATTTGTATTTCAGGGCAAGATAAAATGCTTCAGAAAAGCATGTAAAGTTTTTAGGATTCCCAATATTTACCAACTTTAACTAACTATACCAGTCATAATCATGTTGAATCAGAAAGCTCTATTCTCCCTAAATTAATCCAAATTTTTTTTACCATAAACCAGTGCAGTGGCAATTCTCTAGAAATTATAATTACCTGTCTTGTTCTGCCCAAGTCTCCAACCTGTGGATTTTATTCCTCTGCCTTATATTCTAACTTTCTCAGCGTGCCTTAGAAGAAAGGGAGGGGGATGAGAAGAGAATATTAGCTGTCACCATGAATCACCCACGGAGCTAAGCGCTTGGGGCCACGTGGCAGAGCAGGAAGAGGAGTGACTGCAAGTCAGTCGGAGCTGGCTTCAAGGTCTGCCTCCAACCGTTAGAAGCTCTGCGACTGGTTTGAATATGGGCCAAATTACAAAAACTCTCTGGGTCTCAGTTTCTTCATCTGTAAAACGGAAAGACAGCAATCACTACCTGTGGGCTTATTAAAAAGATCATCAATGACTCAAGGTGGCTGTCTCCCCTCCCAGCAATCTAGTAGGAGAAGCAGCATCATTCCCACTCCCAAATTCCCTGGGGCTTCGGAAGGCTAAGTAGGCTGCACTATGTCACTCAGTTAACGAGCATTGGGGCAGGAATTCAAACTCAGGCTCGCTTTCCTCTATGCAACCCTGCGAGGTTTCAGAGTCCAGGGCCAGCCTTGCTGCCTGTGGGCACATAGGGAGACTCAGGCCACTGACTTCAATTCTCTGTTTCCATCTCCCCATCTGCAAAATGGGATAATCATACCCACCTTGCACGCCTATTCTAAGCAATGTGAATACTATGTGTAAGGCACTTGGAAACAGTACCTGATACAAAATAAATGCCCGCACATCCGTGCTGGTGATGGAGGTGATGGTGGCAGTGGTGGGGGAGGGGGTGGTGGCCGCAGTGGTAGCTCAGTAAAAGATAGACCTCTGGGCTTTCCAATCCAAGAAAAATATTGGCCAAACATCTCTTAGCAGTGGGGGAAGGGATAAGACCTGGACATGAGGGACTTTGGGCTTAGCTTTCGTTCTCCATTTACCCGCTCCACTATATTTGGCAAGTCCCTTACCCCCTTGGGGTCTAAATTTTCTCCCATGTAGTGACAGGGTCGCACTACACACTCACAAAGATACTTAACCAGCATGAATATGTCCCAGACCCTGTACCGGGTGCTAAGGCCACAGAGCTGAAAAGATGCAGTCCATGCTGTTAATGGGCTCACAGTCTGCTGGGAACACAGGTAAGTAAATGAAATGAAGTGGGTGTGCTCGAATGCAGTCATCCGAGTTCAAAGTCAGCCCACTGGGAAGGGTGGAGAGCTGTGGGGGCTAAACAAAGACTCACCAGAGCAGGTGATAGTTGAGCCATGTCTTAAAAGAGAAGTAGAAAAGTATTAAGTGGAAGGAAGGAACTTCAGGGAGAGGGAACGCAGCTGGGACCCAACTCCCGACCCTGGCTTAGCGAGCCCCGGCCCTCGAACACTCTTTCAGTGAGTTCTTCCTCGTGGAAAGCACGAGGGCATTCACAAACTCAGAATTAGACTGGGAAGAGCAAGAACCCAATGCCCCCCCCCAAAAAAAAACTCCCCAAACCCCAATACAAGCACAGTTTGCTTATTTGTTTCGAATCTCTGTTACATAAACTTCCTAAGTGTCGGAAAACAAAGCCCTAAATGAAGAGGAAGGGAGTGAAGCGTCCAAAAGCCGCCTCCTTTCTATTAAAAAACAAAGCAAACCAACTTCTTTTGGATCCGTACCTATGTCTATTTATTAGCCATGAGGCCAGGAACCCTGCAGCCGGTGTGGAGATGAAAAGGAATGCTTTATGATAGCTGAGCCCGAGCAGGCAAGCAGTCGTGAACCCCCACTGAGAAAGTGCGGGCTTAAATAAAGCCTCCCCGGCAAGTGAAGAAGCACATGGCCCTTCCTCTTTATCATTCCCACGTCTGTGTGGAGAAACACGCATTCGCTGCACTCCCATGGAATCCAAATCCCTGAGCTCTGTCCTGGCCACTCACAAAATTACTGCTGAGTCCCTGGGAAATCCTAGACTATGCGAGTTTGCCCATCTCCATAACAGGGCACCAGAATGCTCTCGACACAGCAGAAAGCCCACAGCGAATGGAAAAGAGATGACAGGACATTACCATTTAACAACCACCACAGTGATGATGTATTAAGGCAAGAACAATCTGTGGATGCTAACAGCGCTAGGCAAATGATGGCTGGGGACTGGGGTTGGATATGGAAGGCACCACCTTCACAATATCATCAAACTTAATTTCACCAATAATGGGACAGAGTGACACCAATAACCTCTTGATGGGACGGATCTCCCGAGAGGATACAGCATTTGTGTGGTAGCCCTGCAAAATATTTAATTTGAATCCAATCATGAGAAATCAAGATAAATTCAAAATTGAGGGACATTTTTGGGGCAAAAACGACTTAGGCTCTTCAAAAAAAACGTATATGTCACAAAAAAATAAAAAGGCTAGGAAACTGTTCTAGATTAGAGGAGCCTAAATCTCCACAGAGGAAGCAGGATTCTTGACTGAACACTAGATCTACGGAATAAAAACTACAAAGAACATTAATGGGAAAATTTGAGAAATGTAAGTATGGATTGTAAATAGAAAAAAAGTGTCAATACTGTTCAGTGTCTTGAGTAGAGTGTTCACATGTGGTTATACAGGAGAACGACTTATTCCTTTTTTTTAAGATTTTATTTATTTGAGATAGAACGAGAGTGAGCGAGGGAGAGAGCAAGAGAGCACAAGCAAGGGAATCAGCAGAGGGAGAGGGAGAAGCAGGCTCCCCTCTGAGCAGGGAGCCCGATGCGGGTCTCGATCCCAGGACCCTGGGATGGTGACCCGAGCCAAAGGCAGATGCTTAACCGACTGAGCCACCCAGGCACCCCGAGAATGACGTATTCTTATGGGATGTGGGGAAGTACTTAGTGGTGTGGCAAAATAGTAACAATTGATGAATCTAGGTAAAGGCTCTACAGGTGTTCATTTGTATGATTCTTAACAGTTCCAAAGGTTTGAAATTATTCAAAATAAAAATTTGGAAGGAAAAACATTCCTAGATCTCATCCCATTTTCTCTGAAATCATCTTCCTTTTATCAAACTCTATTTCCAAAAGCCAGTGAGCCAGTTAACCTACTTTCTTGTTTACTAAGCTCAAAGCTTTTTGATGGTTTCAGAGAGTCACCATGTTTTTTATTCCTTGTCAGGATTCTGATTTAAGGGAAGAAAAGAATCAGTAAATAGCTAATTGGGAAAGTGTGGATATTAAACCTAATGAGAATTTAATAGTAAAAAAATAACAATTCTTCTTAATTTTTGTAGGTTGGTAATGACACTGTGGATAGTAAGAAATGCCCATATCTTTAAGAAATGCACACTGAAATGCAAAGTGAAATGATATTACGTCCAGGTTTGCTTTAAATGTTCCAGCAAAGAAAAATGTAGAGAAAAAAAAGGACAGATGAAGCAAATATGACAAAATCAGGTAATTTTTCAGCCAGACAACTGGTATGGGGATTCCTTGTACAATTCTTTACAGTCTTGGGTAGGTTTGAAATTTTTCACTGTAAACTATTGATAGGAAATCTTATTCCCCTCATACTCTGTTATCCAATCCAGATCTTCATCACACACCTAACCTACTCTTAGTGAGGCTGCCGACTAATTACTCCTTTGGTCTCTCATCTCTCTTCTCTTCCATTCCATTCTACACAGAGCAGTCAGATGAATCAGTCTATAACCTCCTTTATGTGGCCTCCACTAATTATCTTCAGAACTATCCATCATGTCACCCTATCTTTCTAATTAAAATCAAAGTGAGCACAGGCTTTGGAGACAGGGTGGTCAGACGTATTTCTTGATTTGCCCAGACAGTCCTGCTTCATCACACCTGTTGCCTTGGACTAATCATTACCAGTGTTCCCTTTTACTTTTTAAATGCCCTGATTTAAATGGTGGACTAAATGGTCACCCAAATCAGGTGATCCTGAGCTCAAATTCCAGATCTGATACATAATGCTGTATGACCTATTTAGTTTCCTTGGGCCTCAATTTTCTCATTTGTAAGATGGAGGTAATAATACCCATTTTTAAAAACTAATATGTGAAAAGCCCTGAACAATAAGCCCAGCACATATTAAGCAATCAATAGGCAGTTGATATAATTCTATCTCCCTTCAAACAAGACCCCTCTAATCCAGCCAGGCTTCTTCCCTTGTCCCCAAAACCAAATGTGTTGCTTGTGACCCCCTGAGTCTTGCTGATGCTATTCCTACACCCATCAAAAACCTCCTTCTATCCTTCAAAGTTCAAACTTGAGGTCCTCAGCCGACTTCCTTTATCGCTAAATACCTACAAGTCATCACTCACTTGTGACATTTAATGATCCACCAGCTTATGTGTTCCCTGGACAATTTACTCTCCGCAAAAACATTTGTCTCCTCAACTACAAACTATTCTTTCCTTAAAGCAGGAAAGTTCTGTCTCCCACATAAATCCTGTGACCCTCTAACCCAGTGCCATCCACCTGTGGCAAGCACTTGTATGCCCTAAACACCTGTATGCTCTAAATGAGGTCCAGGAAGCTACCATTCTCCTAAGAAGAATAGTTTCCTTGAAAAAAGAATCTAGAGATACAATAATGGCCCTATTCATAAGACGTTTTGCTTTGTTTTAAAAAATTCCTTCTCGATTAAGTCCCAAAAGGAGTGGGGTTGGGAAATCAGAGACTTCCTACAAACTAAAACACAATTCCAAATCATCATTATTGTTAAACTTTAAGACCCCAGTCCTTCTTTTTTTTAAAATTTTTTTATTGTTATGTTAATCACCATATATTACATAATTTGGTTTGGTGTAGTGTTCCATGATTCATTGTTTGTTCATAACACCCAGTGCTCCATGCAGAATGTGCCCTCTTTAATACCCATCACCAGGCTAACCCATCCCCCTACCCTCTAGACCCCACTCCTTCTAATGGTACATTAAACATCAGACAAAAATGTTTTCCCTGCAGCTCTAAGTCCTTAATTCAGTCTGGTTTTTAAATGTGCAACCTATTTTTTTAAAAGTCTCATTTATCATAATAAAAAAAATTAAACCCTCAAATACAGTTAGGTTAGGTAATCTGCATACACAGGGGACCAGTGGGTAAATGGTTCTAAACCAGATGATCAAAATATCTTTCTGGTTTTCTTCTAGGTCTTAACTTTATGCTTCCATCTTATATGGGGGTAGAGTATGATTTTAGCTATATAAGAACAATAACAAAAAAAAAATCTTTGCTTAGAGGAAAAAAAAAATCCAAAGACAATAGATCAAAATATAAACAGAGGTTATCTTTGGGTGGGAGAATAGATACTTCTTTTATTTCTGCTTCTCTGTATTCTGTATGAATATATTCTACTTGTAAAATGGAAATGAGTGCCTGGGTGGCTCAGTCGGTTAAGCATCTGACTCTTGGTTTCGACTCAGGTCATGATCTCAGGGTTATGAGATCGAGCCCTGCATCCGGCTCTGCGCCTCTCCCTCTGCTCCTCACCCCCTCTCTCTAAGATAAATAAATAAGTGTTTAAAATGGAAATAAATAAAGGTATGTCTATCGTGTTAGCAATGAATGATACTACAAATGATTAAACAATTCGCTTAGTCAACAGAGACACATTCATTCAGCGAAAGCTACTGGTATGCTCCAAGGATCAGGAATCCATTTGAACAGCAAAGGAGGCACTGCCTTCCCTGTTTGGAGAATCCTCCCTGGGCCCCTTTCCTGCTCGCTTATCCTACCGGCTCTCATTTGGCTGTACTGACTTAAACAAGCAAGCTTCCTATTTTTGGGCCTTAGTGGTCTCATCTGTACAATGGAAGTAATACATTGGATGATTATTTCTGACCTGATGATCTTCCCCAGATGACAACTTCTCTAAATCCAAATGGTCTAGTGGGAATTCACAGCAAACAGATTAGGTAAAGCGTTTCTGCTCTCATGGAATCAATACTAAAAGGACTGACTCTGCTACATAACTAAGTACAAGGCATTTCACAGACAAACTCCCCAAAACAGGAAACAAACAGATGGAAACACAATCAATCTCACGAGTAGTCAGGGATATACATTAAAGTACTAGCATATTATCTCTCTTGCAATTAATTCTTTCTTTAAAATGCCCAATACATTACTGGTGGTGGCATAAACCCTCACAGGACCTCCTGGTAAACTGACAACTCTTTCTGAAACTTTGAAAATGATCAGATCTTTCCACTAATAATAATTCTCCTTGGGGCAAAGAATTCTAAATGCCTGAATAACCCTGAGTGAACAACTGGAAATCAAAGTAGGGAGGTTGGGGTTGGTTTCTAAGTGATTCCATTCATCTTCTCCATGAAGTCTGAGGTCACTGGCTGATGGAGGGTAGATGCTGACATAGGGTAGAAATTGGAGAAGAGAAGAGAAAGCAGGTAAGTAGGAAATGGGAACGCGCTTGGATGTACATTTAAAGTGAGTCCAGTAGGCACAGTTAGCCGCTCTGAAATCAACCTGAGAGAATGGTGCAACCAGATTTGGAATTCTGTGAGAAGAGAATCAGGTGGGAGGGGTGGGCAAGGGGAAATGCCTATAATGCCCACAAAGTGAAGGTGAGGGGCTCCCAGAGTGAAAGTGGGGGTGCAGAGCCGGAGAGGAATAAGCGAGGAGGTGGCCTGCTGTGTTGGGTCAGGGAAGGCCACCACTGAGGGGGAAGCCCGGGCAAGAGATCTGGAAGATGCCAGGGAGCCAGCCCCCGGCTCAGAGGATGCAGAGCACTCGGGTGGAAGGCAGAGCGGGTGCAAAGGCGCCAGTGTCGGGAAGTGACTTAGAGTCTAGGAACTTTCTAGGCTAGTAATCACCCAATGTATTACTTCCATTGTGCAGATGAGACCACTAAGGCCCAGAAGTAGGAAGCTTGCTTGTTTAAGTCAGTACAGCCAAATGAGAGCTGGTAGGATTAAGCAAGCAAGAAAGGGGCCCAGGGAGGATTCTCCAAGTAATCCCGCTGTGACTGCAGCACAGTGAACAAGTGGGCTGTGCGAGGGTGCATCCCCTTATGCACACAACCGAGATGTACTGAGCACACGCTAGGTCCCAGGCACCGTGCCAGGATCCGGGGATACGGTGTTGGAGAGGTGAACAAGGTAGCATTACACGGCCCCCCATCGAGATGTTTAGAGTTTAATAAGCAAGATAAACAAATATTTACTATTATACCAAGATATGTGCTGCAAAGGAAAACGAAGCAAGGGAAGGGAGCAGGGAGAGGGGTCCTCCGTTGGTATGGCCGGGGGCAATCTCTTTGAGGAGATGACGTTTGAGCAAAGACCCGAGTGGCGTGAGTGACAAGCCAAGCAGAAGAATGGTCCAAACAAAGGGAATGGTAAGAGGGTAAAGGCCTGAGCTCGATGTGGTGTGGTGTGTTCCAGCAAGAGCAGGGAGGCCAGCTGGTTTCACTATCCCTCCACACTGTGTGAGTCGGGAGGCCACCATCACGGTCCAGGTGATGCGCAGCCTCACGACGGGGACAACTGTCCCGACACAGAGAAGGCGCCAGATTTGACACACATGCTCACAGCAGAAAATCTGGCTTTTCCGGCCGACAGACTGGTTCCTGGGAAGCCTGGTCTGTTCCTGTTATTGCAGTGCAATTCTCGGGAGGTGCTCGTTCCTGAAGTCAGCTATGAACTTGAATTTCAGCGCAGATACTCATTTCTGCTTAACCTTCCTTCTATTGCACGAGTTATATCTGGAATGACTCTTTTAAAGAAATGCAATTCCCTGCAACACAGGCCTCCAGGGCAGACTGTCCTATTGGGGCGCAGCAGAAGTGGCTGACTTAAACGAGGCATGTCACAATAATTCCCCTCCTAGTGGCCTGCTGTCCAAATCTCATTAGGCTGAGTTTCTGGGTCAGCCGATTTCCAAGAGGCTATTACAACATACAGCCCCCTCTTCCCCAGGATATATAAGGCTATTTACTTCCAATCAGGTCTGAAGAGAGCTTTCATCTCAATTAGTAAACACGGGCCATGGAATCAGCGACCCCATCAAATTAAAATATTTTAAAATTGAAATTCAGGAACTTACAGATTCCTCCATGATGTCATCGATGCTAAAGAAATGCCAGACAAAAAAATACACAGTTCTGCCACCACCTTTTGGCTCACAGGATGGACTAAGAAGCTTCCCCGCCCCAGAATGACTAACCAGAATTCTTGTCTCTCAAGCTGCCATCTGTAAGCTAATCACCACTCTCCTCTCGAGGCTCCTGAGACTTCTTTCACCTCAGCTGCTGCCCTGGGGGTCTTCTCCAACCCTCCCCCTCTAGTTTGAAATTGTGTAGTTCTTATTTTTCTTTAATCCCACTCAAATAAGAATCTGGCCTTTGGGGATTTCTTATCTTCATTCCTACTCTGTAGGAGAACATGAATAGGACTAAAGAAGAAAGACAAGCCAGCCCAGGGACAGAAGCTACAACTCCTTAGCTCCCTGTGGACAGAGACGTTCTGATCTCTGGCTCAGCCTCCCCCACCCCCCACGTGCTTTTGGCATTTGTGGAAAAGGAAGACGTGAAGCAAGGGGCACACGGGAGAGTCCTGTCCCTGTGGCTAGAGGCAGAGCCACTGTTCTAGAATGCCCAGAAGCCACCTACAATCGCTTAGGCCAGTTGTTCAGGAAACACTCAAGACTAGAAGGAATGCTTTTTCCCTCATGTGCTGTCACCAAAAGGAAACTCTGAGACACAGTGGACAGCTGCCTTAACAATGTCCTGACGGAACTGAAGAAAGGCCAGAAAATTCCAGAAAGCAATGAGAAGAGATGCATGAGAGGAGCGCTCACCAGGAACCACTCCGGTGCGCAGGTCACACCAGGCTGCATGCAGGAGATGAGCATTTATAAACAATGGGACGTAACAACTCGCATTTAGCCTTTCTTACTCATTCCTTTTCAAAAAGGTAAAATTTACTCAGTTGACAAACTGGGTAAAAGAGGAACTCAAAATGATAGATTATTAGGAATTACAAATGAAAATCTGTATTTCAAATCTGCAGGATATTTCAAAAGCTACAGGATAAAGCCAAAACTATTCACAGGGGATATTTTACACAAATCTATTAGGAAATGAGAATAAACATGAACAACTAAATGTTTAACCCAAAAGGCTAAGGAAGAAAATTCAGTAGACTTGTGAATACAGAAGGGAAGAACTCTTAAAAACAGATTGACCAAAATGAACATAATTTTCCATTTCAAAGGCACGTGGGGAGCCGGTAAAGACCAGTCCTTCGTTTTGAAGTTTTTTCTTGTTGTGGCAGAGAAGACTGATGTGGAAAGCAAGCAATGCAATGTTGGAAAAGGCACGTGGAAAAGATCTAAAATCCATGAGTAAAACTGGACTTGAACCTACATATCAAAAGTTAAAATCATCCTACTTATTTTCCTTCCTAGACTTCTTGGAAGTAGAACTTACAAAGCGAGGTGCACTGCTTGATCCCACTAAAAGGTATCATGCAATAGCCTAGTCTAAAAGCATGCATGACAAAAAGAGTAAGATCCTGAAATCAGACAGACCTGAGTCCAAACTCCTGCTTTGCCCACTCACAAGCTGTGTGATCCTGGCTAAGGGCGTTCTTCTCTCTGAGCATCTATTTGCACATATGTAATATACAGATGATATCTGCCTTACAAGACACTAGACAACATCATTAAGATTTTTTTGCATTGTTAATGTAGGATTAAACTGGATCAACCTTTATGGAGTGCAACTGGGCAACATCTATTATGGGTGCAAATTCATGAAATTGTAAGTTAACCTGGCAATTCTATTTCTAGAAGTATATCTTCCATACGTAAGTTGCATGTTTATGAAATAATTAAAGTGGTTTATAACAGTGTTTGTAGCAGTAAAATGGCGGAAATGAGTTAATCAGTAATGGACTACTTCTACAGCAATAAAAAAAGGAATGAGGAATTAGCTCTTTATGTACTAATATAAAATAATGACTAAGTTGTATGTTTAAAAAGAAAACAAGGTGCCAAATAATACATACAATATGTTATCACTTGTGAAGAAAAGACCATGTACACATTTTTGCTTGTGTATGTAGAAAAGACGTCCGAAAAGACACAGATACACAAATGCACGCACAAAACTGGTAACAGCGATCATCTGTAAAGAAGCTAGCTGGGTGGCTGAGAACCAAGAGGTGACAGAAGTTTCACATGACATATCTTTTTGTACTTTTAAATTTGGAGCCACGTAAATATGTTACCTATTCCAAAAATGAAGTATTTTTAATATTCAGTGAGATACTGGAGCAAATCAAAGTGGAAAATACCAATAATTCAGCTGGAAAATAAGCCAGGGCAAAAAAAGGGAAGTTCTTTGCAAAATGAAATATAAATGTATAAAAGGATATGACTCACCAGTGATTAAAGATACACAAATTAACCATGATTTTTTTCCTATAACATGTCAGACTTGCAACGATAAAAAAATCTTAATAACCAGAATTGGAAAAACATGTGGGTAAGCTCACATTTTCATGCACTAATAATACTGGGAGTGCAAATCGGTATACAAATTAGGGAACCACTTGGTAATATCAATCAAAATTTTAAATACACATACCATTTGCCACAGCAATTCCTTATCTAGAGGTTCCTCCTATTGGATTTACTTGCCCAAGTATGCAAAGCCAGACATTCAAGAGCAGTCTTTGTAGCAGTGTTTGAATAGCAAAAATAACTGGTAACCTAAATATCCATCAAAAACAGTGAAATGCATTGTCTAATCAATGGAACACTGTATAGCAGATGAGGAAAGAGACCTAAATACCATCACTAAGAAACAGAATAAACACAACGTGGCTTGCTCATACAATGGGACCTTGGTACAACTCAAATGAATGGATTAGAATCGATGGGTTTCAACATGAATAGAAACCTAAAACTTGGGCGCCTGAATGGCTCAGTCAGTTAAGTGCCTGCCTTCGGCTCAGGTAATGATCCCAGGGTCCTGGGATCGAGCCCCATGTCCGGCTCCCTGCTCAGTGGGGAGCCTGCTTCTCCTTTCCCTCTGCCTCTCTCTCTCTCTTGCTCTCTCTCTCTCTCTCTCTCTCTCGATCAAATAAATAAATGAAATCTTTAAAAAAAGAAACCCAAAACTTAACAGAGAGTTAAAAACAACAATAAGCAGACACAAAACAAGACTCACACACAAAACAATACTTTTCGGATATGTATAGTAAGTACATAAACCTGCCCTGGGCGCCTGGGTGGCTCAGTTGTTGGGCGTCTGCCTTCAGCTCGGGTCATGGTCCCAGGGTCCTGGGATCGAGTCCCGCATCGGGCTCCCTGCTCAGCGGGAAGCCTGCTTCTCCCTCTCCCACTCCCCCTGCTTGTGTTCCCTCTCTCGCTGTGTCTCTATCAAATAAATAAATAAAATCTTAAAAAAAAAAAAAAAAAAACCTGCCCCGAGAGGAATAGTGTCTGTGGAGAAGCAAAGGAGGGAAGGGAGGGAGGGGAAGGGGATGGTATGTAAAGGGGATTCCGATTTTGTCAATTATGTTTTCTATCTTTTATTCAAAACAATCTGACTACTTATTTATTCTGGGAGCATGAGAAAACTACCAATGTTTTATAAATTCTTTTTCTCTGTACTTTCCTGCATTTTGTGAAGTTAAAGAGAAATGAAATGGATATCTAGAATAATCTGTCAGATATGTTAAGTTTGAAAAGCAAGGGACAAAGAGCACGTTGAATAATTCCTTTAAAAAAAATGTGTGTGTGTGTAAAACATTTGGTAGATGTTTATTTTCAGAGCCTAGAACACAGCCTGGTACTTGGTAAGCACTCACCAAATACCTACTGAATGAATGAATGAAGAAATGAATGAATAGCTACGTGCAAAACTTGTTAGTAATCATGACCTTTAAATGTTATTTGCTTTTTTTTTAAAAAAAGATTTTATTTATTTGAGAAAGAGAGAGCAAGCACATGAAGGGGGTGAAGGGCAGAGGGAGAAGTGGACTCCCTGTTGAGCAGGGAGCCTGATGTGGGGCTCCATCTGGGGCTCTAGGATCATGACTCAAGCCAAAGGCAGATGCTTAACCGACTGAGCCACCCAAGCACCTTGTTATTTGCTTTTTATGTGTGTATATTGCTTTTATATTTAAAAATAAAATTAGCTTTAAAGTATTTTAATAAATACTGGGCATGAAAGCAATGTATATAATTGGACTCATGTGGTGATTTGAATTTAATTCAATATTTATTCCTTCTCAGTCCAGGTATCTCCAGGACTTCTGGTCACCTTTAGTCTGGATCACACATGATGTTCCTCACATCGTAGCTGTTCCTTGCTCTCAAGCTATTCACAGATATTTAATCACTGTTAAGTTTGGGAATCCTTTTGGCTAAAAAATTATAAACTTGAGTTTTCCCATGAGAGTAAAAAAGCAGTAGCCTCAGAGATAAAGTAATAAGTGTCTGAAATACATAGAGCTATCATAAAGTCCATGCACTTTGAATTCTACAGTAAAAATGGAGCCACCCACTGCAACTCAGGTATATAAAGTAAAGCATTAGGAGTCCAAGAAAGCAGAGCTGAATTAACAGCTGACAGCACAAGAACAAAAGAAAAAAGTTGCAAAGCTGACTGTAAGGGAAGTTATAGAAGAAATTTATAAAGCAGAGCAACACGCTCTAGAAAGACACACAGCCCCGAGGGTTTTACTGTATAATAGCTCAGTGGTATCAAGACGACACCAGTATTTCAAGAAAGCACACATAGCAGATGCTCAACTTTTGTGAATAAATAAAGAAATTTGGTAGAGAGGGAAAAGTACAATGTCTTTTTCAAGTTCAAAAATACCAAAACAAAAGCAAGAGATTATGAAGGATCTCCGGAGTGCCAGGCATCAATAAGTTTATAATCTAGGACTGCAAACTATCAAAAGGCAGTGTTAAACATGGAACAGCAGAAGTGTGCAAGTGATACAGAAAGAGTACAGACAAAATAATGAGTTGAGAGGTTCCAGATTTCCAGAATAAGGATCACACGGGGAAGGTTTTAAAGAAACAACAGGACTTTTGCCAGGAGGCAAGGGAACAAGGGTCTGATCTTGAAGGGGCTTGGGGCCTCATGTCACGCAGGGACTGCAGTGAACAAAAAGCAGGTAGAGAGGAACTACCTGTGAAAATCCCTTAAATCTCTGGCCTGCAACAAGCAATGCGAGTTTTTCTTTTAAGCGCTGATGGAGGCGGTAGTTCCTTCCGGCAAATACTACGTAATATTGTTGTAGATTGGCAGAGAGACCCATTTATACTAGTAATTTCTCCTTTTTTCCCCCATTTCAGCACATACCGTTGAATCTTCATGAATGAAATGATGCTGTGACTCGGATCATAAATGTATAAATGCACAGTGAGACTTGGGGAGCTAAACCCCACTTTCCAGCTGCCCAGATCACCCAGTCATCAGTTCCTTACCTCCGAAAACATGGCAGTGCACCATCGAGCACCGCGAAGTGACCACCTCTGCCGGGCCCACGTGGCCCTCTGCAACACCAGTTCACGCATCTACTTACTGGGTGGATGCATTTGCTAGGCCTGTGGCAACCAAACATCACAAATGGAGTGGCTTAAAACACAGGAATGTATTGTCTCACAGCTCTGGGAGCAGAAGTCCAAGATCAAGGAGCAGACAGGGCCATGCTCCCTCCAAAAGTTCTAGGTCTCTCCTAGCTTCTGGCAGTTCCTTGGCTTGTGGAAACATCCCGCCAGTCTTCACCTGGCATCCTCCCTGTGTCTACATCTGTCTCCCAATTTCCCCTCATAAGGACACGAGTCCTATAGGGTTAGGGGTCCACCCTGCTCCAGTATGGCCTCATCTTAACTACTGGCATCTGCAACAACCCTGTCTCCAAATGAGGTCACATTCTGAGGTACCAGGGGTTAGGACGTCAACTTCAACCCATAACACTCAATTTGCTCCCAAACTTCTTTCTGTCTCTTTATGTATAATAAGTTCAATGTTTAATTAAATATTATACAAACCGAGGAAATATGCACATAAAAAGAATGAGCGCAGAAAATGAAATATTCTATAAAGACTTAATAAAGACCAGCCAATAAGATGAAATCACGTGTGAGTCAACTGTAAAAGTTTGGGAAGAAAAAGCAAACTAAAAATACACAACTCTGAACTCTTAAGTGTTTTTTTTTAATTCAAAGAAATCAAAACAAAGAAGCCAAATTACAGAGGATACATTTTGGCTGCTATTTTATATCAGAAACGCTAATCATGAAATTTTAAACAATTAGCTCATGCTAAAAAAAAAAATGTTCAGTCTTGGCTCTACATCAAAAGGTTGGTGAATGAATGTTTCAAGTTCCTTGTTTAAAAACTTTTCTAGTTCAGGCAACACCCTAACAGGGACAGACCTGGAAAGATGCCTATGAAATACTACTAAGTGAACACTTGTTATGGAACATGCAAAGTATTCCATTTTGTTCCCTAAGATTTTTAATAGACCTGAGAGCATGTTTGCAGACAACATCGAAAGGACTGGACCCGTTATGAATGAATGCAACTAGACAGTGATCATCAGTGCTGCTAACATCACAAAAAGGGAAACAACTAGACAGATAGTATCCGTATCCTGGTGCAAATGTACAATACCACCTATAAAGTGCCTTTGTCCCCAGAATGAACTTGTATCTGATCTTTATAGGAAATGCAGAAGACAGAGAAATATGTTAAGAACACCATGAAAATGGAATCAGTGAAGATCAGCCTATAAGAAATACTACAGGGAAAATAACTAGGTTCTTCAGCAAAAAAATTGCAAGGAGGAAAAAGACCTAGAGGCGCATCCTAGAAATTAAACTGAGACAGGAGACATATCAACCTATTGCAATACATGGACATTATTTGGATCCCAATTCAGCCAAACTGTATTAAAAAAATGACATTTACAAGACAATCAAGAAATCTGAACACTTCAATACTTTATTATATTGAAGAACTATTGTTGACTTTCTACAGTGTAAAATTCAGCATCTTTATTTTTAGGGATCGGTACTGATATATTTACAGATGATATGATAGAAAGACTGAGATTTGCTTCAGAATGAAGGGGATGAGTAAGAGGGACAGGTAGAGGTAGAAACCAAGCAACACTGATCATGAGTTGAAAGTTACTGAAGCTTGGGTGATGGGAAATGAAAGCTCATCAGAAGGCCTTTGAGAGGTAATTAGGTTTAGATGAGGCCTGGAGGTGGAGCCCCCATGATGGGGTTAGTGCTTTATAAGAAGAGGAAGAGACCTGGGTGCACGCGGGCTCTCTCTCCTCCACGTGAAGATACAGCAAGAAGCCTCAAACCAAGAAAACGACTCTCGCCAGACACTAAATCTCCTGCACCTTGATCTTGGACTTCCAGCTTCCACCACGGGTGAGAAATAAAATGCTGTTTACACCCCCAGGCTGTGGTATTTTGTGACAGCCGCCCAAGCTAACTAAACAGGCCCCGACTGGAAACCTCCCAAATGCCAAGCCAGTGGGATAAATAAATTACAGTATATTCATGTGATAGAAGAGTATGCAACAGCAAAAATGAGTATTTCCAACCATATGCAACAATCTCGGTGACTCCTACAAATAAAATATTGTGCAAAAGAGGGCAGAAAACAAAGTGTATGTACGGCATCCCAGCAGGTGTAACTCCTCTATGCCACTGGAAGGCAGGAGTTGGGTTACCCTTGGGATGAGTTGGGGGATAATGAGCAGGAAACAAGACAGGGTTCTTCTGGGACCTTGTTCTTTTCCTTGATCTGGGGGCTGGTTACACAGATGTGTGCAGTTTGTGAAAAGTCATCAAGTTGTAGAGTAGGTGCACTTTTCGGTATGCATATTATGCTTCAACATAAAAATACTTTAAGTATTTTTTAAATTAAAAGAAAGACTTTGATTTAGTAGATATGGGTGGGACCTAAGAATCTGCATTTCTAATAGGCTTCCAGGTGATGTTGATGCTGTTATTCCAAATGTCACATCTGGGGTAGCACTGAGCTAGGCCACTCGTGTCCAAGTGTACCTGAGAATTTCCAGGAGCAGGTTCAGTGGACAATGTACACTCCATATAGCCTTTCTCCTGTAGTTTAGGTGAGGGCAACAGGTTTACTGAGTGATGCCCGCCCTTCGCTGTCTACAGAGCCTCATGTAGATATGTTGGCTTCTCCCCAGGCTCATGGCCTGACAATCTCCCAGACATGCAGGGCTCTAGCCTCCGTGTTCTCCAGGCCATATCCTATGAATCTCTGTCTCAACTCACATCAATCAGGCCTGTACTTAAACACCTGGAATGCTCTCCTCTGCTTCCTGAACCCTTCCACATCCTATGGCTCAGTTCAATTGCTACTTCCTCCATGAAGCCTTCTATTGGCCCCATCATGACTAATCCCTCCTCGGGACAGCCATGAGCCCACTTGACCATGAGCAAGGACAGCCGACCCTGCACCACAGCTCACTATGGAGGTGGAGATTTCCTCCCTCAATGTCAGCCTTTTGAGAACAGAGAAACTCGGTCAAGGCCATCTCTGCCCAAACAGCACCAGGCTTGGCATGCAGTAGGAGCTCACTACATATTTGCAGGATTACAATATGAGTGCTTGGAATCAAATAGTCAGGTTTGACTCTGGTTCCATTTTTTAGAAATAGGACCTTGGTCACATTACTTGATATTGCTGGGCTGTTGGGGAGAACTAAAGAAGGGTGTGTGTGTTGAAAGGTGGCCTTCAAAAAGCCATGTCCAAGTCCTGACTCCAGGAACCTGTGAGAGTGACCTTATTTGGAAAACGGGTCTTTGCTGACATAATTAAGTTACGGATCTTGAGACGATAACATCCTGGATATAGGGTGAGCCTTAAATCCAATGGCAGGTGTCCTTATAAGAGAAGGTCAGTGACACAGAAGGGGGCCTTGTGAAGAGAGGCAGAGATTAGAACACCTAGAGCCACTAGAAGCTGAAAGAAGCAAGGATTCTCCCTTAGAACCTTCAGAGAGAGCGTGGCCCTGCCAATACCTTGACTTTGGATGTCTGGCCCTCAGAACGCAGAGAGAATAAATCTCTGCTGTTTTAAGCCACCCAGTTTGCGATCATTTGTTAGGACAGCTCTAGGAAACCAGTACAGTGGGAGTCAAATAAATACTTGGTCTTTTGTCTGTGTGATCATCAAAGTCTGACATTAGTTCAAAAGCTTTTGCTGAATATGAATTTTATACATTCAAATTTTATTTGACAAACACACAGCACTTAGTGTATGTTAGACACCGTTTTAATTGCTTTGCAAACACTATTTCTTTAAATATTATGACGCCCCCAAAAGTACCATGATTATTTTTTTCTTGAGAGAGAAACAGAGAGAGAGCAGGGAGAGGGGCAGAGAGAGACAATCTCAAGCAGACTCCATGCCCAGCATGGCGCCCAACGTGGGGCTCGATCTCATGATCCTGAGATCATGACCTGAGCAGAAATCAAGAGTTGAATGCTCAACCCCCTGAGTCACGCAGGCACCCCGAAAAGTACCATGACTATTTTCGTCATTTTACAGAGGGAAAACTAATAAACAGAGTTTAAGTAACTTGCCCAAGGTTACAGAGCTAGTAAAGGAGCCAGGATCCAAACCCAGGCAGTGGCTCCAGAGTGTGAGTTCTTCACCACAGTTCAAGTATGGGGCTCATTCCCGAACCTAGATCCCCGTCAAGCAGAAGATATGTGGCGAGCCTGCTTGGCCTACCACCTCTCCTGCTACTGTCCACCCCACTGCTCAGTTTGGACCCAGCACTACCTTCCCTGTACAGACCACACTTCACAGCTACTCTCCAAGTGCAAATTGTAGGACTTCTCTTCCGCTCAATGCCAGTGGACAAGTGGCCTTTAATTCAACATTGGCTCCGTCCAGCAGATGCTCCAGTGGCCTCTCTTTATTTACATTCGTACTTAATCTCTCATTTCCTGCATGTACTTAGAGGCTTCCTAAAAGGACATCACTGCTGGAGACTAGAGGAGTAGGGAGCTTTTCTTGTGTCTTTTTGTGGGCTTGGCACACATGTCGCAGAAAAGCATAGCCTGCCTCTGTTGATTACACGCACAAAGTCAGGAGCACATTCCAGCAGGACCTTGTAGACGTTACGGGAATATGGTCAATAGGACTGGGTTTTCCATTTAGCCGCAAAAGCTGTTCTATGAAGCAGAAGACACGTGAGATGGATTAGAGCAGTGCTTGTTACAGTCTGGGGACGTGTCACCTACCCCCCTGCCACCAAACTCGCACCACACTCACAGGTCACTGGGGACATATGAATGCAATCTGTACAGCAAATCTCCTCCACAGAGGCAACATGGTGCAGCATTTGGGGGCAAAGTCATGGGCCCTGGGTCAAACCCTGAGTTGACCCCTTGGCCAACAGTGTGTGCAACCTTGGGACAGTCCCCGAGTCTCTTGAGTTCCTGATGAGCAAATACAAGCAGCAACTATGAGCCTGGAAAATAAAGCCTGGATTCCAACCCTGCCTCCACCACAGACTCGTTGTGCGACCCCAAATTGTTGTGGACCTCAACTTCCTCTTCCATAAAATAAGAATAATAGTACCTAGCTCATAGAGTTATGGAGTTGTTCAAATCCCAGAAGCAGGCACATGATAGCTGTTTGCTCTTACATAAATTAGGATGACAGACAATGACAGGTGAACCCTGCCCAGCACAGTGAGTGACACCTGGGAGGAAGGATCACTAGATATTAGTTCTTTCCCTCAATGACCTTATCTATGGCCAGGCCCATTGCCAATATGAGTGCTGTGATCTAAAGGAGAAAATGCTGGCTTTGTTTGAATTAAGTAAGAACACACAGGTGCTGGATATAATAAAACATCCTGATTCCCAGCTGACATTGGCAAAGACACGCCTACTGGGCTATCCGCCCAGCCATCCCCTTTTCTGGGAAGCACCTCCTTACCTGTGGCACCATGGAGACAGTGACGACTCCCAGTGTCAGGCCCACGAGGTGTGACCGTGGCCACCATTCCTCAGTGGGTCTGTGTTTGGTGACTGGCCCAGGCAGGACTGGAACTGGGGCTTGGGACTTAAAGAGAAGAACACCCAACCATTCTCCAGGAAGTTGGCTTGAATTCTGCGACGCTGGCATCCTGGTTCTCTGCCACAAGGATGGCAGGAGTGGAGGATCCCAGAGGGAGGGGGGATGGGAAGGCGGAGGTGCAGAGGGACTGGGTGCAGAGAGGAGCCAAGGTGGGAGGCAAGGAGGCCCCAGAGTGAGCGCCAGTCCCCTGTGGCTGGGCAGCACGAGGTAACCGGAAGGCATGATGACAAACTCCTTTTTGACACCCTTAGCTAACAGGTTTCTGTTATTTCCCATGGAGGAAACTCCCACTTACTGCAACATCCTGCCCAGATCTCAGACTCGGCAGAGGACAAGCTTCACCCTTCCCTCCTCCCACCTCCCGCTCACCCAGCTCCGCTTTGGCACCTGCCAAAATCAGATTAACCCAGAACGCTATTAGAAACAGGTCAACTGGCCTAAAAATCTCATTTAAAAATACACCCAAAACAGAGCAGAGAATAATTTTAGAGACTTTCTATAAAAATAAAAGCAGAAGATGCCTTTTTTTCACTTGCTCCAATAGAATAGCTCTGATCTGGGTCATGATTTATACCAAATTCATCACAGACACGTGAAATTGAAAAGGCACTATTTACCATCCACACGAGATAATCTTCTGCAACACACACTCTTAGCGTGCAGAAATTACCATTTTTTACAGCCACCCACAGACCTTTTTAAAGCACTGTGGTAAAGTAAAAGGGAAAGAAATGAGCCACAAGGTAAGCTGTGGAATATAGGAGAAATAACTAGTCCTGGAGACAGAGGTTTCTCAATCTGCCCCAGGCTAGCCATGTGCCTTGAAAATGTACTCTTGTTCTGACTTAGCTTTCCAGTCTGGAAAAGGGCGTATAATAAATAGAAATAAGATCACCATTTACCACCATCGTGCATTTCCCAAAGTTGTCGTGGGCTTCGAATGAGCTAACACTTCGCAAAGAATGCCTTACAGCAGATTCTGGGGACAGTGGCAACGAACAAAGAAACAGAAGAATGAGAGCCTGTCAGATGTAGATGTTTTAGTGGAGGAGTAAAGACCACGCAGTAGACTAGCCCTGCACCCAAACCCTGCCTTCTAGATCTGGTTCCGCGACTGTGGGGCTTGCGGGAAGACACAGCCCGCTGAACTTCAAAAGTAATGGAATGGCTTCTTACAAGGTAACTCCATAGAGAATATTCCTGATGGAGCAGTAAGGACATTTTAGTGATCCCTCCTGGAGACATCTTTTTCCCATGTCCCTTTCTGGCACCAATCTTGGCGTCCAATTTGGTCAATTCTTCCTCTCAAATAATAATATAACTAGCAGCTACCTTTATTGAGGATTTTTATCTGTGCCGTTCAGGCATGGTTTTAAACATAGGCTTTACATATGTCATCTCATTTAAGCTTCACAGCTAAAAGCTACAGAGTGAGTTATGATTATTGTCATATTACATCTATGAGAGCAGAGGCTCTGAAAATTAACTTGGCCAAAATCACCCAGCAGGTAATAGGCAAGAGCTAGGATTTGAACCAAAATCCTTTGAAATGAAATCCATGAAATGGATCCTGCCTCTGTTTCCTCCATTACCTTTGCCTCGTGCTAAGTTAGGTCCGTTATTTCCTTCCTCTGGACCACTGTAGAAGACTCTACCTCCCTATGACCTTTCCTACCAGCTGCTATCGGATTCTTTTCCCAAAACCCAATCCCCCTTCCACCCTGGCTCCCAGCTCCCAGCAGGTACAACACAGAAGGCAGGGGCTCTCAAGAAATGAATGAAACCTTTGCTCAGCTTCCTTCTCTCTATAAAACTCTCCAGCCTGCCAGTCAGGGTCTGACCCTTAGCAGACTTATTCCATGAATACCCACCTCATGGGTCCACTATGAACCACTGTCTCCTCCACTCTCTGGGCACATGGTTCCCTGCGCTGGAAGCACCCTTCCTTCAGCTCCCCCCGGTCATCCTACCATCAACACCCTTTCTAAGTTGAATGAATAGACAAGCGACTCCTCCTGAATGTAAGCCATCACTCTCTCCTCAGTGTGTCTAAGCCCGGGACTCGGCATCCCTCGTGCAGCTTCAGACCAGGGGTAGGTGTTTATGAAATAACCACACCAGGTTTTTGAGCATATTCTGCTGTGACCTGTCTTTCTGGTCTCGTCTAATCTGATCTTTTCTTCTGCCCAGGAAGGTAAGTAGGCTTTTGTGCAAAGTCCCAGTTAAACAAGACCCTTCCATCTTGTATTTATAAAGATACAACACGGGCTTCGCTCTAGAGAGTTACAGATGCAAAATGCGTTATGCTGTTTGGCTCAGACATAGGATGTAAAGTGGAAAACTCCCCAGTCCAATAGCATGAGAAAAGGGAGCCCAGGCTCGAGGGTCCTCCCTTTCTCTTTCACTCCTGCACTGGACTGGGACTTTGCATTCAAAACACTCTACTCTTTCAAATGAAAGAATATACCTCAGGGATCATTCTCTCTATGAAGATGTTACTTCGTAGAGGACTTGTCCTGAAGTCATCTGTTTAGGTTACTATATTAAGTTAGTTAAGCTAATGAATCGGATTCCATTTCTCTCTCTCTCTCTCTCATTGTTGTTGTTTTTGCATCTTCAATTATGAAGCTGTCTGCCTATGATCTGGAGCTCATGAAACGCAATGGTCCCAGCAGGAAAACTACATCTGGTATATGTCCACCTATAGGGCACTTTGAGACCATTATGAGATCTAGTAACTGGATGAAAGAATTTAAAAAATGGGATGGTGGGAAAAAAAACAATACTCCACAATGTCCCCTATGAAATTCAATATTATATTCTTTAAGCAACCTAATGATTTTTTTTTTTTTTTTTTTTTTGCAAGGGGTAATGCTACTCTGCTCTGGTCTACTGTTGAGACTTTTGGGAATTTCTTTTTCCAAAGTAGTAAGTATTGATGAAGGTCAAGGGACAAGCAGTCCTAACACCCTCAGATTATAGCAGGATTTAAATTCTTCAGACACCTCCTTCTAGACTAATAATGACGCTGGAGTTCAAAACCTGAGGATGTGTTGGATGCAGGATGCCTTTGACCTGATCGTTTGAATTCAAACTTTTAAAAATATTGCTTTCCTTTGTAAAATAAGTGTGAGGAAGCCTTCCTCTGAAACCTAGAGGGAGCAAAATAAAGCAACATATGGGAAGAGATTACAGGATTAACTAATTACATGATATGCTTTAATAACACATGGATGCTTCACAATCTTTTTGAAGATGCCATTATAAATGCATATAATAAACTGAATTGTATTCCTTTTGCCTAAAAAAACAAAGAAACTAAGACTAAAAACACTAGTAGGTATTTGATTATTTAATAACATTTACGCCAAGTCTACAAATAAAGGAAGAGGTACCTATTGAGAATAGTGAACTTGTATCCAACATTAATAAGTAAACTATTTTCTACTTCCATCTTTTGGATTTTCAAATTTCGTCTTTCAAGCAGGGACATAAAGAGTATGTAGTATATGTTCAGGGTCTCTTCAAGGGCAACAGGGTTCAGAGTGATTTGTTTCATTGAATTGAAATTTAAACTAACAAAAAATTGAGAACTACACTTCAAACTGTTCTGATTGCTTAATCTGAGACAAAAAAATGTAAGACAATTTCAATATAAATGTATCATAATGAAAATCTATAAACTGCCCATAACATAAACAAGTGTTAAAGCTCACTAAATACATTCTCTCTCCCTCTTTCTCTCTGTCTCTCTCTCTCTCTCTCCCACACACACAGACACATAATCCTCTTATGAATAATAGCTGACCAGCTAAAGAAGATGATAAGGATTACAACAAGTTTTATAATTTGTATATTGTATAACTTGTATTTGTATTTGATAATTTGTATATTGTAAAATTTAAAATTTGTGTATATATGTACAAATCTTATAATTTGTATATATCTTTTGTATATTGTAAATTGATATTTGTATATCAATAATAGCATTCAAATCTTCACAGTTTAAAGAACAAGCCTAGAATAGGTCTAACATGAAGTCAATAAAAATTTAGACTGCCAAACCCTAATAGCAGATACTTCCCACAGACCATTTAAATTTTCATAATCTCTTCCCTGAAAACACACGCCCACAGACTTCCCAGTACAGGGATTAGGGTGAACAGTAGCAATACTCACGATGGGTAAGGCACCATGCCATCAAAGTTCCGACAAGGGCCCATCCCTCCGACAAGGGGCCATCTCTCCTTTCCTTACACTCAAATTCTTAGAACTGAAGCAAAGAGTTAGCCAGCTAAACACGGCGGGTCAGGCCTGCCCTTGTCTGCAGCAATGTGAAATTGTACTTTGTGGTGGGTCAAGGAAGTTTCAATCTGTAAGTGCTGGCCTAGCCACCAGAGGTGATTATTAACTCACCTGAGAGAATTTGCATTTTTACCCTAATTTTTACCTTTGGTTTGCACTTGAGAGTAATTCATTGCTCTCACCGGGGGGGGGGAAGAGGGAGGAGAAAAAAGACCAAGAATTGGAAAACCAGCATAGCAACATCGTTTGATTTCATATCTTATAATCACATTCCTTGACAACCTATTAACCTGGCACCAGTGTTCCTAACTTCTGTCTCAATACTTTCTGCTCCTGTGCAATCCCATCACTTTGAATCTTATGCTTTAAAAAACTGAATATATAAATAAAATACTGAATATAAAACATATTTACTGTATCTTGATTAATCAACAATATTCCGTGTGCGCACATGAGTGTGTCTGGGGACAAACTCCATCTTTTCCCGCAATGGGCACTTACCTTCGGGGAAAGCATTGGGCTGCACCACGCGGAGGAAGACGTGCACCATTTTAAAGAGAACGCCAATGGGCCCAGCTTTGTAAGAGTCCTTGGTCTCATAGTTCCTGGCAGGCAATTCAAATTCCAAAACATCAGAACCTTTTGTGGATGACAGCGGCCCCAGGGCAGAGGTATCCCAGCCCAACTCCAGCAGCAGCAGGAAGCCTAGGAGGAGGGCCATGGCTAGCAAGGTCCCCCACGCATGAGGTAGAGCTGGGGGCCTCCGGCCTCAGAGCCTTGGTTGAGACAGGAGCTTGCGTTCCTGCGCAGAAGAGGCTCGGCAGCAAGCGCTGGATGTGCCGAGTCCACTCCCTTTCCTGGCCGGGCTGGCACGCAGCGAAGGGCGTCCGAGAGCCTTCTGCGGGTCCGGGTCCGGGTCCAGGTCCGGTCTGCGGTTCAAGGCACCATCCCTGGTGGGAGAAAAAGACAGCGCTCACTTCGCACACAGCCCGCCTGCCCCAGGAGTTTCTGGAGAGAAGGCTGCAGAGATTTAGAGCCAGCGCATCAGCCTAATCTGCTGGGTGGGAGGCAAATGCAGAGCCTGCTTAAAGCTGCAGGGGCAGGAAAGCCAGAAGGTCCCACCCCAGGGGCCAGACGCAGAACGCAGACCTTGATGGGCTCCGGAAACACTCTATGGTGCAGAGAAGGCTGTGCGGCTTTAGAAACAGACACTTACGGAGCACTTGCTATGTACCCAACGCTGCTGTAAGTGCGGGGCCGGCTGGACCTTGTTGAAGGCATTACCCCATTTACAGATGAGGAAACCGCCCCGCAGAGGACTTCTGGGGACTTGCCCAGGTTAGGGCTGATTAATGATGGGGTCACAATTCAAACCCGGGAGTTTGCCTTCAGAGCCCACGCAAGACACCAGAACACCGATCCTACAGAGACCTCTCTCTGGGGCTCCCCGCAGGTACCCAGAGGCGGTAGACTAGATCCCTATTTTTTTCTGCAAGCTGGTGCTGCTGTCCCTGCTTCTGGAAATATATCTTATCTGCTTTTTATTCTACTCATTTGCGCACTGACCTTATTTCAGACATCTCCCTCTCCACCTCACCCCCAACCCAAACTAGAAGGCCTCAAGGGCAGGAGCCAAGCTCTCTAAGGCTGGGTCACACTGGAATCTACCTTTCTAACACGTTCACCAGGTAATCCTGATGGAAACCTTCTCCCCCCAGTCACTACCTGAGAATTACGAGTCCCAGCGATGAGAGACAGGGTGGAGGGAGATTCCCCACCACCCTTTCTGGGAGGGAGAGAGAATCAGGAATGCGAGAAGCAGCTATCAAGCCAGTGTCTAGCGAGGGCAAGAGACCGAGAGGGTCTCCAAAGTGGACCCTGTCCCCTTGTGTTTTGAGCCCCAGAACTGAACACAAGATAGGGCACACAGTCGGGGCACAGTAAGTTCCCCTGAATATAAAACTGAATACGCCAAAATGACTGCTTTGCTTGTACCACTGCATGGAACTAGGTGTATCAGAACACAACATCAGAGGGGAACTGGGGTGCTCGGCTCGGACTCTATTCTGGGGTCAGGAACACCCTGATTCTCTTCTGTTTTGTACATGAGATACATACTTAGTACCTTTCAAAATAAGGGCAGGGTGCTCCTGTAACCACTGTGAAATGGGAGAAGGAAGGTCATCAAGAAAGTGACACATTGCACAAGGGGCCGTCCATAATCCACCAAGTCAAAGAAAGCTCCAGACAAAAGGTGCGAATGCATGAGCTGTTTGAGTGAAGATGTTAATTCATATTTAATCTCCTGGATACTGCCTCATCTTCTAAGCCCTGTCCCACCCCAGTTACTTCTGCACAGAACTCCCAACAGAATGACCCAAACTCTCTCTTTATCTAATCATGGGGTGCTCTGAGCCCTTACAGCTCCCAGTTTCAACCTCGTGAACCCCGTATCAGCTTCCTGTCGACCCTCCATCACACCCATGGATACACCAGGACCCTGGTAACAGTTTCCAAAGGGCAGTCCCCCTTCCAGGCATGGCTGCCGCAGCCCCCTACTCAGGCTCCGGAGCGCTCTAGCTTTTCACTGGTTCTAGTCAGAAGTCACCGCTGCACACATTCAAACACGGGCCTGTGCTGCTCCATCTTCAAATAGTTTCCAGAGAGGACACATGAGAAAGAAACAAAGCCAGCTAGCCTTCGCAAGGCCATACTCTGGAAGTCTCCGGGGCTGCACAGGGCAGAAGAGAGAGTTGAAAGGAGAGGGTGTGTGTGTTATTCAGGTGGGCTAGGACTACTCTCATTAGACAGGCAGGCAGGCTTGCACACACACAGTACACACACCACACACACTAACAAATACGACACAGACACCACACACTAACATACCACCCACACTAGCACACACCACACATACACACACCACCCACACTAGCACACACCATACACACACCACCCACACTAGCACACACCACACATGCACACACCACCCACACTAGCACACACCACACATGCACACACCACCCACACTAGCACACACCACATATGCACACACCACCCACCACACATGCACACACCACCCACACTAGCACACACCGCACATACAAACACCACCCACACTAGCACACACCGCACATGCACACACCACCCACACTAGCACACACCACACATGCACACACCACCCACACTAGCACACACCACACATGCACACACCACCCACACTAGCACACACCACCCATGCACACACCACCCACCACACATGCACACACCACACACACTAGCACGCACCACACATACACACACCACCCACACTAGCACACACCGCACATACACACACCACACACACTAGCACACACCACACATACACACACCACACATACTAGCACACACCGCACATACACACACCACACACACTAGCACACACCGCACATACACATACCTCACATACACCACAGGCTAACATACCACACACACTAACACACACCACACACATTGACACCATACATACACACACAGCACACATACACCAACACATTAACACACACCACACACACGACACATAACACAACAAACATGCATATAACACACCCTAACACACATATACACCACATACTGATACACTACACATATACACACCACACACACTCACATACCCCACACACTCACAAAACATGCATACACACAAAACACACGCTCATATAAATATCATATACAACACACACACACTACACACAACATGCTCCCATCTTGTTTTCTGCTAAAGGACAGGCAGGGAGCACAGCAGCTGAAAGGATTAAAGGCTCAGCTGCTGAGAGAGGCTGACTTCTTGGTAATGCCACCAGGCATTAGGGATGCCTGGGGTGGAGAGAACACAGCAGGAGAGAGATGGCAAGGGGCCTGCGGAAGAGGTATGAATAAACAGTTTCAAACACTCTCCGTGAAAAAGCGGGGGAAGGCAAATCCCAAGTGAAATGCAGCCCACTCACGGCTGCGAGGCTGGAAATGCCAATTAAGCTGGCTGGCACCTAGAGCTATGTGTCCAGATTTCTTCACTTCTTGCTCCAAACTGTCGGTCCCTCTCACATTTAGAGTAAATGTTAATACTAAAATCTCACGACTTAGGAAACACTAGATAATAAAAGTCAAGCCAAAAGAGATGGTCTGGGTCTTCACCTGTTAACCCCCTTGGGTAGCAGGAGCGCTGGGAGCTGCTCCTGAGACAGCCAGTCTAAAACCCAGGCCAGCTCTCCTGGACCAGGAGCTGCATTAGCATAAAATGTGTATTTATTTAAAATGCTAATTATTGGACCGAATTTCTGGAGATGGGGCCCATTAATCTGCATTTTTAACACTCTCCCTTGGTGACTGATTCTCAAAACAACTGAAGTCTGAGAACCAGCACTGTTCCTGAGTACCCACTCACCTGGCTTATTCAGGCCACTCTCCGAAGACACCTTTGTCTTCTCAAATACAACTGCAAGACAACAGATTCAAGGAAAAGTCCTCCAAATGCCCTTCCTATATTGCATTAAACTGATCTATCTCAGCTGCTGTGTGGGGGTCTCTGATTTACTCATCTCTGTGCCCCCAGAGCCAGGCACACAGTAGGCACTCAATAAAGGATTGCTGAAGTCAACGTTGAGGGATAGAGGCAGAACTGACATGAAATGGTCATTTTTACCCATTTCAAAGTTGTACTGAGCATTTATTAGCAGTCCCATAGCCTCTGGAAGGGAGGTGTTGGAGGGTTGGTAGCTACCCCCACAATAGAGGCAGCAGACTGTCTCTTTACTGGTTTTGCATGGCAGAGCAACTGATTCCATCCTGGGGCCATGCCTTCCACTGGGACCCTCAACTTTGCAGGCTTTTGGAAACTGCTCCCTCAGAGGCTAGCTCCTTACACAGGCACTAGACCAATCAATAAAGGCGATCTCAACATTTTTTCTGATTTATGGGGTACAGATTCCTGGTTTCCATTCCAAATGCACTGAGTTCAACCTGGAAAGGGGGCCCAAGAATGTGAATTTTGAGCAAATACTTCACATGATTCAGAGCTTGGAGTCCAGCGAATGGCACTTCCACAGACACCAGTTTAAAAGCAAACATGGTGACTATCTAGCTTCATTTCTCCTTCTATCAAAAGGATCTTTGTAGTGGATATTTGTCACCTGGGATTTAGTGGGGGGGAGGTGGATAGGAGCTGCTTAACTTCTGAGCCTACCTTTGTGAGTCCTGTGGGCAGAACCCTGGCATTTCATAGTGAGGTCAGCCGAGGTGCCCAAACTGTGCCCTGGGGGGTGCCTCACACTCACCAAGCAGATGCTTATTCCTGGGCTTTTGCATGGGGCCCACACTCAAGCAGAGGCAGTTTCTAATTCATTCTAGCAGTGATGGCACAGTGCCAGGAGCCAAATCCAGAGTCTTGCGGCGGCAGCCGTGGCCACACACCAATCGGGGGACCTGTTGCCTGCCCTGCATGAGCTCCTGAGCCTGGCTAGCCAGCCTTCCTGTCACTTCTCTAAGCTACCCAGTCCCTTTTCTGCTAAAATTACCAGACGTTGGCTTCTATCGTCTGTAACAAAGCAGCCTGACCCTTAACAAATCTGAGATAGCTCTTGGTCCCCTGCAAAACCTTTATCCTTCATGTATTAAACAGTGCCAATAAAATAATACTTGGCTTAAAGTCTTACTACTTTGAACCAGTCCGTTGATGCACTTGTTTACTTCACTGTGCTGGAGTGCACAGAAATAGTCCAGTGTGGAAATCATGAGGAAGTTCATTTAAAAAAAAAAAATTATGGGGACATATCAAGGAAGCAAAACGAAACTAAAGGACATTGCTGAAGTGACAACAGGCCACATGTTTGAGACGGGGCAGAAGTCTCTAGTCCCACTCATTAACCTGGTAACTTGAGCGGTTGCTTACATTCTCCCTGCTTTCCTTTGCTTGTCCATAAAGTGGGGTTTTGAATTGTGCTGGAGGATTAGACACGGAGTAGGTAGAGCACCAGGCACAGAGCTGACAGTCAATAAAGAGACCGAACCACCACCGTCAGCATCAATCCTCCACACTCCGCCGTGGCCCTGGGCTCACCTTGAGAGACAGGACAGCTCCCGGAGGATACGCACAAAAAAAGTGAGAAAGAAAAAGAAGTAGTAACTTCACACAAGGTGAATCCACAATGATTCCCATACTCGTCTTTGAGCCACAAAAACAGCATTTGCGTACGGTTCAACCCAACATACAACGGCAGATGTTTGAGTCTCCAGCGGGGCGTTCAAGGACCCCCGATCGTTCACCTGCGTGTCTTAACGAAGGTCAGCCGCTGCCCACAGGCACCCTGGAAAATCTTTCTGGATCGGAGCCGGGGCGGGAGAGCGGTCAGCAGCGGCCCGGGGTTACAGGAGCAACCTGTTGCTTCAAGAAGCTTCGGGCGCCGGCTTCCCCCAACCTTTCCCTCCCACCCACCGCCAGGCCGGGCCCCTTCCTGCCCTCTCTCCCTCCTCGGCAGGAGGCTGTCCCGGGCTGCGGGACACAAAAGAACGGGCGGCAGGGCGGGCGCGGGAAGCGAGGAGACTCGAGGAATCCGCCGCCGCCTGGGGGAGCGGGTTGCCGGAGTAACTTGGCGGCCCCCGCGCGTCCGCATGGGATCCCTGCCGCCCCCGGAGGCTGCATCGGGGTCGCCAAGGAGAAGGGGGAGCGGAGCGGTGTGCCACCCCCTCGAATCCCCTCCCCCTCTCGGATCCGGCTTTCGGGGAAACTGACCTGGGGCCCCCTGCCTCTCCCGCACCTCGAAGCTCCTTCCTCCGTCCACGCTTCCCTTTGTTGTTCCAGCCCACCGCGCGGTACTGGCGAGGTGCGCCCAGAGCATTCAGTTCTCCACCCGCCAATTGCCGTAGGTCCCCTAACTGTGCACACAAGGGAGTGGGGGCTGCATCAAGCCAGGGATGCGTGAGGCTCTCCTACAGACGCGGGGAGACCGCCTCCCGTGGCTCCCCCCGGGCTCCCCCTCCTGCTATGGTCTATTGCACCGCGTACTCCATTTGGAAAACCAGGGGGAGATGACTCCTTTCCATCCCCGGCAGGGGAGGCTCAGTGCCCCGCGCCCCCGGGGCACCCCCAGCACTCCCCTCCCCGCAGAACAGTTCCAAAGCCTCTGACGAGCCTCCCCTCCGCCCTCTGCCCTCTCAGAGAGCGAGCCGGCGGCTTCGGGGGTCCGGGTCCCGCTTGCTTGTGTCCTGGTACCTGGCGAGCCACAGCCGCCGGCTCCCCTCCTGTAGCTGGAAAGAAGACCCACCACGCAGCCACCAGGCAGCAGGCAAAGTTTGCGCGCGTCCGCGCTCTGCCCGGAACTCCCGCGGGCCTGGCGCCCCGGCCACCTCGCCCACTTTGCAGCCGCCCGGCTCCCCGACCGCTCTCGGGGCTCGTACTACCTGCCGCGCGAGCCCCTCCGTTCCCGATTTCCCGACCCCAGCTTTCTGCAAGGGGGATGCGCTCCGGCCCACGCCGTCCCCGATGATGCCTCTCCGGCTCCGGGATGAGGACGCCGCTACTCACCGTGCGCCGGGTCCAGCTCTCGTGGCGGCCCACGCCGCCGCCTGCCCTCCCCTTGCAGCGGCGTTCGCCCAACTCTGTCCCGCTCATGAATGATTTATGAGCCGCTTCGGGGACCACCGGGACGGCTTCCGGAGAGGCGGCCCCGCTGCCCGGCGCGCCGGCCAGCCCCCGGGGCGCGGCGGGCAGGGAAAGGCGCCGGCCCTGGAGGCGCGCGAGCGAGGCCCGGCGTGCCCGCGGGGACCTGTTGCGGCCTCCCCTGCTCCCGAGCAGGGACTTGCGGATGGAGCCTCCGGAATGGCAATGCTACTTAGGTCTACTTACCCCCAGCCGGAGAGCTGAGCGCGCGGCCAGGTGCCTGCCCGGGACCGGCTCGGTATTTTAAAGATAGCTAAGCCTGGGGTTCTGGACACGCTCCCGACTGGACCAGCAGGGCAGCTTCACGGTGACGCCGGGAGGAACCCACCCGGCCTGGGCTGCATGCATTTCCCGAGGCGGGAGTCCTGCTCACGCCTGCACGCCCTTCTCCCAGCATCCACGCCTCCTTCACCTGGGCAGAGCCCTCTACTTGGAACGCCACCACTCTTCTAAAAACTCCTCCTCCTCTCTCTGGTTCTAGCCCAGACAGGCCTCGGTGGACCCCCACCCCCCCACCCCGGCCGCTTTAGACCTTATATTGCCCGGGAACCAAGAGACTTCTTTTCTAATTTACCCAAACAAAACCAAACCCAAATCATTTGGTTCCTTAATATATTATGTACCAATCACGACGCTCGTGGCTGGAGCTGTAAAACCTGCACGAAGCAATCCTTGCTCCCATGTATACATACAGGCATCCGCTGTAGCACGAAGCACAATGCGCTTTAATTATTCGGTTCAGATGTGGGAGAGTCCCCTGACATCCCATCTTCACCTCCCTGCCAAGCTGCCAAGCTGAGCGGGTGGAAACCATGCAAAAGTACGCACTCCCTCTCTAACTGCACTCACCAATGTGCACCTCACACCTCGCTCGCCACTTGCTGTCTTGAATTGAGAATACTATCTGGTGGAAAATGTAAGACTTACAGAAGAAAAACACCATCAGGATGGTGTCTAGTGCATAGTAGGCATTTCACGTTTGTGATGCCGGGGGATGGATGGATGGATGGACGGATGGGACCATTTCCACTTTCACTAACTCCAGAATCTCCCATAAAACCTGTGCTGGAAGGAGCATTGTTTGTTTAAAGCTTAAAGTGATCTTGTATGTGCATACTTCTAGGACAACAAATGCCAGGTCAGGAAACTTCTGGAAAGGACACCAGAGGCATGACAAGTTTAGGTGGTAGGTCTAATCAGGCCTGAGGTTTCCTCTCTGGAGCCCTGGCTGGTCAAGGGCCTCTGCTTCAGCACCCGCAGGGGCCCCTAGCACTACTCCAAGGCAGCCCTCTCAGGGAGTCCTCCCCTCCTGAGAGCAGCGAGCTCTGACTTGCATCAAATGTTGACCCTGTCCCTTTTTATCACTGTGGCTTGAGCTGCTTAACCTCTTTGAGCCTCAGTTTCCTTGTCTGCAAAATAAAGACAATTATGCCTCCCAAGGCTCCTGTTTACTCCTAGTAATAATAATAAAAATAACAATGACAAAAGCAGTAGGAGTGAGTGCTAACACTCAGTGAATGCTTCCTCTGAATGAGGCACTATGCCCAGAGCTGTAAGTGCATTATTTTGTGTCATCTTAGCAACAAAGACAGCATATTATCTCCATCTTAAAGATAAGGCTAAAAACAGGTTCAGTCATTTGCCAGAGGTCACTGAGATAGTGAGCGAAGCACTGAATTTGAACCCAGATCTGGCTTCCAGAACCCATTATTGCCCTAGTGCACCCATGTACCGAGAGATAACATAAAACCCTCGGCCCTGGGCTCCCCTGTTTGACAATGTCGTGTGGTACTCAGGCATCGCATTCAAACGATTGGCCATCTGTCTTCCTGGAGGCACCGAATGCTTCAACTGTTTTTAGCCATTTTCATATGCCTCCCTCCCTCCAGCACCTACTCTATGTGGACCAGTGGAGGTGTTCAATAAGTGAATGAATGAATAATAAACAGAACACAATATTAAGATCTGTTCTGAGCAGCCTTAGGCAGACAGTGACACAGGACTTAATGATTTATTCTGTTCAATTTGGCTTGGAGTCCTAATGCTACAGTCCTGCTATCTAGCACAACTGAATTTCTCTGTCATCTGCTACATGCAAGGCTGGAGGAGGTAATATTATTCCCATATATCCATTCAGTCATTAGGTGCACAAATTAGGTCTCCCTTTCTGAAATCGCTCCTCATTTTTCCTGCCCAGATGAAATCTAAACACGAGGCAGTGTGACATCCTAGGGAAAGCCAGGAGATTCATTCAGATGCTGTCACTAACTACCAATGTGGTCCCTGGTAAGTCCTGTAACCCCCATGGGCTTCACATTCCTCATTGTCCAATAGCCTTGCTTAGTGACTGGATACGGCTAGAGGCTACCATTTTGGACCCTGCGGATACGGGACATTTTCATGAATACAGGAAGGTCTATTGGATAGCGCTGGTTTAAATAGAGAAACATAATAAAGGAAAAATGACAGCACGACTGGGGTAAGAAACTGAAGTTTCCACAGAAATTATCAGGGTTATGGAGCATTAGAAATGAAGTGTTGAGATTAATCATTGTCAGAGTATATAGCACTCGGATTCATTCAACAATCTTCAGTCTTTGACAAGCCGTTCCTTATGAAGGACTTTAGATAGTCTTCTCTGAGTCACTAAGACTAAAACAAAATAGGTTAGTGAGTATATTATTCTAATTAACCTGACATTTTCTACCATGAATAATGTGCTTGTATGACCAACAAAATAATGCGCTTGTATGACCAACAAACACGGCAGCACGAGCCCCTTTAGGAAATCAGGTTTGTGTCATCTCAACATGGGCTGCCCTGCCTTCTTAAGCCTGAAATTTGTGTAAGAGACAGCTGAGAGAGGGGGAAGTTGAGCAAGGGTAGGGCAGGGGGGAGGAGAAAGAGAGAGAGAGATTGTTCCAAATCGAAATTCTACTAGTTTTGAAGGGAATGGCTTCATGCAAGCCAGGGTTCACCTATAAATGTTTTACCTCATGCTTTCCTATTCATCTTGCTTTCTCTCCCGTTGCCTCTGGGATTAGAAACCAAACAACTTTGCTGATGTTTACTAACCAAAAGCCAAAAAAACATGCTTCTTGTAGTTGAACAACCTTCAGGTAAGATTTGTTAACTCATTCATCAAGCCCACTTGTACTAATTCAAAGGCAGAGGAAGAAAACTTCAACCCAGTTTGGACAAAGAGGAGGAAAGACAGAGCAGGGGCCAGACCAGGGCCAAGGCCAGCACCTTCGCGCCTGGATTCTGAACCTGGGAAGTTGGAAAACCCCGTTACACTTACTGGAGGCTGGCGCGGGGTGGTTTTATATTTTATGTGCTGGATCTGCCTTCCAGTAACAGTTTTAAATAAACGCTTCATCTCTAGGGCTGGCTTTCATCTGCGCCTTTCCCTCTGACATCATTTTTAACATGCACTAACTCAAACGGGGTTTCCTAATTTGCCTTTGGTGACTGTGTGGGGAAAAATGAGAGCAGCAGAAGGAAAGGGAGTTACAAAGCGTGAGGATACTTGATCTCATTTTCTCAAGGAGGGCGAGGTTCTTTCATCTAAATGTTTGGACTGAGATTGAGGAGGGAGGTAGGCAGGGAAGTTCCACAATTTCTGGTTCTGTAGTCATCAGTTTTTAAATCATATCCCCTAAAAGGCTCACCCAGGAACTTGTAACTTATACAACAGTAAAACTTACGACTCTGCTAAGAAGTGTTTTACCCCTCTGGGAATGATTGCTATTATTACTTCCTTCTAAGCATTTGCACTTATCTCCTTCTCATTATCTGAAAACATGTATTAGCCATCTGTTAGTCATTCATTCAGTAATATTGATTCAGCCCCTACTATATAGGTCAGGAGCTAGAGAGTCCAGTTACTCTGACCCAGAATATACTTACGGGAAAACAAGAAAACTTTTATCAAACACTGTCTTTCCTCTTATTTACCCCATGCCTATTTTCCTCATCGTGAGACTATTTTTTTTTAAGAATTCTCTTTTGCTTCATACTCTATCTGCTTACCTAAGCTATAATCAGATATTTATTTTAAGCACAATAAACTGCTAATTAAAACACTCACTTGGGCCAGAGCAACTAAAATGTTATATTATAACCCCAACCCAACCTGAGGGCATTATGCCAAATGAAATAAGTCAGAGAAGAGAAAAACAAATACTGTATGATCTCACTTACATGTGGAATCTAATAAAACGAATTCATAGAAACAGAGGTCAGATTTGCAGTGGCCAGGGGTGGGGGCTGCAGGTGGTGGGGGGGAAGGGTGAAGGTGGTCAAATGGCACAAACTTTCACTTATAAGTAAGTAAGCCCTGGGGATGTGATGTACAGTATGGTGACTTTAGTTAACAATACTCTATTGTGTATTTGAAAGTTGCCAAGCGAATAGACCTGAAAAATTCTCATCACGGGAAAAAATTTTTCTCAGTAGAACTGGAAAGCATAAAATGAAATAAAAAATTTTAAATATGATATAAAGGATTATATTTCCATTCAGCTACTTATTCCACAGGGTGAAGAAGAAACAGCGATTCTTTGCGGTACGGTGGGGAAAGCATGGGATATGGGGCTTGAATAGACATGAGGACAGTTCGTGCTCTGCTCATTCATTCATTCATTCATTCATTCTCTCCTACATTGCTTAACCACGCATTCCACAGATATTGACTGAGCACCTTCTGTGGGCCAGACTGAGCAGAGATATGGCAGAGAGTAAAATTAAGGGGTAGGCCCTTGCCCTCCCAGAGCTCACGCCTTTACAGAGAACATGAAACATGAAAGCCACCAAATCAATACACATGTTCGCTATATGCCCTTGAATAAGTTACTTAACTTCTTTGAAATTCAGTGTCCTTACCCACAAAATAGAGGTTTTGCAAAGATTAAACGAGCCAACATATGCAACAAGCCTGGCACAGAGTAGGCGATAAATGTCAGCTCTTATATCTGCACTTTCTATTTCTTTGCCAAACTCGCTCTCACCCCCCGCCCCCACCCCTCTTTTTATTTCCAGTTTCATAGATTAAGAGTGTGGGGCTATCGGATCCACAAGCTAATGCGCATCCCACAGAAACTTACATATTATGCCCCAAGGATTTGCAAGGATCCAAGTCAGAAAAGAACATATTTGGGACATATTCTGATCTCTGCCCCGCAGAAGAAATTGTCCAACACTCGGAAATGGGCAAAGGAGATGACTGGCATTTTTTCGGCAGAGTGAGAGGCGTGGTCTAAAGGACCTTCGGGGAATTACTAGATTCTACAGAGGCGTGTACCTTTCATTGTATTTTTATTGACTACTCTCTATTACAAATCTGTAAGGATAGAAGTAAAATTGTAGAACATGGATAACAATGCAAATGAATGTTCTCTACGAAAGATAATTGCATTTATACCCTGTAGAAAAGATGACCCAAACACAACATTTTGGTACACCCTATGGCTGGTGACAGGCTTTGCAGCTACTGGTAAATATTCATTCTGGCATTCCCAATTGTGTATATGAATGTCTGCTTTTCAGTGTGTCCTCTGAACCGGTCATAACATCTTACTGGTTCTCTCCCTAATTACTGAGCTGAGTAAAACCTTTGACATGTGTCCACTATATATTTACATGAAATGTTTTTAATTCCTTGAACCTTATAATTTAGAAACCCTAATGGAGCTTATGATCTCTAAGGAGACAAATAACAAATTTTAACATGAATTAATTTTGTTAATGAAAATTCGAATAAATGCTGGAAAGATGAAATTCTAAATCTTTGTATAGATTCTAATATTATAATAACAGCCCCTTCACTGGGACAGAGATGTTGCAAGCAGCACCCCAAATTTCCTGCCAATTTCTCTCCCAAAGCCTCCCTGCAACAAACCCATTTAGAGCAATCTTTGACCCAAGTGCCAAGAAACTGCTAGGGACAAAGGGAAAGATTGCAAAAAGTTAGATCACAATAAACTCTTTTTGACTGCTGGGAACCCAGAATGATGTGTTTAATTAATAGTTTTAAGGTTCTTAAAGACCAAGGAATGTGGTCTTTAAGGCCACATGTACAAATGTGGTTCTTGGCTCCATTCTCAGAATTCAAGTGGACACCGCCCCCATGAAAGATGGGGGCACGTGGAAGGACAGGCTCAGTGGAGTATGTTTGCAGGAACTGTGCTCGGAGACGGGTTAATCCCTTCCAATAACCTGGGTGAAATCTGGGAGAGTTCCAGAGTCATTTTCATTATGGAAGGAGAAAAAAATTACAAACGAAGAAAGAAAATTGTTCCAGATCAGGGTTTTTTAACCTGAGCACTCTCGACATTTTGAACCGGATAATTCTTTGTCATGGGTGGTCCCGGGCATGTGGGATGTTCAACAGCATCTCTGATTTCTCTCCACCAGATATATGCAGCACCCGCCTCCCAGCTGTGACCACCAAAAATATTCAAAACCTGGAGTTTGATTTTTTTTAAAGCATAGGAAAAATTACTGAGTTTGGGCAGATTTTATCAGATGTATTGAAAGAGGGACTTCCTCTTAAGCATTTGGCAAATGCTAAGGATTTTTGGACATAAACCGAAACATACCCGGCACCCAAGCCACTTGACCCATTCGTGTTATGTACCTGGCCCTGGGGAGCCAGCCCTCACGTTGACTCCACATCACCCCCAATGACAGCCTGCCCTGGAAGACTTGCAAACTGAGTAATTTCAGGAAGCTAAATTGCTTACTTGTATGCCTCCTGGAGACATTCACAAATGTCCCGTGCTGGGTGCTTGTTTGGAGTGTAACCTAGCCCTTGGAGAAAGGCAGATAAACGTAGCAGCCGGAAGGCGGTGCTGCAAGGTAGGAAAAGTATGTGCAGTTCGTGTGCTTGTTACCGGCCATCTGCTATCTGTCAAGCACTGAGCAAAGTTCTTCCCACACATTCCCTTATTTGATTACCCCTCCTAAGGGGGCATCGTTACCCCCAGTTTCCAGGGAAGGAAACAGGCTCACTGCCCGAGGCCGTTATTTTGTTGGTTTCATAATAAGAATAACAGTTACCATTTACCAGGGTAACCGTTACTCTAAATATCTCATTTAATATTTAAGGTAATTGTAGGAAGCAGATACTATCCAAGCAAATCAAACAAAAGTCTGTTGTGCATTTGTTGTGTCGGGATGGCACTAGGTGGTAGGGACACAGCGGCAGAGAGCTCCTGCCCCCACCAACCGTACAGTACAGGAGGGAAAAGAGACTTGACAAATGCTTACAGGGGGGATGATGCGCTTCACAGTCCCACCTTCTGCCTCCCTGCTGGAAGCTCTTACGAAAGAATGCAGATGGCAGCCTTCAGACCTAGGACTGGAAGCAAGTGAGCTTTTAATGAGCACTTAACCCGTGCCAGCCAAGATCTGTCCTTGGAACTTTGGGACACAGAGGTGACTTCAGCCCTACGCCAGTGAGAAACTCTTGGCATGGACCTGGCTGCCCCTATACTGTCATTGCGCTGTTAAACTCTATTAAATGGCAAATAAGAGTGGTGGTAGAGAAATAATTTTAAAAGAAAGTGTAAGAGGAACGAACAACAAAATCCTGGATCTGTTTGATTGCAACAAAGCAATGCTGATAAACCTGAGGAAGCAGGCCCTTGGAAAAACTGAGCTGAGGTTAGGGGATTCTAGAGCTTAACTGGGACAAAAGACAGAATTGCGGACTTGAGGGAAAAAAAAAATTTTTGTATGCGTGTCATTCTGCAGAACATTTCAGGAGCCACCTAACGCTAAAAGTGCTAAGATGCATAAAACCAAGAAGAGGATGTACTGCTTTTAGAGGTCTCTAGTTTGAAGAAGTGGGGAGTGGGGGGATAAGAAAAGTAAAATTAAAGTTGAATCCTAAGGAAAATATCCCCCGGTAAGGAGCCCTATAGATAGATGCAAGGAATACTAATGTACTCCATTGTCAGCATGCACTGAAGTGAAACTTAAGTCAGTAAAATTACTGAAGCTGAGTAATAAGTATCAGGGGTTCCATTTCACACCAGTTTGGAATTTTCCACTATAAAACAGGTAAAAAAAGAAAAAGAAACAAGCAAGTCAATGGCTGGGGGAAATAGGAAGTGGTACTGGGGCCTGTCCTTGAGCTGCAGCGAGGTCATGGTGGTTTTCTAGGGGTGAGGCCGAAGGGCTGAGTTGAATGTGGGGTGAAAGACCAGTCAGCAGGCAAGGAGAGCGATCTGTCTTGTCTTGGCTACTTTTTGTCACATTAGTTCTTATGGAAGGACAATGGCAAATGCCTGGGAAGTTTAATAAGTAAGGGCCAGCTCCCTCTCGGTTGTGGACCGGAGAGTAACACGGATTCTGGAATCACGAATTGTGGAACAGATCAACGCAGGCTGGAGGCTGGCCCTGGCACCCCAAACTCCATGTGCCACTTTGGCCATATTACCTAACGCCCGTGAGCCTCGGTTCCCCTCACTTGTAAAGTGGAGTTAACACTGGGTTTTGAGGGCATTAAATGACATATGGTTTATACTGGAGGGTTCCTGGGAGAGCTGAGCTGGTTCTTTCCTTCTGACCACTGCACCCCTGATTATATTTAGGGCAGGACAATGATCCTTCTTTAGACTCTACCTTGCTTTCTCCCATCCCACAGGTCTGTGGCTGGTTGGATTAATCAGAGAAAGGGATATTGGAAAGACACTGGAGCTATAGGTTATAGGATGGCTCTGACACCCCAACCCCCGACCCCTAGCCCAAGAAGGCAGCTCTTCACTAAAACGGTACTAGGAGGTATAAGAGGGTCACGCATCTCCACAGCCATCACCACCATGGAAAACAAACCGAATGTGTCCTACTGGCCTCCACATGCACCCATAGACCCGGTACACGTGTTTGAAAGCAAAACCAATTTAGTATTTTTCCTTTTGCCAGAGTTTTCTATCTCAATGGCTCTACACAGTCTCCTAAGAGAGAAATTCAACCTTACCCATATTTAGTATTTGCCATTTGTAGAGTTGTCCAAGATGCAACCCCTTGTCTAGGTGACCCAAACACCCCTTTGTGGGGAGCACTAGTGGGCCAATCCAACATCTTCCACCACGAAAGCCAAAAGATTATCTTCCCATTGACCTGTCAGGCGCTCAAGGCATGGTCCTACCCAGGCCCGGCCACTCGGCCACTCCTGCCCCTGACTTTGATTCTGGAGCATGTGATGCAGCAAAGAGGGCCAATCAGACCAACAGAGGGTAGCAGTGATGGCGGTGTGGGGGGTGCCAGGTGCCAACAGCCACATCCTAACCAGACTGTGTGCGCTCACCTTGGTTCTGCATCTGCTCTCCAACTGCCTGATGAGGCCAGCAGCCAGCCACCCTTCCAGTATATTCCTTCTCTGGCTAAGATTGGCCGGAGTTGCTTCCTGTGAGTGCCTGATGGATGAAATGCTACCCCTACCATCTTCTTTGCCTTCACTTTGCTTCCCAAGCCGTGTCTTTCTTGCCAGTCCCATGGTGACAGTGCTAACTCAGCCACTCTGCACGGGTGTTGTGTTGGGAGTCTCTCTCTTTGAGCAAATTGCTTAGGCCAGGACTTGGGGAAGGTGAATGAGTCCTAAGGCACAGGATCAGATCCCATCTTTACTTAACATACTGGTTTTATTCCTCATGGAGTTGGGCATAGACATGAATTTTTTAAATATTGCATTAAAATATTAGTTATCTTAATGAGCTTTTGGGTACCCCCTAGTATTTTGTGCTGGCCCTCGCATGGCTCTTTGTAATACTGGTTGGGACCAGAGCTCACCCACACATTTCCCTTCACTCACTAAACGAGTTTTTTAGGGCTCTGCTCTGCACCCGATTATACTAGGCTTTAAGCATGCAGAGATGATTAACACCAAGTCCAGCCCTCAAAAATGTCACCATCTCATGGAGGAAACAAGTAACGGGCATTTTGAATTCTAGGTGCACCGACAGCGGGAGAGGACAAGGTAAGTATGGGCATGAAAATAGCAACAATAAATACCGAGTCCAGCCCTAAGTGGATCATGGAAAGGCTCCCACAGGCTTCAGTGCTAATCCTTTGGAATGAGATGTTCACCAGATGGAGAACAAGAAGCATATTCTGAGCAGAGGAGTGAGCATACCTGGGTATATTCAGATTCAGTCCATGATACCGTGGGGCTGGATTGTAATGTGCATGGAACACAGTATTAGAGAAAATGAATAAGGAGAGATGAATCTAGAGCAGGAGATTGGAAGGGGTCTGGGTTGGGAGGAGACCCATATGCCATGCCAAGGGATCATTTCAAACAGTGTTAAGAACTACGGAGAAAATCAAACGGAATGAAGTAATAGACCAAGGAGACGAGGGGGCAGTTTTTCTGAAGTTGTGTCCAGATTTTAACCTAGGTGGAAATATCTTTGGCCCTGGGCCTGCGGGCCAATGCTCCATGCCAACTGGGGTCGGGAGCTGGGAGTTCTGGAACTGACCCTCCCTCGGGCCAGAGACATGGACTTAGGGAGCTACCTTGTGCCTCTGGACTCCCACTTCCTCACCCAAGTGAGCACCCTCTGAGCTTCTTCCCCGGGTCTGACAGTCTGTGATTCGTGGTTCTCCCCAAGTTCAGCACCATGTCCGAGCCACGTTGTGATTTGTAGGGAGCTTGATATTTTCATTTAGGAGACAGCCATTAAATTACTTGTTAATACACACGCTTTGTCCTGCTGCTTGGCAGCTTCCTCAGTCAGCCCATCCTGAGTTTTAAATCGAAGCCAGGAAACCCGGGGTGTGACTGGGTGTTGGTGTCTGGATATCATTAAGAGGTTTATAAGAGCTTATCCTGAGCTTCCTGGCTTCACTTCTTCTTCAGTCGGCTTGCACTCTGGTCTAGCTTTCTGGACACCCCTCAGAGCACCCCATGCTGGAGATGACTCTGATCACGGTGTTTCAAAGACATTTAGAGTAAGCGCGCCCTCTGGGATCCACTGCTCTGCGGCGCAGGCTACAGCCGCCCGTTTGATAGGACAAGTGTGTCCTCTGCAGGGTCAGTTCCAGGTGAAAATGGGAAGTAGGTATGGGAGGGAAACTGCAGGCTTTGGAACCAAAGAGACTACTTGTATGGCTTATTGGGTGGTTTTGGCATGTCGTCTGATGTCTCGGAATTTGTTTTACAGCGGACAACATGGGAATAATGACGCCTATTTTACGGTTATTACAAAGGGTTTGTGAAAGGACACGGTTGGTGCTCACAATACTTCCTCTGGGCTTCCCCTTGGAGGCTGCATCTCCATGTTGTTCTTGGGGTGCTCTGCACTCCTCTGCTTTCTCCAACCCCCACCCCAGGTTTGCGATCTCTGCTTCTTCCTCTTTCTCCTTGTGTCCAGCATGCCCCCTTCCCCAGGCATTCAGACATTTGGGGAGCATCTCTTTTGCCCTGGTGATACCCTCTGTTAAAGGGCTAGACCACAGGACGCCTGGGTGGCTCAACTGGTTAAACCCCTGCCTTCGGCTCAGGTCATGATCCCAGGGTCCCGGGATGGAGTCCCTTACTGGGCTCCTTGCTCCTTGCGAGGAGCCTGCTTCTCCCTCTGCCTTCCACTCTCTCTGCTTGTGCTCTCTCTCTCTCTGACAAATAAATAAATGAATCTTTAAAAGAAAAGGGGGGGCTGGACCAGTATACCTGGGTTAATTTTCCCAAAATTAACTTGCTCAGGTTTCAGACCTTCTCACTGGGATCTTATTAGGTGCTCATGACACCCAGCTGTGTGTCTCTGGCTCTCCCGTAAGGCCGGGCTGTAGTCGGGGGTGGGGGGCCTGGGAGCCCAAGTCTGGGCAGCACCTGGTGGTCTCAGTCCCTCCCCTTCTGCTCTCAAGAAGGCTGGGCGGGCTGGGAGCTGCCTGCCTCACCCCCATCACTACTATTTCCTGGGGTCCATGAGGATTGTCTACACCCTTTAAGGTATCCGGGGACTTGGGGACACCTGTGTCCTTGATGTGACCCTCTGTTGAAAGGACCCCAAGCTAGGACTGCCCATCTTTCTCCCGAGGACAATCGGGGGAAATGCTCCTTTTGTTTTTACCCATCACCGCCCCTCCCTGGAGATGACAGACATGAGGCCCCAGGATACTGGGTAGGACCAAATGACAAGAAGGATGGTAGAACCAGACTCGAATCCCCGTCTGGGACTGCTGCTCTGCCTGGCTTGTCTCCCATCGATCCCTGACCCAAGCTTGAGTTACCTCCTGGGGGCGGGCGGGGTCTCACCCTTCCAGCCATTGCCTCCAGGGACGCGTTCCACCACCTCAGCAGCCAGCCGGCACTCATCCCATCCCAGCCCTGCAAATGCCCCCAGCTGCAGCAACCCCCCACAGGGGCGGACACTAGAGCCTCTGAGATTACGTATTTGGCCTTTTCCATCAGAAGGGTTCAATGCTGGTGTTTTGGAGGCAGACTGCTGCATATTTACCGCCCACTTCCGCTGGACGCCTTGGATCCCTCTGTGCTGGAGTTTCCTGGTCTGTGAGCCGTGGCTAATACAGCACCTCATACGGCGTCAGACTGTGAGGATTCGGTGATACGCACCAAGAGCTTGCACAGGGCTGACATATACTATTACTCAGCGAGTGTGTACTGAGCACCTGCCGTGTGCTGGCTGGAGTCTTCCCTGATGTCAGGGGTCGGTCGGTGGGGGGGAGGGGGGAGTGATTCAATCTCGGGTCTCTCTGACTCAGAACCACTGCTTTGCCGGGACACAGGTGCCTCCGTCTTTTCAGGCAGAGGAAAGGAAGACTTGAAACACAGCGAGCATGCCCTCCCTCTTTTCAAGGTCAGCACCGAGCTTGGGCTCCGCTACTCCTGTCCCAGATGTGGTTCAAAGAATCCCTGGGCCTCTGACTTCAGAGTCGACTGAAACCGTGGAGACCAGCATTGCTGCAGAAGTTTCCTGTCCAGTAGGAGACCTCGGGAGATGTTCCCCCCGCCGCCCCCGCCCTAGGTCTCCCAGCTCCTGGGCACCCTCTGTTGCTCAGGGTAGAGGAAGTGAGGACAGGGCTCCCAGAGAGCACCTGGACCACTGGGCCTCCAACTCTGGCCCACCCATCGCTGAGACCTGGGCCCGGGTTCTCCCACTAAACCCACTGTAACCCACATAAACCCGGGCCTTCCGGCCCCTTGAGGCCTGCCTTGACACACCCTGGAGTTCCAGGCACAGTACGCACTTATATCGGCCTCCAAAATGCCCTGCGTGGTGGTTGCGGCCAGTCTCCTGAGGGATGCTGGAACATTGCCCAGGAACGGCCTGAGAGCTTCTGTGTGACGCCCTGCCCTCCCCTTCCTGCACAGCGCCCCTCTGGTCTCCCCCTAGCTCCGCTTTCCTCGGGCTCCCCCTCACGTGTCCCAGTGCTGATGCAGAAGCAGCAGGATCCAGGAGACGAGAGCTAGAGAATTAAGAGAAGAGAAGAATTAAGGGTCCTGGATTCCTCAGTTCAGGGGTCTCTCCTTCAATCTCACAGTAGGGGACAAGAGAATATTGGGGAAAGACCTCCGCCGGCCCCTTCATCGTGGAATGGGGGGCAGCGTGGGTATGGAAAGGTGTGGGGCTTGGGCCCACTGGCTCCATGACCCGGCACAAGTGATTTGCTTTCTCCGAGCCTCAATGTCTGCTCCACGACGCAGAGCATGACAGGACTGTGCATCTTACAAAGCTAGCCCCCCATAAAAGCCTATTTACATCTTTGTTACCAGAAGCCCTCTATGGAAGGACTTCTGGTCTGGGAACGTGGTTTTCTGCCAGTGATGCACGGGGACCCTCGAGTTTGCGTGTATGTTGCCCAGGCGCCCGAGGCCTGTTTCAAGGACAGCAAACGCCCAGTGTCAGTTACACGGGGCAGGTTACTGAATACGATTCCCACTTAAGAAAAAGCATTCTATCCTCTACCCCAAGGCAACATTTAAAAAAAGGAGGGCCGGGTGCCTGGGTGGCTCAGTTGCTTGGGCGACTGCCTTCGGCTCGGGTCATGACCCCGGAGTCCTGGGATCGAGTCCTGCGTCGGGCTCCCGGCTCGGCGGGGAGCCTGCTTCTCCCTCTGACCTTCCCCCCTCTCATGCTGTTTCTCTCTCTCTCTCTCTCAAATAAATAAATAAAATCCTTTTTTTTTTTTTTTTAAAAGGAGGGCCTAAGAAAAGCTCTGGCCTTGATGAGTATTCAAGAAACATTCAAATCCCAAGGATGTAGCCCAGACTACTCTTTGTCCACCAATATCCATTGTCCCCTTCTTCTTGCACCCGGAGATGTTGAACTAAGCCGCACGCATGGCCGCCTTGAGTAAGAAAACATTTCCCAGCCATCCTTGGAGCCCGTGTGCCCATATGACTAATTCTGACCAAGCAGAATTATGCAGGAGTGTGTGTGCATTCTCAGGAAAAGGTCCTTAGAGGGTATATTACTCAGGGCTTGCCAGAGAAACAGAACCAATAGGATATCTGTATGGAGAGGTGTTAGCAGGGATTGGCTCACGTGGTTGTGGAGGCCGAGTAGTCGCTCGATCTGCCGCCTGCAAGCTGCAGCCCCAGGAAAGCCCGTGGTGTAATTCAGGCTGAGTCTGCAGGCCTGAGAACCAGGGGGGCTAATAATGCAAATTCCAGTCCAAGGGCAGGAGAAGATGAAACAAAATGTCCCAGCTCAAGCAGGAAAAAAAGAAGAGAATTCCTCCTTCCTGGGCCTTTGTTCTGTTCAGGCCCTTAACAGATTGGCCAATGCTTAACCACACTGGGAGGGCGCTTTCCTTTACAGAGTCCACTGATTCAAATGCTAATCTCATCTGGAAACGGCTCTCGCAGACACACCCTGAAACAATATTTAATCTGGGCACCTGTGGCTAGTCAGGCTGACAACTATAATTAACCGTCACAAAGGGAGAAGTTGCCCCCTTCATTTCTTCCTTATACCTGCTGGCCAGAATTTGCACTGATGGCTGGAATCCAGCAGCCATCTTGGGCCATGAGTTGATCTTGAAAATTAGAAGCCACCCACAGCCTAGCAGCAGCATAGAAGGAACAGTGGAGCACCACTCCAGCCCTGCACTGCCTTCCATTGGGATCATGACTGACAAATAAATCTCTATAAGGATCAAGTTACTATTATTTGAGATTCCTCTATTACTTGTAGCCAAACTTCCTCAAAACTAGATAAAATGGAAACACACCACACTCAGTGGCAGATGGTGGGTTCTGTGGGGGCTTCTTTATTTGCCATTCATTTCTGCCTTTATTTGTCTAGCGTGTTTGGACTTACACTCTCCCCACCGGCCACAGATTTCTTCAGGAAAGGTCCAGCTACAGTTGCCGCACACTTGTGATGGAGAACCAGAGGCTGGGAGGAAGGGGGACAAATTCCAAATCCAGAACAGAAGGAACCACGTCCCTTCCTTCATTTGTCCTTTCATTTAGCCAGCACTGACTGATTCTGTGTCAAGTACTATGCGGTATCTCACCGAATCCTCACTAATGACACGCTGATGGAGGCACTATCCCCATTTTCCAGAGGAGGAAGCGGGTTTTGAGAGGTAAGGTAATGGCAGAGTGAGAATCAGTCTGCTTCCCTTGATCCTGTACCGGTTATTTTTTTAATCATTGAGCATAAATCTGTTTGACTAGTGGGAGCTCGTCTTGGGTATTCCATAGATTGACTCTAACAAGGCAGGGAATGTAATCATCTGAAAAGAGCCCTGTTTCCAGATCAGGATGGTGAGCGGGTGGGGTTGGTCAATCGGTGGATCCCTGGTTATTGTGTGCATACTACGCACCATGTTTCCTTGCGGCTTGTCATCACCGAGGTGATATTTCTGGGGCACCTGTTTCTCTGAAGTGTGAACGTCACAGTTTCCTGTGCAAAGCCCACAAGTCAGGGGCTCGGAGAGCTGGGGCTGGCTCCATCCCTGCCACCTGCCCACCGTGTGCGTGCAGGTAAGTTGGTTAACTGCCAAGGGCTTCTGCTGCTGCTTTCAGGGCCGTTGAGAGTTTCCCCACCTTTGCGCATGCTCCCTGGGAGTATTCCTTCATTCAAAGCAGTGCTATTTAGGGTTGTCCAGGAAATTACACTCTCAGTGGAAATTCAGGAACCTTCTGTTAGGTCCCCAAAATAATTCACGTAAATAAATATGAGGTTTCAGTTGCAGTTTCTTTTTATAAAAGAGAAGAGATATGCATTATAGTTGAAATAGTCATTGTTATCATGTTTTTATGTCCTCTTCGGCCTTTTTCTTTTGGGAACCTCTTTGCGAAGTGGTGTCATTGAAACGTGTTTCCAAAACTTATTTGGTGATAAGAATCACTTGGGGTTCTCGATTAAACTGACAAACGCAGTTTGTCTTGATTAAACTGACAAACACAACTCCAAGATCCCAAGTCGATCTTGGAGTTGTGATTCTAGAGGTTGGTGTGAGGCCAGGAATCCACACTCGTAAGAAGTGCCCAGGGCCTGGGAGTTTCTTGTGGTCAGATGAATTTGGGGAGCACCTGCTGGGCAAGTAATCTGAAAAGTCTGACTCAATGTCTGATGCTCTCTTTTTAATGATGGAAAAATCGAGGGCCAGATAAATGAAATGGCTCATTCGTGAGCCGTTAGGTGCTAGGCCCACATAACCAAGACTTGAGTTCAGGTTCTGAGGCAAAAAGGAAGTTGGAGAGAAATTTGAACCCCAATCTTCCCGCTTATTATCTATGTGATCTTGAGCAAGTTTTCTATTCAACTCACAAAGTATTACTTATCAAGCATCCATACTGTGTGCTAGATCATGTGCTTGGCTTAGGTGTCTACGGGTGAACAAGAGAGAATCCAACCTGCCCTTGGGTGTTCCAGAGCCCGGGGCGTGGGGAGACCAACAAAGAGCTCTCAAAGGTGAGGACGGCAGCTAAAGTGGAGGGGGACCCTAGCGAGGCACCCAGCCCACCCTGCTTGGTCTGCGGGGACGGGATAGGCTTCCCTGAGCAAAGGTGGTTAAGGGCTCAGATGACGACTAGGATCTGCCAGGTGAGCAAGTGGGTGGAAGGCACTGCAGGTACCAGGAAAGAGGCAAAAAGACCAGGTAAGGGCCTGAACCCAGGCCTCTTGAGGAGTCAAAGAGACAAGTCCAAAGGCGATGGGCCCCCAGGGAACTGGGGAGGGAGGCTGGGGCAGACCACGCAGACCATGCAGGATCTCGTCTGTGCGTACGTGCTCTGTTCTAAAGGCAAAGGGAAGTCACTCAAGATTCCGATGGTCCTGGTGCCATCAGGTTTTAGAGGTACGTTCCTGAGCCTCTGAATCTTTATCTGTAAATGCAGCGTCATAACTTGCCGCCCTGCTCTCCCTCTTGCCCACTCGTGGGCTAATTTTCCGCCCCAGGGCCAGAGTAAAGCTCTCACAATGGAACCCAGATCCTGTCACTCCTTTGCTCAAAAGTCCGTGGTCGTCCCCCTCTCAACCTGCACTCAGAACGGTCTCCAAAGTGCCCAGTGTGGCCTATGATCCTCTGCCCCCTTCCCCGGGCCTCCCTGCTGCTTCCCCTCAGGCTGTGCCCTAACCTGGCCCTCTGCCCGGGCCTCGGCCCTTGATACCTCCATGCTTCCCAGGCCTTCCCTGACCACACCCCTCTTCGGGGCACTTCCACCTGCTGTCTCATACATTTGTGTGTGCAACTCTCTCTTGTGTGCTCCCCCTATGAGAGGGCGAGCTCCATGGGGGCGGGGGGCTCAGTGTCTGTTTGCTGCTGTCTTCCCAGGCAGAGCTACCAGCCCATGATATTTGTGGGTAAATGATGGAATAAGACCATAATACCCATCTCGCACGGTTAATGAGAAGCCCGAATAGCAGAATTACTGTATACATAGTACCGGGTGCAGTAAGTACTTGGCAAGTAGAAGCTTCCTTGTTTCTTTCTACTCTATTCCCTCTCCTTCCAGACTCCCAATTAGAAGTCCTTCTCAGGGCACCGTACACCCCTGGGCCCACAGTTGCCCCTAGCCCCTTGCCCTCCCTGCCAGCACCAGGCTCTCTGTCCCTGACTGCCCTGCCTGACCTGTGCTCCCTGGTGCCGGCTTACCTATGTCCCTAGAGGAGGAGAGGGGTGTGCCACAGTTACTACACATGGAGCTGAGGGGGTTTGGAGGTTGGCAACTCAAAACTATTCATTGTCCTGCTGCCCCTGGATCCTGTGTGGTCAGAGGCTGGGTGTGGCCATCACGTGCGGGTGGTATCAGATGCATGCCAGGGCATGCAATGAATCGGGACCATTTTGCAGGTGCAGAGCAAACTAAGCCCTCCCCTTAAGCCTTGATTGATGGCTTCTTTTCTACTGACCCTGACACAAATAGACTGTGACCCCAGCACTGTGGACTTGGGATCACGTGCAGAAAGCTCCCTTCCCTAACCTAACGGTGAGGTTCACAGAGCTGGCCGAGCAGTCTGCAGGGGGGAGGCCCAGGCAGTGTCCCCGGAAGGCTCTCCCCTCCTTGCTTCTTGATCAAACCTCACAGGGGTGTAAATAAATAAATGGGGGCCTGTGAAAGCCTCTTCAAGAAAGCAGAGCTGTGAGCTGCCAGGGAACCCTTCAATCTACCTACTTCAGGAATGTTGAGCCTGGGACTCTGGGCTGGCTAAGGAGTTGGGACGTGGGCACTGAACTTGGGTGCAAGGTGTTGTGGGCGTCTGTGTGTTTCCGTGGTGGAGAGAGAGTTCGTTGCTTTTTTCGATTCTCAGAACCCACCCGTATGAACGTCCTGGAGATGAGAATGAACTCACGTATGAGCAATGCGTGGTTGACAGCTCAGCCTCCTGCCGCCCCCAGCACCTCCTGCCAGGTCGCCAGTACTGTTCAGGATAAAACAAGGGGCAGATAAACAACAGCAAACACAGAAACAATACAAACAGAGCTTAAAAAAACAAAGCAGAGCAAAAGGAAATACGCCAACATGTTAGCCATGGCTGTCTCAGGGAGCTGTGGGACAAGTCTTTTCCTTTCCTGTTCTTTTTTGTATTTTTCCAGATTTTCTATTAAAGAAACACGTGGTCCTTTATCATTAAAAGAAGAAAGCTTTCTTTGAAGAGAAAAAAAAAATCACTGTGATTGTATAAGAGTATCTCCATTCAACACTTTTTTCATATTTTGTTAGGTTCTTAAAGTTTTTTTTATTGTTCAAGTGTTTGTAGGTGATATATTTTGGTAACCAACTTTTCTGGAAAAAAAGCATAAAAGTTTTAAAAAGCATTACCGTTCACTCTGGAGGTATTTCGTTTAAGAAGTTCATGAAAATGCTCTAAAGGACAATTGTCATGTTCTGGTAAATTCCAATAAAAGGCAGAGTGCATTATTTGGAAACATGCTTTTTTTATGGATAGGTTTTTTTTTTTTTTTAATTTCATGTAATCAACTGTAAAGTCTTATTTCTTCAGGGACTGAGCTAAATTCAGTGAGCTAAATTTGCCCCGAGATACCACTCCAGGGCAGCTCTCTTATTTTTCTATTCTTAGCTTCAGTGGGGGTTTTAAAAATATCCATTTTAAACGGTGGCTTCAGCTGATGAGCCCAGTGTGTTAGCTACTGAACTCGGTAATTATAAGATTTCCTAGAATAAATTTAATTGGCAAACAAATTCTTAAAATCAGCTGTTATTGTTGCTTTAAATACTTCTCTTGCCTTTTCAAGCCCTGGCTGAGCTACCCTTAGTTGTTCCAGCCTCTGGAAAAATGTGAATTAGACATCACCAATTTATGGGACCTCATTGTAGCCAATTGTTTTGATTTGTCTGGGGCAGGTGTCTATGTAGTTCAGAGTCTCCTAGCACAAAAAGAATATAATATAGATTATTTTCATCCTTGTGGGAAAAAGGCGTGCTGTTTTTGTTTACCTTTTGACGTGCTAAAATCAGATTTACAAATCCATGCCTGTTTATGTCTAGTGATGTCATCTTCTAGAATTCTATGAATTTATAAGGATTAAAATAATTTAACTGAATATAAGCCATTTTGTCTTTAAATAAGTTGAGATTTTACTTACTTACTTGACTTTAAACCCTGGTTCTGTATCTTACCAGCTGTGTGACCCGGGGCAGTTCACACAGTGTCTCTGACCCTCATTAATAAAACAGAGATGGTACTATATCTATGCAGTAAGACTGCTGTGTTTTGGAAATAAGGACTTTGGAAAATAAAGTATGGGTGGCATTTATTAGCACAGTGCATATTTAAATTTACTTCCTTCCCCCCAGCCAATTCTCAGAGAATAATGTCAATTTTATTCAATTAAGCAAACATTAATTGAGCTCTTACAGGGAAAGTATGAGAGACACCAACATTCTGTCCATAGCTTTAAGAATCCCACTGTCTGGTAAGGAGGACAGAGACCTGCTGTGTCCTAATTACTCCAGACTGTGAAAACTGCTTTAAGTGCAGTATAAAGAGCGAGCCCTGGTTCTAAGGGAAATGAATATTCGTGTTACCTGGTGTGATTTTACAACAAGCTTCAAGAGCCCCAAGCTAGTCCTTGAAGGATAAATAGTTCTGTTCTGAAGGAGGAGCCAGGTTTTGGAAAGCAGAGAACGGGGAAAGAACATGGTGAGTCGCCAAAGCAGGAGCAAAAGCAAGGCTGGAGAAACGTGTGCAGTGTGTGGGGGAGCCCTGCCGAGGGCTGGGTCTCCTCAGGGGAGATGGTCAGGCAGTGGACAGACGGGTGTGGGCACCGTGGCTCACAGCTCAGTGGAAAGAGCTGTGTTGTCAAAATTGCCTCTGCCACGTTCCCCTCCCCTTGAAATGGCCTGACCCTCCCTAAAAGCAAGGCTTGGAACTCTAGTAGAAGGTCAGCAGACATTTGTCACCTTTGATCATTGACTCAGCAAGTCTTTATTGAGTATTGACTATGTGCCAGGCCCTGTCTGAGGCCCCTGGGAGTCAGTGGCGAGCAAACACACAGTTCTTGCCTTCATGGGGTTTTCATGCTCCCAGGGCAAATGGACAGCAGTCAGATAAACAAATACACATCTTGTAGAATTTAATTTTAGGCAAGTAGTGCCGTGAAGTAAGAGAAGGTGTAGGGAGAGACAAGAGTTGCTCAGGGGGTGCTCAGGGACGTCTCTCTGAGGTGATACATGAGCCAAGTGAGTATCTGTGGGAAGAGGGTTTCTGGGAGAAGTATAGCAGGTGCAAAGGCCCGGATATGGAGCTGCTTCAGGTGCTAATGGGACAGTAAGGACCCTGGGTGATTTCAGTGCAGTGCTAGAAAATGGGGTCAAAGAGGTTTGAAGACACAGAGGAAGGTTTCTAAACCCAGACTTGGACCGGCCCCCGATCCTGCCCTGACCCTCTGAGCTTGGTCCTCCTGGAGTTTGAAGCTCTGTTTTGACTTTCCAGGACAGGTTCATTTGGCCCCTGCTGGCTCCCTCTGCCCTGACAGGACCCCCTGGCCCCTATGTGGCCACAGCACACACTCCCGGACACCAGTCTTGGGAAAGGAAGCCCGTGGAGAGGGGTGCCTCCCCCACCGGTGTCCTCATCAAATCCTCACCTTGGTTTTTGGGGGTTGGTAGCAGGGGGAAGCTGTCCACCATGGGAGGGCCATGCTCAGTCTCACCCCTGAGACTCCCCTTTCCTTCTGGGGTATCCCTGGACATCCACACCCATGATGTCCAAGGCCCTGCCCATTCTTTATGCTCTCTGACCCAACCCTGTACACAGAACTTTCCCTCAATTTGTCCCAGCCCAGCTGAGACAGGGCTGGACTGTTCAGCGACATTTTATAGGGAGTCGTGGGAGCACCAAAGGGACATAAGCAGAATAACTGACAACTGCCATCAGTGAGACTGCTTCCAGAACCCTCAAGGCCACACACACCATCCCCTGTCTGGCTCAGCCTCTTCCTGGGCAACCGCCACCATCCTCCAGCACTTGACTCCCCTCCTTCCTACCCCCAGAGCCCAAGTCCCCCAGAGGGGCCCACAGAGAAGAAGGTTGTAACTCCTTACCAGTTCAAGGCCCGCCTTCCAAGCTACTTCCTCTCCCAGCATCCTTTTCTTCCCACCCGACGGACACCAAGAACGCCCACTCCCATCTGGAAGACCCTGCCCAGCACCCCCAGGGGTTTGCAGCCCCAGCTTAGCCACGTCAGAGCACTGTCCCTTCAGTGTGATTCAGAGGTCTCAGATATTCCTGCGGGAGGGTTCCTCACAGCCCCACCTGGTACACCTGGGCTCGGTCTGCCCCTGAGCTGCTTGGGACAGGAACTCCCACCTGGCTATCTCTGCCCACCAGCCCAGCACGGGGGGAGCCAGGGAGCCTGGCAGGGCTGCCTTCTTGCCCCACTTACCATCTCTGTTTTACAGATTGGGAGCATGAGGCTCAGAGAGGTGGCACGCCCCCTTCGAGGGGCCTCACATCTGGTAAGAGGCAGCGATTTTGGCTTCCAAGCCTCTCCCATGGGACCCAGCTGCTTTTCCTGGGGCTGGGGGAAGTTCAGGAGCTCTGGGGTTTCCCCACACCTGGAACAGGCTGTTACATCCTCGAGCTGTAAGCACAGGGCTCTGTCTGTAATTATGATTACTCGCTGCCCTTCTGCGGTTAGGTGGAAATGGTGACAGTCATCTCCCTGGGTGCCTGGGCGGGAGGGATGATGAATCTTGCTCACTCTCTCTCTCTGAAGCAATCTGATTCCCGGCAGCCAGAAGGAAGAAAAGCCCAGTAACACATTTCCTTATTTTAAACCGGGGAGCTTAGCCTTGGGAAAGTAAATAAGGTGGCTGCAGGAAGTTTTGGAAAGTGAAAATGCATGGCTCTGGGTGGCTGTCCCCTTTCCTACACTGGCATCGTCACATCGAGGCTCTGAGTTAACTGAACCCCTCCAAGGGGTCTGCCGACCTATGTCTGTTCACCCATCCCAGCGTGTCCACACCTGCGGGAGGCACAGGCTGCTCTCAAGGACACCAAGCGTCGGGACGCCTGGGTGGCTCAGTTGGTTAAGTGTCTGCCTTCGGCTCAGGTCATGACCCCAGGGTCCTGGGATCGAGCCCCGCATCGGGCTCCCTGCTCGGCGGGAAGCCTGCTTCTCCCTCTCCCACTCCCCCTGCTTGTGTTCCCTCTCTCGCTGTCTCTCTCTCTGACAAATAAATAAATAAAATCTTAAAAAAAAAAAAAAAAAGGAAACCAAGGCTCTAGGAAGCAGAGACAGCCCAAAGTCACCCAGCTAGTTAGCGATGGAGCTGAGAGTCAAGCTTGTGTTGTCTCTCCATAGAATTCATCAGGAGATCATTACTGAGCGCTTGCTATTAGTATGAGGGAAGAAGGGCCGAATGTAAACACAGCCAGACCTTCTAGATGGCCTGGAGTTGACTCCTCTGAGCCCTCTCTCCTTCAGGGCTGCCTCACCAACTTGGTTTCCCAGTTGTTTCCAAAATCAGGAATCAGGATGGTCTGGCCACCGAGGCCCCCCAGACCACAGAGCAAGTCCAGAGCGACCCCCATGCCTGGCTGGCTTTCATGGAACCATCTTCCGAGAAGGAGCAGAGCAGGGAGAAAAGTCCACAGGATAAGATTGCCTGGGGGCCACCAAATTCTACCGCCTCATTTCTATCTTGTTAGGCCTGTGAAATCAACTTTCCAGTTTTGTGCTCAGGGAGCCTCGGGGGATCATATTCAAAGGACAGAGGGTGCTTATGGGGGGGAAGGGATTTACCTCGATTGACGACATCACAGGTAAAGAACAATGATTAGGCCCAGAACAGGGGCCAACATTCAATCAGCCACCACACTCCCCGACACTGCTGGGCCCTGAGGGGCCGCACCAGGACCAGTGCAGAGGGCACTGTGGAGCAGAACAAAGTGGGAAGGACAAGGTTGTCATCTAGAAAAGACCGTCCAGGCTCCAAGGGACCGATAAATCCCTCCTTCTCCACAGAGGGCAGTGGGGCCCACAACAGGGGAGCTGGCCTCTCTCCAGGGGGCCCTGGAAAGCCTCAGGAGGAGGAATTCTTCATAGAAGCTGCCTTGAGGGGGGCAGGAAGGAGGGTCATTCTAGCAGATTTGGCTATTGGATGGGAATGAACTACAGGTACGATCCCACTCTCCTTTTTTTTTTAAATTGAGGTTAAATAAAATTAATATTAATCATTTTATTTCTTTTAAAGATTTATTTATTTATTTATTTGTCAGAGAGAGCGCACAAGCACAGGGAGGGGCAGAGGGAGAAGCAGGCTCCCCGCTGAGCAGAGAGCCCGAGGTGGGAATCGATCCCAGGACCCTGGGATCATGAGCTGAGCTGAAAGCAGATGCTTAACCAACTGAGCCACCCAGGCGTCCCTAAAATTAACCACTTTAAAGTGTACAACTCACTGGCATTTAGTACATTCACAGTGTTGTGCCGGTACCACGTCTATCTGGTTCTAAACCGGGCACATCTTCAGCGCCCTCAAAACAAAGCATGGTTCTCCGTAAGCAGTAGCTCCACATTCCCAACCCCTGCCCCCTCCCCCATCTCCCCAAGCCCCTGGCAACCAGCAGGCTGCATCTGTCTCTGCATTTACTTGATGTCCTACAAAGGCCCACAGAGCATCATGTTGAGAAGGATGGGACTGTGGTTTTGGTTTTGATATATTTTAACCTTTGTTGAGACTTCTATGTGTGTGATAAAGTTGCAATTTCATGGTGGAAAAAAACCTAGAAATGGACAAAAGCCCAATGCAGAAACTTGAAATCTCTCCTGGTCCCATCCCTCCCAATTTCTGCACTAACATCTCAGGGGAAAACCTCCTATTTCACCCCCCTGCAAATGTGGGCGAGCATCTAGGCCACTTCCCCAGTTGTGTGCCTTGGGCTGGATTCTTAACCTATCTCATTCCCTCACGTGCAAAATGCAGATGTAATAGTACCTACTTCACGGGTTTACAGAGAGGAAAAATGGGTGAATAGTTCGTATGAAGCGTTGAAAATGGGGTGAGCCACAGAATGTATTGTCCGTCAACGCAGACACATCAGCTGTTACTGTATTTTTCCCAACTTAGTGGTTTGGGGGTTATCATATCTGCAGAAGAAGAAACCGAGGGTCAGGGAGCCCGAGTAACTTGCCGAAAGGATGGAGAAAGCAAATATATATATATTTTTTTGAATGCTGATAGGTGCTAGGTCATTATCCTTGCTCCATTTCACGGAGAAGGAAACTGAGGCCCCGCGCGGTTAAGGTCACACAAGGTCACACAGCTGGCTAGTGAGGGGCAGAGCTGCCTGTTTCTGAAAGCCTCGCGTGTTGCTCCAGCCCACCCCAGTACCTCCTCCCATGTATCTGAGGCCCCTAATCTGGGGTTTAGAATCACGTGGTCAGGGCCCCTCACCTCTGGATGGTTCCAAGCCTCTAATTCCACCTTCCTGGCTTCCCAGGGCCGCTGTTTGCTTCCCTCCTGGCTTGTGGCCCTGGTCCTCTGGCCGTGCCCGGAGACACCCATGTGGTGCTGCCGAAAAGCAGAGCTGGGGAAGCAGGATTTCCAGCCCCGGGTTTCCGCCGCCGGAGCCGCTCAGGTCCTGCTCAGAGACTGTACGAGGCCCTCGGGTGATGCCTTGCCAGGAAACGCCACCTGCCCCCGGCGCGGTGCTGGGCACCTGGCCTGCGCTTATGTGTACCAACTCATGGAAGTTTCTCGACTCCGCTTGGAGAAGGGGAAGCCCTCCCGAGAAAGAGGAAAAGCCCCCGGCCTGGTAGAGCGAGGAAGAGGTCTCAGGCCTGGCTTCTGGTCTAACAACAGCACCAGCTCCCAATGGTGGGTATTTGATCCCGTTTCCAAAGCGATCGGATGGGCCATGGAGCTTTCTGTGATATTCCACAGGAGGACTGCAAGGCTGCAGCCTTTCCCAAGATGCTAATTAAAAATACAAGCCAACCAATACAGCATCGTAAATAATTCAACTTGGAGGAGCCCAGGGGCCAAGGTTCACACTGCTGCTCAAATCCCTGCAGAGCACACTTGCTTTTGCCGCTCTCAGCACTCCTGCACTCATCCCAGAGATGCCGGGGATGTGGGGAAAGCCTTTCCTCCCTGATGAAAAGGGCTATGTGAGGAGAAGTCACCCTTCCTGTTCTTGGACGTGATTCTCTAAAGATATGCTATTGGTGCGCGGAGGACCCCAGGGGAAGGGAGGGAAAATGGAATGGGAAGAAATCACAGAGGGAGACAAAACCTGAGAGACTCTGGGAAACAAATGGAGGGTTGCAGAAGGGGAGGGGGGTGGGGAGATGGGGTAACCGGATGATGGGTATTAAGGAGGGCACGTGCGGTGATGAGCACTGGGTGTTATACTCAGCTAATGAATCACTGAACGCTACATCAAAAACTATGATGTACTATATGTTGGCTAACTGAACATAATAATTAAAAAAAGATACACTAATGGAGGCCCAGACCACCATCTTTTGGCTGTTAAGACAGATGCCAGTGAACCCAGCTGCAGCGTAGGAAGCACCCAGGCCCTTGACCAAGCAAACTTAGACAACCTGCTCCCAGCCACCTTTGTGCTACTTGTTATAAGAGATAATGAATGCTTTATGGCTGAAGCCACTGTGTTTGATACAGCACAGAAATTCTGGCTCCGTGGGGCTGGAGTGAGGTTCATAAATTTGTATTTCTAACTCCCAGTGACGCTGATGCTGGTCCAGGGACCACACTTGAAGTCGTCATTCCTTAAATTAATTTTAATTGCATGCTCGACCTTTTGCAACCAAAAGCATCCTAACTGATAAGTGCTTTTGGAGGGTACATGACAACGGATATTGGGCAAAGCCACGATGCAATAGTAGTCCATCCGATCCTCACAACAGGCCAAGAGGCAGCTGATTTTGCAGAAGAGGAACCTGAAACTTAGAAAAATTAACGTTTTCCAGAACCCTTGTATTTGCCATTGACAGAAACTTGGCTCCAAAGGAGTTTCAGCATAAAGGGAAGGCTGTTGACACAAGGATGTAGATAGAATCGGTGCAAACCCAGGCACAGCTGAATCCAGTGGCTCAAATTGTGTTGCTGGCTTCTTCCTTTAAGTACCAGACTACCTGACCACTAGCTACCCAAGGCCCCCATCCCGTGACACTGGACTGGGACTCCAGAGGACAGTGTTTCTGTTGCCCCGTGGCCACGTATAACCCTCGGCATCACTTGAGGAGAGTAAGAAGGGAAACCACGAGTACCAGGGTAGAGGCAGTCACTGCTAGGCTTAGGATGATGTGGTTCCCATCAGGTGGGAGGCATAGAGGTTGTGAAAAGCAGTCGGCTGTGTTTAGATTCAGATACTGTGGTAAAATTTCCATTTAAACATATTTAAAAATCAGAGAAGCCTGCTTTCTTAGAATTCTTGTTGCAGCGTTTGATCCTGAAAATGTGGTCCCTGTAATTATAGCTCATATTTGACCTTACAGCTCATAAATGCTAATTATGACCTCCTCCAGTAGATTATATGGACCCTGATGGCAAGAAATATTTCATTCATATATTTCCAAACACAAATATTTGTTGGCCCTGCTGTGTGGCTCAGAGAATGTCACTGATAATGTTGAGTCTGTTCTAGTTAGGAGATGGCATCTGGTCAGTTTGGCTCCCTGTGGACTGGGCATCCTGAGAGGCGTAGCCTCATGGCAGAAAGATCCACTTCATCACACTCTCCAGGAACAGCAATTTGTTTGATCACAATTTTGCTAAACACACATGCACACGCACACGAGCGCGCACGCGAGCGCACGCGCGCACACACACACACACACCAGTCAAGAATGAGTTTGACTACATATACCAGAAAACCCAACATAGAGCTTAAACGATGAGAAGGAAGGAGGGGAGCAAGGATGCTGAGGAGGCCACCAGGAACGTCTACCATGATCTATATTTGTAATAAGATGCTCCGAGATTGGACCTGATATTTTTGAAACTTCAGTACATAGAGGTGGGGACAGACCACTATTTTTACCTGAAAGCTGAAGCCTTCTTATTGCTCTGGGGAAAACTTTATCTTTTGACCGAGACTGCACACTGATTTTGCAAAGACCCTGTAATAAGTCTCTTGTCATCCAACAGAAAAGGCCAGAACCTCTGAAGAAATTCTGAGCATGTTGTTGCAGACCACTGGTTGTAAAGTGTCATAGGCAGATGTGTCCCTTGAAGGCAGAGTTGTATTTTTTTGGAGATTACATTTGATCCTTCCTTTTGGGTTTAAGACTGAAGATCCCAGGAACTAGCAGGGAGAAATGGCAAAGGCTGTCCTCCTGTTTCAGACACCAAGTTGGTGAGAGGTAGGATCCCTTAGGGGACTTGGCCTCTGGATTTAGGGAGCCATAATATTTTGTATCCTGTTTAAGTGTTTTCTTTTCTGTTTTTGTTACTTTTTCAGAATGTTACCTACAGGAATAATTTATTAACTATCCAAACCTGGTCTCAGCTGGGGTCTGGAGATTAGGGAGGAAGGAGCCATGCTTGCGAAAACAGCAGTTATAAAATAGTAAGAGGCTATCTCCAGGGAACTAGGAAGATGTGCCGAGGTTGTTGTTGAAGTGACAAGTAACACGCAGGACAGATTTTGAAACATGCTTGTCTCCCTCTGGGACCTCTCAGAGGGAACCTACTAAAACCCTGTATTTCTTGCTAAGTGGATGATTTGAAGCATGGCCCTAACCCTGGCTATTTAAGGGAAGGGTTTCTCATTGGTTGAGCAACTTGGTAATACCTGGGTAAATACTAAGTGTTCACAGAAGTTTGACTTTGGTCTCAGTGTCTGCTCACATATAAGACTAGACTTGGCCTTGCTATTTGGGAGGCTAAACAGCCAAGTCTACCCCTTTGTCATATCTGGCATCTCTGAGCTGATTTAAAGATTTATTTTATCCTTCTACACCAAGAAAAGGCTGAAATTCATGTGCACGCAGGGAAAACAGAGATGTGCTGGATCTTCAGGTGTGATTTCATTCTCTTGAAAGCAAATGATATTGATCCATTACCACATTTCTAGATCTAAAATCCGAAAACAAATTTTTCTTAAAGGATAATGTAGAGCCGTAAGTACACCCTGAAATGTAGGAAATAAAAAATGCAAGAAAGGGCAGTAACCTGAAGGGCACTTCTGCAAATATTCATGAAATATCTTCTTTCTTTGGTTCTGATCTGTATGCCTTTAATTCCTTTTCTTGTCATATTGCACTAGGTGGAAATTCGGGTACGATATTGAATAGGGATGGTGAGCAAGAACTTCTTTGTCTTGTTTCCAGTCTTAGGGGGAAACAGTTCAGTTTCCCACCATCAAATATGATGTTAGGTTTTTTGCATATTCCCTTATGGTATTAAAGATGTTCCCTTCTATCCCTAGATTTTTAAGAGTTATCGTCATGACATTTATGTTTTTTTTCCTTCAGTCTGTTAAAAATTACATTGATTGATTTATAAAGGTTGGAATCAGGCTTGCATTCCTGATTCCTGAATTACACTTGGTTGTAATGTATTATCCTTTTCATATATTGCTGGGTTCCATTTGCCATTATTTGGTTAAGGATTTTTGCATCCATATTCATGAGAGATTATTGGTTCACAGTTTTCATTTATTGTAATGTTTTAACTGCCTTTGGTACTAGGGTAATTCTGCTCTCTTAAAGTGAGTAGGGAAGTATTCTGTCTGCTATTTTATGAAAAAAAAAAAAGGAAGGAATTGGTATTATTTTTTCTTTAAATGTTTGACAGAACTCACCAGTGAAAGTCTAGTGTTTCCTTTTTCTGTAAGAGCTTTAATTATCAGTTCAATTTCTTTAAAAGATATAAGGCTATGAAGGTTATCTGTTTTCCTATGGGAGTTTTGATATCTCTGTCTTTCAAGGAATTGGTCTATTTCACCCAAGTTATCAAATTTGTGAGGAAGTATCTTCTTTGAGTGCCCAAAGCTTTAGTTTGTGAGATTGCTTCTGTGAGATTGCAGAAGCATCATAAACCAAATTCTCAAGTCAAGTAGGTGAAGAGATGATAAATCTTTATTTTAATCACTACTCTCAGAGTTTGAGGAAAGCCTGATAATTTGTTGGCAACATTGCCATCAGCCATGTTTATCATGACAGAGTTGGCCTAATGTATCTTCCTGTCTCAATAGTTCAAAGTGAGCATCTATTTGGTATAACAGATGTGCAAGATAGTGATTTAGGAGCTAAATAGCAGCTGGAGATGATGGTACATAGTTCCTATACTATCATTTCAAGCTTTAAAATTGATTACTAAGTTGTTTTAATAACAAAAATGTGAAATCAATGTATTTTGGATAAAATACCAGATTTATTTTTTATTGCCTGACTTTATTCTACCATGATCGTGATATTCAGCTTTGGCCTTAACTTGGACCAAAGACCGATTTTACCATTTGCCAATATAGAGTCTGGCCAAATACATAATCAGGATGCCTCGAAAATGCACACACTTGAACACACACACACAAATACACACACACATTCATTGTCCCAAGGTCACCAAGTCTCACCGGGCTGTAGTTAGGATCCCATTGACAATAACGTCTATGGTTTGTAAGTAGTTCTTTTTTTTACATGTACATTCTGAGCCTTTCCCATCTTAAAGTGCATATTAACTGGGTTAGAATGAATCTCAAATATTAACTTCCAAACTATTTTCAGGTCCCCAGGACTCCCCTCTGCACCCTAAATCTTGAATCTGATTTGTTTTGCAAAATCCTACTTCTCTTTTTAATTCTCTTACACAGATCTCCCAGCACTTTTGAGGCTGTGTAAACTCATCCACAGAAAGATGGGGAAATCATCTGGAGTTCGCCTGCCATATCTGGGACTCATTTCACATCTGTATCATTTAGGCCTTAGGATTAGCTTTCCCCCATATGACTAAACCATTAATTGACAGTGGTTTAAGCAAGAGAGATGTTTATCTCTTTCTTATGTAAATGGAAACTAGGGGTGGACTTCTCAGAGGCCAGAACAAGGGACAAGAGAAGAAACAGAAGGGTACACTCTCTCCCTTGCAATGAGCTTTCTTGAAAGTTCCACATAAGACTTTTGTTTGTGTTACTGCCATAGAGATGCTTGTTGTCTACAAACACTAACTTCCTTAGAAAGAACATCCCCATCTTTAGCTGGGTCATAACTGTGTGAAACAAAAACTGTCTCTTGTAGTTCAGACATCTAGCCAATCAAAGGAGACAGAATGTCACGTCGAACATCTAGAAATTATCCTTAAAGACAGGGGGTGGGGGGCATGCCCTTCTTCCTCTTTCCCTCTCCCGCTGGCTAGAATGCAGAAATGTTTGCTAGAGCTCAGAGGACATTTTGGAACATGGGGTGGAGGCCATATATTGTGGATGTGGAACAACAAGACAGAAGGAGCTTAGGTCCTTGACCATTATGGAATGGCTCTACCGGATTTGCTTTGCATCCATGCAGACTGTTTTCTTCTGAGAGAGCCATAAACTTCTCTACTGATTTAGTCATTGTTATTTTGACCATTGTTACAACAGCTGAACAAATATCACAACATACACAGATGGCTATCAAGTCCTAGACAGTGCATCTAAACTGGAATATTGGGGTTGGAATTGGAGAGCCATGCCCTATTTGGGGCACTTAGCAGAAGCTCTAGGGACCTTTTGCTAACTTAGCATACCTTTCCAGCCCAGTCCCCTACCCAGAGATTCTGCACACCTTCCCATCCTATGGGAAATAATTACCGGAACTATGTCACTGATGGATATGCCTTAGGTATGGTAACAATGTGGAAGCAGGAAAGAACTTGAGATGAGCTATGCTGCAAGGCTGATGTTGATATGGGCAGAATCAGGAGGACAAGAGCAGGGAGGAGGATGTGGTCTGAGCTGATATCCATCTGGTGATGCCCATCAGCCAGCAGAGCAGCCACCTTGGAAGCCTCTGCAGGGCGTTCTGTTTGAAGGCATGAGAGGAAACTGGTGAATCTAGAGAGGAGGGCAGACTCTAGAGGAAACTCACCCTGGAATGATCCAGGGTTGAAGGACTGAGAGGAAGTAGAGCAGACGCCGTCAATGGAAGAGACAAAGAAGCAGCAGCCCGAGAAAGGGCAAACCAGGGCAGTGCAGGATGACCAAGGTCCAGGCAGGAGCAGGTCTGGAGGGAAGGAGAAATGAAGTGGACATACCAAGGACTTTGGCAGGTGAGGCTGGCGGCAGCAGGACTAGTGAAGAGGTCTGCTGTTTAGGAAGCTTTTGGTGCCCACAGAGGGTGCTGCTCAGGGCCTATTACAAGTGGGACAGATGGTGGTTTCACTAAGTCGAAGTCAAAACAAATATTGAAAACATAAGAGGCAGCTGTGAAAATAACTTTGATGGATTGGACCATTTGCTAGTAAAACAAAGGTTATAGCCAGCCCTTACATTTGCATGATGCTCCGTGCCTTCTGGGCAGGACAGGCAACATAATTTGCAGGGCCTGGTGGGGCAAAATCAAAATGTGGGTCCCGGTTTGAAAACGATGAAGAATTTCAAGATGGTGAGAGCAGAGCATTGAAACAAGTGTGAGGCACTGTGGGACCTCACAGATTGCACACCCATGAGGCTGGCCTGCTTCCAAGCAGTCTCCTTCTTTAATTTCAGAGAGAATTTTCGAGATGCTCTGACCCATCCAAGTCATTTGGAGTGGATAGCTTTTTTGGCTGCTCAGCATTCGATCACGCTTCCTATCTGAGGGATGGAGGGATTCCCCATTGTATAGGTCCAGGTGGGAGGCATGGCCCCTCCACCGTGAAAACCCTCTCCCAGACCCCAGGACACCAGGGAACAGGCATGTGATCCAAGCTCAGCTAATCAGAGGCTTCCTCCAAGGATTTCAAGGTTTTTTCTTTGCATCACTCACAAGCATGCAGGATCCTGAGAAACACTTCCCTGGGGTGGTCAGAATCAAGAGGCCGGGGCAGAGGTGAGGGTCCAGAAGGAGCAGTGGTGAGTGTCCAGCGGGAACCAGGGGTAGTGTCCCGTTCCACCTTTCCTTGGGAGCTTCTCCTGCATTCTCTGTCACTGATCCCCCCCCCCCTCTTCATGTTGCTCCTTCTCCAACGTGTAAGTTCAGGGGGGTCCCCAAGACCACCCTCAGGTTCAGCAAAGCTGTCATACTCCCATTTTTGCTTTTCGATGGTGAAAGCTCACAGATGAAAATCAGCACTAAGAGGAGCAGAGAGGAGGGTGTGGGAGAGTTCCAGAAGCAAGCAAGTTCCAGAAGCAAGTTCCATGTCATTTCCCAGTGGAGTTTTGGGCAGCCCTTACTTCGCCCAGCAACCGTGTGTGACAATACAATGCTGAGTCTTGACAACCAGGGGCACTCACCCAAGCCTTGGTGTCCAGAGTTTTTATGATTGTTAGCCATGGAGACACAGCTGACCGCCCTGCCCACAAGGCTGACTTTCATATCCAGCCCCCCCGGAGGATGAGCTGATACTGTGTGGCCCAAGGCCCCACCAGAGTTCACGAGGTTATTGTAGACTCTCTAGGATGGCTCAAGAGCCCCCAGGGAAATAAAGACCCTTCTATCAAGCAGGACATTCCAAGGGCTCAGTGGTTACCTCCCAGAAGCTAGAGGAAAAGGCGACACCTTTCTCTGGGCAAAATTAAAGCCTCCCCTCAGATTTCCCATCCATTTCTCCGAGTGCCCCAAGCCCTTTCTTGGGAAGCCCTTCTCAAGTCCCCAGCTGCCTAGATCCTCTTGATGCCTCCTGAGGTAAGCATGGCTGACGCTGTGATCTCTGTTTCCCAAATGAGTCAGCCGAGGCCCAGACAGATCAAGGAACTTCCCCAAAGTCACACAGGTCATTCCAAGGCGCCACATCCCGTGATCTAGCCCCATGTCCTTTCGGCTTCACCCAGCGGCCAGGGGCAGGAATCACTGCAACGGGCAGCAGCTGCCAGGAAGACTCAGTCCTTGGAAAGGCCGGGAGATTGAGGTCAGCTGAAATTCAGCGTAAATATTTGAGGCTGTGAATTTTTTAAAACCCAGATAAGCCTGCTGAAATGAACCCAGCCTTGGCCAGCCATCAGTGTTCTCAGGAGAGCACAGAGGCAGTTTGTGGATACATTTCTGTAGATCTTTACAAGTTTCCAAAAATAGTCTCCTTTTTCTATGTTGGGGAGGCTGGCCAGTCTTCCTAGGAGACGTGGCAATACCAGGGGGCATCCAGCGTCCGCTAAATGGCAACAAGCCTTTAGCCCTGAGGTGGCTTCCCCCACCCTGACCTAGAGGTAAAAGTACTTTGTGAAGTGCAGGATTTGTCTCCTAGCCAGGGGACAATTTTACCCTCAGCCGTACTGCCAGCTGGTCCCATCTGCAGCGGGGAGCCCTGGGAGAGCGATGATCACTAAGGTGAGCACAAGGCCCCGAGGGCGGGCGGATGCAGACACACAGCCGTTCTGCTGCTGGGCACACAGCCTGTGCCCTGCTCTGGAGGGATTCCCGCGGGTCCCCTGCCAGCTGGGGCCTCAGACCCAGGGCAAGCAGGGTTGCCTGGAGAAAGCTGCTTGCAGAGAATCTTCTTGGTCTCTGCCATGCGCCTGTTGGATCCTAGAAAACCCAGGGACCTGGGAGACCATCTCTTCCAACTGGGGAGCCCGAGGCCACGACAGGGACCTGACATGTAGCAGCAGAGCTGGGACTTACATTCGATGTTCTGGATACCTACTCCTCCTTTAGGGGTCACCCCTCAATGCAGTGGGTTCTCCAGGATCTCAGAGAAAGGGGCCGGATGCTAGGGCAGTGGATGGTGCACGCATGCATGCATTCATTCAGCAAACATTTACTGAATGCCTACTGTCGTAGTTTCCCAGGGCTACCATAACAAATTACCACAAACTTGGTGTCTTAAAGTAATGGAAATGTATTCTTGTATAGTTCTGGAGGCAAGAAGTCCAAAATCAAGGTGGTGACAAGGCTGTGCTCCCTCTGAAGAATCCTGGGGAGAATCCTTCCCGGCCTCTTCCAGGTTCTGCTGGCTCCAGGTGTCCTTGGCTTGTGGTTGGATGGCTCTAAATTCTGCCTCTGTCTTGATGTGACCTTTTGCCTGTGTCTCCTCCCCTTCTCTTGTAAGACACTTGCCCTGGTTTTCTTAGGGCCCATCTTAATCCAGGATCATCTCATCCCAAGATCCTTAGCTTAATTATATCTGCAAAGGCCTTTTCCCCAAATAAGGTCACACACAGGTTCTGGTGGACATAACTTTTTTGGGGGCTCGAGGAGGGGTGCTTCATTCAACACACTATACCTAGCACGTGACAGACTCTGTTCTAAACCCTGGGTGCGGCAGGAAGTGTGGCAGACAGGGCCCAGCTTCACGGGGGAGAGGGAAACAAACTATGATTTGTTATAATTTCCAGTAGAGAGAACTTCTCTGAAGCGCACTTGAGAAGGGCAAAGGGGTAGAGATTGTCCGGGTTGGGGGTGTTCGCTTCAAAATAAATTGGTCGGAGCTGCCCTCTTGCCGGACCTGCGGACACGAGAGGGGACGTGGTCAGCGCACATCACTCGCACATGCGCAGATCCCACCTCCCCCAGTCCAGGGGCCTGGGAGGCAAGAGGATAACTTGAGCAGAGTGAAAACCTGGTAGCTTGTGTTTCACAGAGCACGCATCGGAGGAGTCCAGCTCTTTTGGAAGCCTCTGTGGCTGCAAATGTCTGCTCAGTAGCAAGAAAAGAAACGGTAGAGCGTTAGGACGGTAGACGGGGGAATTTGGACTTTTAAGACTGTCAGTTACTGAGTACTCGAAACGAGGCACTGCATCCATCTTCCAGGATGCTAAGACTTCTCTTGTCCGCAGAGAGTCCCTGAGTCCCCCCAGTCGAAAGCAGTGGGCTCTCACACGTTCTGAAAGGAGGTGGTAAACAGAGCCCCACACGAATGCTCAAAACCGCAAAAATTTGTGACCCTGGTTCCCCACACTCCTCCTGCATGAGCAGTTCAGAGATTGATCAAAGACGGTCTTTTAAAGCAAATTCACAGATGTGGGGAGTGTTATGGTGTTTCTCTTCCTCTCCCGAGGAGCTCCTCATCCCTAAAGGGGGAGGGGGCCGGAAGAGAAACCCTGGCTGAGGTGAGGGGCACAGGCAGGCCAGTCTGGCGCCCTTGGACTTGTCAGTCAATGTCTCCTGAGCTGCCAGGGGGCAGGCAGGGGCCCACGACAAGACCAGAGCACAGTGCGGTGACAAGTGGCACGCCCTTTCCTAGAGCTGTCCTGCACGCCCAAAAAGGAGCGAGGGCAGCAAAGTGAGCATCTTGCATTCCCAGAGGCCGGTGGGGTCAGAATCGTGGGAGTCTTCTTGTGGCCAAGGGAATGCCAAGGAAGGAACCAGAGCAGAGCCACCCTGGTGAAAACCTTGCCCTAGAGGGCTGCTTGCTGAGCCAGGGAAACTCCATGGTGAACCGTAGGGCAGGAGGTAAAGAAATGGAAAGGAGGGGCACCTGGGTGGCTCAGTCGTTAAGCGTCTGCCTTCAGCTCAGGTCGTGATCCCAGGGTCCTGGGATCGAGCCCCGCGTCGGGCTCCCTGCTCGGCGGGAAGCCTGCTTCTCCCTCTCCCACTCCCCCTGCTTGTGTTCCCTCTCTTGTTGTTTCTCTCTCTCTGTCAAAATAAATAAATAAAATCTTAAAAAAAAATAAAAATGGAAAGGAGTTCTGAGAAGTCAGACAGGGAAGATATCTTGCATGCCAGGGGGCCCCGGTGGTGACAGTGGTGCGAGTGAGCAGGTGAGGTATCTCTCAACCCACAAAAGTGGACCCTAAAAGAGAGGAGAAAGAGGGCCGTTACGGGTTGAACTGTGTCCCTCCAATAGATATAATGAAGTCCTAAACCCCCGGGACCTGTCAACATGACCTTACTTGGAAATGAGGTTGTGGCTAATATAATTAGTTAAGGTGAGGTCATACTGGAATAGGGTGGGCATTTCATCCACTGTGACCAGTGTCCTTATAGGAAGAGGGAAATTTGGACACAGACACAGAGAGGAACAGGGCATATGAAGACAGAGGCAGGGACTGGAGCAATGTGGCCACAAGCCAAGGGACGCTGAAGCCATCAGAAGCTGGAAAAGGCAAGGAAGGATCCTCCCCTAGAAACTTCAGAGGGAAGGTGGCTTTGCCCAAATCTTGATTTTGGATCTCTAGCCTCCAGAACTGTGAGAGAATACATTTCTGTTGATTTAAGCCACCCAGATTGTGGCAATTTGTCACGACAGCCCTAGGAAATTAACATAAGGACCCACCATTGGGCATCTGCCCCAGCAGGTACCAGTGGTCAGATAATTCCAACAGGAGTCCAACAGGACTGGCTTGTCTTCCCACCTTCTGCCCCTCCTACTCACCCCTCTCCCCCCAGTTCCAGAGAAGCCAAACAGCAAGGCATATGGGGGGAGAGGAAAGGAAAAAGCTGAGCTCAAGGACCCCCCCCCATACCCCATTCCCGCTGCTCTTCTGCCTGGGCTGCGGGGAGGGGCACTGCTTCGAATGGGAGGTGAGATGAGAAAAAAGAAAAAGAAAGTTTTGGCTTAGGTTGGACTGGAATCTTTTTGCTACCTGAAAATGACCAGAACAAGCTCTAGGATCCACCTTTAATGTGGGCAGTTGCCTCAAGGAGCCCAGACCTGGAGAGAATCCACAGAAAACACACAGGTAGAAATATCTGACAGCCCTAAGCCTCCTCCGGAGACAGAGCACCTCTCCAGCAGACTGGGGCGGGGCGGGGCGGGTGCAGCAGGAAGTCACCTTGGATTCCCCGCCATCCCTTGGGCTTTTCGGTAAAAGTAACCCTCAGTTCAGCTTCACGGAAGTGTCAGATTCCTCTTCTCCCAAGGCCTGAAACCTAACCTGGAGCTCAGGTCGCTGTGGGGAAATGGTCCAGACTTCAAGGGATTTGCCAAACCCTTGCTCGGGCAACGGCTTCCCCTGGAGGCTGGCCAACCAAGGTCACAGACTGGCCAGGGCAACGTTCTGTAGTGGGGAAGTGCTTTCAGCGGGAGACATCTTTGCGACTGTAGATAGCGACACAAACACCAGGGTAAATAGAGTCAGCCTTCCTGCTCGAGGGCTCCGGTGTTCGAGGCAGGGAGTGTGGCGCTTTGTTCCTGGCCAGCCGTGCAGTCTGGGGTTGGTGGCTTTACCTTCGTGATTAACTGCAGGAAACAAGAACCCCCTAGCCATTTCTAGACAAAAAAGAGACCTGTGCAGGGAATTAGGTGCTTACAGAATCCCCTGAAGTCTGTTGAGGAGGGAGGGGCTCTAGACCGGGTCTCCGGGAGTGTTTAAAGAGTAACTGGGATTTGTTTCAATCAGGGATGGCAAGACATGCAGGCCTGGAAGTGACTGTCACGAAGGAAGATGTGTGTTGTCCAGCTCAGGTCATGATCTCAGGGTCCTGGGATCCAGCCCCGTGTTGGGCTCTGGTGCTCAGCACAGAATCTTCTCGTCCCCCTCCCTCTGCTCCTCCCCCTGTTTCTGTGCTCTCTCTCTCTGAAATAAATAAGTCTTTTTTTTTAAAAAGGCCTGTCTTGGTGGAAATGTAAGCTGGTGCAGCCACTGTGGAAAACAGTATGGAGGTTCCTCAAAAAACTAAAAATAGAACTACCAGATGATCCAATAATTCCACCACTAGGTATTTACCCAAAGAAAATGAAAACACTGATTCAAAAACATATATATGCACCCCTATGTCTGTTGCAGCATTATTTACAATAGCCAAGATATGGAAGCAGCCCAAGTGTCCATCCATCGATGAATGGATAAAGAAGAGGTGGTGTGTATACAATGGAATATTAGCCGTAAAAAGAATGAAATCTTGCCATTTGCAGCAACATGGATGGACCTAGAGGGTATCACGCTAAGTGAAATAAGTCAGTCAGAGAAAGACAAATACCATAGGATTTCGCTCATACGTGGAATTTAAGAAACAAAACAAGCAGACAAGGAAAAAGACAATCAAAAAAACCAGACTCTTAACTACTGAGAACAAACTGGTGGTTGCCATGGGAGAGGTGGTTGGGGGGATGGGGCAAATAGTGGGATGGGAATTAAACAGCACGTGTATCGTCATGAGCACTGACGGGTGTATAGAATCATGATATTTATGCCTGAAATGATAATCGTGTATGCTAACGATACTTGAAAAAAATAAAACTAAGTAAAAGGCAGGTATATGAATGGAAAAAAATAAGGCCTATTTTTTTAAAAATCACGTAAGGGAAAGAAGTCACTGAGAGTCTGATCACACATACATAATCACTCAACAGTTTGACTCACGTCCTTGCAGTCTCTGTAAACACTTTTTATATAAACAGTTTCGTGTTATAGTGTTTTAGCCCGTTTTTCTTCACCTAGCAATATGCTATAAACATTTTTCTATGTCAGCGAAGATTTTATTGCATTTTATGATATCTGCATGGAAACCCATTATGTAGATAAACTACAACTTATTTAAACACCCCACATTCTCAGGCATCATCTTAATTTGTGTCAGTATAAATAACACTGTGATGAACATAACATGTTCTTTGAATAAATTCTTAATGATAATAAAATAGGGAATATTTGTTGAATGCTTAAGAGCCAATGACTGAGCTGAGTGCTTCACAAATGTCTGGATTAATGAACTCTCAGAGAAACTTAGGAAGCAGGTATTATAATTAATCCCATTTTACAGATAAAGTAACTGATGTTTGGAGATAGTAAATAACTTGTCTGTGGATAAACAGCTAGTAAATGGTCAAGGCTACACACTTAGGTTTATCTGATTCTAGAACTTGAATAGTTAATTATTTCTGATGCCTACATATACAGAATGAGTTTCTGTATCTTTTAATTCTTTTGATACCTTTGTTAAATAGCCCTCAAGAAAATTCATTCTAATAGTCCCCACCAAAGCTGCAGGAAAGTGGTCACAACCCTCATCCACACTAATGTCACGGTTCTTTGCAGTCTGCGAGCTTAAAAATGGCTTCATGTTATTGTTTCAATTTGTAATTTTTAAGTTACTTGAGAGAGTGCATATTTTTATATTTATTGGCTGTATTTATTGTTCAAGAATCAATTTCTCATGTGCCTTTTTTCTCTTTCAATGGGCCATTTATCTTTTTTCTTATTGATTTGCTTAGCAATATCCTAGCTATCATACACATTTCAAGTATTTTTCACACTTCATGCTTTTTTCTTGTAACTTGACAATTTCCATTATTTCTTCATTGACTTTTAGGCTTAGACTTTGCAAGTGTTCCCTTACTAACTCCTCTAGGCGCAAGCACAGAGTCAGTAGATATGCAGACCAGAAAGCTAACACGGCCAGCCAGCCAGCGAGCCCCCTCCTAAAATGCTTTGAAAACCAGTCTCTGCTCTTACTTTCTCTCTGATCAAATCCAGAGTAAATCTCTACAGTCTTGGCTCTCTGTCACGAAAGGTCAGAAGACATGTCAGATATAGAAGGCCAGGATCCAAAGTACAATTTGGAGCTGAAATTTGGTGTAAAATACAGCACAAATCTTAGCACTGTCCTCCTGAGACATTTGCTAATTGATTACATTTGTTTTTATTAAGATTTTTCACATACCATAAAATTCACTATTTAGAAGTGTAAAATTCAGTGGTTTTTTATTCCAGTCCCAAAGTCGTACAACCATCCCCACTATCTAATTTCAGAAATGTTTCATCAGTCCAGAAAGAAACTCCATACCCATTAGCAGCCACTCCCCGTTCTCCCTCAGTCCAGCCCTGGCAACCACTCTTCGACTTTCTGTCTCTCTGGATTAGCACATTCTGGACACTTCCTAGAAATGGAATCCTACATTATGTGGTCTTTGGGTCTGGCTTCTTTCCCTTAGCATCATGTTTTTAAGGTTCATTGCTCCACGCCGTGGGCTTCATTCCTTTCTGTAGCTCAATAACATTCCATCGTATGGGATTTTGTCTAGCCATTTCATGTGGATGGACATTGGGTTGTTTCCAAGTTTTGGCTATTATGAATAATGCTGCTATGAAAAATCCATGTCCGGGCTTTTATGCAGACCTATGTTCTGTTTCTCTTGGGTAGATGGACAAGAGAGTGGCTGCATCATTTGGTACCTCTGTGTTTAATGTTTTGGGGGACCTGCTAGACTGTTTTCCCCTAGCTCCTGCACTATATTTTCATTCCCACCAGCAATGCGTGAGGGGTCCGATTTTCTCCACATCTCCGCCAATACTTATATATTTTTATTATGGCCAGCTTAGTACAGGGAGAGACTTTTATAGTGGGTGGACTTTGAGTCCATTTAAATAAAGACAAGCCTTTTGGGGTGCCTGGGTGGCTCAGTCAGCTGAGTCACTCTTGATTGCAGCTCAGATCTGGATCTCAGGGTCATGAGTTTAAGCCCTGTGTTGGATTCCACACCCAGCGTGGAACCCACTTCAGAAAAAAAAAAGCTTTAGAGTGGGTCTTCTAGGGAACCTGCAGTCAGGTCAGAGAATGACAAGTCTTTAGGAATGACATGTTGGGAGAATTCCAGCTCCCTTTTGCTCCAGCCAGTACTGGAAATGTGGATTTATTTTTTGAGACTGCTGCTAAGAGGGCGAGTGGAGGATGGGACTAGAGCAAGTGAAAAACCAGAAATGTGGGGCGCCTGGGTGGCTCAGTCGTTAAAGCGTCTGTCCTCGGCTCAGGTCATGGTGCCCAGGGTCCTGGGATCGAGCCCCGCATCGGGCTCCCTGCTCCGCGGGAAGTCTGCTTCTCCCCCTCCCACTCCCCCTGCTTGTGCTCCCTCTCTCGCTGTCTCTCTCTGTCAAATAAAATAAATAAATAAATAAATAAAATCTTAAAAAGAAAAACAAACAAAAAAAACCAGAAATGATATTTGTACACAAAATTTTCGGATTTTTAAAGCACCTTTTGATGGGCCCAACTGCAAATACTCTTGCATCAAAACCATCTGTGGGCCCCAGTTAGGATCTTGGGCGTAGAAAGAGGTGGTTTGATGGGATAGTATGGTTTTCAATTGTTTCAAAGCAGGAGAACCTTTTTGTCAGGCAGAATTCCGCTCCGTACCAAGGGTAATACGTAAAATATCTCACAATCCAAAGGCAGAGGCTCCCACCCATCAGAACAGACTGGGCCCTTAGCTGTGCTGGGTGCCGCCCTTTGAGTGGGCTGGATGGTGGGGAGATGTCAGGGCATCCGGGAGGGGGTCCCTCCGGGAGCAGCCCCCAGGGCAGAGCTGCCACAGATTCACAGATGAAAGTGGAGCTTCTTTTTAAGTGGTGCTGGGCAAGGAGAACCTGGCTGCTGAACCCTGCTGGGCCCCGGGCCCTCCAGCCCCGTGCACTGGGCCCAGGACTCCCCTGGCCCCACCTTCTGCCCCTCCCTACCCCCTGGGCCTTCCTCGTGCTACAAATTCCCTGTGATCCCACCGCCTGTGCTCTGGACCCTGTGGTCCTCTCCCTCTTGGGCCCCCTTGTGCCTGGGCATCCTGCACCACCCCTACTTCCTACCTTGGGGGGACCAGAGCTCTGGAGAGGAGTCTAAAGAGCTCCTGGGCCTCCCTTGGTTTGATCTTTTGGGCATGTGCCTCTCACCCCTCGGAGGGTGGGAAGGGGAGTACTAGGGCCTGGGGCACAGGGACTCTACTCTGGTACAGGGGTGGGGACTCTCTGGGGTCCCCCCATTCCCCCGCAAGGGTGGCTGCCCCTTTCCTGGGACCCTCGGGCTTGCTACTCCCGCTGCTCCTCCGGGAAGGTCATGGGGCCCACGGGGTGAGGGGGCGTGCTGCTAGGGCTGCGGTGGGGACTTCCGCCTTCATTCCCATAACCCCACCACTGCCATGCCTCATGCGGGAGTGCTTCTGGGGGAGGGGTGCCTCCCTGGGGGGCCCCCATCTGTGCCCAGGCTCTCTTCTCATCACCTCTTCCAATGCTCCAGCCCCATGAGCAATTCCGCCCTCTTTCTGCATGAGATGCTTTCTTCCCCTCCCCCCCGAATGTGTAGCCTGGCTCTGCTGGGTGCCCCGCTCTCCTGGATGGGGCCCTCTGAACCAGGTTCAGTCTCCCTGCTGGACGGAACTGGCTGAATTCCACGCTCCTGCCCCAGAAGGAAGCACCCCAGTCAAGGTGAGTACTGATTTTTCTTGGAAACAACGACGTCTCGGGCGCCTGGGTGGCTCAGTTGGTTAAGCGACTGCCTTCGGCTCAGGTCATGATCCTGGGGTCCCGGGATCGAGTCCCGCATCAGGCTCCCTGCTCAGCGGGGAGTCTGCTTCTCCCTCTGACCCTCCCCCCTCTCATGTACTCTCTCTATCTCATTCTCTCTCTCAAATAAATAAAATAAAATATTAAAAAAAAAAACAACGACGTCTCATCTCCCATAAGGAAGGCATATTAAAAAAAAAAAAAAGTAAAAAGTGGGAAAAAAAAAAAAGGGAAGGTATATTCACCTGCCGTGTGTCTTGGACCCCGAGGCTTGAGAAACAAAAGCCTTGGCCTTCCTGGGGTTTTCACCCAGGAACCTCTGACTCCATCCTAGCCCGGTTTCTCCTGGGAGGAGTCTCAGCAGGCGCCGGGCTGCTGGACTGTCCTTCGTGATTGGCACCCGTCCTGGCGGGATCACTTCCTGCCGTTGCTCTTCATTCGGCTTCAAGGGCACGGTCTTTGGTGGCAGTGAATGGGGTGAGATTCTCATTTCCACAGCTGCTGAGTGATCTCAGGGGCTCACCTGGCCTCGGTGGACCACAGACTCCTCAGTTGTGAGCCCGAGAGAAGCCCGTCCTCTTTGCCGGGAGGGTCGAACCGGCTGACATCCATGCGGTCCGGAGGGGCCCACTGGAGAGTACGATGCTCAGACCCTGCACGGCTCGCTGGCCCCGTCCGCGCTGGAGACAGCACCGCCCTCCGGTGGGCACCCACGGCCACAGGCTGCAGGAAGGCTGCAGATGGAGCGGGGCGGCCTCGGGGTTCCCAGGGGCGTCGGAAGGCAGACTGTCCAGGTTGGAATCCTGCTTCTGCCCCTTACTGCGTTCCTTTGCACTCGCTGCTTCTCTGTAAGTCTGGGTTTTACCTGCTTGGGAGTAGAGGGACCTAGCTCAAAAATGGTCTGTGCGGCGTGAATGACCTCAAGCACCTACAGGACTTTGAGTCCAGGTGAGGTCACAAGCACCCGTCAACACAAACCAGTCCTGCCTGTCATGGCTCCTCGGGGCCTCCGCCTCGGGGAACAGCTTAAGGGAGGATGGCATGTGGGCTCTCAAGAAGTTGTAAATGGCACTTTAAAAAACTAGAAGCTTGTCATTTGATCAAAACAGCAGAGAAGGAAATGGCCTCTTCCAGGATGAAACCCAGGGCTCTGGGAGGCTGCCTTTGCAAGTCTAGACGGAGTTCAGGAGTTCATGAAGAGAAGACTCTAACTCCCAGCTGGGGTCCTATTTCCACACTGAGATACAGCCTCAGCTTTTCAAATCAGGTCAGCAGCTTGCTAGGGGGGATTATCTTGATGCCTAATTAATTAGTTGGAAGTAAAAGGACTTTTGCAAAGTGGAGGAAAGATTATATCACTACCGGGTCATCTGTGTTAAAGTGACAGCTAATTAATGCCATTTTAATTAGGACATGACAGCGATTTAATTTGCAGTGGCAGTAGGGTGCTCTCCTCGGGGGTGTGGTGGGACACCCCCAAAGCTACAGGTCAGAGACCTGCATTTGGGTGCATTCTGTCTCCATCACCAGCCACAGGTATCAGCCAGGGCATGTCATCTAACCTTCTCAGGGCATGTTTGCCTTCGCTGAGAGAGGAGTATTATTAAACCCACTTCAGCCATTAAACACCGTGATTGATGAGAATACAGTCTAGAAGATATTAGGTCCATCACATCGCGATCATTTCTCGCTGCTACAAGGCCCAGAGAGCCCAGCTTTACCAGAAAGGGGAGATTTTTGTCTCGGTGTTCCTTAACCTTTTACCGACCACCGTTTTCCAACAAGGACTCAAAGAAAAGAAAAAAAACGAAAAAGTCTGAAATATTGTGATGATTACCAAAATGTGACACAGACACACAAAGTGAGCAAATGCTCTTGGAAAATGGTGCTGATAGGCTTGCTAGAGGCAGGATTGCCACAAACCTTCAATTTGTTAAAAACAAAACAAAACAAAACAAAAAAAAGCAGGAGCACCTGAGTGGCCCAGTTGCTTAAGCGTCTACCTTTGGCACCAGTCCTGATCCTGGGGTCCTGGGATGGAGCCCCACATCGGGCTCCCTGCTCAGCGGGGAGTCTGCTTCTCGCACGCTCTCTCTGCCCCTCTCCCTGCTTGTGTTTGCTCTTTCTCAAATAAATAAATCTTAAAAAAAAAAAGAAAAACAACTCACAGTCTCTGTGAAGCATAGTAAAACAAAGTGCAATAAAGCGAGGTACGTCTGTTCCTTCTCCTTCGGATCTGTGATAACCAGTTGGATAATCTCTGCCGTACAAGCGTGAGCCAGTCACGAAGGCATCATGGGACTGGGATCCCTCCTGTCCGCCATCGTCCGTCATCACTTCATGACAAAGAGGCTGACCCACCCAACTGACAGGAGCTGGGACTTTCATGAACGTCAGTCTCAGGATGTGGCATGATCAGACTTGAGGAGGCACCACTCCCACGGGACGGGGAAGAGTCCCCAGTGAAAAAGAAGATGCTTTATTTCTGAAGACCAAGAAAACCGAGCAGAGCCCTTCTGGGGGAAGGAATTCTGTGTCCAGTCTAGACAGGAAGGGGGTAACTTCAGAGCCAATTGCTGGGTCGTCAGCCTTTTGGGGCAACAGTGGTGGAAGGAAGCACTGAGCGCCGTATCCCAGAGACCGGTCCGGGTTCATCAGGTGCTCTGTGCACTGTGGGCGCATCGCAGATGACTCCTGTTCTGCAGCACACGGCTGTCCCAAGCCACTTAGCAAAACCTCCAGATGATGAATTCAAAGAGAGCCTTGGGGGAACATTGGTAACAACTGCATACTTGAAAAGACATGAGGAAAATGTAGTCCACTGGAGAAAAAGAATGCAGACCAACAATTGAGACCTGAGTGCACCCGGGGAGTAGCCCTGAGTGGGGTCAGCCTGTTGCTGAAGACATGAATCCTGCGAGGAAAGGCCTCTAGGCATCTGAGCACTCCGGCCCAGGGATAACTGCCCCCAAATTCACCTGTCAAAATCCTATCCCCCAAGGTGGGGCCTGTGGGAGGTGATTAGGTTATGAGGGTGGAGCCTCGTGAATGGGATTAGTGCCTGGGTTAGTGAGGGTTTTCCAGAAAGAGAGCCCATTAGGAGATCCACAGTTACCAATAAGAGGAGATCTACTAGGGGATTTGGCCCGCATGGTAGTGGAGGACCGGAAGCCCTCATGGTAATGGAGGACCGGAAGCCCGCATGGTAGTGGAGGACCGGAAGCCCGCAGTCTGGTCTCCAAGCTACAGAACGAGGAGAGCCGAGGGTATAATTCAGTCTGAGTCTGAGGCTGGAGGACTGAGGAACTTGGTAGTTTTAAGTCCTGGAGGCTGAGGGCCCAAGAACCAAGAGCTCCGGGCTCTGAGGGTAAGAGAAAACAGACATGGACTCTCCAGGACAGAGGAAACTCGTACTTCCTTCCCCTTTTTGTTCCGTGTGGGCTCTGCAGGGGTTAGGTGATGCCCGCCCACGAGTCTCCTCAGCCTACCGAACCAGCACTAACGTCTTCCAGAAACACTCCCACAGACACACCCAGAAGGAATGCTTTCCCAGCTACCTGGGTCACCCAAGCCCAGTCAAGGTGCACGTGAAATGCACAGTTCCCTAATCGGCAGAGACAACAGCGAGCTCGCTTTCTCTCCCTCTGCTCTCCACCAGGCCAGGATACCAGAAGCCGGCCATCTGCAAGCCAGGAAGAGGGCAATCATCAGATCCCGGATGTGCCAACACCCTGCCTTTGTTCAGGGCCAGTATGTTCAGGCAGCTGATGATGTTGGGTCTAAGCCAATGTTTTTCAATCTATAGGACACAATCCATCACAAGAGTATGGTATCAATTTAGTATGGTATGACTAGCATTTAAAAAATATAAATAGAAAATACCTGAAAAAATCAGAGTAAAGGAAGGAATTGTTTGGTAAAAGTTTACTTTTCAGGCATATATGTGTGTGTCCACTGGGTTTTGACGTAAAATATACTTCTCTCTATATAAAAAAATAGAGACCCATAAAAAATATGGGTCTCTATCCAAAATGTTGAGAAACACTGGTCTAGGGCAGTCACGAAGCTCCCAGGCCCCCCGTTCCCTGTCCTACTTCCAGCTAACACCGAAAAGAAAAATTAAAGATACAAATACGCGTGTTGCTAAAATGAAAAATATCTAATAAATGTATTAAAAATATTTAATCATATGCTTAAAGCTAGGTACCCTTTTAAAAACCCTTGTAAAGGACTGTCATCCAGCCCAGGGCTGGTGAGAACATTCATATAATGTGTGCCTCTGGAAAGTCATTTTGTGACAACACATCACAAGTGATTGAGAGTCTTTGCCCAAGTAATTCCAGCTCTAGGAATTCATCCTAAAGAAATGATCAAACGTGCAACAAAAAGGAATTGATTAAAGGAACGATGATATGGTCATATATGGAATTCTATGCACGCATTGAAAATATTTCAAATTGTTGCACGGAAGAATTCCCACCACATGTGAAGGAAATGAAGCATGCTTCAAATCAGCACGTGGAGCGTATCTGAAGTACATTTACATGAGGAAACCTGTCTCTGCGCGTCCCTTTGCCAAAACAGTTTGAAAGAACATGCACCAAGTTAAATGGTAAAATTATGGGTATTTCTCTCTTCACCCCATCTTTTTCTTAATAGCCTTCTGACTTTCCAGTAATGAACGCATATTACTTGAGGATCAAAACTAATAAAAAGCTTTTAAAGTGAGTGGTATTTGCCATTGCTGGAGCCAGGAAGGAGATCCTCCCGCCATCCTCCCTCCTTTGCAAGGGGCCAGCAGTGCTGGGCACATTATGACCGTGTGTTTTGCAAGCACATGCCCGCTGCGTGGTGGGGAGCCCACCTCTCTGGTGCAGGCATGGCATCCAAGTGCCTGGAAAATCGGGGCTCTCGTTTCCTGGTTGGTACATGGACATCTCGAGCCCTATTGTATCCACCTTGCAGGGGTGAACGAGAAGCCAAGGAGAGACAATTTGAAAGTGTCAGGTGTCACATAAATCCACGTTGTTATGCCTCATCATGATTCAGTAGAGAGAAAAAAGGTGATTTGGAAATGAGCAGAACCAGAACAATCCATTCATAATCCAAATTCTAAAAATAGCACTCAGCAAAATGCGAATCTAGGGAGAATTAGAATCATTTGAGAGTCTGGAAAATGTGAAGCAAAGGAGGTCAGAGGGAATGGAAAATTGGTTATGCATATTTTTGTTAGAAAACTCCTTTTTTAAATTTAAATTCAATTAATTAATATACAGTATATTATTAGTCTCAGAGGTAGAGTTCAGTGTTTAATCAGTCTTATTAAAATGCTTTTTTTAAAAGATTTTATTTATTTATTTGAGGGAGAGAGAGAGAGTACATGAGCAGGGTGAAGGACAGAGGGAGAAGCAGACTCCCCACTGAGCAGGGAGCCGGATTCGGGGTTCTATCCCGGGACCCTGGGATCATGACCTGAGCTGAAGGCAGATGCTTAACTGACTGAGCCACCCAGGCACCCTGATTCATCGGTCTTATATAACACCCAATGCTCATCACATCACGTGCCTTCCTTAACGCTGATCACCCAGTTACCCCATCCCCCCTCCCCTCTAGCAACCCTCAATTTGTTTCCTATGATTAAGAGTCTCTTACGGTTTGTTTCCCTCTCTGATTTCATCTTGTTTTATTTTTCCTTCCCTTCCCCCATGATTCTCTGTTTTGTTTCTTAAATTCCACATATGAGTGAGGTCATATGATAATTGTCTTACTCTGATTGACTTATTTCACTCAGCATAATACCCTCTAGTTCCATCCATGTCATTGCAAATGGCAAGATTTCATTTTTTTGAGGGCTGCATAATATTCCATTGTATATATATGCCACATCTTCTTTATCCACTCATCTGTCGATGGACATCTTGGCTCTTTCCACAGTTTGGCTATTGTGGACATTGCTGCTATAAACATCGGGGTGCAGTTACCCCTTCAGATCACTACATTTGTATCTGTGGGGTAAATACCCAGTAGTGCAATTGCTGGGTCATAGGGTAGCTCTGTTTTCAACTTTTTGAGAAACCTCCATACTGTTTTCCAGAGTGGCTGCACCAGCTTGCATTCCCACCAAGAGTGTAGGAGGGTTCCCCTTTCTCTGCATTAAAACCAAAGACCCCACCGAAAAGGAGAATTATGGACCAATATCCCCGATGAACATGGATGCAAAAATTCTCACCAAAATACTAGCCAATAGGATCCAACAGTACATTAAAAGGATTATTCACCATGACCAAGTAGGATTTATTCCTGGGCTGCAAGGTTGGTTCGACATCCACAAATCAATCAATGTGATACACTCCATACATAAAAGAAAAGACAAAAACCATATGATCCTCTCAACAGATGCAGAAAAAACATTTGACAAAGTACAACACACTTTCTTGATTAAAACTCTTCACAAATGTAGGGATAGAGGGTATATATCTCAACATTATAAAACCCATCTATGAAAAGCCCACAGCAAATATCATTCTCAATGGGGAAAAACTGAGAGCTTTTCCCGTAAGGTCAGGAACACGACAGGGATGCCCACTCTCACCACTGCTATTCAACATAGTACTAGAAGTCCTAGCCTCAGCAATCGGACAATGAAAAGAAATCAAAGGCATCCAGATTGGCAAAGAAGAAGTCAAACTGTCACTCTTCACAGATGACATGATAGTCTATGTGGAAAACCCCAAAGAAAACTCCTTGATGAGGAAACAAATCTTGTGTGTGTTGCTAAGAGCTGTCGTGTAGGGCTGTGCTGAGGTCTGTGCTCTGTGAATTGGGGAAGGGCCAACATTCTGTCATCACGGGGATCTGGCTTTAAATCTTGGCTCTATTCCTCTCTAGCTGGGCAACTTGAGAAAAGAGCCTCCTAGCCTTGGTTTCCACATCTGTAAAATGGGGACTTTGCAGGGACATCGTGCAGATTAAAGGAGATATGAATTAATGGGCTCTTGTGTGATGGTTTGCTGTAGATGTCTAATAGGTACTGCTTTTAAAAGTACTACTCTTACTATTACAGTTATTTCATGTCCCAGCTAGATGACAACCTATCAGGGGTGCGGTAGAAGGCAGCTTGCCCCTGCGGGAGAGGTTGGGTGCCCTGTGAGACCCCTTCAAGGCAAAACCGCCATCAGTCTGGGACCTAGGCCACCTCTAAACATGCTACGCTCGAGGGAGAAATGAACAGCGCACTTAGCTCCATTCTATTCACAAGTGCAAGTCATGTTCTCTCCTGCTGTGTTTTTCAGTTAAAGGTGGACAGAATCTGAAAGCACATGGCTTTACTTCACCTGCCAACAGCTCCTTCCCTTCCCAGGTCCAGCAGTGGGAGAGCTGAGCCCAGTTTCCTGCCCCTCAGTTGGCACCCTCTGTGCTCCGTTCCACTTCCCCGTAAGGAAATGTGGTTTCTGTTGGTTTCTATCGTGGACCGATGAGCCATCCAGCCTGCCCCAGGGAATCATTTCTGCAGGGAAGCGTGTCTGAAGGCTGCTCATCACCAGGCTCATCCAATGAGAAGCCGAATCCGACAAAGATGGAGTTGGCCTACTCGGTAGTGTCAGCATGGAAGAAACGAAGCACCAAGTCTAGGCTGAATGCTCTGTTCTGTGTCTGTATCGCCAGGGGAGGCTTAGAGGTTCCTGCAGACTACGGCTGCTTTGCCTGTCCCAGGTCAGTCTGGGGTCAGTTTGGGGGGCTCCTGGCCCGGCTCTGGTGTGACACCAGGCCTGCCTGAGCCCAGGGTACTCCATTCAAAACAGCCCCCTTGGGGCACCTGGGTGGGTGGCTCAGTTGTTAAGGATCTGCCTTCATTCAGCTCAGGTCATGATCCCGGGGTCCTGGGATTGAGCCCCAAGTGGGTTCCGTGCTCGGCGGGAAGACTGCTTCTCCCTCTCCCACTCCCCCTGCTTGTGTTCCCTCTCTCACTGTGTCTCTCCCTGTTAAATAAATAAATAAGATCTTTAAAACAAAAACAAAACAAAACCAGCCCCCTCACCAGTCTCCCTGATTCCATGCTAGCCACGCTGCAACCCAGTCTCCACAGTCAGAAAAAAAGCAATATCCTAACTACTTACCCAGTCCTTGGACCAGCAATACCCTAACTCCTGTCCCTGGGCTTGGATGACCTGGACCCCAGCCCCATGACCTCTGACTCTGCCAAATTCCCTTCTGCTGGTAGAGTACAGCCAGCTCACTCCCGTGCCAGTGGCTTTGAACTTGGCTGCTCCCTGCCTGAATGAGATTCCTTCTAGCTCAGGCTGCAGCGGACACCTTCCTGGGTGATCCATCCAATTTCAAGAAAGCACCCTGCTCCTTTCTCATTACCTTGTTTTCTCTATGGTCCCCATTACCTTCTGCAAATACTCAGCTGTTCTCGTATTCCAGTGGTTTCTCCACTGGAATATTGGAATAGAAGCTTCCAAAGACAAGGACCCTGCTTGCCCTGTCCACCATGTCACCAGCTCCTGGAAGAGTGGGGGTGCTCCACTGAGTGAATCTGCCACAGACAGTTGGGAGCTCAGGTGCACCGCTTAGTGGACTCTGGGTCCTTTCTTCCTCAGCTTTGGTGATTGAAGTTTTGGGAGTCTCATGTGATCTGTTGACCCAGTGCTTTATGATTTCTGCATGACTCGTCTGGAAGAGTCTAGTGCCAGGGGTTGGGGGTGGAACCTTAAGAGTATGGTAGGCAGAAGAATGCCAAGCACTCTTTGAGGAAGATCTAGAAGCCCCTGCTTCTAACCCTGCTCTGTCTTACCTGGCTGCCTGGCCTTGAGCGAGCAACAGCAATAAAATACAGATTTTCAGTAAACTGGAAGTATATGCTAAAGACCCAAATTCTGTTTTAGTCTCTCCAATCTTTACCTTGGGAAATGCAGATGGGGTTGTTTTGAGCCCCATAATTCTGAGTTCTAGATCCTAGACAGTGATGGCTCTAGGCCTGGGTTCTCAAACTTTTAACGAGCTTGTGAATCACCAGGAGAGCTGTAAAAACAGACTGTTGGGCCCCAGTCCCAGAGCTTCTGTTCAGCAGGTCTGGGTGGGAGCAGAGAATAATCTGCATTTCTAACACGTCCCCAGGTGATGGGATGCTGCTGGTTGGGGACCACACTTTGAGGACCACTAATCTAGGCTGAGGTCTCAGGCAATGAGGGTCACCCACTTAGATTTGCACAGTGCACAATTCGAGCGTCAGATGCACTCTTTTTTGGGGGGAGAGGGGCAGAGGGAGAGAATCTTAAGCAGGCTCCACGCCCAGCACAGAGCTTAATGAGGGGCTCGATCTCACGATGCTGAGATCAAGAGTCCGACGCTGAACCGACTGAGCCACCCAGGTGCCCTGTCAGATGCACTCTTATTCCCCGCAACAATCCCGAGAAGTGGGTATTATCAAGCCTGATCTACAGATAAGCAGGTTTGCAGTGTCATAGAGCAAGTCCCTGCCTCCAATCCCGCACAACCAGCTGGCCCTCCCTGAGCTTCCCAGGGGGGCAAACGTCTTAGACACCCAACATCCCGAAAGGTCACCATGCCCCACATCCGGTAAGTCCTGTTCCTCTGGTGGGAAGGGCCACGGCCGCAGGGTCTCCTGGTCTCTGTTTCTCTCTCCTCCCAAAAGCAGCAGACACCACAGGCTTCTCAGTTAGGGAAGGGGTTTAACTTTCTGTTCTGATATGTGCTACCTGTGTGACCTTGGACAGGTTACCTAACCCTTTATAGTTTACAAGTAGCTTTTCTTTTTCTTCTCATTTATCCTCTCATTTGATGGCTCCAACGATCCAATCGAAGATCCCATGTAAGCTCCCCCCATCGCCTGCAGGATCAAATCCAAGATTCTTGGTAAGGCATTCAAAGCTCTCCAGATCTAGCCCCTGCCTCCTTCTCCACCTTCCCTCTGGACTGAAGCTCTTCCTTCTCGTATTCTCAGCATGATGGTTGGCACTCAACACTCAGCCATGTGAGGCCACGTGGGGCCATGCTGTGCTTTCCTCCTTCGTCCCTGCCTGGCTCGCCCTTCCTTTCCTTCTTATCCATCTCACTCCTACTCTCTTTTTCAGGCGGTCCGAGTGCACATTCCCCACAATGGCTCCCATGTTTAGTCATTTATTGGCCACCTGCTCATGCCAGGAACTGTACAAGATAGACACTGGGGCCCCGTCTAAGTTAGATGTTGTGCTGCAACCAGTACCCATATTCATGGCAGCACTTAGCTCACAGGACTGGAATTGCCCAGCCAGTTCAACCATCAGTCTGCCTGCTAGACCTTAGAGCAGAGCAGAGCTTATTTACATCTGTGCTTTCCACGTGACCGTGCAATTAATATGTGTTAAATCAAGCCCTACAAGATATTTATGCATTTTCCTTGTATTTCACTCTATGTGGTTAATCTTGTTATTATAGCAATTTCCTAGTGTTTACATTCTTATGCAGACATATCTAAAATGAAATAGAATACTTACTAAAAATAATTACAATTCACCCTTCAAGAGCTTATACATTCTACAATTCCTGATCCAATCTTTTTTAAAGGTGTCACTTGTACCCCAAGACTCGCCTCCCCCCACTGCCCTTAACTTCCCCACCTGCCAAAAAGAAAGTCATAAGTTGAGAGCGAAATACGCTGTGCGGATACTTACCCTTCTTTTTCATTATCAAACAACTTCCAGTACACCTTTACTGCACTGTGCCAAAGAGACCTTCTACTAACTTGCCAAAATGTGTTATCTTTTCTTACTGAAATTTAGACGAAGCAAGCATGGCTGAACATGAGCTGTTGTTCCCTGTAAGCCAACTTTTCAGATCACTAAAACTCTCTTAGAATGCCAATTTCCTTAACAACTTCCTCCTTAATTGTGGACATGTCTCAATCAGATTAAACATGACCTAAACCATCCTCGATGTCTCAGGCACTCACGAATAATGCATATCACACTGAACCATAACACAGGTATATTTCGAGCAATCACTTGCACAGAACCATTTGCCTCAAACTGGCCCCAGATGACCGTACCTTTGCTGCTCTTTTGATGTATTAACTCCTTTATTTCCACTTCTCTGTGCTGTTAGACTAGATCTATCATTCACTCTTCCTGTACACAACTTCCTGAGCAATAAGGAGCAAGGTGTATCTGGTCAGTAGACTGTATGAACAAATAGGACTTTGCCATTTATGAGCAAATTTTAAGGTTCCATTCAAGATGACCAAGGGTGCTGGAGTCTGACCTCTGAATGAGTGGGACATAGTCATCCTTAGCTTTTCCCTACAAAGAGTATGAATGAGAATCCAGACTGTTTTCAGAAGTATGTGTTTTAGAGGTCGAACACCTCACTCCATTTATGTGAAGATCTCTAAATAGACCCTTCCAGATGTCTTAGTGTATTAATTTGGACTGATATAGACCCCCTAGACTCAGTAGCTTCGAAACAAAGGCATTTATTCCTCTCTCGTGCGTCGTCTGAATGTTCCTAGTGGACAGGTGACTCTGCTCCACAGAGGCATTCAGGAACCCAGGATCCATCCCCCTGCCATCCTATGGACGCGGCATTTATCTGCATGGTTGGGGCAAAGTCACACCTTCTCTGGGTTACAGTTGGTGGGAAGGGAAGAGAAGGTGTAAGGGGGTCCATATTGGCATATATCCCTTTGACTTCCATCCCTTGGTGGGAATGTCATGAGGCCACAATCAACAGCAAGGACTCAGGGATGTGGTCCCCGACTGTCAAGGCAGCTACGTGCTCAGTTGCAGCTCTGTTTATGGAACAGAACAGATTCTGGTGGACAACTGGCAGTCTTTAGTTTAAAAAAAAAAATTATTTTCCTGTTTCTATTTTATAGAAGTACTGTGAAACTGCTACATAATTATTTTACGAAAATACAATAGGGAAAAAATCAGACTTCTATAAAATGTTAAAGAACCATATTTATTTTAGATCTGAAATAAACCTGAAAGGTCTTCTGGTCATTAGGCAATGTGTCTCCAGGAGACGCCATTTTACTGACTTGTTTACTATTGGTCTTCCCCAGAAGAGCTGGAGCTGGGCTCACTGCTGATCCCAGCATCTTAGCAAAGCCTCCTGACATATAAGGTGATTCATAAATCCCTGTTGGAAGAATAAATGAACCTGAAACATATCAAAGTGTAGTGATTTTAAATGATTTTGTGAATTTATATTCTCCTCTGCTGAGTTAGCATTTAGTGGCAGATACATTTTGGGGCTCTAACTACACATGTCTTCCATGTATACATGTCATGAGTGTACAGTTTAAATACTGGCCAAAGTACAGAAGTACAAAGTACAAAGAAAATCTGGACAAGCTCCTGAATGACCCTTGACGTTTATGCTTCTGTTCCAAAGGAAAAGCTAATTAGAGTCTGACCTATGTTGTGCCTTAAATTTTTTTTAAAAAGCAAAGTACTGTCTTGAACTTGACTCTTAGATGTGAAAAACACATTGTGTGACATTCAAAACACCTGTCAAATGCAAGCGCCCCCATCGGCTGAGAGATAGGAAATGGTCTGTGATCAAGTACTGGCCTTTTTTTTTACCCCCCAGAATAAAAATCCAACATTTTGCCACCATTAAGACCAAGAGGAAAATTCAAATTAGACAGTCTTGTCACTTGTAAATTAGAAGTAAATTCTTATTACAGAGTGGGAAATTTACTCCAGCAAATATAACAGTAAACATTATTAAAATAAATTCAGTGACCTTTTTAAAAAAGATTACAAAATTGAATTTATTGAGTTTCACACAAGATGCACTTATAAAATTAGTACTGAATGCCATTTTAACAGAGGAAATGAACATCATTCCGAACTCCCAATAGATTCTGCAAAGGAAATGAAATCTTCCGAAAATGACAGCACAATAACAGGATAATTCAAGCTGAATTGAAAGATATACCCAAACCATATTCTTGCTCTGATCAGGGCTATGTTTGGCAAAGTTTCCCCCAAACTATTCCATTCACGTGGACACTGTTCCTTTTGGTGGTGAAGAGGAGATGGATACCAGAAGAATTCTAAAATGGGGCTTCGTTGAAATATACATAAAATACGAGTCTTTTCATTTTTAACTTAAAATACTTCCTGGTTTCACAAAAGCATTTCATTAAGATTTCCTCTTTTACCCCACATGAACATTAATCTTCGTATTTCTTTAGTTAATGCAAAACATTAAGATTCACTTCCGTATTTCTACAGAAGCCAAAGAAGCCAAAACATTAAAGCATGCTTTGTATTTCACCCAGGAAAGAGACAGATCCCCTAAAATTTATCTTCTGCATATCATATGCCCGAAGTGTCAGCACAGGAGCTGAACTTCAACATGAAGACATCAAAGGAAATGACAGTTAACAGTTACATCTGCACATTTTGAAATGAGACGCTGTAAAATTTTTATAAAAATGCAGAAAGGTTTCTCAAGATAAAAGTGTGGTGGGAAATGACTTGTCCTATGATGTGGGCCACAAGCTAGTAATTAGCAGAAATGGAATCTTGGTCTCAAACAAAACCAAAAAGCACCTTTTGGTTGCTGTTCCCAGCGTCCATACACAACACACCTCACTGCCCCCCCGACAGCCGCGCTCGCAGCCCAAACACACGGCCACCGGCCCCCAGCACAGGCACCCCTACAGACGCTCCAATCAGCAGGACTCCTGCATTTTAGAAGCCCAAGCAAGACGCTACCCAAACCATTTAGAATATTTGCTTAAAGCTGTCACTTTAAAAAACTCTGTTAAAGTTCACACCTTTGGATTTTGTACACTGACAATTCTTCAGCCCATTCAACACCAAATCCTTTTAACTGTAACAATTTATGAAGCAATTCGTTTTAAAGCGAAACCAGTTAACCATACATTAAAGTTAACACTGCTCTGCTTTTTCAGTATAAAAAAGTGCTTTTTTGTAAGGGTATTTCTATTTTATCCATTGCAGTGGAACAATACACAGCTCACATTTTGCTTTAAAGAGTAAACTGAAAAATTATGAAACATTTTTCTCCGTGATGCAACCTTCATTAATGAATATTTTTTAAATAAACTGGGTTAGGGTTTTTTCCTATAAAACGCTACTATTCATCACGAATTATTTTAGGTAGCCTTTTATTCTGATTAATTCAGATACATCTTCTTCAAGGATTATTCTGGCGGTAAGAACATTTATCTTGACTTAAGTTTAATTATTTTTTTTTTACTGCTTTGGCAGACGAAGGACAGTTTGAAAACTGTTTGTGAAAATAGTATGGGACTGGAAAGGTAATGTCATGGGAAAAGCTTCACAGTTTTCCAGGTATATCCTTGTACTGAAGAGGCCTTGAGGCAATTCGATGTTCTGGAAGTGCGGACTGACAAAGCAGAGTGATTCTGACATTTCGCCCGTGAGGTCCGGGGGCGACTGCTCTCTACCGAGCAGGTGGGGCTCCTCCAACCCGTCAGGTTTCCAGAGTCCAGGCTGGAGGTCGCTGCTCTTCTGCAAACTGACCTGCAGCCAGACCCCATTACTGGAAGAGAGATATTAAGATTCGCTTTCCATTAATAATTTAAGTTTTTAAATAAATATTTAAGTGCCATTTTTCGCATCTGTCCGTCCCGGGAGCAGAGCATCTCCACCCCGGGACTCTGCTGGACACGAGAGGCCACAGAGTTCAGTCGATTCGGTTTCCACAGATTGTAAACCTGTCTACCTCTAACAAATCTTTCTTTGAGGATCTGTGCTTTAATTCAGAGCTTTCCTGCGTTATGTCCTTCTCATCGCCATCTGGAGTCGTGAGAAACTGATCAGAACTGCTTGCCACAAGTAATGGGATGACATTTTCCTTTGGATGAACAGGCTGGCTGGTGACCGAAGCAGACAGGTTTTCTTCTGTGGAAAAACAGATCCAGCTAATTAGAAAAAGATTTCCCTCCAACTTATAATACATACAAGCTTACCAAGAGAGTGGTAATGGAAGGAAGTGTCCATCACCCATACTTTAAGGTAAAGCAAGTCAACACCAAATAGCCTGGGGCAAATAAGCAGCCATGGTTTATAATGAAACTCAGGGGCTACACCATTTGTTTGCTCAATTAAAATTTTATAGAAGGGCTATTATGTGGGTAGTATCCCACAAATAACACCTCCCTGATTTTGAGAAGATCAGAACTCCCGTATAACAAACTCCCTCCTACATGACCAAGTCCTAATGATTGTTGCCCGAAAAGTTAGCATTGGCTCCCACACTCAGGATGTCAGGGGCAAGCGGACTTGAGGACATCCACCCTCTTCTGTGTAGTCACTTTAGCAGCCCTGAGCATTCCACCCACAGGAAGCCCAAATGGAGGCCCCTTACCCTATGCCCACTTTGTCTACCCTTTGAAATTTCGTTCAGGTATCACCACCTCCAGGACGGGAGCCTCCCCTCCACCCCCCCATGCCTGCCGACAACCAGCTCCCCTTTCTGGATTACCCGCTTCTGCCATCTCCCCCATCAGTCTGGGAGGCCCTGCAGGCACGATTCACTCTCTGCATCTCCAGCATCACGGATATTACCTGGCACACAGCAGCTCCGCATATTTAAAATTAAGCCATTTAAACAACAAGTCCTATGAACGGATATGGAACAGACAGGGGACTGCCATCTAATGACAAACACAGTATCAGTGTCCCACTTCTGCCTCCAAGTCTTCCAGGCCAGCAGCCCTGGAATCATCTTTCCTCTCTCTCTCTCTCACACTGTGAACCCTCATCAGCAAATCCTGTGCTCTTCCAGACCTATCTGGAATCTGGCCAGTGCTCCCGGCTCACACCACTAGCCCCTGTTCTGACCCAGGCAGCCTCCCCGCTGGCCTCTGCCTCTGGGCTCGCTCTCCTTGAGTCTCCTTCCCACAAAGCTGGAGAGTGATCCAGCTGGATCACGTCACTCCTCTTGCACCACCTTCCTGCATGGTGTCTGGCCTGAGGTCTCCTGATCTCCAAAACACCCTACGGGGGCACTGAGACACTTGTCTGAAATGCACTTCCCAACCCTGAAACAGAACCTTCCCACACAGCAAGAGCTACACGGCAGGCAGCAGGGTGGCCTCTCTGACTCCCTCTCTAGTCCCTCTCCCATGGGATGGGTCCACTCCAGCCACCCGGCCGTTGGGGTCCCTCCACATGCCCAGCAGGTTCCCGCCCTGGGCCTTAGCACATGCTGCTGGCGCTCTTCCTCCCGGGAAGGTGCTGCTTCCTTGGCTGGCGGAGTTTTGGACTCCCAGTCACACTTCCCTTTCCCGATCCGGCTGTCGTTTTCTCTACAGCATGACTGCCCCCTCGCTTTCTCCCCGTCTCCCCAGCAAGTCAGAATCGGCACTGCCCTTCCTCGATACTGCCATATCCCCAGGCCTGTCGTGTAACAGGTGCTCAACGATCATCTCCTGGACAAGGAATAAATGTAAAAACTCAGAGCACTGCGTTACGTGTATCTGCGATGAGATCTAAAATACAAACATCAAAGACAACTCAGCAAAGTGAAATCAAATCTTGAAAGCACTGCGAAACACTGACCAAACGGTGATTTACTAGGGGAAAATTCAGATCATTAACTCTTTGGAAAATGATTCACACAAGTGATGGAAGGAAGCAAACGTACCTTGAGAGGGTTTACATTTGTTCTGTGATTTATTAGGTGGTTTGCCTGGTGCACTGGCTGGAGGGGGATTAAACAACTTTTCTTCCATCTTGGCCTCCTTCACATACTGGCATGATTTCCCCAACAGCACGATGCTATTAAGTACTTTCAGGGATATCAACCTAAAACCAGAAGGAAACAAACACCCATGGTTGGAATTCATCTCAATCACGGAGAACGTCATCTCCTACCGCTGCTAACGAGAAGGCATGGGGCCATGTGAGGAGTGTGGGCCCGGGAGCCGGAGGCCCGAGTCTGGGATGGGCGAGTTTCCCATGAGGCTTCTTTACCACAAGGGAAAATGCCTGATCGATTCCTTAGTTCTCATTACAACAAGAAATTGTACCACTTTGAAGTTTTACCTGGTACCAAATACTTAACATTTATTCTTTCACTGCAAAACAAATGTATTTAGTAAATGTAGATGAACAAAAAGTAACTTCTAATTCCAGAGTCCAGCACTACTCACTGTGATATTTGGTATGCTATGTTTCAGTCGTTTTTATGAGTTTATACCAATCCGTACTTTTCCACTGTTTAGAAGCAGAGTCTATTTTACAAAGCAGCAGGGGCTGGAGTTCGGGGCCAGGGAAGATTCTGGGTGCCAGGTATTTGAGTTCAAATCCTGACTCACTGCTTAGAACCTGCGTGGACCTGAGTGCATTTCTTAGCCATGAATCCAGAGGTGATTCCAGTTAGTGCTCAGAACAGTGCTTGCCACACAGCAATGTCCACCAATTTTGCTAAATGCTATTATTGTTTTACATAAATATTATTATGAATATTTTCCCTACCAGTTAATATTCCTCAGGGACATTATTTTAATGTCTTGTAATATTTCACTGTTTGAGTTACCATATAACAAAGCCGCCTGAAGCCCTTACCCCCTAAAGCCCTTAATTTCTGAATATGTGGGTTATTTCCAGTATTTTGTTTCTATTTAAAAGTTTCTAATTAGGAAAACTTAGGTTAAATCTGTATTTCCTTCAGACAAATGCGTAGATAGCTATAATTATAGAAGTGGAATTTCTGGGACCAAAATGTATGCGACATTTTAAGGTATCTGATACAAATCTGGCAAAAAAATTCTGAAAAACTACTCTTCACGTTGGTATCTTCTCATGTATGGGGACCTTAAATGACAACCACGGACCCCACTCCACTGTCGCATGAGTGAAGAGGTGGCTGCTATCTCTATGGCTGAGGTGAGATCCTGACAATGACAGGAAACTGCGAGTCAGTGGGGGCGAGGCTAAGGAGGGGCCTGGCAGGGAGGTCAAAGAAAGAAGCAAACAGGTTTCCTTCACTGCCCCTAGACTCTCCCCTCCCGCAGCTAAGAACGCAAACATCCAGGGAGGACCTCACATTAGATCCATGGCCCCCAGGATCTTCACAGCAAAACACTCCCCAATTTATCCCCAGACCCGACTGTGCTCGGAACTCCTTACTCGTACCTTCCCTTGCTTCCCTGACCCTGCCTTGGTGATATCTAACAGGATTTCAAATTTACTACAGCCAAGCCTTCACAAAACACAAAAGAAAACAACACAAAACCACACCTGCATGTATTTCTCAAAGGCTTCCCCGCTGCAGTATGGTGATTCCACTACCCTCCTCGCCTGGGCCCCAAACCCTGCAATCACACTTGATTCCTTAGGCTCCCTTACACCTCACATCCAATCATTCACCGGCAAGTCCTGTCTGGCTCCACTTGCAACATAGCCACCAGCTGACAAATTATTAGCACTCCAACTGCTACCACTGGCGTGGCAGCCACAGTTCCCTGTCCCTGGGGGCCCGTAACCGCTTCCTGACTTGGCCCGAGGTCTGCTTTTCCTCTTGCCACACTCCAGGCCCTTCTCCACACAGCCGCCGGAGTGGTCCTGGCCGGAAGCCAGCTGGATCTAGCCCTCTTCTGCTCGGAAGCCTCCAGGGGTTCCTCCTTCCCTCAGCTGGAACCTGAGCCCTTCCCAGGGCTGCTGGGTCCCCTCCGCGACGCTCCGTCTTGACCGCTGTGCTCCGGGTGCCCGGGCTCCCCGCTGCTGTTCCTGTCGGGCCTGTCCTGTGTCACCTCTGCCGAGTCTGCTATCCTCCCAGGCATCTGCATGGCTGTCTCCCTCACTCCAGCTGGTCTCCACTGAAGCTCACCAGAGAGGCTGGAAGGCAGGCACCTCCGCTGTTCTCCATCTCCTTACACTACCCTATTTTTCTTCCTGACGCTTACTATAAACTGTCACTTTACAGAAATTTGCTTTTCTGGTTGTCTATTTTTCCACTAGAATTTCAGTGCCACAAAGGCAGGGCCCTAGTCTTGCCCCAGGCCCAGTACCTGGCACCTAGCGGGTGCTCACTGAGGAGTGCTGACCGCAGGAGGAGGGCAGAGGCCTTCCACCTGCAGCTCGGGCCACGGCAAGTCTGGGGGGAAAAAGGCAGAACCTGAGGCGTTGAGGAGGAAGCCCAGCACCGTGTGCCAGGAGGCCCAACTGAATTCTGACTTGTCTACACTCAAGGGAGAGTCCTGGGCTTGGTGAGGTCACAGAATAAAGAAAGCTTCAGGGACAAGGTGGTTTGGGAAAGATTTTGAAGGAAGAGAGGATAATTTGGGCACTACCCTGATATAAGGTAATAAGGAGAAATGAGTGGAGTGGAAAGGTCTGTGAGCAGCTGGGCCTCTGTGGACTATCGAGGGGAACAGTGATGGGGGGGTAGTGAATTTTCAGTCATTCAGCTTAAAGCACGTCCACTTCGGTGATTTACACACACACAACTGTAACTAAACAAAGGTTTTTCGATGTTGCATACACATGCTTCACTTCCTGGTTTAGGTCAAAAGAAAAACACAAGAATATTTTGTTAAACAAAGATGGAAGCAATTATAGCAACAACCCTTGATGAACAAGGCACAATGCCAAGAACTTTGGAGTGCTATGTGAGCATTTGCACCAGAGATGCAGGATCTCATGGTTTTTAATGTCAAAAAACTGAAAGAGGTGTGTGGTTCCTTGAACTTTAGAAGCTGTAAGTCAGTCCCTGTAGTATGAAAAAGGGGCAGGTTCTAGGAGAAATCAAGGCCCCGGACTCCCTGCCTCAACACAATTTCCTATGTGCCCAGTGTCAAACCAAAGCCACCAATCAAGGTACTGATGACATGGCTTGGGACACTGCAGGGACAGAGGCTTGATGGCTAGGGGGGGCATCCTGACTCCTAGAACCTGAGCAAAACCTTGGTGGGGAGAGCCCCATGGATTCACCGAGTTAAAGACGCTTTTAAACACAGGAAAATGTCTGATTGTAATGGCAGATTTTATCATGAAAGGAAATAGGAATGCAACTGAAACCCTAAGCAGAAAGAGCTTTAACTGATTCCGCTAAAGATTAAAATAAAATCTAAAGTGCTATTAATACTAGTACCAAACAGCAGCATATTTCACTGAATGTCACCAAGTCACGAACACAACTGGAGGTATGTGCTGTTAAGGGAGCCCCGGGCCAGTGAGAATGGGTGGAGGGTGATTTGGTTGCAATTAACTTCCATTACATCTTGCATATATACTTTACTGTACAACCAAAAACATATTCAAGAACAGTTAATCTTACCCAAAATAGAAGAGTATGACACAGGCATAAGACAGGATTCCTTGCACTTTAATTGAGCTTGTTACAACTCTGATGAGCTAGCCAGAAACAAACCAAAACAACAAAAACACACAAACAAAACATAACAACCACAGAGTTATTAGTTAATATTTAAATAAAGACTTCTCCATGCTGATTTCAACATTTTAGTTACACTCTTGCAGGCTTTGTCTAAATCCAAGTAAGCAGTTCTAGATTTTTCAATTTGCATGAACATCTGGCTGCTTGTGAAAACTTCTGTGGTTGATTTGGATTTGTTCAGGCAAATTTAGGATGCCTGTGGCTAATGTCATGTTCAGCTGTTGCTGACTCTCTGAAGTCAGGCACTATATCTAGGTTCGTGAATGACACATTTAGTTGTACCCCCCCGAGAAGCAAATCAGCTGATTTTTTAAAATGAAAAATCACTCTGGAAAATACAAATAAATTCATCTTGCTGCATATGTGCCCACCAGAGCTAGAAGCACATAGTGCGCCCTTCCCTTATTCTTGCTTTCTTTGTCTTTCCTTGAGAGTCTTTTTAAGAACCCACAGTGACTTATGGGGAAGAGAGAGAAAAGGGAGCCTTAGGAGCTGTGTACTGTTTGAAAAAACTAAATATCACAGCATTGTCCTTGCAAGTGTGCTCAATCTGGTGGGTCTGTCACTGGAAAATATTTATACGTTACAGGTTCGGCTTAATAGTGTGTCTACATCGGGCGCCTGGGTGGCTCAGTCATTAAGCGTCTGCCTTCGGCTCAGGTCATGGTCCCAGGGTCCTGGGATCGAGTCCCACATCATGCTCCCTGCTCAGCGGGAAGCCTGCTTCTCCCTCTCCCACTCCCCCTGCTTGTGTTCCCTCTCTCGCTGTCTCTCTCTGTTGAAAAATAAATAAAATCTTTAAAAAATAATAATAATAATGTGTCTACATCTCAGGGTCTAGGGGGACTGCTACATGGAAATGGAAAGTCTGGGAAAATAACAGACCTTATCCAGCCGTGTTAGGAAATCATCAAGTGGAACTCTATCAGGATGTTTTAAATAAATCCATAAGATACATTTTAAACCATATTTTACAAATGCTTTTAGTAAAAGAACACCTGGGTAGAGATCGAGGGAACTGTCACGTGTTCCCTGAAGGTCCACTACGAGAAAACTGATATGGAAGTCCTTGTCCGTCACAGGCTCTACTGGGGAGATGACCTGCTGTACAAGTATTCGTGGTGGACGTTAACGTGGCTCTAGGATTTTACTGATTAATATGAAAGGCAAGCCAATTGCTGCATTCAAGGCTTAAATGATTTCATTTTTACTTAACATATTATTAGATAATTTTAAGGTACATATGTCCAAAGCTTAATTTCCATGAGACCTTAATATATCATTTATTTTACTTTGCCTGGATATGATTTCATTTTAGGACATAAGGTAACATTTAGAGAGAAACACTGCCACTCGTGGGCCTTAAGAGGCCTCAGAATATTCCTCAAGGCTCCTAGGTGGCTGCCAAAGCTACGGGGTCACTTTGGAGCTCTGCGAGAAAAGTGCTACAGGAGAAAACCCACTGGATCACTGCCTAACTGCATGATCCCCTCTGAAAATGCAGGAGGCTCTTCAGAAGCATTTCATTAATCAATCATCAGCTAAACTTAAATCTTTTGGTACAACAACCATAAAAACTCATTTAAGGAATAAAACAAAGGCCAGAGAAAAATTTAAAAATACTAAATTAAAAAATCCATACTAATTATGAAGAGTTTTCTGGCAAATAAATTACTACTAGTTAGTTATTATTTGGCAAAGCAGAGTCACATTTAAATCCAATCATTTAACCAATCCTTTAAAAATAAAAAAAGTCAGGCAATCTAGGTTTATCCTTACACTATATGTATCATGTTTCCAGTTCTAGGAAACAAATGCAGAAAAATTTTAACATTCTATCAATCTCTTAAACAATTTTACTCCTTAAAATACTCTGTTTTTCCACAGTTCTAGGAGTTCATTTTCCCAAACAAAAGAAAGCTATGTTATTATGTAACAAGTTACTAATAGAACTGAAAACATTTAGGATGTGGTTGTCTGGAGAGTCACAATGAAATTTACAGAACATTAAATCTATTAATCTTCCAGCCTTTAAAAAAGGTCAGGCAAGCTAGTCTCAAATACAGTTGGTATCACTTACAATTTCTTTATACATCTCTTAGTTGACTTCCATGACACTTTGCATCTACAGGAGAACTCTAGATGTCCTTTGGCAAAAAGACGGTTTCATTTGTTTTGATGTGAGAAGAGGTAGCCAACGAGGAATATAATCAAATACAGGTACAGCCAGCAAACCTTAATTAACATTATTATAGCCTGATGTGGCTAGTAACTTTTTGCAAGGCTGTTCTGAGCAATTCATTAAAATATTCAAAGTTGGTGACTATTTTTTGGATTGATTTAATACATTTCAGTGCTAATATTTAATATATATATATATATTTTTTTCTGAGTATAACAGTAAAAATTTTTATCATAAAAACTCTGGAACAATTGTAAAAAGTAATGACTGTAATGGACAGAGACTATGTCTTCACTTGAGCATAACAAAATTTATTTAACATATTTTATTTCTTTCCAAATTTTTACTATTATAAATGCCACTGCAATGCATAATCTTGCCTATAAATGATCATGTGCCTTTTACAACTATTTTCTTAGGATAAATTCCTAGACCTCCAATTACTGCATCAAAGCAGTCAAAGTGCCTTTTAGAAATGCTGGATCGACTTCTCAGACTTCCGCTAATATATGCTACAGTGGTCGCACATGCCTACCACTAGGCATTTCCATTCAAAAAGAAAAATCTTTGCCAAATGAATAAGCAAAAATGAGTACTCTCATTACCAGGAAAGCCATTACATAAAATATTTGTTAAAATTACTTATCTGTTGGACAGCTCAAAACCCAAAAGAATAACACTGTAACTTAAAATTTCCTTCCAAATCATTTACCCTTTAGTTTTTATATCAGGTCCTTCTGAAATAAACTTCTTGATAATTCATTTATTAATACTTTATCATAATAGCTATCTCACTGTAGAAAAGGGGAAAAAAGTACGAACTTACCAGAACAGCTAGTGGGAGAGGGATGAACCCCATCCTCCGTGCCACGGAGTCACTGTAATCAGTATATGCCTGCACAGAGAAAGGAGAGAAGGATTTCTGGCACTGCAAAAGTTCGCTTTCACTTACCACCAGCAAACGTTCTCAATGAGTGAGGCTATGCACAAAAAGAGAACCCGGCAACTATTATGCAATTGAGTAAAATGTGGAAATCTAAATGTTCATAAATTTTAAATCCAAAGTTGTATAACTGTTAGTATGCTACAGAAATCATACCTTATTTAATACTAAGTACTATCATTATTTTACTAAATTACAAACATAATGTTGAGAACAGAGATAAGTAGGAAGTTGAAGTTTGTGCAACTTTCCCTTAACCAATATTCCACACTAAATTAAACCATGGTTCAGGTAATTTCAGACTACTATGTCTTCGATATAATGCTCACATTTTTCTGTCGACTGCTAACAAGGTCAAAAGCAAGGCTGGCTCTATATTCACTGTAGACCTAAAGACAAGTAAGAGTGAAATATTAAGTGATATAGTGCAAATATACAATATGCAAAGATTTAATTGACTTTGTAGATGAGAACGTTTAATAATTAACCAGGAAAAAGGTGCTGATAGCCAAGGAGACATCTGGATAGTGCTTCTCTGTTTTCCTACAGTAAAGGTAAAACAGCCTCAGCCCCAACTGTTATGTTCACAAGCTTTGTAAAGATTTTTCTTCAAAGAGGGATAAACAGTCAATGATTATGATCCTGAGAGTTTAGAATTTGGGGAAGAGTGGCTATTTTAAGTAGCATAATAAATATAAAATAATTTTGAAATTTTAAATGCATAGTTTAAGAATTATTACTGTCTTTGTAATGATAATGATACCTCATTCAACATTGGGTGCTAAGCAAGATGTAAAACTGAGTTTGAGAATGTAACATTTACGAAAGCACTGGAAACTGTCATTTCACTAAAAACTGCACTAAGTACTTGAATCAAGTTTATTAATTTTGACTTCAGATGCTAAGAAACTGATCCCATGAAAAGGGGACCATTTTGCACTGAGGAAACCAAGAGAGTAAACAGTGAAATTACTTGATCGGTGCTTTACAAAAGAGTGTAAAATCTTATTTAAGTTTATTAAAGCATTCAGAAGCTCTTAATCAAATCATCATATTGTAGCAGTTGCAACCACGTTAGATTTCAAATCTCTGCCTTTTGAAATAGTACCATGGTAAGACAAAGTACAAGCCAAATAAAATCTAGGAAACTGTCCAAATGAATATTCATTTTGGGGCGGAGGTAGGAATGGGGAGGGCTCTGGAACTCCCAGGCTTTTTGTCTGATGGGTCTACAGCACACCTCTATTTGTGGCAAGTCCACAGAACAGCTGGATGAAACATAAAGCAAATCTCCTGAGTGCTTTCACCAAAAAAGTTATCTTCTACAACTTTTCAGAAATCTACAGTCACAGAAAAATAATCAGTTTTTAAATACAAAATACTTAAAAAAATCTAGCCAGAGAGAAAAGGTTTGATAGTCTATGCTTAAATAGAAACAATGTGATTTTTGGGCGCCTGGGTGTCTCAGTCGGTTAAGCGACTGCCTTCGGCTCAGGTCATGATCCTGGAGTCCCGGGATTGAGTCCCGCATCGGGCTCCCTGCTCGGCGGGGAGTCTGCTTCTCCCTCTGACCCTCCCCCCTCTCGTGCTCTCTCTCATTCTCTCTCTCTCAAATAAACAAAATCTTTAAAAAAAAAAAGAAACAATGTGATTTTTAAAAAGTTTAAGTACACAGATGATAGTATTAACAATTTATAATGATTCTCAGTTAGTGACACTCTACTGAACTATTGGCCAAACTATACTTCCACCCAAAAGTATGGAACCAGGATTGTTCAATACTGAAATAACATACTTTCTGTAGTATAATAATTTTTAAAAATTCAAAATTATAATGCTAACTTCAAAGTAGTACTCTTATCTTAATAAACTGAGTAAACCTAGCCTTATTTTACATCTTTATAATATTAAGCAGCAGAAGTCATTATTTTTTTGCTTTAGAAAATATTACTTTTCGTAATTATTATCTTTTTATTTTTTAAATTTAAATTCAAGTTAGTTAACACATATTGTAGTACTGATTTCAGGAGTAGAATTTAGTGATTCATCACTTACGTACAACACCCACTGCTCATCCCAACAAGTGCCCTCTTTAATACCCATCAGTCCTTTATCCCATCCCCTGCCCACCTCCCCTTCGGCAACCCTCAGTTTACCTCCCTCTAGGTTTCTATCTTATTTTTCCTTCCCTTCCCCTATGTTCCTCTGCTTTCTTATATTCCACATATGAATGAAAGCATATGGTATTTGTCTTTCTCTGACTTATCTTGCTTAGCATAACACACTCTAGTTCCTCACGTCATTACAAGATTTCATTCTTTTTGATGTGTGTGTGTGTGTGTGTGTGTGTGTGTGTGTGTACATACATACATACACACATCTTCTTTATTCATTTATCAGTCAATGGACATTTGTGGTTCTTTCCATAATTTGGCTATTATTGATAAAGCTGCTATAAACATTAGGGTGCATGTGCCCCTTCGAATCTGTATTTTTGTATCCTGTGGATAAATACCTAGTAGTGCAATTGCTGGGTCATAGGGTAGTTCTGTTTTTAACTTTTTGAGGAACCTCCATACTGTTTTCCAGAGTGGCTGTACCAGTTTGCACAGAAGTCAACGTTAAACACTGAACTGCTTATTAAAATACATACATCTGCGGTAATGTCATTGAACTTGGTGATAAAGGCATGTTTTACAATATCCACAGCAGTTTCTGATGCAATCACCATACAGACATCTGGAAACAACACCCAGAGGTGATCTAGAAAAGATAGGGGAAAAGAGACAATTAAATCTCTTAATATGAATAGAACATCACATAGTATAATATCACAGGCTGCCATAGAAATCTGAAATCTCCACAGGGCTAACCTACAATGTTGTCAATAAATGATAACAGAGACAAAACTAGCATTCAATTAATTATCAAAAGAGCTATATTTTATCAAGTTAAAGGATAATTCATTCAACAGCTATTTATTCCGTATTTTCTCTGTGCTAAACCCTTGAGGGCAGGACACAGAGGTGAACAGAGCCCCCAATTTCCTTCACGGAGCCAATACACCGGTAGAATGCCTAATTCTTATTAAGCAGGCTTGTCATAACATCCTTTAATTCTATAGCTGCCTAATGTGACAGTAAATAGCTAGTAGGGACATGTGCTGAAGTCAACTGAACAATCTCTTCCCCTCTTTATCACTATGACTTAAAGATACTGATCATTTATGTCACACTGATGCAATTTGTCACATTTGCTCATCTTTATCATATTTATTAAAATGTCAATTTGAGGGGCGCCTGGGTGGCTCAGTCGTTAAGTGTCTGCCTTCGGCTCAGGTCATGATCCCGGGGTCCTGGGATTGAGCCCTGCATCGGGCTCCCTGCTCGGCAGGAAGCCTGCTTCTCCTTCTCCCGCTCCTCCTGCTTGTGTTTCCTCTCTCACTGTCTCTCTCTCTCTCTCTCTCAAATAAATAAATAAAATCTTTAAAAAAAAAATGTCAATTTGGTATCAAGTACCTGATAAAAAATGCAAACAAATAACCTCCTAAGACCCTGAAGAAGAATTTAAGGGTAGAACTGAGCAAGAAAAGGTTAGAAACGTTGACAAGGACCTAGGCAATTTGGGATCTGGGCCCTGGAAGGCGGGGTGGAGAGACTGTAGCTCCGGCTCTCTGTGCTGGCAGTTTCAGTGGGCCTGGCATTGTGTTGGGGCTTTGGGAATGAGGAAACTTCTTTCAACATTGAACTCTGCCACTAACTGGCTCCATGACCTAGGGCAAGTTTCTTAATGACCTAAGCTCCAGTTTCCTCATCTACAAAATAAAAAGTCTCTATACTTGGCCATTATGAGAATTAAATAAGGAGATAAAGTGCAGAATAATGTGCCTGGCACACAAAATAGCTAGTATTATTCTATGTTACTCATGATCTTGGAAACTTACAGGAAGCTTCCATAAATGGTATTTTGGTTTTTAAGAAAACAAATTAAAGAAATCAAAGAGTAAAAAATATTAAGTGTTCCTTTTATCACACTCTGCCATAGCAGTAATAAAGAAGACCTAAGATAATTAGTTGAAAGTCACAGTACAAATGAGAAGAGGATTTTGAACATCCAGTGGTCAGCAGGCTCAGGATTACTGTCCTTTGGCACAACAGCCCTGCTCCAGGATTGCTGATCCCACGTGAGTTCTGCCGGAACCAGCTGCACATGCCCACTCCCCTGCCTCTAACAGATACTATGTTAGCTGCCTTGGTTATAAACGGAGAATCCAGTGTGTGTGGAGGAGGGCTTTGCTGCCAAAAGTCAGGCAGACTTTGGATTTATTCAGACAGGAACTCAAGCCACTGGAAAAAAGATCATTTGATCTTATGCTTTCTATAAGCAAATAACTTCTGGCAATATATTTTCAAGATCATGTATCTCATTTAACACCTGTTTCTGGTTTTTCACAGGTATCTGAAAACTAGAAATGAACCAAAATAAATGAACAAGAAGTTATTAAAAGCCTGGAATGTGCATGGCATTGAGGGCAATAAATAAAATGCAAAGTATAATCTCAGTCCTAAAGAACGAGGTTGCATAAAAATGTCAAGACATAAAAAAAACTCTCAATTACTTGAGATACCTGAGCACTTGACCATTTCCCACCAACCTCACTCAGCATTACCAGACTGTGTTATAATCACCTGTCAATTTCTACTATGAGCCTGAGAGTCCTACATCTATCTTAGGACTCCCTACGTATGCTACAGTGCCTGGCTTTATGGAAATGCCTGCTAAGTGAATGGATAATGAAAATTCATAGAATCTCAGCAACTTCCTGTCAGCCTTGATTTAAAGATGCATAAGTAACCAAATGTACTGCCTTACATGATATTTTTTCAATTTATCCTTATTCAAAATGCTAATTAAAAAATGCTAATTAAGAGGCAGTCAATCAGTAAAAAACAAATGTTAAGAACGAAAGTTCTTTCGGTGAAGCGTGAAAATGAAAAAGAGCCGACTGCATTTAGGTAACCCCCAGGACACTACAGTTAAGAAAACAAAGAGGCTGCAGTGCTGAGCAGTGTCCACTCACCCACTGAGTACCCAGCTCTAGAGACACTGTGAGGTTGACGGGAAATGACAGGCCAAAGACTACTTCACGCTGTGTGGCATCCTACCACCCACCACACTACGGGGAACATGATCAGTCCCTTCTACCCAAACAGGTATTTCCAACACCCATGGAGTGGAGCAGCTGAAGTTTTTGAAGTTCTCTGCAATATTCACTTTATTCCATGTAAAAGAATGGTTTTTGGTTCAAGAGTAAAATTAGAAGGCACTGTATCTGTTAAGAGTTACGTACCTGGATTCCAAGAAAACTGCTCCATGTTTCTTAGACACACTATTAGCAAAAGCACATAATTCGTGAATCGTTCCTTAATATCTGAAAAAAAATTAACATATACTGTACTGTATATAAATAATATAGTTCATGTATAACTTTTAGTCAGAATATTATAAAGTACAATTACACATAAATGTCTGCAAAATAAATATACTATTTTATATATAAGATGGTGTTACACTGGTAAGGCATTTATGTCTTTCACTGACCTAATTCAGGTATGGAAATTCCAGTGTTGTACATGGTTGAACATATCAGTGGTTTTGTCTGTTTTAATAGCTGAGTAGTGTTCCACAGCATGGCTATACCACCATTTGTTTATCTACTTTCTTATTGACAGACATTGGGTTGTTTCCAGTTTTTGGCTGCTATGAATAAAGCTGCCATATTTCTTGTACAAGTCTTTTGTGAAAATGTGTTCTCGCTGCTAAGTTATAGGACAGGCAAACCTTTAACTGTGTAAGAAACTACCAGAAGGTTTTCCAGGGCAAATCTAGTATTTCCCACTCACACAGTCAAAGCATGAGAAGGCCAGTCACTTGGTACCCCTGCTAGCGTTCGCCAGCAGCAGACTATGGGGAGCAGCCATTCTGGGGGGTGGGCACCGGTATCTCATCAGGGCTCTGCCACCCCCTTTTTCCACCACAGTACAAATGTCAACACAGTGAGAGATAAATTATGTCTTCATATTCTCAAGAAACAGTCTTGACTTTGTGAACTTCACTTCAGGGTCTTGTGGATGCCCCTCCAAGGTTCCATGGGCTATACTTTGAGAACCAAGACACTATGCTGCTTTGATTTTTGTAACTATGAAAGATAATGTTTCCAGGGATAGATGTTGTGCTTTCATTCTTCTCAGGGTTAGTAAGGAGCCGGTAAGGCATAACTGAAAAAGCTGAGCACAGAGAGACAATCTGAGGTTTACAGTCATTAACTCTGCTCTTGACATCTGTGCAGGTGACCTTGGGGAAGTCAAATTACTCTCTCTGTGTGTTAGTTTCCACATCTATAAAATGGAATATCATCTGCTACAAAGAAATTTCTGGATTAAATAGAAGCTCTGAAAGTATGGTATGGTGCTATACAAATGTTTGTCATATTTTATTATCTTATTTTAAATATCTTGAGATTACGATAACCACGATAACAAGAAAACCCAGTAAAGATGCTGAGAGAGTAAGAGAAAGCACAGCTAAGTCAAAGAAGCAGTAGCCCAGAGGAAACGTGACACAGAGTTTCAGAACGAATTGCAAAATCATACTGCCTAAAGCTGCACGTAGAAGCTAAGTGTACTTACCGCTATTTGACATTTGAAAAAGATTGTTCTTTTCAAACTTCTTGAAAACACTTCCTTTAATTTCAACAAACTGAAATAGTAAACAAAAATATCACCTTTATCATTCTAACAGTTTAAAAATGGACAAAGCTATATATAAAACTTCCTGGACAGTAAATACCATTAAAAAATTAATTTTATTCCATCCAGAATACTGCCATTAAAGTGCCCATATAACCTCAAAAATACAAAATAAAATCTCATACTTACATTATTAGACATCATGATAGTAAGCAGTGACTTGTTGTGGGAGTTAAAAGCCACATTGAGAGTTGTTGCTTGAACCATGATGAGAATTGCATGCAAAACTAGCAGTGAGTGATGTCAAGGAAAAAGCTTGTCTGTTTTCATATTAGTAGATAAAACTACGTTATTTAGGGGGCACCTGGGTGGCTCAGATGGTTAAACGTCTGCCTTCGGCTCAGGTTATGATCCCAGGGTCCTGGGATCGAGCCCCGCATCGGGCTCCCTGCTCGGCGGGAAGCCTGCTTCTCCCCCTCTCACTTCCCCTGCTTGTGTTCCCTCTCTCGCTGTGTCTCTCTCTGTCAAATAAATAAATAAAATCTTTAAAAAAAAAAAAACTATGTAATTTAGAAAGTGAACAATGGTGGGGATGATCATGCTTTCTAAATCCAGTCTTGTGTTAGTGTTTTATTATCTTATTAGCTATAGTTGATACAAATTTGACAGGTAATATGTATGGGACCCATACGAAACAAAAGCAGAAATGAGCCTCTGGGCATCTATTCACTTAGACTGTGAGTCTGAGAAGATGGTTATCTTGTTCTTTCTGGACTTCTGGCATTAGGCACAAGATCTGGGAAACAAGCCCTCAAAAAAGTTTCTAATAAGTGGAATAAACTATGGTAAATACTGAAAAAAGAGACTTAGCTAATTTGCATTCTAAAATAGAAAAGAACACAAAGTAAAAGTTAGTCTGGAAGCAACTGGCTTCTACAGTTCTGCAGGGGGTGGGGGAGTGGGGATGTAAGATGATAAGAAATGTCTGATAACTGACATTCTTCTTTACACGTCATTTTTGAAGATAGTCACAAGTTGCAGAATTATATTCATATTACACATGGAATAGTTTCTTTAAATGAGAATAACTGTTTTACTCCACATACTTGGAACAAACTATTACCCTTATAGATATCTTCCCACTTAACCCCGTATCTTTCCAAGTATTAACCCAATGTTTTCAAGTACAACACTTCCAGAGTCAGTACACATTCCTGTGAATGAGTCTGGACCCCATATGGAACTCCAGTGCAGCTGTGCGTGTGTCAAATATACAGATGGGTACGTACACACACGCACACAGTTTATATAGTGAAGCCTTTAACTCTTCAAAAGATAAGCTTTAAAATAAGCTCCCCACCCTCTGTGGGGAGCAGAGGAGATAAAACTTCCAAAATTCCTCCCCAATCAATTTCAAATTTTACCTCTAGATGAACCATATACATTTTAAGCCCTACGTTTTAACAAAAATTCATAGGCTTTAAGATAACTTCCAAATAATTCCAGTATAGGTATGGAGGTTATGTTGAGCTCTATAAAGTATGTATAAATACAAACCTTGCATTCTCAAGTTCTTCCATCTAATCAGTCACACTGAGACTAGAACTGTTTTCTGCCAGTTAAAGGGAGCAAAGATACATGAGGCTCTTTAATTTACAATTATTACTATAACCAATTAATTAAAAGCAAGCAGACATTTCAAGTTAACCTTCAGGACACACATACATGTACCCCTTTAAATCTGAGAAATAGCTAACCAAATAAAATAACGTAGAATACGCACTGACTTGAAATTTCCAGTAATTCTAAAGGATACAGACATAGAGAACAGCCATGAAAAAGTGAGGGATCACTCCGATATGGGCTCTTTTTCTTTCTTTAGGTTCTGTTGCTGTCCAATAGAGAGCATCTAATATATCTTGTCCAAATGATGAAAACAGACGATCTGCTACCTAAGGAGAAAAATCATTGGAAAAATGTTTCATTTCTTTTTTTTTTTTTTCTGAAAAGTGTTTCTTAATATTCCACCTAAATATGTTACTAAAACTCAGATGCAACTCAAAAATAGTGGAGCTCTGACTTTAAATCCCACTAGAAGGCAAGCCACAGAACAGCAGGGATCTCTTTATTCTCTGACACACAGTGAGTGCTCAAAATCTTGTACTATTTGAATTAGACTTTGTCTAATTAGCTATATATTTATAACAAGGAGAGTCTTACATAGTGGCAAAAATAAAAGGGAGAGGCACATCACAATCATAGTCTGATTTTAATTCTTTAAATTCAGATTCAGGATTTGAACTTAAGTCCTTTAGGATAAACATATCATTTGACCCACTGTATTTGCACCTAATATTTGTAGACAACAGTAGCTGTAATTTGTTTTGGATTCATCACAGAGTATGTAATATGCAGATTTACTTCCTAAAGACACTTTGAGGTATCGATCTCCATGAAGAGAGTATGATGAATAAAAAGCAGCAGGTAAAAAAGAAACGGCATATATTATTCAGGCTTCGGCTAGAATGTTACATCCACACCCAGACCATCAATCTCTGGCTCCCATAGTCTCTAATCCATCACCCTGTTCTTGTTCATTACGGTATTTATCACTTCCAAATACCTCCTGGTTTACAGTCTCTTTTCCACCTGCAGAACATAAGCTCCTTAAGAACAGGCTTTGCTCACCTCTGGATCTTCAGGGTTTAGGGCAATGCTTGGCATGAAGTAACTGTCGATTAAATATTTGCCGAACGCAGGCATAACAGCGACCCACTGTTTAGGGAGCACTCAACACATGTCTGGCACCACGCTAAGCCCTGTCTCTACACTGCTTCCCTGCATGCTCATAATTCCCCTAACACCTACATTCACAGATGAGACAGTAAGAGTTAGAGACACTCAGCAACTAGCAGCCATGTCCAGGGCAGCGGGGCAGTGAGTGGAAGAAGTGGGGGTCGGTCAGAGATGGCTTATCTCTAGAAGAGAGCCAGGACTCTTGTCCGCTATGCTGAAACCACTTCAACAAGTATAGTCTGCAAAGCGAATACGCATTTCAGCCATTCTGATCAGCAATTCATGGACCCTTTCCCTTGAGGCCTATTCTCTAATAACAGTGTTGAGGCCACCCTACGGGGGGCTTTGTAAACTAGGGGGCGCACGCATTAAGCATGGGGGAAGGGAGAAGCCCGTGTCACCTGCAATCCCCTAAGAGGGAAGGCAATGAAGGAGCCTGAGAGGCCACAGAAAGAACGAGAGGAGCCCAGGCTTTTCTCTCTGTGAAAGAATGGCTACTCTGCCCCACAAACTTCACCACACTGTCTGCATCCTACTTGGTGGGGCAGAGCAGGAGCACAGGCACTGAGCCTAGAATCAGGAAGCTGGGGTGTGGTTTTAAATCCTACTGGTCAATGAATTTAGGAGGAACCAGGACGGCCAGAGTTCTGTGGCTTCTGGGAAGAGAGGGAAAGCTCTCATCCACCACAGAAATGCAGCCTCAGAGCAGAAAGGCCAGCAGCCCCTACACCCCTCCATCTGCCCACTCACGAGGAAAAATCCTTTCCCAGCTAAGTTAAAAGATAAGTAGACCTTATTTGTGTCCCTAAAAATATAGGAAACTGCATTTGAATCTCAAAAATTTTCTCATATAACCTAGAGTGACTTGCTATTTTAAGAACTGATTAAAATTCTGCCTATAAAGCAAAGCATATTTCTTTTGCTTTGTGCAGCTACTTAATTTATTTTTTGTATGAAAGCAGATTCTCACATATTGACTGCTTTAAAGTGAAATATATTGCATTAAAAATATTGGGGCGCCTGGGTGGCTCAATTGGTTAAGCGTCTGCCTTCAGCTCAGGTCATGATCCCAGGGTCCTGGGATCGAGTCCCGCATCGGGCTCCCTGCTCAACGAGGAGTCTGCTTCTCCTTCTCCCCGCTCGTGCTCTCTCTCGTTACCTCTGTCTCTCTCTCTCTAATAAATAAATAAAATCTTTTTTAGAAAATATTAAGTACTTGGAGAAATTGGGAAAGTTATGTTTACTTGCTCTATGTAAAAATTCCAAAGCACTTTAAAAGTAAATTATAGCAAAAATATATAAGATCCTAACATTTTTTCATAATTTTTTTAAAGTTTTAGTAAGAAGTATACATGGGTTTCCAAAGGATTTGCAAACAAATTTCCCTACCATCTGACAATTTACATTCTCAAGGGGGTACTGACTAAAAAGTCTCTAGACAGCAGGTACTCTCCTCTCCTACTTGAGGACATGTCATGCCCGGGGACCGAGGACCAGCAGCAGGCACCATCTTATGAGGACGAGAGTCCCAGTCTCAGTCAGGAACTACTTAATCAGAATCTGCATTTTAACAAGGTCTCCAAGCGACTGTATGAACCAAGGCCAGTAGTCCCAATACTAGAGTTGTCAGGTGAGTGTTCCGTATCATTCGCTCCAAGTCTGCGCCTTGATCAAGCCTGCGCAGGTCAGGAGGCTAGGCCGACCGTGCAGGTACAGGAAGGCCTTCACTCACCTCAAGCATATTGTAGATGATGTAGAGCTTGATGACTGACTGCCCTCTTATCAGGTGATACATCATGGAGTAGTCAACATAGTGCATCATAAAATAGCAGATTACCAAAATGACACCCTTCAGAATGTCACACACCTGAGCAGGCTGAAGCAAACGTCTGTCCCTGAAATACATAAGAAGTAATAAAAACATGAGTTTTACTTTACATGCTCTTGAAATAATCTTTACTGGACGTACACTGGAAGACAGAGATAATAATGAGAATTAAGTCGCTCTTTTAAGAACTAACAAGTTATACTGACTGCTCAACCGTATGAAGTTTTCTACAAAACCAAAAATAAAGGTGTTAAACCAGAATTACTATTAGAAGTGGGTCCTCTTCCCACTTCTAATAGTAATTGGAGGGGGGTGGGGGGGTTGGGTTAGCCTGGTGATGGGTATTAAAAAGGGCACGTATTGAATGAAGCATTGGGTGTTATACACAATGAATCATGGAACACTACAACAAAAACTAATGATGTAATGCACGGTGATTAACATAATAAAAAATTCAAAAAAAAAAAAGTGGGTCCTCTTAACAAAGGGAACACAGAGGGCGGAGTCTGCTGATAACACGCTTTGAAACAGTAGATTTCCATGATTCTGACCTAAGCCTCATCTTGAAGCCCTGTAGCCCGCTGGATCAGCCCTTTCCACACACGGGTAGCGCTCTGCCCTTTCCATTTACCAGGAGAGCAGGTTCCTCCATGTCGCTTCACAAGGAGTTCGTGTTTCTATGAGGGCGTCCTGCTCCACTGTGTGGATGCGCCGTGATTTACGGACCACCCTGGCAGATGGCCAGTCTTTTGCAACTACAAACCATGATGCCATGTGCATGTCATGCCTCATACATGAGAATGCATCTGTAGGATAAATTCCTACAATCGGAGGGTATGTTCCCTCAGCAGAAGCAGTGAACTGCCCTCTCCGATGGCTGTGCCAATGCGCGCGTTCACTAGCAGCTCTTGGGGAAGGCTGCCGCGCATGTGCAGCAATCGGGATTCTACCGGCTGTTGGATCTCTGCCAATCGCACTGCTGAAAAATGGCATCTAGCACAGTTTCAGTTAATTATTCCCTTTAGGATAGTGGCATAGTTCTATATATTTAAGTTATTTATATTTTCTGTGGAATTCTCCCCTCCTATCTTTTTCTTACTGGCTTGACAGGAGCTGAAACTAGTTTTTTCCTAATTACCACTAGCAGAATCGTTGCTTACTTCAATGGGGTTCAAGCCAGTCCACTTCAAAATACGGTACTGTGGCATCTTATTTTGAATTAAAGTTACGTAAGAAACAGCTGGTGCAAGAAGGACACTCTGACCTCCTCTGTCCCCTTGAAAGTGGGAGATAAATTCCCCAGGGAATGATAGCCTCCCTGCACCTGGGCATAGAAGACACCCTTACCACCAGAGAGATAAGAAATTCACAGCTGAAAAAGCTGTATAAACAACCCTTGTTACTTCTTCATTAATTTAATATCCCAAGCCCAAACTTCTTTGTCTTGTTAATTCTTCACAAATTTATTATTTGTCTTAAAGGTATAAAAGTGTCCTGCCTGGTCACTTCTTTGAGTTGCCTATTTTTATGAGTTCTTGTATGTATGAAATTACATTTTTCTCCTGTGAAACTGTTTTATGACAATCTAATTATTGGACCAGCAGAAGAATCTAGATGAGAAAAAAGAAGTTTCCTCCCTTACACTTCAAGGTCAGAGTATGAAGAGCAAAACCTAAATTGTGCATGGAGAGAAACATCTGACTAAGACACAGCAAAAAATATAAAGAAGAGAAGAAATTTATGATTTCTTTCAGTGGATATGAAACTCCTGTGGCTAGAACGGAAGGCAGCTTGCTCTATGTCTACTGTAGGCGAATTCCTCAAGAAAGGAAATGCTCCATCTCCTGTTTGGGAAGCTTTTACGTAACCAATAAAAAGCCCCCAGTACTTTCTTCAAGAGTTGCAGAATCTCTTCATTCCCACCATCGTGACAACATTCTAGCAACTACCTCAGGGGTGAGCTCATTTTCCAGCTGGCCCTCGGCATTCTGAGGTCTTCACGTCTTCACTATTCCCTAACCATTGTCCACATTCAGATCAAGGGCTCTTTTCTTTGAGAGAGCCTTGCAGGGCTCAACAAGGAATCTGTAGATCTTCCCAAACCGTTACCTGAAACACTGTTTTACAAGAACAGTGAAGCATTATTTTACAAACAAGGCTTGCAATACCAGCTCTGTGAGCAGGTGATACAGAACCTCATTCTTGTTTTTCACAATGCACACTGCACATGATTTTCAGTCAGATATGAAATTGATTTGTTCACAGAAAGAATATAGGATATTGCAAAAATCCTGAAAAGAGGTAAATTCTGTGAGAACTACGTCCACAAAGGTTTAGAAGTACATGGGAAGACACCGGGCTGAACCGGCAAGTCTAAATGGGGAGACAGGTTAGATTTGTCTATGTCAGACCTTGTGTCTTGAGACCAGCACTATAAACTAATAAAGTGAAATTATTCTTAGCAGCTGAGGTTTTGGGCAAAATTGCATCAAGGACAAAGTTGATCAATCTCTAGCACTATTGCCCTGTCCCCTTGACTCTTCTCCAGTGCTGTTCCTGGAGCCGGGAAGTGGACGCCGGTCCGTTTCCCCTTATGGAACCAGAGGGATCATCACCTCCCATTCTCCTAAACACCCAGCCCAGAACACAGATCTCTGCCAAGGGGCTATTCCATCATAAGGCAATTCCTTGCTCCCACCCTACAAGATTAAAAACAGAAGAGGTAGTACATTTGTCGAGAGTGGGAGCGAAGCATGTTTTTCATTCAAACAATGAGAAGAGGAGGCATTCTGAACACTCCTGGGCTGCTGGCCCGTGTGTGAATGTCCCCTGGGACAGCGGGGTGACAAGCTGGTATCAGTACGGACTACAGCAGCCGTCCTGCCTGCGAAGTGCCGGGTGCAGCTCTGCATATGCTGAATGCCACAAATCACCAAGAGGCGTGCGCCTTTGTAGTTAGGAACTATAGGTCACGCTTTATGAATTAAAGAAAATGATAGGTACCCAAAGTAGGGTAGTATTAATTAATATACATTAATTAAAATGGTGACTTTGATAACTAATTAAAGAAAACTATACTTAGAGCTTTTGGTACCAGATTGGCAACTACTTAGTTAAGTGATCTCAGCCAGATAACTTTATTTAAGAGACAAAGGACTTTTATATATATCATATCCAATCGTGTGTCTTTATAAACATATACAACAAATGGCCAATGTATTAATGTGTGTCTATGAAGGAATGCTGTTATTAATTATAAGTCATTGCTGCAAATTAGAGCTAACAAACATTGAAATATATATTCCCAAGTAACACAATATGACATATTTTGAACTAAGATGATAAAAATTTAAAATCAAGGGGCGCCCAGGTGGCTCTGTTGTTAAGCGTCTGCCTTCGGCTCAGGTCACGATCCCAGGGTCCTTGGATCGAGCCCCGCATCGGGCTCCCTGCTCCACGGGAAGCGTGCTTCTCCCTCTCCCACTCCCCGCTTGTGTTCTTGCTCTCACTATTTCTCTCTCTCTCTGTCAAATAAATAAATAAATAAATAATCTTAAAAAAAATTTAAACTCAAGCAAACGTAAACAACTTTAATTTAGCAAGGATCTAATTTGATCCTTGCCTAGGATCAAACCAGGCTGTGAAACCACAGAAAAGTCGTACAAACACCTTATGCTACAATTTTCAGTTACTATGTGGCAGGCACTGTTCTAGGCACTTGGAATATACTCATTTCAGTTTTCACAATAATCAGGTACTATCTAGACCATTTCAGCTTTACAGATGAGGCAAGGTGCAGTCAGGAATGTGCCCACAGCTGGACAGTTATTAAGTCAAGAGGTGGAGGAGCGGGGATCTGAACCTTGGCGGTCGGGCTCCAGAAGGCACGTTCATGACTACCATCTACCATTCTAGACTCTTCTTTAAGAGAACTTTTAAATCAACAACTCCGTACCCTTTCTCTTTCAGTATAAATTAATATGATATAACTTATCACTGTACTGACAGCTCATTTGGAAAAATTTTGTGCTAAAAAGCAAATATACCCATCATTTTTGTTCTTTATTCCTAAAAAGAGAAAAAAACAGGACCATATTTCACTGGATCCACTGCTCTCTGTGTGCTCCCTGCTCTGGTGAAAATCTCCTTTGCTAATGTCCTAAGTGGTTGCTCTGGAGATGTTTCTGATTTTAAGGAGTATTATTCAAATAAAGAATAAAAGTAGCAGAACTCCTAAGAAACAGTCTTGTTTTCCTATAAACGTTCCTGTTAATAAAAAAGGAAAGTTGCAAAAATAAAAACTATTTCTAAGGTTGCACCTTAAAAGACATCTGTATAGTCTCATGGCATCTCTGAGTAAGAAAAGACCTGACCTCAAAATAAGTTCACAGCATTAAAAGAACCTGAACCAGTCCCAGTATTTGTTTCCTTCTCTGTCAGGGTATTTTTAGATGACTACCTGATAAGTATTTCCAGCTCCATAAAAAGCTTATCCACAGCCTTGCCAATCAACTTGGAATTGGCTGTCAAACAATACTTTAAGGTTCAAGTTCTTCCTTATAAATGTCTGTTAAATGGTAGTTACTAGCAATTCATTTTGCAAATGCTAGAAATCTCACATGAACACACAAATAAGTAGAATAAGCTGTTGGACAAAGTGAAAAACCCACTAATCTAATTCACAGGTTTGGCTGTGAGTTATGGCAAGACAAGTTAACATTAAACAAGATATTCAACAGAACTTAAAATATATATTTTTTAATTTTCATGTTAAGCCACTCATACAGAAACCACATTTTCTCATTTCTGAATTTCATCTTTTACTCATTCAAATACTTCCACTGGATATGCGCAATTGTCAATTAAAGCACTGCCTGTTTTTCAAAGGGCTCCTAGATTCGTGGGAACAGAACAATGCAGTGGGCAAAGATGATCTACGCAGGCTTCTTCCTCCTGCTCGGTAGCAAAAGGTAACATGCTAAGATTAAAGTAAAAACTGGTAGCACAGGGAAAAACCAAGAAAAAAGAAAAGGCAACAAAGATAAGTAAGAAAAATGGGATAATCCCTGCCTGGTTGATTTTCAAATTGGTGTAAAAAAGTATCAAGCTATCGGCATGAGATAGTTCATTGTAAAATACATAGACTGAATCTTTCTTTCTCTCTTTTAACAATTTTAGCTCTTTGTAGTATACCTGAAACAATGTAAAATAAGAAAAAGTAAAATATTCAATATGGTTCCCATTTTTAAAAAAGAAGTCCCTTTATAATTTTGAAGTAAATTCAAATAAAGTATTGAGATTAAGATATTTTCCTTAATTAGAAAATGGTATATTTGGGGCACCTAGGTGGCTCAGTCAGTTAAGCATCTGTCTTCAGCTTAGGTCATAAGCACAGGGTCCTGGGATCGAGCCCCGCATTGGGCTCCCTGCTCAACGGGGAGCCTGCTTCTCCCTCTCCCTCTCCCTGCCCGCTCCCCTTGCTTGTGCTGTCAAATGAATAAATAAAATCTTAAAGAAAAAAAAAATGGTATTTTAAATCTTTTAAGTTTTCCTGACATACAGTAGAAAAATAATTACTAAGTGCTGAAACTGAATGATTAAAGTGTTTCCTTGGTCTTTAAAATAATTTCAAACTATACTAGAAAAAAACCCCAACTGGTTTAATAAAGCTATGGAGTAATGCAAAACAAAAACTGCTTATATGGAAGGAACTTATTATAAGCTCAGTTGACTACTGTGGCATTGGGGAAAAAGTACTTGCTCTCGAGGTCTAGGACAACAAGTGTAATTAAGGATCATTTGATTGAGTGATTTTCCTACGTTAGATAAGATCATGGGTCAAATCTTGCAAAAATGTGGACAAAGCTTTAGGACCAAGTAAAGATAGAGACCACGTTTTCCTCAAGTGTCTGTCCTCAAATGGTTATGTCTGCCTATGCTGTTTTTGTTGTTTCCATTAGAAGTAATATCTGTTTGCACGGATGTCAATTTGGCCAAGAGTAGAGAAGGAAAAATCAGGGTTTACTCACCACAAGGAGTCCCTGTGACACACCACATTCCATTCTATAAAGGAAGTGAAAGTGCTCCTCCCTTCGGTCTGATTCACGAGAGAGAAAGAAAGAGAGAAGGTTGTAATGTTGCTACGCTACTTAAGAGTGCCATGGTGAGGAAACGGGACAACAAAACCTGATTTATGAAGACTCTCTAATAAAACAAATATATTGCTCTCTACATATCAGCCACGCAGATCAACCTGGTAAGAGGAAATCACAAACATACTTGTTTCCCCAGAGAAAGCCACTAAGAGCTCTCCCTTCGTGTGCTATAGGGGGATATTAAACCATTTAGGGCACAATTGAGGCTTATGTCGAAGAGAAAAATCGTGTGTGTGTGTGTGTGTGTGTGTGTGTGTGTGTGTGTGAAGTGAATTTTGGGTGAAATATCTTGAAGGAAGTAAGGTATACAGAGGAAGACCAATAGGTTAAGAAACTCTCAAGCATTTGAAATTCACCATTCTTCTGAGAGATAAAAGCCTTCCTGTGGGGTAAACTCGCAGAGGAAAAAGACACTCTTGCCTCTTAAACACAAAAAGGTCCACAAGGCCTTATGTAAGGAGTTCTTCTGCCTAAAAGAGAAGTGCGATCAGGAAATTTGCTTGCACAGATTTTATTTGCTTTGATAGTAAGAGCAAAGAAAAACACTCTGGCATTTATTAAGCCTACTCTACACTTACTACCATCTAAAATGTTTGAGCAAAGTTTTCAAAAATAACTCAGTTCTTGGCACCAGATAGTACCATCTTCTCTACAATCTCCTTCAACTTTTAACTGAAATGTTATGCAGAATTCTAAAACACAAAATGAAGTCACAAGTTTGAGCAGGAAAGAGGATTCACAAAAATGCCAGGTAAATAAAAAACACTTCCACAATTGGTTACTTCATTTATTCTATAAGTAAACTCGGAAAAATGAGGTCTGATACCTCTTTAACATAATACAGAGCAGTCTACTCTTCTAAAAAATGAAATACTTTCATTCTTCCAAGAAACACAGGTACCTCATATAATGAATCAAAATTTAATTCTGATTTCCATACCATCATTAAAAAATTATCCTAATTCAAGAAGTTTCTCGAATGTCTTTCTAAAATGATACTACCCTATATGCAAGAGAGGGAAGAAACACAGGGATCTGCTTTTAAACAATTTGGATATATTTCTTTACTTATTTTAGTCTCCAACAAAATATCTGGGAGTGAAGACTTTTCAAGATTGTTAATTCATTAGTAAAACGTTTTCAAATAAATATTCCTGAGACTACTAAACTTTATGGAAGCAGTGATCCTTTGTAGGCAACACAAACACACCTACCAAGTCAAGATAATCACCCTGCCAACTTCTCAAAAGAACAATATTTTAACAGGCCCCAAAGCTGGCAAAGTGCCTGCCGGGGCGGGGGGGGGGGGGCAGTCACAATGAAGGCTGGGTTCTCGTAAGGGTGTGCAGGATTGCTCTGACCTTTAGCTTTAGTGAAAGGCTTGTGTACTAAGTTGTCCAAAGTGGCAAAACCCAAACCCAAACCAAAAACCATGGCAAGTTTATAGAATATTTAGAAATTGGTCCAAAGAATAAATTCTAAAGCAGAAAATCTGGGAGGCTGTCAGTTTTCAAAAGCCTCTTACACACGCTCTACCAGATACAACTCTGCAGCAGAGGAAGCAAGCACACTAATCACAAATACGGAAAGAAGGCAACAACCTGACACAACTATTGATGTGATACTGAAAACAGTATTAGAGACTGCAAGGTCATGGTTTTCATGTCAGCATCTTGATTACTCTGATGAATATCCTTTTTCCCCCTTTTGGGGGCAATAATTAGAAAGAATTAAGAGAGTAGGAAGATAGTGACTTTCTTACAGTAAAAAGACATATAGGAATGTAAGGATAAGGGAACAGTTCAGAAAAAAAACAAAACACAATCAACTTCTTTATTGTTCTTTTAATTTCTTTCTATCTCTTTGAAAAAATAAAAGTCAGACTGAAGGAAAGAGCACTTTTGGCTTTTGCTGAAAAAGATGGAATGTAGCACAGCTACAGGTGAGACAAATCAACCTTTAACGGAAGTAGAAAATGTTGACAGAAAAGGTATAAGGAGGCAGAATTTGGCTATTTCTAAATAATAATTTTGCTAAAATAAATGTATTTTTATATTCCTAATATACTGAAAAGGTCTTAGACATAATATTAACAATAGCTTTGTTGCTATAATTTTTCTCATTATAGTTCAAGTTTTAAACATTTCAAATTTGGTGGTTTTAAAAATCATACTCAAAAAGACACCATTTTCTAAGTTGCTCTAAGAAAATATAAATTGCTACACACAATACTGTAAGCACAAATCACTCGGTTTTGATAAAGCATACTTTTACTAAGACAGTAAGGCAGTATTTTCATATTCTGTGTATTCTGGCCTACACTCGCACAGAATACTGAAAGTTGCTGAAGTTCTATTATGTAATTTTAACTGCATTTCACATTTTATATATATATATACATCATATATTTATTAGTGACCGCATAAAATGTAATTTTTCAGTTGGTCCAAATTGCAGAAATAGCAAGAATGGTTTACACAGGACAAGGGAACAGAGTCTTGCATGTGGGGTGACACACTGCCCTCTAGTGTCATTTTAGCTCTAAACCCTTGACAATAGAATACATTTTAATTGTTTTGAAATATGACTCAATTTAGACTGAAAGTATTTCAAAGTAATATACAAAAGCAACCACCTCTACTTTATATCTAAAAAAAAAAAATCTTAAAATATCTAGAAAAGATTGGCTCCAGGGACCATTGGCCACTCACAATAAAGCAAATGGGAGGAGAGGACTGAAGATCGCCAGCTCTCTGCAACACCTCTTTTAGTTTTCAGAACAAACACTGAAAGACTTCTCTCATGCTATTTGGGTGCCCTGCTTCTCCCAAGTGACAAGAAACACTGGAAATGTGTACAATAACTAGATGGGTCTTCAAACAGAGCCTAAAAAGTGCCTTCGGGAACACTGACAAATCACTGCTGTCACTCATTCAGTGAGCAGGCCCTGTGTGCTAACACACCCAGGGAAGGACCCTCTCTAGAAGGAAGAGAGTTCTTAGGATATATTTCCCTATAATGTTTTATCTCATCATGCCAACAGCCATATGGAACACCCTATGTCTTTGAAAGCCATTCACTTAGAGATGGGCTGGAGCACATTGTTGATCCAAGAATAACTAAAAAGTTAATTTAGCTCACGGTGTAGATGTGAACACCTCTACGTGGCATTCGTTATTTTATGTCAGGTAGCTTCACCTGGCTCTATCCAAATTTCTATGTGTCCATACACGCTATGCAGTCCCCATGAAGATTTATATTTAGTAATGTTTTATCAGATACTTTTTTCTGGTCTCCTGAAAACTAAAATAGCCATAATTTTTTTTTTAAGATTTTATTTATGTATCTGACAGAGAGAGACACAGCAAGAGAGGGAACACAAGCAGAGTGGGTGGGAGAGGGAGACTGAGGCTTCCCACGGAGCAGGGAGCCCGATGCGGGGCTCGATCCCAGGACTCTGGGATCATGACCTGAGCCGAAGGCAGATGCTTAATGACTGAGCCACCCACGTGACCCTAAAATAGCCATAATTTTATTGAGCCCCCAGTAGTGATTAAAAAAAAAATATACGAGGGGCGCCTGGGTGGCTCAGTCGTTAAGCGTCTGCCTTTGGCTCAGGTCATGGTCTCAGGGTCCTGGGATCGAGCCCCGCATCGGGCTCCCTGCTCCGTGGGAAGCCTCCTTCTCCCTCTCCCACTCCCCCTGCTTGTGTTCCCTCTCTCATTGTGTCTCTCTCTGTCAAATACATAAATGAAATCTTTAAAAAACAAACAAACAAAAAAACAAGATTAGGCTTTGCTAATGTTAAAGTATCATGCTACAAATGTCTTTTTAAAAGGTTTGCTACTAAGAATAAAGCATTAAAAATTCTCCCAAAGGTATAAAGAACGTACTTGACTATCCTAAAGCTGATGATTATATTCCTAAAAAGAGTCTTCCACTTGACTAATATGTAATTAATAAACTATGTAACATAATTCTCTCATCCTGGTAGGCAGGGCTACAGCATGTTAAGTATCACAAATAACAGCGATGTGATCTGAATTCTTATCATTGTTTTACTCCATGTAATCTGGCAAAGAATTTTTCTCTTTTTACAATATGATCATCATGACCAATAAATTCTGCCAATTTGCACTGGAAGGATTTCTTCCTTATTGAAACTGGTTATGGTTTATTTCTAAAGGGACCATATGTGTTATTCAGTGTTTAGTATTTGCCCATTTACTACTTTAAAAGAGAATTTTCTAAGACTTTAGTCATTTAAAAAAAACCTCAAAACATAATTCTGTATATTGACCATTAATTTTGTACCTCAGTTTCCATGGTTAAGTCATTGATAATTACATTAATTATATTTTTATATACCACAGAAGAGTCACCTACTTAATAGTCAAACGAAGTTTATTATTGTCCATTTCAGCATTTTAAAACTTTTCCAGAATGAAATCTGTCTAGAGAAGTGATCAATCTGTCTAGAGAAGTGATCCATGTAAGAAATGTCACTTGGGCAGCTATGCTAAGTAAGAACTGCATGATAATATTTTAGAGAATGACTCCACAGAGTGGAGACATGTTGACATGTCTGTACAAAAAAAGAAAAGTGTAAAACCCAAACTTCTAACCTCAAGACCGAAAAAGCATTTAGATTCATGTAAGCTTACAACATTTTCATCTTCCTGTTCCGAGTTTTGGTAGAAAAGGAAGGAAGGAAACTAATATTTGTTCTGGTCTACTACGAACCAGGCACCATGCTGGGTATTCTTTTTACACCTCCCATCTTTGTGGTAGAAGATGCTGGGCTCGCAACATCCCCTTTTTACTGTGATGTGGAAAGAGGCTTAGAGAACAGAGAAGTTAAGCAGTTGCCCACACACGTCACCAGCTAAGCAATGTGGGGCTGGGCTGTCTGAGCCTTCCCACTAGGACAGTGGTCTTCAGGAGTGTTTCGCGTTCACCAGTCAGAGGGAGTCTCATCGGGAATCAGTAACTAAGGCTCCCCAGGCCACTAAGACAGTGATTCTTAAATGAGAGGAAGAGGAGCCCCTGAAGAGCTCCTTAGGAGATTCTGGTAACTACCAGCCCAGAACACAGCTCTCATTCTACAGACGATGCCTTCGGAGGTCAAGGGACTTTACGAACACAAAGGTACTGGGCGAGTAGCACAGTGGCCAGCGGGTCCTTGGCTCTCAGTCCCCACGTCTTCCCACTCTTCTACATGGCCACCTGCATTAGTATTACTGTACTGGCCAAAGCAAAGTTCTAGTTCAAAACCATTTGGGAAAAAAGTGTGCATGGAAAGAGTACAAATATTATATAAACACATTATATAATAGTCATTAAAAAGATAAACAGCATTAGTTCATGCATTAAGGGCCAAAGTATGAATGAAACTGTATAAATTATCCCTATTCTGCAATATCTATCCAAGTGATTATTTACTTTAACAACTACAAGTAGTAAAAACTACTTTTACAAGTAGCAAAAATAATTTAAGCATTTGAAATAGCTCGCGATCTTAAACTTACCTTAAGCCATAGCAAGGCAGAGTGAAGAGCCTGAATAGTGCCAGGAAAACTCTTAAAGGAAGCAGGGTGAACACATACAGAAATGCATCCAGGCACAGAAAGATTCCAAAAACCATGAGCTGGATTTTAAAAGGAGAGAAGAAAACAAAAAACAAAACGTAAAATAAATATTCTCTAAATAATTGTAGATGAAAATTTCAAAAGAGGGATTTCTAAATACTGTTGGGATTCGTTTCTGGAAACTCAGCTACGTGAATTACAAGTTAGTAGTTGGACTTGGGTACATGTGTCATATTTAATGAAAAATCCTCTTCAAAGTGCAACTTTGTATTCTTCTCCCAGAGCCTTTGGTTTACCACCTAGAAAAGTCAATTACTCGAGATAATCTGCCTGGGACCACAGCTTGGAAACACCTGATATGGACTTCTTAAACTTTAAAGATACTGCAGAAAATCTTTCAGATAGAACCTTTAACTCTAACTTGACTCTTTATGATTTTGCTATTTATCAGAGTGCTTCATGGACAAGAAAGACGGAGACATATATTGAGTTAAAATACTGTCTTTATGCCATAAAGGTGTAAAATGATTATTACTTTTAACATAATTTCACGTGCACTCAAATTTGCTGTACTCAGAAGGCACTATTCTTAACAGGAGTAGCAGCTGCTAACGTTTGTACCTCTTCCCCTTTCTTATGCCCTTGCCCCATCCTTCCGACTATTCTGTAACATTATACCTTTGTCCCTTTAAACGCAGGACTATATTTCACAGGAGGGTGGAGTCTTTTGATGGCTTGGGGAAGTGGCCATACCCAGGCTACCACACTCAGCTACCGGAGTAGCGGTGACTTTCTGTATGTCTGATATGCAAACATGGTACGCTCTACATGCCCTCACACATAACACTCCATGTAACCTCAGGCAATGAACTGTCCTATGTAAATTTATCAAGTAGTTAAAAATCCACAATGTAATGGGCAGAACTGTGTCTGCCCAAAATTCATATGTTGAAGTCCTAACCACCAGTACGTCAGAATGTGACCATGTTTGGATACAGGTTCTTGAAAGAGGTAAAGTTAAAATAAAGTCATTAGAGTGAGTCCTAATCAAATGTGACTGGTGTCCTTATTAGATGAGGAAATCTGGACACAGACAAGGACAGAGGAAAGATGATACAAAGACACAGGGAGAAGACACAATCTATAAGCCAAGGAGAGAGGCCTAAGAAGAAATCAACCCTGTCGACACCCTGATCTCGATTCCCAGCCTCCAGAACTGTGAGAAAATAAGCTTCTGTGGTTTAAGCCACCTGGTCTGCAGTACTTTGTGACACAGCCCTAGCAAACCTTTAAAAGAAAGGACACATTTTATTAACTTTTTACAAGAATGTCTCAAAAGAATATGCACATATATGGGCCAGATTTCTCAATCAGAATATAGAGAACCTAAGAGTTTTTTGGTTTTTAACAACTGAGATTCACTATGAACACCAATGAAAGTACCAAGTCATGTGCTGCAAACCACTTTCCAGTCTTCCCTCCGAGGCTGCTGGCCAGTCAGGCATCCTGTGTGTGGCCAGCACAGCCACGGTCCTGCATCTGCTTCCTTGTTCTACATACAAAAGAGTGTTGTAGAAGACAGCATGGTCCATGGGAAGCTGGTGGCCCGTATTTATTACTCTCCCGTCACCAAGAAGCCTTTCCCTGTTTCCTGGTGGACTGCTGGCTGCACTCCAAAGGCAGAAACTACTAGAAGCCCGCACATCCCAAAAGGTATCTCGGTGTGTATGCAACAGGAGATCGCATACCGGGAGGGAGAGTAAGTGGCTGTCTTTTTCCTGACCTTCCACTGGGAATGAGCACATTATTCATTCATCCAACATCTACAAAGCTGCTAATATGGGCCAAGTAACACGCTCAGCCCAGCAGGCACAAAACCAGGCAGGACACCAGGATGGGGTTTAAGCTCACTCACATTTTAGCACAGAGACTGCCACTATGACAGAACTAAGTTTTCAAGGAACAGGGGAGCCCTAGAGAGAGAATGGCCAAACCAACTTGGGGAGATCTAGGAAAAGCTCCGGAGGAGACCCTTAAAGACATCTGAGAAGAGGAGGGCTACTGCCTCACGGAGAGGGCAGACTGGGCAGAAGAGGCGGTGTGGGGAGGGAGGGGGGAGGAAGTTTCCAGAGGAGGAAGCAGAGCACGAGCACAGAGGAGGAAAGAAATTATGAAGACTAAAACCTTCTCTTAAAGAACAGTACAGCTACCTTCCTCTGGCTTCAAGGAATTTGTATTCGCATCATTCACAGTGAACAACAGTAACAGAAGCCACATTTGAAACCAGCCCGGCAGACCAAGTGGGCGAGTAATAATCTCACACGGTATGCTGACCGCGGAACTGCCTGGAGTGGTCAGTGTCACAGACCGTCACATAAAACTGGAAGGAAAGCAAGGGGCCGCGGTCTGGGGACACTGCAGCTGGGTGGAGGGAAAGCACTTGTGTCGTGAGAACACACAATGCACAAGAAAAGTGACAGAAATGCCTTTCAGGTTCTGGAAACGTGGGACCGCAGACTCAACTACTGCACCTGCTACTCAGATGGTGTGCTTTCTCATAGGGCTCAGGCTCTTGTTAATTCCTTACGGATGAAAATGAAAAAATCTCCTAATAAAGTAAACAACATGTAACCACAGAAACATTCATCCTTGAAGGAGGTAAAGAAACCATGCCAGGTGCAGGGTGAGCTGGGCGCCCTGCAGGACACTGCGTGGCCATCTCTCGGTTAATTCACATTCCCCCCGCACCCCCCCACCGAGTTTGGAGGGCCCGGGCAGCAGTGGCTCCTGCATTCACGTCTTCCAGGTGCGGTGGTAAGAGCCTGATACTTAATCCTCCTGATGACTCTTTGAGGTGGTTATTACCATCTCTACTTGACACTTGAGGAAACCGCAGCTCTGTATATGAACGTCTGCCCAAAGCTGGGGGTCAGAGTAAAGGAACTGGCATTCGAGCCCGAGTCTGTCCAACCCAAGGCCCTGCACGCTCTCTCTAAAGCAGTTTAAGCAGAGCAAAGAGAGCCTACTCCCTACTTTTACTAGGCATAGGGGTTAACTCCTGCTAATTTGCCTAGTGTCATAAAAAACGCAAACAGGCATTTAATGGATCAAACTTATAAAAGGCAAATAAATTTCACATATTTATTGCTGACTTTGAAAATATGTTACTAAGAATTAAATGCTTTGGGCATATATTATGAGAATAATATGTACTTTCACACCTTCAGTTACTTTGCATGGCAAAGCATGATGAAAATATTTCAAGAAATCAAACATGGAGTTTCTGGCTTTTGCTCCTCCATTCTGTGCATCTTCCCAGGGATGGAAGAAGACACAATGCCATACATGCTTTTGTGGGAAACATTCCCTGGGCTAACACTCATTCTTTGAGTTGTTCCTCCTTTTCTCTTAATCAAGTACTGTGCAGCTCTTACGTGGCAGAGACTATGATAGCTGAATAAAATGTATGACCACTATTTTAAGAAGGCCAAAGTCTTAAAAAGAAAAACAACAACAACAAAAAACTCAAAGTTTTGTAAAGGAGCAAACTGCCCGAAGAAGAAGATTCAAACTCTAACCATGATCCACCATGAGAAAAATACTATGTTTTCATATGCACTCAAAACATTCATAACCACGCAAAAACCCAAAAGAAAAGTTTCACCAAAATAAGATTAACTTTTAGTCCTTGGAATTCAGGTTGATATTTTCTACTTCCCCTTTATAAAACAATGTCGGTCTCACTAAATTCACAACCCACTAAAGGGTGGTAACTCACTGTCTGAAAAACAGGTCCCCGGAAAGGCAGGCTGGTTGGAACTCAGTTCCCTTCATGGGCAGCCACACGGGCAGTGAAGACAGTTCAAAGTGGCTACAGGGAGCTTTGCAGAGAATTTCGGAGTCAGAACACACTGGGAAGCTCTTTGTACAAAAATGAACGAAAAGCACTGAGACACAAAATTACAGATATTCAATTTGAGAATACTCTTAAAATTCATTCTCAGAAGTAGGGATTTATTAAAATTTACATGGGCAAATGATTATTTCAAAATAACCTGCTTAATTAATAAGACAGCTCTTGCGAATCTTTAGAATAAAAAACCTGTAAGAAGAAACACTATAAGGAAAGAAATGTCAGCAGGCCTTTCTGTCTTGCAGGAGCTCTCGTCTGGAAGGACTTCAGAAGCCTTTTATAGGTACTGTGCGGTCCACCCGGGCACTGCGCCCACAGCCTCAGTCCATCCTCCTTCCCCCCACCCCTCCAAGAGGCCAGAAGCACCCCCTCACTCCTGCTCTGCAGTGAGACTCAGGAGCTTGCCTGGTTTGTGAGCAGCAGAGACAGGGCCAGACGTCAGCCTGTGGAAGACACAACTCTGAAAATGGAATCACTGTTTCTATTATGACACCTGTTACTCATCCTTCCATCCTCAACCTTGCTACTGTATTTGGCCTTATACATATTTTTTAAAAAAAGATTTGACATAGCTTTTAACATCTGAACTTCAATGTTAAGAAAACTACAAAATGGCACTGATTCTGCAACATTGGTCAACAAAACATTACAGGCCAGTGAACATTTCCACAACAAGCTCTTCCTACCTTCATTTTGGACCTACTACTATTGCTCTTCATCATTTGAAAAATGAAGAGCCACCATCACAGCACCACACCACCACACTCACCTCAAAATAAATAAATAAATAAAAACCCTCTCTCCATGGAGAATGGAGCAGGGTTTCTTAACCTTTTTAAAATCTGTCCCTTTTTAACAAAAATACCCTGCCTTCCCTTTGAGATTTCAAAATAAATAAAATTTTATGGCTAAAATTAAAATAGCACAATTCTGGAATACACCTCTCTCAATTACACAAACCATCTTCTGGCAATTCTGAATACCATCTCCTCCACCATGACCACCACACAGCACCCACTGGTCGGGGGTGGCTGGCCTGGAGCAAAGCAGGAAGCAGTGTTTCCCTTTTCTTCCCTGGCCTCACAATTTATAAAGCTCAGGGTCTCCTCCTGAAAGAGCTGAGACCATAGCTGGCTCAATTCTACACTGGGGAACAAAGGTCATTAGGAAGGACATCTTCCCCTGGGGAATTTACAATCTAGTGAGCTGGACACAGTGCTGGTGAATGACGTGCTCTGGAAACACTGGAGAAGAAATGAAGTCTGGGCAGGGTGGGGAGAAATGGGGTGTGGCATTGGAGACTGTGCACCCGGGGGAGGAGGAACAGATTTAGCAAGGATCTCCCACAGAGGAGACAAGAGGGGCACTTGATTTTGGCAGGCACGGTAAGAAGGAACAGAATTTCAAACAAAAGCAAGAGTAAGAAGGAACAGAATTTCAAACAAAGGGAAGAGCATGCCCAGGTGCAGCGTTAGTGGGAGGCTGAATGTGATCACTATACAAGAGGGACAGAAACCATCTTCAGTAATTACAAAGAACACATACCTTTTTCCTGTGTTCCAGGAGTTCTCAAAAAACCCACATGCAGAGACCCATTATTAGAAGAATGGATTATCATTCTTAGGAGAATAAGTTATCAATTTAAAAAGTTTACAAATGACTGACTTTGAAAGCAATTACTGCTTCAAGGTCATTCCTATAAAAACCTTTATTCACCTGATTCAAAAATTCGTACCCCCAGGAAGCCTGCAGTCTAGGAGGAGGCAAACAACAGATTACCGTGACCCAGGGACCTTTATAACAAGCAACGTTGCATATACATATGTAACTGCAGAAAACAGAGGAATGTGGATGAAAGCCTTTGTAATAATCACAATCTACACCTAACATATATTTTAACATGGGGAATAAATGTCTTAAGAGGTAAAGAAACAAATTAAAGATTCTAATTTGTAGAAAGACTATATACATGGAAAGGTCCTGGATTTTCCTGCTTCTTTTACAGCCATGTTGAATACTGTTATACTCTAAGCACTTGACCCACATTGATTTCTTGAATCCTCCCAACGCCCCTTGAGGCAGGGACCATCACTTGGCATTTGCAAAGAGCAAAGAGCGCTGTAACACAGCGGGCTGGGCATGCCCTGCGGACCCTAGGGCACATCTGAGAGTCTCGCTGAGGAACAGAGGTGTGGCAGCTGCTGCCGGCCACCGTCACACCACCACACCACTTCTCAGCTCCAATCTACTTTTTTAGGGAGTGATCAGAGCATTACAGCAAGCTGAGTAAGCAGAGAGGACAGTGAAGGAGAACAGTGGTCTGAGTGAGAGATCACAATGGCTTGCGACGGCACAACGGAAAAAGAGAGGAAGAGAGAGATGTAAAACTGTTTCCAAAGCTAACGAGACAGAAATAAGTTCCTGATTCAAAAAGATTAACACGGGCCCACAGTGCCGACTTCACAGGTTGTCTTTTAACTACATCAGTGAATGGGGTAGAGCCTGAAGTCTTTGGCTGGCTGTCCTAGAGCTGTCGCATGGGTCCTATACGCCCAACAGGTAGCGGGGCCTCCACCAGGCCACGAGGCCCTGGACGCCGGGCCGTTCCGCCATCACTGCCAAGCCCCACTTCTGGAGGGGGCTGCCACTGCTGTTGCCAAACGGGCCCTGTCCTCCAAGAGAGTTAAGAAAGGTGAAGACTGTTGCACAGGCGTGAAGAAGCCTCGGGCACTGCCACTCCAAGCAGGGGGCAACAAGCCTCAGAACCCAAGGAATGTCAGCCTGGGCTGCCCAGACGCTGGATTCTCCGAAATGCAGATCCCCATGGCTTTCCTGTTTCTGAGCAGCTTCATGGTGGGACATCTGAGTCAGGGTGTGTGTGTGGGAGAGATGGAATGCTAACTCATTTAAAGTGCCTGGGACAGTGCATGGCACCTAATCCTTATTTGATAACTGTCATCTGTTTTATTCACACAGAAATAGCTGCCAGAGGTGGGATGTAAATGGACAAGTCAAGGGGGGCTATGGAGTAGTGGGCACTTACCAGGAATTGTCTAAGAAACTGGTGATCCTGCCCTGATTTCAGAAACTTCTAAAAAGTGTCACTGTCTGACCTAACCATAAGCTCTAAGTCATGTGCCTGCTGAGGCCAGACTCTAGAGGGCCTGACAGAAAATGTCAGGGTGACAGGGTGTGCTACTATCTCTTTTGACCACCAGCTAAATCCTTCATGAAAGAGACACGCTTTACTCTAAGACAGCATGGTTACAAGAGAGGAGGGAAGAAAACAGTTCTCCCCCAAACTGCCCGTGGTCAACAATCCAAGGAGGAGGAGAGTCAGAAAACCATGTCCCTTGCTGGGTTAGAAAAGTCAATTTAGCAGCAAGTGAAGCAGGAAGATTAAAAGTCTAACATAAGATCAAAGTGGGGCATTGGGGGAGCCACGGAAACCACACCGCTCCCGGTCACCCCTTGCTGTCCAGGGAGGCCCCAGACGACAGCTATCCCTCCTGTGAGGGGATATCCCCTGGAATGCAACCTGGAGATGAGAAACCTTTCCAAATTTCTCTTGCTCTCCTAGGGCAGGGCATTCCCCAAGTTGCTGAGGTGAGGACTATAAAATATTTTAAAACATTTATATGGGGCTCACCCATAATGAATATACAGATGAGAAAACTGAGGCAAATGGACAGAAGTGAATGGCTCAAGACTCACAGCTAATAAATGGTGGAGTGGAGATGCCAATCTTGGCAGGTTGGCTTTAGCGTTTATGCCCTTGACCACTGTCCTATCCTGCTCTCAGTTTAGACTGCAGAGAAAGTGTAGTTCGGTGTCCTCCGCTGTACAGAGAACAATACAGACCCCACACAGATCACACACGGTGAGTAACAGATCTAGGATGAGAACCCAAGGGGTGTGTGGGTGCAGGTGGAAAGGGATTTGTGGCAGAAAAAAAGGAAATGCTCCCCAAGGCCAACAAAACACTCCAAAATTTCATCCTTTCACATCAGAATGAAAAGTTCAAATATGAAAAAAGTGCCAGCCACTGGAAATACTATTTTGAATATATAAGCAATTTACCTGTTTTGAATGTCAAGTATGTGTTTTTCCACTGAGGAAATTACACAAAAATTCTGGAATTTTTTTCATGTTAGTAAATAGGTTCAGTAAGAGATACCGAGTTGACCACTCTCTTGACTTGAAAGTATAAACATTAATTAGGTGTTTTATAGCTCGTGCAATCCTTGTAGAAGCAAAGTGCTCTTTAATTGTCAAGTTTCTCCTCCTGGAAAGGCTACATGAAAGTATCATAGCATTTACCAAAAAATAAGGAAAAAAAATGAACACAGTGTTATATATTACAAGTATTCTATATTCTATATCAGAGAAAGATATTATATATTAGGTATTACCAATTAGACAATAAATTTACTGACATGAACATCTAGATAGCCCGCCCCCAACTTTTATAATAAAAGCCTGGTGAAACCCTACTCATAACATAAAGGTCTGGGAGACACCAGAAGGAACTCACCCTGTTACGAGATATTTACGCCTGTGATCAAACTGAAATAGAACTCTGCTTTCCTCTGTGTTTCACTTATTTTGAGAAGTTAAGAAGAAATTGTTCTAAACTGAAAAATGTGCACCCTTTTGTACATTTTAAGCAATAAAGCTTCTGAAGTATTGTTCTAAGAGACTAAATCAAACTTTCCTAAATAGGCCCAAAGCAAAAGCCTCTGTAATAGGAAACAGGATTAGAAAATTATTACAATTGTGCATGAGCAGTGTTAATTCAACTTTTCTGATGTTATACCCCTTATATACACACAAATAACACCAAAGTTTCATGACAAAATACTTACCCTCCTACGGGCAATGCACTCTGATAACTTTTCTATTCTTTTCTTTAAAAAGAAATTCCTAATTGGCTGCAACCTACCTCATCAGTTACCCATCCCATCAGTGGTCCCTTAATGCACCATGGTTTGAAAAACACCCTGGTTCATAGTGAAGTCTTACCAAGGTTTGTGGGCATTTTCCCCAGAAGACAACACTCACACTAACAAACCTGAAACGGTCACAAGTTTCTGTGAGAAATCTACCGAGAAACTGCTTGGCATGTCAGTGGTGCCAGTAAAGAGAAGAGAAGGATATGTGTATTGACTCTCCTCCGATGAGCTCACCATCATGAGGGCTGTGGCCGCTGCTCATCATTTCGGCCCCACGTTGGGTAATAAAACGGGTCAGACACACATACTTCTTGCTTTGAAGCAATACCCTGGGTGTGTCCATAGTTTGGCTGTGGATTGCAGGCAAATCTCTGTGCACTCCGCAGAGAAAAATGGGAATCCACAACCGTTCAGGCAAGTGAGAGAAAAACCTTCCCTCAAAGAGACCAGGTGGGTAAAAGCTGACTGTGGCTGGCACTGTCCTGTACAAGGATACAGATCCCAGCAAACCTCCCTCCAATTCCCTCTGCTGTGTATCCTTACATTTCTCTGTCTTGGCTAATCACTGGAAAGAGAAAGGGAGCTCAGAAAATAATTAATGTGTTTAAGAAAGACCTAAGAATTACTATTACTATTATTATTATTGACAAGCAAAAGAAACATTACCCCCCATCGCTGGCCAAAATCTTAAATAAATTCCAATATACAAAATCAAGGTGCTGCCGCACTGGGGGAGCAGTGGTGCTGAGAGTGCCCCACACTCCTCCGTCTCACCCCCCAGGCCCTGACTCTTCCTGGAACCCGAGCCTCCCAAGAGAGGCAGCCACACAATCATAACTAAGGCAGCCACTGTCTCACTGTCAGCAATGTTCCCTCTCCAGGCCGCGCTTGCTCTCATCTCTCCCTACCCGAGCCCAGAACGGCCTCAAGCTGCAGCAGGCGACCTGCTGCAGCAGGCGACCTGCCACCCCGCGCCCATGTGAAGCAACACTTCTCGAACTGTCACTCTCCAGCTGCCTCCCTTCCCTCTACCACACTGATGGGACTGTCGGAAGTAAAAGACCATCAGCCCAACCAGCTGGGTCCTCGCTCCTCACTGTCTCCCGCCCCTCTTGCTCTAGAACACTCTGACCGAGCAAACCAGCAAAACTCCTCTGACAGCCACTCCAACAGAAAGTAAGATTCTAAGGAACTGATCAAACTATTAAAAGTTTTAAGTTACTATAAAAGCACAAAACCGAGTTCTCTAATACAGCCAAAGCTGATTTCTTAATTCCTTTCTGGCGAGAAATCTTGGAATTGCTCAGACGTACCAACTGCAGCAATGCAGAGGGAAAAGAGCGGCCTTCCCAACATCTCTGACTGGTCCTGACAGACCTGAGACACAACGGCGGGAACACAGTGTGCATGGAGTCAGTGCTGCTGTGGCCACACTCACCCTAGCGTGTGAGGTTTTCTGTGGCAAAGATGCAATGAATTGTCTTTTTCTTTGAAGAGCCTATCATTTATGTTTTAAATATGAGGGCTTTCTGAGAAACTGAAACCTTTAAAAGGGCTGAAATTAAATACTTTGTCATGTTGAATGGAAAGAATACTGCCCCTAGTACAATAAAACTGATGAGAACTAAAGGAGTAGGTAGAGAGTATGCCTTGGAAAAAGTGACCTGGCTGAGACACAAGTGGAAATACGGTAAGTTTAATACATAGCAAAGTTAAGAAACACTGGATCTTACTTACACTAAAAATACAAGTTTTAAAGCCTCTTCCTGGATGGGAAGTCCTACTCCCAATATATTTAATTACCTATGATCACATTATTTCCAATATTTTAAAAACTCAGCTCAAGCTGTTCACAATTTATTTTCATATAATTAACATGTTGACATAACTTTCAAAATGATGTCTGGTAATAGAAAAAAAAATAGTACCTTTTCCAATTCTCTTGGTATTCGCATACAAGTGTATACTCTTTCTCTTCTTTCTGTATACTTGGCCTCATTATGTTCAAGGAAGTACCCTCTTGTTAGTTCAGCACTGAGGAACCTCAACAACGAAAGCTCTACAGGAAAAGAAAATGACACAAAACAAAAAGAACAGTATTTATCAAGAAACTTACATGCTAGCTGGGGCCGAAGATAATACAAATATAAAACAAAAAGAGAATAAAACAAAGCAGTCTGTAATTCTGTGCCCAGAACTGAACAGCTACAAACAAATGATCAGCAAAAATTATTGACAAAATTGCTACTCCATGTGGTATAAAGGGAAAAAGACACAGGAATATAAAAAGAACAATTACTATGAGCCAGAATAGAAAAGTGTTTCCAAGAGTGCAGTCCTGGGTCTTATAGGTGATATAGGAGTTAGACTGATAGATATAAGGGAGAGTAGAGATCAAGTATTTACAAAATGAATAAATGTATATATCCTTATCTATATATATGATTCTACATAAGCTAAAAGAGAGCCAAGTCACCTAAACAGGCATTGTTCGGGTCCAAAAACCATCCTGGGTGAACTACATTGGTATCAGTGTAACTTCTTTCTTTAGCCTCAGAGATCCTGCAAAAGTACCTAAATAATGCCATTTCCCTAGGTGAAGGCCTACCAACAGGATAATAATCATCATCCTAAGTCATACAAAGTAGAACCTCAACAAGATCTGAAAGACTCCCCTTTCCTTGGATTTGTCCACCTGTTCTCTCTGTTCCTCCAAAACAAATTCACCCAGAATCATCTCGTCTCAAATGAAAGTAAGGCCAAAGGAGGTTGAGTACTTTCCCCTTGGCTGTACCTGGAGTCTCTGGGATGAGATGCTAAGGTTCCAACCCCTTCCCTGACAGCCCTCACTGACTTTTCAGGATCCCTGATTCCCATTACCATCCTAGCCTTACTCCCCAGGAAGCCAAGCCCTCTTCCAGAGTCAGGATACCAAAGGCTTCAATTGGTCCTCTTTGCCCTGAGCTGGCCCTTGTGGTCCTTTTACCAAACACAGTGTTGGTGTTCCCTCCAAAAAATGACAAAGAGGGAAGGTGGATTTCATGCATGAGTACTGACTCACGGAATTGCATCTTATGTGAGTGCCAGGATTTAAAGTCCGCAGGGATGGGGAAGAGTCTAGAGTCAAAAACACCCTTGAAAAGCCCTTAGGAAGACCCAGAAGGAGACTTACTACCTCCTGGTGGGCTGAAAACAGCTTACTTCCTCCAGCATTGAACAGATGGCGAGTTCTTCTGAGCATCAGGTCAAATGGGCTGCTCATGTATAGAGGTTATATTACACAAAAAAATACATACATATGTGTACACATTTCTTTAAACTCCAGATTCGTCCTCTCTCTGGAGAGTTAGTGATACCATACCAGATATCTAGGGATTGAAACAGACGGGAGAGAAAAGCAGACTTCCACCCACTCCATCTTTGAGCAGGGCAGGCCGAATCATCAAACGCACTGTGAGCATCATGCTCTCAGTACATTTACAGTTGAAGCTAGGGACATCAGAGGTGAACTGTACTGTTCACATATTAATAGATGTTCCGATTAGAAGGGCTTAGTATCACCAAATCCATGCAGAGTACAATTTTTGATTGGGAACTTTCTAATACACTGTAGACTGGCTAGATCCAGAACACGATCTGCCGTATGAAGGGGAGAAAAAGAAAGCCTTCTGAGCTGCAAACAAGAACAGCCAAACCAATGAAAGATAAAAATCATACTCGTGGGGCACCTGAGTGGCTCAGTTGGTGAAGCGTCTGTTGTTGGCTCAGGTCATGATCCCAGGGTGCTGGGATGGAGCTCCACATGGAGCTCCCTGCTCAGTGGGGGTCTGCTTATCCCTCTTTCTCCCCCTCTGCCCGTCCCCCTGCTCGTGCTCTCTCTTTCTCAAATAAATATATTTTTTTAAGATTTTATTTATTCATTTGAGACAGAGAGATACAGAGAGGGAGAGAGCATGAGCAGGGGGAGAGGCAGAGGGAGAGGGAGAAGCAGGCTCCCCGCCGAGCCAGGAGCCAGACGTGGGGCTCGATCCCAGGACCCTGGGATCATGACCTGAGCCGAAAGCAGGTGCTTAGCCATCTGAGCCACCCAGGCGCCCCTAAATAAAATCTTTAAAAAAATATATAGATACTCTTATTCAGTTGAGTCTTCCAGTTAGAAAGCAAAGGCTGTGCTTTAAAAAAAAAAAAAAGATTTTATTTATTTATATGAGCGAGAGAGCGCGCAGGCGAACACAGAGGGAAAAGGGAGACGCAGACTCCCCGCCAAGCATGGAGTCCAATACGGGGCTCGATACCAGGACCCTGGGATCATGACCTGAGCCGAAGGCAGACGCTTAACGGCTGAGCCACCCAGGCGCCCCAGAAAGCAAGAGAAGTTCTGATTAGCTGATATGGATCAATAAATATGTCATAAACATCAATCCTTTCATGTAAAATCTGAGAAGCAGCAGGCTCTCCGAAGGCAGGACAGACTGTACTGATACCAGTGAGCCCCAAAAGTCACTTCACCAGGATTCCCGTCCACACTCCTGCCTGCTACCCTCCCACCATAGGCGCTGCCCTCTTTAATTGCCCAACTTTTCGGCCCTGGGTGTCTCTGGCAGCTTCTCCCCCACCTGACCTGCAAGGGTTTGCTGGCTCAGTGTTCCCATCACTGTGTCCTAACGAAGCACCAGTTAAGAGTGAAACACTGGCCATCCCTGAAGGCTCTTATTCCTTGGCGTGTCCTTTTCTCTTTTTCCTATTCTCTTTGGACAGTCTAAGGTTAAAACCATCATCTGAATCCTAAAGTCATCATATCTGACCCTGGGAACCTGGACTCGTATTTCCAGCTGCCTCCTGGGCAACTCCACTTGGAGCCCCCCCTCTTACCTTGAACGTGCAAGCGGAGCTCAGGATCTTCCCCCACAATCTACCCTCTCCTGCAGCCCTGACTTTAGCGTGTGCACCACAGTGACACCGCTGTATGTTAGAAGCTTGGGGCTACCCTGCTCCTCTCACAAAACCCCACTGACTCGTCGTCTGGCACATTTATTCACTTACTCCCTCTCTCTCTATGCCACCCTAGTTTGGTCCTTCTCACCGCGCCCCCCCCCCACACCGCCCCCAGTTCCCACCTAAGCTTCCTGACTCATGCCCTTCTTCCAGTCTTTCCTCCCTTCAGCCCTAACCCTGCTGGGCAGCCAGAGCCAACATGCTCACAGACTGGCTGCGGGCCCCCTTCAGTGCTCTCTGCCACCTGCGGGACAGGCCCTACACCTCTGCGGCAGTGACACCAGATCCCCGACCACTTGGCCCCCTCCTATGTTCTCAGTCATGCCTCACACCTGCCTCTGCTGAATCTCTAGGTCACAATTCTCTAGTTACGCTACGTTTCACTTCTTGCGAACAGGGCAGTCGGTTGACACCTATCTCAGGGCTGTGGTTACTCCAGGTAGTTCTGGAACAGAATTCCCCTCCAGTTTCCCACAGGTGACCACGCACAGGCGCCTGCTCTGTGAAGCCAGCCCCAGGTTTTCTGAACAGAACGCAGCCTTCCCCCACTCGGCTGGCACAGCGACTACCTGTTCTGGCGCTTCTACCACCACACTCCTTTTGGGGCCTTGTTTTGTCCTTTCCTTTGCATCCTCGGGGTCCAGCACGTCATAGGTGTTCAATACACGCTTGCTCAAAGACTATATGGGATCAGAGAAGGAGGAGGAAAAATCAGAGAGCAGTGTGGCTGAGAGAACAAAAACAGAACCAGAAATCAGAAGTGGCAAAAGCAGAGAGAACACCAGATTCCTGAGAAAACAGCCTGTGACTGAGACTTTCCCGAGCCTGGGCGGGAGTCGGAAAAGAGTGACGAGCTCCGGCGCCTCACTGGCCGCAGCTGCCACTGCAGATAAGGAGCCTCCTGGCTGTGTGTGTGTCTAAGTGACTGTAAAGGCTCACCCACCAGGTATCTGAACCTCCCCCGAAAAGGATAGGGTGCCATGCTGGCAGGCACAGCCAGCGAGCGCCCTGGGCTGCACGACAAGGATGCTTGCCTTATCCACAGGAAGGGCAGGGAGTGAAGCTGGGCAGCCTGCTAGTATGTCAGCTGTGTTAAGGAAATATACAACAGGCTATTATGGACTTTTAAATTTAAAACAGCAAATTAAATCAAAAGACTGAGACAGCTATACCCTGTTTACTTAGAAAATTATCCTCCGCCGTGGCGTCTTCCCTGATGACGCAGTTTACCGAGTTTTACCATAATAAGAGTTTTGTTATGATCCACAAGAAAAGCAGGGATTAGCAATCAGAAGAAGGGGGTTCTGGCATTCTCTCTATCACACATGAGTCCTGTGACCCTGCTCACATCATAGGTCTCAATTTCACAGAAGAGAAAACTGAGGCTTGGAGCAGTTTTAGAACCTGCCTGGGGTCCATGCAAGATGGCCAAGGGACCGAGAGAGGATCTGCCTGAAAGCACAAGACAACTGCAAAGCATGACACAAGGTCTTGAACTCCTTACTAGTAATTTCATAGGATCTGAGGTAGTACTTAATTCTGGTTTGGGGATTTCCTAGTGTTTATTGATGCTGCTTCTGCAATCCTGTTTTCATGGATAAACAGTAATGGGGCAAATAAGTATATTCAACAAACTAACCTAATAACTAATTTTCTGTAAACAAGTCATACAGTATAAACCTACAAAAGTGTCTTAACTATAATACAAATATAAAACAGTGGTATGTGAGGCTTCTACTTCTAGAAATGCAAGAATTTTAGTTATAAACACCCAATTAAATTCCACAATGGAAAATTTAAAAGTATGCACTTAAAAAAATCAAAATGAGGGGCGCCTGGGTGGCTCAGTTGTTTAGCATCTGCCTTCGGCTCAGGTCATGGTCCCAGGGTCCTGGGATGGAGTCCCACATCGGGCTCCCTGCTCGGCGGGAAGCCTGCTTCTCCCTCTCCCACTCCCCCTGCTTGTGTTCCTATTCTCGCTGTGTCTCTGTCAAATAAATAAATAAAAATAAACAAAAATCAAAATGATAAAAACATTTTAATGCAGAGCTCTCATAACTATTAGGCATATTCCACTGTTAGGTCCACTTTGCAGATGAAGAAACCAAGGGATAGAGAGGTTAAGGAGGTCTCCAAGGTCACACAGGAAGAAAGCAGTAGAGCCAGGATTCAAAATCAAGCAGTCTATCCTCAAAGCATGTGCTTTTTGGCACTAGATTATTTTTTAATTTTTTATTTGAATTCAATTTAGTTAACACATACTGTATTATTAGTCTCAGGGGCAGAATTTAGTGATTCATCAGTTGCATATAAAGGCCAGTGCTCATCACATCACGTGCCCTCCCTAACACCAGTCACCCAGTTACCCCATGCCACCACCCACCTCCCCTCCAGCAACCCTGTTTGTTTCCTAGAGCTAAGTCTCTTATGGTTTGCCTCCCTCTGTTTTTATCTTATTTTATTTTCCTTCCCTTCCCCTATGCTCCTCTGTTTTGTTACTTAAGCTCCACATACGAGTGAAATCATATGGTATTTGTCTATCTCTGATTTATTTCGATTAGCATAATACCCTCTAGTTTCATCCACATCGCTGCAAATGGCAAGATTCTGTTCCTCCTGTTTGCTGAGCAATATTCCATTATACTCACACCCCCCCCCCCCACATCTTCTTTATCCATTCATCTGTAGATGGACATCTGGGCTCTTTCCATACTTTGGCTATTGTGGACCCTCTGCTATAAACATTGGGGTGCATGTTGCACTAGATTATTTTGCCTATCATTGTCTCAAGTGCTTTTGTAAACAGGCCACTATGTACTTTCTAGAAAACTGGGAACACCCCTACCCCCATCCTCCTCTTTCTCTGTGTTTCACATACAGCACCCTGGGTTTACTTCTCTGAAGTTAACAGGGTTAACTGGTCAGCTCCCTTACCAGCTCATGAGCTGTTTGAAAGCAGGCACCACGAATCCTGATCTTCCCAATGTCCAGCCCCCAGTGAGTCCTAAATCTGAGGGAAGTGCCCGCATATAATTAACACCATACTGATGGGCTAGGGAATGGTTTTTTAAAGATACACTAAAGCAATACTAACAAAAGAACCAAGCTTCATGGAGTGAAATATTTCGGAAGCTTTATCTTACCTTCTTCTCCCCCACTCCTGTAAAACTGGCCCTGCTTAAGGAATTAGGATCCTCCCACTTTATGCCAAGAGGCAGTTTACAAAGGTCTTGCACAGAGTACTTCATAAAATTCTCACAACAACTCTGAGAGCCAAAGAGAGCAAGATAATGGTGTTCACGTTTTACAAATGAAGAAACTGAGGATCATAGAGGTTAAGAGACTTGTCCAAAGTTACTGAAAGGTTAAGATGCAAATTGGGAACAGAATCTGGATCTCTGACCTCCAAGTCCAGAGTGCTTTCTCCCCTACACCATAATTAGCATCCATCTACCCGACAAGATAACCTAGCCCTAACCTGGCTTCAACCGGCCAGAAAGAGCCCTTTGATTCATACTGAAGGAGAAGGGGCTTACGTTGCCCTGCAGCCTGAGCTAGTTAAGTTAGCCCTGCTGCTCTGTCAGCCACTTCACCTTCCCTAGCCATAGACAGGTTTTGCAGGATGCTACTTAATCTTCTGTTCCAAAGTATAGCTGTGGTTCACTGTTTTTGTACTTGTTGTTTTAAACATTGTTGTCTAGCATTCTACAGATTTGTCTGAACTTACTTGCCTGGCTAATTACCTAAGAAGGCTATTGTTCCTTCACCTGTGGGTGCCACCCCTCAAGAATTCTGGTCCACTTTAACTTTCTTCCATACTGTGGTGGCATTTCATTCCTTCTTAGCAAAAGTCACTCTCACTTGTTATGCCAAACATCTATCTTTATATTTTAAAAGCAAATTATTTTCCAAAATAAAATAATCCAAATGTTTATTTTCCAAACACTGACTTAGCTTTTTAGATGTCAACCAATTTAGTTCATTTATCTAGTTCTTACCAAGAAGAAATGTCAACACGTCTTTTAAAAATACTTATAATACAAACAAGTGCTTTTACATTGGAAGAACTAAGTTTTGCCACTTGTGAATATGTCATATAAGGAAAATAATACCAATCATAAATCCAAATCCGTTCCTCCAGAGTATTTTTAATCAATATTCATCTTTTACTGCAGAAATGCTCTGTGTTCTGGTATCTTAAATTGAGAAAAAGTACAATAAAAATTGCTTCTTCCTCATCCCTAAAAGAAGATTATGTTTAATTATCTTCTGGGATAGCTTGGTTTAGAAATAAGAAGCCAGGATACAAAAGTACTAATTAAAAATAATGAGTAATCATAAATATATTTAAATGTTAGGTAATATGTCTAAATATATCTTTCTTAAGATAGCACTGGCCATTAAAAAATTGGAAAGTAATATTGGTTAACTGTTAGGAAAATATTATAAAACATGCGAATCTCCAGTCTTAAATAATGTAAAATGGTAATAAACTTTACTAAGGTTACATAAAAGTATTACATGTAAGTTTGTTACACACAGAGGTTCATCCTTGTACAAGGCACATTAGAAATCAATACAACAGTGATTCTGTCTTCCTAAGTCAAATAACAGTAAAGGTACCAGTCAAATTTTTAAGACCCTCAAACTGCTTCTAAATAGTCTCACTTAGGGAAGTAAGGAATAGGTAGAATATTCATGAATTTATATACTTATAGATGGAAAACAGGGACACAAAGAGTAGTGACTGTTTCAAAGGTCACAAGGTTTCAGGGTTAAGGACTAAAAATGGGATCAGAATGTCAGTAATCTGACAGTCAATGCTATAGTCTTTCCAAAGACCTATTTCACCCAAGCATTCCTCAAACTGGGCCACTAATGAGCAGCCAGGGATGAATTTTGGAGGGTAAACTAGGATGAAGTTAAACATTTTAAAAAGCTGGGATACTGCCCAAAGACCAAAATGAGTAACTTCACTGCTTGTTTAATTTACATGCACTAGTTAAATAAAGCAAGTGAGAGTTTTAAAAGCAGAACAATAGTGTGTCAGAGAGAAGTTAACTTTACCTTACCTATCTCAGGATTGTGGTTAATCCAAGTAACTTCCCAGTCAGTTTTACAGTTATCATTACTTCCCTTTGTAAGTGAGAAATTAATTCAGAACAACAGCCTTTAATCATCCATGAGGATAAGTTTGGGGCCACAGGGATAACCATGTAACATATTCTATGGAGGATAAGGACCAATTAAATGAAAAGGTATTTTAATAAAAATAAGTTAATTGTAATAAGAATTTAAATTTTCAATTACACAAAAATAGGGCATAGAGAATATGAACAGTTAAAACTTCTGTCCCACTCAAAGTCTTTTGTGGTAACCGTAAAAAGGAGTTCAGTTGGCTTTTTGGGGTTTAGGCTTTCTTCCTGCCTCTGCTCATTCTCTCACAGAGGTAAAGCAAGAGGTCTAAAATGGGTAAAGAAAGAGAAAAGCAGCAAAAGAGATGGATAACAAATGTAAGCTCTAGAAGTGGAAGAGTCACCATTTAAACAAAAAGCAAAGCACGGGTTCCACAGCACTGCTGAAATCAGACACAATACTGTTCACCCATAACCTTACTTTAAGCTCTTTTGTTTTACAAGCAACACCTATCCCTATGCACATTCCAACACCTGCATCATATAGGTATTGTTTTATCCTCACTGACAGGTACAATGCTTATTTTACACCAGTTCTTCTACTGTTAAGTCTTCACCGGCACCAGAGCCTGCTCATGTACTTCAGATACTCAACCACCTAGTAGTGGAGTCATGAAACAGAGCCAAAAGAATTAGGCAAGTGGTCTAAGCAAGCACAGAGTCTAAGAGCAATTTAACAACCAAACCAGGCCAAGAACAGATTACCTAATTCTTAGTTCAAAGTTGACTTGCTAGAGTAGATTCCTAAATGGGAACATGGTTATATAGAAACTCTCCCCCTTAAAACTTTTACAGATGAGCAAAGTGGGGAATGAGTGCAAAACTATGGTAATATGTACTTATTATCTGAGCTTATGTCAAAAAGGACAACAGAAGTTGGTAGTATTATCTGAGCTTATGTCAAAAAGGACAACAGAAGTTGGTAGTATTTTTTTTTTTTAAAGATTTTATTTATTTATTTGAGAGAGAGAATGAGGGATAGAGAGCATGGGAGGGAAGAGGGTCAGAGGGAGAAGCAGACTCCCTGCTTGGCAGGGGGCCCGATGTGGGACTCGATCCCGGGACTCCAGGATCATGACCTGAGCCGAAGGCAGTTGCTTAACCAACTGAGCCACCCAGGCGCCCAGAAGTTGGTAGTATTTTTAAGAGCAGGAACAAAAGAAGACAGAAGAGATGAATCTGTAGGTCTGCACAATACCAAGAGTCCAAGAACTGTGATCACATAAAGCAACAGTGGAATATACAACGAATGTTCTGAGAGAGAGAAAGAGACAGGTATGATGAGTAGAATATCCCTTTTGCACTCTTAGGGTGTAAGTACTAGTACCAGAGGAACAGTTTTAACCCACCGCCAGGCTACATGTGAGCCAAAGTCGGGGCACAGAGAATCAAGTGATTCAAAGAGTCTGAAATGAGAAACAAAATGAAAGCTTACACTTTATGTAGATACACGTACATGGTATATGTAACGGCTTATACACAAATGAATATTCATATATATCTTCTAAATATATAAATGGACAAAGATAGGTATAAAACAAAAATATTAACCTCAAATACTATGGTTTGAATTATTTTACTTGGATGGGGAGGGTGTGGATAAGACCTAGTCTATGTACTCATTCATGGTATCCTAGGTTATTGGGACAGGCCAACAAACATTTATAAGACCTCTAAATTCCTTGGGAGAAATAATAAAAAGGACTTTGGAACTAACTGATGGTTAGGCCACCAAGACACTAAGATTGTGACTTTCAAAGGAAAAAACCAAGGTTGCCCTAAACTGGAGAGGAGGAACTAGAGGATCAGAGGCAGGTGACAGTGGTAGCCACACTTGGGGTGAGCACAGTATAACCTACAGAGATGTTGAATCACTCTGCTGTACACCTGAAACTATACAACACTGTGCCAACTACACTAAAAAAAAAAAAAATTTTTTTTTTTAATGGACAAGTAACACCTTAAATATAAACACAGAAGCTTGGAAGACATTTGATTCAGGGAGAAATGCTTCCCACATGACACTAGGTGGTGCCACTCAAAGGCCCTCTGGCCCAGGCCAGCCCCTAGGGAACAGTTTTCTAAACACTGCACTAGGGAGGAGGGAAAGGTTCTAGAGCAGTAGAAAGGGGCGATGCTAGAACAGCAAGGTGAAGCAGAGCCGCTCAGCAGCCTGGGTATTTAAGAATGACTGAAAGAATTCTAATCTCCAACCAATGCGGCATCAGAGTTAGAGGGTGGATGCCAGCAGGGGCAAGATCTGTGTGCCTAGCAGAGTAGAGACACCCGGGGCCCCCATGGAACAACACTGGTTGGTGACCCCAGCTGAACTATTCCTGAGATTCTTACCTAAGTCTTGATCCCCAAGACTTGCCACGGTCATCTCTCCTCGCAAAAGACTGATGGAATTAGGGAAACAACGACGGCCATCCCAACAAATAAAGCTGGAAGTGTCTCCCGGATAAAAACTTTCTGCAACTAGGTTAAAAGTCCAACTTCCAACAGGTTGAGTAAACCACGCTCAGAAACTCATGTTGATGAAGAATGCGTGCGTGGTGCGAAGTCTGAGGAAGTCCGTGGTACCAGATACTCAGACCCATCACGGGAAGGGCCAGGAAAGGGGTGTTAGGGGTTATTCCAAAAACCTAACATCTGTGCTCATCAAAAGGCTCCTGACAACTTCATTTTCTGTGTATGCAAACAACAACAAAAAGGGCTTTTATAATATTGGCTTTCCTGAAACTCAGAAATATTTTAAAGCCATTGTAGTGAAACCCGGCCACTCCTGTTTCCATTTGCACCAGAGCATCTTTAAGGTTCAAGTCTAAGCCGGTAAACAGACAGCTGAGAGATTTAATACTGTCTTACTTAGATCCTGCCAGTTCAGAAAGTAAATACTCTGGAAACCAAGTATTTAACTGACAACTAAACCAAACAGTTGAGAATTTTTAAGTGGTTAATTGAAAAAGACTGAACAAGGCACAGTCTGTACTTATTTTTCAAAGATACAGACCTCTTCAAAATCTAACCTCTGTCTACTTCTGACAATTAGCAAATCACACAGGATCTCACCCAATCAACCTTCTGGTATTTTGAGTACTCCCACATTTTTCAATATTCAAGTACAATCAATGATGCAGTAAGCCTTAGGACTGAACATTCATTTGCAGGAACTGAAGGAAATAACGGCTAATGGAGCCCCTACTGCCCACCAGAAGCAATTTTGGGGGAAGAAATTTAATGGAGTTATGGCTCAGCTGCTGTTTAAAACTTAGAATTACATAAAAATGTAAATGTGATCACTAAACTCAATGAAACATGTATCTCAAAATCTCTTTTTCTTTGAAACCTAATATACAACTACAGGATGAATACGAATGCAATTTAATTTTTTTTAAAAAAAGGAATCCCACAGTTTACAAAATAGTATTCTAACAACATGCTTAAAGTTGGTGGTTGAAAGTAGGATTCACAAAGGCATCTTTTCCTGTACAGCCTTTTTTTTTTTTTTTTTTAAGAGGCTTAAGTTTCGGTTTAGGAAAAGTTCACAGGTAACATTTTGAAGAGAGGTTTCCACGTATTTCTGTTCTGGGCAAAAGTACTGAACTTCACGGTCATTACCACATTACTAGCTGCGGCTGAGGAACACTTATTTGGAGGGCAAGTGAACGGGTTTCTATGGCTCCAGTTCGCTTAAAATACACAACGAAAAAGTCACCTTGGCATGAAAATAATTAAGACATCAGCCCCGAGCGTCTCAGTTTGGAGCTCCCTGCGACGCAGAAGGTGCTCGCCAACGCTACCGGGCGGGAGCACACCCCGGGGGTCTTTCGGAAGGACCTTCCAAAAGCGGTCAGGTGACCCCGCACAGAACTTCCCGGGCCGCGGCTTGGTTGTCTCGGGCACACCTGGCCGCGCGTGTGCCGCGGGGGCCCGGGGGCCCGGGGGCCGCGCGCCGACCCCGCCCGGCGAGCTGTCAGCGGCCGCGGAGCCACGGAGCCCCCCAGGAGCCTCGGCGGCTCGCGCCCCCACAGCCCGGGCGGCCCCGGAGGCGGCTGCGGCAGCGGGGCTGGGGCTCCGGATCGCGAGACGCTCGCCGCCGCCCTAGGCGCGGCCTAGCGCCGCCCGCCCGCCTCACCTGCGCGGCTGCGGCGCCGCTCCCGCCGCCGGTCGCTCTCGTAGAAGCCCAGCGTCTCCGTGTGCTGAGGCGCCGGCGGGGGCCCGTGGCCGCCGCCGCCGCCGCCTCCCGGCTGCTCCGCCTCGCCGCGGCCGTCCCATTCCGGGCCGTCCGCGCCGCTACCGCCACCTTCCCCCGGGGCGGCCGCATCGGCGACGCCCGCCATGTTCCGAGCACAACAAACTGTCCCCACCACCTCCCTCCAGCCTCCGGCCCGGCCTCCGCCTCCGGCCGGCCCCCTCCCGGCCTCGCCCCGCCCCTCGCCGGAGCCCGGGCCGCCGCCACCGCCGCCGCCATCCGCTGCTCGCCGGCTGGCGCGCGCCATTGGCGTCAGCGGCGCGTGGGAGGCCGCCGCCGCCGTCGCCGCCGCCACGGCCGCCGCCATCTTCTTCCTGCCCTCGGCGTGGCGCGCGGTCATTTCCCGCGCCGCGGCGGGCTCGGCCGTCCGGGACACCGCGCCCGGCTCCATGCAGCTGGGCCGCGCGGCCGGAGACGGCGGCCGCCTCCGGGGCTCGGGTCGGGGGCCGGGCGGCAGCGGGCCGGGCGCGGCGGCGGACGGAGGGTCGGCGGAGGAGCCCCGGGGCGGCGGCCGCTGCACCCGCTGCCTGTCGTCTGCGAGGTGTCCGGCCGCCCGCCCGGGGCCCCTTTTGCAGGCTCGGTGCCCGGAGTGCGCCGGCGCCGCCTGCCCGGTCTTGGCACCGCCCGCGCGGCCCCGGCAGCGAGGGCCAGGCTCCAGATCCCCGACCTCCGTGAGCACCGACTCCATACGTCCGCTATTTGGACTCCATGTCTTCTGCATATTTATGGTCGCCCGTCACATTCCCTCGCCGCTGGGTTTCCGTTGACAGTTTCCAAAACACTCGGGCAAGGAGGAGCTCGGGGATGCTGCCCTGCAGGTGGGGGCGCGGAGGGGAAGCCCGAGGAGCCGGGTGCCTTGTGCATTTCATGCTCCCGCGGGCGTATTAGCCTGTTTTTCGGGATTAGGGTTGGGATACGGCTCTTGGCCGCCGCGGTGCCGGTGCTCCATCACCTGGGCGGCCGCTTTACTTGGCCCGTCCTTTGCTGCTCTGGCGAGTAATTGCCTGCGGAGCGCGGTGTCGAGACCACCCGCCGCAGGAAAGGTGCAAGTGAAGATGCTCCAGTGAAGGGGCCGGGGGACTTTGCTACCTGCTTCCCACGTGGTTGTTCCGTGCTTTATTTAGGGTGACCGTGGCAGGTCTGTTTGCCAACTTCAAGAACCGACCTGTGCAAAAGGGAAGTTGTAATCCTTCCCCTAACATTAAGCTCCCCGGAATTTTCCCTAGACCTAAACCTGACAGCCAGATATAAACGGGTGTGAATAGAGCAAAATTGAGCTCCTGTTGATTCATCAGAGAACCTTGAGGGTTCTGTTGTCACTAATGAGTGCTTAAATTTGCAGACCCAGCAAATTTAACAGTGGGCTGTTTGGGGGCAGCATGCCGAAAGCGGCCACCCGCCAGTCTGACAGCAGGGTAAGAGCCCAGATGAGCGACCAAGATGGACTGAAAGGGCCCCAGAGGTGGCACCTGACCCTCACCCACCCTGGAAAAGGAGGAACCAATCTTTGGAAGATCCTTACTCTCCTTCATTAAACAACGGTTCACAGGAATACAATTCCAAACGTTCCTGTGACCGTCCTCCATGAAATTCTGTTGTGTTATACTTAGTCAAAACTGAGCCTTAATCAATCAAAAACAAATGTTCTGGACAAGTCTTCAGAATTATTTTGAAGATGAAAAAATACTGAAAATTTTATGACCTTTAAGATTCCTTATAGCTCAGATTCTATTATCCTCTGATCTTTTATCGTATAATACCATCCCATTCCATTGTTTACTGATTTCAAGAAGGAAGTAGACGTTTATTGCTTGTTTATGTCAGTTCTCATTTACTGCCTCACCGTATTTATTGGCTTACTGCCCCTGCCTTTAACTCAACAGGAGCTGGAAGGGAAGGAATCTGAAATTCTGTTTCCTAAGGCAGCCAGTTGTAGGAATGGATTTCTCTCATTTTTCTGTATCAGGCCCAAGGAAAGTCAGTGTCCAAGCCTGCCTGTCCTTTTTAAATAGCAAAGAGGAAAGGAGCAGCTGTGTACAGTCTAGATATGAAGGTGTCACGCGCTGAGGAGCACAATGAAGATGGGAAAACTAAGGGATGTGTGGCTTCTCATCAGTTGGGTCTTTTCCCTGGAGCTGTATTATTTGATCTAATACTTTGTGAAACGGCACAGTTTCAAACCCATTATGAAATCAACATACTAAAAAACATTTTGAAAACAATATAAAAAATCTTTTTTCATTTAACACTGTCCTTCCCTTGTGTAGGTTTTGATGATTAGATAATCAAATATCTCACTGTAATACAAAAATTTATTTTCTTTGTGTTAATTCAACCTTGTGCAACTTAATTAAGAATCCAGGAAAGGGCATTCTAAATCTTCAAAATACTAATTTACAAATAATCTCATGTAAGAAAATCGTTACACAGCACAGAAGAACGAATTCTCCAAGGAAAATAAATAGCAGTTGAGATATAATGTTTTTTATATCAGTTGTAAAAAGATAATAGGCCTAGATTTATAATGCCGCCTTTAGAAAACAATAGGGATATTTTAAAAACATGACAAATCTCACCATGAAAGAGACATCAGATTACATTCTGAGTTAAAGTACAAGGGTAAAACAGGATTTGGATGACAATGAGGTACAGTAATTTAAACCTTTTAGCAAGCCGTGAGCTGGTGTGCTGTTCACATGTCACTGTCCCAGCTGCTGGTCAAAGAAATAGCTTTACTCATGAGAAGTACTTTCAGTGGAGGAAAGGGAAGAGCAAGAACAAGAAGTTGGGGAGAATCTTACATGTAAAAAAGGGAAAAATTCAGTAAGCTAAGAAACCTTTCTTAGGAAAGGAATTTATACATTCAAAGTTACATTTTAATATACATGCATAATTGATATAAATTTAAGAGCTTGTAAAATTGCTGCACATATTTTTAATTGTGTATTCTTGTACCTTCTGGTTGTAATATCTATCATGTGGCTATTGTGTTTTGAAGATAGCCAAGCACAAAATATCATTTTTAAAAAAGAATGGAAATTTGGTGAGTAGTATGCACAATTTTATTCTATTCTTTAAAGATTTATTTAGGAGAAGAGGGAGGGTCAGAAGGAGAGGAAGGCAGAAACTCAAGCAGAATCCCCGCAGAGTGTAGAGATGGAAGGGGGCATGGGGAGTGTGGGCTCATTCCCACAACCCATGAAATCATGACCTGAGCGGAGCCCGAGTCAGAGGCTCAACCAACTGAGCCACCCAGGTGCCCCAGTATACACAATTTAAAAAAGTAAATTGCATAACTCCATATTTTAGTAATTAAAGACAGTAATTTTGATTCTGTGACTAAACAAAATAAATTGAACCCATTGTGCATGAGCCATGGATTCAACTCCAGAAAACTATCTCGTGAAGTCTATAAACTGATTCTCAGGTGCCTTTCATTGGTAAATGGGGCAATACCTACCTACTCTATAGTAGAAGCCAATAAATAAATAAATTTCCCCTTTTCTTTCTCCTTAATGATACCTTTGAATGTTTCCTTTCATTTAAACTTAGTAGGTTTTATTTTTCAACTATAAAGCATTTTAGCTCAATAGAACATTATATATATGCCTATAAACATGTTTGAAATTAGTTCTATATACTTTTCCTGAGTACCAAAAAATCAAGTATTTTGATGACTTGCAAGGATCCTGAATCAAGAAAAGGCCTATACTCTCTCTGACTCTCCAGTTAAAGAGTCTTTTGACCTAAGATAACACATATGACCTCTCTAGGCTTCATTTTCCCCCTTATAGCATGTTGGACTAGATTACCCTGATGGCCTCTTCCAAAATGTTGGGATAACATCCTTGCAAACCCTTTTGCAGATTCTCGGACTCTTGGGTTAAAAATAGCTCAATATGCCTATATTATGAAGATTTATAGAAAAGTATGAAATCCTTAATTACAGAATGACTTTGTCATTTGGGCTAAAATCTGAACGGAGGGAATGAAAATGTGGTAACTTTACTGATAACACATCAAAGACGTGTAAGTCTTTACCTTGTTTATGATCCATGCATTAGTTTTGCATCCCTTTACGAGAACCCGTAGTGTTTGACCTTTCCAGTACTCAAGACAGGTCTCAGGATAGAAACCCACTTTAAACAAGTTTCCCATATTGTACCTATGCATACCTCAGTCTAAGAACACTGCTTTAAGGTGGCATTTAACAGCAACTGAGATGGTATTTGAGATGATTACTGTCATACAGTTAACTTTGGTAGTATAGATTCAACCACTGGACAGATAACAGTTTAATTTTGTTTTTCTCAGTTGAAAACTTATTTCAGTAGTACATGACTTTTTTAAAACCATAAATGTCACGTGTCAAATTTGCAAAATGTCTTGTTGAATTTAATTCATTATTTTGTCTTCAGAGAGAAGAGTAAGAGTTGATGTTTTTTAAAAATCAGAACAGCTTTGCAACTGATGTTCTAAAGAAATAAAATAGAGTGTTGGGCCCAGAGCAAGGCTTGCAGCAAATTTATGTGAGTTTATTAAATCTCTGAGTTTGAGTACTAATATTTCCTATCTTCGGCAGTCACTTTTGGACTGCTACTCATTAAGTTTTATCCTGTCTGGGCTTTATTCCATGCGTTTCTAAAGGGCACCAGTGCAGTTTGTTTCTGGAAGATGTAGCACAAATTGAATAATGTACCTTTGATTCTAATGTACCTGTTACAAGATACCTAAAACAGTCATAAGCAAAACCTTATTTCTAAAAACTTTTATGTGGCAGGAGAATATAGGGCTGAAACCACTTGAAATAGACCCTATTGAAAAGTGTATTTTGTTAAGAGGTATGTTTTATAAAAAATATTCTGAAGACCTAAACGTAGGTTATATTTATGTAATAAAAGTGTATGAACACAAATCCATACTATCTTGGCTAATAGGACCTTTTATTCATGATCAGATAAAAGGTTTAGATTTTAAATTTCTGGAAAATTCTAAAGGACTGATGAAAGGGACCATGGTGATGACTTAGCAAGCTTTCCATTCCAGATTTCTCTCTTTGAAGAGAAAGCATTGTTCCTTTTGACATTATACCCATAAAAAAGTAGACATGTCGTGTTTAGAATGGTTTTAATCATTTAGTCACCTAATTGACAAGAATCTATTTGCAGAGTGAACTCAGACTTTCCAGAAAATTTTTTGATAACTGTTAAAATCCTTTTTTATAATTCTGGCTAGCAAAGCCTTTATTTTTATAATTCACCCAGTAAAGGTGATTTTATTTAACAGTGAGTTCATGTTGGATTTTGCCTTTTAGAATTTTTATTGTCCTGTGTTCATTGTTCCCTGGTGGTGAGTTATTTATTGCTTCTTTTGGCCACTTATCAAATAGTTGTTGGTAATCAGAAGATTTTACAAGATATTTAGGATACATTTTTACTTTTTTCTAGTGTTTCTCATTGAATTCTCATGGATCAAGATAAGAGTAATTTTTTCTCATTACTTGCATGTCTGATAAGTTCTTTCGGGCTGTGATCATTCACTCCTGCTCTTGCAATTTGCTTTTGTTCTGCTCATTCATCAGGGTTTCCATCCTAACATTTTTTTCTATTCCTTTCTCCTGTTTCTAAGTAGTTAAAAGTAAATGGACTCTCTGGGTCTCATAAACATCTATTTTTTTTTTTTAAGATTGATTGATTTGAGAGAGAGAGAGAGAGGGAGGGAGGTAGGGAGGGAGCACAAGCAGAGGGAGAGGCAAAGGGAGAGGGAGAAACAGACTCCCCTCTGAGCAGGGTGCCTGATGTGGGACTCAATCCCAGGATCCTGGAATCATGACCTGAGCCAAAGGCAGATGCTAACTGACTGAGCCACCCAGACACCATTAAACATCTATTTTTTAAATTTTATCTCTTCTTATGCAAACCTAAATATTTCTCTCTGTTTCATCTTTGTTACCAAAATGTTTTGCAAATGCATAATAGATTTTCAGGTTCTCAAAATTATCCTTCCTTAAAGGTTTCTGCTTTCCAGGTTTTAGAAATGTGTTTATCTGAGTTCAAGGCCTTGGGTTTTCAGATTGTTCTTTTACATGCATCTACTATAACCTTTTCAGTATTCTAAGTTTATGTTTATATGCAAAATCCTGTTGTTTCTGACATTTTCTAATTTAGTGTCAATTTCAAATAATGAACACTTTTTACCTCTTACCTTCCATATGGATGCTCTAACTTAGGTGTGCAGTTTTGTGAAGAAGACCAGTAATGTGGCTAATTTTTGAAAATAGCAATAAAAAGAAAACATATTGTGGCTTTAGCAAACATTATTTTCTTGGGACAGTTCTGTCCTCCTAATTATGCTTGGTCTAAGCTGGTACTAACATTAATTCACATTCCCCTGGGCAGATATATGCTGCAGTTAAAAATCTGACATGTATAATTCATAAATAAATATTTGATTGCTAAGAAAAGTGAGGCCAAATCAGGCACTGATCATTATTTATCATCTCTTTATTTTCACTCTGATCTTTCATCCATATACCTCAATATGTCATAACACCAATTGTATAAATAAAAATTCTTTTCTAGTGCTGTGAACTATTTTTAAATATTCAATTTTATTGTTCATTATTCTGAAACTTATGATCTGACATGGTTAGATATTCTTTTTCTAAACAATATTAAGTTTCATGCAATTTGTTTTTTGTTTTTACAAGTTTTATATGATTTTGTTTTTACAAGTTTTATATGCTCTTTCACAGTTTCTAGTTTATCTTAACGTAGACTGTAAGATCAATCTCGTATTAAATAATTAAAGGTACAAAAGTAAATTGATGTCATTGACTTTGGGTAACTTAATGTCCACTCTAAATCTTCTGCTACTTGTTTACTTCTACCATTTTAATCATGTTTTACAGAGGAAGCCTAATTGGTGTGATATGGTCTCTTCACTGGTGTTTTATAGACAGTGTTCTGTTTTATGGAGAGTGTAAATGGGTTCTCTCTTGAAAGCTAGTAATTTTCTTTGTATTAAGAGTATATATTTTTTAAATAAGGATTTTTCTTCTGAGTCTGTAATTTTTTAAACCAAATACTCAGATAGGCAGTGTCTGTTAATCCTTCAGGGACCCATAGAAGCACACAGGTGGATTCACCCATGCAAACATTTGTTTCTAGCTAACGGATGGTTTTCTCAAAATAATCTGTTTTTGTGTGTCTGCATCAAAGTAGGTAAAATTTTCATCTGGGCCTAGATCCTAGAATTTAGTCTCAACTGATGGCACTGGACTAGCAAAGGTCTTCAGTAGAAAGACAGCAGAGTAAAACAGAGAAAGCTGTAAATTTGGAGTCCAGAGACCTGAGTTAGGATTCCAAGCTGCTGCTTACTAGTGTGAAATCTGAGATGAGACCCAGGTCTTAGTTTCTTGATCCATATAGCAGACTATCCATATAGCTAGATTGTCTCAAAGTTTCCTTTAACTTCTAAGATGATGAGATTTTAGGTACCTCATTATTTTAGGCTAAAGTTAAATGTGGACTTGGCTTAAGTTTGTAATATTTTTCTTCGGATGAACTCCAGCACCCTGTTCTAAATTGCAGTGTTTACCCTAAGTTGCCTACCTTTCACCGGCATACTTTATTAGTGCTTATTCAACAAATATTTGTTGAATGTTTTTTTATGGGCCAGGTACTATGCAAAGCCCTAGGGTAGCAAAGATAAATGAAGTGTGTTTCCCGTCCACAAGTAACAATATTGCAGTGTGGTAAGGACCACAGTAGACAAACGAATGAGGTGCCATGGTAGTTCAAAGAAGAGATTGGATAAATCTGCTTTGGGGAGAACCAGGATGGTTTAGAAAGAAGTGGAATTGACTGGGTCTTGGAAGATGTGTTTGCCAGGTGGGAAATGGGGCTGACGGAGGTAGCAAAAGGGTCTCACAGACAGATGGAGTAGCATATACAGAGTGAAGAGGTAGGAGGATCCATAGTGTTTGAGTGGAACTTCCAGACGGATTCAGTTTCCAGGGCTAAATCATAGCGAGCAAATGGTGAGAGAAGGCAGGGCACTGGATAGAAGAATGAGCAAGAATGGTTGAAGCGGAATGAGGAATTAGGGGAGGAAAAGGTTGATATCGATACCTCCCGGCCTTCTTCACAAGTTGAAGACTAGCTCAAAAAAATTTTTTGAGCCTCATATATAGTGAGATTTGCTTGCACTACTAGTCCTAATTGTTGAGTAGAACAATTAGAACGTTAGTCCATGTCTATTGGGCATTTATTGGGTATTGTCTTATTCCCAGTGTCCAACTCCAACATCTAGTTAAGTATTACCAACATAGTTTTATCTTAAATGTAGTATTTGCAGAACGTTTTTTTTAAAAGATTTTATTTATTTATTTATTTGTTTATTTGAGAGAGAGAGCACACGAGCAGGGGTGGGGAGGAGCAGAAAGAGAGGGAGAGAGAGAATCTCAAGCCGACTCCCCTCTGAGCGGGGAGCCATCATGAGGCTCAATCACATGATCCTGAGGTCAGGACCTGAACCGAAACAAAGAGTCAGATGCTTAACTGACTGAGCCACCCAGGCACACTGCAGAACAAACCTTTTTTTTTTTAAATTTGTTTTGTTTGGCTATATGGCAAAGGAATTTTTTTTTTTTTTTTGGACAGGGAATTACAGATACATTGTAATGATAACCAATGTATTCTTCACATATATATCACATTTCACCTCAAAATTCCAGATTAAGTCATTTCAGTGTATTGAAGGGATGAAATGAGATGACTTGGAAGCTGCTTCGCATAAACTTTAAAGGGTAGATTGTGTGAATAATTATAAATATCAGAAAGTGCACCATTTATTAAATCTTCTGTCTGAGTCTCATCCCTCTCCCCCCACAATTATGGGGTGGGGTAAGAACTGTATGTCAACTTGGAATCAGACTGTTTTGAGCCATTTAATTTAGACACTTATTATTTTAATGTAAGCGCTTTTACTTTGGCAGGCAGCATACAATTTTAATTAGCACTTGGAACACAGCAAAATAGGTTGATGAGGTACAAGACATGGAGAAATACGTTCATAATGGCCTGCCCTAGGACTCTGGCAGAGCCCAGGAGAGACGCTTGCAGCATCATGCTCAACGCTTCTGAGAAATCATCCCACTGGCACTTAAACTCTCATACATTTAATCACTTTAGTGTTTTAAAATGTTGAAATATTGGCATTAGCAGCTTTGTCATCTATACTACACGCAGAGAGAATATTAATTTCTTAAGCTTATTTGATACAGCAACTGATGTATAAGAAACTGAACTCATTTTCTACATCTGCCCAGAACTCACTTCCCAGCTTTGCCAGTCAAGCTCTGACTCCTCCTTTAAACCCTAGTCCTAATACCGGCTCACGGTCTGCCCTACCCCCCTCCTTTCACCCATGGCCATTCTCTTTTTCTTTATATACCCATAGTCCGACGCTCTGTTCCAATGAGTTTTTAATACATTATTCTCCCCTGTTGACTCTCAATGCCGTATTTGTAGGAACTGTGTCCCCCATCTGCATTTTGGTTGCATACGATTGAGAAGCACTGCATTGTGGAATAAAAAGAACATGCACTTTTTAGTTAAACTCATGGGTTAAGTCTTGACTGCTTCTTACTTGCTATAGGAACTTGGACAAATTATTTAACTTATTTGAGCTTCTTTAAATAAGGATAGAAATGCCTGCTGTGCAGGATTGTTGTGCAGATTAAATAAGATCCATCCATCAGTTTAGAAGATACATAGAGAGATCCTATTACATGTCAGCCACTGTACTTGGTACTAAGAATATAATGATGAATAAGGCGTGATCCTGCCCTGAGAACTTTATAATTTAGGGGAAGAGACAGACGAGAAAACAATTGCAATTTAATTCTTGAAGGGTGAATAGAAATTCATTAGCACAGGAATTCTAGGGCTTGGGGTGAAGGTAGCAGGATCTGGGGTGGAAGGAAAAGCATATGTGTTGCCTTTGAGCCAGAGAGAGGCTGGCAAGTCAAGACACAGAGAGAGGCTTAATATAGTAGCAGCTGTGGGGTTGAGGCTGGAGATGTATATACCACGAGGAGCCTTGCAAGCCAGGCACGGGGCGGAGGGAACCTATAAAGAACATGTGATCAGATTTGCCTTTCTGAAAGACCTCCTTCCTAGGCAGCGTGTGGAGTGGTTTGAGATAGTCAAGGCAATCAGTATGACCGGTTAAGAGGCTGTTGACTAGCCGTGATGATGGCCTCCACAGCAGGAATTAGAGTGGGGATGGGGAAATAGAATATACCAAGAGATCTTTAGGAGCCAGAAAAGGCAGGATGTCGTCAGATGTGTTAGGAGAAAGGTGGTAAGAGAGGGAGAGGAGTCAGGGAGAGGAAACAAGAGGAGGGGTGTGGGGTGTATGAGGAAGGAAAAGTGAGTCCAATTTGGAAACTGGGGTTTGAAGGACCCATGGGTAGTGTGGGACATTTTGACTTCATCATTTTGGGCTCCTATATATTTTTGACCCTCTCGGTTTTTTATTCTAGAACATAAACATTTCTGTTAGGATGATATCAACACTGATGAATTCTGTGGCAAAGATTTATTCCAGGATGAATTCTATAAGGCATTTTAATTCCTTGGTCCGTGTTCAATGTAGCATATTTAGACTGTTTCCAGTTGTTGCCACTTAGATTTTTATTTTACTAACATTATTTCCATCAGGATAAAATCTTTCTTGTGCACAATTTACAAGGAAGTTTATTGATTTTCCAACTTCTTTTTCATGATCTTTGTGAAATTTGTACAGATTATAGCTTTTCCATGGTGAGTCGTCTTTTATCTCTATTATTTTTACCATGTCAGATTTTACACATGTAAGCTTTTATCAAATCTTTTAAATTTTTCATTAATTTGTGAGGAATAAAATTTTTACCATTTGCTGGTTTTGCTCTTGTCAGCTATAGTTTACATTTCTTTTTATCAAGCCTAAAATTTTCCTGAAGTAAATTTTGCAGTTTTTTAAGTTTACCAATGATATGTGATTCTCAAGTCACTTTTTCATCTATAACAAATTTTACTCTGTATCACTTTGGCCCTTGTCAGTTTCATTTCGGTCCTTAAGACTGAGTTGCCTCAAAATGACAGAATCAAAATGGCACACTTCAGCCCATGGACAGCCGAGGGGAGATGTCTAGGAAGTGGGATATACCCATACAGCTTTGGTGATGTGGAGAGAAATCAGGGATCAAATATAAATTTGACAGTCATTTTCATCTGGGTGTTGAGGCCAAGGGAATAGGTGACATCTCACAAGAGGGATGTAGAGCATGAGAGACGAGCACTCAGGAAAACTTGGAGGAGCACTAACATTTGGGAAAGAAATGGCCAGAGGGGGCAGTCCATGAAGGAGAGGTAGGAGGTAGGAAGAAGCTCGCAGGAGGCATCATCATGGAAGTCAAGTCAAGGAACGGGAGTCGATGATGGATGCTGCAGAGGGTACGTGGGATACATACTGAAACATGTCCTTTGGATTTAGCATCAATGACATCATCACTGTCCTCAGTGAGAGCTACCTCATGAGTGGAGAAAAAAATACCCAGCTGGGTGTACTCACAGAGGAGTGAGAAGGAGATGAAGAAGTGGAGACAATTGTAAGCCAACGTTGGCTGTAGGAAGGGAAGTTTGTTTGCTTATTCATTGAACGGTTTATTTATTTCCTTTTAATAGAAGAGAGCTTTGAGCATGGTTAAGCACTGATTGTTGAAGGAAGAGGGTGAACATACATGAGAATGGGAATGGGATCCCCAAAGAGCACGGTAGGCCTGTCATGCTTTCTGGGGGTAGGATCTGACATCAGGCTTGCTGCCTAAAGCTCCATATCCAGTGAGTTATCAGCAGCCATGTGCCCACAAGATGTAACCATCATAAATCAGCCCATCCAACTGGGCTTCTACTTTGGTGTCCTAATCAATCCTGATTCCCGACTGGACTCGGAGCTCTACCATAAACCATTTTAACTATTTGCTTATCACTTACAGCCCTCAGTCAAGAGGATCTTAAGCATTGTCCCTAAATCACCTGCCCTGACCCTTGAATACTACTACCTTCGAGAATGTCCTGCTGCCGCAAATTGCCCGTGACGTCAGAGATGCCGCGATATCCTTGCTCTGCAGTTGTGAGTTCTTTTTTTTTTGTTTTTTTTTTTTTTACCACATCTACTTAGATCTGTTGCTCACAGGGCAGATAAAATAGAAAATGACACTCTACAATGACCCCACCTATTCCCTGCTCCTTCCATTTGTCTGCACATGTTATGGCAAAACTTGGGTTACCTCCCAGATAATGGGGCAGTAGCCAATGCACACACCATCTGTCCATCCATTGAGCTCCACCTAGCCGTTCATCCACCCCTTCACTTCGCATTTGTGGGTCACTTAGTAGCACCAGGAGCTGTGGTAAGCGGTGAGGTTACAATAGGAGGAAACAGTGCTCTCAGAGCTCACCATCTAGCAGGTGAGTTAGTCGTTGTTGCAATACTGTGTGAAAGACGGGCAAGGTAAAGAACCAGTTCGTCTAGGTAAGCAGGGACTGGTAGAGTGCCTTTTTTTTTTTTTTTTTTTTGTAGAATCTATAGCAATCTCATGAGGTCAATTTGACATATGAAATGTGTGCTTCTTATCCCAATGCAGTTGTTTCACCTGCCAATTCATAGAGCTCCAAAGGTTACCTTTGTTTATGAGGATGGATATGTTCCAAGCCTGTGATTACCATAAAGAAAACTCATCTCCTTACATAGCAACCAAGATCAGTTCCTGAATTTACAGGATATTAAAAAAATAGCATTCTCTTGGAATCTTTTTCTGGGTTTAGCTAGTATCTCCTTCTACCCTGTCCCCATTCTCCTGTGCTGAGCCCCCTTATTTTTGTTGTTTGCCTTCAGGACAAAGGGCAGGACAATTTTGTTAGCCGTTGTTGAGTCATGTATATTTGTCTGATCGCCATGGAATTTACTTCTGGGCACATGAATTAAATAAAGGTGGACTGAGCGGTCATGGTCTGCATCCCTCCCTGACAAGTTCTCCACACTTCTCACTTGGCTTGCTTTGCTGTTTCCTGACCCCACTGACAGGCTGCTGCCTCTGGGTCCCAGCACTGGCACCCTGCGTGGGGATGGGACACCGAAGCAGGACAGCCAGGGGCTGGGGGAGCCCTGGGAACACCAGAGATACCCTGCTTTTGTTTCTGTGCACCAAGCTGCTATTCCCGTGGGGGTCTAAGCATGTCTACTTAGGTGGAGAAAGCATCAGAGGTATTGGGCATACATCTCATCCCCCAAAGTGACGTGTGAAATAAACGCTACAGTAAAATGATCTATAAACCAATATAATACTAAGTTTATATCACATTATGGCAGAGAGTTGGAAAAAGAAAAGGGGAGGACAGCCTCACTCCCTCCCCACCCTCCCACCCCCGCACTCATGCTCTCTTTCTTTCTCTGATGTGTGTCTTAGTTCCTGGATCTTGTCCCTGCCAAAGAATATGTGGGGGTCCATTTAATCTTTGTTCACTGTCCCTCAAGGTCCCTCTGCACAGCCCTTTACCTATGGCGGGTCTCGCTCTGTTTCCCTGTCTTGCCCAGAGCGCAGGACTCAGGCTGGGCTGCCCCTGTCCCCGCTCCTGCCCAGAGGGTCCCAGCCATATCACCATTCCTGGCACAAGGCTTCCCCTCCCTGCCTGGAATGATAGGAGGATCTTCTCGTTCTCAGGACCCCAGATGTCGTTTCCCCCTTCTTCCTCAGCCTTTCCTAGGGCGGGGTGGGGTGGGGCGGTGGCAGTTGGGCAGACAGGCTCTTATCTCCTACCCCTCCACATCCGCTCCCCAGTGAACACACAGCTGGAGTAAAGAGGGAGGAGCACACCCACAGCCGGAGGAGAAAGACGCCGTTCAGTGTGATAAAACAGCCCTGCCACACGAGCAAAACTGCTCAATAGCCTCCTCTAAATACTTAGGAAAAATATTTTTAACTTAAAAAGTTATCTGTGAATGACAAAGATTTCAGGCAAGACCGAGGGAGAAGATTTTGCAGACTGTGGAGCGGCGGTTTGGGGAAGCAGTGTCTTGTCTACACTGGGGTTCCTCCCTTCCTGTCCTCTTGGCTCCTCCTCTTGGCTCATCCTGAGCCAGACCGTGTCTCTTTCTCTGTCCATTCCCCATCTTTTCCCTGCCACTGCCCTTCACTCCCGTCTGACACCCACTGTGGGAAAGGCAGTTAGAGGCTTGACTAGGCACTCACAGGTTCCCCGACTTCGGGAGTTTATTCAGAGGGCCAAACAGCACAGTTTGACTTCTCCCTGGGGATTGCTTCTGTAAAATAGCTCCTTCTAATTTCTGCATGAAATATTTTCATTGCTTTTTTTTTTTTTGCATTTAATTTTACGCTTCAAATACGTGTAACATTTATGGGATTCCAAAGTCACAGTTATATCGTTGTACACAGGGCACTCTAGTGTCCATCCTTGTGCCCTCCACCCTGTTTGCCTCAGCTGTCTACAGGGAATTCATTTTGTTTCTGGCTTATTCTTCCAGCGTTTCTTTTTGCAAATATAAGAATACATATATGAAAGGTGGTATATGACTTAGCAGTTTGTACCTTGCTTTTTGCACATAACAATTCATCTTTGTATCCGTAGATAGGTGCATAGGAAACTTCCTCATGTCTTCAAGGCTGAATATACAGAATCGTGGGAATGTATCATAGTTTATCAATCTCTTATTGATAAACATTTGGATTGTTTCTAACCTGCTATTTTAAATAATGGCACAACGAATAGTTTTTTGTATGTGTCGCTGACTTTGTTTTAATAAAAACAAATAGGAGTGCAGGCAGGAGGGCAGGGGAGAGAGGGTAGAGGGAGAGATGAAGAGAGAGAGAGAGAGAGAGAGAGAGAGAGAGATGCTTGACAGTCCACTGACTGAGCCACCCAACTCCTTTTGGTTTTTTGTGAAGGCTTCATTACATAGGCATAATTGATTAAACCATTGGCCATTGGTGACTGACTCAACCTTTAGCCCCTCTCCCCTCCCTGAAAGTCAGGGTTGGGGGTAGGACTAAAAGTCCCAACCCTCTAATCATATGGTTGGTTCCTCCCCCGCAACCAGCCCCCATCCTTAGGTACTTTCCAAAAGACACCTAACTCGCACATAAAAAGCACCTTCAATATCCTCATCACTTAGGAAATTCCAACGGTTTTAGGAACTCTGTGCCAGGAGCCAGGGCGAAGACCAGATACGCATTTCTTATGAAATCCCAATATTGCCCATCTACTGTGGACACTTCCTTGAGCAGACGCTTCAACAGAGCAGAGGACAGCGCAAGGGTGACGATGCCCAGTTGAGGACGATGGAGAGGATATCTTATGTGGGAGGGAGGAAGGAGAGACTGGGAGCCCGTCACACGTTTCCCAGCGGTTCACCAGGATGTCTCCCAAGCTCTGTAAACGTAGCATACCTTCACTCCTGAAGCTGTGGCACCCTCTCTTATGAGTTCCATTCCCCTCTCCCTGGTTTGCTGACACTACAAACCTTGGTTATTTGTCCTTATCTCTTTGCTTTACCTATTTTCACCCTGCAGATGTTCTTTGTTTTGTCCCCCAGCCATCCCAGCTACTATTACCCTAGGAGAGTCCTTCCATGTGTCTCTCCTGGAAGATTTCAGCAGAGGGGGGCAGAAAGGCCTGCAGACTCTGGAGTCAGACTCCCCAGGTTTCCTTGATTGCTCTATACTTACTAGCTTTGACCCCCTGACAACTGACTTAACCCCCTGCTCTTCTGTCTCCTCCTGTCACTTGAGATGCACAATAGCATTTGTGACCTTCAGTCATAGCGAGGATTAAGTGAAATCCAACGTGGAAAATGCTTGGAATGGTGCCTAGTATGTCACAAATACACAATAAACCCTAGAGACATTTCAAAAGCCTCCTAACTGGCTTCACTACCTTCTCATCTCTCTCTCTCTCTCTCTCTCTCTCAGTTTCTTTATTCCCCACATGCTGGGCAGATTGGTCTCTATAATACATCTGAACAAGGCACTTCCCCCCGGAACACTTTTCATGATGCTTTGGACCTCCTTAAGCTGGCTCCGGGCTATCTGCCCAGTGTCATCTCCTGCCACGTCTCTGCTGCACTCTGCTCTCCTGGTCCTCGCACCTTCGTCTGTGTTCCCATCTCTGTGCTTTGGGGGCTCTTGCCCTGGGATTTCCTTCTTTCTCCTTTCCTCCTTGGCAATCCACCTCCCATCCTTCCAGGCACAGGTTAGATGTCATATCCTCTGTGAAAACTTTCCTGAAACTCCCCCTCTTCATCACCAAGTCATTTTGGTGGTTTCATCTTCTGTAGTCCCATGGCAATTTGTATACATCCTTCCAACTTAACCCAGCACAATGTGAATGTGCACCCCACACCACTGTGCCCCATGGAGGGGGACGTCATCCCATCCTGCATATCTTGGTTTCCACAGGATTTCCTCATGACTTGATCCCTGTATACCTGTTAAAGAAAAAGAGACAATAGGCCCAAAATGGAGTTACTTATGCTAAGGCCAATGTCAGCAAATCAAGGCTTAATACTTACCCTAATTGCAGTTTCAGATTCTCCCAGGAATGTGATCCTTATCTAGTCAACCTGGAATTACCTGATCAGCCTTAGTGAGGTGATCCGCATGCTAGACCCCTGCCCTTCCCCCAAAGGAAGCTTGCCCCAAATGGTCTAATCTATTAAAACTTCCTTTCCTACCCCCTTCTGCCTGTAAAATCTTCCATTTTGTACCCTTCCTTGGAGCTCCTTTTTACTTGTTGGATGGGATGCCGCATGATTCATGTATTGTTGAATAAAGCCAATTTGATCTTCAAATTTACTCAGTTGCATTTTTTTTCTTAACACACCTTCCCTCGTGACATCACACAATCCTGTTAGCAGCTCTTGTTATAGTCCCCTAAAAGAACTGAGGGAAGGGTTCTTTAGTTTATGGATGAAAGTGGTTGAGAGAGAAAATAAAAGAAATGAGTCTGGGGAAGGGCAGATTTTCAAGAGTTGAATTTTCTGGTTCCTGTGCTCTGTCTTCACTTCAAGAACTTTCAGAAACATTTTAAATAATACAACTGTCAAACTCTGGGAGGTCCCTGCACCCGGGATCTGCTGTCCTTTTCCTTTAGTGCTCATTTCCTTCCCTGGGAGGCAGTGAAGAGAGGACAGAATAAAATCCTATAAAAACCACGAAATAGATATGTTATTGTATTATTGTCCTGTATAGAGAAGAGGACGACATGCCTTGCAGTTGTCCACTCTGATATCACTTGTTTTAACAATGTAGCACTGAATTCAAATCTAAGTCATTGCTCTTCTATGTTGGGTCATCATTCTCCTTCAGGAGAAAATCCACTAAACCCAACTATGTCAGGTTGGGCTCCCCAGAAGCAGAGTCGGAGACTGCAATTGCTCTGAATGTGATGTATTGAAGGAGCGCCCTCAGGAGAGGGGACTGAGAAAAGAAAGCATGGCCTGGATATGGCCTCATCAGGAACTAACTTGGGGCTGATTCCTTGGGGAGCTCTGGAGCCTGAATTGTACCACAGGGTTGGTCCCCTTTTGAGACAAGGGTTGTGGTTTTCTAAACCCTTGTGTCAGTGAGTCATTGTCCCCTGTCTTTTCTGAAGGAGGGATGGTAGAAGCTTAATCTCCTGGTTGAAGTAGTTCCCTTTTGGTTGAGCACCAGTAGCATCCATGATGCCAACAATCTTGGAGCAGAGGAGTGGGGACAGCGGACAGCTCAGAGGTTGTGCTGAGCACCAGAAACAACCTCACTGGGGTACCCTGGAGAGAGTGACACCAGGATGGGGAAAGTGTGTGCATGTCACGTCTGTCTATGTATGCCTGTGTCAGGGGAGGGTGGCTACAGAGTTTCCCAAGGTATATTGTTTTGGGTCGCAGACAGCGTTATTAGGATATTTAAGGAATTACGACATCAGAAGACACAAGGACTTAACAGAAGTGAAGCAGAAGAAACTTGTTTTTGATAATCCAGGGACTACTTAAAGGCCATACTTATTCTATGTTCGTATCTTGATCTAGCAGCAATTGACTGTGGTTGCATGTTATGCTTTCTACCTAATTTAATTATTTCACTTGGAACTTCCACCCTGGTTTTATAAAGTTTAACCTATATAAATGAGGCTATTCCGAAGATGAAGTTGGGAATTACTACAGGAAGCTCTGAACTGAGCTCTGCCTTCCCTGTGAGCTAGACAAAAATGGGGTGAGTGTTGGCCTAGAAAGTTCTTATTATTATTTGAAAAAGAAAAAAGAGAATTATAATGTGAAGAAAGACACAAAGCTTTAATAATCGCTCCCATTAATCTCAAGCTACATGGGCGGGACTCCTTGCATAACTGGGGTGGTGTACCTAGCTAGATGGCTCTAAACATGACTTCTTGGCCCTCCCAGAGGTTCTAGAGCTCCTTAAGGAAGTTTCTTTTAAGAATAGATGGCCCCAGGGGTGCCTGGGTGGCTCAGTCGTTAAGCGTCTGCCTTCAGCTCAGGTCATGATCCCAGGGTCCTGGGATCAAGCCCCTCATCGGGCTCCCTGCTCAGCGGGAAGCCTGCTTCTCCCTCTCCCACTCCCTGTGCTTGTGTTCCCTCTCTCTCTGTGTCTCTCTCTGTCAAGTAAATAAATAAAATCTTTAAAAAAAAAAAAAAAAAGAATAGATGGCCCCAGAAAGCTGGAGGACTTGAAGATGTACATATGGCCAGCGTTGTATTTTTATGTATTTAAGGATTTTGAAAAGACCATAGCTTGTTAATTGACTAGATATCTGTGGGTCCTACAGATATTTTTACTGCCATCAGAGGGTCCAGTATTATGTTCTTAAAGTATTCTCCTATCTGGTCTTTAGTGGAAATTCCTATCTCTGCAGTCATCATTTCCTAGATGCGTGAGTAAGATCTTCCAAAAGTAGGGTTACATATGGTGAAAGGGCTTGTATGGGCCAAGCTTGGACAATTTTCCCTCTAAAGAATCTTTAGGTCTTAAGAACTAGATATTATATTTTTATGTGCGCATGTGTGGTTGAGGTTTATAGATTCAGAAGCTGTTTCAACAGCTCCTTAAAATGGTCTCTGACAAATCTGTAATTATTAGCTTCTCTCCTTTTAGAAGTCTGGTGCAGAAGAAAGAATAAACAGTTAAATGAGAGGGTTCATTCATTTGTGTTCTGGTTAAAGTCAGAAGGCTCTAATCTTAGTGCTATCAACCCCAGGAAATGATCTAGACCGCCTATAAAACAGCAATAATATTATTATTTCTGATAATAATAGTATTATCAGAAAAGTAATTTTTTAAGCAGAGATATAAAGATTTAATATACATATGGTGTTCTTATATCTATAGTGAGTTAAACTTTATATAAATCCAATTATATATGTGGGATAGGGTGCCTGGTGTGGTGGAATTTTTTATTTAAAAGTGAACATTGAAAGTCATATTGGAGCTGCATCCTTCACACAAATATAAGAATTGAGGCATGTCTTGACTTTGGAAAATGATATACAATAAACTTAAAAAAAATTCTGTTGCAAAAGACTTCTCTGTTTACAGAGGTTTAGGAAGGGAATGGATATCTGTGCATAGGATCCTAAAAGCCTCCTGACAGGGAAGAAAGGAAGTCAACCACCCATTCAACCAAATGTTAAAATTAGGAAAACCTGCCACAGTGGACCGTGGTCATCCTGACCAAGGGGCAGTGACAAAAGAGAGCACTGAGTTTCCCCAGAGGGAAATGCGTCACAAGAGAAAGTGGGGTCTGGCAATGATGTGAGCTCCCCACAGTAACCCCAAGGCAAGGGGAAGATCTCCATCTGGCATATCATGAAACTGAATTCAGAAGATCCACAGGTAGGAGCCAGCAAACCAATGATTTTGCATGCCATGACAAAGAGTATAACCATTCCATGCTGCACCAAGGGCCACCGAAGAGTTTTAAGCAAGGCAATGGCTGGGTTTTTGCAGTAGAGAGCTTGTTTCAGTGACTGATGTGGAGGTTATATTTAAGAAAAGCAAGAATAGAATCTGGGAGGCTGTTGACATGGTTCAAAGGAAAAGAATAGGGCCTGGATGAGCCAGTGATAAAAGGAAAAGGTTCAAGTAGAAGGAGGTAAAGCTGTCTTGACTTGGTAATTGATTGGCTCAGGGGGAGCAGTGCTTAATTTGTTTGTTATTTGTGCTCTTTATTACCATTAGAAAAAGCGGGGATTGGAATAAATGGCCAATTATTCCTTTCCTGATCATTTGTTTCAGTTGTTCATCTCTAAAAAGGAAATTATGAAGATGGGGCTTTGATTAGTTCCACTTATTTTTATAATGACTGGTTATCATTTCCAGTTTATTGAATGGAGTCATTGTTTTAATTTGCATAAGTGGCATTTGGATATGCAAAAATCCAATTACATTAAAAGCTAGATATCAATTGATGTAGGAGAACAATTATCTAGATATGGCCATGACATTAAAGGGAACAAATGTCTGACTCGAGAGTTTGCCAACATTTCCATTGAGTTAATGCTGGCTGCCAAAGACTGATGGAAAGAAAACATAAAGAAAAGTATAGATAATCTTAGCCAAATGGTACCTTTACAGATTAGAATGAAGGGTATATCTTTTTTTGTTTTGTTTTTAACAAAGTGCTTAAAATTAGAAAACCAACAAGTTTTTTGTTACAAAACAGTAACAACAATAACCCCAAACAATAAAATGGTGTATATTGTAAAAACTAAAAAGCATCCTCACCACAACCAGCCAGGACCTGGGTGGGTAACTCCTGTTAACAGGTAGGTGGGTATTCTTCCCAGTAGAAAGTGTCCTTAAAGAGATTCTGGAGCCAAGAATATACAACAAGGAAATGACAATCTCTTTAATAAGTGGTGTTGGGAATACTGGACAGCCGCGTGCAAAAAAAATGAAACTAGACTACCACCTTATACTATACACAAAAACTCAAAGTGGATTAAAGACGTGAATGAAGAACTGAAACCATAAAATTCTTAGAAGAACATACAGGTAGTAAGCTCCTGGCCATCAGTGTTGGTGATGATTTTTTGGCTCTCACTCCAAAAGCAGAGGCAACAAAAGCAAAAATAAACATGCAACTAAAAACCCTCTGCACAGCAAAGGAGATCATCAACAAAATGAAAAGGTAACCTACTGAGTGGGAGAAAATATTTGCAAATATCGTATTGATAGGGGTCAATATCCAAAATGTATTTTTTAAAAAGCTCATACAATTCAATAGCAAAAGCCCAAACAATTCAATTAAAAAATGGGCAGAGGATCTGAATAGACATTTTCCCAAAGAAGACATACAGATGGCCAACAGGTACATGAAAATTTGCTCAACATCACTCAGCAGCAGGGAAATACAGATCAAAACACAATAAGATGTCACCTCACACCTGTGAAAATGGCTATCAAGAAGATAAGAGATAACAAGAGCTGACAAGAACATGGAGACAGGGAACCCTTGTGCACTGCTGGTGGGAATGTAAATTGGTGCAGCCACTTACTTATGGAAAACAGTATGGCAGTTTCTCAAAGAACTAAAAATAGAACTAGCATATGATCCAGCAATTCCACTTCTGAGTATTTATCCAAAGAAAATGAAAATACTAATTTGAAAAGATATAGGCACCTCATGTTTGTATTAGCATTATTTACAATAGCCAAGATATGGAAACAACCTAAGTGTCTATCAATGGACGAATGGATAAAAAATGATGTGATGCACATGCATGCGTGTGTGCGCACGCACACACACACACACACACACGCACACACTATTCAGCCATAAAAAAGAATGAAATCTTGCCACTTGCCACAACATGAATGGACCTTAAGGGCTTTACACTAAGTGAAATAAGTCAGAAAGAGAAAGACAAATACCATATGGTCTCATTTATATGTGGAATTAGACAACAACCACAAAACCCCAAGCTCATAGATACAGAGAACAGATTGGTGGTTGCCAGAGGGTGGGAGTGGGGGGGGGGCAAAATGGATGAAAGGGGTCAAAGTTACAGATTTACCATTATAAAATAAATAAGTCCCGGGGATGAATGTACAGTATGGTGACTGTAGTTAATTATACTGTATTACATATTTGAAAGTTGCCAAAAGAGTAGATCTTAAAAGTCCTCATCATAAGAAAAAAAATTTTTGGTAACTATATACAGTGATGAATGTTAACTAGACTTATTATACTCATTTCAGAATATATACAAATATGGAATCATATGTTGTATACCTGGCATTAATATAATGTTACAGGTCAATTACACTTCAATTTAAAAACATTTTAAATAGATAAAAATCAAACATTTAAATTGGCCAAATAAAGGAAAAAAACACATACTCATTTCAATATATTCAGAAAAATCAATGGGCAAAATCCATCCTGTATTCAGAATTAGCAAACAGGCAAAAGAGAATGAGATGAGAGATTCTGTTCATTTCACAGAATCTAAGACAGCACATCCTTCATCAAGGTAAGTTTGACCTATTTCCTTATCTGATAAAGCGTCCTTGATGTTCAGGTCCTAGCTTGCCCCCTGGCTGAATGCTAGAATTGCCGTTGGCAAGAGACGCTGTCACACTGGGACAGTTGACAGTGAGAATAAGAGAGACAGGACAGAAAGCCAGGAGAAAAGGGTCCCGTGAAGGTTGAGTACAAAAGGCAGATGCCAGGCACAAAAATAGACAGGCTTGGGAAAGGAGGCTTGGAAGTGCACCTTCTCTGCTTTTCACTCTCGCTACACTCCTTATCACCCTAACCCCTGCTGCTGTTTTACCCCCTGCCTTCTATTTATTCTCCCAAAGGTCACCAAGGGACCATTTGGTCACCATGTTTGATGACCTTTTCTCCATCTTCACCTTCCTTAACCTTGCTCAGTGTTTGACACTGCCAACCACAGTGGGCTTCGTGAATCATCTCCTTTCCTTGGCTATGGTGACACTGTGTTCTTCCAGTTCGTAAACATCCCTGACTTCCAACCTGATGCCTCCTCCTCTTCTAGTCCTCCAACTGTGGGCTCCACCTACAATTCTGTTCTTTCCCTGCTTTTCCTTTCTCTGCATTTTCTACGTCAATGAAAGCGGAATCTGCTTCTGGGGCTTCCACGATCACCCCTATGAGGGACACTCTGAGATATTATAGATACAGACAGACATAAGAATAGGAATCTGGCCTTGACCTTCCCTGGAGTTCTGATCTTCTGTTTTCTGTTACCTTCTAGACATGTGCCTCTTGTATCTCAAACTTGGCATCTCCAAAATGAAACTTGTCCTCTTCCCATCTAACAGCTCCCTTAGCATGGTCCAAAGGGGTCTTTGTGATCTGTCCCTGCCTACCTTTCCAGTCTCATCTCCTGCCACTCTCCCACAAGCCCCCTCTTTTCCAGTCCTAGCTACAGAACCACCATTGCACAGACGTGTCGTGCTACGAAATGCCTCTGTGCTATTAACTACTCTCCCTCCACCTGAAACGCCCTTCTCCCTGGTCCTGGATTTTTCACCCCAAACAGTTCTTCAACCCTCAGAACTTCTCTCAGCTATCACCTTCTTTAGAAAGACTTCCTCGAATTCTTGGATGCAGTGCCCCACTGCTGTCTCCCACAACCCCCCTAGAAGCTGCTGCTATAGTCCATATCCCACTACAGTGTATTTGGTTTTGTCCTTGCTTACACATGGTAAGACCTTTGAAGAGGAAGACTACGTCTTTGGGCTCTGCACCCATAGGGCCTAAAAAAGTGTTTCACACATACTAAGTACTTAATAAATACTAGATAAATAGAAGAACCAGTTTCTCTTGCCTGGCTTTTCTATTTTTGATGATGGTAAAGCCATCTCAAATTTGTATCTCTAATCCTGACTCCTCCCCCTAACTCCACAATCATATCTTTCCTTTGCAACATCTCCAGGTTTATCAAAGACAACAGGCTGTAAGCAAAGCTCTTCTTTTCCTTGCCCACCATTCCCCATTTCAGTAAGGAACTGTTCAGAACACAAACCTTGGAAGCATCCTTAATTTTTTTTTCCCACGCCACATCAAATCCAATGAAGAGTCCTGTAAACTTTATCCTACCATAAACAGATTCTGGCTGTTTTTCATCTTCTCTAACACTATCACATTAGTCCAAGTGACCATCACCTCCTGCCTGGACTCCTGCAAGTTCACACTTGCTCCTCCACAAATGATTCTCCACAATGGCCAGAGTTCCTTAGCCTGGATTACAAAATCCTTTGGGATTTGGCCTTTGGCTCTCCCTCTCAATCCATTTCCTACCACCCTTACCTTGTGGTCTCTGCTTTGTCTGCACAGGCCTCCTTGCTGCTCCTTGAACACACCAGACAGATGCCTCCTTTGAGGATTTTCCTTTACCATTCTTGCTGCCTCAAATACTCTTCTTCCAGAACTTTGTGTGGATCTCCAACTCACTCCCATGTGGTCTTTGCTCAGAAGTCACCTTCAGATAAAGGACTTCTCTGATAACATTATCTATAAAAGCACCTGCTTGACCCTCTATCCTCTTAACCTGATTTTTTCCCTTTCCTCCCTGAAATTTTATGTTTCTTTAAAGATCTTTTGATGATTTTTTCCCCTACTATCTACACTCCCTGAGGATAAGCTATTTGTCTATTAGGTTCTTTGCTACAGCCCAGCATCTGGAACAATTCCTGGCATTATAGTAGAACCTCAGTAAATATTTAATGAATAAATTAATTATCCTTGTTCTTGAGGGCTCTGGATCATCTTTAACTGCCCACTTGCCTTCCTTCCTGTTTGTAGTCATCAAGTCCTTTAGAGTCTTCTTTGAACTTATTTAATGAATATTTATTGATGATGCGAAGTGTCTGTCTTAGGGTATGCCTATCATTGAGCTCCTTACTTTTCACAGTTGCCGGATCACATGAGGTAATTAATGCACCAAGAACTCTGTAAATTCTAAAGCACGACACAAGCCATTTGCCTTCCAGTCATACTGCAATGATACTAATTAACGTTACTTCCATTTCCAATCCGTACAGGAGTGTCTGACTGATCTTCCTGCTTCCAAACACTCCCTAGATAATATATTCTGAACCCTGCTGCCCACTTAATCTTCTTAAAGCATTGCTATAATTATGTTCCTCTCTTACTCAAAAACCTTGACCGCTTTCCAATTCCTGACCAAATAAAAGAGAAACTCGTTGGCTTGTAACCAAGATCTTCCACAACCTGGCTCCAGACGGCCTCTTCACTGTCTGCCTCCAGTCCCTGTCGAAGATTTGGTTTTCAAGTCCATCTAGACCACTTACTTTCCCTAGGCATACCTGCCTTTCCTCTGTCTCCACTCATGCTCTCCCTCCATCCGATAGGAATGCTGCCTGCACACCTTCCCCTGAAAAGTTCACGCTTTGTGGCCCCAGAACAAATGAACATCATGATACTGTCCTCCTTGGGTTTTGTCCATGTCCAGGGGATTCTTTCATCACTCTGGGCATGTTCACAGCATTTAGCTCTTTCCTTTACCTCTGGAGGGGCCATTCCTATCCCTCCTCCTCCTTTTTCTTAAAGGAGGAAGGAAGGAAAACGATGCAAGGAAACTTGTGGTATCTCTCTCCTCTTTTACCACCCTGATTTGGAAGGCAGGGAGGAGGGTCTGATCTCCGTTGGCCCAAGCTTCCGTGATTGTTTGTCCCTTCCTTCAAAACAGGCCATGTGATTCCCTTTCTGGGATCTGCCTGCCAACAATAGGCATCCATTCATGGCTCCTGCCTGCATATGGTAGGGTTCTGAAGGCAGGTTGTCATCTTGCTTTTCTGAGTTGCACGGGGGTGGAGGGAGTCTTGGGAAGCCTACGTTTGCTACAGGATAAACGACATTCTCCAATCTAGCCTTTCTGAATTATAAGGCTTATGTTTTGGTCTCCGGGTACCTGACTCTACTTCTTAATTAGTTCTGAACTCCAAGGAGAAGCAATTAATTATCTCCCTCCCTTAAAACTCAAACATCACCCACATGACCCTTTTTACAAACTCTTCTATAGTACAGCTATTTATAATGTCTTATTCATATTTGTACCCCAATATCATAAGCATATGGAAAGAAAGGCAATATTATATACTCCTATTCTTCTTAAATCTCTTTCAGCTTCAGATTCATGGGCCAGCATTTATTTGCATGGAGGTTGTAATGAGGTAATAAATTTGACACTAAAAAAAATAAAGTATAAATGATGAGAAATGGGCTGTTTCTTGTTGGAATTTTGGCTGATGACCAAAGCTAGTTATAACGTATGACAAATCCCTGCATTCTAAAGAGTAACACTGGACACATTTCTGGGGGACTTACTTTGAGATGAAAAAACGGGTCCTCTGACTATCAGTTCCATTGACCACCTTCAACTATATAAGGAAAAGCTTGGGAAGATACTTTAAATGGGATTCACAGGTGTAAGAGCATCATGGCATTTCCATGCTCTTCCTAACCCTGGGGGGAGGGAGAAGGGCTTGTTCCCTGAAGCCCAGTTAGGATGGTCCTCAAAGCAAACCTAGAAAGGGGGAATGTCTACCAGGAGGGAATATTGACATCTCACCTCTGAGACTAGTGCCTTCTACTTGCTTAAAGAATTGTGAGCATGTGAGTGTGACCAAAGCTGCCTGAGATGGCAGATGAGGACTTAGGGCAACAGGGGGATTGGCCAGGACTTCTAGAATTTGATAGAGCAAGCACATCCAAGTGACCCCACTGAAGGCACTCAGACTTGAGTTGTCTTAATACAATCATACCCAGAGTGGGTGTGAAGGCAGCTGTGGGAGAAAAATTACATTAACACTCATGGAGTGCTTGTCCAGGACTAGGGAGGGTACATGGATTATTTAACTCATCTTCTCAACAACCCTAAGAAGTAGTACTTTCATTCCCATTTTACAGATGAGAATATTGGGGTGAAGAAGTTGTCTATTTGCTCAAGACCATAGGATTAGTTAGCGCTGTTTGTAACTGGTGTTTAAAGAGGAAAATCCTTGTATATATCTCTTTGGTTTTGATACCACTACCTATTGGCAATCCCCAAATTTATTACTTCCAGCTCTGCGCGTTCTCTCTCTCTCTCTCTCTCCCTCTCCCTTGAACTCAAGTCTTGTATATCCAACTCCTTACTTGATATCCCCATCTGGGTCTTTAATAGGCAATGGAAAGCTAATTTATCTATATAAATCCAAAGTTCTTGATTGTAAACTGTTCCCATTCCACTCTTCCCTATTTCAGTCGCTTAAGCCAGATTGTCCCTTTTCCATACACCCAGTTCATGTCAGCCTTGATATGCTTCCTTCTGCTGTCCATGACATTATCACCTCCTTGCCTTTAGTCTTCCCTCTTCAGTCCTCTCTGCAGTAGACATAAAATTCTTTTCATTCCCCTCCATTGGTCTTGCATTTCTCTGGGAAGAAAAGGCAAACTCAGTACCATGAAGCCTTGCAAGGCCTGCTTTCTCCTCCTCTCCCAAGTCTCCTCCCATTTCTTACTGGCTTTGAGCAGCACCAACCTCCTTTCTGTTCCTCAAGAGATCTAGCACTTACTCTTCTCTCTGCCTAGAATGCTCTTTGCAACATTTTGCATGGCAACATCATCCTCATTCTTTAGATCTCTGCTCAAGGTCACCTTCTCATTGCTACTCTTAGTTTCTCCATCTCTTCCTTTGTTGCCTTTTTTTTTCATAGCTCTTCATACAGTTGGTAAGTATTTTGTGTATTATTTTTTGGTTGTTTTCTGGGTCATTCATCTCCACCTCCTTCCCCCAACTAGAACATAAGCTGCCTGAGAAAGGGACCCAACTTACCTTCTTGTGCATCACTGTATTCCCAGAATCGAGCACATTGCCTGGTGTATAATAGGTGCTCAGCAAATACTTGTTAAATAAATGAAAGAATATTTCGGTAAATGCTTGTATGAAAGAATGAAGAGAGAACCAGATGTCAGATGTCATATACTGGATATGGTGATTTTTTAACCTGAGAGGGTTGGAAAGTATATTGTGGGAAGTATGATAGTTATCATGACTAAGGGGATTGCCTCTTTTGGAGACGTTTAAAAGGTACCACCTATCACCCATACTTATTCCTGTATTCAAGCAATGTTTTATATTTTCTCATGTTCTAGGCACTAGGTTAATGGCTGGAGATAAAATGAAATAGGCACATTTCCTGTTCCAAAGCTTATGATGAAGCATTCCCCTCTGGATAGGAGTAAAGAAAGGTCGGGTGGGGGCAGGAATCGGAGCAAATCTCCAGTAACCCCTCTGCTCTACAACATCCCCAGGAAGTTGAAGTCTCAGTTTTTTCATCTTAAATACAATGTATAATAAAAGCACAGAAAGAGTCTCTGAGGGATAGCAAAATGCCCATCCTTTAAAGATAAGAATTACCAATGAGAAATTCGAGTAGAATTTCAGCTAGACATCAGTTAGCTGTTGGGATGCTAACTTTTCTGATGTGAAATGTGTAGGTTGCCAATGCTAAGGCTGAAAGTTAGAGCTTAACACACTTTTAGCCAATAGCTTCTTACACAATACTTCTGTCAATGTCAACTTGTAATGCAAGGGGACATTAGAAATGACAATAGCTTCTTATGCATTACTTCTGCCAATGTCAACTTGTAATGCAAAGGAACATTCAAGAATGGAGAACACAGTGTGGTTGGAAAGCCCTGATGAGTGTCCTTGCTCTGTTTCTAAACCAGCTCATTAGCCTTGAGGATGTTACTTCATCTTTTCAGGGCCAGTTGACTCATCTAGATATTGGGAATAAAAAAAAGCATTTATCTCATGACATTGAGGTAGATTAAATTAGCTAATCTATGTAAAATGCTTAGCATAGTGACTGCCATCTAGCACACAGAGTAATGTTAGCTAATATTAATATTATTGGGAGAAATTATAGTGCCAGCTACATCACAAGGTTGTCATGAAGAGTAAATGTTGTTTGTGTGTATGTATGTGTAAATATCTATCATGGTGCTTGGAACAGTAGGAGTCAATCAAGAGTTGTTGAATAAGCTAATGTATTGGAAAAGCTACAAAGTGTAGATTGCTGTAAAAATGCTTTTGCTTCTTATTTTATTATTTATTTTTCAACAAAACTAGATTAGTTAAAAATCTTTGTATGAAAAAATAAAAAGGATGTTCAAAACTTTCCCTACCAACCAGGTATGATATTTAGCATATTTACCAATCAGTAGGGCATGGATGCTGACCAATCAGAAGAGAGGTGAGCACAAACTCCAAAGTAGGGCTCTGAGGACCTCCACTCTACTGAAGCATTATTGTGGGAAGGCCTCAGAGCAGTCCCAAGCAGGGACCAGGGAAGAGGAAAATGTGGTATAGGGTGGAGGGATTTGCATAGGGTAACAGGTGTTTTCCAGCAAGTCCAAAGCAATTTTGCTATTTTAAAATCTGGGTTGACTGGTGCCTGTGATCTGAAGCAGCTCTGTCCCCAAACTAAACTCTACATAAACTAGATTTGAAAGGAGAGAGAGAGAATATAGCCAATGTATACTGTTCTCCTGTTCACTTCTCATCCTAACCGAAGGTTGTTTGCCTGAAAGTAATGCTGTCAGTGAACTGGGTCAAAGAAAAGACCCAGAGAGTTCCACATCAGAAGGGTGATAGTATTACATCACAGATCTAAACAAGGCGGTCTGTTTTTGGAAATACGTGGGTGACTTTCCAATTGCATCAGCCTTAGCTGTTGCTGCTCTTGATAATACATTATTAGTCATCTTTATTCCAACAGAATACTCACCATTCTCTCCAGATTTGATGCTGAATTTCAAATCCACTTTAGTAATAATATTTATAACTGGTAGGTTAGAAAACCTGCATTATTTGAATAAAAGCAACTTATTTGAAGATCAGAGGGAAAGTTGGGGAATAAACAAGTTCCTTGTCACTGATTATTTTTTTACAAGTGCTATTAGTGAATTGAGGCTTAGCATACCCCTGTGTAACTCTTTTAAGATCTATATTGACATACCAGATATCATGAAAATTCAGTGGCTGCTGTGGGGTTTGGAGTTTGGAAAATAATGAAGAGAAGTGGAGGAGGAATCACAAATGTTTATGTCCCTTTTTGGGTGAAAAAAGTTTGAAAAGGATGTATAAGTTGATCGGCACAAAAGACTTTCATAATCCACCTACTGCATAGCTTATATGAAAGCACTTTTCATAAAATGTATTATCCAAGGTTTTCTGGAGAAATAGAACCAATGAGATGTCTGTCTCTGTCTCGATCCCTGTCTCTATCTCTATCATCTGTATCTCCCTAATTGTTATATCTATGTTTAAATCTATTTATCCAATCATCCATCTATTGATGTATTTTAAGGAATTAACTCATGTAATTGTGGAGGCTTGGTGAGCCCAAAATCTGATGGGGCAGGCCAGCAGTCTGGAGACCCAGGGAAGGGTTTCAGCTCGAATCCAAAGATGATCTGCTGGCAGAATTCCTTCTTGCATGGGTGAGGTCAGTCTTTTTCTATTAAGGCCTTCAACTGATTGAATGTGGCCCACCCACATTAAGGAGAGCAATCTGCTTTACCCAGAGTCCACTATTTAAATGTTAATCTTTTCCAAAAAAATACCTCCTAGAAACATTGAGAATAATGTTTGACCAAATATCTGGGCCCTGTGGCCCAGCCAAGTTGACACATAAAATTAACCATTGCAATGTTAAGGAGTACCAATTCTTGTTAGTTATCTATTTCCAAGGAAAAGTTGTCAAGGTGGCAAAATGACTGCTAGCTGAGGTATTACTGAAGGTTGAGATGTTAAACTAGAAAGGAGAAGACTTAGGGACAAAGAGTAACACAAAGACAGTAACAGCTCTCCACCTGCAGATATATAATGCCTGTGTAAGATAAACATTTTCAAAACACTCACATGCCTGCATGTGAAAGGCAGAGAGCAGAACCGGACTCTCAGAGGAGACAAATTTTGCCTCGAGACCGATTGAAAGCATCGGGAACTGATGACTTCTGGCCACAGCTGGTCCTGACCAGACCTGCGACTGCCTTTCTCTGGTGAGCTTGTTTCCAGCTCCTCAGAGCGCCCATCATGAGCTTTTCTTTTCCCTGGAGCCACAATCCAGCCCTGTCCACTTTACCTCCTGCTCTGCGGAGACAAAAGACCACTAATTCTGTAGCACCCCCTCAAAATACCTCTAGGTTCAGCCCTTCTTCCCTCTTTTCTATGAATTGGTTTCCCGGATTTTTCCTGAGGCCAGTTTCCCTGCTTAGACACTTGCCACCTTCTCCAGGTCCTTGCTCATTTGGTGAAAATAAATATGTGATGTTCTCTGCATTTACTATTTTACGGCAATTAGGCTTTTTAGTCCCAGGGTCTGCTCTGCTAAGCTTATGGCTGACAGAATTTTTATGTAACTCAGATGACATGTATCTATGTATTTATGAAAGCAACATTGGTATGGTCAGACTAGGGCAGCCATTAAGACACCAGACAGGAAAGCAGATGAACAAAGCTGAGAACAAAAGATTAAAATGTGAAGCATTTGTAGGTGGAGAGACTGAGAGTTCTTTGCTATTTGTATTGAATCCATGTAGATCATATAAATTTTAATTGTTATATATTCATATTTATTATGTATTCATATTTATTATGTATATTTACATAGAAAATATATATTTATAATTATTATATATTTATTTATAGATATAAAATTTCTCTCTCTCTCTCTATGTATATACACCATTCTGTTTCTCTGGCAGAACCCTCACCAATACAGATCATCTCTGGGTTATTTCTCCGCCCTCTGGATTTTCAGCTCTTCCAACAACTGTGTAATTGGTTCCCTGTATTCAATTCCTGCTGTATGAAAGAGTGGGTTTTCTTCCCCTGCTGAGCCCTCACTGGTAGAGAATATTTGAAAGAAGCTTTTCGAAGGACATTGGGTTAGAAACTCTGCCCGTATTACCTTAAAAAATTGATGGATGTGGGGCACCTGGGTGGCTCATTCAGTTAAGTGTCTTCCTCGGCTCTGGTCATATCTTGGGGTGCTGGGCCCCAAGTCGAGCCCCCTGCTCAGCAGGGAGTCCGCTTCTCCCTCTCCCTTTGCCCCTCCCTCCTCGCTTGTACTCTCTCTCTCTGCAATAAATAAAATCTTTGAAAAAAATTGATGTGTATGTATAATTAATGCTTGAAGAGAATTTCACAATTTGTAAAGTGCTAATACAAATTATATCATGTAAGGATCTCTCCCTATTTTATCCCAGGAAGCTGTATATTGGAGTGCTGCATTTCACTGAAGACAATGAACCTCAGAGAAGTTAAATAATTCAACCCATGTCATGTGTCTGGGAGGTAAAGGAGTTGTAGTTTGAGCCCTGCTTCCTGACACCAAATTGGGTACGATTTCTAACACCCCTTGTGGCCGCGTGAATGGCCACAGAGTTTGGTATTTGAGAACACAGACTATCGGTGTGAATGTGGGCAAGTTATTGACATTATCTGTGCCTGGTTTGCATACCTATTAAATAACAGAATCCACTTCATGAGTAGATTTTGAGGACTAAGGGAGATCACGTGTATAAAGTACTAGAAAAATACTTGATGGTGGCACATCATAATTCCACAAGAAAAGTTAGCTATTACAGCCCTATAGCAATATATGTCATTTAATACTACATATGATTTGCGCTGAAAATTTGTCTGATGAAAGGTCGTTGTTAGAGTTGTGTGGTTAGAGGAGCGGTGGCTGTTTATGAACCATTGGTTACCAGTCTTTAACAAGATAAAATTTAGAAACTTTTATATCAATTTAGTATTGCTCCAACATCCAACAACATAATCAGTTAGTGCATTTTGTTTCGATTGTATTATTTTGATTTACAAAAGTATCAGTTTGTGGTAGATGGCAGGAAGAAAGTTTCTTCACCACAAGATAGTTTGGGAAACACTGGTGCAGGGAAACTCTCTCATTTTAGGGGACCCCCCAAGATTTAAGCTCCAAAACTCAAGAGAAAAGGGAGAAGTAGGAGTGAAGAGCCAACAGTAGCAGGGGATGCATTTTGAGGGGCACTCAGAGGTTTTCAGTGGAGGTGTATGTCAGGAGATGCTTTAAATTGCGGGTCACAGACTGAAACCCCCAAAGCAGCCAGACGGGTAACATAAATGCATAAATGTGTCTAAAAATAGTCCTCTTTATTTTCATCTGAAATGTGTAGGAATATTTTTCTTGTTTTTCTCCAACTCTATGGCCTTTCCTCTGATCATTTTCTCAATTTTTAATAGAAATGTTTGCATAGAAACAGTTCAATTCCCTCTAAACTCCATTCTGAAAAAGTTAAGAGTGTTATGCTTGATAATAAATGACAAATTGGCTCTCAGCCAAGCGCAGTAGACAGGATTCTGGTTTCTGCCTCCTGTTACATGGTCTGGATAATCTCTGGGACTGTGATGGTGATGGGTCATCACTCTCATGATTAGGTCATGTCCTACAGCACACCTGACTTTAAGAAAGGGAGAGTAACCTGGGTGGGCCTGAAATAACTAGGTGAACTCTTAAAGGGGACAGGGTTACCTCTGGCAAGAGATCAGAGGCATGAGTGGGATTTGGTGTGTGGCAAGTTCTCCGTTGCTGGCTTTGAAGAGGGAGGAGATCGCGTTGTGAGAGATGCAGAAGGCCAATAGGAATTGAGAGTAGCCCTGCTCAGAACCAGGAAGGAAATGGGGAGCTCAGGCCCACAAACACAAAGACCTGAATTCTGCCATAACCATATGCTTGGAAGAGGATTCTCAGTTCCAGATGGGAATGCAGCCTGGCTGACACATGGTTGTCGGCTTTCTAAGACCCTGAGCAGAAAATGCAGTTGTGCCAGGTCTGGACTTCGGACCCACAGAACTGTGAGCTAATCTGTGGGTGTTGTTTTAAGCTTCTAAGTTTGTGGTGATTTGTTACATGGCAAGAGAAAACAAATATAGCTAGGAAAGAGATAACAGAGTCATGAGAAACACTGAAGGGCTCTTGCTTTGTCCGAAAGGAATAGCTACCATTTGATTTCAGCCCCATGTTGCGTGTGAAAATATGGATGCAGTGTTGGCAGATCTTCTGTATGCTCCAGATAACCCAGGGATCTGGATTTTTGTAAGGAAAAGTGTGAATGTGAATATGGGCAGTTCTTGAAACACACACACACTCACACACACTCACATACACACTCAGGCCAAGCAAAATATGTTCATGCCCTGAATTTGCAGGTGAATTTCTCAGTGGTGTTGGTATGTTTCCTTAAAGTTTCAAGTTTCTTTTCAATATCATTAATAGCCAAATAAAATTCAAGATCTGACTTTGAGAAAGGCTTTAATATAACTGGTTCTTGGTATCTGTTGAAAACTTTCTTGGCTAAGAGGTCGGTTTTCATTTCCTTTAGTTTAAATGTAAATGAAGAAAAGATGTCTCAGAGAATCCCTTCTGCCCATATTATACTTTAGTCTCAAGAATTTGTACTTAAAGTAGAATGCGTGAATGTGTGGAGTAAAATAATGCCTCTAATAGATCCACAGTACTTTAAAGCTAAGCTGAAAATCGCTCAAATTCTTTACGTTGTTTTAAAGTCTTTGTGAGGCTGTCATTTGTTATTAAAATAGCTTTTTACTTCATCACCTTGTAATATCATTATTTGTTATTACATGCTGCCCTCTAGTGAAATAGCAAAAGGGCTGTGCTGGTGATTTCAGATTTTGTGCTTTTTGCATCTGAATTTTGGTTAAGTATCACGATTCTCCCTAATTATATAGAACTTTAGACTAAAAACATTGCTACAGGAAAGATTTCCTATAAATAGAGGGTCTATATAATAGACATTTTAAAGTCTTTTTTTAACACATAGGAAGTTGCTTTGTTAGATTTTTGGAAGACTAAAATAAAATTCAAAAGCATGTTATATATTTTTAAATGTTTTATACTTATACATAGCTTGCTTTGTTTTGAAAACTGGTATGTTTCATTTGTTAGAGATGTGGAAGTTCAAAAAAAGGGGAATTTTCGGGATAAAAGTCATCATTAGTTTGAGTGTTTGAAGAAAACTGTTCCTGCTCCACCAGGCTCCATCCTAGAATTTTCTAACATCCATTCCCTTGCCATCATTACCCTTTACCACACCTTCTTGTGCTCAGTTCTGGGGATTTGTTTGTTTAATTTCTCAGCGAAGTACTTAGGATTTGAAACTCCCAACATGAAGAGCAGGTCACCTATTGCAATAAGATTTGTAGAGTCATAGCATTTTCCTCAGCTAGAAATGATCTCAGACTTTTACAAAATGTACCTCCCTCAGTTTATAGAACAATCATACACCCAAATGGGCCATGTGGTTTCCCCTGGTCTCTGGGCCTCTTCACAGCTAAGCTGAGCTGTGCTGAAGTATCTTGATGGCCACTGAGCATCCTAGACACTAGGACGTGTTCCTTGTCCTGGAGAAGAGAGCTTGATAAAGCTGAGCTGGGATGAGAAAGAGATGCGGTGCAGTAGGAGAAGTGAGATGACCCTGGTCAGAAGAGGGGGACCTCAGCTCTGCAGCCTCTGGAATGGTCTGTGGCCAACGAAGAAGTATGTATTAGGAGCATTTTATCCACCTACCCTTGCGGGGCCACATCCTCACCTCCACCCAGGGCATGCAGAGCAAGGGGAGAAATGACTGAAATTACGGGGCATGCATCTGCTCTCTCTCTCTCACAAGTGGGGCTGGCTTTGGCAGAGGGATGCTGATCCCACAGACTGACAGCTTGCTTGAATGGGGTTGAGCCCAAACCACTCTCTTTGAATCCTGAAATACCTTTTTCTATACAAGCCAAAATTTTAAAAAAGTAGTTAAAAACAATTTAATATTAGCTTGATTATTACTAGTAATTATGGATTGTTAATATATGCTTAAAATATATTAATAATTGATATTAGCTTTTTCACAGCAGTAAAATCACTGTAAGAGATAAGAAGGTCATCACCAATAAATTAAGCAATTCACGGGGAAACTAAAATAGTTCTGAAATCATCTGCATCTACCAGTGTCATTTTCAATATATTTAAACCAACATTGAAAGAATTTCGGGGAGAAATGGGAATATTCTTACTAATCACGAGAGAGTGTGACATATCTCTTTAAGAATCTGATAAATAAGGCAGACAGAATTTTTTTAAGGATTAAGGAGATTTGGACAATACAATAAAGTAAGCATAATAAAACCACCCTGATCCCATCAATTAAAGAATTAATATACACAAAGCCACAAAGTCTCAGCAAATACCTGAAAACGAATACACTATAGACCTTGTTGTTCTACTAAATGCAATCAAGTTAGCAATCAATACTATAAACAATCCTTATAGTTTTAAAAATGAAAAAAAACAATAATGATATGTATCTCAAGAACAAATTATAATAAAAATTACAAAATATTTAGAATTGAATAACAATTAAAAACTACAAATAAAGGATAATGGGGTTTAATGATTGCAATACTTTAATTTATGGAGTTAACACATTTATTAGACAGAGAAATATAAGAAATTATAAATAAAGCTATTTAATTCAACAAGCTAGAAAAAGAGTGGCAGAATAAGCCCAAAGCAAGAGAGGAGGGTAGTACCAAAGATAAGAACAGCTGCCCACCACCTAAGATGAGTTATTCTAGAAGATGCTACCACCACTTGTGTCCTATGCAGCCCTTGGTGACTGGACCACCTTTTGGTATCAGAACATGACTGGGCAAGCTTCTCTTCAATCACCACTGTTTCTCTGAATCAGACATGCATTGAAATATGCCAGTGCCTTGACTATATCCACCATTGCCACACCTGACCCAAGACATTTGAAGGCACTGGGGAGTCTTGAATGCAAAGCACCATGTGTGTTGGAGCCTGGGAGGGAGACCCATGGACTCATTTCTTGCTGTTATTAGCAGCTCGGAGCGCAAGTGTCTCACTCAGAGTACTGACAGTGGCATTATCTTCAAATCCAGAACTGTGTAGAGGATTAAATTTACTAAGACACCAGTGGGCTCTCAAATATCCCATGGATCTGGCTCCTGGGATGTGGTTCAAGGTAATATGCATCAAACTCTGGCCACCTTTGGAGAGCCTAATAAGTGCTCTGGACAGGTCTGGGAGGGTGGAACCAAGAGGTAGCAACAGCAGAAGCAGGTCCTGATTGATACACTCTGGGACTCGGGGAGGCAGGAATGTGCCCCAGGACTGGGCTTCCTTGGAGACCATCTGAGACCCTGTCAGGGGCCGCGGACACTTAGGGTCCTGGACTGGAGACTCTGCTGTCAGGCAAGCAAGCACCTGCAGTTTTGCCATAGGACTTGGGTTCCCTGAGCCAGTAGTGCCTGTGGGAGCAAAGACCCATATGCCCTCACTTCTGTAATTTCATTTCTTGGCAGGGTGTGGGTAACCTCAGGAACAGTGGTCCCACACTGTCTACCTACCTACTCTAATAGTCATTTTCCTTTGGTATTATGTAACTGCATCCCTTTCCAACTGGAACAAGGACACTACAACCCATGTAAGTGGGCTCTAAATAAAGTTCTAAAGGAGAAATTCCGGAACAAACGAATAAAATAAAACCAAAAACAAACAAAAAAACACCCCATCAAATTTGAATAATGGCAATATCATGGGGTTATTTGTAGCCCCAGGGGAACTACTTTGGATGCTACATAAAACCTTGTACACAGATGTCAAGAAAGTGTATTAAGGCATTATGTTTTAAATCTTATTTGCTTGCCCACATAGGCTATTTTTTCAGAAATCTTAATGTTCACATTTTACATGTTTACAATGCTTGCCGGTATCAGGCTCTGCTCTAGGAAATCCACACATATGACACGTTCATTCTCTTAGCAACCCTAGGAGGAATGTATTCTTGCTCTCTCCATTTTCCTTGTAAGCAACTTGCCAAACGCCATACAGCTCTCAAGCGGAGGAAATGAGGTTCAAACCCATGTGGTCTGTGTTGGGAGCTTGGTTCTCCAGCAACTACTTGCCCATCTCCTGGTGATGTCACGTACTCACAGGATATTTCCAAACTTAAACTGATACACAAGCAATCTTTAGAAACAGCTCCAATCTAGGAGAGGATAATGACCTTCTTTTCACCCCCTCCACTGAATGCCATGTAGATCTTACACTTCTCAGGAGAAGTGTATCAAGTTAGGTTTCCTTTTGGGAAAGCCACAGAAACAAATGCTGGTTAAGATCATCCAGAAGGGGAATTTGTTGGAGGGATTCTCTGTGGACCAGGGAATGGGAGTGAAGCTGGAAAATCTGGTCCAAGAATAGGATGGGAGGAGCCACAACAGAATCCTGTCTGCTGGGGGGTGGGGGTGGGGAAGCTGCTGGCAGGGCTCAGAATTCAGGCACTGGTGCTGGGAGAATGGGCTCCGTTCCACGTGGGTCTTGGGAGAGTAAGTCTGACTGTCCAAGCTCAAGTCCCGTGCCTTCCCAGTGGCTGTGCAGAATGGGGAGGGAAAGGTTTGGTGAAGGAGCCTTTGGGTACTTCCCTCGGAGGTAAAACGTGTGGGACTTAGCAGGGGAAGGCAAGGGCCTCATGAGCTACCACAGCATGGAATGGGGGAGAGGTGAGCACGAATGGGGAGGAGGAGGGAGTCAGAAGAAACTGATCTGAAAGCAATCATAATAGAACAAGTGGGCGGTAGTGTAGCACTTATACTTGGGCAATGGAAGAAAGACTGGGGAGACAAGAAAGGTTTTAAGAGGGTGACCGACCAGGAGTTTTCTTCTTCTTTGTCCTCCCCTGTACTTCAGGTTTTGAGCATCACCTCCTGCCCCAGGTCCATTTGGGCAACTCTGAGAGTTAAAGCTCGTCTATTTCCACATAGATCTTCTGGCCCCGAGACCCTCAACTGTTGACCCCTCCCCTCAAATCCTAAATCTCATCTCAGTATCATTTTGTTCCCAGTATTTTCAATCCAAAGTCATTTTACATCTGATAGAGACCACAGCGAATATGGTTTATGGTTTATCTTTTTAATGTAAATGTAATTTCAGAAGCAGACCATGCCCCTTGATTATAGGCAAAATCAAACCTAATATTAGTTTGGATTTATTTTACTGTAAATATTATTTACCCTCGAAAAACAGACTAACCCTAATTAGCATTGTGAATTGTCTGCCCTATAATGACCAGATATCCCATTCTATTACATTACTGAAATCATTTGCATAGTAATTATGGTTTAGCTTTATGTGTGACTGGAATTGTTTCCCTCCTGGTAATGTTGTGCAATGGTCTCTCATTAATCACATGGAAAACCTTGCCAGATGGCAGAATTAAGGAAGTAGTCATACACCCCCACTAAACTCATGGTCATTGTAGGTTATAAACCAATGATTCAGTTTGCTCCGCTTTCTTCCCTCTTTTTTTTTAGTTTTTAAACCACTCCTGCAACAGGAAAACAATTTAAATTGCAAATGTGATAGATCTATAGAAATTTTATTTAAAAATTCAAGTGTGAATTACCCATCTTGTTCCTTCCCTCTTCTAGATTTCTCCCTCCTCTAATATGACAAATGAAGCCTGAAAACCAATATCATAAGATATTAAGGCAATTGAGACATATTTATCTCTGCACGTGTGTGTGTGTAATCTGTGTTAAGTAAACTAAATGTAGTGTAGGAAAACCTGGACTTGCATAACAGAACACAACAAAACAAAACTGGAGATGTAAACTTCACTTTATAAAAGAATTCTTTTAAAGAATAACTTCAAAAAATATTTTCAAATCCTAAGTGCCCCTGGTGCAATTAAAATATTAATCTGTAATTTTTTTATTTTTTTCAAAAAGGTTATTCAATGAAATAATCTAAATTCATGTGCACCCATATACACGTGTGTGCACACAGGCACACACACTCCCACATGCATATCCATCACCTAAACATCTGAGGCAAGATGGTATAGTGGAAAGAATGCTGGTGTAGAACCAGGGAGAGCTGGTCCATCTGTGGCTACGATTGCATGTAAGTCTATCTATCTGAGCATTAGTTTCCTCATCTGTGCAACAGCATTAAATAATACTCTATCGGTATTAGCTGGGATACAGCTTGACACTTGTAGCAAAGGCGTCGAAGCAGAAAACAAGACAGAGGGATGTCAGGCTCCTCACAAACAGCTGAAGTCAGAAACTCATGCTCTCTCTATTTGTTGCTCCTTGTCTCTGGGTGGGGGTGGTACTCTTGTTCACAAGATCCAAAATAGGTCACCACCACATCTATATTCCAGCCTGTAGGAAATAGAAAGTATTAAGAAAGAAAGATGGAGAGTAAAAAGATGAAAGAAAGAAAGAAAAAGAAGAAAGAAAGAAAGAAAGAAAGAAAGAAAGAAAGAAAGAAAGAAAGAAAGAAAGAAAGAAAGAAAGAAAGAAAGAAAGAAAGAAAGGAGGGAGGGAGGGAGGGAGGAAAGGAAGGAAGGAAGGAAGGAAGGAAGGAAGGAAGGAAGGAAGGAAGGAAGAAAGAAAGAAGGGAGGGAGGAAAGGAAGGAAGGAGGGAAGGAAGGAAGGAAGGAAGGAAGGAAGGAAGGAAGGAAGGAAGGAAAGGTAAAGGCACCATGAGCTTTGAACAACCTGCCTGGAAGTTGCACAGACCACTTCTCTTCACACCCATTGGAGAGAACTTGGTGATGTAGTTACATCTAGCTGTAAGGGAAGCTGAGCATCAGCAGCTTTCCTTTGTTGCTTTTGGTTTACTTTGCGCTCATTTACTTTGTGCTCATTGAAAATGAGGGAGGGCTCTATTACTAAGGAAGAAGGGGGAATGGACGTTGGGGGATGCCTAGCAGTCTTCTAATCCATGCCGCATGGTGGTTTGGAGAATTCAATGAGATAATGATGCCCAGTGTGGTCTATATTCAAAATAAATCCCTTTGCACAACCATATTCATCACAACGCTATTCACAATGGCCAAGAGGTGGAAACAATCCAAATGTCCATTGGTGGGTGAATGGGCAAACAGAATGTGGTACATACGTACAAGGGACTTATTCAGCCCTGAAAAGGAAGGACATCCTGACACATGTTACAATGTGAAGGAATGTTTTGGACATTATGCTAAGTGAAGTAAGCCAGTCACTAAAAGACAAATAGTAGGTGATTCTGCTTCTACGATGTATGTGGAGTAGTCAAAAATCATAGAGACAGAAAGTAGGATGGTGGTTGCTGAGTGCTGGGGAAAGGGGAATGGGGAGTTGCTGCTTCATGGGGACAGAGTTGTCGTTTTGCAAGATGAAAAGAGTCTTGCGGGTGGATGGTGGGTGATGCTTGCAAGACAGGGTGAAGGTATTTAAAACCACTGAGTCATACATTTCAAAATGGTTATGATGTTAAATTTTATGTGTTTTTGACCACAATTAAGAGTAAACAAATAAGTAAAGTAGAAGGTAAATCCCACTGGACACTGTGTTCTGTACAGATCCCCTTGGGTCCCTCTTACTGCATCTGTGAGCCCCTTTCCTGGTTTCAGAGTATTTTATTCCCAAAGCCTATGCCTAGGACTCTTTTCTGAGCATTTCCCTGGGGCTCCTGGAGGCAGCCTATGCAGAATCCAGAGTGCCTGGGACTTCAACTTGAGAGCAGAGCTTGGATGATGGCTGAAAGCCCAGCTCCCAGATGTCTTCCTGTCAGCTCTAATGCGTAATTATCTGTCTCTATGATATTTTAGTTGGTACATATATATATAGTATAGCACTTCCTAGTGGTCCTTAAACATATCACTTGCTTTCTCTGAACCTCAGTTTTCTGCCTAAAAAAGTGAGTAAAATACTTCCTCCAATACAGGGTCCCCTAGGAAAGAGCTGTTGCCTAGACACCCGGAGCCCTTTGGCTCTGAGTTCAAGGTGAGACCTTTTCTCTCCTCCAGAGTCCTGAGCTTCAGGAGGAATTTGACCAGATCCTGAGGGCACTTGGAAAGAGACACGGCTCTCAAACACATCTGGATACTAAAGGGACTCTGCTGAGGAATAAATTGTTAGAGCTGCTCCCTGGGCTGGTGGTTCTGCCCCTGGGGGTTGTGCTGGTGGGTGGAGCTGTGCATGCAGGCCCTGTGAGGCCTGTCGCTGGTATGGCCCCGGGTCTTCTCCCTTGTGGCCTGGTCATGGCCTAATACTCTTTCTTGGCCCACTGGGCCTCATCCCAGCTTTTCTTTGCACCATAGAACCCCTGGGCTCCTGTCACTTCCATATCTAGCCTTTTGCCACAGGGGACACATAGCAGTCATTTAGCTCTCGACCCAGCTCCCTGCTACCTCCCTCTTTGAGGACAGGCAGGGACTCCTGTGTCCCATTCTTCCTACGTGGAAACTGAGGGCATCTCCATCTTTGCTCAGTATCAAATCTATCCCCTTTGCTCTTCCTCGATATCTCCACTTTGATGACGACTAAAGATTTCAGATCTTACATGGACAACGGATCTTCCCCCGCCCAGAGCGACTCTATTCAATGTCTTTCCAACCTTGGGTACTGTCAGCTTCACTTTCCAGTTGCCTACAGCCAAGAACACTGGTATCATCTATGACTCTTCTGTTTTTCTCCCACTTCCCCATCCAGTGGCACAGAAACTGGCATGGGCTCCGTCTTCAAAAGTTTCCCAAACTCAATGACTTCCCCCCGCTTTACTGCGACATTCCACTCCTTTGCCTGGATTACCAAAATGGCTGCCAACACTTAGGCCCCCTTAGAGTCTATTCTTCCCATAGCGGACAGCACCATATTTTAAAAACCCATTCTATATAATTTATTTAGGTATCATACTTACTGTCTCTCTCCCCCGGAACCTAAGCCTTATGAAAGGAGACAATGTGGTTTTGTTCCTGACGTACCGGATCAGTGTGTCTGATGTGCCAAAGGCACTCTGGGATTCTTTTTTTCTTTTTCTTTTTTTTTTTAAGATTTTATTTATTTATCTGAGAGAGAGAGAGAGAGAGAGAGAGCACGAGAGGGGGGAGGGTCAGAGGGAGAAGCAGACTCCCCGCTGAGTAGAGAGCCTGATGTGGGACTTGATCCTGGGACTCCAGGATCATGACCTGAGCCAAAGGCAGTCGCTTAACCAACTGAGTGACCCAGGGTCCCCGCGATTATTTTTTTTTCAGTGATGTCACTGGGGCATCACGGGAGACGATATCTTCCCAAAGCCCCACATGTGAGTGTGGCATGCACCCTGCTCTTTTGTTATCCCCTCATTTCTTGGATGCACCCTTCCCTCCCCCAGCCAGAGCCCAGGGAGGGGAAATGAGGACACATCTGTCTCTTTGGCAGCTTATTTCCTGGGTGGGACCAGAATGGGGAGTGGGGTGAATGTTTTATTCTTCCCCCTTCTTGTCTCTTGGGACAACCTTTGTTACGTCTAATCCAGAGATGGCAGGTATTGGTCTTTTAAATTTCCTACATCTCATTCTCTTTTCTCTTAATCTAGCCCCGTGGCTAAATTCAGTGATGAGCAGAGTGAGTCACAAGGGTTCAGGCTTATGAAATTTAGGCTATTTACCTGAAATGGCATTGCTTTAAACTGGAAGAAATTTAGAGAACTTAACTTCATCTTGCTATTCACTGGGTGCAGTTTAGTATCCATTTGGATGCAGAAGGCAGGCATTAGACATAATAAAGTTATTTATCGGGCGTCCCCACCGTGTCTGCGATGTCCCTTCATAGACAGGCAAGGAACATAAATGAGCAAAGCAAGCAAAATGTAAAGCAGAAGAAGTGATGACAGTATTTGGAAACTGGAGAACTCATGCCCCATCCACACAACCACTGCCAAAAAATCCATCCAACAAATACTAATTTTCCATAATTTGCTGGGAACAGTCTTAGGTACAGGGGATACAAGCCCCGTGGGACCAATCCCCACGTTGGGCTCTGTGCTCAGTGGGGAGTCTGCTTGAGATTCTCTCTCTCTCGCTCTCTTGCTCTCTCCCCCTCTGTCCCTCCCCCTTGCTCTCTCTCTCTAAAATAAATAAATAAATAAATAAATAAATAAATAAATAAATAAAATCTTTAAAAAAATAAAGCAGTTCTATTTTAGTTCTATATTTCCTAGTTACTTAAAGAAGTCCTCAGCTCTTGGATCTTAAACTCCTTCTAAGTGATGCAGCTATCATGTCACAGGACGTTACCAGGGAAACCTTCACCTTGATGATTTACTGGAAGAAGCAGGGGTTGGATATTGGGCAGGTAAAAAGTTAGACTCTCTCTAGGACACAGTAAAAAGTAAAAATGGTACTAAGATCAATATGTTCTGACTCCAACTTGGAGTTCTTTCTACTACCACAGGAGTGGGCAAACATTTATTTAAAGTTGAAGGGGTAAACGTTTTAGGTTTTCCAGGCCTTAAGATTTTCTGTCACAGATTCTCAAGTCTGCTGTTGTAGTGACAACAGCCACAATAACATAGAAATGAGTGTGCTGTAATCCCTACCTATGTCAAAGTTGAGATAAGAATTCTGATTCTAAATCTCCCTGTTTTCTTTGGCCTATTAGTCAATAATAATATTGAAGATGGTATTTACATATTGGGAAACCATTACACCAGAAGTTCGGAACCTTAGCTTCATGTCCTGGATTTCTGACAACTTGCCTGTGAGATTTTGGACAAATCTTGTCACCATTCAGGACCTCGGTTTCTTGACCTGCAAACTGAATGAGTTGTAAGAGGAGACCTCGGATGCCCTTTGTACTTCTCAATACCTGTTAATTTACTTCTTTTCTTTGGTAGAGAGTAAGTTCATGGAGGGCAGAGACCACATCTGTGTCGTTCACCTTTTTATCCCAACAAATGAGCAACAGTGGTACATAGTAGGTTCCCAACTGATTCTTGTGGGATGCACAAATGCACTTCCACTCTGGGTCTATCTGCTTCAGCTGCCAGGTTTTCCTTCATCACTTGTCTCTAAATTCCTTTCATTCTTTGGCTTTCTTGAGACGCCTATCGAATAATAATAGAGTGAGTTCCAGTATTGCTGTCAGATTGACTCTTTCTACTTGAATCTTGAATAATACTCTGAGCTTCAGTTTCCTTGCCTTCAAATTGGTAAAACCATTCCCACCTCAAAGAGTTGTATTACAGAGTAAATTTGATAGTGAATGTGAAAATGTTTTGGTAACCCTCCCCAAATCATACAAATATGAGTTATGATTATAACGATCTTGACTATTGAAAAGTTCTTGGCATAAGCAGTGAGTTCTAGGTTGAATTTAATTTTATATCCATTAATAACAAGCGTCTTGAATTATTACTGAGAGGTAATGATGACAACAGTCTTTCTTCCTTAAATAAAAAATGGTTACTCCTTCAAGGCAAAATGTGAGCACTAAAGACTATAAATAAATAATTTCTTTTTATTCTCCTAAAATATTAATGAGAATCACTAACATAATTTTCCATTCAGAACAATTGAAAGACTGCAAAATTCTAGGCTGGGTTCTGGAAAATGAAAGAGAAAGAAAAATCAGTTATGTTAGAACAAGTAGAAAATTGTAGAAATATATAGAAAATTAAACACTGTAAAAGACAGTATATTGTAAAAGCCATTGACAATAATGCAGTTCAAATAAATAAAGAATAGTGATGTTAGTGATAGATAATACCACCCTTCCTAGGGTCAGATGGCTGGTACAGCGTGGAGCTGAACTTGTAATCCACCATCTTAGCCACTATGAATTGTTCAGTGTTGTCCACATGGGATAATGCTGGAGGTTCTGAGAGACCTTACCTGTCAGGGAGAATAACTCCTCTAATTTCTCCTTCAACTGCAGACAAATGCTGTCATGTCTTAATAATTAGGGTTTATATTGCCTTGTAATTTCATGGTTTTATTTGATTCTTAAAGCAATCTTGGAAATTGTTTTGGCAAACGGGAGTGAATACTCTGAGTGAAATTAAGTCAGTGTTGCAGGATCACACAGGAAATAAATACTGGAGGTAGAACTGAAACTCAGGCCATTTGATGGTAGGTTCAGTGCACTTTCTACTCCAGCAGAGCAGCCAATGAATCTAAAGATTAAATGCAAATACCCATGGGAAGTTCGGGACAATACAGGCACGTGTAGATTGAAGTAAAAGTGATCCGTGACAAAATGGGAATGGGGGAAAGACCAGACACCAAGCCTAGAAAGAGGAGGGTGAGGAGGTGGTAGAAGGAGATAATGCTGGAGACGCCAAAGATAGACTTTGCCAACTTCGAACTCTTCCTAGGAAAGGTGTGGACGGATGCCTGGATCGGGGATTGCGTGTGTGCCCCACCACTTGCCCCTCACATCTGATGGCAGGCATAATTACTCGATCATGCTGGGACACACAGAGCTGTAGGCAACCACTGTCATTCAGATATTATTGTGTGGAATTACATCAAGTTGCCATCCCTACGCTGAAGGGTCAAAAAATAAAATTTGCTGGGTTTCAGCCAAGAAAAGAAGCTCAATGTGATCAAGAAAAGAAGCTCAATGTGATCAAGAAAAGAAGCTCAATGAGAGAAATCTTGATATATCCTGAGAGTACTGAGGCTTTTTACTAAAGTAGCTAAGGCTTAGTTTTCTCATCTGTAAAATGGGGATAGCAGTACTCACTTCAGGGGGCTGTTGGAGGTACTAAAACTATAATCCCTACATAGCATTTGGTGTGTGTGTGTTTTATATTATTATCACTAGTACTCTTGTTATTATTACTAGTTATATAGTAACTGGGCAGCTACTGTTTCCCAGCAATATCCGTAAGTACACATGTAAGAAGAAAACAGAATCTATTCTCTAATTTGGTTCCCAACATAGAAGCAAACTCATTCATTCATTCATTCACTCATTCATTTGAGTTAGTGAGTACGTGCCATGTCACAGGTACCTTGTTGGACATGGGAAATACAATGGTGAATAGACAGGCTGGAGTTCATTATCTTTCCTACAATTAGCTTCAGGGGGAATACGACTGTGTAACAGACTGCTGATTCGGACTTTTTCCTTACCCTCTACGGTTGGTAACTAGGATCTGAGACTGAAGACAAAAAAGTATGGAGCGTGCTCCATTCTAAAGAGAGCTGCCAATCATTGATTTGGGTCTGATGGCTCCCATCAGGGATTACGCAGAGGTGGACAAAACAGGCATTACCACCATTGGCCATGTTTCACCCCTTGACATAAGTGAAGGGCTCTTGGCTGTGTTAGGGAGAAGAGGCATACCTCCCTCCTCCAAAAGCCCACCCAGAGGATGCTCCAAGAAACCACATGTAGGGATCAGAGGTATCTGCATGAAGGACTGCCATCTTGCTTCCCTGCCAGTAGCTCGCGGAGGTGCAGCAGACTCTGCAGGTTCCCTAGTACTGCCATCAGAGTGTAGTGCACAGTAGTGAGGAGTTCTTGGGACAGCGTGACATGTCCCCTGAAGGATGTTCGTTGTTTTTTGCTTCTATATTCCTGAAGGCTAGAGACTTGCTTGAGTCTACTGTGCCAGCAGGACAAGGACCCGGGAGGAAAAGAATGAGAGGGACACCTACCCCCATTTCCTTAGACGATGATCCTGAGAAGAGGGACCTATGCCCTGTTAGGCTCCACGTGAGGGAAACAAAAGTCAGAGAATAAGGCAGGAGCAGAGGGACTCCCCCAGGTAGTCAGTAAGGGGACCCTCACTCAGAGAGGGGGCTGGGAATCTCTCCCTACAGCAAGTATCTTTCCTTCCTGCTTTCCACCAGCCTCAGGAGAACAACACCAAAAAGAGGGAGGGAGAGGGATCTTGTGTTTCAGGGCTAATCACAGCCCTCTTTCTGCTTTAAGGGCTCTAGGACTGAGGAGAAAAGAGTGGCTCATGCCCCACACTTCTATCCTAATTTCTTTCTTACAATTTAAATTCAATTAATTATCATATAATGTATTATTTGTTTCAGGTGTACAGGTCTGTGATTCATCAGTCTTACATAACACCCAGTGCTCATTACATCAGGTGCCCAGCCCAATGTCCATCACACAGTGACCCCATCCCCCCACCCTCCTCCCCTCCAGCAACCCTCAGTTTTTTCCTGAGATTAAGAATCTCTTAGGGCTTGTCTCCCTCTCTGCTTTGTCTTGTTTCATTTTTTCCTCTCTTCCCCTATGATCCCTCTGTCTTGTTTCTTAAATTCCACATATGAGTGAGATCATATATCCCAATCCCTTATGCCACTGATCTAGCCTGAGTTGCTTGGTGGTGAGGAGGGTGTAGGGAGGAGATGAGACTTAAATAGTGTTTAAGTCTGAAGTTTTAAACTAGTCTGGACTTTTTAATACCTGAGTATGTCTAGAAAGTTATGGAATCTGCCCAAGATGCCCCTGAATATTTCAAAAGACACTCTAAAGAGCATAATTGAAGGCAATAATTGTAGAAAAATACATGTTTAAAAAATAAATGTTTTCGGTTTCTATTTTTATATCCCACGGAGAAGATACTTCTGATTAGTGTATATTGAGGTGCACATTGAATTGCTGTAATACCAAGAATCACCTGTAGGTGGAGCTGTACACCTTTCCCAGAACCCTATCTTTTTGAGTTGGGAGAAAACTTGGAGCAGATGATGTCAAATGTGTTTGCCTTTTGGGGGATTTCCTGAGAGACTGTAAAAGTATGGATTCCTGGGCACCAGAATCTCAGAGATTCCAATTCAGTAGTTCCACCTTGGGTCCTGGTGGTAGAGATACAGTTGGTGATAGGCTATATTTGAGAATCACTGCCCTCAGAGGGCTTCCAACTTCTAACCTTGGGGCTGCCTTTGGGAGACAGATCACTAATTCTGCCTGATGAGTTTACTTCTCATTCTCCACGAGGCACAGGATTTTTTACTTATGTTTCTTCACGACGCCAAACACCGTCCTCAAAAATCTTTTGTGCTTGGGACGCCTGGGTGGCTCAGTCGTTAAAGTGTCTGCCTTCAGCTCAGGTCATGATCCCAGGGTCCTGGGATCAAGCCCTGCGTTGGGCTCCCTGCTCGGCGGGAAGCCTGCTTCTCCCTCTCCCACTCCCCCTGCTTGTGTTCCCTCTCTTGCTGTCTCTCTCTCTGTCAAATAAATAAATAACATCTTAAAAAAAATTTTTTTTTGTGCTTGATTTTAGGTTTTCATAAATTGGGGCTGACTTCTTTTTTGATTAAACCATACCATTGGTTGTTTTGGATGATAACAAAAGAAAGTGTAAGACCCCAGAGACTGAGGACAGCCAAGGAGTTTTGTTCTTTTGGTTCATGTTAAATAAAACTTCAGAATCTGTACTGTTCCTGCTTTCTACCAGAAGGTGGTGTGGGACAGTAGAAAAAATATTTTTATGTTTCTACATGGCTAGGGCTTTCTGAGTAAAGAAATGAGACTTGGTTTAAGGACCAGCCTGGGAAGTGTGATTGAGTAGCCAACAGACCTCAGGAAGGATTTAGAAACTTGTCTTTCTCTGCGTTTATACCTCAAAGGGGGATAAAAACCTTGGTTATAAACTCCAGATGTCTTACCTACTCTATGGAGCATTTATTTATATTTTGAAGGGTACAAACTCAGGAACTTTCCCTTTCTCTTCCCAAAGGGAATACATAGACATTAAGGAGATTGGGTTTCCTCTCCTCTCTGGAGTGGGGGACCAATATGTATATAAGCTCTCAGCTTCCTATTTTTAGGGCTCTCCCCCTGCTGGGGAGGGTCTCATTGTACCACCTCAGAAGGGGGAAGAATTGGGGCACGGGGAATGGAAACAGTTATTGCTGTAAGTAATAACGATTGTCTTGATCCAGAAACCTCATGTTTGCATTCAGGATAGTATAAAGAAATATAAACATATTTATAATATTTAAATATTATTATTTATAAATAAATATAAATATTTAAAATTTATCAGCTGGTAATCTGAAGAGTGTTAGGGCTCCTGAGATGGCATATTTTACTCACTGAAGGAGGCAATGAGCAGATGGGTTGCCCAGACTTATGGCTGAGCCTCTGTACACTGTGGTGTAATATCCAATGTAGGAGTGAGATGGCAAAAGAAGGACATGTTCTCACTCTTTTTTTCTGTTTCAATCAGCAAAGAAATAAAGAGTCCATTGTGATAAATCTAATCTTTCTTTGCTTTTTTTGTGTGTTTTATGTTTATTTGGCGTGTGTGGCCTACAGGGGTGTGCTGGTAACTGTTTAACAACCGGCTCTCTGGGGGAAGGGGTGGGCAGGGAAGCCCTGATTTGTAGTGTTTGCCAATATCTGTGGTGTAAATACTCCTACCATGGTTGATTTCAGGCTGCCAAGATATGTCACCCAGCTTGCAAAATTCTTGAAAATTTAACAATAGGCTTTCCCATGCTGATGGGAGCCAACTGTTTCACACCACTGACATATGGTAAAAATAAACCAAACCAAACCAAATGGAACATATACATCAAAGAGCAAGCAATAAAAGAGAATACCAAATAATATATGTGAATGGTCCCCCTTCAAGACTTGAAGTTTAATCTCCACTCCCCTTCCTTGCTACCTATTCAGTGTGGGTTGCACTCAGTGACTATTTCCAAAGAATAGCACAGGGTAAGGGAAAAATAGTGTCTTAAACAGTGGAGAAACCCGACAAACCCTAGTTTAACCAGGTGGTGAAAGTTAACATCACCATGTCATCTGATACAGTGTCATGCAAATACGTACCCCCTCATTTGATGTAATTAGAAGGGTAATTCACATCTTTAGTTTCCAGGAAACCCCTCTTTTTCAAAAAACCTGTAATCCCAGGCTAATCATGAGAATAACATGAGACAAACTCAAATTATGGGACATTTCATAGATTACCTGAATGATTGTCCTCAAGACTTTCAAGGTCATGACCACCAAGGAAAGACCGAGAAACTGGCACAGATCAGAGGAGACTTGGAAGCTATGACAGCTAAATGCGCTGTGGTTTTCTGGATTGGATGGTGGAACAGATAAAAGATATTAATGAAAAAAAATGATGAAATCAAAATAAAGTCTGGAGTTCAGTTAATAGCAATATACAAATGTCAGTTTCTTGGTTTTGACAAATACACCCTGAAAATGTAGCGTGTTCACAATAAGAGCAACCGGCTGAGGGGTATACAGGAACTTTATGTAATATTTTTGCAACCTTTCTGAAAATCTTAAGTTATTGCAAAATAAAAAGCTACACTAAGATTTGTTTTTTTGAAGCAAGCATGACAGGGGAGAGATGGATGAACAGGTAGAGCCCAGAGAATTTTTAAGGCAGTGAAACCATTCTGCATGAAACAGTGATGGTGGATACATGTCATTCTATGTTTGTTCAAACCCATGGAATATAAATAACACCCAGAGTGAGCCTTCACGTAAACTGTGGACTTTGGGTAGTTGTGGCGTGTCAGTGTAGGTTCAACGATTGTAACAAATACACCATCTGGGGGGATGTTGACAATTGGGGGGAGTGCTTTGTGTGCAATGCAGACAGGATGTGTATAGAGACTCTACTTTCTGCTCAATTTTGCCATGAACCTAAAACTGCTCTAAGAAATAGTCTATTAAACAACAATAGCCAGGCAAGCATGATTTCTGAACAGAAAGCACTTTTAATGGCATTATATATATTTTCCCTCATTGTAGGTATATATGGTCTACCACTCAGAAGGGGCAGTGTTCTTGGTGTCCTTGTTCAGAGGCATCAGTCTTTTTTTTTTTTTGTAAGAGAAAGCAGTGGCTCTCAGAGCTCTCAGGCCACACATAGAGGTCTTTCTTTGAAGACCTTTTAGAACCCCTTCATTTTTTTGAAGTAAATTCCCTAAGTCAAAAGAGCACTAGCTTCTTCTTGCATTCCTTCAGATGTTTTCAGAATGTATTCATTCTTTATACAAGTAGAAGGTGAGACAGAGTCCAATTGTGTTTTTATACATCTCCTGTTAGCATCAGGCAGATAAGACCAACTTGATTTTAAATCATTTCAAATGGGTTAGCTCATCTCTCTGTGAGCTAAATAAATGAGAGGAAATAAGAGCAAAATTTCTTAGAGAGTTAACTCCTTTAAGTTCTCTGAGAAACTAACAGAGATATAATGCATACTCATCTTCACTCCATGACAAGCAAACACTACTTCATGTTAAATCTGGTGAGAATTGAACCATATGTGGGTCTGACCCCTGGTTTGACAGAGGAAAACTGAGGCTCAGTGATATGCTCAAGGTGAGTCTGTTAGTGACAAAGGCCAGGACTTGGGCATCTTGTCTCCCACCCCAGGGCTCCTGTCATTACATGCAGCTGTTCAAAGTGCATCACAACACAAGGAAGAACCACAACAGAGTTGTCAACTGAATAATGCTGAAAAGAAAAATGAGTATCTCCACGGCACGTTAACAAGAACCTTTTTGTTTTCAAAAATAACCATGTCTGGGAAACCATCATTTATCAATATTCTGACTTTTATATAGCTGCTTAGTCTTTCTTGAGCAAAATCTTTAAAACATACTTTAAAACTTTGCTTTTAGCTTTAATTACCTATCCACCTGCCTCCATTTGGGTGGACTGTAAAAGCTCCTTTTTTTTTTTCCCTTTCCTAATTCAGAAATGGCTGGTGAGCTAAGGGTTGGCTTGCATGCTGAGGTTCTAGAAAACAATTTCAGGCAGAGGATGACTCTGTGTAGATATCAAATTAGCACAGTCTATGGCTCCGTCCTTGAATACATCCTTTGAAATGGATGAAGTGATAGAGAAGGTGGTGGCTCTGGGAATGTGAAAAAAAAAACTATAATAAACTCCCAAAGGGAAAATCGTGATTGGGCCACAGGATGGAGGGAAAATGGCAGCTCAGATGGACAGGATAGGCAGTGTAGATGAAGGGAGTTCTCTTGTGTTTATTTCTCCCATGTTTTCTGCCAATGTAAATCAGAAAACCAGTAGCAAAAGCTAAGCCCTGGTTAGAGACCAAAGAGAAATGACACTCACATGCAGTTGGGGTGGGAAGCAAATAAGAGGTGAGGGCAGACCTCCTCTTCATTCCCCTCTACATATCAAAGAGCAAATGATTTGATTATAATATTGTAGCACTCAGGGCACAGGTCCATACAGGTTCTTTGAAGGCTGTGATGGGTTGTGGGTGTTTCAAAATTCATATGTGGAAATCCCAACCCTCACTACTCCCCAGAATGCAACATTATTTGGAAATAGGATCATTGCAGATGTAATTAGATAAGATGAAGTAATACTAGAGTATAGTGAGCCCCTAATCCAGTGTCCCTGGTGTCCTCATAAAAGGGACGTTGGGCATAGGCACACACAGAGGGAGAATGCCATGTGAAGATGAAGGCAGATATTGCAGGGGGGGAGGCTTCTATAAGCCAAGGAACATCAAAGATTGCCAGGAAACCACCAGAAGCTAAGGGGGAGGCACAGAAGAGATTCTTTCTCATAGGTCTCAGAGGGAATCAGCCCTGCCCATATCTTGATCTTGGATTTCTAGCTTCCAGAACCATGAGACAATAAATTTCTGTTGTTTAATCCACCAAATTTGTGGTACTTTGTTAAAAACAACCCTAGGAAACCAATACAGAGGACAGTGTTGCCTGGTGAAGGTGGCAAATAGGAGAGATTGAGAACAATGTGTGATGCCAACGATCCAGCATTCTGAGGTATGGTCCCCTCTCCTCCTTAAACTCACCAGGAGAGCAACTAAGGACTGGACTTTAGCCTCTCCTCCTCCTCTCCAAACATATTTGGACCCCCAACTGTGTGCCAGGAACTGAACCAGTTAGCCAGTTATAACCATCCACATAACAGATTGAACAGTGTCATAAACTATTAGAACTAATAAGAGATATCAGTAATATTAGCAAAGACCATTCAAGCTTTAGCGTCCCTCTATTACCAGCAATAAAAAACTAGAAAATACAGTGGAAAATAACATGATAACAATAAATTCATAGCACATCTGGGAGTTTACTTAACAAAGAATGTATGATATCTTTATAGTGCATAAAGTTTTGTTAAAGGACAGAGACAAATTTCTGAATATAGGACTATACAATTATGTTCACAGATGGGATGACTTAAAATTGTAAAGGAATCAAATTTCCTAAAATTAATTTATAAAGTAAATGCAATTCAGAAAAATTCCAGCATTAATTTTTTATAAAATGGAAAGACTAATTCTCAAATTTGTGACTAATATCAAAAGTCAGGTCATTTTTTGAAAAGATGAGCAAATACAGCGGAATTCCTTAGCAGATATGAAGACATACTATGAAGCCATGGTAACAAAAACAGTACTGGTACAAGAATAAGGAACTACAACAATGGAACAAAATGGAAAATTTAGAGTAAGATCCATATGTATCTAGGAACTTGATATATGATAGAGATGACAAGACAAATCAATGGAGAAAGGACAGCTTCTTGAGAAGTTGATCTTGGGAAAGACAAAGTGAGATCTCTACCTCACACCATACACAAATTAGATAATTTGACACTTAAATGTGAAACATAAACCTGAAGGTAATGAAAAAAATAGGAGAATTTTTAAATAGGATTTGTATCTAAAATATGCAAAGTACTCCTGCAAATCAACAACAAAAGGAACGAATACCAACACAATGGTTCAGACTTGAGTAGGGGAGCCAGAATGGGAAACTCAAGTGACTCACAGTATAGGAAAAGAGTTCCACTTCACTCATAGTCATAGAAATGTCCAATTTAAGCAGCAACAAGACACTGCATTATATCCATCGGTTGACAAAAATCAAATTTTCAGAGAATATTAAGTGTGGGAAGGATGGCAAGGATGTGAGGAAACAGGAAGGTTTCAGGTGGTGGGAGTATTAATATTAACTGGATCAACATTCTAAAGAATGATTTGGCAAGTAATATGGCAGAACTCAGGAAGATAGTATGATTTTAATTATAAAATAAACAGAATTTTAATTAAAATAATGAAATTCTGAATGGATTTTTTGTGCAAAATACAATCCTACAGGACATCAGTGAATTTATATCAACAGTAGTGAGCACTTCCATGAATGAAGAAGTCCAGGCTCATTCTCCTCTGGCAATGTCGTTTGGAAGAAAGTCCATGTCTTTTGGAGTAAGACCCTCTACCTCCAACTTCAGTGCCCTTTCTACTGCACCATGGACAACTTGTCAATACTGTTAAAACCATGATTGCCACGAGACTGACACCAGCCACAGCAGATTACTCTTGTTAACTGTCAGCTCAGACTGAAAACCTAGCTCATAGGCCTATATAAAATATTGCTTTAAAAAATTACTTACATAAATATTGTTAATACAATAATGTCTCCTGGGTAGGGGCATCTCAATATCAACTGAGAAATGTCAAAGATTGGACCTATTAGAGCAAAATGCTGATTCATCTTTGTATCTCTAGTACCCAACTCAGTTCCTAAAATTTAGGGACTTCTTCATCATTTTTTTTTATTGAAAGACAGGAAAAGCCACTTGTTCCAAAATTGGAGGAAGACATTTTTTGGAGACAGTGACCTCAACTCTTTTCCTCCTCTAAGGGTCCTTTTATTAAAAACAAAAAAAAAAAACAAACATATTTGGACCCCCAACTGTGTGCCAGGAACTGAACCAAGTGTATTACATGCATGACCTCATTGAAGCCTTCCAAGGATCCACATGAAGGAGCTATCAGATCACTGGGTACAAACAAAGAACCAAGGCTTGGAAACTTTAACCTTGCTCATGGTCATATTGCAAGGCATAGAGTAAAAAAGTAAACCAAGTCTTTCAACTTCACAGATATTAAAGGAACAGCTACAAGGGAGAGCCCTCCCTCTAGTATTATAGAAGCTGAAAAGATAAATAGAACGTGCTCTCTTTTCTCAAGAACTTACTCTCTACTTAGTCATTTGTAAACTGTGGAAAGTCTGAAATATTTTATGCAAAGAATTTTTAAAAAGGTCTAAGAGATAACAAAAGGAAAAGTTTAATTCTCTCTGATTAGGGAGTGGCTTCCCAAAGATGGTGGCATATGAGCCAGGCTTTAAAAGGCTCTGAAGGTGAATGTGTCCAGAAGCATGATTAAAGGCTAAAAGGCAAGATACTTAGATCAGGAATAGTGAGGGAGGTTGGAAACGAAGGGCTGAAGATAGAAGGGGATATGGTTTCTGAGACACATTTTCGTAGATGTGATAGCTACAAGTCTGGGACTCCATCACATCACTGAAGGTAATGCTGCAAAGCCAATACTCCAAACACGGAGTCAGCAACTTGGTGAATCCCCTGAAATTTTTGGCAAAAATGAATGTGCATGTGTGTGTGTGTGTGTGTGTGTGTGTGTGTACGCACGTGTAACAGAAAGAGAGAGAGAGAGGAAAATGTGTGAGGCAGAATGGTGATATGAGTGTTATTTTCTGAAGAGGAAGAGCACAGTCCATAGCTGATCATTGGTTCTCTATGGATTAATAATCTACAAAAAGGTGAAGAATCTCGGCACATAGAATGAGAAGACAAAGATCAGATCTTTGGAGTTACATAGATAATGTGGATTTGGTGAAGGAGGCTAGAAGGAAATTGTCAGACCCATGAACATCTGCTATTACAGAGCGCCAAGAGAAAAAAAAAAATAACTCAAAGCATGGGATGACTGGTCAACCACTCCTAGCAAGGATGAGAGATCAACAAACATTTTGGTTCTCCCAGGTGTGATCATCTGTGCTTTCCTGGGTTATCAGGAAATATTTGCTGCTTTTAATGGATGCTTTACATGATTAGGAATAATCAAGCCAATGCAATCAAGGCTGAAAACCAAAACCCTATTTAAAAATGATCCACAAGATGGCACTATGGGCCAATAAGAATATTCATCGGGCCTTCGCAAATGAAGTCTGTTTACCTTCCTCTCCTTTTTTCTTTATCCTTTGCTAGTATACTGCAGCCTGATCCCCTGCATTATTTGTCTATTAAAAATACTGGCATTTGGAAATAATATCCCTACCTTTCACGATTCCCACGTACTCTTTATGTAATCATCGGTAGACTTTGGAAAGACTTAACTTGAACCTCAGTTCTAATACAGGAAGTTGGATCTAATATCTAATTTACTAAAAACCCTGAGAAGGCTGTGTGTAGTCATTGCTGGCATTTATTGGTCCTTGGGGAGCTTCAAGATTGGGAAAGACAGGAGGGAAATAGGAGTAAAAGGAGAGAGAGAGCTCTCAGTTTGATCAGAAAAGCAAAGAACACAAGCTTCCGCCATGATTGGCCCGGCCAGGGAGGGAGTAAAGCAGCCCAGAAATCCAGGAAGCTACGTCGCTTTCAAGAAAAAGACTCTCATTATCCTAATGTACATATGAGTTGGGACTTTCGCTTAAAAACCTGTGTTTTAAAAGTTGTTATTATTATGCAGAAAGAACAAATGGCTTAAATTAGACACCAAGAAGAAGTATTAAAATTTATCCTTTGACCAAAGGAAATCATGATACAATTCTACATTTATATGGCACTACCAGTTTATGAAGTGCTAGTCTACCTCCATCCTCTTGTATAATTCTCAAAACCACCTAGTCGGTGGGCTGGTAACCAACCCCACTTCACACATCAGGATGCTGTGACTCAGAGAGGTTCAGAGCCTTGCTCAAAGACACACAGCCACCAGCTGGTGGAAGAGCTGGTATGAAAATCTAGGTCTTTAACTTCCTTATCTTTGAAAGGAGCTGATGACACTTACTGTTGCAAAGATGTCTTAAACATAACCACATAGTAAAGGTCTAGTCAGAGAGTCAGTATATGTTAGTGAGTTTCATTATTTAGAAAGAGTTAAGTTAAAATGCCTATTTCTAATGATACATATGTTAAGGATCTTTGGCTGCAACAACAGAAACCAATTAACTTGTTAATAATCTGCTAAATTATCTCTTATTACACCGTGCCCCCTCCCCAATTGTGCAAAAACAGAATTTATTGGAAGAACACAGCATAGCTGCAGAATCAGAGGAAAAACAGAAGTACTTTGCAAGGACAGGAGGCAGGAGAGCTCGGGACTGACCCACTTAGGACCCCGTGGACACTCCATAGCTAGGGGAGGCAAGGCTGACACAGCCCTGCCAGGTGAGGGCAAGTTATCTGAACTGGAAATTGGGGTGCTGTCATAGAAGAAGAAATAAATACCTGGCAGGAAAAAAAAAAAAAAAAACATCCGATGTCATTGCATAGAATATTTCTAGAATGAAGATCTTAAACACTTTATGCAGAGCTAATAGTAACGGCCTATATTTCCTGAACACTTATATGCCAGGCACTATTACATTTATTTACTTGTTTAATCCTCGGATAATCCTACAAAGAAAGTGGTAACATTAGCACCATTTTGCAGGGAAGGAAACTAAAGCATATTTGACCAGAGTGGCAGAGGTGAGTTTCAAACTCAGCTAGAGCTCATCACACCAGAAAACAACAGTCTTTAGAGGATTGTGGTCAAAATCAAAAAAGTTGTTATTAGACGGAAACATGAATTGCTGGTCTTTAGCCTTTTTGCGCCTGGAAACACAGCAGTTTCCTATGACTTCACCTTATACATGTACAGCACTCAGAACAGTGAATGGAATATAGTCTGTGTCCAGGGATGCTTCTCATTATTATTAGATGATCCTGTCCATCTACAGGTAAGTGGGCTTTAAAAGCTAAAATTGAGCAGGCACATTATTGTTTAAACTGGATTGGGAGTAAAAGGCCAGGAGGGTGTCCTTTGATTGGTGCCACATTGAAGTTCCTGAAGAAGAGAGCTAGACATTGTGCTTATTCTTTTCCACTTATGAGCTCTGTGTATCTGTACAGTTTGCTTCTCGTCTTTCTTCTCAGATGTCGGTTTATAGTATATTTCTTGGGACTGAGGTCAACACAGCCACCCAGGCAGAAGCTCAGGCCTCATCCTCTGGGGCTTGGTCCCCCTCCCTCTCTGCTCCCTCCCACCCTGCTTGCCCTTCAGGCTCTGCAACTGAAACTACCCTGAAGAAATCGTCTGTGTGACCCAGAGCTGGAATGGTCTCTAGGAGCTGCTTTGCTCAACCTTTGAGACGTTTATCAACAAGGAGGTGGGGGCAGCTAATCATCCTGTTGCGAAAAAGGTGGCAAGAGATGGCCCCTGACGAGGAGGAGTAGCTGCCGCCAGCCAGCCCCGGAGACGGCTCGGATTCTCAGATAAGGTGGGACAATCAATGACTCCACAATTCACTGCAAATCCACACACCACCTCTGAAAGAGAAAAATAATTCCTGAGCACAATTCCATGCTTCTCCTTCAAACACAAGCATCGCTGCAATCTGCCTGAAGAAGCAAGGTCCTGCATGAGCCAAGGGTTACTTATTTTCTGGAAGGATAAATGAGGACCTGTTTTCAGTGAAACTGATTTCCAAGAAGCATGTGTCTTCTTGACTGCTGACCCACTTCTGGATTCAATCCCGGTGGCTGCACTTTCGAGAACATCATCAGGGTAACTTCCTGCTCTGAGTCCATGTTGGAACTTACATGGTCTTTAAAAGGCACAAATAGCAGCATTGCATAATGTAACCTGATGTTCTGACAACCCCACTTATACTCAGGCTAAATTTAAAGGTCACCAACACGGGGAAATAGTGGCAAGAGAATGAAAGTGCCTTAAACACGAATTTCACAGACGGTTTCTCGTTTTGAGAGTCTTGCACTGTAAAATAGAGGCCAAATTGCCGGAGAGCTTAACAAAATATACCAGCATAGAATCCATTTCTTGGGAACAAGGTAGCTTTAGGAAAAATTGTAAAATAGGTAGACACAAGTGTGAAATGGTCCAAGTTTGTCTTAGATGTCCTCTGGAAGATCATTCATTCTTTCCCCTTATATTCGCCAAGACTCAGCTAAGCCCTGTGAATCAAATGGTACGCAAAACAAACATAGTCCGTGATAAGCTCACAGCTTATCAGGGAAGAAACACACACAAAGATGTAATCACAATAAAGGGAAAGAAGGTTATAAAAGAAGAAATTGGGAACATTTGAAAAGCAGGGCGTGGACAAAGGTATGGACAGCCCTTTCCCCAGGGAAGTAATGGTTTAGTTGGGAACTAAAAGATGAGCAGAAGAAAAGCATTTTAGAAGAGAAAGGATAATACAGCTAGGGGGAATAGTACATCCAGAAGCTCAGAGAGGAGAAAGAACAGCTGTAGTGGACGCTAAAGATAATCTAGGGCAGGCTCAGCAAATTATGGTCCAGCCTGCTGCCTACTTTTGTAAATAAGGTTTAATTGCAATGCAGCCACATCCACCTGTTTCCTTGTTGTTTATGGTAGCTGTTGCTCTACAATGGTTCAGTTGAGTCGCTGTGACTGAGAATGTACGGCAGCCAGCTCTTAGTAGGCTCTTAATAGTGCCTGTTCTCTTACTGCATTCTTCTAATTTATCGATGAGAACATTGAAGTGAAAGGGCTTAAGGGGGAATAGAAAGTTCCTATCTTCCTAAGAAGGGGCTCAAGGTTCTTTGGCCAGACCTAGTTTTAAACCCATCCTAATTGATCAATAACAACTTGGCATTAACACCCACAGTGCTGAAAGTCATTAAGTCAGCAACACTGTCACACAGTCACCCACAGCCAAAGGTCAACCAATCTTTGAACATCCATCTGAAAAATCCATCCATCTCTGATTTCTACTCTTCCCAAATATCTCTATATATCTCCAGCTCTCAGCTTTGCTTAGAGAGATCAAACCTTACAAGTTGTTACTTGTCTCCCTAGCTATGATGGCTTCATTTTTGGAGATGCCCAAAGTAAGAAATGTGTCTGAACCAGGATTCAAATCCAGGCATATCTTATTGCAATTACGTGCTTTCTTGTCCACCCCTATATTTCTCAGGTTTGGAATGCAAACCCCTGGTGTTAGCTGAGATGATAGTAGGTAGTACGCAACCTTGGCATTAAATAACATCACGTCACATAAGGAGGAAGTCATTTCCTTTTCCGTCTTCCATTGTTTCACATAGCAATGAAGAAAACAGGCTCTGGAGGAAGACCATTCTGTGTTAATTATCTTTTGCTGTGAAACAAATTAGCCCCAAACCTAGAGACTTAAAACACCAATTAAGATGTGTTATGTTTCATGGATCATGTGGGTCAGACACTTGGGAGCAGGTAAGCTAGGTGGTTCAGACTTGGGGTTTCTCAAGAGGTTACAGCCAAGGTGTTAGCCAGGGCTGCAGTCATCTGAAGGATCCTCTTTCAAGATGGCACACTCACATAACTGGCAAATTGGTGCTGGCCGCTGGCAGGAGACGTCATATGGACGTCTTGCCTTGCCATATGGACCTCTCAATAGGGCTGCTTGAGTTTCCTTATGATATAGAAGCAGACTTTCCCAGAGCAAGTGATCTGAGAGAATAAGGTGGAGACAACAGTATCTTTTCTGACCTAGATTTGTGTTTTAATCAGTTTGGGCCGCTACTGTAGAATAACACAAATAGGGTGGCTTATAAACAACAGAAATTTATTTCTTATAGCTCTGGAGGCTGTAAGTCCAAGACCAGGGTGCCAGCAAGGTCTGTGTCTGGTGAGAGCCCTGTTCTGCTTTGTAGTTGGCCATCTTCCTGTTGTATCCTCACATCATGGGAAGAGGGCAAGTGAGCTCTCTGGAGGGTCTTTTACAAGGGCACCAATCCCATTCATAAGGGCTCCACCTTCATGACTTAGCTACCTCCAAAAAGCCTCACCTCCTAATATCATCATAAGATTTCAACATATGAATTTGGGGGGGACACAAATGTTCAGTCCATAACATCTTGAAAGTCACACATTATCACTTCTGCTGTATTCTTTGGTCATACATACTAATGTTGATACGAAACAAGAGCCAACTACAGAAAGGTATGAATACCAAGAGGCCAGGATCACTGGGGGCCTCTTTGGAGGCCATTTTGGAAGCTACCACTGCCACTTATTAACTGCATAATATTGGATAAATTATTAAACTTCACTGTGCCTCAGTTTCCTTATCTATAAAATGAGAAAAATATTACCAACCTTTTTTGAGAATTAAATAGGTAATATCAGTAAAGCCCATAGAACATTGCTCAGAAATAGAACATACTGAAAATTGTCCACTATTAATACTTTTATACCTCTTTAATTCACTGCTACTTAAAAAGCCAGTCTTATCAGGAAGTAAATGTTAACACAAGAATGTAAACCAATGCATTGATTCCTTCACTGAGGGAGTTGTGCTAGCAAAAAAAAAGTCAGTTGTAAATTAAAAATAATTTTTAATAATAAAAAAAGCCCACTGAACACAATACAGCGTGTAGTGATATAGATGACTTACATTCTGGAGCAAGCTGTTAACTGCTTGTAGATCGGGAGAGCAATTTGCAGACCAGCAGCCAGTCCACAAATCGCACTTTGAGTAGTGCTTTTCTTACTTTTGATCATCTCCTTCTTTAACCACAGGAGTGTAAGCAACAGGGATTAATGCCATTGTGTTCTTTTCTCTTTTCTTCTCTTTTCTCCTTCGTTTCTCAAAATGTAGAAGGAGGTAGGTGAACTGCAGAAGAAGGAAGGAGAGAAGCAGCTAAGATGAGTAGGTGTTGAGGGGTGGAGGAATCATGGAAAACAATGGAAGGGTAGTTACCATCTGTTTAATGGCAAATGTTTGTTTTTCTCCACTTACAGATTTGTTGCAGAATTTCTTTTTAAATAAACTCATGTCTTAGCCTGGGTTCCCTAAAAACAGAGCTGGAGACAAAGACTTGCCTGTAGGCTCTTCATCTTCCAGGGAGTAGACACCAAGGAGAAGATAGGGAAGCAAATGCTAGAACAAACTGTTGAATTGACCATTGCTTCAGGCTCTGGTGTTTTGTCTCACCAGGATCTTCTGAGAGCTTTTTGATATTCCTGTCTCCCTGGGATTTAAAGGGAAAAACATTTATCCACAGGCTTCTTTCCTTTCTTGGTCTTAGCTCTCCTTTACTTCAGGGTTGCATGCTGCATTGTAAGTGTTGCATGGCTTCCTGAAGGGAGTTGAGGGCTGTTTCAGAAAAGCTCTAGGCTAGGAAACAGGAAGTGTGTGATGTAGCTGGAGGCCTCGTGCTCTGTGCTTATTCCTTTGCAGACCTCCTTGAAGTCTACTACTTGGAACGTTCACAGCAGCATCTATAGCAAAATATAGGCCCCAGAAAGTTTCTGTGGATCACAAGAAAAATCCAGTAGAACGCACTGAAATAAAGAAGTGTGTTTTGAAAAACAAACAAAGAAATAGTAAGTAGAGACTTTAAGTTTCAATTCAAACATGTAAAGAGCTTAGAAGCCATTACTCCCATCCTTATAAGGAAAAGCTGGATAAATTAAAAATCAATGACTTTTCCCAGACCCATAAGAGAATTAAAGTTGGACCTACCAGAGAAGTGTAAATATGGGGCAAGTTGCCAGCTCAAGGTGAAGAGAAACAAAGAGTGGCTTACCTAGAGAGAAGCTGCTAGAGCCATGACCTGGTGGGAACATCAGAATGGTAATTTTAGCAAATTACTAGATATGGAATATGGACTAGTGTGACCATGAGAAACTGCTGAGGACCATCAGTCTTAGGGGTCCCCCAAACTTTCCTGGGCTTTCCCTCTAGGAGTCCTGTCAGGTTCTCATGGGGAGATCTGAGAAAAATCCCCTCCTGACTCCGGCAACAACTGTGAAAGAAGTCCAGAGCCTCCTTTTCTAGGAAAAGACTTTGCTAGAGCCATGTTCCAGATGGAAGAAGAGAGTTCCTTCCCCCTTCAGTCTTCCTGTGCCCCCTAAGGGAACAAACAAACAAATTTCATCAGGGAATGACAGCAATGTCACAAGGGACAGGAGGGAGGAATTAATACTGGGTTATAAGATACCTGCACTGCCCATGAAGTGGTAAAGTGTTTTGTGGGCTTAGATTAGTATTGTGTGGTAAGCATATATCACAAACTCTGGTGACCACTAAGAGAGCAGATAACCTGAAATCGTACTTAAGATCATGAGGCCATAGACCTACATGTAAAATGCAGAACTATAAAACTCCTAGAAGATAATGTGGGAGGAAATCCAGGTGACCTTGGATTTGGTCATCAAAATAATTAAGAAGGTGATAATTGATAAATTGATAAGTTGGGCACCATTACAATTAAGCACTTCTGCTCTTTGAAAGACTCTGTTAAGAGAACAGAAGGGCAAGTCGTAGACTGGGTGAAAATCTTTGCAAAACACATACTTAATAAAGAACTGGTAATCAAACTTTACAAACAACTTTTAAAACAACAATAAGAAAAAACCTCAAAAAATCAGTAAAATTCCTGAACAGACACCTGAAAAGATGCTCAACCTCATAGCTCATTAGGGAAATGCAAATAGGAATAACAATGTGACACCACTACATGCCTATTAAAATGGCTAAAATCCAAAACACTGGCAGCACCAAATTCTGGTTATGATATGGTACAACAGGAACTCCCATTTTTTGCTGGTGAGAAATGGCATAGCTATTTTGGAAGATAATTTGACAATTTCTTAAAAAACTAAAAATACTCTTACCACCTGATCCAGCAATCATACTCCTTGGTATTTATTCAGATGAGTTGAAAACTTATGTCCATACCAAAACTTGTACATGCGTGTTTGTAGCCGCTTCATTTGTAATGCCAGAACTTAGAAGCCACTAAGATATCCTTTGATAGGTGAATGGTAAAACAAAGTGTGATATCCATACAATGAAATTATACAGTAATGAAAAGAAATGAGCTATCAGGCGCCAAAAAGATATGGAAGAGCCTTAAATGCATATTGCTAAGTGAAAGAACCAATGTGAAAAAGCTATGTACTAGATGATTCCAATATATTACATTCTAAAAAAGAGCAAAACTATGGAATTAGTAAAAAGATCAGTGGTTGCCAGGAATTTGTGAGAGGGAGAGGAAAGGATGAATAAGTGGAGCACAAGGAATTTACCACGGTGAAACTGTTCTGTGTGATACTGTAATGGTGGATGCTTGTCACTATACATTTGTTAAAACTCACAGAATGTACAACACAAAGAGTGAATCTTTTTTTTTTTAAGATTTATTTTTTTATTTATTTGAAAGAGAGAGCATAAGAGAGAGAGAGAGCACATGAGAGGGAAAGAGTGAATCTTAATGTAAAGTATGTACTTCAGTTAATAATAGTGTATCAAGGGGCGCCTGGGTGGCTCAGTTGGTTAAGCGACTGCCTTCGGCTCAGGTCATGATCCTGGAGTCCTGGGATCGAGTCCCACATCGGGCTCCCTGCTCAGTGGGTAGTCTGCTTCTCCCTCTGACCCTCTTCCCTCTCGTGCTCTCTATCTCTCATTCTCTCTCTCTCAAATAAATAAATACAATCTTTAAAAAAAATAATAATGTATCAATATTGGCTAATCAATGTAACAAATGTACCACAGTAAAGCAAGATCCTGGGGGTGGGAGGAAGTCTATGGAAACTCTACTTTTTGCCCTATCTTTCTGTAAGCCCATAACTGTCCTAAATAAATAAAACCTATTAATTAAAAAATGTCATCATATAAAACCCTCAATCAAAAGCAGAGAAGGCAAAAAGAGAGGGAAAAGAAACCAAGAACAAAAGCAGTGAGTAGAAAGCAGTTACAGACATAAAAGATATTAACCCAACAATACCAATAATCTCTTTAAATGTGAATAGTCTAAATACATCCATTAAAAAATAGAGATGGCATGACTGGCTATGTAGAAAATCCCAAAGAATCTACAAAATACCCCATCAACGCTTGGAACTAATAAGCAAGTACAACAAGCTAACTGGATACAAGGTCAATGTACAAAACTCAAAGGCCTTTCTACGTATCAACAAGGAACAACTAAAATCTGAAAAGAAAATACCATTTACAACTGCATAAAAAATGTAATAGATATAAATCTAACAAAATATCTTGCCATTTGCAAAGACGTGGACGGAGCTAGAGAGTATACTGCTAAGCGAAATAAGTCAGAGAAAGACAAATACTGTATGATTTCACTCATATGTGGAATTTAAGAAACAAAACAAACAAAAAAAGGAAAAAGAGAGAGAGAGACACAAACCAAGAAACAGACTCTTAACTATAGAGAACAGACTGGTGGTTACCAGAGGGAAGGTGAGTGGGGGATGGGTTGAACAGGTGATGGGAATTTAGGAGGGCACTTGTTGTGATGAGCACTGGGTGTTGTATGGAAGTGTTGAATCACTAAATTGTATACCCTAAATTAATATTACACTGCATGTTAAGTAACTGGAATTTAAATAAAAACTTGGAGAAAAAAATAAAAATAACAAAATATGGGGCATCTGGATAGCTCAGTCAGTTATGTGTCTGACTCTTGATTTGGGCTCAGCATGATCTCAGGGTCATGAGATCGGGCCCTGCATGGGGCTCCATGATGAGCGTGGAGACTGCTTAAGATTGTCTTTCCCTCTCCCGCTCCCCTCCCCCTTCTTCCTGCTTACCCAGTCTGTCTCTCTAAAATATATATATTATATTTTAGATACATATGCAAGATATGTCTATGGAAAACTACAAAAGACTGATCAAAGAAATAAAAGGAGATTAAATAGGTGAAAAGGTATTCTGTGTTTATAGGTTGGAAGAGACAATATCACTCAGATGTCAATTATTCCCAACCTGGTCTATAGGTTAAATGCAATTCCAATCAGAATCCCAGCAAGCTATTTTGTAGATATCAACCATCTGACTCTAAAAAAATTCAGACTCTACATTTTTACATGGACAAGCAAAGGACCTAAAATAGCCAGCATAATACTGAAGGACAAAACTGGGGGACTTGCATTACCAAATTCAAGACTTACATTAAAGATAAAGTGTGTGGACAAAAGAATGGACACATTGACCAATGGAACAGAATAGAAAGCCCAGAAACAGAATCACAAAAATATAGTCAACTGATTTTTGACAAAGGAGCAAAGAGAATTCAATGGAGAAAGGATAGTTTTGTTCAACAAATGGTGTTGAAACAATTAGATGTCCATATATAACACAAAAACCTAGACACAGACCTTACACCTTACCAAAAATTAACTCAAAATGGATCATAAACTTGAATGTAAAATGCAAAACTATAAAACTTCTAGAAGAAAATATAGGAAAAGCCTCTGTGATTCTGGATTTGGCACTGAGTTTTTAGATACAACACCAAAAGCATGATTCATGAAAGAAAAAATAGGTAAGCTGGCCTTTGTTAAATTAACAACTTTTTTCACTGAAAAAAGACACTTTTAAGAATATGAAAAGGCAGCCACAGACTAGGAGGAAATATTTGCAAACATAACTGATAAAGGACTTCTATTCAAAATATGCAAAGAACTCTTGCAGCTTAACAATAAGAAATGAGAAACTCAATTAAAAAATTGGCAAAACATTTGAAAAGACATCATCGAATAAGATAGACAAATGGAAAATAACTGTAGGAAAATATGTTCAATATCCTCTGTGTGGTAGGCAACATAATGGCGCCCCAAATATGTACACATTCTAATCTTCACAATCTGGGCCTATGTTACCTTTCATGGCAAAGGGACTGCACATATGCTTAAAGTTAAAGATCTTGAGAAAGGAGATTATCCTGAATTATCCTGGTGGATCCAGTCATGTGAGTCCTTAAAGCTGGAAAAATGTCCCGGCTGCACTCAGAAGGAGATGCATGACAGGAGAAGGATCACAATGATGCTCTGTTGTTGGGTTTGATAAGGGAGGAAGGGGCCAAGCGCTAAGGAATGTGAGCATCCTCTAGAAGCTGGGAGTCAAGGGAACAGATTCTTCCTCCCCTGGAACTTCCAAAAAGGAATGTAGCCCCACTGACACCTTGAGTTTTAGCTCAGTGAGACCAGTGTTGGACTTCTAACCAATTCTATTGAAATATAACCCTTTGTGTTATTTAAATTCACTTAATGTGTGGTAATTTGCTACAGCAGCAGTAAACAAATACAATTGCCATTGGAGAAATGCAAATTAAAACTACAATGAGATACCTCTGCATAGCTATTAGGAGGGCTAAAATAAAAAATTGACAATACTAACTGCTGGTTAACATGCACAGCAACGGGAACTCATTCTGATTGGAATGCAAAATGGTACAGCTTACTTTGGAAGACAATGGAAGTTTCTTACAAAGCTAAACTGTGTTGTCATATGACCAGCAGTCATATTCCAATGTATTTATCCAACTGACTTGAAAACTGACATCAACAGAAAAAGTTGTATTTGAATGTTTATAGCAGTCTTATTCATAATTGCCCAAAACTGAAAGCACACTGGTACATCCAAAAATAGATGAATGGATAAACAAACTGTGGTATGTCCATACAATGGAATATTGTATATTCAATGACAAAAAGGAATGTGCTATCAAGTCATATAGATACATGGATGAATCTTAAATGCATACTGTAAGTGAAAGAAGCCAAACTGAGAATTCTAAATACTTTATGATTCCATTTATATAACATTCTGGAAAAGAGAAAACTATAGAGTCTAAAAAAAAACCCAAAACAAAACCAAACAAAACAAAACAAAATGGTGGCCTCTAGATTAGGGAAAGGGATGGCTGAATAGGTGAAGCACTTGTGATTTTTTTTTTTATAAGTGAAACTATTCTGAATAATACTGTTATTGTACCATGTATATGCCAAAACCCATAAAACATTAAAGCGTGAACATTAACATTACCACTTAAAAATAATCATGAGGTCATTTTGGAGGTACCTGGGTAGCTCAGTTGGTTAAGCATATGACTCGATTTTGGCTCAGGTCACGATCTTGGGGTTGTGAGATTGGGCCCTGCATCAGGCTCTGTGCTGGGCATGGAGCCTCTTGGGAGTCTCTCTTTCTCCCTCCCTCTGTCCCTCTCTCTCTCCCTCCCTCGGTCTAAAAAAAAAAAAAAAAAAAAAAATCATTTAAGAGGTTGGGACAAGGGACATACCAGGGTGGGATGGAAAATATTATAAAACAATCTAACTATATTGCAAGTGTTTGAAATAACCTCATTGAAGGAGGTGGGAGGAAATGTACTGATCCTAGTAACTGGAAAAAAGTGGAGTCTGTAAGACTACAGGCAGAAGAAACTGCACATAACTGCTGCACTTTAGTTGATAAAGTTATCTCCCACAGGGGTAGTTAACAATTCTGATACTGCTAACATGTATATGGGAATTGAATAATGAAGTAAACGGGTGGTGGGTGGTGGAAACCAGGCTTCTCACAGTTGGAGTGGCAGGATACAGACAGGCAAGGGAAAAGGCTAGAATAGTTTCTATGGTAACAAATTAGAATTGGAGACATCAGTATGAACTCATGTTAAGCTTAAAATTGATACTGATGGTTATATATAGAAATGTTTATAGATATCTGTGTATCTCAGGTTAATATACACACATATATTTCCTTGCTCTGTCAGCTGAAAGGGGTGACAAACAATACCCAGTAACAATGAGCATATCTAGAACACAGATCTTATTTCCTAATATCATTCTCAAAAAAGGAACCAAGGCTCATTAGAAAAATGACTTATTCTATGACTGGGGCAGGAAATATATGAGATGAGCCTGGAGCCTCTTATAGTGTCAGAAAGTAAGGAAGTGCTTAAGAAAAAAGAGAAAACTCACAATATTGGGGGCATATCAAAGAACATAGGAACCAACTGAAAGAACTCCTAATGACTAAAGCTGCAACAATCTCAGCAGCAAAAACAGATAAAGTAGTATTGGGTTATAAGAATAGACTAAGTATCCATGTGCCCATACTGATATAAATAAATGAATAAATACATGGGAGAGAATAGGTAAATCTCTCATGCAGAAGAATTCCAAGTAATTTATGTAGATAGTTACCCAGTCCTCAAATTGGTGGAGTATAACTCCCCCACTCTTTAAGTGTGGGCTGTGCATAGTGACTTCCTTCCAAAGGGTATAATACGGACAGGGAGAAAAAAGAGTAACTTTGCCATGGAGGATCCTGACACACATTCCTGCCAGGTGATCAAGGTCAATATCAACAGTCAAAAATCATGTTGACAGCATGTACCCTCAATATGATGTGATGACAATGGTCCTTTGCCTCTTTGATCTTTCTCTCTCAGACCCATGATCCCATTTTAATCATAAAACCATCAAACAAATCTCAACTCAGGGACATTCTACAAAATACTTGACCAGTACTCTTCAGAACTGTCAAGGTCATCAAAGACAGGGAAAGTCTGAAAAACTATCATGGTCATGAGGAACTTATGGAGACAGGATGACTAACTGTAATGTGGTATTCTGGATGGGATATTGGAAGAGGAAAAAAAGACATTAATTAAAAAGATTAAGAAAATCTGAATAAATTTATGGCATTTAGTTAGTAATAATATACCAATAGTGGTTCACAAATAGTGAGAAAGATACCATACTTACCTAAAATGTTAATAACAGGGAAAACTGGATGTGGGAAATATGGGAATGCTCTGTACTAGCTTCACAAATGTTCTGTAGATCTAAAGCTATCCTAAAATAAACAAATACAAAACAAAGTGAAAAGTAACACAGACATGACTATACAAGTCACAAAATTGACACTCAAATGGCTAAAGTTTGGGACACCTTGCTTTTTACGATGCTATCTCTTTATCTCTACAAAGCTCAAAAGGTAGAAGAAAAAAGATGAAGACAAGAAGCTGGACGCAATGTAGTGAGTGCACCTGGGAGTGTTGATGTAGAGTGGAGAGAAGGGGCTACGAATTAGATTTCATAGCTTGGGAAGTCAAGGAAGAACATGGAAGCATTCCAAATAAAAGGGAAAAGGCTGAACAGAGTTATGGAGGTGAAATTTTCCCTGTTTATGGCAAGTAGCTGGGCTAACCAGAAGCCTGGGAGCTATCTTGGTGTTTCTCCTTTGTCACCCATTTCTGATGCTGTTGATTTACTCCTATGTGATGTCTCTTGAATTAATATTGTCTTCTGTACCTCTCCCAAGATTACTTTGGTTTGGCCCACTGTCCTCTCTCACATGGCAATGCTAGTTAAGTAACTTGTTGAAGTACTGAACTCGAAGGTGTTCAGAATGGTTTGATCCCTATTCAGCTGAATTCCTGAGACCAGACGAAATCTAGGTCTCCTACTCCTCCGCCATCTTGAAGTACTGAACTCGAAAGTGACTCAGTTCTTTGTGTCTTGGTTTCCACATCCTTTAAAATGGGGATAAAAATACTATGTAACCTCATAGGGTTTTTGTGAGGATTAAATTAGTTAATATAAGAAAAAAAATCTTAGGATAGTGCCTGGCACAGAACACTATGTAAGTGTTAGCTGTTATATTAGTATTCCCTTTGTTTTCAATTTCAACCAAGAATTATTTGGAACACAAAACATTAAGACACAAAAGCAATCTATATGTATATACACATACACAAATATATGTATTTACCTTGGCCTCATTTCTTTTTGATTTGATAACACCGAGGCAATTCAACTGACACCAAATCTTTCATTCCTTAGCTTTGAGTGTATTGGTGTTGGATGCTGTGTGTGTTGGAGGGGAGGTATATTTGAAAAATAAAATGATGGAAAGGCCTACTATCAACCAAAAAAGGTAAACCTGAGGTTTTTCAAAGTCTGGTAGGGAGGGGAGGAGATCTTGAAATTACAAAATTGATATCAGCGGAATTCGGACATGTCAGTGGAATAAGCCCCATTAAGGGAGGCAGATACAGCAGATGGCTGTGATCCCATTACCACGTATCAGTGAGCCTGCAGAGGTCATTCTGGGCCAGAAGAATTTAGAGATTAAAAGAGTAAACTCTGGGGAATAACAGCCAAGTTTCCCTCCTCTGTTACTTGCTTTCTCTGGGACCTTGGGCAAATTACTTAACCTCTGGGCCCTAGTTTCCTATCTGTAAAGTAGGCATGATAACAGTACCTGCTTCCTTAGGGTCGCTGTGTAGTTTAAATGAGTTAATGGAGTAGCCTTGGCACATAGGGAGAACTTCCTGAGGAATGGGAGGCCTTGGAGAAGTTAATGCCCTGGTCTTGCCCCATTCATGTAATCCCATTTTCCAAAGCTGTTCCTGTGAGGCCATGTGGCCATGCTGTGATGCCGGTCACGGCCACAGAGAGAGCCAGAATCAGGGCTCATCAATGAAGGAGTCCTTGCTGTCATCGGTGGTTAACCTCTTGGGCATCTCCAATGACAAACGGATAGTGGCCCTTAGATTTGGATTGTTCTAGCTTCACAGTCCTAATGACCAGATGGGAGTCCCCTCCCACCCCCAATATGAGTTGAAAGCTTCCTCCTGTTTGTTCTACCCACTGACTATGGTTTCACCCACTGGGCAGGGTGGACCGAATCCTTCCCCCTGACACTCCAGCAGAGGCCCTAGAGTCAGCCATCAAAGCCACTGTGAGTCTTTTCTTCTCCTGCCTAATTCTGGAACAGTAAGAATATCTGAGTGCCTTAGTCAGCTGACTCCAGATATCTGAAATAAACAGTCTGTTTTCTTGAAGCCATCATATCAGAACCTGGGTGCCTCTGCAGTCCTCAAGGGCCAGCTCCACCAAGCACGGTGCTGTGTTTGGGAAGAAGGGGTGATTTTTTTTTTTTAAGATTTTATTTATTTATTTGACAAAGAGAGAGAGCACCAGCAGGAGAAGCGGTAGAGGGAGAGGGAGAAGCAGGGAGCCCGCTGTGGGGCTTGATCCCAGGACCCTGGGATCATGACCTGACCTGAAGGCAGACGCTTAACCAACTGAGACACCCAGGTGCCCCAGGGATGATTTTAAAGGCATTTCGTTAGCAAGTCTGCTCACCTAAGGGCCTGCACGCTCTGATTTCTTCCAAAACCCTCGAGAAGCTCCATCTCCCAATGACGGGTGGTAAAATCCCCAGAACAGGATTGGTTGTGTGAAATTTCAGATTTTATGCAAGTTCATAGCTAGAACCCGTGCACAATTACTGCTAAGAGTTGATTTTGTCACTGTGAAAGCCCCGCGGATTAGGCCTTTCAGAAGAAAGGACAAAGCCGCTTCTGAACTTTTAGCCTCCATTGGCTATTCCATGATAGAATAGTCTTCATAGTGCCAGTGCATTTACAATGTAAACGTTTTCTTTTCAAGGTCAGGGTTTTAGAGCCCAGGGCCACTATTGAAACTGCAGGGGCAGAGCCGGAACAATTCAGCTGGCATTCTAAAAATAAGGCGCTTTATTTTCAAACTGCAGGATGTGGTTTAAAAGACAGTCTCAACAATTTACTTTTTTGACTGCCTCTTGGATCCCTTTCTGTCAATTTGGCCTGAGAGAAAGAGACTGGTCCCTTACAAAGGGAACACCAATTTCTGAGAATTGCATAAGATTAACTCTTCTGGATTCTCCAAAATTCCCCTCCCTCTAGGGCCCAGGTGATGAGCGGTTAGATTCACGGTGGCTGAATCCTAAGTAGGATCAGGCCTCCATCAGACACACCCAGCAGGGAGGAAATTCTTCGCGTAAACCAAAGCTGCAGTGACTGACAGAGCTGGAGCACTGAATGCTGTTCTAGAGGCTGAAATGTGCATATGAGGCAGGCTGAGATTCTTGGTCCTTTTCCTTCCTTCTCTCTGTTTCTCATCCTCAATGGAAAGGAGAGAGTGTCCTTCAGCATAATAATGCAAACAAGGCATTCAGTAAGAGGGCACAATAGTAGCACCCAGAAGACTTGCTTGTCTTGAAGATGTTCCTCCCCAACCCCTGGTGAAGGTTCTAGAAGACCCTCATAAAAGTCAACCTTGCCCTCTCCAGATGCTGATCTTTGCCTGGCCGTATTGGACTCAGGCAGCATGAAGCTGAGGCTCTGAGGGATGGGTTTCCTGGGGGAAGGGAGGCAGAGGAGGTTGGAGAGTCTGGAAAAAAAAGTCCAGGGATGAAGGGCACTGCCCTATGAGCATCTAAGTCCTGAATGTATGTGGATGGAAAGCTGAGCCCACAAGATCAGCAAGCACATGCCAGTCTTCTTACCTGGTTCCTGTCAGTAATCAGGAACACTGCTTACGTTCTGTTAATGGACAGCACCAAGAGGCCCATCCAGACCTTTGCTGGGCATAACAGCAGCCTTTCATATACTTTAATATAATATATATAACGAATTATATTTATTACATATACAACTGTATATAATACATATGAGTGTGTACATATATATGTGTGTGTGTATATATATATACACACACACACACACACACACACACACACACACACATATGTATATTTTCCCCCCCAGCTCCATGTTATTCATAAGATTTCCCTTGAAATCTTGATTTTGACAAGATTGAAGTGACCGTTTTACAATCATCCTAGCCAACATTCTCTTTTCCATCATTCTTTTGGGACTTTTGAGTGACATTTTTTTTTTTTTAAGTATCATTTAGAATTGCTTTTATGGTGCTTGAGAATCCTGAGTGACTAGGTAGGTAGCTCTCTAAATGGAAGTCGGGTTAATATGCATTTGAGTGCTTTTCTCTGTTCTTTCCAACTCCATAGCTAAATCATGTTATCTGCCTCTTTGCTGGAGTCATGTCACAGATTTAGTGTATCTATGGAAGTTTAACATCAGATATGTAGGAGTGTATACAAGAAACATCATGGTGTAGGAAGAGCTAGCTGGCTGGCCATCAAGAAGGTGACCTTTATTCATGTTGCCCAAGCTATGTGGTCTTCTGAAAATAATTTTTCTGAATCTCTGTTTATGTATCTATATAACGGGAAGGTTAAGCTGGCTCAGTCGTGGTCTATTATTTAAATATAAGATTTGAAATGCCCTCTCTCCCTTTCTTTGACTTTTTCTATGAATCCTTTTCGGATATGGGGATTTGCCCTCATTGGTCCCTGCTCCTATATTCTTATTTCCCCGACTCTTCCCACAGCTGGCTCATTTTCATTCGCTAAAATTCCTGGCTCAAAAGTTACCCCTCAGAGAAGCCTTCCTGGACTAGTTGGTCTAAGTCATCCTGTCCCCCAAATTACCCTGTTTGTGTATATGTTGTATATATTTTCTGTCTCTCCCATGACAGCTGGGATCTTGTGTGTCTCATTCACTGCTGGACCTTCTAAACTTGAAGAGTGCCTGGTGTATAGCGAGTGCTCAACATCTATGTTAGGGTAAAAGAATAATTTATACTTTTCACAGAATTAACCTCTTCTGTGCATACTTTGCTATGATAGGGTTTAATGTCTTAATTGCCCCAACTTTAGAGTTATGAGAGGTGGGAGGTTATGATGGCTCTTGTGTTCTTGCCAGTTTGGCTCACGGTCTCCTGGTTGAGGCTAAGTGGGAATCCCTGGAATCTGGGAGGGAGGCCAGGCATGACATGTGGGCCATATATCCAGCTGCCTTCCAGCTGCTGTGAAGCACAGACAGAGCACTTCAGTGACCATCTCTGGGTGGAGATGGAGGGCCCAGCAACCATCTCTAGTGGAGAAGTCACTAGAAGAGTCTGCTACGGTTCCTTATGTCAAACGATCAGTTTAAGTGATTCAGAATTCACCCCATTAGTGTTTGAGGGGAAAGAAGGATGCTAGCATTACCTATGTACAAATCTCATACTAATAAATTGAGGTCAGGAAATAGCTCTTTTCTTCACTTCCTCAGAGAAAGTTCTGCCATTCTTTGAAACTGTACTATACATAGCAAAGTATACCAGTCAACCAGCAAATATTTCTCACACACTAACTTGCCAAGTGACATGCTGTGATGTTGTCATAACCTCCCTCAACTTAAAAGCACCCATGAAGCTCTTCGTGGATAGATTTTAGAATGATTAAATGGGATCCCAAGCCAGGCTTTAGTACAAGTGTTGAATTTATCAAAACCATCTATCGTTCTTAAATGGTGTCACAAAGTTGTCACTTTCTACCTTTCATTTTTCAAATCAACACCTAAAGGGGTTTGTTCACCTCTTAAAAAATTGGCTCGTGAAATGTAATCCTCTAGTGGCAGCTTTCTAAGGTCACGTGGTCCAAGTATTATGGCAAAAATCATAGGCATTCTAGTCTGAGATAAGAGATTAGTATCTTTCTCTTAAGTTTTTTTTCTTTAATCCAAATGCGTTCTCTTTAGTAAAAAAGCACGTGCAAATCTCAAGGAAACTTACAAAGTTCACACTTCAGAGCAAATCATTTCTTAATAGCAAATTTCTATTTTTTAAGGAAAAAGAATAAAACCATAACATACAACTGGGTACTTTCTTTCTACTACTTGGTGTGTATTATTGTAGAAATTACGGTCTTTTTTCTATTAAGATCACGAGCTCTAATCAGCAGTAACCTGGAGTTTTACAGCTTTGGCAGTGGCTTACCCAACCTCATGCCCTTTCTACAGAAGGAAAGAGCAAAGGAAAACACTATGCAATCTCAGAAGCACAAGACAAATTGCGAGAAACGTTTCCAACTCATGTCCCAGACAAATGACTAATTAGGAAACTGTAAGAGAAAGAGCCGGTGTTTAGAAAACCTTCACTTCATGTCTCTCCATTCCTCTGACACCACTACTGCACTCACAACATTTTTGATGTGTTTTTGGAGTAGTGTTGTTGGGGTCTGGAGCCGATGGCCAAGAAAGAATTCTTGAGACATCTTCGGGGCAAAAAGGTGATTTTTATGAAAGCACAGGACAAGACCCCTAGGCAGAAAGAGCTGCTGCGCTGGGATTGTGAGGGGCAACTGATTATGTACTTTGGGGTTGGGGGAAGTAAGCATACGGGAAGTTCCAAAAGGACTTTCATATGCTAAAGAAGACTCACAAGATCCTGGAGGCCTTGCTATTGTCAAACTAAGGTTGTTTTTCCCTCTAGCAAGGCATTAACATTAAGACCTTGGGAGCTTCCTGGAAGAGCATTATACTCTGCCTGCCTCAAGTATTTGTCAATGGGCTGCAGGTTATAAGGACATTTAATTTTATCTACATTTCCTTCTGCCTTTGTTCCCCACTTTACTCTGACACCAGGTGTGCCACAATTCATCAACACCAACTGGGTGTCCTACAATTTAGCTCAAATCCAATGCCATCTACTGCGGGAGAGTGTCACTTCCCATAGGGTAAGGGCTCAGTCCCAGGAGACCACCCCCTCACCCACCCTTTACGCACTAGTCCCAAGTCCAGCTGGTCACCTCTGCTTCTGATTCATTGACTATAAATCAGAGGTTCCCATGACCTCCTCTTTGTGTTCGATTAACTTGTTAGAGGGGCTCACAGAACTCAGGAAAACTGTTTATGCTTATTTAAAAAAGCTATGATAAAGGATACAGATGAACATCCAGATGGAAGAGATGCATAGGACAAGGTAAGTGGGAAGGGCACGGAGCTTCCACATCCTTGCCAGACATGCTGCTCTCCCCACGCCTCTGCAGGTTCACCAACCTGAAAGCTCTCTGAACCTGTACCTTGGAGATTTTTATGGAGGCCTCATCACATATGCATGATCCACCATTCATTCCCTTTTTACCCCTTCCACCCTCGGTGAGGATTGGGAGGTGAGGTTGAAAATTCCAAGCTCTGAATAATTTCTGGGGACTAGCTCCCATCCAGGAGCCCACCAAGAGTTCCCTCATTAGAACAAAAGACATTCGTATCACCCAAGAAATTCCAAAGGATTTAGAAACTTGGCATCAGGAAGCAGAATCAAACCAAGTATTAGAACAAAGGATGCTCCTAGTGCTCTTATCACTTATGAAATTGTAAGGGTTTTAGGAGCTCTGAGCCAGGAACTGAGAACAGAGACCAATATATATGTTTTCTATTATTTCACACTCACGATCCGAAGACAAATGGGCAAAGGATGTGAACAGATAGAAAAAAAGATATAAATGGAAATATAAAATATATGAAAATGTTGTACTTACATAAAAAGAGAAATGCAAATTAAAACTACCCAGGAAATGTCATTATTCACCTACTAGATTGGCAAAAACCCAAAATTGGGAGCCACGGGAGAGCAAGTACTTTTATATGTACCTGGCAGCAGTGCAAATTTGCACAACTCTACAAAAGACAATTTGGAAGCAGCTGTGAAATTTACAAATGCATGCATTCTTTGACCTGGCACTTCTACTTCTAGGAATTTATCCAGCGTTATGTTCCTATGGGGGAGAAATGCTGCATATACAAGGTTATTCTTTGCATCATTGTTTGTAATCGCAGAAGATCAGAAACAACGTAGATGTCCATCGGAAGGGGACTGTTAAATACATTTTTATTCATCACAATGAAGAAGTTCTTCAGGTATATTTATAGGAAGATTGCTAAGATGTATTAAGTAAAAAAAGTAAGATTCAGAAAGTGTATAGTAGTCTACCATTTGTTTCAAAAAAGGATAAAAACTTTTATGTATGCCTGTATTAGTAGTAGGTAGTTAAATATTTGCTTGTATGTGGCCAAATGGGTAAAAGTAGTCAAAAGGTATAAAATAAATAAGTAATGGAAATGTAATATGCAGCAGGTGGCTATAGTTAATAATACATCTTGCATATTTGAAAGCTGCTAAGAGAATAAATCTTAAAAATTCTCATCACAAGAAAAAAAGTGCAACTATTGTGGTAATGGATATTAACTAGACAAATTGTGGTGATCATTTTGCAATTTATATGTATATCGAATCCTATTGTATGCCAGAGATCAACATAATGTTATATGTCAATTATATCTCAATAAAAAAGAAAAAAAAACTAATCCTATGAATCGGGTATCTTATTCACCCATTGTACAGATAAGAACACTGAAACTCAGAGAGGTGAAGCTATTTGCTCAAGGTCACACAGTGGGAGAGACGTAATCTGAGTTCAGATCTGTCAGATGCCTAAAGCCTTGTTCTTAAATATTTATATACCACATTGCAAATTGTGTCACTCCTCTGAGACTCAGTTTGTTCAATTCTTTCAATTGTTACATAAGGACATGGATCCATCTCACTGAATTGGCACAATTAGGTAAAGGTGTGTTGGTGAGAGCTGAGCTTGGTGCTTGGTTCATAGTAGGTGCTCAGTAAGTACTTCTTTCTCCCATTACTAAGATCCTAGAACCCTGAGTCTAGGCTTTCTGAGTTGGCTAAGGCCTTACCTCTGAATCCTGGCTCAGATTGTCTGGAATGTGATAGTATATTTTTGAAAAATAAACTAGATTTCTAAAAAATACAAAGAGTAATATACGCTCATAAAGAAAAGAAGCTCAAGTGTCAAGCAATTATCTTCTCACAGATATAAACACTGTTGATATTTTTGCACACTTCCAGAAAGTTTCCATATTTCTTTTTATCATTTAATAAGTTGGGGACATCTTTCCAACTCAGTACATGTAGCTCTCATTCATTGTCATAGTTGCATAATATTTCATTATTGTAATTCATCCATTCATTTAGCAAATATTTACTCAGCCCCTGCTCTGTCCAGGACCCAATGTAAGCACCAAGGGTATAGCCATGAACAGACATAGTGGTCTCTACCAGTCAGGGAGCTCACATTTTCTATTTAGCAGCCCCTACTCATGAATAGTCAAGCTGTTCCTAGCCTGTTTGCTCCAAAGACAATGGTGCTGTGACCCCTCCATGAACCTGTGAGCATTTATCTGAAGCATGGTTCCTGGAAGGGGTACGTTAAGTCAAAGGGTTCATGTGCCTTTAGGATCTTGATGGATGGTGCAGTCCCCCACCCTACCCCAATACTGCAGGAAACACCCACAAAAATTTTATTTGTATGTGTGTATGTAGGTATATATGTATGTATGTATGTATGTATTGTACATAAGTGGTTAAGCATTTGCTTGTACATCCTTGAAATATCTATGGAATGAGGAATTCACTGCATAAACAGTGAAAGAGACAGAGGAGAAATGATTCTCTTACTGTGCAGAATGTGATAATGTGGAAGAAAGTATACAGTACCATGGGCATCCAGAGACAAGAATGACTCTTTCTAGGAACTGGTAAAAGGAAGAGTAAATCTTGATCTATGGAAGGTGGTTCTCCAGATAGTGAGGATGGAATAGGATACTCCAGGTAGAAAAAGTGTTCAAGGGCTCAAGAGAGAATGATGTGATATTTGGTGCTCAGTAAGAAGTGCAATGTGGCCAGAGTTTCAAGTGAACTAAGGGAGTGTGTCAGGTAAGGCTGACTCTAAGTCAAGGGAGCAAGATGGGTGAAGATGCTGGGGTCAGAAGGAGATTGGTGAATGACACCAGCCTCATTTTGGCAGAGCTGTAGCTTTGGGCCATCAGAAATACAACTAAAGATGCAAGAAAGAGCTCTGCACAAACTACTTAGCCTCATGACACTAATCCTTCCTGGAAAGCCTGGATGAAAATAAACCTGGTTCTTACTCCTGCCCTGCCCAGTACGCCCTCCACTGCGTTGACAGTGTGATTCCTGGTGCCCAGATCAAACTGTGCCCACCACTGACTTGAAATGCTTTGAGCTGCTCCATGGCTCTCAGAATCAAGTCCAGATTGCTCAGTGAATCACATAGGCTCTGTGATGTGGTTCTGCCCTCATCTCTCCCAACCCTATCTCCCTGACCATGATTCTCCAGCTATCCTGTACCACTTGAGTTTGGCTGACCAACCTAATGCTGTTCCATGCCTCTGAGATTTTCTTCTGCTGTGGATGCCCCATCTCCCCTTCCTTCTCACTCATACCTGCTCAACATTTCAGGCATAGCTCCAATGTCCTCTCTTTTGGGCAGCCTTCCTCAAGGGCCCACTCTGTCCTATCTTATCCCAGGCTGATTTCAGTGCCCTCCTCTATTCTCCTGAACTATACCATATATGTCTCTGGGAAAAGCGGGGGAAAAATTTAAGTTTGGTGCCAGAGAGAACTAGTTCTCTCTTATTCTATCTGCTACTCCAAATCTTGATGGCTTTCAGCCAATTAGTGCACCTGGCTATACCTCTGTATTCTCTTCTATAAAATGAGGCTAATAATCTTATTTCGCATTATTGCCATGTGGCTCAAATGGGATTATGTATATAAAGCATGATTCACAATGTCTGACCCCAAATACACGCTCAACCAGAGCACGTCTTGTTGTGGGTATTACTACAGGTGCTCTCCTTGCTGTTGCCATTGCTGGAGCATTCTTATTTCCCCCAGCAAAAACATCTGCTTATGCATTTTGTTCCTTTGGTTTTCCCTTTGCCACAGAGGGACCATCTTCCAAGCATCTCCTGTGCTCAGTGCAGAGTGTACCTCCTATTACGTACCCAGAAGATATTTATTGAAATCAACTAATTAACTATAAAACACATAAATATATAGTATATAATACCATACCCTAGTCATAATAATGGTGGTGATGGCAATGTGCATTTGCACAGCTTTGCGGCTTAACAAAGCACTATGGCATACTTTTATTAAGTTCTACTCTTTATTTCGTTTCTTGTTACCAAAGAGCATCATTATTTACCAATGCTCTCACTTAAACAAAGGATGTGTTACTTGCTGCATTAGTTTAAATGTTCCTAAGAAATGTACCTGTGTGCTATCTCTTTGATGAATTTGACCTATAATTTGATTATATAAGAAAACATCTCTGCAGGGGCTCCCTGAAGAAACAGGAAAGAACACAGGAGATGAGGAACAGCTGATGGTGAGGAACTCAGCTGGGTGCAGGGAGGAGGTGGTGTTGTTAATAAAAAAAAAAAAAAGGAGGATTTTCATCTAAAATGAAAAAAGAAGAGAGAGAAAAGCAGCTGCATTTATACAAGATAGTATGATTTGCTTCCATTTATGGGCATAATGGGAAAAAATAACTTGAACATTGGGGTTAAAATTGGGTTGAATTGAAAAGAAATCCAGCTGGATAAAATGGCAGATCTGAACTGAAATGTAAGGTATCCTTGAAATGACATTAGATATGTGAGGAAAATGGTTATACTTTAGGATGGGTGATTGCTCGGCAACCCGGAGGAGACTGAGGCATATGTTCATTTCAAATTCCCTGGTTTCCAGCCTATTAGAGCTCACAGAAACCTCAGTTTCACCAGTCTCACCCTGTGCCAGTTAAGTGGAGGGCTGAACTGGCCTTCTGGGGCAATCTGTGGATGAGGACGCCTGTGCTTTTGCGCCAGTATTTTTCAATCCTGGCGATGCAGCAGATCGGTATAAATTGAAGCCCCATCTACTTCACCTCCATGCTGTCGCTCAACTTGTCATTACCTGTCACCCAACGGTACCACAATTCCCCATCTACCCAAGATAGAAACCTTGGCGTCAACCTCTTCCCTCCTCTTCTCTCAACTTCCTTATCCAGTCCATCAGCAAGTGTGTCAGTTTACCTCCGAAATATGTCTCTGATCTGAACACTTCCCTCCTTCTCCACTCCCAGGCTGCTAGTCCAAACTCCTAAAATCTTTTACATCTAACTGGTCTCTCTGCTTCCCCTCATGCCTTTTGCATACCCATTTTCCTAACAGCAGCCCAAAGGAGCTCTTAAAACTGAAGTCAGACCTTCAGTGGTTTCAAAACCAAGCCTCCATTGGCCTACCAACCCTGAATCATGTGGCTTACATCTTCCACCCTCAACCCTGCTCCTACTGTTCTCCCTCTCATCTAACACACTCTAGCCCCAGCCTTCACTCGGGGTTTTCATATGGCCATGCATACTCCATTCATCAGTGGCCACCAGGGTCCCCGAGATTTTCTCACCCAACCTCTCAAATCCTCAATCTTTAAGTTCCATGTGCATAATTCCAAGTTATCTCTCCTTGATCTCCAATGTTCTGACTCCCTCAAACACCCCAGAGATGTGGTTACCTCTGCCTGAAACACCTGTCCCTCCCCCTCCATGCCCTCTTTGCTAGAAGGGTGAAGAGAGACAAATCTAGACCACCTCAAGGCCCCATTTTCCCCCCATATAGAGACTTGCTAGCAGCTAGCATAGTAGGTCTGCCTTCCTCTCTCCTGGAACAGCTGCTGCTGTAGATCCAGTCCACCTTTGTGTGTGGGATAATGAGTGCTGGGAAGATTGTGTGCCTTGTGCTACTTCTCCATTTTTTAGCTTCTCCCCAAGAAGCCCATTTCATGTATTTACAATGAATGGCCTTAGTATGTGTGCCTGATGACTGACTTCATCTCATTCCCATCTCTAGAATATACACACCATGGGGGATGGCACCCACCTGGCACATTTACCTCCATCTTCTCCCTTCCTCCTTGAGTAGTGCTCAAGAGTGCTGACTCTGGCAGCCAACAACCTGTGCAGAATCTTAGCCCCAAAACTTATCAGATGTATCAGTTTGAAAAAGTGATTTTAAATCTCTGTCTCCTTTTCATCTTTATAAAATGGGAAAACTAACAAAACCTGTGTCATAGGTTCTTGAGAATTAAACTAGTCAGCATTCATCAAACATGTAGGACAGTGCTAGGTATTTGGAAGGTCCCATGTCAGTTTGGATTACCCTTTTTATGGTAGATGCTCAATAAAGATAGGAAAGAATGAATGGAAGAACTATGTAAGTATCAGCTTAAACAACACCTCTTCCATGAGGCCATCCCTGAAATCCCAGCTAAAGCAGGTTCCTCTGCATCAAGGTACATTGTCACAGTTTGTCTTGTCCTCTGTTGTCTTAGTCTCAGGGGTTTTTCTCCCTGAGTAGGTGTGAACACTCCAAAGACCAGCCCCTGTTGGCTTCATTGGGTCATTTTCTCATGTGCCCAGTACATGGTGTTGCCCAAGATTAAGTACTTAATGAAAGAATGGAACACAAAAATGGAAAACCTGTGGAGTGTGTCCAAGTGACTGTGTGTTCCAGAAATGCAGACCATTGGAGGCCAAGGTTGGATACCCTGGGATTGTATGCACATGGACCACATGGCTTTAGTGATCCAAGGAAAGCTGGTTAAGGGAGCTTTGTGGACCCAGATGCCAAAGATTAATGGAACTGATAAATTTGAATGTCCATGTGTCTACCTTTCAAATCAGAACAGAATCACATGTGGCTAAAGTCATGGTCTTTGGAGTCAGAACTGGTTGAGAATCTTGGTTCTGCCGCTTGCTGGGCAGGTGACTTAAGGCAAATGCTTCAGCATTTTTGGGCCTCAGTTTCTCTGTCTGTATAATGAGGATCATTACCATTCATCTCAGAGTTGTGAGAATTAAATCAGAGAATGCATGTGATTTGCTTAGGATATATGACTATGGATCTTATGTGTATCTCAGCCTCTATCTGGGTCTCCACTAAAAAGAAAGGAAAGGAATAAAAGAGAAAAGAGTGGTGCCTGGGTGGCTCAGTTGGATAAGTGTCCGACTTTTGATCTCAGCTAAGGTCTTGATCTCATGGTCGTGAGTTCAAGTGCCACGTTGGGCTCCACACTGGGTGTGGAGCCTACTTAAAATTAAATTAAATTAAATTAAAATAAATTAAAATAAAATAAATTAAATTAAATTAACAGAAAAGAGAGGAGAAAACAGTATATGAGGAATAGCCACAACTATTAGAGGTGCACAGAGGAGAGTTAAATGGCACAGCAGAATAGAGGAAGCAGAGTCTCAGTGACTACATGGAGGGATGAGGGCATGAAGAAAGCCTGTGTTTCCCCAGTACAACCCAAGAAAATTTGAAGACTTGGAAACAACATGAACTGCTAAAGTCTGACACAGAACAGTGAGACCACTTCTTGCTGGCAGGAGACAAGCCCCTCTTCCCTCCTCCATGGACTTGAGGTTTCGTCTCAAGTCTTGAGGACACTAGTCAGAGTGGAGTGGAAAACAGATGCATCAGGTTGAAATAAGAGGCATCAAATGAAAGTCTGCAGACTGAATGATGAGACATAGCAACCTGCCTCTGGTCCCTGCTTCCTGATTCACTTCCAGAACATCAGCCTCCTATCACTGCCAACACACACAGGAGATCACAGATTCTTCTTTGGAGATATGGAATTACTGAAGAGAAACTGCTACAGATCTTGACATCCTGGCCATGCAGAGGTATCCCTGATGAAAAACCCAGTTTGCCTACAATGCACCTCAGTGAGGCTTGCCAGAACAGAGCAGCCACTCATGTCTCAGTGGCTCATTCTTACATGTACAGCATCACTCGATACTTGAAAAATTCCAGAAAGATGCCAACATGAAAGACAGAGATAACAGAGAAAAAGAAACTCAGAAGGAATAAAGACAAAAAAGAGAGCAAAAGAACATTTAAAAATTGTATAATTAACATCTTTAAGGATAAAGGCAAGATAGCGAATCCATGAAAAAGACAGGATGACTTAAAGGAACAATAAGAAAGGAAAACTCTTCGATTTTAAAAACATGATAACTGAAATGAAAAATTAAATAGAAAGACTGGTAGAAATGTCAAGAAAGTCTTTCAAAAACTGGAGCTAAAATCAAAGAGATGAACAATAGACTAGAAGAGATAGGAAAAATTAGAGACCCGATTTAGGGGATCTAATATCCAAATAATGGGAATCCTAGAAAGAGTAAAGAGAAGAAAAATTGGGAGGAAATTATCAGAGAAATAGTACAGAGAACTTTCTCAGAATAGAAAGACATTGCTTTTCAGATTGAGAACAACCCTCCCATCCTCATCACAGTGAATGAAAAGAGATCCACAGCAAGGCACAACATCAATAAATTTTAGACTACCAGTGAAAATGAGAAGAATTAAAGTTTTTAGATGAAAAATCGAGTCAATACAAAGAAATTAGATTCAGAATGGCATTAGAGAATACAATAATGACACAATATGCTGGAAGACAAAGAGCAATATCCTACAAATGCTAAAGGACTTTTATTATTTTCAACAAATAATTCTCTATTAGTCATTTTTCAATCAAGCCTGAGTGTAAACTAAAGCCATTTTTAGACAGTAAAGGATTTAAAATTTTTATCTCCCATGCACCCATTTTTATGAAGCTATTGGAAGATACATTTCAGCAAAAGAAGGGAGTAAAGCAATAGGAAGACATAGGGAATCCAACAGAGAGGCATTGGAAGGGAGTTCCAGATCATAGCCATAGAGCAGTCTTGGGGATTCATGCAGTCTATGTTCAGATTTCCAGCCATAGCACTGGGAACGGGAAGCCAGGCAGAGCCCAGTATGCTCGAGGAGTTGAAGAGACAGAAGTTCTCTGTCCTGTCCCAGGGGTTCCTGGGAAGATGAGGCAATTAAAGGTCACAGGGTATAATACCAATGAGGAGCATGCTGCCTAGAGAACTCTGGAGAGTTACAGAGGGTCTTCTCCCTCAAATATACAGTTGAGTAGCAACCAATACAAGTCTGTGTGGAAGTCATTCAAAACCAAAGAAAGAGCCACCCAAAAGGATTAGAGGGAACAGTGTCCAGAGCTTATACAGGGATAGGAATGATGCCTTTTCCCAACAGCCACAGCCGAAAACTTCGTAATTCTCAAGGTATTCATGAATAAGAGTTTTGCAAGAATATCTGTCACCCAGTCAAAAATTATCAGGTATGCAAAGAAATAAGAAAATGTGACCCATAATTAAGAGAAACATCATTCATTTGAAACTGATACAGAAATAACACAGATGAGGGGCCCCTGGGTGGCTTAGTCAGTTAAGCTTCTGACTCTTGATTTTGGCTCAGGTCATGATCTCAGGGTCTTGGGATCCAGCCCTGCGCCAGGCTTCTCACTTAGTGGGGAGACTGCTTGGGTGTTCTCTCTCCCTCTCCCTCTGCCCCTCCCCCAGTGCAGGCACACACACACACTCTCTCTCTCTCTCTAAATCCTTAAAAAAAAAATAACACAGACGATAGAATTGGTAGATAAGTCATTAAAAGTTGCTACATCTATATTTCATGTGTTTAAGAAGCCAGAGGAAGGAGTGAACACATGATGTAGAGACACAGATTTTAAAAAGACCCAAATCAAAATTCTAGAGATGAAAATCATAATGTCTGAGATGAAAACCACACTGGATAGGATTAACAGCAGATCAGGCATTGTGCAAACTTACTCAAAGATAATCTTGATTATGTAATAGCTACAACATGTTTTTAAAATCCTGGAGGAAGCAGTTCCCTTACCTTAATTCTCATTTATAATCAACACCGGACTTTCCTATTGACAGTGCCTGTAAGTTAATTAAGAAATAATTTGGCATTGATGTTAAGGAACCTGGCACATCCTTCATCAAAATAGACTCTTCTCAGGCCATGAGGATAAATGCTGCCTGTTTAATGATACTAGGTGGTTGGCTCATTAGCTTGTCAGGAATAAATTCTCTTTTCCAAATACCTGCATGCTATGTTTTTAACCTTTTGTGCTACAGATAAGAGAGTCTAGTGGGAAAGGCTCAGGATTAGAAGCCCAGTTTTCAGTGACATTCGGTAAATATGTACTGAATGTGTTCTGTATTCCAGGCATGGTGTGAGGTACTGAGGATCCACTGATCAACAAGCCACTGCATGATGCTCAGAATCTCATGGCAGGAGACACACAGGAAACTTGTTGTTACGACAGCATGATAAGGCTAATATGGGAGAAAAGAGGTGCTCATGGGAGCGTGTAGGGAGGCATCTTTTCAGATTTGGAAGCCAGAGAAGACTTGCTGGAGGAAATCAGGTCTCCTATGGGAGCAGAAAGATGAATGGGGCTTCACACATTGAAGAGCTGGAGGAAGATGGTTCTGGAAGAGGAACGAGCCCCAGGCTCAGTCAAGAACAGGCAGGGCATCTTTGGGAAACACTCAATGTGGTCAGAAGTTAGAGACTGGACTTGGGGAGAGCTAAGCCAGGGGAGGTTCAGTTGAGATATTGTCCTGAAGGAAAGAGAAGGAATTGAAGGTATTTAGAATGTGATAGCACTTGCTTTTTAAAATGTTGACTCGGCATATAGTGTCAGAATGGAAGAGAAGGCCCCTGCCATAATCCAGGTGAGATGGGGTGTCAAACCCAATTTGGGCAAAGGCTTCAAGCACAGGGAGAAATGAACATTTTAAAAAAATTATTTTAAGTAATCTCTATACTCAACGTGGGGCTCGAACTTAGAACCCTGAAATCAAGAGTTGCTGCTCCTCTGACTGAGCCAGCCAGGTGCCCCTGGAAATGGACACTTTCAAGTGAAATTCAGAAACTGAGTTCAACAGAATATGGTGATTATTTGCTTATGGGAGGTGAAGAGACAAGGAGGAGTCATAGGCCCTTGTTGGCTAGAGCAACTGTAAGCCCTATCCCTGGGTCGGTCTACCTGGCCTTCTCCCCTGAGTGCCCACCTGGCTCCCGGTCACTACTGCCAGTGTGGACCAGTGTGTGTTAGGTTCCTGGTCTTTGAACTCACTTGGGTTTTCTTTTCTTTTCTTTTTTTTTTTTTAAAGATTTTATTTATTTATTTGACAGAGAGAGACACAGTGAGAGAGGGAACACAAGTAGGGGGAGTGGGAGAGGGAGAAGCAGGCTTCCCGCCGAGCAAGGAGCCCGATGCGGGGCTCGATCCCAGGACCCTGGGATCATGACCTGAGCCGAAGGCAGATGCTTAACAACTGAGCCACCCAGGCGCCCCTCACTTGGGTTTTCAATGTTTCTCGTAACACTTGTGCATTTCTTGGGTCAGCTCTCTTTCCAGTTCTGTGTAGTGCTTCACACCTCCACTCTTCTTAAAGCTCCCACCCTATCATCATCCCTTTTCAGTTCACAGACTCACCTCCTGTTTTCTAAAAACAATCAAGGCCAACCAAATTGATGTCCTTTATCTCCTCACCCCTTTGTGCTCATCAATCCTCACAGCCTTGCCTTCAAGGATTCCCATGCTCTGTTGCAAGGATAAGCCCCCCTGCCTGTGTACCAGATGGCCTCTCTTCCCACCTCTGTCACCTGCTTTATGGCTCCCTCAATTATCTACTCCCTCTTTAGATTCCCTTCTCTTCTGTCTCTTTCCCATCAGCACCTAAATATTCCCAAGCCTCTGCCATCTTGGAAGCCCCTCTACCCCTGCCTTGAGTCTTTCTGGTTTCCACAGCTTTCTCTTTCTATTATGGTTTCCGAAAGATCTGGCCACCCTCTCTCTCACCACTTGTGATGTCCTATTGACTCCTCAGCCTTCTGAGGCCACCAGGGCCTTTCGTGGGTTAGGCCCAATGGGTATTTTCTTAGCCTTTATATTACTTTTCATTCTGAAACTATTGGATAGTTTCCTCTTTGATGTCGCACAGGCCCTGGAATTCATGCTTTTTCCCACCTTTAGGTCTTTGCACACTTTGCTATCTTGGTTTGAACACCCTTGTCTCCTTTCATGAAGTAACACGATCTTCTTTGTCCTTTAAGACTCAAGGCATGTGTACTCTTCTCTAGGAAGCTTTTTTCAGATGAGTTTTCATATATTCTAGAACTATGCCTATTTTAATTTTCATTCTGTACTATAAATGCCTGTGTTCATATGTCAACTTTCTGGGTTTAATTACTCCTTGTAACCCCAGTGTTTGGACCAAGACTGGTACATAGTAGACACTTAATAAATTTTTGTTAAATATATAAGGTCAGAAAGAATGGTCTTCATAGCCAGCATTTATTTTTGAATCTGTCTTTAAAAAAGTGCAGCTGCCTTTAGGTTTCCAATCCAGGAACTTCCAACATCTCCCCACTGATATAGTCTAGGAAGAGGGTATCACAAATTTGATTTCATGCCAGCTTTCTGGGGGTTGTCCAAAGATTTCAGATCCTGTCAGATGCCTTTCTCCTTGCCGTTACTCACTCTAAGATCCTTGTAAGTTCACCTTCCCTTTTCCATTTTAGACTGAGAGGTGTACTGCTCCTGGTTGTCACTAGGTACAAGTACTGCACTATTCCTTGTTGGATAGTCTATCCTTGCCTATCTGTGCAAATATTCTCTTTATTATCCTCTTGGTCCTCAATATTTAGACTGTATCCCAGCACTCATTTGATGTTTATGGAATGAGTATTGAATATTCTGTGATAGAATACTACAAAAGTTGTAGTGTCATGGGGTAATCATGGAATATAATAACTGGGCTTGATTTTAGCTATTTCCCAGCTAAGATCCAACATTTTATCTAAGAGGACTATTGGTGTGGGTTGTGGCAGCCCTGGAATGTGAAATAGCAGGCTGAGAAAAGACTTTGGAATTGCATAGGCTTGGGTTTGTATCCTCGAGCCACCACTTAGTGGCTTGGGGACTTGGGCAGCCTCAGTTTTATCAATTGCAAAACGAAGATGATATTATGTCACTGAGTTGTTTAAGAAGATTAGATGAGCTACTGCATCTGAATTCCCAGGCACAGAATGTAGCACTTGGCACTCACTGACTGTTATTTTTAGCAGAACCTGGATTTCCAGTTCAAGGTATGAGTTCTACTCCACAATTTGGCCAATGAAACTGAAAAGAACATGAGGTAGTTCTGTAGATAGAGAGGGTTTGAGGTGGCCCAGCTTCTAGTGTGAACTTCTGGCTGTTAGACTGGTGATAAGGTGCAGGAGGCTTGCAATTTGTTCTCAGCCTTCTTTTCCTCCAGACCCTGATTTGATGTTTGTGGCTTCTCCTCTTTCCTCCTGCCTTTAGAGTTGTTTTTGTAACTATAAAATTCTCACTTTCACAGAACACAGAAAAGGAAGGGAAAATGTGGTTCAGGAGAGCTTGATACTTCCTCTGAACGTTCTTTCCTTCCTAACACAGGTTTCTTCCTGGGAAGGTTCTTCCCAAGGTGGTGGGTGCTCGATGAAACAAATGTCCTATGTGAAGGCTCTGGGAAGCTCCTACTTTCAAGGATAGAGTTTGTGGGTCTGCAGTCCTAATCCAGCAAATCTCTTGATATAGCAAACATTTCCTGTATTCTTATTTCCTTCCCGAGTATTTTGGAGTTTGTGAGCTCAGATATAATGAATGAAGCCATTAGAGTGAACAATCATTCAACAGCATAAGTTATTTTAATGGGCCCATCCCTTGAAACTAAACTTCCACCATCTGTTCTATCTTTTAACTGCAAATGCAAAAAGAACACCATCCCCAATGGTATCATAAAAAGTTAGATATAAGTGATTTAAATGCATGTTTTGGTTCTGTATTCAGTGCAATATAGATCTGAAAGAAGGCTCATATTGGATTTATTTTTTTATGACAAAATCAAAATTCTGAGTAGAAGAGTTTCTCTGTTCTCACAAGAGTGGCTTTTTAGTTGGCATGGAATATATTCTACCATGTGATTCATTCATTCATTCATTCAGTCAGTCAGTCAGTCAGACTTTTTTCCCCACAAAGTACTTATGGAATGCCACCATGTGCCTGGCATTGTACTAGACACTGAGAATATAGAAGTTAACAGTGATAATTGGCAAGACCCCTGGCACTTCCAAAGGAAAATAAAACAGAGCATTTCTTCTAAGTAAACATAAAGGTCATATAAAAACCCAAACATAAATTTTGTTTTCTGCTTCAGAATGGTGATGTATTAGAGTGGAAAGTTTGCAATTAGCCAGGTCTTGATTTTAAGCTCCCAATTCCTCCACAGTGGGACCTCTCTGAGTTTGTTTCCTTATCTGAGATTTATTTACATATCTGATTCTATTTCCTCATCTGGAAAATGGGAAAAATAATATCTTCCTTATGGGTGTGCTGTGATTGAATGAGTTATATATGCAAAGCTGCCGGCTCATAGTTGGCACTCTATTTGATTCTCTGTCTACTTTCTAACTTGCATATTTAATAGATTTTGGGAAGTTACTTTTCAGACATAAAATGATGGACTCATGGAAAACCAGACTAGGAGAGGGTCTAAGAAATATTCAGCTCTACATTCAATGTTCCTTATTTATAGACAATCAAATTTAATTTGCAGTGGTGTCTAAAACATTCTGTCTATAATGGTGTCTAAAACAATTCATATACATGAACCACTTTATTAATATATCATGTATCTTATAAAAATATATGTATTAGAAATAAAGCATGAGGTGATGATGAATTGAATATTTGTTGTTTCACGAATATGATGGCTTCATACTATGCTTAAGGCATACATCTCAGTCTCTCAGGGAATATTACATACTTAGGTGAAGTTCATTATTAATGTGAATTTTTATTTCCACAGTGCAACACTTTAAAAAATATTTTTGAGGGATTTTTGCTGATTTAATTATTTCTATCTTGTGATGGGGCTAAGACTTAGTATCGGGAGGAGAAAATTCAGACCTACAATTTTCTTATTTTTCTCTTGTACTTGTATAATGCTCAATCCAGTTTCTTTGCTGGGGTATTTGCAGTCCTTTCTCCATTTTGTGATTATTAGGTTGATTAAACTGGACAATAAAATGCCCAAATTCACTTAGCCAGCTGCATGTTAATATGCTGACAGTGAATTGACATATGAGGAAGCTGCTCTGTCTCTTATGCATACTGGAACTTGCATCCTGGACCCTTGAGGGTTCCCTGTGGACATTGTGTAGCAGGCACGTGAGCCCTCTAACAGAAGAGCCAAAACAGGGTGAGAGTGTCAGTCTGTATATCAAACACCAGTAAGGCTTTTCAGATTTTTTGAAGGTAAATAAATAAATAATTGCCCTAGTATTTTCTTCTTATATCTGAAATGATGATCTTGCCCATTTCACTTTGAAGGCTATTGGATTCATGGAAGAGAAAAAACTAGAGTCTGAGTCTACTGATTTCCCAATAAGGGTTTATTCCTTAAAAAATATAAAGAAGCAAATAGCAAAATTTGTAATTTTAGTTAGTATAACATGTGTTCATAAAATTGTACATGCTATAAGCGTACACCTTTGTGCATTTTCCCCAAAGTGAACCCGCATGACTAATCATGAATGTCAGGGATTAGAACCTTGCCAGCACTCCAGTGTGCTCTTGTGCTTCCTCCTTCCCCCAGATAACACCTATCCTGATCTGGTTATAAACTTTATATAGAGAGAATCACACAATATGAATTATTTTGAGGCTGAATTTCTTGTATTTAACATTATCTTTGTGAAATTGATCTGTGTTGGTAATTGTGGCAGAAATTCCTTAATTTTCTTTGCTATGTAGTCTTTCATTGAGTACACTACTATGTATTTATCCATTCTGAAGCTGATGAATATTCAAGTTGTTTCTAATGTCTGGCTATTAGGAATAATCCACCAATGAGCATTCTTATACATTTGGTATTTATATGCCTGCATTTCTTTTGGATATATACTTAGGAGATACATGTAGCAGTGACATTGCTAGGCAGACATATGTTGAGTTCCAGTATATAGAGCAAATATCAATCAACTATTATTTTAATAATGTTAAATAATTAACCACATCAAAATGAGTTGTATTTAACAGTAAGCATTTAATACAAATCTCTGTGTTGGCTGGGGTGCTGATGAACTAAGCTGAACTCAGCTGGACTTGGATCGAAGCTGGACATTCAGTTCAGATCTGCTTCATATGTCTGTCATCCTTCTTGAACCAGTGGCTTGTCAAAGTACTTTTCTTACGGCCAACCAAGCCTCTTCTCAAGGCTGGAAATAAGATGGTATTAACTTCTAAAGCACACTTTGAGCCTCTGCTCACATTATGTCTGCTAACATCCATTGTATAACACAAGTCACATGGCCAAACCTGAGGGATGGGGGAAATTTGCTCCAGCTACCACGAGGTATTTGTTAGTGTGTGGATATAGAATTAAATTCTATTGCACAGGAATGAAGAATTAGAACCCATAATTCAAGTGACCATCTAGTCTTTTAAAGTGTAGCAACATACATGCCAGCAGTGGTTTCTGAAAGTTCTCATTATTCTGCATCCTCAATATTTGGTATTTTCAGTCTTTTTAAAGGTCGTCACTCAATGTCATGGCTTAATTTATATCTCCCTAATGATTAATGAGGTTGCATACCTTCTCATATGTTTATTGGCCTTTTCTGAACTGCTTGCTCAAGCCATTTACCCAGTAAAATATTAGATTGCCAGCCTTTTTCTTACTGATTCATAAGATACATTTTGAAATGAAATCTTTGTTGGTTATCTTTTTCCACTCTGTGTCTTGTCTTTTTACTCTCATGATTGTGTCTTTGCACAAGCATTTTTAATTTCCATGTAGTCCAATTTATCAATCCTTCCCTTTATGATTAATGCCTTTTATGTCCAGTTTAAAAAATCTTTGCCAACTCTGAGGTCATGAAGATATTCCCTTATGTTTTCTTGGAAAAGCTTTATTGTTCTTTTCATAGTTAGGTCTACAATCTGCACTAGACTTTAATGTATTTTATGAGGTAATAGTTCAGATTCACATGACTATGTAAGTGACGCAATACCATTTATTGAAAAACCATCTTTTCTCCACTGCACCGCCTTGTTATTCTCATGTCAAATGTCCATTCTATGTTGTTCATTCCAGGACTCTCCATCCCATTTCATTGGCCTATTTGTCTGTCTTTATGTCAATACTATGGTCTCTTAATTAATGTGGCTTCGTATTACATCTTAATAGCTGACATCATAAATCCTCTAGCTTTGTTCTTCTTTAAGGTTGTCTTGACTTTTCTTGACCCTATGTTTCCATTAAAAATATTTAAACCAGCTTGTCAATTTTTATAGCAATCCTCCTGGGTATTGATTTAAATTACAATGATTAACTTGTAGAGAGTTAATCATTACAGAATTTTTTCAATCAATGAACATGATGTATTTCTCTATTTTTTAGGTTTTTACATTGCTTTTCTCAATAGATTTCTCTATAGAGGGCTTGCATCTCTCTCTCACACAGTTTTTGTCTCTTTTTTGCAATATTATTCTGAATTATTTGATATTTTTGATGCTAATGTAAAAAGTATCTTTTTAAATTTAATTTCTTAGTAGTTTGTTGTCAGTATATAGAAATAAAATTGAATTTTTATATTAAGCAATTATCCAGTAACCTTGCTAGGTTTACTTATAAATTTTAATATCTGTATTATTTTATATTTTCTATATACACAATACTGTTATCTGTGGATAATGACACTCTTGCTTCTTCTTTTCCCAACCCTATCTATTTTATTTCTTTATCTTGCATCGTTACTTTGAATATCTTACCTTTAAGTAAGATGTTTTCTGAAGTTTTTTTTGTAGGTACCCTTAATCAAGTGTAATACATTCCCTTCTAGTTCTAGTTTGCTGAGAATTTTTAGTGGTGAATTTTATCAAATTTTCGCATTATTAACATGTTCATATAATTTTCTTATGTTATTCTATTAAATACAATAGATTATATTTATTGATGTTTGGCTGTTAAGTTGATCTTATGTCCCTGAAATAAACATGATATGGTCATAATATATTATCCTTTTTATGTGTTGCTGGATTTATTGTGTTAATATTTTGTTTGCTATTCAAAAAAAAATTGTTTATGTTAATATCGGTCTCTAATTTTTTTCTTGCAATGTCTTTGTCAGGCTTTGGTATCAATGATGTATTGGCCTCATATAATGATTTGAAAAATGTGCCTTTGATGTACCATCTTTGTCTATACCATAGAAGAATTTGTATACCATTGATGTTATTTTTTTTTTCCTTAAGTGTTTGGAAGAAATCACCAGTGAAGTTATCTTGGTCTAGAATTTCTTTATGGAAATATTTAATTACTTTAATATCTTTAGTATACACAGGGATATTTAGATTATTTCTTCTTGTGTCAGTTTTAAGTTGTTTTCTAATAAATCATTTGCTTAAGTTTTCACATTTATGGAAACAAATTGATCATATTTTAGTACTTTTAGTGTCTGTAAGATCATTTATGTTTTTCACTTATATTACTTTTTTGCAACTTAGCATTTTTTCCCTTGATTTGTTTTGTGATGAATTTACCAATTAAATGAAAATTTCAAACATCAATGTTTGGATTTATTGATTCTCTGTATTGAACATTTGTATTATATTGCATTAATTTAACATTTTGTTTTCATTTTTTTCCTTCTTGACCTGTCCTTCTTGCTATCATCTTATATCACTTACCACTAGCCATTCTTCTTACCTGATAGATTTAATTGAGGCTATACGTTTTACTATATGCATGGTTATAGCCACATACCATAAGTTTTAATATCTTGCATTTTTATCATCATTTAGTTTAAATTATTTTTAATCTCCATTTTGATTTATTCTTTGACTCATGAGTTATTTGAGTGTAAAGCTTAAATTCAAAATATTAGACTTTCCAGCTAGCTTCTGTTTTTCTGTTCTTGTTTAATTTCAATGTAGTCAAAGAATATATTGTAGTTTAATCATTTTGAATTTGTTAAGACTTACTTTATAGTATCACATATGACAATTTTGGCAGATCTTATATGGGAATCCAAAATAATATATTTTCTGCAGTTGTTGGATGAATTATTTTATATAAGCCAATTATGTTCACTATTCCATATATGTTCAAATCTTATATTTCCTTAAGGATTTTTTTTTTGATGGCATGTTCCATCAGTTACTGAGGGAAATATGTGAAAATCTCCCACTTGGATTGTAGTTTTACATATTTCTCCTTTGAAACTAGTCTTTTTTTTTCTTTATATATCGTGAAGCTATGTTATTTTGTGCATACAAACTTAGATTAATTTTTGTTTTTCTGGTGGATTGACTCTTTTATCATCACTATCTATCCTTTTCTGTGCCTAGTAATATTCCATGCTTTACAGTCTGCTGTTTCCTATTTGTTGCATAATACACGTTTAACATTCTTTTACTTTTACCTTTTTGTATTCTAATATTTAAGGAATAACACTTGAGAGTATCATAGAGTGTTTTTTTCTTTTAATCCAATTTGACAATCTTTGTTTTTTCTTTTTTTTCTTTTTTTTTTAAAGATTTTATTTATTTATTTGACAGAGAGAGACACAGTGAGAGAGGAAATACAAGCAGTGGGAGTGGGAGAGGGAGAAGCAGGCTCCCCGCCGAGCAGGGATCCTGATGCGGGGCTCGATCCCAGGACCTGGAATCATGACCTGAGCTGAAGGCAGACGCTTAACAACCGAGCCACCCAGGCGCCCCACAATCTTTGTTTTTTCATTAGAGCACTTAACTTGTTGACATTTTATGTAATTACTGATATATTTGGATTTAAATCTACTATCTTACTACTTGCTTTTCATTTGTTCTACTTTGTTCATTTTCCTTCCTTTCCTGCCTTTCTTTTTTATTGCTTAATTTTTTTTTTATTATTCCACTTTCCTCTATTTGCTTATAAGTTTTACTTCTTTTCTAAGGATGGTCTCCCTAGAAATACAACCTAAGATGTGGATCCTTTTTCAAGTAAAATTTACATAAATTTTATATCTTGAGTCCCCTTTCCTCTGGCTTCCAGTAATCAATTCCTCATTTCCATCTGTCTCTCACTAGAAGTACGTTTAACATCATATTTCTACCAAGAGCCTGTTCATGATGATGTAGGTGTTCTCTAATATGATATGTTTTCTCCCTCATGATTTTTACTTCCTTCGGGTCCTCACTAACAGAGTAATTAACATCAGTATTTCTACTACCTCTTTTCAAAGCAAACCAGGCTTTTTTTTATCATGCTCCTCAAAATTTTTCTATCCCTTACCCATTGCACAATTCTAAAGCCACACATATTTTTAGGTATTTGTTTTAGCAGCACCCCATTTCCAGGTACAAAATTGTTGCTGTAACAAATTGTAATAAATTTGGTGATTTAAAACAACGTAAATTTATTATCTTATCGTTATGGAATTTCAAAGTCTAAAATGGGTCTCACTGGGCCACAAGCAAGGCACTGACAGGGCTAAATTCCCTGTGGATACTCTAAGGGAGAATCTATTTTATTATTTTTTCCAGCTTCTAGTAGTGGCTCACACTCCTTGGCTTTTGGTCCCCTTACCCCATCTTCAAAGACAGCAGTGACCACTCAAATCTTTCTCATATTGTAACCCTCTGACTCTTTTGCCTCCCTCTTCCACATTTACAGACCTGTGTGGTCACACTGGATCTAAATAATCCAGGATAATCTTTTTATCTTAGGGTCAACTGATTAACAATCTTAATTCCCTCTTGCTAGGTACTGTACTATAACATTCTAGGGGTTAAAATTTTTGGGATTAAGATGTGTACAACTTTGTGGGGCCATTATTATACCTACTTATTTTTGTTACAGGTTTGTGTATCTTTTAACAAGTAGCTTTTTATTAATATTTCCTTAATAAATTAAGGAAGTGTCTTTGAAATTTCAGGAGACACAGTTGTATACTCATTCATTCATTTATTCATTCATTGTGAACATGTTTTTGAATGTCAATCTTGGTTTTGAGTACTCTGGGAGGAGGTTTCAAGATGGAAATTGTCTCTAAGAGGCAGCAGTGCATTGTGGGTAAGCCCACAGATTCTAGAACTTAACTGCCTGGGCTTGAATCTAGAAACTCCGAAGAAACACTATTGAGGTCTCTGATTCTGGGGCTGTTTTCTCCCTGCATGCCTTAGCTTCCTTATATTAACAAAGAGCTTGACGTAGTGCCTGGCATATATAAACAATAGATAAATGTTTGCTTTTTATTTATTTATTTATTTATTACTATTAAAAAAATTTTTTTTATTAACATGTAATGTATTATTTATTTCAGGGGTACAGGTCTGTGATTCATCAGTCTTACACAATTCACAGCACACACCATAGCACATACCCTCCCCAATGTCCATCATCCAGTCACCCCATCCCTCCCACCACCCTCCACTCCAGCAACCCTCAGTTTGTTTCCTGAGATTAAGAGTCTCCTATGGTTTGTCTCCCTCTCTGGTTTCATCTTGTTTCATTTTTCCCTCCCTTCCCCTCTGATCCTCTGTCTTGTTTCCTCAAATTCCTCATATCAGTGAGATCATATGATGCTTGCCTTTCTCTCATTGACTTATTTCACTTAGCATAATACCCTCTAGTTCCATCCACATCGTTGCAAATGGCAAGATTTCATTTTTTGATGGCTGCATAATATTCCATTGTGTGTGTGTGTGTGTGTGTGTGTGTGTGTGTGTGTGTGTGTATACTGATCTTCTTTATCCATTCATCTGTTGATGGACATCTTGGCTCTTTCCATAGTTTGGCTATTGTGGACATTGCTACTATAAACGTTGAGGTGCATGTACCCCTTCAGATCACTACATTTATATCTTTGGGGTAAATATCCAGTAATGCAATTGCTGGGTCGTAGGGTAGCTCTATTTTCATCTTTTTGAGGAACCTCCATACTGTTTTCCAGAGTGGCTGCACCAGCTTGCATTCCCACCAACAGTGTAGGAGGGTTCCCCTTTCTCTGCATCCTCGCCAATATCTGTAGTTTTCTGACTTGTTAATTTTAGCCATTCTGACTGGTATGAGTTCGTATCTCATTGAGGTTTTGATTTGTTTTTTCCTGTTGTGGAGCGATGTTGAGCACTTTTTCATGTTTCTGTTGGCCAGTTGTATGTCTTCTTTGCAGAAATGTTTGTTCTTGTCTTCTGCCTATTTCTTGATTGGATTATTTGTTCTTTGGGTGTTGAGTTTGATAAATTCTTTACAGATTTTGGATACTAGCCCTTTATCTGATATGTCATTTGCAAATATCTTCTCTTATTCTGTCAGTTGTCTTTTGGTTTAGTTGACTGTTTCCTTTACTATGGAAAAGCTTTTTATCTTGATGAAGTCCCAATAGTTCATTTTTGCCCTTGCTTCCTTTGCCTTTGGCGATGTGTCTAGGAAGAAGTTGCTGCGGCTGAGGTCTAAGAGGTTGCTGCCTGTGTTTTCCTCAAGGATTTTGATGGATTCCTGTCTCACATTTAGGTCTGTCGTCCATTTAGAGTCTATTTTTGTGTGTGGCATAAGGAAATGGTTCAGTTCCATTCTTCTGCATGTGGCTGTCCAATTTTCCCAACACCATTTGTTGAAGAGACTGTTTTTTTTCCATTGGACATTCTTTCCTGCTTTGTTGAAGATTCATTTACCATAGAGTTGAAGGTCCATTTCTGGGCTCTCTATTCTGTTCCATTGATCTATGTGTCTGTTTTTGTGCCAGTACCATACTGTCTTGACGATTATAAGCTTTGTAATAGAGCTTGAAGTCCAGAATTGTGATGCCACCAGCTTTGCTTTTCTTTTTCAACATTCCTCTGGCTACTCGGGGTCTTTTCTCATTCCATATAAATTTTAAGATTATTTGTTCCATTTCTTTGAAAAAGTTGATGGTATTTTGATAGGGATTGCATTAAATGTGTAGATTGCTCTAGGTAGCATAGACATTTTCACAATATTTGTTCTTCCAATCCATGAGCATGGAACGTTTTTCCATTTCTTTGTGTCTTCCTCAATTTCTTTCATGAGTATTCTATAGTTTTCTGAGTACAGATCCTTTGCCTCTTTGGTTAGATTTATTCCTAGGTATCTTACGGTTTGGGGTGCAGTTGTAAATGGCATTGACTCCTTAATTTCTTTCTTCTCTCCTGTTGTTGATGTATAGACATGCCACCGATTTCTGTGGATTGACTTTATATCCTGTCACTTTACTGAATTCCTGTATGAGTTCTAGCAGTTTTGGGGTGGAGTCCTTTGGGTTTTTCACATAAAGTACCATATCGTCTGCAAAGAGTGAGAGTTTGACTTCTTTGCCAATTTGGATGCTTTTATTTCTTTTTGTTGTCTGATTGCTGAGGCTACGACTTCTAGTACTATGTTGAATAGCAGTGGTGATAGTGGACATCCCTGCCATGTCCCTGACGTTAGGGGAACAGCTCTCAGTTTTTCCCCATTGAGAACGATGTTCGCTGTGGGTTTTTCATAGATGGCTTTTATGATATTGAGGTATGTACCCTCTATCCCTACACTCGGAAGAGTTTTAATCAAGAAAGGAGGCTGTACTTTGTCAAATGCTTTTTCTGCATCTATTGAGAGTATCATGTTGTTCTCGTTCTTTCTTTTAATAATGTATTGTATCACATTGATTGATTTGCAGATGTTGAACCAACCTTGCAGCCCAGGAATAAATCCTACTTGGTCATGGTGAATAATCCTTTTAATGTACTGTTGGATCCTATTGGCTAGTATTTTGGTGAGAATTTTTGCATCCATGTTCATCAGGGATATTGCTCTGTAATTCTTTTTGATGGGGTCTTTGTCTGGTTTTGGGATCAAGGTAATGGTGGCCTCATAAAATAAGTTTGGAAGTTTTCCTTCCATTTCTATTTTTTGGAACAGTTTCAGAAGAATAGGTATTAATTCTTCCTAGTTTTGTTGATGTGTTCTACTGTTTTTTTGGTTTCTAGTTCATTGATTTCTGCTCTGATCTTTATTATTTCTCTTCTCCTGCTGGGTTTAGGCTTTATTTGCTGTTCTTTCTCCAGCTCCTTTATGTGTAGGGTTAGGTTGTGTATTTGAGACCTTTCTTGTTTCTTGAGAAAGGCTTGTATTGCTATATACTTTCCTCTTAGGACCACCTTTGCTGTATCCCAAAGATTTTGAACAGTTGTGTTTTCATTTTCATTTGTTGCCATGAATTTTTTTTTAAAGATTTTATTTATTTATTTGACAGCGAGAGCAGGAACACAAGCAGGGGGAATGGGAGAGGGAGAAGCAGAAGCTTCCTGCTGAGCAGGGAGCCTGATGTGGGACTCGATATCAGGACCTGGGATCATGACCCGAGTTGAAGGCAGACGCTTAACAACTGAGCCACCCAGGTGCCTGCCATGAATTTTTTAATTCTTCTTTAATTTCCTGGTTGACCCATTCATTCTTTAGTAGGATGCTCTTTAGCCTCCATGTATTTGAGTTCTTTCTGACTTTCCTCTTGTGATTGAGTTCTAGTTTCAAAACGTTGTGGTCTGAAAATATGTAGGTAATGATCTCAGTCTTTTGGTACCAGTTGAGACCTGATTTGTGACCCAGGATGTGATCTCTTCTGGAGAAGGTTCCATGTGCACTAGAGAAGAATATGTATTCTGTTGCTTTGGGATGGAATGTTCTGAATATATCTATGAAGTCCATCTGGCCCACTGTGTCATTTAAAGCCTTTATTTCCTTGTTGATCTTTTGCTCAGATGACCTGTGCATTGCAGTTAGGGGGGTGGTAAAGTCCCCTACTATTATTGTATTTTTGTCAATGTGTTTCTTTGATTTTGTTATTAATTGGCTTATATAATTGGCTGCTCCCATGTTAAGGGGATCTACCAATTTAAAATTGACAGATATTTTTGTTGGATAGACCCTTTAAGTAGGATATAGTTTCCTTCCTCATCTCTTATTATAGTCTTTGGTTTAAAATCTAATTTGTCTGATATAAGGATTGCCACCCCAGCTTTCTTTTGGTGTCCATTAGCATGGTAAATGGTTTTCCACCCCCTCACTTTATTTTTTTTAAAGATTTTATTTATTTATTTGAGAGAGAGAGAATGAGAGCCAGAGAGCACGAGAGGGAAGAGGGTCAGAGGGAGAAGCAGACTCCCTGCTGAGCAGGGAGCCCGATGTGGGACTCGATCCCGGACTCCAGGATCATGACCTGAGCCGAAGGCAGTTGCTTAACCAACTGAGCCACCCAGGTGCCCGTCCACCCCCTCACTTTAAATCTGGAGGTGTCTTTGGGTCTAAAACGAGTCTCTTGCAAACAGCGTATTGATGGGTCTTGTCTTTTGATTTGGGAATTTAGCCCATTTACATTCAGGGTAACTATTGAAAGATATGAATTTAGTGCCATTGTATTGCCTGTAAGGTGACTGTTACTGTGTATTGTCTCTGTCCTTTTCTGGTCTATGTTACTTTTAGGTTCTCTCTTTGCTTAGATATTTCTTGTAGGGAGAGTTTGGTGTTCACAAATTCTTTTAGTTTTTGTTTGTCCTGGAAGCTTTTTATCCCTCCTTCTATTTTCAATGACAGCCTAGCCTTGCCAGGGGCCCGGCTAAGTAATCCACTCAGGTTTGCTCTCAGGTAGCTTTTGTTCCCTGCAAGCTTTCCGTACAGCTTTGGAGGATGAGAGTGAAAATGGCAGCCTCCCTATCTCTGCCCCAAAGTAGCTGAGAGCTTGGGGCCCCACTCCTCAGTGAGCCCCCAGAGAAAAGAAGTCAATCACTCTTTTCTCCCTGGTTGCCACCCGCATTCCGTGCTCCCCCGGCCTGTGACCGAGCATTTCTATCTCTGGTACACGACCCCGTTTGGAGTCTCCAAACCCCGAAGATTCCTGCAGTGCGCTCCCGTGCCATTCCTCCCGGGGAGGAAGGGGAGTCCCCCGGATCTGCTGCTTCTTGGGTCCCTGCTGGAGGAGCAGTGGCCCGACTGTGCCATGGATCATGGTTTATGGCAACCCCGAGCTGAGAGCCCACTAATCGGCTCCGTCTCTGCAGCTGGCTTCCCCGCTCCGACACCTGGGAGCTCTGCCACACTCAGGCACCCCCGGTCTTTCTGTGACCCCGAGGGTCCTGAGACCACACTGTCCCGGGAGGATTCCACCCCCCGCTTAGCCACTGGAGTGACGTCCCTCAGCGGAGCAGACTTCTAAAAGTTCTGATTTTGTGCTCCGCTGCTCTATCACTTGCCGGTAGCTGGCTCCCTTCCCCCGCAGTCTATCTTCCCAAATATCACCTCGGATTCACTTCTCCACACGTCCTACCTTCCAGAAAGTGGTCACTTTTCTGTTCAGAGTTGCTGCTATTCTTTTCTTCAGTCTCCTGTTCAGTTTGTAGTTGTTCAGAATGGTTTGATACCCATCTAGCTGAATTCCTGGGACCAGATGAAATTTAGGTCTCCTACTCTTCCACCATCTTGCCAATAAATGTTTTCTTTTATTATCATTTTCATTTTCTCCCCTCAAGGAGCTCAAGATTTGGCTGTGGATTCAGACAAATAAACAAAATATTATTATTTCCATGATTGAGGCAAATTTGGGATACAGTGAGGCCTAATTAATTCTGGTCACACTATAAAGTCAATTTTTCTGAACATAAGCAAATTATTTTCTCTTCCTCCACTCTAATTTGCACTTTCTCCTGTGTTGCCTCAGGAACTACCACGGTTCTCCATTCATCCATATTAGAAATCTAAGTGCTCTCCTCTCTTCCCTGGCCCCCATCCCTCACATCTTATTGGTGGTCCAGTCCTGTCTATTCTCTCTTTAACATCTAACCTTCCTCTTCCTTCTTGCCATTCCTCTTGTTATCTCCTCTTTCAGGCTTTCATCACTATTGGCCTTGATGATTTTAACATTAGCCTTGATGCCTGCCACAGCTCCAGACACCACATCCATGTTCAAGTCAGGGAAAAAAAAGGAAGGGCAAAAGACTTCTCTTCACATTGTCTTGGCCAGAACTGAATCTCATGTCTACTCCTTGACCAATCACTGGAGAAGGGAATGATTAGTTCAGGCCAGTCGTGATTTATTCCCTAGGCTGGAGAGAGGATTGACTTCTAGGAGGTCAAAAGATCTCTGTGTGTTACTTGAATCAAAGTTCTCTTAGCAGAGAAGAACTACCAAATGATGCTGGTGCTATAGACGAACTATCGTGCCCCCTCAAAATTCGTATGTTGAAACCTTATCCCAAATGTGATGGTATTTGGAGGTGGGACCTTTGAGAGGTGATCAGGTGATTAGGGCAGAGCCCTCATGAATCGGATTCATGCCCTCATAAAAAAGGCCCCAGAGAGCTTTCTTGACCATTTCACAATTCTGTATATGAGCACACTGCAAGAAGTTGGCATTCTGTGACCCAAAAGAGGGCTTTTACCAGAACTCGACCATGATCTTGGACTTCCAGCCCACAACTGTGAGAAATAAATTCTGTTATTTGTAAGCCTCCCAGTCCATGGCACTTTTCTATAGCAGCCTGAACTGACTAAGACAGTTGAATAAGCCACAGGCAGCATCTGCCAAAGCATACATTCTTGATCTGTCCCTGGGGATACCTCTCCAGGCTAATATCTCATCAGTCATTGTTGCACTGCCAGGCCTCTTCCCCTTCCTCACCCAATCTGAGCCTCAGGTATACATAATTTTCCTAGGTGCCATTGGGGAATGCTGCTTCTGTGCCTTTTCTCTCTGTCTGGTGGTCCTCTCCATCTTGTCACCCTGGCAAACATGTTCTCATCTTCCTGGAAGACATGTTCTTATCTTACAAGAAAACTGTAGCATCAATCCCTTTTGTAGATTCTCTTAGATCTGTCTATACTTTCACTGTGCCAGGCACTGAACCATGTCTCCCCAAAATTTATATGTTGAAACCTTAACTACCAATGCAATTTGGAAATGGGGCCTTTGGGAAGTAATTAGATTTAGATAAGGTCCTGAGGGTGAGACCCTCATGTTGAGATTAGTGTCTTTTCTAAGAAGAGACACCAGAAAGCTTGCTTTTTTTCTTTCTCCCTGCCCACAAGCACCAAGGAAAGGACGTGTAAGGACACAGTGGAAAGGAGATTGTCTGCCAGCCAGGGAGAGTGCAGTCACGAGACACACACCCAGCCAAGACTTTGATTTTGGACTTCCAGACTCCAGAACTGTGAGAAATAAATTCCTGCTGTTTAAACCGCTCAGTCCTTGGTATTTTGTTACAGCAGCCCTAGAAGACTAACACACTCTGTAACTTGTGCACACTTCTATCCGAGGAGGTGTTGTATTCGTTTCATGTCTGGTTTCCCTCCCTAGACAGTAACCGTCTTGAGGGTGGACCAATGTCCTATTGCCTTTGTACCCTCAGCATAACACCCGCTACAAAGTCACTCTTTGACCATATTTGGCTGTCAGGAAGGAAGTTTCATAGTGGAAGAGGTGACTGAACTGGGTCCTGAAGGATGAGTAGGTTTGGCTACAGATGCCATGAAAGAGGCATTCAAGCAAGAAGGAATAATCTACTTTTCCTAAATGATTTTTAGATTCTTCCTGAAGTCTTTCCTTATCATGACATTTATCCCCCCTCTCCTCCCATTACCGTCCCTACCTACCCAGTCTAAGCAAAGGGAACCACCATTCATTCACTTACTTATCCATGCTAAAAACATAGTACTCATTCTTATTTGTTTTCTTTCCAAAGTTCCCTACTTTCATGCCATCAGCATACCTTGTCAACTCTACCTCCAAGTTATAGCCTCCTTACCTCTTTTTATATCAGTTATGGTCATGCTAGTCCAAGACAGCAGGTTCTTATTAGCACTTCTGCCAACACCTTCCAACTGTCTCTGCTGACACTCACCCCACCCCCCTCAGTCTATGCAAACTGCTATGACAACAATACCATAGACTAGTGGTTTATATTTTCACAGTTCTGGAGGCTGGAAAGTCTCAGATCAGGGTGCTGGCAGATTTGGTTTCTGGTGAGATCTCACTTCCTTGTTATAGATGACCCTCTCTTGCCTGTGTTCTCACAGGGTAGAGGCAGCAGGGAGTTCTTTGAAGTCTCTTGTAAGAGTGCAAATTCCATTCATGAGGCTCCATCCTTATGACTTAATCACCTTGCAGGGGCCCCACCTCCTAATATATTACACTGGGGGCTAGGGGTTTGACATATGTATTTTGAGGGGACACAAACATTCAATCTATAGCACTCCCCATTCCATTCTTCATCCAGCTGCCAAAGTCATATTTTAAAAACCTTGAACAGATCACGCCCTTCCTTTATTTAACATTTCCCATCACATCTAGGACAAAACCCTCATCCTGGTTTCCAAAGCCCTATGTATTCTGGCCTCTGCTCACCTCTTTGGCTTTTCTCCTGTCCCTTCCTCCCTTTGCTTGCAATACTCCAGGTCTCTTTTCCTTCTTGCTGTTCCTGGCTCTTCCCTCTACCTGGAAAGCTCTTCCTATAGTGTCTCACGGGGCAGTTTCCTTCTCAAGATTCACATCTCTTCTCTCATTCAGATAGTGTCACGGAGAGAGTAAATTGGTAAACAATGATGGTTTTTCAGTGAGACTTCCAGGCTAAAATTTGTCACTTATTAGCAGAGGCACATTCGGGAAGTTACTGAAAGGGTTTTTGTGCCAGGGGGGATGCGATAACAATACAGTCTCTCTTAACAACTTTAAAATGTGTTAAGGACTTTGTAGAGACTTGCATATTTAAACAATATGCAAATGTTAGTTTTTACTATTCTTTTAGCTGAAACATCACTGTTTCGGAGAAACTTCTCTTGACTACTCAGTCAAAAAAGTAGCCCCAAGTCACTGTCTAGCATATTTTTCTGTTTTAATTCTGCGTAAGACCCATGCATGGTATCATTTTGTTTATTTCTGCATTGCTTCCTCCTCTGAGAATATGAGCTTCAAGAGTGCAGAGGCCATGTTCTTGCTCTGTGTGCAGAATCTGGAACAGAGTCCAGCACGTGGGAGCTTTCAATAAATAAATGCCAAATTATAATCTCACACACACACAAACACACACATGCACAAGCAGGCACTCTAATGCCATTAGAATAAGATCCAGACTCCTTGCTTCATCCTACAAGGTAGATGTGACCTCATTCCTGTCCCTCTAACCCCATTGCTATCCTCTCTCCTTTTCCCTCATGGGGCTCTTTCCTGTAATATGGTGATTTATAACTATATATATATATAACTATATATATATACATGTATATATATACTTAGTCTTTGTCCAAGTTTCTGGTCCACAGCTCCTAAAACCCTTGGTGATGAAAGCTACAAAAATATCTTTTGTTATGTTAACAGAGTGACTTTTGAAAAGCATCTAAGGATTTGGGGCTGGTTGTCAGCTTATTGATTAGAGAGTTGAAACTTTCAACCCTCCTGCCCCTGACTTCTAGAGAGGGTAGAGGAGCTGGTGAGTTCAATCACCAATGGCCAATGATTTAATCAATCATGTCTGAGTAATGAAGCCTCTATAAAAACCTGAAAGTAAGGAGTGGGAGATTCTGGGCTGGGGAACCAAAACACTTCCCTGAGCCATCATGCCAGACCACAAACTCCAAGAGGACAGAAGCTCCTTTGTATGGGATCTTGCCCTATGTTTTTCTTTATTTGCCTATTGATTCATATCCTTTAGCATCCTTTCAATAAACTGGTAATCTAGTGAGTAAATGGGTTTCCTAAGTTCTGTGAGCTGCTCTAGCAAATTAATCAAACCCAAGGAAGGGTCATGGGGACCTCTGATTTATAGCTGAAGCATGGGTGACAACCTGGACTTGTGACTGGCATCTGAAATAGGGACAGTCTTGTGGGACTGAGCCCTTACCTTGTGGAATCTGACACTCTTTCCTGGTAGATTGGGTCAGAACTGAGTTAGATTATAGGACACCAGCTGGGATCTGAGAATCGGTGGTGAGGGAGAAACACCCATTACACATTGTGATTGGTGTCAGAGTATTTCTTGCTTAGCGTGAGTTTTTCCTACAGGTCCCCTTGGATCACGCTGCAAAGAAGCCGCCTGGATTTTCCCACCCATCCTAATACCTCTTAGTTTGCAGCCAGCACACAGCTTAGGTCTTTCTGTAGGGACCTCGCTCTAGTGTGTCGTGGCTTCCACCCTGAGTCTATTTCTATACTTTTAATCAGTTCATGTGTCAAGCAGTTCCTGTCTCCTGCCCACCCCTCCCTTCTAGAATCTTCAAAAGAGTCCAGTGCCATGTTGTTTGGTTACAAAATGAATTCTAGGGACACTGTAAATAATATTAACATACCTCCTGGCATTCTTGTCTTTATCTTTTATACACTGATTATAGCCAACAACTCACCATGGATAGGGTGCACGATTCCAGTTCTTTAAAATTATAATTATTATTCTATTTCTGGGGGAGACCACCAACCCGGGAGGTAAACAACTAAATCACTGATTTTACATGCCTACAGAGAGATAAAATGATATAACATGATAATTACTTAAAAGCTATTATGTTGGTTAATTATAATTTTACAACGATTTATTGTGTGAGAGGTAAATAATTAATAAATAGGTGGGAATGTAGGGAAATTATGACACCCTACATAGATATATCTCTGAAGACACTCATGTGTAAATACAGTCTTTTTAAAAATAGAGTTCTGATTTTGAACTCATATTTTGAATATGCTTGGAATTCCATGCCTGGTCCCAGATTAATCATGATGCAGGATATTTAATATATCACTGTGACACAGAGCTTTCTTATAAGTTGGGAAAGCGTAGGGCCAAACCAGAATAGTGAACTCATTAACCCAGTTCTTCAGAAAGAAGAAGAAAAAAAACTGGAATAAAATAATTAAGTACCCTTTACCTTCTAATGAACCACATGCAACTGTATTCAATTTCCCCTCTGCTTTCCCTTTGATCTCTTTAAGCTTTCCCTTGGTCAAACCTCTTCTGTTTGAATTGCACTAATTTGTAACTCCATGTCTTCCATCTGGGGATACAGATTTGTGCAGGCCCTGTTCCACGTTGGGCTAAATTTGCCCAGCACCTGGCTGAACATATTGGTTTTGGCATATTTACCCAAATTGTTAGTAAAACATCAGAAACAGTCGGTTCCATCGAATCAAATCGCGAGCAGAGTCCCTGTCACTTACACTAATACAATTTAGACTAGAAATTCACAAACAGAGGCTCTGCATTCCATTCACATCAACTCCAGCCCCTGGAACCCTGGATTTAGCACTTAAAGCATCCACAGAGAGGTAGAGAAATTAGGGGAGCAGTTCGGCTGGTTCAAGCCTCGTGTTTTATGCATATGCTGCAGAAAATTTTTCGACTCTTCCTTTTCATCTTGTTTTAACTTCCCCAAGACTTGTGACTAGTGCTGTGTCGAGAGCTATTGCCAATCTCATTTCCTGTGGCCTTTTCAAAACCAATCTTTTTAGCTCCCTCTGTTTGGTTGAGGGATTAGAGCTTCTTAGCCTTAAAGCCAGTTTTGGAATGCAGGTTGAGGGGCAATGGTGAAGAAACGGTTTCTCCCTTCCATTTCTGTCTTTTTTTTTTTTTTAAGATTTTATTTATTTATTCATGAGAGACAGAGACAGAGAGAGAGAGATAGAGGCAGAGGGAAAAGCAGGCTCCCAAGGAGCAGGGAGCCCGATGCAGGACCCAATCCCAGGAGTCTGGGATCATGACCTGAGCCGAAGGCAGACGCTTAACCATCTGAGCCACCCAGGCGCCCCCATTTCTGTCTTGAAGTATCCTTTTTGATTTACATGTCTGGAAACCGACAAAAGCCTTTTACTTTGTTGAAGCATGAAAATGGCTCAGTTTCAGCCCAATCCTTTGCAGGAAAGATTCCTTCCCTCTGTTCCTGCCTTTTGCTGTAGAATTCATTATTGTAATGCCTTATATACTTATATTTCTATCAGGTGATAATGAGATTTTCAGCATTTATGTTTTAAGGTCCCTGTACATAGAGGGAAGGCCAAAAAGAAGAGAGAAGGTAGAAGAGAGGAGGATGGTCTTGCCCTGGGACTAGCTTCTTTGTGCTGATTCTGAACACTAATTAACCCTTTGGGTCCTCCCCATCTCTCTTAAAGAAATCTGGAGGGGAATGAACCTCAGTGTCTGGCTAGTATGTCCAAACTAAGGGTAAGTTTAGTCACTTTTTGGCCCTTCTAAAGTGGTGGTAGTCACGGGATGGAAAGAAGTTACTCAGTGCTCCTGTAAGAAGAAAATCTTTGGGTGGACCTGCCACCGGCTACAGCAGGGAGGAGACACTTGCCCTCCCCTCCCCACACAGCCAGAAGCAAGGAGACACTGCATTCCATTCACATCAACACCAGCCCCTGGAACCCTAGATTTAGCACTTAAAGCATCCACACAGAGGTAGAGAAATTAGGGAAGCACCCTCTCACTCTTTGTGGACCCAGCAGCCTTAGGAAATCAAATCCCATATTTGAATGCAATTTTCCAAGGAACGGACTGAAACTGTTTCTATGTTGTGGTTTCAAGTCAGAATCTGTGTGTTCTATATGTCATTGCTATCTGGAGAGGTAATTTTTCATGGTACCCATCAGTTTATTCATCCACTTGTTCTTTACTCATTTCTTCACATGTTCACTTAGCTATCCTTATTCTCAAGTGCCTACTGTCTTCCAGGCCTTGGCCTTGGTCTGACAACAAACCATCACAAAATGGTGATTGGGAAGATCAATACGAAAGCTAAAAAGAGCCAGGAGACTGTCCCATTGGAATTCATAACCAGGAGACATTAGTCACCACCCTGATGGGGGTGGTAAAGGGGGAAGCGGGTGTGAAGGGTCACAGAATTCCATAAAGTAATTAGGCCACAAAATATTTAGTTGAAAGAAGTAGGAATGAGGTAGGGAGCCTTCTGTCTATTCAAATCATCGATGAGTTGAAAGAGTAGTTATCTTAAAAAACGGGGGTTGCAAAGGTAGATCCCAGCCAGAAGATGTGGCTTTGGAGCCCGTTTGATATGGGAGGCAGAATCTAAAAGGGTTGCACTGTGTGCCATGGACCAGAGTCCTTTTCTTTTTCTCACCCCATCATAAGAATCTGCTTCCTCTGATGGAGGAAGCTTATCACTAGGATATTTGATGGTAGCAGGCACAGCCCATCTGCTGTTGCAAGAGCTGGAGGTCAGATTGTGACTTTTCCTAGATTCCCTTGCAGCTAGTGTGTTGGCTTGTGTCTTAGACTCAGCTAATCAAATGCAAGTGTGTTAGGCTTTGAATGACGAGTGGTTGATGTAAAGAACAGAGAGAGTGGATAATTTGTTCTAGGGGCCAGTGGAACAGCTATGACAGGAGCATCTAGCTTCTGGAGGACCAGTGGCCACTCTGCCAATGGCATCGTAAGGGTCCAGTGCCTGCAGCGCTGCGGAACGATGGAGGCAACGTTGTCAACCTTGAAAGGAAATATAATTTTAGGGATTCTTCTGGAAGCACTGCTTCAGAAACTAGTCTTATAGCCTTTCTTCAGCTCCCAAAGACTCCAGTATCCTTTCAGTAGATCAGTTTTTTGTTTGTTTAAATTTCCCAGTGGTTTTCTGTTGTATTGATAATCTATTACTGAAGTTTTATTTTTTTCAAAGATACATACCAGTTCATATGAACTCATTGAAAATCTTATTTTCAATCTTTTTATTTAATTTTTTAATTACCCTTTTTGTTTTGTAAGAACAACTACAAAAAGTTGCAATATTGCACTCAACCTACTCTTGACCTCAAATTTACTCATTGTTGACATTTTTTGCCTCAGTTTCGCTTTCTTTCTCTCGACACAAACATGCACATGTTCTTCTTTCCATTATTCTCACTATTATTATTATTAATTTGCTGAGCCAGTTATAGAGATCTGACACTTCACACCCAAATAATTCAACGTGATTCTTCTAAAAATAATCGCATTCTCTAATATAATCACAGTATGATTATCAAACTCAGGAAATTTTGTTTTTTAAGATTTATTTACTTATTTTAGAGAGAGAGAGAGAGAGAAAGAGAGTGTGGAGGGGAGGGGCAGAGAGAGAGGGAGAAGGACAAGCAGACTCCCCACTGAGCATGGAGCCAGACTGGGGGCTTGATCCCAGGACCCTGAGATCATGACCTGAGCCAAAATCAAGAGTCAGATGCTCAACCAACTGAGCCACCTAGGCATCCCTCAAACTCAGGAAATTTAAATTTAATACAAACTACCACCCAATATATATAGTCCATATTCCACTTTGGTAATTGTCCCAATGATGCCATTTTCCTCCCTAATCCAGGATCATGCCTTATATTTAGTTGTCATGTCTCTTTGATCTTCTTTCTTATCTTCTCTGTCTCTCTCTCTCTCTCTCTTATTTTTTTAAACAACATTGACATTTTTGAAGAGCACAATCTGTTGTTTTGTAGAATGTCTCTTAATTTGGGTTTGTCCCATAATTCAGGTTATGCAGCCACAACTCTGACCAGTTCCTTGACTTTGCAACTGGGGTCTCCAATCTCTGACAACCCTGGATCTGTCATTTCAGTTGCTGTGGTAGGGCCTAACGTGGTAATTCTATTATCTTTGGTTGGATAAGTGACTTTGTAGCTCTGGGACCGTATAAAATGTAAGTATATGAATGATGGAGAAATAAACTTGATATTTAGACCTTCGTGTAAATTGTAATTATACCAGTGTGGTAGGTAGTTTTGTACTCATTGCACTGTTTGGATATACTTTGTAGGATGTTTGAAATATTTAAGAAAATCTGAACATTCTGGAGAATTTAGACTTGAGGTTCTAATTTAAAATGTCAAGAGCTTTTATCTAATTACATTGGTTAAAAGCTTAGGAGAATCTGAGTTAATGAATTTATACATTGCTTTCAGATATACTGAAATGTTTAATTATCTGATCTACTCATTTTATAAGTTCCTATTTATTAAAGTTAAGAGAATCTTGGAAGATTTAGAATGATTTTTGTTGTTAGGGTCACACATCTGTCCTATAGGCTGTTGAAGTACTTAAGAAAATAAAATACTTTTGATAGATGATCATGGTTTGACATGTTTAAGGGAATTTAATTAATGATGTTATAGATAATATGGGAGATTTTAATTTGTTAAGCTTATAACTTTTTGGGACTTTTATTTGATATGTTTGAGAAAATATGATAAACTTTAAAACTAATGTTCACATGCTTTGGGAAAATTAATCTGTAAAATTTATCAGGTAAATTAGTAGAAATAAAAAATAGAGCAAAAAGAGTTTTAAATTTTCACACCCAATTACTAAATTTATAAGCAAATACACTGGACTTGAAAAGTGAATTTAAAGGCTAAAGGAAAGATAGATTTTAAATTGAAAAATTAAAGAAAATGACTATTAGTGAAAACCCAAGCCATGGTAAATATTTCTTTTTCACACCTGGACATTCAAAAAAACAGTTTAACACTGGACATTAAAAAACAATTTAACAAACAAACAAGAACAACAAAAATTAAATCAATTAAAAAATTTATCAGTTGATAGGTTTTGGGCACATAATCCCTGACCTGATTATCTTTTTAATTAATTAATTAATTAATTAATTATTTTTATGTAGTGATCCATGATTCATTGTTCACGTATAACACCAGTGCTCCATGCAATATGTGCCCTCCTTAATACCCATCACCGGGCTAACCCATCCTTCCAGCCCCCTCCCCTCTAGAACCCTCAATTTGTTTCTCAGAGTCCATAGTCTCTCATGGTTCATCTCCCCCTCCAATTCCCCCCCATTCATTAGCGTTCACCATAGCACATACCCTCCCCAATCCCTGACCTGATTAATAAGTCACAGGAGAGATAGACACATGGCCAGAAAACCAGGGCATAAGATGCTAAGTGCCATGGAAGAGGCTGGCACAGTAGTTAGAAGAGGCACCTAATCTGATCTCAGGGAGGAGTAGGGTCAGGGAATGGTCCAGGGAAGGTGACGGCAGAGCTGAGTCTGATATGGTGAGCAAGAGTTAGCCAGGAGAAGAGTGGGATGACTTTTCCAACATGAGCAGCAATGTGGAGGGCTGAGCATTCTGAGTGCTGGGTTGTTGAGATGCAACAGAGTTTGTGCCTAATAAAATCTAACAGGGGCTCACATTTTATAAGGCTCTAAGGAATTACTTCAAATTATTCATTTGTTTATTGAGTGGCTATTGTGGGCTAGTGTCTGTGTTTCTTCCTGAGGATAAAAAACATGGAAGATCCAGAAACCTCTCTGTATCATGACACTTACTACATTGTACTCAAATGAGCTGGTTTATTGACATGTCCACCTGACAAGGCTAAGAGCATCTTCAGGGCAGCATCTCCAACACTTGGCATAGAGCCTAGGACACAGGAGGTACTGGATAAAGTCTTGTTAGATGAATAAAATCAATCAATCAATCAGTAAATAATAGCAAGTAAACCAAGCTTGTTAATTCAGTGTGATGGAAATTAAATTTTTGTTCGACACATATATAGGCAAATATAGTGTCTGTTGTATGCCATGCATTTTTTTTCTAGAAACTTTGATACATCAGTGAACAAAAATGTCAAAAGTCCCTGGTCTTTGGCAAGATTCCCTGGAAGCAGAGCCTGAGATGGGTATTCTTGTTCTGGTGGTTTACCCAGGAAGTGCTCATAGGATAAGAAGAGTGAGGGAATGGGACAGGGAGGGGAAAAAGGAGAAGCAAGGGTGTGCTCTTACCTAGAAACTATCCTCAGTTTGATTGCATGGGGAAACTCTGAAGTACAAATAATGTCATAGGGTCAGTCCCACCTTGAGACAAAGGAGACTAGGCTTTTGAACCTACATATCAATCAGTTATTGACTGAAGTTTGTCTCCAAGAAGGATATAGGATATAATCTCATAAGACGGAAGTTATTGTGCTTGCCTATTTATAGGACATGGGACTACCAAGAGACACTCTGGAGAATCACAACCATGATTAACTTACTTTTTCCTAGTCCCATTATGTAGTAGAAGTTTTATATCCTCATGAAAATTAGCATCTATTGCCCCTGCTGATATAGAAACTGCTTCCTGTGACTGCTGGCTTACTTTCACAAAAGTCTCCAAAATGACCGGGTGGCACTCTTCTGGGTCCCTTGGTGAAAGCATCTCCTTCTCTGGAGACTAGGGCCTTTATACCTGCAGAGTCTGAAATTACAGGGAAAGGAAACCCAAATATCCTAAGTGGCTCACCCTGCTTCCATCCCTTATTCTCTCACCCATGTGTTCTATCTACTGGACACGCATCACCATGTAATGGCCGTTGGTTTAAAGCATATACCACATCTTAAATAATGTCACTCCATCTCAAAAGATGTTATCTTCAACCTGGCCCCTCAGCTGTACCCTCAAAAGATCGTTCCATCACTTCATCAGGCCAACAGCCTCCAAATGGTTTGCTATATATTGGTACTAATGGATTCCACAGTTATGTACCCACTACCATCTTTAAGATGTCCAGATAGTCAAAATCCTTATGGACCATGTAATGACAGGGAAAGGGAAAATTAACATAGCCCTGCAGAACACCGCGAATAGGTACTACTTTATGTCCCATGAGAATACGACCTGCTTCTGATCTTCCTTTTGTATAGGTTTGGAAAAGAAAACACTCATCAGATCAACAGCCATATACTACGACGTATATCAGGCCATGTAAATCTCCTCTAGTAAAGACGCCCTACCTGGCTCAACAGCTACAGATAAAACTACACCTGGTTAAGTTTGTGATAATCTATGAACATCTATTATGATCCATCCAGTGTTTGCACTGGGGAAGTGAATGCGATATGACAGTCTTCTAAGGATTTAAAGGGGGCACAAATATCTGTCATATACTCTGGGATGAGATACTATTTTTGATTTACTATCTTGGAGGGAGGAGCAATTTCAAAATATTCCACCTAACATTTCTTACCAGCATAGTTCTTACTCTACAGGCCAATGTGAGAGTTTTGCCAAACTGCTGAGTATGACAATTTTGTATTTACCTTCAGAAATCAGGAAAATAACAATGGGTGAGTCTGTGGATCCAGTGAATCCTGGACCAAGACTTCATTTATTGTTTGACTGCACTATTCCCTACTCTAACAATGGAACTTTGGATTCCGGGGCATTGGAAACTATTCATGCTCTATATCCTACAACCCTTGAAAAATCTGGTTATTCTTCTTTCCCTAGTTTACAGCTATATATCTTTTCTTACTTTTACTGTTGCTCTTATTTGCTTATTTTGGGCAAAGGACTGAGAGCAGTGCTATGTACATTTGTTGTGCTGTTGCAGGATTTTTTTTTTCCCCTGTGATCTGGTCTTTCCTTCAGTCGCTGGACTCTGGACCTGAGAATGCCTCTGGTCTGTGAACTGGGCAATCAGGACATTCCACTGGAGCAGCTGACTGTAACCTTCTAATCATCCATTTTAAGAACTTCTCTGGTTATGTATTTTAATCAGTAGATCTGCTGGTTGTCCACCTGCATTGTAGTGTCCCAAAGAATGTCATTTTTTATGAGCCGTTTCCAAGATCCCTATAGATCATATGCCTCTGGCCACCATTTCAAACTTGGTGTCCCTCATGGTAAATAGATCAACTTTATTTCTGATTGCTACTTCTGATTTCTGGCTGGCTGCCGCCTGGTCTCTTCTATTCCAGGATCTTATCATCTTCATTGCTATTAGGGAGCCCAAGTCTGTAGCAGCATCTGCTATCACTAGTTCTGAGCTACAAAAGAAAACTACTCCTCAGTTTTTCACTTCTTGTGACTCTCTCACTTCATCATCTTGGTAAACAGAATGTCCTTTGAGCCATTCCAAGGAACATGTCTAGTTGGTACATTTTCTGGTCTCAAAGAGTGGATGTATTCTAGTATCCCCACCCCTCTGAGGCTCATTATTCCTTCCTCCATGGTTTTCTGGTACCCTCTTCTTCATATAAGGTGGGTCCTTCTTTGTTAAGTTCCCAAGAGTTACTTCAGCAATGTGTTACAACAATCACTTGGAGCTTTTGTCAAGATGTTAAATGTTGTGTTACAGAGGAGCATCCCATATGGAACTTTCCATTAGCCAGCTTTATATTCTTCCATCTTGGTCCAGCATGCTCAGGATTCAATCCCAGTCATATTCTTTGGCCCTGACAGTATATGTTGCCTTGGTCCTACGGATCCTTTACATAATCTCTTTCTTTGCTTATCAGGATTGGCATTTCTTTAGTTTCATCCAGCTGAGAGTTAACTCTAATTATGGATCCATGGCCAGCAGGAAATGTGAAAGAGATTCTGATGAGGGAAAGTACTATATTGTAAAGCACCTGTTTCATTTTAGACTATTGCATAGCTTTCAAGCAAGAGAGATATTTATTTTTCAAAAAAGAGGAGTAAGCCACTTCTGCAGGGCCAGGAAGTTCAAGGGAATTTGGGAATGAGTGTTCTCACATACATCTGTCCAGATATCTCCATTCCAAGCCTCAGAGTGCTACTATTTTTGTATCCAATTACTTTTTTATTGGATACTTGCCTACGCTGATGATTCAGACTTCTCTGAAATTCTCTTATTTTTAAAATTTAGTCTTATGCCTGATCTTAAGCAACGTCTGCCTTGTAGCTATCAGATAAAGGTCTTTAAATATTGTCAAGAATGCCCTATGGCTCTCACACTTTGCTGTAGATTATTGATTAATAAATCCAACCCTGTCATTTTCTCTTTTTAGTAAATCAGTGTTGCTTAGGAACAGCTACCTGATTCCACAGTTCTCATGATTATTTCTTCTACATCTCTCAGGTGCCAAAGACATGTACCAGCTAGTATGCCTCTTTCCAACTCTTTAAGGTAAGAGTCTCAGCCATTGCAATACTTGAATATACCAGGAATGGTCTATATTACACCTAATACCAGTGATGGGGTCCTCATTGCCTTTCATTCTGCTACTAATCCAGTTTGAGAATCCCATCCTTAGAGCTTCTGAGGAGTACCCCCAACTGGGTTCTAACAGTTCTGGTACCAATTGTCTTAGACTGGGTTCCCTAGAAGCCTATGACTTATTGGGGAAATGCTTTTCAGAAAAGGTGAAGTGCAGGAATCAAGATAGGGCAGAAAAAATGCTATGCAGGAATATAGTCTCCACTGACAACTAGCTCCAGTTCCATCTTATAGGGAAGCTTTGGAAAGCAATTTGCACCCTTAAGTTAGCTCTACCTCAAGGCAGTGGACCAGCTTTTTTCGAACTCATGCCAGTCAGTCATTAGCTGTCATCTACTCCTGAGAGGAAGGACTGGTTTTGTTGGCTGAGGAAAATTCTATGAAAAATGCGGCACAGACAGGACAGGTAAGTGTGGAGTAGATGGAGGGGAGGTAGTTAACAGGAGTGTTTTGTTGTTTGTTGTTGTTTTCTTAAGGTAGCTTAAATAATAGCATGTTTGCTGTTGGGAATGACCATGTAAAAAGTGAAAAATGAGATAAATGAGAGAGGAGAATTGCTGTAGCTGAGTGTGTAAGTGGAGATAGGATCCAGTTTAAAAAGTGAATGGGTTTACCTAAGCTAGAAGCATGGCATTTCATCCACAATAAAAATAGAGAAGGAGTATTTATAAGGGCTACAGTCTGGTGTGTTCAGCTCTCCAGGAATGTGTCCCAGGAGGTTCCCGAGCAGATGCATCAATCCGGAGTGGTGGTTGTCAGAATGGAAGAAGTCTTCCTGACAGAGCCATGTCTGGTCTGCATTTAGAGAGGAGTAAGAAACATTGTTTAGATAAAGAAGAGATAAGAGTATATATTTTATGGTTCTCTCATCGGAGGAATTTTTATTACTTTCCAAATTTTATTACTTTCCAAATCCAAAAGGTACTCCTCTGGAAGATATCCCACAAATATCCTCTTGAATCAAGGAAAACAAAAGAAATCAACATTTAGTCAAGACCCACGATGTACCAGCATAGCAAGGCAAATGCATACCACTGGGTGCACAATGCTTAATTTTCTACTGGAAGTTCCTACTGGAAATCACAACATAGCCCTATTTTGTGACCTGAAGAGCTTTCATCAAGCCACCTACTCAGGAACAAGAGTTCTTTATAATTCTATTAATTCAAATATTACATTTCCTTCCCCATATATCCCTTCAGTGTTCATTGGTTCCTGTGTATGTCATATATTAATTATGCATTTCTTTATTTTGTTGAGCGGATTGTGTCTCTGGTATAATACCTTCCAATGTCTGCCTTGCTGAGTGTGTGCCATGTTAATGATTAACACACTGTTAGCATCGTGTTCTATAATCTTGGACTTCTTGACATTTCACCTAGTCTCATATAACATGTACATACTCAAAGTAATTGGGATGAAAATGTTGATGATGGTGATGGTGAGGCTGAGGGTCACCATATGTATTTTCAGTGCCTATACTGTAGTCAGCACATGGTAGACCTTTAATTTGTTGATTTGATGGATGAATAAAGGTGGAATGCATAAATCAATGGGTATCATGAAGCTGAAGTCCCCATATACTGTTATCCCTCATGTGGATATGCTCTTTTAAATGTAAGAGAACTCAAAATCTGTGATTCAGCTATTAGCAAAGTGGTCTTGTCTTTCTTTACAGGTAATTATGCTGCCAAAGGCTGAGCTCACTGTTTCCTGTCAGGAGAGGGATGGTGATGGCATGGAAAGAACATGGATTTAGAATTTGAAGATTGGTGTTAAAGGATGCATTGTTTTCCTCCTAGCAGTGTTATCTTGGAAGAGTCACTTGCCTCTCTCAGTCTTTCTCCACGTCTACAAAAGCAGAACAATAGCACACTTCATTGCACAGGATTTTGGTAGGATTGCATGAAATGGTGTGTTAGAAGGTGGTTCGTGTGCCAAAAGTAACACAGAAATTTGAGCTGGTAGTAGTCTCTTTGATGTGGGCAATACCAGCTGTCCTTCCTTTGTGAGTTCTTAGGAGCTAAACTTTTCAGATTTGTTGTATTTTCATTTCAGCTGAGAACACATAAAGATAATGTGAATGCTGCTAATGCACAGGAAAATAAGCAGAATAATGACCACATTTCACCTCTGTAGACCTGAACAGCTTACAAACTGTGTTCCCACACATTGTCCCATTCAGTCCTCCCAACAGGCCCAGGCAGTGGATGCTCAAGTGCCCTCATCACTGCAGTGAGCTATGCCCCTGAGCATTCCCCTCTGGAGGGAAGGGTTCCATGGAAGCAGAGTAGACCCTGTAGCTGAATTTTCTGTTCAGAAAGTGGAACAGAGGAAGAGTTGCCAGGGCTTGGAGGTCTGCTGTCCGGCTCATTGATGACACACCAATTGGGATGGTTAATTTGATGTGTCAACTTGACTGGGCCACTGGGTGCCCAGACATTTGGTCAAACGTTAGTATGTGTGTGTCTGTGTTGGTGTTTCTGCATGAAAACACATTTGAATTAGTAGTCCGAGTAAAGTAGATTGCCCTCCCTAATGTGAGTGGGCCTCAGCCAATCAACTGAGAACATGAATAGAACAAAAAGGCAGAGTAAGAGTGAGCTCCATTCCCTTGACTGCTTTGAGCAAGGACATTGGCTCTTCTTGAGCCTGCTAGCTTTGGGAATGGAATTTACACCATTGGCTCTCCTGGTTCTCAGGCCTCTACTTTTTATGGCAACATGGAAGATTAGATGTTAAGTAAAACTCCTGCCATGATAGCACATATAAAAATGCTGAATAAAGTACTTTAAGGTATTTTATTAATAAATGTTGAGTTTTAGAAAAATTTTTCACTTCTGTAAAAAATATTGCGGGTAGTACAGAAAGTTCCCATATACCCCATACACAGTTTCTCCTGTTATTTAACATCCTACATTGGTATAGAATATTTGCTACAGCTAACCAAATATTGATTACATTATTACTAACTGAAATTCATACTTTATTCAGACTTCCTTAATTTTTACCTAATGTCCTCTTTCTGTTCTAGAATTCCATCTAAGATACCACATAGTTTCTCAGGCTTTCTTTGTTTTTGATTACTTTGATGTTTTTGAGGATTATCTGTCAGATATTTTGTAAGATTGTTCCTCAATTATATTTGTCTGCTGCTTTTCTCATGTTTAGATGGGGGCAGTAGTTTTGGAAGAAAGTTCATAAAAGTAAAATGCCATTTTCATTAAATCCTATCAAGGGTACATAATAACAATATGACTTTATCACAACAACATGACTTTATTATTTGAAGTTGACCTTGATTAACCAGAAAAGGTAGTGTTTTCAGGTTTCTCCACTTCAAAGTTACTCCCTTCATCTCCTCTTTCCATACTCTACCATTTAGAAGGAAGTCAATATGCCCAGCTCAGATCCTCCAAGGAATTCTGATTCCTTTTCTTGCAGAATGGTGTTAGAAACCAAGATCTGGGTGTTAAGTGTGTTCATTGCTATTGGAGTGTTGTTACTTTTAGGTCTTCTCAGCTGACAAAACAGGGGGATATATGCATGTATGTTAATTAATGTATACAGAGGTATCTATAAATATTTCTCTATGTGACCATCTGTATAGATATTAAGCCAAATATGAGTTCATACTGATGCACCCAACTCTAATCTATTATCATAAGAATCTTTCTAGCATTTCCCCTGGTGTGTCTATACCCTTCCACTCCAGCAGTGAAAAACTACCATTTGCCATCCATTTACTTAATTGCTCAACTTATAAACAATTTTATTGTGCTTATGTATAATTTATGTTGCTTTAGTTTTACAGGCTCTACTCATTTCCACATTTACTTAGGTGAGTACCCTTTCCTTTAATCTCTTCAGGGAGGTTGTTTCACACATCTATAATACAGCTAGATTGTTTTGTCACATCCTGCATTCCATCCTGGGATTCCTCTGAGCACTTAAAGAGTTTTTATTTGCACACATTAAGATGAACTTTTGCACAGTAAAATTCAATAGATGTCTAGTGTAGTATATCCATAGTATCATACTGTATCATACTTAATATTTTTACCTCCCTAGAAAATATCTGCTTTACCTGTTCAACTCCCTCTCCTTTCCTTTGAAACCCATGACAACCACTGATCTTTTACTGTATCCATAATTTTGTTTTTTCTAGTGTCATCTAAGTGGAATCATATAGCATTTAGCCTCTATACATTAATTTCTTTCACTTAGTAATATCCATTTAAGATTAATCCATGTATTTTATTGCCGAATAATATCTTATTGTGCTAATGTACCAGAGTTTCCTTATCCATTTATTGAAAGGTATCTTGATTGCTTCCAGTTTGTGGCAATAATGAAAAAGTTGCTATATATATTCATATACATGTTATGTGTGGGCATAATTTTCAAATATGTTGGGTAAATACCTAGGAATGCAACTGTCAGATTATATTGAAATTTGTAAGAAACTGCCAAACTATCTTCCAAGTGGAGTACAATTTTGCATTTTCATGAACAATGAAGAGAGTTTCTACTGATGTGAGTACTCACCAAAAATTGGTATTGGCAGTTTAAATATTTTTTTAGCTATTCTAATAGGTGTGTGGTGGTATCTCATTGTTGTCTCACTTCCTTATGACAAATTTTCTTCATCCATTTGGGCTGCTATAATAAGAACACCATAGGCTGAGGGCTTATTTGTTTCTCACAGTTCTAGATGCTGGGAGGTCCAAGATCAAGATGCTGGTAGACTCAGTGTCTGGTGAGAGCCCACTTCCTGGTTCATAGACAGCTGTCCTCTCTCTGCATCTTCACATGGCAGAAGGGACAAGGGAGCTCTCTGAGGTCTCTTTTATAAGGGCACTAATTCCATTCATGAGGGCTCTATGAATGACCTAATCACCTTCCAAAGCCCACCTCTTAACACTATCACATTGGAGACTAGGTTTCAACATATGGATTTGGAAGGGGAACACAAATATTCGGTTTATAGCATAAATGACTTGAGCAGCTTTTCACGTGCTTATTTGTCATCTGTGTATCTTCTTTGATGATCTGTCTGTCCAGATTCTTCACCCATTTTTTATTTAGGTTTTTAGTTTTCTTATTGTTGAGCCTTCAAATAACTTTTTAAATGCATGATAAACTTGCAGGAAGGAAGAAAGGAAATTTTGAAAATGCTGAAATGTCAAGAAAATATAATTCCATGGGTAAGCAAACTCTGGAACCAGGATTTTCTCTGGGGATTTTTATCAATACCTGGAAGTCTGGAATTTGGTATTAATGTGTCGTGTATTGGAGTATGGAAGAGAAAGGCTAGAACCTAAATAAGGGGAGGTCATAAGGAAGATTAATCCTCAGCCCAGCCCCTATCAGACAGAACCTGCAGCAAATGAAAAAAAAAAAAATCTAACCAACCAAATCAAAAAGCAAAACAAAGCAAAAAAACCCTGCTTTGCAGAGGAAGTAGCAAAAATAATTTGTTTTTCCAAGCCCCTGAATGGATGTATGGGGTGGGGAGGGGAAAGAATGAGCAGCAGTAGAACAAAGTCTATGTTAAAAATGCTAATGATAACTCAAAGTCCTGTGGGTATGGGCAAGAATTCACACCATCTGAGTGGCTGCACTCACAAAAATCTCCAGCTGAAAAGTCATTTAATTCTTAGTCATATTTTCTATCTTTTAAAAAAATCTCCTTGACAGTATATTAACTGTAACTTCCTCATATACCTCTTAGTTCACATATTTGCGCTCTGCAGTGGTAGTGTCTCCATTAACCTGGTAGAGGCAAATTCCAATTGTTTCTGGATGAAAAGACTTTAAACTCAGACCTCAAACAATAATCAAACATAAAATTCCATGGAATATGAGCTCTCTCTCTCTCTCTCTCTTTCACACACACACACACACACACACACACACACACACACAACACATAGACACACATCACCAAAAACACAAGCATAAGAAGCTACCATAAACAAGTCAGCAGATAGAAAAATTTGTGGAGTCAGATCCTCAAACTGGAATTTTCAGATATAAAATATAAAATAAACATATTCAAATGCTAAAAATCTGAGTATTGAAAATATGGTAAAAATACAAGAAAGTATTGTTTAATACTTTCATACATGTTGAAACATACATACATAATTGACTCATCACAATTGGAAGGAAACATATGCAATATCTAGAATTGAAAAAGGAAAAGTTAATGTTAAAACACAGAGGAAATATTAATGTAGATTAGATATAACAAAACAGAGAATAAGTAAGCTGGAAGGTAGATATGGGGGAAATTACATAGGCTGCACATCAGAGAGACAAGAGAAGGAAAATATGAATGAAAATAATAGAATATAAGGGATTAGAAAGTCGAACAGAAGTCTACTGGGAGTTCCAGAAAGAGATGATGGAGAGAAGAGGGAGAATTTACATTAAAAAAATAATTTCTAGTACTAATAAAATTGGCCATTTCTTATATCATGAGGCCCAATAAACCCCAACCAAGATACATAAAATGTAAGCTACACCTAGACACATAGTGAATTGAGGATTAGTAAAGACAAAGAGATCTTAAAATCAGTAAGAGAGAAAAGGTAGAAATGTGCAAAGAAACTAAAATTAGGCTGAAAATTGATTTCTCAATAGTAAAAAAGAAAGTTGGAAGACTGGTTAAAGCTTCTTCAAAGTGCCAAGAGAAAATAACTTCCAAATTATAACTTGATGCAAGCATAATTATCTTTTTCAAAAATAACTTTGAATGAAAACATTTCAAACAAGCAAAATCTGAATGAATTAATTTCCACTAGGCTTCCACTAAAGAAATTTCTAAAGAAATGCACTTCAGACAGATAAAAAATAATCCCAGAAGATCCGAAATCCAAGATGAAAAAGTGAGTAAGGGTAATGGTAAGCCTGTGGGTAAATCTAAACATACACTGACTATAAAAAGGCAGTATCAATAGTGTTTAACATATGGCAGTAGAAAATTTGAAGTAGAAAGAAAATTCTGAATATTTATATGTATAAATCAGAGGGGTATTTGAAGTTAAAAGCATTAAAAAAGCATGTTGATGAAGAAGAAGATAAAGATATGAAGTCTCTCTAGATTTTGATAAGCTAAGTATGCATTTTAAAATTTCCATGAAAATCTCCAAAAGAATAGAAATGGAGTATATAATTTCCAAGGAAGTCAAAGGAGAAAAAAATGGAAATGTGTATGGGGTGAAGGAGAGAAATTCAATTAATTCAGCAGGTGGAGAGGAGAAAAAAAAACAGTAAGAAATGATAAATAAGATAAATAAATAGGATAAATAGTATAAATAAAAAGTAGCATACTCAGAGGTAGAAAATTGAAGATTCTCATTCAGTTCAAGAAAAGACCAGGGTGGCCCTTGAAACTTATCCTACTCAACATTTTACTGGGAGCCACAGCTCATGTAGTCAAACAAGAATTGTGAGCTTAAAGATTTGAAAAGGAAGAAATAAAACTGCCATAATTCTCAGATAATGCAGTCTATAAAGAAAACCTAAATGCCTACAAAAAATCAAAAGACTTAGTAAGTGTTTATCAAGACTTATGGATCTAAGATACAAAAGTTAGGGCATTTATTTAAATAAAAAAAAAGTTGAAAAAGTCAGAAAATGGAATTTTAAGTCTGTAGTTAATAGTCTCAACCAAAAGTTCCAAGTACAAAGGAATAAATTTTTGACAAAGACCAGACAGCTTCACAGGTGAGTTCTACCAAACATTTAAAGAAGAGTTAATATGTATTTTTCTCAAACCTTTCCAAAAAATTGAAGAGGAAAGAAAATTTCTAAATTCATTCTATGAGGCCAGCATTACCCTAATACCAAAACCAGATAAAGACACCACAAAAGAAGAGAACTACAGGTCAGTATCTCTGATAAACACAGATGTGAAAATCCTCCACAAAATATTAGCAAACAGATCCAACAATACATTAAAAAAAAGTCATTCACCACAATCAAGTGGGATTTATTTCTGGGATACAAAAGTGGTTCGATATTTGCAAATCAATGAACGTGATACATCACATCAACAAGAGAAAGGATAAAACCATATGATCATTTCCATAGATGCAGAAAAAGTATTTGACAAAGTACAACATCCATTCATGATAAAAACCCTCAACAAAGTAGGTTTAGAGGAAAGATATCTCAACGTAATAAAGGCCATATATGAAAAACCCATAGTTAATATCATCCTCAATGGTGAAAAATGAGAACATTTCCCCTAAGGTCAGGAATAAGACAAGGATGTCCACTCTCACCACTTTTATTCTACATAATTCTGCAAGTCCTAGCCACAGAAATCCAATAAGAAAAAGAAATAAAGTCATGGAAATTGGTAAGAAAAAAGTAAAACTTTCACTATTTGCAGATGGTATGGTACTATATATAGAAAATCCTACAGATTCCACCAAAAATGAACCAAAACTGATAAATGAATTCAGTAAGGTTGAAGTATACAAAAGTAAGGTTGAAGGATACAAAATCAATATACAGAAAGTCATTGCATTTCTAAATACTAATAATGAAGCACCAGAAAGAGAAATTAAGGAAACAATTCCATTTACAATTGCACCAAAAATAATAAGATACCTAGAAATAAACTTAACCAAGGAGGTCAAAGATCTGTATTCTGAAAACTATAAAACACTGATGAAAGAAATTGAAGATAACACAAACAAATGGAAAGACATTCCATACCCATGGATTGGGAGAACAAATATTGTTAAAATGTCCATACTACCCAAAGCAGTCTACAGATTTAATGCAGTTCCTATCAAAATGCCAATAGCATTCTTCACAGAACTAGAACAAATAATCCTAAAATTTGTATGGAACCACAAAAGATCCTGAATAGCCAAAGCAATCTTGAAAAAGAAAAAGAAAGCTAGAGGTATCACAGTCTCATGTTTCAATATTTACTACAAAGCTGGTGCACCTGGGTGGCTCAGTCAGTTAAACGTTGGGCTCAGGTCATGATTGGAGTTCTGGGATTGAGCCTGCTAAACGGGGAGTCTGCTTCTCCCTCTCCCTTTGCTCATCCCCCCTGCTTGGGCTCTCTCTCTGTCTCTTTCTCTCTCTCACTCTCAAATAAATAAATAAATAAAATCTTAAAAAAAAAGATATACTACAAAGGTATAGCAATCAAAACAGTATGATACTGGCACACAAATAGACACATAGATCAATATAACAGAACAGAGAGCCCAGAAATAAATCCATGATTATATGGTCAATTAATCTTCAACAAAGAAGTCAGGAATATGCAATGGGAAAAAGATAGCCTCTTCAACAAATGTTGTTGGGAAAATGGCACAGCTACAAGCAAAAGAATGAAACTGCACCACTTTCTCACAACATACATAAAGACAAACTCAAAATGTGATACCTGCAACCATAAAAATCCTAGAGAGAACACAGGCAGTAATTTCTCTGACATTAGCCATAGCAACATTTTTCTAGATATGTCTCCTATGGCAAGAGAAACAAAAGCAAAAATAAGCTACTGGGGGTACATCAAAATGAAAAGTTTCTGCATAGCGAAGGAAACAACCAACAAAACTAAAAGACAACCTACCAAATAGAAGATATTGGCAAATGTCATATTTGATAAAGGGTTAGTATCCAAAGTATGTAAATAACTTATACAATTCAACACTCAAAATACAAATAACGCAACTAAAAAAGGAGCAGAAGACATGAACAGACATTTCTCCAAAGAAGGCATACAGATAGCCAACAGACACATGAGAAGATACTCAACATCACTCATCATCAGGGAAATGCAAATCAGAATCACGTGAGATATCACCTCATATCTGTCAGAATGGCTAGAATCAGAAAGACAAGAAATAAGCTTTGGCTAGGAAGTGGAGAAAAAGAAACACTTGTGCACTGTTGGTAGGTAGCCATTGTGGAAAATAGTATGGAGTTTTTTATAAAAATTAAAAATAGAATTACCATATGATCCAGTAATTCTACTACTGGTTATTTACCCAAAGAATACCAAAACACTAATTCAAAAAGATATGTGCATCCCTATGTTTACTGCAGCATTATTTATAACCACAAACTATGGAAGCAGCCTGTGTCCACTGATAGATGAATAAATAAAGAAGTTGTGTGTATACATATAAGTATATATATGAAATATTTTATTTATTTATTTTTGGTTTTTTGTTTGTTTTTTTCTTTATTTGAGAGAGAGGGAGAGACAGAGAGAAAGAGCACAAGCAGGGGAGGGGCAGAGGAAGAGGAGAGAAAGAGAGAGAGACTCTAAAGCAGGCTCCACACTCAGTGCAGAGCCCAATGTGGGGTTTGATCTCATGACCCTGAGATCGTGACCTGAGCCTAAATCAAGTCAGGTGCTTAACCAACTGAGCCACCATATATAACAGAATATTACTCAGCCATAAAAAATAATGAAATCTTGTCAGTTGCAACAACATAGGTGGATCTAGAGAGTAAAATGCTAAGTGAAATAAATCAGAGAAAGACAAATACTATATGATATCATTCCCATGTGGACTTTAAGAAACAAAACAAACGAACAAGGAAAAAAAGAGACAAACCATATAGAAAACAAACTGATGGTTACCAGAGAGGAGGTGGGAGAGGGGATGAGTGAAATTGATGAAGGGGATTAAACAGAACACTTACCATGATGAGACCAAGTTCTATATAGAATTGCTGAATCACTCTATTGTGCACCCGAAACTAATATAACACTGCATGTTAACTATATTGGAATTAAAAAAAAAATTGACAATGACATGCACATAGTTCTTGGTAACAAATTAAAAATTTATTGAGAGACATTAAGAAGACTTAAATAGACCTAACGTGTATGTATAGAAAATATTCATGTTGTAAAAATGTCATTTCTTCCTAAACTGATCAATAGATTCAATACAATTCCAAACTATATCTTAAACTTTCCTATGGAACATGATAAAAGATTCTAAAATTTTCATGAGAGTGCATTGGTGGGGTTCTCTGGGAAGCAGCTGCCAAGATGGCGTTGGAGGTGTAAGAGGTTTTATTGGGTGTGATGCCTATGAAAGAAAAACGGAAGAGGGAGCAGGGGAGGGCAGGTAAAACCTTCATACTGCTTTGTTGATCTGACCTCTGTGAAAAAACAAGAAGAAAGGAGGATGAAGCAGGTGAACGATTATTCATAAAGCAGTCCTACTCTGGCCAGATCTGGTGAGCCTTTGCTCAACTACCACCATTCTTAGTTATCATCTGATCTACACACATTCAGAAGCCTGTTCGATGACTGAGCTGACCCTATAGATCAGTGGAGAAAGAATGGAAAATTCTATAAATGGTGTCAAGACAATTCTTTATCTAGATGATAAGAAATGAAAATGGAGGGCGCCTGGGTGGCTCAGAGGGTTAAGCATCTGCCTTCGGCTCAGGTCATGATCCCAGGGTCCTGGGATCGAGTCCCGCATCGGGCTCCCCGCTCCTTGGGAGCCTGCTTCTCCCTCTGCTTCTCTCTCTCTCTCTCTCTCTCTCTCCCCCCCCATCTCTCATGAATAAATAAATAAAAATCCTTAAAAAAAAAAGAAATGAAAATGGATCCTCACTCTATCTCAGACACAAAAATCAATTCCAGATTGATTGAATACTTAATGTGAATGGCAAAACTTTAAAACTTTTAGAAGAAAATGTGGAAGAATTCCTTTATGATCCTGAGATAGGAAGAATTTCTTAAGATATAAAAAAACATATACCATAAAGGGAAATGTTGATAAACTCAACCACATTAAAATTGACAACTTTGGTTCGTCTAAATACATAATAAACGGGTAAAAATGTAATCCATAAGCCAAGAGAAGATATTTTAATACATATAATCGGTAGAGTACTATACAACAGGTTAAAAAAAATCTTGAGAATCAATAAGTGAAAAGCCAAATGATCCTAGTGGATAAATGAACTAATGACATGAATAGGAATTTCACAAAAGGAGAAACACAACATGGTCAATAAACACAAGGGATGATGCTTGATCTCCTTAGAAATGAAAGAAATGCTAATTAAAATATGAGATAAAATTTCACAACTATTTTACTGGCAAGCAAAAACCTTGACAATACCAGTTGTTGGCAAGTATGTAGTGTAATGGGAAGTCTTGTACTCTGCAGGTGGAATTTCAAAGATGGCAGCACCTTATTTCATCCAGGTAAAAAATTCAGAACAAAGCAATATCTCAGTCACTTATCTATCCATCCATCCATCCATCTGTCCATCCATTTATCAATCTTAAAGTTATATCACAAAAGTAAAATGTTTATCAGGGCTTCATAGTAACACATTTATTTAATTTAAGAATGAAACCAGATTTTCTTCTGACACAAAGTCAGTCTGGCCTGGCTAATTAGTTAAATCTAAAGACTAGTTTGCCTAAACTGGATATTATCCCTAGATTGTTTGAATTATATTCTCACTTCTGAGATTTAGATGCAAATGTCTTAAGAGCCCCTGATAAGATAAAAAGCATTTTATCAAATATACTGCATAAGCAAAATTTGATTAAAATAAACAGTATTTATTTTTCCTAACCCTTTCCAACCACATTAGGTTAAGCAAGGTTACTCTAAGTAAAAAAATTATATGTATGATGAATAGTTATTTGAAAAATCTTTTTTGAATAGCTATATGATGAAGCTTCTTGGTTATATTTCTGAGAAACTGAAAAAAATAATACCTAAACGAACAGGTTTTTTGTTTTGTTTTGTTTTACAAGTCAAAGAGTTTGCAATTCTTTACTTTCAACCAAATTGACAAAGTATCCAAACATGTTGTCAGCCAATGGATCATTAAAAATAATGTTTACAAATGCTAGGTTACTAAGTGACTTTTTGCATGAAACTCAGAAAGAATTCAAGGCATTGAGTGACTTTTCTGTAATAACATTCCTTCCATTTCGAGCTTTAATATCAATGGGAATATTTCTGTGTCTTGAAACTCTCCAGAATGTCCAGAAAAGTGACAGCAATTCCAGGAATCTCTGCCAGTGGAAGCCCATTTTGTCAGCCTGATCTGGGGAGTCTGGGCTAAGAGATACCTGGAGACACGGGAACCCATCTTCCCTCTTAGGTTCCCTGAAACAGGGTTGGCTGCTGTTTCCTCATCCAGCTTCATTCCCTCCTTTACATCCCTTTTCTGTCTCACTCCTGCAGAAGGGAAAAGCTCATCTGAGAACAGGAACACGTGGAACACAGTGCCCACCACTAGTGGCTTTCTATTTGAATTGGCCTCATCACCAAGTTTCAGTGTATTTACAGCACAGCATGACAAATATCATAGTCTTTGCAACTATTTAAGCCTCTATTGAAATTTGTGCTCATTTTACTTTATTTTTAGATATTTACTTAAAACTATTGAGGGAATATTTATCTTCTCAAAAGCTTTTAGCAGATAGGCAAAAATAAACAAAAATTTGAGGAGCATTGTTCCAGGGAAATTCTTGCACATATGCAATAGGCTCATATATAAGAATCTTTTTTGTTCCTAAGAGCAAAATGCTAGAAATCAAATGCCCATTTAAAATAGGGTTAAATAATGTATAATACATTCAAACAATGGAATACCATACAGCAATGAAATTTAAGAAATGAGAGTTATATTTATCATTATGGTTCTCAAAGTTGAGTGAAAAGAACAAGTTACAAAAGAATACATACAGTATGATTTTTGTAATCCAAAGTTCAAACCTCAGCAAAACTGAACATTATATTGTTTAACGTTTACCATGGCAAAATCATAAAGAAAAGCAAGAGAATGACCAACAAAAAATTTAGGATAACAGTTTCTTTTGGGGGTGGTGAGGTGTTTGAAGCAACCCATTAGTCATGAGTGGGGATTTCAGAGGCACTGATGATGTTCTATCATCTATTTGTTAAATTCCAAGGTAGATACTGGGTCTTTATCTTATTATTATTAAAATTATAAATATGCCCTGTATTTTTATGTTTAAACTATTTTCTAGTATGCATAATATTTTATAAGCATTTTTAGAAGAAAAGGGAAGGGAAATTCAGGAGTATCTTAGGCTCAACACTACTGTCAAGGAATAAAAGCAGAAGGTAAAATGAACAAGAAGCAGCTGAAAACTCTTGCAGATTGTGACCTCTCATTTTCTTGTTGGGGGTCTTCTCTTGCCCCCATCCATGCTCAGGAACCTCCAGGCAGCTGGGATGTTGGAGTCAGGAGGGTAGCAATGTTCTTGCTCTACATGGTTTTCTGTCCTCACACAAGACCCTTGACACAAGACTCTGGTGGCTGGGACATAGAAACAAAGTCATGGTTAGGAAGAGGGTCTGGCAGGAAGTGGGGAACTGAAGTGCTTATCAGAAGCCCAACTGGAAATTAAGGCAGACACAGTGGTGGTTAGGTTTCAGTGGGCTTGCAAGGGAAAAGACTCTCCCCAGACTTGTTGGATTCCAAAATTATGACAGCAAGAACAATTCCAGATGCCACTAGCCTGTGAGCCTGGGTCTCCTGACACAGAGTCTGCCTTATTTAGAACCTGCTCAGGACCTTGCTTATCAGCATGCACCCCAGGCTTTTGAAGTAGGCTGACCCCTTCACTCACTGTGTCCCCAGGTCCATCTTCCTCAGTGTCTTGAGCCCATTCCTTTTGCTTCCGGAATTCGTTTTGTTTTTGTTTCTTTAGTGGATATATGAGCTTGGAACTGTTGGCTTTTCCTACTGTGTCTACTCCTTGAACTTGAAAACTGATGTCTGAGTAAGGTACCCTAGTTTAACCTCAGCCCTGCCTGAAAATAGGACTTATATAGTCTCGCTTCAGCTCTTTTTCCACTTGGGGGCTCCAGCTAGGAACTCAAGGCTGGAGCCAACTTATTACAGTGTCCTGAAGGAACTCTGCAAGCTGACTCTGAAGAGCACTGAGAAAGCAAGGATTGGCAATAAATCCACACTGTGCACTCTTGTCCTCATGATGCCTAAAGAGTCTACCGTGAGGATAGCTAAGGGCTTTGATGGAACCTGAGCAAAGAACATTGACCTGAGTCATACTCAGTGAAAAGGGAACTCAGGGTTAGAATATTTTCTCCAGTATTCCCCTGAGTGGTATTCATGGAACATTATTCCTTCCAATATGCCATGCAGAGAAAATACAAACCACTGAATACCTGATTCTCCACTTGGAAAGTCATAATGGTTCTGAGAAGTCTTGCAATAAAGATAATTTAATTCTGTGTTTGTCAAACATAAAGGATCATGAAAACTCTTCCTCCCTCCCTCCCTTCCTCCTGGCATCCCTTCCTTCCTTCCTCCCTCCCCCCTCCCTCCCCACCCCCTCCCCTCCTTCCCGTCTTCCTTTCTTTATTTCTCCTCATGTTCTGAAGGACTGGATTTGTTTAAAATATACTTTGGGTAAGGCAACTTTATCAACATGGAACAATCCACAATAGCAAGTGAGAGGTGGGTCTCATAGCCATTGTGTACTGAGCAGCAGCTGACCTTGACCTCCTGGTGCACTTGAGGAGGCACAAATCAACGAGCTCTGTGACATCACTGAAAAGAGCATGTTAGAAGGTCACTCTGACAGATGTTCTACATTATTAGTTGAGTTGGATGAACTCATTATGCCTAATGAGAATGAATTTATGTCATTTTATTGACATAAATTTACCAGTAAAAATGTAGATCTAAATAATAGAATGGTCCCTTTGCACATAGTTCTAGAATCTTTCAACATATTTCTATGATAAATTACTTAATTGGCAACTTCTGTCATTCTGGTGACATTTTGCCTACTGATCACATAACTAGTTCTTGGTTATTGATGCTTTACAATTGAATCATAAGGTAGACATTCCAAAACATTGCACGGTGTTTAAATCATTTATATGTAATCTTAGAGAGTATTCATTCTTTCTATAAACATTAGGAGCATACTGAGATCATAGCTCCATGTTAAGTCAGAGAAATAGAGAACAGAACAAAACCAATTTCACTTCCTTAACAGAAATTTTGAAAAGAGTGAGCCTCCTGCATGCAAAGTGGAGCCATAGGGCCTTTTCCTATTCCTTAGGCATTTATTCGGTCGACATTATTATCTTCATTTTGCAAAATGTGGAACCCGAGACTTGGAGACGTTCAACTTTTCCAGGACCATCTATGCTGTGAGGTTAAATCTCAGAGAAAAATACAAAATACTTGATACAGGCTGCATACTTAAGCAAGGAGGTTTTATACTACTTGAATCAGCAAACTTTACAAATAATGCTGATGCCCAGCTAAGCAAGGGCTGCTCAAACCTCCCTGTTGACCGATTTATGAGTCTTTGACAATCCCCACCACCTCAGCAGTGCTGTGATTTAAGGATTTTATGATTCTGGCCAAATTCTCTTTGTAGCCAAATTTGGACTCTTTTTGGCAGTCAAGAGCAATGGTTTCCTATCTTTTAAAAAAGCAGTACTTAACCCTTTCTTCCATTGAAGTAGTGCATAGATGCTTGATATAGAATAGCTCAAGGAGGGTCCTCCAGGCTCCTCTCTTCTGCCTTTCCTTGCCCTTGGCAGTGGTGGCTCCAGCGTATCAATATAAAAGGAGAGTAGAACCATTAATCTGGTTTTAAAAGGTGCCAGGGACCTGATCTTAAACTATGATTAAATAGCAAACTTTTGTTAAATATAAGTTATTTAGGGTTTTATTAGTTATAACTTATTATTATAGGTTATATGTTATATAATCATATGTACTACATATTATATTACAAGTTATAGATTATTATTATTATTATGGGCCTTTATTAGATACAGGTTATTATATAAGTTTTATTAGATACAGGATTTTATTAGACTATAGGTTATTGTGTCTGGGGTAACTGGTTAGCATATGGGTTGATTAAGGGTTCCTTCACCCAGGTACCTACTTGGTGCCACCTTTGTCCCCAAGCCCCTCTGAAAAACCCCCTACAGCCTGGCAGGCAGTTTGGACAGTGCTGGTCTAGGCTTAGAGCCCGGCTCCTAGCTTTTAAAGTTGTGCATCCTATGACTTTGGCAAGCCTCTCCCTCTTCCTGGACACATTCTCTGCAGGCACAAGAGGATTCAACACCTTGCCCCCAGGCTGTCCCCCAGGATTTTCTGAAGATTAATGCTATCAAGTCCACAAAGTTTTCTCTGTTCCTTGGAGAACAGAGAGATGGGGGAAGAGAAGAGAAAAGATATTGTTAGATGAAATTATCAGGTTTGGCCACACTAGGCTAACATTCTTGAATCCAGCCTATCAGTTTGCTTATTTGCAAAAGGGCTCAGAGGCTCCCCCTGCATCCCCCTACACCAGGAAAGAATTTGAAAATGATTGACAGTTTTGTCTTCCTTCTGGCAGCTCTTATATTCTCCTCCTACACCAAACCCAACAGAGATCTGTGGGATGGGAACATAGAGGCAGAAGAAGTGCAATCATGTGACCCACAGCTAAGCTTCCATCCTTGACACAGGCTTAGGCAGTGATCCGGCCTGAGACAGGGATTGGTGAGTTACTGTAAAGAGAAAGCCTCTTCTAAATGCTCAGACTCCCTGGCTCTCACTGCAGGCTTGAAGGATTTGACAGTGAATACTTCTGGAATCCTCCCTTCCTTGTTCTTGATTAACCATGGAGAGGACAATCTACATCTCTAGGAGAAGTGGCCCTCATTCTGCTCTAAGGAATTAAAATGAGATATTAGGCATTGTCCTATAATATTGGTGTATTGAATGATTAATTAATTATTTCACTTATTCATTTATGTATCAGGCATTGTGTAGAGAAGCGGAGATTAAAGAGCAAAATCAGTATCATGGTTCCTTACTGGGCCTTAGAGGTCTGTGGACCCCCCGATTTATAATCAAAATGCATGTCTATGCTAATATGCATTTATCCAGAGAGAGAATTCATAGCTTCAATCAAGTTCTTAAAAGTTGAAGAGATGCTAGCTCATGGGAAAGATCTGTTCTAAAGGCTTTTGTCATAAAGGGTAGGATATATGAGTCCAGTCTGAGTTGGGACGGGGGGATGTGCAGGTGAAAATATCAATCCCGGGGGGCGGCCAAAGATAGCCAAGTGAGAGAGCAGCCAGATGCGACCAGCAGCAACGATTTCTCCTGGGGTGTGTTAACCTGATGCCTGGTAATGGAGAGGTGAAGGCAAACATTGCTTCCCCCCGGGTGGGACAACAAACCTATGGAGAGAGAAGTCTGAATGGGGAATCTGTGTCTTAAAGGTTCTGAGGGGTCTGCAAATATTCTGGGAAGACAAAGTGCGTATGTTTTCCCCCACCTCTGTGACCCCTTTATAGGCAGGGGGAATCCCAGGATTTTCTTACAAACATGCTCCTCGGCACCTTGACTTCTAAGGATGGGAAGTTTCCCAACCTGCAGATGTTTGTGGCACCTAATTTAGCATTTAGTAATTAGGTACTGATCCATTTACTGTCACCCTTACTTGAGCTCTTTGAGGACAGCAACTGTGTCTTACCCACCAGTGTGTTCCTCCCAGTGTTCACCCTGACCACTGCCTGGGTGTCCTAGGCCCCCACCCAATTCTGCTGCCCTGCATCCACCCTTTTGCAACTCCTGTCAGGAGATGGTGTCCGTTTCTTCACTCTTTGAATGTGGGCTGACTGGGTGACTTGTTTTGGCCAACAGAATATGGCAGAAGTGACATCATATCAGTTTTAGAGTGTAGGACTTAAGAAGCCTTGTAGCTTCTGCCTCTCCCCTTCTTGGAGCCTGAGACACCATGTTCAAGTTATCTTACTAGAGAGACCACATAGAAAGACAGAAACTGGAGGATGGGAGAGCATGAGGCGAGAAAGAGAGACCCAGCCAGACTGCAGCCTTTCTGGTCATGTGAACAGAGGATCCAGATGGGGATGTGAAATGATCTTGCATCCTACAGGCCCAGCTGGGCTGTCCCAGCCAGGATCATAGACACAGCTGTGCTAACCCAGACCTGCCAAAACTGTAGAATGGTGATCAATTAAATGGTTGTGGATATTGAAGCCTCTAAGTTTTTAATTTTAATTCACTAAGTTTTGAAGTGATTTGTTAAGTAGTAACAGATAATTGATATGGCGGCAGTTAGAAGATACTCAACAAATACATATTGATGAATGAATGAATGAATGAATGAATGAATGAAACAAACTGGTTTCCTCTCTGAAGAGCTGTAGATTATCTATCAGGGATGCACCATCAATGGTGTGTACTTGATAATCGCTTATCTGAGTCTGTGGGGCTAACATAAATAATCCCATCAATTTCTACAGTGCTCATTATCTTTCTATCAGCGCTCCCTGGTGGACATCTGGAAAATTCCTGCTTAACAGGGCAAGGAAGTTTAGTGTTAGGGACAAAGAGTGCACAGAGCTCCAAGGAGGTGGGGTGGCGGGAGAGTATGGCGGCCTGGTCAAGCAAGGTTTCAGAGGGGATGATTTCTCAGATGAGGGGGTTTCCTTTACCATCCAGAGCAGCAGAAAGAGCTTTGCAAGCAGTAGAAACAAAATGTGCAAAGACACAGAAGCTGGAGTGGTTTTGCAGAATGTGTGGAATCACAAGTAGCTTCTGGGACCATTTTATTCACCAGACCTTACTGAGTACTCAAAAGATTTCACACGTTTGTGAGAGGGCAGTGGGTGGGTAGCCCTCCAGCTACAAGTTTCTGATCCCATGTAACAGGCTCTGCTTTCTGTCTGATGCTGGCTGTCATGCAAAAAGGGCATTCCTTGGAGGCGACCCCGTGTCCTTCATCCATTATTTTCCCTCCATGATAGAATTCTTCGAGGGCTTTGTGTTAGGACTGAGATGACTGCTAATTCATGAACTTATTCTTCAGGTGTTGCTGTGGCTAACAGACCCTGGGGCTAGCATTTTCCTCATGTGATTAGAAAATAAATATACAGTGCCTTGAGTCTATAAATTCCTGCTTGCAGATAATAAAGACACAGAAAACAGTCTCAGGATAAGGATTTGTTTTCAGAAATAATTTGGAAACATTTTTGAGTTAGCAAGTTCTGATTTTCCGCACGAATTTTCTGAGGTCTTAGAACAAAATATGAGCAGACTTCTGTGAGTGGGGTCAATGTTGTCCTGGAATGTGTTAGACTCCTCTGGCCAGAGAGTTTGGTTCTCCCTCTGTTCTCTGGGATTTATGACATTCTTAATCAGGAGGAAGGAGCTGCAAGATTTCTTCCAATTCAAATGAGGGCAAAATTTATGTGCCATAGGGTGAATTGGTCATCTCTTTCTAGAAAAGGCCATTTCATTTCCAGTCTCCATTTAATATTGGGATTGATTTATCCCCCTAGTTAAGTGCCACACAGTTGGTCCCAAACCAGGGTGTATGTGAGATGTTTATTAGACTATAGCATGAGCCTGATGGTGCACCTGCTCCCGGTGGACCCCACAGTCCTGTCTCCACACAAAACCGCTGCCAGGCTGCACCAAGGTGCACTCAAAGCAATGTCAGTCCCAAACCAAGGATAAGTGCAGAGCAATTCAACCTCTACCAAAGCTTCGACAAAATTTTAAATAAGATCGCGGTCTCACTCCCAGTAATATATTTTGAAAACTACTTTTCCCATCTTTGTTGTATAGACTTTTCTAGCATATTCCATCTCTAAACTCTGTTTCTCTCTAAACTCCCCCATAAAACTCTCTTTCAGTCGAAGTACCAAAGATTCTTACTCTTTTCTTTCCTCCCTTTTTCTTTTGCAGATTAGCTATTTATCAGGTCAATCAAAATCGTGCACCACTCCTCAGTATCTGGATGGAGCCAAAGAAGAGCCAGGAGTGAACCAGAATCTTCCTCCTTCAACAAGAGGGTGTCAAGATGGTCCGGAGGAGTTCTGAGTTCTGAGCCCAGGTCGCACGAGGTCTTGCTGCTTCTGTGCTTTCTCAAAACAATGTTATAAGAACGGGCCAAGACACATGAGCAAGCCCAGGGAAGGTCAGCCTAGCCTAGTCCAGGTCAAGAGAACCACCCGGGTGTCCCACAGAATTATGAGAATCAATATACGGTTATTGCTTTAAGCCACTGGGTTTTGGGTGGATTTTTTGTTAAACAGCATTATTATGGCAATAGATAGCTGATGATGGCTGTCTACTGTCTTAAATGCATCTTGATTCAGGTCAAGATGTAACTTCAATCTCAGCTCATCCCAAGATATATTTTGGCCTACTCCAGCCTACCATGATTTTCCTCTTAGCAGAGTTTCTTTACCATTGAATTAGGCATCAATCTCAGCTTTGAATTGTGACTTTTCCTATTTTTCTTTCATATGTAAGAGTCTCACAATGCTATCTCACCACTCTGCCCCCACAAAAATAAGGTCTTATTATAACATCTCAATATGTAACATCATCATGACCCATGGGAAAAAAAGGATTTCCTAATTGTCTACATAAAATCAATAAAATCGATTGTTAAACCTAACTCATGCCTTTTGTTCTGTGACAGTGTAGAAACAGTTGAGCGTTAGCCAAGGGGAAAAGTGGCCCACCAGGATAGATGGTACTAGTCCCTTCCCCTTCTCCTCTGAGTCTGGGAAATCTGCTCTCCACTAGATGGCAAACTTCCTGAGGTCAGCATCCTTCCTGTTCTTCTGCATCCCCCTGAAGACCTCATGGGGCACCAGGAACAGAGATGGTCATAAATGGCTGGTGCTGACCCCTGGATGGGTTCTTTAAAGGAGGTAGAAACACTTCCTCCCCCCCCCCCCATGGATATTTTGCAATTCTTTCCTGCTTGTTCTCCTCTCCCTCCTTTCTCCTTGATTACTGCCAGGGCAGATTCTTCCATCCTAACCCCTGGGAGTCTATTTCATTTCCTAATTACTTTCCCTGCTGAGAACATTCTTGTCTTGCTGTATCGAACCCAAATTTCCCTTTCTGTGGCTTCAGGCCATTGCTCCTTAGTCTAAATCCTCTGAAAGGAAGAATAATTCCCTTGATTAATTTATATTGTAATCTCAAAGCTGTTGATACATCACAATTTCTGCTTCCCTGGAGTCTCTTTTTGCTAGATTAGAGGAATAAGATTTCTCTCTCTCCATTTCTTCTCTGTACCTAAATTTTTGGCTTACAAACCTCTAAGGTCTTTCTAGGTGCTGTATTCAGAAATGTTTCTTTCCAGACTGAAGTAAAAATAAATGCTCTCAATTATTGACTATTTCCTTTATGTGTTAGGCAGTGGACTAAGCATTTTTATACACATTATTTTGTTTGACTTCTAGAATGAGGCAAGGGCTGTTGTTAACCCTATTTAATCCATAAAGAAACTGAAGCCCAGAGATGTTAAGTAACAACCGAAAGTTCACACAGCTTGTTAGCAGCAGAGTTGGGGCTTGCATTCTGGTCTTTTCACTGAATGGACATTGCATATAGTCTTTCCAGTGATTCTTGTCAGGCTATCTATATGACACCATAGTCTGCTTTTCACTTATCTTGTTTTTACCTGCTTGAGGAAATGTATGCTTTAAAAGAGTCAGATGATGTGAACTGGAGTATCAGTCTGCGCACCCACTCCGTGGGTCTGGACAGGTTATTTTTGAATCTGTGAAATGGGAGAGTGGACATACTTCTTGCGATGTTCAGAGAAGATAATGTCTATGATAAACTCTGAATCACAATACCCATCAGAGCAGCTTGTTTTGTTATTCCAAATGGTTTGTTTTTGTTATTATCTTTCTTTTGTCATCATTAATTTTGAGTGTGAGAAATTGGAGAATTAGAAGCTTGATAAATCCAGAAGTAAGAATAGCCCTTGGATCTAGGCTGCAGCAGCTTAATCTGGACTTGGAATTTGGAATTCCATTCCTGGCTTTTACTTCTGGCACTTGGATGAACCTGGGTCAATCACTGATGTTCTGGGTCCACCAATTTACTTCTGTGTCTCCCCATAATCTCCCCTCCTTGTCAGTGAAAGGATAAATTCCATTTGCAGAGGAAGTTTCTCTGCCTCCCAAGATTTCCCTTTTCTTTGGAGGGGTGAAGTGGTCCTCGGTGGATCTCCAAGCGAAGGACCATTTCTCAGGGCTAGTCCTTCCTTGGATGTATAGTCATGCAGGGTTACCTCCAGCCTCCCTTCTTCACTGGGAGACCCTTTCTCCCCTACCAGCCTTGGAGAATCAGGGTATTTGGGTTATTTATTTCTTTATTTTAAGAGAGCCAGTGAGTTTTTTTTAAAGTACTTTAGCTCTTTCATCTTCAAGGGAACAATAAAGCTACCTGTTTTTCAGGCAGGATAATATAAGTGAATGAGTATTGGACTCATCTTTAGCCCATTGGACTCATCTTTAGCCCAAATGCTTAACCCTTCTGAGTGTGCTCTCCTTTTCTGTAAAATGAGATTGCTGGACTAGATGAGGCGTTGGAAACTGAAATATCTGTGGTGTCTGGACAAGTATCTCTGATGATTACAGTAGGTGTGGTGTGAACTGTAGGGCTTGGTAAAGGGGAGTCACTGCTTACTCCCCACCGGTTGGCACCACGTGGAATGCACACACCTAAGGTTGCCAGGTTTTAGATTTTTCCAAAAAAGTTAAGGATTTGATTTCTTTGTGACATTTCTTGTCTCTTAAGTGTGGGGGAAATCACCTTTTATGGTAACTGTGAGCAAGATAAAGGTTGGTAGACTAAACAAAGACCTTGGATGTTGAGCTGCCAGGCAAATGGGCTAACGTGACACTTCAGAATGTGCACATGAATTGCCTGGGGATTTGCTGACAAGCAGAATCTGATCCAGGAGGTCTAGAACCTGAGACCTGAGATTGTGGGATGCTAACAAGCTCCCAGGTGATCCAATGCTGCTGGTCCTGGGACCACACATAAAGTTGCAAGGGGGCTGGATGATCTTGGAGTGCTTTCCTTCATCTCAAGCAGTTTGTGGTGATGTTGGGATTCTTAAACCTCATTAGGCCAATCTACACTGGACTTGTCCTTTAAATCTGTACTCTACCCATTCCTGACCTGCATCCTTCTTGTCTCCATCCCTGTGTGTCACAGCTCTATCACAATAACATCTTGAATTCCCTTTGGCCTTAAAGTAATCACAGTCTTATTTGGTGACTTTGGATGTTTGATATTTCTGGATATTGCAAATGATGCATCCTGATATAAGAGCATCCCGGATTTTTTCCAGGATGATTGCACAGGAATTATCATAGGGAGTTAAAAGCCCATGAGCAGAGATGAGGTCATTAATTGGGAAACATGAATATCTTTGTATAGCAAATGAGGGTCACAGTTTCAAAATTAGACTTTGGTCTCTCCTGATAAAGCCCCCATAATATAGGTTGTTCTGGTGACAGGGGGCAGAAATTTATTCATTCATCCATTTAATAAATACTTATTGTCTGTGATGTGCCAGGCAATAATCTAGGTGCTGGGGATGTAACAGTGAGCAAGACAAAATTATTTGCTCTAATGGAGCTACATTTCAGTGAGAGAAACAGATAAGAAACCAGTAAACAAACAAATAAATAACATAAATGTCAGGCAGTAATAAGTGCTATGAAGAAAAACATTATCAGGGTTAGAAGATAGAAGAGGAATGGGAGCTATTTTGAAGAGAGTGATTAGCAAAGGTGTCTCTGGGGAGCGACATTTGAGCAGAAACACATATAACATAAAGGGGTGAGCTATGCCAAGTTCTAGGGGAAAAGCATTCCACACAGAGGGAGCAGCCAGTGCTGAGGTCCTAATGTGGGAGTAACCTAGAAGTACCCAAGAGGCAGCAGAAGGCCAGTCTGGCTTGAGTGAAGCCAGCAAGGGCTGAAGTGGCAGGAGGTGAAGTCGGTAAGGGAAGCAGGGCTGCTCAGAGCTGGGAGGGAGAGAAAGATTGAATTCCCTTATGTGCTATGGGAGGTCACAGTACTGGTATGAGCAGGGGGCTAATTCTGCTTGATTTGTGCTTTTTTATGAGGTTAAGAGATACTAAGAATCTGTCAGTCAGCCCACAGCTTATTTTTATAAATAAAGTTTTATTGGAACATGGCCACACCCATTAATTTAGATACAGTCTCTGGCTGCTTTTGTACTACAAGGACAGAGCTGAGAGATTGTGACAGAGACTGTATGGGCTACAAAGTACCTGTCTCTTGCCAGTGTGTCTCTCCATGGGCACTAGAGAGACCTGACTGAAGTGCAAGTCTGACTATGATAGGCCCACCTCACTTTTATCAGTGGCTTTCCCTTGTTCAAGGTTAAGTCCAAGCTCCTTCTCACGGTGTCCAAATCTTTCATGATCTGGCTCCAGCCTCACTTTAGACTTTCCACACTACATTAGGAATGTTGAACCTCATGCCATTTTCCTCCTATTTTTCTCTCTGGCTATTCCCTCTATCTGAAATTCTGTCCTTCCCTAGCCCCCACCCTCATCCATTGGGCTCCTATTCATCCTTTAAGGCTCCACTTTGATGTCTTCTCCGTAACCTGCCCGTGCAACGGCTGTCCCCACTGGGATCTCCTGCCACCACTCCTCGGTTTTCCTTTCATGCTCTCTGCATATATTCACCATTGCATCCCACGTTTCTGTTCATTTGTCTCTATTCATTAGAATGAGACCAACTCAAACTGGTTGAAAATTACGAGGAAATATGTAATGTAGACCTTCACTGTTGGGAAGGCGGGAGCTGATTGGGCTTCAAGGCTGCCTTAATCTGGAGACTTCTTTTCAGTTTCTCTATGATTCTTCTGTCCTCTGGGTGCCGGCTTCATCTTCAAGTTGGACATATGATGGCTGTAATGGTTTCACTATATCCAATGATCAGAGAGAGACAGCAAACTTACCTACCCTCTTTATCTCATTGATCTCTTTGAGTTCATGTGTCTGCTTCTGAATCATTCTTGCTGATTGGGAAAGCCACACGCTGACTGGGTCAGGCCTGGGTTCCTGCACCAATCACTCACTGGAAAGGCTAAGGGGATTCCTTTAGACACACCATGCCCAGTCCTCAAGCCAGGGATGGGGCCAGCTTGTTCTGGGGCCCATGAGTAACTGAACAATAGCAGGGGTCTGTTAAGAAGGAGGAAGGAGCTACAGATACTGAGTAAGCTATCAACACTGTTTTGTGCTGTGCTCCAATCCACCGTTAAATGGATCACCTTGAAGACAGCAATGTGTGATGTTGCTTCTTTCATCTTTATACTCCCAACACTGGGCATAGTGCCTAACATATAGTAGGTGTTCAGTATAAATATGTTGAAGGACTGAGTTATAATGACATTAAAATATAATTTAGTTAGAAGAAAGACAACCTTCAGAGAAAAACCATACTTTGGCCCAAATGCAGAAAATCAATGTATCCTTCTCAGCACTTTATTCCCTACCTATATAACTGATCTTGACCTTTGTTATTCCAGATGATTTCTGTCCTCTTAATTATAGAAATGCCATTATCAGTGATTAAAATTAAGTAGGTACCTACCGAACAAAGGTTCAGAGGACAATGAGTGCCACTAAAAATGCAGACTGATGGACCGCTAATGTAAAGCATATGGAGGTATGGTTTCCACCTTTGCTGGGTGCTGTTGATGGCAACTGCTCAAATTAAATGCTGAAGACAGAAACTCACCGAGTTCAGATCATATCCAAATGTTCTAAAGCTGTTGAATGAATGATTCCTGGGAACTTTAATCACTGTATTTGAAGTCCCTCAGGGGACAAAAACACTTAGATTTAATTAACATTACTTTCAGCACTCTGCATCATGCCCTGGGCCTGCCGAATGTTGGTGGAAATCTGTGCAAATCTCTTCTGGTGAGTCACCTTCTGTATGAGCATTATAAAGGATGTGAACCTGATCAGAGCCAGCCTATGATTCTGAAGTTGCTCTCAGAGTCAGAGGAAGAGCTGAAACCCAGGCATGGAAGGAAGGGCAAATCTGGGCACCTCAGGAACTAGACAGATGGCTCTTGACTCCATTGTTTTTTACTTTTTCTTCCTCTTGATTTTCCTTCTCTCTGCTTTTGGGCATCATTCTCTATCATTGTTTTCTATATGAGACTGGCATCAGGGTATCCACAGATCCTTGCTTTGCATCTTCTCAGGCTAGCCTCTGGAGAGAAAAAACTCTCAGGAAATACTCTGATTGGCCCAAACTTGGGTGACATCCATGCAATATGGACCCATTAGTGGTCATGGGCGAAGGTCCAATTATTAGGTCAGTTTGGGTTAATGATCAATCCTCAGACTAAGTACCATGTCCAGTATACTAAGTTTATGTGCCAACTTGTGCATCACCTGTGAGAGAGGCCATCTGGGGAGGTGAGCAAAGATCCTGGAGCTACTTTTTAGCTGCATGACCCTGGACAAGTTATTTAACCGGTTGTATCAAATCTGTTATATATTTGAAAATGGAGATAACGTTAGAAATCAATTATCCTTGTTGATGATGATAATAATAATATGAATATTGTGATATATATACATTCATGTAAAAGTATATATATGTATTATATACATACATTTCATACATATAAGTACTAAACACTGTGTGTGTATGAAAACTGATCACTTGTTTTTACAATGTCAGTATTATTATTGAGGATAATGGAGATGATTTGAGGTAAAAGCAATAATACCGGTATCATTAAAACTAAATATAAATGTATATAGAATAAATGAGGTGAAAAGATGTATATGTAATACAGGTAAGTACTAAACACTTTCTCTACCTATGTATCTCTGTATATATATCAATATGTATGCATGTATATATATAAAATGTTTGCTCATTCTCAGTTTGTCACAATGTCCACATTATTATCACCCCCACTGCTTAGAACAGTGCCTGACACATGGTATGTGTTGCATAGGCATGATGGCTTATTAGCTGTGAACTGGAGCAAAGCTGGGAGGAATGGTTCTCCAAAAGAAGTAGGGTCCTTGGGTTGCTGCTTGACCTTGCCTATTTCTCCTAATTGCAGTACTGAAATTGTGGCCCAGATGGGTAGCCCTCTCTCTTGGGCTCAGTTGCAAGGCACTGGATACCACCCAAACTGGCCAGGTTTGAATTCAGGAGGACTCAATTCTGGATCATCTGAACCACTTTACTAGGGCATTTTTAATCCTTCTGACTCAGATCAGGCTTGGTGTGTGGGGCCACATCTGCACGGAAGTCAAGTGTCTTCTCTGTTCTTTACATGCCACTGCAATTGTTGGCTCAAAAATGCAGCCCTAGGTTGAAAAGCAGTTCTTCATTCTCCAGGATGATGCATTAATACGTATGTGCAAGACCTTGTCTCCTGTCTTTAGTCTGAAGGGTCAAGATTAAAGAACATCACAAAAATATTCTGCTTTGTGTAGTTTGTGTCAGACTTAGGAATCACTACCCTTGGGGTCACTATAGTTAAACTTAAGTCATATTCACTCCTTATGAACACTATGGACAGAATTGGAAGAACAGGTTGAATCAACAGTGCACAATATTACATGATACACTTGGCTGATAGAGGCATCTGACAAATCCCATTTCTATTTTCCCAAAGTGAGTGGCCTTTTGAATGAGTCTCCTAGCTCTAAGGACAGAGTAATCTTTAAAAATACATATGGAACTGTGGCACTCCTGAACTTACAAAATCTTCAGTGCTTCTCATGGGTCTTAAAATAAAATTTGCAATCCTTATCAGGGCCTAAAAGGCTCCTAATTGCCTGGATAGCTTGCAGTTAGTTGATTGGTGGACTCCTGATTTTAGCTCAGGTCATGATCTAAGGGTCTTGAGATCAAGCCCAGCCTCAGGCTCTGCGCTCCGCAGGGAGTCAGCTTTGAGATTCTTTCCCTCTGTCCCTCCCCCTACTCATGTACTCTTTCTCTTTTTTTCCTCTCTCAAATAAATAAATAAATCTTTAAAAAAAAACCTTTAAAAGGCTGCTAATCTGCCTAATATGGTGTCCTCTAGGCACGTGTCACTATTTAATATAATTAAAATTAAAATTTCAAGTTTAGTTTCTTAATTACACTGACTTCATTTTCAGTGAATAGCCATGTCTGTGTTGGGCAGTGCAGATATAGAACATCGCCATTGTCCCAGAAAATTCTATTGGAAGGTGCTGCTCTGCATAGCCTACCTCTGACTACCTCACACCATCACTCGGGTTCTTGCATTTCAGACTCTTTCTTATTTTGTTCAATGTACCCCACTCTTTCCACTGTCCCTCACACTTCTGCCCTCTCCCCTCTCCACCTCTCTAGCCCTTCGAATCTCAGGCTGAATGACCCTTCCTTCAGAGAAAACTTCCATGACCCCGCTTCCAGTCTAAACAAGGTCTCACTGTTAGCCCCTCTCTCACCAGCCAATACTTTTTGTTTATAGTACTTAGATTTGTGGAGGTATTTAGAAATTTTCATGGGTGATGCCTAACAACCCCTTTAAGCTGTAGGCTCATCAGGGCAGCCATGTGTCACTACTTTAACCCCAGTGTCCAAACATAGTAGGCGCTCGGTAAAAATTTGTTGTGTAAATGCATGATTGAATGAGTTCTCCCATGTGCCATCTCCACAAAGCACATTCTTTCCAGTTTCCAGATGAGACAGAGGCCTTAATTTTCTCTTCCCATGTCCATCTTCTTCCTCCCATTATTCTGCAAGGGTCACTTTGGATTCCCTTGGGGTTTACTGGAGCTTCTCTCTGTGGTATGTCCATGTCTTGACCACATTATTGGGACCTTCTTTTCCCTGGAAAGAAGGAAAGTAGGAGGGCAGAGTAAACTAAACTTTCTTGTCCATGGTCTATGACTTGTTTATTTTTCATAATAATAATTGGCAGGGTAGAATATTTTAATTTTCCTATATCTATGTAATTAATATGTCCACATTAGAAATCAATTATCCTTGATAATTAACATTGGTGCTATGGCTCATAAGCTGAACACTAGTCTTGCTAACGAACTGAATGAGACATAATTTCTTGTTGTTCAAAGAGATGATCAACTCTAATCAGCAGTAAATTCAATCAAAACTTACTGACATCAATTGAAATCATATTAGAGTTTGTAAAAATAGGATAATTATGCTCATCTTGTAAGTTGCAGGTATTGTAACAACTCTAAAATGTGGGCCTATTTGAATAAACGCTTACGTCTGCTGGCTCTACACTAGCAGATGCAGAAACATATAATCTGCATAAATAAATTAGGAGTCTTTTTTTCCCCTTCATAGCTCTTTAGTTTTGTAGGATTCAATTAATTCAACAATTTCTTTTTAATTTAATGAGCTTAGAATAATGGGCTAAGCAGGTGCTAGTGTGCGGGGCACTGAGGCAGGATGGCCCATGGTACAGAGTTGTTAGTATTAATTCTTCTTTTTTATCTTCCTTTATTCATTAAAGAGAAATCTAATAGTGGCTAAAATAGTAGATGCGGGAGCTACACTGGCTGGGTTCAGACCCCAGCTCCATACTCGGAGCTGTGTCTTTGCCAAGAGTAGGGGGAATGTCGGTGCTTGGCTCCCATTCCCTTGATTCCCTTCCCAATAGATCCCCTAGGATGATCCTTAACTAATGACTGTGCAGCACAGGTGTATAAGGGGCTCAGCTCAGCTCTCTTGTCTTGGGTTGGCACAACTGAGATCACTTACACTCAGACTGTAAGTGCAAGATCAGGCTGACGCTGCTCTCTGCAGATTGCCTCATTTCTTACCTTTTGCTTGTCTTCCTTTCCTGCCCTGCCCTACCTCCCTAGGCCTGTTCTGCTTCTCTGAAGCGCAATCCCTTAAAAAATCACTTGCACATGCATCTTCCTCAAAGGGTCTGTTGTTGGAGAGCCTGACTAAAGACAGTGAGTCCCTTCAATGTCTGTGCTTTACTTTCCCTATCTCTTATTTGAGCATCGTTAACAGGACTTTGCTCCCAGGTTGGTAGGAGTTAATTCATGCAAAGAACATAGAACTGTGTCGGAAGTTAGATGGTAGTAGCAACATGATGGCAACTCTATGAGATGACAATACTGTTCTAATACAGTACAGTGTTGTTTAGTGAAGAGATCTGAGGTGACAGGCTTGTGTTTAAATTTCGGCTGTGCTGTTGACTGCGTGTCCTTGAATAAGCTTTCCTTAACCTCTCTGAGTCTCTGTTTCCTCATCTTGGCATGAGGGATATTAATGTGATATGTATGCCTGATTTGGCAGTTGTGAGGATTTAAAGAGAGAACAATGGTCATGTGTGCGGTTTCATGCAGGGCTCATAATAGGTGCCTCAAAACCAGCAGTTCCCACTATTACACGTATTGCTATTAATACGGAAAGTATTGAGAGTGTTTGTTGTAACAGGAGTGAGCACGGAAGAGTTGCCCCAAACACTTAAAGGACAGAGGTGGTGTCGTATAGAGGTTAGGACTACAGCATGGACCCAGATAATCTGGGTTCAAATCCAGCTCTACCACTTACTGTGTGACTTAGGTCACAATCTCTCTCTCTCTCTGCTCTGCTTCCTCATCTGTCAGTTGGGTTGTTATAAGTATTAAATGGATGAATGTGTCTGAAACAGGGCCAACTTTTCCATCAGACATTGTAGGCACATGACTGGGGGGGGGATCATAATACTAAACTTTAGGTGTCCAGGAAAATGTTCTAATTTTGTAAAGTAGAAGGGAAAAAATGAACTTTTAGGTAGAAGAAAGTGTTTTTAATATGTTATATTAATATATTCATCTTTATAGGGCAGTCATAAAATATAATTTTAATTATTATACTATTATTATTTTCATGGAGAAAGGGACCCATGAAGGCAAAATATCTGCCATTCATGGAAGGTATAATGAGGTCCTGGTAGGAAGTGTTCAGGCCAGAGCTGGGCACCATCCAGGGTAGGTATTAAGCATCCCCACCTCTAAAGGGCTCTGCAGAGTTAACTCAGAGCAGCTGGGTTTGGGGGAGGCCCAGTGCACCCACATATTCAGCCCTCCTGCCCTCTTTCCATGAGAACCCCTCTGCTTTATATGCAACATGATAGAGAATACATCCTTGACCAGACATTCTCTTAGGAAGGACTTCAGGAGAGTTCATGGGTTGGAAAGGCAGACCTTAAAGCAGGGCTGAACATGGCTGGGACTGTTTTCACCAAGACCAGGGAAGACCTTGGCCATAACTCAGGACTGTGTGTCTGCAGTCGGGGGGAGGTGGAACAAGAAGATGATAAGAAAAGCTGGTGGGTGGACCCAGTGGGTTGGCAAATGCAGAGTTCTCTGGGTGTGGCCTCCAGCTGGGACCCACCAAAGTCTTCAGTGAAGTTGCTGAACGTACAAATCTTCTCCCTGGGTAGAATCACTCTGACACATTCAGGGCCACAGGCATAACTGGGTCATGGTGTGAAGAGATAGAGTTTTGGCAGTGAAGAGAGATGACATTACAATTCTTCATTCCATGGGATGCACTTGAATGCCTTGTTCTGGAAAGTGTGGCCCAGCAGCATTATTGAGGACAGTGTTAGAAGTGCAGACTCTTGCACTCACCCCAGGCCTGCTGCATTTCAACAGGATGGGTCACCTGTAGGAACATTAAATTTGAGCAGTACTGCCTTTATCTGTAGGCTACATGGTCACTGATGTACAACTGGATCTGGAACTCCACCCCCTCGGGGGAGGGTAGAATAATCCTCTCGTTCTGAGAAAAGGGAGCAGGAAGGAAAAGAGGAAAAGGAAGCAGCTCCCAGAGCCCCCACTTTTGGTTTAGGTCAGTGTTTCTCAGCCTCGGTGGTTCATTAAAATCACCCGGAGACCAAGTAAGCCAGAAACTGGGGGTGGGGACAGGGACTGGCATGTTTCAAAAGTTACCCATGCAATTCTATTGTGTGTCCAGATTGGAAAGTCACAAATCTAGGCCTTAAGCTAAAGAGATTAAGGTAAAAGAGTTTCAGTGATCACTGGAGATTCTTCACCCCGAAATGGAGAATTCCCTACAGGGCTTTAGGATCAGATCTCCAGCTACAACAACAGGGTGGTTTGCCTGAAGTATCTCTGTGTACATGATGGCAACCATGGTAAGGGACTGGTGGCGGGTAGGGAATTTGAGACCATGGCTGTTTCTCTTTAAGTCTTTGAGGACCACTTGCTCTGTGGCTGGCTCAATGCCCCTCATCCTATATGAGATAAAAATAGCAGGAAGAATTTGATGTCTTTGAAAGGAAGACCTCTGAGTGGCAGGCATGGTTGATGCTTTTAGTACCTGGACAAATCTGAGGCAAAGATTTCCTGCGGGAAGATAGGGCATGACTAGTTGATGGTCAGATGAGAGTCAGACTCTGTGCATCTTATTCCTGGAAATGTTTCATCAGCAAGCTTCCTGTTTTGTGGATAAAAAGAAAAAAGTATGTGAGGTGGGACTTTAGGACTTATAAAACAGTTATAAATTACTCCATAACTTTTGAGGTAGACAAAATGTCGTACTTCTGAATTTGTCTAAATTGAATTAACTCTGTCTCTGATTCCCACCTCACTAAGGTCCACAAGAAGCCCAAAACAGCCATTGGACTGGGCTTGTGCTGGGGCTTCTGTACACTCTAATATAGGAGGGGGTTTAAGTCACTTGTCAGCCCATGATGATCATGCTCCTTCTGCTGCACAATTCAGGGGTCAGAAGCTATTCATGCAATGTCCATTGAGGCATCTCTGCTGCCAGCAACCTCAGAGACATGCCTCAACCAGATCAACACCGTGCCTCAGGTGCCCTAGCTTGCTCCCAGAGTCCCCATGGTTGGTGTCTGGACTCTCCCTGGGAACCCCCACACAACCTCCATCTGAGGTCCTGCTATCCCTGGGGTAATAGCTGAAGGTGAAGCCTCAGCCTCCACCCCTGGTGAATCCTCATACTCTATCTCTTCCCCTTGTTGTGTGGGCTCCAGCTCTCTGATAATAAGCCACTTTTTTCCCCCTCAGAGCACAAAATCCTCTGTCCAAGAAGGTGGCCCCCAGGCCCAGGTAGCTCCCTTGTTGAGCACCTGAACTGTGGCCAGTCCAAACTGCAATGTGCTGTAAGTGTAAAATGCACACTGTATTTTGAAGATTTGGTACAAAATAAATGTAAAATATATCAATAATAATTTTATATTGATCTGAGGATGAAATAATATTTAAGATATATTGAATAAGTTAACATAATTAAAATCATTTTTTTTTTTTTTTTTTTTTTACTCTTTGAAGTGTTAAGTGTTTACTAGAAAAGTGAGAATTCGTGCTTGGGTCACATTACAGGTGACACTTGAACAACAGGGATTTGAACTGTAAGGGTCCACTTACATGTGTATTTTTTTCAATAAATGTGGCACTGTAGATGTATTTTCTGTTCCTTGTGATTTTTTTTTTAAGATTTATATTTATTTGAGCAAGAGTGAGAAAGCACGTGTGGACTGGGAGGGGCAGAAGAGGAGGGAAAGGGAGAAAGAATCTGAAGCAGACTCCATGCTGGGCGTGGAGCCCAATGCAGGGCCCGATCTCACTACTGGGAGATCATGACCTGAGCCAAAACCAAGAGTCAGATGCTTCACCAACTGAGCCACCAAAGTGCCCACCTTGTGATTTTCTTAATAATATTTTCTTTTCTCTAGCTTGCTTTATTTTAAGAATACAGAACATAGTACGTATAACATATAAACTGTGTTAATTGACTGTGTTATCGGTAAGGCTTCTGGTCAACTGTAGGCTATCAATAATAAAGTTTTTGGGGGGTCAATAGTTAAATGTGGATCTTTGACTGTGTGGGGGTGGGTGCCTCAATCCCCATGTTGTTCAGGTGACAACAGCGTTGCTGTCTGCCCAGCTCCCCCTGCCCTCCTTAGAATAAAAAGCCAGGGCCAGTAGCCACTAACTCAGCTGGCCCATGCTCCTTCCTGCGCTACCTTTTCCTGGGATCCTGGAACTCCACACAAGGGTCCCTGTTGCCCTGGCCACCCATGAGGTGTGGGGGAGAAGACGTGGGGAGGCCCTCCCATTCTTTCTATCATGTGTCTGTTGGGAGGGGAACAGGATTACTAAATTCTGAGCCAATGTCTTGGCCTCTTTTATTTTTAATCTTCTCTCCCATTTTTCAGATGAAGAGTCTGAAGCCCAGGGAAGACAAGTGACTTACCTCAAGCCACACAGTGACTTATAAGAGGGCAGAGCATCCAGGGCCCTTGTCCACACCGCAGTATCTGCTGCCTCTCCCAAAGGCAAGAGAAAGCAGCAGGAAAAGTCAGAGAGGAAAGGGAGTACGCGTGAGAAGAGGTGACCATGAGCTGTGAAGATGCTTCTGGGTGACTGGTAGTATTTATGGCCAATGATGAATGATGACTCCTCCCCTCCCCCACCTTGCATTTTTCTCATTTAAACTTCTGCTGGCTTCCATTTTCAATTCTTATTTCTGTAGAAGCTATTTGGGTCACAGTAGTATGTTTTTTTGTTTGTTCGTTTATCTTAATGATTTTTGCTGAAAGTTGCTTCAAATCCCTTGTGGAACAAGGCAGGGTGCAAACAACCAAACGAAACACAAATCACAATGATTTCTGTGCATCACCTGTGGTGTTGCCTCATGAAGGAGCTCTGGGGAAGAAGGCTGAAGAATGGGTTACACAGCAGCAAACATCCACGGGATAGTGGAATGATAGGTACATTTCCTTTAATAAAATACAGACCAGCCTCAGGGTGAAAGGTTGTGAGAGAGCCCTTGGTAGGCCTGGAGAGAAGTTGAAAGACACAGGATCAGGTTAAATTCCCTGCAAGCTCCCATTAAAACTTGTTTCTTCCCCCTTCCCCACTCCTAGGGGGATAGCATTGCTTTTCTGCATGAGAAACTCTAGGAGAAGGGGATTGTATTTCTTGGAGGAACTTTACCCTTGTTCTTATCTGCAAGCAACAACAGAGACATTGAGGGTAGACCAGCATGCCTTTTTAGGCTGTAATAAAAATCCTTGAAAGTTGTAGCTCGCATCATTGTTTCCTGAACACTACCACAGTACAGGAGTTGGAGGAGGAACCCTGGGTCCCAAGACCTCATTGCTAGTGCTTGCTGAGTAGACAGCCCATCACAGAATAGTCTGATTACAGAGAGTCAACTCTCACTCTATCATCAGCCCTTCCTTAGAACACATGTTTAAGGAGAATTTTATTTTATTTTTTTAATTTTATTTTATTATGTTATGTTAGTCACCATACATTACATCATTAGTTTTTGATGTATGTTCCATGATTCATTGTTTGCGTGTAACACCCAGTGCTCCATGCAGTACGTGCCCTCCTTAATACCCATCACCAGGCTAACCCATCCCCCCACCCCCTCCCCTCTAAAATCCTCAGTTTGTTTCTCAGAGTCTATAGTCTCTCATGGTTCGTCTCCTCCTCTGATTTCCCCTGCTTCATTTTTCCTTCCTACTATCTTCTTCTTCTTTTTTTTTTTTAACATATAATGTATTATTTGTTTCAGAGGTACAGGTCTGTGATTCATCAGTCTTACACAATTCACAGTGCTCACCATAGCACATACCCTCCCCAGTGTCCATCACCCAACTACTCCATTCCTCCCAAGCCCCATCACTCCAGCAACCCTCAGTTTGTTTCCTGAGATTAAGAGTCTCTTATGGTTTGTCTCCCTCTCTGGTTTCACGTTATTTTATTTTTTTCCTCCCTTCCCCTATGGTCCTCTGTCTTGTTTCTCAAATTCCTCATATCAGTGAGATCATATGCTACTTCTCTTTCTCTGACTGACTTATTTCGCTTAGCATAATACCCTCTGGTTCCATCCACGTCATTGCAAATGGCAAGATTTTGGGTTTTTTTTTGATGGCTGCATAATATTCCAGTGTGTGTGTGTGTGTGTGTGTGTGTGTGTGTGTGTGTGTGTGTGTACCACATCTTCTTTATCCATTCATTTGTTGATGGACATCTTGGCTCTTTCCATAGTTTGGCTATTGTGGACATTGATGCTATAAACATTGGGCTGCACATACCCCTTCGGATCACTACATTTGTATCTTTAGGGTAAATACCCAGTAGTGCAATTGCTGGGTCATAGGGTAACTCTATTTTCAATTTAAGGAGAATTTTAAAGGAAGAGTGGGTTAAATAGATATTCGTTAGAGGGCAGATGGATTATGTCATGGGGACTCAGTTATCTCGTCTTTTAAAAGGCCAAAGCATCATGGTCATTGCTTTTTTTTTAGAGCACCCACTTTATGCTAAGCAGTGAGGTTCATTATCTTTTCTTTTTTTTTAAGATCTATTTATTTATTTATTTGTCAGAGAGAGAGCACAAGCAGGGGGAGCAGCAGGCAGAGGGAGAAGCAGGCTCCCCACTGAGCAAGGAGCCTGATGTGGGGCTCAAGTCCAGAACCCTGGGATCATGACCTGAGCCGAAGGCAGATGCTTAACCGAATGAACCACCCAGGTGCCCCAAGGTTCATTTTCTTATTGAATCGTCATGGTACTCTGTGGATTGGGTATCACAAATAAAGAAACTGGGGCTCAGGGAGGTGATGATCTGTGTCGGGTTGCATGACTAGAGGTGGGAGTGTAAGGTTTCAAGCAAGGTCTGCCCACCTTTGAAGCCAGGTTATGACTGGGAATAGGACCAGGAGCATGCTGAGGCTCCTTCAGTTCTAAAATTATCACTACTGACCTTAATATGATTTACAAAAGCAAACTTGATGAAACACATTCCATTGACATACTTTTTCCATCACATTTCTCCGTATTTTCATCAAATGGGAATGTTATTGATAAAAATAAGTAGAGAGAACCATGAGGGTTAAGAGAAGGCTGGCTCCTGAGCAGACTTCCTGAAGGGCCCTCCTGTTGAAAGCAGATAAATGTCCAGGGAAATACTAAGCACATAAAGTCCAATCGCTTGTCCAAGTGGTACTCATGGGACGAGTGAACTCCCTTGTGGGATCTCTTCTCCCCATACAACTCCTCCAAAAAATGTACCTTTCCATGCAGTAACCTGGCTCCATTTTTTCACTTGGTAATCTGATCCTTCAAGAATCAGCTTCATGTTCCTTCTTCTATAATGTCTTTTTTGTCTTTTTCTCATCCCTTTGCCCCTCTAGGAAGATTTTATCATTCCATTGCTAAGCTTCTAGAGCATGCTCTTAATTTCTGGCCTGCCCTTGCAGCCAGGATACACCCAACACAGCAATTTGCAGTTATTGGGAAGTCCCAGCCCAAGGATTCATATCATAGGGAGTAGGTAACCTCCTCCTGTCAAATGTGAGGACTGTTAACATACACGTGCATCTTGCTTTCTTCCTCTGTCCTCTACTTCATTCCTTTTGCCCTACAAGATAGAACATTGTATTTCTAAATGACCAGTCCTCTCTAAATTCAGAAAGTGAGAGGCAGATTTTATTTTGCTAATGAACTGAACCTCAGTTTAATGGGATTTTGTGAAGGGCACAGAAGATTGATGTACAGCCAAGAGAAGAGGCCACATCTCTGAGACGAGGAGATAAAGAAGGTATGAGCAGAAACCCAAGTGGGGGATATGGGCAACCCTCCTATTTCTCGCCTTCTCCACCCTTGTGGAAGAGTCCTCGTTCCTGCTGAGTTGCTGGGATTTTGTGCTGTAGAGATGGACAAAGAACCAGAAGGAAAGAAGTCTGAGACCGGGGTGGGGAATAAAGACAAGAACAGGACTATGGAGTCTTGGACTCTGAAAGGATTTGAACAGAGAGTTGGCATTGAAGGTTGTAGATACACATACGGCAGGGTGGGGGTATGGGGGTAACGAAGGGGAGAAAAAGAAGGGAGAAGAATTTTAAGAAGCATGAAGATGGACTGACAATCTGATCATCGTTCAAGTCCTCTGGGAGGTGTGTGATTGCCAATTCCACCTGGTTGCTTTTGCGGCTGGGATGTGTTTCCATGGGACATTGAGACTAGACTGACTGCTTGGGGTCATGTCTGCCTTGGCTTGCAGAGGGAAAACAATGGCCATGAGCTGCAGCCCACGGAGAAAGGCTGGACGAGAAAGCATGAATTATAGAGAAGCCGCACATGGAGCGAGCCGCCTGCCCCTGGGCTTTCATTGTTGCTGTTGCCTTTTGTATGTGGGTTGCTGGCTTTGCTGAGACTGGATGTCAGCTGGCCGGGCCAGACCTCTCACTCGGCAGGAATGAGTATAACCTTTTTTGGGGCACCCGCCTCCAGGGAAGCAAGGACTCTGTCCTGTAGAACGGGTTTGGATGTGTAACAGTTGCCTGGGGCTGCTTTTGGAAGTCAGGGATGGAGAGAGCAGGGTTGTCATACACACAAACGTGAGAGAGGAGTTCCCAAATCCACGTGTGGGAAGGAGGAGAGGAGGGGGAAAATGGGAGAGAAGTCCGGGAGAGCCTTAGCAGTGGGTGGGGTGAGCTGTGGAAATTCCGTGGTGCTGACACAGCCAAAGGAGATTTTAAAAACAACCTTGTTCTAATGCTCAATTTAAAACTGCCTGTTTTTCCATGATGTAAACCCATTCTCCCTCTCCCCCAGCTCCCTTCCAAATATTTAATGAAGTGGGTTATGCACGTGCACTCATAGATCGTTTGTGTGAGCTGTTTTGTTGTCATTGCTGGTGAAGTTGAGGAAGGGTTTGAACTTCACCTCTGGATTAAGATGTTGTAGAATACCGTTTCAGTAAAAGCAAGATCTGGAAGGCAGAGAAGCCACAAGAATATAATTGTCAACACCCCTCCTTTTTTTTTTTTTTTAATATTGGCAGAATGCTTTGGGATTTTTACAGGTCATAAAATAAAGGTTCTAATCCCATCGAGATTTCAGGAGTCTGGGAGACAGCAGAAATTTCTGGTTACATGTTATTGGATACTTTTTTTTCTTCTCTCTCTCTCTCCTCTGTGATATCTCTCATCTTAAGCCTGTATACAAGAATCTACATGTAAAGCTATGGGTAGGTTGAGAAAGATTTTACAAAACCCCTTTTAGGGCATTTTGCCTGTCAAGAGGATGAAGGGGTGAAGGGAGGCTGTGGATAGAGAGAACCTACTCTATGCGTTACAAATGCTTCTGAATTTTTCTATCATGTACATAATTTTGGGTAGGAAACCTCTATGCAAGATATAGCACCATATAACTTAGTATTATATGAAATGTACATATATATTTTATCTTAATTTTGCAAAAAAAAAAAAGGTTTATTCACTGTTAAGCACCATAGCCAGCAAAGCAGTTGAATATTGTACCTCAGCTCAGGATTGGTCATATAAATCTTTCAACAAACCCATTTATTATATCTCATGCCAGAAGTTATTCAGTGTCTTTTATTGCTCATATAAATTGTCTTTATCAATATCTTCCTTCACATCCAACTCTGTTAACCCCTGGGTGCCCATAGCATGTTGCAAGTCTTAGGAATGCACGTTATCTTTATGGATATGTTAGTATCTAATCTGGTCATATATATTTCAGGCTTTCTTAGCTCTGTTTGAGTGATCTGGGTGTCTCCCAGAGCTTCCTGATAAAATACTGCCTTCTCTGCTATAGTAGACTTATAGTTTACTTTTAAAATAACTCACTTGAAATTTAATAGGAGGTTTTAAAGTCATATCTGATTTAAGCCGTGTGAGTTCTAGCTTTTAAGAACACTCTTGGCACATCAATCTTGGGATTTTCTGAGCTATTGAGAGGAAACACCAGCTTGCCATTGTGTTGTGCCATGTTACTTTATTAACTATATATCAAGACAAAGCAAAACAAAACAAAACAAAAAACCTGGGATAGCCTAATAATAAACTCATTGACACATGATAAACAACTGGAGAGTGTCTGACACTGGGGACACATCTTTTTTTGGGAGGATGGCCAATCTTTTATAGGTAAAGTGTTGGAGTGACACTCTTAGCAGGAGAAGGGAACGAAAACACAAACCTTTACGATATTAACTTATTAGAGTCAGTGATTTTTAAAGATTGAAGAAATCACCGGATCAATGATATTTATTTACTAAGCTGCGATGTAAAACCACAACAAATGGGGTTTCTGGCTTTTTTCCTTGCAAATCCAAGCATCCTTGAGGAGGAATTGGTGACCATTTAGCTTCACAAGGGAAGTCTTGAGCAAGAAGCCTTCACCGACATTCTCTTTCCCGTGTTTCATAGCAACCCGGCATGAAGGTATTGCTAGTCCCATCTTTCAGATGAGAAAACCAAGGCCCAGGAAACAGAGGTGGAATATATTGTCACACATGTAAATCTCTTTGGCTTTCAAGCCCTTCATCTTGCTGCTGCTCCCAGCTCTTCCCATGCCTTCCTGATACTTGCGGTTCAGTCTTTTTTTTTTTTTTTTTGGCTCCTCTGGACAGCCCTTCAACATTCAGTAATAGATCTCTAAGCAGTTCATTTACATTCCTAAACATCATCTCCGCTTGACTGGGAAATGAAGAAATCAAGTACAACTAGCTCACTGCTCAGTCTTCTTTACAGAGCAGGATTTGTTTTCTGTATGGTGTTGATTTTATAGCTCTCCCTTAAAGGCATCCTTACTGTTCATGGAGTTCTTCCTGCTCTTCCCCTTCAGAATTCCATTTTGATTCCTTCCATAGAGAGAAGTGTTGCTTTTAAAGATACAACCCTCGCCCCTCCAATCTAGCATGGTCTTGATTTAAAATATGAGAAATAATTTGCAAGGCACATGCTCGTGAGCTTGGAGAGACACAGATGCTCCCATGCTCTGCTGGTAGGTATGTCCATCAATAAAGCTCTTTTGCAAAGGAATTGTGAAAACCTCTGAACTTAGCCATTAATTATATTTCCAGAAATATGTCTTAAAAATAGTAATCTCAAAGGTAAAAAGAACATCATGCATTAAGAGATTCACTAGTGTGTTGTTTTTAGTGGTGGTAAAAAAAATATAGGCAACAATTTGACTACCCAACAACCGAATGATGGTTATGTGAACATTAAAACATTAATGCATCTACTAATAAACTTGATGGAACCACTAAAAATGATGTTTATGTACACTTCAACTTTAATGTGACAAATCAAATATACGTATTTACATCATTTTGTCTCCAAATCTAACTGAAGTGACAGTAAAGGATTAAAAAAAAGCATAAAACCATAGAGTCCAAGATAACAAGACAGGAGACTAAAGCAGATGGGTGATAGCAACATGTTTCTAAAAGCTGAAAAGCAGATTTACTGCTGGTAACTGGGTTCTGTGGCTAGGAAAGCTGAACCGTAAGTGCCCACTGGGGTAAAGATAAGAAGGAAACAGATCCAAGCTACAGAATCCTGGAAAGATCAAGGACTCATGGCATCAGGTAGCACTGGACGCAGGGAATGTCACGAGCGGAAAGCAAGAAGCTTGCTTGAAAGTTCTTATGGGACCAGTAAGAGCCTAGATCTTTTCCCCAAGTAGGCGACTATCCCGCTCCCCCCCCCCCCCCGGTAGAAAACTGGAGGTTTTCTCTCAGCAGAGGTTAAACCAGATAGACTCTGGACTCTGGGGCCTGAGACAGGTAAGAGAAGGTAGGAGCACTCTAATAAAAAAACTGTGGATTGAGTGGGAGTCTACATATTCAGCTGTGAAAATTTCTGTCTCCTTTTCCCAACAGTGCTAAGAATGTTAGCAGACAAACCTATAGCCCCTCATAGGAGGCTGGACGATTCTCTGGGTAGAAACTAGCAAGCCTGGGAAAAAAAAATCTGCAGAGACTGATAGTTACGAAGAGAAGTCCTGCACAATGGCCAGGTCCAAGTCATGTTACTTTGTGGTGAAGTCCGTTACTTGGTGAACATTCCCACACACAGAGGTCCCGGGTAACTCTTTAATGCCTCACTCCCAAATAAGAGTGGATCATCTGAAATTTGCAGAGAGCATCTAGTATAAAAAATAGGCACCCAAACAAGCCATCAACAAAAAGAAACCCAGAGGAAACAGAAACAATGTGGTAACCAGAAGAAAATTTATGACAATAATTAATACTAATTCCTTAGGAAGGTAAGACAAGACATTATATCCATGAAAAGATTTTAAAAGTATATTCAGAAAATTTTAAAAATCCTCTTGGAAACAAGAAATATGATAGTAGGAAGATGAAAATTCAGTAAAGTAGCTGGAAGCGATCTCCTGGAACATAAAATAAAGAGACAAAGTGGAAAAAACAGTGGCAAGTTCCAGGAGCAAATAGGGAAAAATTAGAGAAGGATCCATGGAAATCATACAAGAAAATCTCCCAGATTTTAAAGGACACAACACAAAGAAAAAAAAAAAAGACCCTTATCAAGACATCTTAGAATAAAATTTCAGAAGACTGGAGATAAGAAGAGGATCTTAAATCCTCCAAAGAGAGAAAGCAGCAAACTTACAGAGCGTCAGGAATCAGAATGGCGTCAAACTCCTCAGTAGTTGCACTGGAGGCTTGGAGACAAAGGAGCAACTTTAAATTCAGAGGGTAGTTACTTTTATTCCAGGATTCTATGTCCAACAAATGATTATTCCAATGTGATGCTGGAATAAAGACATTTTCAGCCATTTGAGATCTCAAGAATTTTCCTTTTCATACTCTTTCTCAGAGGATATGATTCACAACAAAAACGGGGTAAGATTAGAAACTGGGAGGTGTGGGATTCTGGAGAGTAGATTTAAAACCTCAGAGCAAGGATAGGATTCACAGGATGAATGGGAAGGACAGTTTTGTAGCAGCCTTCAAGGGCACCAAGCGCCAGAGAAGCTGAAGCATGCAGAGCCACGGAAGAGGGTTTCTGACAGAGATATGACTGATGGATGGGTTGAAAGGGATTCTCAGAGGGTTTGGAAAGGTATTTGTGATGGGTAAACAGAAAATTTGGCAAATTAAATGTAAGGCAATTATTAACTTGAGGGAAAATAAAATGTTTCAGAAGAGAAACCTAATAAGGTATAAATAACGTACACAAATCAGTGTGATAGATATTGAATATTGAGTAGGTCAAATATTGCTATATAACTACACTGGAGAGATGCAGGGAGGGAACAGTGTGTGTGTGTGTGTGTGTGTGTGTGTGCAGGGAGAATGCAAGCTAAATTCCTAGAAGGAAGGTAATGTCTAAAACTGCAAAATTAGGAAATAGTTGATGAATATTATGGGAGACTGCTGTTTGTCCTTCAATATCAGTTTTCCATTGTGAATTTATCAAATTTGCATCTGCAAAGATCCAGAGCTCAAGGCTGGTAAAGAAGCTGCAGGGTCCTGCCAAAGAATCTCATGGTCTTAGACAATGAACATATGACAGCCTATGGAGAATATACCAGAAGGACCTTCTTGAATATTCTTAACAGTTTAAGGCTGGAGACTGTGGGGGAAAGCATCCAAATGATGCTTGCAATTGACTTTCTCAACACTATATATAGGGAAAGTTCTGATTATATTTTTATTTGAAATGCAAAAAAGCAATAAAATCTTTTATGAACCTCAGGATTATGATGGAAATCACACCTACTAAAAAAAGTAATTGTTATGCCTAGTGGTGAGGGCTGTGATAGATGAAGCAAAGAGCACTGTGGAGGCAGGAAGGTAGAGCCCAATCCAGCCTTCAGAGTCAAATGCTTTATACACAAAACTATGAGCCTCAGCTTGGAAAAGAACAATGTTCAAAGACTGGAGAATGTCAGCGTTACTCCATGAAGTACCACAGGGTGAAAATAGAAATAGCATCAAGAAGAGTTCAGATAAATGAATAGATGATAGTTCTACAGATGTGTATTTTGAGAAGAGTTTGAAGATGTTTAGAATACCTCTCCTTAGGATAGATTCCCAAAAGTGAGCTCTCTGGGTGTCCTGTCTTTTAAATTAGACAGCCAAAAGGAAGCCAGGAATTCTAACAAATTAGCTCTTGTCATTGTCAGAGTTGGAAATACAGTGTCACCTACTGTGGGCTCCAGAATCACATGACCTTGGAGTCTTCTTCCCAATCTGACCAGGCTTCAAATGGGTTAGTAGCTCCATTTAGCACTTATTATAATAATTTTTATGTATACATGCTATTATACCATAAGTCTCCACACTGGAATTCTTTGGGGGCAAGATGACCCTATCATCTGGATAGTTAGCTCTGGATCATCAAGTAGGAATGTGAATGTAAGAAGAGAACTTCAGTCATTTCACTCTGACATTCTCTTCTTTGTCTCTAGCCCAGACTTGAGGAGTCTAGGTGTTTTGGGGGAATGGATGTACTTAAAAAAAGCTTCTGGAATGAAAGGAAAGCTGAAAGTTATCCTGTAAAGCAGATGATCTAGATCCATATTGCTCTTTTGTGTGGATTTCCATTTATCATATCTTGACCTGTCCTAAAGTCTTCTTAAATGTTCCTGTTTAGCATCAGCTATGTGAGGGCCATCAAGAAGAGAACTGAGTAAATCTTATCAAACTCCCCGTTTTGAGATTGAGAAAAGGAAGGCATGAGGTGTTCTGGCGGAAGGTTTAAGTGCTCATGGTCATCCAGAGCTGGCAGAACAAAGTCTTTTGTTTCCCTAGTCTATCCTCCAAATTGTGAAGATTCCTATGGTTCAAAATAGGTAAATTTTTTACCATGAAGCTCTGGTGCCTCTGAAACTAGAATCTGAGGCTATTCTTTGACTCCAATTTATTCCGTCATTACAAATTTATCCAATCAACTATTGCCATGGTTGTGCATGCTTCACAACTACTATTAGGTAAATAAAAAGAACTGGATAATCCATGTAGTGGTCTATCCTTTTTATGTGCATTAATGTACACTCAGTCTTGTGGCCATGAACATGAATGAGGGAAATTTTCCTTTTGGGGTGCTATCCTATCATTGGAGGATGTCTGGTTCCCCAGAACACCTCTGAGAAGCATTTGCCATTAGAGCAAGGCTCACAAAGGTATGACATATGGACCAATTTCAGCCCACAGCCCGTTTTTTTTTTTTTTTTAAAGATTTTATTTATTTACTTGAGAGAAGAGAGAGAAAGAGAGCATGAGTGGGGGCAGGAGCAGAGGGAAAGGGAGAAGCAGACTCCCCGTTGAGCAGGGAGCCCGAGGTGGGGCTCGATCCCAGGACCCAGAGATCATGACCTGAGCCAAAGGCAGATGCTCAACCGACTGAGCCACCCAGACGCCCCAGCCTGTTCTTTTTTTTTTTTTTTTTGTAAATAAAATTTTATTGGAGCACAATCACACTCATTCCTTTACATTTTATCTATGGCTACTTTCACAAATGGCCGAGTTGAGTATTAACTACTCAGGGAACTTTAGGCAGGGACTAAAATATTTATTATCTGGCCCTTTACAGATGTTTTCCAATCCTTATATCAGAGCATGCTTTCTTGTTGTAGAATGTGGGTGTTCCCCTAATGTTGACTGATTTTAAATCAGCTCTTTCTACAGTCTTTTTCAATTCACTTCTGTGACTATAGACACATCCAAAGAAAAAAGGTATCATGAACAGAAGTTTCCAAATGTGACTGGTTAGAATTGCTTGGGGAATATTTATAGTAGAAATTTCTGAGACTGTTCCCAGAGATTGTGATTCAGTAGGTCTGGGTGGAGCCTGGGAACTTTGCTTTTATGTAAATGATTCTGGTGCACAGGCAGGCATGAGAAGACTCATGAAAGCACATGGAATTTGGAGATGGCATGCACAGGATATGAATGCTGACTCAATCTTACTGGGTGATCATGTACTAATCACTTAACTGAGACTTGGTTATCTCCTCAGTAAAATGAAAACAGCAGTTCTTCCTGATAGGAATGTTCTGAGGACCAAATGAGGTAATGGTTTAAAACTGTCTAGCACTGCACATAGTAGACACTGGGTTAATGACCGTGTCCTTCCCTCCACTGGAGAATCCAGTGCTTTGGAAAGCCCATCAAGCAGATTTTCTTCACTCTGCCTTGTGTGTTACATTTCCATCTCTGTTTATGTTCATTTTGCTCTTGTCAGACTACTCCTGGGGTCCATAAGTCTTTCTCTATATGTATTAAAGCTATGGGTGGTTTTTGCAAACTTGTTTCAGGAAGTACTCAGGAAGTTGAATGACCCTAAATGGCTTGATAGCCACATGGCTACCAACGGTCTTGATTAATTCTGCTAAAACATAATTAAGCACAAGCTATTCCAACTTTTCCAAGTTTTTTAAGAAACCTTGATGTAAGATGACAGACCTTATAAATTCCAAAGACAAACCACTGGACAAATTGGGATGATGTTTAATTAGAATTTCTTTCATTAGAAATAGAAAGACTAATTTTGTGTCTTTGCCTTGGCAAATTCTAAATAATGTCCAGCAAGCAGTCTCTGAGTAACAGACACTGTTTATATTTTGCCCACATATTCTGTTGCCCCACCTGAGTTAACTGTTAGCTCCAGAAGTCTTTTCAGTACACAGGCAACTTCCCACCTCAGGCAGGTTTATCTCTCATCTTTTCTACCTAAAGACTTTCTCTGCACCTCCGGGGCTTGCTTCCAGTAATTAGACAAAATCTGGAAATAAGGGAACCAGTGGGAGGTAAAGACAGTGGATAATTACCCCAGATCCTCTGCTCCTAGTAGGGCAATACTGAGGGGTATTCTATATTGTTCCTCAGAGGTCACCCAGTGGGGTTGAGCCCTACTTGCCCAAAGTGCTTATCTACTGTCTAATGCATCCTTTACTCTTTTCTTTCTTCTATGCCTCAGTTTCTCCTCCTCCTCACTTGGACTTTCTGGGCTCTTCTCCCAGATAAACTGCCTGTTCCTAAGTCCTTGTCTTAGGCTCTACTTTTGTTGAAAGCGGGTAGAAAAGGGACCTTCCTATTCTCTTTAAATCATAATGTATGAGTAATCATGGTAGCTAATATTTGTTGAATGGTTACTACTGTACCAAGAATTGTTGTAAGTGCTTCATACATGCTAACTTATTTATTCTACACTAAAAAACCTTGAAATAGGTACAGTTATAATCCCTATTTTATAACAAAAAGAAGCTGAAATATAAAATGATAAATGAAATATAAAATGATCATTTGCCTAAAGTCACACAGCTTGTCAGCTTGTGAGCAGAAGGTAGAAATTTGAACTCAACCCACTTAGCATTGACGCCTACACCTTTAACCACTACTCCATACTGCTGCTCTGCCAACTCAGAAATCTAGCCCTTTTCATTGGTGGCTGAGATTCGACAATTGAATAATTGCTTGGGTTAAGGTATGGCCCCTATTAAATGCAAATGTCAAAAGGTCTTCATTCTGAAGACATTTACACCTTGTATAGAGAGATACAGCTATTGCTTCAGCTGCCAATGGCAGAGACCCAGAATGAAAGTGGCTTAAAGTAACATGAAAACTTGGTCTTCTCTTGTATAAAGTCCAGGATGATCAGGTAGCTCTTCTCTGAAAGTTGTAATGGCCCAGACAATTTCTCTCCCATTGCTCTGACATCTCCATGGCACTATCCTTGTCTTCATGGTCTCTAATGGTTCACCACATATCCATCTGCCAAGCATCAGCACAGAAGAGAGACTACAGAGAAAACATATGACTTCCTTTTAAGTACATGTCCTAGAAGATGCTCTTATCACTTGTGTTCCTATCCACTGGTCAGATCTGAATCACATGAAAGCTGCAAGGGAAGCTGGACATGGATGTCTTTAGTGCAGTTGACTTTGAGATCTTTTAAAAATTCAGCTCCTGGGGCACCTGGGTGGCTCAGTCGTTAAGCGTCTGCCTTCGGCTCAGGTCATGATTCCAGAGTCCTGGGATCGAGCCCCGCATCGGGCTCCCTGCTCAGCGGGAAGCCTGCTTCTCCCTCTCCCACTCCCCTGCTTGTGTTCCCTCTCTCGCTGTGTCTCTCTATATCAAATAAATAAATAAAATCTTAAAAAAAAATTCAGCTCCTGTAAAAGGAGAGATTAGTGTATCTTCTGCTCCTAACCTAATACCTTTGAGAATCTTCTTGATTCAAGCCCACTACCATTACCTCATTTCTGTCCTATGATGTGGTTTGAGTATAAAGAGCACCCCTTACTGCTCTCATCAAAAGTCAGTGTTACTGGGGCAATAGTAAAAGCCAGTTGTCTCTGTCTTAGGGTAAACACTCACCTTTTCTATCTCTTGCTTAATAATACCCACTTGGGTTTTGAAACCCTAGGTTACACCGGCTTTGTGATGTTGGACTAATAACTAATCTCCCTAAGCCAGTGGTTCTCACATGGAGTAATTTTGTACCCCAGAGGGCATTTGTCAATATTTGGAGACAGTTTTTGGTTGTCCTAACTAGGGGAATGGGTACTGTTGATATCTAGTGGGTAGATGCCAGAGATCCTACTAAATAATAACTAAATAAACAATGCACAGGGCAGTACTACAGTGTAAAGAATGATCTGGTCCAAAATGTTATTAGTGCTGAGTTTGATAAGCCCTGCTCTAAGCTTTAGGTTCTTTCCAGAAAACTGGGGTGATGACAAGATCTGCTTCAGAGCATATGTGTGAATATTCACTGGACTAGCATATGTAAAAGGTAATGCAGAATGCTTGGTCCATGTTAGGTTCCAGACAACCTCTGTCCTCAGGGACTCTTAATCTCCTTGTTTGGCCTGACTTCTCTAGGCTTGTCTTCTTGCAATATTTGATTCACAGCACATATGTCTCTTGAGAAGGGAAATGAGAAAAATTAAATTTTATTGAGGAACTGGTAGATGGCAGGATTTCAACATAAATTAGTTTATGTAAACCTCTCCAAAACTGTGTGAGGTTGCTATTACTGTCCCCAATTTCCAAATGGGCCAGTGAGTCTCAGGGAGATCTGACACTCTAATGAAAGCAGAATTAATTCGTGGGTATGTGGGGATGGAAAGTCAAATGTGTTTGACTCCAATACTTGTGCTTAGGTTTCAAATTTGGCACCTCCTGGTCCCATAGTGTGGAAAGACTAGGAAGATAGAGTCTGAGGAGCTAGAATGCTCTGGGGATAATCAGGAGAGACTGATGTGGGGAAAAAGATGCAGATATAGGTGGGCAAGGAGACTTCAGTGCAGACTCACACTCTTTATCTCAGGCCAGGCCTAAAAAGGCAACTTTTACTCCCACCTGTTTAGGAGCCTTGGGCATATTATCTTGCCCATAATATAGTGGGCAGCCTTATCATCTTTGTCTTGGTTTAATTCTAGGAATTGGGGTCTATATTAGTTTCTTAGGAGTATCACAACAAATTACCACAAATTAGTGACTTAAAAGAAATTTATTCTCTCACAGTTGTGGGAACCAGGAGTCGAAAATTAAGGTGTCAGCAGGACACCTGAAGGTGTCTGAAAGCTGGAGAGGAGAATCTGTCTTTGCCTCTTCTAGCTTCTGGTGGCTGCCAGCAATCCTTGCTTTCCCTTGGCTAGTGACAGCATAACTCTGATCTGTGTATCTGTCTTCACACAGTATCTTCTCTGTGTCTGCTCTTCATGTCTCTGAGTCTCCACATGGCCTTCTCAGGAAGACACCAACCACTGGATTATGGCGCATCATAATCCAACAAAACCTAATTAACTTAATTACATCTGCAAAGGCCTGATTTCCAAATAAGCTCACATTCACAGATGCAGGGGTGTTGGACTTGAACATATATTTGTTGGGGACACAATTCAGTACACATCAGGGTCTAAACAATATTTTTAGTGCATAAAACCTAAACCACATTTCCTTAAAATAAATTAAAAGCCCCCGTAACCCAGTGGCAACTTTGGTTGTTCCAGATGGCTCAAAGTACACTCCCAGTATTCTGGCAATGCTTGTCCCTTCTTAGGAGAGAAGGCCTCCACCACACCCGCCCAAAACTCTCCTTCAGTATTTCAATCCATGCAAAAATATAAAAACTGCACCTCAGCATCTGGGGAGAATATTCAAAGATAACAATATAAGTAGGTTTTTGTTTTTGTTTTCATTTTGCCTCTACTTATGCTTTGTTTTTTTATTAACAAGAAAAAATACAAACACAGATTAGGGTGAGAACCCTTTAATTTTTGGAGGTGATTGTCCAGTTCTGGTCTTTATATGGTGCTTTTGAACAGAAAATCTTAATTATGCCAATCAAGGCCACATCCTTTTACAATGAACTATGCATTATATTTTCCCTTCTAGACAAAAAAGAACATTTATGCAATTAAAATAGACTGATTGAAAAAATGCGTGTCAGGCATAAGCTTGGATTTATACTTTCAGGCCCAAATGACTGGGGGACATTAAAAAAACTGTGAAACTGAGCAAAAATGGTCCTTTTTTTTTTCCCCAGCACATATTTTGAAGAGGAATGAGCAGTTGGCTTTCCCCTTCTCATTAGTCCACTGCAGAGCCGGGGCTGCTCCCTCAGGCCCTAATCAACTTATTCAAACAGGCAGCAAAATCGATCTGACAGGCCATGAAAGGGAGTTTGGAGGCAGGGAGGGAAGCACAACGGAGCGCTGACTTCGGTAATGTGGAATTCTGTATTTTCAAGGATTTGTCTAATGTCAAGGACTGTGACATTAGCAGGGTCCTCTGATTTTTGGGCTACAAAATAGTTGTGACAAGGACTCTACAGAGTGAGTGTGTGTGTGTGTGTGTGTGTGTGTGTGTGTGTGTGTGTGTGTGTTAGGGGGTATCTTCTGAGTATGTGGCTTGGAAATCCTTATTCTAAATGGTGGGGAAGAAAGTTTTCTTTGATTTAAGCCTGAATCACTTTGAAGTGAAGAGGGAAGTTAGTTAGCATGTTGATCATTTACTAAATATTGAACATGTTCAGTTTTTTTTTTTAATCCCCGTAATAACCCCTACGGTTGGCATTATTGTTCCATTGTACAGATTGGGAAACAGAGAGCAAGAAGGATATTCAAAACATATAACAGCTAGAAAAGCAGAGGCCACAACCGTTTAGAAGCCGCTGGCCATGTTCCTGGAGTTCCCCAGGAAAGGGTTGGGATGGCTGTGGGGGTAGGCAGGTGCTCCAAAGAAGCTTGAGAAAGTGACTATTTATAATAAGTACAAACGTATTTCAATGACTAGCAGAGCATACCAAGAAATTGGCTGTGTTGGAGAGGAAAGCTAGCTTCCACTAAGGCAAACCATTTTCATTGTGTGACTTGGGATTTGAACACTGCAAAGATAACACTCTTTCTAATGTGCCATACTCTCATCTGCTCTCTACATCCTTTATGCGAGGACAGCCTGCAGACATGCCTGGGAGGAGGGGCACTAGCAAATTCTACTGGAGGGATGAGAGATGACAGAGCCTTTCCTTTGAATATCTTTGTCAAGGTGGTGGAGAGATTCTCCAACAACCTTGGGAATGTGGGAAATGAATCATGAGGGTCGGAGACGGTATTTCAAAAGGCAAAAAGGTGTCCAACAGCAGAGTTGGATTACTGAAAACCAATATTGTCCACATCTTTCATTTTCCCCAGATTTAATGCTCCCATTTTGGTGTGAGAAATATCAAGATAGATGATACAGATGCTCTTCTGGGGAAACATAGGTGTTCTGATGCAATACTTTGAGGAAATATCATTTATGACTTAGGTGGTTATGCTAAGCATATTGTGAAAACTTCAGTGAAGAATTTTTTCTCTCCCACATATATAATTCTGAGTTTGGAATTTAGCAAATTTGTAGTGTTCCATTGCTTTTTATTTATGGACTGATGCAGGTCACATTAAGACCTATGCCACTTGTATACATTCTAATATATATGAGGAAACACAGTCAATTTTTTTCTACTGACAACCCAAAACTACAAATAAAAAGATATTGATGAAAATTAAAGGAGAATGCCCTCTCTATTTGTTGAAACAGAAAAGACATGTGAAATCTTTCCATTTTTTTAAGTCAAAGAAAAACCAATATTCCTCTTCAAATACAAATAGAAATTTACTCACAGGCTCTGATAAAACAGGCCAGAATGGACACATTTGCCTCTCCAGGGATCAGCTTATCTCTTTTATCTCTATTTAAAAACCTTTGAATTTATGCTTCCTGCTGTTCTCTTGCATTTTTTAATTGCATCTCTCTTGCTATGCTATGTTTTCTTCATTGAACTAGCACCACATCTCCCTTCTTCTTGCAGGTTCAAACCTCTTCTGTGATAATCACAGAACTGTAGCATCAGAAGGCAGTCCCCAAAGTGTGGTCTTCACATCCTCAATGGTGAGCTGGGTTATCATAGGTGATAGAGAGTCAATTACCTTTTCTTGTTTTAACAGTCATGTATTTATTTTAATGAGTATTAAAACATAGAATTGGAACATCAAGCTGTGACTACATAGATATTACTGCCTAGGACCACGCTAAGCTTTAAAAGTGAATCTATTTATGCTCAGTTAAAATATGTTAAGAAAATAAAGATACAAGTAGTGTGTGAATATAGCAAAGAGCATCAGCTATTTGGGAGACAATTCTTTCAAGGTCTGAAATAGCATTCTCTACCATCAACTATATTCTCAGCAGATAGATAGCCAGCTTCTGCCCATAAAGAAAGGAGGTAACTGCAAGATTACAGTATGCAAAAGGGGAGAGATTGGATGTTAGAAATGCAAATATCTCTTTTCCTTAAGTTTGGTCAGCCTGACATGTTGTTCACAAAGTGAACTCAAGAGACTGCTCCCTCTACTTGCCCATATAAAGCACAAATTTGAGACTGAGATTTTATCACCCCAACTTGAAGAGGAGCTACTTCTACTGTGGAGAAACAGAAGAATATGGAAGGGCCCTAGAGAAAGCCTGACCGGGGCTGTGGGCCAGGCCTTTCTACACTGGCTGTGTGAGGGGAGGTGGTCATGGGGGCTAACCTCAGGTAGGCCAGTGCTCCCTGAATGTGGGAGAAGAAGTAGCAAAATGTAAAGGAAAAAGAAATGTTGAGTTAACCACAAATTAGCTGTCAGTTATAGAACTCAGTGTTCTGTTTACAAATATAAATTGAGTGTATCTTTATCTCAGCTGTATCTCTGAGGAAAGAAAGGAGTGTTTTGCTAAGGGGTGAAATTACACTAAATATTTGGTATCTTCACCACTACGTTATTTAAGACCGAATCATTCAGACCTTGGAAAATGTACAGCTGACAGGTGCTTGTTTTGGCTTGACCATGGAGTCTGTCCTTAGCGCTAGAAAAATAACAGAGAGGAATATGTAACAGATTTGTTCAGGTGGACAGCTTCTGGACACAGCATACAGCTGATGTAGAATCTCTCTTCTCCCAAGATCTTGCCTTTGGGAAAAAGAGTTGAATAAACAAACTCTTAAACCCATCTCAATATTACGTCCTCCATCAGGTCTTTCTTAATCATATCCCCCCCCCCTCTCTCTCTCTTTGCTTTTTGTTCTTTCATCTCCTGTATCTCATTAGCTGGACAACTCTTTGGGTGAGTACACTTGCTAATTATATTTTTGTCTAAGCCACTCTATGCTCATCTCTGCACTCTCTACAAAGTCCAGATCAATGCTTTGTGTGGAATAGTGATGCAGAAAAATGGGAATGGAATTGAAGAAAAGGAAAGAAGTTCAGAGATAGTGCAAAACTCAGCAGGATAGGGCCATGTGGCCACAGAACTGCCCAGGAGATGAATGTGCCCAGCTAGCCTGGAGACAACATTTGTTGAGCATTTTGCAGCTGGTTATTACTGGCTGAGTGGGGAGGGAAATTCCAAATAAACTTGGCTGTTCTAATATTCAAGATTTCTCTGAGTGCTGCATGATCACAACTGAATGTGCTGATTATTTGGGGGACAAGTTAAATTTTCTCTAAAGACACACCAAGTGACACCCTATGTTCATGTTCACCCTTGACCTGCCCCTACCCCTTTGGATTAGGACCATAGGTGATAACAGTTTCAACATCTCTGTAGCTTTTGTAAAATCTAGAGAGTTTGTTTGCAAGGTAATAAGTGGTCAAAGGATCCAGATGGAAGAACAGGTGCTCCAGTGTATGTTGCTTGGGCAGTCAGAAAGGAAGCAGACAACAAAATCCTTAGATTTTAGACTTCCTGGTAATATGGCAGAGTACGAAGATCCAAAGCTCACCTTGTTTCGTGGATACAACTAGATGACACCCACATCAGTGTAAGTAACCCAGAAAATGACCCAGAATAGACTCACCACAGCTAAATGTAGAGAAGAGGTCACGTCAAAGAGGGTAGGAAGGGCAAAGAAATGGTTGGGAACTAAACGGACCTGTGCAACTGTCCATGGGAGGTAAAGACACCACGGATGTGGAGAGAAGAGAGACACACCAACCACCCCAGACATGGGGGACCAACATGGGGAAGATGAATCCCCATAATATTTGGCTTTGAAAGCCAGAGGGGATGAATTTTGCAAGTTCTTACAATCAGTAGAGCTTAACACCAGGAACTTTAAAAATCAGTAGACTCAGTTCTGAGAGAGCCTGGAGGACAAGAGGAAATGGAGTCCCCACCCTTAAAGAGACAGCACAACAAACAGCCCTGCAGAGATACAGTATGGAAACAGCAGTTTGAAAATTGCATGGGGTATATGGGAAGGAGATTTTTTTTTACTAATCTTAGAGCATGTGCAGGGATATTTAAGAGACTTCTCCAGGACCAAAGGAGCTGGTGGGTACCATTTCCCTTCCCTGCCCCCCAGCCTCGACATATAGACACCTACAGGAACCAGCAAAGTGCCAACACTTTTCACCTAACTTGTTAATAGTGTACCCTACGCCCATGTTCTCCTACAGACATGCCCCCTCCAGCCAGACCTGGCTCCAGATCCCTTCCTACAGCGGACCTGTGCAAACCTTGCTAACATTGTGTGCCATGCCCCCTTGTTTTCCTCTGGACCTATCCCCTCCATTATAGTTGGAGCCTATCCAAAGTGGTGCCATAAGCCTGGCAGTGTGCAAGCAGCCCTGAGTGGGGTCAGCCCAAAGTAACTCCTGCCCCAACGAGAGGGGAAGGTAACCACACACACCAGCTTGACTGCAGGTTAATAGTGGTCTGGTCTGATTGCAGACCCACCTGCCAAAGAAAACTTCTCAGGGAATAATGCAAGGAAAGTGCTCTACAGTTTGGTGCTACTGCATCTTTGGCAATTGCCTGTTCTGACTCAACTCAAGCCCAAGGTGGCCCTAGACTGGTTGACGAACAACACAGGGACCAAATCCTGACCATGACAGTAAAGAAAGTCATTGCAGATGACTGGACTGAAGGTAAAAGTGCCTCAGCCACAAGAGTAGTGTGCATGCAACACACATAGGAGACACTCCTGAATTGCAGGTTCTGGTGAACAGAGGACACTGTACGGCAGGGCACTACACAACCTCTTCTTCATAAGGCTACTACTTTCAAGAGCAGAAGACAAACCTGACTTTCCTAACACAGAGAAACAGACATAGAAAGTTAGACAGAGTAAGGAGACAGAGGAATATGTCCCAAATAAAAGAACAGGACAAAAGCACAGCAAGAAAGCTAAACAAAATGGAGATAAGTAATATGTCTGATAGATAAGTAGTATGTCTGATAGGGAATTATGATAAATCATAAAGGTACTCACTGGACTTGGGAAAAGAGTGGAGGACCTCAGTGAGACGCTCAACAAAGAGATAGAAAACATCAAGAAGAACTAATCAGAGATGAAGGACTCAATAACTGAATTTGCAAATACACTAGAGGGAATAAATAGTAGACTAGAAGTAGAAGAAGGGATCAGCTACCTGCAGGACAGAGTAATGGAAAGCAATCAAGCTGAACAAGAAGGAGAAAAAATATAATAAAGAAAATAGAGAACTCAGCAACCTCATCAAGTGTAATAATATTCACATTATAGGGATCCCAGAAGGAGAAGAGAGAGAAAAGAGGGCAGAAAACTTGTTTGAAGGAATAATAGCTGAAAAATTCCCAAATATGGAGAAGGAAACAAAAATCCTTCAAAATCAACCCCAACATAATCAACCCAAGGGGGTCCACACCAAGACACAGTAATTAAAATGGCAAAAAGTAGCAATAACAAGAGAATTTTAAAACAGGAGGTGAAGGGGACAATTACATACAAGGGAGACCCCCTAAGACTATAAGCTGATTTTTAAGCAGAAGGGAGCATGATATATTTCAGTCCAAAAGGGAGGGGCATGGTATATTCAAAGTGCTGAGAGAGAAAAACAAACAAACAAACAAGTAAACCACTGCAACCAAGAATACTTTATCCATCAAGGCTATCATTCAGAATAGAAGGAGAGATAGAGTTTCCCAGACAAATAGAAGTTAAAGGAATTCATGACTACTAAACCAGTCTTATAAGAAATGTTAAAGGGGACTTTTTGAGTGGAAAGGAAAGACCATAAGCAGGAGTAAGGAAAGTAGGAAGCATAAATACAGTAGAATTCAGAATATCTATAAAAATCAGTCAAGGGATTCACCAAATAAAAGGATATAAAATATGACACCATATACCTAAAACATGGCAGGGAGAGGAATAAAGAATGGGTTCAAACTTAAGTGACCATCAACTTACTATTGACTGCTGTATGCATAACATATTATATATAAACCTAATGGTAACCACAAATCAAAAACCAGTAATAGATATTCAAAAAAATAAAGACAAAGGAATCCAAGTATACCACTAAAGAAAGCCACAAAATGGCGGACCTGGGTGGTTCAGTTGTCTGGGTGCCTGACTTTGATTTTGGCTCAAGTCATGATCTTGGGGTCATGGGATCAAGCCCCACATTGGGCTCTCCTCTCAGCATGGAGTCTGCCTGTCCCTTCTCCCCACACCCTGCTTCTCCCCCCTCCATCTCTAAAATAAATGAATAAAATCTTAAAAAAAAGAAAAGCCATCAAGACATGAGAGAAAAGAGCAAGAGAAGAAAGGAACAGAGAAGAACTACAAAAGCAACCATAAAACAAGTAACAAAATGTCAATAAGTAATACCTTTCAATAATAACTTTGAATGTTAATGGACTAAATATTCCAATCAAAAGCCATAGGATGACAGAATGGATAAGAAAGCAAGACTCATCTATATGCTGCCTACAAGAGACTCATTTCAGACATAAAGACATATACAGATTGAAATTAAAGGGATGGAAAAGCATTTATTATGCAAATGGAAGCAAAAAGAAAGCCAGGGTAGCAATACTTATATCAGACAAAATAGACTTTAAAACAAAGACTGTAACAAGACACAAAGAAGGACACTATATAATCATAAAGAGAACAATCTAACAAGAAGATATAACAATTGTAAATATTTATGCACCCAGCAAGGAACACCCAAGTACATAAAACAGCTAATAACAAACATAGAAGAAGTAATCAATAGTAATACAATAATAGTAGGGAACATCAACACCCCACTTACATCAATGGATAGATCATCCAAACAGAAAATCAATAAAGAGACTGTGGCTTTGAATGGCACATTGGACTAGATGGATCTAACAGATATATTTAGAACATTCCATCCTAAAACAACAGACAACACATTCTTTGCAAGTGCACACAGAACATTCTCCAGAATAGATAACATATTAGGTCACTAAATAAGTCTCAAAATTTCAAAAAGATTGAAGTCATACCATGTATCTCTTCCAACCACAATGCTATGAAACTAGAAATCAACCACAAGAAAAACTCTGGAAAGAATACAAATACATGGAAGTTAAACCACATACTACTAAACAGTGAAGGGTCAACCAAGAAATCAAAGAGGAAATCAAACAATACATAGAGACATAAACTTAACCAAAGAGGTGAAAAACCTTTACTCTGAAAACTGTAAAACACTGATGAAAGAAATTGAAGAGAACACAAATGGAAAGATATTCCAAACCCATGGATTAGAAGAACAAATATTGTTAAAATGTGAATAGTACCCTCAAAATCTACACATTTAATGCAATCCCTATCAAAATACCAATAGCATTTTTCACAGAACTAGAACAAACAATCCTAAAATTTGTATGAAACCACAAAAGACCCCAAATAGCCAAAGCAATCCTGAAAAAGAAAAACAAAACAGGAGGGATCACGATTCCGGACTTCAAGTTATATTACAAAGCTGTAGTAATCAAAACAGTATGGTACTGGCATAAAAATAGACAAGTAGATCAATGGAACAGAATAGAAAACCCAGAAATAAACCCACAATTGTCTGGTCAATCTTTGACAAAGGAGGAAAGACTATCCAGTGGGAAAAAAAGAGTCTCTTCTTGGACATCTGCATGCAAAAGAGTGAAACTGGACCACTTTCTTACACCATACCCAAAAATAAACTTGAAATGGATTAAGGCCTTAAATGTGAGACCTAAAACCATAAAAATCCTAAAAGAGATCACAGGCAGTAATTTCTCTGACTTTGGCCATAGCAATATCTTTCTAGATATGTCTCCTGAGGCAAGGGAAATGAAGGCAAAAATAAACTATTGGGATCTCATCAAAATAAAAAGCTTCTGCACAGTAAAGGGAACAACCAACAAAACTACAAGGCAGCCTACTGAAAGGAGAAGGTATTTGCAAATGACATGCCCAATAAAGGGTTAGTATCCAAAATATATAAAGAACTAATACAACCCAATACCAAAATAATCCAATTAAAAAAGGGGCAAAGGACAGGAACAGACATTTCTCCAAAGAAGACATACAGATGGCCAACAGATAACATAAAAAGATGCTCAACATCACTCACCATCAGGAAAATGCAAATCAAAACCACAATGAGATATTGCATCCTATTTGTCAGAATGGCTGAAATAAAAAACACAAGGAACAACAAGCTTTGGTCAGGATCTGGAGAAAAAGGAACTCTTGTGCACTGTTGATGGGAATGCAAATTGGTGCAACCACTATGGAAAACAGTATGGAGGTTCCTCAACAAGTTAAAAATAGAACTATCCTATAATCCAGTATTCACATTACTGGGCATTTACCCCCCAAATACAAAAACACTAATTCAAAAAGATATATGCATCCCTATGTTTATTGCAGCATTTTACAATAGGCAAATTATGCGAGCAACCCAAGTGTCCATCAATAGATGAATGGATAAAGAAGAAGTAGTATGTATACACTGTGAACTATTACTCTGCCATAAAAAGAATGAAATCTTGCCATTTGCAACAACATGGATGGATCTAGAGGGTATAATGCTAAGGAAAATAAGGCAGAGAAAGACAAATATCATATGACTTCACTCCTATGTGAAGAAAGAAAGAGAGAAAACAAAGAAAAAAAAGACAAACCAAAAAAAAAAAAAAAAACCCCAGAATCTATGGAGAACAAACTGATGGCTACCAGAGATGGGGGGAATATGGGTGAAATAGATAAAGGGGATTTAGAGGACACTTATTGTGGTGAGCACTGAGTAAAATACAGAATTGTTGAATCACTATATGGCACACCTGAAACTAATATAACACTGTATGTTAACTATACTGGAATTTTTAAAAAAGAATCTCTATTAAAAAATCCTTATATTTTATGCCCTGGGGACTTAGGACAGGGGACAATGTCTGGGGCCGTCTTAAGCACATACCAGAGTGGGAAAGTGTGGGTATTGCTGTCAACAGATGGGGTTTGAATCCTGCCTATATCACATAATATGTGTGTTACCTTAGGCAAGTTATTTAACCTTTCCAAGGTTTGGTGTTTTTCTACTGAAAAATAGATTTTAAAATAGATTTAAGATAGATTTTAAAATAGAAAATAGATTTTAAATAGCACTTAAAATAGAAAAGAGACTTTAAAATAGATTTTAAAATTAAAAAAATAAAATAAAATAAAATAGATTTTAAATAGCACTTTGGCCCAGTGCTCAATAAAATAGTAACTGTTTTGACTATAACTTTAATTCTGGCTCTCATTTAATCCTACCACTTTATGAGTGCTGTATCAATAGCCCCATTTTATGGATGAAGAAACAAAGGCAGTGGAGGCTTGGAAAACCTAAGATTGCCCTTGGCCACAAAGCCCAGGACAATCACTGATTCCACTAACCCACACAGGTAACTGACTATTGGTAAATTATATTCTATAACCAGCACAAACACGCTGGATGTGTAAATTTGAAAAGTTGTCAACTGCCATTTTCTTCCAAGATGGTGGAGAGAGAGACTCACAAATATAACTTAAGATGTATTTCTGCCCTCTTCAGTGGTGTGCCATGCTGGATCAAAATCCAGTAACTACTCGAACAGTTGTCTGGGAGCAGTCAAATCGCTTTTTCTCTCCAGGCTTCAATGTCTTCCCTGAAAAACAAGGGGGTTGACCTCTGAAGAATGAACCTCTTGGCTCTGACATTTAGTGGAATACAAAAGGCAGAGATGTTTCATTGGAAAGAAAAAAATCTTGTTTGGATCGCTAGAAATAAGGACAGGAACAGGAAAGTGACTAGAGCTTGGCAGATAGGAAACCTGACATGTCATGTGGGTGGGCATGAAGAGGAAGACCAGGATGAGTGGGGGACACGGGACAGATCTGTGGTTGTTGGGGACTTCATCTAGACGGTTCTCCACAACTCTTAGGAAGCTTAAATGGTTTTTGAATAAAAAGGAGTGAAATAATTTGATTCAGAAGTGTAGACAGCATACTCCATGTATGTGTATGTGTGTATGGGCAAAACTGATAAACAGGAATGAGCCAGAAAGCGAGCCTCTGGTCTCCTTGGTACAGCTGCTAGGAAACACATGAGTCCATTTTGGTTTTAGGTTTCGAGAATATAAATGGAATTTGGATTATGATCCGAGGGTGGGTGTTAAGAACTGGTGAGAATATAGTAGACAACTTGTGTTTATGGGATCAGATAGGAGTAGCTTAAGCTGTAAAAGCAAGATATGAGTCAGTCTCATTTTCTGTGATTCTTCCAGTTGCCCCCAGAGGGAAAAAATAATGACCAGGCACATCCATTCCAATAAATAAATGAACACATACACATTTTGCAATGATTTCTTTCTGCCAATATTTAATATACCACCCAAGTTGGGAAAATGGCTCACATTCTCTCACCATCTCGCCTCCCCTGCTGTCTCCCCAGATCCTCTCCTTGGGGGCTGAAGTCTTCATTAGTCAGCTCCCCACATATAAAAATATGTACTTGTTCTCTAAATGACTCCCTATCCTTGATTGTGCTAAAAAGGGCCTCCAAGTCTTCAGATGGAGGCAACTTTATTTTGGTGTTTAAACATTGATGGGCTCACAGATATTGTAGACTCCAATGGGGTGCTGAGAAGTGTGGGAGGGGGACTTCTATGTCAGTCTACAAAGAAATAGGGTGGGAAGCAGTGAAGAGAACCCCCTGAATTGCTAATGTCTTTCAACTGGAGTGCAAGAGGAGGGTTATCCTTTGTAAACCATCCAAACACGTTGCCATAAATGTTGAGCGTTTGGACTAAAACAGATCTTGGCTTCACTTTCGTTCCCAATGGCCAAGGAGAAGGGAGCACTCTCTCATCGGGTACAGAGGAGAGAAAACCTGGCACCCTGCCTAGAATGAGGATTTTTCGTTTTAGAGAAACAATTTAGGGAGGACATCCCATGAGAAGCTGTTGATCAGTGAAATGTGCATTTGCTCAAAATGCACTTTCCCTGCTGAGCCCCACCCCTCCGTTCCAGATCTTCCTGGCTGGGTCCTGCTCATTTGGCCGCCCCATAGCCATGTTTAGGACAGCCTGTAGAGGATTTTACTTTGAAGAGTTTCAAAGTAATTCTGCTAATGCAGGAGCTTCTCCTATTTTATGGATCAGAAGGCATTTGAAACCTGTCCTTTAGCCACAGTTAAGAGCATCAGAAAAAAACAGGCATTTATAAAAGTAACTTACTATCTGTGCCAGACCCATTCTGAGTACTTTAAAAATATTAACTTATTTAATCCTCACAACAAACAACCCTTTGAGGTATGTGCATTTCTTATTCCCATTTTTACAGATGAAAAAGAATGATAAGCAATTTGCCCAAGGTCATATAACTAATAAGTGATGGAGACATTGTTTCACCCTAAGCTGACTCCAGACTCCACACTTTTAAGCACACCACTATATGAGGAATAATACTTCCAAGGGTTGTTCTCATCAAATAGAATAATTAGTAAGGGTGAGCTATAATAACCTAATATAGGAGAACTTCAAATATTTGACTCATGTTTCTGTTAATGCTTCTTTTTTTAGAAAGATTTTATCTATGGGGCACCTGGATGGTACAGTTGGTTAAGCTTCCAGCGCTTGGTTTTGGCTCAGGTCGTGATCTCAGGGTCATGAGCTCGAGCCTCAAGTCAGGCTCCACACTGAGCGTGGAGTCAGCCTCAGATTCTCTCTCCCTCTCCCACTGTCCCTTTAGAGAAAGAGAGCAAGTGCGGGCACATGAGACAGGAGAGGGGTAGCCGGAGAGGGAGGTGGAAAAAAATCTCAAGCAGATTCCTCGCTGAGTGCAGAGCCGGACGTGGGGCTTGATCTCATAACCCTGAGATCATGACCTGAGCCAAAACCAAGAGTCAGATGCTCAACTAACTAAGCCACCCAGGCATCTCTCTGTTAATGCTTCTGATTCAAAAATCAGAATGCCAAGAACTTATATTTTTTCTTTCTCTTCTGCCCTCTTTTTCTTCCTTCCTTCCTCCTCCCTTCTTTCCACATTCCAGAAGGCTTCTCAGTGGGATCAAGTAACCACTCACCTTATTTTTCACCAATGAAAAACAGAAGGCATGCAGGAGACAGCAGCCTCTCTTTTCTATTTTACGTCCCCTTCCCTCGCTTCTGTTCCCTGAGCTCATACTTCCAAAATAACTTTCTCACATGTAAGCCCTTGTCTCTGAATCTGCTTGCAGAAGAACCCAGGCTAAGAATCTCTCTTTCCTTCCCTTCCTCCCCGTTTTCCCTTCTTTCCTGATTGATTCTTCCTTTTTATCAGAGAGATATTGATTTTTTTTCTTAGATAAAGGAATATTTTGTTCTTAATGGAGTCATCTGGTTGGAAGGCCAAGTTCAAATGCAACAGATTTAGGGGTGCCTCAGTGGCTCATTCAGTTAAGCACCTGCCTTCAGCTCAGGTCATGAGTAGGTTTTTGTTTTTGTTTTCATTTTTGAATAATTGCTTGGGTTAAGGTATGGCCCCTATTAAATGCAAATGTCAAAAGGGTCCTGAAATCAAGCCCCCCATCAGGCTCCCTGCTCAGTGGAGAGCCTGCTTCTCCCTCTCCCTCTGCTGCTCCCTCTGCTTATGTGCTTTCTCTCTCTCTCTCTCTCTCTATTAAATAAATAAATATATCTTTTAAAAAATGAGGTTGATTTGGAGCAGGTACCCCATTGATATTGTTCACCTCTGCCCCACAGCCCAAATCCGGCACATGGCCAGTGTTCAATAAATGTTTATTTAAAAAATTTTCAAAAGTGTGGTTAACTCAACATTGCCCAATCCACCAAAAACATAAAGTGCAAAGGTGGTTTTTACATTAACAAAGTGAGAAAGTTATGGGTATTTTTCTTGCTTTTCACAGCAAAAATCATTAATTTACAATTGCTGTTCTCTGTTTCACTTCATATGTAGAATTTCAATAGTTCAAGAGGATAGGAAAGGAGGGGAAACACCTTTATGATATATCAATTTTGCAATGCCAGAACTTTTTTCTCCCTACCCATGCCCCTCAAGTTACAATTTTGAGGATCACTGGTCCACTAATGTTTCTATCTCTTTTTAAATTCCTGATCCAGACCAACAACTTAGAATGAACATTTTTCCAGGGAAGACTGTTAACCAGAGGACTAGGAGGTGGGAAGCCATAAGGAGGTATATCTGGCGAGGCTCTGACAAGCTTGTACTATATAATGAAATCATCCCACTAGAAGATCAAAAGTGATGAATGGAGTAAAGGATGGAGATGTGAACAGAAGAACAAAATGACTCACTGGCAAGACTAAAACTCTAGGATAAAGGAATAAGTGTGCTTCATGTTATAGAAGTAGTTTGTGGTTTTATTTATAGATTGACTGATTTATCATTTGTTGAGTGCCTGCTGTGTGACAGGTACTCTGCCACGAGCATCTGAGAGTATCATTGCGATTACTTGTAATTGAAGGCTGTAGTCCATGACCTTTATAAATATATAGGCTTGTTTTATTTCTTTTTATTTCATCTCTAACATAACTAAGCAGTGATCATAAGGTATGGCTGTCAACTTTTTAGCTGGCCTTTATGTTTGAGAACTTTCCTTCGTTATGGGTTCACTTCTCCCCCAGATGGAGTGAGAAATTCACCTTTCCAACTTCTCTTGCTGGAATGTGACTCATGCGCGGGTCACAAACTACTGCATGAGATTTCAATCCAGATACTAGCGAAGAGAAGATGCAGGTGCTGGGCAGAATCTACGCTGGTAGAACCAGTGACAGGACCCGGCATGCAAAGATGGCAGGGGCAGAGGTTCTAGTGGTGCCTTCCAGAAGCAGAAATGCCACCCATGTATCTGTGCTCAGATGTGGTGCTGGTGGTGTCACCTGTGGAACAACACTTTGCTATAATTTAAAAATTCTTACTAGATCTGGAGGAGCCTTCAAGTGCTATTCTTTGGTCCACCTAAAATTTCTTAGAGATTTCTAATTGAACCAGTTAGAATAATTCTGACTCTACACCTTGTATATATTTTAATTTCAAAGATGGTGGCTTGAAAAATTTTTGAAATGTCCCCCTTCCTCATCAAAGACCTATGAATGATAGGTTAAAAAAATTAATAAAAGAATGTATATTGAAAAATGAAAATAAATTAAATAAATAAATAAATAAATAACACTAGCACTTGAAAATAGGACAAAACTCTTCATGGGCCAGAAACTGAAAAATCCTTCATAGAAGGGATAAGATGTATCAGTCAGATATTGCTGTGTAACAAATCATGACAAAAATATCAGTGACATTCTGTAATAAACATTTACTTCTCACTCATGAACCTGAGGGCCAGCTGGGTAGTGTTGTTTCAAGTGATGTGATGTGAGTTGGCTGACACATAGCTGATCTAAGCTGGGCTTAGTTTTTTCTTGGCTCCAGACCAAAGAATTGGTTTAGATCTTTTCCCCAAGTTTCTCATTTTTCTGGTTCTAGCAGCTGGGCAGGAATGTTCTTCTAAGGAAGATGGCAAAAGTTTAAGAAAGCAAAATTAACCACGAAAACAAGTCACCTCTCATATTAAGCTGGCTAACAGCTCATTGGCTAGGGAAAGCCAAATGGCCAAGCCTAATATCAGAGGTTCACAGGTGCATACTCATTTTGTGGAGGCTGGATGCATGGGTAGTAAATATTCTTTGAATAAGGATATCATACCACAGGACATCATAGCATTAATGAAAGTTATCACCCACCCCCAGCTCACATAAGGCAGAACAGAAGAGTCACTAAATAACTGAGCAAGACCCAGATTATGAAACAGACAACAAACCTAAAAACAATAAAACTGTATATATAAGATAGAGCGAAAAATCAAGAATAGGTAGAATAAAACTTTTAAAAGTACATTCAATATTATTTAGAGATAAAGAAGAATGCAGTAATAAATCCAAAAATGGATATGATGAGAAAAGACTAAGCAGGTAACAAACATAATTAGATGAAACATAAAGATAAAAAATATAACTGTTGGTATGGAAAACTCAGCAGATGCACTCAACAGGATGGATACAGCTGAATAATGAATTTGCTCATTTGAATATATTTTTTTCAGGTAGTGAGTGAATGTAGGATGAATGCATGAGTGACTAGATCAAAAGCGAATCTTATTAGATCATGCAGTACAGTGTTTGCTAGTCTTCAAAATGTGTCGATGTTCTAATGTGACCAGATTCACTCAGTTATATATACGCATCTCAAATTTGTTCCCAGCGCAAGCCTCTATTGTTGCTGTCCTACCATCACCATTCCCCTGTCTCGCCTCATCTACTGCTGCTCTGTCCTGATCTATTTAAAGTGTAAGTCACTCTTGTTCCTCCAACCAATCTGAGTAGTTCTAGACTTGGGACCTTTGCACCAGCTGCTCCTTCTATGCAGGATGCTTACATCACTCCCCTTCTCCAACTTGCTTGGCAAATTTCTCCTTTCTCTTGAAGAATCAGTTTAACCTCATCTTAAATATACCAGCATGAATGTTACATCCCTATCTCTTCAGGCCAGAATAGGTTTCATTACACACTCCCATGGTGCCTGTGGTCTCTCCTTTGTGCCACTTAATCACAGTCATAATTATACATCATATGCTATGTTTCATTTCATGTCTGTGTCTCAAATGTGACTGCAAGGTATTTGAGGATCGGAACTGTGATGTTTTGTTCACTGCTGTATTGTGAACTCATAACCCAGTGTTGAGCATATGGGAGATGTTCAAGAAATATGAATGAATGCACATTTAAATAAATAGATCTGTCAGGGTATACCCAACTGAATCATGAAAATATACCACTGGATTTTGTGAACTTAGCTTTTGTGATTGACTGAATCTTACACAATCATAAAAAGAAGAGCTGTAGGGAATTTTCTAGTATTTGGTTTACCAAGAATAGGAAAATTAGTTTATCTATTATTCTAAGATTGGTTCCGCAGGTGATCAGTTTTTGTCATACTCGTGTTGAGCTTTACCAATGAATTAAATGGCCTTGTAGCACTCTTCAGGAAATACACTCTTGCTTCTCTCCATTAGTTATAATATCTTTATTATCACCCTCTTCACAGCTTCTATCAAAACTTGGGTACCTCCAGTGATGTGGTACCAGGCATTTTTCATTGTTGACCTAACATCCTACCCTCTTTCTTCTTGATAGAAGCCCGATTTTGTTCAGGCCTTTCAACTTCAGGGTCAACAGCCTTATAAGGGACAGCTAGAATCCCAGTCCAAGGGGAGAGTCTTGATTAGTCTCAACCAACCATGATAATTAATTATGGATGTATTTTAGACAATTGAGGACTCTGGAAAAGTAGAAAACACACTGACATTTTGCTGTATACACACAGCCACTTTGAACATTTTGTTTAAATCCCTTCCAATTTTTTTTCTATGCACCAAAGAATTGTTTTAGCATATAACATTCATAATTTTATAGATTTTTGTGTTCTATTTACTTATAAAATATTGTAACACTTTTTCTAAATAATTACACAGATTTAATTTATTTTCAGGGGTTGAATATTCCATTGAGAAATTGTTTTTCAATGAACAGAAATGTGTTATTATTTGCATTGGTTTCCTAGGGCTGAGGTAACAAATTACCACAAACTGGGTGGCTTAAAACAACGGAAATTTATGTGCTTACAGTTCTGGAGGCTACAAGTCTGAAATCAAGGTGTCGGTGGGGTCACGCTTTCTCTGAAGGCTCTAGGTAAGAATCAGTTCCATGGGTTCTTCCTAGCTTCCTGTGGCTGCCAGCAATTCTTGGCTTTCCTTGGCTTTGGCTTGTAGATGCTTCACTCCAACCCTCCATATATGTGTGGCCTTCTCTCTAAGTGTCTGTGTCTCTTCTTTTCTCCTACGGACACCAGTCATATTGGATTTGGGCCCACTCTACTTCAGTGTGACCTCATCTTAACTTGATTACATCAAAGGTAACATTCACAGGTGATGGAGGTTAGGACTTGAACATACCTTTTTTGGGAGATAGAATTCAACCTATCACACCATTCTTCTGAGGTTGAAGAACTGTTATAATTTTTCACTATTCTATATATCACAGCATTTAGCATCTTCATTCATAGAGTGTTTTCTATACCTGGAATTACTGACTTAGGATAGATTCCCAAAAGTGGAATTCATGGGTCAAAGTATGCAAATGAGCATTTTAAAGTTCTACAAATTGCTTCATTCCTTTCCAAAACTACCCATTAATTTGCCATTAGTAATACATGATGCAGTCTGTCTCACCTCACTTTTGCCATTATTTGTCTTTTTCATCTTATTTTATTTTTTTAAAGATTTTTATTTATTTATTTGACACAGAGAGAGAGCACAAGCAGGGGGAGCAGCAGAAGGAGAGGGAGAAGCAAGCTCCTCGCTGAGTAGGGAGCCCGATTCGGGGCTAGATCCCAGGACCCTGAGATCATGACCTGAACCAAAGGCAGACACTTAACCGACTGAGCCACCAGGAGCCCCTTATTTTATTTTTTTAAGACATGCACAGATAAAATGGCTGATCAGCAAAAAATAGTATCCCATAATGATCACTGAGGTTTAACACTTTCTCATATTTTATTTACTAACTACAGCTCCCTTTTTGGTGGATTTTTCTTTCCTTTACTGACTCACCTATGGGAGTCTTCATGCTTTTCTTACTTGTTTTCACATTTGTTGAATTATTTTTCTTAGTTTGGTAGTTATCACTACATTTTTGTTTATACCTTGCAAACATTTTAATTGATATATAATTGTCTACAAGGGTTATTTTTGAAATGTAAGCAAGTGTGACATAAGCAAGAATCCATTTCTTGGTTGGGTGTTGCCTGTGCAACACACCAGGATGCGTCTGTCTTTCCCTCTGTGAATTATTCTAAGAATAATTCACAGAATTATTAGAATAGAAAATGTTCTCCCTCCCAAACAAAGCAATGAAACTGAATTCTCTTCGTTTTTACTTATAAATGTTATATTCTATAATTAGTCAAAGATGTCTTTTGGTGTATGGAATGAGGTAATTATTTAAATGATTGTGTTCCAGATTTTTGGCTGATTGTTCCAGTCTTGTTTATTGAAAAACCTTAGCTTTACTGGGAATTGACTTGTGATGAATTCTTTATCATATATTAGAATATGATATACAGCAGGACCATTTTTCTGGGTTATTGTCCCTGATGTTGTTTTTGCATCACTGTCACACTATTTAAAATTTAATAGCTTTATAAAATAGTGTATTTCCCCTTAAAAATTTCTTAAATATCCTGTTTACTTTTTATAGGTTAACCTAAGAACCATTTTGTCAAAGTCAGGTTGGGATTTTTATTACAAGTGTAGCAAACCACACAATAATTTAAGAATGTAAACCTTTGCAACGCTCCTCATCACCATGTGGCCTGTCTCTCTTCTTGCAGTCAAGGCTTCCTTTACATCTCTCCTCAAAATCTTTCTTTATATAGGTCACACAGTTTTCATCAGCATTATTTATGATATCTCATTTTTGTTGCTACTGGAAATAGGCTTTTACAAAATTATTTTACACGTTACTTTTGGTAATCTTTGTTTATCTTGGGTTTGAACTTCTAAACATTATTAAATTTTGATAGTTTCTACCATGTTCCTTTGGTTTCTAGATAGATAAGTACATGATCTATAAAGAAAAAAATTCTCTTTATAATATTTCTATTTGTTTTTTTAATTTCTTTTTCCTTGAGACAGAATTCCTCAAACAATGTAAAATATAATGATAAGAAGCTTGCTTTCTTGGTTCTTGATTTTGATATTTTACCTTTAAGAGACTGCCATCTATTATAATGAAATATATTTTGTTTTTATGCTCAGCAGCTTTTCTTATTTTCATACCTGAATTTTTAAAATAGAAATTGGCCACAAATTTTGTCAAGTGCCTTGCACCATTTATCCAAATGATATAATTTTTTGTTGCCTTTGACCTATGGCTGTAATGTGTGATAGTAGTAGCTTTATTATTTACAAAACATTTTTTATGTCCTACATTATATCCTGTATAGTCCTGGTTCTGGAAAGCTATAAAGAAATACAGTTGAATTGCACTGAATAGTTCATTTTATTAATTATTAACAATGGGTTTGCTTATCATTAACTACTAATAGAACAGCAGCAACTGTTTATTTTTGTCACATAGACCTCAACTTATATAAAATAATTTTATGACCCAGAGAGTAAAAAAATATAGGGCCACTCCAAGGTGAAGATACTACTCATTTATTTATTCATCAACTTGGCACTCATGTATCCCTTTGATGCGAATTCACAAATATTTTCTGAGCAGTTCCTAGGCTGCACAGGACTAGAAGTTCCAAGCAGACTAATCTCTGCCACCAGAAAGACTTGAGTTCACATCCTGGCTCTGTTATTTACTGGCTGTGTGAACTTCAGCAGGTTCCTCGCAAAGCCTCAAGTTCACTCATCTGCAAGATAGGATAACAAATAGGGGACACTTGTGGGGACTATTCAAAAATAGTATCTGTAGGGATGTGTGGGTGGTTCAGTCAGTTAAGCATCTGCCTTTAGCTCAGGTCATGATCCCAGGGTCCTGGGATCAAGTCCCCCATCAGGCTCTCTGATCAGCAGGGACCCTGCTTCTCCCTCTCCCTCTGCCTGCCACTCCCCCTGCTTGTGCGCACTCTCTCTTTCTCTCTCTGTCAAAAAAATAAATAAAATCTTTTTAAAAAGATAGTATCTGTGGAGTTTTTAGTGTCTGCACATGCAATCTTCAAACATGTTATTGCAATGATTACATTCTGAAGACAAACATGAGTAGGTCTGAGCCCATGTGGGCAACTGAGTTTATGGGCTACCTACAGATCACCCTGTCCCTCCCAGTCCTCCACTTCCCCGACTTGCATATTACTCGACTTGCATATTACTCGGGATCTCTGGAATTCCAGTCCACTTCCCTTCCTATTCCTCAAATTGGCACATCAACTCCCCATGGCCCACCCCTCTTCTCCCCCATGTCAAGTCTGCTGGATAAGAACTAGAATAGTTTGAGAATTATAGAAGCGCAGCCCCATAGCCAGGTCACTTGTGCCACGAAATCTGATGACCTTTGGGTTGGGGAAGTTGAGATGAATATACTGATGGCGGTTTTCTTTTAAATGTCCTTTCAGGTGAGTACCCTGAGCACTCACTTCCAAGGCTGCTCTCACCTGGCTTTTTCAGCATACATCAGCAGCCTCAGCTGCAAGGAAAATGCAGAACTTTCTGATGGCTTCACTTTGCCCAGTGCTGCCCTGATGTTCCCTCTCACGGGCTCAGTTTCAGAGGTCTTGGCCTTGACTGCCTGTCAACAAGCACCCTCTGCACTGCACATGCTCTGTCCAGATCACCAAGGATGGCCGGTTGTTATTTTCTCGGTGATTGGGATGATTTATTTTATTTTGCAAAAATGACTTATTGTTCCGACCTCCCCACCTTTGGAGAAGCTTAGCTAAGTTGTGTTGTCTCCTTGGCCTCTGCTCCAACCTTTACTAATAAGTCACATTTCAGAAGGCCCACCCTCACCCCGCTCCACCACCATGGGTAATTTAGATCTCCTGAGTTGCGGGATGGTGTCAGCCTGGGAAACAAGATGTTTGTTATGCATATTGTGTCAGCTGCCAACATAATTCACTAAACTACCCCAGACACAGGATGTCACCAAGTGACACTTCAATTTACAATCTCTCAGAGGTCCTGTTGGCAAATAGTGCTGAGTGGAAGTGGGGAGGGTTTCAAAGGCTTGGGGAATATTTTTCAGCCCCTTGGTTCCCCTCCACCTTGCCTCCTCCTTCCCCTTTCTACGTGGGTTGTGCTGTGCGCCCTCAAGATTCTAAGGCCAATTAGCAGGTTAGAAACTGTCAAGGCATATTGACCTATAAAATCACAGTATTAAGTGTCACCATAATTTCTCATAATATTGAGGTTTATACTGGCCCTCTCTGCAGCTTTGTTCAAAGCCTGCTGGTGAGAAGGTCATTTATATATCATAATCAAAATTCTTGAGCTGAGCCATTTTTTAATTATGGCTTAGGTAGGGGGAGTTGGGCAGTTTGGGAAAGGAGGCCAGCTGGGAGTTAGCCTCTCTTTGATCACTAGGCTGAGTGATTTGCTTTGATCATGGAGACAACAGTTCATAAAAGAGCCTGGTCTCTTCCTGAAATTTGCAGGTAAACAGAGGGATCATTTGAACCCATTGTGGAATAAACAATTCAGATCCCAGACAATGGTCTTCTTTGAACTAGCTTTAGGGGCCTATTGATCAACATAGCAAAGGGCATTGGTGACTTTAGTCCCCGGGGAAGGTACATCAAGGGGCCACCAGCTCGGTCCTTTGTGGCTAGACTTTCAGGTCCTGCGTGGACATTTCTGTGGGACCTGCACGGTGTTCAGGCAAATCGGTGTAAAAATAAGCATCGCAGGTAGCCCTGAAGGAAACTAACTCATTAAAAAGAAGGTGCTTAGAAGAGTAAAAAGCTTGCAGGCTTTGGAGTCAGGAGAATCTGAGATAAAATCTTTCCCTCTCCATTTATTGTGTGGTTCCTTCTGTGCCTAAGTATCTTCATCTATACAAGTGGGCATAAATACTTCAATGGTTATTTTTAGGATTTAATGATGTGCCTTTTGAGAAGGGAGCCCTGCTAGGTGCCAGGCATTTTGGGGAAGAAGAAAATACTGAGGTGTCTTAAAGCAAGACTGGAAAATCCTCCTATTGTATCCCTACACTGCGGAGAGGAAGCTTTGTGATGTTTTCTCTGCATGTAACTCTTACCTTAATTAGATACCTGCTTTTCCCAAGCAAATTGTTTTAAAGTGATTTTTTTTTTTTTTGCATTATGTTCTGATGGAACTTATTTGAACAGTTATACGTGAGAATTTCATTTGTTTAAATTAAAGTGTTTGAGCTTTTGGGGGTGTTGTAGAGCCTACTGCCACATGGATGAAACATATAGCACTACTGATCAGTTTTAGAACTATTAGCTGGACAAGGATTATGTAGCATTTGAAGTATTTAAATTCTGTTAGTTGTGAATCTGGAGCGCGTCATCTGGTTTGTTCCCCGGGGAAGACCTTGTAACACTAGTCAGTTGCCATCTGACTACAATGTACAGGTAAGTCACTGCTACCTGATAGTCATTGTGAAAAAGACATTGGTCCTGAATAAAGAAACCAGTGACCTTGGGCAGAAAGGCAGAAGCCCAGTGTCCCCTCTGCCTTGAGACTTCTCAGACAGTTTGTTCATAGGGAGTGAGCACCATCTGCACAGTGGTTCCCCCAGACCGCCTTCTCTGGTCCTCTCCTCACAGCTACCTACAGCTCTGCTTTTGGCTACCTGTATTCTATGCCATTGTCAATGCATCTCTCACGGAGGAGTCACAGAGGTATGAGAAAGGTGGCCATGTGTGTGTGGGGAACACCTAGAAACTCCCGCCATACCAGAACGAGAGGATGCCAGAGAAGTGAGATGTGGGACCCAACGCCTTTAAGGGCTCCACGTCGGCAACACTATCCCATGCCACTTTGGTGAGTTATTTTTGAACATCGACTGCATTAGTTTCCTGGGGCTTTCATAACAAAATACCACAGACAGTGGGGCTTAAACAATAGAAATTTCTTTGCTCACAGTTCTGGAGGCTGGAAGTTCGAGATCGTGGTGTTGGTGAGGTTGGTTTCTTCCAAGACCTCTCTCCTTGGTTTGGTGATGGTCTCCTTGCTATGTCCTCACACGGTCTTTCCTCTGTGTGTTCATGTGCCTGTGTTCAAATTTCCTCTCCTTATGAGGACACCACTTATACAGGATTAGGGCCCATCTCGATGACTTCATTTTACCTTGATTACCTCTTTAAAGGCCCTGTCTCCAAATACAGTCACATTCTAAGGTGCTGGGGGTTTGGACTTTGACCTGTGAATTGGGGTTACAATCCAGCCCATTATATCTGCTCTATGTTGGGTGCTGGGTTAGCATTTGGGATGCAGTGTAGACCAGACCCAGTTACTGCTCTTGAGGTCTCTGTCTCAGCCAGTCAGTGAGACTGGCTACTGAAAGAGCAGTGTTTCCATGTTCTGTGATCCACTAGACGCTAGAGCCTGACTTCTCCCATTTGGCTGTGCTGAACACACCTGTTTGTCAAACTCTGTCTGTCCTTGGCTACTGAGACAAAGTTCATTCAGGCCTACTTCTTCTTTTACCCCTCTGACTATTTCATCTCTGTATCCTCATGAACAGGTGTCTACATCCAGCCTTGAAATATTAGTGTTCCTACAGGTGTATGTTGTCAATCCACTGCTTTTTTCTCTAAATGTTCTTCCTTGGGACCTCAAACATTCAACTACTTTGCTACTTAAAATGTGGTCTGCAGACCAGCAGCGTCAGCATCACCCGGAGCTTGTTAGAAATGCTGACTCTCAGGACCCATCCTAGATCCACTGAATTGTTATCTAGATTTCCAGCAAGGTCCCCAGGGGATTTCCATGCCCATCAAAGTATAGAAAGCATGCTTCACTGATGTTGGCTCCCACTGCCAATAGGTTACCTGTCAACCTCTTATCTCCAGCCTCCAGAACATATCTATCAATCTCTACTCATCGGGGCTGCTGCCTGTTGAACATCTCTAAGATGTCCTATGGGCATAGCCAACAACATCCCCCCAACTGAACTCCTCATCCTGTCTTCCAGTGCTGTCCCTGGTGCTGCCCCTCTGCCTGCATTTCTGGCTTCAGGGGTTGGAGCCCATCCAGACCCTCTGTAAGGCATTTGAATTCCTCTTTGTCTTACCTCTGCATCCAATCAATCAAGTCCTGCTGATTTTTTTTTCTTTTACAATACTCCTGTCTCTGTCTCTTCTCTCTCTCTCTCTCTTTTTTTTTTAATAACACCTGCCCTAGTTTGGGCTTACATCTGTACCCCTGGATGAGTTAAGAGACTTCCAATAGACTTATTGGCATGCAGCTTTTTCTTCTACTTTCAATGCCTCTTCCTGTAACCTCCCCCTCACCCCCGCCCCCGCCCCCGTTGCCTGGCAACACTCACTCACGAATCCTCTCCAGAACCCTTTCTTCACCCTGACACCACCCCCAGGAATCCTTTTCTTTGTCTCCTTAGTAACTCTGCCTCAGTGTCCTCACCTGTGAAATGGAGCAAATAATGTTTTAAGGAATATATGAATTAAGTTCATGGAGCAGCACTTGACACAGAGTTTAATAACTGTTTAATAACAGTTTAGTAACTGTTCATTGTTATTTGAGTAAATCTCTTCTTCCTGACAGGTGGTCTGGATATTATCGTTTCCTCTGCCTAGACCATGGTTTCTGAAAGCATGATCAAGTGGCCACTGGTGTTGGTGCCATCAACAGTGGGATGGATCTGAGGTGGTCTCTGGTCCAAGAAGGCCAGCCTGGACATGACCTCTTGGGAGCAGGATTGTGTCTGAGTTACCTGTGAATCCCGGACCCACTTCCACTTGCAGCCCATAGCAGGTGCCCCTCAAGTATTGACCATGCCAGTTGACAGCTGGAAATTTTACGTGGGTATAGTATTAAAAAAAAATAGAAGCTACAAATGACTTAGGGGGCATTTCCTAAATGAGGATGCTAAGGAGGAGAGTGCTGTCAGCTTGGCCAATTTATAGTTTTGAATTTGTGCCCAGAAGCTGTTTGCAGAGAGGGTATTTTTAGAAATGTGAAAATAAATACAATTAAATTAGAGAGATGTGTCAAGTAGTTTTTTTCTTATTAAAACTGTCCTCTGACCATTACAGCTTAGGTAATGACAACTCTTTGAATAATGGTGCCGTATTTCCTAATTAAACAATCAAGGCTCTGTGATCATTACTTTAGTGAAGATGGGGTCAAAAGCCTAGAACCTAAAAGAAAGGAGATTTTTAAGTGGACAGAAATGGCAATAAAAATGGAAATATTTTCCTTTGACTCTTTCCTGTGTCTTATTAACTCTTGGTGGCTTGTGCATCTTTTGTCTCCTCATTTAAACAGATTTTTGCCCCTTGATGTAAGTGTCAGCCCATGGCGTGGGGAAAACACACAGACAGATTAGAATCAGGCAGGCCTCCCTGGGTTTGAAACCTGCCTTACTAGCAGTGTGGTCTTTAAATCTCCAGGATCTCGGTTTTTCTCTCCTTCAGAACTTAGTATCAGCTCCATAGTTTGGCTTTGGGAATTAAATTAGATAATGTATGCATAATGAATAGACTTTTGCTTCATCATAATCAGGGTGTAAGGAATGTTGCTTTAATTCTTTTTTTCTGAGCCAAATCAAATCAACAAACACATACCAGAGTTGGATGAAAAAAAAAAATCCAACTTTCTAATGACCTCTTCATAGAGTTGTTATGAGTTAGATGAAAGGTTATAGGAGTTTCTCATGCTGGCGACATTATTCTGAGATTTATCTTCCCCAGGACCACATGGTACAGAGCTCTACTGGCAGTATCCCCCTCCTACTTATGAGCATACTTAGCTATGGAGCTGTTTGCCTCGGCTCTCAAAGATCTGGGAATAAAGGCAGGATTTCAGGCAACCATGCAATCAACCCAATCTGAGGTTTTGCCACTATTAGTTATGACATCTGGAATTCAACTGAACATACTTCAGAATATAACATGTGATTGTGTGTATGTGTGAGTACGATTGTGTGTGGGGGTGTGCATGTGTATGTGTGTATGTGTTAGACTATCACCCACATGCTGCTCACCTCCTAACCAGGAGACCACCCTCCATCCTGAAGAACTCTATTGGTACAAACAGGAGCCCCCTGTTTGTAGCAGACACAAATGTCTGCTCTCCATATTGGATCAATCCCTTGGATTTTGTGGAGTAACCTAGTGAACGTCTGAAATAGTTTTTACTGGTGACGTTAGTGTGTTCACTAGAATGATGCATGTTAGAAATGGATTCTCAATGGTGATGTGAAGAGTAGGTGGATTGGCTAGAACAATTGGGGACACCCCCCACCATGCCCTTAGGCATGATGCCTTGGGCTATCCCTTGCTGGCTCTCTCTCTCTCTCCCTGTTTGTACTACCCACTTTGCACCTCTCTCCTTGAAGAGCTAGCCCAGAGCTTCCTTCTCAGGGAAGAATCCTGCTTTCTCTCCCTGTGCTCACACAGCTCCCAGGTGTGGAACTGTTACCGACATGCTCCATCAAACGTGCGGCTCCTACTCAAACCTCCCTCAGCCCCATCGCCAGACAGACAGATGGAAAGACAGGCTGGTTCCCATGTGTTCTTGGTGGTCTGGGGAGCCAGAGACCCTAACCCTGCATCATGGTGGGACTGCTAGCATGCTGGCCCAGACCACGGGGTTGCACTGGGCATTGTCCTTTGTCCTGCCCACAGTCTGTTGTGACTTCAGGACCCCTCGCTTACTCAGCCTCTACCTGGTGCATGACCGTCCCTCCTTCCTCAGGGCAGAGTCGTTCTGCTTTCCTCAGCCTACTACTCACTCTCACCTGCTAACACAACCTGAACAAACTACTTTTAAAAAGTTTGCCCTAAGAATATTTCAAAAGTGTTCGACTAATAAACTAGAAATAGATTTGAATTTACAAACATTTAACTCAGAAGCAACTCCTTATTCCCATTCATTCCTTCCACATTTTTCTTTATGAGTGCTTATTATCTAATTGTTGCTGGCAATGCAGCGGCGCCCAAGACATGCTGCTCCAGCCCTCAAAAAGCTGCGAGTGTTGTAGGACACACAGGCGAGTAAGCCATCAGCACCAACACGATGTGCTAAGTGCCCCAAAGGGAAGTGGGAAGATGAGGAGAGGTACCAGAGCGGGTGGGAGCCACCTACAATTTTTACCACTAACAAGCTGCTTTGCAGTGATTTACTCAATTAGGCTTGATTCCCCCATAGGTTCTGTAAGCTGAAGTTGAATCCAGATATTCTGCTGCTTTATATTCAGGGCAAAGTGTAGTTCTGTGTGATGGACACAGTAAGTGTAAAATGACCTTTACTGTTCTGGGAATGTGGCCATGTAAGTCACATTCCATGGATAAGTCTAACACAATATTATTTTTAACCCCAAAGTTGCATGAGCAGAAAGGTCTTTGAAATGCGACCACCTTGAAAGAAGGAAACACCATTGTTAAGACATCCTGACAACTGAAAGTAAAAAATTGAGGCAGTGCCTTCCCCTCACCAGTTTGTAGAAGCAGGAGTGAGGGGCCTGTGGAAAACCCTCTGAGCTTCAGAGAGGGAAAGACTCAGATGGCCAAGGGCCCACAGGCACATACATTGGAACAGGAGGAGATCCAGGTGTTCTAGTCATACTCTGTGCCTTTCAGCCACATTGGTAGTCTGCCCTGGATGTGAAGTCAGACAGCTGGACATCTCAGGAGAGTGAGAGTATTTTCTTTGAAGATAGATTAGTCCCTTGCTTTCCTGAGGAAGGTTGTTTAGGCTCCAAAATACCTTTCCCTAGTTTGAGTGATTCCCATCAGCAAGGGATTTATACTGATCTTTGTCCATGTACAAAAGAGTTTGATTTTTGTGGTGCCCAAGGGATATTTTGATCTGGAAAGCATAATGTGCAGAGCTTCAGAGAAGGACCTCTGCTCTTTATGAAGTTCTGTTTTGTTACCTGGCTTAGACAGTGCAGCGGGAGTGATTCATAGTCATAGACAAACTACATGTGGCATGAAATCCCAGTCTTTCTGATTACTGGGTCTCCCTAACTTCACCCCATAGTCAGGGGTTAGCCTGCAAGTGATAGAAATTGGGCTGGTGGGAAGCATGTGAACCTCAGAGACCTGGGCACAATGCCAGTTTTGCCTCCAACTGTCTATGTGCTTATGGACACGTTCCTTAACCTCTCTGACCTTCTGTTTCTTTATCTATTACATACAGATGATGATAACTTTCTATGGATTATAGTAAGGTTTAAAAGATAAGAAAAGGAAGGCAAATGGTATATAAGAGGTACTGGAAAATGCTAGTTTCCTTCCCTCCCTCCCCTCACCCATCTCTCCAGGAGTCCCTTGACCATACCAATGCCAGCTGACCAGAGCTACATTTGCATGGGTGTCAGAAATCTCATTGAATTGGAGAAAAAAAAATGTAGATTGAAATTAGTAAAATGGTTAGTAAATTAGTTTGTGAATTGACATGACACCAATATAAGAACTGGGTAGTATTTTTACTTTTCAGACCCTGTACTTGATGAATATAAATCTTGGGTCTGTGAGCTCCCCAGTGGGCAGGCAACACTTACTCTCAGTCCCGCCTCTAACCTTACAGGCTAGAGAATAATGTCTTTGTCAGACTCGTACGTGTTTCTATACATTATTATGTGTAACCCTCAAAGAGGCTTTCAGGATTAGATTGGGGAGGAATTATTATCTCTCTTTTGCAGAAGACGAAACTGAGACACAATGTGTTGGTGTAAGGAGAGTCACAGCAGAAAGTGGAATTCATAGAGTCCTAATCTGCTGCTTTTTGATTCTGCCCTGGTAGCAGGCACTGCTGCTTGACTATTCAGAGTCCGCACCCTCTCCTTTGTCCTTTGTACAAGTATGCAAATTTTGCTCACATATTCATCTCTCAGGACCTGACCATGAGTTTAAGGATTTGGGTCTCACATCCTGACATCCAAAGCCAGTGATGGGAAACTTGGAAAGAAAAGAGATGCTAAGCAAAGCGGTGTAAGTGGTGGCTCTCAGAAGTCACCACTCTGGTGCTCATGACATCCTTCTGTGTCTAACAGCAGCGCTGACCAACAGCTTAAGGGGCTGGGAGAAGACTTACATCTTTGTCTAGAGCAAAGGTTCTCAAATATGAATGTGCATCAGAATCACCTGCAAGGCTTATTAAAACAGACTTCTGGGAAAAAAAACAAACAGATATCTGGGACCCCCATCCAGAGTTTCTGACCCATTAGGTCTGGGATGGGACCCAGGAAACTGTGAATCTGTATTTCTGACATGTCCCCAGGTAATGCTGATGCTGTTGGTCTAGGAACCACATTTTGAGAACCACTGAACTTAGGGAGATGTTCTTAACATTGGCTGCACATTAGGATCACCTGGGGAGCTTAAATAATTTCAAATCCCAGACTGTACCACAGACCGATTTAATCCAAAACTCTGGGGGTAGATTAAGGGTCAGTAGTTTTTTAAAGCTCCCCAGGTGATTATAATGTGCAACCAAGTATGAGAGCTAACAGCAGTTTAGAAGGCCTGGGATCAAGGTCCATGTGTGATTGAGGCAAGGGTGGGTAGTGGATTACATCAGGGATTCTCCAATATGGAAGAGGGAAGTGTTGTAACATTGTATAACTCTTCACATGCAGATATCAAACTTCCTTTTAATATAGTTCTAGTATTTAACCCATTATGAAATTTCAAAAATTAAATAAATGCATGGGATTTGTATGTTTGTCCCTAGGAGGCATAGATCTTGGAGTGTAGGAAAGAGTTCACATAGTAGGCTTGATGTTGCTCATTAGATGGGCCTGCTTTTGAGCTGATACTTAGTTGGCATCTAGGAACTTGGCTTTTGGAGTCTTCCCTATATTACTAATTGTTTTGTATGCCTAGGGCACTGAGACCTGTGGTACAGCTTGCCTAGACTACAAACAGTGTGAATGGTAAACACCTACTTTCCTTCTGGGAGTGATCAGGTGCCTGGGTGACCAGCCCCCTGAAGAAAGCCTTGGACCCTGGGTCTAAAGGGTGCTTCCTCGCACAGAGACATTATGCATTTGGTGCTGCATTTCATTGCTGCAGGAAGGAACACTTTCTCCATGACCATTCCCTTGGAAGGGGAACATTGAAAGCCTGTGTTTGGACTCAGACTCCCTCAATAGCGTTTTTATCATGCTGATCCTGCTGTGCATCTTTTCACTGCGACAAAACATAGACACGAGTACAACTGCTTCTGAGGCTGGTGAGTCCTTTTGGACAAGTCACTAAATGTGTTTGTGGAACGTCCAAAAAAGATTCGTAAATTTTTTTTACATTAGAGATAAATTTTAATATGGAACATACACTAAGTAGGGAGCTTTTATATAGCCCTGTATGTTTAGAGGTAATCTGCATGTGAAATAGAATGTAGACAATTATGGAATTAGAGAAAGGAGATTATGCAGATTTGATATTCCTAAACCACAGCAAGAAGGACCAGGATGAAAACTGAGCAGATGACAGGGACTAAGCCCATCTGTGGGGACACTAGGTGATGGGTAGGTGGCTTTACTGAGCCTGTGAACTTGTCCCTCCTGCTGGTGTGGCTATAATGAGGGAAAATAAACCAAGGATCCCTGAATCTTTACCCTGTCTTATCCTGTTTCTCACTACACCTTCATTGTGTGTGATGGCAGAGACCATTTTCTGGGCCACCTGGCTTTCTCTGCCAGCCTCTTGATGCAACCAAAGAGGGACCAATCACCCTCACCCACTCCCTGACAAGAGGGAGTAGAATTGAAGACAGGGTTGCAAATAAAGGTTTTGAGAGGTCAAGAATCACTGGCAATACATTCTCTAAGGATTCTTATGACCCTAAAGTTTTGTGATTCAGAGTCCCAGGCATTCTGAGTCTTGGTCTACTTATCTGTATGATGGGCACAATGCCTACTGGCTGCCTCACAGCAGTGGAAGGAAAATGGATAGATATTCTAGAAATCTGGTCCCTTTGCTGGGCCCTGGGAATCACTCAGACACCAGGACTGGCCATCGATGGATAGATATTCTAAAGAATAACAGATTATCAGAGCTTAGCTAAGACCCTTCATTAACTCTTTGCAGCAAGGCAAATATAGAATCAAGTTGGCATCTTTATATTGGGTGCCTACTGTGTGCTAGGTGCCTTATGGATAATTTTTTAGGATTTTATTTATTTATTTATTTGACAGAGAGAGCACGAGCGGGGGGGAGTGGCAGGCAGAAGGAGAGGGAGAAGCAGTCTCTCTCCTGAGCAGGGAGCCCGATGCAGGACTCGATCCCCGGACCCTGGGATCATGACCTGAGCCGAAGGCAGATGCTTAACTGACTGAGCCACCCAGGTGCTCCTAATTTCATCTACTCTTAAAGCAGCAGGGTCCCTGTTAAATCATCACCAACTATGTGGTAAGTTATTAAACCTAAATGCCAGCCCTAGGGTCCTGAACCCAAACCAAATGCCAGTGGTGGAGATTGTAAATCCAACTTAGGGCAGCACTGAAACCAAAGTTTTGTAATCGGACAGGCAAGCCCTCACTGACCGAAATTAGCTCTACCCCTAGTATTTTGGAAATGATGGTTTCCATCTCCTTCCAAACTGCCAGGCCAACCTCAAAGGTTAGTGTTTGGTAGTCACATTAGCCTGAGATTGAATCCTAATGTAGATTCCCCCAAGAGTTGGGCAAGTTGTTTAAGCTCCGTGAGCCAGTTTCCCCACGTAAACAGTGAGGACATATATAATAGAACCTATCTTGTTAAAGATGTAAGATATTCAACAACTAGTCCAGCAAAGACACCAACCTATCAGTATGGACTCTCCATGGTGGTCCCCAGTTGTACTGGATAACCAGGGGGGAGCAGTTCAGAGGGCCTCCGGGAAGTCGGGGTAGGGCTGCCTGTTGCGCCTTTCCTCTCCATACTTTAGTTTCCCCACAAATGGACTGTGGACATGAACTTGGAGTTGGTAGGGAGTGATTTGGAGGATGGAACAAGGAAAGGAAGTAGAAAAGATGCTGAGAGTAGCCTGGGAGACCTACAAATTGGGAAGACTTTTCCTTGAATAACTAAGAGGCAGTTGCAGTTAAAACCATGGAACTAGAGGGATGTGAGGAAAGCCACTGAGTGGCCACTCTGGGCCAGGTGGTGTCAGAAGGTAGTGGGGTAACGAGGGCTGCCCTGGAGGCAGATGGTCTGGATGTGATCCTGGCTCCATCCCTTATGAGCTGTGTGAGCTTGGGAAAATGCCCTAACCTCTGTGTGACGCACTTTCTTCATCTGTAAAGTGGGCATAACAATCATATAAGCCACAATTTTGGTGTTGTAAGAATTCAGTGAATTAATTGCGATTAAGAATGAGAACTAAGAACAGTGTCTGGAAAAAAATAAGGTTTTGAAGGAAACAAATTCTATGAATGCTCTGACTTTTGGAAACATTCTCCCAGAAGGCAAGTCTAATAACACAACATAGAATTCACACTAGGGAGCACATATGTGGATGAAATGAGAGAGAAGGTTTTCATCAACACATCTAGGAATGAAAACCTATGGATATTCTGGATGTGAAAAATCCTGCAGCAAGTAATCCAGTGTCACTGTATGCAGAGATTCACAATGAGGTGAAATTCTACCAGTTTGGTGAATTAGGAAAAGCATGTTCTCCTAAAACTAATGATAGAAGATAATGATGCTCTAGAGTGATATATATTTATAGGATAGATTTAATTATAAAGTGTATCTGTATCTGTATTAACTGTGGATATTAAGCTGTGAAATCTGAATAAATGAAATCATTAAGACAATAGGAAAAAATGTACTGGCTATTAATATTATCATTAATATTACATTTGAACATTTTATTTCATTTGATTATACCACAAATTTTTATTGTGCTCCCCATTTCATAAATGAGGATATTGAGGTTAAGAGTGGGAAGGATACCAGACAAAGATCACACATATTAAAGGACTGATGCAGGGTCAGAACCCAGATCTTTTTGACTCCAATCTCAAACTCAAAGCCTGCACTTAGGGAAAAAGTGATAGGTCATGTTACATGAAATGAAATAAGGATAGAAGAGGTTTTAATAATATATATGGCAAACACTTCTTGGCATCTAACGAAGTGACAAAAGTGAAAAAAGAAAAAAACAAAACCAAGGTTCAGAGCAGCTTACTACCTCTTGTGTAAATGGGGGGGCGGAGGAGACAGGTAGAGGTGTGCTTGTACCACTTTGTAAGGGCTGATTGTTAATTTGTTGACCAGTTGACATCCCCACGGGAACTGGCAATTGACCACCCTAGAAATATTTATACCATCGATATTGGCACACATACCGAAAAAATAAAAATGAATACAAACTAGTTAACTGTGGTGAAAGAGAGAAGGTAGAAGGATAAGGAGTAGAAACAAGCTTTCTTTGAATGGACTTTTCTATATAGTGTTGACCTTTAAATCATGTAAATACATTGCTATTTAAGAAATTCAAGAAAAAATCCTCTTAAATTGAAAATAAACAAAAGAACCTAACCATATGTCAAGTTGGCAGCATACCCACACAGAAAACAAATTTATTTTATGGAGCCTTAGAACACTGTAATGCTTAAGGGAAAATATCAAAGAGTGAAAATAAGTACAAAGAAATTTTAAACTTTCATAAATTTTACAGTAATTTCAACATTGATATTCTGAAACTATTTATAATGTTGATTGAAGGTAAATGAATAATCATGTTAATGTTCTTAGAAGTCATTTTCAGTGGAAGATACAATTATAAAATCAGATGAAATGTTAAAATTGAAATATCAATAAGGACACATTTTACACACACACACACACACACACACACACACGCACACACACACACACACCCCAGTTTTTCCTAGTTCTATCTATGGAAATGGTAGCAATGAGCACCCCTCTAGCATCCAGATTATGGCTTCTAATTCAATTGCCCTCTAAAAGGAGCTGGTGATTCTTGGAAAAAATGGCAAATTCCAGCTCTGGGACTGAGATGAACTAGAAACATCTTTTTGTGCTAAAAAGCAAGGATACTTCCAAAGTTTCATAGTGCAATATAAAAAAGACCCAGGAGTCAGCTTAAAAATTGTCATAAAATGTTATGTGATTGAACAGGAAAATAATAATTGTTATAGTAGATTTAAACATTTAATCAATAAAAATCTGTGAGTCTGTAATAATAGTTTAAAAAGAGAAAGAAAGACCTCATTTATTATCATCTGAGATAATTTTAAAAATAACTGATTACTCTGAAAATTGGTAATTATATGGGCAGTGATAAACATTTATCCTACCTTTCCAGTAGAACCTATGTTTTGTTATTACTAAATAGCCTTACTTGATGAAAGAAATCTCTATTTTGTAAGACAACATTAATTAATAAATAGAAGGAATGATAAAAATAACAAATCTCACTTTATAAACCCTCTGGAAATACTGATTGAAGCAAAGATTGTCTGCTGGTGTTAAAAAGATAGATGAATGTTCACTGGAGAACTGGAAATTGAATAGTGTCAAAGAAATATCTCATAGGTTGCTTTCTGGATGCGAGTGAAAAATAACAACTATACAATGATTTAGGTAAAATACAATCTTAGCCCCTCCTCCCAAACCAATGATAAGTGTATTAGATTTGTCATAACAAAGCACCACAGACTAGGTGGTTTAAACAACAGAAATTTTTTTCTGACCATTCTGGAGGCTAGAAGTATAAGATCAAGATGTTGTAGGATTAGTTTCTTCCTTGACCTCTCTCCTTGTCTTCTCCAAACTGTGTCTTAACATGATTGTCCCTCTGTGTCTATTTGAGTCTTAATCTCTTCTTCTTCTTTTTCTTTAAGATTTTTTATTTATGTATTTGATAGAGAGAGAGAGAGAGAGAGAGTGCACAGAAAGGGAGTGAGAGGGAGAAGCAGGCTCCCTGCTGAGCAAGGAGCCTGATGCAGGACTCGACCCCAGCACCCTGAGATCATGACCTGAGCCAAAGGCAGATGCTTAACTGACTGAGCCACCCAGGCACCCTTAATGACCTCATGTTAACTCAAGTACCTCTTTAAAGACTCTATATCCAAATACAGTCACATTCTGAGAAATTGGAGGTTAGAACTTAGACATATGGATTGGGGGTGGGAGAAGGAAGGGAGATATTCAGCCTGTAACACATTATCCACATGGCTGCCTTCTAGCTGTGCCCTCAAATGGCAGAGATAGAGAAAGAGAGACAGGGAGGGAGGCAGGGAGAGAGAGAGAGAGAGAACTTTCAGTTGTCTCTTCTTACAGGGGCACTAACCCCATTGTGTTGGCCCCACTCATCCTAATTACTTCCAAAAGATCCCCATCTCCAAATACCATCATAGTGGGATTAGGACTTTAGCATATGAACTGTGGGGGAGACACAGTTCGGTCCATAGCAATCTCTTTAAAACATAATTGATTGTGGTAGTAGATACATGAAACCTATACATGTACTAAAACTGTACAGAACTAAATACACACACACACACACACACATGCACATCAGTACAAGGAAAACAGGAAATTTGAATAAGATTGGTTATTTATATAAATATCTGTATCCTGCTTGTGATGTTGTGCAACAGTTTTGCAGTATATCACCATTGAAGGAAACTGGGTAAAGGGTACATGGAACCTCTGTATTATATCTTACAGTCTACAATTTTCTCAAAGTGAAAAGGTTAATTAATAAAAGATAATTTACTGTTTAAACAAAAGTAGTAGCAAAGTAGTATGTAATTTGTAACATTACATAAAAATAAAATGTCTAAAAATGATGCCACCAAGGTGGAAAGGGAAACATAGAGGTATACCGTTGTGTTTCTTACACAATACATGAAATTGTATACTATCACTTGAAGGTAGACTGATAAGTTAAAGATGTATACAGTCAAACCTAAAGCAACCACTACATTAACACAACAGAGAGCTATAGCTTGTAAGCTAAAAGGGAGATACAATGGAATCATAAAAATATTTAATACAAAAGTGGACAAAAAGAAAGATGAAAAAATGGAGCCAACAACAGATGGGATGAATAGAAAGCAAACAGAAAGGTGATAGATTTCAACCTAGTTATGTTAAGAATCATTTTAGCACAGGTTATCAGAATGAATAAAAAGTAAGATTCCTCAATATCCTGAGTACAATAAATACACTTTAAATATAAAGGCACAAATAGGTTAAAAACAAAAAGATGGAAAAAGATATAAAAGGCTGGCACCAATGAAAGGAAGGCGAGGGTATCTGTACTAACTTTAGACAAAGTAGATTTCAGAGGAAAGACTCTTTCCAGAGTTGAAGAAGGCAATTTCACAATGGTAAAGGGTACATTCATCGTGCGAACATGACAACTTAGATGTTTTATGCCACTGATAACAGAGCATCAAAATACATAAAGCAATAACTGACAGACCTGAAGGATCAAGACAGTCCAGGTTTACAGCTGGAGATTGCAATAGGGCTCTTTCCATAAATGACAGAACAGGGAGACAGAAGACCCATAAGGACGCTGAGGATTTGAAGATGTTGAGAGATGGCAGAAGCAGGATTCAAACCCAGGAAGTTCCACACCAGAGCCCGTACCCTCAGTCTAGCCTGTATGTGGTGGCCATGAGGACATTTCACTGTGTCACTGGGTAGAAGAGCACAATGAACCCATTCAGAATAAATTCACTGAGCAAAGAGTACCAGTCTTACCCGATTTTCAAAGACGTTTTCTTTCTTTCTTAGGGAGAAGGCTTGGGGGAGATGTCATTTACACAGGAGCTTGAAGACCAGGTAAGATTGCCCATCTTCCGAGGCAATCATTCTCCCAGAATAGGAAAAGGCTCACTCCTGCAACATGCACTGAAGTTGATATGGTCCTAGGCTTGGTCAGTCTCTGGAGGAATTTCTTTCTTGGATGAAACACTCTGATATCAAAGGAGTAGCTTTGAGCAATTCACATGGCATGTAGAGCTGGTTTTACATGTGGCCAAAGTAGCAGGTTTCCTACACCCGGCCTGCAGATTAACATGCTTGGTGGAGGCCCCTCTGCCTCTTGTCCTGCCTTTTGCTTAACTTCCTCGTGCTTTCAAGAATTTTCATCCTTGAGCTTTAAAGTGCAGATGTCCCTCACTGGCTTGATATGTTTGGGCTTATGACTACATGGTCTAATATTATGAATACTGCACTGGGAGTTCAAATCTCAGATATGCTGCTTATTAGTCAGACATTTAGCTACTCTGAATCTCAGCTTCATCTCTTTTCAATTAGGTTCACAATGGTGGTTGTGAAAATTGAATGAGATTATGTTTCCTACTCAGCACCTACTCATCTGGCCCTTCCCATCTTTTGCTTCCTTCCTTCCTGATGAACGAAGAATAGCATGGAGGAGACCCAGGCCGAGGACAGAGAGGAGATAGAAGGCGCTGGCAGTCCATGTGAAAGAGCCAGTTTTCTTTATCTGCATGACTGTAAACTGCTCTGTATCTCATTTTTTTCCTCTGCCAAAAGCTATCAATAAAATCAGCTGAAATAAAATTTTTATTTTTTATTTTTTAAGATGCTGCAAAAAAAGCCTGCCCCAAGCAATAACGTTCCAGGCTATGGCAGAATTCACTCTAACTTTACTATGAGTATTTGATCTTGGAGCAGAAAATTAGCAAATGGAATTGATAATGCTGTTCATCCCTGAAAGTTGCTGAAGGGTTAATTCACTAAGTAAAGGTTTAAAAATAACACCTGAGTTATTTCAGAGCTATTTGCCTAAAGAGGCTGGTGGAGCTCCTGAAACAATGTTCTTAAAAGCTTTTTCAGTCCTTCAACCCCCCAGAGATCATTTAAGGAGAATAAAACTTTATGTGATGAGATGAGCACCGGAGGAGAATATGATAAGAAGTGTTTAATGACGACATCAAGTCAAGTGTTTGCCAAATGTCTCCTGGGTGCATTGACAAAAGAGAATCCACTGAAAGTCCACCTGGCCGTTCAAGAGAGGGGTTCCTGACTGCATCAGATTTGGACAAAGTTTTGAAAGTCACGCTTTTAAGTTAAAGCGGTGCAAGAGAAACAATGTCTTCAGAGGAGCTGTTGCTAGTCCTTTGAAGATGTGATATTATTCATTCTTTTCTATGTTGCAGTATGTTGATCTATACAATGGGAACAATAATAATATTCACCTCAAAAGGTTGTCATGAAAATTAAATGAAAAAATTAATTAAAATACCTTAGAATGGTGCCTGGCCTACAGTAAGTACTCAATAAATTAGCTATTCTCAATCTTATTAATTACTTTCTTCCATCAAACCTGTAGCACCTACCATGTGCTCGGTGTTGCGGGAAGACATAGCGTATTAGTTGGGCTCATAGTTGCAAAACAACAGAATATATGGTAGCTCATAGAATCTCTGGAAGGGCTGGCTATTGCCCAACACTGACAGCCACAATGCCAATTTCTTCCAGATGACTGCTCCCATGGGCCCTCTGCTCTTGCCTGCAGCTGTTACTGAAAGGTAAATGTCCGTCTTGTTGGAATCGTTTCCCCGTGGTCTCCCCTTCTTCAGGATACTACATCTGAACTGAAATTTCTCATATGAGTCTGCTGACTGGAGGAGCCTAGCTCACATGCTTAGCTCCAAGCTGCAAGGGAATCTGGTGATGTGCATTCTAGATTTTAACCTGGAGTAAGATTCCCCAAAAGCCATGACAAACATCCATTAGACCTAGTCTCTGCCTTCCAAGAGCTCATTCTAGTGCCCAAATCAGAGATATAAATAAATAATTACAATATCAGGAGCATGGATGTTTGTATTACTATTCAGCAAATACTCATTTTCATTCTGCTTGATGTTATACTTGGCCACATGGCTTGTTTTGGTTTATGGAATTGTGAGTGGAAACAATGGTTTGCTGTATCCAAGCAAAGGTCTTAAAAGTTCTCACACATATTCTCCAACTTTTATTTTGTATTCCCACTCTCTACCATGAGAACTTAACATTCCTGATTAGGGATTTTTCTTCAGCCTGGGTACTTGAATGAGAAAAACATGTGGATCAGATCCAGACTCAATCGCAACCTGGCAGAGCCACAGCATTTGGCCCACTGCTCCTGAAATGCAACATGAGCAAGAAATACATGTTTGTAGGGGCGCCTGGGTGGCTCAGTCAGTTAAATGTCTGCCTTCGGCTGAGGTCATGATCCCGGAACCCTGGCATCGAGCCCCACATCAGGCTTCCTGCTGGGGGGGAGCCTGCTTCTCCCTCTCCCTCTGTCTGCTCCCCCTACTTGTGCTCTCTCTCTCTCTCTGTTAAATAAATAAATAAAATCTTAAAAAAAAAAAACCCAAAGAAATACCTATTTGTATTTGTAAGTCTCTGAGATGGGGAGATTGTTATACACTGTTGTTGCAGACAAAGCTGACTCATGATACAAGGAGATACAGAAAGATAAAGGTATAGACCATGTGCTAGAGGAAACCCAGGGTAGGGAATAAGGGACTGGAGACCCCAGGGAAGGCTTAACAAAGGAAATTAACTTGGTGAAACATTTTGGAAGCATTTAGGTTTTATCCAGGTAGAAAAACACAGGGAGGTTTATTTCAGGATGAAATATCCATATACAAAGGCACAGAGGAGTGAAATGATCAACTATGTTCTGGGAAATTCAGTATTTCCCAAATTGTAGTAATGTTCTATCTGCAAGCCACTAGCATAATTTTACTTAACATTTGTGTTCAAATCAGTTTACTTCTCTGCCTTGCCCCCTTCCTTAGTATCATTATAAAAAAATATTTCTAAAATCTCAAGTTTGTTATACCAGTCATTTTTTTCTAATGCACAATTAAAACAAATGCTTAAAAAGTTAAAAACAGTTTTCCATATACCACCAAAGTTGTGTGCCCAGTGTTGTGTTCGACACTACTACAGTCTACAAAATATTCCTTTGTCCCTGCTATCTACTAGCAGAACCCTGTTTCGTTGGAGGTGGTACTGGGCCTGACTAAAAATGTTCACCTCTCCAGATTCCTTTGCAAACATCCCCTGGGTGCCCACATGACCCAGTTCTGGCCAAAGAAATGTGAATCCATTGGGTGGTGCTTTGGGGAAAGCTATTGTTTTCCTGATGGAAAAAGACAGATATAGCTGGCAGGTGCCTTTTGCATTTTATTATTCTGTTTCCTCTTCCTTTCTTTTCTGGAGCATAGATTCAGTCCCTAAAAGTGTAGCAGCCATGGGCTGCTATGGAATGAAAGGCATTAGCTAAGGGTTGGAGAGCAGGAAGCTAGCAGGAGCCTGTTGCTTTCCTTCAGCAGCTACACTAGCCCCAGATCTATTTTCAGTTAAGTCATTACAGATGAGGCAGCCAAACCGATCCCACTGATACATATGTTTTGGGAAGCCCTGGGATTGACCCATAGGGTGAAGTTTGGGAGAGCAGGAGATGATGTTTCAAAGGCAGATAAGGGCCACATCCCAAAGGGCTTTGCAGAGCATGCAAGCAGGTGCAGATTTTATTCTGTAGACAATGGAGGGGAACAGTTTGGAAGGTAGGGCTTCTTGGATTTAGGGCCTGGTCCTAGTCTTCAGTGTGATTCCTGTCTAATCATCTGGACTATATTTAGCCCTTCTTCCACTGTTATCAAACTCTTTTAGGACCCTTAATTCTAGATCTTGATTCTAGATCCAATTACATTAACCACGAGCTGGAAAAATCACAACAGCTCTGGACCTCAATTTGTTTAACTGTAAAATGCCATGGATGTCTGTATTAGTTTCCTGGGGCTGCTATAACAAAGAACCACACACAGGGTTCTACTAATATTGTCTCAGAGCTGGAAGCTGGAAGTCTGACATCAAGGCATTGGCAAGGTTGGTTCGTTCTGAGAGTTGCAAGGGAGAAATTGTTCCAGGCTTCTTTCCCAGCTTCTGGGGGCCTCAGACATTCCTTGGCTTGTAGCTAGTATTCTCCCCATGTCTTCACATCACCTTCTTCTGTATGTGTCTGTCTCTGTGTCCCAATTTTCCCTTTTCACAAATACATGGTCATACCGGACTGGGGGCATTCTTGACCATCTGCATCTGCAAAAACCTTATTGCACCTGCAAAACTAAATCATCTGCTAAAAACTTATTTCCACATAAGGTCACATTCACAGGTACTGGGGGTTAAGACTTGAACATCTTTTTTGGAGGACACAATTTGACCCATAACAATGTCCATCTCTTGGATTTTTTCATAATACAAGTCATGCATTGGTATGGATTGGAAAACCAGGGGCTATGGAGAGTGAAGAATTGCAAGACATATGTGCTGGTACATTGAAGGAGGAGAACATGATAGCCTGAAGAAGCAAAGTGATGGAAGAGAAGCCCTGGGCCATGAGTCAAGACACTCACTCACTAACCAGTGTCTGGCAAAGCCATTTCCTTACTTTCATTTCAGTTTCCATGACTGTATAATAAACAATCCCAACTGGTCCCCTTCTGCCAAGTGTCTTGATGTTGTTGGATGCTCTGGGCCAACACTCTGAACTTCCACCGAAACATTTCTTTCCCCAGGGCTTTCTGACATTAAGCCCTGACCTAAGTCAGGTGGGCTCTTGCTGAGCTCTGAGTCGGAAAGAGCACAATGATGGTAATGAAAGTAATAAGCTTATAACAGTAACAAAGCCAATTGGACCACTCTTAGAAAGGTCTAAGATATTATTTATCTAACTGATGAGAGGATTAGCTTGAGCTGAGGGGTTTCTGTGGAGCGCAGCAGTTGATTAAGTTAGATGCTGGGGAATTCTCTACAGTGTGAACTGTTTGTTGTGGGAAAAATCTTGAGTACACAACTGATGAAAATGCAGGACAAGCAGTCCTATCCTTTATCCCTAGAAAAGATGTCTTATTTCTTGTTCAGTTTCTTTGATTGCTTTATGAAAAAGATTTTTTTTCCAGAGTAAAATGTTTTAAATATTGCCTGAATTTAAAATTGGTTACAATGAATCATGGATCACCACATCAAAAACTAATGATGTATTGTATGGTGATTAACATAACATAATTAAATAAATAAATAAATAAATAAAATTGGTTAAGGAGGTCAACACCACCAGACCCAACTTGAATGTCTAAAGAGCCAATCACAAGGATATTTTGCATAGATGCAGTGGGCTACCTGGAGCAAATTTTATTTCCAAGACGACAGTTTCAATTAAATTCATCTTGGAACATGAGAGGGGTTTCTATGAAATTAGCAAGGGACAATTTCTTATTCTGCCGTTGCTTTTCTAATTAAGGATTCAGGTTTATGGCTGCCCTTCCAGCCAGGTTCACTCTGAACCAGCAGATTCAATTGTTTGGAAATAGGACTTGGGCTCTGGAGTTTAATATTCCTTGGTTCAAGTCCAAGTTCTACCACTTACAAGTGCTGTGACTTTGGGAATTTCATTTCTGGGACTCAACTGTAAGATGGGGACAATAAAATAAAATAGCAAGTTTAATTTGATCTCTTGAGTGGATGCCCAATAAATCTTTAATTTCACTTATTTTCCTTTTATGGAATCTTCCTTCCAGGATTCTGCTGTACCAAATGAACCTTTGAACCTGCTGCATTTAGTCATCTGTTTGTCTGCCAATCTATTATCTATCATCTATCTACCATCTATATCATCTACCTATCATTTATATCATCTATTATCTATCATCTATCATCTATCTATCATCTACTTACTTACCTATCTACTTTTGATCTATCTCCATCCATCCACCTAACCATCCATCCATCCATCTATCCATCCATCCAACCGTCCATCCATATTTTGACCATTCCTTCTTCCCTTTTTCTACCAACCCAAACTTATTCATCCTGTGTTCTGTCCTAGAAGCTCTCTGGACATCTGAAATTTATCATATAAACAAATTCATGGAAGTATTTATAGAACATTTTAAACTCAAGAGGATCTTGAGGATTTTAGTCCATATATCTCTTAATTTACTTATGGAAAGAAGTTGAGTAACATGGGTAATGTTTCATGGTCTAGTGGGAATATTACACTAATTTGTGTAGGTTCCCTGGCCTTGAATACAGTGAATCTAAATAGATGAAGTATTTTTCCATGCTGTATTTTATCATGACGAAAGATGATGCTAATGTTGATGACGGTAATGATGTTGATGATAATAACAGGCATTCTTCTCAGCCCTTTCACACACCCAGGACTATACTTCTTTTTTACCTCATTTTATTCTTCACAAAACCCTTGGAGGCATATGTTGCAATTTTATATATGAGAAAACTGAGACATAGAGCGGTTAAGTGATTTGCCTAAGGTAACACAGCTGTTAAGTGGAAGAACCAAAATTTGAAAATTCCAACCAAAATTCTTTGTCAGAATTCAAATGCATATTCTTACTCCCTACCTTCTTCACCTGTCTAATCAGGCCAGAAAGTGATGATGAAGATGATGATGATGGTGGTGATGATGGTGATGGTGTTGATGATACCACCAAATGCTTATTGAGCATTTACTGTATGTCAAGCACACTTTTGAATATGAATTAACACATTTAACCTTCACACCATCCCAATGAAGTTAGCACTATTATTATGTCCAGTTTTTAGATGTGACTACCAAGGCACAAACAGGAAGTTAAGGAACTTGTCCCACAGCTGGCAAATGGTAAATCAAAATTCCAGCCCAGACACTCTGGTTTTGGTGACTTCACTCCAAACCACCGCATGGAGCAGCCTATTTTGCAAAAGCCAGGAGTCTTACAGGCTGGGCTGTGAAGTAGAAAGCAAGGCTGTAGGACAGTTCCCACAGGAAAGCCATGTGTACACGTCTGGCTAATGAGATAATGTAGGCAACGGTACGTTGTAAACTCTCAAACACAATCATGGCTACCACATGGCCCGCAACAGCCTGCCAGGTTGATTATCAGTCAGGAAGTCTTACTGGCTGTGCCTGGGATGCAGACTCTGTCCACTGACAGCTCATAACCAGAATAGTCTGGAACTGGGACTGCAGACCCAAATGCCCATGGGGCCAGGGAAACAATGTGATTGAGTGAAGGTGTTAGGTAAGAAACACAGCTATTGTTTACAGACTAGACCCATAAGAATAGTTTTTACTTCAAAAAAAAAAAAAAGCTGCTCACATTTTTCTCAACATACGAAGTCACTTCTTCCTTTATTTTTCAACTCTTAAAAGAGAAAATATTAGAAATCTCACTTTCTTCATAATCTTCCCAAAAGTGGAGTGATAAATAACTCATTTGCTACCCAGCCTTGGAACGGGAGGGAGATGGGTCTTGGGGTAAAGAAGTGAGCTCTGGACTCAGCAGAGGGGGCAACTCCTACTCAGCAATTATTGGCACGAGTACCCTATATTGGTGAGGGTCTATGAGGAAAACGAAAACACATCAATCATTTTGACATGGAGAATGGTAAGGAACGGTTAAGCAGAGACTAGAGGACTGAGAAGACAAAGGAGCACCCTGAGATAATGTTGAGCTGATAACTGCAAGAGGCTGCCACACTGCTGGTGCTGGGGAATGAGCGGCAGAGGGAGGGGGCTTCCTAGAACAGAGAGCTGTGACATCTAGTATGGTAGCCATCAGCTCCATTTGGCTTTTGAACACTTCAAACGTAGCCAGGCCGAGTTGTGAAATCCTCTATGCATAAAATACATACGGAATTTCAAAGACTCAGTATAAGAAAAGGATGCAAATTATCTCACTAATGATGTTTTTAATATTGATTACATGTTGAGATCACAGTTTGGATAGACTGAGATGAGTAAAATTTATTGCTGAAATTAATTTCTCCAGCTTCTTTTTTAAAAATCATTTTTAAAGTGGCTACCAGAAAATTTCAAATTACTTCTGTGACTTGCATTTGTGGCTCTCATTGTCCTTCTCTTGGACAGTGCTAATCTAGGACCTGAGAGCAGGGGCGCCATAGAGTGCGGACCCAGGCATCTGAGAGGGAATGCCGGCTAGCTGGTGCCTGAATATCAGTGAGGGCTACCACTGCACTCGTTGGGAGGTGTGGATAAACCACAGACTGGAACCTCTGCCCTGTCCGGGTCAGGAATGGTTGCTGGTGTGTCAATGACAGGAAGAGGAAGGGCCCAGGAAGGTATGTGTTCTTTCTTCCTCCTCCAGCCTTTCAGACTCTCCGTCTCTAACACCTTCTATGGGCAGAATCTAACAGGAAACCAGCTGGCACAAAAGCAATGTTAGCAGAGTCCTCGTGCCAGCATCATGGACCAGACAATGAAAGCATAGATTTGGGTATGGTTTAATAACCAGCATGCCGGGCTTTGTAAGAGTTACTTGTTTTTCAAGAGAAGCAACTCTACATTTCTTTTTATGAGAAATTTTCCTAGTTCCAAATGCTGCTGACTAAATATTTTCCAAAACATTATGCATCCAAACAAATTACATCTGTAGTTCACATTGCCTGTGGGCAATAATCTGGGGACTTTAGTCTAGATGTCCCGAGATCCCCTCTAGCTCTGAGTGTCTGTGGTTCAATGAGCATTTAATTGAGTGTAATAAAGATAATAGAAGTTCTCTGGAGAGAGAGCACTGTAGGCTGTGGTCCGGGAAGCCTTCCTGGAGTTGGGGAGGCCTGGACTAGGGACTTAGATATTCTTTCTTATAAAAAGACCCTCCTGCAACGTCCCTGGTCAATCATTTATAGCTTTCTCATCTGCTTGCCTCCAGGAGACTGCAAATACTGGTCCCAACATTGTTTATACCTGAAAGTGAGATTTACCTGGGTCACAAGCTGAGTTCCTGATCGGGGTCCAAACAAGGAGGCCCACTGACAACTCAAGACAAGTGATGACTTTCAGACCAGGGGTGGGGGATAAGGGGGCATCTCGAAACTGCTCAGATACAGTGGATCTTCTCTGTTGTGGTATTTTTGTTGTTGTTCATATCAAAAGAGGGTGAATCTCAAAAGTAGAAGTGTTTCCATTTCCAACTGTTTGTGTTTGTTTACTGATATGGGAGGAATAATATGTAATAAATCTTTCAGAAATTAAAATGCTAATGCTAATCTTAAAAGTTTAATAAGGAAGACACTTTAAGTATGCTTTTGCAAATCTAATATGGAATGATTATTTGCATTTTAAAATTCTGAAAATTATAGCCTGGATCATAGTGTTGTCCAAGCCAGGCTTTCCTCCAAGGAAAAACAATATATGCATTCCTTTGTTTATAAGAAAAAGTAGTTGCAGGTATACCCTCTGATTGACTCACCCCTGATTTTGGCTCCTGAGTCTCATGGGAGCCCCACTCTCCTGGATGTCCCTTTCATTCGGCCATCTTCACTGGAGCCCACTGAAGGCTCCAACTTAAAAAATCCCTACAGCCCCTGGGGTTTGGAACTTGGCAGTCTTCCGTTCATGCCCTGTTTCCATGCACCTGGTTGGAGGCTACTTCTGAATCTGGTTGGGATTAGCTAATGGTAGCATCTGTAAAGAATGTACATTCTGTGGACTTTGCTCAGCAAAGTGCTTCTAAACACTTCACTTGTGATTTGCAGATGAAAGCAGGTCTATCGCACAAGCTCCAGCTGCAGACAATGCATTAACATATGAGCAAAAGGTGACTGACCCAGAAAATTGGCTGTGACATGGCTAGCCACCTCTAGGGTGACTTGGGATAAACTCAAGCTAACAGGGAGGCTCCATGCTGAGTGGTGGCAATATCAACAGACCAATATTTTTGTAGAAGTAGAAATTCAAGATAAATAAGAGAAGGTACCTCATTCAAGGCTTCCTTTTGAAGCAATGATGAGTGTTTTCTTTGACTTTCTGTTGACTTTTGTACATACTCCAATTCAAAGTTGCTGGAATGCAATTGTATGGTTGATTCATTCTTCCACTCATGTATTTATTAAAATGTCTAGTGTAGGACAATCACTTTGCTAGACACTAGGCATATGACCAACCACAAAATAGTCTTTACCATCATAGAACATACTCCCTACCAGTGGGGAAAGATAGTAAGAAGACAACTGCAAGACAGTATGTACATTCTGTGATGGAAGTAAGCACAGGGTGATATGGAAGCACAGAGAAGGCAACATACCTAGTCTGAGGGTGTCAGGGAAGCTTCTGGAAGAAGTGTGGTGTAAACCCAGCACTGAGCTATACATGTGACATAGCCATATGATGATAGGTCTTTCAAAGCTATCCCAAGTTTCTTGCAATAAACCTCCATTTCTGAAAGTCACCTGCGCATGACCTTGGGTCTCTAAGGAATTTTTCCCTAGTTGACTAGTAAAAGTTTGGAGCTTAGTGGCCTTAGCAGATAAATCTTTGATATAGAGAAACACTGATCCAAGCTTCTACCCTACCTCCAGCCCATGTGTTGGACATGTTTGAAAAGTGTGGTGGAGCAACCACAGGCAGTCATTGTAGAGAAGTCAGAAAAAGACAGTGGGTACCTCTCTGACTTGTTGCACAGAACTTCAGGGAAGAATTAGATCTTCGAATATGGAAAAGAAAGTGGCATGCCCCCAGAAGTTTAGCAATTCTTTCTAAATTAACACTGCTCTTTACTAGCCATGCACTTAGGTGTGAGGTGAACCCCAACCTCAATTCTATTCAATTCCTGCCCTGACATGAAAGCTTAATTCAAAACTCATCTCTTCTCCAGGTGGAATAAATACTTTTTTTCCTCCTGTATTTCCATAGTGCATGTTCTCTGTTCTCTAACATCATAGTTTTCTGTTGGGGGGCAGGTGGGAGTGGCCTATGGATGTCTCCAAAACCCTGAATAGATTGAGCAACCCCGGAAAGCAAGACCCACTTTTTCTCAAGTCCTTGCACATCATAGGAATTCCAAAAATAATTTTTTAAAATGAATCGTTGTGTTGAATTTGCCTTAAGTCACAGCCACCATCCTCTGGACAGACAACTTGGCTTAGGAGCAGTTTTTATGCTTACTGGTATTTGGTTAGGAAGGTATCTACAGATGAAGAGAATGTTGGAGAGAATTTGAAATTTTAACACACATATTGCTCCCAAAACTTGGCTGGAGCTGCACATGACACCTATTACAAAGAACCTGAGCTTTGGAGAATTAAATTCTGTTCTGTTCTGTGACCTGTATTTCCTGCTGTGATGCTGTCACAAGGACTACTTTCCTGGGTCAGTGTCTTAGGTGACTCTTACAAGAAGAGGTCAAGGGCTATTATAATGGAGTACAGTGAAGAGTGTGCATTCAATAAATGTTAGTTCAGTTCTTACTATTATCTCACAAATCTGAAGAATTGGAATCTCATAGGTGAACTCAAATGACAGAATACAACATGGTTTTGAGCTTTCTTCTTGTTCTTCTTCTCCATCCCTCCCCAATACCATGACCCTCTGAAACTTCACTCTTAGTAGTTCATTCTTTTGTAACTAACACAATCTTATATTAAAAGACATTCTCTCCCCTGTGGGAAGTAGCCATTCAGATCCTATGAATGAAGCTCAAAGATTGTTTTTTTCTGCTGTTATCAGTATAAAGGCATTGGTCTTGGAGGACATGGAAGGGGTACATTTCTTTGAAAAGGAAGTTTGGATCATAGCACTGGGAATTCAAGTTTTAGCACCAGGAATATTTACTTTCTAAGAAACTGCTTAATCTTTGGACCCGAATGTTGGAGTAGGGGGTAATGGGATATGTGTGCCCCATTCCTTGTGGAAGGAGATCCACTAGCTTAGTGCTCCTTTAGTGCTCCTGACCTCTCTCAACCCTCCTGCCTGGGCAGTGGAGTGTCCTACTGGATCCATGATTTTGAGAAGGGAAACTAGATGCAACCCTCTGCCCTCTCCTTGCTCTTGTGAAGGAAACACACATTCTGCTGGCTTGGCTTCCTGTCACGTGCAGAGGCAGGCCTTCTGGGGAGGTCTTCAGGTCTGCAGGGCCACCTCTGACTGGCTGACTAAGTCTCTCTAATTCATTCCAGGAAAGCTGCATGCCTGCAGATATAAACCACATTCTCCATATCAACATTTTCCATAATAAGGCTGTATTTTGATATCCACATAACTTAACCCATATTTAACTCTAAAATGATTGAAAACTTGGTCAGGAAAGTGGCTCCTTTGGGATCCCCCCAACTCCGATATATAAAAATCATCATTCATAATTCCCCCATTGCCTTAGCTGTCAGGAAATCCAGATTCCAAATGATTAAGTGGTCAACTTAAGTTTACTGATACACAGCAAGATGTAAATAAAATGCAAAAGGATTTTGATATAACTTTCCTACTTTTCTTGTATAAGGAACTGGTGAAATCACTTGGCCAGTTGTGAATAAAAGAATTGTTTTTATTTGTCATGGTCCCAATTTCTCTTTATTAGTTGCTCAGGTTCTGCTGGTTTTCACCAGTTTATCCCCCATAACTTTGGTCCTAGGTCAGTCGCTAGGGTGTCTGCTTTTCCTTGACTATTGACATGATGTGAGACTACAGACCAAAATCTTGGTTTCTGCGTACCATTGTTCAAAACTAAAATTATAAATATAAGCACTTAAGGAAAACTATTTCTGAAAAGGTATGGTCCCAAGAATGGATGCCCTGTGCCTTCACATGGCCCTGCCCATCTCAGTCTCTGATAGTCCTCCACATCTGCATTTCTTCCTTTCAAGTCTGCCTGGCAGTGTGTTTATATTCCACTCTTCTCGGCAATAAGAGCAACCCTTTGATTGGGGTCTGATCTGAAAATGGATTCCTCCTCTGAGCAGTAACTCAGACGTTATTACATCGACTATAAAAATGATTAAACATGTCTCTCTCTTTCCCAAGCACAGCAGCTAGAGTTTTATTGTTTAACCACTTCATGCCCACGGTAATGGGGTTTACAGCTTCACCTCCCCGAGCCTCAGATTTTTCAACCATGAGGAACCAAATATATATTCTCTGGCCTCCAAGTCCCTATTTCCCCTTTCTTCCTTTCTAAGTGAATCAGGTATCCATAGAAACAATTGAAGATTAATACTCAAAATAGACAATCATTCGTTACTCTCTTAACAATACAACAAAAATAAAGATGGTATTAGGAACAATCTGAATTCTTACAATAAATTATGAGGTTCAGTTGCAGAATAGAAGTGGAAAGGAAGAGGCCACCCCTCTAAACATTTTTTTGAGCTTCTGAATATAAAAATCATGAAGTCCAGAGACAAGCAATTATCATACAAAGGAGCACCAACTTTCATAAGCACTGGATTTTGTCACTTAACAAATACTTCCTAGGATCAGGTCCTGCCAGATTTCAGTGGTACTGTGGTGCCATCCATATTTTTATGATAGAGGGGACCCGGGTCAAGCTTGTCCTACTGTGACCTGAAGGCCCTCACTAGAGCAGCTGCAGGAAGGTTCTAGCCCACTTTCTTGTTTTGTGTTCTTTGTAGCGCCATCACCATCTGAGGTTACTTATTATTTTCTTTCTTCCCCAACTAGATTTGCTGGGAGCGATACCTGAATGATCTATCTGGATCACAAGCCACATCCTTGGCTATTGGAGAGTAGAACTCCTTGATTTCCAGTCCTACCAATATTTCACCCAATAAAGAAGTAAATAGACCATTGTTACTAGAAGGAAGGAGAATGGGTGCTACAAGGCCAGAAGACAATCCATGTCACTTAGTACAGAGTGAGAGAGAGAGAGAGAGAGAGCACATGCAGATGCAGAATGACTGCACTGAGCCATGACAGAGGGAAGCGATGGTTCATGGAAATAGTGGGGAGTGAACTAGAATTCCTCTGGCTATAAAACTTGGAGAGTGAGTTGAGTTAGTTGACTGCACCTGATATCTAAGATACAGGTAGATGGCTGCTGTATTTTTTTGATTACCAATGGGTGGATCATTTGTCATATATTTATTAATAATCATAGTTTTATAAATTGTATCATACTCTGCCTATTTTTTCCTCAGTTTTATCATTTTTGCAATTAATAAATGATTTTTATTTTAATAGCAATGGTAACCATTCATGTAGTAGATTTGTTATACTTAATTCTCCCAGTTAATGATTTCCTTTTGACCTCCATGTTGTGAAGAAGTTTAAAATTTTTACAACATAAAGTCAAATAATTTTTTTCACAAAATTTTCTCTATTGTTATTGTGCTTGGGAAGTTGGTCTCTTAGATCAGAGAGATATTATAGCTGTATTTTCTTCTTATTTTATGCTTTTTTAAAAAAAATATTTTATTTATTTATTTGACAGAGAGAGAGACAGCGAGAGAGGGAACACAAGCAGGGGGGAGTGGGAGAGGGAGAAGCAGGCTTCCTGCTGAGCAGGGAGCCCAATGTGGGGCTCAATCCCAGGACCCTGGGATCATGACCTGAGCCGAAGGCAGACGCTTAACCAACTGAGCCACCCAGACACCACTGGAATAGGTACTATTATGGGACTCATTTGACAAATGAGGTCTAGAAAAATTATTTATCTTTATGAAAATCACATAGCTGATTAGAGGCAGAGTCAGGGTTTAGGCTTAAGTCTGTCTCTAGCACTTGTGTATGAGAGAGTCCTCTAATTGCTTTGTGTATTTTATTTTTTTTTATCTTAGGAGAGTTTTATTGTTTTACCCCTAGATGTTTTGTGCTTTTAAAATTAAGATTATTGGAGAATAAATAAATAAAATTAAGATTATTTCTAGATATTTTATATGTACTTTTCACTTTTGTTTATTCTATTTCTCTATGGTTATTTGTGACATATATAAATCATGCTCATTTTTATATTTTGCCATTTAGCAAACTGTTAAAAATGCTTCCAAGGGGCGCCTGGGTAGCTCAGTCAGTTAAACGTCCAACTCTTGATTTTGGCTCAGGTCATGATCTCAGGGTTGTGCAATCGAGCCCTGTGGAGGGCTCCATGTGCTGGGCATGGATCCTGCTTAAGGTTCTTGCTCTTCCTCACCCTTTGCCCCTCCCCCGCCTCTCTCCCTCTCTAAAAAAGAAAAAAAATGCTTTAATTTGATTGTCTTGGATTTTCACCAGCAAAAAATGATAACATTAATAAGATGGCAACTCTCTCCAAATTGATTTACAGATTCAACACAAACCCCATCAAAATTCCAGCAGTTTCTTTGCAGAAATTGACAAGCTAATCCTAAAATTCATATGGAAATTCAAATGACCCAGAATAGCCAAAACAATTGTATGAAAGGAAAACAAAGTTGGAGAAATCATATTCCCTGATATCAAAACTTACTACAAAGCTACACTAATCAAGACAGTGTGGTGCTGGCAGAAAAACAGGAATTCAGATTAATGGTGTAGAATTGAGAGTTCAGAAGGAGAAAAAAAAAAAAAACACCCCTCACATTTATGGCTAATTGATTTTCAACAAGGATGCCCAGATAATTCAATGGGGGAAAGAATAGTCTTCCTAACAAATGGTGTTGGGACAACTGGATATCCACATGCAAAAGAATGAAGTTGGACTCTTACCTCATACAGTTTACAGAAGTTAATTCATAAGAGATGATTGACCTAAATGTAAGAGCCAGAATGATAAAACTCTTAGAAGAAAACATAGACATAAATCTTTGTGGTCCTGGACTAGATAATGATTTCTACAAATGATCGTAAGCTCATGAACAGCTCAATATCATTAGCCATCAGAGAAACTCAAACCGAAACCACAATGAGATAGCACTTTACACTCACAATGATGACTGTAATCAAAAAGATAGACAACAATGTGTTGGTGAGCATGTGGAGAAATTGGAACCCTCATACTTTGCTAGTGGCAATGTAAAATGGTATAGCCACTTTGGAAAACAGCCTGGAAGTTTCTCAAAGATTAAATATAGCATTACCATATGACCCAGTGATTCTACTCCTAAGTGGAATCTCAGGCAAGCCTGAGAGAAATTAAAACTATATCTACTTAAAAAACTTGCACACATATGGGTATAGTGGCATTATTTACAATAGCCCGAAGTGGAAACAACCCAAATGTTCATTAGTTAATGAATGGTTTATGAATATGTACATCCTTAAAATGGAATATTAGTTAGTAATAAAAGGAATAAAGTACTGATATATGCTACAACATGGATGAACCTTGAAAACATTAGGCTATATGAAAGAAAGCAGTCATAAAAAACCACATGTTATACGATTCCATTTATATGAAATGTCCAAAGCAGACAGGTCTATAGAGACAGAAAGTGGATTAGTGGTTGCCTGGGACTGGTGATGGGGTGGTTGTGGGAAAGGAGAGTGATTGCTAATGGGTATGGGGTTTGGGGAGAGAATGATAAAATGTTCTAAAAATGATTGTACTTATAATTGCACAATTCTTTAAGTGCACTGAAAAACACTGAATTGTATATATTATTTTAAAAATTGTTTCAAAAGGGTAGTTTGTCTTTATTTTATTTTTTTTTTTAGAGAGAGAGAGAACGCATGCATGCATGTGCATGCAAGCAGGGCTGAGGTGGGGGAGTGGGGGGTGGAGGGCTGGAGGGGTGGAGGGAGAGAGAGAGAATGAGAATCTTAAGCAGTCTCCATGCTGGGCATGCAGCCCGACCTGGGGCTCAATCTCATGACCCTGAGATCATGACCTGAGCCAAAATCAAGAGTCAAATGCTTAAAAGACTGAGCCACATAGGCGCCCCTGAATTGCATATTTTAAATAGATAAATTATATGTTACATGAATCATATCTCAGGAAAGCTGTTGTAAAAAATAATTCTATATTCTTTCTGATAGGTACACCTATTATTTCCTGTTTCACTGTGAAAGACACAACAAATATCACACATGGAATCATACGCTTTCAGGAATGCTGGGTCTGGTCACTTAATGATAACCTTCCAGGTAACCTTCTAGGCTTGGATCCTACTGGACTTCACTGGACATGGGGCGCCATTTTGTTGGATTAGCTGAAACTTTAAAAATCACTAAATTTATTGTATTCTTACTTTGTGCTTCTTTCCTTTCCAAATATTTTCTTTTACCTGTATTACTTCATTCAATTTCTCAACCATTATCCTCATTTTAATACATAAGCAAATTTAAAAATATTGAATAAACATGGTGGGAAGAAGACAGTGGGACTGTTAATCCTCATAAAAATTTGGGGGACCCTCAAACATTGTCACTAGATGGAAATTACTAGCTTCAATTTGTATCATTCTCAAGCAACAAAGAATGGAAATTAAAAAGTCAAGCTTCAACTCAGTGAATCCCAAAAGCCCAGCGAATTAGAGGTAAGAAAAACAAAATAGAAAATACTCCTAAAAATAACAATGAAATTAATTTTTATATCGGTTTGAAGTGAACTTAAATCTTGGAGGAAAAATCATAATAGTGCTTTCAAAAGCACTCTGGGGTCATATAGTTATACCTAAACTATTTAAACTATTATAGAACCCAGAAAAGCCAGGATCCTTTCAAGCCCATTCTATGCAGATAGCATAATTGAGCAAAAATAGAACAAAAGAGGAAAGCAATAGCCTATTTCCTCTCTGAACACAAACGTATGCAGCATAAATGAAATAATAATAAATATAATGTAACAGCATATTAAGAGAATAATTTACCATGACCAAGTAGAGTTTAACCTAGTGAAGTTAGGAAATAAATCAACAACCTATATCTCACTAGTAGCACAAAAGGGAAAAGTAAACTTGATGACGTCCTTAGTGGACAAAATGGCATTTGCTAAAATTGAACTTCTATTGAGGATTGAGTAAAAAGTATTAGAAAGTCTTAAAAGATTGTCTCCTTTACATATCATAGAATTGACAACATCATATTAAATGAAAAAACACACAAGAATCAATTTCACTGAAACCAAGATTAATACAAAAATGCCTGTTATCACCATCACTATTTAACACAGTTTAAATTTTAGAAAGTGCATTAAGCGAAGTAATGAAAACAGAAGATACATCTATTGGAAAGATGGAGAGAAAATTTTCAATATTCACAGGAAAATTGATTATGTACTTTAAAAAGCACAAGAGAATGGAATGAAAAACTATTAGAATTAATGAGAAAATTCAGTAAAGTTGTCCAATGAAGACATCAGTGTCCAAAAATCACAGCAGTAACCAGAGGATAGAATGGGAAAAAAATACCATAGGTTTTTATGAGTAATGGTTTCAATTTCCTTATTTCAAAATAGCATGTACATATTAATTTTATTTGTTCTTTGACCCAATTGTTATTTAGGAGAATGTCTTAAATTTTTGAATGTCTGGTTAAGAATATTTTGTCTACATTTCTGTTAAACATTTTTGTGTCATTATATTGTGATCACTGTATGGAACCTGTATAATGACTGCATTGGCAAAATGCTTTAAAAGGCTTTTTTTTCTTGGACTTAATATTTGGAAAGTTTTTTTATATATTACTTAAAATGTGGCATACTTGTTAATTCTCTAAAGATAAATACATATCTATTAGTTCAATCTATTCTATTGTGTGGGAGTCAAATTCCTGAGATCTAACAGTCTGTATTGTGATGCTATGTTGCTTGGAATATAGTAGCAATTTTCATCAATGTAAAATTTAATATTTTTAAGACAAATTTTAACTTGTGTAAAATTAATATATTTAAAATTAATATATTTCGAGAGAAAGAAAGAGAACACATGAGCGGTGGGAGGGGAAGAGGGAGAGGGAGAGAAGCAGACTCCCTGCTGAGTGTGCCTGATTTGGGGCTTGATCACAGGACCCCAAGATCATGACCTGAGCTGAAATCAAGAGACAGCCGCTGATCCAACTGAGCCACCCAGGTATCCCTAAGATTAAGACTTTTTAAGTTTTTTTTATTTTTAAGTAATCTCTACACCCAATATGGGGCTCAAACCTACAACTCGGAGATCAAGAGTTGCACATTCAACTGACTGAGCCAGCCAGGCGCTCCTAAAATTAAGACTTTAACTCTTGATTTTTTTGTTTATGTATAACTGATAAATAATTTCCCATCTTTTAATTGTCATTTCGGGTCACTTTTGTTTCATGCATCTTTTCTTAATTGCTGAGTATCGATTCTTTCTGTCTTCGTTTCTCTTTCATGGTTTGCCTTTTAACAAGGGAGCTTAAATCAGTTAAGCTTATTATCATAGCTCTTACATTGACCTTATTTGTATTGTCTTGTATTTTCTAATTTTTATATGTTCTTGACATCTACTTTGTCTTTTACTATAAAAATATTAATACAAACAATTCATAATGTTAATTGACTTCTATGTGCAATATGTTTTGCATATCATACCACATTTAATTCATAACAACTTTTTGAATAGGAACTATTAAACATATTTGTTTTATTTTATTTTTTAATTTTTAAAAAATATTTTATTTTTATTTATTTGAGAGAGAGAAAGTGAGAGAGAGCATGAGTGGGGGGAGGGGCAGAGGGAGAGGGAGAAGCAGAGCAGGGAGTCTGACCTGGAGCTCCATGCCAGGACCCTGGAATCATGACTTGAGCCGAAGGCAGAAGCTTAACCAACTGAGCCACCCAGGAGTGCCAGAACGTATTTGTTTTACAAAGAAGGCAAATCAGAGGGGATCAGAGAAGTTGATTAATTTACCCCAGGTCACACAGCCAATATGCATCAAGGACAGGATGTGGACCCAGGTCTAACTCTCTCTGGAGTTCAGATGTTTTACAATTCAATATTGTCTACCAAATAGGTTTATTTAAAACAAAAAACAAAAACCAAAAAACTTTCTTGTCTTGGTATTTAGAGAAGAGAGGTCATTTTTTAATTCCTATCTTAATAATTTTCTGTTTTCTTCTAGTGCTTTTGGTTTTTTTTTTTTTTTTATGTTTCAGGCTTTAATTCGGCTGAAATTTTTACATGTGGTCTAAGGTACGGATATAAGATTATCATTTTGAAATGTATATCCAATTAGTTAAATGTTATTTAATCCCATCCTTTTCTCACAGACGTAAAATACCCTAAATTGATATACATATGTGTTGGTACATTTCTGAACTCTCTACTGGCACATCCACTTCTGGGCGCTGTCACACCATCTGCACTTCAATTTGGTGTGCCTTGGGGTCAGGTGCCCCTCATTATTCTTCATTTTCAAGAATGTTTTGGGCAGGGGCTCCTGGGTGCCTCAGATGGTTGAGCATCTGCCTTCGGCTCAGGTCATGGTCCCAGGGTCTTGGGATCAAGTCCCACATCGGGCTCCCTGCTCCTTGGGAGCCTGCTTCTCCCTCTGCCTCTCTCTTTCTCTCTCTCTGTCTTTCATGAATAAATAAATAAAATCTTCAAAAAAAAAAAAAAAGAATATTTTGGGCAGGGGCACCTGGGTGGCTCAGTTGGTTAAGTGTCTGCCTTCAGCTCAGGTCATGATCCCAGGGTCCTGGAATCGAGTCCCGCATCAGGCTCCTTGTTCAGTGGGGAGCTTGCTTCTCCCTCTGCCCCTGCCTGCCACTCCCCCTGCTTGTGCTCTATCTCTTTTTCTGACAAATAAATAAAATCTTAAAAAAAAAAAAGAACGTTTTGGGCAGCAGCTTCCATATTTGGTTTTGATGGCTGTAACATCAACTGTCCTCTGTTTCAAGGACAGTGGCTAGAAGCCATGTTAAACTGGGGATCATTTTAAATCAGAAGTTATCCATGAACCTCTTTCCTAGAAATATGAAGCGGTAATTCATCTGGTTCTTTAAAATGTGGAGCCAAATTTGTGTAACTATTGGAAGGAAGGAGAGAATTAAGGATGTCGGTGGTCTCAGTGGCTAGCAAGATTCAATTTGCTAATGGAGACAATTTGCTCTCTTAAAAAATACTGTGTCCTCCCACTAAAAATTACAGCCTATGTGGGGAAGGGAGGTGCTTGGGTGGCTCAGTTGGTTGAGCGTCTGACTCTCGATCTCAGCTTGGGTCTGATCTCAGGGTCATGAGTTCAAGCCCCACGTTGGGCTCCAGGCTGGGCATGGAGCCTACTTAAAAAAAAAAAAATACAGCCTGGAGATTATGCCACTTTATTATCTGAATTCTGCAGTGAGAGGTCAGCAACATTCTGACACTCTTGGGTGGTGGTAGAAGGGTAGATCTAGTGATTGAGTTAGGGAAGGGCCCACCCTGGAGATTTCTCCTCTCACCCCAGACAGCAAATTTCCTTTTTCTAATAATGTTGTAAAGAATCTCTCAAGGTGCACTTGGCAAATGCAAACTCCCCAAACCCAGTTGTAGAGGTAACTGGACTGAGTGCAAAGGAGACAGATGTTGCTACCTGCTCTCTCGCCTTGAGCAAAATCACAGGCCAGTCATCAAGACAGGCTGGATTAGCCTCCATTGCAGTGGAAAGGGAAATTTTCATGGGGCCAAATGGGATGATCCTTGGCTGTCCGTGTAGGTTCTTGATATCATCTCTGAATACGTTCTCATTGGCCAAATGCAATAGTGCACAGTGGCGTTTGGAATCATTAGCATGACTGAGCCAGTGGAGTTTTTTTGTAGCTGAGTGACAGTGGGAGAATCCAAGTGTGTACCTGGCTTGCCCAACCAAGACTCTGGCTCCTCAGGAATTTTTCTGGGTTTCATGATCTGTGATGCTTGATTGTTCCTCTTAGTCAACTTCACATACTGTACTTACCTTGGTCTTATTTAGAATAAAAGTTCAAAGCCATCAGTGTAGCAGAGAAAGCACAGGCTGTGAGCCAGTCATACCTGAGATCGGATCTCAGCTCTGTTGCTTATTAGCTGGAGGTCCTTGGACATTTTCCTTTATGTTTCTTTGCTCCAGTTTCCCTACCAGTAACATGATAACATTAATGCCCCCACTCCTTTCCAGAGTGGGTGTGAGGCTTACAATCCCTGTGCTTAGCATAAGTGCCTGGAATCCAGGAGATCCTCTGCAAGTAGTGGCTGTGAATTATGATTCATCTGTTTTGCTGCAAGTATGGGCAGGTTTGCCTGGAAGTGAGGAATTTCCCTGGATGAGGGACATTTAGTGTTAACACTGGGACAGTTTTAGGAAAGTGGGGTCGGTCACCCTGTTGCAGGGACACCATCCTGAGAATTCCAGAGGCCTCTGCTTTTGAAATGCTTGTGATTTAGGGTGGAGAAGGCAAATGCAGGGAATCTGAGCCCTCCTTTACCATGGTTGGCTTGGCCAATATTCACACCTTTCTTCTCCCTGAGTGAGCTCTGCAGCTTTCCCAGCACAACACATTTGCTAGTGTTGGTTAGTACTGGCTAGAGGAGGCCAAACGTGTTTGATCCTTTAGACAGTGTCCAGGTTTTACACAATTCACTCTTTCTACAAAATGTTACATTTTCACTTTTGTGACAATGGACTTCAGCTAGGCTTCAGAAGTTAAAGCCAGTTCACACTCATTTGAGAATTTTTGCAGATTTGTCTGAAAGCATCAACACTTTCATGACAGAAGAACCTGCAAATCCCCAAAGAGTGAATACTACTTTTAATGAATGGCTTACTATTGGAGAAGGGCTCAAGATACATCATGCCAACTCTGGAAGAGACACAGAGAAGAACTTCCATCAAAACAGGTTTGCTTAACTCAGGAATAAATATTTTCCAGAAATTCTTTGAAAGTCATTGGGAAATAAGAAGCATTTACTTTGTCCAGGATGGTGAAGTTCTGGGAGGAAAAGATAAGCCTGGGTGGGGCCAGAGACATTGCTTTACCAGTTCCCTTAATTTATAGTTTCAATAATCTTTCAATGCCTTTTCCAGCTCAATGGCTTCAAGTGCTGAAAATAACTTTGTGTAAACACCAACAGTGTTGATGTATTGGGTTTTGTTTAAAACCCAAACTCCTCACTATTCCCAATGATCAGAGACATTGTCTTGACAGTAGTGATGGACAAAAGATGAAACCAGAGAGCAAATTGAGAGAGGCAGCCAGATACTTGGATGCATCCATGCATTGTCCCCTCTTGCTCTGCCATGAACTCATTCTTGCCAACACAGTCACAGCATTTGCTGTTTGCCCAGGGATCTCCTGTGGCTTACCAGCAAAAGAACAGCGTTTGGAGTCCTGTGCTGGTTCAAACCTGATCTTGCTATTTTCCAATCTGTGAGGCCTTGAGCAAGTTATTCAACCTCTCTGAGCTTCATAGACAAAACACTTGCATCCCCCAACTGTGGTGAAGACTAAATGAGATGCAAAGTATGATACAGTAGAGCACAATGAATGTAAATTAAATGCTTTTAAACTCCCAGAGGTTTTATTCTCTGTGCTTTGTTGACACTGAATATATTCAGCCTTATATTCTTGGACAGCATTTTATGTACTTGTCCTCTATCCCAAGTGAATTGTAAGCACCTTGAGGGTGGACCAGGTAATGGAATCCCGAGTAATGCTCAGCATGGTGCTAGGCACATGGTAAATACCCAGTAAGTGAATTTCGATTTAACAAACTCTTATCAACCTTGGGCCAGTTTATTAATGATTATGAAATTCTAATGGGATGTAAAAAAAGGAGCTGACCAGCCATAAATAAATGGCTTAATACATTATGGTATATTCCATTAGTGGATCATTATATGGAAATTAAAATCATGTTTTTAAAGAATAGTTAACAGAGGTGGCTCATGAGACAATATTATATGAAAAGGACAGGACACATAATTGTCTTTTCTGTATCTTATCAAGACCGCAATGTATATGAGCCAAGAAGAAAAAACTGGAAAGATATGTATCAGAATATTAGCAATGTTTATATGGGGGTAGTGGAATTACTTTATTTTCTTCTTGTTCCTGTTTGCTCAGATGATCTACAATGAACATGTATTACTTATTCAGAACAAAAAACTAGTAATTTTTTTATGGAGAATGGAGGGGTACCCCATTATAAAATGAATTTCCCAAGGATGCTGCCAATGCCAATCCTGATTTGGGGACATTGAAATTGTTGGCCTTGTTCCCACCACAGCCCATCCCATGTAGTATCAGTGTGGGTTGTGTTATCCTATTGCATTAAATGCTCACCTCAAGGTTAAGAAGAAATGGAGAGAGAAAAAAATTCCCTGCAGGGACTGGGTCACTTATTTCTAAATCCCTTGTCAGATGCCCTTGAGATTTCAAGGTCTTAAATGGGGGCCTCCCTGCTTCATTCCATTACCAGGTAAATGGCAATTCTTGATCTCTGGCATCCTTTTTGACAATCCCTGAAAATACACAGCTAATGGTAGAAAGGTGGATACCAGGACCCCTCTCCCAGGCCAGAGAACACCTCCAAATACCTGACCTGCAGCATGTGTACCTGATAGTAACTCTGATAAAGTGGTTTAGAGTCAAGGGGACATGATGTTGTCACTTGTGAGCTCTGTGACCTTGGGTAAACTGTTTAACTGCTCCAAGTACCATCAGCAAAATGGGGGATGATAACATTACCTTGCCCACAGGGATATTGCAAAGATTCGATGCGATCATGCGTGCTACATTCCTAACCCAACCCACAGAGGATAACCACTACTGTGAATCTGATTAAACCAGTGTGGTTTGGTGAAAGGAGCACTGGCTTTGGCCCTGTAAACCCCCTTCACCACTTACTAGCTGGGTGACAAATGGGGTCAACTAACCTGCTTGAACATTAGTCTTCACATCTGTAAAGTGGGGCCCATAATACTAACTTCCAAATGTGGCTTTAAGGAGTAGAGAGCATGGGTGTAATAGCTACCATAGCCTGTAGAAGCCAGGCAGGTGGAGTGAATTAGTGAGATGGGTTGAGTGTGACAAGCTGAAGAGCCTTCAAGCAGGGTAGCTGTGACTCAGCACCGGCCCACTGTTACCATCCAGGGATTCAGAAATGTGAATTGTTCCTTCTGATTTGTTAAGAGAGGCATGAAATTTTAATTTGAAAATTAGTTTTTAAATGTTGACAACTAATTAGAAGTTTTTCAGGCAATGTGTAGGTCAGTAGTGGTAGATTGGATTCCCACTTGTTTATTCACACCCTTGGCCATGGGACTTAGCGGGAGGCAGAGTAGATCTCCCCACCCCACTGATGTTGGGCTTGTCCTTATGACTTGCTTTGGCCAGTGGATGCAGGGTGAACAGATGTGTATGGCTGATTTGGCTTATCCTATTTTCACTTTTTCCAGAATCTGCCAAGAGAGGAGTATGCTCCTGGAACTCACTGTCCCAGAATGAGATCTGAGGGGCTGACCTGATGCAGAGTTGCCCCAGGTGACCCATAGCCCCATGAGTGAGAAAAATAAGACCTTTGTTGTCAGTAAGCTGCTGAGTTTTGGATATTTTTACAAAGCAAAACCTAACTCATGCACCACCCTTGGATACCCAGTTTGAGACCACCCAGGTAAAGCACCTTGCAAATGACTGATATGTAGTGTGTACTTAATAATCGTTGCCCTTCGGATTATTCAGGGCATGACAAATCTCTTGGGGTTCCTATAAGAGAAGTTAGGCTTAGGCCAATGAAATGCAATGTTTGTTTTGTGCTGATTTGACCCCTAAGAAACTCGAACCCATCCATCTCTATCTATTACCTTCTTATATATCTGCAGGGATAACTGTCACCCTACATTGTGCCTTAGAATTACAGACTGTAAAACTAAACAGGATAATACATGGTAAACAGTGTTTTCATGATTTCTTGCTTGGGAATTTTTAACCATATATGTTCCATCAACATGTATGACAGAACTAGATATTAAGAATTCAGAAGGAAATGATTAAAACAGCTCAGATCTGGGAAAGTCTAGGGGGACAGTGAGGTGTATTCAGCAGCATCAACAAAACCTTATAAGGAAAGCCCTAAGGTAGAAGCAAGAACCAAGCGTCTCTTGGATCTCAGAGGGATCAGTAGATCCTGACCATAGCTGGGGAAGCAGCTCTGCAGACAGGAGAATCAAGCTGGGCTTTTAAAGATGAAGAACTTTGGTTATGTAAGAAGGTGGGTGATGATTCTAAGAAGGAAAAACATATGCAAAGTCATGTGTGACATGAGCAATTGGTGTATTCAGAAAATTGGGAGGAGCCTAGGTAGATGGCAAATCAGGTGCAAGTGGGGAGGGGCTAAAAGCACAACAGCAAGGTAAGCAAGGACCAGGATGTGAACTGCATTGGATGGTGTAGATGTTTGTTTCCAAAAATGGCTGCCGTCAGTTCCTCCCCTTTCTGTATGCACACACCACTTACCCATCAAAGAGTAGAGGCTATGGCTCCAGGCCTTGAATCGGGGCTGCTTTGAAGTATAGCACAAGGAAGAAGTGACCTTGGGTCAGTTCTACCCTTGGCAGTTTATGTTTCTCCTCTCTCGGGATGCCAGCTCTTGGAATACTCCCTCTCAGAACCCAACCATCATTCTGTGAGAACTTTGTGGAGAGGTTACACGAAGGCACTCCATTTAAGAGACCTGGCTAAGCGCCTACCTCATAGCTAGCAGTATGAATACACCATTTTGGATGTCCAGCCTGGTCAAGCCTCTGATGACTCCAGCCCCAGTCAGTGTGTGAGCCCCTAAGTGCAGTCCACCTGACAGAGACCAGTGAGCTCTCAGAAGGGTAACTGATAATAAATTGTCCTCTTGAGTTTTGGGTTGATTTGCCATGCAGCAATAGATAACTGGAACAGGTGTCAAATACTTTGTCCTAGGCATCAACTGTAATACATATTGGTGGCTTAAAAGACTTGACAAAATGGTGAGGTCGGTGGGGGATAAACTGGAAGTTCTCTTAGCAGTACTCTGGTGGGTAAGCAATAAAGTAGCAGTTCCCTATATGTCCTTTGGCTCTTTTGCTATTCTACTGCACATTTTTTCTCAAAATGCTAATATTCTAGAGAAGCAATGTGATGTTCTAGAAAGGATGTAGGCTTTGTAGTCAAGAGAGATCCAGATTCAAATCCCAACTATGTCACCCATGAGTTATGAGATGAGACAAGTCACTTAATGGAGTAGACTGTGCCCTGCCTAGATGCCCTTTCTGAGACTGGCACACCCACACCAGCACACTATAACTGTTGCCTTCTATTTGGCCATCTTATTCTCTGCAGAACTGCCCTGAGCTGATGGAGGCCATCTTCTTTTAAAGGTTACAGTCTCCTATACCCTGGGGATGGCTCCAGCCAATGACTGAGTGGTATAGGTGCACAAAAGTCGGGTGGCTCAGCTCAGGAGGGGGCATTTCTACAGTGAGGTCTGTGTTCTGAGCTCTCCCTTCATGGACCAGGTCCAGAACACAGACTACATGAGTCCACAGCTTTTCTAGACTTTTTCCCCTTCCCTACCCTGTTCCCCCTGACTTTCTTAAAGATTCCCTTTCTTTCACCTGAAGAACACTCCCTCAGTCATCTTGTGCCCCAAAATCCTGACCTCAGGCTCTGCTTCTGAGAATCCCAACCTAAGACACGTGGCCTCCCTTAGCTTTTCTTTTTCAAATTCCCCTTTCCAGAATTCGCCAAGATGATAAATTAAAATCGCCTGGCACTTAAGACACATCCAACGCATGCTAACAAATTTCGTCTCTCATCTTCCTCACTGGTGGAAAACAAAGTGGAGAAACACAAGGGAATTTTTTTAAACAAAAAAGTCCTCAAGTGAATTTTCCAGAGTCTCGTATAGCAGCTTTTGAGAAAAATAGGCAAGCAACACTGATTTTTAAAAACGAAGATATTAATGCCAACTTTGTGAAGCTCTGAGGATGAGCTGAAATAATGTCCGTGGATCTGAAGTTGGTTTGGTTGGTGCAAAATATACTCTCAGCGAGTGGAAGCTACCACTCTTCCACTTGCCAAGCTCCAGAAGCACAAGCCAGATCTTCCTTGCTCAGAGCAGACACTCCCACATCTGCCCAAGTGAACTGCAGTGAGTAGGGAAAGGAATCAGACTTGACAAAGAACAGCGCAGCTTTCACAAGTCCACTCCACGAGTAGGCTGGGCGCTAACTCCAAGCTCCAGACTTCTCATAATTGTGGGCAGATTTCTCTGCCTGTGCTCACAAACAGCCAGATCCACTTGCATTGGTCGTTAACACAGTTTATTATTGGCACACTTATCAGTAAAGCATACATAAAATACAGCTGTTTTATAACACACGGAGCCACTGTGTCTTTACATGTGTGGAAGAACATATTAATATGCAAATGGAAAAATTAGTTCTCTTATAAAGTTTCACATAAATACACTGGAATTGCCCCAAAAGAAAAATCCCCATAAAAGAACCAAGGGAGGGCTTTACAAAATATTATACAAGAAATATACTATGAAAAGAAACAAGTCAACTCAGATACAATAAAAAACACAAAAAAGTTTCAGATTTATTAAACTGCCCACAAAATTAATGGATTACATGGCTTGAAAAGATTTGGATCAACAGCAATTTTACAAATGCATCAGTTCTCAAAGGGCCAGGTAGGTGTCTTTCTTTACATAAAAAATCCACCTCAGTGTCTTCGATGACAAAAAGACATTTCTTGTTTCAGCACTTGGGCTCGATTGAACCAGCTTGGGTTGGAGAACCGATCGACATTAGCTCACCCATAAATTACCCTGCTAGGCCCTCTTAGCTGTTACCCAATGAAGGAAAAGGTGAAGAAAATAATAAAAATTAATAAGGATACACTTAAATTACTGTCCAAAAGCTGATTTTTTTTCTTTTCTTTTTTTACTGAAACAAGAAACTCTCAGATGCAAGTCAAAAAGCAGAAAATATTTTACAATATTAAAAAGTCATCTGTAGTTAGGGTCGGCATATAATGAGACCCTGAGCACTGAGGGCGTATTGACAATATGGCCTTCGTTGGGTTGGGTTGGGTTGGGTTGGGTTGGGCGGGGCGGGGCAGGGCGGGGCGTGTAATTAACAAACATGTGGTTAACACCCAGCCAGGAGAAGCGCGAGCGTTCGCTCTGGTTTTAATTACGCTCAGTGCCAGTAGCTGTGTTACCTGCGAAGGCCTCCAGGGAAGGGTCATGGAAGTTTATTGGAATAATCCTCTCAATTCAAAAAGGAAAAAAGAAAGAAACTCAAACTCAGATCATTGTGATTTAGAAATAGGTATTCGCGTGGAAAAGTTTTTATTTCTCCTCCTTCCTCTCCTGTAGGCAAGGATCTGCAAGCGTGGGTGTGTGTACCCCACGGCCTACTGACAGTGGGTGCAGGTGCGGGTCAGTCTCACTGGGGAGCCTGGGGCGGGGCGTTTTCTGATTTGGTCTCTTGAGCGGCGGGGGGTTTACTGCTCCACGGGCTGCTGTTCCCCAGGGTGGGGGGGCTGTTGAAGTCTTCCTCGTCGTCCACGCCGTTGGCCGCGTCATATTGCGTGTTTTCTAATCTAGTGATTAGCCTTTCGTCCTCGTCCCCAAACTCACCTCCCATCAGAGTTGGCTCTCCTACCACCATCACATCCTGTGAACAGCAGCTGACATTATTACAGGGAAACCTTGGGACAGAGAAGCTCAGCTTAAAACACTAGCGGGAGGGGCTGGGCGATCTAGGACAGACACACTCGTGTACTGTGTCCCGGGGGTCAAGTCTCAAAGTTGGGGGGGGGGGCGAGACGCATATTTGATTTCTACAGGAAATAAACATTGCCTCCTGACGGGGAACAACCACGCGAGTTTATGTCCTTAGTGCGCAGCCTGACACCGGAGAACGAGCAATGCTAGCAATCTGCAGAAATAAAAAAATCGATTTTTCAAAATTAAAAAAATCCACGCTTTTAACTTGCCGACATTAGGGACTTCAGAGAGGGCTGTGCAACCTTCTGCTGGGTGCTTTCCAATACCTCCAAAACTCCGCCACTTTTTATTTAGGGCCTCTGAATGGCTTTGGAAACCAGCAGCCAACTGGGGAGGATGCAGTTCTACGATATTCACGCAACTCATTCCAAATGGCATTCTCTCTGTCCCAAGGACGGTATACATTTTAATTGAAGACAGAATCTCTCCTTTTTCTACTCAGCCAGGCCCTTTTATGCAGCCAATATCCTTGACATTCTGCTACTTAATTATGGTAATTAATTTAGGTAAAGTTTTCGATAAAAACAATGTTCACACTGATTTGACAATTTGCATAGCTAATTAAGTCATTAGCAAAAACCTGCTGATTGCCAACAAGCCCTGAATTTACCATCTGTTATTTCATGGTGCCTGTCACCTATCCCCACACAGGCAACCCTGCCACCAATCTGGGCAGTAAAGAGAACCAGTCTGTCCAGCTGGTGCCATAAAAGGAAGATGAAGAGCACTAATTATAATTACATTGATGAAGCTGGTAGTCATCAGAAATGGAAGCGTGCAAGAAGAATCCATCTAATCACTCCTTTAAGTATAAATTGTCCTTCCATGCAAACAAGGAAGCCACCTACTGTAGCTGGGAGCTTCGTGGAGGCCACGCCTGGGGAGGGACGGGGGAGAAGCACGCATACACAGGGCACAGCTCCAGCCTCTTTGTTCAAAGGGGGCCGTATGGGGTTGATGGGTGACCTGGGCATGGGACAGGACACCTGTCAGGTGATACTGCTGGGCAGGCTGTGAGCAATGGTCTACTCAAAAGTGCAGTGACTCCAGAAGAGTGCCCAATGCTGTCAGCGTCTGCCTCTGCCAGAAAAAGCAGGGCTGAGCCAGATGCTTTTGGGCATGTAAGGGTGCGTTTCCTGACAGGGAGGCTATGCCTTGGACGAAATGCCTTGGTAACTGGGCAAAAAATTGCCCTTACTGGGGGCAAGAGAGGCTTTCCTGGGACAGTATGGTAGACTACCGCCTTTGGTCAGGAGAAGGTCCAGTGGACCCTCCAGTTTCCTTCTAGAATTCTGAAGGTGCCAATTGAAGAGAACCCTTGATGTCCACCTGGTCGATTTTGGAATGGAAAATTTGGTTTGATTGATTGATTGATTGATTCCCCGAGAATTATGGGGAAGGTCATCAATGGATTTCCAAACTGTGTTTTCTGACTAATCACTCTTGTGATTTGACAAACATGATTTTAAAGAGCTATGTCCCAGGTTAAGTAAATGCCTCAAATACAAATTGGGTAAACTCAGCGATACAGGTGCTGGCGGGGAAATCAGCAGTGTGCTTCGAAGAACGTATTGATTATGCGGCGAAGAGCCAGACGTGACACTGACATGGACTCAAGGTGAGGAACAACATAGACAGAGACTCTGGCAAGAATACGGACAGGACTGGAGATGGAATGGGCTCTCCAGAGAGGAGGGGACGTTATCGGGTTAGCCACACGGCCCGCTGAGAGTGTTCTGGACAAAAAAGAAAGCCACTTGGTTACAGGCAATCGGGAGACAGTGCTTATGACCAGGAACAAAGGTAAGGGGAAAGAATAGGGCAAGATTGGGGAGAGGATGACGTGGGTTAATCTCATTTCATGACTTAGGTGCAGCACATTTTGGAAGGGTTGGAAAACACATGCGTGAGGTGTCACAGGACAGGAGAAGGGCATGGGGACCGGCCACGTGGGTCCGCATTAGTATCATGAGTCCAAGATCATCGAGAGAGGCTGGGACAGTGTGGGGAGGTAAGCATAATTTGGAAACAGAGGAGAAAAATCAGAAGGCAGCTTAAGCGTGACATTAGGAAAAGGTCCTCAAAACTCCAGATGCCTTCATGGCATCAGAAAAATAATGGTCATTCACAAAAAGTACTATGAAAATCGTGATTTGAATCACTCCAAATGGGGCCGGTATCGGCTCATAGTGTTTGGAACAGCTGTAAAGATGCCCAGGCATAGATCCTTGTCAGCATCCTAAATTTCAGAGAGATGCCACATTTGCCTTCCTGATTATAAAAGAAAAGCCTTAACCAGATACATAATCCTGTGTGTACGCGTGGGAGTGATCGATAGATGGCAAGCTATGAAAGAGATGTGTGCTAAGGGCTTCTTAGGCGCGTACATACTTGAGGCCACTTACACACACTTACACAAGTATGCACAGGGCTCTACCTGGAACCTACGTCTACAGAACCTGCAGACGAGACGAGTGGTTCTCTGCTCAGGCGGTCTCGATTTGTTAGCCTCACACAAAATGAATGGAGACATAGTGCACATTTGGGGCTGCCTCTCACTAGTGGAAGCTGGCTCCATTTTCCCCACCCCCACATCTTTAAAAATCCCCCCAACATTCAACATCGGTCGTGAGAAGTGCATTTCCTTCCCATGTCTGCTTTCTCGTGTATCCCACAGGAGGCAGGGCTGGTGTGTCTGAGAGTAGCCCAGATGCCCTCGGCTCCCCATGAGGCAGACCTCTCTGCTCCTTGCTGGAGGCCTGGAGGTGCCACCAGCTCTTGCCCATGTCACATCTTCTCACTAATCCCCCGTGCAAGGACCACCAACCTCTGAGGAGGACTGGAAGTGACTCCTTTCAGGGCCCCTCAATGCTTCTCCTTAAATTGGCCAGAAGGGGTCACTGCTGTTGAATGACACAGGTCTCCATCCCTCCCAGGGTTGAGGCTGCAGTTCGGGATCGCTCCTAGCCCCTGCTCATGGAGTGAGAAGCAGAATCCAAGGATTAAACCCTAGTCCTCGCCAGACACACGCGTTGCTGCCGTGGCAGCTAGGCGGACCACAGCTGTGGTCACGGTGGCACATAAACTCTGGTCATGCCTGGGAATGAGGCAGCCAGGGCTGCAGATCACTTTCGATTTTAACAGTAAAATCGTGTCGGTAGTTCAGTACACAGGGTTAAAAGATGTGGCCACTACAAGCCAGACGATGCTTATCATTTAATTGTCCATTTAACTGGAGTGCGCACAGAAATGTGCACATTTTTCCTAACCTGGTTGCCTTTCCCTGCCCCTCTTGGCCCTCTGGAAGTTTTACTCGGTTAAAACCTCTTTTAATTGCAAGGAGTGGGGATGGTGCTGAAATTCTGCTCTCACTTTCTAATGGTGCCTTGTTCTCACCAAGTCCAAAGGGTTTCAATTCACTAAGAACCCTCTTGACACAGGTATCCTCCACTAAGATGCAGTTGGGGGATTGGAGGAAAGGAGCATCAGGAAGTCGAGCAAACTACGTGGCGTGCCCTTTAAGATAAAATTGAAATGTTTCCAATGAGGCCAGGTATGTCAAAACACATGAAACTCATGCTGCTATTCTACACCTGAGGCAGATATCGAGGATGGACGGCTCAGCAAACCCAGTCTGGGCCTCCGAATCCCACTCAGTGCTGGACCCTGTTAGCTGACCCCAGGAGACTGAGCTGGCAGGCGAGAGGAAACCTCTTGGCCATCCCTTGAGTAGACATGAGCTCTTCAATGACAGGGCCTGGGTTTTTGCTGTCTTTTGTTTGTTTACTCTTGGTATAGTGGGGGGCACATAGTAGGAGCTCAGAAAACATTTGTCGAACTGAGCTGAATTCTTGCAGCCACTGTGCCTTTAAATAGTGATGTCGCAGTTCCAGAATTCTCTGGCATGCACTCTCATTTGCAAGGGGACACTACAAATGTTAGTTTCTAAAACTCCAGGAGTAGATGAAGAATGGGTTACTTGTGAGCACTTCTGGGTTGATTTATTTATACCAGGCCATTTTCTCTATGCATTTTCCAATTTAACCAGGAGTGGGCCTAACTTATTGGTACCTTCATAAAAAGACTGTTTTTCTTCTTTGATTTTTTTTTTTTTTCCTGACTCTTTAGCCCAGTTCAGAAAACAGAGGTGAGTCTGGCATTATTTAAAGTCTATAATTCCTAGCGGTCTTAAAATGGTACCTTCCCCACAGGCTGGCCACTCTCTCCATGACCCTTTCTTTCTAGTGCAGTGAGGATGAAAACCATACCCTCTGTCTACGGAGGACAGGAGAAGATTCCCAGTGGACCCGGGGATCCTCAGGTACTGATGGGGTTGGTTTTAGCCAAAGAAAACGGACCGATGGAAAGTGGGTAAAAGTGGGTCGGGGACACATTTGAAAGACACATTTAGAAGGAAGTGGAGAATCCCCATGAAAGAAGGGTCCACTCTCACAAGGGGAGAGATGTGAGGACAACAGATCAAGAGGGGAAAAAAGGTGAGAAAGAGGGAAAAGGTCAAATTGCATCAGTTGAGGGAAGTGACAAGAAATAGAGCACGTTTCCCAAGACATGGCGTCTAGAGGATATCCATGAAGCACCACGAAGGTGTTGGGGCTCAAACGACGGTCAAACGCCTGGTGACAGGGTGGTGTGGCTGGGGCAGCAGAGAAGGAGTGCCCACAAGTAATCGTGGAGGGGACAAGGAACAAGAAATGCTTAGAGGAGCATGGGAATTTGAAAGCTATAAATGGTCTGACACTGAGCTGAGGGATTTGGAGTCCGGCAGGAATTGGGCAGACAGGACTTGAAAGTAAAAGTAACAGGAGATGAAGAAAGATGAAGAAAGGGCCACATGGTGTACCCTCTTTGGGGACACCCGTCAGCTGTCAGCCTCGGAGTTCAAAGAAGCCCCCTTCTCAGTGGCCCATTTCCTTTGTCAAGACCCAGAAATGAAAGAAAGGGTCAAGAGGTCCAGAGAGCTGAGACCAAACCAGGGGCCGACCCTCCCCCTGAGCTCACGAAATGGGTAAAGTGGAATCCACTAAGCTGCATTTTGAGTGGCCGGGAGTTAATTACCTGAGTCTTAAAATAGGAAGGGACACCCAGGTCGGGAAGGCCCAATCCAATTACAATACGGAGTCTGAACGCCGGGAGCTAGCTTCCAGTGGAGCACGGGGTCTCCAGTGATGGTGCCGACAGCCCCTTCTATGCCACCAGGCATTGCTGCTAAGTGATATTTTAATTAAACCTTAAGTGACATATCTCCTGTCTGTGACTCTGACGGCTTTTTAATTCAGGTCCCTGCGCAGCACAGACTCTTAATATTCCTTTCTAATTCCCAGGTTGCGAGGGAAGGTTTCCATGGCAGGACTCCGCCCTCCCCTGCCCCTCCCCTCCCCCACCCCCAACCCACCCCCACCCCCACCCCCACCCCCACCCAGGCCTTGCCCTCCGCCAACCCCCAACCTGCCCAGAACGCCCTGGCAGCTCAGGGAGGCTTTCACGTGGGCCCCTGCAGGTGGGAGACAGGCAAAGGCAGGATTTCAGGCCTAAAAGAAAAGCGAGACTTACAGGTACCTGACTGGACAGACTCAGGTTGGCGGCCGGAGTCTTCTTCTTGCTGCCGGTGCTGTTGGCGTTGTTCCCGGCGCTGCTGTTGGACGTGCTGCTGGTGGAGTTTTTCCTTTTTCTCCGCTTGGTTGTCGGCTGCCTGGTGGGTTCTGCTGCACAATGGAAAATGGATGGGGGATCAGTTCCGGGGGGACGGTCAAAATACTGTCCCTCCAAGGAGGCTGTGCTTGCGAATTGAAAAGAGTAGACTCTAAATTGTTTCCATTTCTTTTAGATGTACGCGGAGTAAAGGGAGGAAGCGGTTGTTTTATTTTTAGCCCAAAATGCGTGCAACCCTCTTCTTTGGTATCTAGATAGAATGATTTATGTCTTACTGTGTTTCACGAATGTTGTATGTCTGGAATCTATCAATATATTTTAAGGGCCAGCCGCAAATACCACTTTTATAGTTGAGTTAAAAATATCACTACCATTTCAAAATTGGGAAAAACATTTTTCTCTGGACTGTTCTGTCTTTAGAGCCAAAGGAGGGCCCTGGGCTCCCTTGGGTTGGCAGGGAGGGAGCTTCTGAGATATGAGGGAAAGGATGAAACCAAGCGAAGGGGGTGGACCTGTGTAGGAGCCGTGTCTCCCGGTAGACGCCCAGCACCATCACACCTGGAGATGCTCGAGTACAAAGAAGAGGAAGCCTGAGTTCTGTCAGCCGAGGGCTCCCCAGCTCAGTATGGTTCTCAAGTTGCATGGTTTGGACCCCGATGTTTAAAGAATGCTACTAATTTCAACACTCCTGTGGGAAAAATATCTTCGTGTGCAAGGGCCAGCATATTCATGAAGGGGAACTAGATCTTTTCAAGAAAGTCCTGTTTAGAAACAGGAAAATATTTTGGACTGGATGGATGGGCAACGTCTTCTTGGAAGCATAGGGACCTGTGGTGATGTGCGGTCAGATGAATATTATTTATTTATACATCATGTAGTGAGTTTTATCAAATGTTTTCATGTTCTTCATGGTTTCTATGTCATGACTATCTTATATTCATAGCAACTCTATTAATTAGATACTATTCTAATCTGTGCTTTGTGAATGAGAAATGTTCAGAAACTTTTTTCCAGGCAGTTACTCAGTTGGAAATGGAATGTAAGAGCATCCTTTTTGCTAACCCTAGTCTTGACCCAACTCTGAAGGAGAGAAGGTGAGCCGGGGCCATACTGGAACCAAGTGAGAGGGCCTCTTGGCATTTTCTTAAAACACCTATGCTGCTTCTGATGGGCAGTGGGCAGGATATCCTTTAAGGCTCATTTCAAAGACCACCTAGTCCACCAAATTATCCCTGACTTTTGAGGAAGAAGGGAATTATGTTCCTATTTATGTACCATTTCGTTTCTTTCATGAATATTTTATCTCTTATGTTCAGAGGTGTTCATCAAAGGGCCTAACATGTCTGTCCGTAGAGAGTTATGGGTACTTGTCCTGAAGGTTGGGGAAACAGGAAATAGAATTGGTCCAGCTCATGGTGCCAGAAGAGTTGAGTTACACATTCAAAGTCAAGCAAATACTCAGTTCCCCTGACAAACGTCTTCTTCCTTTACCTCAAGAATTAAAATTGGCTACTTTTTTTTTTTTTTGATATCTGTACTTCTTTTGTGAAATTTGGGGGAAATATACCGACACTGCATACTCTGGATTACTCCCATTGGCAGCAGGTAGCTGAGGTCATAGAGTCATGAACTCTGGAGACGTAAGCACTTATTGTGACAAAACAGACCTCCTTCACTGATCAGCTATGAGACCGTCTTTGGCAAATTACTACTTAAATCTCAGGGCCTGTACATTTAAAATGGAAGTAATATTAAATACCTCATAAGGTTATTGTGAGGATTCAGAAAGAGAATGGAGGGTCTGGGCGGGCTGGGATTTCTGACTGTTTCATTCGGTGCTGTACCCCTTAGTGACTGGAACAGTACCTGGCACCTAGTAGGGGCTTAATCAATAACTACTGAATGAATGATTTAGTTAATAAATAATATATGTTATATATGCATATGTTGGAAAATATAGGTTCTCAAAGCACTGAGTGAAATATTTTTTCCCATAAAGCCTTATTGATATTGAAAGAGAAAATAATCTAAGCACATTCAATAGGTTTGAAAAATAATGTTTCAAATGTCTAAAATTCCTCTAAGACAGAGATGTAAATATTCTATGTAAAATGATGCTCGTTTTCTCAGATTTCTAAATATGCACTTGGTTACATCTGCTATATTCACTTCCTATAAAAATGCCTGGCCCATTACCAGTGGAAGGTGACCATTCTATTTTGTGATTCAGAAAGCTATGTGCTTCGTGTTAATAATTACTCTTTATAAAAATAATTTTTAGCGAACGGATACGTTTTGCTTTTATGATCAGTGAGGCTCGACACACGCCTGGGAGTAAAAATGTATTAGATAGAACGACAATTAATGATGACTGGAAGCAGTAATTTCAGAGCCCCAGCAGGAGACTATAGTATCTAAACTGCATTCTAAGGAAGTGAGGAAAATGGACTCTTTTATGTATTCTCTTCATGATCAGAGTCCCCTTTGATACTAGATCTATCTTAAAAAAGGGAGCAAACTTATTTATTTATTTTTCTTTATTTCCTTCCTTCCTTTCCCCCCTTCCATCCTCCCTCCCTCCCTTTCTTCCCATAATTTATATCATTCTTAAAGAAAAAACGAGCAAAAGAACAATGGACCATGAGAAGCCATCAGTCTTGTCCAGTGGAATAGCCACCGGCCTGGGAGATAGGAAACCTTGCTTCTGATTTCTGCTTTGCCAATGATCTTGGTAACATTAAATAAATCAATTGACCGCTCTGGGTTTCAGGTCCTAAGTGAGATTATAGATGATTCCTAAGGATGCTGGTACTTCACAAATTCAACATCCCCACATCCAAATATCCACAAGAAACTAGTCTTCCTGACAAATCTATGATTCCTTCCTTCCTTTTCACATCCCTTCATCCCCCAAAGAGGCCTCAGAAAATGCATTTAGAACAAGAGTGAAGAACGAGCTCGTACCTGGGGGTGCCACCATCCGCTGCCACTTCTGAAACAAGCAGGTCTTCAGGCAGTCTCGTGGACTGAGGTTGTAAGTTTTATGTCTCGACATCAGTTCCTGCATTGGCTCCAGTATTACACACAACTGCAAAAAGTTCAAAGACATCAGTGTTTCACTACTTGATAATATGATTTGCAATAAATAATGTTAACAGCTGGAAACAATTAGAAACCTCAAAGGTACTTTTCTTTTTTCCCCTGGTTTTGATTTTCTCTACCCAAGTTTGGAGGAAAAGAAATATTACCAACACTTGATAATGCCCACCTAATTTACTATTACTTATAATACCATATTATAGCTGAATGTGATTTACACACACACACACACACACACGCATGCACGCACGCACGCACACATCCAGACACATTCTGTACAAACTGTTGGGTGGATATATGTAGCTCTATTCTGAATTCAAATGATTCTCTGTGGTTAAAGAAAAAAGCTCTCTTCCATGGCGCACAGCATGCTCTGATTTCTGCTCTGGTTTCTGCTGTTGTTCCTGTTTGTATAACCACACACTGTGAGTTACAATGCTAGTTTATGTAGATTATATGGCAGTGAAAGCCATCTTTTAAACTGTGGAGAACAAAGTGGCAACTTCAAGTACTTTTTGGATCCTAATTCTTATCAAGGTCCACGATGAACACTATTTTATTTTTATTCATGTACTCATTTGTATTTTACACATAATGATAATGTCAGTAACATATGCCAACATGAGTTCAGAGTGGGAGCTTTTTCTGTGGCTCTGTACACTGTTGCTTTCTTGCCTCCTTTGGCTAGGTTTTTCAGGTTTACTTTGGTCCAAGACATCTGATGACAAAGATTAATGAATGAGCAAGAAGGTAAATCCATTTAGGATTGCCTTGAACTTTTCTGAATTCCTTCTCAGTTGGAAGCTCATCAGAATACTGCTGCATTGAGAGTGCTGTATCTAAGAAGACAAAGACCACAACACAGCTGTACACATATTGGCAAAGCACCCATCCTTCCATGTGGAAAGACAGCATTTCATTATAAAAGGCAGATGTGCCTTCACCGCCCATCATTTTTACCACTCCTTTCCCTTCTGTCATTACTCAGAGGACATGCTGCTTTTTGTCCACTGGTCCACTGGGTTCCCTCTACTTGGAATTCTTCCCTCCCCTCTTCTTGGCTAATGCCCACTCATCCTTGAAGACAAGGTTACTTCTTCTGTTACACTCGTGTACCTCTCCCTATGCAGGCTGAACTGGGTGCCTCCGGACAGTTCTCCCATGGCACTCAGCCCTTTCTTGCTCTATGAACTTACTCATCCATGCTTTGCAACCCTCTGCTTCCAAGTTTCTCTTCTACTTGACCTTGAACTCTTTAAATGCCCAGACTGCCTTTTTACTCTGTTTTCCTAGGTTTGGCTCAAGTGAATGGATGCATTTAAGGTGTTCTTATAAATACTGGAAGATCTTTTCATGGCAATGTTCCTGATAGTATGGTCTAAGGAATACTTCTGTCAGAACCAAATGAGTTGATCATTAAAAATGCAGACTTCCAGGCTCTTCCCCTTCTGTTTCACTGGGTATGGAACGAGGGTCCTGAATCTGCCTTTTGGAAAAGCATGCTCATGTCTAATTCTGATACATTCTACTAAAGTTTGAGGTCTGCTTTAGGATAGATACATATAAACAGCAAGACACGTGCAAATTCCCCGTGGTTTCCAGTTTGAACTCCACTTTTTTCTCACTTAACTCCACTTGCCCATGCTCTTCCTCTCTTCTCAAGCCCAAGCATGACAATCAAGATTACCTTCATCTAGAAAAATTTCTCTGCTCTTTTTATCTATCAATGATCTAAACTTGGCCCAAACCGCTAACTCCATTGACAGGACAAATGTAATCACTTTCCCATTGCAGTTTCTCAGGAAGAAAAGAGCAAGATTTTGAAGCCTGAATGATACAAGTACAGTGTGAGCCTAAGAGACACTTTGGCCAAAGAGCCACTCAACCCTAGTGAACCAGGCTGTCAGGTAATGAGATCTGGATTAGTCATGGGGCATCTTCAGTCCTGTGTTTCTTCTTGCTTACTTCGTAGTCCTTTCTGAAATTTAAAATGTTGGTAAGGAAGACCCCATGAAAGCGAGGAATTCCTGTGCAATTAACCCCACATTCCCACACTGTGAAGACTCGATGTGTATCTTTCCTCCATAAGGAATTCCTCACTGGAAATCAAAGTCTGTGCAAGCTAAAGACAGCCTCAGGTCTGCCCCAGCCACTGATGCTCACCAGTCCAAACAGAGTGAAGGAGTCCACCATCATCTCTACAAACAGAGATAAGAGTGGATTATCCACCAAAGGAGAACCACTGCTAGATTCAGACAGGGTCAGAAGATGTTTGCATCTATTATTAAGCTAGGTTAGTAAGAAGAGGTTTCAGGGAAATTCTAAGGGATGGAAAAATGTTTTGTTTTTTTTTGAAATTAAAATAACAAAGTTAGGTTTTCAACCATTTCCTTTGGCCCATTCCCCATCTTTGAGAAATGGGCTTACCGTGGATATAAAAATACATGGATGGAGTAGAACAAGCACAGACTTAGAAGCCAACAGGTCTAAGTATGGATTTTAATTCTGTCACTAGGTGTGCATCCTTGGCTGAGCCCCTTAAGAGTGCTGGCTCTCAGTTTCACCTGTAAGACAAGACCCATCTTGCATATCATTATGAGAATTTGAGATGATATGTCCGACACGTCAGAGTTCAACAAACAGTAGATATGATGATTCTGTATTAGCAAGAACAGCACGGACTGTGAGACAAATGACATATCTATTCCTTTAAATCAACAAACATTTATAGAGCTTCTTCCTAAGGGTCAGGCACTCTGCTTTGGCGCGCTGGGGCCATAACAAGGAGGATAACATCATCTCTATCCTCAGTAAGTATACAGCCCCCTTTGGAATGATTTAAGCATATTAAGAAAACGACTCTGGTGTACACATAAGCATCTTTGGGAATCACATGTTTATGGAGCAAGTATTTTCATTACGTGACAAGTTAGATGGCAAAAGTGACCTCTGCGGACACAGAAGGGCAGTGGGCATGGAGCATACCAGCGGGAGAGCTGCATTTATTGTGAGAACCCTTAAGCTCATTATCTACTTCTTTCTTGTGGGGGGTAGTTTCCTCCCTGGGTTTGGGGCAGCACTTTTTTCAGGTGCTGATCCTCAGGATTTATCCATTCCCCTTGAATGTAAAAATATCTTCCCATCGCTGTAACCCACCCCAAAGGAGTTCCTATCTCTGAATACTAATCAGGAATCTCCAAAGCCATTTTTCTTCCAGAGGAGGGTTCCCAGGCTGGGGAGGCAGGCTTCCCCTGGATTCATGTGTGCAAACGAGCCTGCCGTAGAGCTGGGCTGGCTTTGCTGGGCTGCGTGCTGTAGATGGCAGAACTACCTCAGACAAGAGGCTGCCTTCTCAGGCAGCGAGCCAGTGTATTTTGGCAACAGCAAAGGCCTGGGGTGTTCTGAAATGAGATCAGGAAGATGGTTGGGGGAGTGAGCTCCCGCAGTCACTCGCCAGTTCCTTCTGGAGCCAGGATTCCTGCTGTCCCTGGGGTCTCGGACCCCCTTGAGAATCTGGGGAAGGCTATGCAGCCTCTCTTTCAAAGTCTGTACAAAATATCTGGAGGTTTATGAATCCTCTTATATACCCATCCATTGACTCAAAGTAAAGAGTTCCCGGTTTGTAATAAGTATAAACCAGTCTACATGCCTTTTCCTCCATGCTACACACACACACACATACACACACACACACACACACACACAGAGGCATACACACATCAGTCAAATGTATATTAATGGAGCTAAGCATAATAACATAGAGTATTTTGATTTAAAGGAACAACTGTATCTGCAGAGTTGGGCCTGCTACAAAGTTCTCAGTGAACCAGTCCTTTTGCCTGACAAGGAAGGCCCCAGCATTTCTGCAACATCTGCAGCAGCCTGCACCCAGGGCTGCCACTTAGTTTGGCTTCCTCCTGCTGTGGTGTTGGGGGATAGCAGGAGGAATTCTAGAACACTGTGGAAGGGGCAGGAGTCAGCAAGGCCTGAGACCTCATTTTGAGTATGAAGCTCCTGAATGTGTAGTTCCTGCCAGGTCCATCTGGGATCCCCAAAAAAGATCTTGCCCATCCCAGCAAAGCTGCAAGTACACCTTTCTGCAGATTTAGTGAGAATTTTAAGTTAGGTCGATGCCCCTATGCTTCTGACTTCATTTTCTGGGATTCTGGCCCCCAGCACTGACCCTTTGGTATGGAATCAAAACCTGGAACTACAACAGCAACTTGCTGAATGAGTAAAAGGATAGATGGATGGAAAGATGGATGGGTGGGTGGGTGGGTGGGTGGGTGGATGGATGGATGGGTGGGTGGGTGGGTGGATGGATGGATGGATGGGTGGGTGGGTGGATGGATGGATGGATGGATGGATAGGTGGGTGGGTGGATAATAAACAGATTGGCCAGATTTACAGCAAGGAGTCATTTCCTAATAGACAAATCAAGCCTTGTGTTGGAAGCTTAGAAGTGATGTATTTGTCCATGTGATAAATAACAGATTGCCTCCCCTGTACAGAAGGTTTTGCACAAATGCACATACATGTACCCAATTACTCTATGTCCAGGCCAGACAGGAAGATCTCAGCTCATCCTGGGACTTTTCATAGTAACAAAGGACCTAGTAAATGTAGACAGTATTGTGTTTTGCTTTGTTTTCATCTGACAATTCTCCTGGAGAAATTTGATTCTCCTTACCTATGTGTTCACACTTATTCTTCTTGCTCAACTCCTTGCCCAAACCCAATTCCAGAAGTAGGTGATGCTTGTCAGAGTTGGCTCTGGCCTATGAAAAAGCTGATGCCCTGGGGTTGGCATTTGGCTAACTCCCAAACCTAGGTCCTGTCTACTGGCAACATTTTGATTCAATGTTTTCTGGATGATGGATGACATCCTCTGAGCTTGAGCCACCTAATCTTTGCATATAGGCTTGCCTGAGGTTACTATTTCAATACCAGCTCAGGCCTTTGTTCATGTTGTTCTTCTTGCCTAGAAGACCTCCCCTCTTTCCCGGCCCTTTTAACCAGAGGTTGGCAAGCTATGGCCTGTGGGCTGAATACGGCCATGCTTACCTAATGTTGGTAGCTGCTTTTGTGATATGACACCAGAGTTGAATAGTTGTGACAGAGTTCCTATAGCCCACAGACCTGAAAATATTTACTATCTGGCCTTTCACAGAAAGGTTGCTGACCTCTGTTCTAAACCGCTGCTGTTCAACGTAGGTGATCTGCAAACTATTTGTTGTGTTTCTGTGACAGGAGAAGCCGCTTGAGGCAGAGTATAATTCGTTCACTGCTTCCTTCACTGAGAAGTCTTATGTCAAAAAAAAAAAAAAAAAAAGTCAGATGAACTAAGCAAGGTGTTCAACAGTGTAGTTGATTTACATTCCAGAGCAAGCTTCCTCGTCTTGTCATGGACCACTAAGAGTTTACAGTCTGGCACTGGCCTGCAAACCACATTTGAATCGCACCAATATGACCATTAATGTCCTCCAAGGTCCAGCTCAAAGCCCACATCTGTCTCTGACCATGCCCGCCCACAAGGGAACCCTGCTTCTATTGCACTTATTACTAATCTAGGTACAGCCCAGTGTTGATATTTGCATTGGGAATATTCCTTTCTTGTGGACTTGTTTCATCTTATCTACAGCAAGCCATATATCTCTTTTCTCTCCCTTCTATTTAATACCGTATTAGGCACACTCAAATATTTGTTGAGTTGTAACTTAATAATCACCATGGAGTACCTAACTTATGCCGGTCCCTGGAGTATGTACCTGACATATACTGTATCATTGACCCTCACCAGGTCCTGGCTCACTTTTACAGGTGAGGAAACTCAAACTCACAGCTATTAAATCACCTAGAGCTGAGAGTGTGATTCTTATAATGTAGCCAAGGTTTTACAACCATTTGAAGGGCAAAGAAGTTCATAGTCAAGTCTGCCTGGTTCCAACGCTGTGTTCTCAGCAACTAACTGCTCTGTTGTCTACCTCTCTAAATAGGAGTGGCTTAAATCGCTGCTATACCAAGTTCAAAGGCTCTCATTGTTTTCATATTGCTCCCTGTACACGGTATTGACCTCTACATAGAGATTTAGGTCATATATGAGTGGTGCAGGCTTTGGAACCAGATTCATGGGGTTCAAACCCCCAAGTCTGCCATTTATGAACGGTGTGTTCTTGGCCAAGCATTGCAGCCTCTCTGAATCTCCTTGTCTGTAAAATGGGGATAATGATACTTATCTCTTGATAGTTTGACACAACATATGGAAATACTTAATGCAATGCCTGGAACAAGGTCAGTGCTCAAAGGATGGAAATTGGTATTATGATAAATCCTGGTTGCATCGGTGGCTCTTTACTGAGCCAGGAGATCAATGCGTGATGTGATTGGTTAGCTACTGAGGAGTAAATCATTTGGTCTCCTTGAGACTTAGGGGGTCACTAGATATAATACTCCAAGGGATGGTAATTAGGCCAACAGTTACGTTGCATTTCAATGGCTAATGTCGCTAATAAAAATCCATTTTTAGAATTCAGTGATAAATACAATATGTTCAAATCCACAAACCAGAGTTCTTTCTTTCCCTGCCCTCTCCAGTACCTTACTCCTCTGGCTGAATCTGAATTAAAAAGATGTCAGAGTGTTGGGGGTGATTAAGAAACAAAACTCTTATCTATGGTGAAGGAGTATCTCCTAATTAAGAAACACCTCACAGAAAGAGATCTTCCACTAAAACAATAGAAAGATACACAGAATCTAAAAGAAAAACAAAACAAAGCAAAATAAATAGATAATCACACCTAGAAACAGATAAGAATGAATAACAGGCATCCACTGGAGTAAAACCCACTCTGCCTCAGAGGATGAAAAACAAGAGGGAAGGAAATGCTTTCCCTTAGAAGCGATGCAATTCTAAAACATCAGATTATGATTTGGGTTTATTTCCTGATAGGATTAAAGGTAGATTGGTTGTCAAATTCAAAACATCCTCTTTTTTATCTGAAGATTCAACCAGGGGAGCCTTTGCCTTTTCTCGATTGTTTTGCAAATTGATTACTGCGGAAAGTTATCACATCCAACCCTGGAGACAGACAGCCCTCTTCTGCTCTGGGAGGGGGTGGTGGTGGTGCTGAGGAGCTGGCTTTGCCATGGGAGCTGCCGCTTCAGAAACCGTCCTTCCGCTGGAATGAGCAGGCCATGCACACGCATTTCAATATCTATGCCTTGATCTTAGTTTTGAGGCTCCCAGAAAGGACTCCTCTACGTGACCACTGGCTGCTTTTCTGACCGCCCCACGAGAGAAGGGCTGGGGCTGTTATCCTGAGCTACAGAGGCCCCATCAGACTAGCCAGGCTTCAGTGTTTCTGCTGTACTTGTCAGGCCAATGAACAGACAGTTCAAAGCCTTGGAAGTACATTCTCTTCCTTCTGACCCTGGGGACCTCATTTTTCTACCGTGTCCTTTGGTATGGGCTTCCCTTTCCATAGTGCCCTGGTTATTTGTCTATTCACTCTTAGAGCCACCCCTTCCTTCCAGCTCTGTATTGCGGAGGACAGACCCCTGCACACTATTTGCCAGCTCTTTTACCAACCTGCTTTGGATGAAGTTTGGCCAGTTGGAGGCACCAGGGGAGATTGGAGGGAAGTGGGTTGAGTTCGTTTCCTAGGGCTGCCATAACAAAGTACCACAAACTCAGTTCTGGAGGCTAGCAGTAGGAAATCAAGGTGCTGGCAGGGCCACACTCCCTACAAACGCTCTAGGGTAGAATCCTCGCTTGCCTCTCCCAGCTTCTATTGACTCTGGCAAGCCTTGGTGTTCCTTGGCTTGTAACTACGTCACTCCAATGTCTATCTTCACATGGCCTTCTCCCCTATGTCTCTGAGTCTTCTCCTCTTCTTATAAGGACCCTGATCACTAGATTTCCAAATAAGGTCACACCATGAGGTTCCAGGTGAACATGAGTTTTTGAGGGGTACTCTTCAATCTACTACACGAGTAAAGAAATAAGTGAGGGTATTTCTTGTCTTCTCTGGTTCAGATGACCTCTCCAACAGCTGTCACCATAGGTTCACTATGGTCCCAGTTTCTACCAGGTGACCTGACAGTAATGCCTCCTGCCTTTGTACCCTGGAGTGGCAGTTGCTAATCTTAGGGTTGCCTCTTCTTCCTCTGGTTGCTTTTCCAGCTCCAACATCTTTGTACATAATCTGCCATATTAAATTTCCTCTACCTAAATTACCTGGTGGGGGTTTTGTTCCCCTGGATAGACTCCAATTGACATTATGGTTTGTAAGAAATTAGGCAATATATAAAAGATGAAGGACTTCAGGTATAAGAGGGCATCTTAGGCAGTGGGGTTAAGCATGCAAATTTGGCTTGGGTTCAAATCCCAGCTACTTAATAACTGAGCGACCTTGGATGAATTACTCAATCTCTTGGTCTTTCCAGAAAGTCAGGATAACCATAGGACTTAACTAATTGGGTTGTTAGGAGAAACAATAAAATCCACTTAAAGTATATACCTAGGTCCTACCATATGCATGCTTATTATGATGGGTGTATAACCAAGTTGAGGGTGGCAGGGGCTTCATGGAAGACATTTTGAAACTTGTCAAGACGTACTTGAAATTGTATAGATGTTCCCTGCCCTATGTGTGTGTGTGTGTGTGTGTGTGTGTGTGTGTGTGTGTGTGTGTGTTTATAGACTCATATATGCACAAAGCCTAAAAATTAGATTTTGGTAATATAACAGACATCTAAAATGTTTAGTCAATATGTCTTTCCTAGAAATAACTTGTCCTGACCACTGGGCCATTGCTTCAGATACCCTATCCATGGGTTCTACCAGCATCTCTAAGTTCTACGGCATCATAGCTGGAGTGTTTCCAAAGGAAAGAGAAAATATCTGCCTGGAAATACTCCACAATGATTAACAAACATCTAAGGAGTGCTGTCTGTCACTTGGAAGGCTATGAGTAAATTTCAGATAAATTTTAAAAATTCTTTTTTAAAAAATTTAAATTCAATTAATCAACATATAGTGTATTAGTTTCAGAGGTAGAGTTCAGTGATTCATCAGTTGTATATAACACCCAGTGCTCATTATTACGTCACATGTCCTCCTGAATGTCCATCACCCAGTTACCCCATCCCCACCACCCCTTCCCCTCCAGCAACCCTCCATTTGCTTCCTATGATTAAGAGTCTGTTATGGTTTGTCTCCCTCTCTGATTTCATCTTGTTTTACTTTTCCCTCCTTTTCCCTATGTTCATCTGTTTTGTTTCTTAAATTCCATGTATGAGTGAAATCATATAATTGCCTTTCTCTGACTGATTTATTTCACTTAGCATAATACCCTCTAGTTCCATCTACGTCATTGTAAATGGCAAGATTTCATTTTTTTTTTGATGGCTGCATAATATTCCATTGTACATATACAACATCTTCTTTATCCATTCATCTGTCGATGGACATCTGGGCTCTTTCCACAGTTTGATTATTGTGGAGATTGCTGCTATAAACATTGGGGTGCAGGTGCCCCTTGGGATCACTACATTTGTATCTTTGGGGTAAATACCCAGTAGTGCAATTGCTGGGTCATAGGGTAGTTCTATTTTTAACTTTTTAAAGTTTTACTTAAACATTGTTTTCCAGAGTGGCTGCACCAGTTTGCATTCCCACAACAGTGCAAGAGGGTTCCTCTTTCTCTACATCCTTGACAACATCTGTCATTTCCTGACTTGTGAATTTTAGGCATTCTGACTGGTGTGAGGTGGTACCTCATTGTGGTTTTGATTTGTATTTCCCAATTTTAAAAACTGTTATTTATTGACCAAATGGTGTGCTTTCAGACAGTCAGACAGTGAAAGTGAGGACCGGTCACTCAGGGTTACTAAATGGCCTCTGGCAGACACTGTCTCTTTATTGTATTCCGGTTCTCTAGAGTAATAGAACCAACAGGCAGTGCATGCTTGTATGTATTTTTAAGGGATTGGCTCACATGATCATAGGGGACAGCAAATCTGAAATCCAGTTTCCATGGGCTGGAAACTCAAACAGGAGTCAATGCTTCAGTCTTGAGGCAGATTTTCCTCTTCTCCAGGGAACCTCAGTTTTGCTGTTAGAAATTTCAATGCTTGAACGAAGCTCATTGAACAGTAATCTGTTTTACTTCAAGGCAACTGGTTATAGATGATAAACATACTTACACAATACCTTCATAGCAAAACCTAGATTGGCATTTGATTAAGTAACTGGCACTGTAGCTGTTATGAACTGAATTGTGGCTCTTCAAATTCACATGTTGAAGCCTAACCCCCAATATGACTGTATTTAGAGAGAGGGCCTTTAGGAGGCAATTAAGGTTAAATGAGACCATAATCTGATGGCCTGGGGCCTTGTAAGAAGAGGAAGAGACACCAGAGAGCTCTTTCTCATTGTGCACACACTGAGGAACGGCTAAGTGAGCACACAGCAAGAAGGCAGCCATCTGCAAGTCAGGAATAGAGCTCTCACCAGAGGTCTCTACTGGACCATGATCTTGGACTTGGTAGCTTCCAGATTTATGAGAAAACAGATTTCTGTTGTTTAAGCCACCCAGTCTATGGTGTTTTGTTCAGGCAGCCTGAGCGAACGGAGCCAAGAGCCTAGCTGAGTTAACACGTAACACTGCCAGTCCTCCACTAGACTGTAAAGAACTAGAAAGCTGGATTGTGTCCTATGGTTTTATTATTATTTGTTATATTACCTAGCATCCAGCAACAGATCTAATGTTTGTGGAATTAATGAATGCTTGGCTACATGAATATGACAGAATGGACAACAAAAACAAATAGGTGATTCGACATCAGAAAATAGGTTAGCTCTTGCTTCATGCACGGCATGGCTATAGTTACTTGGGTACCAGGGATGCAGTGGTGAACATCACAGGCACAGCCTCCCTTCCCAGAAGGGAGACAGGTGATAAACGAGACTCCCAAATGGGCTGGCAACGCTAAAGGAGAAGGCAAGGGCTGTCAGGAAAGGTTGCCAGGAAGAACTGATAATTAAGTTGAGACCTAAAAAGATGACTTAGGAGTCAGCCAGGTGAAAGAAGAGGCAGCTAGGACAAAGGTTGGGTGAACATCTGCAGCAGAGGGAATACAGATGTGAATGCAAGAGAGAACACGGTGTTGGAGGTCACCCATAATGGACTCAGAGAGCCAGCTACAGTGGCGAGGCAGGCAGTGGTTAGACTTGTCAGGGCCTCAGTTTCCGGCCTACAGGCAGAGCTGAGAGGCGAGACTGATGTAGGCCAAAGTATACTGTGTGGGATGTGCCACCACCAGCGCCATCAGTATGGACGCTGAACTGCAATATATGGTAAATATCATACTGTTATTTCTTCCATCCACATTTCCTAAGCATGAGAAAAGCATCATCAGTATTTTGATGCGTTTGGCTAAACAAAAGCACCAAATATCCCCAAAGGCAAACGTTGGCTGCTTCGAGTCTCAAGCTGTGGAGACTGCCCCCAAGCTAAGTGCTGTTGATCACAGTGCTGGGGGCGTTTGCACTTGTCGGCGCTGTTCCTCACCGGAATATAGGTAGCATTTGTAGCATGCTGGTTATTTCTCCCAAGGAACCAAGAGACTGTGTACTTGCAGTGAGGTAACATTTAAACACTAGCATATATAAATGGGGCCTGATAATCTTAATACTGCGAGTAAGGGAATTTGGATATGGTCCTTGGGAGCTGTCAGTGACAGTTTCCAAGGAACATGGCTGTCTTGTTCGTGCAGTTATAATCCCTCCTGAACATTAACTGCATGGTTACGCCTGCCTCCTGCCCTGGTGTAAATACCCACAAGACTGCTAAAGACAGCATTGTGCTCTGGGGTTTGGGCCAGCATCCCCACGGCCGCTGTTTGGGAGGATTTCTGGGCTATAGTCAGTGTGGGAATAGGAACGTCTTTCTCTTGGCCCTGAGTACCCGGTGCACGGCTATGTTTGGAATGCTTGCCTACCTGCCTGCCTTCTTGGGAGCTTCCGCCAGGCAACAGCCCTTCAGCTCCACTCCGACACAAAGGAAGGAGCAATTTCTCAGTAATGTGGCGCTCAGCTGCTCAATTGCTCCCGCCAGCCGTGATCATTGTGTGTCCGTGGAGCCTTGTATCAGCAGCCATATCTCCTCCCAGGGATAGAAGTGAGATTGGTGAAAAGCAGGATTCGTGTTGACAATGGCAACACCGTATGAAAATGGATTTGGCAGAGATTGGGATTCATTCATTTGTTCACTCTTTCATTCAACACATACTAACTGAACTTGTACTATGTGCCCCCTGTGTGTTCTAGGTGCTGGGGATGTGGTTAACAGAAATAAAGAAAATCACTGCTCTTAATGCAACTACATTCCAGTGACGGAGACAGATAAATAAGCATGAGATATACGTTAGTGATAAGCAAGCAGGGAACGCCAGCAGGGAAGGGAGGTAGGACATGTTGAAGTTGGGAGGATTGAGAATCTGGATGCTCTGGCTAAAATCACTGCTTGGAAGAGTAGCTCCACAGAGGGGTCCGTGCCCTAATCCCTTGAGTCTGGGAATGTGTCAGGCTACATGGCAAAGGGAACTAAATTTGCTGATGAGCTGACCTTGAGAAGGAGAGATTAGTCTGGATTACTTAGGTGGGTCCAATATAATCACAAGAGCATCTAAGAGTGAAGAGGGTATCCGAGAGTGAGAAAGATGGCAGTATGAGAAGGACCTGATATGACGTTACTGACTTTGGAGAAGGAAGGGGGTCATGAGCCAAGGCACGTTGGGTGGCCTCTAGAACCTGGACAAGGTAAGGAAACAGATTCTGCCCTAAAGCCTCCAGAAAGGAGCACAGCCCTGCCAGCACCTTGAGTTTAATGCCGTGAGATCCATGCCAAGACCTCTAGTCTACTGTCAGATAATAAATCTCTGGTAATTTGTCTCAGCAGCAATAGAAAAGGACTACAATCACCCAGAAGATGACATCTGAGTAAAGATCAGACGGTGAGGTTATATTTGGCAAATAAAAATATAGAATGCCCAGTTACATTTGAATTTCAGACAATAAAAATAATTTATTATAATAATAAATATAATAGTAATTTATTCATTATTTATCTGATATTTAAATTCAACTGGGAGTCCTGTATTTAATCTGGCAATCTTAATCTCAGAGGAAGCCAGGAAGTGAGATATTTGGGGAAAAACATTTCAGGCAGAAGGAACAGCATTCTGAGCAGAAGGAACAGCAAGGGCAAAGGTCTGGGAGCTTTGAGAAACATCTAGGAGAGGAGTATGGTGGCCATGGAGAGAATGAGACAGGGGAGAAGATGAGTTCAGAGAGGCTGTGAGGTACCAGATCATGAAGGTCATTAGGAGGATGTTGGCCTTTTGTCTGAGGCGGACAGGAAGACATTGGAGGGTTTGGGGCAGGGGAATGCCAACATTTGGGGTCTCCTGAGAATGGAGAGATACTGACTTGTAAGCAACTTGAGGACAAGGTCTAGTCTATTTTTGCATTGCCCTGGAGCTAGCAAAGGTGGGTATTCAAGCATGCACATGTTGGGAGGGCAGCAGGTTTTTTAATTGGTATAAGTCAGTGTTGTGCCACCTGACATGAAACCAGAAAGGTACAGGGATGTGCATAGTAGGAGAAGGGAAGATTTAAGAGGAAAGAAGTGGTTCATGAAGAGAAATCTGAAGTCTGTAAGGAGATCAGTAAGATGGGAAAAGAACAGATGTGTGGGGACTTTATGAAGGTGAAGACATTACGGACAAAGCTTGATTCTACTCTGGAATCAAGTGTTAGCAAACTCAGGGAGAAGAGGGTCATGTCCACATCTACTCCAGTTGATTCAGAACAGCGGAGTCTAAACGAAGACCCGAGGAAGCCGTGTTTCAACTCTTCAGTCACATGAAGACTTCCTTGAAAAAGTTGCAAGAGGGAGGAAAACTGTGATCATAAAACTTTTTTAAGCAGCTTGCTAATGAATCACTCACTACCTCTAATCATGACTCGTGCCCGGGCTTCACTAGGCACCGGACAGTGGGCTTAGTGCCTCCCGTGGGTTTTCTCACTTCATCTTCCAGCACATTAACTACACAGACATACAGATGAGGAAAGGGAGACCAGAGAGGGTAGGCAACTGGTCCAAAGTTACAGAGCTTTCAGGGACTCCTTAGCTTTGACTTCTTTGCACTTAGCCCCCAAACTAAGTGGTTACTCCTTCTCTTAACTTATATCCCCATGCTTATGAACACATCTTCATCATCCAACATTATAACAAGCTGCCTCTCTAACAAGATTGGGATCCTGGTGGCGAGGAGTGTTGTTCACCTTTACATCATCAGAAGCTGACACTTAGTAGGTAAGCATAAAAACAAATTAATTTTGAATGAATGAGTGAATGAGTAAATGAATGAATGAAGGAAATGTCCTCTTAGTCTCGATGCAGACACTTTAGTTTAAAAAGACTGATGAGGCCTGGCTGCAGGTAGAGCAGGCCACTTGTTCCTTCCTCCTCAGCAGAGCTGTTAGGTGCTGAGGGTCCCTCCCCTTTGCTACTTTTTCTCTGGGGTACCATGAAAACTTGAGTATGCATCGCCTCTAAATTTACTCTGCTTGTTTTCCTACAGAGAGTATTAAAAGTCTCAAGAGGGATCACAGACTGTAGGTCCTGTTTTTATTTTTCTTTCATCTATCTATAGTTACACACATTGGAAGCTCTCCTTCCTTATCTGTCTTCATGTGTTTGTCTAATTGTTTTCCTTTCACTTCTGTGCTTTGAGAACATCCCTGGACCCCGGGCCCTTGACAGAAGATCTGTATAGGATGATTGAAAATCTGCTCCTGTTCTAGTCATGAAATCGATCCAGCAAGCAGGAGCTTTACCCTCCATCCTTTCTTCTTGTGTGTGTGTGTGTGTGTGTGTGTGTGTGTGTGTGTGCGTGTGTGCATGTGTGTTTCAGGGAGTTTTATGGTGGACTTCTGCCTGACCTTGCCCTCTTTGGCGCTGAATCCTTAGACATGAGAAAGAATGGGTTCCTCAGACCCTCTGACACAGTGAGGAGCTTGGGGTGGGCATCTTCGTGGGAGCTGCCAGGACCAATTAGCAGAACTAACGTGGAAACCCTCCAGCAAGAAATAAGAAACAAGTTCACTCTAGGCCGCTGCATTCGGATGAAGTCACAGATTCTCAAATTATTTATAAAACAGATAGCACAAGGATCCTAAAATTACAGACTCTTGAAAGCTGGAAATCTCTTGGATATTTTTATAATCATGGAGCTCATAGGGTTCAGGAGGTTCTGCCTGATCCCACCTGTTGAGTTGGGTTCAGCCTGGGAACTGTGGTCTTTTCTCTTCTTGCTCAGGGTCTGTCCTTTCCACCACACTGTGACACTTGGTAAGCTGTTGCCCTTAACAAATAAGACAGTTTCTTTCCTTTGAGTCTGGTTTTAGCTCTCTTTGCTAGCACTTGAAAAATTCTTGCAACCTGAAATTCTCCCATGGCATCCAGGACTTTCTGTTTTGCTCTGCTGTTATGTGTGGGCAAATCTCAGTTTGGCCACTAAGAAAAATAAGTACCTTGCAAGTGGGGTCCATCTCCATATCCCTCATGATCTGAGGCAGAACCTAATGCCCTAAGTCCTGAAGAGGTACCAAGATCATTTTGGTTTAAAAGCACATATTCATTTGGTATGAACATAGACAGAATGGGGGGTGGGGTCACCATATTCCTCCATTCTTCTGGAATTTTTTGCATGACAAAAGCTTGTTTTGAAAGCCTAGAGAAGCTTCCCAACATGACAAGTTCCCACTTGCCCCACAGAAACGCTCTCAAAGTTTGTTCTTCCTTGACTTTTACTCACCTGAGCCAGCACCTAAAAAGGTCATCTATTATTTTGGGGGGTTTGGCACCCCATTTAAACTTCACAATAGCTCTATGACTTAGGTATTACTATCTTCATTTTGCGGATGAGCAATCTGAGGCTTGGTGAGATTTAAGTGACTCACCATTCGTAATTTATCTCATCTTATCTTCACAACAAGGGGGTTAGGACCTATTATCCCCATTTCCAGGAGGCTACCACCAGAGTTCTAGAGAAGCTAAGTGCTTTGTTCCCAGATCCACTAGAAGTTAATGGAGCCAGATTTGAGCATAACTCCTTTTAATTGTAGAACCACAAATGTGCTCAACACATAGCAGGTGCTCAATAAACATCAATTAAAGAGACGAATTATTCCAAAGCTCACCTTCTCTCCACTACCCTCGACTATTGCAAAGTTGTTAACCTCTTCCTTTGGCACATGGTTTTGAAACCAAGGCTGATTAAAAAGCATTCTGCCAAGTCCTCGTTTCTGGGGCCAGCTCTGGGCCGCCCAGTTCCTCCATTACCTCCCTGGAACCCTTTGCTCCCAGCGATATCTTTCGGAAGCAGCCTAGGAAACGACAATTTCCCAGTCTACCATCCTTCTTCCCTATCTCGTGTGAAGCTGCAGAATGACATTTCCTTCCTCTTAATTTCTCCAAAAGGCAAGCAGCACATTATTCAGGAGTTCTGCGTCAAATCCGAACACCTGATATGTCTGATATGCAAGCTGCTCACTTTTTCTGTTTGTGCAGCAATGAGACCTTATCGCTCTCACTGCTCTTCCTTGTGATTATGAAATGCGTCCCCTATCACTCTTCACCTGTGTCCTTGGCAGCTCCCGGAGGTTCATGTGGCTTCTCAAAGGCTATTTGTCTTGTTCGAGTTCTTCTGGGTGCAAAATAAATCATGGATTTAGAGAAATCATCACTGTGTCATCCATGCTTGAGTGCTGGAATGGCTAATAGACAGACAGACATTCAAACCAGGGATGTGGTTGAGGAAAACCTTACCGTTGGAATCATTTTTATCTAGGAATGTTCTGTCCAAAAGCACCCAAAAAGGATGTCATTGCGTAAGGCATCATATGAGGAAATATTCCAATCAGTCGTTTTTCCATGGCCACTTTGCAGTCCAAACTGATGAAGGAAAGCAGAATAGGACCGAATAGGAGTGCCACACAGTTTTCATTTAGGGAAAAAAGGTTCTAATAAAAGGCTGTTCTGGGGTTTCATTCTAGCTTGGCATGATCATTTCGTGCACTAAAAATAAACAGAGATTAAGCATAGCTAGGGCTCTGGGGGAAAAAAATCTGCTTCTCTCTTTACCCTTCTCTCTCCACTCCTCGTTTTACTTTTTCTCTTTTAATTTTCAGGATGCCCAAAAAGAAGGCTTCAGGAGAATAACAAATTATGAATTTGAGGCAACACCATGTTTTCTCCAGGTACAAACACACACACACACACACACACACACACACACACACACACATACACCCACCCCCTTCCATGTTTCTCTACCATGGCTAAAACAGAAATGCAGTGTTTTTCACAGAACTGAGGCGATTTTTAGACTAAATGGTAGGAAGTTTGCAGCATTAATAAGTGGACAAGAAGCACAGAACCACAGCACATGGTAATATGCCAACGCAAAAGCGAGTCTGGCCTTTAGCCAATGAACTGTGATTAGATGTTGCAGCCATGAAAGTAAAAACACCGCTTACAAAGGAATGATTAATAAGCTGACAAACTTGCAGGCATTTACTTCCTATTTTTTAGTGCCAGCTATATTAATACTAGCATATTTTCAACTTTATTAGTAAAGTCTTGCAGCCTGGAATTCTTTGGTGTGTACGCAGAGGGCTTCTTAAATCAGCTGCAAATTTTCTAGACAGGGGAACATTTGATAAACATTGCTTTTCTTCCCCCCCCCCCCATCACTCTATAGCCCAGGTCTGTTTATATGTCTCCATGACACCTTGCACTAACAATAACTGTTATGTTTCCCCAAACCCAATGCTGGAGGAATCTTCTCTGACGGAGGGACCAGCATCTGGTGGTAGCTGCTCCACGGGCCAGTTAGTGTGACTTTCTGGGTCCTGTTTGTTGTTGAAGAGCTCTGCTCTTCACGGTGGCAAACCGTTCCCTCCATGTAAGTTTGACGTTCCTTGGGTGTCAACCACTTCCTACAGGGGGAGCCAGTCAGTAGACTCCAATCCCCTCTCTGGGATAAACTCTTGATCGTAGTCATCAGGGAAGATGGAATAACATGAGGAATGATGGCATGGAATTAGGGTGATTAGCTTGGTCCAGTGGGCCTGGGACTGGCCCAGATTTTAAAACTGGAAGTCCCATTTCCCATGAAAGCCTTCAGTCCCCTTCACATGGGACATTTGGTTACCCTAGATCGAAGAGTCACCAACTTGACCCTGTGAGAAGCCAGGAAGGAGCTTGGGCCTTAGAGTCAGACCCAAATTCAAATCCTTGTTGGGGCCTACCAACTAAATGTTACCCTGGTGAGGCTTCCATGTCCTCGAGCCTCAGCATTAGAACAATGGGGGTAACAATGCCTAGTCTTAGATTGTTATGAGGTTTGCCTAAGATAAGGTATTTGAGCTCTGGAATACAGTGCCTTCTCTCCTGCCCATCCACACACCATTTCTGAAGTTATAAAACCATTCATGTCTGTAAAAATTGCAAATAGGATCAGCTACCCCTCAAATCTGAGGAAAGAAGGAAAAATCATATGTGTGAAAGTATCTGCTCATTTAAGAAGAGCAAACTTCGGAACCCAGGTCAGTGGGCTCCAAAGTAGTTTGAAATGGACTCTCAAGAGCGAGTACTAAGAAAGTGATAGCAAAGGACAGAGCCAAATCATATCCTCTATGGTGTTCTCCTCCTTTTGACTCTGAACTTGGTTTTATTCTTATTCATAAAGCTGAAACTTTTCCCAGGAGAGCAAGACTCCCACAGAGGAGGCTGGCCCCCTTCACCATCTCCCTGACACCACTGGCGGCCTTGTCTGAGGGATGCCACCCTGGCTGGACAGATGGGGGCTTATATAAAAGACCTTGACCTCCAGTAAAATTTCATTTTGGGGTTACATAAAAACAACAATTACTGGGAAGTCAAAATTTTTAATTAAATGTATTCAAAGGGAGTACAGATTAATGCCTCTAAGCAAGAGAGTATTTAATGCTTACAGGCCAGCTCATGCCTGCTAAAGCAAAAATCTCACTGCCAGCAAAGCTTTTAAGTATTGATATTTCCTGCATTAATAATACTCTAAACCACATTCATAACAATATAATTAGCAACACAATTCATATCACACAGCACACAAGGACGCGGCATTATTAATTATGCCAACAGAGCCTTTGTGCTGAGCGCCGATGCTCCAATTTTAGCTTTCAAAGGTAAACGATCCTAAACTTGGGGGTGGGGGAGGCTTGCAGAGAGTGATGCCCCAGCACGGTCCATGTCTGTCTGGTGACCCCTAAATAATGAGGAACACTCTGTCCACAATGCCTTTGGGGATGACACCCATTTTAAAGTCCAAGCCTGAGTGAATTTGGCTGTGCTCCCACATTTTCTATGTGGCAAAACAAGATTAATGTCCTCACCATGCTTATTCTACTTCAGACTCGTATCTTAAAACCCGCCGGACATGATGATACTTTTATGTGGATGAGACACAGTGTCTCAGTTAGGGTCTTAGAAACTGAGTCTCACCCCCGGGGGGATTGCCCCACAACTTCTGTCTCTCCTCCTTGAACACTCCAGGCTGGCTTTGCAGCAATTCTCGCCTGTAGTCCTGGGAAGCACTGGGGTCAGCGAAGTTTTTTCACTGATGGTTCTACTAGGTCCTGAGTAAGGAAACAAAATGTGGCCTATGCTAGTCCTGAGTAAGGAAACAAAATGTGGAAACAGTTGTGCTAATTTATATTCCTCAAGCAGCTTAAAAAGGAATCCCTTTTCATGTATCTTCCCAAATGCGATGTATTATCATTTAAAAAATAACTTTACCAATTTGATAGATGACAAATGCTATCGAATTGGTATTTTCATTTTCCAAGGTGAATTTTGAAGAGCAGAGCTCAGTGGAGATCCCAACAAGGAAGAGGATATTAGACCCAGATTGCCTGAGGACAGACTCTGACGAAGCTTCTGGAGGAGTCCCCCTTGTCACCTCCCTATTCCCATGCTGCACTGCCTCTCCCATAAAGACCTTCCTCAGCCTCCTGTTTACTCGAGGACTCTCAGCTCAGGTCAGCCATTGTAAGTGCTTCTCCACCAGAATCTAGCACCTCATTGTTTTCTTACTCTTTATATTAATTCAAATAGACACTATAAGAAAGAAAGAGTGTTTTTCAAGGATCCACTAGACATTAGGAGAGTTTCTGGAGATATCCAAATAAATAGGCCCTGTTCTTTAACCCAGAGGAGTCCACAGCCTAATGAGGAAGATGGACAAGTAAAGACTAAATTATAATTCAGTATGGAAAACAAAAACACAAATAAGATCCAGGTAGACGTCATAAACTGTGTATTCTGTCTCACCCAACCTGAGTTACAAAGCATGATTTGTATTCAGAAGATGGCAGTGGTCCTCACTATAACTTTATGATCTGGGCCAGAGTAAAGAGGAGCATCTTGGCTGAGCTCTTACCAACTAGGTGAAACCCCAGTGAGGCCTGGCCCAAGGTGCTCTGGTCTCTCTTATCTCTCAGGACTGGCTTGGCAGGGATCCCCTGGCTCAGAGAAGGGAATTGTTCTCTTTTCTGGGTGAGGGTCAGAAAGGAGTCCCCAAAGAGGGAGATCCACTGAATGAGGTTTTGAGTGTGAAAAGGAATTTGCCAGGCAGAAAGGAGGGACAATCATGTGCAGCTGTACAGAAGGACGCAGTGCTATACTATATTTAGGGGGTGTCTGGTATTGATGGGGGAAAGATCAGTAGGAAATGAATCCTTTCAAGACCAGGTGATACACAGTAATTTGGGGGAAGAACAAGAGCTATGGAAAATACCAAGGAGGGACACTTGACCCCACGCTTCCTAGGAGAAAAAGTTATCAGAGCTGGGACCACAAGTTTAGATGCTGATTCTAGTAAACATGGAATAATGACAGTTTCTGTACTTAGTCTATCGTCCCAGCAAGGAAGTGCAGAGCTGGCAAACTGAGTCATCAGAAGTCCTACTGCATTATACTGCTCATCTCTGAGCCTTGAGGAAGATCCTTGGAACATGATCTTGGGAACAGGTGCTGAAGCACCGTTTGCAAAGGCAGATGGAGCAAAACAGCATGGAAACTCAATCCCAGGAGACTAAGGGTACAAAGCAGGGATCATGTCTGCTTTGTTTTCTGCATCTGGAACAGAATCTGTCACACAGAATGTGGACACTCAAAACATAGTTGTTGCATGAATGAATGAATGAATGAATGATAGAATAGAAGGAAATATATATTATCAATATTTCCTGTAATGTATTTTGTAGATATTAAAAGTGTTAGGCAAAACAATTTAAAAAATCCCAGGTTGAAGAAATTTGGGGACATACATCGAGTGAATTAAAATTAAGCAAGTTTTTCTGCACTGCAGGACTTGGCGGAGCGTTCAGCTGAATTCCCAAGAGAAGGATACAGGATTTCTGAAACTTATTACTTACTGGGTTGGACCATTTCTTTGTAAATCAAAATTGCCATTTTTGTAGATAAATAATAGTCAAATAGTGGTAATTTTATATGATTCAACCTAACATTTTCCTACCGAGCTATTTGATCAGAGATTTCTGTTTTGGAGAACAGTTCATAAAATGGGAATATAAATATTTTATCAAACCAGAACATAATGTCCTTTGAGGAAGACATGCATGTCATATTTTCCTTGTATGCCACCCCCACTTCTAGACTAATAGTTGTCTAATAAAAAATTTTTAAATAAAGCAAAATGTGGTGCACTTCTCTACAGGACAAGAGGACCTGTCCACAGATAGCTGAAATGTTTCTAGGCCATCCCTTATATACGTAAGGGTATTCTATGCATAACAGAGAAGTAGGTTCACCGTAGGCCCTTGGTCAATGGACTGGTCTCAAGTATTTACAATGAGGGCCACTGCCATTTTACCAGCCCACCTCGCCCCATTCTGGAGTCCAGAGCCGAATAACACACAAATGTGATAAAATGAGAAATAATTATGACAACTGGGACGTTGGGCCTTGTGCTGGTCTCAGCAAAACCCAGAATAACACACGGCTCTCATTTTTGACAGGTTAAAAGAAGGTAAGGATTTCGCTAGCCACAGTGATTGCAACAAACTCTTCCATGCATTTTGGGTGAGGGAATCTGGTGAGTGGGCTGCTGCGACTGAGCAAGGGGAGGGCAGAGATGACTTCTGTTTCCAAAACAGAAAATCATTTGGATGACCAGAGGAGAGCTAAAGCCTTTCACAGGCAGAACACTAATGTGTTGTGACATGTAAGGCATGGGTGGGATTTAGGGGCAGGCAGACCTGAGTGAGGATCCTGACCACCTCTTCCTATCACTGTTAGTCTTGTCTTCTCCTGCTGCTGTAATAGAAACCTTGGTGCCTTTACTAGTGTCTGGGCTCTTGAACATGGCAGAGACCATAGAGGCTCTCGTATTCTACTCTATCATTCATTAATTCATGCATGCATGCATGCAACAACTATGTTTTGAGTGTCCACGTTCTCTGTGACAGGTTCTGTTCCAGATGCAAAAAACAAAGCAGACATGATCCCTGGTTTCAAGCCTGGTGTTACACAGTGTTATGGGGGAAGAACAAGGGCTATGGAAAATACCAAGGAGGGACACTCAATCCCACAGTTGGGTGCAAGGATGGTGTCAACAAGCACTTCCTGGGAGAAAAAGTTATCAGAGCTGGGACCACAAGTTTAGATGCTGATTCTAGTAAAAGTGGAATAACAGTTTAGTCTATGGTCCCGGCGAGGAAGTGCAGAGCTGGGAACTGGACTTGGCAAACTGAGTCCTCAGAGGCCCTATTGCATTATACTGCTCATCTCTGAGCCTTGAGAAAGATCCTTGGAACACGACTTTGGGAACAGGCACTGAAGCGCCATTTACAAAGGCAGATGGAGTGAAATAGCATGGAAACCCAATCCCAGGCCACAAAGGGTGACATATTAGTCACTAAGCTTGGCTGGTTCTCTCCCCAGCCACTACCTCTATCTCCCGTATAGGACATAAAATGTGTGGCAAATATGGAAGATACTCATGTATTTTGTTTGTGTAGGAGCAGAAATAACAAGTATCCACCCTTTCTTCCTTGGCTAGATGAAACCACCATGATAGAAGTATTTGGGGAGACATATCGCTCCTGCTTCAGGGTGGAGGGCTTACGGCTGTAGCTTCCCAAACTGTGTGTGGCTCACCCCGGCCATGCCGCCTTCCTAGGCCACTAATGGGCTGTGAGCTCGGCGTGCTAGCTGGTAGGTGAAATGTCTAGGGCATTCGGCCACTGTCCAGAGAAGTTGGTGCCTCTTCGGGATGCTTTGGCCTCAGGTGACACAAAAAACCCTGACACCTGGGTTAGGAGAAGGACCCAGAGGTGTGATGAACAGGGACCCTGTTAACTCAAATCGGCCTGTGTTGAGGACATTGGTTCCCACTTAACAGGAAGTTGTCCTGTGGTGGAGAGAACCCTGGTTCTGCAATCCTCGGAAATAACATGACTTGGGTGGCTCAGGTGAGGGAGAATGGCCAGAGAAAGAGGTGGCAAGGCTGCTGCAAAACTTCAGAAGGCCTGAGGTACAGGGAGGAAGGCCTAGAGAGATGAGCACAGGTTAGAAGCCACACAGGTCAGGTGGTTAATCTATTCCCCCGTTTATGGACTGTGCAGCCTGAGGCCAGTTATTCAGTCTCTCTGTGCTCAAAATAAGGCACTGTTCTCAGGGCTGCTCTGAAAATTAAGCTAGATGATGTATGTAAAGCACCATGCCCCATACTATGTTGGCACATAGCAGGTGCTCTGTCATCAATCACAATATGACTCACTTGAGTTGTTGTTTTTTCCCCTCAAATTATACTTATATGTTGCCTTTTCAGGGTTTTTTAAAAAGTTGATATCTGTTTCACTGTCATATGCATGTGTGTGGCTATGTGTCTGTGTTTTGTTTTGGAGAAAGGGACTTTCTTTCCCTTTAGATCCTTCCTTACTCCTGCGGAATGATTGTTTTAAGAACTCAGCCTCTTAGAAACATCAACTCTTTTCCCCCCTGAGTGACAAAGCAGGGTAACTATGAGATAATCTGACAGACAAATTTGGTTTAGTTTTCACAAAGTAACAGTAAGTTTCCTTTGGAAACTTAGAACCTCCCTTCTTTTAGAAGGAACTATGTAGACTTCCTTGGTTTCTTTCTTCTGTGTGAAAATGTAGGCATAGAGATTTTGCTTCCCAGGAAAGGATAATTCAGGAAAAAACAATGTATATGTGAAACATATTCCAAGCAAAAACACTCAAAATCCACAACAGGCTGGTAAGTCTTCCCTTCTTTACTGAGAAGACCATAGTTTCTGAATGAGAGCACAGTAAGGTGTTGGGAACTCGACAAACACAGTGTCTGAGGTCAACACTTGCCTTTCTTGTATGGTTTTATGTGGGCATGGATCATAACAATTTACAAAGAGCTTTCATGGAGGATGGTTTATGGTTCCTGATGTCCTCCTAAAAATCCCGAGAGAGGGGTCAACGAGAGGCTCCCTTCATCCTATTACAGGCCCTCAAAGCAATGCAGACGTTATGTGCAATGTCCCTAGCCCCCTAGCTGGTCAATGCTGGAGTGGGGCTAGAATCTGAGTTTTCTGCTGTCTGTCCCTGGCTGCTACTGGTTTCTGAAAGCACCCCCATTCCACTTGGTTGCCTAGAGTATAGGACAAGGCAGTCACCTACTACTTACAAAAGTCACCTCCAAGGGCAAGAAAGGGAGCCAAACTGTCAAGGGTGGGAGCTCGTTTGATTTATATCATGTTACTTTCTCTCTTTAAACATCAGGGCTTGGGACAAGGGGCTTGGGCATAGGTGACCTGGCACCTTGGTAACTGAAGAGCTGGGTTGTGAAAGTGACCCTGAGGGTGACTGCTCACGGAGGTGATGCTCAGGGTCCCTCCTGCCTTTGTGCATTACACTCACATCTCGCATTGTTTGGCCCGTGTCCTGGGACTCCTTACCTCCCCTCTTAATGCTGCAAAAGAAGAAAGTGTAATCACTCTCTGATGGGCCTGAACCAAACTGCTAACAACAAACCCTGTTTTGCTTTCTCCCAGCATCAAGGAGGCATTAAGAATAAAGACTGACTTTGTGAGCTGGGCTGCAGAGCGTTGCATATGACCTGTGAAATGAAAAATCCCTGCTCTGCGCCTAGAGCCTTCCAATCCCACTGTACGGGCTGTTTTCCTTTTATATCTGCTGGAAGGGGACCAAAAAATCCAACGAGCAAAAAATATCACAATAGTAAAGATTCAGCAGGAGACAGGAGTGCTCTCCTGAGGCTTCATTCAACAAATCCTTTCCCCTCCCACCATCCTGATCGGGTTCATCAATTCTGATGTTTATTTCATCCATTTGCTGAGCACCTTCTATGTCCACATATAGCATCAAAAGAGGAATTTTGGAATCAGCCAGCTCCCACTAGCTGTGTGACCTTGAGCAAAAAACCTCCCTGAATCCTTAGTTTCTTCATCTGTGATATACCACTTCTTGAGATTGAGTCAATTAATCACTCATTCATTCCTTCATTTGTCAAATATTTACTGAACACCTACTATGTGCCAGTCATTATTATTAAGCACTCTGCATGTATGTTTTATTTAATCATCATGACAACCCTGAGGTAGTCCCTTTTGTTCTCCTCATGTTACAGATGGAGAGAAACTGAGGCAAAGACAGGTGGAATTACCCATCTGGGGTCACACAACCTGTAAGTGGTTGAGTTGGGAACAGAATTAGTCTCAGGCCTGAGCCTGCTTTTGTGACTAAAACATAAGACTCAGTCCCTGATTTGAAGATGCTCACAGCCCAGTAGGGGAGACAGACATGGAAACGATTAAGTGACAAGTAGGCAAAGTTTCACAACAGACATGGCACAGGAAGGAACCCTAAGCTGTCTTAGGGTTTGAGGGGTAAGGAAAGCTTTATAGATCAAGAGACTGTGAGTTAAGCCTTGAGGGACACATGGATATTTTCTGGATGAAGGAGGGGAGGGGAGGAGAGGGAAGGCATTCCAAGTAGAGGGTGATAGGTGTACAAAGGCAGAGAAAAGATCAGGCATGTTGGGAAATTGTTGGGAGTACAGAAGGGTTGTAGTGCAGGATACTTAGAAGGAAGAGAAGAGAAACGAAGCTGGAAAGATAAGCAGGGGCTTTAATTCTCCCTGGTCACATACACAGACTGCAGCAGTCTCTGCCCTCCTCCACGAGGGTAACCATGGTGATGATAGCAGCGATGCTGATAATAGATTAGATTTGCACAACACCTAGCAGTTTATAAAACACAATCACCTACATTATAGTGTATCATTTGATCCTGTGAAGAAGGCAAGACAGCGAGTATTTGTATCCCCATATTACACAAAAATAGTTTAACTTCCAATTGCTTACATGAATTTGTGCCAAATTTACTCTGCCACTCCAAAAGGCATGGTCAAACAAAGGGTTTTTTGTTTTTGTTTCATTTGGAGCCCAGGAGTTCACCGCTATCTCTCTTTACCCGTTAAGAAACAAACAAACAAAACAACTAATCAGATTCATTAAAGGCTCACTATTACTGTGGCAGATTTCGTGCTCATCAAATATCCATGTGCTCTCCTGTATCCCCCAGCCTTGCCTGTAGTTGAGTTGAAGTCACATGACTAGTTGTGACCAATGGAGTGGGAGTGGAAGTGTGGTGCCGCATCAGGCTAAAGTAGTTCATTGCTTTCTCCTAATTGCTTTTCCCCTGACACAGCAACCTTGGACAGCATGTCTTAAGATGGAGGAGGGTGGCCAACTCAAGCTGGACTTTCAGAGTAAGAAACAAATCTTTATTGGGTTAAGCCAACTGCAGTTTAGGGTCTTTCTTTACTCCAGCATCCCCTATCCTATCCTGACTAGTATGGTTTTCAAGATGCTGACATTTATGCCTTACCTTCTCTCAGTCTTCATCTCAAGTTGACAAATGCCTTCTGGAGAATAGTGAGAAATAGAAATATTCTAGGAAATACTGTAGAAAACATGGTACTGCTAATCTCATATGCCTGAAGAATAGCTGAGATCATTTCTATTTCTTGCTCAAAAGTCCTCAAAGACACTTCACTGCTTCAGCAGATAGTTTTTGAATTACTGAGCCTGGCACATAAGACATTTAGTGAACCTACCTGTCTTTTTTTTTTTTTAAAGACGGAGAGATCGCATGTGAGAAGGGGGATGGATAGAGGGAGAGGGAGAAGGAAAATCCCAAGCAGACTCCACACTCAGCATGGAGCCCGATGTAGGGTTCAATTTCATGACCCTGAGACCCTGACCTGAGCTGAAATCAAGAGTTCATGCTGAGCCACCCAGGAACCCCAATCTACCTGTTTTTATATTTTATGTTCCACCAGCATTTCCTCCCCACTGTACTTTTTTTTTCCTTTGCCTCATTGGACCACTTAGGTTCCCTGGATATGTCCTTCAAGAAATATTTACAGATAGTCTCCTCTTCTCCTACTTGATTGTAAATTCCTTGAGAGCAAAGCCGTAACAATCATTAGGAAAAAGAAATTATTCACAGGAAGAGCCTGGTATACACCAAAAAAAAAAAAAAATATGAATAGGACTGAATTTCATTGAAAAAAGGAACTATGAGAAAACAAAAAGAAATAAAAGGCATCCACATTGGCAAAGAAGAAGTCAAACTTTCACTCTTCACAAGTGACAGGATACTCTATGTAGAAAACCCAAAAGACTCCACCAAAAACATCACTAGAACTGATATAGGAATTCGGCAAAGTCATAGGATATAAAATCAAGGCACAGAAGTCAGTTGCATTTCTATACACTAACAATGAAGCAGAAGAAAGAGAAATCAAGGAATCAATCCCATTTACAATCGCACCAAAAACCATGAGATACCTAGGAATAAATCTAACCAAAGAGGTAAAGGATCTGTACTCTGAAAACTACAGAATACTTATGAAAGAAATGAGGAAGACACAAAGAAATGGAAAAACCTTCCATGCTCATGGATTGGAAGAACAATATTGTTAAAATGTCTATACTTCCCAAAACAATCTACACATTCAATGCAATCCCTATCAAAATACCATCAACATTCTTCACAGAACTGGAACAAACAATCCTAAAATGTGTGTGGAACCAGAAAAGACCCCAAAGCAAAAGTAATGTTAAAAAAGAAAACCAAAGTTGGAGACATCACAATTCTGGACTTTAATCTATATTACAAAGCTGTAATCATCAAGACAGTATGGTACTGGCACAAAAACAGACTCATAGATCAATGGAACAGAAGAGACAACCCAGAAATGGACCTTCAACTCTATGGTCAACTGATCTTTGACACAGCGGGAAAGAATATCCAATGGAAAAAAGACAGTCTCTTCAACAAATGATGCTGGGAAAACTGGACAGCCACATGCAGAAGAATGAAACTGGACCACTTTCTTACGTCATACACAAAGATAAATTAGAAATGGATGAAAGACCTAAATGTGAGACAGGAATCCATCAAAATCCTAGAGGAGAACACAAGCAACAACCTCTTTGACCTTGGCTGCAGCAACTTCTTGCAAGACATATCTCCAAAGGCAAGGGAAACAGAAGCAAAAATGAACTATTGGGACTTCAACAGCATAAAAAGCTTTTGCACAAAGGAAACAGTCAACAAAACTAGAAGGCAACCTATGGAATGGGAGAAGATATTTGCAAATGTTTTATCAGAAAAAGGACTAGTATCCAAAATCTATAAAGAACTTAATCAAATTCAACACCCAAAAAACAAAAAATCCAGTCAAGAAATGAAAAGAAGTCATGAACAGACTTTCTCCAAAGAAGAAATACAGATGGCCAACAGACACATGAAAAAATGCTCAACATCACTCAGCATTACGGAAATACAAATCAAAATCACAATGAGATACCACCACATACCAGTCAGAATGGCTAAAATGAACAACTCAGGAAACAACAGATGTTGGCATGGATGTGGAGAAAGGGGAACCCTCTTACACTGTTGGTGGGAATGCAAGCTGGTGCAGCCACTCTGGAAAACAGTATGGAGCGGTTAAATAAGTTAATATAGAGTTACCAAAAAAGTTAAATATAGAGTTACCCTATGACTCAGCAATTGCAGTACCAAGTATTTATCTGAAGAATACAAACAGTGATTTTTAAGGGGCACCTGCTCCCCAGTGTTTATAGCAGCAATGTCCACAATAGTCCAAATATGGAAAAGAGCCTAGATGTCCATCGACAGATGAATAAAGAAGATGTGGTGTATACACACACACACACACACACACACACACACACACACACACACTGGAATATTGCTCAGCCATCAAAAAGAATAAAATCTTGCCATTTGCAATGATGTGGATGGAACTAGAGGGTATTATGCTAAGCGAAATCAGTCAGTCAGAGAAAGACAAATACCATATGAGTTGACTAATATGTGGAATTTAAGAAACAAAACAGATGAACATAGGGGAAGGGAAGGAAAATGAAAATAAGTTGAAAACAGAGAGGGAGGAAAACCATAAGAGACTTAACTATAGGAAACAAACAAGGTTGCTGGAGGGGAGGTGGGTGGGAGATGGGGTAACTGGGTGATGGGCATTTAAGGAGGGCATTTGATGTAATAAGCACTGGGTATTGTATGCAACGGATGAATCACTAAATTCTACCTTTGAAAGAGAGGTAGAGCCCAAATAGCTGAACATGTTAACTAAATTGAATTTAAAGAAAAAAAGAAAAAAGGAACTGTGAGAAAGGATCATTTTGCTTGGGACACTTATAGATACCCAAGGCAGTTTAGTGGATTTTAGTAATGATACCAGTTAATGTCAGATGATTCTCTGGCTAGGGTTTTCAGTCTTGGAAACTTTTATACTTTTACCCCAAAGTAAGAAAATAAAAAAGAGTACAGATAAGTATCTTATCTTTGCTCAACAAGAATCCTGTGCTTTACCTGAGAGGTTGGGTAAGTTACAGAACAAAAAATCGTGATGTCTACCAAATCTGTAGCACAAAGATTGATTAAAACAATGACAATTTGTTAAACATTAAAATTGTGCTCACTGCACAAGAGAATCTGAGTATTTACATAGTTATGTGTGGGACGCAGAGCTAGTGAAATCCAAGTATTACCATGGTTGGAGTTCCTAAATCTTTTCCTCCTCTTCCATGAGAGACATGATGGATGACAGTCAAGTGTGTGTCACCCTGCCTGGGATGTTCCAAGTAAGGGCTGGACAGTAGGCCAGAAAGTCTGTCATATTTACAACCCCTACCACACCAGCTATCCCTCAGTCGCACAAGAAAACTTTCAGAATCCAGTGAAAGAGAAGAATACTACAAGAATGACCTTAAATCTCTCTTGATCTATCTAGGACATAAAATATAAATAACACCCAAAATTTGGTAATTTGGTTACCACATGTGGCACTACTCACAATGGATTGTGATGCGTCAGAGCTGGGAACTGTTATTCTAGGGAATGTGTGAGGACCGGCTATTTAAAAAAGTTTTTTTTTTTTTTTTCTTCCTAAAGGAATGAGTCAGGTTTGCTATGGGTGTTTCCTTTCCAAACTGTATTATGTCTCAGTCTTTTCTACTTCCTGGAGTACTTTCTGGCAAGAACTATAGCAGTCTGCTCTGTTTCCCAAGTGCCGAACTCACTGATGTGCACCTAACAGCAAATCTGTAAACATCCCTCATCTGTGATGTTATCAGGAGGGGGCAGGAGAATATAAAGGTCAGTGCCCTAGAAGGCAGCCTTATTTACTCATTCACTAAGCGAATGATGACAGAACACCCACCATGTGTCAAGCAGAAGTACAGGCCCTTGGCATACACCACTGAGCAATACAGAGAAGGCCTCTGCCCAAAGCTCATAATCTCAAGGCGTGGGGGCAGATAGAAAAGTAAGGAAATAAATAAGACATTCTGAATGTGGATAAATACCATGAATCTAATAAAACCGAGTTATATCATCGGAAACAGGTAGAAAAGGGGATAGCAGGGTTGGTGAAGGTCTTTCTGAGATGACATTTTCTCAAATGTCCTTCTCAGGGCCCAGCCATGTCATGATCTGGGAGAAGAGTTTTCCAAGGAGGCTGTGGGGACTGCAATAGACTGGGAAGGTGGGGAGGAGGCAGAGGCCAGGTGATGGAAATCCTTATAATCCATATAAACATATTTGGATCTTTCTATAAGTCAAAGGGAAGCCACTGGAGGGTTTCTTTTGGACATTATTATTAAGTGGTTAAATCTCAAAAGACCATCCTATTCATTGGTCTACCCTTCTTATTGCACTTTATTGTGATTTTTTCTCTCTCCTTCTCTCTCATTCTCTCTCTTTTTATTTCCCAATACTGACTTAACACCCAGTCTATACTAGATACTGTGCTCAACTTTGGAGACACAGCAAATAGTGCACAAAAACCAAATTCCTGCTTTCATGGGTCTTCTAATCTAGTAGAGAGAGATAAACAATTAAACAATATATACAATGGGTTAGGAAATGTTAAGCTTTATGAAGGAAAAATGGAAGATCATAAAGGAAGATAGTGCCATGCATGTATGTAGGTGCATGCTGGCTGTTTTTGACTGGGGATCATGGAGGACTTCTTTGATGGGGTAATTGGAGAAAAGACTCGAAAGGAACACCCAGGGGAAGAACAGTCAAGGAAGTGGGGACGGCAAGTTCACAAGCAAAGCAGGCACAGCTGAGGAAGAATGGGTGACTGCAGGGATGGAGGAGGAGAGTGGCAGGGAAGGCTTGGGGGGGCAGCTGAGAGTCCAGACCATGTAGGTCTTCATGGGCCCAGGGGAGGAAGGACTTTGACTCTGAGACAGGAAAACATTGGATAATTTTGAGCAGAGGTGCGGCAGCACTATTCAATTCGAGCTTAAAATGATAAAATCTGGCCTCTGGGTGGAAAAGAGTGAAATAGGGAGAATGGTTGGATTGGTTTGGCTATGGGAGATGTGTAGAGTCATCTGACTCAACACATAGTCGGAAGATGAACCGGCAGGATTCCTCAGTAGGATGGCTGGGGGCTGGGGAGTAAAGAGGGGAGTTGAGCAAATACCCCCAGTGTTGGATGAGGGTATGTAAAAAAGGCAAGTTAGGGAAAGGGCAGGGGAATCAGGTTGATTAGGAACAAGGGGAATTTGACACATCTGTTAGACCTCCAAGGGAAGATGTTGAGTCAGCAGTTGGATCTATGGGGCAGGAAGATAAGTGAGGCAGGAAATAGAAATTAAGGAATTGTCAGCTTAGAAAGTTCACTGAGGGCGCCTGGGTGGCTCAGTCGTTAAGCGGCTGCCTTCGGCTCAGGTCATGGTCCCAGGGTCCTGGGATCGAGCCCCACATCGGGCTCCCTGCTCGGCGGGAAGCCTGCTTCTCCCTCTCCCGCTCCCCCCGCTTGTGTTCCCTCTCTCACTGTGTCTCTCTCTGTCAAATAAATAAAATCTTAAAAAAAAAAAAAAGTGCGTGAAAGGCATGGGGCCGGATAAGGTCTCCTAGGAAGTGGGGGTAAAAGAGAGCCAAGAAGAAATCTAGGCACTGAATCCTTCCTTCCTTCCTTCCCTCTCTCCCTCCCTTCCTTTTTTCCATCCTTCCCTCCCCCTCCCTCTTTCCTGCCCTCCCTCCCTTCCTCCCTCCTCCCGTTAGTCTGAGATCCCATAGGCTAGATATTCTCTGTTCCTCATCATGGAACTGTGGCCTATAGTTTTCCTCCGGATTCCCCCCACCCCCAGTGCATGCAAAGACATAGCAGATAAAGATATCTAAGTACAAAAGAGATAAAATCGTATCTAAGTACAAAATGCATCCCTTGCACTCTGTTATTATAGTAAAAGCACTGCTGGTACTTTCCTTCCAACTTTTACCCATGGAGAATTGAAAAGGCACTCCAAGTGAAGGTTCAGAATCATCAAAATGTGTACATGATCAGCATAAATGTCTCATTCTAGATGAATCCACTTCAATTATATATTTAATTCAGCTGAGAGGTCCCCAAAGAAGGGTTATTCTGTATTCACCAGCAAAAGTATTTCCAATACCCTCATGGGGACAATGATTTGCCAAAAATTCATGCAACCTTTTTTATATTAATGCAGAAAAACTTGAAGGTTATTAAGTCCATGCTTCTGACAGCCCCTGCAGTTACAAATAAAGCAGCTAATGAGAAGAAAAACTGCCCCTACCACCGTATTCCCAAATCCCCAGCCATCTTTACGCAAGAATGCTGTGACAAATGATACTTTTCACCTTTCTACCGTGCCCCTTCTCCGATTATAGATTTAGATGGATAACATGACCACAAGAGTTAGGCTCTGAAGCAGATGATTGCCTCTGGCACCCACCGTATGCAATTCGGGTGAAATTTCCAAGAGCCAAATGAAATAATTGCAACAGGGTAAGTCTAACTCTGCAAGTGAATTTATAAAAATTAAAAGGTCTGAGAGGTAATGCTCATGGACCCATTTGTCACATTTTTGCTCATTAAGATTTAATTGAAATGAACTCTGGTAACTGTAAGAAAAGTTACATTCTTATTTTAGACTAGCAGATAAAAGAAGGTAATTTTTTAAGCCTCCAAACTTGGGATCAGCTCCATGCACTGCTACTTCACAATTGACGCTCGTGCAATCATGCTAGAGAAATTTCATATATAAGAAATATCACTTAATGCTACCAAAAATGGAGCCGAGTTTTGACATCTCAGGAGCCTGGGTATCTATGTCTGAAGGCACAATTAAAACAGCTTCTGAACAAACTCTAAAATGCGAATTGGCCCCCTACCATGTAAAACTAATTTAGAGGAAATGGAAAGTCAAAATATTGTCATCTAAAATAATTACCTTATATAGACAGAGTCATTCATTTATCTGCACTTCAATATATTTTATGAGAGAGTATTAACGTAAAGCACACTCTTATGTATGCATAAAAGACGGAGTGTAAGAACATGAGAGTGTCCTCACTGGGATTTTTCTAAGGCTGCTAATGTGGATAATGCCAGTTAAGAGCTTGCAAATGGTGTAATGGCACTGGCTACCAGAAATTCCAGCTCGAGGCCCTTCCTCTCCCATTAGCACTGCCAAGCTGAGAAACAAAACAAAACAAAACCCAAACCAACCAACAAAACTGTTCTTGCCAAAAACCTCCTTTCTGCTAACCCCCTGTGTCTGTTCCACACTTCTTGGGGTACTTGCCCTTGTTGCTCAGCCCATGCTTTTTATATATAATACACTGTCCTTGGGTTTCTAGGTCTCTGTCCTAATTACTGCCTCTATGTCAGAGGGCTTCTTTTTGGTCTCCTGTCGGCATTCTCCATTTGTCCCTCCCCCCAGGACTGATCCTCCCCCACTACTCTGCTCAAGGTCCGCTTGCCTCCTTGCTCAAGACCTCCTTGGAATTAGCTCATCCACGGTAGTGAGTTCAGTAATGTCCATCAAGGAAATCTATCTAAGCGTATGCAAACCGTTTGAAAATAGAATCTTTGCAGATGTAATGAAGGATCTTGAGATGATATCACACTGGATTTAGGGCGGATCTTAAATCTAATGACAAATGTTCTTATGAGAAAAGAAGGGGATACAGAGACACACAAGGGGAAGGTGGCCATATAAAGACGGAGGCAGAGGATGGAGATATGCAGCCACAGGCAAAGGAATGCCTGGGACCACCAGAAGCGGGAAGAGATGGGAAGGATTATCCCCCAGAAACCTGAGAGGGAACATGGCCCTGCCAACTCTTTGATTACATACTTTTGGCTTCTATAACTTTGAGAGAATAAATTCCAGTTGGTTTATGCCTTCAAATGTGTTGTAATTTTTTGCAGCTCTAGGCCAGAACTCTCACCTGAGTTTTTTAACCCTCTGAGCTCCTTGGCACCTGTCTGTGCGGATGTCTTAAAAACACCTCCCTCTCAAGAAACACCTCCAGCCTAAAGGCCCTGCCTGCTCTTTAATTCTTCTGCTGCAGCTAGACACTCAAGACTTACATCATTATTCAAGAACTATCTACACAAGCAAACTGCACCCCAAAGATAAAGGCAGGAGCAAGATGCAGGTGCTAAGAGCATGGACTCTGGAGCCTGAGTTGGCCTTGAATCCTTGCTCAGACACTTGCTAACTGTTTCTACTGGAGCAAGGTGTTTTCTTACTTGTTTCCTCACCCCTAACACAGAATAATAATAGTACTTAGCCCAATGAGCATTATGAGAATTGAAATAATTGCTATTTGAAAAATGCTTAGAATACTGCCCAGCCCCTAGGAAGAACTATTTATTTTTAAATAAGTAAACATTTTACAAACATCTGGGACTGTCTTGGTTCTTGACCCAAACTCAAGGTCAGCAAGTCCTCATCCTCATCTAGGGAAGAAAGCCCAGGCACTGACCACATGGCTCTGGAGAGTATCTCTGTGCCCATCCGTGTCAGGTGCCAGAAGCCTGATCCCATAGTTTACCATGTGAGTCTGAAGTAGCCCACTTTCCTCCAGGGGGTTCCAAGGCTTCTAACCCCCAATCCATCTCCATCCCCTGAAATGATCTTCCTTTCCCCCCTCTATTCTTTCCTATCCCCCCACCTTCGTCCCTGAGTTGGACTCAGCTTAGATGTAGCCTCTTCCAGACCCTGTCCACTGACCCCATGGGCTGAAGTAGAATGATCCATCTATTCATCTGTCTCTTTATTTGACTGTCAGCTCTTCGAAAGCAGGAACTGGGTTTTATTCCTATCTGAACCTCCAACGCTTGGAACACTGCCTGTATATAGTGGAGATGCAGGCAATCTTTGTGAAGTGAATAACCATTTGTTTAGCAGCTTCTGCATCCCTCTGGGTGGTGAATGTCAGGGTAGGCCTGAAAAAAGGATCTCGGCTACCAAATTATAGCCCTAAAATCCTCTATTTTAACAATTAGCTGAAAGCCTTTGGGGAAATGTAATAGTTACTCACCATTTAGATTCCTACAAAGCACAACACCCTATAGTCTCCTGACTGATTATATGCAGAGTGCACTTCACAAAGAGCACAGCAAAGTGTGCCAGTAGCAGAGATGTGATACTATGGAGATTAATGGCAAGGAATAGGATTTCTAGAGGATTAAGGGCATAGAGCAAGACCCCAGAAACTTGTGCCTGGAAGCAAATGAAGGAAATAGAAGCTTGACATCCTATGTGAGCAGGAGGTATTGGAGTATCAAGACCTTTATGGGTCTTGAAACCAATTTTATTCAGCTATGACCTAGAACTGATGCTGAAATTTTATAACTGCCATTCTCCTATTCAGAGCTTTTTCTAGATATCATGGAGCCAATGAGAAAACAACTTCTAAGAGTATCTTGCAACCTGAGTGTCTTTTCAAAGCTTATTCTAATTTCATCTAGTTGCCCAGGCTACAGCCTTTAGGGGAGTTCAGTGCTCTCATTTTGAGGACAAATTGATGGTGGAGGCAAAGCAAGGGTCTCCCAGAGGAGAGAACTTGTATCAGGTGTCTACTATTAACAAGGAGGCCTCCACTCCTTCCAGCAATTTGCTGAAGAAGGAGTAGGAAACCAAGAATGGCTACCCCTTTTTCTCTTCAAGTCCACATGCCATTTATCAGGGAACACTGGTGGCTTCACAGTAGATCCAGAAGGCCACCGCTGCGGCCATAATTCAGCTCTAAACCTGCCTGCCATCTTCCATCTGGATTTCTACAATAACCTCCTGACCTGTCTCCCTATTTCCACCCTTGTCCACCTCCCGTCTATTCTCACTCAGCAGCTAGTCTTCCTGCTGAAACTAAATCAGACTGTGGTGCTCCTATCTGAAGTCCCACGGTGTCACCCAGAAGTCAAACCCCAGTTGTCTCTACAGTCTGCAGGGCCTTCTATGACCTGCCTCTGGAAAGGATTAGAAAAGCCACTTCCTCGTGGCCTCAGTGCCATTAAGCTCAGATCTGAAGGAGGAATATGGCAGAGTCCTGCTGACACAGCAGTTCTCCCTACGACAATCACAAATATTTTGCTGACAGGCAGCAAAAAATTAATGACTCTGGCAAAGGGGCCGAAGCCAACTGAAAATTCAAATGATGTGTGTGAGTCAAATCTGATACCTGGGTGTACTATATTGTGTGAGGCATGCTCTTTTGCTCTTTTCAGAGCTTACCCAGTCTGTGCCCACAGGACATTGGTACCAATGGAGACTCTGGGATTTCTTAACCAATGTTCTGTCTTTGGGCGTGCACTGGCATTAGAGACTAAGATCCAGGTTCAATTCCTTCCTTTACCATTTATTCACCCACATGGGTTGTGGTAAACCCCCTAGGCCTCACTCTCCTCACCTGTAAGATGGGATAAAAATAATACTTTAGGGGATTATGTGCATTCAACCCTATTTATCTTGAATTCTGTTGAGATACCATTTTCTGCAGGAAGCCTCCTTAGGCCTGTAATAGAATTAATCTCCCCGTTCTGTAGTTTCCTTTTCTACTCGTAATAAATTATCAAAATGTTTATCATGACTTTGTATTTGTTTTGCATATCTGCCCTGTCCTCAAGACCATGAGTTCCTGGGTAGCAAGGAGATGTCTTATTTGTCTTTGTATTCTCAAACTGGTAATGTTTGTTGAATGAATAAGTGAATGAGCTCTCAGGACTAATTGAAGGTATATTTCTTGAATGAAAGTTAGTCATGATTTTTGTATTTCTGAGATTTTTTCCTTTATACTGGCAAAATATATCAGTGTACTGGAAGAAAAGGGACTGTTGTATATGAAGAGAGAAGGAAAACAATGAGAAACCATTTTATATGGGTAAGATTGGTGACAATCCCAATGTCAAATCTTGACAAGATGGGAGTGATGAAACCTTCCACATACTCTTGGTGGGAGTGTAAACTGGCACAACCCATTTGGAAAACAAAGCTTCAGATGCTCGTGTCATTTCTCCAGCAATTCTACTCCTGGAGATATGCTCTTGAGCAATTGTGCACACATACACAAGAATATTTATACAAGCTCTTCGTGGTGGCACAGTTTGTAAGAGCAAAACACTGGAAACTATCCAAAAGCTCATCCATAGCAAAACAGACATAAACTGTGGTATATTCCTACCACACAACTCCTTACAGTAGTTAAAATCAATAAATGAGAATTATGCTGACTTGCATAAATAAATCTCAAAATCATATTGTTGAGAAAAAAAAAGTTGCAAAAAGATGTATACTATACTGTACACCATTTATATTAAGTCTAAAAATAGAAAATAAAGCCATATATCATTCCTGGTTACATAGATATAAGATAACCTACCAAATCCTGTAAGAAATGATAACCACCAAATTGTGGATGGTAGGGGTTGAGAAGAGTGAAATGGAGTTTAGGAAGAATCTTCTAATGCAATTGTAATGAGATTATTTCACAAATAAAAAGACTCAGAGAAAATATGCCAGAAGGGTATTTTTTTTTTTTTTTTTTAAGAGAGGGAGTGGGGAGTGGCAGATGGAGAGGGAGAGAGAATCTTAGGCAGGGCTCAATCTCATGACCCTGAGGTCATGACCTGAGCCAAAATCAAGGGTCAATGCTTAACTGACTGAGCCACTGACTTTAGCCCCAAAAGGCTAAAATTTTTAAAAAGTTGTGTGGTAGATACATGATCATTCATGATATTCACTTAAAAATATTTCATAAAAATTTTTTCATAAAAATTTTTAAAAGTCTTAAACAAAAATCTAATCTCAACTATGGAAATGGCATGTCCACTAATTATTTTCACGGCATCTGTGAGACAGCCTTCGTACGTGTTTATTTATGATATAAACTCCACTGAACAAGGCTAAAAAGGGACCGGGTCTTCTGTATATATTTGTTCTTTCCTTTCCACTATTTATTTTTTCCTTGTATTTTTGTAATGGAATATTTTGGAGGGCATAATACATTTGAGTTTCTTGAAGATATTGCAAAGTACATGGTTTTAAATACCTACTTCATTCATTAACAGAGTCATTTTCTGTTCCTCCCTGCTTTATGAGTCTTATGTATATAATACATTTGTTCATTCATTCATTCATTCATTCACCCATCCAACAGGTATTTGCTGAAGCAAAACTATTTATACCCTCTTCCAGTTCCTGGGGGTAGATTGTTGAAAAAGAGATCTTCCATTTGATTCTGTCTTCATCTTTACTAGCTTGTATTATAGTTCTTGTATTTGTTTTAGTTCCTTGAAGGCAGCAATGGAGAACTTCCCACTGCTGTGCCTGATACAGAGTGGATGCTCAGTAAACATACATACTAACTGAATGTATTAACCAATGGTGCTGACCTACGAGTGTGTTCAAAGCATTAACAAAAAATCCCAGCCTTTATTACTCAAATTCCTTTGAAGTTTGTCTTATTGGGAATTTCCCCATCTCTTAACTAATGTCCTTAATTATAATTTTATTAATAAAAGTGGTTTTTTTTCCTCCTTAAAAAATACCTAACAAATTAAAAATAACCAAGCCTTTTCTCTTTCATCAATTCCAACTACTTAGGATTCTGTCCTCTTTCCTCTTTGCTGTTGGGCATATCTACAAAACAAAGGATATCCATAGGGTAGGACAGAAAACAGCTTTAGAGATAGTTCTGAAACAGGGCTTACTGTTCTTCCCTCTTTGCCCCATCCCCACTCACCCCATTCCTGGAATGACAGTTCCTGAAACACAAAGGTCCCCGTAGCTAACTGCTTTAATACCCAAGCCAAGCAAAGACACAGGCCAATCACTCTCAATGATCTCTGTATCACAGCTCAACGTTTGTTCAAACATCTTATTTTGATACTCTCTGCACTTGAATGGCTGAGAACAAACAAACTGAAAAGTACAAAAAATGAACAGTTACAAGGATGGCGTTTCTACAGGCGGGTGATGGCCCTCTGGCTGAAAAGGGACCTCTCTAACTTTGCAGCATCAGCTATAAGACAGATTCAGCCAGGCAGGGTCCAGGAGGTGGAGCGAACCAACTCTACACAGGGCAGGCTCCTTCCTTGGCCTGAAACGGGTGAACCCACAGAATATCAATCATGCTCACATATTTAGCATAAACAAACATCACTCTAAACCTCACGCATTCTGGAGAACCATGTCAAAGCAGGAAATAGCCCTTTTCAGGCATTAGGTAAGCAAAAAGGGATTTTTCTTTGGCAGATTTAATAGTCCTGGTAAACTGAATAGAGTATTTTTATGCTTGCCATTTTACAGGTGAGGAAACTGAGGCACAGAGAAGTGTTTTTATTTCTGGATCTTGATTGGGATCCAGATTGCATGGCCAGCAGAGGTCCAGATGAAGCTATACTCCTGAAACTGAGAGCGTGGGCAAGGTCTTTTTCCTATTGATTGCCTCACGCTTAAATTCTTTTTTTGAAAAGTGCCCTGCCCTGCCCCGGCCTCAGCAACTCTTCACAGTAAAGAACAGGCATTTATAAAGGGCATCTGCTGCATCAGATTTCTGTTCTAGGCCCTTTGTGTGAATTAGCTCATTTAGTTTACATGACAAATAAGGTCCAGCCACTATCCCATTTTACACGTGAGCAAACTGAGGTCTGAGAGATTAAGTGATTCGCCTAAGGTCACCCCACCAGTAAATTGGCTGAAGAGCCAATAAAGATTAAATAAATAAATAAATAAATAAATAAATAAATAAATAAATAAATGAAGATTTTATTTATTTGAGAGAGAGAGGGAGCACAAGCTGGGGGAGGAGCAGAGGGAGAGGGAGAGAGAGAATCTCAAGCAGATTCCCCACTGAGCGCTGATCCAGACTTGGGCTCTATTTCACAACCCTGAGATCATGACCTGAACCGAAAACAACAGTCTGATGCTCAACCGACTGAGCCACCCAGGTACCCCTGAGTAGGGATTCTTAACCACACTCTAAGGCATTTAACCACTGCTGTCTGGATTATGACACCACCATCAGAAAGTGGGAGTTAGTCCCCTGTGTCTCTCACTCTCTCATCAACCCCAATTAGACACCAAGTATCACTGTTGTAATTCAGTGGCCTGAATGTCTTTGACACCCACCCTCTCCTTTCTGTTCCTATTGGGTGTCTCCTTTAAGATCTCTTCCTTATTAAGGAACCCTCCCAACTCCTTCCTGGCTTCTAATCTCTGACAAGCAGCTGGGGAGTCTCTCTCTCTCTAAACCGCTAACTTTTAAGCTTGGTTACACGTTGGAATCATTTGGGAAGCTGTAAAATGTCTGGGTGCACGCGCAGAGGTTCTGATTCAGTTGGTCTGGGATATATCTGAGCATCAGAAGTTTAAACAGCACCCCCCCACCAGCAAGTGATTATGATATTCAGTGGAGCTAGAAATACTGATCCAAACACAAATACGAGTTTATAAATGGTCCTTCACCTATTAAAAGCCCTCAGTGACTACAGGATGGTCCAAATTCCTTAGCATGCCAGATGATGCTGCTTTGCTAATGCCCCATGCTGAATTTCTATTTTTTTAAAAGATTTATTTATTTATTTCAGTGAGGGAGGCGCAGAGGGAGAGGGAGAAGGAGAGAGAGAGCCCTCAAGCAGACTCCCCGCTGAGCATGGAGCCGGACTCGGCACTTGATCTCATGACTCTGAGATCATAACCTGAGCTGAAACCAAGAGTCAGATTCTTAAACAACTGAGCCACCCAGGCACCACCCCACCCTGCAGGCTGAATTTCTAAATGCATCTTTTGAGACTTTTGAACCCAATCCCCCGCATGTGTGCATACATGTATACACACATACACAAACTCACATACACATACTATGTACACTCTAATCACACATGCCTCTGGACACACCATGCTCTTTTATGTTTCCAGGTGTCCTAGTCTGTTTGGGCTGCTGCAACAAAATTCCACAAGCTGGGTAGCTTATAAACAACAGAAATTTATTTCTCACAGTTCTTGAGGCCAAAAGTTCAAGGTCAGTGTGCCAGCGTGGTCTGCTGAGGGCCCTCTTCAGGATTGCAGACCGCTGACTTCTAGCTGTGTCCTCACATGGCAGAAGGGGTGAGGGATCTTTCTGGAATGTCTTTCATAAGAGTGCTAATCCCATTCATGACAGCTCCAGCCTCATGATTTAAACATTTCCCAAGGCCCCACGTTTGAGAATTAAGATTTCAACATATAAATTTGGGGGGACAGAAACATTCAGACCATAGCACCAGGCCTTTGCATATTCTGTTCTCTCTGCCTGGAACAGTCATTCTCTCCTTTCTTGACTGCCAAGCTCCTGTTCATTTTCAAAAACCTACTTTTATTTCCCTCTACCAGGAAGCTTTCTCTGATCTCCAACAGAATGATTCTCCCTTCAGAGCTCACAGAACAGTAAATACATGGTTTTACTACAACACCCCTGATGCATAAGCAATTGCCTAGTTTATAGTCCCTTTTTTTTTACTGTCAGGTCCTTCTGAACATGGCTTACAGGCTCTGTATCTTCTGCCATCAACCACTCCCACCCCCCCCCCAAACTAATCTCACATCACTTTTCAACTCACTCCACTCCCAGCCATTGTCCCTTTTCCTCTTCCTGCCAGGGGGCCTTTGTCAAGATTGACCCCTGACTCCATAATGCCCCTCCCCTTCTCGCTTCAGTTCAAACCGACTTGTCCTTAACTCAGTCCAAGCATCACCTCCTCAGGGAAGTCTTCCAAGATCTCTCCTAGACTAGAGATGAGTTTCCTTTGCGATATTCACTCAGAAAATCATGTTCCAAGGTGGAATTTACTTAGAAATTATACACACATTTGTTTGTGATTATTTGGTAGATGCCTCTCCACTTGATCATAAGCATATGAGAGCAGGAATGTAACTGTTCTTGCTCATCTTTGTATTTCCAGGGCCTAGCACAATGCCTGGCACCCAGTAGGCATCCTATAAACATTTGTTACAAGAGAATGAATGCCAGGCACATAGTAAGTGCTCAGTATCTTTTCGTTATTATCGCTAAGCTTGGTGAGAGAAGCAACACATCTTCATTTTTATAATCCTCAGGTTTTAGAATATAGGGGCACTTAATAAGAGATTATTTTGTGTATTATCAAACCTAACGACTATTACTTCCACTTCATCTAATAATCAGCATTTAAGTATATCAAAAGTGTTTTTTTTTTTCCCATCATAAAGCAATGGACAATAAAAACTGTGTATTTGCATAGTCATTGCCACAGCTAGATATTGCCTAGAGCCACTGGGAAATTAGTAAGGAGATAATGGTTTTCAAAGGGGTGAAAGACCTCTAATAAGAGAAAACCTATGTGAACATATGTAGTTAAAAGTTGAATCAACATGTAAATATAATTACAGAAAACATGGTTATAACTACCTTTATTTAAATGAGGCAGTCTCTTTACCAATTTATAGCTAAATTTAACAAAGTCAGTCTACCAAACATTTTTTTTAATAGAAAACAGAAATAACAACATAGGGACATTACTTAGACTCATAGTTGGGGGAAGGCAGATTCTAGAGTTTTCTGGAAAGCTCTACATCCAGGAAACCCAAGTTAACCTTTGTTAAGTAAATTTTTAAAAAGTAATTCCATGTGTTAATATTATTATATCCAGAGATTATTCCAGAGAGTCATATTAAAACTATGGAACACTCCCTTCCATAAATAATTTGTGGGATTTTCATAAGTGGGCAAATCTCCCTTAGGATTCTAGGCATTGGCTTCTACATGTACATCTGAATGGCAGAACTTCTTTGTATCAAAAACCTATCTGTCATGTTCAAGAGGCTCTTTGGGTACATGACCCAAATTACAAGGCACCGTGTTATTAAAAAACATTTAAAACATCCACTCAGAGATTCTAAAACACATAACAAAAAGACTAGAAGGCAGTCACATCACTTTTGCTCTAACCCTGAACACCAAATATCTCCTTAAGGAGAGAAACTCAGAGCTCCCAAAGTCCCCCAGTCAGAGCTGCTCTTTTGGAAGATCTCCAGATTGTCCTTCCTAGGATCCACAGAGACCCTGACAAGGAGTCTCAGTGGATAGCAAAATAGACCAAGTTCCCAACCGATGGGATTGTTCAAAAATAGCACTGTTGCAATATTATGGCTGGGCCCCAGGCTCTCTTCTTCTTCCTCTTTCTCCTTTCTTCCTGGGCTTCATCCTTCATAATGATCCTCAAGGTTTTAATTACCAGATATTCAGAAGACTCACATCTTATACCCAACCACTTTTTTTTTTTTTGACAATTCTAGATGTCTCAAATGCCTTCAAAGACAATATATCAACATGCACGCACACACACACATGCAGAAACCAACTCAGTGTCTTCCTACAGTCGACCACCCTGTGCCCACCCTACACAAAATCTTCATCCTATCTCTGCTTAGTGAAGGGAACCAGCATCCAGCCTGTTTGATAAGCTAAAAATGAGGAGACGTAGTTGATCACTCCATCTCTGTCATTCTCCTAATCCAATCTAATCACCAAAATGTACTAACTCTTCTTTCCTAAAACCTTTCAAAGGCACCCACTTCTCTGAGTGAGCTTTCCTTCAACAACTTCCCATCACTTTAGGGTAAATTTTGAACATTATATGGGCCTAGTTGATATCCCCAGCCTCAGGCTGAACCATACTCCCGATCTTGCTGCTTGCAGTCCATCCACATTAACCTTCTTTGGGTTCCTTAAACATAAAAATCCCCCATCCCCTCAGGGCTGTATTCATTCTGGAAAGGTTTCTTCTCCACCTACCTTCAATCTCTGATCTCCATGACTTTTACTTTCTCTTGTACGATATGTGCTTTTTTCCTTCCTGGAACTTATTGTGATTGTAATTTTACATTTCTAAGCTTTGCTCATTTAATGTGTATAACTCCCACATGTTAAACTATACTGACAGTAAAAAATAATAATATTCCAACTAAAAAGTGGGCAAAGGACCTGAAAAGACATTTGTACAAAAGAAGATACACAACTAGCCAACAGGTCCATGAAAAGATGCTCAGCATCACTAATCATTAGGGAAATGCAGATGAAAACCACAATGAGACATCACCTCACATCTGTTAGAATGGTCAGCATCAACAAGACAAGAGATACATGCTGGCGAGGGTGTGGAGAAAAGGGAAATTCTGTGCCCCTGTTGGTGGGAATGCAAATTGGTGCAGCCATAATGGGAAACAGTATAGAGGTTCTTCAAAAAGTTAAAAATAGGAATACCCTATGATCCAGCAATCCCACTTTTGGGAATATATCTGAAGAAAATGAAAACAGTATGTTGAAGATATATCTGTACCCCAATGCTCATAGCAGCATTATTCACAATAATCAAGACATGAAACCAACCTAAGCATCCATTGACAGATGAATGGATTTATATGTAGTGAAATATTCTTCATCCATAAACAAGAAAGCAACCAACCAACAAACAACAAAACAAAACAAAAAACATGAAGAAATCAAGCTATTTGAAGCAAAATGGATAGATCTCGAGGGCATTATGCTAAGTGAAATAAGTCAGACAGAGAAAGACAAATATTGTGTTATATCATTTGTATGTGGACTATAATAATAATAATAATAATAATAATAATAATAAATCAGATTTATAGCTACCAGAGGTGGAAAGTAAGGAGAGGGGAAATTGGAGGAAGCTGATCAAAAGGTCCAGTTATAAGATACATAAGTACTAGGGATGTAATGTACAACATGATGACTATAATTAACACCGCTGTATGATGTATATGAAAGTTGTTAAGAGGGTAAATCCTAAGAGTTCTCATCACGAAGGAAAAATATATAGGTATATATATTTATATATTTTTTCTTTTTATATATTTTGTGTCTCTATGAGGTGATGAATGTCAACTAAACTTATTGTGGGATCATTTCACCATATATATAAGTCAAATCATTATGCTGTATACCTTAAACTTATACAGTGCCATATACCACTTATTTCTCAATAAAACTAGGAAAAAAACTATAGTGAAGGCAGGGTTCAAATAGACCAATTACCTAGAATGAATAAAGGAAACTTATTAGGAAGCCCCTTTCCAAAAAAAAAAAAGCACCAGGACCAGATGGTTTCACAGGTAAATTAGGCTGAGGTAGTTTCATAAGGGAATTCTGCAAAACATTTAAAAGCAAATAACTGCAATGCCATTCACATTATTCTGGAAATATTTAAAACAAAAAAAGGAACATTTCCAAAATGTTCATGAGGCCGGGATACCAATAAGATTCAACACTGGTGAAGACATTATAAAAAAGGGAATTTTAGCTAAATTTTTCCTTCGATTGCTGATGCAGAAATTGTAAATAAATATTAGCAAATGGAATCTGTGGCTCAGTAGGGTTTGTTCCAGGAATGAAATGATGACTTGCTATCAAGAAATCTATCAAGATGGAACTTTGTACAGCCTTTGTACAAGGCATTGGCCTGGGTCCAATCTCAGCTCTACCACTTACAGGTTGTCTGGTTTTGTTCAAGTTACGTGACCTGTATGAATTTGAGTTTCCTTAATTTGGGAATGAAAACAAGAATAGTAATGAGTTACAGACTGGGCAAGAATTAAATGAGTTGATACATATAAGAACTTAGATACTGCCTTGGATATCAATTGCACCAAATAAGGATCAATTATTCTTATTAAGAATCTTAACCATAATAATAAAAAGAAAAAATAATACCGCCTCCTTGGACACTAGAAATACATGGGATAAAATTCGATATCCATTTTTTTTTACTTTAAATAGCTTTTAATAAAATAAGAATAGATAGATATTACCTTAACATGAGAAATACATCTATCTCAAATCATAAGCCATCATCCTGCTTAATGAAAAAATCTAGAAGCATTCCCATTAAAGTCAGACACAAGATAAGGATGTTAATTATCCTCACTATTATTTAACACTTTTCTGATGACACTAGCCAATGTAATTAGAAATAAAATATAAAAGTTGGAAAAGACTTGGTAAAAGTGTCATTATTTGCAAATGCTATAACTTAGCTAGAACACCCAAGAGGATAAACTTAAAAAAAAAAAACTATTATAAGTATTAAGAAGATTCTGTAAGGTGCTTGGGAATAAAGTTAAAACACAGAAATCAATGACTTTCATAAATATAAATGAAAACAAACTATAAAATGGAAGAAAAGATCATTAGATTATTAGTTCCAAAGTGACCAAGAAATGGAAAATATATACATATCTGTACGTGTATATAGAACCGTACACACACATGCACAAACAATACAGATACACAGAAAAAGAAAAACCTCAAAATATTACCAGAGAACACAAGAAAGACCTCGATCCTGGAAAGGCTGCCGAGGGTATTGGATGCAAAGAAGCAATGTCATAACGGTAGCAGTTCCCCCAACATCAATTTGCAATGTAACAGAATTTCAATGGAATACCAATAAACTTATTTTAAAATTAGATAATCTAATTCTAAAGTTTAGATGGAAAAACAAACAAAGATTTAAGAGTCCTGTGAAGAAGAATAATGATGTGATGCCAAATCTACTAGATACTAAAGTACATTATAAAGCAACAGCAATTTGTTCTAAAGTGTCGCATTGGATAAAGAATATAAAGACAAATTAACAGAACAGGGATTGGAGTCCAGAAACAGACTCAAATACCTGTGGCAATTTAAAATATGCCAGAGTGGTATTTCAACTCAGTGAAAACAGTATGTATCAATCAACAAATTCTGTTTGAACAACTGGACAATTAAGTAGGTTCCCCACACTTTATGCTGCCCGAGTTCCATGTGGATCAATTATTTAAACATAAAAAGTCCCCCCCCAAATTTTAGAAGTGGCATTAGAAAACAAAGAGAAATTTATTTTTATTATTATAGCTCAAAGAGGGCTAATGCTAAATACAAAACACAAAACAGAAGACATAGGGGGAAATTGCTTCATTTAACACACACACAAAACAGAACCAAAAAACATTCAAGGAATAAAGCAACCTTACACAAATTTTTAAAAAATAGAACTAACACATGCAATGCAATTCCAATTACATCACAACAAAGTATGTACTTCCTTAAAATATAAAGCCCTGCATATCTATAAAAAAAGAATAGCAACCCAATAGAAAAATGGATAAATTATGAGCAAATAATTCACAAGAAAGGAAATACAGATGGTTCTTAAGTATATGAGGAGATAATAAATCCCTCTTGTAATAAGAAAGATACGTACTATAATGAAAATGAGGTATCATTTTTCACCTATAATACTGGAAAACAAGAGAAAAATTTGATAGCTTCTCGTTGTTGAAAAGTGTGGAAATAGTCATTTTATACGTTGCGGGTGAAGCTGAAATCTGGTAAAATCTCTAAGTTGACCAGCTTGACAATATCCACCAAAATTACAATGCACGTGGTTTTTGACTTGGCAAATTTATTTCCAGGAATTTCTCCCCAAAATTTAGGTTTTTAGTGGCTCCTGTGAAAAACCACATATAAAAAGATATTTGCACATCATTGTTAATAGCAGAAAAAGATTAGAATCAAACTAAGTGTCTGTCAATAAAGCACTTGGTAAAATAAAATATGGTCTATCTCTAGAGTGATAGACCTCTTCAGGATAGATCTCTGCTGCTTTTATAAAGAATGCCACTGCTCAACACTCAGAACTGTATGCATGGTATATTACCATTTGTGTGCAAGTGTGTGTGTGTGTATGTGTGTGTGTGTGTGTGTGTGTGTGTGTGTGTGTGTGTGTTTAAAGCAATATATGCTTGCATTTGTATAGACTGTCCCAGGAAGAAAAAGCAAGAAGCTGGCAATGTTGAGCACTTCTGGGGAGGAAAACTGAGAGGTTGGGGTGGGGTGTGAAGGCATATAGTTTTTGAGTTTTGCACTAGTATATGAGTACATTATCTTTTCAAATATAAATAACCAAGTTTTAAAATGAGATTATCGAGGTTGGTTAAGTCATTTGCAGAACCTGGTATGAAGTCACAAGGCAATAAATGGCTGTCGTGTTTACAATTATGTGCTGAGTAGGAAGTGGATGATGTTGGTGGGAAACGGAAAAATCGTGGAGCCAAATGATTGTTTCCCTTTGATATGGGGTCATGTTTCTTAAATATTATGATGACCCATATGAAATAGCCAATATTTGGCAGTGTTTGATCTGCAAAAAATAGCAACTTTGTATTATTCAACCCCAAATTATTTTCTTCTGTATAAACTAGACTCTGCTAGTGACTGTGAGGGTGGCTATTTGTTCAATTATTTCTGGCCACCTAAACCCACATGGCTTACAGATTTGGAAAGCGAGAATTAAGAGAGTGTGCTGAATGATGAGGATCCTGAACTCAATGAATCAGTTTGGTTCCTGAGTTTTGGAAAGTGAGTAGCTTGGATTGCATAACAAAAGATATATTTAAAATTTTATTCACAACTCATTGATGTCTGGGCGCTTGGGTGGCTCAGTCGGTTAAGCGTCTGCCTTCGGCTCAATGTCATGATCCCAGGGTCCTGGGATCAAGTCCCACGTTGGGCTCCCTGCTCAGCAGGGAGCCTGCTTCTCCCTCTGCCTGCCACTCTCCCTGCTTGTGCTCTCTCTTGCACTCTCTCTCTCAAATAAAATCTTTAAAAAAAATAATAAAAAGGAAACTCATTGATTTCTGAGTTAGGATAGCAGGAGTTTGGACACTGAGGGTTTGGTTAGTGAGTGAAGAGGAGTATCTGTTTTCTAGGAGAATCTTACAGCTTACAGAGCATTTTAATATAAGTGGCCTCATGTATTCTTTAACTGAGGGAGGTAAGTGTTAGCCCACCCTTCACCCAATTTTACAGAAAAGGAATGGTTTCCACTTTTAACTGCAAACCAGAACAGATGCAACACATTTGGTGCCGAGGAAATTGACAAAGGACTAGACCCACTGCCAGGGCATGGCCACTTTCAATACTCAGACCACATTTCTTGTTCTAAAGCAAGCTCTGGTCCTTTCTGCCTCCCATCTGTTTGTGAAATACCCAATGTCCTGAAGCTCAGAAGTTGAGTATAAATGGTAGGGTTGCTATCATCTCACATATGTTTGTAAATTCTGTTAATCAACATCATGAAAGCTTTCAATTTTCCCCTTAAGCTTCCCACTCATGGTAAAACTGTTAAAAAATATGATAGATGGCCACAAATTTCTTCTTCAGTAAAGTGCTGACAGAATCAAAAGGGGGTGCTGGGAAAGGAAGGAAGAGAAATGACTTCATTGATTGGTTCCTAAGCCTACGGATACTTTTCCTAAGAAACCCACATTGTGAGGTTTCTGGAGTTGAGTTCTATTCTTAGGACAAAGTTTCCATGATGATCCTTGGCACTATTGTCCTAAAAAGCAGTAACTCCCCTACCTTATTTCACAAAGCTTGGGAAATAGGCAAAAAGAGGGAGAAATAAGCGGCCTTCTTGGGGAGACTTCTAGTCTTAGGCTATGATTGGTCTATACAAGATTTTAAGGATATCAGAGGCAATGTATGTGAGATTCTCATGAGCCCAGAAATATTTAGTATCGATAGAGAAATTGATAGCTAGAGACCAGAGCAGACCCAGACATAAAGTAAGTGCTCAGTAAACAGCTGTAGATTGAATGGGTGTGAACGGATCCTGCAAACAGAGTACAAGACAAAAAGAAAACCAGAAACCATCCTACACTAATAGAGAGATAGACTTGGGTCAGCCTCAAACCACTTGGTTTCAGTTTCCTCATTCCCAGCATGGGTTTATGAATATTTTACTTGTGGAATTTGCTAATACTTCTGTTTTGTATTCCTTCTTTTTAGAATACTTAAGTAGAAATCTTGAGAAGTCATGCTTATCTCCATTGTCTTACAGATGAGGCACATTTATCAAACAACGTGAATGACCCTCACCTACCGTCACAGACAAGGCTGTTTATGAATTGCAAAAAAGAACATCAAATCCTTAGAGGAAAGCACTACAGGTGTTCTGCCTATGAGGTCAAGGATGGCTAACAGCCTTTCCATAAGCATTCTCAAGTATTCCAAGGTTACGCTTGGGTTTGGGATTTTATAAATGGTTTCCTCTTTAAAAACCTCCAACTTGTCAAGGAGTGCATCTGGAGCTGAGTAGACTTAAAATTATTGAATTTCTAGTCACTGAATATCAGGTCCTGTTGTAGACATCAGGGAAGAAGAGACAAGGCTCCTGCGTTTAAAATATATTCCAGTGGCCTGCATGAAAGGTTGAAAGGGTAAAAATAACAGCAAAACAGAAAGGCAAACTGATGACTATGCAAGCTAATTCACCAATGAAGATGCTACAGGGGAAAATAAGACAGATAATGACGTGTGGTAGAAAGTAGCTGGGGGTGGCTAGTCCACTTGAGATGGGCTGGCCAGGAAGGAACTCGTGGAGAAGATGACGTGCCCTGAGACCCGATTAACGGTGAGCCAGCAATGCAAAAATCTGGCCAGAGTATCTCTGGCAGTGAGAATGATGATGATGATAGAGCAAGTATTTACTGAGCACCTACTATGTGCCAGGTTTTATTTTAAGCCCTTTACCAGTACGATTTCATTTAGGCCTCTCAACAACTCACTGAGGTAAGGGACTATTGATGAGAAAATTGAGGCACTGAATGAGTAGACCATTGCCCAAGGTTCTAGAGATAGATAAGTGATCTGATACAGAAGAACAGAGGCTCTGCCACAGGGAGGAACTTGGTATGCTGGAAAAGCAAAACTCAGGCTGGGGAACTGGACACTGCTATGGAATGAAGGTTGGGGGGACTGGATTGTGATCATATCCCGTAAGGCCTTCTGGGCCAACCTAAGGATTCTGGATTTTCACTGGATGATTTTAAGCAGATGATTTTAAGGTCCACCTCTGAGGAATGACATAACCTGATCAATGTTTTTAAAATAAATGCTCAGGTACTGGGGATAGTAGTTCAGGTGTTGTAGGGGTAAAAACCTGGGCGATGGGTTACAGCCTTGAGGCCTGGGATTTGGAGGAAGTCTGAGAGAAACATGGATGTAAGAAAGACAATCGTGAGATGAGTTCAGTCTGGGCTTTGACCCCATTATGCGTAAGTGTCCCGAGTTCTCTATCCATTGCATCTGTTGACAACTGCCTGTTGACAATTTGGCAGAATAGCTTGGTCATCTCAGCGGAAATGACTGACCTCATCCAGCTCTTCAACCCAGATCTCGTTAGGAGGTGACATTTCTGCAGCATGACAGAGTGATGAGGGCATCAGGCCAATATGGGATCCAGTCCCAGCTTGGCAGTTTACCTGCTGAATGATGTTAGATGAGTCCCAGAACTTTTATGAGTCTCAGTTTGTACTTCTGTAAAATGAGACCATTAACACCTACCTCCCAAACTTGTTGTGAGGATTCAATAAAACCAAGTCTGTGTCTTGCACATAGTAGGCACTCAACGATACCAGGTCGATGCCCCTGCCCCCCTTCTCCTTTGGGTGAAATATGGCAGACATTGCAAATTTTACTTGTTTTCTCTTAATTATGGTGCACATTTATTTTTTCTTTTTTATTTTTTTATTATGTTATGTTAGTCACCATACAGTACATCATTAGTTTTTGATGTAGTGTTCCGTGATTCATTGTTTGCATATGGTACACATTTATAGCCATTCTCAAGCTCATTATGTAGATCAACACCAGAGACTTTGATCTCAACTCCCTCCCTTCCTTTCATGTATTTATCATCCCCCTCTGTGTTTCTTGACCTCTGCTAGGGACAGATGATGAGACCAAACAATCCAATAACTGTCACCGTATTTAAATAATTTGAGTTTTCTGTGTGCAGTAAGATGGTTCCTGTGCCAAGGTGGAGAGCAGCCCAAGACCAGACACAGAAAGCTTTTGGGTCTTATCGCTAAGGAGTGAGACCTCCCATCCCCTCTTCATATTTCAGGCTACTTTCCTGCCTATGCTCTGAAATTCAAACAGTTCTCTCCTTGCCCCCTTCCCTGCATTTTCCTGACACATTTTTTTTTTACCCATTCTAGACAATTAGGAAGACTACTTCCCAGAATTAACTCTGGGCTCCATCTTGCACTTAACTGCAATTGTCGGCTTTTCTTCCCCTGGACTGCCAATTTCCCACCTTACCATCTCCCTTGATTTTCAGTGTCTTGTTAAACAAAAATTTCTTTCTCTTTCTCTGTGTCTGAGATTGGGAAATTACTTTCTTTAATCTGAGCCCTATTTGTACTTTTAAGACCAAGAATTTTAGAAGCATTTGTGGCTCTGAAATTGTTTTCAGTTAGGATTGCTATGCTAAAACACTGTTGTTTGTGTATGTGTGTGTGTATGTATGTGTGTGTGTGTGTGTGTGTGTGTGTGTGTGTACACACACATCTTTTAGTGTTCTGATGGCCATTCCCTCTGGCTTGACTTTAGAAGTCACTGTTTTCTAGGCACTGGGATGTCTCTATGTTACAGTTATTTCACTTCCTTAAGAGTTAACTACTTTAATTCCCTTATCATACAGTCATATGTGCTACTTTTCTATCTCCAAATGCAATTAAAAGTGCCCTTCGGGTGTTCCAAGTTTTAATCATTCTGTGTGTGGAGCATTCCCATGGCTCAGAAGGGCATTCTCTGCCTCCTCTCTGATGGAGCCTTTCTCTGAGGAGGAGGAGGAAGAGCGGGAGGAGGAGGAGTGGAAGAGTCAGAATGAGGTGTGACAGCTTTGTTTCAGATGCCAAATTCCTCACTTTTGAAAGCATTGTTTCTCCTGCATGGTCCGGGGCCAAGAAACCAGTTCTCACTAGCAGGGACCATGGGTAGCGGCCTGGGGGGGACAAGCCAGACCCAAGCCCAGGAAAGCACTGTTGCCCCAGACTGGCTTTGTGACCCGAGGCAATGATTGATTTTTATCTATAAAATGGGAATAATCATACCTATCTCATTGTTTTATTGAGAACATATAGAAGTTCTCAAAACTAATGGTATTAGGATGCTAATCATTGTTCTGGATGGTCCTCGGAAAAACTGGAGCTCATCTCTGAATCGGTTCATGTCACAGTGCTCTGTATACAAGTGCTCATCAAACTGTGACATGCGCTTCTCCAACCCTTTATTACTGACCACTTGCCATGCAAGTTTGATAACACCTGAGCTACTCTATATCCTATAATCAGTGGGATGAGTCTGTTGGTGGTGCATTTGGATGTCCTGGCAATGTCAGATTGCTATAGTAGTTTTAAAGTTCTTACTCTCATTTTCTGTACTTAATCACAGAGTGGGAACAGTTTGCAAAACTGCCACGAGCCATGGACCTCATCTTGAATAGCATACTTTAGGCTGTGAGCCTTTTGAGAGTCTAAAACATGCAAGCACTCTGGGAGGCACAGAAGGAAGATCTGCTGGTATGGGTCCTGCACCCTCCCCACCCCAAACTTCAGTGTTTAATAAGGGCTTTTGCCAGTCCATCTGAGTGTGTGAATGGTGAATGGTCTGCCCTGATCCCAGCCTGTTCTGACCACCAGTAACTATGGTTCATCTCCATCGCTGAGCAGAGATTCCTGTTCCATCCTCGGGCTTGGCTTGGCATTTAGGTGGAAAACAGGATTGGACTGTCTTCCCTTCTCATGTCATAAGACCAAGGAAAATAACTTTGCTGGCAATCAAAGCCTTACAAAAATAAAAAAACAAAAAAACCTTGGCAGACGTACCTTACAACCCAACAACTGCACTACTAGGTATTTACCCCAAAGATACAGATGTAGTGAAAAGAAGGGGCACATGAACCCCAATGTTCAGAGCAGCAATATCCACAATAGCCAAACTGTGGAAAGAGCCGAGATGCCCTTCAACAGATGAATGGATCAAAAAGATGTGGTCCATATATACAATGGAATATTACTCAGCCATCAGAAAGGATGAATACCCACCATTTGCATCGACATGGATGGAACTGGAGGGGATTATGCTAAGTGAAATAAATCAAGTGGAGAAAGTCAATTATCGTATGGTCTCACTCATATGTGGAACATAAGGAATAGCGTGGAGGACCACAGGGGCAGGGAGGGAGAACTGAATGGGAAGAAATCAGAGAGGGAGACAAACCATGTGAGACTCTGGACTCTGGGAAACAAACTGAGGGTTACAGAGGGGAGGGTGGGGGATGGGGTAACCAGCTGATGGGTATTAAGGAGGACACGTATTATGATGAGCACTGGGTGTTAAACGCAACTAATGAATCGTTGAACACTACATCAAAAACTAATGATGTACTATATGCTGGCTAATTGAACATAATAAAAAACAAAAACAAAAACAACAAACAAAAAAGACCTTGGCAGGATTCCAAATGTTCACTCCAGCCACACTTACTCTCCTAGAGGCCACTTCATGTCATTCTGTTGGAGATCAATTTCCAAAGCCAACCACCTAATTCTTCCAGGCATTGGACTCTACTCCTTTGCTACTAGTAGAGGTTACATGCGGGGACCAATATTCTTACAGTATAGTAATAACAATGAAAGTCTTCCTTCACTTGGGAAATTAAAGGTATGGGGTCAAAAGCATTACTGTGAACCCCAGCTGCTTTCACACCCAGCTGATGATGCTGTTTATTTGAAGAGTTAAAATTATTCAACAATACCAACCAGAAGGTTATAAATAGTACTGAAATTGCCCAGTGATGATGATTAAAACCTTGTAATAACATTTGTACTGGGAAGAGAGTGTCAATAATACAGCATATGTCTCAGACTGCCTCTTGCTTCCTTCCTTGGCAGGTATTAATCAATCGCTTCTCTGTTTTCTGATCTATCACATGGCTTCAGAATATTGGCGTAGAATTCAAGGCCATGACCAACACACAGAAGATGATAAATGGGATGAGACTCTCTTGGCTTTCCGGTGTCATAATTTAGAGTTAAATGTGCTTTTCACGTGCATTATCATTTCAACCCTCACCTGTGATGATTCACATTATGATGTACATAATCAGAAAACTGGGGATTCAAAGAACTAAGGCAGCTGGTGAATATCATACAAGAAGTAAAAGGCAACAGTGAAAGGTGAACCCTGACCCACTGCTCTCAGATAGCAAAAGAAGGGACTCGTATTTATTATGCTCCTTCTGAGTGCCAGGCTTTTTATAAACCATACATTATCTAATCTCATAATTCGTGCCATCCTGTGAGACATTGTTCTTTCTGATTTCCAGATGAGGAAGTAGGGTTCAGAGAACTGGAACAACTTGTTCAAGGCCATTACAGATTGTAAGGGGGTGAGGATTTGAACCCACATTTCTCTGAATCCAAAGCACATTTATTTTTCTTAGCACACAGACCCCACAGTCCAGCCTTGTAGAGAGCACTGCCCAGAGCAAGACATGGCAAAGGTGTTTGGAGGAATGGTCTTAATGGCAGTGGCAACTTGAACATGACTTCAGTGCTCGACCTTTAGAGAAATGATTAAATAAACACTATCCTAGCACCACACTGGAATATTTGCCGCTATTATAAACGGATAATATGATGACTATGTAGAAACATGCAGAAGTGTTTACCAAATAACATTAAGAAATCATATATATACTGATTACATTTATGCAGAAATTATGCATATGAATGGATAAACAGTAAGAGGAAACACAAAGAAAATATCTTTTGGCTGGGATACAGGATAATAAGATGGTTTAAAGTCACGTTAAGCACAATGCAGGAAAAAAGTTTATGGATCTCAGCACCAAGAAAATCTGGCCAAAGAAAATAGACAAAAATAATCACCCATGAGGGAATTTGTCTTTGAGATTTGAAAGAACACATTTCCAAAATAATGAAAAGGGCATAATGGCATTTAGAGTAAAAATTAAATACTGATTCAGAGCAAGTGGAAGCAGTGATATTAGAATAAAAATTTCACAGTGGGAACTATGAGAATTTCAGGGGGTAATTTTGTAGCCTAGAGAGATCTGGGGGCCCCATGCCATGTTTTCCTTCTATTTCCTCAATGTATTCAAATTTTCTGCTCTTTAGATTCCCTGGTGAGGTTCTAGGTAGTGATTTTGAAAATCAATCACACACATTTTTCCCCCTAGATACTGTTTGGCAAGTGAATTAATCTGAATTCTATTGTGTTTTGGGGGTTGGGGGGAGGGTGTCATTCAAAATCTAGTTTCCATTTACCAGCAACCTCCATTCAGGAGACGCTGGGTGCTGATTTCGATCTAGAGCTTGTGAGGCTCTAGAAGCACAAAACAATCAATCTGTCTTCAGGTTGCTGTGTGTACTGGAGGAGACAGATGAGTGGAGTGATAGTTCTTACACAGGACCCACCAAGAGCTAAGCAAGAGAGCACATGCCCAGAGCTCCAGGAGTAGTGGGGAGGGCAGCTGCCCTGGCAGAGAGGCAGAGAGAGTCTCAGAGGAGGTGAGGCACAACTGAGTCCTGAAGGATGAGAAGGAGGTGGCCTGGGCATCCTGGATGGAAAGAGGAGGGTAGGAACAGTGTCCCAGGCAGTGAGTCAAGTCAAGTCCTATTGTGCCAATGCATGGTGGCAATAGACACACAGCATATTTGGGGAGCTGCCGGTGGTTTGTGTGGATACAGGATGCCATGTGAGATGGGGACCGCACGTGGGGCGAGTCTGGGAAGCAGCAGGGTCCTGAGCGTGGAGGGCCTTGAATGCCAAGGTCAGACAGCATGGTGAAGTAGAGCAATTCCCTAGTGCCCCGGAAACTGCAAACAGTCCAATTTAAGTCATTTGCTGAGACCAACGTGGAAAGGTATCCCCAGAGATATTAGGAGAGGAGGGAATTTGGGGATGCCCAGGATGGACCTGGGGATGCCCAGGTCCCCAGCTGAGGGGGCAGTGTGAACCGTAAATGGACCTACTTGTTCCAGCATCTTCAACATCTCGGGAAAGGGATCATACCTTATCCATTCTTGTCAATACCCCACTCCATCCCCTTTTGTGCCTGGCACATAGTTGATGCCACCAAAATATCTCTTGGTTAGATGACTGACTTAAAACTTAAAAACAAAACCAGCAGGAGGGGAAGAATGAAGGGGAGTAAGTCGGAGGGGGAGACGAACCATGAAAGACGATGGACTCTGAGAAACAAACTGAGGGTTCTAGAGGGGAGGGGGGTGGGGAGATGGGTTAGCCCGGTGATGGGGATTAAAGAGGGCACATTCTGCGTGGAGCACTGGGTGTTTTATGCAAACAATGAATCACGGAACACTACATCAAAAACTAATGATGTAATGTATGGTGATTAACATAACAATAAAAAAATTATAAAAAAATAAAAGTGGAAAAAGAAAAAAAAACAAAAACAAAACCAGAGTAACTGAAATGCTCAAGGAGGGAGACAACTGTATAAGCCGATGTCTCCCTGCAGTGTGTTGAGCATGCAAGGACCATCCCCTTTATTGTTGATGGGAGATGAATGAAAATAGCACTTTCCACTCATGTCATCCTGGAAGTTTGCATCCTGCAGGTTTTCTTTAAATGCTTAAGGACATGCGGCACCTGGGTTAAGCGTCTGCCTTTGGCTCAGGTCATGATCCCAGGGTCCTGGGATTGAGCCCCGCATCCTGCCTCTCTATCTCCCTCTGTCCCACCCCTTGCTTGTGCTCTCTCTCTCTCAAATAAACAAAATCTTAAAAAAAAAAGAGCAACTCTTTTCTTTTTAATTAATTTATTTGACAGAGAGAGACGCAGCAAGAGAGGGAACACAAGCAGGGGGAGCGGGAGAGGGAGAAGCAGGCTTCCCGCCAAGCAGGGAGCTTGACATGGGCTCCATCCCAGGCCCCCTGGGATCATGACCTGAGCCGAAGGCAGATGCTTAACGACTGAGCCACCCAGGCGCCCCAAGAGTGCAAGTCTTGAGTTTGGCTCAGGTCATGATCTCAGGGTCGTGAGACTGAGCCCAGCGTTGGGCTCCACACTTGGCATGAAATCTGCTTGAGATTCTCTCTTTCCCTCTGCCCCTCCCTCCACTGGCATGCATGCACTCTCTTTCTCTCTCTCAAATAAATAAATAAATCTTAAAACAAATTAAAAAATAAAAATAAATGCTGGAGGACATGGTTTCTGCCTACTCCCATTCTCTTTGTGGAATAGGAAATGAAATCAACATCAATTATTTCTTTTTCAATTTGGAAAATTGAATTTGTTGAAGCTATTTAAATTTAGAAAACAGTTACTGCATACAGTAAACATTCCCATGCAAGAAGTGCTTATAGGAAATTTGAAATGATGGCAATTTCAAACCCTGAGTGAGAAAGGGCTTTCACTCTGATGAAATAAAAGACAAGAATAGGAAGAAGGACCAGGCTGCTGGGTGTGTTGTCCCCAAGGGCTCTTCTCAGAAGCTGAGTGCAGGGGGCTCCAGTGAATGACTCGACTCTTCCCAGTGACCCTCAGAAAAGCACACTTGGCAAATGGGAGATGGGACCTCCACGTGCCTCCATCTCACTAGACTCCAGAGAGGGGGGTCTAATACCCCATTTTTCAGATAAGGAAACTGAGGCTCAGAGAGGTCAAGTAACTTGTCCAGGGTCACACAGCTAGCAAGTGGCTGAGTTCAAATACATACTCCTGTCTGTCTGGCACCCCAAACCCAAGTGCCAGCATGAGGTGCTTTCCCTGACTATGCTGTATTCTTGCTCGAACAAAACTCTCTCTAGAACCATGCCACTCAGCTCGACTATACATTTTGGGCCATAATACCTACCTTGTGTTGGTACCTAAAACAAACTTAAAACTTACATTCCATCCATGTGAAACTGCCTGGAGTTCCCCAAACCCACCGGCTTTCTCCATCCTCCTCTGTCACTACTCGTGGTGGACTCTTCATCTAGTCTACCTGGTACCACCTACTCGTCTTTCAGAATCAATTCAAAGGGCCATTTCCTCCTTGAAGGCTTGGAGCCTCCCATGTCCACACTCCAACAACCTCTCCCCTCTTCGTGCTTGGCTGTGGGATCAAATCCTTACACTTACCAGCTTTGTGACTATAAAAAGCTACTTCTCTGTGTGTCGGTTTCCTCCCCTGAAAAATAGGACTAAAAAGAGTCTCTAGTTCATAAGGTTGTCATGAATATTAAAAAAAAAAAAAAAAAAAGGACTTCCTGCCAAGTACCTAGCAACAGTACCTGGGATATAGTAAGTGCTCAATAAATGTTAGCGACTACGTGGATCACTGTATCGGGACAGATTTCTCTCCCAGCACAGATTTGGTTTTCTTTTGTACCTGATGTACAGCGACTGCCTTGAAAGTCGTGGAGACCTGGCATAAAGAAGTCGTCTAATAGATGCTTGTGGAGTGAACAGCCCCAGCCTGGACGACTACCACAGGGACACTCATCCAGCCAGCCCTGGTCTGCCAGAGGTCCCTGAGGCAGGAAGTGTGACTACATCTCATCAGAGCCGCATACCAGCTCGGCGACCACCAGTTGCGGCTCCAAGGGGAATGGCGAGCCGGCCGTGGCCACACCTCTCAGGACAGAGCACCTCCAGCCTCGTTAGGCTGGGAGGAGACACGAGGCAACGGCAGGCGATGTGACAACTCAAATCAAATGACAACATCTGTTCTGTTGTCACCTCCAAAGCATCAGGTCACCAGAGCCCCCTCCAAAGTGCTGCCAGGCGAGCGTCCGCGGACGGTGCCATCACCGGCATTCGCGAGCTCAAAGCGCATCCACCGCGCTTCACCTGCGTCTTCCTCCAGCGCCCAGAGCCCCCCTCCCGCACCTCTGCAGAGCCCCCGACTGCAGGCCTCCACGAGAATGATTCAGAATTTCACGGCAGTGAAAGAACCTGTCTGGGCGAAGCGAGATGACTGGAATTGCTTACTTTCTGTACTGCTTAACTTTGTTACGTGAAAGACACAGCATATTGAAATTTCAGATGTCTGGAGCATTTAAAATCTCCAGCCCTCCTTTCCAAAGCAGGATGCATGGAGTTTAAAAAAAAAAAAAAAAATTCTTCTGCTGGTTTAGAAGGCCATCGATTAATATTTGCCAACACACGCGTCTGACCTCTTTTTCTGATCTGGGTGTGGTTTTGGAGATCCTCGTTAACTACTTAAGTAATACCTCAGATAAGCCCCTGAGGCTGGAGGCAAAGGCCTGGCTCCTCAGAAGGACAGAGGAGCGCCAGGTTTTAAAGCAGTTTTATAAATGAATGCACTGGGTGATTGCTCAGCTGTCTTACGAGTATCAGATGGTAAGAGCACTAATGAAATCTTTGATCCCAATTCTAATCCAAAAAAATCTTCGGTGGTTAGTAACCACTAACCAGGCCAGGTCTCATCATGGAAATGCCCATATGCGTGGTTATGGGAACTGAGTGTGAGGTTCTGCTCAGCTTTGACCTGCCAAGTGGCTCACAACCTCCTTGAGTTATTGCTGGGAGGCGTGGCTTCTATCTGGACACCAGAGGACCCCTCCCCAGACGCCCACGAGCCCTGTAGGCCCTTCCTTGTCAGCACAGCTTGCTGGAACTGTGGCCGACCACACTCCACTGGCCTCCCCCAGCCCTGGAAGGGGCCACAATTTCTCCACGATGAGGGCCCAGCACCTGGCACAAGGCCAGGAAGACAGAGTGGGCTCAATGAAAGAGTCCTGAACCAATCAACAGAGGAATAAGTGATGGAGGGAGTGAACAAAGGAAAGAATGGAGGCAGGAAGGACAAGCAGCTGCTGAGGCAGGATGCATGAGCAGAGGAAGTAAAGGAGTGTTAGGTGGACCCAGAGTGAGAGAAGAGAGCCAGATGCCATGTTGCTCTCCATGGTTCCAGTATGAACAACAATGATGGAGACCTAATAGGTGCTTAATAAATTATGCCCATGAACACTAACTGGGTGCTTTCTGTCCATGGACCCTGCGCTAAGCCGTTTACATGGATTGTCCCGCTTAATCTGCCCGTGAAACCCTACAAGGAGCTGTCATTACTTGTGGCAAAGTGGATTAAGGCCCCGGGGAGAGATGATGCTGACTCCCCTGTCAAGGCAGGAGAGACATGGTCCAATTTCTGTCACTATCATCGCTCTCCCTTCTTACTAGAAAGGCAGCTCTGCATGAAGCTCAGGGATTCTAGAGCCAGACAGCCCGAGTTCAAGTCCCAGCCCAGCCACTCAGTGGTAGAAGGCTGGGTGACTGAGTTCACTTCCTTGCACTCTCTGTGTCCGGCTCTCTCACACAAATTGTGTTAGGGCACATGGACCATTGTAAAGACTAGGGAAGTCAGGACATGCTGTAAGTGCTACATTTAAGTGGTAGCCTTTGAAACAGGATTCCATATTGCCCAAACCCACACACGCCTTCCTCCTGTCGCTGTTGGGAGAGGGGTTGGTGCTAATCCCTTCTCCCCCCCCCCACTTTGCAAATATGATCTTCTCAGTCTTTGTGGGTTAAAATCAGAGAATCGCAGAATGTGGGAATGAGGTGGACCTTGTTGACCCCAAGGTGAAAGTCACCATTTTACTGAGGATAATAAGAGGAGCTAGGGAGAGGGGAGGAAGGAAATTTAGCATTTATTCATCTATGTTAAAGGCAGCTAAAAGATGTAATAGTGAATCTGTCCAGATTTCACCAGAGGGTGAGTGACCAAGTCTAGGACAGAATCCAAAGTCCCAGATTCCAATGTGGGGTCAGCTGAGGACACACAGTATGAAACATCTTTATCTGCCTGAGGAGAGGCATCTTCAGATGGTTTAAACTAAACTGCTCATGGTCTCTGACAAGATGAAATGGCTAGCAAGGGAGGGCAGCCTTCTGAATTCCTGCGGCTAGAGCGTGCCACAGACCCCCACTTCCCCAGGCCTTGCTACCCACTCCCATTGCCCCAGTGGTTCCATGGGGGCAGCTCTAAATGCAGAGCCTGGAAGTTTGGAAGAACCTAGCTCCAGCTACCCTGCCTTGAGGCACTTGCTTGTCCATCCACCCTCCTGGAGCAGGAACCACAGCACCATTACTGGAGAACAACCTGGTTCAGGGCTGCCAAAATGGTGGTGGTGTTGGGGCAAAGTAAGGTGGTGCAGAGCAAAGCCGACTCCAGCTCTTGCTGTGCCTGGATTCGGACTGAGGGCATCTAGGCTGGATGGAAAACGGCTCTTCTCCCTCTCCCCAGGAGGGGGACACTGCCATGCTCACGTTTAATCTTTTCAGAGGCTTCTGGCCTGGTGCCCCGGCCAGCAAGCTGCTCCAAGATCTGGTTCCTAAGTTACTCTCCCTCTCACCTCTCCTGGCTTCTCACTCCATGTCCCGGCATCATTCATCTGCCTGGAATTCCATCCCCTAATCCAGGCCCCTTCTTTTCCCTCTAACGGGAATGTCCTTCCTGCCCCCTTCTTGGCTTTACCTTTATTCATTCTTTCACACTCAAGTCAGGCATCATCTCCTCCAGAGAGCTTCTCTGAGGTACTCTTCTGAGAGGTCTCCGTTTTATACTCCCATAATTCCACTTGGAAACTTCCAACAGGGTTATTTACCATTTTGTGTATAATGTTCTCTCTATGGGTCTGGCCCTCATAGGAGTGGGTTTCTTGATGGCAGGTACCATGACTTTTGTCTTTGAATCTTCACTCTCTAGCCCAGGACCTGGCACATGGCATTGAGTGCGTGACTTGGAAGCCTTTGTTCAAATTGTTCTTAATTCACTGAAGAGAAAGTCTGGCCAAAGCATTTCAGCGTTTCGACATATGCAAAACGATCATATACAGAAGGTTGGGAATACAAAACAAAATTCACAAACCGGCACAGTGCTTGGGGATCAAGAAACAACAGCATAAACTCCGTGATGGGGCAGGGGGCTGGAGAAGTGGCCACACGATGACAATGAGGGAGCTCAGCAACTCAGAGGCAAAGGAATGTGGAACGTGGCCACGGACTTCTTGTCGAATCTGGAGGACAATGCTTGCTGCCTTATGAAGGAAACCATATCCTCTACCTGCAACATGACGATTGCAAATTCTACACCACAAACCGGAGTGACAAATGTTTCCCTTTTAGACCAAATACTGAAGCCATAGTTATTATATAGGCAGAGAATTTTGCCTAACTCCTAATTTTTAAAAATCAAAACCAACTTTATATCCAACCCAGAAAATCTGTTCCATGTTACACAGAGAGTCCCTAAGAAGACTTAGAAATAAATGTCTGTGGTTTCACCATCGGCCTGAATGTCGGGGGACCCTCCTCAGGGACACTCCCTGGGTGGAGACACAGAGGAAGTGAACCCAACAACAGTACATCAGAAACTTGAGACAACCATGAGGGGCAGAGCGCCAAAATACCGTATGAGCAGACATTGCTGGCCTTTGCATAATTAATTCCAAGAGTCATACAAACAGAGAGAGCAAGTTTAACCTTGACAAAGTCTAGGTTTGCTGCTTTGTTAATTAAACCCCATCCTCTATTGAACACACACACACACACACACACATACACACTGTGGTGTAAGACACATGTTTTGTGCTATATTACCTCATTTTAACTCCTTGGTTCAAGATACATATACACTTCTAAAGCACTTTTCAAATTCACCAGGAAATGTAATCATCCCATTGGTCTTACCCTGAGGTAGTTGAGGGTGAAGTTTGTTAGTCCCATCCTGGTGATGTTTTTGGACAGCTGATCCAGGACCTGAGGATCTTGTGCCTAAATAGGAAAAAGAGAATCATGTATTTTATCTCTGCAAGATGGTGCCAAGAAAGTCTCAGACTGGGCTACAGTTGCTAAGAAATGCAATCTCAACACTGTCGGTTTTTCTCAGAGGGGAGGTTGCTGGAGATAATTTAATTTACATTTTGAAGACACTTGCATATAATGGCTCAAGGACATGTTTGGATCAATGATGCAAGATCTGTTGCCAGGTAGAACCAAAATGAGTCAGACATGTTTTTAGTCCTTGGGAGAAACAGCCTTACTTCCTCTGTGAGAGGTTCCTGTGTCTTCAGGAGGAGGGTCATGAAGCCCTGTCAGGACACTTCCAAGTCTCTGGCACTCAGCAGAGGAGGCAGGGTCTCTGGATTTGGTAGAGCCAGACTTTAGGATCAGCCTTTGTTTCCAAGACTTGGGTCCAAGACTATACCTGAAAACTTTGTCACTTCTATGAAATTATATGTGTGTGTGTGTGTATATATATATTTAAGAATTCTAAATTTCTTCCCCATTAAGCTAAGGTTAGAAATATATGTCCTCAAAAGCATCACATTTTCCAAAATATCTGCCACATTTAAAAGAGAGATGTAATGTTCCATGGGCAACCCCAAATGTTCTGGTGGGCTACAAAAAAAATGAAAATTCTTTCTGGATTTCATTGTGAGATGAGTCTCTTGGTTGACACTTTTTCTTTTCATTTGTCTTTCCTTTTTTCTTAACTGGCAGAAGCAAACTGGAGCCAAGCAGAGAGAGACTCAAGAAACATCATTTTTGTCTTCATGTCTGTAGTCATGAGACTATCTAGGTTATCTTAACACTTTAATTTAGTCTTTCCTGTACTTAAATTTCCTCATAGTCATGCAACCAATTGGCTTTGTGTATTTCAACAAAAAACCGAAAGTCAGAGAAGAGTCTGAGCTTGTCACTTCTCATGTCAGTTTCTGGGAAGGGGTCCTCTGTGGAAACGGAGCCAGTATTTATGGAAGGCCTTTCATGTGCTGGGAAGAGCTGGTTCTATAGATATGCATCAGGTAGTTGTGGCCAACATCATACACATCAACTTTGCAGACAGAGGACAGGATAATAATAAACGAAAGGAAGGATGTTACTGCTGCCAAAGCTGCTGAAAGCCGGTCACCACTACTTGAAGAGGACCTCCTATGTGCCAGGCACCGTTTTACGTCCTTTACGTGCGTTAACTCTTAATCCTCAAACCAGTCCAATGAGGCAGGCTCTATTACTGTACCCATCTTATAGATGAAGAACTGGGAGCACAGAGATGCCATGTCACTTGCCCAAGGTCACACAGGAACAGGGATACACACGTATGTGATCTCATTCCAGGGCCTGGGCTCCTAACCACTACCCTCTGCTGCCTCTTAGTCTATTTTGAGAACATAAGAGCGGCTACTCTGGGATACTTCAAGGGGAGTAGAGGATGTGAACTGGGCTTTGAAAGTGGAGAAGGACTTAGGGGTACGAATAGGTGGAAAGATTGGAGCAAAGGAGTGGGGTGCCACAGCAGGAAGTACAAGGTCAATGGGAAGGGGAGAGATTGGGTTAACCGGTATGGAGGAGAGGGTCGAGGACAAAAGCCTGGGGAGACAGACTGGAATTGGATAGTCAGGAGACAGATGGCTCATCAGCCTGGGTTTTGGAGTCCGTACCAGCAGAGTTGAAATCTTGATTTGCCACTTTCGGGCTGAGAAACATGGAGCAACGTATCAAGCCCGAACCTTGGTTTTCTCACTTCTAAAACAGGGATAATGATCCTGCACCTCTCTGGGTTACCGGGAGGGTTAAACAGAATGTGTACAGACGCTTAGCACAAGACCTGGCATAGCAAACACCCAGTAAATACTAGCTACTCTTATTGTATTCTCTTTTGATTGTACAGGGTCTTAAAAATCAGGCTCATTAAGTCTGATTTTGCTCCAAAGCTTTTTCACAGAAACTGCTGCATCATGCATTATGGAAGAGGGATTTATTTAAGTCAATGCCTTTGATGCCTTCTTCGGGGACTGCACTCAGCTAGCTCCTACCAAGTCTTACCTTTAAAACGTATCTCCAGATTGGCATCGAATCCAGCTGTGCACCTAGTTGGTGCTCAGTAAATGTGATGTGATTTACGGTCAAGTGAAAGGGAGGGAACCCCAAATCGCTCACTTCATTCCAACACCATGGTTAGGAATGATATAGACACAGATCTGAGGTACGTGAGCCCCACATCTTGTCAGATGGTTCTAATCAAAACTGGACACTGTTTTCCTTACTTCTTGTTTTATTTCCTTCCCCAGTTAATAGCCTAGGCAGAGCAGTACTTTATAATGACTCAGTGGAATTTAAGAAAAGTACTAACTGTTTATTGAGGTAACCTCAGTTTGGAGTTTAAAATAATAAAATATAAAAAAAAAAAATCTCACAATGCACCAAACTCGGAAACAAAGGAGGGGGAAAAAGGGCCTGTGGAATAAAATGGTTGAGGGGAAAACTCAAAATTGAGAGTTCGTTACCCAACACATGAAGACTGCTGGTATTCTTTCACACAAAGAGAACTGGACTTTTCCTCCTTGAGTAAATGGGATGGGGGGGAAGGGAGGAAAGAGTAAAATAGTGCTGAAATTACTTACATGCATGGCTAGAATGCTCCTTGGGACTAACTCTCTGTATTGTCTAATGGTAAAGTGCCATGTTTTTATTCTCATGAGATCATCAAAGGTGAACTCCAAGATCAGTCTGCCTTCTGTACATACCTAGAAGCGACAAACAACACACTCAATTGCCTTGCAGTTTGTGAATGCCACATTTTTGTAACTCACACGTTGGCTGCTCAGCATAGTCTCCCTGACTGTCCTTGGGCAGTGCTGGATCTTGGCAAGGATGTGACACGAGTGCTTTTGCACGGCACACTGAGACAAGCATGAGCTCCAGAATCCGTGGGTTCAAAAGACAGCACAGCGGCTTACTGGCCATGAGCTACTAGTAACTTGACTGGTTGCTGCCAAAACTCCATGAGCCTCTGTTTCTTCATTTGCAAATATGGGAACAAAACCAGTATTATGTCAAAAGCTCCTGGCACATGGTGTGTCCCCGCAAAAATCATACTCTCCCACCTCCTCTTATCTCTGTTTTCATCATTCTTCTACCATCAGAGCATGAAATCTTGTTTTAATCGTGGTTGTCCTACTCTGGGAGAAAGTACCTAATAAAATAATTCACGCTTAAGTGTGACTTACTACAAGGTTACCCAACCAGAGGAAGTTTTCATTTTCAGGGACAAATTCCGGGGGGACAATGTGTAACCCAACACCGTCGGGATCAGTTATTGGCATGCGGAAAATAGAGGCATTCTTAGAGTGTCTTCCTTCAATCACATCCTATCGGCAGTGACAAATTCTGCTTGCATAAAAGACCAGGCTTTGGGGGAAGGGACGGTATCTTTCTAAGAAAAATATGTATTATTAATGAAACATAGAACTTGTGAGGCTCTCTTCCTTGACAGGGTGATCATTTTTTTTTCTTCTTTTGATATTCAGATCATTTTTAGCATGTAGCTCCTATTTAATTTACCTATTTTATTCCACCATTAATGACTTTGAAATGGGAGAAAATGCTAGGCAATCGGACACCATTGATCCTATTTCAACTAAAAAATAAGTAGTGGTAGCATATGGGTCAAGTTTAAATAGTTACAACTAATTATTCCGTTTGTGTTTGCTTTAGAGTAGACAGAGACTTTGACATCAGAAAGTACTAGATGCCCATCTTAACTCTACTTTTCACTTATTTTGGAACTTTGAGAAAACCAAATAAATTCCCTAGGTTCCAGTTTCCTCATCTGTAAAATGAGGATAATACTAACCTTACGTTGGGTTGCTGGGGAAATATATGAATGATAAGGTGTGTGTGTGTGTGTAGATTGCCTTGTATTGTATGTGGCACATAGTAGGATGGCAGTAAATGATAGTTATAAAGATAAAAGAAATGCAACTAAAGAACAAAGAACCTCAGACTAGTGGTTGTCATAATGTGCTCTCTGAGACCTATGGATCCAGGGAGGTGTCTCAGGGGCTCTGCTGGGAAGAGTTCAGCCTCCATCTAAACCACGTGATCTCCACCCATTTTCTCAATTCGACCAAGCAGCTTCAATTTCATCCTTTTGACATATTGCACTTCTGATCAAGCCTTTTTGGAGAAAGATTTCCTATGCTAAAGACAAATATACACAGTTTTGGAAATCAATGCACTATACAAGTTTTAAAAATCATAAATAGACTCAATAGACTCAATAGAGGGTATGCTCATTTCTGAAACTATAGTCCATGAAGATAATTAGCAATTAATTTCAACCTTTTATGAGGTATTAATAACCGTTTCTCTCTTTGGGAATTTAATACGGAAGGCCACCATTTATTGAGTTCCAACTATATCCTAGGCACTGGGTTAGATGCTTTCTATTTAATTTAAGGTAGTATTTTCTTTATTATTTTTTCTTTTTAAAAATTTTTTTTGTAGAGAGAGAGAAACATGCCAATGGGGGGGGGCACGCAGAGAAGGAGAGGGGGAGAAGAATCTTAAGCAGGCTCCAAGCCCAGCATGGAGCCCAATGGGGGGCTCAATCCCAAGACCCTGAGATCATGACCTCAGCCGAAGTCAAGAGTCAGATGCTTAACTGACTGAGCCACCCAAGTGCCCTGGTAATATTTTCTTTAAACAAGCCAAATACCAGTACAAGGAGTGTGAGTAACATGTGTTGCCAGAACACTACTTAAGAGAGATGCTATTGACGTCCACAATTTTCTTTTTTTCACAGATCTCAGAAGCACCATAGGATAATTATTGATAATCTGGGTGAAGACCTTCAGCTCAGACTCCACTAGCAGAATCCATGGGTAATTTTAGGCATTTAGACACCTTGCCCCAAACCTCCTCAACTGAGTGGTTTTCAGAGCTTCCTCTCTGGCACATTAGCCATGAGTGTTGTGCACTCAGAAATGGGGGAAGACTTTTGTTGTCCTCAAACCACTCCTCTAGAACATCCTTAGCATTGGAATTCACCAAGGTTTTCAAAAGGGTTTCATGGAGATTAAGCCACACAATTCCCCCCGCGGTGTCAGTATGACAGAAGCCACCGGCAGTGAAAACTTTCACAAAAGGGAGGTGACTGCAGTCAGTCAGGGACAGTTGAAATGTCTTGACAGTAGAGGACAGGGATATTTGGATGCTATAATCCTTTTTTTTTTTTTTTAAAGAAGGGGGATTATTAGATGTTTAAACAAATATTAGCCCAGTTAAATATCATGCTTTTTTCTTATCTAATCTATTTGTTTTGTGTTTATGAACCGCAGATCCAGGGCAGATAGAGGTTCTGGTTTACTTCTACTGGAATAGAGTTTCATAATGTGAAGGCATAGATGGAATCCTTCTGATGAGTTACTCCACTGGAGGATCTGTAAGGTCAAGTTAAATTGTATTCTCTGTTTACCATGACAGAGCAAACCAGTTGAGGACCCTTCTTGCCTTCAAACTGTCATGGGCCTACAAAAGGGAAAACTGCAGCAAGCCCTGTGCTTCTCCTTTGTCAGCTCAAACCAAGAAATATCCAGAGCATATCACGCACAAGAGAGGAATCCTTAAAACTGAATCCAAGCTGACTGTGTTGGGTGTTTTCTTTAAGGAAAATTAAATGACTTGCTTGAATGGAAGAATGGAGGAGAATTTGTCACTCTTGGTCTCCCCCCCGCCCCAGGTAGTTTTACCCATGGCCTTCTCCCAAGCCCTATTTGGCCTCCCTGTGTCCTGCTCCCATCACGGCAGTTAAAGGAAACTGAAGGCTTTGTGATTTATTTTACATGTGACAATCAGCAAATGGAATAGAAGGGCCTAAGAAAAAATATATATATACTCCTTGTCTGGAAATAGTAAAAAACAGACACAGCTTATAAAGGGGAATTAATATTTTCTCTTTTCAGAAAAATTCTGTGCATTCCTCTTAATCAATACAATTAATGTAGCTTTTATCTAAAGTTGGCCTTTTTTTTAAAGCTGCCTTTCACTTGGAATCCAAAATCAAAAGGGTCCCCAATTAAGAAAACATTTTCTGTTGTGCTGAATTCATGTTACCGTACTGTGAGCTCTGACATTTTGTTTCTGTGGTAACCAAAATCAGCTGATTAGTTGGCATGGCAACAGAAAAGATGTAATCCCAGCAGACACACTCTAATCAATGCCCCCAGCACAGATGGTCTCCGGAGGATCAACAAGAAAGAGGCTGGCAGGCATTCAGCGGATCACGTGCTAGCTTGAGACTAGGCCAGGAACAAGAGAACTAAAAAAGAACATTTCTCAAACTAACCGGTAGCTTTTTAACCCTTTTCTTTCTTTGACTAATTGTAAAGCAATGTTGACCATGCCGTTGTATAATACAAGTGATTTTCATAGAGCTGTTAGGAAAGAAAATGTGCTTTTTAGGTAGAAGTGTTTACTTAGTTTTCTTGGTCTTTATGCACGAAATACTGCTTTCAAATTAACAATTGCATAAAGCTCATCGTATTTTACGTGGAGATACTGCATATGTAAATGCATATGTTTACGTATATTAGAGCAATATGATCATTGATATTATACTAATTCGACTGGAGCTGGGATAAGGGTAGAAATGGATAAATCCTGGACTATAATGTTGTAGACAGGCTAAGATAGGAATGATGTCAAAGACATGAGTAAGTATTCATATAGGGAAAGTGGCTGGGGCACTTCCAGAGTACTTTTCTATAGTAATAAATAATTGCATAATAAGTAATCAAGATCAGAGAAAACATAAAGCCATGTTTGCAGAGTGATAAGGGTGTTTGGTAATGGCTGTAACTATTACTATTAGTTTGCAAAATCTAAAAAAAAAAAAGTAGCCTGATGTGTACCCCAGAGAGGGCTCCTCTCAGCATCTGCCAGTATTCACACCCTCAAATATAATTCAAGGGTCTTTGATTCTGAAAACCTTGGTGATTGCTCTTCAGATTATTAAGCCTTGTTTTCAATTTGATTCGAAATTGAATACAGAAAAGAAAGGCTTCATAATGTGTGTTTTAAAACTCTAATTACATATTTATCCATAATCTATAATGTTCCTAGGATCAGGAAATTGCAAAATGTGCACTATACTCCTGAGGAATATTAAATATTACTGTTGATTAGGACTGCGACTGATTTTTGATTCACCAGTTGACCAAATTTTCATAAAAGAAACTCAGAAGCACTGGGTCAAATGCTATTTGGGGAATTAGAGTGTATTGATAGTCTAAATTAGAACAATGTGATATGCCTGTACATAATGTGCTCAAGTAATTCCATGTTCAGCGGGCTCCCCTTTAGAAATAAAGTAGCGGATTCCAGACTATGTTTTTCTTTGTGATACTGAAAGGTCATTAGCTCACTGTTTTATACTAAATACATTATTTTATTACACGAAGATGGGTTATTTTTAATTAATATAAGAACAAAAGAAAAATTGGACGTATTCTTCGGGTAGTATAATAATCACGAAGGAGGGGGAAGAAAAGAAGAAAGTAAAAAGAAAAAAATGAATGCTTTAGAATTTTCTAAAAATAAATGTGCATAATTAGCATCTGCACTAAGTCCACATAGCTAGGCTGCATTTCCCAGAAAGTGATATTTTTCATCAGAGTATGGAAATATTCATTATGAGAGTTGGGAAATGTATTGCCATAGAGTAGAGTGAGAGGTGACCTGAATAATTGATGTTTGGGGCTGAAAGAGCTGAGTTCAGGAGGAGGCTACTCGGGTCTTCCCTGTGGCCATCTGAGAGGGAAGTGTCCCTGGGTGAGGAAAAATTGAAACAGAGGGAAACCTTCACTTCTTGATTTCAGTGAAAAAAGGCACTTTATCAATTCATCAGAAGAATGAGATTTTTTAAAAATTTAAAACCTGTCCTGAATATACAGGATTTTACCTTCAGAGCAGCTGACTATGCTCATTTATGAAAGACTTTGGCCTGGAATGAAAGAAATTGAGAAAATATAAAGGACTACCTTTTAGTATATATTTTACATGTATATAAAATATTACACATTATCTTAAAATTATTTATTATAAAATTTATTATAAAATATATTATTGTGATTATATAAAATATTTTATGTTTTATAAAAGAGATGACACAAAATGCATTTTTATTTTCAATGGCTATAGGCTTTGGATGTAGCTTCTTCATTACAGCCATTTTACTTAATTTCCATGGATTTCTTTTTTCCCTTAAAGCATAAGGAATTGGCATGTTTTCCTTGATTACCTAAACATAATGCTAAACCTAGACAAAAACAAAACAGAACAAAACAAAAAAACAATAATGAGCTAGCTGAGAAAGCTTTTCTCTGTGGGGCTCTGATTTCCTAACATTTGAAATAGGTTGTGTTATCCATCTGAGATACAAGATTATGTAAATATTTTACATCTCCAAAATGAAGTGAGACATGGGCAGATTAAACTGTCATCCAGGTGATCATTCCTTTCCATGTAACTAAACTCTCTTCCCAGCATGGACTTCTGCATACAGTGGGAATGAATATTCTTTGTCCCTGATTGGCAACTTTCCTTTCTGTTCAACTGTTAAAAAGGAAGAAAGAGAAAAACCCAACTTCTGCCCCACATTTAAAATGTCTATTGACAAAATCAAGATACCACGAAATCAATGACATTTGATGATTTGCTTTTGCATTTTACCACCATTTCCTTTGCCCTTGGTTTTTTTACATCATCGTGAGCAACTGGGAAGATGAAGCTGCACCAACAAGATCAGTGGATACTTTAAATGATAAACATTTTACTTTATTCTTTTGGGAAAACCGTGCACCAGTAACAAACACATCTTAGTCTTGTAATTTGGGCTTTTGCAATTAACCCTGAAATTCAACTTCTCAACTATAAAGACGGGATTGTCATATGTGTTTTCTTTTTTTTTTTTTGTCATATGTGTTTTCAACTAAAAGAGATAGCTGCTGTCATTAATATTACAGATTAGTTTCACATTGAGTCCCGTCAAAATGCAGTAACTAGTGTTAATTAAAATAAACTTCTGTTTGTCAGATTCTCTGGCTATTTGTTCTTACTAATTTTGCTACTTGGGAGAGGACATAAAGGGATTGTCTGTAGTGTTCCAGAAAGGTCTTTGCACAGAGGGAATACTCCACATGTCAGTTGTCTGTGGATGGGAAGTGTCATAGGTGCAGAACTTATAGAAGACATTCTCTTTCACTTCACGTCCTTCACAGAGCCTTGAATTGTGCCTCAAAGGTTGTGTTACCCAGTCCTCCGCCCGCCATCCTCCCCTGTGTTTCTCATTTTCTCATAACCAACTTTTGGCTCTACTGTCCTCACTTGCTGACTGACCAACCACGGAACTTCTCAGAATTTGGAGAAACAAACTTTAAACTCCGAATTCCTTAGTTTCATTTATATTTTTACGTTTTTATGTTCCTTAAAGGTTACAACTAGTTGAGTTGTAGTTAGTTGCTTTTATCCCTGTTTGTTAACATTTGAATTTAGCTTTAAAAAGTATTTAATTTTACAAACAAAACACAAATACTGACCACACAACAATGGGAGAATGTTCTTTTAGCTATAGAAGATTCTTTGTTTAACAATCAAAATTCTAATTTAGCAACCTGAGTTTAACAGGCAGCCAAAACTCTGTCTCTCTTAGTTTTGAGGCTCTATCATATTTGCTCTGTATCATTTGCACACATCTAAGAACAGTGTTCACCAAGAGTCTAGCCATGTCACAAACAAAAGAGATTATCTCATAGTGCTGAGAGTGTCTGAGATGTGAGAAACCAGCTCAAAGTTCCTGAAGAAAAGCATAATTATTATCCTTCAATACACCCACAGAAGAACAAGCCAAGTTGCTGAGTATGTCCTGTACCTTGGTAAACATGGGCTTCCCATGCTGGGTGACCATAGCACACTGGTCGCAGTCCACTGTGATGGATGAATTGTGGTATGACTCTTTCGAGTGTTTGAGGATGTAATACAGGTCGGTCACCCCTCCTTCAAACACAGTGCTAAAGTAACGGGGGATAAGCGTCCTGCCGATAGCTGGGAGAGAAACACAGAGAAATAAACCATTAACAGAAATATCCAATGGCCCCCACGCACCCCACACCATTGCCAGACCTCCAACTGGATACAAATCATCTCAAGAAACCAATCATACCAGGAGGCAAATTTCTTTCTTTTATAAACAGCCATGACCCTTCTGGGTTGCAGTTAGGGAAATAAAATCCCCAGCTGTTCAGCAAAAATTTGTACGTTCATCTCTCCAGATTTTGTGTTCATTGAAAGTCAATAATGTAAGGGTTAGTACTTCAAAAATAACGGGAACAAAAGCATTGACTACTTTGGATCTCATAAATATCTTTTAAATGAACATATTTTTTAAAAAAATAAAACACATCCAATCAACTTGGATTTTTCAGTGAATTATTTATAGGCCAGTCATCCAGTCATGTTTTATTAGTAATAGTAGTCATAATGTAAATTTTAATAATGTAATGCTTTGCAGTGTGTAAAGTATTTTGGCATTCTTTCATTGGATCTTCAGAACAACCTCAAGATAGTGGGGAACTGGAAACCAAAAGGATTATTATGCAAAAAAAAAAAAAGGTCATTAGGACTGTATCAAAGTCACATGACTTATAAGTAGATAATTGGGGTCTCTAACTCCAATCTGCAAACATTTACTCTTTTCAACACTATGTCTCCAACTGCTTTAATGATTGAGAATCTTTAAAAAGTGATCTGGATCTGCATATACAAAGAGATCCGTACCTATGTAAATACTGATTATTCTATCTGCTTCTGGAGCTGGATATCTTTCTAGAACAAAAGACCAATTTTAAGAGAACTTGATACCTTCTACTTGGTCTACATTGGTCTCTTTGATTCCATGTGTCCTGTCCTGCCCCATTTTAGTTTGAATGATTGGTAAGTAGCTGGGTCTCTCTGATATATAGTGCTTAGAAACACCTAACAAGCCCTTGCTTTAGCAGAGATTTTAAATCTTCTTAAACTGAAAAATCCCAACTCATAATATCAGGAATTTTGCCTATGTGCAGATTTTGAGGCAAAGTACTAAAGCACTCTCAAGCGATCCAAGGTTTTTAATAAATCTCTTACATTCGCTATATAATGCCTCCTGAAAGACAAAAATAATATTTAAGATAAATAAATTACCAAAGAGAGCTTTAGTAGGAAAGATCATACAATCTTTACTTGAATGTCTTAAAATGTTTAATTTCATTTTAAAAGAATCAATGTTAATCCATTCCATATGGATCTATATCTCTTTTGTACATGGATTTGGAAAAAAAAAAAAAAAACTATAAAAAGAATACCCTGCCAAACTGTTTCTGAAGTAATCTCTAAAGAATCCTGCTGTGGATGACTAGTCTCTGAATAATTTATATAGTTGTTATTGCTTCGTATTTATTGCAGTAAAATCAATCAACAAGTGTGTATTAAATATTCCAGGATTTTTGGCAATTCCATTCTAAATAATCCTTACACATACATTTTCCAAATACTGTTTAATCCCCAACAGCGCATGTTCATTTGCTAAATATAATATTCAAACAAGAGTGATTTGAGTCCATCATGTCTTTAAACATACACACACACAGCTGATATTATAAAGAAGACTTTGTTAATGTGAAAAACCTTCTTGTACTTTGCTAAACAGATAAAATTAATTTAATGCATTTCAAATAGTCTAACCTAAAACTAATTTCCATAAAACAGCTCTAGTAATTTGACATTTTGGGATCTGTACTGTGGAGAATAAATACAAACCATAAAAATGTAGGTGTGGGGTGAAAATATTTCACTACAATATCCAAGGAATTGTCACATTAAAAAGGTTACTGTAAATAAACACCACTGGATTAGCCACATTATAGTTTATTCATCATGAATCTTGCACCATTTAATTCCTTTGTAGTAGTATCTAGTATATATTATCATCATTTTCATTCACGAATAAAAAAATTGAATAGGGAAAAAAGTTGCAACTTCTTAACTTTAAACCTCAATTTTTAATTACGTCTCCAGCTCCAGAAGTTGTACAAACTATATAGTAAATATACTTAGAGGGAAATGCAGTTTTGCTTTATTTAGTATTTTCTAGCACTCTTGAAACTGATTGTTAAGGATACCTGAGGTTTGTGTTCAGCCCCTTTTCTTTGTGGGATAGCCCTTACAATTTATTTCCCCCAAGGTCTTTTGTGGACAGTCACTCACAAAGCTCCATTATCCACTGTGGTAGACTGCTACTGGTGGCCCCAGTGAACCATGGCAATGGCATTCATATCTTTGTGGATGTAGTCTCCTCTCCTCGAATCTGAACTGGGCTCTGTGATCTCCTTTAATCAATAGAATGCGGCACAAGTGACTTTGGATCAGTATGGGCTAAATCTTAAAAAGGCTTAGAGAAGCTTCTACTTTGCTCTCGGGTGGGAAGTCGGTGGCTATGTACAAAGTTCAACTACTCTAAGACTGCTGTACCATGAGAAGCCCAACCATTTGGAGCAGTCACATGAAGAACTGAGTCTTCCAGCTGACAACCCCCGTTGAGCAAACAGCAAACAGCCAGCACCAACTTGCATGAGTGAGGCCATCTTGGAAGTGAATCCTTGAGCTCCAATTAGCTGCTTCAGGCTGGTGTCACGTGAAGTGGATATGAGCTATTCCCCATAGCTTTGCCCAGATTGCAGAACCTCAAGTAAATAAAATAGATGTTTGTACTTTTAGCCAATAAGTTTTTAATGTAACAATGGATAATCATAGCACCTTTCAACCTCCTAAGCTACCAAAGATGGGCAAATTAGAATCCTTTCCTGAAAGACAAAGAGGGCAGTCTTGCCACTAAAAATGTGAATTATAGAAACACAGAAGCTTGTGTAGAGAGGAAAGCAGATTAGAGAGACAGAAAGTCTTTGTGGACTGATTTGGGACCTCATTATAGTTGGGACTGAAACCCAGTTCCATCCCTTGGAGGTCCCACTTCTTTGAGATGTGTACCTCCTGCTTCTTTTGCTTAAGTGAGTTTGTGTTAGCTTTCTGTCATTTGCAAACAGGCGAATCTTGATTAATGCTGTCCCACTCCAGCATGGAATGGGGTAACAAACGCTAATGTAAAAGATAAAGGAAGTGATGAGAAAGATTAACCTGAGTCTTTTTGCGCAACATCCTGTGTCAGTAGCTGAAGGGGGTACAAAAGGTGTGTCAGAGACTGTATTCGTCTTCTATTACTGTTGTTACAAATTACTACAAACTTAATGGCTTAAACTCTCTTTATTGATTATCTCATAGTTCCTGACAGTCTGACATGGGTCTTGCTGAGCTAAAATCAAGGTGTCAGTAGGGCTGTGTTCCTTTCTAAAGGCTCTAGGGGAGAATCTGTTGTCTTGCTTTTTCCAGGATCTAGAGGCTGGCTGATTTCCTTGGCTATGTCCCCTTCCTACATCATCCACCAGCAATAGTGGTTGGAGTCTTCCTTGTCTGCCTCCCGCTTCCACTTTTTAGGACCCTTGTGATTGCATTGGACCCACCCAAATAATCCAGGATAACCTACCATCGCAAGACAACATATTCACAGGTGCCAAGGATTAGGACTGGACATCTTTGGGCACCATTATTCCACAGAGGCTATCTTTGCCAAAGAGTTTTTGTTCTACAAGGGAGTATATACAAAATATAACACACACACACACACACACACACACACACACACAACAAGCAATATATAGATAATGTGCAGTGAAGGGGACAAATAACCAGAAAAAAAAAATCACATGTGCTTGGGGAAATCACTCTATAACTCATTCATTGATTTCTTCTATAAACATTCACTGAGCCCAGAGTAAGCATAAAGCTCTTGGTAGGTGCTGGAAACAGAAAAATAGATTTTGTCCCTGTCTTTCACTCAGTTCTAACAAGAGTTAACAAATATGTAAGCATCTAAATAAAATGTGATAATAGATTAAAAAAATGAATTTGAGAGTTTGAACTCTTTGCTAGTTTCTTCTGAATCCTGATTTCAATGTACAATATTATTATTTTTGAAGCACTGAGAAGATTAAAATGTCCTTTTAATTTAGTAAATCATGCAACCGCACTGCACAGCCTAAGAGACATGACTTTAAATCAGTGAATACTTCAGAGTTAGATATGGTTGTCCCCTAACTCATCAGGCACACCAATTCTGAATCTATTCAGATTTTATACTGTCATATTCATATGCTATACTTATACTTTACATTTATACTTTAATCCTTGGAATTAAAAATAATTTAAATATTGATATACCTAAATCTACATTGTGCTCCCATGGAAAGGATTATGTCTTCAAATATTCTTGAATAGATTAAGACTATAGTAGATTATAGAAGAAATTCCATTTTTCTTACACATTTAGGTAAAGTTCCAAAAGTTGGGAAGGAGAAGTATGGTGAGCATGATAGCACAAGAAGATTTTCTGTGAGTGAAATATAGGGAAGTTCAATACAACAGATATTATTTATCTATATACTTATGAAAGACAAGAAAATGACAGATTAAATTATTCAGGATCCTGACATGTGTAGAAAGAATGTCTAAATAATATTCTACATTGTAGGTAAACATTTAGAGATAGCTAAAAAATTTACTCATAGCTAATTTAGAGAGTAAGCTCTGAATTTTAGTTCCTTGGGAGGTTTTTGTTGTTGTTTTGTTTTGTTCCCAACCATTGACCCCATTCTCCAGAAGTTCTTGCTGTTGGGGTTGATAGGCTGATGGTTCTGGAGAGCAGTATCTAACTTCCATCTTTTCTTGTAATGCTTGTGGATATTAGGATATCTATAGATACTTGTAGATATTAGCTGATTTCCCCCCATTTAGAAACCAAATGGTACATACTGAGAACTCTTAATCATTGAGAAGATATAAACTACTGTGCCTCTGTTGTTTTGAGCATTTCATCTCTATTAATCATTTTGAAATGCTTTTCTTAAACTCTTAAGAATGTGTATAGGGAGTTCACATGAAAGAGATTATCAATAGAAAATAATCATGGGAAAATGTTCAAACCAGTAATCAAAGTACAAAATAAAATAATGATGAAAAGATTAAAACAAAAACCTGGTGAGGTTGTGGTGAAACAGACATACTTGAACACTTCTAGGGAAACCAACATAGCAATTATTCCTTATCTTGAGACTCTCTAATTCTCTGATAGCTTATTAGGTGTAAATACCCTTGCCAAACTGCAGTTCTAATGTGCAGATCTTAAGTGCTCTGAAGTTCTCCAAGTCTTTTGAGAAAATACTGTCTAATGTTGTGACTTTTTGATTTGGGGTGATCATTTACTATTCTAAATGCCTGTAATTTCTATCTTTCAAAGACAATTCACTTTAAAAAAATGAAAAGGGTTGAGAACCGTAATTAAAATGTGGAATGAGAGGATGTATTAGTATTAGTACCACTTAACACTTGGCAATTACTTAACTAATGATTTTTCTCCTCTTTGGAAAGAGAAAACCATACAACCACACATTTGTGCTTTTAATTAGGCAAAGTTAATTATAATAAAGTCATCAATTACTACAGTTTCAAAAACTTTTTTTGTAAATATAAGGATAAATTGGTTCTCTGAATCTGGGTAGTTTTACACAGTTGTTCTAAGGCTGCAGTACATCAGAAATCCACATGGAAATTCAACCACTGAGATAAATAATAAACACAAAGATTCATTAAACTTAAACTTACGAGTATTCAGAAATCAGCAAATGCATTATGCTAACATGTAAACAAAGATGCTGCTAGTAGTGAATTAAACAATACTGGTGATTTCATTTATAGTAAATAACCATTATAAATAGCCAAAACAAAGGAAATAAAACAGGCTTGAAATTAAATAGGGGTGATAGAGGTTCAAAGCAAATTCCTTTGTCTTAAACGGAAAACAGGTCAGACGAACTTTACTTTCATAAGTTGACATTTGAAATCTTTTATTAACATATCTTTTAATGCCAACACCTTTTACTTCTTTCCTCAACCAAAGCAATTTGATTTAAGTATCTTCTTTCTGATTACCTCTCTTACTATTTCAAAGATTCATTCATGTAATAGATGTTTATTAAGTACCAACTACGGGCCAGACATTGTCCTAGGGGCTGGACACTAACTGCAGGTGACTGAAGAAGCAGAATAAACTTGGTGGTGAGGGAGGGCAACCTGGTTTAGATGGGCTGGCCTAGAAGGCTGTAGTGAGGAGGTGTTAATGGAGCTGATCCCTGATTGCACAGGGCCATGTGAAGATTGGGGAACAAAATGGTCCAGGCCCAGGCACCAGCAAGGGCAAAAGCCCTAGGACAGGAATGAGTTTGGGTTGAATGAGCTTGATGTGTCATAGTATCAGAAAGAAGGCAGTGTGGCAGGTGCACAGTCAGGAGAATGAGATAACAGATGAGCTCAGAAAAAAAGAGGCAGGACCAGACTATGTGGAGCTTTCTAGGCCATGGCAAATGGCTTGCAATTTATTTTTAGTGCAATGAGATCTCACTGGAAAATTTTAGCCAAGGATAAGATCTGATGAACATATTCTATTCTTCTTTTTTAAAAAATAGTTTATTTATTTGAGAGAGAGAGAGAGAGAGAGAGAGTGCACAAGCACGAGCTGTGGCGGGAGAGACAGAGGAAGAGGAACAAGCAGACTCTGCCACTGAGCTGGGAACCCCTCGCAGGCCTCAATCCCAGGACTCTGAGATCATGACCTGAGCCAAAGCCAGACGCTTAACCCACTGAGCCACGCAGGCGCCCCATATTCTAATTCTAATCTTCTTAAATGTATTATTCATCTGACCACAAAATCCCAAAACTCCATAACAAATATTTGATCCTCCTAGAAATCTAATAGGTGTTTTTTTCTTCCATTTTCGACCTACCAAACATTTTAAGAACTGGACTAAAACTTCAGTGGACCACCTTGCGCTAGATGTTAGAGAAATAATGATGACCGCAGTAGACCCCACCTTGCTCTTAAGGAGCATCTGAGCAAGTTGTAGAAACTTACAGGTAAGTGTGCCTCATTTCATCTCATTTAGTACTTTGGCATATTCAGGAAATATTGGGTTCTGATTCTGCCAGCCATATCACAGGGTATTTCTCTCAGATGTGTGCCTTTCACTGTGGGCAAAATTCTTTTATCCCTTTATCCAAAGTACTGACAGTAGCATAATGCAGGAATCATGGTCCAGCCATGGCTGGACCTCTTACCATGAGTCAATGTCCTTTGGGTATGAAATTGAAATCCTTTACTGATTCACAGAATAAGGCCATGCTCTAGTTACTGATGCCCTGTGGGCTGGTACAGGGTCAATAAGGTGTTAGAGTAATATCTAAACTAAAGGATGAATAGACATCAGTCAGGCACATGGGGCCATGGGAATAGCATGCGTTAGGGAGCATCATGCATTTCCCATGATTTGGACTGCTGCCTAGACCAGATATTATATATTTATACCTTAGACGTTCTTGTCTGGATGAACTCCATTACATAGACTTGTCTCACTATTTTCCAGTGACAGTACAATATTCTTTTAATTATCCAAACTTTAGCATGCAGTTTACATCTGATGGATTTGTTTCTGCCCTCTGGGTATTTTTTTTTTTTTTTTTTTGGTTTTGAACCTTTATCCTCTGTATTCTTTTTATTTCAACATTTTTATAACGATATTCTATTCTTCAAGATGAACCTTATAATAATTTTGTCAAATTCCCCCTTCTCCCCGACTCCAAGGTTGGAAAGAGGTTAATTTAAATTCAATTCGATTTACTAAGAAAGAGTTGGCATCTTTAAAATACCCAATATTCCTATTCAGGAACATGAAATGTTTATCCATTTAAGTCTATATCTCTACCACAAAATAATTCTGTAGTTTTCTATATACAAATAACTAACATTTCCTTTTTAAGATAATTCTTAAGTATTTTAGTTATGCTGAATGGATAATGCAATTTTTTCGTTATATTTCTATTTGGAACATAGGCACTTAATAGAATGCTCTTATTAATTTTAATAGTTTTTTGGAAGAATTTTGCAACTTTTCTAAGTGAAGAAATCTATCAGTCCCAAATATGGATAGTTTTGTTCCTTTCGTTTTTTCCAATATATTTATATCATTACTTTCTCATCCTATTGCAATGGTTAGAAGAGAACTTCTGGGAAAAAGTATTAAATGAGGAGGGAAGTAGCAGATTTTCTTTTTTTTCCCCCTGAATTTTTTAGGGACCACCTCTTGGATTAGGGGAAGTACTGTATACTTATTTGAGATCAGATCATATTACTTATAATGGAAAGAAAATCAAATTATTCTTCCAGTCTTTGTTTTTATGATTTTCTTCTTTTTTACGCTGATGGATGTTTAATTTGATCAAATGCCTTATCAGTTACTACTGAATTGGTGGTCTAATTTCCCTTAGAAAGCTATCTATTAATATATTTTCAATTATTGAATAATGTTTTTACTCAGCATAAACCTTGATCTCTCTTGTGCACACATACACACATACATTTTTGTATAAACTTTTGCATAAATTCAACTTATGGATTCACTCATTCCTTTAACAAATATCCACGCAAGTGGTGCCCTCTATAAGGCACTATCTTAGCTACAAAATTGGAAAATTAGAGCCAGAGAAGACCTGAAGTTTAGTCTGGTGATTCCCAGTAGCATTTTCTAATTCCAGTGGGCTTCTGAAGATTTTAAAATGTACCCCTAGATAGTTCCTTATTTCAAAAATACCATTAAAACAAAGACTATGCCTAGCATGTTTCTCTGATTGGAGTAGGAATTAACTCAACTCATGGTGATACTGATTAGCTCCTGATTAGTGATTATGAATAGCACTTAACATATGTGGAAAAAATATAATACAAAATACTAACAATTATTTAATAAATGTAATTAGGTTTTCCATGATTATATTCCACACCCTCATTTTACTGCAGAGGAATGTGATAGCTAGAGAAGTAAAACTGCATAACTACATGGAGCCAGGGTGGGGTAAAGTAGAATGATTGCTGTAATCAACCAACATTGGTTTATTTTTATGCTTGAATTTGATTTTTATTAATTTTCAAATTACATAAGTGATACACATGCAAAAATTAACACACTACTGTTGCAGAAACTCACTGTTTCCTAGATCTGATATCTTTGTCTAGGCATAGAGCCAGCCCTCACTTTCTAAACTCCCTTTCTGTTGGGTGCTGCCATGTGATGAGTGGTAACCAGTATCCAATGGACATTTCCATTGTTTTAATTCTTTTCAACCAAGTAGACATCAAGAGGGAAAATTCAACTTCCAGACATGACAAGTAAAATCATTCTGTGTGTAATTGGCACACTCTACCCCACCTCTGATGATCAGATGCTGCAGACAAGGCAAGGGATTCCATGGAAACTCCTGGGTGGAAGAACCAGGAAATGGGAAGAGCTTTGGGTCCCTAAATTGCTACCAGAAAGACAGCTGCTACATATTGGGAAAACCCATTCGGGCTTTGGAACAAAAGCCACTTTTCCATTGTGTTAAGCCACTGAAATTTCAAGATTTATTTGTCTAAGTCGCTAGGGTTAACTAATACAATTGCTAGTAAGTCTAAAGTTTCTGTGAGCACCCTGTACCCACCAATGCCAGTGACTTCACCCCTTCCTAGGTTACCTTTGCTATCAGTATGTTATGTAGCCTTCTAGATTTTTAAATTATATACTTATCTCCATATATATGTCCCCATAGAAAACACATACCATTTTGTGTGAGTTCTTTCTGTCTTGTTTTACATAGAAGTTATCATAATAAATGTATCCATATGGAACTTGTCATTTTTCACTCAATGATATATATTTTTGAGTGCTAAGGTTAATTCATTGATTTTTAAACACTGCATTGTATTCCAGAGTACAGCTTTTTACAGGTTATTTAGACTTTCTCATGGTGAGGGATGCAGGGATTTATTTTCAACCCTTTATATATATATATATATATATATATATATATATATATATTTTATTTAACTAGTTACCAGCAATCACCCTTCCAAGTGGCCCTGATAATAATACATGTTTTACTCACAACTTTACCATCACTGAATATTGTCAAGTTTTACTTTTTTTTTGCCATTCAGGTCACAAAGCGTGTCCCTTACAAAGGGACAGTGGCAGTCCTCAAGTCCTCAAAGATTTATCTACACATTGATGGTGAAATTAAGTAGTTAATCCAGTTCATGTGGTTATTACTCTGGGTGAATCATCCACATCTGATGTTTTCAGATCGTTTGCAGTTGTTTTTGTTTGTTTTTAATTTTTCACCCCAAACCCATTCACTTGGCTAAAGGAAAAAAATGGTTCCAGGAAAGATAAGCAAGAAAGACTCCATTCTTTGATTTTTCAAAGGTGCCAAAAGTCAAGGATCCTTATGAAATTATTTCAATATGATTTATTGGGCCTTCTCAAACTTAAGCCCACGGGGACACCACAAGTCATTCCATTTTTGTGTTTTAATATCAGCACAATTCAAAGGAGTTAGAGAAATTGTTGCCAGAGAAACAGACAAATGTGTGTGATTCCAAACTTAATAGAAACCAGAGCTTGGCAAACTTTAGCAATGAATGCCAAGAGATGATTTCCTCCCTGTAGAGAGACTCATACTTGGGTAGAACGGGGCCTTCCCTCTGGGCTGGATATTACACAAGACGTTCCCTCTAAGGTGTTAAGTGGTCACCGAAATAGAAGCTAATAAAATATGACCTTTTAGAGTGGATTTTGAAGTCAAGGGAAAGGTTTGCAGAATTAAAATAACAAACGGGCTGTCTCCACCACCTTTCTCTTGACTCCACTTCAATCCCACCCACTTCCACAGTGTTTCCTGTGCTGGGTTTCTCAAAACCTTTGCACCTGAAGCATCCTCCGCCTCACGGGTCCTAGACTCCCCTCTTCTGCTTCATCCCATGTCCTAGGCCTCCTCATACCTTGTCTCTAGCACCATGTCCTCTGGCTAAGTGATTACAAACTTGGGTGCCAGAGTGAAACTTCTGGATTTATATACTGGCTGTGCCATTTACTCAGTGGGTGACCTTGGACAAATGATGTATGCTCTTTTACATCCCAGTTTCTTCGTGTGTCGAACAGAAAGAGACAAGTCACTAGTTCAGCGAGCTGCTATAAGTATTCATAACATCATTGTGCACATTCAGTGCTGAGCAGAGTCCGACTCTGTGCACCAGTGAAAGTCATCACTCCCATACCACCTCTCTCTGCATAGTCCATGCGACTTACCCCACTGCATTGGAATCACCAATTTCACTGTCTTTCCTCCAGTGACTGCAGTTCCCTGAAGGCAGGGAATATTCCCCGATCATTTCAGTACCACAGCACATTCATGATGTAAACAGCTACTTAAGAGATGTTTGGCACATGGATGGATGTGGACTTGGCATGTCTACTGAGACAGGCTGCCAAGCTCAAGCTGGTTCTGTGCACATGCAGGTTTCTAATGCAGAGGCAAAGCCACTTTCAGAGTTTAGGGCCAGAGAATCAAAACCACAAGGAGGAGAAAATAAGGTTTTAGGGCCCCATATCTGGAGTGTTCACATCTGAATGCTCTAATCCTGATAATTAAAGATTAGAGACTAATTTCGAAAGATTCATTTTGGGATTAAGGTTAATTTTGGGTTTTGCAGGCAAAAAAAGCATCCTATCTGAGAAGACTACTTAGTTCAAAGGGGCTTCTCCCTTATTTTATTTGTGTGTACAATTCACAAACATTTGAAGTCAATAAAAAAATGGATGCCTCTTTAAAAAGAGAAAGGAAGGAGGGAAAGAAGGAAGGAAGAGAGAAAGAAAGAAAGAAAAAGGAAAGAAAGAAAGAAAGAAAGAAAGAAAGAAAGAAAGAAAGAAAGAAAGAAAGGAAGGAAGGAAGGAAGGAAGGAAGGAAGGAAGGAAGAAAGAAAAGAAAGAAAGAAAGAAAAAGAAAGAAAGAAAGAAAGAAAGAAAGAAAGAAAGAAAGAAAGAAAGAAAGAAAGAAAGAAAGAAAGAAAGAAAGAAAGAAAGAGAAGGAAAGGAAAAAGAGAGAGAAAGACGGACTCCATTTGCACACCAAGTCAGCATTCCAGGGGCACCTTACAGGGAAGTAAAAATCCTTGGAAATGAGAAGTAGTAAAAGAGGGTCAGCTTCACATTCCACAGAAGTCCACTGGGGCCTGTGCCTCTGACCCTTAGATTGTGTCTACAAGAAAAGGAACAACCATTCTGACATGAATTAAATGTTGCATAGTCTTTCTGGCAGCTGGACTTAACAGCCAAAACGCACCCACCCAAGTCTGATAAAATCGCATGGGCGTCAGCTGTTGGAGTCTCACATGCTGTGTGCAGATTTTCAGAAAAGCTTAGGACTCAGGCAAGAGAAGGAAGCGTCTGGGCATTCTGGGGGTTCTGGAACGGGTCTGGTTTGCCCGAGCCTTGGTGCCAGCCTAGTTACCAGTGCTTACACACACTGATAAATTTCCTTGTGGCATCAAGAACCCCGAGGCCGATCCACCACTATGTCACAGGCCCTTCCCTGAAACTCCCTTGTCTTCTTTCAGTGGGAAGGCTGTGGCTCTATTCCCCAAGATGAAATGACACTTACGGCCTCTGTCTGTACGCCATCGCCTCTGGGAGGAGAGGTGATCCTCTTTCTAGAGATAAGGAGCACTATGCGTCTACTGGACCACGTGCCCCGCAGGCAGGACCCCTGCATCTGGATGGGCATGGCTCTGGCTTCTCTCTGGCTCCCCCTTTTCTCCTCTGTTACTATTAAGAACTGATGAAAAGGTCCAGGGATCCTTCTGGTCTTGCTCTTCCCGGGCCTCACCAGGCCTGACCTCCTCCCAGGAGAGGGCTGCAGGGTCAAGAGCATGGGATTGGAGCCACTCTCACCTGGACTCGAATCTGAGCTCTGTCCCATAGCAGCTGTGTGACTTTGGGCAAGTGGCTTAATTACTTTGGCCTCAGGTTTCTCTTTTGTCAAACGAGGATGAGAACAGTACCAGCCTCATAGGGAGGTCATATACAGCACCTAGAATCATCCACAAAATTCTCTTACCTCTGGCTAAGCTCTATCTCCATACTCTAATTAATTTTTCTTCATAACAATCATCACTACTCATGTGATGTTATTTTGGCATGTTACCTGCTCCTCAGCAAGAATACAAGCTTAAAGAAGGGAGGAATTGTGTCTGTTTACACCTGGCTATATTCTCAGAACCAAGAGCGATGTGGAAGATGTAGTAGGCACTTAGCAAATAGTTATTGGCTGGCTGGGCTTTGCATAGGTGCACATTAAGCCATTGATAGTAGTTATTCTATTAGTTTATCCTCATTATTATTATTAACTTGCCCTAAGAATTAAATAACATGGAGCATACCTGAGTATTGAGTGTGTGCTCAATACATAGTGAATAAAATCTAGAAAGAGAGGAAGAAAGCATGGGAGATGGAGGGCCAATGGAAGGAAGGAAAGAAGGGTAGGCATATTCCCAAACAGAGGGGCAGGGAGAAGAACCAACTTAATGTATGGGGAGGCACTGAGAGAAAATGGTGGGTAGTGCTAGGAAGGGCCAGGGCCACAGAAATCCTTGGCCAAGCTCCCGTGCATGAGCGGAGCTTGTGGGTTGGAGAGACAAGGCCACCAGAAATCATTCAGTGAGACAAAGGCTGTTGCATTGGAGGTGCATGGCGGTTGCAGTTGCGATTTGAAGGCATCTCCTATGCCAGAGACAGTGCCTCTTGCTATTTCCCAGGGCTAGGAAATCAGGGATACAGACCTTTCGGCCTGCTCAAGTCAAAGGTCCTCAGACTTCCCTGTAAATGAGCTGACTCTGTTCTCTTCCACCCTCTTGCTCACTAGGTGCTTAGAGAGGAATCAGCCTGGGGTAGTGCAAGAAACACAGGCTTTGGTATCAGACAAACAGGGCCGAATCCCACTTCTGCTGTTACAGGGAAGCCATGTTTTAGTTAATGGGAATGGATTCACTTGTCCTTTTATCTGCAACCTGCCACCCACGCCCCCACATAAGGACCCATGCGTTATGTACCCAGGGGGCTGGTCACATGCTAGTTCCATGGGGATAATATTCTTTTCTTTCTAGATGACCTTGAGGATGCACTGAAATAGAAAATGTACACTGAGTGTCTAGCCAAGCTCCTAGGACACAGCCGTGCTCAATAGACTACCAGTTGGGGATGCACAGTTAAGGTATTGCAGACATCAAGTATTCAGTAACTGCTTACTGAGGTGGAGAAGAAAGGTTAAAACACAGACACCACGTCAAGGATCATATAAATCTTGTCTACATTCCACCATCTACACACCAAAAACCCAGATGATTCTAAGTGTTTTCAAAAAGGAATTTGCAAGATGGCTGCTGGATTTACAGATGCCAAGGCATGGTCTGCACACCGTGCTGTCTTCCTTTCTAGCAAACCCAGGACTAATTCCACTTACTAGTCCGCAGTTCCCGACTTGTCCAAGATTCCAAAGATTGAAAGCAGCAGGGCAGGTTAACCTAGGTACATTGCTCCCGCCTTTCTCTGTCTTCTCAAACCTTTGGAATTTGTATGTATTCTTTTTGTTTGCATTTGAATGACTGCTAGTACATAGTTGGCTACTTTAAGGTCTCTTCAAAATGTTTCTCCCTCCATCTCGCCCTCCCCCCCCCTCTTTTCCTTACCCCCAAGGCTTTTGTTATCAGAATTTCACCCCCTCCTCAGAGGGAACATTTTAGCAGCACGGGTTTATGGCTACCGTAAAGAAGAAAGTTTGAAAGGCAAAGCCAGAGACGTGATCCCCAGCTTTATAACAAACTCCTGTCAAAACATAACAAACCACGGCCAGACATGAGCCGCAGTGACAGAATGCAAGACCATAAAGATGATGGAGATCAGACGGGACAGGCACTTTATAGAAACAAACACCTTCCTTGCAAACAGATAGAGCGAGCCTAGCACTGAAAACCCTTCCTGAAGGAAAAAAAAATGGTTGGAAGAAATAAGGACAAAAACATAAAATTCAAATGACAACCCAGCCCAAGGAGATAAACCCAAGGCAGACAAAGAATCCAATTTTACTAAATCAAGCCGACATCGCCTCCTGACTTTAATTGACCTCAGTAAGCTGGATCCTGAACAAACATAAAATTAAGAAGTGGGTAGCATCCAGTGGAGAAATGGGCCATCAGTTTGGAGGTGTTTGAAATTTTACTCTCTCAGGACATCCTTGGTTCTATCTAGGAAATGTGAAATCACCCATTTCACTGGTGGTAGCTGTAGGGCCTGGTATGAGGTCAGACATTCCGTTCCTAAGAGTACCACATGGAAGTTTCCAGATCGGAGGTCTGGATCCTGCAAAATGTCCAAACGACTGTTCAGGTTTCTATGGTGTTGTCATTATTGGAAAAAAGTAAGCACAGGAAGAGAAGATGGAACTAATGTATGTAGCTAGTCAGGATGCCAAGGAAAACTTTGTCTTCTACTACCCCAGAAGCATTACAAATGGAGGAAGCACCACACTGGTCTCTATTTACTGGAGTTCCTTTGTTACTAAGGTTCGTACGTTTTGAAAAATCTCCCCATGATCTCTCTGGCTTTCCTCTGCTGGGCATTCTTTCTGATTCTTCTTCCTTCTTTTATTTCTTTCTGGATAACTTCTCCTCCTCTTCAACTCCCAACTTGGGAAGTGCTTCCTCTAAGGTGCCTTGTCTGATCTCCACAGACCAGGCTGGTTAGGTTTATCTCCTGCAAATTCCATCGACAACCTACACTTCTCTGTTACAGGATTTATCACAGTACAGTGGTGCTCAACAAACTGCACCTGGGGGGTAGGTGGGGCTGAAGATCCCCAGGTCTTATTCACAAAAGCATCTGCTGCAGTAGGACTGGGATGAGGCCAAGGTCTGGAAGTTGTACAAGTACTCCAGGTTCTTTAAATGCCAGTGATCCCCAGACCATGTTCAGAGACGCTCTGCCTGATTTGAATTGTCTCTTTGTTCTCTTAGTCTGTAGGTTCCATAAGAACAGATGCTATATGTATCCATAGGACTTATGAGAGCACCAGCACCCAATAACAGCCACCATATATATGTATGTATGTATATGTTTGTATATTCTACATGTACATGCACACATACAGTTGAGCGAATGTGACATGAAGCTGTGTTTGTATATTATAGTTTGCTCTGTTCAACAGGTTTGAAAATGACCATGGCATAAAGTACTGGAGCACTGTCTCTCATTGGCTCCGGTTATCATGGACCCCTCCACGATGGGTTGCCAAGAGAATGGATGGGGTTCTCAGAAAACAAAACAAAAGCAAAAACTCCCACTTACTGTTACTAACAACTAAGTAACATGCCGGCCGCCTTGATGCTGCCAGAAACTCCACCAGCCTTACCCAGCCAATTACTCCAGGGTGCAGACCCTGACCAAGCGAGCCCGCTACCACCAAGTGGGAGCCTCCCCTTGTGGCACTTCCACCGAGAGGGCAGATACTTCAATTTCCAACAACCGAGACCGCGGTGGGCCCGAGTGGCAAGATAATTGTGGGAAACAGATCTGAAAGGTGAAGTCTCTTTTCTAACATCCCCAAACTGTTCTATTTCTGAGACTACCCACACTCCACTTAACATGTTAAACTACAATTGAGTGCTGAGCTTTACCCAAGGTTCATTATAGTGGGGACTTTGCATGATGAATTTGTTGGAGATGAGGGATTTGCAGTAATCCAAGAAGGTAATTCCCAGAGCCACCAGGCCATTGTGAGCATGTATGAATTGATAACCAGGGTGATCATTCGTGCAATTTCAGGCTGTGGAGATATGAACAATATCTCGCTAGTGGATAATATCAGTTGTCAAGCATATGTTTTATAACCCCCAGAACTCCCTCTTGTTTTTGCAAGCTGCTGGTGGATATCTTTGATTTTTTTTTTTTTTTCCTGGCTGCATAGAACTTTGAGAAGATTTTCTTTTTTTTTCTCCTTTTACCAGAGAAGTTAATAGTAGAGAAAATTAAAAAGATAAAAAAATCAAGATAGAAGATAAAAATATTATAAAAAAAACATTTCATCAGCACTTTAAATACCATCGAAGGGATTTTAAATGCACATTTGAATATCTATAGCCAATGTGGGGAGGATCTTCTCTAGGTTAGATGCGCTGCCTTCTCTTCCTGAAGAATTGTCAGGGCTGGGATGTAATGATTTGCTGCCTCTCTCTAGCCCTTGGTTGTCCAAAAGTTCCATGAGACAAGGGACCACATCTATCCTAATTCACCTCTACAGTTCGAATGTCCAAAGCAGTGCTTGCCACAGTTGCCACACAATTAATGTGTTCATTCATCACATTGCATCTCCAACAGCTGGAAGACAGGGCTGATCAGGTAGACTGGGATTAGGAGCCGAACCAGGCAGATATGGTCCAGGAGAAGGGATAAGCCCGTAGGCAGAAGGTGTGTATAAGCCCTACAGGAAATGTGGGCTCTGCTCGGCTTCTCCAGGGCAGACCCTGTCCTGTTCAGTGAGCAGGCAACACTGATGACTTGGGTAGCTGGGTCTACATGTTCTTGGATTTAATATTAGGAAAGCCATGGATAGCTGTAGATACAAGCCATGTTCTCCAATAACTGTTTGTAGCAGAATTATGGATAGCGTCTTTGACATCTGCCATCTCTTTTGTCTTATTTCTCAATTGGTTCAGACCTTAATGTTTAAAAAATATGTCACTTATTGTAATCTCAAATCACTGACAAATAGTCGGAAGGTAGCAAACAAGTTCCAGCCCCAATTCAATTTCACAAATATTTGTCACTCACCTCATATATGTACAGCACCGTGTTGCATTTCGAGAGTGACTGCAGCAGTACCAAGACAACATTTCAGTCCAGGGTACCTCCATTGTATTCTAGACTCAAGACAGAGGAGTAGGTCTCTGATGTCATGACAAATGATTCAATGACAAATGCCACTGTCCAGGGTCCAGGTTCAGATATCCAAACTCTTTAGTGGACTTGGGACTTCTGCAGCCCCAAATGCATCTTGTAACATGAGCTCCTTGAGAGCAAGAACTTGTGTCTGAGTCTTAGTCTTGGTCCCAGTATGTAGAACAAGGCTTGGCCAAGAGCATCATCATGGGATGATTGGCTAGCTGAATGGACAGAGGAGTCCTGCTGGATATCGGACGATGTGTGTTGAGAAGAAAATAAAAATCACCTCCACTTCAAATGATCATACAAAGGATTTTGGCTCTCCTAACAATTTCGCTTCCAAATAAATTACGTAAATTTAGGAAGGTATTTTTAAAATTAATGGAGTGGGGATTTTTCCCAGATTAAGAACCGTATTTCAACAGTACAAATGCAGGTGCTTTGAAGTAAAGACAGATGATGTCTGCTAGGCAGGTGGATAATAAATCTATACAAAGAGCTCCTGCCTCTTCCTACTATGAGTCTTTTCTTTGGGTCATACTGCCAGGAAATAATCGGTGGAACAGTGAAACTAGCTTTTTGATAGGGAAGGCTACTTTGATTTTCTAGATGAATGGGCCAGGACCGGTTGAAGAACCAACAGTGAATGCTTATTTAGACTCAGAGAAATCACAGATTAGATTATACATTTCAAGGGGGAACAAATAAAGATAAAAACAAAAAGTACAAATGTCTGGCACGCAGGAGGCATTCAATGAGTATTGGTTGAATGACACACATGAAAGAGCCATATGCTTAAAAAGGAAAGCCAGAATGGGTACAAATCACACATCACTGACATGAACCAGTGCTTCAAGTTACGGCGATGGCTTTTGTATGAGGTTCCCTCCACACCAAAGCCCCTGTCTTCAGGAGGCTTTGGGGATTAAAGCGAAAATACCAAAAAGAACAATAGCTATTGGCTAACTTCATATGACAGTTTTGAATAAAAGCTTTAGAGTTCATCTTTTACTCTGCAGACACAAATTATTAACGGGTTTGAGCAAGGCAGGAGCAGATCCAGATTTAAATATTTCTCAGCTTCAAATTTCTATGACCTCTTTTTTTTTTTTTTTTTTTTTTGGTAACAGCCCAGTACAATTTAGTATTCTCTGTTAATATTTGTATCAAACTACTGAGGAACTAAGAACGAATTTTATGGATCTGGGGTGGGGTGAAAGCATGCATTAATGGGGAAGACATGTAAATCTCTATGTGCAGAAAGAGTCATTGTGTAATTTCAGTGAAAACCTCTACAAAAACAATGTCATAAAAAAGCTTTGTCCTAAGGTCTGACATCCTTTATAATGGCCTAATTCTGATGAACTTATCACTCTATCGATGCCTCATTTTATCATGTTTATTTTTCTATAAGTACCTCTAGGTACGTCTAAACAATTCCAAAAGATTATCACTGCTCCATTCCAAAGCCAAACCTATGACTAGGATGTCAGTTGCAAGAGGGAGAGCTTTTGTCTTTTTGATAGTTCCTCAATCTCCAGCGCCCAGCCAGCATCCTGGACACAGCAGCACTCAGTAACTACTTGTTGAATAAATAGATGGTGACTGCTATGAATTTAGTAAAATTACACTCATTGAGAACAACTGGAGGAAAGCAAGGGTGAAGAGAGGTCCTGCGAAATAACCAGAAAGGACAAGATGTTCTGCAGAGAAATGCTATTTTATTGCTTTCAAACATGCTCTTTACAATCAATGACTATCAAGAGCTACCAATTTAACTGGTACTTGGGGAGGTGCTTGAATAAACCAATATGGCCACATTTATCATGATCTTATGGCATACCTAACTTGGGAGCAGCTTAAGGCGCTTGAAGTATATACATAGTTGTGCTTTAAATAGTTTCACAACCGCACCCCCAACCCCCATCTCCTCTGCCATCTCCAGACTTTCTATTATTCATTCATGAAGCAAACTGGTTTTGGTCCCATGGAGAAAAGAATTTCATAACTAAGCCATATTGTCATGATTTTGAATTTCGGGTGTCCAAATATAAGAGATTTTATCGCAACTGGTAGGATGACAGTAGGACCAGCCCCTCACTGCTGTTACAACAAACTCTTTCTGCCGATTTCAGAAGGTACCAGTACAACACTATCAATACCACTACTGAGCATGATGCTGACAGCTACATGCAAGTTCTTATCATGTGCCAGTCATTAGATTGAGTTTTTCGCCTGCACTATCTCCTTTAATACTCTCCATGACTTGAGAGGGTATTATTATTATTATTATTATCCGAATTTTATAGATACAGTCACTGAGGCTCAGACAGATCAAGGTCACACATCTAGAACACCTGACTCCAAAATCAATCAATCCGTCAGTCAATAATCTATCTTTTGCCATCTCTTTTTATTGTGCAGGACAATGATGAGTCAGTCTTTGGCAGTCTTCTTTAACTTTGTGCACAGCGGAATCCCCACTACACCCAGTATGGTGTCAGCCACACCGTAGACAAACAATGCTAGATTGACACATTCCGTGGATAAAGGCTACAAAAATGCAATTGGCTATTTTAAAAACATAAATAATTTCTTTCTCTGGAGAACATTTCAAAAAGAATACAATAATATCTGTTTGGGATGTGTTAAGTAGGCAGGGACCTTAAAGTTCATCTAGTCTAACCATCTGCCAAAAGTATCCAGCCAAGTGTCTCTGAAATCTTTCGATGGTCACCCCATTGCCTTCAAGATGGAAGTCCAGACTCTTGAATATGATTTGTAAGGATCTTTCTTGCCTTGGTTGGTCCCTGCTTACCTCTTCCGCCTTACTGCTTGCCACTTGCCTGCCTCTCTGTTTCTCCTCATTCTTCTCTGCTTCTCTCTGTGTCCCTACCGCCCACCCCCCTTCACAGACAGACACACGCTCTTGGTTCTAAATGCCTGGAACTTCTGACAGCTTCTCGAACGCCATAAATTTACTTTACTCCACATCTTAGTTCATGAGTTTCCGCCTGCTTGGAATGCCACTACCTTCTTCTGGTTAATTTATCCTTTAAGAATTGCCTCCAGGAAATTTGGGGCAAATGTCTCTTAGCAGTGTTTCTGCCATTCTCTCTGCTCTCCAGCAACAGAACATGTCTTACACTGGATTGAACTGTGTACTTGATCCCCATGAGACTGTAAACTTTCTGAAGGTAGGACTACAACCCTCTGTCTCAGTGCTGTAGCCCCGCAGTACCAGGCACAGAGTAGACTGGATATATATCTAGTGGATGAATGAGGTAGACCCAGAGGCCGGGATTTCTGATGCCCAATGAGTTCTTGTCCATGAATACAACAGCTTCTCAATTGGGAAAAACACAAAAGCAATAAAGTTTTTGTGCAGTACAGTTTTCTGAATACTGGGGGTGGTTTTCATGTGGGAAGCAGTCTGAGCCACCCTGAAAACTCACGAACTATTAACCACAGTCCTGAAACTTGCCAGTTTCCATGGCTTCTTTTAGCAAAGAGAAGCACTTCTTTATCCAGGCATGCTCTTTCCCCTGTGATAGCATCCTTTATTGTGACGGATATCTTGAAGCTTCTTCGGAAGGCAAGTCACTCCTGCTTCCTGCAATGTCTACGTGCACCCATCATTCTCAGCTGCTCTGCTCTGGAATCACAGAATGGCTCAACAAGAAGGGTCTGTGAAGACCATCTTGTCCAACACTGTCATTCTAGTCTCAGTTGATATAGGACAGGGCACTGAAATGCTGAAAGGCCCCCAGGGGGTGGGCAGAACATTGCATTTTTGAACCAAGCTTTTGTGTATTATCTTACCTTGTTGACAGCACGACCTTATGAGGTAGGAACCACTATGAACTCATTTGTACAAATGGGGGAGGTGAGGCTTAAAGGTAAGTGGCCTGTCCAGAGTCACAAAGCAGCCAGAATACCTCGTGTTCCATTACCCCCATCCACTATTCCAAATCGTTGCATTCTAGTTGGAATACATATCAGTTCCTGGACTTCCTAGAGCGGGTGATTTTGGACCTTCGTTGCCAGTCTAACTCCTGGGTTCCATTTGCTGCATCTTATTCTTTCTCACTCTCAGTGTACTGCCCTGGGAGACGTGTCATCAGGAAGCCTAAGGTATGAAATTGGTTATGAATGAGCAGCGTATGTGGACAACTTTGAAAAGACCTTATTCCTAAGTCCTCCTGACTTTATACCCCAATCCCACTTGAAACCTAACCAGGTCCTTAGAAAAGTCAGGTAAGTACAACTTGTACCCTTTTTCAATAGTCAGTGCTCTGGCCAAAGCTTCATCTTATTGCAAATCATCACAAACATGTTTTCATTGACTAAATGTGAGAGCTTGTGCAAGTGGCTTATCTTCACCCTTGTCTCATTTTGTCATCTATAAAATAGAATGACAAGAGTCCCTCCTTCAAATGGCTGTTGTGAGTTTTAGACAAGGGAGCTTGGGTAATGTCCTCCTTAGAGTGACTCTCAGGGAAGGTCAGCTCACCTCGCATTTAACACACATGAGAATAAGGAGAAAACTTCTCCTGCTCTCTTCTCTGAAGGCATGCTAACACCTGAATGGAAATGCTGCAGTGAACAAATCCCTCCAGATGCCATAAAGGGAGGCTATAGACAGGATTCTCTCTCTCTTTTAAAAAAGATCTTTCTTTCTCTCTTTCTTTTAGAGACTGAGAGAGAGAGAGAGAGCAGGTGGAGGGAGAGAGACAAGCAGACTCCATGCGGAGCACAGAGCTTGACAAGGGGCTCGATCCCACGGTCCTGTGATCACGACCTGAGCCGAAATCAAGAGTCGGGCACTTAACCAACTGTACCACCCACGTGCCCCTAGACAGGATTCTCAAGCACTGTGCGAGGCTGAACACAGAGGGCTGCATCACGGCCATATTAAAGGCTGCTACTGCTTCTATTTAAAGAAATCCTCCTGGGGAGGCTATATGAAAAACACCCACTCTTCAACCTCTTCCCTGGTGGCTGTGTATGTGTAGTCAGGACTTCTTGGCAGTGAGACACAATCCATGAGTCACACTGAGAGGCCAGTGACTAAAGAATTATTCTCTTCAGTGTCATGCCTGCCACACCATAATTCCACTTTGCACTCCTTACTTTATGTGCTGGAAGCTTCTGGAAAGTAAGTCATTACTGAGAGTACTAGAAATGTACGGGATGGTTATTGCAGTTGTCCATACTACTGGGGCAGGGTGCTTCTGTTCTCCTCCAGCTTAGTAGAAAATGAGTAGTGAAAGTTAAAAGCATTAGCTTCACCCACTCATTCTACCTTTCCATACAAGTGACCACTCCTATAGGTGCTCATGAGGACCTCCACCTCCAGCAAGAAGGAAAGAAAAACTAACATTCATCATCATCATCATCATGATTACTTTTGACTGCCATTTATTATCAGATCCTTTACAATGACTGTCTCCATTTTGTGGGTGGAGAAGTCAAGGCTTAGAACAATTAGATTATTTGGCCAAGTTCACACACTGCTAAGTGACAAAGAGGTGGGATTCCTAGTGTGATAGGCAGCTTCTAAGATGGCTCCCAAGTATCTTTGCTTTCTAGTGTTCATTCCCTTGTGTAATCCCTTCCCTTTGGGTGTGGGCTAGATGTAGTGCCTTGCTTCTAGCACTAACATGGAATGTCATAGAGGTGATGGGATATCACTCTCAGGATTTGGTCACAAAAAGACCGTGTCTTCCAACATGGCTGCCCTGTCTTACTTGCACATCCTGAGGGAAGCCGGTTACCATGTTGTGAGGGGCACTATGGAGTGAATGTTTCTGGTTTGCAGACACCAAGGACCTAAATCTGCTAACAGTCTCAGGAGTGAGCTGACAGTTGAGTCTTGAGATGAATGAAATCCCAGCTGACATCTTGATTACAGCTTTGTGAGAGACATTGATCCAGAGGCACCCAGCAAAGACACACCAGATTCCTAAACCATGGAAACTATGGGATAATAAATGTTTGTTTTTTTAAACTGCTGCATTTGGGGATAACTTGTTACATGACACCATTTGACTAATACACCAACTCCGTTTGGTTGACTACAGCCTGGGTGTTGGGTTCTTCTACATTTCACAATAACCTTGGGACCCTTGCCTTTACTTTATAATGCTGTAAGTCAATGATCTGGGGACCTCATCTCAATGATGGCCCACTGTGGTATATAATGCAACAAGACTAGGGGCTGGTGCTCTGGCCAAAGCTTCATCTTATTGCAAATCATCACAAACATGTTTTCATTGACTAAATGTGAGAGCCTGTGAGAGCTTCTTCTCTGAAGAAGAAAGCGCAAAAAGATTGACCTTTCTACTCTCCACCATTGCTGAGCTCTGAGGGGAAGGTCAAGAATTGAGAAGCGATGAGTCTACAAAGTTTTGGAGCTCAGGAGTCTCCATTTCGTTGCCCTTCATGGGGCATATGGAAGGTGCTGCATGATCTGGCCTACACTGCCTGCCTAACAATAACGAGCATCCCATACTCCCATAGGCCTCAGTGCTTTACCTACACAGCACCTTCCACCAGGACTGTTATTGTCTCCCATCACCCTTTTTTCCTTCCTCCCCACATCCATAATCTTTCTGGTGAACTCCTACATATACTTCAAAACCCAGTTCAAAGACCATTTCTTTCAGTAAGTCCTTACTGACATCTGGTGATCTGCCTCCACCCCAGGATCTCAGGCTGGGTTAGAGGAGCCACCTATGGCCTCCCATAAAACCAAATATTTCTTTTAATGTAATATGCATCACACTATTATAATTTCCTATATGTATGTCTTTCTTCCCTATTAACTGAGTGCCTGGAGGGCAGAGCCTATGACATGTATATCTGTATCCCAAATGCACACTGGAGGGTGTCAAAAATATTTTTGAAATGAATAAATAAATGTGAGGGGAGACCATGGGAGGCAAAGCAACCCCATGCAGGAAGACTGAGTGCTTTGCCCTTAAGATGTGAGGCGCGATGCTCTGGCCCTTTCAGTGAGTTAATACACAGCCCACTGAGGGGTGGGAGAAGCTGCCTTCTGAAGCCTGGCCTGACCACCCAGCTACTGCAGGCATGGAGGGCCAAGAAGCTCAAGTGAAATGAACTAGCCATTTACGAGTTGATCTGCTCCTTCTCACAGTGTGTACACCACTAGGGAAATGCATCCTGATCCGTGCATGGGTAATAAAACCCCAGAGAAGACAAGAAAGGTTCCTGAATGGGCCAGAAAGTTCCTGAGCTTTGGGTTAAACACCAGGAAATGAAAAGCAGGTTCTGTTTCAAGTATTTTGGGTTTAGTGAAATTGGATGATGCATCTTGCCTAGCACCTCTTCCCCTGACTTCTAAACCCTCATAAACTCTGTGAATCAGAAATATACCAATTGCATGCCTCTGACTCAACTCATCAAAATGTTGTTTTGTAAGGATTATGTGAGTTCCAGAGAGCCCTTGAAAAATGGCATTCCTTTATCTCATGCCTCTAAAGCTCCAAATAGTCCCCCAGACATGGGAGGGTGCCATATGACATAGAATCTCTCCAGAATCTCACCATGCCTTTGGCTCCTATGGGAGCCCTGGCCCAAAGTACTTGATTCTACCCCAAACTGATAGCCAGTGAGTTTGCCTCAGATCAGTTCACCATGCTCTGTCTTCTTAATGATTTTCGGTCAAGAAAAATAATTCCTGGGAAGGCCTTTCTCGACTTTCTGACTTGATAAAATCCTCCTCAACCTTCAATAAGTCTAATCTTTTTTACCACACCCCCCACCACCACCATTAGAGAAAACCTGTCTTACATGTGGTTAACCATGTCTTTGTCCTTTTAAACAATCAGCACCTAGAGGGAAATAGGGAATGGATTTCAGCTCCTGGATTCAGTTCAAAGGACTGGGAATTAGGGACCGAGTGCTGTGTTGGGAAAGATTCTGGAGCTAATACAGGATGCCTTGTATTAAGCATCAATTAAAAGATTATCAGGATTGATTTCCGATGTCTGCTTTGTTCGGACACAGGTGGAGCAAGTGATGGGATGCGTGCTATGCGTTCGCTGCCCGTGGATTGTGTTAGAAGGCAGCCAGGCCCTTACCTGAAGGGCTATTGAAATGTATGTGGGGAAGTTTATATCTATACCAAGCCACCGTGGCATTTATGCTTTTGAATTCTTGTGTTGGGAGGGGAAGGAAAGGGAAGGAATCAATTCTCTGTCTTCTCTTTTATGCCATCACTTGACTCTTTTGCGTTGGATTGCCCTTGGTAGCAACCCCACTCTCTTTTATTTGCCGTTTCTAATCTCCCCCATTAATTAGAAAACCAGGTAACCAAGCCTTCTGAAAATGTGTACAGAGAATAAATACAGTTTCAAATCAGGGCTCACGGACTCCAGTATGAGTAAAATATAAGAGCTTTGATGCATGGGATTTACCCTTTTGGGGGAGGGAGGGCTTTGGTGATTTTTTTTTTATCCTAGTTTCTCAGACATGTTCCATACAAGCAGAGGCTCGCACTGAGAATGGTCCCTAAAGATTGGAAGAAGCATGACCATATAGGTGGTTTGCCATCTAGAACTTTTGCAGAGTTTACGATTATTTTATAGATGGGCAGATGTAGCATAAAATACCATCACAAATTACTAAAGCCACAGTTGAGTTATGTGGAGGGTCAAATCCAGAAAGTCATGATTATGTTATCCCCATTTCACAGATGAGAACACAGAGGCCCAGGGAGCTAAAGTGGGCAGCTTAGGGCCATGCCCAAGGCAGAGCCAAGATTCCAGTTTGCCTGTGTCCCTGGGGAATGTCACACCAAGGTAGACAAGCCTGTATCCTTCTCTGTTGCCCCAGCCTGCCTACACTTGTTTCTTTTCTCCTAAAGTCATCAGACCAAAGAAACTGGAGCCCCAGGGTGCCCAGGGATCACACTTAAAAGGCACAAGGCCAAAGGCAGCCGACCCTGATAACAGTCTGCTGCGGGAGACTACAGGAATGCTGTGTTTCTAATGGGGCTCTGATTATTTAGGAGGCAAGCTGATCCCCAGACAGTAAGATTCTGTAATTTACCTGAAGATCTTTCCTGCTGTATGACAACTTCTATTTATGTACTTTGTTTTCATCTCTGCATCTTTATTCTTTGAGGTTAATAAGAAGAATCATTTTATTACAGCAAATCCACTTACACTTGGACAAGGGAGTGCAGGGGGGAGGGGAGAAGAGGGGACAGTCTGAGTTGGTGAGAAACCTAAACCATATAATGATTTTAGAGAGATGACATGTTTTTTAAATTTATAATTTATCTGCCAGCTAAAACAAGAAGAACAAAAAGCTCCAAAGCAGCTTGGTGTATTAGAGCTCATATACGTCAAAGCAGTTCAAACAGGATTTGCACAAAGGAGAGCTTAGAAGCCATTTAGAAGGAAAAGCAATATAATTGCCCTAAGACTTTAGGAAGCACTATCTGCACAGCATTCAAGTTTACTCTGCAATTTGCACTCCCTGATAACAAAGAATTTCCAGATAGAAGTCAGGTTGGATCTGCTTTAATTGAAATCGGAAACCCCCATCTGATCGCAAGCAATTTCCATGCTAAGATTCCTCAAAATCATTTTGCTGCAGGAGAAACAAAAGCTCGTACTGTCCTGTGGTAGTGTATCATTAGCTTTGGAAACACTTTCTTCAGCCCAGCCCAGCCCAGGCCAGGTAAAATATTCAGAGTCTACATTTGTGGAGGCTAAATGAATGAGGTTTTAGTCACAAAAACCTGGGTTGTTTTTCTCAGCCTCACATAAGGAGTCCCAATTCTTTGTGAGAAAGGTTTGAATGCTCTAAGGAAATCTTTTCCTGGGCTGCTATTTTTTTTTCTGCATCCCCTTTCCTTATAGAGAGGGTGGCTTTTCAGAGGGCTGGTACTCACGGAAGCAACTATGTGGGTGCTTAAATGATACACTGTGACGTTTTATTCATGAATTCCACAAATATTTCTGGAGTGCTTACTCTGTGGCAGGTGCGGCGCTGGCTACATGATCAAGGGAAGGTCCCCATCTGTCCTGGTGGAGTTTAAAATCTACTCAACAATAAGCAGATGATTGCACACATGAATGTATAGTAACAAATTGTGATAAAAAGAAGCCTGGATGCTCAGTGAGAGTATAATGGAATGGGGGGAGGACTCAGTTAAGATAAGGGCATTAGGACAGGCTGCGGAAGGAAGTCTGAGAATGAGACAGTGGGGACACGGGCATAAGAATGAATTATTCTTCAGTGTCTTAATTGTGGGGTTTTCTTCTTCCATTCTCCTACTGAGAGTTGGCCAAGAGGTAGTAGCCAAGGTGGATGTTGAGGTAAAAAATTGAACTAGCCAGGCCCGGGCACCTGAGTGGCTCAGTCGTTAAGCGTCTGCCTTCGGCTCAGGTCATGGGCCCAGGGTCCTGGGATCGAGCCCCGCATCGGGCTCCCTGCTCCGCGGGAAGCCTGCTTCTCCCTCTCCTACTCCCCCTGCTTGTGTTCCCTCTCATGTTGTGTCTCTCTCTGTCAAATAAATAACTAAAATCTTAAAAAAAAATATTGAACTAGCCATGCCCTCTGTCAAAGGAGAGGGAGCTGAGCATGCTAGGTTCTGGATCCAGGTGCCGGGGTTCAAATCCTGACTGCTAGTTACTGGCTTCATACCTTGGGCAAGTGACTTCACCCATCTCTGCTTCCTTGCCTCTTTTTAAAAATGGAATGTTAACAGCATTCACCTCATTGGATTATAGGTTTCTAAGGATTCCATAACTGAATACGCATAAAGTGTTTAAAATAGTCCCTGGTGTGTGTGTGTGTGTGTTTGCAACTATATATGGAGTTTGTAACCTCCAGGGAAGGAACAGTTACATATCTAACCATAACCTAACTGAGGGAAAGGGCTTTATGACCCAAGCATCATGAGAGTGCAAAGGAGCAAACAATGGAATCTGCTAGAAAATGTATCTTAAAAAGGCTCAGCATTGCAGAAAGAAACACATTAGGCCAAGCTGAGGGCTCTGTTCTTTGATTTAACATCTTTTGCTTTCATTTGCTTCATCTGTATAATGGGTATGACAGCCTGATGGATTGCTATAGCCAAAGGATGCTACCACAGGAGAGTTCTCTGCGCAGGAGCACTAGGGGACCTGGAGGAAGCACTTCACAAATATTTGCTGAATGAACACACAAAGCGAGAGGAGAGCTCAGGAAGTCACCTTGACCCATTCAGTCAGATACAGCTCAGGCTTGCTCAGAGAGCAAGGAATCCCCGAAAAGGGAGGAATGAGTATTATAAACAAAACTTAAAGAATTTTCTAGATGAAAAGGAAATGGGCACAACTTAAATGATATCCAATGTGTCCATCTCTTCCTCTATTTTTAAATCGACTTTTGCAGCTTCTGTTCTGCCAACCCTTTCCACACTGTACTTCCAGAGTCTGTATCTTCTTTCATTTATTCATTCATTGGGCAAATATTTATCCAATGCATTACTTGTACCTGCCAAGCACTGTTTCTAGGGCATAAAGGTAGGCACCTTACATCCCCGGCATGCAAGTTTATCATCTGGTACTCAACAGAAATCAGGGAAGATTGTTATAAAACAAAAACAAGTGCTCTGTGATAGAAGTGAGCACAGGAACTTATGGGAGCAGAAGACCATCTTCCATTTGGAATTTGCAAAATACCGTTTAAATGCTTTATTTTCTTGTGATGCAAAAGACAACAGTAAACTCAGGCTCGGCTTCTTCAACTTTGAAATAAAGTTTCAGAGAAGAGTTTGAGAGCTTTGGAAAAAAAAAAAAAACGGGTAACGTTTGCAGAAGGAGGAAAACAAACTAAATAAGAATTATAATCCTTACTTGGTTTCACATTTCTCCTCCTGAATAATTACATGTAGAATTAATTCTAGACAAAGTGTTTCTAACATTGTCTGGGGGAAAAAAAACTCGCAAATTTCTGTTGCCATGTGAAATAATTTAAAGGTTAAAAAGCTAATTGTGCTAAATTGGGTCTATAGAAATTTGGCATGGGCATGACTTGGCTTCAGAGAGAGCCATAAAACAAAACCCAAAGATAGGTATAACATGGTAAACACATACCTGGCAAAAACAAATCTTTTAATGAGAAAAGGATAGCAATTACGATGAAAGCAAATAAGTATAGAGGAAGCTGGAACCAAAGAATTTTTTTTCAAATGTTGAATGTAGCTCCCATTTCACTTAAATTTATTCCTTCAACGAATATGTAACCAGAGACCTAGCCATGCAACGAATGAGCAGGAGACGCGGAGCGATGAGCAGATGGGTCTCCGCCTTCAAGGCACTCACAGTCATGCAAAACAGCCAGGGAAGACAAAGATGACAAACCTCATCCATTACCCATCTACTTCCAAACGACTTCAGAGTATCTCGCTTTGTCAGGGTGGTTAATTCCCAAATTTTCATCCATCCAACTATCTATCCATCATCCATTCATCATTTGTTAAGCAGCTACTATGTGCCACCCTATTTTATATATTCTTGTAGCATCCCAGATTTTTTCTTTCTTTCTTTTTCTTTCTTTCTTTCTTTCTTTTTCTTTCTTTCTTTCTTTCTTTCTTTCTTTCTTTCTTTCTTTCTTTCTTTCTTTCTTTCTTTCTTTCTTTCTTTCTTTCTTTCTTTCTTTCTTTCTTTCTTTCTTTCTTTCTTTCTGTCTTTTTCTTTTTCTTTCCTTCTTTCTTTTTTTCTTTTTCTTTCTGTCTCTTTCTTTCTTTCTTTCCTTCTTTCTTTCTTTCTTTCCTTCTTTCTTTCTTTCTTTCTTTTTAGAGATGGAGAGAGGGTGTGGGGGAGGGTCAGAGGGAGAGAGAGAATCTTAAGCAGGCTCCACACCCAGTGTGGAGCCCCACGTGGGGCTCAATCTCACAACCCTGAGATCATGACCTGAGCTGAAATCAAGATTCAGATATTTAACCAACTGAACGACCCAGGCACCCTGCAGACTTTTCTTTCATAGTAGTTCTCTTAAGTAGAATATACTACTTCTGAGTGTTCTTATCCCTTTATTCTGTAAGGAATACAAGGTACCTTGTGGGTCTGCAAATGATGATTTGTAGAATAAACAAATAGGTGAACTAATAGCCTAGTGATGCAAGAGAGGGGTAAATGGAGAATAGTAATATAGCCTGGGAAGTGCAGTAACAGAAACTCTCTAAATAGTTGATGGATTATATAAGTTTAACTGAAATATAAGACCACCTAAGTGTGTTGGGCCATTAGAGAAGCTTCAGAGATGGTCTTGACTTTAAGGAGAAGAAATACGCCACCAGGACAATATTAGAGATGTATACTCACCCCCCTCCTCCCTTTGTTTCCCAGATCCATGGGATAAAGGAAACTAATAGTAATAGTTAATACTTTTGGACCATTTACTGCCAACCACGTACTATTAAAACCACTTGCTACGTGTAAACTAATTTAATCCTCAGAACAGGTTTTATGCCATGGGTATTACTATTATCCCCGATCTATGTATAAGAACACTGACCGATAGAGAGGTGTGGTCCCTGGCCCAGATCTTACAGTTGGTAACTGACATACACAGGATTCAAACCCGGATCATCTTGCTCCAAATTTTTCTCTGGAAAAAGCAAATTCTATTCTAAAGGACTCCTAATAAACTGTTTATTTATTATCTGTGTCTAACTTAAGATTCAGATTTGGAACTGGTCCTTATTAGGAAATACTGTCATTTTTAGTTCAAACTCAACCATGATTTCTCGATGACACTTTTCATTTAAGTTAGGCCCGTTTTCACTCGAGGCTCAGAATTCTTGTCTTTGTGATGCAGTGAAGCAAACTAATGTTTCACTGTTCTCCCAGCAGATTCAGCCTGGCTTTAGTTCTCTGCATCAGGCAGGTAACAGAGTACAGCCTGTACCATAGCCTTAAAGTGCGCGCGTGTGTGTGTGTGTGTGTGTGCCTATGTGTATGTGAGCGTTCCCACGTTTTGAATTTGGGTTTGACTCAGGGAGCTGGAGGTAGAGAAGGGGACGATGATATTTCTCTGAGGTGTGAACAGAAAGAAACAGGAAGGGCATTGCGAGAGAAGCAGACTTCATTTCAGGAGATGACAGGTGGGAAACAGGAAGTTGGTATCTGAGGAGTATCTACAGTGGCCCATAGCTTTCCAATAAAGGGGCTTATTGTTTAGTATCAATGAAAGGAACAGAAAAGGAGCGTATGCAGAAGAAATCATGTTCAATAAGAAATGAAGAAAATACAAGGTTTGTAGTATGAGAGCCCAGGGTCGTGGGGTAACTGTGTTGGGAAAGCAGGTGGTTTAGAAACCAAAAGGACACACACAATCACATAGAAAGAAAAGTCAGAGAGGTGGGGATGGGGAATAGGGCAGGCCTTACCATGAAATCATATGAACAAAGAAAAGTAAATAACAGCAAAAACAAAAACACCCCACAATTACTCAGAGTAATCAAAGAAGTAAAGGAGAGTGACTTAGGTAATGAAATTTCAAAACTAGTAGCCAAGGAAAAAAATAGGCATTCTGGCACAGAGTGGAGAGTTGAAACACGGCATAACTTCCAAAGCTGGTCTCATCTCCTGGAAATCATTGCCTTAGAAGAGAGAATCTCTTGGAGGGGAAATCAAAGCGGTTTCAGATAGTATAGGAGGAAGCAAAGGGGTCATGCCTACAATATCAGGCCATCGAGGAGTCGGAACTTCCTACTGTGATTATTATGACAATGAACTACATAGTAATTATAGGAATATGTTACAGGAAGATAATGTTTTAAAAAAGAAAAGGGAGAAAAAAGAACACAGAAGATAAAAGCACAGCACCCCACTTCCAAGAAAAAAAATATACGAAAAAACAGGAAGTGTCCCCAAAATCTTCGTGGTATAGAACAACTCGACAAGAGCATGAATTAAGCAAACCAAAAACTTAGAGACAGGATGAAAAAATACTAGAAGGAGATAAATTGAAAATTAAAAATAAAATCTAATAAAATACACTAAGGAATAAAATAGTGTCATTGTTGAACTAATGATAATCCATTAAGAGTTATTTTTCAAGAACGCAGATTCAAGGTCCATTTCCTCCTCCCTGCCAACGACTCTCCTTCAGATGGCCATGACCAACCACTTAGAGGTGGTTCTCGTAAGGAAACCCATGGGCCTTTATTCTGTATTGTCATTATGTGTATAATTATTGCCCCACCTAGACTTTGTGCTCCTGGAAACATTCTCTCTTACTATTCATTACATCCCCATGAGTGAATAGATGTTGACTAAACAGACACATGATTAGTGTCAAGACTAATGCCCTGCTTTCATGAAGGCTTAAGATGGACTAAAAAGGTAAAAACCGGGGGCAGGGGGGTGGCAAGTGAGAGAACTTCCTCTTCTTCATTTTTCCTAGGGAATAAAAAAATGTTCTCCTGCCTGAACTGAAGAATTGTTTAAGATCCTGGAACTCCACCTTTGGTGCTGGTAGAACCACCTCTATGGGAATACCTTTTGCACCACGGACATCATAGATTTGTATATTTATTACAACAGTTGTTCCGGTAGATGGCAGTAGGCTGTCTTGGTCTACACAATCAGTTTGTTACAACTTTCTAACAGATGGGGATAAAAGTATCTTGAGGGAGAGACACTTTTTCTTAATTCCCATGGAGACTCCGTATGTGCTAATTACAACGAAGCCCAGGGCAAGGATTCAGACGTAACTATGTTCAAATCCTCATTCCACTGGTTGCTAGCCTTATGATCTTGGAAAAGTAGCATAACTGCTTCGAGATTCAGATTCCTGATTTATAAAAAAGGTTGACAAATTTCCTTTTTTGTAGAGAGGTATCAAGAAGTCATTAAGACAACACAAGAAAAATATTTAGCATGGCTAATTGTCGCGAAATAAGACCTAAATGTTACTTGATATCATTATTATTACTATTAGCATTATTATCATATTAGCATTACTGTGAAATGGTGCTAAAACCTTGATTCCTTTGCATTTTCCATACTCAAAATCAGTGTGAAGATCGTGGCTGAAAATATAATAATTATTTCAAGCTAATAAGAAACAATTTATGTCTTAAGCACCTTAAAATATTTTGTATTTGCATATAGACATTTTAAAATAACTTCCACATTTTGGTCTTTGGTGGAGAGTAATTAGTGATATTTAAAAAAGCTATCCAGTAAGTCGGTATATCTCACAAAGTGTAAAGAATGAATTTATTGTATTATAGTATATTATTTAATTTATTGACTTTTTCTTACAGAGAGAGTCTTGAAATGCATTCTGAGAAATAATGTTTTAGTGCAATGGCAAAAACGGCACTTTGACTTGTTCTTCCTGTTTCTTTGGTACCTCTTAAACAACAAACAACTTCTCCAAGGGCTGCCTTTTTGAGTAATCGTTGTTTGTCAATGTTTTGTCAACTTGTCAATTGCTCACACACAGTTTATGAACACTTTCGTAGCACAGCTGTCTACAGTCTGATGAGGAAGTTCATCCCTTTGGAATGCCATCGAATACGGCAGCCCCATTTGAGTAAGTACTGTTTACATCTAAGAAGAGAGAGAGAGTTCACGGGAGATTTATTGCTGCCATTTTGGCAAATTCTGATTTTTGACAGGATGTCTTTGAATACTGAATGCCAACCAACGTAGAGACACAAATGGATGATGCCTGGGCTTTAATAGTTCATTCCAAGCTCCAGGTGTTTCCCTAAGGAGCGGCCGATCTAATGTCATTAGCTCCTACCTCCAGCAAGATACCCATTTTTCACTACCAACCTCATCATCAGGTATTTCACACAGACCAGTTTCCGTCTGAGACTCTCTAATAAAACTCCTCTCTTTCATAATTCTACCTTTTCGATCCCAGTAATCATCCCTTGTTAACTCTCTCTTTTCTCTTCACCTTCCATATCAGGTATGCCAGCCAAGTAAGCTTCCGTACATCCCAGCTTTTTCCTTCTTCCCTTCCCACCATCCCTCTGTTACCATTCTGGCTACCTTCCAATAATCCCATTTGCTCCCAGGGACCCAATGACATAAAGACACAAGAACAAGCACTTAATTTGGAAAAAGAAAACTCCTTACTAATGTTGAAATAAAACAACTTCCTGCCCGACGTGTCACCTGTGTTCTATTTAGGCTCTGGCAAAAGGGGAGAAACAGGGACAACGGTTGATAAAGTACAGAACCTTGTAGGCCGTAGGTTAAACTCCAATAATTCAGACTGCAGCAATTCAAAACCTAAGTGAATTCACGTGGCAGCTCAGGCTTTTTTTAAAATAATAACTGTGATGAAAAAAGAAGGGATCGGTAAGGCAGATTCAAAGTATAAGCCAGATTATAGGAGGAATGTTTTACCTGCTTAAAAATAAATAAAGAAAAGTTAGGATAAATGAATAAAATAATAATAATAATAATAATAATAATAAGGTAGATTCTGGTTAAGAGAGGCAGATTCAGAACCAACAGAAGCAGGACGTTTTCTCTCCAGAAACATCCGGGGTTTGTGGCTGATCTGTGTGCTTTGGAGTCCCAAGCTTAAATCCCTGACATGCCATTCCATAGCTGTGACTTTGACCTTGATCTTCCCACGTCTGTTGCCTTGTTTGTACAATGGGATGATAATAGCATCTACTTCAAGGGCTGTCTTGAAAATAAGTAGAATGTAAGTAATTATGAGAATCACCTGGGGTGGCTTACAGAGGACCAAGTTGCCTCAGGAAGTGGGTATCATCCACTCTGGAGCCCGGGGCTTCTTTCAGCACTTTTTAGTGGTTCAACAGACGAAATAAGATGTCCCTTAAGGCTCTTTTCACCCCCAAATTTCATTATTCTATGAAGTAACCAAGTATTTGAGGACTCCTTGATCATTAAAATGGAGTATGTAAAAATCAATGGGCTAATTACAAACATCTTCACCTTTTCATGAAAGCACATCTTCAAAGAACAGCTTCTAAGTTACTATGACTTTCTCACATTTTAATTTTTTAAAAATAGGCTATAATTTAAAAATCTCTCTTCCTTTTCTGTTTCCCTGCTTACCATTTTGACTTAGAAAAACTCAGTTTTAGAGTATTGTAAATTGCATACTGACTGTGGATCATTCTTCATCATCAGATCATTCTTCCCAACACTTTACTCCATCCTTTTAAGAGAATTATATAAACACACACTTTGCCATGTGACACTGCAGAACTTCCCAGAAAAAAAAAAGGGAGAGCAAACTTCCTTAAACCTTTGACTTTTGGGCTTATCTGTGTGACTTGTTTTAGTCAAAGGAGTATTAGTGGCTTGACATGGCCTTCTATATCTCTGTCATCTGCCGTAATAAGAATGTGAACCGAGTGGCCATTAGCCCCTGAATGAATCTGACCTACAGACTACAGCCAAACTCTATCAATCCTAGCAGAAGCCATCAGAGTTACAGCTGATTTGTAGAGCAAGAAATAAATATTTGTCATTGTATGCCACTGAGATTTTAGATTATTGTGCAGCACCATCCCAATAACAGCTCACCCATTCTCTGGACGATCAAGTGAAAAAAAGACTGAATTTGAGCCATATCTCCTTCCTCTGGTTCTCTTCCCCAGTTCACATGGTCACAAATAATAGAAAAGATATCAGGCATTAAGAAAAAAAGGGGAAAATGGTGCAATCACGTTAGAAAAGGATTTTTAAAAAGATTAAAAATAGTATCACCATAGGGCGCCTGTGTGGCTCAGTCGGTTAAGCGGCCAACTCTTGATTTCAGCTCAGGCCATGATCTTGGGGTTGTGAGATCGAGCCCCGCATTGGGCTCCACACTGGGTGTGGGGCCTGCTTAAGATTCTCCCTCCTCTCTCTCCCTCTGCCCCTCCCCCTCCCCCACTCGTGCTTGCACACTCTCTCTCTTAAAAAAAAAAATAGAATCACCATATAATTCAGTATACCACTACTATCATCTACACAAGAGAAATGGAAATATATGACAACACACAAACTTGTACACGGGTATTTGTAATGGCGTTATTCATAATAGCCCAAAGTGGAAACACCCAAATATCCATCACTTGAGGAGTAGATCAATAAAATGGGGCATATCCACATGATGGAATAATATTTGGTCATAAAAAGGAATGTAGTACCGATGCATAGTATAACATGGGTGAACTTTGAAGACATTATGCTCAGTGAAAGAAGTCAGTTATAAAAGCCCACATATAGTGTAATTCCATGTATGAAATATTCAGAAGAGAGAGTCATAGAGATAGAAAGTAGATTAGCGGTTGTCAGGGCCTGGGGAAAGGAAGTAAGGGAAGTGACTGCTAATGGGAATGGGCTTTCTTTTGGGGGTAAAAAAGTATTCTAAAATTAGATTGTGGTTATGGTTGTCCAGATCAATGAATATAGTAAAAACCAAATAATGGTGTACTTTAAATAGGTGAATTATATGATATGTGAGTTATATCTCAATACAGCTGATATATAAGAAAAACTGAAAAACTAAAAGAGAAAAATCACTCCGGAATAGTGCACGATAAGAGATATATAGGCCCCCTGGGGATTGATCTCCTTTTTGCCAAGCAATGGGTCCTGGGCTCCAACTGCCTCTGTCTCTCCCCTGCTCAGGGTCGCCAGGATGGACCCCATGATCCTCGAAAGGCAATCAAGTGTCCCCCATCAGACTCTTCGCTTCAGCAAGACAACCCAGTCATTCCATTCTGATTGTCCCAGAGCCTTGGCTCATGCCAAGCCTTCTTTCTGATACCCACCTGAGTGAACACTGATTCAGAAACCAATATTGTGCTCAGACCCTCTCTGTGAGTCTTTGTTGACTCTTGGATCCATGCTGAGAGAGGTGGGGATGCAGCCAATGTTTGGTACATTTGCAGCCAGAGTTAGTATGCCTTACAGGCTTACTCAGCTTTGTCCTACCCTAACCCTGCCCTCTCAACATATTTCTATTGTTTTATTTCTCATAGTATCTTCTTATTGCCCACTAGTCTATCTTCCTTAGTCGAAGATAAATTCCTTAAGTCACTTTCTTTTTTTAGTGCCTGAATTAATAAATGTTACTTTATTATTTAAAGTTTTTTCTTATGGAAGTATAGTTGACATATAATATTACATTGTTTCAAGTGTACGCCATGGTGATTCAACAATTATATACATTGCAAAATGCTCACCACGATAAGTGTGGTCACCATCCATTACCACACAAAGTTATTACAATATTATTGACCATATTCCCTACGCTGTACTTTTCATCCCCAAGACTTGTTTATTTCCAGTTACAAGGAAGTAAGTGTTCCTTGTATCCTTAGCCCTTCATATAGCATCACAGTACATGGCAAGCAAGAATTCAATATACATCTGGAATTAAAGCAGCTGATCTCCACTGTGGTGACACAGCAACTTTAAAAGGGGTGCTTCTTGTCTTAGACATGAAGGAGTCGAATGGCAGAGAGCATTAGATAACTTGCTGGAGCCCCAGAGCTAGCGAGTGTTACAACCTGGACTGATGCTCAGAACTACAACCTCAGATTCCAATTCTTTCCACTCCCTCATCAGCAAGGAAGACATTTCAGCTAGATCTGATGAGAATTCCATAGTACATGCAAGTGCCTTTCAGCTATTCAAACCACAGACTTCTGGGAGGAAAACATAGTCTAAGGTATGTGCTCTTAGGCAAGCACGCGCTGTTTGTTCATCCATCTCTGTCCCTCCCCGTCTCCTCTTTCTCCATTCCCCAGTTGGGCGAACCTTCCCGCCAACTCATACCAGGAAAAGCTCTACAACCTATTGTGTGCTCATCCTTTGCAGTGATTAATGGCCCCGGCTCCCTTTCACATGTCCGCAGGTCGAGTGAGAGAGCCACTCTGGAGTCTGGTAAACACCCTTCAGTTTTTTCCACCTTGACAGTAAAGCTTATAAGCTGATTTGCAGAATCTTAGGAATAAAGTATATATACCATACAAGCCCAATATTTTCATGCAAAAAGACTGTATCATATATAATTGGTCCTTTCAACTTAACTCCTTTTTTTCTTCCTTAAAATTTCTCTATGTTTTTTTTAACTGAAAACTCCCAATCACTCTAGTTTTTTTGAACCCAGCCATGGCTGGAGCAATTTCATTTATATTTATAGCTAAATTCCAACTGCATATACTCCACACATGATTAATTCACAGATGAAGGGCTCTGAAGTTTGAATGTTCCGAGTAAGTACAAAGCAGGGCAGAGTTTAGAAATGGTAGCTGAAGCCAATAATTTGAATTTATATAAAAAAAAATCAGAAATCACACAGTCTCTTATTTAAAAATTTATGAGCCCTTAGAAAACTACTTTTTTATGTAGAAAAGGAAAATATTAATCCTACGTTAACTAGGTGGTGGCAAGAAGCCAAATCTCAGCTTCAAACTTCATTTTTTTATATCTTCTCTTGGCAAACCCCCAGTAGGAATGCTACCCAGAACCCTCTACCATCAAGAGGGGACTACAGTATCTGGCCTTGAGGGTAAGCTGAAGTTAAGACTTGCAGGTCTAGCTAGGTTTATCCTGGGAATGAAATACTTTCATTCCTCACGATGAAGTATAAGTTTATCCGAAATGTTCCCTATAAAATATATGACCAAAGTCTAATTGCTCCAATGTGTTATAAACTTTTCACTTTCCTTAGATTCCTAAACACACAGGCAGATTGGCATAGGTTTAAAAAAAAAGAAAGAAAGTTGAACAGATTTCTCTTATACACAGAACTGCAAAACCATAACCTATCTTCTACATTTGGGTAGAGTAAGTTAGTCTAAAGGATGTTTTTCTTTATGCTTCCTTCATTATGTGTGCATTCAGACCTACCAGGAACCATGGGAGCTGCTATGGATCCAGACTGCCTGGATCCCAGAACTACCACTCAGCTCTTAAGCTCCATGCCTCTGTTTCCTCATCTGTAAAATGGGATGGTGATAATTGTGCCTACTGCACAAGTCTAGACAAAGCGCTTCAGATATAGAAGCATATAGAAAACAGGGAATCAATGTTAACTCATTATTATTATTATCAGAATTTAGAGACTAGCACAAATTACTGAAAATTAAACTCATAATGAAAGGCATGCTATCAATTACCTCAGAAGTGCAGGCTGTTTGGAACAGTATGTTAAAGAATTTATAAAGCTGGTGACTGTCACAGAGAAAACAATCTGTTTTTAAAGAATATTCATCCTTTCCCTTTACCCTGTAGGTGTCTTGTGGTGGTGGTGGTGGTGGTGGTAGAGAGTTTTCTCCCACTTCTGCCCCCAAGTGTGGCCCATGTCCTGGATCTTTTCAACATTGCTCATTATCACAGAAGAAAGCATGCTCCCCTTGAAAGAAAGCTTTTCTGCTATTTAATCAAGCAAAGGAGTGGTTAGAAGCACAGTGCCTGGAACTGACATGCCTAATTGCCAATCCCCGTACCACCACTTCCAAGCTGTGTGACCCTGGGCAAGTTCATTGACCTCTCTGTGCCAGGTTTCTTCATCTGTAAAATGGAGATAATGACAGAACTTGAGAGCGATGTGGGGGCTCAGTGAGTTAATACATGCAAAATACTTGGAACTGGGCCAGTAACACAGTAAATTCTAAATAGTGCATTTGCTACTATTATTATACACATTCTCCTTGTCTTGTCAGTTTGCTTATTGTAATTCTTTCATCCATCCGGCAAATTCTTTCATTCTTTGAGGGTTCACTGGTTGCACTGAGGTTCAGGTTGTGTGTTGAGATTACAAAGAATCTAAATTCAGGACAATTTCTCTAAAGATAGATGTCAAAGGGAGAACAATTGTCCAATTTCTTTCCCGTAGTCATATATACACTTTAAAAACAAATGCATTGGAACTCAACTTACACCATTTAATACTTGAAACAGATTTGTGTCTGTGTTTTAAAATACCAGTCCCGCAATGTGTAGCAACAGTTGGTAACTTCAACTGGATTGTGACATCTCTTCAAGTGAACACATTGAAAGACACCCTCAAGATTATCAGAGCCATCTCATATGTGACTCATCCTGATACTTTCATTCCTGTGCTCCCACAGTATTGTCATATAAATGCTCACTCTCCTTTCTCCTAGAAGAGACAACACTTCCCTCTCAAGTCCAGGTTCTACTTCCCAACCCGAAATGTAAAAGCCCTTCTAGAATAATAGTCTCTTCATCCCCCGAATGTATGGGTTATCACATTCACAAGCAATTCAGTTTTCGCCAACCTTCCTACCACTTTCTTCCTGCATCCCTTCATCCCCAGAGTGTCTTACGTTCATTTTGTCACTACAGCTGAAATAAAATCAACTTTTGCCTGGAGACTTTGGAAGGATTTTTCTCTCCATGTTTTACATAGTTTGGGGAATGACGGTGTGATCTTGGGTTTGAGGAGGATCTGCATTTTGTGTTCAGTTCTGCTTCAGCAATCAGTCATTTATTCATGCGTGTCTCTTACGCGTGTGTCTGACGGTGGTCATAACAGATAAGGTGAGGGTCAGATGTGACGGCAACTAAGGGAGACAGGACTCATGAGGACTTCGTTGTAAACTCCACCGTTGGGCTAATCAAGTGTGTATTTTAAGTACAATTCTTTGCTTTTACTTAAGTCATTAGTGCCCATGAATAAATTAAAATGCTTTCGACTTTCCATAAGTATTTTCACATGCCCCTCCAGAAGGCAAATTCCAGTCGGTATTCCCCCTGAGAACAGCGGTCTGGGGAGGAGTTCTGTCTGTTTCGGAGTTAACACAGGATCGCCACACTGAGCAGCTTTACTCCCTCTGGAGCTGGCCCTCTTGGAGCATGGGGTTGTTTTCCGACTGCCTTTCCAAAAAATGCCTAGACCTATGATACAACATGAAAGCTGAAGATATTTGCCCCAAGTAATGGGATTTAGAACAGGGATGTGGTCTTCCCTTGGCTTTGCCATAACCAGATCCCACCATGGTCTTGTGTTCTCTTTCTCTTTGCCAAGGGATCCAGATTATTCCCCCCAACGGACTTGGTCACTCAATCCTGACCAAAGAACAACAGCAAAACACATGATTTTACTTTGCTAGAGAAGGCACGCCAGAGTCAAAAAATGTCAGTAAGACACTTGCTCCTCGAGAAACCTCCTCATTAGCCATAATATCCAAAGAATGCTACCAAGGCTTACTTTCTTTTTTCAAGTAAAAAGAGCAATTTATTTTGCATGTTAGCAGCACATACCCAAAGCCCTTGAAATTAATACACCTTCTTCAGAACTTAAAAGCCACTTAAACAGATTGGCTTATTCCAGGCACAAGGACTAGAATGTCAAGTGTGAGTCCAAAGAGCATGGAGGTTGCTTTGTTGCTGAATGGGAAATCCTGAACAGTTCGGAACACAGGATATGGCCAGGCTGATGTATTTTTTAACCGCCTTCCTCCCGACAGAGCCTTCTGCCCTGCCTTGGGGGATGAGGGTGGGGCCAGTCTACAGAGACACAGATCTGGAAGGAGATGCTGAGACGCTGGACACCTCAGGAGTGTCCCCAACCTCCACCTGTCTGCAGGCACAGGGAAAGAAGAAACAGCTTTAAAGAAGCCATATCCACAATACAGCAGGTGTGAAACAGGAAGTATCAGGAACTCCCACTTTTCAAGGGAAGGGGGCTCCTTCAGTGGCACTGGATTATATTCAATGGTTCCTGCAGCTCCCCCGAGGACACGGTTTTTATTTTTAGAGGAGCCTCCATTTGCTGACTGTCGTGAAGGGAACACTCAGGAGGAGCTATTAGCAGTCACTTGTTTCAGTAAACACTGAATGTAACATATGCCTCTCAAGTAATGTGTATCCAAACATACAATTTACAAATAATTAACATCATGTTAATTAGTCACATTAATTTATGCCACTTTGTGGAATTATTTCCTCAGAGTGTTTAGGAACGCTGCCAGGAGCTTGAGCCAAACAGTGTGAAAATGTGCTTGAAGTTGACTGTTGTGAGTAGCTGTGAAACACAGCTTGAGCAAGTTGCTGCCGGGGCCCCCCGCACGCACGGAACACGCCCCACCTTCCCGCGGCCCCGCCCGGCACATCAGGTGCACGGCCCCTTTCCTGCCTCCTGCCCTTTCTTTCGTGTTTAGAGGTCTGCTGATCGCTGCTGGGTGTCCACTGTCCCATCACCAAACATCCACTGCCAGGTAGACGCAGGTGGGGTGGGGCGGGCGAACCCTGATGAGTTTTACATGCAGTGAAACTGTGCTGGCCCCTGGGGGTTAGTGATAAAAATAAAATAAAACTAAACTAAACTAAAAATAAAAGTATTTCCTGTCAATAAAGCTCCTTGAAGGTCGAATGGCAAAAGTAAAGGGGTAAGTTTCCAAATCAAGGGTGATCTGCAAGAGTGCTCATCTGTCTTTGAAATTTTGGCACCCTCACCAAGACGGAACACCCCTCTTCTCAAAGTGCTTAAAATCTGGACAAAGGGATGGCTAACTCCAGCTGAGCCATTGAGGAATACAAAGAAAGATATTTAGAGAAAACAGATTTGGCAGACTTTGCAGAGTTCAAGTTCGGTAAGGACAAACAAAACAAGTAAGTCAAGGTAACAGTGCCTATGGGGGCCTTGCAGTGGCTGAGTCATTGTGGGAGCAAGACCGCTCCATCACATAGCTGGCAGGCCGTGATTTGGGAGTCTGTGATATAGGCCATGATTGCCCCTTCTCAGATCTGCTCACCGTCAGCAAGTCATTTTATTAGGGTAACTAAGTTGATAAAAAGAGATGAAATTCAGAGTCTTTTTCCAAACTTTGCAGTATAAATTCAAGAAAGCCCCAGACAAGCCATGCAATCCCTTCACTACTCTGTTTTGGGTGAATTTTTCTAAATTATAGATAGCAAGACTAAAAATCTATAATTAACTTACACTCTCAAGATCCTAATATTAATGCAAAGAACTTGCCTAAAAATTTAAGTAGACAAGCATTTGAGTTTGAAAACACTGACCAATACAAGAAAACTGGGCAATGCAAGGAGCAGGAAGCTATGACTCTCTCTTGAGTCTCTGTACACTAGTGAAAACAAGAGTAGAATTGATTATCAACATGATTCCTTCCTTCCAAATCCCTGTCTCATCTATTTAGTTGCAGAATAGGTCATTGTAAGTTGCCCTACCCCAGCCAAATCACAAGAAATTTAGATTAAATCAAGGGACAAAATGGTGAAGAGTCTAAAGGGGCAATGGGGAGGCACTGTGAGATATCCACACCCAGCATTATCTCTGTCCTCATGGAGTTTAATAACCAAGTGAGAGAGGCAGGTGTGTGCATGACAAAACAATATAAAATACGATCATAATGCCAATAAAGTATCATATAAATGCCCAAAAAAGAGGCCTGAGAATGTGTTGCAGGACACAGAGGAAGCCGTGATCCATTCCAAAAGTTTGGGAAACTTAGCCCAGAGAAAGTTCCTTTCTTGATATCTCTTCGTAGCTAACTGAAGAGATAAATTCTGAGCTTTAGTTCCATGTGGACACACTGATACGTATAAGGAGAGGGTATTTTTTTCCCCCATAAGAAACCCTTGATTCATTGGAATGAGAATCACATTTAGCCTATAACGTCCCCAAAAGTGGTGGTTAATAATAATATATTTTAAGTGTTGCTTTTTAAATTTTATTTAGGGCCAATTTGATACATTTTAACTTTGGTTCAATTTAGTTCTCTTTAATATTTATCCAATAATGTTTCAGAATCCCAAAGATGTGAATACATGAAAGCTCTTCCCTAATGTCCAGGAAACCATTGAGAATATAAAAGCAGCAAAAAATCATCCTAGGGTTTAAGGATGTTCTGAAACTTCAAAGAGATTCGAATGAAATCTGCACCTATTTTGCCCAATCTGAAATTGCACTCGGCAGGAGAAGCACTTCTCCCCATGCAGAAATGTGAAAATGCATTTGAAAAAATAGATCCATATTTTAATTAAAAGGGGCCATTCTGAGCCCAGCATGTGCAAGTGTGGCATTAATATTTGTGACACTAGCCATGGGGGACAGGGGGGGCAAAGAGGGTCTTGCAACAGCAGCGGGAAGTCAAAGTTGATCCTTCTTGAAATCCAGAGTCTCACAGACATTAAGGGGTCTGCTCTTGCTTCAAAGTACTACCCAAAGACAAGGCACATTGATGGCAGGTCTGGAGACCCGTTAGGGGGCTATGGCAGGATCAAAGCTGAAGCAGGATAGCGCTTCTGGAGAAGAAAATGCTTGTGGATATAGGTAAGCGCAGGGAGGTGTGCGTGTGATAGGTGGTGTCAGTGCCCACTGTTCAACAGCCCCATATTTGGCGTTTAACAAAAATGCCCACGTTCAGCAAACTCGTGGCAGCCACTCCTTAAAGCCATAATATGGACACCAGCCACGATGGTCATACTCAGTGCTGCTGGGTTTATGGACATGGATATTTAAAATGTAACAGGTAAAAAAAAAAAAATCATATTTGTGTCCATGAGTCAGTTTTTTTGATGTCAAATGGATCATTTCTCTCTGTTCATTGTTCTGAGAGGAAAACCTCTTTTAGAAATATAATCTGGTTCCTAAGAGCTTGGTTTCATATTGCCTTGACTTGTGTGTTAACTGAATGCTATAAGTGCACCCTGATAGTTCAGTTTTGAGTACCACAGGATGGAAGTGCAGGGCAGGAGAGGTGAGGGTAGGGCCCCCCAGCTCTGAACCCCACCAGAGGGGCACTGTCCAATATGGCAGCCACCAGCCACGGGTGGCCAGTGAGCAGACTGAGGAACTGAATTTCAATTGTATTAATTTTAACTGATGTGAAGTTCAGTTTTAAAATGGAAGCAGTGCCAAGTACTTTTCCACCAAACACGCTTATGATGTTGCCAGGAGTCTATTTCTGCTTAACTATTGCATCACATAAGATGATATTGTCGTTTTGTAGTGAGAGAGTCAGGTACATGGGTCGTTTCTGTTACTACACATAAACACCAGGCTATGTGTGTTAGTCCTGTCAACAGATTGATTCAGCTGGAATGATTTTTATGTTTGCACCATGTAACATTATAGTGCATTTATTTAAATATTTTATGCAGGCAGCACAAGTTACAGGGATACCTACATAATTCACAGTTCAGAATTAAGTAAAAATAATTGTTCTAATTATAAATGATTCAATTCGTTTCTGCTGAAAACAAGGAAGTAGAGACAGATTTTGGAATGTAAAAAGATAATACTTGTTACAAAATGGAGGGGTGGACAACACATCAGTTCTGTGACCAGAAAAGTTAAGAAAAAAAATGATTAGAAGAAGGAGTATCACAACTTTCAGGAGGAATGTCAATCGCAATTTACTGCAGCAGAACAAAACAAAGTTGTTTGTTGCGTAAAAGAAATGTAAAGGTAATAAAGTGAACAATATAAAAAAATATTTTTCGGTAAACATAGTAAATTGGAAGTTTTTTCCTCAACTTTCAAACCCAAAATGTTGCTACTTGCGAGCTCCTAAAATGTAGTTAGTAGAAAATTTAAAGTTACACATGTGGCTGGCATTATACATCTGTTAGACAATGTTACAGTGTCAGTAGATGATGCTGAAACTTCAGAATCCGTCCCAAGCCTGGTCCCACCGCTATGGGCATTGCCCACCACCCCTCGCTTGCTCTAAGCAACCACCTCGCTGGGTTCCTGGCTTCCCTCTTCCCTCCCAGAAACCCATACTGTATATAGCAGTCAACGGGATCTTTTAAAAATTGAAATCAGATTTCTCATTCCCGCTATACTTATAAAATACGGAAAGCCTGGAACAAGGCCTATGGGCCCCACATAAACCAGCCACTGTTGCCATTTCTCATCACTCTTCTCCACTCATCCCCAACCACCCTGGTCTTCCTTCTGGTTATTGGAACGTGTCCAGATTGTTCTCATCTCAGGGCCTTTGGACTCTCTGTGCCCTGCGTCTGGAAGACTCCTTCCCCAGCACTGTACATATTTGACGATTAGATACATAAGTGGATGTGGGCACGGGGAGGGTGAATTGGATTAGATGTTGAGATTTCATGCATCCATTCAATGGTTTATCCATTCATCCATTTATTTTAGCGAATGAACATTACTTAGCCTCCTACTGCCGGACACTAGCTAGGAGTTGAGAAGCCAGATGTTTTAAAAACCTTCTCTTTATAGGAAATAAGAGGGAAAATGGTTTCTATTTGTGTTTTCCATTCTTCCAAGTTTTAGGGAGACAGAACTCCTCTACAGCTAAGTCACTGTAATAATTTTAGGCTGTCAGTCGATGGAAAAAAATAAAGACAAAACAAAAGCGAGGCCTGGACTGGATGATGTCCTAAGCAGAACATAAAAAGTTAATGATGTTACAAGTCTCCACCCAGGTTGGAAACAGAAAACAGAAACTCCAATCCAGAAGAGGTCAGCAGAGCAGGTTGCTCTTGGGCACGGGCCATATCTTATTAAGTTTTGCATCCTCGGTGCCAGATCTGCAGTAGGAATTCAATAAATTCCTGCTAGATTGAAATCATCACTTACAATAAGCCCTTAATAAGACTGTGAATTCCTCATAGGCAGGGTCTAGGGCAGTAGATGTCTGCATCCATGAGGTCTTCTCTGTACCAGAGGCTCGATCATTGTTGAAGTGCATTGTGGCTAACACCTTAAGTCCCAAGCATATCAGGCACGTGACATAAATGTGTGAAGCAGGTCAGGTGTGAGGCATCAGAGAGAGATGGAGATTGGGGGGCTGGGGGCAGATGCGCCCCATCTACAGCAGCCCCGTGTTGCTAGATCTTCGGATTTTTTATTCAAAATCCTACAATTTAGATTCTTACTTGAAGTCTCCGATTTTTAAACGTTGGCAATTCGCTCAGAGTGTTTGAAAGGACTTTGCAGATAAACACAAATGCAGGCCACTTTTGGCCCGCTGTGTGATCACAGCATGACCTTGGTGTTAAGAATAGGGGAGCGGAATAAACACCTTTGAAGCATCAATTCATGTAGTAAGCACTATACTATCCATTCCACTTCTATTCCACATCTCCTTACATTCTCCAACCTTCCAGGGTAGTGTGCCTCATTAGCTCCATTTCTTGGAGAGAACAATAGGACACGGAAGGGATACGTAGTTCACCCAAGGTCGCACAACCAGGAAGCTAGTGTGGCAGGGTCTGAAAGTGAAAGCCATTGATCTTCCCAATGTACTGGGCTGCCTTCTAATTACAGATACAAGACCAGTTCTTAAACAGAGAGGAAGAAAGAGAGAGAGAGAGGAAAAAAAAAAAAAAAGCCAATAGGTCTCTTATTAACAGGCCTACCAAATGGGCCAGAATTTTGGGATGGGCTCATCTTTGAAGCAACAGGAGCACCACCTGGAAAAGGCTCTCCAAAGAATGACAGTATGTCCAGATTCTGCTGTACATTCTTCAAGTGTGTAAAGACCAGGCCTGCTTTTAAATATGCAAGCTGCATGTATGAAAAAGGTCTGAGATACCCTTGGCAGTTTGATCTTTCTGTCTTTGGCTTGCAAAGGCTCATTTTGCAGACATGTGTTTTTGCTTAGAAATGCACAGAGGTGGATAAATCACTGGATCGGCGGCCCCAGAGCCAGCTCCATTAACTTTCTTGGCATGATCTCACCACTTAAGTCAACATGACTTAAGAGTTTATATAACATTTTATTAGGCTTTAATTCCATACTTTTCAATGTTCATCTGTCAGGTACAAAATAAATGTTACCCATGACTTAAAGACCAAAGTTTTCTAACTTTAATTTATTTTTAATTAATTTATTTGGCTAATTAAAATTTCAAGTATATAGGAAGGAGAGAGTTATGAATCCTTATGAAGGAAAAAATCATATATATGTATATATAATATGTTATATATATATACATGTAACGAACTTTAATGCAATCAGCCTTCTGAGAAAGATAAGTGGACATGAGTTCAAAGTTCAACACAAAAAAGAGAAAACAGAATCATTTAACTGTGATTATGAGTCACGTGACCCTGGTGATTATATCTGACTTTGTCCCCCGACTCCTGACCTCTTGTTCTGTAATCCTTTCTGGACTTACAGTACCTATGTAGCTCAGGGTTCTCATTAAAAATAAATAAATAAATAAACGAAGTAAATAGTATGACCAGAACTCAGTTGATTGAAAAGTTACTGTTTGGACAAAATCAATGGATCTCAACAAGGGACGATTTTGTTTCCCAAGGGACAATTAGTGATGTCTGGAGACATTTGTGGTTGTCATGACTTGGGGGAGTCATATTGGCATCAGGTGGGTAGATACAGTCTATAATATACAGAGAAAGTATGACATGAGAAATGCCCTGAAGAGATTATAGTCATCTTTCATCTCAGCAGGAAAAGAAGGTGAATATTTCTCTAGTTTCTCTGAAGCAAAAATCTCATTTTTTTTAGTTGCATATTGGCAATGCCTCCCACAGATGTAGAGAAGGCACAAAATTTGAGAAGGCTGAGCCCAAGACTCAAATTGTGCACATAGTCTCAGACAAGGTCTTTGACTCATTGGAACTCAACTTCCTTGCTTATAAATGAGGCTGAGGATGATGATGAAGCCTGCCCACCTGACCTCAAAGGATATGGAGAGAATTGAGAGATAATGCCTATCGGGCATTATCAGACATCAATACCACCACCATCATCACCAACATTACCCAGGGAAATTAAAGATGTCCATATGGAAGTACCATGGTTTCCATTTTCATCCATTCATTTTTCCACTCATTTATTCAGCAAATATTTACTGTGCATCTGCTACAGACCAGGCATCCTGCTAGGTTCTGGGGTAATACATATGAGTGAGACATCAACACCTTATCCCTTTCCTGCATCAATTCCTATTCTCTGTCTTGTTATAACGGCTAGATAGAACAAGAGAAGCAAATACGGGGCTAGAGGATATAGACAAGTCCTGGGTTTCTTATTTCAGAGTCCCTTTCCTACCCGGTGATCCTCAAAGAAGGACACAGGTGAGATTACAAATGGCTGGAGACATAAATCAGCTGGAGTGTGGCCCAAACAGATCTGTCACAGGCTCACCCCATTCCAGAAGCACTAGGAAGATAGCCAGTGTCCTACATAGGATTATGGAGAATACTTTCATAAGAGAGCAAGCCTCCCAGGGATTCCAATTTGATTCCCTTGAGGATTTGTAAATGAACTTCTGATTTTAAAGCCAAATTACATCCTGTCCTTTCCAACCTTCCTGCCAACGCTCAGGAAGAGCTGCTGCCCCCTACATTCCAACACTCAACAGTCCCCATCACAAGGCTTTGCACATGACTCATCACATCGTATGTGGTGTGTATGTGCGCACACGCATTTGCATATTTAACGTATCTGTCTCCCCTGCTACACAGTGAAATCAAGGAACAAAAGGAAAAGACTAAACAGTCCTAGACAAACAGCCTACTATGTTCCAGGTACTATCACCATGGCAAGGGTTTTCAACTTCAGAAATACAATAGAACTTATGGGGAAGCTTTATAGAAATATGGAGGCTGCATAGCACAGTGGTCAAGAAATGGATGGAATGGGGTTGAGCGCCAGCTTCCACTTGCTAGATCCGGACCTTAACCTCTCCAGGCAGCAGTCCTGCTCTTTGTTGGGGATGATAAACTTACCTACCTCAGAGGACTCTGCTGGGATTATGCGAGGTAATGTATGCAAAACAGAAGAGTGCCTCCCCCTAATAAATGTTTGCTGTAGCTGCTACTGGTCTTATTGTCGTGTCATCATCATCATCATCATCATCATCATCACTGAGGCCCTTGGCACCAGCCCAACTGCATCCCACCAGTTTCAAGGAATTAGGGTCCAGATGTCATTGTTTTCGAAGGGCTCCCCAAGGTTGAAAACCACTGACTTACTATGCAGTAGGCATTCCGTCATGATTGGGGAATAAATGAGCGATTGAATGAAATGAAGACCACATACCACAGAAGACCTACAGAGCAGAGAGTGAGTCAGGAAAGAATGGGAGCCAGAGGGATCTCTTGCCAGTAAGAAGTCAGGCTCTGTAGGGCATTGGCCAAAGAGCTCATGGAATCTTCCTTTCTGGGAACTTTAATTAATAGGGCAGGTAATGTTCATTCTTGGAAGGTTTCCACACAGATTCTAGCCTGGAGCCAAAGGAAACCCTTGATGAACTCTTGGTCCCCTTCCAGCCTTGCAATTATTTGTTTCTCCTTTCTATAAGACACAGGTAGAAGGGGAGAAGGTAACTGCCTCTCCTAGAAATCTCTGGATTAATTCTATGTAAATTCTCTTTGTAAATATCTTTCTGTTTACATTTTGTCCTACAATGGTTTGGTTGCCAACCCACTCAGGCCAATCCTCACCACTGCGCCCAATACACACTGGACTGTGGCCCTTCACCACATCCCACCTAGTCCTGGGAATTAGCATCTTGTTAGTCTTTGCCCCAAACACAGGAGATGCTCAGTAATCGTTTGTTGAAAGATGAAAATAACCCCAGTGAAGCTTGTCCTGATGGCAGGTCAACAATAAGTGTGGGACAGAGACTTCTGAACTCCCTGCCTGCCTATTCCTGCTTTTTGTAAAGCCCACCGCCTCCCGCACAAACTCTTGCATAAATTAATGTGTGATGAGAATATGTCACCTGATCGTAACAAATAGCAAGGAGCATTTTAAAATGATACTCTTATGTTACAGAGTTTTATTTTTCACAAACAAAAGGATGATTTGGAACATTATAATAACAAACAGAAAAGAGGGCCCCTTCCCCCTGTTGACTCGCTGGGCCCTGGAGGAGAAAGTGAACTACTCCAAGCATTGGTTTCTTGGAGCCCAAGGATAAAGAAAATAAAGATTTTCTCCCAGAGAGCTAAAAGGGCTTCCTTTTGTATACTGTCTTTGGTTCTCACAGTTTCCCTTAAAAAGCATGTGTGACTCTTCTCGCTGAGCCACAGAGATGCTAAATGGTTTGCTCTGGAGTGAATTACAACTCAAAATGAAAGCAGGAAGCATTATCCGACTTTGGTGGTACGCTCAGCTCACTTATAAGCGGTTAACAACTGGCTCTCTGGAAACAAAATAAGCCCCAGTTGGTAGGGCTCACCAATTTCTGTGGTGTAAATACTCCCACCACGGCTGCTTTCAAGCTCTGGACTGGACATAACTGAGAACAGCACTGGGAAGACCACCCCAGGACGCAGCTGCCCGACTTCCCAGCCCAGCGTCACTCTCAAAGATGTCAGGGGGTGGCGCCTTCTACCTCCTCTGTACCAACTCCACGACATGGACAGACAGAGGTTTTGAAGCTGTTACACTTCAAAGCACAGTGCATGTTTCCATGAAGCCCTTTGAAGGCAAGGTGGCAGCCCTTTGCGTTTCTGGTGTTCGGTACCACGTGGCTAGTCAATATGACCAGCTGCTTCTAAGGTTCATTCATACCTATTCGTAATTCAAGATACTTTCGAATGAAACTTGTCATGCCAGAAAAAAGTCTTCATTATCAGGCTTCCTTAGATATTTTCGGATAGACGATCTAAACTTCCCAGACTGTCAGGTTGATAAGAGCTGTTTCTCAGGCAACTCCAAGGAGCAAAATCTTTCCTTAAGGATGACACAGTTTCCCCCAGTGACAGCTACCACCACAGAAAGGCATTCAGAGCAATGACCCCTGTATTAACACGGACCAATGTGAACAAGTCAGTTTCCTCCAGCACTCTTGGCACACAGGTAGGGGCTGGAGGGGCAAAGCAGCGTTAAGTTGTGATGAAAGTGAGAGAGAAAACAGGAATTGGAGAAGATGAGGCACATCAAATTGGGGCAGGACAGCAAGGGTGCTAGGACATTTGAAGGAGTTAGGAACACACATATGGAGAGCTGGGTGGGGACCAAGACCCCCGTTGTCAGATAGCAATTCAGAAAAAGCGTTTTTGAGGTTTATTTCTTCTGTTACCAATGAGGGTTTTCTTTTTTTTTAATCAGAAAAGACCACCCAGTATTTTGTCACTTTCATAGATGTGATTTTTAAAAATCCCCGCTATTTAAGTGTGCATTCTTTACATTGCCATTCCTAATGGATGCACAACAGACACACACTTGTACTTTTGCATGATTCCAGAAACTTCTGACTAGCTTCTCCACAGAGACTCCCCATGTACTATGCTGTGTCCCCCTTCTTTTCAGTAGACAAATGTTAAAATAGTGGGAATGAATGCCTTTGTGAAAAGAATAATCTATGCAACTAGAGTAGGCGCTTCCTTTTCCCCATTGCAACAAAGCAGCTAAAGCCATAACCAAGAGCAATGCCCATGGGAGGTGGCAGGACGTAGCTATATGCAGACAGACACAGAGACCAGAACCGCCAGATAAAAAGGGACCGTGAGTGAAGGCATAGCAAACTGGTGAAGAAATTTCTTTGGAGAGAACTGCTGTCTTCATATGAGCCTCCAGGGCGTGGGATTGGCCACCTTTCAACCCCGAGCCTCCGAAAGAGGCTTCGGGCATGCTCAGAGATTTGTGAAGTACATTTCTGGCAGTTGGAAGTCGCAGAGCGCTGGAGGCTGACCCTCACCTGAGAAAGTTAGAGAGAGCCAGGGATGGGAGTGTGAGCCCTGAGGAGGGGCTACTGGGAGGCCAGCCAGGAAAGGACTGCTCCGCTGGGCTGAGCGGCGCCCACCTCCAAGAGGCTGTGGGGGGCAAGTGTCACGTGCATGCTTCCCATGAGCCAGAAGTACAAAGAGAGTGAGTGCAGGTCCAGTAAAGATGTTCTGCAGGCATTGGCTGAATGCCAGGTCTCAGAATCCGTTGCATCAACCTGAGTCAAGGCGATTGCTGGAGAGAGGGAACCAATGGGGAACACACAGGACCTCCAAAGCCCCCATGAGGGAACAGATCTACTTTCATCATTAGCTAGGCCTAGGAAGGGTCTCCCCTTTAAACATTTGCCAGACCCAGATAACACTCAGCCACTCAGCCAAGCGAACTATCGCAACACGCCCACCTCCCCCACCTCAGACCCTGAAAAAGAGCGAAAACAGCAGATATGCAGGGGGAAGGAAAGAGGCGAGCAGAAAAGAGTAGAAAGCAACCCACTGCTTCCCTTCTACACATGCCTTCCAGTTTGAATCAGGTCTGAGCTGCAGAGGAGAGAGAATCTAACTCAAGTTCAAGCTTTGGCTGTTACTTAACATTAGATATGCTAGTTACTAAATTGAGACCACGTCTGAATCTCAGAGTGGCGGAATCCAACTTGAGAACGAGCAGAAAAGATGTGGCTAGCACTCTCCAGGGACACGGGAGTAAAACCCCTGTCGTGGGTAGAATAGTAGCCCCCCCCCCAATACATCTACCTGGCACCTGGAGATGTGACCTTATATGGGAAAAAAAAGGGGGTGTTTCAGATGGAACCAAGTTAAGGATCTTGATATGCGATCATCCTGGATTAGGGTGGGCCCAGAATGCAATGACAAGGAAGAAGGGAAAAAAGAGGCAAGAAGGGAAAATAGACACAGGACACGGGGAAGAAGCCACGTGGACACAGAGGCAGACATTGGAGGGACGTGTCTCCAAGCCAAGGACTGCCAAGCGTGCTGGCAGCCACCAGAAGCTCGGGCAGAGGCATGGGACGGGTTGTCCCACAGACACCTCCCAGCTCTGTAGACGCCTTGATTTCAGACTTTCGGCCTCTAGAATTATGACAGAGTAACTTTCTGTGGTGGGAAGAAACTAGGTTTGTGGTAATTTGGGATAGCAGCCACAGGAAACAGATACAACCCAACATAAATTTGAAGAGATGCTGGCAACACAAAATAAGGTCATGTTTTATCACCACCCACAGGACGTGTGTGGGCCACAGACAAATGACAGGGTTTTTATTTTCGCTGCTCTGGCTCACTCTGGGCAGTAACTGAGAAATGAAGCCTCACCAAGCCCACCTCTTGTCCCCAGATGCTGCCCAAGGCAGCATCAGGGGGCAAAGAAGCAGCACCAAGAAGGAAAGGAAACACCAGTGCCTGGAGCTCTCCTCCAATTTATAACCAACCCCACGGAGGGTCAAAGGTCGGAGAGTCATGTCTCCTTCCCTGAAGCTACTTTTTCTATCTCGGGAGGCAGGCAGGTTGCCACCCGGACATCAAATCAGTGCAGACGAAGGCAGCCTCCTGCCATCAGCACGAGCCGCTTCTCTGCTGGTTCTCTGGGTCTTGCTTCATGTTCAAGACAATCAAGGTTCCACAGGTTTGCACCGTGGAGATGTCTCCCGAAGCTTGGGTTTTGTGCTGTCTGTGGCTTCACTCCAATTACCTACTGTTAGGTGACAGTTTTATGGAGACAGGCCGTTAGAGAGAAAAATCCACCATATTTTGCAAAAATCTAAGAAATGGAAAGACTCAGGGGGTTTTAAACAGCAACGAATTGGACATCTGCCAGTCCAAAAACAGCGCCGTAATCTCTCCCCCTTGACTCAATTTTGACAGAACAGGCGGCAGTTTGTTTCCCCGACAGAGCCTCATTGTGTCTTAAAAAGTGGGGGGAAAGGCAAAGAAAAAGACCTTATTCCATCCACATTGGTGGCCCAGGGACTTGCTTTTTGAGAGGAGTGGGGGTGCGCCCATGCAGAAGGTGGTTGGGGCCCTTGAGCTCTATGTCCATCTGTTGGATTAAGATCACCATTGCGGGGTAAGAATATCAAAGATCACCCAATCCCATTTTAATTTTGCTTTTAGAGGAGTAAAGTGAGGCAGAGAGTGACACGTTGAATGACAGAGACAGGGAGAGGATCTGGGTCACAATGATGATCAGAGAGAAGCTCTTCCATTTCTAGGCCTGGCCTTGCTGAGGGTTTTCAGGCTGACCAGTGGCCTAGAGAGCTAAGAAGAGGCATTCTCATGGCACCACAGGGTCTCCCAATTTGCTGACCAACGGTGGGAGAGCAAGGACCTTAGCATTTCTTGAGTGCCCTCAGAGGGCAAGGCCTGGGCTCCCTGCTTCATGCTGTCCTGACAAGCCTCCCGGTAATGGGCATGCTAGCATTCCCATTTTAGGGCTCAGGGCACTGCGGGAGGAATGATGCAGCTAGTTCCCAGCAGACCCGGGCTCTCCATTCTCCTTTGGGTGCTCCTTCTGCTACATCTGCCCCTGCAGGATCGAAGAAGGCAGGAATCAAAGAATAAACAAGGGCTTTGGAACCAGGCAGAACTGGGTTTCAGACCAGACTCTGACCTCGAGCAACTCACAGAGCCTTGTTTTCCCTTACCCATAAGGCTGACTCATGCATAGCAAATAGGTTTCTTCTCGGGGAACGAGTGTCTAGAGGGGTTGAGAAGGACTCAGCGGTCAAGGGAGGCCTGGAGGAAAAGAACCCTGGGATCCATTAGCAGAGCCTGCCTAGCTGCAGGTGAGGGAACGGAAGGAGCTATCCCTCACACAGCTCTCCCCGACCAGCCTTGGGTTTTCCTTCCTGTGTGCACTTTTGATGTTGCAGGAGCATGCTGTAGGTCACCGCATGCCTTTGGCCAGCCACCTCCCTCTCCCTGCGGACCTCTGCTGGCCTTCTGTACCATCTGGCCTCACAAAGGACAATGGTCCCAAACACTGGTCGAGGAAAAGACTAATTCAGTTCTTACTGAAGCTCATCTGTTCAGACGTTCAGGAAGATAAATGTAGTAGTGGCCACAGTGCCCATGAGGGGACATCTTTTCTCCCTTTGCTTTTCTGAAAGTGCCTGAAATGGGGCACCTGGGTGGCTCAGTCGGTTAAGCATCTGCCTTCCACTCAGGTCATGATCCCAGGGTCCTGGGGTCAAGCCCTGTGTCAGGCTTCCTAGCGGGGAGCCTGTTTCTCCCTCTCCTCCCTGCTCATGCTCTCTCTCTCGCTATCTCTGTCTCTCTCTAATAAATAAATAAAATCTTTAAAAAACAAAAATAAAAAGTGCCTGCGATTTGATGATTGCCTTTCTTTATTTAACCTCTGTTTCTCGCTTTTTCACCCACCCTTCAAGGCTTTTGTGCTTTGTGAAATCTTCCGAGGCCATCAAAACATTACCCCCCTCTGAAAGTTCGGTCCTATGCCTTGCATCTGAATCCGTCATATGCTACCATAGGATACGTCTTGTGTTTGTGGTTATTTCAGGCTTCCTCCATATGGGTTTATGTAAATGGTGTAGCAGAAGGAACTTTGTACTCAGAAAGATTTGGGTATGAATCTTGCCCTTTTTTTTATTTATGAGCTTGGCAACAGAGGGCATGTCTCGTAGCCTCTGTGAGTTTGTTTTCCTCACCTGTAAATGGGGTGGTAATATATGCCACACTGGGTTCTGCAGATGATTAAGCAAAATTACGATGCAAAGAACCTTTGCTCATCACCTAGCACAGAGTAGGTGCTCAAAAATGTTACTCAACTAACAATGCATCTGCATCAGAAAGTGGTCACATGAGACATCAGGAGAGTAAAATGGTCAGGGCAAAGAAGATTCGACTCATTACAGTACTCATGAGATCATGTAGCCCGTGGAGAGTCATTGTGTGCTGGGAAGGAAAGGCACAGAAAACCTGGATCCTGGTTCTGGGACACGGGGATGAGACTGGCTCTGCTGGAAGCCTCATGGCTGGGGCGGGTCTGAGCAGATGGCCCTGTCCAACCCCCTCAATTTGTAAGAAAGGACACACTGAGATTCAGAAAGATGACTCGTTAGTGTTGTGCCGTGATTATCATGAGAGCCAGCACTGAGCCTGAGATCTCAGCCCCTCTCTGTCTTCACTCTTCCCAGACCTGCTTCCGAGCATCTTTTTGCAACCTATGCTTCTTCTCTGGGGTCCATGAGACCCAAGCCATGAATCCATGTCTACTATTTTCCAGCTTCTCTCTGATCACCATTGCAAGGATATAGTCAGACATTGCCCCTTGTGAGCCTGGATCCTTAAAAACAAACAAACAAACCACTACACAAAAGGTGTTATGGATGATATATTTATGTTTCCTCCCAGATTCATGTGTTGAAAACTTAACCCCCAAATCTAATGGTATTAGGAGGTGGGGCCTTTGGGAGGTGGTTCAGCCATGGGGGTGGAGCCCTCATGAATGAGATTAGCGCCTTCAGAAGGGGATGGAGAGACCAGAGCTCCCTTTCATCCATGTGAGGACATGGGGAGAAGGCAGCTGTCTGTAACCAGGATGGGGCTCTAGCCAGACACCACCTCTCCTTCTGGAGACTTCCAGCCTCCAGAACTGTGAGAGATAAATTTCTGTTGTTTATGAGCTACCCAGTCTCTGCTAGTTTGTTATAGCAGCCTGAACTAAGACAGATGGACATAGGGATTCAGTTAAGGTAATTCTCAGTTATGGTTACAAATGCTAAACCATTACAAGGCTGTACGAAGAAAGAAATGGTAGGTAACAGAAGAGAAGTTTAAAAATACTCTTTATGTGTGAAGAGCATAGAAGAGACCCCGACACACAGCAAGTTACCAATGTAATGATAGTAATAATCATAATAACCATAATCACAGCAATCCTTCTCTTCATCATCACCGCCCCCCCTCCCCATCACCGCCCCCCTCCCTATCATTTCCTCCCATCCCAGACCAGGATATGGTATATAACACTATTTTTCAAGCCTAGGTTGGGATCCATTAGAGTTCATGAAATCAAATTATGGGGTCAAAGCCAGCACCTTGAAAAATGAAACGTAATAGAACAAATACGACAGAGTAGAATAGAAAGTCATCAAGATGCATTTCACATAGTAAAAGGATAGTTTCGTGAAAATTTTCTTCGTATATATGCATGCATTCATGTATGGATCACACAAACAATGTTTATGATTTAGTCATGGTCAAAGTGGCTTGAAAAACAATGTTGGGCAAAGTCTGGTGCCAGAAAGACCCAGACCCTGGAAGGGCACGATGTTGCTTCTGTGTCTATTCCCTCCTGCCTCCTGGCTTGTCCTGAGGGAACGCCTTTTCATTCTCTGGCCTGAGCTCTGGCCTCTGGAGCGACAAACCACTGAGGGAATCCTTCTTCCCTATCACAGACTTCAGGCCATTCCAATTCTTCTCTCCCAAGCCCAGTAGTGTTTTTTAATGTCCCTCCAGCATCTTTTTGCAAAGTACTTTCACAAATAAGAAGCATAAATACTATATGATTTCTAACCTTTCCTACCTGCCAGATACTGTACTAATTGCTTTACGTATTCTATTAGCCTGCATCCTTTAATGCCAGTGATAGGAAGACAAATCAAAATGGCTTAAGCAAAGAAAATATTTGCTCACGTGACTGAAAACTCAAGGGATCCACGTGCTGTTGGCTGCAAAGAAAGTCGTTATAACTCTGCTTCCTTCGTTCCACGTTGCCTGTGCTTGGCTTTGTGCTGACCTCCCTCAGAGGCTGACTTTCCATGTGGGGTCCCGTATCGTAGCTCCTCCAGGAAAAGAGCTTCTCTTCCCCAAGAGCTGCAGCTGAAGTCCCAGTTAGGGTTCTCTTTGACCCTGCTTGGGTCACTACCAGAAAATGGGACCAATTCCACAGATCATTCATAGGCTGATCCTGGGCTTGGGGGGTGCTCAGAAGAAAACCGAGAAGAAGGAAGTTGTTGCCAGGAATGGGGGCATGAATGTGGAGCCCCTTACCAGGGTCCTAACAATTCCGTAAGCAAGAGGTTAGTCTTAGCTGTGGAAATGAAGGTCGGGATAGTTATGTAATTTGACTAAGATCTCACGCCAAGAGGTGACAGAACTGGGACTCTCGCTCAGAATGCCCAATTCTCTTTTTTTTTTTTTTTTAAGATTTTATTTTATTTGACAGAGAGAGCACAAGCAGAGGGAGAGAGAGGGAGAAGCAGGCTCCCTGCCGAGCAGGGAGCCCGATGTGGGACTCGATCCCAGGACTCTGGGAGCATGACCCGGGTCGAAGGCAGACGCTTAACCGACTGAGCCACCCGGGCGCCCCAGAATTCCCAACTCTTGTTCTTCGCCCTCTACCAGGCTTCTTTGACCTCACTGACCTCCCAGTTCCAGGTTGGCTGGGCCGATGGACCGCCAGTTCCCTTCATCCTCATTCCCCATCCCAAATGTGCAGGCAGAGCTTCAGCTGCCTTTGGGGCCCCAGGGCTGGTTCATCTCATGCTTTCAGTCAACGAAGATCTGGACCCTGGTATTTAATCAAGTTCTTCCAGTCTGATTCTCTGTCGATTATCTTATGAAGTAAATGGAGGAGTCTACATTCATCCTTCTTGTAATTAAAAAAATATTTTTACAAATATTGATAAATATAGTGATATATTTGATCTTCACACAGATCCACAGAGGAAAGTTGATATTCACTATTTTACAGAAGACATCTGTGTGATTCAGAAAGATGAAGTGACTTGAGTGACTTGTCAAAGCTAGACAGGCCTAATTAATGGTAGACCTAATTAATCACAGAGGCAGGATTCCAATCCAGCCATCCATATAATTTTTAACATTTAATACCTGCCATTGTCCTAGACCATTGAGAGCTTTATGATCTTTATTTTCCTCACCCATATTTCACCTAGCCCTCTCTTCTAGGCTTTTGCCATTACTAGTGTAATAACTCTGCCTTCTGTATCTTGACCTAAATCTGGGGTCAGCAAACTATGGCCAGAGGTCCATCTCACTGGACTGGCCCATTGCCTGTTCTTATAAATAAAGTTTTATTGGAACATAGCCATGCACATTAATTTAAGTATCTTTTATGGTTAATTTTATGCTATGTTGCTAGAGCTGAGCAGCTGTGAGAGAGACCCAATGGTCCACAAAGCTTAAAATATTTGCAATCTGGCCCTTTACCGAGAAGTTTTTCTTTTCTTTAACTTTCTTTCCTTTTTTTTTTTTTTTAAGATTTTACTTATTTATTTGAGAGAGAGAGAGCAAGGGAGAGAGAGAACACGAGCCAGAGAAGGGGCAGAGGGAGAGAGAGAAGCCGACTCCCCTCTGAGCAGGGAGCCTTGGCGCAGGGCTCCATCCCAGGACCCTGGGATCGTGACCTGAGCCAAAGACAGATGCTTAATCGACTGAGCCGCCCAGGTGCCACCAGAAAAGTTTTTCTAATCAAAGTCATTGATGAAGAAGCTGAACTCTGCCTAGCTAAAGATCTGCTCTCCTGCCCAGCACTGGAATCCTTTACCAGGGGCTAGTGATTCGCACTCCTTATATTCCGTGCTTGTGCAGAGATGGGACAAGAACAGTTTCCTGATGGGAGCCAGGCGAATTAAAATGGCAACCCCAGTTAAAGCAATCCTTTTAATCCATTCAATAGTGCATTTTCCACTAACATAAGCCAGATGACCCTGAATAGCATTTCCGAATGTCTACCACCTTCTTTCTTTTTGGAAGACATTTCTTTCCCCATTTCTGCAAATCTCGTATTTTAGAGGCTGACTGCCATGTGTGTTCACACGGCAAATATGTCCCCATACCTGGGCATGATCCAGGGCAGTTCTCAAGGGCGAAGTCACAGCACAGTGGCCTCACAGTGATCTCTGAAGGTTCCACAATTAACTTCCTAATCACAATAGGAAGAACCACACAAGAGCTCAGGGCACGGAGCAAAGCACAAAGATGCTACCACATGCCCTAATCACAACTCAGGAACACAAGTCCTGAGTTCCAGGACTAACTGACTATTTAAAAAGAAAAAGAAAAAGCCAATTCAAATGCAAAGTAAAACGTGACCTAGGGCATAGAAACAGTTAAAGACTGCAGATCATGAATTAAATCTGCCTGAGTTTAAATCCCAACTCCATGGCTTTCTATTTGCGTGGCTTTGTGGCAAATTACTTAACTATCTATAGGCCACCATAGCCTCACCTGTAAAATGGGAATAATAATAGTACTTCTCTGAACAAGGTTTCTGCAGAGATTAAATTTGTTACGATGGGTGTCCCCCCTTGAAGAGTAAGCTCGGCATATTGTAAGGGCTATATGTAGATTTAGCTTTTGTTACTTACTGAGCGATTATCTTATGCAGTTGTATGTTAAGAGCTCTTGTATGTATGGTCTTGAACCTATAACCTTGCCTCTGTCACCTGATTTATGATACACTTCCACAGGAGAAAGAAGGAATTAGTTACAGCTGGTGTGTGGGGAACCGCGCGGCACCCACAGCCTGTGTTATCTATACCACATTCAGAAATAGATCTTTAACCGGATGATATCATTACTCAAATGCTTGGAAAATTTATTTTTAAAATACCACATACACAGAAACAAGAGCTTAGAGCTTAAACCCAATTTTCTTAACTTCCTCTTAAAAATTTTGGAGGAGGGCTTATTAAATTCACAGATATATCCCTGAGAGTACGTCAGCCATGTGAACATCATCTGTCAAATGTATCTTGCACGAAAAATTCTTGCGAATCTCTATTCTGGGGTGCTTAGAAATACATTCCCTTTCAGCCCATCATGAGTTCCTTCATCTGTAAAGAGGCTCCCAGTTTCGTTGTGAGGAAGAAATGAGATTCTCTGGGTAAAACCTGCCTCACGCAGCCCCTGGCTGCTGATGGCACGTGCTACTGTCACCACCAGAAACCTCTGCTCACCTGCCCCTGTCCCATCAGTTCTGGGCTCCCTCAGCAGCCCAGGCCTAAGCACATTCTCATCCCAGGGCTCAGCCAATTCCCCCAGAAAAGGAAATAAACCTACAATTAGAACTCTGGGCTTACAGTGTGCAAACGGATGAGCATTCCATGCCAACACTGTCTGGGAACTCAGAAGGCCAGAACCCCAGACTCTTGGGTCGGAAGGGCCTGTTGGATGCATCATGGAGTCCAACCTCTCCCCCACGGCAAGCTGCGTCCATACGCCTGAGAACCACACAAGAGCTCAGGGCACGGAGCAAAGCACAAAGATGCTACCACATGCCCTAACCCATCCGTATAGAGCTCCTCCACAGCTCCTCCACAGCAGTGGGGTGATTGGGACTGTAATTCAGTTGCACATGCCAGGTTCAAGAAATCATAGTTGTTTTCTGCACAGGCTGAAAGCAGGCCGCAGCTGGCTTGCCCCTGTTTTAATGATTCACCATTATCTTAGTTTGAGCAGGAAAAAATGCTGCCTGGATTCCCTGGATGCAGTTTGCAGAGCCACCTCCCAGCTCCCTGGCCAGGTGCATGGAAAAGACCAAGACTCCGGTGACACACACAGCCCACCGGATAGAGACAACAACCATGACTATTTACTAAACACTCACTGGGTACCTTAAAGATGTTTCTTCCTTCATTAGTTGGAGACATCCCCTCTGAGGAAGGTACCATTATCATCCCCGTTTTTACAGCTGAGAAAACCAAGGCCCAGAGATGTTAACCAACTAGCTTGGGGTCACACGGCTCGTGAGTACCAGAAATCTATGAGAAGCTAATTCAGTTTGGTTCAGACACTACATACCTAACCCCTAACATTAATAACCCCCTGGATAATGATGTGTCCAAGAAGACATTCTCTTGTGGCCAAGTCAGAAGAGGAGGAGACCACAAGGGGAAGAAAGCCCAGGGAGGGGGAGATCTGCTGGAAGTTTGGGGGTGTTGCCTGAGCCCTAGGCTCACTACCAGAGAGGCAAGAGTTAAAGAAATGGAACCGTGCCCTTGTTTACTTGTGTTCTAGTTTCTTTTTTCAACTATACTACTGGGAAGGACTACAAGACTTTCCCACTCCTTATTAAAAACAGAAAATCTGTTTATGCAGCAGCTACAGCACAAAGGCAGATAGATATATTACAGGCAAAAAGAAGCCAAGCTATGGGCAGGACAGCATCAGTGCAGAAGGGGCTTGGCGTCAGCCTGTCAACAGACTTGAGGATCTCTAATTAAATATTCGGCCTCTCTCAGGGTTAGGAAAATGAGAAGCAATGGCAATTCTCATTCCCCACAGTGAGAGAGAGGCAATGTTCCTTCAAGGAAAGAAAAGAACTGCCTCCCTCCTGCTCTCCCTGCCCCCTCTCTTCCCTCCCCTCCCCTCCCCACTTCCTTCTTCCCTCCCTCCCTCCTCCCTTCCTTCCTTCCTTCTTCACTTCCTTCCTTCCTTCCCCAACTCATCATAGAAGATTCTGGTTTGTGACCAAGGGGACTGGGATTCTGAAAGAGAAAGGTAATTACCACTCTTTTCCTTTTCAGCATAAAAGACATGAATCTACCTCACAGGAAATACTTTCACTTAAAATCTATAAATACCAAGTTTTTATATGATGAGATATGCTGACAACACCAGTCCAGCTTCTGACCTTTAAGAGTTTCTAGGTCCCCAGAGCATCAGCATGAGCATATTCCACTAGGAGACTGTGTTGAAAACACTTGTGGATACTGAATAATTGTTGAGTGAATAAATGAATTCTAGAGGTAGGAGCACTCCCAAATCCAGGTTATTCCTGCAGCCCTGGCTTTGGATCTCAGAGCTGGGAATGTGCGTCTCTTTTGAAATAAATCCCAATGGGAAAAGTTCTCCCAATGTGCCCTCTTGCCACACGTGCCCTCTGTTTAAGGATAAATTTTAGCGAGCTCTGAAAATTGTTCCATTGGCTTTTTGGAACCATCGGCTTCTGGCAGAGGGTGTTTCCTTATGCAGCTGAGTGTGCTCTTTCTCTTCTCTGTTATTATAATAAGTAAGTCCTGGGGTGAGTGACTTGCTATAAGGAACATCTGGCAATTCCTGGACATACTTTTGGTTGCCACAGACAGTGGGGTGTAATAGGCATCTAGTGGGGGGAGGCCAGGGATGCTACTGAACATCTTACAATGCATAGGACAGCCCCTCCCCCCCCTTGCAACATAAAATCACCCAACCCAGAATGCTGTGGTGCTGAGGTCGGGAAACTGGATTACCCTGACAAGAGGGTCTCCTGCAAAAGGAGGTGAGCTGTGGATATCATGATGAGAACATCTCTCCCTTTTCTGCATTTCTTCCTCACTTTCACAGTGCCCATTAAATTCATGGGATATCTGTGCCCAGAGTGCAGAGAGTCTCTAGGGAAATTAGAGCAAAGATCAATAATAATAATAACAGTAAGGACTCACATTTGTATATTGCTTTACTGTTTACCAAGTACTCTCTCAGCATTAACTCAACTGGAGCTACACTGGGGAAGGAAGTTGGAAAGATTTCCCTAAGAATATTTCCCATTTTATGCGTTTCCAGAATTAACGGTTTAAAACAAATTAGAAATAGATTAAACGACGTACCTTTGGTCAAACAGAAAAGCAATTACATGATAGGAAATTGTAATAATGCATCACCGGCATCTGCTTTCTGAATCCCAGTACTGGCTGCACTGCAGCATCTATTGCTAGATGCACAACTGTAGAGAGACTGCCCTTCCTTCTTCCTCTTTGAGACATCCAGGTAGGAGTGGAGTAGGTGATAGAAGAGGGGACCTAACTTTTCCCAGTGGTGATTCAGGAGCACCTATCTTTTGCTGAGCACCCACACATTGGGCTGGACTGGGCTTGGGGTGGGTACTTACATGCTATCATTTCATTCCTGAGCGCCACATTTTTGCAAGGTAAGAAGTGTCACTCACACATATTTGGTGGATAAACTGAGAAGTTCGGCATCTGCTCAGAGCGTGTCTGTCTACTCCCCCACACCACATGCAAGACCTAGTACATCACTTGAAATCGGCACATACTTGGTACCTGGTCCACAGAAGGTATTTAATCAGGATTTGTTGTTATTGCCATTCTCCCAGGAAAAAATAAAGAAGAAAGGACTATCTCATCTATTGACAGCATGCACACACACACACACACACACACACACAGACACACACACATCCCTACTCCCTTCTTTGGTGAGCTCCTCATCAATGGTAAAGGAGTAGCATGTGGCTTCCATTCTTACTCAGCACTATGATACCAAAATATCTGATTAACCACCGATCTGAAAATGAGTTTCTCATTCGCTCTCATGTTTACATATACGGAAACTCAACAAACAATGGGGTATTCCAGTTACTCCCTTGTGTCTATAATTCTAAGTATTATCACTGCACTTCCTCTGTAACTTGGATATACCTTTTTAAACTTCTGTTTTGAAATAATTGTAGGTTCAGTTGTAAGAAATAACACAGAGACATCTGAAATATTCATCACCCAGTTTTCCCCAATGGTATCATCCAGCATAACTCAACTACACTATGACAACCAGAGGATGGCGGCTGGCATTGATGCCATCGCCCCACCTTATTCGGATCTCACCACTTTTACTTACACTCAAACATGTGTGTCCGTGTGTTTGTATGTTTAGTTTTATGCAATTTTATCACATGTGCACTTATTTTGTTTCATGGCATGGTAAGTACTCTGTGTAACTTCAGTACAAATCAATAGCACAAAACGATGATGAGGCACATTTCTAATGTAGAGAGAAGAGTTCAATTGGTTCATTGAAGGCATTTTCTGTGCCAGGCACTTTTATAACAACAAAATACTAGACATGGGGCGCCTGGCTGGTTCAGTCAGTGAAGCGTCCAACTCGTGATTTGGGCTCAGGTCATAATCTCATGGGTCTGGGATGGAACTCCACGTCAGGCTCCATGTTCAGTGGGGAGACTGCTTGAAATTCTCTCTCCCTCTCCCTCTCCCTGTACCCCTCCCCTCCACTTGTGTACTCTTTCCATCTCTCTCTCTCTAGAATAAATAAATAAATCTTTTTTTTTAAAGATTTCATTTATTCATTTGAGACACAAAGATAGAGAGAGAGAGAGAGAGAGAGAGAGAGCAGGAGCAGGGGGAGGGGCAGAGGCAGAGGGAGAAGCAGACTCCCTGCTGAGCCAGGAGCCTGATGTGGGGCTCGATCCCAGGACCCTGGGATCATGACCTGAGCCGAAGGCAGACGCTTAACCATCTGAGCCACCCAGGCGCCCCCTAAATAAATCTTTTAAAAAATACTAGATATGAAGGGGAAGAAAACATGGAACTTGCAGTCTCCTGGGAGAGGCAGGAACATAGATTATCACGGGACCCAGTGAATGCAAAATGAGAGAAGCCTTTCGATTAGTTACAAAAATAATCAAGATGAATAAATTATATATTTTGGTGGCTATTATATTGGCCTTGATCCCAAAGTCACTTAGACCCTTAACACTATACATGTCTTAATATATTGCAAGCATTCATGCAACATATGTTTAACATTTAAAATTATTAGCTCTAATGATCTATCAATATGGTGTCTGTGTATCTTTTCCCATTGCAACAATTCAATTCAATATGTTGAAACATAAAAATAAATCAACTCCAGATTTGATTTATTCATGCATAGACTTCCCCATTTCTTTATCATAAGATTATTTAGAATTCCATAAAATACATATATCTGTCTGCGCTTCATTAAACAAAGATGGTTGTCAGATGAGGAGGGAATATTTGGCATATTGACAAGTGCTCTTTAAGCTTTTATAAATAATGGCAAGAAGAACAGTATTTCGTACTCACATGAAAGCCTCTTGTGGGAGAAGCCAGAAAAACTGTTTTATAACTGAGTAACATCATGTCTGCATACCTGACACACTCAGTTTCCCATCATGGGGTGTGTATCTGTGTGCCTAACAGGGTGTGTGTTTGTGTGTTAAATCGCCTCACCTACCACTGAATCAAAATGCATTTTTTTTCTTTGTTACTAAAGCTAGTCCACTCTCTCCTGGAGTCTGTTCCCAATTCAGTGTTCAAGAGCCATGGGAAATCCTGGCAGACGTTGATGCAAGGGGATAAGACAGGACTGCAGAACGTTTCACCTTTTTTCCATTCCGTCGCCATTACTGCGAGAGAGTGGACAGCTAACCCAGTGGTGTTTTAACTAGGAGGGATCTGAAGTACACAAAAGCACAGCCTCTAGGACGGGGTCACAGCACACACTGGTGACCTGGCTGGGATTAGAGCCTGTACTCCTACATTCCTGCCTTATACAAGGCACAGTAGCAGGTGCTAGGGGGCGGGTGGGTATTTAAAGAGGAAAAGTCTATCACCCAGGAAGCATTATTACCATCTATGGCATATCCAGCACAGGGTTAGGCTCCAGAGATACAAAGAGCTCTAAGACATCATCTCTACCTTGGAGGAGTATACAGTGTAGATTGGAAGGCAGAAATTAGAAACATTTCAAGGGTGATATAAGAATGACATAATACTTGATTTTTAAAAAGCATATGGTCTAAGCTATAAACTGTAACAATACCAAAAAGAAAGGAGTAAGGGCTGGAGTGTGTACCTAGAGTTGGAGGGGGAGGGGCCAAGCTCCAGGAGAGGTCAGAACAAAGATCCTGCCTTTCAGAATTTGAATCAGACGAGCTGAAATTTGCTTCTTGGCTCCGCACTTATTAAAAGTGAGTTTGAGAAAACTCCTTAGCCCCCCTGGGTGCCTACATGATATGGTTGTGGTGTGATTTGTGTGTATTAATACCTGTGAGACACTTAGCCTAGTCAATAAGTTCTGGAGGAAGACAGCCATGGGGGCGGGAGCGAGAGAGAAGAGGAAGAGGATGGACAAAGGGCAGAAGGATGAACTGTGTTCAAGGGTGACCTGAACCCAGGCAAAAGAACTGAGCTGCTTTCGCAAGCTGCAAAGGGTCTTCTGAGCTAACCTAACTGAATCAAAACAAATGAGCACATGGGCATAAAATAGGTAAACAAATTAAAAACTAGTTACAGCCAACAAAACAGAAAGGAGAAAAGCACTGAAGTATGTAGGTAAGGATTGCAAAAGATAAATGGGGAGAGGGATGGCTGAATGGGATGGGAACGATGACCAAAGCTGAGAGGTACTCACTGGGGAGAGAACGAGGTTGCAAACAACATCCCCCAAATTCAAAGCTTCGACTCAGCAGCATGGCTACACTAGTCCTTATTAGACAAGACCCCCACTCAGGAAAGTTCTGATAGCTTACTAATCTGAGGTTCTGCTTGATTCCATACACCTCCAAAACATGTTTTGTTTTTAGACCAAATAGCCTGTCCCATATATTTAGGATGTTCATATAGTTTATTATCCAAACTGGGAGGGTTTTGTTCTGACAAAGCTAAGCCAAATAAGATGTCAGGAAAATGGGGATAAATTGAAACTCTCCAGCCAAACCAGAACATGTGCTTGAATCACATAAAACCCACATAAATAATATTAAATTTCTGTTTTCAGTCTATTCTAGAAACACTAGGAAATGGCTGGACATATTTCACCATGTTTGGTGGGTATATGTGGAACTGTCTGAATTAGAATATGGATCTCTATAAAATTTACATTGAGGGATCTGGAAAATACCTCGTAGATGTAGACAGACATTCCCACCAGCATCTGAAATGATTATGAGAGGTTCTGGGACCTTCCATGTCAGGGAGATAAGCCATTTTATTAGGACCAGCAGTGGATACAGAAACAAACAGTGTTTTTAGAGCTCAGTCCCAGATCAGAAGTCCCCAGGCGGATGGCCAAGCCAGCCAAACAATGGCACCCAGAGACCCAGTGAGTCACTTCTTGGTTCTGTAGCTCTATGGGGCATCTTAAGGATGAACTGTTATGACATTTATCTTCTCCATAGCAACACAGCAAAGGTCAGCTCAGGAGTTAACATTTGTTGAGCAATTATTTTGTGCAGGCTTGCTGGTAGATTCTTTTCTTTTTTAATAACTGTACTGAAGTGTAACTGACATACAACAAACCGAACACATTATTGATTTGGGGGTATTTTCATTTGGTAACAAGGTATCCAATCTACATGTGCCACAAACGTATAGTGTGCAAAGTATACTGTTGGGTACTGGTGGGGTTTCAGGGGTCTGGGGGGCACCTCTCCCTGGGCTTTGGGTGTCTAAGTGGAGCGAACTTCATTAGAGCAATGCCCTGGGCCTCTCTTGGGACCCTTCCTCACTCTCTCTCAGAAAATGTGGAATGAACTCTATTTGGCAAAGTCTGGAAGTTACTGAGAAAACCCAGTTTGGCTTCATCCTATCCCTTCTATGGGATAGACCTGCAGAAAGGATCCTTTCTCAGCTCCTCTGTGCCATATGCTTTCCCGGGCAGGGTTTGGAAGGGAGACAAATGCAAGGATTAGGGATTGTTAGCACTACCCATGTGCAGTGAATAAGTGTCTTCTTGGGGTGCCGGATAGGAAAGCCCACTTGATTCAGGGGCCTGAAGCCCCATTTTCTAATGCAGCCTTTGCCTTTATAATTTTTGATTTCCATCTGCTTGCATTTTCTTTTGTTTTTAAACAAGTGTAGGGATGACAGGTCCTATTTATTAGGCTTTCCCAAATCTCAGCAATAGGAAGCACAAGAAATATAAAGCACAGTCTCTGATCTTATTGCCAGGCTGTGGAAGCAAAAAAAAAAAAAAAAAAATACACATATACATAAAACATATATAAATATATATATACAAATTAAGAAAGTTGACAAGATCTTAAATGCAAAAGTGTATCTTCTCAATGCATTGTAATAATGTAAATGGCATAAGGTAATTGTTTTCAGCTGAAGTTTTCATCCTTTTCATTCATACGATCAAGAACTGAAAGGCAAAAAAAAAAAAAAAAAAAGAACTGAAAGGCAATGCAAAAAGTAAAAGAATTTTAGTGGAGTGACCATGGATAAACGGTGCTTCTGACTATCGGTTACGAAATTGGGTAGTAAAGAAGAGGAATAGCCAAGAGTGAGGGAAGGAAGAAAGGAGGGAAGGAGGGAAGAAAAGAACAGCAGGAAGAGGAAGGAGAGAGAACTTCTAGAGGGCTGATGGCAATAATAGCAATCACAATAATAATGGGGAGCACTATGTCTGCCCAGTACTTACTATGGGCCAGGCCCGAGGCTTCCACCTTCATGAATGCCTTTCATCCTCACAGCAACGCTACAAGGTAGACACTGTTGTTTTTCATGTCCCTTTCAAAGTTGAGGAACAGGTGGCTAACAGAAGCCAGGGGACCTGTTTGCAGCCACATGACCGGTAAGGGGCAGGACAAGATGTGGCTGTCCACGCGCTCCTAACCGTTAGGCTCTCCAGCCACTGAGGAAAGGTCACTGAGAGGAAGTGGGGAGGAGATGAGTGAAGGAGGGGCAGAGAGAGTTCCGTAAGGAGGAGCTGATGTGAATTAAGGGTCAGAGGAGGGCAGCCAAGGGACCTTCCGCAGGACGCCTGCCAGCCAGCCTGACCAGAGTGGAGGTCTGTGCAGGGAGAGAGGACACGGATCATCCCTTTTCTGCTTGGAACATTTTTCTCTTTCTCGTTCTTTCCTCTCCATCAAAGCTAATTTCAACTTCACCTTCCTCTAGACTCTGACATGGAGGCTGAGAAATGCCATCTGCTCCTGTCTCATCTTTCTTTTACCAACTGTGTTTAAAGACCACCTCTGGGAATGGGTACCAGTACTTGTCTTCCTAAAACTTACTGTGTGAGCCATTACAATAATCACCATTTACAGGATTCTTACAGTACACAGGGAACCGCAGTATGGACTTACCCCATTTACTGCTTGGGAAAATAACCCAGGAAGACATTGTCTCTGGTTTAGGGAAATGAGGCTCAAGAAGGCTAATTAGCATGGCCAAGGTCACAGAGGGAGTAAGTACAGAAGCAGGGGTTTGAATCATGTCCTATCCTGCCCCAAAGCCATGCTCCTACCCATTGCTGCACACTTAACCTTTCTCCACTTTTTTGGTAAGTGGCAGAGGGTATAGAATGGGGGGGGGGGACAAATGCAAATGCAAATAAAAGACAAGCAAAGAACCTTCATACAATCCAATATATACGCACCCTCCTAGCTTACTATTTAGAATCCACAGTCCCAGTGCTTTTACAACCAACAAAAGGCAGAAACATCCACACCCAATTGACCTAATCGTAAACTTGGGAATTTACCATTCAAATGAAAAGTCACAAGCAAATAGAACGGTGGTGGGCAGAATTCTAGAATGGTGCTGCAGGATCCTGGCCCCTGGTTATTCAATACAGTACCAATCTCAGTGCCCCTGCAAAGGGATTTTGCAGACGTCATTGCAGTCCCAAGTCAACTGTCCTAAAATGTGATTATCCAAGGGGTTTAATCCAGTCACACAAGCTCTTTAAAAGCAGAGCATTTTCTCTGGCTAGTCATAGAAGAGGAAGTCAGAAAGATTCAAAGTGGGAGAGGGACCTGAGATGCAGGAGAGGATGACATGGAGGGAATGTAAGACCCACAGGAAACTGAGAGCTGTCCTTGGCCAATAGCAAGCAAGAAAATGGCCACCTTATCCTACAACCATAGAAATTGAATTCTTCTAACAGCCTGAATGAGTTTGGAGCCCAACCCAGCTGATACCTTGACTTGGGCCTTGTAAGAGTGTAACCTGAGCCCATCTGTATATCTGACTTACGAAACCTAGATTATAAATGAGTGTTATATTACACCATTAAGGTTGTTGTAATTTGTTAAACAGCAATGAAAATGAATGTACGAACTTCACTGTGATAGTGTGAATTATTGAAACACACTCTATTTCTCATTTTAATAAAATGTATACATCCCAGTTCTGCAAACTTGAGAGCTGGGGAAATCTTATCTACTTTCAGCGGCATTAAGTTTAACCATCCGGAGACAAAGGCGATGGGAGCCTATTTATAAAAGAAGATTTACAGTAATATGCAGGACTGACTGATTTTCCGGGCAAGTATGTACCTTTTTAAAAAAGTTTAATGTCACTTTGAACATTGCTCATCAACATGTTTATTTTACATAGACGGAGAGAAGACAATTGTGTAAGATAGTTGACGGGATCTGAGTCTTAAGTAAGAAAAAGTGTGTGTTCCCGCATTGTTACGTTTTTAATCTGCCAGAAAAGAAGCAAAGCCTGAGAAACAAGTCAAAAAGTAATCAGATTATAGAAAAAGATCCCAGTTTAGGTTCTGCCAGCCTGAAAAGCAGGTTATTTCATCTTTCTGGGGAGGAGAGTAAGAGCTGGAGAAAAAAGTATCATAGTGCCCAACAAAAGAAGAAAGGAAGGACCAGGCTCTGCCAAGTGGACACCCCCTTCATTTGCCCACTGACCATTGAACCTCATCACAAGATGGCTAAGAAGACAACCAGTGTTATTTTGTAAAGCCCTTAGAATAATGAAAGCATTGGTAGATACCCAGGGAATGTTCATTCTCGCCCCTCTGGACTACCCGTCATAGGAGCGCTGCTTCTCTGCTCCTGTCGTTTCTTTCCTGTGACACCAGCCCAATTAATTTAAGACCCTTGGCATGCTCAGCTGCACTCCTCCCTTCCTCCTTCAAAAAGTCAGCTCTTCTTCCAGAGGCCAGCTCGGCTCCATAGGAGGAGGTCTACTGAAGAACGGCGTTGCCTGCACTCAGTTCTGGGATTCGGAAAGAGGAACCCTCATACCAAGTCCTCCAATCTGGCTTCTCAATAGTAAAGGTGATATTTCAGCCTAATTTTTAATGCTTGGTTTTATTTTTCATCATGTGTAGAACCAAGATGGGAAATGGGGTTCTAGTTACTGCGATTTCTATTCTGAGCTCCCAACATTTCCAGGAAACTATAACTCATCTCTGTTTTATTTTGAAGTACCTGATTGGGCTACCAAAAGCAGAGTCTCTGATTCTAGGACATGTCACTTAGTGGCTGTCCCTTCTTATTTACAAATCTTTCTAATAAATTATATTGAGCAGTTTTTCCACCTGACAACTCACCCAAACTAAGAGTATTTTATCCCAGAGATAAATGAGAAGTAAACCTAAATAAATGCATATAGGATCTAGAAGATAATAATATGGCACCCTATATAATCCATTAAAAAATGAGCAAATATATTTATCTTCAAATATACTTCTGTTTTGGAAAATCCCACTTGGAGATGACTGTACAGCTGGGAGATGTCACATAGGCCTACTTCCTGCCTTAATACTAATATTATGTTTTCCCCATCCCCAGAGCTAACATAATTTCAAGTATAAACTAACCAGACTTAAAATGGTACCATGGTAATATTAAAAAAAAAAAAGAACCCAAACTAAATTTAATTTGGCAGGGGAGTGGAGGGGTGGGAGCGGGGATCAGGAAGCCTGAGATCTAGAGCCTGTGTTGCCGTAGATTAACAATGGGACCTTGATCGTATCACTAGATGTCATTTATAAACTTTAGTTAACTATCTGTAAAGAAATTGGTTGGACTATGATTTCCAAAGTTCCTTCCAGCTCTAAAATTGTGTCCTTCCTTGAGCCAAGTAACCAAGAATATAAGAGTAGAACTGATCAGAAAGGTGGGGAAGTGTCTGTCCAGAAGGGAGTTAGCTTCTGTGGTGAGTACCACTGTCACTGGAAATTGTTCACACTGGGGGGGGGGGGGTGCCATGATAGAAAAAAACAAAATTATGTATTAGAGTATTAATTAATGTTAGCTGCTGTGGCAGATAAAACCCCCAAATCTCAGCGGTTTAGCACAACAGAAATTTGTTTTGGCTCACTGACTCTCTGATGGGAAGGTTCCGCAATGACTTGAGAACCCCAACTCTCTCTGTCTTGCGGCCCTTTCACCCTAAGGGTTTCTAATCCTTCAATTCCAGCCAGTATGGAAACACAGAGTGAAGAAGGCACTCCTTCCTAACCACTCAACTAAAAAGCAACACACATCGCTTCTGTCACATTCTATGGGCAGTAATTAGTCCTAAGACCTTGCCTTGATATAAAAGGTCAAGAAAGAGGGTATGGAATTCTGGTTCCTGGCTGGGCATCCACTTAGCAGCAGTAACTTCCCTCTGTGGAAAATGGCCATCGGTCTTTGGAGAGCAAGAGCCATATTTTCCCCAGTTAATGTGATGTGCTCCTCACAGATATGAACTTCTTATTTCCTATGGCAACTTCCACATTAGCAACTAATTTCTGCTTTATCTGGTTTTAATTATGTGACACAAGGATGCCAAGTAAAACAGCACCATTCATGACTAAAATCAGACTAAACTCAGCTGAAATCTAGTGTGTGTTTTGCTCTGTGCGTCTTTTTGTTTTTAATGTATGTAAGCAGAAATACATGCCAGATAACTGTGAGAAGAAACGTGACAGCAGCTACTTCAGCCCAACTGTAATAAGAATGAACACATGAAGAATGGCTGGAATCAGGTAGAATTCAACTGATCAAGAATATTCCACAAAATATGTATATATTCCTTGATTGCTCATTCATCATATTTTGGCTTATTGAGCTGCTGACAGAGTTATATTTCTTGTTTCGTGCGGGAAAAATACTTTGAAAAAGTGTTATGCTATTATCTGCATAGCTGAGCCCTGTTTTAAATTTGCTCTCTAAGGCAAAGAAATGCCTGGATTTAAAAATGCAGGTTTGTGCCGAGTAGAAACATTTGGACCTTTGGATTTGAGATTTGATAACATCTCCACCACACATTATCATCTACCAGTGAAAATAGCTTATTAAAAATACAAATTTAGACCTTTAAGCAAACAAGTATCAACTACAGCATGGGTGGGGAAACTTTCTGTAAAGGGCAAACAGTAAATGTTTTAGGTTTTATGGGCCATGCAGTCTCTGTCCTAACTACTCAACTTGGCCTTTCCAGCAGAAAGCAGCCATAGTTGATATGTAAACAAATGGGCATGGCCGTGTTTCCAATAAAATTTTGTTTATAAAAACAGGCAACCAACTGGATCTGACCCATATAACCCATAGGTTATAGTTTACTGATCCCTAAACTAGAGACAAGATGGCGGAAAACCCTAAATGGAAAATTTCCTCAGCCTTGGATGGGAGAGGACCTCAGTTTTCTTCTTCCGTTTCAGAGGTGGACCTTCCAGGTTTGTTTGGAACTTCCTTTATAAAATAAATAACATTTCCATTATCAACAGGTGATGAAGGGGAAGGGTATGTACCAGCTCCTAATGAACAGAGTTTGAGACCCAGGAGACCAAGTTCTAATTCTAGTTCTGTCAAGATGGAGGATGTGATATTGCTTGCCTCATTTAACTTCAATAGGTCTTTGTTTCTGCTTCCCTAAAATCAGGGAGTTAGGCGAGATTACCTCAAATATCCTTTACATCTCTCAAGTTCTTTTTAGATTGGAAAGCTAACTATGCTGGGAAGACTTCAGATTTGGACTCGCAGGTCTATAGCTTGCTACGCAGGGCAAGCTACTTAAATCCTCTAAGCCTCCATTTCCTTGGCTGTTCAATGGATCCTGTACTCCCCACCTGACAGAATTAAATGGAATAATGTATGTGAGACTAAGTAGCAAGGGGCCAGAAGCAGATTGGATGTTCCAGTGTGAGTCCAATCCAGATGTGATTTTCATGACTAATTTAAAAAAACCTTCACTCCAACTACCCTGATAACACAGTCAAAGCTGCCCCTACCCCCTTAAAATCTGAACGCACCCTCTAGCAAGTGATCATCAAAAACCAGGTAAAAGTAAATAAAAAATATATACATGTGGCAGATGAAGGCTAGTCACAAGGTCTCAAAAATTCAGTTCCCACAGGGAAGGAAGCTCCAAGCAGTGAGTGGCCATGAATGGGGATTCCCCCAGGTCCCTTCAGTAGATGCTCATAGAACTATGGTTCAACTTTTCCCTTCCTTATGACTGTTCCTTTATTGCAGGCTGAGCCAAACATCCACATCCTAAGAGAGGGCTGCAAAATGCACAATTAGGATAAAGTTTGTTGCCTCCATTGTGTCAGTTGCCCCACATTGGCACCTTAGGACATTTCTTCTCAGTGTTCCTTTACCATCTTGCCCTTCCCATTTTCACTGATGAGCTGAGGCCCCACAGGCTTACACAACTTGTCCAAAGACAAAACATGCAAGAGGACTGTTTGATTACACAGATTGCACTTGTGCTTTTGGGCATAAATCTCAAGAGAAGAGGAGACTCTGGGCAGAAATGGTGACAAACTGAGGCACAGAATCTGAAACCAAACTTTCACATGAACCTACAAATAAAGACTGTCCCTGCCAAACCACAGGACTCTCAGAAGATGGATAAAGGTAGGGGACAATCAGAATCTAAGTCGGGAGTAGTACCAGATTGTTCTTGACATTGGAAGAAAGCCTTGCACATTGTGGGTGAACTCTATGTGTTTTTGAGCGAATAAATCAGTGAAGGATTGGCCTATATTCACATCACCAGCACTGCATGGTCCAAGGGTGAAAATGACTATTGTTCTGATTTTTTTGTTTTTGTTTCTGATGTATGTCCTTGCTCTTGCCGCAAGTCACATTCTTGTCCTTATTCATCCAGTATTCACCTTTTCAAAACCTGACCTGTTTTCTTTGGCCTCATATTTTTCTCCCTTGCTCCTGCCTTTCATCCTCCTTCATTTGTATCCCAAATGCTTCCAGAAAGCTTGAGTACAAATTATCTTTTTCTTTTTTCACCAGCAGAAGACGGGGTGAGAGGGTAGAATTTCTCATTTTTATATACATTTAGATCATATAACTTTCCTCTATAAACTTAAAGAAAAAGAAGCATTAACTTGAGACCATTAATGTGATGCCAAGTACTTCATGTTAAGAATCCTACTCTTGATCCTGGAAATAATAATAAGAGGACGATTTAAGAAATACATAAACTAAGTTTGGATTTTGTTAGAAACCAAACAATACCAGACCATACTAGGAGATGTATCTACTCATACCAGCTAATGTTCATTCAAGGAATCACTTCCCCCCTAGTGTTGCTTCTGTGCAGTGTGCTATGCTAGACCTGGAAAAAAGGACTCCAGGAAGAAAGTTCAAATGTGAGAATATGTGATTTTTAGCAACTGTCTCATGAGCTTTCAGGATGGAGAAGTTAGCATGTTTTGGAACTGGAATTAACCTTGTTCATCATCAACAAAAGTGTGGGGAATAACTGGTTGAGAAGGAGTCCTTGCTCAATTCAACACACATTACCTATATAAATGCTGGGAAATAGTTTCACACTTGTTCAGCACCTATTAAGTGTCAGGCATTGGGCTAGATTTTTTATCTTAAAATTTTAGCTTCAGAACCACTTTATGAATCAGATTAAGAAAAAAAAAATAGCCATAAAGACTTAAGTGAATTATTCTAAGTTACCAAATGTGGAAGTACCTGATGGGGGATTTGGACCCAAGTCTGCTGGACCCTGAAGCCCTTACTGTTTTGGCAACTACTCTGCATACGAATGGCCTCTACCCAGCTGGAATAGGGATGGTCAACAGCAGACGGATGCAGGAACTTGGTAAGCAGACAAAGGAAATGACCATGAAATAAACATCTTTTGAATAAAGTGGGTATTGTTTTGGAGATCCCTGATCCCACCAAATTCATGCCGGCGGGTTCTCCTGCCCCACCCATGCACAGCAGGGGAGGCAGGTCCCAGACACTGAGCTGCTGCTTGAGTCTCTGGCAGCTCTGCAGCACTCACAGGAGGAATCATGGAGCAGCAGGGACTTGCCTAACTGGTGGGAGGATTAGCACACTCCTTGATGTTACTGAATCTTAGTAGGACAGCTGCCACTAGTGTTTACCATGGACCAGTCAGGCTGAGTTTTGTTAAGCATTTTGCATATAAGATTCCATTTCACCTGCATAACCCTTGGAGGAACTACTATTATTCTCATTTATTTATTTATTGTTAATAACTGAGGAGTCTGTTGCTTAAGAGTTTCCTTTTCCAGAGCCTACAAGTTGGTTGGCAGCAGAGCTAGAATTCAAGCCCGGCTTTGCCTCATACTAAAATCTGCGCTCTTAATCTTGAATTTTTCCACGCATGAAACAATTGTAGATACTGAAACCTGGTAACTATGGGCAATTCACACATCAGCCCAGATGCTCACCAGTGATATGTGTGACTCTAGTGAGCAGGATTTGTTGTGGGATATGAGCTGGGATAGGAGGCAGAATGCAACGCATAGAGGACAGAAGAGCTAGCTGCCAAAGACGGTGCATACAGAGCCAGAGAGATACCATAGCAATGTGTAAGAAAGGATTGGTAGTTAATGCACACACCACATTTGTGGAATATTATTGTATATAATTATTAATGTACGTGGCTTCCTCTGTATACTGTACACACACACACACACACACACACACACACACACACTGCAGAGACATAGGTACAATCTTTCTCTACTAATATTTATCATGTCTATAAAGTTCTATAAAAGAGTCCACTCAGATATTGGCAAGGTGATGTGCGTGGCCTGGGACAGAGCATCTGACAGGTTCAGGCACATTTTCTCTGGCAAAGAAAAGCAAGCATGAACATCACCCTAGCTTGTTTGATGGGGTACGATTCCAAGTCCATTGTGGAGCCTATTCCAAACTGCACAGGCCACCCGCTCTCGACTCCATGGGCTGGGATCTGGATTAATCTGGTAAGTGGGTATTTCTTTTGGGGAGAGAGGGAACGGTACACAAGGAGAGGAAAGCAGCATAGGGATGACATCTTAGTAGCTCCTGAAGAAGTTATGGGGAAGGGAGAAACCTCCTCTTTTAGGTCCAAAAGAGGAAATCAAGTAAATTCTAGTCCCTTCTGAGCAAGGGTGGAAAGAGGATGGGAAGGTGCCATAACACTGTGCAGCTAAAGTGACCCCACTTGTACTTAAGGGACACTTAAGTGTTTAAAGCTGCTTAAATGCCAGGGACTGACACAGACCATAGCAGCGGCTGCAACTGCCCACCTACTGGACAGATACGAAATTATAGGTTCTTGCTTTCCCTTTTATTCCATTTTCTTAAAAAAGCACAGAATGTCATTTTGCTCTATAATTACTGCTCCAGCATTAGATTATAATATGGGATCTGATAATAATTTTCTTTAAAATGTTATAACGTAGCTTTGCTTCTCTCGGTATCCCGAGGGACTGGTCCAGGAGAGACCTAGTTTGGGGCTGTTTCAACTTGGCTGTGTTTAAAACAGAGAACGGGTTGAATTTCAATAAGGTGTTCACACAATGTAAAGTCCTCCACCACAAATCTGCAGCCTCAATGTCAAGAACAAACAGGATCTGGAGCCTACATTCAGAACCTCTGCCTTCTAATCTATTCTTGTGCCCAGCAGTCCTTGTTCTCTCCTAAGTCATGTATCCCAGCCTTGATATGTTCTTTGCAATACAGTTTTTGAAAATATGAAACCATACGCCAGTTTTATAGTTTGGGATTCTGCATCAGGAAGGGTGCAGTCAAATAAACAAAACCTACCTCAGGTATTTCAAGCAGAGGGAATATAATGCAGGGAATTGTTTTCACAGATGGCAAAGGAGTTGAGACCACAAGTAGGGGATACTGAGCAATGTAGAAATTACCCACAGTAGGAAGTTGCTCTGAACCTTGGGGCCAGAGGGAAGATGGGAGCTCAGGATCTAAAGCCACTTGGTAGGAGCTGGAACCCAACAAGAGCTGGGACATGCGAGAAGGGCTCCCATGAGAGCTGGACCAGAGGAGATGCAGCCTCTGCTGGAGACAACACCCAAAACAGAGGGCGGGAGATACGCTAGCTTCTGCCCTTCTCTCTCCGGTATTCTGCCAGTGTCTACCTGTGACTAGGCTTGCCTGGTACCCAGAAGCCAACGAAAAGGGAAAATTCCAACTGATTCCTGCATGTCAGCTTCACAAACTACTTCCTCTATGAACCCTCCCTTTGGATCCCTCCATCCTTTAAAATAAACTTCCTCATGATGCCACACTGACCATCCATTATAGTTGTGTATGTGTAACAGGTGTGAGCTCCCCAAAAAGAAGCACTACAGAGGAGTCTTTGTGGTATTACCAGGCCTTAGGCCTGATAGACCTGAGTTCAAATCCCAACTCTCCCAACTTACAAGATTTCTGACTCTTGTTACATTACTAAATCTGCCTCCATTTTCTCATCTATAATAAGGGGGGAATAAACTCATCCACTTAGGCCAGTTTGAGGATTAAATAATATAGCACCTAGCTCTGGAAATGAGGAGATTCTTACCGTCATGCAGTCTTCCTAGATTGCAAGTTAATTATGATGCATTTGGAAAGCTAATGTTTTCTGTTGGTTCATCTCCTTAAACCACTCACTGTATACTATACAACCTAATGGAGGTGACTACATCTGGCTAGAAAGTTCTAAGAATAGTTAGGCCATGAAGCTGTAAATGTGAAAATCTATTTGCAGAGTTCTACCTTTCTTAACATCATTTCTAATGAGAAAATTGCAGTACAAAGCAACTTCAGAAGGAGGTTGCAGAAAGGGTCAACCCCAGTTGGATGAAACCCATCTGTGCACTTAGTCAACTTCAGCTAGCCAATCAGATATACAGAAATGGTTGGGCCACTCTCAATTGGTCACAGTCTTCTTTAAAAAGAAAGCTAGGAAAACAAAAGCAAAAATTAACTATTGGGACTACAACAAAATAAAAAGCTTCAGCATAGTCAAGGAAACCATCAATAGAACAAAAAGACACTCTGCTGAATGGGGGAAGATATTTGCAAATGATATATCTGATAAGGAATTAATATCCAAAATATATAGAGAACTTATACAACTCAGCGCACACACACACACACACACACACACACACGCACACAAGATCCAATTAAGAAATGGGCAGAGGACTTGAATAGACATTGTTCCAAAGAAAACAGACATATGGCCAGGAGACACATGAAAAGATGCTCAACATCACTAATCATCAGAGAAATGAAAATCAAAATCAGTAAGATATCACCTTACACCTCTAAAAATGGCTAGAATCAAAAAGACTAGAAACAAGTACTGGCAAGGATGTGGAGAAAAAGGAACCCTCATGCACTGTTGGTGGGAATGTAAATTAGTACAGCCACTGTGAAAAACAGTGTAGAGGTCCCTCAAAAAATACAAATAGAAATACCATATGACCCAGTAATTCCACTACTGGGTGTTTACTCCAAGTGAACAAAAACACTAATTTGAAAAGATTGCACCCCTATGTTTGCTGTAGCATTATTTACAGTTGATATGGGAGGAACCTAAGTGTCACTGATAGGTGGATAAAGAAGATGTGGTGAATATATATATATATATATATGAAACAGAATATGACTCAGCCATAAAAAGGAATGAGATCTTGCCACCTGCAATAACATGGATGGACCTAGAGGGTAATATGCTAAGTAAAATAAGTCAGACAGAGAAAAACAGATACCATATGTTTTCACTTATGTGTGGAATCCAAAAAAGAAAAAAAAATGAACAAACAATAGCAAAAAAGTAGAAACAGACCCATAAATACAGAGAACAACCTGGTGGGTTGCCAGGGGGGAGGGGCATGGAGAGATGTGCAAAATGGATGAAGGTGAGTGGGAGATACAGTCCCCAGTTATGGAATGAATAAGTCAGGAGATGAAAGGTAAGCATAGGGAATAAACAGAAGAGGTGGGAGCAGACAGAAAGAGAGAGAGAGAGAATACACTGTCCTCACTAACTCATGGAGTTTATCACAAGGATATGTGATATATAAACAATGCCACACCAGTTACCGCCAAGATTTTCCAATCAAATACCAATGCATATTTAGAAGTCTGTGGTTTTTACACCTGCTATGATCATCCTGGGAGCTGGAATTGGTCTTCCTAAACCAACAGACAGCCTTAAGACTCAGGGGAAAGAGGGCGAACAGAAGTGTAAATCCTACCAGCTCAATTTGGTCAGACCCTTCAACTTGAGATTTGAAACATGAGATACTTGTGAGGGAGAGAGACAAAATTATGCTTTAATAACTTAAGTTCATACTGGTGTACACTTCCTAAAGCTTAAAATAATGGGATTCTAGAGATGTTTTAAATATAGTTTAAAACCACTCTGTAACTGATCAGAAAGAAATAAACTTGAGTCAGAAGGACAGTTTCTCCCGGGTTTCAAAAAAGCCATCTCAGTTTTCCTCTCCCACCTCTTAACAATAAAGCACCCCCACCACCATTTACTAATCATCTATTGTAGCCCAGGCACATTATGTTCCTTGATTTCTACTTCTTCTTGCATAACTGCAAGGTATACACCATTATCCAAAATTATGAGATGAAGGAACTATGATAAGAGAGGTTAGGTAGGTCCCCCAAGGTCAAGCAGCTTCCAGGTAGTGGGAGTATGATTCCAAGCCAGGTGTCCTTGCTTTAAGGCTCTGTGGTGTTTCCTCTCTCAGCTGGACCATGGTAGCTAGGTCTCTTATGTGAGATAGTATTTCTCATTCATTCATGCAGTCATTCATTCAACAAATAGTTAATGAGGGCTCACCATGTGCATGAAGGTGTACTAGGTTCTGAAACCACAAGAATAAACATGGCACAGAGCAGCTTTGCAAATAGAAACTATTCACAGTAACTGTAAAGTTCTCTACCCTGAAGGGAAACAGGTCATTCTGTAAATAAGAACTGCATGTGTAGGTCTATTATATGATGCTACCCATTAAGCAGCTGAGACTTGTTAACCACAGGACAGAAAGAAGGAGATGGAATCAGAAGTATAAGAACCAACTCCATTGTTTCTTGCAAGTACAAATAGTGCAATATCCAATTTCAAGGTAAGAACTCTGGATAGCACATGTGAGGATCAATCTCAACATGGCCAGTCGCTTTGGTGGCTTTTGTTTTAAGGCTTCTTTGGGGAATAGAGGTAGTTCAGTGTCTTCTAAACTGATTCTACCATTTTCTCATTCTAAAATGAAAGGAAAGAGGCACCTAGGTGTCTCAGTTGGTTAGGCAGCTGACTTGATTTTGGCTCAGGTCATGATCTCAGAGTCCTGGGATCAAGCCCCACATCATGCTCTGCACTCAGTATGGAGTCTGCTTGAGATTCTCTCTCTCCCTCTCCTTCTGCCCTTCCCCCTGCTTGTGCACGCTCTCTCCCTCTCTCTGAAATAAATTTTAAAAATACTTGAAAATAAAGGAAAGGAAAGGAAAAATTTAACCTATATTCTCTTGTGATGATGACCATCAAAAGGAGTTTAGTTGCCTAATGCACATGGGTTTTCAGTGCCACTGTCAGGGGCTCCCTTCCTTGCTTAAATTAATGCTTCTTTAAGCATCTTTTCATGTGTTTATTGGCCATCTGTATGTCTTCTTTGGATAAATGTCTATTCAGGTCCTCTGCCCATTCTTTAATTGGATTATTTGGTTTTGGTGTTGAGTTGTATAAGTTCTTTATATATTTTGGATATTAACTCCTTATTGGATTTGCAAAATTCTTCTATTCAGTAGGCTGCTTTTTCATTTTGTTGCTGGTTTCTTTCAGTATGCAAAAGATTTTTATTTTGGTGTAGTCCCAATAGTTTATTTTTTGCTTTTGTTTCCTTCCCTGAGGAAACATGTAGAAAGATGTTTTTGTGGCTGATGTCAAAGAAATTACTGCCTAAGTTTTCTTCTAGGAGTTTTATGGTTTCAGGTATCACGTTTTAAGTCTTCAATCCATTTTGAGCTTATTTTTGTGTGTGGTATAAGAAAGTGGTCCAATTTCATTCTTTTGCATGTAGCTGTCCAATTTTCCCAACACCATTTGTTGAAAAGCCTGTCTTTCCCCCGTTGTATATTCTTGCCTCCTTTGTCAAAGATTAATTGACCGTGTAAGTGCGGGCTTATTTCCGGGCTCTCTAGTCTGTTCCATTGATCTATGTGTCCATTTTTGTGCCAGTACCATACTATTTTGATTATTATAGCTTTGTGGTATAACTTGAAATCTGGGATTGTGATGCCTCCAGCTTTGTTCTTCTCTCTCAATGTCACTCATCGTCAGGGAAATGCAAATCAAAACCATAATGAGATACCACGTTACACCCGTCAGAATGACTAGAATCAAAAAGACAAGAAAAACAGGTGTCGGCTAGAAAGTGGAAAAAAAGGGACCCTCGTGCATTGTTGGTGGGAATGCAAGCTGGTGTAGCCACTGTGGAAAACATTATGGAGGTTCCTCAAAAAATTAAAAATAGAACCATATAATCCAGTAATTCCACTACTGAGTGTTTATCCAAGAAAACAAAAACACAAATTTGAAAAGATATATGCATGCCTATGTTTTTTTGCAGCGTTATTTACAACAACAACAAAGATACAAAAACAACCCAAGTGTCCATTAATAGATGAATGGACAAAGAAGAAGTCTATATCTATATCTATATATAATGGAATATTACTCTGCCATAAAAAAGAATGAAATCTTGCCCTTTGCAACAACCTGGATGGACCTAGAACACACAAAGCTAAGTGAACGAAGTCAGAGAAAGACAAATAACATATGATTTCATGCATAGGAAGAATTTAAGAAATAAAACAAACCAAAAAAGTCAAATAAAAAAAACCAGGCTCTTAGATATAGAGAACAAAACTCGTGGCTGCCAGAGGGGAGGTGGGTAAGGGGATGGGTGAATTACGTGAAGGGGATTAAGACCACACGTATTATGATGGGCACTGAGTCATGGGTAGAATTGCTGAATCACTATATTGTATATCTAAAATTAACATGACACTTCATGTTCATTATACTTCAATAAAAAATAAAAAATAGACAAATGCACAAACAATAAAAAAAATTAATGATCTTTCAAATAGCTGCTTCCTATCCTGAACTTCATTTACATCCTTTCTCTGCCTGCTAATTACCAACGCTGTTTGTGGTTACATAGAGTTGAGTTTCTGACCTTTTCTCTTTGATACTCCAGTGACTTTTTTGTGGCATTGGTGACATCCTAAAATTCACAGTATTAAAGTATAAATATAACGTGAGAGTAGCACCATTTTTTTCATCCAAATAGGCAAAAACATGTACAGGGAGAGAGAGATCCTGTAGGAAAAGAAGCATCGTGCAAGCATCAAAACATCAAAATATATAGATGTATAGAAACGTATGTGGTTATACATCCTAATCTGATAAAATAAAAGTTAAACGTAAACACATTGGATCATGCCTGGAGGATATAAAGCAGAAAACAATCTTCCATTAATTGCTAAGACCTTCAAAATAAACATAGTTGAGGTCTTCTTATCAAGTCTCTTGCTAATACACCAACAAACAAACAAAAAGTCAGGTGCAACCTTGTCGTTAGAAATACATCAAGACTCAAATTCTATAGCAGCAGGAAAGGGGTTACTTCCAACCCAGCCTTGCAACGTGGAGATACACCGGTACTGGTGCCCCAAACATGTAATATTTATAACAGTCATACAACTTTAATTTTTTCTTCTTGCTGTGGAAAGAAAGAATACTTCTCTTTTTTTCTTTTTTGTTAAAGCTCAGCACTGCAGGGGGAAGAAAAAAAAAGAACCTCCTCAGTTTGGAATTTTCCACTGCCCCCCCCATCAGTCTAGTTAGGCGAATGTAGCAGGGGATACAGAGCCAGGAAGAAGTGCACAGACAAGGATTTGTCAGTGAGTTTCAGAAATGCTTCATGGTCCCCACGGCTGATTTCACCTTTGCTAAGCTGGTGATTATGCCTGATTCACTTTTGCATTCTTTATGGATACACATAGTGGCCCATATGTACACATACAAAGCGCGAAGCTGACGTCTGCTATAGAAACCCAAGGCAATTTGTTCCTCACTGTGAGTGCTTGAATTAATTCCTGTCTTCCTTTGGGTAAAAATTAGTACAAAAGTACTTATTCCCCAAATTTCCTTTTCCCCCACTTCTAAGCCCCATTTATTTTTGGAGTGAGAATTAGGTAATTATCTAGACCAGGCCCCCTGTAAGTCTCATAAAAAGCAAGCAAATTAAATGAGATTCAGGGACATTGGCTTGGCTTTGTGGAGGATGCTGGCAGCTAGGACACCATGTCATGAGACGTACAGGGAGTGAGTCCCAGAGAAAGAGCATCAAAGACCTGTATACTTATGAATCATGATTTTATATGAGCCTCATCAATTCTGGTACCTCAGAATCTTTAGAGAGAGGAGCCAGCCAGCCTAGAATCTTCTGGCAGAGTTGTCCCTTTGCACTATGGGGTACTTACTCCCTAGAACAATGATTCTTTCTATAGTCTACATCCCTTTTGAAACTCTGACGAAAATCTATAAACATTGTCCCTAGAAGAATGTGCAAACACACAGACATATTAAAAAAAAAAAAATTGTATATGTTTTCAGGGCACTGACAGGCCTCTCAAAGTCTGCCTTGGGGTTCCACGGACCTCAAGCTATGAATCTATGCTACAGGAATCTATGAAATAATCAAAACTCACTATTCACCAAACTTGCAAAATAACAACAACAACAATAGGGAGTTGGGAAGGGGAAGACAGATAAAAAGGAAAGGTAAGTACAGAGATGCCTGTACCCAGAGTTTTTATTGTTCCATCCAAGCTGGTGCCGAAAAGCCATGAACTTTTTGCATTGATCAAATGTCAGAGTTATCATCATAACTCTAGTGTTTGTTAACTAATGATGATAGGCTGGCATTGTCCTAACTACGTTAGCTTTCAATCCGCAGGACAACTTCGCAGGTAGGTACTCTGTCCACACTCAGCAGATGAGTAAGCTGTAGCATGGAGAGAAGAAAGCCACGGATCTGGGCCATACGATTCTGGAGACTCCGTGACGAGTAAGATGCCACCGGTTTTCATGGAGAGTTTCATTATCATGGCAGAGCCTGCAAAATCCACCCCATTGAAAGCTGCAATCCAGGTGAGCCCGGCCAAGATTTGGGAGAGCTGGGGGATGGTGGGGGGAATGCCTTGCAGGAGGCGGTATGCAAGCCAACGTGGTTAGATCTTCCCCAGATGTGGATGGCTTGGATGCCTGATTTAGTGTTTTGCTTTTTTCATAGAAACACTCCTCATTAAAATAAACATGAACTACTTCTCTTTCATGCAGTGGGTATTCTCTCAGTCATATGTTCTACCACCAGCTGTGATGGTTCAATGTTCTCAAAAAACAGAGGGAAAAGAAGTGTGGAGAGAAGGGGGCGGAGGATGCAGAGGAAACCTCTTCTGAGTTTCTTCTCAAAATCAGAGGAAAGTGTTAACGCGCAAGTAAATATGGCAATGTGTTTGTGAAATGCTGTCTCACAAGCAACTAACAGGGTCAGGAATCCATTAAAATCGTTCCACTAAGCTATCCCAAGTGTGCAGACCAAATCCTAGCTGAAGAAGCTTCCTCACTGGGTGGGCATTCAGCTCAGCTCTGCAGCTTTGGGGCCGAATAAAATAAAACCAGCCCCAAATTGCACTGACAGTCCCAGGAGCGGTCCACTGGCACTGTAGTTTTCAGCTTTCACTTAGGCTCGGTGGCACGATATGACCAGCAGAGAAAGGCAACAAGTTTGAATGATTCATGTTGTGTAAATATTGAAGTGGGCTTAAGGGTACACCCATAAATTGACATCCCAGTTTGATTCCTATAGAAGAACGACAAAGGCTAGTATGTCAGGTCATCTGCTGTACCTTGCCTTGGTTAGTATCAGCATGGGGACATGTGCCTTAGCAGAAAGAAAACAACAATGTACTGATGAGAATGGCTGCCTTCACACTCCGTGGGGACATGCACACACCAGGGAACAGTGGTTTTCAGCCTCAGCTTTGCCTGTCTCTCCCTAATCTCTCTGCAGTGATCAGGATTTGTCATAGAACTAGAGATACCAGCAAAGCCTTGAAGAGAATGGAAAGCCCAGTAAAACATTGCAAAAAGCAATTATACCCCCCAAAAGTAATGCTTTAAAATATATCGAAATAGGTTTTGGCATGAGCATCATCTAATCAGAATGGATCGAACCAGGGAGCGGCAAACGTTTTCTATCAGGAGCCAAACAATAACTATTTTAGCCTTTGAGGGCCGTACGGTCTCCGTGAAGGCTTCTCCAATCTGCCCTCGCAGAGGGAGCGACAACCACAGGCAGTATGTCTGTGACTGGACACGGCTGTATGCCAATAAAACTTTAATTGTGGACACTGAAACTGGAGGTTCATATAACTTTCCTGTGTCATGTCAAAATCATTCTTCTTTTGATTTTTTTGGCAAGCATTGAAAATGTAAAACCATTCTTAGCTTGCAAGCCATACACAGAGATTGGGCCTGCTTTGAGCACACATTGGCCAACCCATGGTTTAAATCACCTACACCGCAGCACCGGAACAATGGGATCCCTGAAGGACTCACAGGCAGTTCTGGGGTGACTCTGGGGGGCACCAAAGGCCTTGGAGCAAAGGGGAAGGAAGGGACTGTGGGACTTGCCTCGGAGCAAAGGGATGTCTCAGCGCTTCTTCATGGCTGAGGGGCACTAGGAGGATTCCTATGTAGAATAAAGCCTCTGAATTGTTTTTGACTCCGCGGCGGAAAGGAAACATTTTTTATACCACCATCCTGGCTCCTGGCAGGGCAGTGAGTGGCTCTGATCATGGTGGGATGCTGCGGAGCCTAAAAGCAAGCTTGCCCTTGTCCTTATAAACACGGCAGCTCACACACGCAGGCAGCAGATGCTTTAGTGACGAATTAATGATCACTCTGACAATATTAAACAAAAGTCATCGAGGTTGCCACTTACAATTAAGAAAATTTTCTTGAAGGAACTAATAACTATGAAAAAGAAAAGTCAGCCCCAAGAATCAGAATGGGTTGTGTCTCCACAGCCTGGTTTTAACGCCTGAGGATCCAGGGCTGTAATTCCGGGCTGAGGAAGAGCTGAGATGTGGGCACGCACCCAACACACATGAACTCACCACAAGGGCAACGGACCCCATTTCTCTCTGTTGGAAATTGGTCATGGAAGAAGGCATATAACCTCTGTTTCTGCACATCAAGGTGTTGGTTTGTACATTCTGTGACTGTGAACAAGTTTTTTGGTGGTTTTGTTTTGTTTTGTTTTTTGTTTTGTTTTTTAAGAGAAGCTATCAAGCCCATTCCAGAATGGGTCTAATTGACTGTTGCCACCATGCTGCCAACGGGGGGTTCCCCAAGTCCCAGGCATCTGTATCCAACTCACAGAGCTTTAGAGAAGACAGATTCTCGGGGTCCAGCCAGATTCCTTTGGATTCAGTACATCTGGTGTGGTGCCAGGGGATACGTATTTGAAGAAAAAAATAATAATAAAATATCACCCAGGTCATTCTAATATCAGGCCGGTTTGGAGCTCACTTCTCTAGTTAACAGACTATGTAATCTCGTTGGGGAGGGGGGAAGGAGTATGGAAATAGTAGCTTAGAATCTCCATGGACATCACAGTGGCCAAGAACAGAATGAGCTTCAAGGACTGCCAAGTGCTCTATTTCCGTCTTTAGTAACACTGAATTATAAGTTCTTCAAAAATCTTGTCTTTGCTAAATCCACCACACCATGTGTCTGCCCCAGTAGAACTATACCCTTCCAAAATATATTCATTTATTCACCATTTTCCCCCAAATATATCACTTTCAATTCAACGACCAAAAAGCATTTGTTAAGCATGAACTATACGCACGACTGACAGTTACTTGTGGCCTTCGAATGTGATCTCAGGTGCTATTGTCCATGTCTGTAATCTCATGCTGTCAAGCAGAGGATTACATGGCCAAGATGCTTCGTGCCTCAAGGCTAGGGACACGCCACTCCCTCTGCCTAGATTGATTACGTGCTCCTCTGTGGGCAAGTAACTAACCACTACGTGTCCTTCCAAATCAGCTAAACTGCTGCGCCCTCTGGGAAGCTCTCCCTGCCCTGTTGGTCTCTCCCCCGGACCACTGTGATTGCCTCCAAGTGCTCTCTCTGCTGCCCCTCCTGCCTCCTTCAGTGCATTCTGCACCCTGCAGCTGGAAGGACTTTTGAAAAATGTGAATCAGATCAAGTCACTCCCCTGCATAAAACCCTTCTATGCCTTCCTATTAAACTGAAGGATAAAGCCAACTTCCTGCCTTGGCCTCTGAGGCCCCTCAGGATCTGGCCTCTGCGCCCGCACCCGACTCCTTCCTGTGTCTCCTTTGCTTTCCCTCCTGCACCCTCACGAGCCACCCTGCTCTCCTCAAATCTGCCACCTGTGCTCCTGCCTTAGGGACTCGGCTCTTCCCTCCCCTCTGCCTGAAGGCTTCTATGCCGCAATCCCGACAAGAGTTGGCTCTTTTCATTCCCTGACCCCGTGTGCCTCCACGGAGGAGCTTCCTTAATCCCAGGCCCAGTGATGACAACAGGGTGGTGGGCAGGAGAGAGACAAAGTTCCTGCTCTCTTCGATTTGACACCCTAGGGGGAGAGGACAGAGAGAAAACAAGAAATACACAGACCGGCTTAAGCAGTGGTAAGTAATGTAAAGGAAATTAAAATAAGGCAATGTTATAGAAATATGTTCACCACCGCAGTGCCAGCCACTAGAAACCTACTCTGAACACTGTAGGCATCGAATAAGTATTTGACAAGAAATGAATTCCCCTTTATGTCTGTACATTCTTTCTTTATATTTAAACAAAATGGATCATAATTTATGCACCATCCTATGTTCCACTTTCTTCTGTTAATAATATATCTACTGGGGCGCCTGGGTGGCTCAGTCGTTAAGCGTCTGCCTTCAGTTCAGGTCATGATCCCGGGGTCCTGGGATCGAGTCCCGCATCGGGCTCCCTGCTCAGCGGGAAGCCCGTTTCTCTCCCACTCCCCCTGCTCGTGTTCCCTCTCTCGCTGTGTCTCTCTCTGTCAAATAAATAAATAAATAAAATCTTTAAAAAATAATGTATCTTGAAGAGTTTTGCACATGATCACATGCAGACCTACCCTGTTATTTATTGTTTTCCTCCAACTGAGTTGCACAAATAGTTTATTTTTATTTATCCAGTTTCCGGGTGACAGACTGTTTCCAGTTTTGTTTTTCCTTATTTTTTGGTAATTCCAAACAACACTTCATCGAACATTCTTGTGTATATATATATATACATATATATATATATATGTATATATATATATCTTGATACACTAGGCACCACATTAGTGAAGAAAATTGCTGGGGTAAAATTATTGGGTCAAAAGAATATGAGTAATATGATTTTGGTAAATGTTGCCAAATTATCCTCTAAAACGATGGTGCCATTTGAACTCCCATATGCCCCCAGTGGATGATAAGGCGGTTTCCATACACCTCACAGGTGCCCCTGTTATCAGACTTTCAGTTTGTGGATCTGATAATCTCTCCTTGTTCTATTTGATTTGCATTTCTTTAATTATGAATGAAGTTAAGCATCTTTTCATATGTTTATTGGCCATTTGCATTCCTTTCTGAACTGCCTTTTTCATATCCTTTGCCCTTTATTCTGTCGGGTTGTTCATCTCTTTTCCTTGTTCTTTTCTGTGGGTTCTTTGTCAATTAAGGAAATTTGCTTTATGATTCATATTGCAAATATTTCTTCCTGGTTTGTCATCTTTTTTCTTTTTATTTCTTTATTCTATATTTATTTATTAGTGCTTTTTTATTAGGCCTACAGAGAAGTTTTTAATTTGTATAAATGCAAACATATTTTCTTCTATGTTTCCTAGGCAGTGATTTATTTTTCATGTAATAAGTGTCTCATCAGAAACAAAGTAATTTTCTTAATCTACGTGGCCTGCTATAACAAAATACCACAGACTGGGTGGCTTGAAAACAGACATGTATTTTCTCATAGTTCTGGAGGATGGGAAGTCCAAGATCAAGGTGTGGGCAGATTTCAGTGTCTGGTGAGGGCCTGCTTCCTGGTTCATAGACATCTTCTTGTTGTGTCCTCACATGGTGGAAGAGTGAGGGGGCTCTCTTCCATCTCTTTTATAAAAGCTCTAATCTCATTCATAAGGACACCACCCTCATGACCTAATCACCTCCTGTGAGTTCCACTTCCTAATACCATCACATCAGGGATGAGTTTTCAACATGAGAATTTGGGGGAAACATTCAGACAATGGAACAACTGAACACAAGTCTATTGAAACAATTGAACACAGACATTCAGTCCACAGCAATTATACATTAGAAAGAATTCCTAGAGTCTTGGCAATAAAAGAACTCTTAAAGAAAACCAAGGAAAACAATCAACGACAATCTCTTCCCTGGTATCTCTGATGGAAGATTAGCCAGCTTCTCCTTCGGCTTCCTCAGGAACTGCGTTTACCATTTTAAGAGACAGCCCTTTATATTGTTAAACAACTTTTTATTCATTTGTTCAAATAAGAGATAGAGGACCTGTGATAATACAAGAGGGCAGCATACACAGAGGTGTATCTTAAGAGGTTACACATTCTTCACTTTTAATGTGACCTAGTTCCTCCTAATACAAAGCCAAATCCCACCTCCCAGTGTTTTCTTCTGACCTTATAACAAAGTGAACATATTTGAAATAAAAGATTCCACCAATCTTTCCGATCCATGCTGCAAAAATCAAACCAACACCACATGATAAGGATCATCACTAACTAATTGCGTAATAAATCCTGGCGTAGATTTCACTCTCTGGTGATATTATCAAGTAATAAGTATTTCTTTCTAGTTCATGGGAATAGGATGTACTTCTGTGAGTTTGCCTGTAAAATAAGTTCTGTATATCAATACCATTTCCACTGACTTTTATTATGTAATTAGGTATATGATGGTCTTGTATCAACATCCATTATGCAAATAGAGATATGTTTCTATGGAGAATACGTGAGATGAAGAGGTATATAGAATACCTAGAAAAATAAAGAAACTGCCCTAAGAATTGTGAGACAAATAAGGCAATAACTCCAACCTTCAAAAATAAAAACTATAGAGAGGAGGAACAGGGAAGAAAAGGCCAAAGATAGATTTATAGCTTAAAACAATCATTACTCCAAAGAACATCAGCCTTTCATTGCTCACTTCTCTTCTCTCTAGGAGGAAATGGAAGCTCCCGAGAGGCTAGGGTTCCCAAGATGCACTCTGTTCCCAAGATGGCTGCTGCTGCATTCACTTAGAAAATACGTGGATGGTAGGGTTGCCAGATTTAGCAAATAAAATTACAAAACACCCAGTTACATCGGAGTTTCAGATAAACAGTGAATAATTTGCAGTGTAAATATGTCTCAAATACTGTATTCTCTCTGGCAAACCTAATGAACGACCAACTTCTTGTTTTCCCGTTGGGAATTCCCAACTCCATAAAGATGAATCTGAGGTAACACAGAACATACAAGCTCTTTAAAATATGTGTTAAATATATTTGGTTATCATGTAAGAAGACATCCTTGCCCTGAGAACTTCCAAACATGTAGAAAAAAATCCAACCACATATTTCCCTTATACATAAACACATTCTGACCTGAGAAACAATTACCACTTGCCTTCCCACTGGCAACTTCCAATGGGCTAAAAAATAAATAAATAAATAAATTTTTTAAAAAAAATCACCCGATTTGTCCTATTTCAAGTGATGTTTCATATTCAGTCACATCATACCTGCAAATAAGATCTTGAATTGGAGTGAGACAAGTTCTGGTGGCAGAAACTAGACTGTATAGCGAGAAGCCCATAGAATCCTCTTAGTAACCTCTCCTTGTAAATATACAAAGTGGAAGACGTGAGATGAAAACAAAATCTCATCAGATTGTAAATAAAAGCAATCACTTTTGACATCTCCTGGACCAGTCTGAATACAAAAGCAGTTTAGGTAATGACTTCTTAAAGTAAAGAAGTAAAGCCCCTTACTGAACAGATGTGAATAAACGTCCTCATCAGCTAACAGAAATAAAGGGACAAACGAGTGAGCAAATCACAGCCTGTATTGAAGAATACGAATATAAATAGCTCTTTTTGCATAAAGTGTGTATTATATATATTAACTCATTTGATCCTCAGAAATCACTGCTGAGAAGCGTAAATTATGGAAGAATTAAATAATGACCCAAGTTTACATTGCTAGGAAGTAGCCAAGCTGGAATTCAAACCAAGGCAGGTAAATATGATGTTTCTGTTCTATGATGACACCTGCTCTTCAGATTATCTGACAGGCAAAAGGCAAAACAAAATGTTCTCACTATCCATGCAGAGCAAATCCAGTGGCCTCTCCAGAGGGCTTTTTCTAACTCTACCAGAATCCTTACGGGGCAGTCTCAGCCTCCACAACAAAGACCTAAAGGCTCGCTAGATACCCTTTTAGCTGATAAGCCCAGTGTTAGTCTACTGACCAGCCTCACCCCTCATTACGGAAGTGAAGCAAAGTGAAGCAAAGTGATGGCAAAAGAGCAAAGTAGATTGAATGTGACCTGCCTGGAAGTCGTGTGACTTTGGACAGGTCATGGGCCTCAACATTGTAGTGGTTTCCTCACCAGCATAGAAACTGATAAAATGATAATGGTGGTCAGCCTAGAGCAAGTTCCTACTACTTGTCAGGCACAAGGCCAGGCATTTAGCATGCACCTCACTGAGAACACTGTAATCATAACCCTTTAATGTTAGGTTATAGTCTACATATATTCTATATATATTCTACACAGGCCAACTGTTACTATTGCCCTTACTATTTATGCCCTTCCTATTTCAGCACATGGTCTCTGTCTTATAAGAGGAACGATTTACACCACAAAAGGTCTGTAATTCCCAAAATTCTAGAAATCCGGAAGTGGGAGGAGAGAAAGAAAATGAGACAAAGACCAAAATTCCTTTAGGAGGAAAGAAATCCTTATGAATGGCTGCTGGGAAAGATCAAATAGAGAAAAGATCTGAAATACCCAGTCCTTTGAGTTTCAAATATTTTATTCCCCTTTGCTTTGTGACATTGAAGTGCCAACACTATGCATGAACTCAGAAAGTTCTCTCCTTGGTTATCAATATATTTCTTAAGAAGGAAGCATAAAATGAAAAATCCATGCCTGCATGCTCCCCTTCACCTGACAGGCACACCACCCTAAATCACCTGAACATAGACTCTTTTAAAAGTCAGCACTGATGCTTCCACAGGCCCCTCTTCTTCAATGCCTTCTCTCTTCCAGGGTAGTTTCAAAGGGCAGGTAAGCATGAAATAAAGGTGAAAGAAGCTGCTTTTGGTTTTTAGGCTTTGTTAGACTTTAGTTTCCATGCCCAAGTGCCTCTCCCTGTAGACCCTGTAATGTGGGTTAGCATCATTCTCTTTTTATATACTTCATTCAGGAGAAGATGGAATTGATGACTGTTGGAGGTCTAGGAGCCTTCCCTGCATGGGGATCTGTGAGTGGGCCCAGTTCTCAGCAGCGTTTACACAGATACAAACCCATGGAGGAACACCAGCAACATGGCTGGAGCTTCATTCTTTACCATGATGTATGGGACTGCCGATGAGTGCCCTTGATGACCTTTCACACCCTATCACTCCTACTCCCCCACATTGAATTGCTCCCAGCCCTTGAATGCCTGATGTGCAATCCTTTCCCTCATCCATTTCTCTTACAAATAATTCTTCCATATGGAAAACTCCCTTCCCTCCCTTGCACACCTCTAATCATCCTGAATCGCTAAATGTAAAGGTGGCATCCTTTAGGAAGCCACTCCTGATCACCAATCAGGGGTTGTCTTTTGCATCTATTTCTATATCCCAAGTGTCAGTCACCCCACATTGTCAGCATCTTCTATGTGCTAAGCCCAGCTCTAAGCAAGGCAGAAGATAAGTGTTGAACAAGCCAACATGGGGAAAAAAATAGCAACATAAGTAAGTCAATTTCAGGTAGGAATAAGGTCTATAATAGCTACCTCAAGATGACGTGGTAAGAGTAAGTGGAGGCAACTCCACAAAATTGGAAAACCAGATATGGACTTTCTAAAGAAGGAACTAATATTTTAGCAGAGTCTTGAAGCCTGAGAAACAGCCACCCATGGAAAGATCTGAGGCAGAATGTTCTAACTAGAAGAAGCTATGCAAAGATGCTAAGGCAGAAATGGGTTTGGTTTGTGGGAGGGACAAAGAGCTCCTTGGGGAGAATACTAGTGGTTTATTGGTATGTCGGTAAAATAATTGTCATGGTCAAGTTTGCATTCACTGATCATCTGATAGGCAGAAAGTGACTGGACATTTGAGTAGAGCTTTAGAATAAGAAAGTCATATCCACCACTTATTGGCTATGTGGCCTTGGGCAAGTTATTTAACCACTCTGATCATCAGCTTCATGACACCAGCACATGACAGTTCTTTTTTTTTTTTTTTAAGATTTTATTTATTTATTTGACAGAGAGAGAGAGAGTGCATGCGCACGCACAAGCAGGGGTAGGGGCAGGCAGAGGGAGAAGCAGGCTCTCCGTTGGGCAGGAAGCCCAACACAGGGCAGGGGCTAAATCCTAGGACCCTGAGATCAAGACCTGAGTGGAAGGAAGGTGCTTAACCAACTGAGCCACCCAGGCACCCCAACACATGACAATTCTTAAAAGCAGACCTTAGAGTTAGTGAGACAACTGCTATTTTGATAATTGAGTGGCAAATTATTTAACTTTCCTGAGGCTCATGTTTCTTATATGCAAAGTATGTCACATATAAGCCTGGCACTTAGGATATGGTCAATACATTATGCACATATCATTGTTCTTGTTATTCATCTGTGTGGAAGGAATAACACTATCAACTCACAGGTCTTTTTAAAATGAGATATAAATTATTTACGGTGCTCAAACTTTAATAAGGATTTACCATGTTACTGTAGTGGATGTGTCCTGCTTTGTATCTGCTCTGCAATCATTCCCCCATTACCAGCACCAAGAGTTCCTTTGGAAAGGACTTCTTCCAATGGGATATATTTAATGGGACTGCTGACTGGTGCCCCCCCCCCGCCCCTTTTCCCCAGCCAGTGACCTACAGAAGCCAAGCAGATACTTCTTCCCTGGAATCTGAGTTTAGAGCAATCAGACTGAAAAAGGGTGGCATTCATTCACTGTGACAATGGCACCCAAGTAAGTCTCTTCCTGTTGTGATTGTTGTGATTTCTGTTTCCTCTAGTTTCTTTTAAGGTGTATTCTCCTTTCCCTGTTAACTGTAGAAATTCCCCATAGCCTTTCAATACAGTCTCTTTTGCTTACAATAACCAAGGTTATGTTATTTTGCTTGCAACCCAGAACTGTAACCATTCCATATAGCTATATTCTTGCTCTTGTTATTATTGTCATTATTCCTATTAGGAAAAAAGGTTTAACTCAACATTATTATTGTTTATTATATTTTCTATGGGGGGGAGGAGTTATGACCTGCCCGCAAATTTCCTGCCTAAATTGGGAGTAGATAATAAAATCAAAACAAGCGACATAAATCTTTACTCACTTTTATGTTTATGCCCACACCTGCTCTTTACATGTATCTATTCTGTATGATTTGTAATTAAAGACCAAATCCTGGCGAAAGTTCAATGCAAAAAAAAAATTATAAATGATAGATTAGGCTGCTGGTTTAATGTCTATTCTCAAGGTCAATGACATGGACCCATAAAGAAAACCTCTGATAAAATATTAGTAGTAAACAACGCTTGCTAGGCCAGGCTCTCTGTAGGGAGAACAAGAGAACTTAGAATCAAGTCTCCTCCACATGTGGAAGCCATAGATAGCTGTCACAAATTACTCTAATGAAACACTAAGGGAGAGAGGTGGAAAATAAAGATGAACGAGTAGCATTCCAGAGGACCTAGAAGAGTCCTGTGTGTTTTCTCTAGGTCTGTGGCTCTGCGAGTCTATGATTTTATTAATTTTTATTGATTTTTAATGATTTGTGTGTGTGTGCGTGTGTGTGCGTGTGTGTGTGTGTGTGTGTGTGTGCAATGAGGATCCTTGGTTTAGGAGGAAATTTTACCTACCTACACTATAATCTTTAACTTGCTCCAGTTCCTTACCTCTATAATAGGTATAACATGACTCCTATTATGAGTTGCAAAATAATTATGTATGCTCCTTTCACCATTTATACAAATACCATCATGACTAATTTACAGTTGCTGTAAAGAATAAAAACGGTCCTGTGCCCGTCCTGTCTCACCCCCATAGAAATCTTACTGAAACACTTCTCATGCCCTCCCTTATTACAATCACACTCCCTCTGGCTTCTGATTTTGTGGTTCCTCCTGTTAGCATGAGTTGGTATATTTTCCCACCCATGGGGGGTGGGTGTGACCATGTGACCAGCTTTGGCCAAAGAGAGAGAAAAGAGATGACATGCCAGGTTCTGTGCCAAAGTCTCAGGAGGTAGAACTTCCATTTCCCCTCAGGCAATTTGCTGCGAGATGGTGACCCAAAGCTGCCCCAAGGAGAATGACGTGCATTAAACCCAACCAGTGGTCTGGCGCCCAGCCCAGTTGACCTGCAGCCTGACACGGAGCTGCCCCAGCCTCCCTAGATCATGAAGCTAAAAAATTTAAAAACAAAAATAAATTTAAAAATAAATAATAATAATAATAATAATAATAATAATAATAAAATGCTTGCTGTTTTACTCCACTTTCGTGTTATGCAGCAAGATTAAAACAATAGCCGGGCAATATATTAGCCCTTATCACACATTATATCAGCCTTTGAGTGATTTTAAACTCTGAAAAGTCAGGGAGGGTTAAGATCTATCTGGTCCATTGTTGTTTCCTTCACTCTCTAGGGTGGTTCATAGCACATAATATTTCATAACCTGTGAGTCTACTGCATTTGTCCCTTAGATTAGCCCAATCCCTTCTCATTAATAAGCTGTGAATTTAAGAGAAACAGGCAATCCTACTTTATTTTTTTAAAAGATTTTATTTTATTCATTTGGGAGAGAAAGAGAGAGAGAACAAGCAGAGGGATAGAGGGGGAGAGAGAGAGGGAGAAGCAGACTCCCTACTCAGCAGGGAGCCTCACGCGGAACTGGATTCCAGGACTGGGAGATCATGACCTGAGCCGAGTACAGATGCTTAACTGCCTGAGCCACCCAGGTGCCCAGCAATCCTACTTTAAGAATGATAGCCACAAAATACATAAGAGATTATCTCTCACTTTTCCCAATAACTGTATAATGTTTTGTTTTTAAGTGAGCAAAGTAAACAAGGCGATTCTTGTGGACAATAGCTCAGATTCTTATTTAAAAATATCAAAGAAAACACTGTTTCTTTGAATGGTGGTGGCTCCAACAATGGTTGTAGAAAGAATTCCGAAATTGTGTATTCGTATAGCCCCCGAACAAGCCTTTTGACAGAGAACCTACTTTGTGTTAAACACCATATTAGGTCTTTGAGCTATGGAGAGAAAGCTGATGCTTGTTGGCCTTACGTCGTCTATGCTATAGTGGGAGACACATTTCCACAGACATTTGAAGTTTGGTGCATTGTTTGGACAGATAGAAAGTGAGTTCTCCCTGTAGAAGCATAAAAGAAGTATCCAACTCAAACCGGGGAGAAATCAGGACCAAACTTTTCTGAGCAGGTGATAGCTGGCTGCATTTTATTTATTTATTTATTTATTTATTTATTTAAGAAGATTTTATTTATTTAATTTTGAGAGAGAGAGAGAGAGAAAGCACATGTGTGCAGGGGGAGGAGCAGAGAGGGAGGGAGAAGGAGCAGGAAAGAATCTCAACCCAACCAGGGGCTCAATCTTACGACCCTGAGATCATGACCCTGAGATCATGACCTGAGCTGAAACCAAGAGTCAGATGCTTAACTGCCTGAGCCACCCAGGTGCCACTAGCTGGCTGCATTTTAAGTGATGAGTAGGAGATAGCTGACTGAATAATAAAATTGAGAAAAATAGAATAGCATCTACAGCAACTCTCCTCAGAAACATCATGGCTAATAGGCTAACAAGGATCTCTCAATTAGGAAGTAGCTTATGATTGCAAAGTTCAGTGTTTATTCTGTATACCTTTAAGGACCACAGTTCTTTCCCATACCCTCCCATCCTCTAGGAAAATGATCATTTTCTATTTTGGCAAGCAATCCAGAATGAGGCAAAGTCTGTGCCACTTTTAGACAAAATATTCACAATTTCAACTTATTTGACTTCCATAATAAAATTAATCATAATCCTATTGTACTTCATATGAGGAACAGAAGCTGCATGTGAAGTCTAGAAACTAACTCAATAAATCTGACAATTTATGAATTATTTCACAACGCAAAAGACAATGTTTTGGGTCATTTTATGTCACTGAGAATTTTACCTTACCACTTTGACATATAACTCAACTGCTTTTATTATATACATTTTGGCGAATAACCGAGTTTAATAATGAAACACAATTCTAATTTTGTGCTCTAACCTTTCAGAGGAAGAAAGAATCCTATAATTAAAATATTATACAAAATGACCAAATGGACACTGGGGTAATGTAAAATAAATCCTGGAATTTAATGAGATTTTTAATCATCACTAGTTAAGACAATTGGTTGGGCCTGTTATTTTCAGTAGCAAGCTAAAATCATTTCACGTGATAATTTCGAGGGTTAATTGTTGCAGTTTATTCAATGCAATCTTCTCCACCGGCTTTATTTTTATCTGCCAGTACACCAATACACCATGATTAGCATAAATTAAACTAAATGAATTCTGTGGGTTACTAAATTATTTTACACTGGTCCTTTTTTTTTCCTCTCCCAACATTTAAAGGTTAAGGATGGGTGAATGGTTTGATGGCAAATTCCAAAATCCAGCTGCTCAGGCTCTGCTCAAAAAAAAAGCTTAAAAACTAGGTGATTGATTTTCAGAAATCTTGGGTAGAAAAATACATCGTGAAAAATGTCATCATGCAAGATGTTGTATCATTATACACTGACCTTTTACAGAGGCCCACATGACTCACGGCTGGGAAGCAAGGAACTCGACATGCAAACTTAGATAATGCAGCATGAGAAAGATTCCAGTATGTTCCTCAAATGAGCGATTTCCAGTGTTCAAATTGACATGCGGTGACCTTGGATGGCTCTGGTAACATTTGTGCTTAATAAAGTGAGTTTTATCTAATTTAAAGACTCTGTTCTTTTAACCTTGCCTTATTGGTGGTAACTCATCTTTCACTGAGAAGCTCACCATAGGGCCCCTTGACTTACACCCAACTTTAGAAAGAACATCTTGTACAGAACAGTCAGCCCACTTCAGGATCCACTTCCCACCTACCTTATCACCATCCAGAACCACACCCATCCAGGACCCCTCCCCCTCCTCCCCACCTACATGGTCCCACGCACGCTTCCCCTTCCTACCCACAGATACTCCTTTCTCCTTACTACGTCACTCTTGTAAGAATTCACCTGCCCTCTACCACCTACCACTTTTCTCCCCTACAGATGTGACCCCAGAGAAACTCCCTCCTCAGTCAGCATCATTTATTGTGCATCTATTATATGCCAGACTCTGGGCCTGTTGGTGCTGGGGATGCATTCTTGGACAAAGTACAATAGCTATTGCTTCACAGAGCTCAGAGTCAAAAGGAAAGATAGTAGTTACGATAAAGGCATCGACATTCTACATTTAGGAGAGTGCAGAGACCTATAAGAACAGGAGAAAGTCTCTTCTCCCTTTTCAAGTTTCCTATGTTCTCTCTGGAAGCTAGCTCTCCTTGCCACACCCGTTTTTCTCCCTAACAGCAGGTGGGAGGGCCAACATCTTGGCTTTCACTGGAAGGGAAAAGTTGACAACAATAATGTGCTCCTCCTGCCCTGAGGCTTCCAACACTTTGGGGGTAAGAGCTGACTAATTCCTTCTTGACTCCCAAGCTAGGGGTTTGGGTTCAATGGCAGCTCTCCCTTGGGTGACATGCTCAGTATTCAGACCCATGAGGAATGCTCTCCATGACATGTGAGCTGGCTATTCGGCCCATCACCAAGTTATCACTTATTTGTCCAGTGCGCTGTTCATAACAAGTGCCCAATATTTCTTGAATAAGTCAAATGAATAAATATTCATTAAATTAAGGAATTATTTTAAGAATCATGATATAGTCAAATATGGTGGATGATGTTTAAGAAGAAAAGTGTGACCACACAAAATTATTCTGCACTGTATCATAACATAAAGAAGTTCAAAACTATCATGAGTCCACTTCAAGGCCCAGTGGGAAACTCAATCTATCATTTGTATATCAAATGCCTATGACAAAGGGGCCTTACGTCCCAAACACCTAAGACTGCCAGTTACGGGGTCTACCTTATCCAACACTGAGTCCCTATTACTTGGCACACAGTTTTAGCACAAAAAGTTACTCAATTAACATTTGTTGAATATATTAAATGAGCTAAAATAAACTGTTGCCTCACATAACATTTTTATGTTCAGGATTTCAGTACAAGACTTCATCTAGTGGCCTGCAGAAGTGTTTTGTTTGATCCGCACATTGTTGTTGTTGTTTTTAATTTTGAATTTTTTAACATAAAAAATTTTAATATAAGAACATCTGACATTTAAAAATTTTGACTTTCACATTTCTTTGAAATATCAAAGGATCTAGAAATAGCATAAGTGGGAATAATGGCAATGGGGAATTTGTCTGGAACTTTGTGGGGCTCTCTTGTTCAGATAGCGCATGAACTGTATACTTCACAATGGTCCCTAACCTGCCAGCCTCATGCATCCATACACCCCTGTAGATATTTGGCTTTGGGACCCTGACCTAAATAAGCATATTAAGGAATAAGCAAGAGAGATCATTTGAAATTAGGAGGCCCAAGGCTCTCTTAAATTCTCAATAATTTGTAGTTTAAAACCTTTGCTTGTTTTTTTTCACAGAGAATTTAAAATACAGAGTGATTGGATGGGAAGAAAAGCAGCTTTAAGACATGTTTCTGCCTTTATAAATAAAACTATAAATATTCCCAAACTAGCCAAGCAAGCTGAAAAGAGCAGGGTGGGGTTAGCTAACTTGTTCCCCACATATTCTCTGCTGGCCTGTGAAGAAGAGAAGGGATGACCCGTGAAAACACACAGCCTAGAAAATGCTAGAAGAATGCCTTGTTTGACAGTGAGATCAACTGGCACCTTTAAAGAGTGGAGTGGTTACATTCAAAGTCAGATCATTCTTCCTTGGGTTACCCTCGTCAGTAACATAATGAAGCGAAAATTATGAGAGTCTGTGGAGGATCCAGACTTCCTGAGAAATCTGGAGTCATTTACGTGTGGGTAAAACCCTAGAAGGTGACACGAAAGACAAATAATAGCTATTGAGATGGATAAAATAGACGCTCCAAATGGAAATCAACCTCAGAAAGCCATCCCCTGAATGGCTGACAGGAAGGTTTTCCTGAGGGCCTCATTTAAGGAAATAAGTAAAAAGAGAAAAAGGAAAAAAGGGTGTCTCCAAGGATATACGTACGTTTGATTTGCTTTGGGACATAAAACTCAGCAATTTATCCTTAAGCAGTATTCAGACTGAGCTTTATCATTATGCCAAGAGCTGTTCTTGTTTAATTTTTTCACTCTTCTTGTTTTGAGTCCATTGTTTATTGGCTAAGAACCATCTCAGAATAATATGTTGAGTCAACAGGGAAAGATGCGAAGCTGAGGGTGGAGAGTGATGGGCTCCAGAAAGGGCCAAGAGACAACTGGCTCTTCCCTGACTGCCTAAGGCTCAGAAACAATTCTATTGCAATCAGCAATGGATCCAGACTCCACGGATCTTGAGATATCCTTGGCTAAATAAGCTATTTCTGAAAAGATCTAAAAGACACATTTCAAAACATACATTTAACCATTCATTCATTCAACACTGTTTTTGAGCACCAGGCATCACAAGGACCAATGCTGAAGCTCTTACAGTCTAGGGGGAGGGATGCACACATAAACACGTAATTACAAGGCAATATGGTAAAGAATACGGTAGAAGTATTTCTAGGGCACCTTAAAGTACATGGCAACAGGGGAAGATTTGGTCAGAGAAAAACTTCAGCTAGGAGTTAACCAGCTAAAAAAAGATGGGTAAGATAGTGTCCAGGCAATGACTACAGTATTCATGGTTTGTTCACCTTATATAGTGGATATCTACCATGTGCCAGGCACTGTGCTTGGCTCCAGGCCAGTGTCCTGGGCGCTGGCCCTTAAAGATGCTAAAGTATATGGCACCATTAGGAAACCCGAATAGCCCAGCCATACTGGAATGAAGTGTGAGTGAGGTAGAAAGAGAGAAGGAAGAAGGGGTAGGCAGGGTGACATTGCCAAGGCAAGGTTTAGACTTTTCATTAAAACTAAGGCAAATGAAAGTCTTTACACATAGATGACAAGTCAGGCCTGAGTTTTAGAGAGATCTCCATCAATGCTGTGTAAAAAACGGACTACAAAAGGCAAAGAGTGGAGTCAGGGGACCAGTTAGGAGGATGGTCTAATAATCAAGGGAATAACACATAAAGACCAGACTTCAGAATTATTACAAAGTGGGGCGCCTGAGTGGCTCAGTCGGTTGAGCATTCAACTCTTGGTTTCCACTCAGGTCATGATTTCAGGGTCATGAGAGCGAGCCTCATGTCGGGCTCTGCACTCAGTGTGGAGTCTGATTGAGATTCTCTCTCTCCATCTCCCTTTGCCCCTCCCCCTGCTCTCTCTCTCTCTCTCTCGCTCTCACAAATAAATAAGTTCTTTAAAAAATTATTACAAAACTATCATAATAGAGACAGTATGCTTCCAACATAAGAAGAGGCATATAGATAAATGGGATAGAATAAAAGTACAGAAATAAATCTTTACATTTGCAGTCAATAGATTTAAACCAAGATGGCGAGACAACTCAGTAGGAAAAGAAAGTCTTTTCAACAAATGTGCTGGCATAACTGGATATTCACACACAAAAGAATTAACGTGAGCCCCTATGTCACATCAAACGTAATAATGAGTTCAAAACAAGTCAGAGATCTAAATGTAGAAGCTAAAACAATAAAACTTTCAGATGATAACATAGACTTTGGGGTAGGCAAAAATTTCTCAGGTATAACACCAAAGTGCAGCCCATAAAAGAAAAAAAAATCCAAGGGGCACCTCGATGGCTCAGTTGGTTAAGTGTCTGATTCTTGACTTTGGCTCAGATCGTGATCTCAGAGTCCTGAGATCAAGCCCCGTGCCAGGCTCTGTGCTGAGTATGGAGCCTACTTAAGATTCTCTCTCCCTGCCCCTCCTCCACTCTCATGTGTGCTCTCTCTCTCTTTCTCAAAAATAAGAAAAAAAAGCAATGAATTTGCACTCATCAAAATGAAAAATTTTGGGGCTTCAGAGGATGGTATTCAAAGAAGTGACGCCTGGGAGGTTCAGTCAGTTAAGCATCTGCCTTTTGCTCAGGTCATGATCATGGGGTCCTGGGATCAAGTCCCACATTGGGCTCCTTGCTCAGTGGGAAGCCTGCTTCTCCCTCTGCCTGCCGCTCACCCCTGTTTGTGCTCTCTATCCCTCTCTCTCTCTCTCTGACAAATAAATTAATAAATAAATCTTTGAGAAAAAAAGAAATGAAAAGAAAACCCACAGACAGGGAGAATATATTTTGAAATGATATATACAATAAAGGACTTGTACTCATAATATATTAATAACTCTTATAATAACTTATAAGATAAAATAGTAAAAAGATATAAATAAATAAATAAATAATAAAAAGACGAATAACCCAATTTGAAAACGGGCAGAGTGACTGCACATGTCTCCAAAGATTTGTGAGTGGCCAAAAAGCACATGAAGAAATGTTCAACGTCATCAGTCACTAGGGTAATACAAATCCGCACCACAATGAGATGCCTGTCCGTACCCACTAGGACAGCTACAATCAAAAAGAAAATCTCCAGTGTTGGAGAGAATGTGGAGAGATTGCAACCCCCACACACCGCTGGTGGAAATGCAAAATGATACAGCTACTTTGGAAAACAGTTTGGCAGTTGCTCAAAATGTTAAACACAAAATCACCATATGACCCAGCAATTCTACTCTTAGGTATCTATTCAAGAAAAATAAAAACAGATTTCTACACAAAGACTTATACACAAATGTTCATAGCAGCATTATTTATAATAGCCCAAAAGTGGAAATGACTCAAATCTCCGTAACTGGTAATGAATAAACAAATGGTCGCATATCCATGCCACAGACTACTATTTGGCAATCCACAGGAAGGAAGTACTAATACATGCAACAACGTGGCTGAACCCCAAAATATTATGCTAAGTGAAAGAAACCAGACACAGAAGACCACATATTATATGATTCCATTTATAAAAATGTTCTGCAAAAAAGCAAAAAGACAGAAAGGTAGAAAGGAGATTGTGGTTGCCTGGGGTTGTGGGTGGGAATGGGGAATGGACAAATGGGCACCAGAGGTCTTATTTTAAGTGATCAAAACGTTCTAAAACTGGATTGTCGTGCTGGCTTTATAGTTCTGTAAATGCGATTTAAAAATTATTGAATTGTATACACTTAAGATGGGTGAATTTTATGGTATGAATAAAAAAAACAGTGAAGCTATTAAAAAAAACAGATAAGGAGTGGAAGGAAGTGATATGAACCAATAATAATAAAATACCATCAGCAGAACTTAGGAACCAAAAGATAGAAGAGTGCATGGCAGAAAGAATTCTACAATTAAAAACAAGGACGACACCATTAGCTAATCTTCACTGAACAACTGTTATGCTGGACACTGTTACTCATCTCATATGAATTACCGTAAAGTTTCGTAGAAGCGGACTTAGGGACTACTACTATCCACGTTTTACATGTGAACAAACTCAGCTGAGGCACAGAGAGGTTAAAAAACTTTCTGAAGGGCGCCTGGGTGGCTCAGTTGGTTAAGCTACTGCCTTTGGCTCAGGTCATGATCCTGGAGTCCCGGGATCGAGTCCCGCATCGGGCTCCCTGCTCAGCAGGGAGCCTGCTTCTCCCTCTGACCCTCTTCCCTCTCGTGCTCTCTCTCATTCTCTCTCTCAAATAAATAAATAAAATCTTAAAAAAAAAAAACTTTCTGAAGTTCACACAGTAAGTGGTCACTAAGTGAAGCCATTTGTGCAGTAAATAGGACAAGAGGGATGAATTTCATAGGCTGCCTTGGCAATCTACTATAATGCTTGACAGTTCTGTTTCCTGATATCCACACAGCCCATCTCGATGCACCCAGGTGGAAGAACATTCACATCTCTTCTTTTCCAGCTGTAGACCCTGGTAGAGCAAGTCGATTGGGCTTTTGCCATCATCTTCCGCAAGAATGTCCATTGACAGATCGGTTATTTTTACCCAAGACCATCAGGAGTGTCAAATCGTCTTGGGATAAAAACCCAAGAAAGAAATTAAAAGTAGTTAGGGCTCACTTACTAGTGAGAAGACAATTAGCTTCCTTGTGACAAGCAGTTGGAAATAGCCACGGAAAAGTCATGGGGTGGAAATCCACTTCCTCCAGGAACCGGAAAGCCATTTGATACCTGTTTTGTGCTAAGAATTTTGTCTTGAGAAACTCTTTTTTTGTTTGTTTGTTTGTTTGTTTTTTAATTATCATTCAAACCAGGGTACTATATTGTTTGGAGGATGATATGGGAAAATATTAAGTACATGCCTAGAAATAAGCTCAAGAAATGAACAGGTGAGCATTACATCCCTGACCACCTCAAGTAGCTGTGAGGAAGCCCACTCAACCAAGACTCTGCTCTTCCAGCCAGGCACACTTCTGGGGAGAGCGGCACGGTGTGGGAAGCGTCCAGAAGACACTAGCTGGCCACCCAGAGAACTTCAAGTGCTGTGCCTCTTGTGTGGCCTCAGGCAGACCCCACTGTCTCTCTGGGTGGAACATGAGAAGGCTGCAGGAGATGGGTTCCAAGGTCTCTTCTGGCTAACATGCTCTTCTCTTCTAGATTAGTCTGTAAAACAGCCAGGCCCTGGACCTGACCCATTATAGTTAGAATAGTGTATTAGTTCCCTAATCCATGGTAACATATTACCACAAAGTGGATGGCTTAAAACAACTGAAAAGTATTCACTCACAGTTGTAGAGGCCAAAAGTTCAGACTCAACAATTTTGGCAGGGTGAGTTCCTTCTGGAGACTCTGAGAATGTGCTCCATGCCTTTCTCCAGCTTCTAGAGGCTGCTGACAACCCTTGGTGCCTCTTGCCTTCTACCCACATCACTCTGACCCATTCCTCTGCCTGTGCCTGCCTTCCCCGTGGTGTTCCTCTCTGTATCTCAAATCTCCGCCTTTCATCTCGAGATGAAGATGTCATCTCAAGATCTTTAACTACATCTGCAAAGACCCTATTTCCAAATAAGGCCACATGCAGAGGTACTGGGGATGAAGGCTAGGGGATTTCTTTGGGGGGAACACCATCAACCTGCTAACAAACAGCTAGCATTAATGAGATTTAATATGTACCCAGTGTGTTTTCAGGCCCTTCAGGTGTATTGTCACATTTGATCTGTACCCCAACCTTACATAGTATAAACTTGCATTGTATGCATTTTATAAATGAGGAGAACGAGAGTTTGAGTGACTAACCCATGCTACTGAGCTACTAAGCCTGGCCCGCAGAATGCCTCTCAAGTACACTTACACAAGGGTTCTGTGCTGCCTCCCATGCAGGCAGAAGCACAGAGAGCCAGCTTCGTGCAGATTATAGGTGCTTTCAGATTCTTTCATTCATTAACAAACATCACAGTGGGTGCTCAGTATGTATTTACTGAACAGATAAATGCCTGCAGTGCCCCAGGCTCTGTACTGGACACTGGGGTACAGATGTCAATAAGGTTCTAATAAGCCCTGGTCAAAAATCAGAAATGGCTCTTCTCTAGCTAGGCTTAATTTGGGGTTGGATTACAACTAGCAATAATGCAAGTATTCAAGACTCCCAGAGTCAGAGATGTGACACCAGAGAGAATAACCCTCTCTATCCATTTTTGGCTCTATTAATAAAATGATATTAAAACATAAACATCAGGTGACCGTGACATATGTTTTTCACATGGGTTTCAGCCATCTGTGAAGTTTCTCCCTCTTTATCTCATTTGCTCTCATATTAGGAGGATCACCTCAACTTTATTCTTCTGTGAGTTGGGGGCAATCACTCTTTCAACTCACAAGCAAGGATCTGCTGCCAGGAACATGGATGCATGGGAATAGGGTGGGGGTAGTTTCAGACCTTTTTATAACCTCTTATGGGTAGCCTGAGTGGCAGGCATGGTATCCAATCACAGCTCCCTTGGCTCGTTGAAGGTGGAGTTAATGGCTGAGTCCCTCTTCTTCCTTAGTAGTTAACATTTGAAAGGTAGCAGCATATGCTACCCCAAATAGCCACTTACATATGAGGATTATTTCTGAGCTAAAAGCAATTGAGAAAAAGCAGATGTAAAAAAAATGTTCTTTACATTCCCCTTATTTATCTGAAAGTATATACATATTCAAAGTAATAGATGGTTAGATTGGTGTGGAGAACAAGAAATCCTGACCCTCGTCAATAATTTTAGTTTCTTCACTTTTTGCCAAAGCTGATGGCAAATAATAATGATAAGAATGGTGATGATGATTTCTAGATCGTTTCTCTCTCCTTCTCTCTCTCTCTCCTAGTTCCCTTTCTACAAGGACTAGCAATAGGTGAATAGCAGATGACTCAGCAGAAGGAATAATAGCTCTGGATTTTTTTTTTTTACAAGCCAGAAAAAGCAGGCCTGGTTAACTGGATGTTAGCTGGGGAAGACTGGACTGCTATCCTGAATGCAAAGCATATCCCCCCCGCCCCACCCCCACCCCCACCCCAAGCACATTAGGTGCATTCCGGAGAAGTCCTGGCTAATGCAAATAACTGCATATGGAGTCATTATTCATTGACTTACTTCCACTGGCAGGGAAGTTTTCCCAGAGGAAGAAAAATGATCCCAAACTATGATTAAAACTCATTCCTTAAGAATCTTAATAATCATATCAAAAAGCCTTCTGTATTTCTCAATGCACGAACATTTATCTACCCCACAGCCCTGCAAGTGAACAATGTAATCCATAGGATCATCTTACATTCATTTACTGCTGTTTCTATTATATCCAAATCTCTCATTTGCTAAATGAAACCGATTATGTTGCTTGGTATTTTGCCCAAACTGTCAAGTCAGTGACTCCCCATGGGCACTTGTCCCCTTCAAGTATTCCTGAAAGTGGCAATGGGGGCCGCCAAGGCTCAAGGCGCCTAAAACACATCATCATTTCCCCCAAATATGGCTGCCACAATTAACTAAAATATCAACTTTCTTTGCTTTAGGCAGGAATTTTAGAAACTCAGTGTGATAGCAGTGTTTATCCCCTGAAATCAGAAGCTCTATCTTTCAATAGCAAACAATAGGAAAACAAGTTCAATGTTATGTAATAAATGCCATTCAGTAGACAAAAATCTTCCAAAATGTGGAACCCAGGGAGGATTAATATAAGATACCAATGTAAGTTTAAAAATGCAAATAAATAAGAAGCATTATTCCCTCTGGGGGGGCGGAAACAATAAAGGTGAGTTTTATTGGTGAGGAAAGGATATTGGTAGTGGTGCATTTTCATTTACCTACTGGAGAATTATGTATTCGGGTTCTTCCGGGTGCTGGGCATTGTACCAGTGACCAGGGAGATAAAGGAAAAGAGGAAATTAGGACATGGGTCCTACCCTCAAGGAATTGCCAATCTAGAAGGGAAAGAGTTTTAATATGTAAATAAATAAGTAAATAAATGTGTGTGCCTATATTCTTCAATCCATTGAATACGCTGAGTCTAATGCCATGAAAGAAGAAAATGAAAATAGTTTGAAAGAATTTTCAAGATTGAGTTTATGAATTTTTAGTGGCTGTAAACCAAATGTTATTCTGACAACTTTTACTCCTGCTGCTATCTTTAGGCATAAGACAAACGGGCAAAACTGAGATCTACATATTCAAGGCAGCCAGTCTGTATATGTGTAGTCATTGACCTAATAGCTGCTCTATCATTTCTCAAACTATATCCTGCAGATTATCAGCCCTTGAGAAAATAAACCAGAGGGTGGGAATCACTGAGTACTTCTGCTCCATCTTAGAGACCCATGACAAATATTTACATTTTAAAAGCTATATGAGGTATTGCATTAAGGAACCTCATTTAATTTATGAAAACTCGTCTTTCTCAAACTTAACTCATCATGGATGGAATTTGGAGGTAGCACCTATTGACATTCCATAGAATTAATGCTCCCCAGAACATTCTCTTGGAAATGCTATAGTCATAGATAATAAACATCCATCTAATGCTCTTAAAAGAATACTTATAGACCACTTGTACCCTTGACCCCAGTGACACTTTACAGAGATAAAACTGCTAAACCCTGCTGCACACATTTCCAGAAACTAATGTTTATATATTGAAGCAAATTGTGCAAGTTGAAACTCAAAATAAGTAGGTATGTAAGAAAGAATAATCTATACTATGAAAGGCTATGACCAAATGCAAAAGAAAAAAAGGTTTTACACAGGGCAGCCAATCTGTTGTTAAACAATCTTTATGAACTATTTGGTTTCCTTATTTCTTCTTGACATAAACATGATTCACCTGTTTGAATCAATTCTTACATGATCACTTTTTAGCCTCAAGTTGTGGATCACTCCTTCAGAGAAGGCTAAAATAATTCAGCAGAAGACACGGTCAGCGAAAGGTAGTCACGTTCTTCGCTCTTAAAGAAAGTACCTACAGAAAGCCATGGGGGATTCATTAGCGTACAAGAATATATTCATAAGATCAACGAAGTAAGTCAAATAATGTTATTTCCATTATGTTGGTTCTATAGAGAATGAGTATCCCTTTAGCCCTTTGTTCTTTGATGAGGCCTTCTGTAGCATCAAAAATCATGTAAAAATAGACCTCATTCTCAAAGGGTACGGGTTTCAGTAATGCAAGATGAACAAGCCCTACAGATCTACTGTACAGCAAAGAGCCCACAGTTAACAATACTGTATTGTATACTTAAAGAGTTTGCTAAGAAAAAAAAAAGTAAAAAAAAAAAAAGACTTTGCTAAGAAGGCAAATCTTATGTCAACTGTGTAATCAAATAATAATAATAAATATAAATGAAAGATGGCAACTTTTGGAGGCAAGAATGTGTTTATGACATAGGTGGTGATGGTTTCATGAGTACATTCTTACCTCCAAACTTGTCAAATTGTACATATTATTATGCACAGCTTCCTCTACATCAATCATACCTAAATAAAGTGGTTTTTAAAAAAAGAAATATATTGATGCAAAAAATAAAATAAAATGAAGTATACACTAAAAGTTACTCCATCATCTATCCCATTGATTCTTTTGAAAATGCTAGTGTCCTAGTACCCTAACGCTTCCTCCTCCTGGGCCGTGGAGGTTTTACCTAAGTTTTCTCTAGTAAAATGATCATATTCACAGTTATAGTTATTTTTTTTAAAGAAGTTTTTGTTTTGTTTTAAGATTTTATTTATTTATTTGACAGAGAGAGACACAGCGAGAGAGGGAACACAAGCAGGGGGAGTGGGAGAGGGAGAAGCAGGTTCCCTGCCCAGCAGGAAGCCCGATGTGGGGCTCGATCCCAGGACCCTGGGATCATGACCTGAGCCGAAGGCAGACGCTTAACGACTGAGCCACCCAGGTGCCCCACAGTTATAGTTATTAATGTTACTAAGACTTAGTTACTATAGTTATTAATGTCAATTGTAACTCTTACATGAGGTAATATAGGTGATAATGTCTGTAATAGCATCTGCCCAGAGTAAATGCTGTCTAACTGTTGCCCACTATTATTATTTGCCAGTAACTTGAAATTCAATGTCTTCTTCATTCCTCAGCAACACTATTAGGTAGATATTATTATTTTCCCCATCTTATAGATGAGGAGACTGAAGTTCAGATCCAGTTAAGGATACTGGAGATAATTTTAAGCATAATCAAAGGCCAATTTAAAAACCTAGCATCTTTTATTTTCTTTTAAAGATTTATTTATCTATTTTGGGGAGAGAGAGAGAGCACAGTGAGGAGAGCAAGAGGGAAAGCGAAAGAGAAATTTCCAGCAGACTCCCCACCAAGAACGGAGCCTGACTTGAGGCTCGATCCCATGACCCTGAGATCATGACCTGAGCCCAGATCAAGAGTCAGACGCTCAACCGACTGAGTCACCCAGGAGCCCCTAAAAACCTAGCTTCTTGTAATTCACAAAACTCTATCATAATCCTCCTTTCACAGATGAGAAAGGAGAGTTCAATAGCTCACTCTAGGTCATATAGTCAATGGTGGAGCCTGGTGGGACAGTCAGTTTTATATGTTAATTTGGTCTGGCTCTAACCTCCCGTAATTCAAATACCAATCTAGGAGGCCTTGGGAAGGTATCTTGTTAATGTGAGTGAAGTCCATAATCAGTTGACTTTAAGGAAAGGAAATTATTCTAGATAGCCAGATGGGTCTGATTCTCTTAGTTGAAAGGCCTTAAGAGCAGAGCTAATGCTCCCCTGAGGAAAAGGAAATTCACCTATGGACTGCAGCATCCTAGCATGCCTGGGGGTTCCATCCTGCCCTTCCCACTGGACCTGCCTGTAATTTTTGGATTTGCCTAGCCAGCCTCCACAATCACAAAAGACATCCCTTGCAATACACTTCCCAATATGTATCTGCTACTGGTTTTATTTCTCTGGTTGAAAGCCCAACCGAGATACCTGGATTCAAACCTAAATCTCTGTGTTCAGAGACAAAGTTTGGCGCTCAACTACTAACGTCAGGGTAACCATCAAAACTCAGCTCATTTAGGTCAAATGGATCTTGGCATTATCAGGTCCCCATTGACTTCATTAAGCAGCTTTAAGCATATACACCTCTTATCCACATGATAGTTGAAGCAAATGTTCTTTTATTTATGTAACACTACCTTTCTTGTATTATTTCTAAGACAATAACAGTAATGCTAATAATAATTAACATTTATTAAGGAATTACTATGTTCCAGCCAAGGACCAGGACCTTTGAATTCATTATCTTGTTTAATGGGTGTAAACTATAAAGAGGTAAGATTCTTCTCAACACAAGGAAGAATTTCCCAAGCATGAGAGCAATCCAAAGACTGGCTGGGCTGGTCCAAGAGATGGAAAACTCTCCATCTGTCACGATATGCAAGCCCACGTTCAAGTCACTTGACAGGGAAGTTAAGGAGGGAATTCAGCATTGGATGATAGCTAAAGATGGCAAACCCCAAATTCCCTTATTCCAAAACTCTGTCCCCTGGCAATTTAAATATGTTGTTCACATCATTTCATTTTTAAACCACTAATAAAACTGTCTTCAAATGACTGAGTACGAGCATGCTTGGAATTTTTTGCAAAATTATAAATAAATCAATGAACCTTTTCTTTTGTGGTCTCCCACAAGAGTAACTACAAAGATCTATAAACAGACACTCAAAATATTCAAGTTAAATCAGAGTGAATTTTCAGTTATCCACATGATAGTTGAAGCAAATGGACAGATAATCCAAAACAGCAGTTCAGTACTGAAAATTTTTACATTTGGCCTTTAAATTCTGCACCCCACTTGCTCCATGATCAAAGGGTGACATGCCTCAATAAGTATGTACTTCCTTGGTAGACTTCTAGTCCCTCCTATTTTTAAATCTGTAGATTAAATTTATTAGAATTTTTAATTAAATTATTAATAAGAATGAGCACCAATCTTTTCTAAAATTTTCTGGATTCTTTAAAGTTCAAACCATTCAACTGAAAATTTGAAGAAGAAAAGGGCAAAATGATTGCACACAAATGTTTCCATAGTACATGGCTTAGCAAACCTAAATTGTGAAGCTACTTTGTCATAGATGAAAAGTTCTTTGTGTCATAAATTGGCTCACACCAAACCTTCCTCCGGTGGACGGCTCCTTGTCTTATCTTGACCCGGAACCTCTGCCTTTGCTCTTCTGAGAGCGTTGGGCTGCAGGCCAGTCAGTTTCTAGACTGTCTAAGCCAAAAGATTAGAGAGTGCCAGCACAGTGAGCTTTGCAGGTGGTTTCAGAGAATTTTAGGGTGCTAGAGATAAAGTACGAATCAACCGAATTCATTTCCTAAACCATGAACCATGGCAAAGTGAGAAAAAGCTTCAACTTCATTTCTGTTTTGTTTAAATAAAAATTTAAAACACCATAAAGTATTCCAATGCAAAATGAAACACTGTGTTCAGGAGAGACCTCTGGACCAGAAAGTAGAAGATTTGGGTTCCAGATACAAAATACAGATCTGCCAAGAATTACCTAGAAGATGAAAGGCAGATTGCTTAACTTCTGGGCCTCCATTTGCTCATCACAGCAATGGCTACTCCTTGCTGAAAGCTTTTTTCTTACTATGTCATAGCTGCTTTTCTAAGAGCACTTATGCAATTCAACTCACAGAATCTTCCCAATGACCTTATAAACTAGGTGCCATTAGTAACCCCATTTTACAGATGGCAAAAGAGAGGCACAGCAAATGACTTGCCAATGGCCGTGCTGTATAATGGGGTCAACTAAGATTCCAACCCACACTCAACCATCGTGCTCTTTTGCCTCTCAGCTAGAAAACAGAATTGAATTCGATGTTCTCTTAGGATCCTTGAGCTCTCGTGTTCCGTGATTCTCTGATACAGCAAAAATATCTATTAAATAGAAAATTGTAAAGGGCTACCCTCAGAAGGAATGTCTATTTGAAGAAATATTCATCCTTTAAGATGCAGATCAAATGCCATCCCTCTATACCGTAGGCATATATTCCAGTATATCTTAAGAGAGATAAATAGTGCTTTCAGTCCTGGCTTTGGCACCCATTATACCACCTGGTACTACCACTAGCTTCTCTTCTGGGCCAACAACATGACTTGCTCATCTTTGTGTGACACCAGAAGCTATAACATAGTAGGTGCTCAATAAATATTCCATTTATTTTTTAAGTATTTATTTAATAGCATATAAGTTGCACAGGTAGTAAGAAACGAATTGCGACCAAAATTTGAGGAAAAATTTGAAGAATAGGTTTTATAATAACTGACGTCCGTTCCCTGATGAAGTCACTTCATCTTATATCCTCAAACTGTCTCCTTGGCCTTATCCTTGGGACCTTGAATTTTCTTTTCTCTTGCCTGAAAAGCCCTTCACTTGGATCCACAGGACTCCTTTTAGATGGTTGCTAAAATGCCAGTGAGTCAGAGTCCTCATGCCCTGCCCCCCCCGCTCTTCTTGTCCATGGCATTTTCTACCACCTAAAATGGGACAAACATATTTTCATGCAGCCTGCTTTTCCTCCATTCAAATGAAAGTGCCCTCAAGTTGACAGCTTTCATCTGTCTATCTACTGCTAGATCCTCAATGCCTAAAATGGTGCATAGCACATTGTAGCCCATTAAAGACCACATAGATAAATGAATGAATGAGTAAAATATTTCTCATCATACAAACATTGAAAATATTCCATAAGAAGCTTGTTGTGATCACAGTAAATTTAAATGTGAAACATTAGGTTAATAACACAAAGTCTATCTCTGGTCAGTTTCCTGGCCTGCAGCTTGTTTATAAATGTTCTTAACAAATATTAAGAAAACTGCTGATAGGATGTGAAGCTCATTCCTTTGCTGTGATGTTTGGGCACAGACACTCCAACACTGAGAGACAGGATGAGCAATATGGGTGCATCGGATGCAGTTCCCCTGGGTAGGGGGGAAATCGCCTTCCTGCTGGGCAACTAGGTGATTGCGTTATTGAAAATCTGCCTCTCTGGGCACTCCTCAAGGTCACGAATCCTGTCTCAGTCACCTGAGTCTTCAAAGATGGGGCCTGGCAGGCAGAAGGAGTGCTTTGCATGTTTATCGAGTGAATAAAGCCAGCACTGAACCTAGACGCTTCTCTCTGGCCCTATTTCAAGTTCCCCATGCCTGGTGTGCACCCTCAGTTGGGTCAGGGCAAAGTTAGAAAGCTAAGACACTTCCTTTGGGAGACTCCCCTCCTGGAATCACATTTATAATCTGTACCTTCTAAGCCAAATCAAATGTTTAAAAAAAAAAAAAGATTTTATTTATTTGAGAGAGAGAGAGTGAGCGAGAGAGAGAGAGAGAGCATGAGTGAGAGCACGAGATGGGGGGTGAGGGGAGAGGCAGATGGAGAGGGACAAGCAGACTCCCCACTGAGCAGGAAACTGACACGGGGCTCGATCCCAGGATGCTGGGATCATGACCTGAGCTGCCAAAGGCAGACGCTTAACCAAATGAACCACCCAGGCTCTCTGCCATATCAATACTTTTTAAATACTCCCTTCCCAATATTTAGCAAACCAAAATTATGATGAGGAGGGACTATATACAAATCTGAGTTTATTCCCTCCACAAAATTTGGCTGTTGAGACTCAAAAACATTACATAGATGAATAACTAAAGATTTCATAGACAAGCTTCCCTAAGATGTGGGTGAGCACTTAGGAGGGAGTTCCCAATGCATGTATATGCTTTCCTTGTCACTTAGTTCACTCGTAGGTATTAGGATTTTTATTTGAGAGGCATAGGAAGGGAAGCCCAGAGATACAAAATGATTTGCAGATGGTGGCATCACATGTCATTGGTAGAAGCAGGAGAAGCCTGAGGTCTGTTTACTCTGCTTCAGAAATCAGAAACTGATTTTAATAAGGACTTGCCCTGCTCTCTCTTTTTGCAACTGCTTATCCACATATAGGAGAAGCAGAACAGCTCCTAGTTTCCTGCTACTCATTCACTGGCATGGACTCGAGTTATTAGTAATAACTATTTACTAATAACTGGTACATAAAATATTAATATTAAAATTAAAAAATTAAAATTAAAAAATAAAATATTACTAATAACACTGGTACATAAAATATCTAAATGTCTATCTCTCTGGATGGAGGAGATAGATACATAGAGAGATAGACACAAGAAGATAGACTCTATATAATATATACAGAAAGGGAGAGAGGGAGAATATACAAATGGACAATGGCCATACCATACATAAAAATAGAACCTTGACCCACAGCCTGCAGCAGCCTTCCCAGGCGTATCTACAAGAAGCCACCCAGGAAGCCAGCCTGCTTTAAGTCAGACTTGCAAGAAGCCAGATTTCTGCCTCTAGTGACAATGCAGAAAGCAAAACAGTAACTTCTCTGATGATTAGCCTAAATTGGCCAGTTCTTGATTAGTAAATAACCGAGTTTCCCTAAATTTTGTCTCTATTTCCAACGATTAGAAAAAACCAAATATGCACTCCTAACCAATTACATGGGATACCTCATTTCTAGTTAGCCCACCTCCAGCTTCCCCATGAACACAGCCTCCAATCAGGGCATGACTGACACCTTCCGATTTTCCACTGTAAAGCTTTCCCATTCCTCTGCCTGCCTGGGAGTCTCTGCCAAAACCCAAGTGATGGTGGCTCACTCCCTTACTGGAGCAGGCTCTGAATAAAGCCTTTGCTTTGCTCATGTGGTTGGTTGGTTTATTTATATATGTGTAATTAGTATATGTATTAGTAATATGTAATTAGTCAAATATCTATCTATACACACACATCTATAAATTATATAATTATTGTTTACTTAATATTTTTCTTTACCTATATTCCTTATAAGGTCTTTACATTTTATTTTAAAATTTTCACATTGCTGCCTTCAACAGGACAATAGTAATTTTCTAATATGCACTAAAAACAATACCTATGAAATTAAATCTCTTGCTCAAGTTACCACCTACCCTTCACACACTACCAGTACTTAGAGTGTAGGAATAAAAACCTTGTATTTGAACTCAACTCCACTCCTCACCTGCTATGTGGCCTCAGACAAGTGATGAAACCTCTCTGAGTCTTGGGTCCTCACCTGACGGATGCCAGTGATAATTCCAAAATTCCAAAAGGTTATGGTGAAGATGAAATTCAATGATACTTATGAATGCACCAGGTATGCGCAGGTGCTCAAGAAATACACTTATATTTTAACAAAGGCACAATAACAGAGAACAAGAAGGACGAGAAAAAAGTGCAGCCTAAAGAATGAAGTTGCTTGAGTTTGTTCAAATCCAGTTGAGCGTCTGCAGTCTGCCGTGATGAGCTGCACAACAGCCAGGAAATGTCCATCCACATTAAGTAAAATGCTGACAGTGAAAAGCCACTGAAGCCACCTTAGCCGAATCACAGTATTATCCACAAGGAAGGCTTTCAGGGGAGGGAGGACCAGCCTGTGGTCATTTACAACCAGTCATTACCAGCAACGTGGATTCAATGGCTGCTTAAGAGTGTCTTTGAACGTTGGTCAGAATTAAATCGAAGAAAGAGAAAAAAATGCAGCCGATGACAAGACAGTCTAGAATCCATCTTTGCACATTTTCCAGAAAAGATTGGGTCTCTCTTGAAAGCCTTAAGTGGACCCTAACAGTAAGAAATCTGGAACAGGGAAATTACATATGTACATTATAGGTGTCTGTGTATAATTATTTTTTAACGTTTGTGCTAATGAGGGTCAGGGAGCTTTAGAAAAATGGCCTAATTAAGGTGGTTTGCTGGCAAGTTATTTCGTAAGTAATTGCACAGATTAATAAATGAATGTAAATGATGGGTAAAGGGGCTCCGTTTTCTCTTGGGGTAACTTGGAGGCAGAACCAGGAAGTAAGCAGATGCTCCCAGGGGCACGGATTGCTGATTCATGCTGATTCCTACATCAAGAGGATACAAAATGCCAGGCCACCAGAAGATGGAACAAAAACGGCAGTGTTACCAGCAGGTGCCCCCAGGAGAGGAGTAGGAGACGTTCTATTCTGCAGAAAGGACAAACCACACTGGCAACGTCCAAGCTAAAGCTGATGTGCCAGGGGCGATATAAAACAAGACCAGGGACTGCCTCTGTCCGAGGAGCCTAAGTCTATATGGAGGCACGCTTCACAGCCCCCTCTCCATAAACCAGGAGAAACCAGGGCCTGGGAAAAGCGGTTGAGATGTGGCTCAGAAACCTTTTGTCCAAGGCTCGCCTCGCCTGACTTTTCTCCTCTATTCTGTACTGTTCCTCAAACACGAGAGATAATATCTTGCTTTTAAGGAGAGATACCTCCCAGCCACTCACAAAATCTTTGTTTTGCCCTTATCAATAGGCATACCTATTGTCTCGTATCTACCTCAAGCTAACTTTTATCCAGCAGCCCGTTCTTCCTGTGCTAACACTAAACAAACTAATTTCTAAAGTGTGATTAAGTCTTCATCTCTCATTTCTTTTTCTTTTTAAAGTGGAGGCAGATCAAATAATAATAACAATAAATAATAATAATAAAGTGGAGACAGATCCTATATAGTTAAATGGACTTAAAATAGAACGTTAACATGGAGAAGGAGTCTTGGTTGTTATCTGGCCCAACTTTTGTTTTGTTTTGTTTTTAAGATTTTATTTATTTATTTGACAGAGACACAGCGAGAGAGGGAACACAAGCAGGGGGAGTGGGAGAGGAAGAAGCAGGCTTCCCGCGGAGCAGGGAGCCCGATGCGGGGCTCGATCCCAGGACCCTGGGATCATGACCTGAGCCGAAGGCAGATGCTTAGCAACTGAGCCACCCAGGCGTTCCCCAAATTTTACAGATAAATAAACGTAAGGTCAGGAAGGTTTACTTTCTAAACATTCTCAAGGCCATCGGATCAGTCCACCATTGACAGACTGTACCCATCTTCCTCCATCCTGTGGGAGGGTCGGGAAAAGATTTCCCCTGGGGCCACTGAGTGCTCTGTGGATTTCTGAAAGTTGTGTTTGTTGTTAATTACATAGGAATAAGGAAATGGGATGGGGGTGGGGGAAAAAGAAAAGAAGTATGGGTTAACATGGGGAAAGAAGGAATAATCGATAAAATCTGCTTCAGTGGAAAAGCAGGAGAAAACTTGGGGGCTGAGACAAGGCAAATCCTTCACGCAAGAAGACATGTCAGAGGTGAAGCCTTCCCTCAAGAGTCTTAAAGAAGGGCGCCTGGGTGGCTCAGATGGTTAAGCGTCTGCCTTCGGCTCAGGTCATGATCCCAGGGTCCTGGGATCGAGTCCCGCATCAGGCTTCCTGCTCCTTGGGACCCTGCTTCTCCCTCTGCCTCTCTCTCTCTCTGTCTCTCATGAATAAATAAACAAAATCTTTAGAAAAAAAAAAAAAAAGAGGCTCAAAGAAGTCAGCTTTTCCAGAAATTTTGCTTTTTAGTGTATGAGAGGAGAGAAAGCATGAAAATCAAATAAGACACGACAGTATTAAGTATCAGGCAAAGCATTAATATTAACCTGAAAAATGTTTAAGGGCTCAAAAACTAGCAAGGGAAGAAAAGGAAAAAAGTATAATTTCATGTTGCTTATATGAATATGTTAACGACAAGCAATGATACATGTATATAATTATCAGTCTTAATATACAGACTATAGCTACATTGACTATATGATTAATAGTCAATGATTTAGTTACAATGTGAGCCTCATTATCACATAGCACAGTAACTAACATAATGTGTCTATCCTTCATATGGATGTGATTTTTTTTTAAGATTTTATTTATTTATTTGCCAGAGAGAGAGAGCACAATCAGGGAGAGCAGCAGAGGGAGAGGGAGAAGCAGGCTCCCCGCCGAGCAAGGAGCCCGATGTGGGACTCGATCCCAGGACCCTGGGATCATGACCTGAGCTGAAGGCAGACTGTGATTTCTAGCAGGCACAGCATGAAAACAGCCCAGGACCTCAGTCTCCCCAGATTACCACCAGAATGGCCTCCTTTTGAGGGCAAAGGCCATACCCTGTGCACCTCTGTATCACTCAACAGGTAGAGCCAAGGCTTTGGGCAAGATAAGAACACAAGAAATATTTGCTAAATGACTCAGTGAGAGAAATTAATGATCTCACTAACTAATAAAGGGGGAGCAGAGGCTAAAATGAGGTGCTGCAGGACTGTTTGCCGCAGGAGCCTGCATGCAAATAAAGTGCTAAACCCCCATCAAGAAATCAAAACCACATTTAAAAATCAAATGAGATCCCTTTTTTATTGGAAGGACTTGGGTCTGGATCCATGGCCCACTAATGTGTGGAAAGATGGTCCATGTCATTATCAGCCAGATCCTGAAAATTATGGATGACAAGCCCCAGAATTACACAGAAAAGGCTTTTGCCTCCCTAAAAAATTTAAGAGCCTCCTTTTTCTTACTGTATTTCCGATTATTTCAGATTTCAAAGCAAACTTCATCTTTCACATGAAAAAACACAAGCCCTCCAGCCCTTTCTGCTCATGCTGCAAATTATGCTTCTCATATTAAAAGAGGCTTTATAAGTTCAGCCTTTATTTATCCCATTATTTATCATAAGGCCACACTGTTTAAGGATAACATGTCTTTGCTTACAGAGGATCGGCCAAAGTCACAGAGCTGGCTTACGTTAAATTCCGTCCAAAATTGAAGTTTAAAACTAACCATTTTCTCTTTGAATGGCAACTGAAAGAAAAAATACAACACACACCAGCTCCACCAGGGAGCAGGAGGGGGAGGCAGGGAATTAGCGAATCTCTGAAAAATAAAGCTGCATAATCTGCTATATTTCAGTCTGCCTTTATCCTCCAAATCCCCCATCTTTGTTTAAGCTACAAACGGACTCTATAAAAATCAACTCACTGGCCTCCCCTATTATACACCTCCCTGCACAAATCAAATGAAGCCTGGCCTGAAAAGCTGATAAAAGCGCGCGCGCGCGCGCACACACACACACACACACACACACACACACACATCACCACCACCACCACCACCACCACCACCCGACACATGAGCAAGCTGATGTATTTAGAAAGTGGTTATCATTTCTAATTCTTTCCTTTCTCTCTAGGGAACAGAGCATCTTTCAGGGGAGCACACAAAACTCTGGAGCTGAGCACAAGATCACCCCTGAATTTGTTTTGAATGGGGATTTTCTAACATCGCCACCACACAAAGTGTTTCATCATTAGCATCGATTTTTAACACCTCGGGAGGGAAGCGAACAGTTACAGTGTAACTGTTTAACATCAGGGCATAACCAGGACCACCTCTTAGCATTTGCTCTCAAGATCCAGCTTTTCCCGGAGAAAAGCATTCTTCTTAACGCTGACAACAGCGCCGGCGCGCACCTTCCAGGTACTTAGGTCTGTCCTGTCTCATTTTGCTTGCGTTTTAATTTGTAAGGAATTCTCAATTCTGGCTGGCAACGTCAGAAACATATGGCTTTCTCATTGTGGATTTCTTCCTGATCACTGGCTTGGTGGGGGACCCTGAAAGGCTCAGAGTCCCTCCCTGTCTGTTGTACCTCCGCTTTACAGGTCCCCAGCCCAGATCTCAGTGCCCCTGGGCCCAGCCCCACAGCACCAGAAATCTCGGCTTCAAGGTCACTATCACACAGCTACAAGTGCATATGTCTACTCTTTGACTGATGCATATCTCACCTGTGACACTGGGAATCCCGCAAGGAAAGAGATTGTTACCCATTTTTGAATCCTCCATGCCCAGCCCAGTGAGCTAGGCATGATAAACACTCAATAACTGCACCACTTACCACAATATAGATTTTTTGTAATAATAATATCAGCTAATATTTATAGAGTCTGTGCTATAAACCAAGCACTTCACATCCACCCTCTCATGTAGTCCTCCCCCAAACTTTATCATCTTCTTATTTTTTAGATGAGAAATGGAGGCTTAGAGAGGCTAAGTCATTTGCCCGGATTTTAAATCATGGAATAGAATCAGGGTTTAAATTCACGTAGGCTGATTTCAGAGCACAAGGGCTGATCTGATAGATTATCTCCTCTCAGCTACTTCCCACATTGGGCCAAGAAATGATCAGGATGAGACCATCATGTCTCATTCTCATTACACCCCATTGTAATTCCTGGTACCAGGTACTAAGCTCCTTGTTCTGACACATTCCTAGTACCTGCAACAACCCCGTTCTACTATTATCATTGTTATCCCCACTGACTGTCAAGAGCATGGCCACCCTGACTTCCAGTGAGTCCTCCGAGGCCATATGGGACACGAGAAGCAGAGTTTAGTTTAGACTCATGTTTGTTGGACAGAAAGTTTTCTCAGTGCTTCCACAGAAGAGTTGGAATTAGAGGGAAAACAAAAACGTGGGGAGAAAACAAATAAGGGAATTACTCTTGGCCACCAAAGGCCATCAAATAGCAATATGGGAAAGGATATGCATAGGAGATGGAAAAGGAAGTCAAAGAAAACAGTATGCCGGGCTCATAGCAAGGACTCAAGAAGGCATTTGTCGCACTAGAGTGGAGTGGAATGGAATGGAATGGAATTAAAACACATGACCAACTTTGCACTCAGCACAGGCCTATTCCAGTATCTGGCATATAGGTTTAGTCATTGCTATGGACCGAATTCAGATAGCCCTAACCGGGGCTTCGTCATCATCAATGTGATGATATTTGGAGATGGGGTTTGGGGAAGTAATTAGGGTTAGAAGAGATCGTGAGGATGGAGTCCTCATAATGGGATTAGTGCCCTTCTAAGAAGAGTCACCAGACAGTTTGCCGGCCCCTCCCTTCCTACTCTACATGCAAGCAAAGACCAAGATGGTAGCCACCTACAAACCAGGAGGAAAGCTCTCACCAGGAAGCAAATTGGCCAGACCCTTGATCGTGGACTGTCCAGTCTCCAGAACTGTAAGAAAATCAATTTCTGCTGTTCAAGGCACCGGTCTGTCCAATTTTATTATGGCAGCCTGAGCTGACTAATGTATTCATACTTTCCTAAAACGTCTTTGGGGCCCTCTTCAGCCTGCTTCAGTTTCTAAATCCCTTGGTCTGACCTAGACTCTCTTCAGCTAGCAACATTCCTCAGGAATTTTTTCTGTCCATCTGGTCTGCCTGCTTCCATCCTAAAGCAGTCACTTCAGGAAAGCAAACCAGTACAAATCCAAAGCTATCTGAGGCAAATCCAACTCCTTTTTCAAAACCCACCCAGGTGGCCTTTCAAGCTGTGGGTGAGATTCTGAGAACGTCCCAACAGGAATTCAGAGGCCTCTCCTTGACAAGTAGATCTGTTCCTTCAAAACAATTTTGTGTAAACAATTTAGCTTATCAATCTCAAGTTGCTCAGATTCCAATCTGTCTTATTATGGATTCGAACCTGCTGCACAGAGAAAAAAAAAAAGTCTCCCTCCCTAAAGAACCATGATTTCACCACCCAGCTTTATGATTTTCACCTCCCAGCACTGCCTTTTTTCCAAAAGAGCTTGGGACTTGGTTGGAGCTTTCTTTTATAAATGAAATACAATTATTACTTATGCATTTCACTACATCCTAAAATGGTAAAGGACAATACTACTGCACTCACAATAACAATACCTTCCTTTTTATTCCCTGCTGAGCTCCAAATGTTACTTCATTAGTGTGGATTTGATCACAATGCTCTTTGCCACCATAGTGTGTATTCCAGAGCCCAAGGAAGCTGCAAATGCTGGATAATGTATGATTATTAACCTACATCAAGCAAATCACAGTGGCTCAGTATACTGTTTTTCCTCCCAATTCAGTCCCTCATTAATAACTTTAATTATTATGCATGGATAGAATAGGATTTATATAGTTCAGAAGCCTGAAATTGCCATGGCAAACTCATTACCATCTCCAGCTATAGTTCTATACAAAAGTCAAATTGGAAAATGTGAGAAATTGCCTAATAAAGAAAGTTGTATTTTGATAGAGAAAGCCAAGATGGTTTCTCATCTGTTTGGACAAATACACACATCTGAAGTATCAGCTGTTAGGGACAAGGATGGTTGGGGGGTGGAAAGTGGGATGTATTCTTCCCTGAAAAGGGGTTTGGCAACAAAGCCAAGCCAATGTAAGCTAAAAATGAGCACTCTGAACTTAGAAAACCAGATTATGCAAATCCATCCACTGTCCACCTAGCTACTGTTTTTCCTCAATGGCTGACTTTGTAAGGTTGGGGAGAAAGGCATAGGGGGTGTTCGTAATCCTCTGGGCTAGCAGCTGAGGTTACACAAATCACAGCTGGGGAAACTACACTTGACTGAAACTGGACACACATTTTTAAAAACCATCAGAACAAAAAGAACGTAACCGTGCATGGGACAAGCACTAAATCCAGGCCCCCTCTCAGAATGGAGCACCCAGAAGAAAGATCGGCACAATGAAAGACATGGTCCAAGATCAGATGAGGCTGCGGGTTACCTTGATGCAGCACATTTCCCCACCTTTAATAATAATGCAAGGTAGGAATAAAAAGGGATCTAATCTAGTCACTCATGATTATAGAGTGACTTGGTATGGCACAACATTTCAACCTGGGGAAGATGCTGTGAGCTGCATAATTCAGACGACTTTTAAGAAATGCCCAATTATTGTCCAAGAATACTTGGCATCTGATTCTTGAATAGTCTGGAAGTTCTTGACAAATATAATGTGCACAAATGTCATCAGGAATTGGGTCTTGGGATCAGGAATCTGGCTGCCTACAGAACAGGCCAATGACTCTGGGTTCTAAAACCAAACATCTACAATGTGGAGTTTACTACATCAGCCTCAAAGGGAAGCTTCAGGATATAATGAAATAATGGGAGAGAAAGTCCTGTGGAGACAGCAGCGCTGGGTAAAAATTATTTGCGTGGCACTCAGTGCATCCAGAGTTTGTTCATTTCCCAGTAATCCGCTAATAGGATGATCGCCGCCTTGTGTGTGGCAGGCAATGGAGTCCTGCTTTCTGATACGATGCCTTCTTCTGTCTTAACTACTATACACGAACTACCCTAGTCATCAAGGCAGTAATTAACTTCATTCTGATGTTGCCTAATTGCCATGTTTACTTTTCAGATTATCATCACATATTGTCTTATTTTTAAAAATATTGTTATTAGCGGTAACAGATAAAATAAATAAAAATCTCAGTTGGGGAAGCTATCTGGGAGAGATAAAGCTGCAGAAGAGAACGCATTTTTTTTTTTTTTTTTAGGATGCTCCCTGGCACAGCAAAAGAGAGGAGGGTTTGGATTTGGGAGAAAGAAACCCAACCATCTGAGTTCAAATTTTGACTCAAAGTTTCTTTTTACAGGCCCTCCAGGGCCCTTTAGATCTCCTCCTCCCCCCCCACCATGTCAGTGTCAGGGGACACTCATCTGATAAATGAAAATAATAATAATCACCTTTTTAGAGTCCTTCAACAGATTAGATAGAAGAGATGCTTTGTGTGATATTTCTAGCCTAGCTGGGGACTCATAGTAGGTCTCCTCAAATGGCTATAATACAATGATGGCAAAAAAACATTGCTCGTTGTGTCTCACCTTTGCAGCAAGATGTCTGAAAGCCCCCACACCGAGGCAATTTGTCCAACAGCTACATACCCAATTCTGTTGATTAGTAAGTAAATGAGTAAATGAGAGAATGAATGAACAAATGAAAATTTAAGAAACATGCCAACATGATTAATCACTAAAAATTTCAGAAGTTGAAGCTCTGATCCCTAGAACAGTGCTTGGTGCTCAGAATTTGTGGCAGGGAACTAAAGGGAACTTTATCAAACAAGATTCCCAAACACACATTGTTGCACCAATGGCCACCATTTCCTGGCCCTCCACCTTCACGTCCTGCTACCCGGAAATGTTCATGGGCACACGGCCCTCTCCTGACCCACCCCCTTCCCGCTCTGCCATCACAGGTACCCCTCCTCTCCTGCCTTCCCTCTGGCTGTTGCCCACATCCGAGAAGCCCTGACTTTCCCGCCATTTCTCACCAAAGCTAAGGAAGAACTGGTTCCTGTCTTCTAAGGACTCAAGTTGTAAAGCAAAATGTCATAACTTGGGTACCAAAAAAAAAAAAAAAAATGCGAACAGTCAACATTCCTCAAATTTGGGGGTTATATATCTAGATGGGACATCAAACTATGAGTGTCTATTCATATCAAAGGCCCTGTATTTTGTGTTCTAGCTCACCTTCCTCTCCTGCGCAACTCTGCCTAAGGTCCCCAGACACTGATGTGGTGGAGAGATGGGGAGGAGGAGCTCTAAAGGGTCCTGGAGGGCCTGTACAGGGAAGAGCTATCATCCATGGAGCTGGTCCTGGAGACAGGTGCAGGCACCATGCCATGGCCTCCGAGCAGCCTGTGTGTGTCCAACAACACCAGCCATGGCAGATGGAGGCCCGCCCCAGCCTCCTGCTTCTCGTCCATGGCTCCCTCTTCCCTCCCATTCTCTGGGCCTCAGCTCTAGGCAACAAGGGCCCCTCTACCCACCTGCTTCCTCTGGCTCTCAGTCAAACACATTTCATAGACTCCAACTCCCCTGCCTCATTCACCAACATGCACTCTTCTCTAACCTTCCATCCCTCTCAGGGGACTACCAAAAAAAAAAAAAAAAAAAAGGCAATAAAATAAAAACCTTTCCAAATAGAAAAATTATCTTTACCACACAGCGTTCCTGAGTTTGTCCCCTCAAAAAACACGAGTGCAATCTTTACATTATCTATTTGCACATTTTTAAAATTTATTTGACAGAGAGAGACACAGCGAGAGAGGGAACACAAGCAGGGGGAGTGGGAGAGGGAGAAGCAGGCTTCCCGCGGAGTAGGGAGCCCGATGCGGGGCTCGATCCCAGGACCCTGGGACCGTGACCTGAGCCAAAGGCAGACGCATAACGACTGAGCCACCCAGGTGCCCCGAGCACATTTTTAAAGGCTCTTTCTACCCTCAACTTTGACTCGATTCTTTTATCTAACACCTAATCTAATATTTCTGCAGCCCTTTGAATGGCATAAATATAGCACGGAACAGGAGGGGATGGTAATATCTTCAGTAGAAAACAATGGAGAAACATATTGACCTAAGTAGAGGGGAGCCTGAGAGTCACCGAATCTTCTTGAATGCATGATATCAAACTGTGCAGCTTTGAAAATATAATCTATAGCATATCTTCAGACCTTCAGATTCTAAAGGGTTGACAGTTCATTCTTCAGTTTATTAAGCAAACAAAACAAACAAAATTCTACAATTTGCCTCCTTTTGCTTTTAGGAAGTAACATTAAATGTGGTAGAAATTCATATCAATAAAGGCCTCTACACAAAAAGATTTGCTATCAAATATTTAAATTTAAAAAAATTGTCAAATGTTTTTCTGAGGTCTTAATTTTTATTTAATCTCTCATAAAAATTATGTTAACCAACTTATACTTAGTTTTAAATATAAATATTGGCAATATGGATATCTTTATATATGTAAATACAGTGAGTAGGAATAGAAATTTAAAATATATTTCCTGTAATAATAACTAATGCTGTTGGGTGTACAAGAAAATGTATATATTTTCCTTACCTATTTTTGACAGGAGTTCAAACTGATATAAACTTTAAGGAACAAAATTTGGCCATACCTGTTAAAAGTCTTTAAATATAGGGGCGCCTAGGTGGCTCAGTCGGTTAAGCATCTGCCTTTGGCTCAGGTCATGATCCCAGGATCCTGTGATCAAGCCCCATGTCAGGATCTGCACTCAGCGGGGAGTCTGCTTGAGAGTCTCTCCCTCTCCCTTGGCCCCTCCCCCCACTTGGTCTCTCTCTCCCTCTCTCTCTCTCTCTCTCAAATAAATAAATAAAATCTTTAAAAAAATAAAAAATAAGTAACTACCAAAAATATTTTTAAAATCTATATTACTTTTATCCAATAGTTTTTGTTTTGTGAATTTATTCTAAGGAAAAGAATACATTTGTTCACACAGATTTAGTGAGGGGATGTTCATACAGCAGCACAGGAAAAAATTAAACCAAACATTCAAAACAGAAGATCAGCTAACTACATGAAGTTCATTGATAAAATAGGATAGTACACAGGCACTTAAAGGGATAGCATAAAAGAAAATTTTATGATAAAAGATGCTGATTATATACTGAGCAGGGATAAGAGCAGCTTACAGAATGTATACAGGATGGTCCCAGTTTTGTAAAAAAAAAAAAAAATTGAACATGGGAAAAAAAGATCATGAGTATATAAGCCAAATATTAAGTGATTTGTCTCTGACCTATGGATAATTCTATTGTCTTCTTTTCTTTCTTTTTTCTCTTCCGTATTTTTAAATTGTCTTCAAAGAGCATATATCACTGATTTTTTTTAACAAATTTATACTTCTTGAGGAAGGGACTTTAGAACGGGATTTACCTTATGGTTATTCAATAACCCTTAGAGACAGGTGGTTCCTAGAATCATTTAAATGAGTTTGTTTTAATCCCAAGCTACATTCAATTTAGTTTAATAGTTAAGTTTAGTAGTTACACTGATGGGTATGGAGTCAAAATACAGGACTTAGAATACCCAAAGAGTGGTACCAGTATGGGGGTGTGGTCAGTTGTTTGGGAGGGATCTGTAAATTAGACAAGTTGCTTGGGTAGAATATCAGGAAAACAAAGTTTTGGAATTCTACTAGCTATGTCATTGTATACGACTGTTCTTCACCAACCTCCCCACCACCAAAACTTTTGTCATTGTGAGACCAAAATAATGACAATATGGTTATATTTCTAAAAATGAAGAAGAGGAAGGAAGAAGAAGAAGAAGAGAAAGAGGAATGCTTAATGATAAAACAAAGAGTTGTGAACAATGAAAATTATTTTTCCACAAACTTCACTGCCCAAAACTCGAAGTGATCACCTGACCTCAATAACTTTTGAAGTTTATTCCCACAGTACATAAAATTAATTTGTATTTAGCTACACAAAAAAATCCAGATTTACATATGTCAAATGGAAAGACATGCTTTTGCTTTCACACTGTCTATGAAGGCTTTTAAGGCTACCAGAGGTGTCCTCAGCGGGACGTGAAAATCTGGTTCATATGTATTAAGTACAAGGAGACAGAGAACATTTGGCAAATTATTGAACAAATGTTAAGAGTGTTAAGTGTAGAATGAATGAATATGCGAATAGATGAAATAACATTTGCAGGCCCATATTGAATAAATTCTTATCGCGGATTGTTTACCCGTAGTTTATGCAAATCTTCCCAACTCATGCTGGCTGATAATTCTAGTAATTTGGGGTCCTTCGATGTAGGGGACAGCTAAAAATTCTGAAGCCAATTCCTCCAGGTTGGAAAATCTCTATCATTTTAAATATCTGTCCAAAAATCTTTGTGATAGGAGAAGAAATGAAAAGGTAATTTTAAAAACTGAAGAAAGAGAGAAGGATTGAAAGAAAGAGACTGCCTTCCAATTCTTCCAAGTGGAATTTTCAGCTGGGCTTTTCTTTAACTAAACCAATCTAGGGGACCCTCAAAATCATCTTCCTTCAGAATCTTGAATCTTGACACCCCCCCCCTCAGTTTCTGAAATTCCTTTTGATGATCTAAATTTTTTAAAATTTTCTTTTGCACATAATTTTTTGGAGAAGTGGGCAGTGAGTACAACGCAGAAGAGGGAAAAAGGGGTAAGTTGTTATGGTTCTATTTTATTTTATTTTATTTTTAGTTGTTACGGTTTTAAACTACTCGAAAGCAACATCTCTTTTAATGAAGCAGATTGTATTTTATATTGGAACTCAAATGTCTGTCCTTTCAAAAATTATAATTAAAATGCATTGTAAAAGCATGTGTTCACTTGTTGGATGATATGAGGGAGGTTCCTCGAATATGAAATAAAGGAATCACGCCATAACATGGTTCAATTCATATGATGAATGGCAATAAAAAATTTAAAACTAAGAATTGGAGATGGGAAAATGATACCACAGATTTTATTGTAAGACCTCAATGACTATTTCTTGGTTTTGTGGCATTAGCACTCAGCTATGACATCGCCATCTGAAAGAAATCCAGCTGTTTTTGATTCCTAAGAGACCGCTTCCATCATTTCTTTCCTGCGGATGCCTAACTGTTTAAATTCTTCTTTCATGTGGCTGTGTTTGCATATGCTCCCAGCTGACACTGCCCTAAACCGGCCACTTGTGAGCCTTGGAGGTCTATAGGTGTCTATCAGGAGGCATTCTTTGGTAACAGTTGCTTAGCTACATTGCAGATCTTTTGTTCTTTGCCCATGAATCCAGCCCACCAGGCCTCCAATAGTGTGAGCTCTTCTTTTGATTGTCCCTCCATATCCTCTGCCCTGCCTGCTGCTAAAATCAGCATGCCAGGTACTAATTCACGAACATTCTGCGCCGTTCTGATTTTTGTCTCATGCTAATGTGATACCTGTCTAATATAATTCATGGACTTCTGGGGCATGCCCACTCCTTGGGCTTCTCTTGGTCATTGGAGAACTGTGCTCTAGTTGACTTTTTATCGATGTGTATGAATACGTATTTTTCTTCTATACTAAGTGATTCAATTATTCTGTCTGGATTCCTTACTCGGCCCAACAGGCATATTTTCATTCATAGTTTGACAGACTTTTCAGTTCTAATGACCACTTGGACTATTTCCTTTATGTAATCCACGACATCTTAGTGATACTTAGAAAATTTTTATCTCCCATATCATAAATGTAACTTTCGGAAATGAGACCAAAATGCATAGCTCAACTCCGAAACATATGGCCAGGAAAGACTCTCCCAATCAAAAATGCTACTTGTGGACCTAAATCAAGCCTGTTGTATAAAAAATGCACAACTTTTCTCAAGTAATCAGAATCAAAAACATAATTTCATAATTGACAGTAGTTATAATCAAGTTTTACAAATTCTATCTTAGTTCTGATTCAGATACACAGAATTAGGGGACTTTTGTCACCTCCAGGGATGGCAAGTTCTGCCTCTCATTCCGAAACAGACCATTTCATGTTGGACCACTGGTTTTTTGAAAGATCTTCCTTTTAAAGCACAATGGCCTATCAGCATGTTACCTCCATCACTCCCAACTAGTTCTGGTTTATTCATTCAACAAATACTATTCAGTGCCCACTGTGGTGTCAGGGGAAGTATTAGGTATTGGAGAGGAGAAATGAAAAGACTATAATCACTGTCTGAAGACAAGTACAATGAGGTCCACCTAAGCCTCGCGTAAACAGATAACCGTGAACTACGGGAGTTACGCCATGACAGATACATGAGCCACATAGCACAAACACAGAGAGAAGGGAGCAATCGGTCCTCCGGGGAGAACTAGGGAAAGAGGTGGGAGGTAAAGAATGAGAACTGGTTCGTTCTATCCCCAGTCTAAAACTTCTTCACCTTGTCTGCCTGATGGATGCATGGCAACCCTTGTGTTCCCTTTGTCTCTTCTCCCCAGACATTTATTTTCCTAGATTTTGTTCACATTTTTAACTTCCTCAGAGAGCTTTAGCTTGACCTGCCTTCTACAGCCACCTCTGCAGAGACTGGTTCAAGCCTCCCACTTGCTCTCAGGGTATCCTGCATACTTTGCACATACCACTTATCGCCACTGAAATTAATGACTAATGAATATACCTCCATTTTGTTAGCTGTCAATCCCTTGAGACTCTAAAGTCTAAATCATCTAAAATTATCTAGATTCTAGAGTCCTGATTATAAACCTCGTGAAAGCAGGGACCATGGCTGTCTCACTGACCATATCTTCAGAAGAAGAGCAGATTGAAGGGCATAGAGGAACATAGTGCACATTTGTTGAATGAACACACGAACGATTGAGTGCACTATCTCTTACACAACATGGTTTGGAATTCTTTTACCTACAACAAGATCCAGCCGGCTTAATGTGTAGTTAATAGAATTGAACTTATGTTTGCAGACTTGTCCACCCTATTTCTAGATCCAGGGGAAAGGCCTCCGGAGAATGGCATTTTATAAACCATAGATGCCTCAGGATTTGGAATTCTCTGTCAGAAAGGGTGGAGGAGGCCCTGAAGGGTGGTGACCACAGAGAGAGGATTCGGAGCTCCACAAACAAGGGACAAGTGTCAGGCCCACTCCTCCTTCATTGACTAGTCAGTACATTAAAAAGTAAAGGACACTCATGGAATTTGACAGTCCGCATCCCATTTTTTATATGTCTCATGTGCTCAAAACCCAACAGGTCTTTTGAAAACCCTGGAGAAGTTCCTTAAAGCCAAACCAAACCATTAATCATTTTCCCAAAATACCTTCTTTGCCTCCCTTGGGCTGCCCTTCTTTCACTCTGTTCCTTCCTCACTGACCCCACTCGCCTTTACCTCTGCCCACCCAAATTCTACACACTGTCTCTGCCAACAAGAAATAACCTCTATTCTTGGGCTTCACTGGGCACTTTACACTTGTTTGATGACACTCGTCAGGAAGTCTTATATCATAACTATGTACTTGTCTCATGTGCCTGGGAGGCAGAATGGTAGGATGGTCCCCAAGATTCCCACTCCCTGGTGTACACACCCTACATAATCTCCTCCCCTTGAGTGTGAGTAAGACCTGTGACTGGGATGGGGTATCACTTCATGATACGTTACATTAAATGGCAGAAGGATTGGGCAAATGTAAATAAAGGGCCTAAGCAGATGAATTTGTGTTCATCAAAAGGGAGATTGCTGTCATCGTAGGCCTGACCTGATCAGGTAAGCCCTTAATATCAAAGAGATTTGAAGGTAGAGAATAATTCTGTTAGCCCTGCAAGAATAAGGTGCCATGTTGTGCAAGGGCCCACATGCAGGAAAGAGTGGGAGGCTTCTAGGAGCTGAAAGCATTCTCTAGTTAACAGCAAATAAGAAGGTAGGAACTTTCATCCTACGACTGCAAGAAACTGAATTTTGTCAGCAACCCGAGCCTTAGATGGGATCACTGTCCTGACACCTTGATTTCAGCCCTGTGAGACCCTGGGCAGAGGATCCAGTTAACCAGCGCCTGGACCCCCAACCCACAGAAAATGTGAAATAATAAATGTGTGTTGTTTTAAGCTGCTACATTTGTGGTAATTTGATATGCTGCAATAGAAAACTAGAACACCTATCAGACAGGTTGTCTCCAATTTTTTGTACATAACTGAATTCAGTGAATTTGTTTAACCTTCCTATTATACTTGGCTTTGAGAGATTTCAAAGAAGATTCAAAGAACAAAATTAAGTAATATATGGTCCATAGAAACCGTGTGACTTCTAGACTGTAACCACTAAAAAAGGAGGGTAGAACTTTAAACTAGTCACTAAGTAGAGTCTTGTGTTTTATAAAGAATTGAGAGATATGAATTTGAATCCTGGCTCTATCACTAACCAGCTGGATTCCCTTGAACAAGTCAAAGTCAAGTCAACTTCTTGGTATGTTATATATAAATAATCATTATAATAGCTACTTCTTGTTGATAAACTTCCCTGTATTGGGGACTGTATATATATTATTTGCAAATACCATTATATCACTGCCATATATTAGGCATTATGTTCATTTTACAGATGAAAATAGTGAAGCTCAGAGACCTTAGGTATAACAATCAAGGTCACGTGGTTATCACAGGACAACTTTAATACTTGAAGCTTCTCTATCTGCAACCTGGGCTATTTTCCTTTAAAGTGAGCGGTTACTTTGTTACTGTAAAGTCCTTTCTAATCAGATCATCCTGGAAACACAGCCTGAGTGTGCAATTTGCACAGCACAAGGCAAAGAGAGGGCCCTCCCCTCCCCCCACCTTAGAGGTGAGTCACATCTGAGTTCTTAGCACTCCAAACGTGTGCAGGCTGAGACAATGACAGAGACCCAGAGCCTGGGCAGGGAGACTGCATGGATTTAAGAACTCGTTTACTTAGAACAGTGGAGAAGGAAGTCAAGCGTGAACTTCTGAGCTTCAAAGATATTCTCAAGGCCCATTTGGGAATAAGCATAAATCTTCAAATTTATCCAAAGTTTAGCAAATTCACAATGACAAATGTAACAGTTCCTCTAAATTGAAGTTCATCTCTTGGCAGTTTTGAAGGCTTGGAGAAAATGCCAGCAACAAGGACTTGGAAGGAAATAAATCTTTAGATTCCCTGAAAACATAGATAGTTATTATGGAAGACATATGGAGGATCCCATACTGCGTTGAAAAAGAAAATTTATAAATGTCAGCTTCGTAGCAGCGATGTTGGAAGGATTTAAGCAATCTACACTTAACTATGATGAGAAAAATATGCTGGGGGAAGGCATTTGCCATTAAGAACTAATTATTCTTAACCTGTGCTGTTTCTGGGAGGAGCCGATGAGAAGAGAGAGAGAAGGCTCCAGAATCCAGAGCAAGAAATCAGAATTTCTTTTCACCCAACAGATAAATTTAAAGATTCTCTACTGTTTAAAAAAGTTGCCTAGAAGCAGGATGGTAAGGACCACGACATGGGCATCTATGGCGGGATTGCTGAGTTCTGAGTCTTGAGGGGCCTCACTTTCCTCATCTCTACAGTACAAATGGTCAATAAAACACCTCCTTCCAGGCTCGTGGTGAGGATGGAATGAGACACTGCCATCCAGTCTTGCTCAGCCAATATTAACCACAGACCTCCTTTCTGTCCCTTATAACAGTGAGCACAGACGTTACAGAGAAGAGTAAGACACTGTCCTCTCCTTCCATGAGCTTACAGATGGTCCTGATTTATGAAAGAATTTTATAAGCTGCAAAGCATTATCAGAATGCTTGTCATTTTTAACTCATTAACCAATCCAGGAGATTACTGTTGGATACATTTGAAAAAACACCAACACAAGAATCCACTAAGTATTTGACTCACATTTTTTTTCAAATTATATCATAGCAAGAATTACTTATTTTGGACTAAAATTTGGAGTCTGTATCTCTTTTTCGACAAAACCACAGCTAACGTTAGAAAGTGTTGGTTTTTTTTTTTTCATTTCCTTTCCAAGAAGAAAGAAGTAATAAATAAAATTGCAATTCAAAACCAGGGAAAATAGGGAGAGAAAAGGTATCATATGCACTCCTTTTTTCCCTGGGGATGGGTCATCTTTCCTTCTCTTCCTGAAAGTTCTGAATGCAGATGGTGCCAATTAGACAGTGCCCTGGTTGGCAGCAAACCCCAGAACTAAGAATGAGAAGAACACAGTGGAAATGCCAACTGTCAAGAGACACAAAGGGACCTCAGGAAAGAGACCACAAACATCTAATGAGAAATATACAACTTTTTAGAACTTCCGTAACTAATATCGATGAGGCAATGCTGAAGACGAGCCTGGATTTAATAAATCTTTTAATATTTTCACAGCTGGGCCTGCTTGCACGGGGCTGGTGGACCATTTTCTTAAATAAGGCATGGCGCTGGTCTGACATTAGTTTAACAAGGTAATTATCAAGTGAGAAATAGCTGCCGCACTGCTGTGAACCTGAATAATAACTCTCATAATTACTGATTTTTGGGCCCATCTTTTATAAAAAAAATAATAGATCTCTAAGTACTAAAGCAAAGCATTTTATAGGAAATACATTTGGGTACAGTGTCTAGAAGTATGGAGAACTATTAAGGATATAATTAGTAGTTTATCTACATAATCCATCAAACACCATTTATCATGTCTCTTATGGTTCTAATTGAAGAGAAGCAAATAAGCATAGGGACATTAAGCTGTTTTATGCAGGCAACCTTAGAAAAGTTGATTGTTACTAAATTTTTTAAAGCTTAAAAGTTGGACTTTCCAAAATACCTCAACTGAAAAGTGAATCAGTGTGGCTGACTTTATCAAATGCTCGTGTTCCTTCATACATATGACATGATACACATTTCCAGAGGACATTTTACATGGACAGATGTACCTTTCAGGTAACTAACTTCAATTTTTGAACGATTTTCAAAGTTCGCCTTAGTTCTGAAACACAGACACAAATGGTCATTCTTTCACTGAGAACTATTGACAGTGGTTGATTTTTACCTGGAATGTGAGAGTAGCACAGAGATACCATGTGCATCAATGAGGAAATACCTTCCCACACATTACTGACTAGGCTTGTCTCCTAATTCGATTCTGGAAGAACTCTTGTTTTTTCATTGCTCTCAATGTAACTAACCCATCCTGGCATAGCAAATAATGTATTTTTCAAAGTAAAACACAATCAAATTGTAAATAAGATTATTCAAAAGCAGGACGAAGTTAGACATAGGTACTTTTAGGAAAGTTTGTAAAAATAATGTAATGCTCTATTTGCTCTAGATAAGATGGAGAACTTGCCTGATAAAAAGGGAGTAGCTTTATTACCATTGTTCCTAAGTGACCTTGCTTCCTCCTTCTACAGATCTTCAAAAATGATTCTGAGCCTCAGTTGTTGTCAATTTGAAGTCCTCCTGCCTTACTGAAAAGCTAAAGACACATGTTACACCAGGGAAGTTATCATCAAGGAGGAGATTAAAGACAGCACCAATTAGGAAAGGACTAACTTCATAAAAATAAACAAGTACATCATGTGTGAAGCTGATTCTCTTGAATGAATAATAAAAGCAAAATACATGAAGGCACCAAGTTCTTTAAGCTCCTGAATTCAAATACTACAACATGACTACCTTGATTAAACAATAAATAATAAAACACACCATGATGGGTGATTTCATCATGGAGACTTTCTTAATGAAATCCACCTGAACATCGCTTAATACAGTTGTAAAGAATGCCAGTTTAGCCTGACTGCGACAAATGCTTTATTTTACTTCATTTGCATAAACTAGGTCCATCTACAACCTGAAAATACAGCACAAAAGTGAAGATTAAGCTATATACTGACGTGTGGGGACGATGCCTCAAGTAAGCTCACCCCACTAAACAAGATCACAAATCAGAATTATACAAAGGAAATCCTGTATACATCTCAGCTTAGCACTGGTTTTTCAAAATGTTTTACGTTAAAAAAAAAGATACCAATATTGCATTTGGATATAGAGTCTAAAAATATAGAGGTGACCATTATTAAGAACAGGTTTATAAACAAAAGCAGAAGGCATCTATTTAAAAAGATCTGGCTAAGACCTGCAAACAGTCAAGTCCTAGAAACAATAGTTGACTAGAATTTTAGCTCTTCTAAGGCAAGAGATTTTGCTCATTTATCTTCTTATTGCCAGGGCACAGAAAGATGACACATGGAAAGTCCTTGAGAAATGTTAAATAGATAAATAGGTGTTTCAACTGAAATTACATCCATTAAGATTCATTCAGTAAGATTCATGTACCTAGTCAACCATTGCTGAGGACTACTAATTCTGTGAAATTTGGTGACACAACTGGACTTAATAGAAGATTGGCAGATTAAGTGGTGAAATTACCAACCCATGGGCCAAAGCACTAAAGGGAAAAAAAAGTCAATCCTGGTCTTGTGGGTTGGGTAGATGTGATCTTAATTTGGTGTTTAAAATATGAGTCTCAAATCCTTGTTCTGTTTGTGGATAAATTTCCAAATTGCTCTGTGACATTTCCGTTACTCCACAATACAAAATGAGTTGCTACAATTTGAGATTGTGATGGTGGAAACTTATTAGAACAGGGGAGAAATCATATGTGCAATGATGTGTCTGTGGTCTAAATAATCAAACCCCTTGAATAATAGTTGCACTATTGATCAGCCTACATCATTCATTCAATCCACAAAAATTTCTGAAAGCCTTATATTTGCAAGGTGTTGTGGCAAGGTGTTTTCTGTCATGGCTGTAGGGAACAAAGAGTCCTAGAAGGTTGGAAAGAGGTCTTTGCCAGCCTGAGTCTTTTCTCTCTAAAGTACATTTGATCACTCCCTTCTCAGTGCCTCATGGTACTTTGCCTTGCCTACTCTTCCAGTGTTGATGTTATTGCATTAGAGTTCATTGTGTATGTGTCTCTCCCTTGTTGAACTGTAGACTCCTTTAAGGCAGGCATTTAGGCAGTTACCACCCTCATGTGTATATGCTGAGCACCTGCACAAATGCTGGTGTAGTCAACTGGAGAATGCCTGCAATATGGACTTTGAATTTAAATTCAGGCAGTCTTCAACCTGCCCTCCCACCCTCTGTTTAGATGTTTCATTATTTAGGTGGGGCTGGTGAGTACAGTTGCTGAACATAAAAAGAGGCAAGACTGCTGTGAATAACAGGGCCAGGTAAATCTCTTAGAGTTTTTTTTTTTTTTTTTCATATGATGGGTCATCCCACTGTAGCTGCTCTGGAATTATCAAGATTTCATATCTGAGGATGAACTGGGTTCCTTCAAGTAGGGCTTCCAGATTTAGGAAAGAAAAACACAGGATGCCTAGTTAATTTGGGATTTTAGATAAACGACAAATAATTTTATAGCATAAATATGTCCCAAGCATTGCATTTGTATACTTACATTTTATCTAGCAATCCTATCTTCAAGATGATGAGTAAATTGGAGGTAAAGAGGATTGGGTGAGACATTTCTCAATAATTTTTTGTTGGGCAGAACATTTATTTTCTTTGCCCCCAAATAATAAATACCACTAGCACCACCTGCCATTGTGATAATGAAAAAAAAAAAAAGCCACATTTATCCTGTTACCCACCATGGTCTATTGCCATCTTGGTTTGAGAACCTTAGGAAAGACATAGGAATAGGAATATATTCCATGAAACCAAGAGTCAGGAAATGCATGTGCCAGGATCCCACAGATAACTCAGTCACACAGAGTCTCAAAAACAACTATATAATGTCCATTTCCTGGTTAATTTCTCATTTAGACCTCCCAACTAAATTCTTAAGGGCAGTCAGAGGCCTGACATGCTCAAGTCTGTGTATGTGACAATGAATTTTATCTTATTTTATTTTAAAGATTTTATTTACTTATTTGACAGAGAGAGAGAGATCGCAAGTAGGCAGACAGGCAGGCAGGCAGAGGGAGAGGGAGAAGCAGGCTCCCAGAACCCTGGGATCATGACCTGAGCTGAAGGCAGACGCTTCACCGACTGAGCCACCCAGGTGCTCCAACAATGAATCTTAACACCTGAGAAAAGATCCAACAATCATCCCAGATTTCTTAATAGTTTGACATACAAAGGGAAAATTAAAAGTCACCAAGTCCTAAAGATCAAATATAAATATGATAATAATTATATCTCTAACTTGTTTGGCACTTTAAATTTATTCAAAGCACTTGCTGTCCATTATCTCATGTGTCCATTTTCATGGTATTTATTAGTGATGAGAGAATGGAATGTCTGCTCCAAATCTATGGTTACAGCCAATTTACAACTTTTGATATCATCAATTTGAAACCACAAATGGGAAGACATTCAGTCTCTTTTTTCCTTTTCCAAAGTCTGTCAGTTCATCTATCAGTTGTGAGCTTTCTCTTAAGTCTTTTTTTATAGCTAGCCCTAGATTTTGTATCAATATCACAGTAGTATTTTCTTTTTGAGCTACTTAGTTGACTATGTTAACTTAAGGTAAGAGTCTTAAATAGAATGAAATCAGAAGTCAATGAAAGAATTTGTGATGAACTGTCTTCCTTTCAAAAACTGTCTGCCTCTTTATGATAATGTCTGGCAAATAGCAGAAACTTGTTGAGTTCTGAATGAATGAATCAAGGAATGAGTACAGGTGCAAATGAACTTCAAATGAAAGTCTGCTTTCGTCCTAACTTAATTTACTCCAAATCTTGCCAGCCTAATGAAGACTGCCGTTTAAAAGGGTCACACACTAAAATCATAACTTCAGAGGCTCGAGCCACCCAGAAACTATTTAATGCAGCTCCGTGCAAAGGAAAGCACTTTTTCAGTCATCTGAGACAAAGACATCTACGTCAGTATGCAACGAAATGCCACAATCATCCAGTAATTAACCATCAAGGCTTACTCTGGGGAGGTGCATTCTTTCCTCTAAGATACCCTTTCTAATGCAAAGTCCATTTGCTTTCCTCTGGTCATCAGTGAACAAAATATGGAGCCCATTGGTGCCTAGCTCAGTGGCTGGCACTCAATAAATATTCAACAGCTCCTTGTTCCCTGAGCAAAATACAGGGTGGAAAACTCACTCTTTTTAGAACAGATCATCAATGTAATAGTTTGGGACTTGTTTTAAATTGCCATCTTCTGTTAATGCAAGTTCGTCTTTAAATTCTTAAGGTTCCCATATAGAAAGTAGACGGGGCTGATTTGCCCAAATCCTGAGTTCTCCCTGCTGTGTGCCAAATGACTGGATGAGTAATAGGAATTATCCTCTATTTTAATTCCATGTATTTATTCATGCGGTAAGTATTTTCCACGGGCAGCACTAGGCCAAAGTTACATGTTATTTAATCGTATTTAATCTTCACAAGTACCCTCTGATGTTGGCACTATTATTATCTTAATGCTGCATATGAAGAAATTGAGGTTAAGTTAGTTTAAGCAACATGCCTAACGTCCTGTCGCATGCCTACATCAACAGCTGTAGTGAAACAAAGACTCAAAATGAATCTGCATGGATCCAAAGGCCATAATTTTGATCTCCACCTCCATAAATGTTTAAAAAATGAGGAGTTTTCAGAGAAACAAAATTACTTTACTGAGGAAGATCCCAAGGACCAGCTGGTATTGTCTCTTGAGAAAGCGTAGGGTCTTTAAGCACCAGCGACAGGAACCTGTGCCTCTTCAGATCTCAGGTGAATTCTATAGAGGCGTTGTTCGTAGAAGAGACATACGCACAGATTCTAGCCTTCTAAACCCCTTTTTCCCATGTGCTGCAGTGCATGCTTTTTTGCATGTAACTATTTTAAATGGCCACATTTGTGCCACAGTATTATAAAATGCTGTGTCAAAACACCTATACATATATTTAAGGTGTGAATTTCCCAGAAATACATTTTTAAGAAAAATTTTTAAGATTTTATTTAATCATCAGAGAGAGAGAGAGCACACAAGCAGGTGGAGAAACAGACTCCCTGCTGAGCAGGGAGCCCAATGGGGTTCATGACCTGGAGATCATGACCTGAGCCGAAAGCAGACGCTTAACCATCTGAGCCACCTAGGAACCCCCCCGCCAAAGAAATACATTTTTAATCATGCAATATGATATTAGAGAAAGAGAAAGTTTGGGAGAGGGTGGGGAAATGCTTTCCAAATTCCTATATACCAAGCACAATAAAGACACAGCTAGGCGAGGTGAACCAATAAAAAGCAGGAGAAAAATAGTAACCAGAGATAGCGAAGCTACTTGAGCCTCGTAGAATTTCTCTACCTTAGGGGGACACATCCAAATACACAACACATAAAAACACATATTACAAGAAAAAAATTGAAGAACTTCGTCAATATCGCAATGCTATCAGAGCTTTCAGGAAAAAAGGGATGTGAGGAAGCAAATGTTAAGGAGAAACAGCAAGTATAGAAATGGCTCCACTGAGGGGCCGATGTGCAGTTCTTCACAATATCTAATGGGACCAGATGACTGAGGACAACAGAAGAAAATAAGGGCATGGGGGACGATATGTCCTAAAACAATTTTCTTTTTTTGTTGTTGAGTGAATTGTCCCCCCCACCCCAGCAGCCACAGAGAGAAAAACAACAGTCTTGGGCTAATGTGACTGTGTAAATGTGTAGTCTCATGAGAAATCTTTAGTCCAGACAGAATACGGAAGGCAAGATGAAATAAGTATATGATCAAAAATTAGTGGACCCACCAACCCAAAATTACAAACAGTAGTTAAAGGATTCATGACAGGACGCCCAAGTGGCTCAGTCGGTGTACTGTCCAACTCTTGATTTCAGCTCAGGTCATGATCTCAGGGCTGTGACATCAAGCCCCTCATCGGGCTCCAGGCTCATCAGGGAGTCTGCTGGAGATCCTCTCTCTCTCTCTCAACCGCTCTCTCTCTCTCTCTGCTCCTCCCCCCCCCCGCTCATGTTCACTTGTACTCTCTCTAAAAAAATAAATTTAAAAATTTTTTTTAAAAAAGGATTAATGATAATTTTATCTGAATTGTCCTAGATCTCAATCTGGAGTCAGCAATGCTCACAGTAGAATTCAATGAAACAGTAGCCATTTAAGGAGCCTTTTCAAGGTGCTGGAAACTTTATATACATCATCTCAATTAGCCTCACTTTTCAGGTGAGGTCACTGATGCTCAGAAAATGATGCACACCAAACCACGCCAATAGTAAAAGACAAAGCCACGTTGGAGCTCAGGTCTCAGACCCCAAGCCCCTGCCGGACACTTTTCCCTGAAAAGCAGGCCAATGGGCAGTGCCCTGAAACAAGATGGCATTTTAGCAGTTACATCACTTTTTACCCTAATTTCCAAGTCAATGCCAACCTAGACATGGTTTTAGTGGAGTCTTCAGCCCCTCAAAGTACCAAGCCCCACACATTCTCAATCACCCTTCCCCTGTCTATTCCCTTCCTCCTGAACGTAACCTACGTACCAGAAATAACAGTGAGTTTCTGAGGAAAGCCTGGGAGGACGTAGTCTCTTCAATGCTGCATTTCAGTAGAAACTGCCCAGCAGAGGGTTTGTGTGACTCCCAGCTGACCAGCGAGTCTCTGCAGCAAGCTCTGTACATGGAGCACTCCTGAAAAGCACCTGCCTGATAGTAAGCTTCTCGCCGGCACAGAAGCTACGGGAATGCCAAGGCTGTTCATGTCTATCAATAGTAATAATCAGTGTTGCCTACTGTATGCTTCAAATGGTCTGAGGTTCTTTGACTGTGTTATCTCACTTAATTTTCATGCCAAGCCAAGGATGGTAGTATTACATCTTGCAGATGAGGAAATGGAAGTTCTGTTTACCAATCAAAGTATGAATTAACATCCAAACATGTCTGCTACATGGTGCATCCTCCCAACCTCTCCAATGTCACGAGAATCAGGAGAACTTTCTCCTTGCATCTCTCCCAGAAAAGAGAGATCTCCTGAAGGAATCACATATTTCCCACAGATGAAGAACATGGCCAACATGGACCTGGACACAGCCTGGGTCTCCTGGGAGGTTACCTGTACCATCACCCAAAGGATGTTTGTGATGGTCACAGAGGGAGAGAATGGTGTGGGACACCATTCCATTACGTGCGCAAAAAGGGGTCGAGAACTAGAAGTACTTGCCACAGGCTCACATCAACCTGAAAATGATCACTTTTGTACAAGGCGGGGAAGGGAAACAGCACATCATGCTGGACTTAGCATTATAAAGGAAGCATACAGAGGGCGCGAGAACCCCCTTCCTCTGCTTCCTTTGCCTTCCGTGTCAATGAAGGCTCGGTAATTATTTGTGACTTATGTTCCTGGAAATGTGTGAACTGACAAATCCATTTCTTTCCCTTTAGCTACGGGATGATGTAGACATGAGATGAGGATAGGGAAGGGAGGGTGCCCTCGCTTTGACTTTGGAGTCAGCCGACCTGAGGCCCAATGGCTCACCAGCTGGGGCTCACTGGAGACCAAGCTTCCGTTTTTAGAAGAGGCACTTTTCAGCTCCCACAGTCTTCAACTACTGATCTGCTGACAAAGAGGGAATTACCTGTCTCGGGTCTCTTCCCCACTCGAGATTCCATGTCACGCAGGTAGAAAGCTACCTCTTGGAACTGCCCACTTCTCCAGCTGCTGAAGAAACACCTTCCTGATGCTTCCACCAGGCAGGGATGCACAGCTCAATTTCATGGCTCGCTAACCTTATCCACCTGGCACCTCTCAACACCAGCCTCACCCCCCGTCTCTCAGGAAGACATCAGCAGTCTCCATCTGGTCATCATATCCCACCTGGGGAAGGAGTTCCCTTCCCCCCCTCCACCCCCCTTCCCTGCCACCATCAGGAGAGGAAAGGGGCTTGGGGACTGGAGTGATGATCAATACGGAGGAGTTTTATGAAAAAGAAGCTGTATGCTATCTCCAAAAGCATAATTATTTCCTGAATTATTATATCGCTGGTTCCCCCTTCTAGCTTAAAGTAGATCACACCATATCCTAGAGCTTCTTTGAAATCACCAGCAGAGTGCTGTGCATTATGTTCTTCCCACCTTAGAAAGTCTAGCGATCTAGGTCAAGGAATTGCTTTGCTACCATTCTGCCTGGTGTTAGAAACTTTTCCCCAAATGGCCATTATTCATTCAATCATTCATTCAACAAATATTTATTGAGCACCTATTGTGTATAAGTTCCTGTATCAATCTGAGAATCCAGCAATAAATAATAGAAAGCTCGTGTTCACACGGAGATGACATTCTAATAGGATGGTGACAGACACCAAATAAATAAGCCAACACATATTATAGGATTTACTGTAGCTTAGAGATAAGATATCTTAGAGCCAGATGGACCCTGTAAACACATAGAGATGGGGAGAGAGAAGGAAAAAAAAATTTTTTTTCTAGTAAGGGCTAAATAAACCCCATCTGGCATATTTCTTGGTACCTAAGATAAATGTAATTTGGGGAAATTCTTTACATATAGAAATGTAATAGCCACGTCTTGTTTTCTCTCTCAGAAATGCAGGGTTGTCAGCTCCCCAGGAGGTCTCAGGGAAGAGCCGTAGGCTCCTGCCCAGCACCAGCAGGTGTTTTCACAGCCTGGCACACACTGCCTGGACAGTGAATGGGTTAAGGTGTCGGCGCTAGAGCTTGGAGCGCTGCATAAATAGTGTGCGTCAGGCGTTCTAAGCATGCTTCCTCCTCCTTGTCTCCCCGTCCTGGGCTGTCAATCACCTGTCACTTGCCCGCACATCAGCAGCATTGTGCACATCACCAGGCTGTCAGCAAAGAAGCTGATGAGCCTCGGCTCCAAACTGTCAATCATCTTTGTTTCTCTTCTCTGCTCAGGAAATATTTTGGCTCATAGAAACAAAGAAACCTGGACAACAATGGCTTATAGTCAGGCATTTACTCCTGTGCGTGGGTATAAGTAAGATCTTAAACGGGTACTGATCACGCCTTACCCTCGAATGGTGTTGGGGTTTGGGAGGGGTGAGCAGAGGAAAGATCGAGTCCCTGTTGCATTAGTACAGACTTTAAAACTAATTCTAGTTCCCTGAGCAGACCCTGATGGATTCACAAACCAAAAAAACAAAACAAAACAAAACAAAACAAAAAACAAAAACAAAACAAAGAAACCCACAGGAACACAAAACAATGGTAACTTGAAGTTATCTGAGCTTATGCCTCAAAAGAAAATGAGAAGGCTCAGAGGATGGATGACTGCATGGTTTGAAATTATTCACCATAGATCAGGCAGGCTTTTGGGGAGAGAGTAATTGTTGGATTGCAGAGTTCATTTATCTCCCGGGACTTCCGAAACAGCAGCTTCTGTACCCGACTCTCCTTCTCTCCAGGGCATGAAGCTGCTTGGGGGCACCCACACACAGGAAGGCAAGTTCATTCTTCAGGACCCCCATGAGCTGGGCCTGCCAGTGCTTATGACAGGAATCATTATGTTGAATGCAAAGACCCTCTAAAACAGCCCACGGTCTGGCATAACCAGCAGCCCCTCTCACCCAAAATACTTATTAGAAATGTCCCGCTCCCTTAAAAGCCCACAACAAATAAATCTAAAGAGATGCTCCTGGCAATGAGTTCCAACTGGGCAGCAAGTTTAAGTTGTCCTGCTCTCCCCAGTTTGCCACTTGGGCAAAATCACCATGCATGCATTAGCATAATTAATCAGCTTGTCATACAATAGATCCAAATACTACTAAGTTGTCCAAAGCCCTCTAAAGTTAAAACAAACAAACAAACAAACAAAAAACTCTAGTGGCTTTGAAACACATTTAGCAACAATCAGATCTTTTAATCATGTTTATCATGAGCCTTATTATCTATCAGTTGCCCAATGCTCTGGATTGACAGTTCATACACACGGTGGTTGGTTCCATCATCATCTCTGTGTTTGTGACATTTGGGATGTTTTACCCTCTGACAGATCCTTTCATACTTGCAACGCCAATTTCTGAAAACACATCTCTTTCTGATCTAACCGGACATTAATTGCTTTTGTGCTGATGTTTCTATGCCTCTTAGTCTTATAGCACAACTAGCAAATCTGATCTCTGACAAGTTGGCTGAACCTAATCAGGACAGATCAGCTGCTACCCAAGGTGCCACGGGCAGTAATTTGAGGATCTTTACAGAGTTATCACTCGCTGGAAAGACAAGGAACTATAATTCTGTCAACACTAATCCAAAACTGTATGTTCAAAGCAGCGGTGGCCTCTCCCCCACCCCCAAGAAAAGCTAGCACTTGTCAAATAAATACCTGAGATAATTGATAAGACGAAATTAGGAGGCTGCGGCTGATACAGTAACTGTGAGAATTTCTTTCTTTCTTTTTTTTTTTTAAAGGAAACTTCAGAAGCAGAACATGGGGCATAAAATGTCAACTGTCAAGGATAAAGGAGGGTCACAGGGAAGAGTTGGATGGAAACCCCGCAATCCAGCTCCCACTCATCATTGGGTGACTTAGTTCATATTTGCCTCACTCGCTAAACAGGCAGGTGCCCAAACATTCTCAGCCTTGAAGGAAAGCTGTCTCAGCTGACCCAGGCTGCCAGCCGGTGACAAAGCCTTGATGGGAAGCAAGAACCTCGTCAGCAGAGGAGGTGTTATTGTGAGGCTGTCAGCCCCGTGCTATTCTCTGAAGACCCCTGTGGTTTTCTTACAGGTGCAAAAAGAAGGGATATTAGGAAAATAAACTTCTTTCTTACTGTAGCGCTTTGGTCCATCTTCCAAACAAAATGAAAGGGTTAATGTGGCATCATCTTCAAAAAACTCGGTGGCAAACGCGTCCCACCAGAGGTTGTCGCTATCCTGCAAAGAGACAGATCATTTATTTAACAGGCAAGAACAGAAACTACCTCAAAGCAGGAAAGGGAAAGGAAAAAGAAAGACAAACCCAGTCTCCACTTGCTTGTTACTCAGCATATGTGTGTGGGTGTTCTAGAAGGCAGGTGGGCGAGCATGTGGTCACTCCTCAAATTAATTGCCTCAAATGGGGACCGAATTCCAATTCAATAAATGAGTGAATGCAAACGGAATGAAAATTAATTCTCCAGGACATATTTGGGGAGATTTAATAAATGTACTTTGGAACACAATGTGACATTCTTTAACAAAAAAGGTTTACATTTCATGTAAAATACATTCAACTTCTTTTTGGTCTTTCTCTTTGCTCTTTTAAGAATTTGATTTTACCACCATATCACAACGAGTTGAAGGAAAGTACATTTTTAAAAGATAATTCATTCAAAAAGGGGGGTGTATGACTTGTAGCCCTACCCTACGCAAATGTTCTATGAGATACAGGCATTGCCACATGCGTGTACACAGACAGATGATACACAGTGGTCCACACTTACACAACCCATCACATGCATATGGATTGTTCTTGAGGATTGTTTTAAGATTATAGGCAATCTTGTTGCCTTGTTATTAACATGATTATTAAAAATAGAGCAGTTCAGCAGAATGCAAACTATCCATGTGAACTCTGTTTGTTTTGGGTTGAGCGTCTCTTGCTCATCCAGAAAACACTTTGAAACTGGCCCAGTTTAAGGCAGTTAAAATCATTGTTAATCATTGGAGGTGGGGGGGGTCCTATAAAAGCAAATCAGGAAGGTTACACCGAGTGTCATATTCTAAAAGTGGGCATCATACCTGGCTTCGTGCTCTGCATCTTGCCCCATGTACCCCCAAATTCTTAAGCACAATTTTTTTCCCAGAGAATCTTTGGTCAATGCCAGACTTTAGGAGGAGATGTTCTGCAGCTGCCTGTCAGATGAGGGAGGGGCAGCTCCCCACTCAGTGGCCCCCACTGGTGGAAATACTGCAAGCCTCTCTTCTTCCCGTTAAGTTGCTCTGCTTATGATAACATTAAGTTGTTGTCACTGGCAGGCATCAGGAATGAGCCTTCAATCCTGGCAAGAAGAATTAAAGGGCCACCGAAGATTGACGCTGTCTGTTCTCATTTCAGAAAAGCAACAGCTCAGGCAAATGAATTTTTTGGTCTTTTTTTTTTTTTCCCCTGGCTTCCTTCCGATCACCACACCGAAAGCCAGCACTTTTCTTGGTAAAACACAGTAAATATAAAAGCACCCAGGGGCAATTCATGACTCCACATACAAACTACCTCTCCCTTTTTTTCCCCCCAAAACAAATATTTATTGAGCATTTATTACGTGCAGGTCCTCAGAGCATACAGCTGGTTGAGAGACTGGTCCCTACCCTCAAAGGGCTCAAACCCACGAGTAGGAGAGAGCCAAGTGAGCGACGAACAGGAGCCTCCCTCCAGACCTGAGGCCACAGCACGAAGCCTGGGTGTTGTGGAAGCTGTCAGAGTTTCTAGAAAAATCAGTGTGCTTGGAAATGGAAGAAGCAGCTGGGGAAGAAAACCCCACTTGGGAGCCTGGGTACACTGGTTTATTTTATTTCAAATTGCTACACAGATGGAAAAAGAATGATAGTTAACATTTATTGAGTGCTTACCACATGCCAAGCATTATTCTAAGTGCTTTATGTGTATCTTCCCTCTTACTCCTTATTACCTCCCTGTTTCTTGTTTGTTTGTTGTTGGTTTTGGGTGTTTTGTGTGTGTGTGTGTGTGTGTGTGTGTGTGTGTGTGTGTGTGTGTGTGTATGTGTTTTGTCCTTACTCTCCTGTATAATTTAATTTTCTTGTGAGCAGGGGCTCTGTTTTGCTCCCTGCTCTATCTCCCAGGTCCCTGAATGGTGTCAAGCCCATGGTATGACTCAGTAGAAGTTGTTCAGTGAATGAATGAAGCCTTTCCCATTATGTATTATCCCAACTTTACAACCTCAGAAACCAAAGCACAGGTGGTAAATGGAACTTGCCAAGTACACTCAGCCGATAAATTGTCGGGCTGGGATTTCAACTCCGACCCTGTGACCTCCGAGCCCCAGCCTCTGCCTGACTCATTTCTCTGGCAGTCTTTGCCAAGGCAGAGGTTAGGACTTAGAAAGAAGGGAGGGAGAGTGAAAAGGGAATGTTTTGTCTCAGATTGGTCTCTGTCCGGCTCCTTGCTTCCCAGTACCACCCTGCTGCCAGGATTCACGCCCAGGAGGATGCTCACCAACCCGCCTCACACCATGCAGTACCCCACGTGGTATGACGTCAGCAGCAGAACTCACGCCTACGGGCAACCCTCAGACCCAGGCTTCATCCCAACACTCCCTCTTCTCAGCGATGTGAGCACAGACAATTTATTTTACCTTCCCGAGCCTGTTCCTTTACTTGCAAGTTGAGGAAAATAATAGGAACATAACAGTAATAATTTTCTTGTGGAGTACATGTGACAACAACAACCATAATAATAATTATCTTGCAGAATTTGATGTGAGTAGTAAGTAAATTAGTGGGTCTAAAGTGCCCAGAAGAATGCCCAGGACACAATGAAGATCAATAAAATGCCCCTTCTCTGCCTCTACCTACCATCTTTAGCATCATTTTTAAGGGAGGAGGCGTTGCGTGTTCTAAAGAACCGCCATCAAAAATTCATTTTCCAAAGGAGCCTGTTGATAAATCAAGCATGTTTCTTCTCATTCCAACTACTTGTAACGCATTTGCCTCGCAATGGCACCTGTCTGCAACAGAGTGAGAACTCAGAACAGAGGTGTATGGACTCTCCTTTGCCCTAATGATTACTCAAAGGGCCATGACTAGATCAGATCCTGCTCCTGAATTTGCCTGTCATCTAACTCTGGGTTTCTGGCATTCCTGCTAGGAAATGGAGCAGTGAAAGGCAAAAGCCCAGGGAGAACCCAGGCTGATCCGAAGGCCCTGGGAGCAAAAGAAGGACTCAGGCTGAAGTGAGGGGTGAAAAGTGCCAAGGAGCAGCCACACAGGGTCCACACCACCTAGACACGCCAGGACCAGCGGGAGCTGAGAAAGGCACAATGATCCAAGAAGGCGACATGCTATTCGATTCAACCAACTGCAGTGGAACATAAGATGAGTCAGTGTCTCAGGAAATTTCAGGACAGGTGCGGTAGGAGGTTACATCAGGTAGCTCTACGCACAAAAAAAAAATCACTTGGCTTTGGTTAGAAGAACATTTCAAAACTAAAAATGAAAAACGTAATTATTTCAGATGCAGAATAGTTACAAAATATATGTATATTTTGGGTTGGCTGATTGAATGAATGAATGAATGAATGAAATTCTTTAGTGTACCATCACAGACTCACCTCAAGAAACCCACTCTACAAAGTTTTCAAGAGATCTTGATTGTCATGACCCTACTTTGTCTCTTGGCTGATATTTCTAAAATGGCACACCAATTTTTTGATGCATTTTTAAATTATAATTGTCAACTGTCCCCCAACACACACATATATAAAGCTTTTGAATTAGTCTTTAGTTATGAGAGGATAGGTGTTTACGTGGGAAAGGGAATAAAAGGAGTAAAGCTTTGACAAAAAATTGTTGAATGTCAAGTATAGGCCAGTCTTGTGTTGACTGTGTGTGAAAGAAGCAGCTGATGGAAAGAACACATGTGTGGGGGGCCCTGGGTTAACAGTAGTACCCAGAACTCAGTATTTTCTAAGGGCTTTACATGTGTTGTACACTCATATTCACAATTGTCCAAAGTGCTACCAAGGGGCAGAGCAGGCAACCTTACAGAGAATTGACATCTGTACCCTCTATGTCACACAGACTTCAATATGTGAATCCTGCCTCTTATTAGCTGGAGGGCCTTCGTCAAGACACCCGACTTCTTTGCATCTATTTGCTCATGTATCAAGTAGGAATAATAATTTCAGTGCACTCTGAGGACTAAAAAGTAACTGCCTAGCACATAGTAGCTGTTCCATAAATGGCAGCTATTATTATTCATTATTGTTTCATTTGACTCTTAAAATTGTTACAGAGAATCCGAATTTCAGGAATCTTTACTCAGTAAAGATCAGACAGCTAGAAAATGGCAAATCTAAAATTCACTTACAAGTCTGCCTAACTCTAGTACAGTTTTTCAAATTGATTTTATTTTTTAGAACCGTTTTAGGTTCATAGCAAAATCATGAGAGAGGACAAAGATTTCTGTTCTATCCCCTGCCCCAGCACACACACAGCTTCCCACATTATCAATATCCCCCACCAGAGTGGTCCCTTTGTTGCAAATGATGAACCTACCAGTCTATGATTTTCTGCAAATAATTCTGCTGACAAAGTGATTTTTCACCTTAGGTTGAAGATGAAGGTGGTTCACAATGTAGACGAAGCAGCCAGCCTTGCCTAGAGGAAACTCTGCCAGAGCAGATCTCTGACTCCGGCATTTTCAGATCTAATTCCCTTTCCCCCAGCTTCACATGCTTGCCCTGAAAATCAACTTCCACTTTATATACGTCCTCCTTCCATTTTGCTGCCTACTGGAGTTCCTGGGATCAGTTAGGCAATTTGGTGGAAGACATTTGCATAATAATGAGGCTAGGTGTCCAGGCTGGCTGAAATGTAGCTACAAAGGCTTCTGTGGAACCAAATAAGAAACCTCTGGCAGAGATCGGACAGTCCTGAGAGGTAGAAGCTCAGTTCTTAGCTCACAGCCGCCACACGAGCTGTGGGCAAGGATAATAGATCAGCCCCTCCATCATTCAACTTCGGTCATTTAGAATGATATGAGCCTTGCAAAGGCCACAGGTGCTCTGCTTGGCCACATGGGAAGAAGAGCAAAGGGCCAAGGGAATATAAAGAAAAATGGACTGCTTGACGTTTTGCAGTTGTATCTACAGGCTAGCTCTCCCGCCTCTTGGGCATAAACCTTGCGCCTCCAACTTTGGAGAAATGGAAGAACCACAAAATTCTCCATTCTCCTTGCAAAGCAGGCAACGTATAGCCAAGGTTAGCAAGTTGACCCGAAGGAGGCTGCGTGAGTAAAGTTGCCAAGCTGTTTTGGGGCAAGGATTCCAAAGAGAAGCTCACTAAGTCTGAAGTCTGAAGGGGATGAGGCTCAATCCCCTCAAATCAAACTGACAAGGAGGTCAAGATCAACGTTTTGGGACTTCCACATAATGGTGATGGTAAATGACCTCCAAAAGAAATGTGTGGGATGGGCGTGCAAGTCAGTTCCTAGCAGTTATAATACATATGACATTTGGTATATATATATGGTAAAGACATTCCATTCAGGATAAAGCCATTCTTACCACACTGGAAAGGGCCCAGCGTAGTCAGTTTTCCTGTGTAGCCAAGGGACCTCGGGCAACTTATCTTTCTGAACCAGGCGGTTCCTGGTTAACCATCGCCTGACTCCCTGTCTTTGCATATGTTGCTCTTTTGGCCTCAAATGTGCAGCACATGCCAAGTCCCGGGCTTTTCACTCCTTTTTCACTGTCTCCTGTGCTAGGAAACCTTGAAAACTCTACCCTCGTGAGCACGTGAATCAAATTATAATTGAATCACTGCCTTACAATCCTCTAGTAACCTGGGAGATACTTGGGAGGGACGAGGTGTTAGGCATGGCTCCATCCCCAACAGAGCTCCCACCTATAGATTACCCAGTAAGGGAGTATAAAAATGGAATGAGCCAACGGAGAGGCCATGCCCACACAGAGTCCTCCTCTGGTATCGTAGGAGTCCTGAGAGTCTAAACTCAGTGGCCAGGGAACCAGGATGGTGTTCAAGCTAAGCCCTCTCTGTCTCACTTTCCGTGAGCAGATGCGCTACCCGGGCACTTGAGAAGTTGACATGGAGACGGATATTTTCAAAATGATCTCACGCCTGCATTGCCATTCTATTGCGCCACCTTTTGGGTATTTTTCTTGTCCTTTTCAGCAAAACGTTGGCTAAATGAATACACGTCGCTGACCGTAACTTAAGTGAGGTTTTACTTTATTAATTTTTTTAAATAGAGAGTAGAAGATTATGTGAAGACCCATGGGCCCGTTATCCAGAATTAACAATTATGAAAATGATATCTTATTTTCCTTTTTTAAAGGAATTAAAAATTATAAATAAAAATAAACGTCCTGGGTCCCCATATCTTGCTTTGGATTTTTCCTCCCTTCCCCCAGGCTCCCATAAACAACTGTCTCGTGGAATTCATTCGGCATTTCTTACCCCATCTTTTATATTTATACACACATAGGACTCCATTCATAGATGGTCTTATTTTATGTTTTTAATATTTTATTTAAATGATATCATACATTATGTTCCTTCCTTTTTTTTTTCATTCAACATTGCTTTTTGGAGACCTAACTATTTTATACATTAAGCCTTCTTCCCATAATAGTGCACTGAATGAACGTAATATATTTTACTTAAGCATTTTGCTACTAATGATCTCTAGACAGTTTCTAATTATTCGCTAATACAACAATGCTGCGATAAGTATCTTTATAGTGCCCCTTTGTGCACATGTGTAAGAAGTTCTCTGGGGCATATATCTAACTTGACTGTATGTAGGCATAGGGTATGCACTTGTCTATATTTTGGCTCTGACATTAGGAGACCTCTGTGCTTCCAAATTGAAGCCTTTCTGGTCTGACTGATGCATGGGTAAAGATGAAATAAGGTGCATTTCTAAGCAATGTCTTTCCAAGTGGGATCTAATAAGAGGATCAACGTAATGCCAAAATAGAGTCCAGCCTGCCAGGAGAAGGATGAGCATCTAAAAGTCCAAAGAAGATGCAATAATGGAATAATAAACTATTAAATTAAAAAATGAAATTAAACAATTTGCCTATTATTCTCTTAAGGCACATTCTCTTAAGTGTATCTCAGGGGCTTCATTAACCAAAAGGAGGATTATTTCTTGATGCTGACACAAGAACGAAAGCATAGGCTCTTCGTGGTCCTTCAAACTAACTCATGAAACAGAGTCAGCGTGGGAGGGGTTGGGGATCCTGCTCTGTGCACCCCGCCTGCCACAAGGCTCCTGACAGAAGCCATGCCTTCTCCAAGCAGACAGGTCCTCCCAGTCCTTGCTATTGTTTGGCATCCGAACAGTAGATATTTAATGTTTAGTGAATATTAATAAGTAAAAAGTGGATTCTTTTCCCAAAGCTGGAAAGTAACAATAGCAGAGAGCAGCCTCCAGGTAAATAAAGATGAAATTAACTCAGCCCAAACACAGGCAGGGGGAGTGGTGTCGACAATTCTTGTATATTTTAATTAGGCAAAAATGCCACAGAAGCTTCTCCACTCCAAACAAGCTCCTGTATGCATTTCTGTGATTAAAATCCTTGGTCCTTTTGTCCCATCTCACAGGTGAGTCCAAGAACCACTGGCAGCCAAATCATATATCTGGATGAGAGATGCACTCGGGTCAAATAGCAGAAGAGAGCTTAATTACGTTTAGAAATCCACAAAAGCATTTTCCTTCCATCCCCGATTCTCTCCTGTTCCCATCTCTGTCCCTCTCCACCAAACACAGGGTCCCAGGGCTAGGGCTGCCCCCCGGCATCTGTAACTTAAGCACTGACAGGTTATGTGGGATTTTTGCCAGAGTAATTATTTTTCAATTCAACAATAATGAGAAATTACCATGGCAACCACTCGTCACGTGGCACACATACACCCCCTCTAAAGAATGAAACCATACATAAAGCATCTATTTCTTGAAAAATGTGTTTTTTTATTAAAATAAACTTAAACAGGTTAAAGTGGAGAGGGTGTATGAAGGGGTCTGGAAACCAGAAGATGAGAAGAACACTGACTTTCTTTAGTATCTTGTGGTTCTAGAAAAAAACATCTTATGACCCTGCCTCCTTGTACACACACATGGACAGCACTCTATCAATTTGTATCTTACCAGTTCGGTCACTCCCATTTTGCACATGTCAGCTAACCCCTCTCAGAAGACACTGAAGAAAGAATGAGCACGCTCAAGGACAGAGGCAGAGAAGCACACTTGGTCATCCTTGCTTTCCCGAAATTTCCTTGCCCATCACACTCCTGTATTGAGACAGGAGACAGTAAAGAACCCCAACCCCATGCCTTTCCTTTCGTGGAGGCCCCCTCCCACCAAGGGAGTGCAGGTCACTTACTTTCTCTGACTGCAAAAGTCTTTTCACTTTCTGAATCCCTAGCCATTTTTTCTTCGAACCGCGTATCAAACCATGTTTATTCCGAATTAACCACATTTAATCGTTGCAGTCAACAGTTACAGAGCACTTACTATGTGCCAGTCACCATTCTGAACATGCTGAGTGATATAAACCCTTGAAATTTCACAGAGACCCTAGGGGATAAGTCCTTCTATGAGCCCCATTTTATAGATGTGAAGACCTAGACACAGAGAAGTTCAATATTTGCTCAAGCTCACAGAGCTAACAAGTTGCAGGGAGTGCAAACACAGAGACCCTGGCTCTTGAGCTGGGGCTCTTATAACCACTCTACTATGATGTTCCTTCATCCAAAATGATATTCTTCAAGGTATCTACCACCTTCTTACTTGTTTCAACATCTAATAGTGCTAAGTGCACTGAATGGTTGGGGCTTCCCATCTTGAACAGAGAGCCCAAAACAAGGCTGTCCACCACATCTGGGGGATTTTACATGAAGACACAGGAATAAGAGTGATACGGTGGTATCAGTTGCTTGAACCAGCTGGTAATTGGGGGAGCATGTGATGGACACAGGGAGAGCATTCAAAATCCCCTCTTTTTATTTATTATGGGATTTTTTTTTTTTTTTTTTTTTTTTTTACTCTCATGTCCCCGGGATTGCATTTTTCTTCTCTCGTCATCAATGATTTTGCTCATTCTCGGCTAAATTGCCTCTTATTTAACAATAAACATTAGCTATCATTTTAACAGAAATTTTAAAATGCCGTATTAGCAAATAGTAAATTATGTGTCCTGATAGACCATCTCAGGGTTCAACTCGCAATTCAAGGCTTCCCTTCAGAAAGTGCTCACTATATTTCACTCTTTAGTGCAAGCGGGTGCTGCCTTGGGAAAGTGTTTTCAAAACAGAAAGACAAGACTTGGCATCCGGCAGACATGGCTCTTGAGCAAAAGATACGTTGGTGTCTTTTCCCCCAAACACCTGGGGGAATTCATGCATTTCAATCTTCATCCTTGACCCACTAAATCTTTAATTAATTGTGAACATTCCAAAGAGAAATATTATTTATGATAATCTAAAAATAATGACTAAAATGTACGTGTTTTATGCACCCAAAGCTGAGCTTTTTGCCCCTGAACTTATCATAACTATGATGAAAGAATAATTTTCTTTCAAGTCCTGTAAGCTTTATGAGGGTAGGATCTATATCCATTATCTTGTACATTTTGCAGACAGCGCACAAAATACCAGGCCGATATGCAACAAATTAGTACTTGATTTTTTGATTATTTAAATTATATAATTTAACAAAATAAATATGTATTTAATGAACACTGAGCATATTTGCAAAACTCTGAAGAAAAACAATAGTTGTCTTTTCGTGATGGTTGAGCACTTCCACTGTCTTCTCTGTTCACATGCCTGGTGCCCAGGGGTATTAAATATTTAATATGTGAATCAATGAAAATGCTAAGAGTTTTGCAATAAATTATTTCCTAGTCTTCACAGCATCCCGATCGAACTGGTACAATTTAAATGAGGAAACTGATGCCTCAGGAGGTCACAGACCAAGTAAGAGGCAACATTGGAATTTGATTCCTCATCATTTTGATTCCTGGACATTTGGTTCTATCCACAGAGCTTCACCGCCTGTTCTAATCTGTATTATTCTGGCGACAAGGAGGACTAATGTTTTCTTTATAATTAAACTTCCTGTTTTCCACTCCAACGTGGAGCCATGCACGCTAACATATCAAAAATAATATGTTGGGGATCCCACGCAAATGCACTTTGAAAATGACACAGCAAGGCATTACTCTAGAAGCAGGGGTCTCGGGGCACCTGGGTGGTTCAGTCGGTTAAGCATCTGCCTTCAGCTCAGGTCATGATCCTGGGGTCCTGGGATTGACCCCCGCCTTGCCTCAGGCTCCCTGCTCAGCAGGAAGTCTTCTTCTCCCTCGGTCTCTCCCCCACCATCCCTGCTCTTGCTCTCTCAAATAAATAAAGTCTTAAAAAAAAAAAAGCAGGGGTCCCTTTGGTGGCCCCTCTGTGGCAGTGAGCTCCATAGCTCATATTACATCACAGCACCTACGTGCCAGGGGTCCTGAGATGCAGCATCATATGATGAGGCAGCAACTCGTATGTCTTAAGAAAAGCTCATGATAAAATCACGTACAAATTTTCTGTTCCAACATAAACACAGCAGGCAGGAGGACGTTTCTGGAAACGCTTGCAAGATGCAAAAGCTTGTTTTTGTGACCTGCCCAATTGCATGGGAATCAAATGAAGGAATAATTCCTGGAGTCACCACTAAAAACTGGAAGAGATTGGGGCAGGACTGAGGCATCAGGGAGCCACTGGAAAAGAAAACTCAAGTTTTTCCTTCTTCCTACTTGGGAAAAGTGAAAAAAAGATTTTTGTTCTACAAAGATAAATAGAAGAACACGAGCATATTCAGAAGCTAGTTTTATCTTGACGATGGTTGAAGGTTTCCATTCTCTTCTCCATTTACACATCTGTTTACCAGAGGATTTAGATTCTCTGTAATTTGCCAGTGACCCCCACGCCTATACCGCGGCTCTCAGCATCTCCCTGGGACTCCAGAACTGTGGCACCAGCTGCCTCAACGGCCGCCCCACTGGGGAAGCCAAGAGGCATCGCAGACGCAACATGGCCAAAGCCAGACCCACCGCCATTTCCACACCATGCCAGGCCTCTTCTCCCCAGTCTTTTCCCTCTCAACAACGTAATGCCAGTTTCCCAGTCTCCTAGACCCACCTTTCAGGACACATTCTTGATTCCTCTTTTTTCCTAAGCCCACACTGCCATTCTGTCAGCAACTCCCATGAATCTACTTTCAACATTTAATGGAACCCATGCACGTTCCTCTCTCTCGGCCACCACCGCTCATCTGGGCCTCCAGTAACTCCAGCCAGGACAACAGTAACTGCCTCCTCGTCCTTCTCTCTGCCAGGACGCTGGCACCCCTGAAGCCTGTGCTCTGCAGAGAAGCCTGTGTGACCTTTAAACAACGCCAGTGGTCGCATCACTCCCTGTTAGAGCCCTCCCATGGCTCCTCATTGCTGCTTTCGCCAGAGAGCAGGGACCCTGCGTGGTCCGGACATGGTCTTCCTTTCCGGCTTCAGTTCACTTCTGGATTGTACATCCAGGCCCTTGCCACAGGGACCTTGCTTCTGCTCTGGGTCCACACTCCTGCTCCACCATAGGGCCCTTTGCATTAGCTATTTCACCACCGAGTAGATGACTTTGCTCTACTTGGTGTGGCTTTCTCTTCCTTGTCATTCAGATCTCAGCTTCCTTCTCATTTGTGACCATGCAATCTATAGGATCCAACTCACTATCACATCAGTCAATGTTTTTGCTCCAGGAAGTACTTACCACTAGATTTTTAAATTTGTTTATTGTCTTTCTACCTCCTGGAAAATGCAAGTTCATCGGGAGCACAGGATCCTGCTGCCTGCTTTTCAGTGGAACCAGACACATATTGGGTGCTTAGTAAATGACTGAATAAATGAATATACCAAAAATGTGCTAAACAAACAAGGAAAGAGAAAAGATAAATCTATTGAGAAGACCACTTTAATTGCTTCCACAGGGCAGCCATTCCCAGACTCAGACTTGTCATAGCCCAGTTGACTGCAACTACATAATAGAGTACCAGGAACTTACCAGAATCTTTATGCACTTTAATTTTTAAAATAAATATATGCCATGAATTAAAAGCATTAAAAATATTTATGCCCTTTGACCCAGTAATTCTATTTCTGGGAATCCATCCAAAGGACATAATCCAAAAATATGTAAATGTCTTATACACAAAAATATTCACCATAGGAGCATTCATAACGGCATAAAAACTAAAACAATGTGCTGCCCTACAAGAGAGGAATGATTCAAGAAACCATGATAAGTCCACTAGAAAAAAAAAAAGAGGAATCTTTAAAAATAACGTGTGCCCATGGTTTATGATGACACAGAGGCATTCTTATGTTCTAATGTAAAAGAAAGAAAGCAAATGGAACACAGAGCAGGACAGCACGGCAGAAGCCGAGCGCATGGCCAAAATGGCCGCACTAGAGACTCGGGGGAGGGTGGACTAGTTGATAAGCAGGGTTGAGACAACTGGCTTTTCACACAGAAAAAAAAATAAGTTTGATTCTACCTCACATAACCAAACGTAAATGCCAGATGGATTAAACATATACGTGAAGAAAAAAATTTCAAGCCATTAGAAGGTAGGAGAATATCATGTATGATCTCAGCACAGGGGAAACTTGTCCACAGCACACTACCAGGACAAATTATATGAGAAACAAGCCATCCATTTGAATGTATCAAAATATAAACATACCATATGACAAAAGACACCATAAACAATGCTACACTCTAAATGACAGGCTGGGAGAGAATTAGTAACCAGAATATATAATGAACTGTAAAAATCAGAAATCATGTTAAATCACTACATCGTGCACCTGAAACTAATATTACACCATATGTTAACTAACTGGCACTAAAATAAAAACTTTAAGAAATCAGAAATCAATCAAATATAAACGAGCAAAGGATGAGAAAGTATCGTTTCCAGAAAACGGTCAATAAATCTATGAAAAGATTTTCTATTTCACTTGTAATCAAGAAAAAGTAAGTTAAAATAGCCATTGCACACCCATGTCATTGTGGAAAAATCAAAAAATTGAACACACACGGTAGGTTCCTTTCCACATGGTGCTGAAGAGGTGAGGACACAGGAACTCGTGGACAGTGGTCACTGCTCAGAGTGGTCCGCAAGCCCCTGGTGCACGGAGTGGGAGCATTCCAGCACGCTTACCCACTCATCACCTACCACCCTCCTCGAGGGCACTGCAACCTGACAAGCGTTACTGTTTCCTCCCCCTGTCCCTCCACCTGTAACATCCTCCTCACCCCACATTCTCCCACTCTTTCCCAACCACCTGTCTTCACTCATTAGGACCCCCACCCAAGTCTTGCCTCCAGCTGGAAGCCCTCCAGGCCTTCCAGCCTACTGAAAAGTCTCCATTTTATAGACTGAGATACTTTTTTTTTCAACTCATACGAACTTCATGCTGACTACTCCTCTAGCATTATTTTTATTTTATTTTACATTATGTCTAGTTATCATATTTTTCATGTCTTAGCAATTAGACTTCAAACTCCATGGGTGGACACATTATCTCCTTTGGGTTGCTCTTTGTATTTCCATTGCTTACCTGGCACTCATTTATTGTGTGTTTAATTATGAACTGAGCACTGTGCATTATCCACTTCAAGCATTTGAGCATTTCCAGGCAAGCTACTGTTATTATCCTCATTTTACAGGTGGAAAAATCAAAGCTCAGAAAGGCAACTTAATCTTCCCAATCGCACATCTGAAACGTGTTGGAGATAGTGTTCAAATCTATGTCATCTGATTCTAGAACCTGTCCCTTTCAACTGATGGGAGAGAGAGAGAAACGATTGTGGGAAAATATCAGTAATAAGAGGTCATATATAAGACTCGTTGTGTGTATGTTCATGGCTTCATTATCCACAATAAGCAAGAAATAGGAACGGTCCAAATGTCCATCAACCGATGAACAAATAAATAAACCAAATTGGCATCTTCGTGTAATAGAGTAGTATTTGCAAAGAAAGGAATGAAATGTTGATAAACCCTCTAACAGATACCTGGAAAACATTATGCTAAGTGAAAGAAGGCAGTCACAAAATGCCGTATTTGTATGATTCTATATATTTTATGTGTTGTACGATGCCATATATTGTATGATTCATATATGTATATATAAATAAATTTATATATATATATATATATATATATCTCCATACAATATATGTAGTATCTAGAATCCTGGCTCCACCATTTAGTAGCTGTGTAATCTCAGGCAAATTACTTAAACTCTCCATGTCTGTTTCACCATGTGTAAAGATGCCTCACCTTTCATCGTGAGGATTAAACCAGATAATGTATGGACCAGTGACTGGAACAGAGTAAACATCCACTAAAGAGCACTATTGTTAAGTGGTGGAAAAAGTCCCAAGGCCAGGGCTGCCGTGAATATTAAATAGTATTTATCAGTAATGCACCTTATGGTACAGCCTGTATACTTTGCAACCAGACAGCTTGGGTCTAGACAACAATGCCAGCACTTTTTTGCTCTGTGACTCTGGGCAAGTCATTCAGTCTCAGTTACCTTCACTGTGAAGATGGGAACAATAATCGTAGCTAATCGTAGAGCTGTTATAAAGTTAAAATGAACTGATACGTTTGGGAGCTTAGCACAGTGACTGGCATACAATTAGCACTGGTTAGTTATTATCCATCATTATAGCTCTGGCCATCAGTGTTAGCTGGTACAAAAGACACCCAAGATAAAGTTCCCAATTTTCAGAAAATTTATAATCCAATTAGCCAGTTGGTGCAGTATGGCCACTGTCCATAGATTACAAAAAAGGTGCCCTCCTCTGTGTATCTCCCTCACAAGACTGCAAACTCCTTGCGGGAGGGATCACGTTTATTTTTCACTGTGTCCCTTGTGCTTTACACAATGCCTGCCTGGGAAGAGTGAGAGTGCCCATCTATCAAAGTGAATTCTCATGCAGCCTAATGGAAGCAGTCTCTATTTTGCACGCCAACCTCAAATCCACAGTTGCATGTGGTTGGGGCTAATTTGCATCTCAGCATCTCAGAAAGCTCTGCATTTAGCTATTTGATTTGCTTCCTTGTCAACAAGAGATCACAACTTGCAAGGCAAAGATAGCTTTAGAAAACTGTGGTCTGGGGGCGCCTGGGTGGCTCAGTCATTAAGCATCTGCCTTCAGCTCAGGTCATGATCCCAGGGTCCTGGGATCCAGCCCCGCGTTGGGCTCCCTGCTCCACGGAAAGCCTGCTTCTCCCTCTCCCACTCCCCCAGCTTGTGTTCCCTCTCTCGCTGTGTCTCTCTCTGTCAAATAAATGAATAAAATCTTGAAAGGAAAAAAAGAAAAAGAAAACTGTGGTCTGCCTGCCAGCTCCCATATTTGGTCCGGCAGGATTTTTCACTTTCCCCCTTCCATCCCCATGGGAGGCAAGAAACTGGGTTCTAATTCTAATCCTGATACTTTGCTGGGTGACTTCAAGCAAATACAAATCAAAGGATCTGACAAAATGTCCTTAGAAGATGTGCTTGTGCCTCAGTTTCTCTAACTGTCAAATACAAGGATACTTTCCTTATATTTGGGTACTTTCTAAGGGTACTTTCAAAGGCATCCTTCCAGAACACTGATTTCTTCAGGGATGTATTGCTCACTAAAAGGACCTGCCCACCATCCCCACTCTTGCCTTTAGGGAAAACATTTTTGGGGGATCTTGGTCTGGGCTAAAATGGAGGCAGCATCACCACCAAAGGAGGTAAAAGGGAAGATTTCTCATGTCATCACCTTCCAGGGTTCAAGAATAGTCTCCATATGGACGGCAAATGGATTTCTTTTTTTTTTTTTTTAAAGATTTTATTTATTTATTTGACAGAGACACAGCGAGAGAGGGAACACAAGCAGGGGGAGTGGGAGAGGGAGAAGCAGGCTTCCCGCTGAACAGGGAGCCTGACGCGGGGCTCGATTCCAGGACTCCGGGATCATGACCTGAGCCGAAGGCAGACTTAACGACTGAGCCACCCAGGCGCCCTGCAAATGGATTTCAACCAAGTAGCATCTCTAATGAATTGGTGATGGTTACCTAGGATTCTGAATTCATTCATACCTGCAACAAAGACACATGGAGCACCTACTATGTGCTAGGCAATGTTCTAAGCATTAATGATAAAGCACTGACCAAAAAGGACACAAATTTCTGTTCTCATAAAGCATATATACTAGTGAATGACAAGCAATAAATTTTTAAGTAAGTGAACTCTATCACTTACTAGAGAGTGGCAGGCTCACAGGAGAAAAACAATAGAGTAACAAATGAGAACAAGAATGAAGTATGGGGGGCGGGGTGCATCTGGGTGGCTCAGATGGTTAAGCTTCTACTTTCAGCTCAGGTCATGATCTCAGGGTCCTGGGATCGAGCCCCGCACCAGGCCTCCCCCCCCCCACCCCTGCTCTCTCTCTCTGTCTCTCAAATAAATAAATAAAATCTTAAAAAAATCAAAACAAAAAACACCTGAAGAGAGAGCCACAAAGAGATCTAGAAGGGATCCTGGGCAGACATTGGAGGCAGAGGGGTAACAAACGTGGCCTCAGCCCCCACCCATAGGCAACTTATATCAAACAAAAATCTTTTCAAGTATCTTTGCCCTCAAGACGAGGCTTGGCCAGTTTAGGTGAGGAAACAGCAATAGCCCCCAGCCCAGAGATGGGAAAACCGGGATGTATTTAAGGAATTGAAAAGAGGTCATCTAAGCCACATATTGGGAGCCAGGAGATAGAGGCCAACCAGGAGCCTGGCGAGGGCATGGGGTAACTCGCTACAAGCAATGAGGCCTCATGGGGAGGTTTGAAGCAGGGAAGTGTGATCAATTTAGTGTTCTCGGTTCCAGGGACCCCCCCCCCACCATGACACGGCCAAGTAACCTCCACTCCTGACTAGCTGTGTGACCTTGGGAGAATTCCTTTGCCACACTGGGCTTCAGTTTTCTCGCCTGTAAAACTGGGCGTGGGGAGAACAACCGAATGTACTTCATGGGTTTCAGCTGAGGATCCGATGTGTGCAAAGCACTTACACATTGTGCTGGGAACACAGAGTGCACTTAGGAAACTCTTAGTCAGAATATCACTCTTCTTAAACAAATATTAGCTATTTTTTCCTTCCCTTTCTTTTGGAAGCTTACCAGTGCCCCAGTGACATTTATTGCCAGGTTAGCTTTCATACCTACCTTCCTTGTCCTTGCCCTGCCTCCCACCCCCCATCCCTGCCCCAGGCCAGCCCATGCCTCTGCTCCCAGGGCCCTGGTTTCCCCCTTCTACTGCATCACATGCCGGCCAGCCTACTCTGCACACCTGGTCTTTATATTATTTATCAATATTGGAAAGAAATACTTCTACTTGAGAACGAATGTCAAAGAGGCCTCCTTCTTGCTTCAATACTTTAAGACCCTAAATGTGTATGTTAACTCTCTGTCCTATCTTGGGAATGTCTTCTACAACAATCAACTGTCATCTCTGAGGGTCAGGAAACCACACCCCACCCACTGAACACCCCCAAAAGACACTGTACTATGTCTTTAACAGCCAGGTAATGCCGACCCAATTCCCCTACAGGTACAGCCTTGCTTCCCAGCTTGTGGCCCAGAGAATTTCTACTAGGTTACATGCGCCAGAGCTTCCCTTCCTGCCCCTCTCAATCCCTTGTTCCCACCACCTTTAGAGCAGTACTTCCATCCTGCCTAACTGGCAATGCTAGCTTCTGGCTCGGGGCCTGGCACTCAGCAATGTCCCCCTCCACCCCATTGATGGCTATGGGAGGGTCGATGCACCCACAGTAACGTCACATACATCTTTGTTCTTCCTCACGCTGTGCTAGTAAAATCCACAGCACAGACAACCAAGGCTCAGAGAGGCTGAACAACTTGTTCAGAGTTACCCAGGAAGCAAACATCAAAGTTATAAACCACATAAGAATCTTGGAATTTTCAGTGGCGAGATCTCTAGTTTGAATAAAAGTGCCATTTGCCAAAACTTTAAAATACGTTTTAGATTCAAAATGTGCAACATACATGTACATACAAAAACATCGCCTCTACATTCCTGGACTTAGCATTATCGCAGTAATGTGGCGAGAGTAACAAATTAAATAACTAACAATTATTGATTATTTTCTTTGGGCCAGGCAGTGTGCTGGGCCTTTACAGAACTGTCTCATTTAATTCTTGCAACATTCCTAGGAGGTAGATATGCCAATGTCCAATTTACAGATGAAGAAAATAAGGCTCAGAGAAGTTAAGGAATCCAACCAAGGCCACATAACTAGTGAATGATAAAGGCAAAATTCAAATCTAGGCAGTTGTGATGGCTAATTTTATGTATTGACTTGGCTGGGCCACTAGGTAGCCAGATATTTGGTTCAACATCATTCCAGATGTGTCTGTGAGGGTGTTTCTGGATGAGATCTGTATTGGCAGATCAGGTGAAGCAGATTGCCCTCCTTCGTGTGGGTGGGCCCCACCTAATCAACTGAAGACATGAATAGAACAAAAGGGCTAAGTAAGAGAGAACTCCAACTGCCTGACTCGTTGTGCTGGGACACTGATCTTCTTCTGCCCTCAGGCTGGAACTTAACACCTTTGGCTGTTCTGCTTCTCAGGCCTTTGGACTCAGACTAGAGCTCCATAATCAGCTGTCCTGAGTATCCAGCTTGTCACCTTACCCTGGAGCTCTTGGGACCTGTCAGCCTCCATAACTACATGAGCCAATTCCTCGTAATAAATTTCCTTATATATATACACGTATATCCAATTAGTTCTGTATTTCTGGAGAATCCTGACTAATATAGTGGTATACACCTAAGCTCTAGATGTTACCATTCTCCGTATTAAGTCACAATAGAATTCCTTTTACTCCAGGTAGGGAAGAAGCATTAATTATCAATACTATGCAGCAAGGAACTCACTAAAACAATTTATTAGATGTAATTTGTTTTGTTCCAACATCTCAGAAGAAGCTTTTTTTCCCCCTGCTCATTTATATTTCAGGAAAACATATTACAGATGGAAACAGGGAGATGGCTCTGGATTTCTAGGAGCTTGGTTGGCACTGTACCTCTGACACACTTTGCATGGATGACCTTGTACCAGTCATTTCACCTCTCCAAGGAGGTAAAATGTGGATTACTTACACCTACATGCCCCAGGGTGCCATGAGGCTTAAATGAGATCAGATACTGATTATTTTTAATTTTATTCTTCCCCAAACCACAAAAAAGTTAGCAAGCAAGGGGAACCATTGACTTCAGGAGCAGTGCACCATGCAAAGTAGATGCTAATTCTATTTAATCTGATTCTTGTCCAGTCATCTTAACTGAAGGCTAAAAATGATTCTGCAGTAATAAAGGGAATTATAATGCACAACTGTAGAAGCTTGGAGAGCAATTCCAGCACAGAAGCAAGCGATTATACTTTGCAACAAATTAAAAACTAAAAAAAGGGGGGAGGGGGGAGGAAACGAAAGACCACTCAAATCCCTTAAGAAACGCTATTTAATAAAGGCAAACTCTATTTTCCATAGAATTCCAATCAAGGAGCATGTTGGCTCCTTGGAAGCAATTAGAGACATCTATGATTTAATGAAAATGCAAAAGCCAAGGACAAACAAAACAACTGTGTAACAAGAGGCCATCTCTCATGTCCCCACCACCAAACAGCAGGGCATAGATGGGCCGAAAAGCTTGTATCAGAGACACACGGCCAATATCAGCTAATATCAGAGGCATGATCCCCCAAAAGTCGGGTCTGCCTTGCCTTTTGCCAGAACAAAAAGGAAATGAAGCTTTAAACAAAGCCAAGTCCAGGCATAAATACCACAGCAAGTGAGGACAGCCTCCATGGGTGGCCATTCAGACCTGTGATCTCATGAGGAGAAAATGCAAGGTCTGGCTTCTCCTCTCTTTGGCCTTGGTCAAACCCTAACCCTATTCCTTATGCAGGATTTGGTCATCCTTGGGGCCCCCCTTTGTCAGCCGTAAACCTCAAATGTAATTTTTTGACTTTTAAAAAATCAAATATAATTTTCATTTGAAGCAACGTCCCTCACTGCAGGAACATGTAAGTCACTCTCCTATGACTGGAACTCTTTGGGGTTCAGAGGAAGAAGGAGACAAATATATCTCCTGACATGATCCCCTACCCCTCAGCCCCCACGCCTTGCTCACCAGCTTTCTGTCTGTTCTCCAAACACCACGTGGTAACTTCCCTTTCCACGTACCAACATCCTGTCGTTTCCTCTGTCTGTAAGGCTTGTCCTCTATGCCTTCAAAGAACTGAATCCTCCTTATTATTTAGGTCTCAGCTCAAACATGGCCTCCTGAAGAGAGGCCCTTCCTAGCTCCATCTCAGGAAACTCCATTGACTCTTGGCCATGTTTGATCTTCTTCTGAGCACTTACCACCATCCCAAACTAGCTGCACTATTAATACATCTGTGTGTTTGTTTGCAGGTTCAACCTGCCCCCTTCCTAGATAATGAGCCCTAGAAAAACAGAAATGTTGACCTTCTATTTGTTTATCATTATGTCTCTCACACAATTCCTGGCACCGAACAGGCATTTAATACCATCAATAGAATGAATACATAAAGCGGTGGGTTGCTTGGAATTTGAGTCTTTGGAAAGCCTGCTTTATATTATTCGTTGGTTCGTTCAATATTGCTGTGTGTTGAGTATGTTCCAGGACCTGGGGCTAGAGTGATGAATTAAACCTAGGTCTCTGCCCACAAGGAATTTGGAGTAGAGGAGAGAGAAGGAGAAGGAAGCAGCCCACCACAGTAGCATGTGAGGTGAAGAATGGGTCAGGGCACACAGGAGTGGCCAGTACTTGACAGTTGGTAATGCTCCCTGGCCAGAGGAATGTAATTCCAGAGGTCCCCACTGGTAAGTAAGTGGGTGTATTAGTTTCCTGTGGCTGCTAGGACAAATTGTCACACATTTGGTGGCTTAAAAGTACAGAAACTTATTCTTTCATAACTCTGGCGTCTGGATATCTGGAATCAAGTTGTCCGCAGAGCTGGTTCCTTCTGAGGGCTGGGAAGAAGAATCTTCTGTGCTTCTCTTCTAGCTTCTGGTAGTTGCTGGCAATCTTTGGCATCCCCTGACTTGTAGCTCCATCACTCTAGTCTCTGTCTCCATCTTCACATGTGCTTCTTCCTGTGTGTCTGTCTCTGGGTCTCTGTTTTCGTCTAAGGGCGCCGGACAATGGATTCTAGCCCATCCTAATCTAGCAGGACCTTATCTTAACTAAGTACATCGGCAGAGACTCTATTTCCAAATAAGGTCACTCACTCAGAGATTCTAGCACCTGTGGTGGCCGAGGTGGTGGGGGGTGAAGACAATACTATTCAACCCAGTGTAGTTGGCTACACCTTAGTCTCTGATTCTGGAAAATATATTTACTTTCATGAGCACCAGATGTCTGATGGATTTAGTATGACAGAATTTTACTCTCCGCTGAACACATGGATATGCCAAAGTGTGAGGAGTGACCCACATACTTCTCCCCCTGATCTATTCAATGTACCAGAGGGGAAAAGGAGCAAACTAGGTCAGTGGCAGGCTGCCGACTCTACTCACCACCATGCCTTCTCTCCTCCAGCCTCTCTGGCTGAGGGCTCAGTCACACGCACCTTAGCTTTATCCTCGGACTCAGCAGACTGCTCTGTGTTCAACCAAGGCAGCTGTACAAGCCCAATGAAGTGCTCTCTCTTGGATATACTCTGTGGGGAGACTCATTCTGAAGCACTCAGGGGAGCTAAAGAAACTGCCACAAATTATAGCTACTTCTGTGTAGCCCCTGAAATCCTGGCCGTGTCCCCCCAACCCCCTGCTGCCCACTCTTGTTTTTAAGCTTGGTTCCTGGTCTCTTGCTCTCCTATTCCTCCTAGTTCATTCTTTCAGGGCTTCCTTCCAAGGCACAGTCTTAGCCCCTGTCAGTGATGGGAACTGAGGTTCCTGAAATCCATACTAAGAGCCAGTCATTGAGACAGCCAGCCGGTTCCCTCAGTGGAGGGGATCTCAGCCACCTCTAGGCAACCCGAACCCCAGAGATGTCCAGGAAGATCCACAAAGAGGGCCTCAGTGGAAAGATAACAGAAGTAGAAATCAAACAGCCCAGATTCCAAATCTGAGCTCTAATCTTTATCAGACACACCACTTGAGGTCAGTTGCTTAACCCCCACTGTGGCCATTGTCTCATTTATGTCAATTCTTACCATATAGGATTAAAATATACATAAATTTAAAAAAATAAGAAGGCATCTGGCACAGCTTAAGACACGTGGAATATGTTCAATAAATGTTTTTGAATTGCTAAGAAAATTGGAATGCCTAATATAGAGCTAATAAAGTTGTAAGGGGGAGGGAAAATATACTGGATTGAGGTCTGGAAAGAAATACATATATTTTCATTATATACAAATACATTTTGTTCCTCCATGGCTTGTAACTTCTTGCTCTTCAGGTAACTTAAATATCAATTCCTCAGGGAGGTCTTATCAAAAACCTTTACCTAAAAGATGACATCTCTCCTCTATTTATTCTCAGTCCACTTTCCTCATACCACTTATACAAGTAATGATCTTGTTCATTTGTTTTACTTGTTCATGTGTTTATTGTCTGCCTTCTGCTCTACACTTTTTGCTGCATGAGGGTACTAAATTCATCTTGCTTTAATCCCAGGGCCTAGAGTAGAGCAACATACTCAATAAAATTTGTCAAAAGAAAGAATGAGGAAATCAATAAATCCTGTCACAGCAAATAGAGAAGTGGCATATTTTTATCATTTTAACTCTTTTTTAAAAGATGGAAGAGGGTTGTGCATTTTGAAGAAGAAAATGAAAGAAGTCAAAGTAATTTCTGCTAGTGGGATTATCAAAGCAAATTAAGAATGTCAGGAACGTAGTATATAATCTAGAATAAGCATCCAAGGGATGCCTAAAATTCCTGGACATTCCTGGCTATCGTGTTTTCAGTCAAATGAACTGAAGGGAAGACATCAAGGGGGCAAAGAGGAAATTAGCTTGCCCTATTCCCTCATTTCCCTTGGCTACTTGACATTAGGACTGGTTCACTACCTGAGGGTCCTAAGTATTAATCTTGTTTAAAAAAAAAAAAAATGGCCTTCAAACACTTGAGGAAACAACCATGGTTCCCATGGCCCTTCCTCTTCTTTGAGCTAATCATCTTTGGGTCTTTCAACTCTTTCTCCTGTAACTGGGTTTTCATGTTCTCTCATCATCCAAGATGGCGCCACTAAAGTGAAACAGACATTTAACTTGCCACCTAGTCTCCTTCCTATGTAGATAACAGTTTGAGGAAGAAAAGACAGGCACATAAACCCAGGCCATCCGTGCTTAGCAAGCGCATTTAGATTTCCATAAAGCCATGAAAGGTTTCAGATGACACATTTGCTTCAAAAACGACAGATTCTTAAATGAGAGCGATTTCAAGAAGATCAGGCATCCTGTGGTGCACTTAGGGAGGGAGAGCAAATTGCACAACCATTGCTCATCTGAGCAGCAGTGAGAAGTCCTGCCAGCAGCAGCACAAGTTCAAATCCCTGGGCCATCTATGCCAAGTTCTGCAAAGAGATTCCCCTCCAGCTCACTGCCCCCCACAGCTAGATCGCCACGCTAACTCATTCTTCCCGTTGTGCTTCCCTGAAAAGGGGAACATAAGAAAGATAGAAAATGAGCTTTGTGAAAACCGTGCGTTTGTCCTGAAATTTCCCTCCTCTGAGTTATAGGTAGACAATGAGGTTGAGATGAAAGAGCATTGGCCTGGGAGTCAGGTTCTTTAGGTCTAATTTTAGAACTGGAAGGACCCTTAGACATGAGCTAATTCCAGTCTCTCATTTTCCATCAGAGGACACTAAAACTTAGGCAACCTTCATTATGTATTTATATGTGTGATCTTGAGCAAGTTGCTAAGACTTGCTGGCCTCAATTTCCTAATCTGTAAAATGGAGATGATAATGTTGCCTTCCCTTAAGTAGTTGTGGTGATTAAATTATACGTGACAATGCATGCCATATGTCTGGTAGGGAAGAAAAAACACTCCATAATGGCTAGCTCTTATTATTTTTCATTCAGCAAATAGTTATTGGGCTTCTGCTACAGGTCAAACACTGCTCCAAGTAATGAGGACACAGCTAGAAATGAGACAAACGCTGGCCTTATCTTGCCGAAGAGCTATGCGAGGACAGACATTAAAACATAAATTCATAGACACTCTTGATTACAGCCCGCTAAGTGTTGGTGCTTAAGCTCACACAGCTAACTGCTGATATTCCTGAAACTAGAATTCAGGTCAACCAGCTTAGAGAGTCTTAATTCTCATAAGTGCTCCTGTCATCCATCCCACCTTCTTCATCCACACACTCTGAGGGAGCTCAGTGAGCTATAATGGCAGGTGTCATGAGAAGTCCCCTCTCCTCCCTCTAAATGAGATGTGGACCATTTGGAACAAAGTCTGTGGACTGGCATGGACAAACAATAGTATATAAGGAACTCTCTGGAGATGGAAGGGGGTGGGTTGGGAAGAGCTCTGGTTCCAGAACTAAACACACCTTGTTTTAACCCAAACTTGACTATCCTCTTTACAAGCTATGTGACCTTTAACCAGTGACTGAACCCTGCTAAGCCTCAGTTTCCTCGTCTGTGGATTGGGGCTGGTAATTCCCACTGCATGAATTTCAATAATTGCCAGCTATTGTTAGGAAGGAGAGAGGAGAGTAAAAATATGGGGGTTCTACACAGATCATGTCTCTTCTCTACGCAAATCCCCCCAGTAGCTTTCCAATCAATGTAGAGGACAAAGCAGTTTCTAGAATAGCCCATGGGCCCTCAGCTATCCAGATGGTCCAATATGGTCACTATCACTTCTCTGTCCTCATTTCCCTCTATTCCTTCTCTCACACCCTCTACTCCAGCCATACCTCATTATGCCGGCACACACCAAGTACAGGCCACCATGGTGCCTTTGAACTTGCCACCTCCTATAGAAGGCAGGATATCATAATGATTAAGAACATGGGTTCAAGGTCAGATCCCTGGGTTTGAATCCCAGCTCTGCTACTTAGTGTATGGTTTTGGCAAGTTACTTAACCTCTGTGTTTTAATCTTCTCATCTGGGAAATGAAAATAATACTACTACTGCCTATCTCATAGAACTTAAGTCCTCTATAGGGGCAAAAAAGAAATAAGAACAAGTGCAACTTATTGAACAGTTTCTAGCTGCTGGAAGGCAATGTATGGTACAAGCATCTTGCACACCTCATATATAATCCCCACAACAGTTCTGAGGTAAAGTATCACTTGTCTCATTTTACAGATAGGGAAACTGAGGCCAAGAACAATTAAAGCACATTCAGGACTCAGATCCAGGCCTGGCTGGCTCCAGAGGTCTTTGTACTCTTCGCCTATCCTAAATCCATTCACTCTCTCCGAGTTCAGCTTCAGGCTCCAATCACTAAAATAGGTCTGCTGGGGTACACATTTGGACATTGTCCCTCTGGGCCTGAGTTTCATAAAGGGGCCCTACATCTTCTTACTTGTCTAGTAAGCATGAGTAAGCTAGAAAAATCCCATGCTTTCCTGCCTTGCAGAGGCACAGTGGGCAGACTCCCACCAGGCAAAGGCAGCTCGACCCCTCCCGGACACACATTGCCTAGCGGCCATCTCATAAATGACTGGGTAGAAACCTGAAAGCACTTCTTCAGTGATTTAAATCCCCCCAAACTTTATACAGCCCACAACTTCTGCCCACAACCTTGCAATGAGTAAGTGAATATCTGTGAAGAGCTTGGCACATCGCTGATGGTGTTAGATCTTGTTTTTTTTTCCTCCTCTGACCAAGTGTCTATCACCTCCCTTCCCTCTGATCCAGGCAGAACATGAGAGAGCCCAGCACGTGTGTGTAAATCACAGACACACAGAGCGCTCACCTGGGAGGCCAGGTTGCTGGAAATACAAGGCACTGGGGCCTGGGCTTACAGGTAATCTCTGCATAGGAGGTGTCTTATGACCCACACTGGTGACCAGGAGGAGGGACGGGAGAAGGTACGGACATGCTCAGGGGCAGAGAAGAAGCCTCTAAACAAACTCATGTCCTAATTCCACTTGAAACATGGCCACGTACAAACAGTCCTGTTTCTCTGCTAGGGGATGGAAGAAATCAATAGACTAAATCCACTACAATATCAAAGAGGCCAGGGCAGGAATAAATACTTCTTCATCATAACCCAATCATGGGGTGCCCATGGCCCTCACTGTAATGGGTACAAAATCGAATTATTTCTTAAAAAATCATCTTCTAGGGCATTGTGGTGGAAAACGTTAAATTAGGAAGATTACTAGCAGGCAGGGAGATATTCTTAAGGCCTTTTTCCTGGACCAGTGCTCATGGCAATGATGATTTAAGATCTACTTTTTACCAGCCATGTGACATTGGGTTTTTTTTCAATACTGCTAATGTTATAGTACCTCTGCCACCGGAATAATAACAATGATAATGACAATGATGCTGATGACAATAGTGATAATACTCACCACTCCCTGAATACTTTTACATTCACCAACACTAAGTGCTTGACATGCTTTGTGCCATTTAAACCCATCAACAACTTTGCAAGGCAAGTACTCCATTGTCCCATTCTACAGATGAAGACACTGAGGCTTAGACAGAAAGGAAACTCACTCCCAAAGATGTGCTCTTAGAGCCATTGCTGTATCTCTCTAATTTGCTCCACTCCGTGGATCTCAGTTTTTGGACTTGCAAAATTATGGGGTTATACAACAGATGAAGCGATATCTAAAGGAACATTCCAGACTTCCAGACCACTACCCAGTCTTCAGAGGGAGACAGAAAGCACCATGTCTTTCCAGGGTCTCAGAGACTGGTCCCAAGCCTGGAGATCTAGGTCAACAACCTCAGCTTATTTCCTTCTTCCCTTCATGAAGAATGGCTCAGAACCCAGAAATGGTTTCAGAGGCAGAGGTGGTCAAAGGCTGGGAACCCAATGCTGGGCTTTTCCCAAAACCCACATCTAATCTTTCTCTCCACTGGTCAGAGTCTTGAACAAAATCCCTTACCTAGAAAACAAAGTTCAAATTCCTCAGTACACCAATCGAGGCTCCCTGGGGTCCAATCTCAACCTATGATACCAGCTCATCAATCTCTTTCCTTCCAACTTCTGCCCACAACTCTATCTCCAGCCTGTTCCAGACCCCATGAGATTCTGGCCCTCTTTTTATTCTCCCTAAAGTAGTGACAGAACATATCTACTTAGCAGGCACTAACACATCTATCTGGTTGAAGGTCCAGCTCCTCGGGCATAGCCTGCCACAACCCTTTGCACCACCACCCACCCTTAAATATACTCTGTTCCCCTACATTTTCTGATTTTTCTGCAATAAATGGCTGCTCTGGTCTGGATGCTAGTGTCCCCCCAAAATTCATATGTTGAAGCCTAATGCCCACTATGCTGGTAGTAGGAGATGAAGCCTTTGCTTATGTCATGGGGGTGGAGCCCTCAAGAATGGGATTAGTGACCTTAGAAGAGAGATCCTGGAGCACACCCTAGCCTCTCCTTCCCCCTGCTGTGTACGGTCATGGTAAGAAGAAGGCGGTGTGCACCTGGGGGTTTGGAGGGAGATCCTCACCACAACCCAGCTGTGCTCCCACCCTGATGTTGGACTCCAGCCTCCAGAACTGTGAGAAAGAAAGAAATTTCTGGGGCTTTTCAGTGTATGGTATTTTGTTATAGAAGCCCCCCCAAACTAAGACAATAAGTGTTTCTTTATAACTAAGAAAAAGAGGCATTTTTCAATTATGAATAGCAGTACAGGAAGACGCTTACACAACGGTAAAGAAAGAAGAGCCATAGAAAGTTAAACATATACATGCAGATGTATATTTAAAGTTCCCAATTTTGTAAATATGCATTTATTTTTTAAAAGCCTAGAAGAAATTCTCTGGGTGGTTAAGTTAAAGGTGACACAAAGAAAACGTCAGTTGGCATGATAATCAGGCTCCATCCTGGAGTCCCGAAGACCCCAGGCCACAATTACCCTGGTGCTCAGAAAGAACAGGGACCAAAGAGAGCACAAATCAATTTCAACCTTTTCCCAATCGCTTCCAGGGGCCTGGTTCCAGGGCAGGCCAGGCCACAACAGAAGAGGACAGGGTCAACTCCAGGGAGAATCCCTGGTGCTCTGCTGAGAGACACAGGGGCCTGGTGGGGAGAATGGACATGTCACCAGAATACACAGTTGCAAGTGCCCATTCTGGTTCCACAAACAAGCCAAAATGTAATGTGCAAGCATTGCCTACTGTGGCTTCGATGGCAGGGCAGGCAGCCTCGGCATCGGGTGAGAGCCGAGAAAATAATGTTCTATAATGTTCCTGTGATAATAAGCTCTAGCCAAGCAGGGGAAGTGGTTCCTGAGAAACGCATGATGAATAAACAGGGCAGCGTGAAGAACATATTTGCCGGCTGGCATGCAGGCTCACACATGGCTGCAGGCTTGCTGCCTCCCCCAGCCCCCCATCCATACCCACACTAGATAAGGGAAGGACCTAGCTTCTCTGTTGTCTCTCAAGAAATCCACATTTCAGCGTCTGTTCCTGGAATCACATTCGGTATTTTTGCTTATCCAGAAAGGTTAAAAACTCCTATGACCCCAAACCAGCTTCATTTGTCTCCTCAAGTTTTGAAAGCAAAACTCAAGGGACTTTCCCCAAAATGAATTATGTAGAAGATATGATAAGATGAGATTCCACCTGCTGCTAAGGGACTTGCCTTAGAAAAATGTAATCAGATATTCATTTCCTGATATTAACAACCACTAAAAGGGAGCTCTGATTTCTGGAACAAATACCTTAAGAAGAAAGTTTAAACATATACATTTTAATTGAATTTCTTTCCAGCCAGAATGTAATTGACAGAATCCTCCATCCATCATGATCCACGGGCTTCTGTATCTCCTAAGTTGGTCGATCTACCAGTGTGACTTTTCGAGGTTCTTAATCCTCTTATCAACCACTCAAGTTTCCAGGGAGACTCATTAGCAGAGCTGGCAAATGTTGAAGTCGGCATCATTACCAACCACAAAAGTTTGGAGCATCTGCTCTCCTCTATGTTTATTTGTTTATTGTCTGTCTTACCCCATCTAGAATGTGAGCGCAACGCAGCAGATATTTTTATCTGTCATGCTCACTACCATAGCCATATTCCACCTGACACTTGGGGGTACCTGATATGTATATGCTGACTATTGAAGGGGATGAGAATATGACACCCCCAAAATATGCCATTTTGGCATGAGGACAGTTTTGAGCTGAAGGCAATTGTGAAGAAGCAGATACAAGAAAGTTCTCTGCCCTCCCCCATATGACTAAAAGCAAGACATAAATTTGTAAAGGCAACGCCCCTTCATCAGAAAGGAAAGAAGTCAATCACCAGAGACAACTCTAGACCTGTCTTAGGCCAGAAACAGCACCAGAGGAATCTTCATAATGAACTTTGTTACCTACCACTTATCTTCCCATTGGTTCCCCCATATATTTACTTACCCTGTAATTGCCACCCCTAGAAATACAAAGTCCTTTTCTTTTGTCTTGTCACTTCTTAACAAATGTATTTTTTATTAAGATGCTATATAAGCCCAAGTTCTAGCCACCTCTTTGAGTTACTCATCACTGAGAGCTCCCATAAAGAAGGACATTGCAAATGCTAATAAACTTCTTGTTTTTCTCCTGCAAGGCTGTCTTTCATTGCCCTATTTTGCAGTGCCCCAGTCAGAGAATCTAAGATTCTAAGAAGAAAAAGATTATTTTCCTCCCCTACATTATGAATTTCTTATGTACTGAGAAACTGGAGCCTGGGGACTGCACACAGTCCTACCATAAATGAATTTTTAGTCTCCTTGACTGGGTGGCGACATGCACACAGAAACACACATTCAAACAGAAATCATAGCAGTATATTCGAAGGGCCAAATGGTCGGCACAGACATTAAGGTTTAAGAAAGGGGGGAAACCATGCTGTCAGGACAGGAAGTTCTCTCGTTACATTTTCTCCTCCCTCTCAGTGTTGACATAGACTTAGAACCACTGGGAACTCCTCAAATGGCTGAGCCTTCCTGTCCTTGGAAAATACTACACATGCCTCACCAAAAACCAGAGGCGTCTGCCTCTCCTTACCATACCGAATTGAATTCCAAGTCCTGCAGACTCTGCTCCCGAATCATTCACAAAGGCATCCATGCCACTGGCAGAGTGATGACCCAGCATGCCTTTCTTCCCTCAGCCATTTTGCCTCAGAAGCAGAGTTGCCTTATGAGCACTGAAAGTGAGGGGGCTCCTTTGTTGATATTTGAATAAAGTAAGTCACAAAATGGAAATGAAAATATTCCCTCTGGTATAGGCTGATTTTTTTAAGGCTGCTATGGAGAGGGGAAAAAGTACCAGGTGCCGAAGAGGCATTTATTCATCTCCTCCTTCTTTTATTCAGTAAATGTGTGGTGACCAGCTATGTTAGGTCAGGGATTGCACTAAGGGTGGGGACAGAGAGGGAACTGTAAGGACACAGTCCTGCCTCAAAAAATGTATGGCCAACTGAGAGAATACACAATAATAAATAGGTAATAAAAATAGGGGGTGACAAGACTTATTGTAGGTGAAACCCAGGGCACCAGAGCAGCAAAATAGGGGCCAATCTCCCTTTAAACCCTAGTTCTGCCATCTAGAAGGTGTGTGGCACTGGCAGGTTGCTTCCTACTGTCCAGCCTTCATTTTGTACTCAAAAAGTGGGAACATTTTGGGGCACCAGGATGGTTCTGTTGGTTAAGCATACGACTTCAGCTCAGGTCATGATCTCAGGGTCCTAGGATCAAGCCCCACATCTGCTCTATGCTCAGCGGGGAGTCTGCTTCTCCCTCTCGCTCTGCCTCTACCCCTCCCCCTGCTCGTGCACTCTCTCTCTCATATAAATAAATAAAATCTTAAAAAAAAAAGTGGGAACATTTTCTTGCCTTGTAGGACTACTGCAATATAAAGGGCTTAACAAAGTGCATGGCCCACAGTAGGCAAGCACTCACTACATTGTAAATATTGTTACTAGAAATAGGCATGTAAGGACCAGACTTGGGATTTGCTTCCCACGACTTAGGTGTGAGTGAAAGCTCGGGACACAAGATACATGGATCTCATTAGTCTCCTTCTGCCCAGCTACAGAAGTACTTCTCTCCTTCTGTGTCTGATGGGAACTCCCTGTGTAGTATTGAAGTTTGAGCACTGGGGTGGGATTTAGGCACCAAGACCCAGACAGATGTGTGATATCTGGCTTTAAGAAAGTCCTGAGCGCTTCCTCACTTGCCTTTCACCTATGTATAGTTAAGGGTAACTAGGTTGCTCCTTACCATTCTATTAGCATAAGACTGTAACCTCTATGGGGATAGGACGCCCAGAGCTGGCTGGAGAAGGATTTCGGGGGAGTGATGAGAAGGTGGGAGAGGGTGTTCTGCATTATCCATGCCACGTTTCTCCACCTCAGGCAGCCCAGACAAACATAAAATCAAAGTCAAGAAAGTATTTGCTATGTCATTCTTCACAGAGCCTTCCTGTCTCTGGAAGATCCAGAGGGTGGGGCCTATCGAGGTGTCTAGCCAGAAACCAAGAGAAACCAAGAGGCAACTTAGATCCTAGACCCATCTTCCAAAAATTGTAGGTTCCCGAGATACCCCATCCCCAACAGAGTTCCCCAGGACCAGCTTTTGCTCCCTGCTATAATTCTAACACCCAGCACAATGCCTTGCAAAAAGCAGAAGCTAGATAAGCGTTAGGAGATGAACAAACAAAAAAATGAATGAATGAACGACTGAACGAATGAATGAATGAACAGATGAACGAACTGAGGAACAAATGAGTAAAGGAAAGAAACAGCTTGGGATTTGAAACTGCCTTCTTTCAAATGACACCAACAGTGAGTCCTTAAGAAGGGGCAAATGTGTTGGGTGGATGCTGTCTTGAAGCTAAGGGCAGCAAAGGGGTACCACTGTGCAATTAACTCTTTCCAGGCCAGGCTAGTGGGGAAGGGGGCAGCCCACAGCAGCACAGCACAGCCATTATGCGAACAGTAGGGGGTCCACAAAGCTGCCAGACCGGATTTCATTTTGGAATGAACTCTATGATTTTTTTTTTTCTGCTGTTCCAGCAGCGGCAACAGCAGATTTACTCTCCTAATTATGTTTGGCTTTGGTTAAATTAGTTTGCATTCCCTGAGCACACACAGGGTGGGGGAGGGGGAGCAGGCAGGGGAAGGAGGTGGCCAGAGAAGATGCCAAGAGGTGGAGAGAATCTTCTTAGAGGATGATGCACACAGCAGAATGATCAATCAGGTCCCAGGCAGACGCTGGAGAACTGCAGCACCGTGGTCCAGGGATCTCGAAGGGATGGTGAAAGTGTTCTGCCTAACCTCTATTCATTCATTCATTCACACTACAAATATTTATTGAGTGCCCAAGGTGAGTTAGACATCAAACTAGGAGGTGCGGGGAATTGCAGCGAACCAGACAAATAAAGGCTCTCTGACCTCGTGAACCTATATTCTAGAAGGGAAGTGAGACAAGAAACAAGCAAAGAGATAAGCAAAATTTTCAGATGCTGTGAAATCCGAGTAACAGAATGAAGCGATAGGGACTATCTGGGGTAAGTCCTTTATGTGGTTTCTGTCGGTAGTCTCCACCAGCAATAACAAAAATAACACAACTACTGTATATTCATGTACTCAGTGCTTACCACATTCCAGACACTTACCAAACGTTTTATTTAATCTTCACGACAACCTGAGATGGGTATAGTTATCCTTGTACAGATGAGGAAACAGAGTCTCAGAGAGCTTTAGTTACCTGCTCAAGGACACACAGCAGGTGACCTCAAATGCAATGCTGCCCCTATGCCTTTGGAAGTTCTACAATCAATAACAGTCACCAGCGATGAAAACCCCCACTGACTACCAGACACACCATCCTGGCAGCTTGTCCTCAACGTCAGCACTGTTACTAGACGCATTTTACAAACTGAGACCTGCAGAGCCTGATTAGTTGAACCAGCATGACACATCCATGAAGGGGTACAGGCAGGACTGAGACTCACGTTTTATGGCCCCTCAGTCGTGTTGCCTCCCCAGAACATACTACAAAGCAGTCTGATGAAACTAATATATTTTTTCCTTGACAACCAGGAGGAAACGTTCTGATGTTAGAATGTTCTGGAGTCTCCGTCCATAGACCCCATGCCCAGGACTACCATTCCCTCTGAGCTGTCTAGCTGCTGTTCCAGGTAATCAGCCTGGAGCTAAGCTTAACACGCTTGCAAACTTACTTCGGGGAATAAACCGGAAACAGAAAAATGCCTAGAATCCAAAGCCATGGGGCAACTACAAAAGGGCCTCTTGTTAAACTGTGGTATCCTCAAAAAAGACACAAACAGTAAAGACTTAGTACTGTGTGGACATGAAAGCTGTCTATATCTTTCCACCAAGCTTTCATTAGCATCCTTTCCGATTCATGACCCTCTGTGTCCTATGTCCAGCTGCCCGACTCTGGAATCTATTTACATAACTAGCTGTCTTTACCAACTGCTGAGCTAGCTTCTCCATGGATAGCCCAGCCAACATTTCACACCACCTCCACAGTTAAGGGCATTTTAGAATTTCCATGATAAAGCCTGTTCTTCATTCTTTAATACCGTGTCTGTTTTTCACATCTGTAGTGAACTCAAACCTGAAAGGGGGATTGTCAAATCAGAATTTTTTTTTTAAACAAAATGCCATTACAACTAGAAGCAGCTGCTTTTGATTTATAAACACTGTAATCTTCCCCAGGCCTTAGATTTTTTTTCTTTTTTAACAACATCCAGATCAGAACCAATTTAATTTTGAAAGATAGCTAATCAAGTAATTTGTTGTAGCACCTCTCTCGTTCTCACTGTTGCAAAGGGGGTTGGGAGCGGCATACGGATAAACTAACACTTTATTGAAGATTATTAATGGACCCTTCAGGTATCATGAAGTGCTTACCTATAATCTCCAGAAACACAATAACTTCTATACATTCATTTCCCCGCCAACTTGAGCATTTCAGTGACTCACATGCAATGATACGCATTATGCAGTCAAGACTTGAAGCTCCACACATTTTTTATATGCAGTAATTCTTTTTAAACTTACTAATTTTTTAGAGACTTAGATGGATGAATTCCCAATCTTGGAGGAGTCAAACAATCTCATTCTTCATTTTGCAGTCTTCTATACAGTAGTCCCCTTCATCCACAGGGATACATTCCAACACCCCCCCCAGTGGATGCCTGAAACCATGGAAAGTCACAAGTCCTATATACACTAGTATTTTTTCCTATGCATACATATCTATGGCAAAGTTTGATTTGTAAGTTAGGTACCGTAAGAGAGTCCCAATAATAACCAATAATAAAATAGAACAATAATGCCAATATACTGTTACACAAGTTATATGAACATGGTCTCTCTTTTCTCTCTCCAAATATCTTACTGTACTGAACTCACCCTTCTCCTTGGGATGATGTGAGATGATAAAGTGCCTACGTGAGGAGAGGAAGTGAGGCAAATAACGTAGGCATTGCGATGCTGCATCAGGCTACTACTAACTTTCTGATGACCCCTTGGAAGGAGGATCATCTTCTTCTGGCCACAGATGACCGCGGGGAAGTTGAAACTACAAAAAGAAACCATAGATGGAGGGGAGGGAAGGGGTACTGAGCTCCCAACACTCTAACATATATGCACGTCATGAGAAAATGGGCGTGGATTTGAGAATTTCACATATTTTGAGATCATTATAGTCACTCCAAGTTCTTCATTCACTACATTTTCAGTAAGCATTACTACATGACAGAATGTAGCCGACCCTTGGAACTCATGTTCCAATAAAGACAGGAGGGCAACCCATTGACTTGTACTTAGCAAATACTTATAACGCTGCCGTTTGCCGGCCTCTGTTCTAAGTGCTTTATAAATACTGATTCCAACCCTGTGAGACAGGAACTGATTTGCCCCATTGACTTCTTATTCTTTAGATTTGATCTGACTTGAGTCCTAGCCATGAGATTCTATCCCTCTCTACTGCGTTGGAAAGAAACAGTCATCACATCACACAGGGTAATTTTTTCAGATCTATTTCACATTCTAAAGCAGATGAAAGCGTCAGGGAGGGGATGACTGCTCCTGGTGTGGTTAGTCCTCTTCCCCAGAACCAACGAACTAATTACTGTTTCTGGGAAACTTCCCATTTCCTTTCGAAAGATTCATCATGATTATGGGGAAAATACCAGGCCCAAAGACATGGCCCTGCCAATCTGGACAGATAAATGTGAAGACTCAGCATTCCTCTTAGGTGTCCATGCCCCTGTCCCCAGCCCTTTACTCTGGCCATCTCTAAAATTAAATAGCTCTCTCTGCTCAATGACTTGTGGGCAGGAATTAGGAAAGCTCCCGCAAGAAGCTTTCACGGGAGGAAGGAGAGAAAGCATGTGATGATACAGTCTATTAATGTGTGCTCAAAGTGTTTCCCACATATTATGGTAGAAATAAACGTGGGTTTGAGGGTTCAAATCCCAGCTTTGCTCCATGCGTGCTGTGTGACTCTGAGCAAGTAGTTTAACTTCTCTGAGCTGTTGCCCTCTCTGCAGGAAACCTACTTTATAGATCTTTATGAAAATTGAGTAAAATTAAATTATGTGATACAATATAAGCATAATGGCCTATTGTGGTCACTTCATAAATGTTGGGCCCCTCCTCATTTCCTCATACTTCCATGTATATGAATCTATTTTGTCTTTCCAGGGCATCCTGCTACCTTAAGTACCAGATAATAAGTAAGTAAATGTTTAAGAAGGAAAAAAAAGACCCTCCTCACCCCAAAGTCCTGGGAAGGAAACGCTCCTATTTTATCGATTTGCCAGGGTGGGCTGTTTTCCACCCAGGACACCAATCCTGTCCCATTTGGCTGCCTCTTTCTTTTTTTTAAAAAAGGCTAACAGTTATTTTCTCATATAATTGCAAAGTCGGAAAATAGTCCCAAGTGCAGGAAGGAAAAACCTCAGTCTGGGAGGTGCTGATTCTACCACCCTGTGGAACAAGGTAGACAATCCTAAGCCCTCCTCACATCCAAAAGGAAAGAAAGTGGACCCCAAAGCAACTGCTCCCCTTTGTTGAAATGCATTGTAACAGGATTATTGGTAATATAAATCGAGGTTGAAATGGCTATTTTCTTTGTACAGCTAAAGCATTTAATTTTCCAAGTCAGGAAACTTCATTTCTTTTCTTTTCTTTTTTTTTTTTTTTTTGCTTTTTCCTTTTTCTTTTTTTTTTTTTTGAATGTGCTCAATAGAAACTATAGGTTTTCTTCCTCTGACAAAAGAAAAGCAGCTGAAAATTGGCATACGTGTTGCCTTTAATTTAAGCTTTTGTGCCCCTTTTCCTGGTCCTCTTGGTTTAGGAGATTACATGCAGCTCTGGCCCCAGGGGAGGGAACAGTATCAAAGCATCCTCTAACCAGGGCAGGATGGGTCTTGTGACCCTACAGCCTTAATTCTGAATTTTTCTGGCTTCCGTGGGTTTCCATCCAATCCTCAGTGTTCCTTGAGGTGGTGCTTTGTGCTTAATTATACTTAAAGGTTCGGTAGGTGGGATTTCATCTGGAGCCCGAGAGTTCGAGCCATCAGCTCCTGGGGTTGTCATTTCAAACTTCTCATTTCTAACACTTGGGTCTTTACCCGAGATGTGTTTTTACTCAAGTTAAAGGGATGTTTGTCTTGTAAGCAGCCATTTATACACACAAAAAGTAAAGTGTTTTGTTCAAGGGAAAAAAAAGAAACATCTGAATAGACCTAAATCCTTCCTGTAAACAGTTCACACATTATTATAAAGGGATCTGTAATGATTCTATTTGAAACCTCTGTTTGCAGTCTAAGTCACTCTGTTGGGGTGGCACATGCAACATGCTTCTGGAAGGGATCAGAACCACGGTGTGGTGAGAACCCCCACGGCAACTGGAGGTTCAGAGGGGCTGGAGCTAACTAGAGCAGGCAGGACCGGATGGATGTCAAAAAGCCAACTGCGGTCTTCAAACGCTACACGCAGTCATTAGAGCAATTAAAGCTCTTTTCCCAGGTTTTCAGGAAAATCTTAGATTTAACAGCTAAAGGCCATGAAACCACATTGCCTCTCTCTTGGTAAATAGTACCATATCCAAATTCCATTCACTTTCTTCCAGGAGAAGGGCCTTGGCAAAAGGGGGAAGCAGTCTTCTGTCTGGCCAGAATAAGGTCCTTTTGTGATTCACTAAAGTTCTGGGATCCCACAGCAAACAGCACAAATACATGGCGTCCAGAGGGTTGGGGGGGGTGGGTTTGATACCCTGGGGCAGAGCTGGGATAGTTTGGTTATAAACCCCCTGGAATGCCAGGCTGTGGTCCATATGCCCTTAAGACACCTTGGTGGACAGAAGTTGGGGGGACAGGAGGTGCCCAGGCTAAAGGCAGAGGGGTGATAATCTTGGGATGACCATCTGAAGATAGCTGTAGCTCCTCCTAAGCAGTCACTTCACCTTCAGCTGGCCCAACAGATGCCTGTGAAAGGTGCATGTCTCGTCTTCGCACACCCTCCTTAATGCCTCTCCAGGTGCCCCAGCCTCTTTGCTTTCAAAATAAAAGCTAAGGTTCAGAGTTCTGAACATCCTGGGCTGGAGCCCTGGATTTGTGCATGGGATGTGTGACCTTGGGTCTGTTATTTCTCTGTGCCTCCAATCCTTCACTGATCAAAAGTAAATAATTGGAGTATTCCCCAAATTGAGCCGATAACATCAATAATGAATTAATACGTGAACTTAAAATACATATTAAGTTTCAAAAATGTTAGCTATTATTAGGTTGGCCCTCATGAATCTTCAACCATTTTTGACATAAATGACCATTTCATATGGTTCAACCACTTATTAAAGTTCTCAGCTTTAGTGAAACCTCATTTTTTTCTTCTCTTGATTTACCTCAAGCATCACCAGCTCCTGGAATCCTCCCACGAGGCCCAGTCTGGGGTCCTTCCCCCATACACACACGTGTTCACTTACTCAACAGCAGAGTATTAAGCACCACAGCCAAGTACGAGAAACTGAAAATTAACAGTGAGCAAGGTCAATATGGCCTTTCTCTCAAAGAGCTTAAATCCAGAGAAGACAGTTGACCAAGTACCGACCATCAATGGAGTAAGTGCCTCTCCAGGCGAGTAGAGGGTACTAGGAAAAGACACACTTGACCACAGAGGCCTGATGGAGTGCATGGGTTGAGAGCAGGGAAACCTTGGAACAAGTAATCTTTAGGCAAGACCTGAAGAGTGAGTTGAGATTGGTCAGATGAAGAGAAGAAGAAAGATTGTTCCAGAAACATCTAGACCTTTCTGTGAAGGTCCAGAAGTGAGAAAGAGAGAGCCTGGGGAAGAGAGGGTGTTGGTTGTGGCTGTTTTGAGACAGAGCCTGCTCTGAGAGGGCAGGAAAAGGAACTACAATTAGCAGAACCCCAAGGATAAAAGGACTTGTAAGTCACCTGGAGACTTGTGGGCAAAATTTAAGGAGGCAGCTACTCTCAGGGCCATGCAAGGTTGTATCTGAGTGCAAGTACCTACTTAATATCTACCCCCTGGGTATCCTGCTCGTCTCATTCTAGTGCTATCCTTGTTGGGCTTTATCGGGAGGCCAATAGGAGACCCTAGAAGGGATTTCAAAAGGAAAAAGACACCTTCCCAGCAGTATTTTAGACAATTCACTTTGGCGTAGCTTGGCTGATGTACTGGAGGGAAGCAGGGGAAGGGCAGAAAGCTGGGACAGTTATTCAGGCTGTGGGGGTCCTTTATATGGGTGCCCAGAACACACTGACTTTCTCTCTAGCATATGACTCATGGTAGAGACGTCTAATTGTTCCTTTATTTGTTTATGTTCCACTAGACTGAATTCCTTGAGAACAAGGACCTAGCAGGCTATCCTACCACCCTGACCTCCAGGACTGGCACCGTGCCTAGTGCAGAGTGGTACAGACAGTCAATAATTAGTAACCATTATTATTTTGACTATTGTTATTGAATACTTCCTGCTGAAATCCAGATACACAAATGCTTTCGCTCTGGTACCACATGGTAAACTGATTCCATGGAATACTCCTTTTCAGAGAAACGGCAAGGAAAGTTTTGGCCATTTGGGGGGAGGCCTATATTCAATGTTTGAAAAACGTTTTCTTCAAAACGTGAAACGGGGTTAGTATACACACATATATTTCCAAACTCTGCTGAGAGGACCTAGAATCAACAGCACCCCAGTAGCAACACGCACACCGAGCAGCCAGATTCTCCAACAAAGAGGAACCAGGACTCCTTGAAAAAAAAAGAAAAGGCGAATTCTAGGGCTGGGGCTGTAAATATAAAAGATAAGCCTGGAGTACCTTGTAATGTCAGAAAGTAAGGAAGCGCGCGTGCACACACACACACACACACACACACACACACTGATGGGGATATGGGACACAGGAACCAACTGGAAGAGCTTCTAACAGCCACTGGTGCGACAATCTGAATAAAAAGATAAATAATATCGTGTTGGATTATAACCCATGGTATAAAACAAATATCCATGAATCCATACTGATATAAATACATGGTTGAATAAATAAAAAGGAGAGAAGAGACAAATCTCTCATGCAGAAGAATTTCAAATAATTTCTGTAGATACTCCCCTTGAGGACAGAGAGCATAACTTCCTGCCCCTTGAGCATGGGCTATGCCTCGTGACTTCTTTTCAAAGAGTATGGCACGGAAAGAGGGAAAAACAAAAGTAATTTTATGATGGAGAAACCAGACAAATACTACTTCAGCCAGGTGATCAAGCTTAACATTCGCACTATCTAAACCATTGATAATATGTATCTTTGAGATGATATAATGAGAAGGGCACCATACATCTGTGGTCTTCCTCCCCAAAACAAATAGCCCTATCTAGCCCCGGGAAAAAAACACAGGCAAACTGAGAGGCATTCTGCCAGACACCTGCCCAGTACTCTTCAAAACTGTCAAGGTCATCAAATACAAGAAAAAGCTGAGACTCGTCCCAGCCAAGAAGAGCCTAAGGAAACATGATGACTAAATGTACTGCGGGATCTTGGATGGGAGCCTGGGAACATTACATAAAAACTGAATAAATCTGAGCGGAGTATGGACTTTAGCTCATAATAATGAATTGATATTGGTTCATTAGTTGTGACAAACGTATCACACCAGCATAAGATCTTAACAACCAGAAAAATGGGGCATAGTGTATATGGGAATTCTCTGGATGATCTTTGCAACTTTTATGTGTATCTAAGAGTATCCTAAAATTTTTATGTCTATTTTTAAAAATTAAATAGTGCCTTTACTCTCTGACGTCTCAGATACTTTACTATGCTGAGATACATTATGAATCTTCCCAAATTAATATGACCAAGGGACTGAATGGCTGTTCTATTCTCTTGGGCCCTGCCTGGTGTTCTCTAGAAGAGTCGGGAATAGTAATAATTACACTACTAATAACTAACATTTTTAGAAAGGTTCTGAACGTCATGGTTAACAATGTAGTCCCATGAGCCAGACTGCTTGTTCACATATTAGCATCAGCATTCAAAAGCTGCACAATCTTAGGCAAATTGATTTATTTGTGCCTCAGTTTCCTTAGCTGTAAAATGGGATTAATAATGCTACCTGTCTCACAGGATTACTGTGAGAATTCAGTGTGTTTACTTGGATGACTTTGTGGTCAGTACGTAGTAAATTACTCAACATAACGCCCTCATTGTGACTTCTTGAGGGCTATCCATATGTTGTTTCCCTACATAGCAAATATTATCATATAAGGTAGTAACCAGCTACAATTTTATAGAGAGAGGAAAAACAATTAAATAACTTGCCCCAGGCCTCACAGTTAGAGAACTATGGGGTCAGAGCCATCTGGGAAGAAGCCCAAGGCCAAGTTACAGGACTCGGGATATCGGAAAGAAGCAATAGGACCCTGAGTACGAAGCCCCCAGGATAGGGAAGAAGTTCCAAGGGATAAGAGAGAGAAACTAAAAACATGAGTACACAGCATCAAAACTAACCTTGGTCTACTCTGCAATTTCATAAACACCTTCCTGGTTATTAATTGCCATCTCCCAAGTCTTGGTAGGGAGACCGCCTCTGCTAATGCCACAAATACCCCCAATCTCCCTCTCCCCACATCTTCTAAGGACCAGTGCCTAGCGGACACTTCTCTACCCGGCATCCTCTATAAGGACAGAATTTGTCCCTGAATGTCCAGTTCCCCCCTGAAACATGGAAGGCTTCTTGCACAGTTTTCTTTCTCTGCCTCTGGCCTGGAAAACTGGACTCTGTAATCTGCGGTCACTTGAAATTAAGTGACAAGAGATTCTAACATGCTTACTCATCATAAGACTGGGATTTTCATCTGTCAGCCAACTACACAATTAGGAAAAGAAAAAGACAATTCAAAGCTATCCAATAGGAATGATTAAATCCTATAAGAGTCTGGAAGAGCCAGAAATGGATCTAACACACGGTGTTCTGTGAATCCCCAAATACTCAACATGGTGCCTGAAGCCCCTGCAGCAGACACATGGCAACCTAAGGTCCTAGGTTGAGCTGGGCGCTTACTAGGAATGGAGCTCTTCTCTAAGGCCAGCAAAGAGCTACCCCTGTAACATAACACACGTGCACACTTTCCTCTCCCATGACAAGCAAATACTTGTCAGAGCCCATCACCTGTAAACATTGAGTCGGAGGGAGAGAATGGAAAATTCTCCCCCGTGGCTGCTTCCCCTCCCTTTCTTCCCACTCTCTTCTCTTTCTTTCCAGGAACTTAGGTTCCTGTCAACCTGTACCCTATGCTCCAGTTTTATTTTGAACTTGATCTTTCCCCTCGTATCTACCAAGGATTTATGATCAAACAAAATAAAACACCAAAAAAGCAAAAACAAGAATTTGAAAAATGGCATCTGCAGCTTCCTGAGTCTTCTTAAACTGACATTCTTCTCTTCTGGATTCTTAACTCTATAATCTACACCATTTGCTTAACCTTTGGCATATAAGTAGAGTTGTCAGATAAGACACAGGTTGCTTAGTTAAATTTGAATTCCAGACAAACTAAGAATACTTGTTTTTTTGGTGTAGGTATGTCCCATTCACTACTTGAGGTATACTTATACTAAAAAAGTATTTGATATTTATCTGAAATTCAATTTAACTAGGCATCCTGTATTTTTATTTGTGAAATCTGGTTACCCCATATATAGTATAAATGATTTTTTTCAGTAGATTGTTTTGTTCAAATGGTATCACACACAGATGCCCGGAACATGAACAAAGTAAGATGAAAAGACTGAGCTCCAGGAGGGGAAAGTGACTGGACTCTGCTGGGTCCACATGAGAGCGACAGAGCTCAGAAATGAATACAGGCTTCCAGAACTCAAGACATAAGTTTCTTTACCGTGGGGAAAAATTGTGAAAAACTGAAACAGGCACAAAAGATTCAGAGTTTCCTGCCCATCTGGGTTATCTCCACCGTATATTGTCTTTGGGTTATTCCACAGCTCTGTACATTGTAGAAAACTGATAATAAAGTAAGTGGTTTTTGTCAGTAGATGCGTATCAGTTGCGTGAGATTGATCACTGTGCTGGGGACGGACCAGGTTCTGCATCTATTTATATACTTACTTCAGGGTTCCTTAGTGCATATAAACATGTGTCTCTTTGAATTCTCCTTTGAACCAGTTGTAATGTCGGACCAGTTCCCTCATTAATTAATGAGTTAAATGAATCTTTGACGGTGTGTTTGTAAGTTGCACTCTTTTACCTCTAATAAAAAAAAAAAATTCTCTTTGGGCAGTTTGTCATTCTTCTCTGCAAGAAAGTCTAAGTGGAGATCGTACCTAAGCAGCTGCAGGGTGTTACAGAATCATGCAATGAAAAGACACGCACTAGGTGGACAGAAATGGAAGAGAACACATTTCCGGTATAGAAACCGCACTCCCCGAGGAGAAGCTCCCTGCCCGCCTTCGCAGCCACGGCCCTGAGAACCAAGTCAGAAGCCCCCACCTCGGGGGCAGTGCTCCTTGTCCACCTGGGCCTTTGCACCTTGGAGACACCCTCCCTCACCACCTCTTCCTGGGGCTTCCACCGGCTCCCCTTCCGCTCTCAGTCTAGATGGATGCCCATCCTGTGGCTGCCGTGAGCCCCTCGGGTTTCACGAGCCATAGCACTTTTCTTATTGCGTTGCAATTACTGTTTAATTGTCTGGAGCCTGCATGAGACTGCTCGCTGGGAGGGCAGGGACAAAAAACTTGCTTTGATTTGTTTACTTGTGCCTCCCCAACTCCAAGCAGAGGGTGTTGGCTCAAAGTGAGACTCAAAACACACACGCGTGGAATGAATAAATGGAACTGGGAGTATAAGAGGATCCCTTAGGCACATGAGAGGGGGAAGCTAAGGGAAGCAGCAGCAAGGAAGGCTCAGACCAGCTGCATTTTCTTAGAAAAACGCTTTGGGGGACCAGTCACTAAGCTACCTGCAACCCTCGGACAGTGACTCACCCTCACTCAGTGATTTCCTCCCATCTAACTGCACAGAACTAATTATTACATTATTCAAGAGAACAGCGGAGCAACTTTCGTCACTCTTTATATAAAATTAAATTATAATACTGGGCAGGGGCACCTAAAAGCTCACACTGTTTTATATCTTTTCTAAAAAAAAAAAAAAAAATAGAAGCTCCCTATTTAAAAAGGAGAAAAAAAAAGAATATTTTTTTGAACCCCACTTACAATCTGGAAAAAAGCCAATCCATTTAGAAAAGGTGCTTGCTTCCAGGAAAAAGAGAGACTCCCAAACCCTTTCCTAATGGGTTTTCCCATCCCTCCCTTTAATTACCAAGTAAAAGCTTCCATAGAATTCCAGATTCCTAGAACGCCTCACAATTCCCCAGAGGCAACCGGATTTCCAGCCCTCTCTTTCCAAAGTGCTCGCTCTGGAGGCTGCGGTTTCCATTTGTAAGAGCCGGTCCCTTTATTGCCCCACACAGGTGAATTAGCTAGATGGTGTTTACTGCAGAGCTGAGTTTCAGGGAGCATTAAGGGCGGTGCTCCCCTACCACCCACTTGCCTCTCTTGCCAACCACACCATCTCCACTATGGGTACCAGCCGATGACTCCATATGAAGAGGAGATCTGAGACCCAGTGCTGCTAGGTCCATTCCACCTACACTTACTTCTCTTCAGACAAGGCCCAGCCAGCCACTTCTGAATGCCTGCTGTTCCTTTGTCCTTCAACAGCCATTATTCCCTGTCCCTCCTTTAAGTGAATACAGCCTGCTGGCAAAAGAAATCCCAGAAAAATATGCAAAGTCCAGGCTGGAGTCGGGATGTGGGTTTGATGCTTCCAGAGGGCTAACTCAGGATAGCGCACCAGGAGGCAGGTGGGTGCCCAGGGTGGAGCTGGGTGCGGGGAGAGGGGCGACCCACGCATCTGGCTGGATAGCTGCCTCCCACCACTGGCTCGAATGTCCCCATTTGAGGAAACACGTAGGTCCGGCTGCAGAGACACACTCGGGTATGAAAGAATTCCAGGGAAGAACAAGAGCTAAAATATACTGAGGGCTTCCCATGCGCCAAGCACTGGTGCTGAGCGCATTACACGCATTCTCTCATCTACTCCTTTCTGGGTTTATGTGGCAGGAAGCATTTCCATTCTCATCTGAGAAATGAAGAAAATGACTCCTAAAGATGTTACAAAAAGTCCCCAAGGTCTTATAACATGGTGGTGGCAGCAACAGAATTAAAACAAATCAAAAGTTAGGGCCCAAACTTCTATCAGTTAGGATGTATTTGTTTGGAAATTAGGTGCTAGGGTTTTTAGTCCTGCTATCTCATTTATCTCTCAATGGTACTCCAAAGCATTTGATTCCCTTACAAAGCATAAGGAATGTAGGGAACTGGTCCCAGACCACACAGCTAGGAAATGACAGAGCAGCTTTGGGGAGAGATCTGCCTATAGCCAGCTGTCAATGGAACTGCAGTGGGCACGGCGGGCATTAACTCCCAAATTCATGCAAGAGCCTCTAAGTATCAGCTCCTGGCCACCAGAAGCATTGATCTCAAGCCAAGGATTCTTAAGAGAGAAATCCTCTGAGTTGGAAATAACCTGAAAGAGGACCCATCGTTGTATGCTTCCTTGAGATTTGAGCTGAGTCATAGAACATTCTGGGGGTAGTTATCAGACCCAGAGATGCCCTCCACCACTGGCTTTGAGAACAAATACATTTCACATCTCATCACTTACAGGAGATACTTCACAGGACTGACGTCCTAGGGAAACTGTTGGAAGCAGGTATATCCCACTGTTAGGACCATCCCTCTTGGACTTCATCAGGAATAGCGCGAGTCCTGCGTGCATTGGGCAAATATCACTTAGCTCCAACTCAGAAGTCACTGACCCCAGTTTGTTGGCCCATGCACCGTGTACTCACCTCCGATCCCCTTTTCAGTTTAAAAGCTCCCAAGCCTATATCAAGCATTGACTCAACTTACTGAATTCATCAATTTCTTGGGAACCAGATAGAAAAATATTACTGCTCTTAATAGCACAGAAGAATGCTGACTTCCCAAGAAACCAGCACTGTTATAAATACTTTGTAGGAGTGTTTGGAAATGAGAGGAGAGCAAGTATAAATTAATATCACTGAAGAAAAAATGGTTCAGAGTTCAAATTATAAAGGAGGGTTTTTGACCATGGGGCAAAGTCTGTTTTCATTTTAAAATTAAATCAGAGCTCATTAGACAGGTGAACCCACCAAAGCACTAACAACTGATCAGGAAGAAAATGTATCTATCTCAGCTTTGCATATAACCAACAATTTTTCAACCACGTTGTCATGAGAAATAGGGCAAAAATGAAATAAGAACTGAGCTAAAGTAAGGAAATCTGGGTTACAACTCTATGCCTTTTTTTTGTTGCCTAACCTCAATGCATCTTGATTTCCTCATCTGTAAAATGGAAATAATCATACTTATTTCAAGTTTGCTCATGTTCCAAGTGAGATGAAGAGAACAATGAATTTAGCACTGTGTGGAGTGCAAAGTAATTGCTTAAGCAATGCATAATTGTTGGTGACGAAGCTTGCCATTCTCTTAATTTTTCTTATTAAGTGATACGGGTCTGAAATACTTTCCACATCAGCCAAGTGTTAGGAATAAAGAATCTACAGCCTTCTACCTTTAAAACTTGTTGAGGTTACCACAGGAATCAATCAGACTCCTTAAGACTGTGAATTGATTTTATCACTTGACTGAATACCCTTAGAATAGAGTTATTAATTGCACTTTGGAGAAAGTTCGTAGGGTTTTTTTTTTTGACCCATGTAGTTGTGTAAATTGAGAAGATAGATGGATACATATTTTTCTATTTTACATATATAATATACATGCACACATACATAATATACATACAAAAATATATACATGTAGATATACATCTATACATACACACATACACACACACACACACACACACACATAGAATGAGAGGGTGAAACAAAGGGAAAAAGACAGCGATAAATCCACATTTGTAAGGCCTCTGCCCAGGGGTGAACAGGAGGCAAAATGACAAGTAAAAAAGAACTCACTCCTCTAAGTTGCCCTTTGCACCTTACCATTGACAGATTTTTTTGAGACTGATTATGAATCACATAAGCGATTTTACTGTGTTTGATTTATGCAAATACAAGCAGAGGTTGGTCTTGGATGAAGGTGTGTCCCCCCAAAAAATTCAAAAGCAGGCACATAAAGCTCAAATGACAACACTTGCCTTGCAGGTAATGTACAGGTCTGGTCTGCCAGGTAGAGCAGGGGGAGGCAATGGAAATCCCGGACGACTGTGGCAAACGGGCTGTTCCAGGGGAAGGAGGGAAACCTGTATTGAGTCCAGGCAATGTCTTGTCATGTGGAAGCAGAGCCAGGTATTGACTGAGCTTTCTTGTTTTATTTTGTTTTGTTTGCTTGCTTATTGTTTACTTGATTTTCCTTATTCTTGTTTCTGTGCTTAGTGGTATACAACTGGATGTATTAGTTTGCCCCGACTAACATAACAAAGTACCAAGGCCTGGGTAGCTTAACAGAAATGTATTTTGTCACAGTTCTGGAGGTTGGAAGTCTTTGATCAGGATGCCAGCATCAGCCGGTTCTGGTGAGAACTCTCTTCCTGACTTGCAGAAAAGCCACTGTGTCCTCACAAAGCAGAGAAAGAGGGAAAGCTCTGCTATGTCTTCTTGTAAGAACACTAATCCTATCCATGAAGGCGCCCCCCTCATGGTCTCATCTAACCCTAATTACCTCCCCAAAGCACCATTTCTAAATACCTACACATTGGGAGTTAGGGCTTCAACTTACAAATTGGGGCTGGGGGCGGGGGGAGGGACACAAACATTTAGTCCATAACAGTATGTTCAAATATTCAAAAGCCCTGGTAGGCCAACAAAACTCACTCTATATTAGGAAGTGTTCGTCGACTCAAGTCATTGGTTGGTCAACCAGATAGATCCTACCCACCATGCTTCACCATGTTTTATCACTTTAAAATCACAACACACACACACACACACACACACCCGCATATATGCACACACTTGCTTTAGAAATTCTGTCAGATGTTTATGCAGGGGTCCACCCTGTCCTGGGGAGGGAGAGATGGAAAATTATGTACAGAGTCATGACCAGCTCCCTTGACTGAAGAGAAGAGAAAATCCAGGGTACAGCAGGAGGCGAGCTGAGGCAGTTGGGTATGAGGGGAGGGCTTGAAGTTTGTGATCAATTTCATTCATGCTGATTCAAGAGGCAATTGGGAGCCACTGCCTACTTCTCAGGAAGGGAAATGCTATGATAGCAATTATAGCAAAGAAAGATGATTCCTCTGACTGTATGTAGAAGCAACTCGAGTAGGAAAAGCCTGCAGAGAGAAAAGGCAGGTGGAACCTATCGCCAGACAGTGTTCTTAGGACTGTACTATGGGGACACATTATTCTGTGGGTTCGTATGCACTGATTTCTGGGGTGGGAATTTTCCTCCCTCTTCTCACCACCCTCTCTTCTCTGCCTGACAGCCGGCTCCACGTCAACCACAAAGCCATCTGTGCAGTGTCACAACCTCCGTGGAGCTCTCGAGATGGTAATGAGTGTTATCATGACATCTCCCAAATACTTGCTCTGTGACCAGTTGTATAGATTTCTCCCATGATCCTCACTGGGGCCTGAGGGAGGCAGGATTATCACTTACATTTGCCAAGATAAGAAACTGAGTTACAGTGAAGAAAAGTAACTTTCCTAACATCTCCCAAGTATAGATCGGCTTCGCCATGACTTGAACCCAAGTCTCTCTGGTTTCAGCTCCTGAGCAGACAATTAATACCCTACTACCTCGACTCCTATTTCCTTAGCCCAAATTAGCCCCTCTTCTCTCTGGCTCAAGAAGATCACTACCACACATCTGTTACAGCACATACTGCATATCTTATCATTAATTACCTCATTCCACATCTCTCTCTCCCCTTGAGACTGTGATCTCCTTGAGGGCAAAGACCAAGACTTCCTCATCTCTGTGTCCTCCACATGCCTAGCTCAGTGCCTGGCTCGTGGTGAGGACTCAGTTCATGGCAGATGAGAGTATAAATAATGCCCATCAAGCTGGTCTGATTCTGGGCACCAAGAGGGACAACTGAACACTGGTAATCTGTGGAGCTGGATGTAGATGCACCGCAGCCTTTAAGGGAGGGCACTGTGACAGAGGACCTGCCTTATGGGTGATTTGGTCTCCACAGATCTGCAAACCCTTTCTGCAAAAGTTCATAAGGACTCAGGAAAGAAGACTGAGAAGACTTAAACCTGAACTCTGAATCCTCAAGGCCATGGAACACCTTCAAGAACTGCACACGGATTTTGGAATTTATAGCCGTTCCGTGTTGAGAGGAGGTGTTGCGTGGGGGTTAAGAACACAGGCTTTGCAGACAAACTGCCTGGATTGGGCTCCCGGCTCTTTCTCTCCCCAGTTACATCACTAAAGGTAAGCTGTGTGACCTCTCCTTGTCTCCACTTTCTTATCTATAAAATCATGCTAATAATTATCCTGTAGCATTGCTTTGAAGATTAAATAAGTTAATATATGAAAAAGACTGAACAAAAGGCTATAAGGTGTTAGCTTTTATTAGCATTTTTCTATTTCAAGTCTCCTGGGCAGAAAGAGCCATGGATGGGAAGTTAAGAAAACTGTTGTCCTGGATCAGTCCCACCCTGGAACCACACTGACAAGTCCTTCTTCCATGGGGTGGTGGCCCTGTTTTAAGTTCTCACCCCTGAGATATAAACCCAAGATATATATGCCCTCTCATCGTCCCATCTGTGGAATGGGTTATAAATTCCCGTCTTGTTTACTTCACAAGGTTAAAACTGAATGTGATCATGCTTTGAAAAATGTAAACAGTTACTGTGTTATTATTATTATATTCACAAGTAGAACATTTCAAGAGCCATATGGCCTTAATTAATCATGCCTAATAATGGAAGTCATCCTTGGAAGCAGGAGTAATGCTGGATGCTAAAAATAGCCCATATGCAAGGATGGAATACAATGAAAACTCTCTGAGTATGTCAGAAACAGAACTGTCTTCTGCAGGGATGTGAAGCATGCTTTCACTCATTCTTGTCTTGCTTTACATGTCCCCTCTCTTCTTGCTTTCTTACTACTCCAGCCTTGCCTAGCATAAATTTCCCTGAGGAACAGCTCTATTGGTGAATTGGTGGAAGATTATTGGCTGCTTACAGCTAATGAGCGCTTTCATTTGCTACATTGCAGAAAACCCACCAGATCTTTCATTCTGACTCTCATGGACAAGTGAGCTGTAGAGAAAATCAAACCCTGCCCCCACTGGTGTCCTCTTGAAATATTATAGTTAGAGAAACTAACTAAATGGCTAAAATATAAGACACAGCTGCCTATCTGCCTCATCCAATCTTGGTTTGTCTGTGTCCTTCAGATATCCATTTATCTATCAACCCCAGCAAATGAGAAATTGCCAAAGAGTTCAAAACATGGCTTAAGTAAATAAATAAATAAAGACTACATAGGAAGTCCCTCTCTTGTTGATGGGGAATTTTCCTCCAGAATTTAAATATTTACATTCACCTGCCAAAGGTGAAGGTAGGCTTTCTCCAAAGCATTTTTTTTCTTCTCCCAATTCCATATGTCAAGGAGTTTCTATGCTAAAAAAAAAAGAAAAGTATTAGAAAACAGACACCTTTAAATATTCATTGTAGTTTGTATAGTCATTTAAAGAGAAAAATGTAGGACGAGGAGAAAGAGGAACAGGGAGGGAGGGAGGGAGAGAGGGAGGGAACTCAAGATTCCTGAAGTTAGCGGACATCTCTTTCTTCAAATATGCCTCTCTGAAAACTCTGGGATCTTTAATTATAGCAAAACACTGGCAGAAACTTCTCTTTGTCTTTGGATCTCAAATGCAACTCTGGATTGAGCTCCCCAAGAGAGAGATAGATATGATTTTATTAGTTTCAGCAAAACACAGACATAGCTGCTCAGCAAAGACTTTCATAAGAGGCAGAGAGAAGGCAGATAGGGACAAAGTCCTGAGACAAATAGAAGAGCAGGCAGATTTTATTAATGACCAGCGGCACCTGGGAGCCTGAAAGTTTAGTGCAGTTGCCTCTTTTGAGGTCATATTTTAAAAAGAGAAAGAGAACGTGGGATGATTATGAACTCTCAGTATTCCTTAAAACCACTTAAGTGTTCCTGGTAACAGGACTTTCAAAGGAGAGACTTAAGACAGTTTTGATGTAACAATTTTATGCCAAAAGCAGAGGTCCACGGGAGCCCAGAGAAATAAAGATTGTCAGCATTTAGGGAGTTTTGCCATGGAGATTCATAACAGAGAGGGAGGGAGGTGGGGAGGGAGTCAGGAAGGGAGGAAGAATGGAAGGAGGAAAGAAACCCCCATAAACTCTGCTAGCTAGGGCAGATTGTCTTCCCCGGTCGCTAGCAAACTTTGTGAAGTGTTGAAACAATGTATTTTCCCTGTCTATCCTCGGCACTTCAGACAGCGCCATGGGGCAGGTCCCAGTATACACTGATGCCTAGCTCTCCACGGAAAATTTATGTTCCCTTTGCAAAGTGGGATTGTCACTGGGAGGTGGCTGCCCATCCAGGACTAACTGACAAATCCCTTTTTGCATCTTGTGGTCCTGTTTTAAGTTCAGGATTTTTTAAAGTGGGTGTCTTTCTCTTTGTCTCTTCTCTTTTTCTACTTCCTCAGACTGAAAGTCTCGGATCACTCCAATACTAGAGGATGGCAGAGCCCCAGATGGAAGGAAATTGGATCTCTGAATCATTAGGTGGAGGAAAATCACTCACTGTCCTGAAAGGGCTACATTGAACCATATATTACATGGCCGCCGACATTGACATTTCGAGGTTGGTTTGTTACAGCAACTATCCTTATCCTAACTGATACACTATTTTTGATTATGAACTTGAGTTGTGGCTATTTTTGCTTAGCGTGAAGGTTTAATTCAGCTCGTATAATAAAAACTGTAAAGCAAACCTGTTCAGCAAACAGAGATTGAATGCCAATATTAAAGGCTGTCTAAGAATAAGGGTGAAGAGTTGCTGATAAGTTCTCAAGCTTTCTTTGAGACAGAGAAGGGCTGAACATTGGGCAGGCATAGGCATAAACTACTATGCACTGAGACCTTTATGTACCCACTTCACTTTTGAAAGTGGCTGCCCATCACCACTGGCTGAGAGTGGGTCTCTCTCCTTTGTAGGGATTTACAAAGAGTTTTTGAGCAAAGGACTTTAATCAAGGTCAGTGCCTCCAGGCACAGTGACTACAAGCCTTGCACCTAAGACCACCACATCAGTGCTCCTGCTCTGGGAAATGATCTTAAGCCTCTGCTGGCCTGTCAAAAAAAAAAGAACTACATGGGAATCGCTGATAAACTGGTATTGATTTTCACAGATCACCCTTGTCAAAAGGATTTATTGATGTGTCAATGCGTGTTGTCGAGAGGATCATAGCAGGATGGCTTTGAAGGATTTATAAGAAATCTACAGGCTTTAATACACTTGGCGGTAAATAACTAACAAGTACTGCACATATCGATTCTTGTCATGTGGTCAATGCAATCTTTAGCCCACTAATTGTCAGTATTGACAAACAGTTCATGATCTAAATGAGCAGCTGGACATCAGTTCTGAGCAGAACATTTCCAAATGGCGTTTTCCTTGCTGTTCTCAGCCTAATGTTGGTGCAGTCTTACAGGTAATCGGCCGTAGGCTGAGGGAAACGTGTGGTAATTAATTCTTCCTTGCTGTCAAATGTCACTCTAAGTAGAGAGAAGGGAGACAGGGAGAACCTGGTCAGAGCGCACAAGGCTGGAACCTAGTTCCACAACACATGTCCAGCAACAACCTTCCAGGCCCATCCCAAATGCCGCTTCCCTGGAAAAACCTTCCAAAAATCACACCATACATGGGGTTTCTAACACTTCAAACCCTATAGCATTCCCGGCAATGAATCCCACGTTATCTACGTGGAACCTTATTCATTTATATATGTTGAATTGATTTTATCTTTTATGTTATGACTAAATCTTTTTTTTTTTAAGATTTTTATTTATTTGACAGAGAGAGAGACACAGAGAGGGAACACAAGCAGGGGGAGAGGGAGAAGCAGACTCCCCACTGAGCAGGGAGCCTGATGCGGGGCTCGATCCCAGGACCCTGAGATCATGACCTGAGCCGAAGGCAGACGCTTAACGACTGAGCCACCCAGGCGCCCCTGTTATGACTAAATCTTATTTTTTTCAATGATAGACAAGCTCTTGAAATTTGGGAGGAAGATACAGGATCTCAGTGTAGATCTCAATGAAAAGATGATGAAGGCTATTAATGGTTTCCCTGGAAAGATTTACAGTTGAATTTTAAAAAGGCTTTCCGGGGTTCCACAGAATGTCTAGTGAGTCCATGAACCCCCAAAACAAATACAATCAAACCCAGGATCAGATTCCAGTTCCATTATGTCCCAGATATCTGACCTCCAATAAGTCTCTTAATCTGTCAATCTACCCATCCTTAATACAAGAATACTCATTTACAGCATAGGTGTCTTGTAAGGATGAAGTAGACATAGTATCTACTCCAAAAAAATTACTGGTATCACTGAAAAAAATTTTTAAAGACTTTATTTATTTATTTGACAGAGAGAGACACAGCGAGAGAGGGAACACAAGCAGGGGGAGTGGGAGCGGGAGAAGCAGGCTTCCCGCAGAGCAGGGAGCCCGACGTGCAGCTTGATCCCGGGACCCTGGGATCATGACCTGAGCCAAGGGCAGATGCTTAAGGACTGAGACACCCAGGTGCCCCGAAGATTTTTTTAAGATTTATTTATTTATTTGAGAGAGAGTGGGCACATGTTGTGTGGGGAGAGGAAGGGGGAGACAGAGAGAGAATCTCAAGCAGATTTCCCAATGAGCACCGAGCCCAACACAGGACTCAATCTCATGACCCTGAGATCATGACCTGAGCCTAAATCAAGAGTGGGACACTTAACCGACTAAGTCACCCAGGCACCCCTCATTAAACATCTCTGAGTTCATTTTTTCCTTCATGTAGTAAACATTTGTGGAGCACTAATCAGGAGTCAGGTATGGACGTAATTGCTATGTCCCATGCCATCCAAATCCAGCAGAGCCCCTTGCTTACTACCATAGCTGCTCAATTAATGCTTTTTAGTAGGTTGATTGAGATCCTTACCACTGGATAGAACAGCTGTTAAATCATTCCACTATATTATTTTAATCAAGCATTCAAACATGGCTGTTGACTAAACTTTTTAATACTCTGTTATAAGCCTCTATTGTGTACTCATTAAACTTGAAATAAATCTTTTAGAGAAAGGGCATTTATCATATTTCCTATGATGATCATCCAATTTGTTATTTCTATGTAATGATACACTTTTTTAAAGATTTTATTCATTCATTTGACAGAGAAAGAGGAGAGCGCACAAGCAGGGGGAGCAGCAGGCAGAGGGAGAGGGAGATGCAGGCTCCCCACCAAGCAGAAAGCCTGATGTGGGGCTTGATCCCAGGACCCTGGGATCATGACCTGAGCCGAAGGCAGACGCTAAACCAACTGAGACACGCAGGCACCCCTCTATAGAATGATATATATTTTTTAAAGATTTTATTTATTTGACAGAGAGAGACAAAGCGAGAGAAGGAACACAAGCAGGGGGAGTGGGAGAGGGCGAAGCAGGCCTCCCACCAAGCAGGGAACCCGATGAGGGGCTCAATCCAGGACCCTGGGACCATGACCTGAGCCTGAGGCAGACGCTTAACTGACTGAGACACCCAGGCGCCCCAGGAATAATATATTTTTAAATTCAGTTTTCTATCCCTAAATGTATACTTGCTACCCCTTAAACATATAAATTTAATTTAACAGAATAACCACTTCATTTACATGATAAGGCAGACACATATCGACTTATATATAGGTCTGCTGTAAACCATCTTGTTCTCCATTGGGGAAGAGTGTTGTAAAAATGTAATCAGTAAGTGCAGGTAGAAAGAGTGAAGCCGGTATATGTGTACTTGGTCTTTGAAAGTATTTTTCTAAACTTGGAAGACTGGCCATACAGACACAAAGAATATTGTTTTATCCTAGTCAACAAAATTATCAGGTCTCTTTCATAGGCTTATGGAAATCTTTCCAATTATTTTTATCAATTATTTTCCTTTTAAGCTCCCAATCATGTGCCATCATGCCTTCACCTTTATTTTGCTGATGGGGACACTGGTATTTTCACAAATAATCTGAAACTCTATCACCTAGATGAATTCTTCTGTCCCATCTTCTATAATTTCTCACTGTATGTTCTGATAATTGAGGTTTAGCACATTGACATTAGCAAGGCATAGAGCCCTGTGTGTCCGGAGACAATGATGGACACTCCGTTGTCAGAGATGTAGCTTCTTAAGGAAGTGATATCCTGTCTGATCTTACAAATGTCTCCTATGTCCAATTATCACCAGCCATTTGGGTGAGTGACAAGATATCAAGGGGAAATTCTTTCCAGATCAGTTTCACTCCCTCCATCCTTCCCTTTCCTCTGAACACAGGAAGGGCTCCTTATTAGGATCTAAGAAGCATGACATTAACTTTGTGGTTGCAGTTAAAGTTTTAATATAACACTGCTCGTTTGATTTCCCCCAAATCCAAATCTGATCATCTGCCCACCAGAGGAATTACAAATCTTCTTTGACCCAGGGTTTAGTCTTTTTCCCTCAAGGGAAAAACAAGAGCAAAAAATGATAAGTACTTAAGACTGAAATCAATAAATGATATATATATTTATAAAATTAGGGAGAAAAACTTCAGAAAGGGTAATATTCTGAAGTCTTTGGCTTTGAAAAATAAGTTGATCATGAGCTAGGATTGGGAAGTTTCATTAAAGAGAACAAAGCATAAAAATACTATGAAATTTCATATTTCATTATTATGAAAATGCACAACAATAATTGCATTCACCAGAAGCTTCCTTCCTAGAAACACTAAATAGTATGCCTACATTTCCTCACTAATCTTCTTCATAATCTGGCAAGATGGTTAAAAAGCAAAAATTAACAATTCAAATGTTACCAACGGGCTATAGAGTGTAGATGATGATGTTGATGGCAGATAATTCTGACTCTTCTGTGTGCCTCAGTTTACTACTTATAGGATAAGAATATTCATAGTATTTTATGCAGACGGTTATTGTGAGGATTACATGAGTAAGAACACAACAGGCTTAGATGAGATCCCAACACATAGTATAGACTCAGTAAATGGGCGAGGTTATTATTACTATTAGAATACAGGATATGCAAACAAGAGAAAGTCACCTTGACATTTCCTCTGGAGCCTCAACAGGCAAGAGAGGAATAACCCTCTCAATTCTATTCTGCAACCACCTACTCAACAATGGCACTGCAGAATGCACCAAAAACCCATAAAAAGAGTATTCTGCATTTATATAGCATTTCTCATTTATAAAGCACTTCTAGATATATTCTCTTCTATGACCCTTGCCACCATCCTGCAAGGTTTTTAGAGAAGCCAAAGTTATTACATTTAATAAGTGAGAAAACAAAGAACCAGAGAGGATAAATGACACACCCAAGGTCATCAGCCAGTTAGAAGTCAAGACAAATTCAAAACCAATTTCATTACTGTGGAGTTACCTGCAATGAGTATCTCTGGGCTTTTATCACCCCCCCCACACACACACACACATACTGACATACGGATCTTCCTAACAGAACTTTGATTTCCTTCCGGAAAATTAGCCCACTTTGATGGCCTGGTTTGATGGTAAACCACTCCACCTATGGGAGCTGAGAGTCTCCTTCAGGCTACTCTTTCAGGTCTCTTCTCTTCCTGCCTCAGTGCAGCCATGTGTCAGTAGGGAGACCTAGATTTGAATGGTCCAATGCTCTCTCCTATGACTCTGAATTTTAAATAGCCAGAAACAAAGTTGGAAGAACGAGTGTTTTCAATCCAGTGATTGCAACTGGATGACAGTATGACATCATTTCCACTGCTAATATCCGATGGAGTCTACCAGCCCAGCTCTCCCAAGCCTGATTCCTCCGCCTCCCTGACCATGCTCCAAGCAATCCTTGCAATCCTCCAATAAATTATCACCTCACTTAAGTTAACAAGAGTGGCAACCTGTTTTCTGCAACTTGAGAGCCGAAGCTGATGCAACAATGCCATCCCTTTCTTTCTCTCATCCATTCTATCAACAGACACACTGAGAATTTATCAATTTATCGGAGAACTTATCATCTGCCATGCTAGGAATTATGACCTGGAATATCATCAGGATGAAAAAAAATGTAAGCATCTAAGTGAGTTAAATCAAAACATAATAATAAAATATGATGACGTGCCACAGTCAGGAATACAAAGGGATGGGCATCAGAAAACAGGCAGATCAGAGTTAACTAGAGAGATAACAAAGGCTTCCTGCAAGGAGGAGTTTCACCTGCATCCTGAAAAATGAGCAGGATTTGCAATGCATTCAAACATGCAGAATCTAATACTGGAAAGAAAAAAATGTTGGTGCTCCATTCAAAAGCAAATTTATTTTCCTTCTAAGAAGCAGTGACGGATTTATGGAGAAGAAGAAGATATAGGGAAATACAATTCTATACATTTGGATCATTAAAATGTATTATTTAGCATTTGTTCACATCAAGCCTGAAAATTATCACAGAGCAGAACAGGAACTTTAATAAACATTTGTAATTGCAAGTCCAAAGCAAAGTATTATGTTTTTTATTGCAGTCATCAGATTTATCACTGGAATGAGTGTAAAATTCTGCTGGGTTTAGAACCAGATTTTCCAACTAAAAGCTATAATTATACTATATTGGTCAGCACTCTAACCAGACCAAATACTTCAGATTCAAAAATCACCTCTAAATTATCCCTCACATGAGTGACATCTTTGGAGGCAAAGAAGCATAGAAGAGCCTTCTTTAGTTGTTTTTCCTACGTTCAAAAGTGTTTCCACTATCCAAAAATTGTCATTAAGGTCTTAAGTACCTCTGAATTTTTGTTGAAGCTAAATAGAATAAATCCAAAAGGTTGTATGGTATTTACTGAAATCTGTTATCCCTTCCAGCAAATCTCCATTTTTCCCAAAGCCTGTTTTGTAAGATCCCCCTTACCACAGGGCCTTTGTACAGGCTACAGTTTCTGTCCAAACTGCCCTTCCCTAGGGGTGCCTGGATGGCTCAGTCAGTTACACATCCAGCTCTTGATTTCAGCTCAGGTCATGATCCCAGGGTTGTGGGATTGAGCCCCCCATCAGGCTCCGTGCACAGCAGGGGGTCTGCTTGAGATTCCCTCTCTCTCCATCTCACTTTGCCCCTCCCTCCTGTGCATGCGCCCCCTCTCTGTCAAATAGGTAAGTAGCAGAGGAATGAAACTGGACCATTTTCTTGCACCATACACAAAAATAAACTCAAAATGGATGGAAGACCTAAATGTGAGACAGGAATCCATCAAAATCCTTGAGGAGAACACAAGCAGCAACCTCTGTGACCTCGGCCACAGCAACTTCTTGCTAGACATGTCTCCGAAAGCAAGGGAAACAAGGACAAAAATGAACTATTGGGACTTTGTCAAGATAAAAAGCTTTTGTAGAGCAAAGGAAACAGTTGACAAAACCGAAAGACAACTGACAGAATGGGAGAAGATATTTGCAAATGTCTTATCAGATAAAGAGCTAGTATCCAAAATCTATAAAGAACTTCTCAAACTCAACACCTAAAAAGCAAATAATCCAGTCAAGAAATGGGCAGAAGACATGAACAGACATTTCTCCAAAGAACACATTCAGATGGCCAACAGACACATGAAAAAATGCTCAACATCACTTGGCATCAGGGAAATACAAATCAAAACCACAATGAGATATTACCTCACACCAGTCAGAATGGCTAAAATTAACAAGTCAGGAAACGACAGATGTTGGCAGGGATGCGGAGAAAGGGGAACCCTCCTACACTGTTGGTGGTGCAGCCACTCTGGAAAACAGTATGGAGGTTCCTCAAAAAGTTGAAAATAGAGCTACCCTACAACCCAGCAATTGCATTACTGGGTATTTACCCCAAAGATACAAATGTAGGGATTTGAAGGGGCACCCACACCCCAATGTTTATAGCAGCAATGTCCACAATAGCCAAACTATAGGAAGAACCCAGCTGTCCACCGACAGATGAATGGATAAAGATGTGGTATGTATATACAATGGAATATTGCTCAGCCATCAAAAAAGTGAAATCCTGCCATTTGCAACAAGGTGGATGGAACCAGAGGGTATTGTGTTAAGAGAAATAAGTCAATCAGAGAAAGGCAATTATCATATGATTTCATTCATATGTGGACTTTAAGAAACAAAACAGAGGATCACAGGGGATGGGAGGGAAAAATAAAACAAGATGAAATCACAGAGGGAGGGCGCCTGGGTGGCTCAGTTGGTTGGGCGACTGCCTTCGGCTCAGGTCATGATCCTGGAGTCCCGGGATCGAGTCCCGCATCGGGCTCCCTGCTCGGCAGGGAGTCTGCTTCTCCCTCTGACCCTCTTCCCTCTCTTGCTCTCTCTCTATCTCATTCTCTCTCTCAAATAAATAAATAAAATCTATAAAAAAAAATTTAAAAAAAGAAATCACAGAGGGAGACAAACCATATGAGACTCTTAACCATAGGAAAAAACTGAGGGTTGCTGGAGGGGAAGGGGGGGCGGGGAGGTGGGGTAACTGGGTGATGAGCATTAAGGAAGGCACATGATATAATGAGCACTGGGTATTATATACAATTGATGAATCACTGAATTCTACCTCTGCAACTAATGATGCACTATATGTTAATTAATTGTATTTAGATTAAAAAAATATTAAATAAATAAAATAGGTAAGTAAATCTTTTTTAAAAATTGAAAAAATAAACTGCCCTTCCCTACCCCTTCTCTTCCTCCCTCTATAACCTATCCTTCAAGCCTCAAGTCAAGCATCATCTTTTTAGAGAAGAACCCCTTTAGAAGCTCCTCAATATTAGATCCTGGTTGCCTCTCTCATAGCTCACTTTGCTTTTCCCTCATAAGTGAGAAAGTTATGATTATATATTGGCATAATTATTTGATTAACGATTCTCCCCAGCTGGACTGAACAATTTGGAGAGCAGTGACTATGAGCTGTTATTCCATTGTGTCAGCTTTATGGAAGGAATGCATCAGTGAACAAATAGAGAGTTCTAACATACCTGCTTTAAAATCCTAACACTTCCAAAGACAATGCAAATGCCCTATATGTAGAGATGGATGAAATCTGTTTTCCTTTATTCAATGTATTTTTCCAAAGTTCAAAAATGTTTTTGTCATGGATCAGTTTTCGCCAATTATATCTCAATTTGTAACTCTGATGACAGCTTGTTAACTCATCCTGTTTTCTCTTTTTTGTCCTTCACAGAAAGATGGGCACAGCCAAATCTGATTCTCAAATGTACAAACTCTCATAGACTTCTATTTTTCTTTCTCTTTATGTACACACTCAATTTCTGATTTCCATCTCTAATTTTATAGATTTTGTTTACATATCCGCTGTCGTACACACCATCCCAAGGAGATACACTGATTCCGTCCTCTGTAGAACCTCTGCACCCTGGACGTACATTTATTCTTGCGCCCATCACCCTGTATTATTCGTGTTAGCTTCCATCTGCATTGCCTACAGGACTGTGAGCCCCTTATAGGGAGGGACATATTTGTCTAGGAATTCCCATTTTTGAGCACCGTGCCTGGCGTGTGACACACCTCCGGTAAGTATTTGTTCAACCGAAATGCTTCAAGTCATTGTTTTGGAAAGGATTGCGCTACTGGCAGATCCAATTCAAAATCTTGAACTTGACTGTGTTTAATCTTAATGTTTCATTTTCTTTCCAGCTCACTTTCCTACTCCTTCTGGATATTGAGATGTAATCCCTGTTTTCTCCTGTCTTCTACATAATTTGATGTCACAAATATAATTAATGTGCTACTCAACCTCTTGCCCACATCACTAATAACAACGTTAAAGAACAGTGGACTTGTTACTAAATGCCACTCCAGCAAATGGCATGTCTCTCTGCCCCTTGTTTACAATTCTTAATCTCTTTTAGGTTCCATGGGATATCCATTTCTATGACCAATTTGAATTAATTTTGCAAGTCAGATTTCAAGAGATCTGAAGAGCCAGAACAAAGGCCTGTTAGGCAGTACCAAAAGCAGCACCAGCTGATCCTGAGCTGTAGGCTAAATCGACATTCAAACCAAATGATGTGTATTTTCCTGCTCTAGAATAATCACACAGATTTGTATAGCACTTTCTGTGTCTAGGGCCCTGTTCTAAGAATTTTATATGTGCTGGTATTAACCAGAGTAGCCATATGAGGTAGATACTACTATTATCCCCATTTCACAGATGAGAAAACTAAAGCACAACGAGAGATTCAATAGCTAGTGCCAGGATTCAAGGGAGGTGGTCTTGCTGCAGGATTTGTGCCAAGCTAAGCTGGTTCTAGGAAACTTGAACTTCTTCTTTGTAACCACTCAATGTGTTTTGGTTATCCATGGTCGCATTTAAAAAATACCCTCAAACACGATGCTTAAACAACAGCCATTTGATTAGAGCTCATAATTTTGTGTGTCAATGGTTTAGCAAGGTGAGTCTCTACATAGGACCAAAAGGGTTCAAATGGGGTGGTATTTAGCTGGAGACCAGGTTAATCTGGAGGGTCCCTGAGACTTCACCACCTGCCTGGCACCTTGATGGGGACAGCTGAAAGCAGATCCGTGCTGAGCTCCTCTCCTTCTCCACGGAGTCATGGGGCCTCTCCACATGGTCCCTTAGCAGGGCAGTCACACTTCCTGAGAATGACTCGCTGCTCTGAGGGACCAAGGTGAAAACTGTTGGTCCACTTCGCGACCAGTTCCAGAATTGGCGCAGTGTCACCTCCACAGTGGATCTCCAGCTAATACAGTCCCAGGCTCGCCTGAATTCAAGAAGAGGGGAAACGGACCCCACCTCTCCATACCAGAACTGTAGCCAGCTCAGTCTGCCACATCGAGTATTATAAAGACAGTGGACTTTTAGGCAGTTGAACCAAAATACAATATTATGTGGTATTTTACTTCCCGTTTTTCATTCTTTCTTTTTAAAATTAACATGACTTCTTAGAAAGTAAGGTGGAAAAGCAGGAGCCAAGAATTCTATCAAGCATTTTTATCGAAGTTGTTTCAATAAGCACCTAACTGAGCTATGTCGAGGCTCGTTATGGTGAGAGCTTAAGTCCCTGCATAAAAAATGAGTACAGCAAGGCTCAGAGAGGTTAAGGAATGTGCTCACTGGGGAATTGGACTTAAACCCAAGAAATAGGTTGTATTTTTCTTTTTAATTAAACTGTAGCTGCTTCTTATGATTTTATAGGAACATTGATTGGAGTGAAAGAGAAGACACAGTATATGTCTTAGTGACACACACACAGCTTAGCGACAGGATTACTTGAATTTGGTATGAACTGAGCGATGTCGCTTCCCTCACAGCACCTTTGTCTTCCCAATTTGTAAAGTGGATGACTTGAGCCAGATTAGTGTTTTCCAAACTAATGTGTCTTGAAATCAGTGTACAAAAGCAAAACCAACATTTGTTTTTTAAAGTGAAGTAGAACATATCTTATGTAGGTAAGGGGAAAACTGTGAATCTTTAGTTTCAGTTGTGGTTGCCTATCTGCACGTGTGTGTGTGTGTGTGTGTGTGTGTGTGTGTGTGTGTGTACTAGATCATACCAAAAAATGTATTTCTCACTGTAGATGATAGAAGAATTTGAAAGCCACTGGGTTAAGTGACCTTTTATGATTCTTTCCCAGATCAAAAAGCTATGGTTCTGGGAATGGTCATGATTTCAACCATAATTTTATATAAAACATTGACTGTATCCAACTTGCTTTAAGTAAGATGCTGAATAAAATGACTATTTGTTAGAATATACTTTACATACTCATCAGCTCATGTATTATTATTCAAACTCAAAAAATCTTCTCTACTTTAGGTCAAATTTTGTTAAAAAAAAAAAAGCTTTCCCTGTACCCAATCTTCCTGCCCTCAGGGCAAAAAAAATTTCTGCCAACAAATATCCCCAAGCCCTAGCTCACACATTCTGTATTCATTTCAAGCAGTATTTTCTTTAAGTGAAATTTTGCTACCTCTAGAAATTAAATCTCAAGAGAATCTTTTAAAACACAAGTGTGAGCAATAACATATTGATGCTAAATTAATTCAAAGGATACAATCTGCAGAATTAAAGAAGTGATTTAGGGATACAAGTGTCGAATTTGGGGAGTTGGTCAAGCAAAGGAACCTTAAGTTTCCTTTTATGTTGAAATTCCATGATTCAACAGTTCTACAAATGTTGACAGGCACATATCCTGAAGTGTTAAGAGTCAACATGAATTGTGGATGACCTTCTTTCTCTGATCCGCTGGATTCCATTGGCTAGAATATGGGGCCTGGTCTTTTTTTTTTTTCTCTCAAATATGAAATAATGCAGACTTTTCCCTGTGTATTTGGCCAACAAGCAAGATATATGTTTTACTCTAAATGCAAAGGCACTTTATGTTAGAAAATATTGATTTCCTAAACTTCTAGAAATTGGCACTCAGTAAACAGTACCCGAGGAGTAAAATTGAAATGGTCTTTGGGGAAAATATATAATACCGTTGGCTCAAAAAATTTAGAAATGACATCACAAATATCATCTTCATTTTTTTCTGATCCTAATTTTCACATAATAATATATTTATGGGGCACTTCACTATCTTTAAGTCACTTTTGCATTCATTTATTCAAAAATATTTATTAGGTACCAAGTTTGTGGCAGGCACTGCTCTTGGCAATGGTGAACCAGACAAGGTCTCCTGGAGTTTATAGCTCAGCAGAGGGGGATACGAGATCATTGCAAATTGCAGTAAATGTTATTAAAGAGAAAAACAACTTGTGATCATCAGTGATGACTTCAGATGTGCAGGTCAAGGGAACCTCTAAGGAAATGACATTTGAGCTGAAATCTGAAAGGCAGGAAGGAGAGAGCTCCGTGCAAACGTGAGGGCAGAATTTTCCTGGCAGTGAACTTGCTGGGGCAAAGACCCTCCAGAGGAAACAGGCCTGGAGCTGAGCAATGGGAAGGCAGAGAATAAAGAATCTCACATACCCAACACTTTCTTTCCATGCATAAAAAAGCTTGTTCTTAAGCCTTCTAACCCCAATCCCTGGCATTTCAAACACGAGAGAAGCTTGAGAAAAAAATACAGTAAAATTTTTTGGCACGGTACACATTCAAAATAGTCTGATAGTTTTTAACTCTTATTTTTAAAGTCACTTTAGGACAAAGATCAGACTGATAATGTCAGATTATATAGGAATCTTTTTCTTTCCCTGAAGCCTGATTTTCTCCAAATGCCTACTTTCTATTAACATGGTCTTATCACAGTCTAAATATTTACAGCTTTTTTTTTACTTCTTAATCATCATTTGATAATTTAAAAATGGGTTGACTAATCACCAAAAGCTTTACAGCTGCAAAAGAAAAAGAAGTCTATTTTTGTGACTGTGTAAAACTGGAGTGGATTTTCCCCAAAATATTTCACCCGTGTGGCACCATCCCCCTTCTCCTGCATCAGTCACTACTCCCCCTCATTCTAAGGACTGGCAGCAGGGGGATAGGTGTGAGGGAAAAGGCACCGATGGAGCCAGCCTGGGGCTTTGAGTGCAGGGCTTCAATATCCCAAGCGAGTGCAGGGCTTCAATATCCCAAGCGCTGGTTTTGTTTTTGTTTTTCAAAAAGGCTGAAAATAGACCACAGCCTTTCAAGCCACTGGCCTTTGACATGGAATATTTGAAAGAATTCTATCCTTGGTACGTGAAAATGGAAGCCATTCTGATGTGTTTTTGAAAAAAAAAAAAAAAGAACTTATCGGTAAAAATCACCAGGCAAATTGTTCAAGTTCTCTGAGGCTCACTTCCTACAGTGACACTCGTGCCTCTGTTATCAAATAATGGAATGTTAGAGCAGGAAGGAAAGAATCCTACAACTCATCTCTGTCCTGAGGCTTTGGACAGGATGTTCGCTCTCCCTGGAATATTCTGGCTCACTCTTTTCACCTGACATCCCTTTAAAGAGCTTTCAGGTGAAGTGGCTTTGGCCCCCAAAGAGACCTAGACTCAAACCTCAGCTCTTACTTATGACTTTGGGGCTCGTTTGTAAAATGGGCTTGAAGATGACTTATTTGGATTGTAAAAAAGGAAATGTTAAATGAGACGATCTATGTGTAATTGTCATGTACAGCTGAGCTGCCGTCTATGCCTAGGATCGGCCCTGTGAATATTAACAATTATTTTTGCAGCTCTTTAATCTGGAATCCGAAGGCCTGGTAGTTAGTAGGTTAATAGAACATTGGTTAAAGTAGATGTAGCATGGCCTTCTGGCCCCGAGCTTTGGGCAAGAACCAGTATGTTCTACAGAGGGAAGGAAGCATGTCAGCTAACCTAGGGAGCATGGTAAGTGGGGGGATGTCCTAAGATCTTCCACTATATTTTTTTCAGGTCTCAGTTTAATATTTTCTTTCGGGATCTTCCCATACCCTCTAGGTAATCTTAGTATTCTCTGTCTCCTATACTAACAACTAGTATTTACTGAGCACATATTACACACAGATAATCCTGTGTGTATTTCACGCTAGCCCAGTAAATAGGTGTTGGTGTTTTCTTTCAAGATCACACAGCTAGTAATGTCAGTGTGGCTATGACGCCAGACCCAGTTTAGCTCCAGACTTCGAGTAGGTAACGCTATGCCGTCCTAGTGACTTATCACACCCACCTCTGGCAGGATCCTTGGCACACCTGATCTAGGCCCACTTCATCCGTCTTCCTGGGCAGCTGAGCTCCACCAGTGAGAATCACCACAGAATCCGATACGTAACAGGTGCTCGATACATTTGAGGTTTCCAAACGCTCATTTTCACCCCAATCAGAGAGCGGCGTCAGGAGAGGTTTAGTGACCTGCCCCATGGGCAACGCCAATCTTAGAATGTGGGTCTCCTCGCTCTGCAACCACTCTCTAGTCACCTCGTCAAGCTACAGCGTGTGTTGGTTTCCTTGCTCAACATCTTCCTATTCATTTGACAGCATCTTGTCTCTGAAGTCACCGCCCCAATCCCACCCCCGCCCAGGTCTTAGATTCTGTTTCCCTAAACCTGATTTCCATCTATGATACAATGAGAGTTTTAAGTACATTAAAAAAAAAAAAAGGTGTTAATACTAAAACCTCCAGAAAGAAAACACAGAAGCCTGGCCCCCCGCGAGCCCCCATCTGTGCCAGCAATGACACCGGCACCCACCGTACCAGGTTTCCTAACGACCTCTCTGGCTGAGGTCCCACAAAGCCAGACCCTTGAACTAAAAAAGAAAAACAAATGAATAAATAACTAGCTCTGCTGATTAGCAAGGTACTGCAGCTGCCGGCAAAACCTCCCACATCTAACTTACCTCGTATCATCATCCCTGATGTTTGTTTCCTCTTCCAGCCGAGATGAAGAGAGAACTGAATTGTGCTTCTAGTGTACAATCTTACCTAATTACGCCAGCTGATCACTTAAAAGTAATGTTTGCACACAGATCAGGAAGATGCTTACGAGAACCAGCTGGTTGATAAAGGCTGTAAGTGAGGATTTGATTCCTTTTCAAAGAAGTGTTAACTATTTACATCTATCTTTAAACACGGCACCACAACACCAGTGACCGTGTGGGGCTGTGAAGGTGTGCTGTACTCGAGTTCCACGGGGTGGGCAAACAGGAACGAAGGAACGCCCCAGGGTAACAAGTGTAACGCCATCATTCACCACCTAGGACACCGTGGGAAAGAGGACTGACTACTGCCTTTTGATTTTAGACACAAATGAAAGATTAATGAAAGTTACTGGGAGGGAGAGAGAGAGAGAGAGAGAGAGAGAGAGAGAGAGAGAGTGTGTGTGTGTGTGTGTGTGTATATATATATATATATATATATGTGCGTGCACGCACGCGCCCTCAGGAGCAGGTGTTTTCTTACAAAGCAGAAGGGTACCAGTTAATCACCGCTAGCTTCTGGACATAGAAGACTAGAGTTGGAACACCGGCCACACCACATGCCACCCACATGCCATGGCCAAGTGACTTCATGGGTGGCTGTGCTGAGAACGGTCTTAATTAATCCACACAACAGTATCTTATTTAATCCACATAACAACCTTATGTGGGAGGTTATCAAAATCATTTTTTTTTACTTGAGAAAAATTAAGAGTTTCTGTCCAAGAGGCAAAGTGGAATTTGAACCTAAACCTGTGTGATCTCAACTTTGTCTGAACCCCAAAGTCCATGTTCTTAACCCTTAACTTCTCTATTTGACTCTCCTTGTTCTCTCACAGGGCAAACTTTGGGCATCTTTAATCCATCCAATTTCTGAAGCATTTACCCACCGCATGAATGTTCATCCATGCTTTTTAAAATGAAGGGGGAGGGGCGCCTGGGTGGCTCAGTCATTAAGCGTCTGCCTTCAGTCCAGGTCATGATCCCAGGGTCCTGGGATCGAGCCCCACATCGGGCTCCCTGCTCCGCGGGAAGCCTGCTTCTCCCTCTCTCACTCCCCCTGCTTGTGTTCCCTCTCTCGCTGTGTCTCTGTCTGTCAAATAAATAAAATCTTTAAAAAAATAAAATGAAGGGGGATTTCCTTAGCTCAACAGATGTTGTCAAGTGCCAGTCATGTCCCAGTACAAGCCTGGGTGCTGGGGATACGAAAGCGAGTAAGACAGTGGGCATCTCAGTCTTCTTAAGGGCCACACAAGAGAGACATAAAGGAATATAAGCATTACACTATGGAGAAATACACGCTAATGGCACCGAAATGATAGTTGGCATGTGGCAGGCGCTGAGCAAATACACGTGGGATAACAGAAGTATTTGCAGTGCAGTGGGAGCTGAGATACTAAGTCTAGTAAGTTCAGAAAAGGCAGGCTTCCTGGGGGAGGTTGCTAGAGAGAGAGCCCTTGCAAAAATGAACAGTTCACCAGGCATGTAATGTGGGAAGGACACTGCAGGCAGAGGAAAGAGACCTGTTTCATGGTATAATGAGATTTAAAGACTTGATATAAGCAGCTCCAATTATTTTTCTGAAATATGAATCTTAGATGTAGTACCATTCATCGAATAAAGAGATAAACCAAAAAAACAAACAAAACAAACAAACAAAAACAAATAATAGTGCAAATGATAACTCTGAGACAGGAGCTAGGGTTTTCTAGGAGCAAACCCAAAGCATAAAGAGCACTTTCCCCAAGGCAAGCATGGTACTTTGAACATCTATGGGCTCCATCCAATCACGATCCTTGTGGGTCTTTGAGTGACCACATGATATCCAAAACAAGACCAATGCAAGACACTGAGGATAATGCAATGATACATAATCCAAGACCTTGAGGATAAAGAAGAAAACCGTTCTTTCCTAAAGGTAATGAGGCTGTCACACAATTTAGCTCTAACTCTGTTCATATAGTCCAATGGAGGGTACCAGAACTCAGCATGTCTTCCTATGGTCTTCCTTCCTATCTATACCCATGGCAGACATCACTGATCTATTGCTCTCACCTGGAATCTAAATTCTTAGGGGCAGGGAACTTACCTATTTCTTCACTGGTATTTCCCAGTTCCTAGAACATTGAGCACATTGTAGGTGCTCAATAAATATTTGTGGCATGAATGAATTATCATTACTCTTTTTTTGTTTGTCTGTTTGTTTTTTAATACTGAGCCCAGGGCTACTGCCCTTCCAGGAGCTAAACCAATCAATAGGAGGGACCTTGTGAGATGAAATTGACTGGCTTTTCCAGTGAACTAGAAAACACCGTGGACCCAGCTCGACAATTTTGAGCAAAGGATTTCACTCTCCATGATTTGGTTTTCTCACATCTGCCTCGTAGAGTCATTATAAGAATTAGATGATATATGAGATGTGATATATGACCAAATTCTTTCCCAAGGAGGTTAATAAATAGCAATTTTATTTTCATTTTCTCTAGAAAGTCTTAATAAAATTAAAGAACTCCAAACTTGGTTTATTTATAAATCACTCTTAAACCGATTTTTATATACGGGCGTATACACAAACACACACACGCGTATATTCATTATATATTATCACATATAATCATTCTGCATATATAAATCAGCAATATCAGTAATATTGGTTTAGCTCTATTGTTTGATCTCACCTATTTATGGATTATAGATTAGAAGAGAAATATGTCCGCAGAAGATGAAAGAAAGATGATAGAGCCAGATAGACAAAAGACAAAACCAATATACAGGTCGTAATTGGGGCAAATTGATTTTAAATCACACACTTAACACAATGAAAGTCATCAGAGCACATTTAGTCCCAATAGTGCGGTATCTATAACCTTCCAGGCTTTATTTCAGTGTAAATAAAAGCAAGAGGACAAAAATGTAACTCAGTTTCAGTGATCCTAGCCATTTAAAACAAAGAAGTAAATATTACATTTGCAGGATGCTGATCTACATTTCCTACTTCCACAAATTTGTAAATACTGAAACTTCTACCCCCAGAATATGAATATTCACCAGCAAATGGATGGATTAAATTGTTATGCAAAAGACATTGTCTCTCTGGTGCATTGCAATTCCCTTTGCCTCACTCTGGTGAGCAAGGCTCCTCCCGCAGATGGTTTTATAAGATAGACTTCTTCCGCAGCATTTCCCAACAACTGCTAACGCGGAGCTCTAATGTATGCGGTGGAAAGGGAAAATCCTCTTTCTAAGCCCATATATAATTTATTAGCTTATTCATTTGACTGCAAACGCTTGAGAAAAATCTGATTTTTTTCAACAAGCCTAAACATTTTGGGAAGGGCCAAGGACATAAAGATAAAAAAGAAAAAAAGGAGAAGAAAGAAAAGAACAGAAAAAGTATGCTAAATGCAAATGGAAAGAGCCTGGGAGGCTTCTGGACTAACATTTGAACTGCAATATCTTGGCGGGTAATTCGAGATTGATTAAATACTGAACGAGGCTTGATTGGTGTAGAGGTTCAATCATAATCACGATTTGGAGACGGAACCTGAGAGAGGAAGATTCCCCGTGAGAACCTAGAGTCCTGAGTTGAGAAAAGGCATTTAGAGAATTCTCCTGCGCTCTTCATCTTCACACCCTGCCGTACTTAGAGGAGCGCTCATTTAGTAAAAACAGCGCCCCTTCATGTTTCCACCAGGAAGCGTGAATCCGGCTCCAGAGTTGTGTTTGGGGCTGTCTCCCCACGGGCACCCCGGCCCCCCAGCAGAAGAGGGAGTCGTTCCCCGGTGGGCGGCCTTACAGCTCCAGGACAGGCTTGGGAATGGGGGCAACGTGGAAAGGCTGGATGCAAGCTGATATTTCAAAGAGAATTTGGGGTTATGAAAAACGAAAGAAATAAGTACTAACGCTCATTCATTATTTGCTCTTAAACGTATTCAGAATTTTCCTACCCTACTTGGGAAGGAAAAAAAAAAAAAAACCCACAGGATGAGAACAAGCATAACAGGTTAAGAAAAGTCTACAATTCTGACATGCTTGGCAATAGGCTTGCAAGGCTTTCGATTTAGTTCATAAGATTTGCTAAGCAGATTAGTGTTGAAGTGTCCTTATTTTTAAAAATGGCAAAAAAAAAAAAAGCAATCTGGAATGTGAATAGATCATAAAAATTCTCTTGTCTGCATACAGTTCGATATTCAGATTTTGCCCGAACTGCAAAATCAACATTATCTTTGTTTTTCTTATTCCAAAATTTTGCACATATGTCTGTGCTTTAATAACTGGAAGGGTGAGGGTGGGGGAGGAATCTGAGGAGGAATCACACAGATTCATGGAAAAGCCCCAGGGTTATCAGCATCTGGGATGTCACCCTATCCATGTGACACACTAGACCTCAAGGCCCTTGGGTGATTTTCCAGCCTCTCACCTCCTAACTGACGTAAGCTCCTTCCACCAGGCAGGCAGGCAGGCACGGCTGGTTTCCTCCTCTTTGACTCTTGGTTGTTGCCACTTTTATTCTTCTGGTCCGTTCCTGGAATCTTTCTCTTGCCCCACCCCCGCTTCCGCCAAACCATTTCCTTTCCTTCCAGCCCAGAGTTCATTTTCTCCTCTTTCCCAGTGTGTGTGTGTGTGTGTGTATCTCTCTCTCTCTCTGCTCTTCAATCCTTCCCTTCTAGGAGCCCCACCCCAGCTCTTACAGACACTCCTTACAGCCTCTGTAGGATGTCAGTGGCAAGCCATCATCTTAGGACAAAATAATACCCAAATTTCTAATCAGACATTCAAGGCCCACCTCCACTTGGTGCCCAGAGGGTTTGTATATTAACACTTCCTTTCATGCATTCCTTTCCTCAAGCAGAGGACTCACTGTTTCTTCTCGGCCCCTGAACTTTTGCCTTGAGAATTTTGTGGATATTGTTCCCCTCATCTTCGATACACTTCTCTCCATCTCTTTCGGTGTGTCTCTCTGGATCTCTCTGGGTAGGAAGGGTGTTTCCTTCTAACCCTTAATCTGTAAACTCGCTCTTGGGTGTGCAATTGTGTGCCCACATTCAAGGTGCCGAATCTACAGCATGATTTCATTGGAGCTAGATTATGAGACACTTGAGGACAGAATCCCTAAATGTTTTTCTTGCATCTCTCCCAGAGTTTAGGCAGAATGTGATAGATATAGAGAGGTAGTATAATGATAGAAGGAGCAAGCCTAGAAACTTCCATTTTAGAATTGTGGCAGGACCACATACATTTTTTTTTTAGTTCCATCTGAAGAGATGGGGAAGGAATAGAAAAGGTGCAACTTCAGAAATCAAAGGGGACGGAAGAGGTAAAGTGGATAAGATATTCCAACCAATTTTGGAAGATAAGAATTGAATGGAGAAGTTGTAGAATCTTTATTAAAAGTGGAGACACCTATGCCATGGCTGTCTGCAGGAAGGGATACCATGAGAAGTGAGCCAGTTTATCCTACAGAACCCCAGAAAGGCTCAGAACGTGGACGCAAGTCTGAAGAAAGCATGTGAAGCATGGGATTGGGAATGGGGGCTCTGTTTACAGAGGATTTACATACTTACATAGATCCCTGGCCCCGACCTCCACCTACCTACCTGGAACTACTAAATGCCTCTTCAAAGAGCAGGTATCTCACACCTTAAGCAGAGAGTTGGAAAGTTCTTGTTTGTAGAAACTTAAAGGATCCAGAAAAATAACTCTAGAAACTCATGTGGGTCCAGCTAGTGAAAACACCAGCTGGCTACCCAATCCCCCAGTGGTGTGACCCACCCGGCAAAAAGCTTTACTCATGCCCACAGAGGTTATAATTAGCTTTCTGGCAGCACGTGTTTAATACAAAAGAATAACCAAGGATCCCCAGATTTAAGCAAAGTTTCCAACATGAAACAGAGAAATGGACACAAATAAAAGGGAGAGATAAACCCAAAGGAAAGAGACAATGCAGAAAGCAGAAGAAAACTTTTTTTTAAAAAAAGCACCATTTGATTTTTAAAACCATGTGTCTATATGCTGCTTTGATAAAATATATATCAATATAAAAATAGAGTACATTTTGGGAACTATAATGAATTTGGGTTTAAAATATGATTCCCATGCTTAAAATCTGTGTGATATTAAAAAGGAATTGAATCTCTCTGACCTCAGTTTTTGCATCTATAAAATTACCGTGGTAATATACTAACTCATAGGGTTGTTTTGAGGATTAAAAGGAGCGCTGCGACATAGTGTGTATATTCTGTGCTAAATAAATGATAGGCATCTAGGGAAGTTTTTATTACCAGTAGTTCTTGCCATGTTTGGAGTGGCAGACCCCTCAGAGAACTTGATAAAGTCTTTGTATCCTCTCACTAGAAAAACAAATACACGTATGTACACAGACAAGAGTTTATACATAATTTCAAAGGAACCTCAGACTCTCTGAAGCCCTAACAAGAACTCCCCAGGTTAAATAACTGATCTAAACAAAGAAGTCCTTAAAGGCAAGGATGTTCCTTTTCATTTCCTTTAAATCAATGTTCAGCAAAAGAGGCAACTCCGTGAACAGGGTAGGAACTGTATCTAACTTTGCCTGTGCCAAACGGAGACCGCTTTGCACAAATAACAGAAGAGTTCACTGACCAGAGGAGGTCCAACCTTAACTCCCAAAGCCCGTCATTCCACTTGGGCCACAAAAGGAAGATGGCTGATCCAATGACCTGTGCTAACATCATGCCTGATGATGCCTCTAATTTTCTACAGCTCCAGGGTTTAGAGTAGGGGCTCCTAACAGGTTCCAGCAGAGGGCAGAGATAGAAGCATTTTGACAGGCTACCTACAATGCTCTGAGAAGACATTGTTTTCTCCTACAGAAAGACTCATGGATCTCCTAGAAATGCTGAGCAGCCTTTCCCCAGAAAGGACTGACTGCCTCCATGGGATCTATTACTGAGCAATCAAGCACTCATTAAGAATTTATGCAATGGGGTTAAATAAAAAGATATAGAACTTGTAGTTGGACTGACCTGGTTTTGGATCGTGGCTCCATTACTTCTAAACTGCATGACCTTGGGCAACTTACTCAGCCTCTCTGAGCTTGTTCTTCTAACTGAAGCACAAAGACCATGAGGAAAGACTGTACTTTCCTTAGGAGTATAGGAAGAGCAGTGAGGAGGCTGGTGTGGCCGGGGTAGAGTGGGGGTGGGGGGAAAGAGAGAAAAACTCAGAGAGCCGGGTCATCTGGCTCTCACAGGGCAGCACAACAATTTTAGATTTTCTTCTGAGGAATGTAAGAAGTCATTGGAGGGTACTGAAGAGAAAAGAGACATGGTCTGACCTACATTTCAAAAACTTACTCTGGCTATTGTGCGGAAAAGACTGTGGGCACAGAAGCAGAAGTTCCATTGGTGGCCACTACAATAATCCTGGGACTAAGGATGGTGGCCTAGACAAGGGCAGCAGTGGTGATGGTGCTTATGATAAGAAGAGTCTGACTCAGGAGAGCTTACATGCTCTGAGATGAAAGAAATAACAGAAGAATCCAAGTAGCTGAGGACAACCTCATAAAAGAATGTGGCTTCCGCTATGAAGAATGAGACTGAGGAACATGCTAGTTGTTCCCTTCTTTCTCGTAATTGGACACCCTGGATTTTAGCTGAGCACAATGGCCCACGGGAAAAAATTTATATATTACGGTCTCCCCAGCAGCCAAGTGAGACCGTGTGACCATGTTCTAGCCAATGGGATGTCAGTTAAAGTAGTGTATGCATCTACCAGGATATGCTAGTAAGGGAAGGGAGTGCTACCTTCCCATTTTTCTTCTTTTCTACATGCTGATAATACAGGCATGACCAGAGCGGGAGCAGCCATCTTGGACTTAAGTGCAAGCACTCAGGAAAGAAGACTGTCCTCACTGATCCTGATACATCCTCACTAGCCCTGGATTGCCAACATCATGTGAACAATAACTAAACTTACAACTGTTTAAAACACTATGATTTGGGATATCATGTCACTCAAAATTGAGCCCAATCCTAACTGAATCAAAGAATAGTAATTTTTAAGGTATAACATTCTTTAAAGAAAATGTTTTGGTTATTTGCCAAGCCCATTGACACTAACTCTACTTCTACAGTATAACTTCAAAACTCATAGTGAAACAAAATTACATACCTTAAGTCTTGGAAATTGATTAAAATAGAGATCAATAGCTGGCTTTGAATTTTTGAGCAGCATTTTGACAGTCTACCTACAATGCTCTGAGAAAAGCTATTGCCCAGATTAGGACCATCAGACTCAAGGGACCTCTCTAGGTGCTACCAATACTGCTGACAAATAGGAACATAAATGACATTGGAGTTGGCTGGGGATGAAATTTTGAGAACCTCTCACAGTCCTAGAAACCAAATTGCAGGACAATCTGAACAATTTGAAGAAAAAAAAAAAACCTGTAAGTTAAGGGACTCAGGAAAACTTAGTATCTACCCAGCACCTACCACACAATTCTGCAACTTGATTCGAATATTCTTAGTTGACTCCTAAGGAAAGTGAAACAGTGATAAGATCAGATAAACCTCCAATTGAGGTTTAAAAATAATTATTGTATGAGTGAGTAAACTTTGCAAGAGATCATAAACCTAAGGCTGTAATGTATTTTGGTCTGTTTGGCCTATAATGTATTTTAGAAAAAAGTGAATGAAATCTCAAATTTTCACAAACAGGATTTCCAGATTCTCTTAAGAAATAAGGCTGTAATGTATTTTGGTCTGTTTGGCCTATAATGTATTTTAGAAAAAAGTGAATGAAATCTCAAATTTTCACAAACAGGATTTCCAGATTCTCTTAAGAAATCAGATCTGGGGATGCCTGGGTGGTTCAGTCAGTTGGGAGTCCGCCTTCGGCTCAGGTCATGATCCCAGGATCCTGGGATCGAGTCCTATGTTGGGCTCCTTGGTCAGTGGGAGCCTGCTTCTCCCTCTGCTCCCTGCTTGTGCTTGCTCTCTCGCTCTCTCTCTCTCTGACAAATGAATAAATAAATCTTTGGAAGGAGGGAAGGAAGGAAGGAAGGAAGGAAGGAAGGAAGGAAGGAAGGAAGGAAGGAAGGAAGGAAGGAAGGAAGGAAGGAATCAGATCTGACATGACTGGGCCATCATACTTCCATGACGTGGTTTAACTAAAGTGGAGGAGGGGCTGTTCCCTTTACATTTGGCATATGTCCTGTCATTTGTGACAGAATTCCATCAGCCCACTATTGTCTTAACCCCTATAGGCATGTGACCCCTATAGGCACTAGCTTTAGGAGGTAGGAACCATGAAGGAAGGGAAGAATTGCTCTTGTCCACAACCTGTTTTTAGCATCTACACAGTGATTGCCACATGGAATTATTGGTTAAAAGAAAAAACGAATATATTGTGCCAACATTTCAGAAAAGGAAGTTGAAATTCAGAGGGCTAAGTAACCTGCCCCAAATCCCAGAGCTTGTAGATGGAATTCAAACACTAGACCTCTTGACTCCAATTGCTTGTTGCTTGTTTCACAAAGACAATGAAGGAAAAGTTAATTTCAGGCATCTCCTGTATTTCAGAGTATTGGCCTTGATTTTTTTTTTAATTGAGGCCATATTTAAGTACCAGGAGATGCTTGGATCTCAAGTTCAAAATTTGAATTTTGAAAAATGTATATGCCTGGGGTGCCTGGGTGCCTCAGTCATTAAGCGTCTGCCTTCGGCTCAAGTCATGATCCCAGACGAGCCCCACATCGGGCTCCCTGCTCCCTTCCGCAGGAAGCCTGCTTCTCCCTTTCCCATTCCCCCTGCTTGTGTTCCCTCTCTCGCTGTGTCTCTCTCTGTCAAATAAATAAATAAAATTAAAAAAAAAAGAAAAAGAAAAAGAAAGAAAAATATATATGCCTATGTAACCACCATGCTTACCAAAATGCGAACATTTCTATCACCCTAAAAAATTCTCTTGGGCTCCTTGCCAGTCAATCCTACCACCACCCCCAGAAGTAGCCAAAGTTCTGGTCATTCCCTGTTCATATAAATGGAATTATCACTATATACTTTTTTGTTCTGGCTTCTTTCCTGTAACATATTTTGAGGTTCTCCCCTGTTACTGCATGTATTTGTGCTTGATTCCGTTTTATTGTTGAGTAGTATTCCATAGTATGGACAAACCGAAATTATTCATCCATTTTCCTGCCATGGTTTCTGGCTATGATATTTTAATGTGGCTAACAATATTTGTGTATAAGCCTTTCTGGTGACATAAGTTTTCATTTCTTTGGGGTAAATACCTAAGAATGAAATCACTGGGTCATAGGGGTAGATATAAAGTTTCATTTTATGAGAAACTGCCAAAGGGTTTTCCAAGGTGGTTATTCCAAGTACCATTCCAAGTACCATTTTATACTCCTAACACCAATATCTGAGTGTTCTAATTACTCTCCAACCTCACCAATATGTGATGTTTTCAGTCTCTAGATTTCAGCCATTTTGTACGTGCCGTGTTTTGCTTTAAGGTGACTCAAAAAATAAATCGAATTTTCAGAGGTAAGATTTTCCTCCCAGCTTCACCAGAGAGCTGTCCTCCTCAATTTCACACGTACGTTAGTTGTGCATAGTGATGTGCTGGTAAGCATTTAACAATGGGAACTTCGGGGGTGGTGGGGTGGAGAGCCCTGGTTTATAGCGTTCGCTGATTTCTGTGGTGTAAATATACCCATTGAGGACAATTTTAAGCGACCAACACTAAACACAGAATTGGAAAGAAATGTGCACCCTGGGCTCTTGTGAGCCTGCTCCAACACATTACTGTCCAGTGCTTCACAGTGAGATTCAATTAGTAGAAAAGAATCTGCATTTTCCAACGATAAAGACTATGAATAAACATGCCATGCTGTGAACCAAAGTCACGAGCAAAGAAGAGAGAGGGGACTTTCCATTCCACTACTGGCTACACTCGCAACATTTGAAGGAATTCAAATTATTGAACTTAAGGGACTCAAATCTAAACCTCATTTGCACTGATTGGAAAGCTTGGCTGGGAAGATGAACCTGGATAGTGGAGAACCCACTGGACTCTGAGGATGGCTGAGTTTGAAATCACATGCACACTGTAGTTTCTTCCAGGTCCCAAGGAAGTCCACGGGTCCATTTTCCAACTTGGCAAATGTATCTCCTCTACCTGGTGGACATCAAGGCCTCTCAAACTTGGGCTTTATCTTACCTAACCATTGGTATTTTCTACTGATGCCTGCTATAAACTGGCAGCTCTCGTGGCTCAGACAGAAGCCAAGTCCTCTTTGCTATCAGATTTCTTCCCTTTCCAGCATTGCTCTTCTTGCCTAATATACCCTCTTCTTTGCTTTGCCACTTTCCCATCCAAATCATTCCTGCCTCCCATTTGTTGAATTCCATCTGGGTAACAACTTTATGCTCTGAATTTTACGTACATGGCATCATTTAACCCTTAGAATAGTATACCCATTTTAAAGATGAGATCACTAAGGCTCATAAAATTTAAATCATCACACACTAAAAGTAGCTCTTAACTTAGCTCTTTTAACAACCAAACTAAGATTTTGAACATAACTCTTTTTACAACCAAAGCCCAAAAGCTTCCCATTTTGTAAGCAAGCTCAATTAAAAGCCCTAGAACTCACTTTTAGACGGTCCTGAATTATTAGCCCTATGGCAGATCAATCTTTTGCATACACAGAGTTGCTACACCACCATTACCTGCTTGACACAATCCCATACCTCGCCTTTCATGTCCCACATAGTGCTACTCCAGGCCTGTGTCGATCCTGGTTTATGGAATTATTCAGTTCAGTATCAAAATCCTGGCCATTTACTATCTGTATGGCCTTAGACAACTAACCTCAGAAATTTGGAATAATAATACCTACCTTGAAGAACTATCCTATAGATTTAATAAAATAGCATATGTGAAACATCAAGTCCCATATTGGGCACATGCGAGGGGTTAATTGAGTGAAATGGTCACTATTATTATTTAGGTCACAGCCTGTAGTTGATCGTTACAGTAATGGCCCTCCAATAAATGATACCTCCTGCATCCATGCCTTGGCATCATCTCTCCCACCTTGACTCTGGGCTTGGCTTTGATCCACAGAACATTGGTGAACATGATGAAATTAGAGACTCGGAAGTCACTTGTACACTGGGATTGCTTTCTTGAAATGCTCCCTCCCCATGAAAAAGCCTGGGCTAGACTGCTAGAGACACGTAGCTTAGCCCAATAATCAAAACCAATTGACAGACATGTACGTGGGGCAATCTGCACCCATCCAGCCCCAGGAAAGTTGCCAGGACTGCAATCACATGAGTGATTCCGATGGAGACGAACAGAAGACCACCTAGCTCAGTGCAGCCAAAGTTGTTAATGCACAGGATTTTAAACGAATAAAATGGCAGTTGTTTCAAGCCACTAAACATAGGAGCAGTGTGTTAGACAGAAACGTGTCCTTCATATTTGAACTTTCCAGCACTTAGCACTCACTCTAGCTCATACATGGAAGGCATCTGATGCACATTCAGTGAGTTCTGTAAAGGAGAAACTTGTGCACAAAACTGAGATCTCTGAAGGCAAAATCTAGGCTTCATGCTTCGATGGCATCTCACATAGCTCAGACATAGAGAGGGTGCAAAATAAATCTTTCCTCAGTAAAAGAAGTTTGACTCCATTTGCATTTAAGGAAAATCAAAGCTTTGTTTATATGAACAACTAAGATTTTCAAGCATCTTCTTGAGCAATGACCTCTCTCACAACCTGGACTTTTTCTGACATAGTTGTGTATGAACTAGACTTTTCATCGAAGGGCACATTCCAGCTCCGAAGTTGGAAGAAGCTGACCTTCTCCCTAATTAAGGGAAATGAGAAATGGGAGATCAGTGAGCAACAGATGCAGAGACTCAAACTAACCTGCCTTTCCTTCATCCAGGCCCCCTACTGCAAATCCCTCGGCATGTGACCACAAGGGCACTTTTCACCAGAGTTGTATTGACATTTCTGTGGCTCCACATCTGGAAAAGCAACTTTTAAACTTGATTTCACAAGCACAATTGTGGCTCCCTTTTGGCCTTTAAAGACACAAGATACAGGACTGTGAAACCTACAGCTAAGAGCTTTGCTCTAAGATTTAGGAAACGCTATTGGGAGGTTAGCATACTTCTTCTTGGTGAGTATTTATTTACAGGACACCCAGAGTGGACTGTCACCCTTCAGAGAATACATTCAGGGAAGCACAGCACTGCAGAGCTCCCAACACACACTGAGATCACAAACTCTGGCTCAGCCATTTCTCTGCCTGGCAAAGTGGGCAACTTCCAGTGTGAGGCTAAGGACATTAACCTGTCTTCTGTTAATGTCAATAAATGATTCAGCCTTCTGTGCAATAACAAAAGCATGGTTCTGAGCATCTTGGAAGAACTTACTCTACATGTCTGATAGGCCTATAGCCAAATCAGTGACTCTGCCTCAGAAGTTGCCAATTGTCTTCATCTGTTAAGCCTCCTTCCCTGGTACCTAGGAGGAGTTGCAATTGCGTCCTGTTTTCAAGAGGGAAGAGCAGCTTCCCCAGATGTGCTGCAGGCAGGACTGCAAATATGCCAGCAATGGGAGAGGAAGGGAGGAGAGCAGAACTAACCACTTTCTGAACATCTTATATTCCAGGCATTCAATATACATGCTTATATTTAGGGCTAACCATGACCCAGCTTGGAGAGAATTATTTTCATTATACATAAGAGGACACTGAGGTTAAGTAATCTCTCCAAATTGATTAATATGTCACAATTTATTTGTCCACCTTAAGGAATTTGCCATGATTCATTGGGGTGGAGGTGGGCAGCTAATTAATGGTAGAACAGATGTTTAAAACTAATCCAGCCTATGTTCTTTATAAGAAATTTTAAACTGAAAAAAAAATACCATTATTGAGAGTTGCCTATGTGCCAGGCACTGTGCTATGAACTTCATGTCTGTTTTCTTATTTAAACTATGAGGAAATTATTACCCTTGATTTGTAGATGAAGAAACATCTCTGCCTGAATCTGGCTCTTTGTAAACAGGCCCATTAATAGTACACACACACACATACACACACACACACACACACACACACACACACACACACACACACATGCTTTTGGGGCATTTTGAAAGAGACCAACATTTTCATTGATCTCACTAAGTCTTTGGGTTGAAAGGGACTTCTAAATCCTTGTGTACTAGTAATACCTTCTGTTTCTATAGCCTTCTTTAGTTTATAAACCACTTGCAGAATCATCGTCTTGTTTTATCCTTCCAACAACCTTATCCAGAATGAAATGTAATCACTTTACAGATGAGGACCTAAGGATGTAAGAAGTTGAGGAACTTACTCCAAATCCATCAGGCAAAGTCAGGCACTGGACCCAGTGTGTCCTCAGCACCAGTGTCAAACTTCACAGAGACATGACTTTCAGTGACAAAGTGTAACCTAAGTTTATATATGTACTATGATCACAGCTGTGTAAACTATATATACACACCTCCCATTATTTTTGAATGAACCAGTAGATGCAAAAAATGCATGCAATATTTTCTATCTCATCTTGCCCAGCCACTAAACATTTATCTGGGAAGCCGTAAGAGAAGAAATCTCACAGAAGGTAAACACTGGGGAAAGGAAGAGGAAAAGAGGGAAATAAGGCTTTAGCAGCACATCAACAACATCAAGGCTACTTGGGATTGCGTGAGTGATAGAACAGTTCAGTGGTTGAACCATGAACCTTGACCTTGGATGACATATTTGGCATCTCTCAGTCTCAGACCAAGACATCCAACTCATAAAGACAATCAAATGTATTACAGCACTTGGCACAATGTGCATAACATGCACAGACTACTCAGAAAACAAGAGCCCTTAATATGACAAAGCACTCATCCATCGTCTTGTCTAAGAATGGACAAAGAGATTTCCTTCTCTTCAACATGAAGCAACTGGGGTAATGCCCTATTCTCAGCTCACAGCTCCTTGGTTCCATTCCGAGGAGACCCTACAAGGAAGCAACTGCTGCCAGTAACAGCTTCGATTAAGAGTATCCAAGGGAGTTTGCTTGGTTGCTACAGTGTCCCCCCATTTCTGCATGCACACCCAAACCCAGGTTCCACGAGATAGACTGCATCTCATGCAAACTCATAACCTGTGAAATTGTGTTTTGATTGGGTACACCACATATGCCTAGCCTTATCTACCCAAGTCCCTAAGGAAAATTATAGAATACCATTTTTTTTCTTAGCCCCTGTAGAAAAAGATTCAGTTATTACATTTTTTAAAATTCAGGGCAGGCATAACCATTGCTAGCCTTGACATTTCTGAACAGAGCTGAATTTCCAGGGAAAGCATAGCTAACGCAACCAGTATACCAGGGTCTATTTCAAGACATAGAAAATGTGAGTGGATTCACAATATCCCGGAAAAATCAATATTCTCCCTTAAGTATCTGAAGCAGATGAACCAAATATTTAAATTAGATGATGACATGATTTATTCAAATTCTCCCACCTGGTGAAACAACTTTTTCAATGGCATTATACATCATGTGTGCACCTACTTAACAGGTGTTTGATAATCCTTTAGAAGACGTTGCATGTGAATAAGATTCTAATTCTCACATAGTTACCTTTGAACGAGAACAGTACTTTCCATCTCGAAAGCAAACAACACACAGAAAAATACCAGACTGTGTTGTATAGTATGTATTCAAACACAGACTTAATGGGGACTTTTCCCCCACATTTACCCTTCTTTAAGACTGGATGGGGTGTGTGAAAAATGGTTTGTAAACTCGGAAGCCCTACACAAATATCAGTTGTTGTGCTGGAAAATAAACTTTACATTTATCTGAGAATCAAACAACTATAAAAACTCCAGAGTTGGGAGGAAACCAGGAGGTCACAAAGTCCAACCTCCCATTTTCAAGTGGGCCCCTACAAATGAAAACCAGATGACATTTTCAACAGACCACTTTCAAATTAAATGTCAACTGCATACGATGCAGCCTAAAACATCATAAACTCTTAGAACACAAAGCTCTTCCCCATTTTCTCCAGGAGGCCATCAAGGCCCACGCAGAATTCATATATTCATTCTAGAAGTCTATAAAGGCATATTGCTGGGTACCTCTTGGGGAACTCATCTATTTTCATGGCTTTGGTGAGCACATTTTAAGGTTATAATCCTTCCACATGCTTTCAAGAGTCACCTTTGTAATTCTACCCACATATTATATTTGACTCATAGTCAACAGATATAAAGCATAATAAGGCAACATAAGCCTGGAATCCCAATTGCCAGTTGGGAATTTAAAACTTTGGCTGCCAAATACCTCCAAAGTGCAGATTATAGTGGTTTCTTGACATTGAAGGAGCTCGTTCAATGAAAGGAAAAAGTCAAGAAAATCATACAATGGGTACAGAATGCCAGAGAGAGAAAGGGAGAAAAAGCAAAGAGATGCTGACCCAGCAGCAGAAACTAATTTTCAAAAGAGACTTTACTCAGTATAGTTTTTCATCAATTTAAAAAAAAAAGATTCATGTTCTGAAGTGTTATTTAAAATGTATAAACCAGCTAACTTACATTTGTATACTTTAACAAAAATGTGCTTAATTTTTTTAGTATACACATTTTTTAAGACACTCAAAAATATTTTGAATACACACCACGACTGACCTTTGAATGGAAATTTAAAATTTACGGAAGACACCCATAAACATCGTCGTGTGTGGTACTTTCCGTCGCCTTTCGGCAGTGGATATTAGTAAGAACTCCATCTAACCAACAAGACTTAAGAGCTTGAGCTCTGGGGACCACAGCTTGGATTTGTATTTTTAAAGCTCAACCAATTTATCTCTTTGAAGGAGCAACTGGACATAGTTTAGAGGCCAATTTTGGGGACTAGAGATTCCAGTTGGAACTCAAGCTCTACCCATGTCAGGGCCCAGGTTCCTCACCTGTAACATAGGGCTATAGTGAAAATTAAAGTAGCGAATGTACATAAAACTAACGAAGCATCACAGAGTTAGTTTACTGGAAAGGAAAACTGTTATCATTATACTAAAACAAAAAGGAAACACTGCAGAGTGAAAAAGAAAGTCCATCATAATCTCATCACACACCCATATTTTTTTTTGCTGTATTTTTTCCTTTCCTCATTGTTAACATAATTGCCATCATCAGTATATACAAATCTGTGCTCTGTCGTGTTTACTTAATATAGCATAAACACTTTTCTCACAAACACCATGTTTAATATCTACATCCAGAAAATTTATTGTAAGTAATCATCTCCTTAGTTTTTAAACAGTGAAGTTGCTTCCAATTTCGGTGTTAAAGATAATGCTGCAAAAAACATCTTCGTGAATTTAGCATTCTCCACATACTAGATAATTTTCTAAGAATGCATTTTTATATGTATGATAAATAAGAGCCATGTCTTTCTTCTTAATTATTAAGTTCCCAAGACTAGTAGAAAGTCTGGTTCAAGATATATTTGGTGAATGAATGAATGAATGAATGAATGAATCACTTCAACAGATTCTTACATGTTAATTATTGGGTGAAAATGTTTATCTTGAACATTAAAATGTAAATGCCAAGTGGTAAAAATACAGAATACTCTTATTCTATACATTGTTGAAGGTATCAAATGGCATAAGAATAGGGCCACAATATTTTTTAAATTTTTATTTCTTTGAAAACCTGGGTGTGACTTTCTTTTTAGAAGAAATTAATGGTGGGTCAGCAAGCAGGTGTAGAGATTAAAACTAAATCCCTCACTCCTCTCCCTTTCCCTGGGGGCCTCATTTCAAATTCCTTGGCCAATGACATCCTTTCACTAAAAAACATCCTTTCCATCAAGCTTCATTTACATTTTTGCAGCTCTACATCTGGAAATGGGACTTTTAAACTTTATTTCACAAGAACTCTGTGCCTCCCTCAAGGCCCTTTAAATAATAAAGATATTAAAGATTCGTCTTTTATTTTTCTTGTTTTTTTTCTAATTCTGCTTTTTATGATGTAATTGGAATATGTCCTTGAGGCACAGAAGTTTTTAATTTTTAAGGAATCAAATAATTGACTCTTTGCATTCAAGAAAATATTCCCCATGCTTTTCCTCACCTTGAATCTTGTTCTCAATGACTTCTGAAAAGAGAGGTTCAAAGTGCTACTTCCCTGATCTTATTGCCCAGCTTCTTTACAACATTAGCACATTCTTCAGAGCCCCTGAAAACATGGCTCTTCCCTGACCTCCACAGCCTAATGTTTTCTTCCACCTACATTTGTTTGATTTCAGGCTTGATAACTGTATTAAACGTTCAAAGCAAATGGAATGTGGTCTGTGGTTAAAAGGTACAAGAGGGAAAACTATATCATGTCCTGTTTCTGCTAATGGTACGTCAGGAGCAAACATCCAGAAGCAGATGCAATGAAGTCCACCGCCCACAGGGAGGACAGTTCACTCTGGCTCTTTAAGAGTCAATGCAGCTGACATGTTGAGTGAATGTTTCAGCCCAGCCCCAAATCAGAGGCCACTTCCCCAGATTTGCAGTCTCAATATCACCATGCTAAAGCTGGGGGTGGGGTTATATCAGATTGGTGGTCTTTGTTCTGTGCCCAAGAGAAGTGAGGTGCGAGGTGTGAGCAGATCCCCCTACTCCCAAGTTGACATTGAGCTTCCATGTTACAGAGTAGCCCCAGTAACCGCAACCACAATGTACCAGGGGCCTCTGAGGTCCCCTTTCAGCTCTGTCATGTGAAGATTCGATGGCCATACCTGTTTCTTTTGAGCATGGGAAGACGGTGTGTTAGCCCTCCCTCTCAGAAACAGCTTTCCTATCAAAGGAAGCCAGACAACAATGTGTAGGGCTCACTCCCCTCTCTTGGCTGGCAGGACCAAGGACCGGGCGTACGTTAGGTGCTCAATAAATGTTTGTTATGGTTGCTAATATTAGTTATAATATAGGTATTTACAAAATACAAAGTTACCTTTTATCTGATATGCTCTGCTCCTTCCAGCAATAAATTCCTTAATCACAGCAGTTGTAGGTCATAATCATACCGATAACAACAGCGTAACGACCTATGGAATTCCTATCTTATACATGCCATCTCACTCAGTCCTCATTTTTCAGGCCAGGTAGGTATTACCAATCCTGATTTACTAATCCTGATTTATGGGGTCATTTATGAGGAAGCCGAGGGCCAAAGAAGTCAGTTTGCCCAAGAAGAAATGAGCTAGTAAGCAACAAGGCTGGGTTTTCAGGCCAAGTCTTTCTGATCTCAACTCTCATACTTTTTGCACACTCTACACTGTCTCTAAGACCTTGGCCCATTCCTGACATTCTTCATATTACCTAATACACTCGGTTTGCCACACAGTGGTTAGTTAACAGATGAGAAGCCTCACCTGTGACAGGGAAGCCTGCAACATGGTTGACTCTGGTTTAATCATTTCAAACAACGAACAGCCCAGTTGTTGCAGGTTTTATAAACAAAAGGCAAAGTAAGTTCTTTCTTGGGTGGTTGATAAGCAAAAGATCAAACTCTCAACAGAACTAGCTGCATTTTAACTTACTGGAAATGGGGCTAAAGATTCTAGCTATACATTTTTTTATGGCCTACATGCATAGAAATCAGACTTTTGAAGGATGTGTTGTTACCTCCTGTGGTAGTTTGAGAGAATATTTCCAGAGCTATAAAAGCCCTGAATATGCAAATTTTGGAAACACTTCTATGTTAAAAATACCGTAAAGCAAACATGTGTAAGCATTGCTCAAAGCAGGTAGAAGGCAATGCCACATTTGCAGCTTGTAGGCTCCCCAGAGCTCTTTATTAATTCTATCATGTCATTTACATGAAAATGGGCCCTCCTTTGTATTAAGATGCTAAAGCCACATCATATGGACAATGCAAATGAGTCAGCAAAGAGAGCTTTGTCATAAAAATATATAATTTATTTCAGCAGTTTCTGTGGATTTTTGATATCAAAGTCTCTTTATGACACTGACAGTCATCAAGCGGATGTTTGTCAAAGTACATTTCCCAGATGTCTAAATAAAACAGCTTTTGCTTTGATGAGTTTTATACTGAGAGCTGGAGAAAGACTGTGTTCTATTTGAATTTCTCTACTTTTGGAGTATGTGTCATATCTTTCTCTTTTCAATTCGCCTCTCACCCAAAATTTGAAGAGTTAATGTTCAAGTCAGTTGGACTCCAGTTCATGAAAATCTCCTATAAATGTCTTTAAAACGAGCGAGGGAACAATAAGGTAGAGGGCAGAAAAGTGTCTTTAAAATAACAGAGATTCAACTGATAAATGGGAAAAGGCAAGGACAATTCAGAAACAAAATTTAATGACTTATAAACATATAGAAAAATATTTATCCTCAGTAGCAAACCACAGAATACAAATGAGAATATCAACACCAAACAGGTTTTATCTATTAAATCAGCATGTGTTTCTTGCAATGATATTCAGCATAGGCCAGAGTGTGGTCAAATGACCATACTAATACACATCCATACTAATAAGAGGATCAATTGTATAACCTTTGTGGAAACTTGGTGGTGACACTTGGTATGAAAAGTCTCAGAAATGTCCACACTCTCTGAATTTGTGACCCCCTTAAGGTTGTTACCCAAATTATGGAAAAATCCTTATAATCAAAGCTGTTCACCACAATAGCATTAAAATAGCAACACTCATTAAAACTCTAACAATAAATTATCTTATTGACTGAAAAAAATACTCAGGAAGTTTTGTGAGAAATACTCTTTGAGAAACTCTTTAAAAGTAATATTTTTAAATGTTTGTTATAAAGCAAATGAGAAAAGCAAAATATAAATGTATAGTACAAACGCCATCTCTCCTGAAAAAAAGTAAAAGAAGGGACGCCAGGGTGGCTCAGTCAGTTACACGTCTGCCTTTGGCTCAGGTCATGATCTCAGAGTCCTGGTATGGAGCTTCATGTCAGGCTCCCTGTTCATCATGGAGCCTGCTTCTCCCTCTGCCCCTACCCCCGCTTGTGCGCATGCTCTCTCGCTCTCTCAAATAAATAAACTCTTTTAAAAAAAAAAGGGAAAAGAAAAAAATACTGCAAAAAAGTGTAAGCCAAATACTAATTGTCAAGGTCTTTGGGTGGTGAGGTGTTGGATGGTATTTATTTTTTCAATCTACTTGTCTCTATTCTTCTTATACTTTACCATAAGCATATATTACATTGAAGCTAAGTGCAAAGTGAACTATAAAAGGCAGAAAACAGAAAACAAAACAAAACAAAATTACATGAAAAGCCTTGATAACAGGTCATTGCTTAACGTTTATCACTGCCCCCATGTCCTCATGTAGCTAGGGGGCTGTGGAGTCACCAGGTGGGGCTGTGGAGTCACCAGGTGGCAGCTGCAGCCATCAGACCAGGGACAGGTTTGAGAAAGAAAGGGGATGTCACTCCCAATGGCCTCATTTTCCAGGGCTGTTAGCTGCCTGATATCACTGCCATCAGCAAAGTTTCTCCTGGGCACTGGCCTAGGAGTGCATGGCAATAGGGTGCTCCCATCACAGCCCCCCCCCACCCGCCACCGAGGGGAGCTCAGTGAAAATAGCTTGGAGGATAGAGAATGTTCCTAAAATTCCTTCCAAGAAAGTGGTCAGAGATAGCGTACGCAGCAGCTAACCCCAGGTCACAGCCTTATCCACCGCAGGGCAAATGGCCATGACCAGAGTCCAATAAATATTCACCCAGCAAATGAAAAGAAGCCACCCCCGTGCAGCAACCTGGTGAAATGAACCAAGGTGGTATCAACACTGCTGGGAGCACCTTCCAACCAGCTGCCAGGCAGAGCAAGGAGCATTTTCTCATTTGATCTTCACAAGAAAGAGAACAAAAACACACTTCTCACTCCACTGGAAACCAGGGCTACGTAACATGGTTCCGTGCAGATTACACAGTTTGGAGAAGTCCCACCGATACATACTATGATTTAATTAATGGCATTTTTACCCAAACTAATTTTAAATTTTAATGTGTTAAAACAATGTCAAGAATCTCGGTATTCAACTATTTAACACAACTTTTTAGAGGAGACAGCAGATGTGTTCCATGTGTTTCCAGAGAAACAAGAATGTTCACATGGATGGAAGCTGCAAGAAGGCAGAGCCTAGATTAGTATGTGGCAGACTTTTTCACCTTTACAGACCTCCAACAAAGCAGTGGGCAGCCTAACCCTCCTCAACTTGCACAGCAATTTAGTCGTGGCTGCAGGGCTATGTGCTAAGATTTAGGAGCAACCATTTCCTCCCTAAGCTTTCTCCCGCCTCCATCAGACTAATCCCCACCTTGGTAAATGGCACCAATACCCATATATTCACTTAAGACGAATATATGAATCTTCTCTTTCCTTTACCACCCACATGCAGTCCATCAGCAAAATACATCTCAAATTCATTCACTTCTCCCCAACCTCACCACCTCTACCCTCCTCCACTCCAGGATCTTGTCTCCAGTGTGCAGCACTGGAGAAGCCCCCAAAATGTCCACACTCTTTCCCTGCTTCCTGAAATTCACTGTCTGCACAGCTGCCTGAATGACGTATCAACAGCAAATCAGATCATACCACTCCCCTACTTGTCTCCTTCCAAAGGCTTCCCAAAGCACCACAACTGAATCCCAAATTGAAATTCTTTCTCCTGCTCTACAAGGACAACTAAATTTCAGCCCCCAAATGTCTCTCAAATCAAATCTCAGGCTGTTTGCTTCAGTCATATTTGCTTGCTCTCTCTCCTTTTCCTTCTGTGCTTGCCATTGGCTTGAGCTTAGAACGTTCTCTCCCAAGATGTTCATGGGGTTGGCTTATTCTTGCATGGAAGTCTTGGTTTCAATATCAGTGTCTCAGGGGGGGTCCTCTCTTATTTCTTCCTATTACTTAGATCACCACCTGATCTTATTTCTCTTATTTCTTCCTATTACTTAGATCACTACCTAATACTTTCTTTTTTTTTTTTATTGATTTAGTTCAAAGCAAGCTCTATGAGAAAGGGACTGTGTCAATCTCCCTCATTGCTTCATTCAAAAATCGCTTTTATGTCTGGCATAAAGCAGTTGTTTAATTAATACAAATGGAATGCATGTTAGATAAACTGTATCATGACCAAATTCCACACAGGGAGAACACAAAGACACTATCTAAGGAGCCGAGTGACTCACTGGGGAGAGTTCCTAGAGAGTTGTGTAACTTCCTCCAAATCCTTCTGACCCAAAATTGATGTATTAACACTTTGGGAGCCACTTAGCAATATAGTGACTAATGGGGTCTCAAGTGACATTTCATGACATGACTGTTTCCTTATTATCAAAAACTAGCACATTCTTTGAAGTGTAGCCATTGAAAATGACTATCGGGACTACATGAGCTCTTGTTCATATTATCCTTCCGGTCACTCTCTGACCATCTTCACCATGGGTGGACATCCTGTCCCCTACTGGAGAGTCAGCACCTTGAAGGCAGCTTTACATCTGGTCTCTGCTACAAATGATCCTTCCTGGTGCACAAGCTAGTCTCATGGGCGGCACTTCCAAACTGGTGACAGCCTTTTTCAAAAGTGCGAAAACCGTGCCTTTAAACAATGTTCTCAAGAAAGTGAAGCCCATTCAGCCTAAAAACTCCAAAAACTGTTAATGAACCTGGCATCCATTTACCCAGGTAATTCAACAGGTGCTATGCTACATAGGTCCTTCGGAGGGCGTTAAGGTTTGGATGTAGGAGAACACAAAGGCAACACTAGAAAGAACGAAGGCCTTTGGAGCTCCTGCATAGGGTAAGGGTAAGAGGCCCTTTCTGTGAGTCTGTTATTGAAGGTGCCAGTGAGCAGTTTCCTGCACATAGAAACACCTAGCCAGAGGCAACACAGGATAATGAAAGGATCACAAGCTTTGGAGTCCAGTAGGCCTATCCAAATCCCAGCTCTACCATCTACTAGCTGTGCTCCATGGCCAAGCTATTTATTTTAGCTGAAGCTCAATTTTTCCTGCATGTGGAAGTATTATGGTACTATCTGTGTCATAAAAATATTCAGAAATTAAGTAAACTTATGTATGGAAAAGCTTCTAAAAGTCTTGGCATCTAGGAGATGCTTAATTTAAATGAGCTTATTTCCTCCCTTTCCTGAGCACAGAGGAGGATGCTGTTTTCACTGCAGAAACTTTGCGGGATTTGAGGATGTCAGATTTCCCACACTGCAGAAATTTGAACAGTCTAAGAATCAAAAAGAAAAGGAACAAAACCATCACTCAACATCACTGGCTTCGGAGAGAGAGGTCATACCAAATTTTTGGAATGGAAGGAAGGTGGATAGTGGAACTATTAAATGAAGTAAGGGACATAGGAAAAGAACAAACGGCAAGTTCAGTTTGGGATTTGATGAACTTATGATGTCTGTTCAACATCGAAATGAGCATTTTCAGGAAGTGGTTGGATATACAGGTCTGAAACTCTGGAATGAGTTCAGGTCTGCAGGTAGATACTTGGGTGTTATGGATGGTACAGGTGACATTCAAAACCATAAGCGTGTGTGTGTGTTTGTATTGAGGAGGGAAAATATCACCCAGAAAGAATGTATCAAGAGGGGGAACTTGTTAAGAACAGGAAATACCCTCCTTTATGGGGCGGGGAGGAGGGTTGAAGCAGTGGGATGATGGTGAATGTTTAATGCTCTTGGAGTTGAAGGGGGGGCTGATTTTTAACACTTGTTAATTTCTATGTGTCAATACTCCACCATAGCCAATTTCAAGCTACCAACATGACATCAGCAAGTTCACAGAGTTTCTGAAAGATTACCAATAGGTTTCCACAAGCATTTAGGAACAAGACCCAGTATACCACACATGGCCGGAAGGAAAGTCTGAACAGTAAAACAGTCAAGGAAGTAGAAGAGAAACTGGAACAAAAGTCCCATGAAAACCAAGGGCCTTGAGTTTCTCAGTAGAGAATGTGGCAATCACAACAGAAAAGCTCAGTAAATAAACACAAAACACATATCATTCGATTTGTCAACACGCAGGTGAGTGATGCCTCTGAGAGACAGATTCAGCAGCGGGAGGGGGGCGGAAGTCAAGCTGAGGGGCCTTCACAGGGAACAGATGGGAAAAAAGTGGAGACAAGCGTGGACAATCCTTTCAAAACACTGGCTTAGAAAGGGCAGGAGAGAAATAAAGCAAGGGCCACAATGGGATGCAGGCTCAAGGTACAGTCTGACAATAACCTGAGAGGCATGAGCCATTAAACAAAGAGGAGCATAGCAACCACAACATGGCTGAGGACAATGGCCACCATGTCAACAGGACAAGAAGCAGGTCAGGTGGTCAGGAGCGCCACCATCTGCTAGAGAAAGAAAAAAAACCTCTGAGAAACATTCCTCCACCTGCTCTGTTATTACCATCTCAAACAGGAAAGAGATAGGGATGACGCTGCTTGATTTCTAAGGCCAAAGACAGTTGGGAGCAATCCTGATTCTGTCACATTAAAGCTTTGGGATCTCAGGCAGGACTCATTTCCTCAGCTGGAAATTAGATCCAGTAACAACTTCACCTCCCCGGGTTTTCATGAAGATGTGACTACCTAAAACGTGCGAAGGACCTATCGGGGTGCCTGGCATAGAGCAGACCCTAAGTACATTTTAGTTTCTCTGTTCCACCCCTTACCAAGAGCATTGAGACATTTAAACAAAAATGGCAAAGGTATCCTGTGTTCTTACCCATGACTGCGGGGGAAGGAAACGTTCCTTCTGCTGGGTAAGTCATGCAGCTCCCGGGGCACGAGGGGGTAAACGGGATGGAACTTTCCTCCCCTCCTCACACCCATCTGTTGCACAATGAAGTGGTAAATTTTTATATGCATGGGCTGAACTAGGTACTGCCACAAGCAGGGAAATGCATCCATAAAGCACTTGGAGAATCATCTGGACAAAAGATGTTACATGAATATCAAGGATCATTACCAATCCCATGTTCTATAAGGTATGAATCATGGAAAGAGAGGAAGTATGCATAACTTCAGAAGATCATACCTAGGAAATTAACTTGCTCCAGCTTTTCCTAATTTGACATTAGTTATTTTTAGGGTTTTATGATCTCATTTCTTATATGAACTCAATACAAGAGTTACATTTGTTTTAAATCTCTAAATGGTTCCTTTGGGGCTGACAACTTAGCTTTATTTATTTTCCTATGGTAAAGACAAAGTTGGGTGGTTACAAAAGTGTAAAAGTCACTAATATTTAAGTCCAACAAACTGATCCAAATATTTTAAGTAACAGTGGTTACTATACCAGGGAATTCATATAAATATTGAATTAGGCTTATTTATATTAGTTGGTCAAAATTTGGAAAAGGGAGAAAGGAAAGGTCACTTTAAGTTTAGTAAAAACTGTGGCTCACATCTCCATAACAAGATCAGCAGGCATCACTTCTCAGTAGGGAGCAAAGTATAAAAAGCCCTTTAGTTTTCCAAAAACCACTTTTATTTTTTCAAGTATGTATGCACTCTAATTCTTCCCATAGCATAGGGGAATACTATTCCTTATGTGACATTATGGTAGAAAGGTTAAGAAGCCACGTTTCTATAATTTTAAAAGTTATGAATTTTAGTTAATAAATTCACAAATATAGCCTCCTTATAAAAATATTAAAATATCAAACAAATCAAAAGTCACAATCAATATAACTCTCTCGTAGGTCCTCTCCCTCCATCTAAAATAATTATTATTGGGTTGCCTGGGTGGCTCAGTCAGTTGAGTGTCTGACTCTTCATCCCAGGTCTTGATCTCAGGGTTGTGAGTTCAAGCCCCACAAAAAAAAAAAAAAGAAAAAAAATTATTATCATCATATTGTCTTATAATTTGGGTCTTTATCCTTCAAGATATTGTTTATTTTCCTGTGCATTTAAATACACACATTACATATACGTATACATATTTTATATACATAATATTATTTATGTGTGTATATATGCTTTATGTAGCAATTATACAATTATATAAACACACATATAAAAGACTTTTGTATGGGGAAAGGAATTTATAAGTAATACACTCTACATTTTCTAAAACTTGCCAATTTTTTTACACTAACAATAATTTTTAGGCCTTCCTAAGTTAGTGTATTCTATATTATTCCATGTAATGTAGTATTTTACTCTGTATGGGCGCACATAATCATTTAGGCTTTTGGTCCTATTGGTGAAGAAATATTTGCAATTCATATATCAAAGAGCTCTAGTCTCAATATATACATCACTTCTGAAAATCAATAAGAAAAAGATAAATAACCAAATAAAAAAATTGGCAAAAGATATGGATAGCCAGGTTGCAAAAGAAAACGCAGAGAAAAATACACTCAACCTCAGTATTATCTAGGGCAGCAGTCTTCAAATGGTCCTCAAAATCATTTCAGGAAAAACTTGAGATCAAAACTATTTTGATCATAATTTTATGTTATTTGCTCTTTTCTCTCTGTCGACATTTGTACCGAGAGTGCACAACAGTGGCGGGAAAAACAAACAAACCAACCTGGGGAGCCTTAGCACAAATCATGGCACTTGTAGCAACTATAGAGGAGTGATTGCATTCTTTACCACCATGCACTTGGAGTTAAAAACAAAATATGATGAAGCAGTAAAAATTATAAGTTGCATTGTATCTCCACCATTGAGTATTTGCCTTTTTATTATTCTGTGTGACAAAATGAGAAAAGCATGAATGCTATCTCCAGGAAAAGCATTTGTGTGATTGTTGTAAGCTCCACCAGAGGCTTATTTCATTCAATACCATTTTAGTTGAAAGAACAACTGACAAACTATAGTTATTCAGATGTATATTTGGCAGACATTTTCTCAGAAATGAACAAAGTGAGCTGATCACTTCAAGGAAAACAACTGACGGTATTTGTTGCCAACAGTAAACTTTGAGCTTTCAAGCAAAAATTAAATTATGGTAGACCTATATCTGCCACTCTGAGCTTGACAGCTTCCCAATACTTAAAGACTTTTCTGATGAGACTGGTGGTGATATTAACAAATGTGATTTTTTTTTTTTTTTGCTCTTGCATAATGAAAAATGTCAGATTTGGAAGACTGGCAAAATTCAATGAACAAATATTTTCCAAATAACCTACACATGGTATTACAAATTCATGAGTGGGTGAAAGATCTATTCAAAGTGCAAGATAGACTAACGAATTTTAATATTACAAAAGCTTTCAAAGTTCAATGATATGGTTTCACATTCCACATTGAAGCTCATCTTCAAGAAACTATCACTTGTAGAGTTTTGGTAGAGGAACAAAGAAGAATTATTTCAAAGGCCTATTAGAATATTCCTCCCTTTTCCAACAACAAATCTATGCAAGGCCAATTTTCTATAGACTTTCTTCAACCAAAACAACATATCAGCAGATTGCATGCAGGAGCTGATATGAGACTCCATTCTGTAAAGCAAACATTAGATTTGCAAACGTGCAAAACAATGCCAGTCTTCTCACTTAGCTTCTAATTTGTTTGGGAAAATATAATTTTTTAATTTAAAAAATGTCATTTATGTTGACATGTAACAGGTTTAGTACTGTTATTTTTAAATGAGTAGCAACTTTTTTTTTTTAATTTCTCAGCTTTAATTTCTAATATGGTGACTCTTGATAACTATTACCCACAGTTAAAAGCTCTTAGGGGTTCTCAAAATTTTTAAGAGTGACAGGGGGTCCTGAGACCAAAATCTCTGAGAACCTCTGACCAAGGAAATGCAAATTAAATTTAGATATTATGTTTAATCCATCAACTAGGCTAAAATTTTCAAAATTAATAATATCAAGTGTTGGTAAGAGTACATACTTTGATTGCTTAAGGGATTATAAATTGGTACATTTTGAAGGACAATTAGGCTGTATCTACTATAGAGGTTGGCAAACTTTTGCTATGAAGACTAAAGGAAGGGGAAAAAGCCTTATTTATATTTAAAGCCTTATATATATATATATAAGATACCATTTGTAATAAGCAACAAAAATAAGAAACAAGTGATGGGTGTTAAGAAGTGCATTTGTGATAAGCACTGAGTGTTGTATGTTTAAGTGTTGACTCACTAAATTGTACACCTGAAACTAATATTACACTGTATGTTAAATAACTGGAATTTAAATAAAAACTAAAAAATAAAATAAAATGTGTATACTCTATGTTCAGTTGTTATGGTCTTAAGTACCTACCCTAAAGAAATGCTCACATCTATATAGTACCTAATATGTGCTGGGCAATGTTCTCACCACTTTACATATATTAACCCATTTAATTCTCACAAGAGTCCTATGATGTAAACACTGGCAGTTTGTCCACTTTATAGATGAAGAAACTGAGGCCCAGATTGGTTAAGTAACTTGTCTAAAGCCACATAGCTAATAAACAGATGTTGGCTGAAGCATTACTTTATATAGCAAAAATCTAGGAACCACCTAAATATTTAGAGACTTTAAACATTAAGTTTGTTCTGGTTCGTGTATTTCCTCATATAGATCTCTTTAAATTAAGTGGTTTCCTGCCTTCATTTCTTTGCCTATTAAAATTGGCTGAGTTACATTCAAAGTGTCACATTCTCCTTAAAGCTTTGGTTGACCATGCCAGCCCATAATGATCCCCGTTCTTCTTAATCCCCAGGGAACATGATCTCTGGAGTGTATGGAGTTTAATATTGCCTAGATATGTCTTCTATCCCCTGGAAACCATCAATTCTTTAAGAATTGAGAATAAATGGATCTTAAGCTCCCTTTTTATTCACTAGTCTGTCACCATCTCTGCCACCTCCACGGCTACCACCTCCATCCAAGTCACCATCTTAGCTCGTCTGACTTGAAAAAAATCTCCAGATCAATGGCCCTGCTCCCATCTTGGCTTCCTGCAAATTGTTCCCTCCACAGGATCCAGGGCGAGCTTTATACAAAGTTCAATTCAGACAAAAAAAATTAGCTCTGAAGCCTCTAATGGCTTCCCATTGGATAAAACAATAAATCTTCACCATGGCCTTCAAAGCTTGACTTCATTCAACCTGACCTCATTTCCTACTGCTGCCCTGGCTCACGTGCTCTGGGCACCCAGGGAGTGAGTGGGTGCCCTATCCTTCCCTGTGAGGGACTGAGACATTCCTGCTGTAGAGCCTTTGCTGGGCTGTTCCCTGTGCCAGGATGCTTTTCCCTGAGATGTTGGCAAGACTCATTCTTCCACTTGATGAAGGTCTTTGCTAAAAAGGTCCCCTCATCAGGGACGCTATCCCTGATTATCCTATCTAAATGAGCAGACCATCACCATCCAGCGCCTTTATTCTCTCTTCCCTTCCTCGGCTTAATCTTATCACTTACCAGAAACCAGTATATGGTATGTTTATATGTGCATTTGCTTACAATCTCTCCCCTCAACCCAACCAAAAGTAGTGCCCAAGACATAATGCTCCATAAATATATTGATGGAATGAGCCTCAGGCTCCTCCCTGCTCACATGGAGAGAATACTGTCCCCCACAGGATTCTCCTTAATAATTACTGTTTGGTTACTAAAGTACAGCAAGTAATGCCAGGCACGCTGCTACACACCTTCCCGGCCTGATCTCCCGCAATCTCCACAACGACCCCAACGAGCGTGTTACGATCATGATCTCCCACTTTACAGAGGAAGAAACTGAGGCTCAGAGGGGGAGAGTCACAGCCTACGGGAAGTCATGGAGGGCACAGTCACAGCCAGGAGTTACCTCCAGAGTTAACTGAGTAAAGTATGGGTGAGCACACTGGAAGCACAGAGCTCTCTCCAAAGGCAAGGGATTGCTGTTTCCACGAGTGCTCCCCCGCAGGGCTCGGGGCAGGATGTGATAATGGCCCCGGAGCCGGATGTGCGCCTGCGTTGACATTCCGGGTGAGCAGCACCGCGTCACCGTGCACAGGGGGGCCGGGCAGGTGGAAAAAGGGTCTTTTCCCCACCAGGGACTTTCTTAAACAGAGTCTGGGAAGGGTGTTTGCTAAGACCATTTTCTGATCAGATAACAATTTGACATGAATTCTTCTATTTTCAGCTGGCACCGAACCCGGTCCCGGCGTTATCACCCGCCGGTTATCTGGGTCGCCTGGAAGGAACTCCGGGTAAGGTACAGGAAAAAGGTGGGGGTATTGTTGGGGCTTCCTGCTGGCCGGCACACTGGCCTATTGTTGCGTTTATTTTTTTAGACTATCGCATCACAATTATTTTGGCAACATCCTTTTTCCACCCTGGACCCAATACAATATTTATTGAACTCTGCAAACTGCGTCAATACACAGTGCTTTCCGTATTGTTGCCCACGCTCTTTGGGGCATTTTTTAAATTTTATTAGAAGACTGTGCTAATTGCCATGTGATCAGCCAACCCTCCAAACTCGAAATCATACATTTTTAAACCAAAAGAAGCCTCCAGTAGAACCTGGCTCAAACCCTACATTTAAATAATAATACTATATTTATATACTATTTGTACACTATATAACAGCATAGCATTTCTTGAGATTATGATGTGCCATGCACTATGCTGTGCATCATCTCCTTAAAGTACTGCCTCCTCCATGACTGTTAATATATTTCTCGTTTTACAGATGACAAAAGTGAGTTCAGAAAAGGGGTTTAATTACACTCTCAGTAAGTCACAGAAGTGTCCTCTGGTCTTTGGAAGCCCTCCTGCAGACCTCTACACTAGAGATGAGAGGAATGACTTGTCCTTGAAACATGTTGCCACTTGAACTTGTGATCAACTGAGTTCCCTGAGTAACGGCTCTGCAGAGCAAGGATCCCATTCTTATTGTCAAGACTGGTAGTGTGCCTGTCTGATTCATCCGGGTGCCCGTTAATAGGAGCCAGTTAACTGCATTTTGAAAGCCATAAGCAATATGTCAATACTGAAGCTGCCACGATGCTTCATTCCTATTTTCCCCTCCTAATTACTTCTATTTGATTACAGGGGCGAGCCTTCACAACAGAATCAACATCGTGAGAAACGTTCTTTTTTCAGTAGGTTCACATCACTTTTTTTTTTCCCCTAATACTGTCACTTTGGATTCTTTAACTGTGGTGGGACCAGATTCAGAGACTCAGAGACTCGTTACAGAGAACGGGTAGAGGTGGGAGTGGCCATCTTCATTTCATTCAAAATAGGAAGCTGAGGCCCAAAGAAGAGGGTGCCTTTGTCTGGGCCACACAGTCACTTGGTGGCAGAGGATTACTCAAAAAAAGAAGTAGCGTTTGTTGAAAACCTCTTATGTGATGACACATTTCATAATGAAATAATAATAATGATAGCAATAATTTAAAAACAATAGCTAATATATATTGAACTTTTATCATTTGTCAGGCCTGATGCAAAATGCTTAACACAAATTTTAAACAAATAATAATTTGAGACAAGTACTATTATTATTCCCATTTGACAGAGGATGAAACCTCTCAGAGAGGTAACTTGGTCGTGGAGATAGGATGCAAAGCCCCAGCCCTCTCTGGCAAGATGGTCCTTGTTTCACTACAAACACGGGGAGAATGCACAAAGAATGTCACTCTTCAATGCCCTAACCTAGCTGAAACGGATCTTCCTAACTATGGATTTCTGCTGATACAAACACTGAGAAAGATAGATAGGTTTCGGTAGCCTGGAAAGTAATATTATCTGCCGACCCCACAGGCACTTTCCTTTACCTGTACTTTCCTATACCATTTAAATACTGGTGGGACCTTTAAAAAATGTGTTATAGAAGCGCTTCCAGACCAATTCAAAGACTTGATCACTTGAGTAGGTACAGAGAGACCCTGTCACAAAGAAAACAAATGTTTTGTATGAGCAGATGTGCAACCCTCTCAGTTCAGTGAATATCATGGAAACCCAAAGGTGTCTATTTAATTAATCCACCTCTTCTCAGAGAAAAAAAAAAAAAAAATGCTGCCCAGTCATCTATGAATATAGGATGCCAACATGGTGCAAGGGGTCTGTTTTTAAATGTCCATGCCCTTATAAATAGGGCCCAAAGGCTGCCCGTCAGCTGTGTGACCCCAAACAACTCACTTAATGTCTCTGATCCCCAATTTGTCCATCTGTAAAAGTACAGGTAGACTGAACAAAATTAGTGGTCTTTCCCATCCATTGCTCTGTGGCTCCTTGACAAAGTGTTCTAAGATGATCTCATTCAAATAGCACTTGTTTCATGACCAACCTATTCAATGAGAGACTCTATAATGCTGAAGCAATGTTGGCAGTGGTCCACATTTGTGGACTAAGTTGCAGTTGGTGGATTTATTTCGTATCTAGCAATATACTGATCTCAGCAACACTGTGGTTCTTTACCACATGAATCCATATCTGCCCAGTGAAAAAAAAACTGAATACCCCAGAGGCATAACTATGGCTACAAAAAAAAAAAAATTAATCTAAAATCATTTGCCAAAAAGGTAGGCATTAGTCCTGAAACAAGGATTCTGGAGCTTAAGGGTAATTGACATATTAACTAAAAGGACCCCCCCCCAAGAACTTTACGTCATTAGGTGTAAAGAACTTCTCCCCATGCTTGACAATAAGACTATAAAGAATATATTTATTAAAAATAATCATTGGAAAGTTCAGAACAATTTTTGTCTCACCACTGGAGTCATTCTAGTATCTTCTATCTACTTTACAGAGGAGAAGAAATGCAAGGACATGCAAGAACAGACTCATTAAACTGATGGAAAAGGTAAAAAAAAAAAAAAAAAGAATGTGGGGATTGTGACGTTCAGTCCTAACCCAGCCAATTTTGCCCAAATCACTGTAGCTCAGGGTTCTCAACCATGGCACCATTGATATTTGGGGCTGAATAATTGGTTGTACAGGACTGTCTTGTATGTTGTCTGATATTTAACAGCATCCCTGACTTCTGCCCATTAGATGTCAGTAGCTCTCCCCTCTGTTTTTGACAAGCAAAACTATCCCCAGACATTGATGAGGGTTCTGTTTGGGGGCAAAAATCTCCCCAGGTGACAGCCAGTACTACAGGTGTTCAAAGAAGGACAAGATGGATAATAAGTCTCCAGCTCCCCTAAGCTGAGGTCTGGCTCAGGTCTCCTCGCCCCTTCCCGGGTACCTCCATTCGCTTCCAACCTTCTCGTCAACTCCAGCCCTCCTTCTAATCATAGTAGTATCATGCTGAACCCCTGCTTTAAAAACTCGCAAGCATTTCCTTCATTGGCTGCCGAATCACACAGACAGCCTTGTGTGGCCTCCAGTCATGATTCAGCCCCAGCCCTGATGCTCCCACTATACAGCAGCTGCACACATTCCTCAGATACACTCTGCATGGCCACTCCTGCTTTGCACATATTGTTCCCTCTGCCCACAATGCTGTTCCTGTCCTCCCAGACAGACTCTGTGATTCATCCTCCTGAACCCATGCACCTTCTGGGCACATTCCACAGGTGCTCAAGAGGCTATTAGAATTGAACTGAATGGAATTGGCTTCTTTTCAGTTGCCCCAGCTCCCCACCTAAGTCAAAGCTACCCAACCACCATGGACCTCAATTACCTCATCTGTAAGATGGGCACTGTGATGCCTTCCTCACAAGGTTTTTATGAGAAATAAAGAACATCAAGTAGCTGCCACATAATACGTTTTCAACAAAAAGTTCTTTTATCTTGCTGTTCTTACCAATCCATGAAAATTGTTTTACAAGAACGGGCTCACTTTCTTGGCTACAAGATCTTCACGAGTTTGGTATACAGAAATAGAACTAAAAGCCTTCAAGTCTCTTTCTTTTGAATCCTGAGTAATATTCCGCTTTTTCCATTTTGGGTTTTCGGATTTTTCCCCTAAATATTCGGAGACAGGAATACAAGTTTAACTTGTATTCTAACTATAGAAACAGTCCTATCTTGTGGGAATCCAAGAGCCCTCCAGCTCTGGCCCTGGGTGAGTTCTCTCCAAACAGTGCTATCTGCAACCCACACTGTTTGCAACCGTCAGTAGTTTTCAAAGGGCTTCCAGTTTCCCACGGGAATATAAGGAAATTGGAATTATTAAACCAAACGATAAGAGAAACAGGAACAATGCCACAGCCCTCCGCCCCTGAAGTCCAGCGAATTTGAAGTTCTTTGTGTAACGCTTATGAGGATGCCAAGCCCTGCAGAGATTGGTCACCAGGAAAAGGAAGAGGATACTGAGGGTCACAGCCACTTGAGCAAAGGAACTATCCATCACCACGCTTCCCGGGCAGCCTGCACGGTTCCAGTCCCAGAGGGCACCAGATCCGGCCAGCCAAGGACAGAGGGAAAAAACAACCTTGGCTGTGCTTTATTAGTTAAGTGAACAGACTCCTTAAGAGTACTGATGTATTGACTAATGATTCTGACATCCAGCGTGCTGAGAGCTTACATGTTTAAAGGGCAAGAGTTACAAATCAACAAGTTATTAATTTAATTCCTCTTTGAAAAGGTGCCAGAGGTAGAGAAAGCAGAACAGGAGAAGCATTTATTATGTTGACTTCAATATAACTTCACCCCCTACCTTCTTAGCTTGTGAATTTTAAACATGAGGGTGTTGAAAGTATCGACTGGGGCAGCTTCTTAAAATGCGGGTCCCTGGGCCCACACTCAGCTCTTCTGCTTTGTTAGATCTTGCTTTGGACCGGGGACTGTGCATTCTTACCACTCACCTCCCACACCAATTAACTGTGATGCAGGTGGGGCAGCAAACCACTTTGAGAAACACTGCACTGGAACCGATCAGTGTGTTCTCTCTTATTCAACAGTTGTTCCCGGAACACATTTTTCCATCCCCCTTGCATGGAGCTGGGGCAGTTGACTGAGGTCTGTCCAGTGTGGGGAGAAGCAATCTGGACGACTTCTCGGCCTGGCTCGAAGACCTCCTTTATTTTATTAAGCCATAGAGATTCTGGAGTTTTTCATAGCGTGGTTTGTCTAACCTGACAAATACACATTACTCTTCTCTCTTCCACGATTTTATTAGATCTTCATTCTAAAGATCTAAGGTAAATGTTTTAAGGGCAAAACTGGTAAATAAAGTGAAGAAAGTCCAAGTTGATTCATCACATCAAAATCCAAACCTACCCTCAGATATGAGAATGCAACTGCCTTAAAATAGAACAGGTCTCTTGGACTTCCCTTGTACATCCCAGTTTACACCTTAGGTCTCTACCGACCTTGGTGCCAAACTAATACAGTCAGTGTTAGACTCCAGTGAAATGCAGAGACTAAAGACTGGGGTAGATAATTTTCCCCAGGGAAATAAAGGCCTCTCTCAGGCACCAGGAATACAAAGGAATCTGCCATAAAGCCAGGAACTAGGGAGCCATAGCCATCTCCTACGAAGGGGCCTGTGTGTAAACTTTACTTGGCCATCCTGAGGCCCCTTGGGCTCCACAAACAGGTCTTCAGAATCCGGTGCCCTCAACTCTATGGCAAGGAGCCTCTGCCTTCTTAACCGTGTGACTATGTCGGATGTTTCTGTTGTTCCGAGGCTCAGGACTCTCCGCCAGCCCCACTGGAGACTCATACAGGGAATCTTCACGAGCCAGCCCCAGAGATAGTGAGGATACTGCACAGCCTCCAAGAGCAGGACCATTTTCCGTCTGGTAAATATGACCTCACCTGTGAAGCCAACCCTTCAGATGGGGGAGGAAGCATCTACAGCTCCTCCCTTTCTCCTTAAACCAAGCGAGCCTCACATCAGCAGAGCGGCTGAGTTCGGACATACGATTCAGGACTCCATCACGTGGCTGTCTATAGTCACTCTGGGAAGGATCCAATTTGACTTTGGAAAAGAGAAGAGGAGAGTCGTTCATCCCAGAGAGCTCAGGGACAGAATCTTCCAACCTCACTTCCAGCCACCATGGTCTTCTGACTGCCCCACGGACATTCCAAACTCATTCCCACCTTCGAGCTCGCTTCTCTTTCTGCCTAGAATATTCCTCCCCAACACCTTCACATGGTTCACGCCCCCGCCTCCTGCAGGTGAACTCTGCTTCAGTGTTCCCTCAGTGAGACTTCCCTTGATTGCCATTTGTAAATCAGTTGCCCCCACCCCAGTCACTGTCTAACCCCTTGTCCCATTTTATTTTCCTTCAAAGGCTTTATCGCCACATGGAAGTATAATAATTGTTGTTCTAGCCTAACAGGATATCTACAGAGGACCGGGTGATAAGAGCTGGAGAAAAGGAAGGTGATTGTGCAGACTTGTTTTTTTTTTTTTCCTAAGTGTCGTTTAAAAACAATCAATACACAAAAAAGGTCTCAATATGGAAAGTACACATGATACAAGGTTAATGAAAAATGTGGGTTACAAAGCAGCACACTCACTTTCAACTACACTGGAAACAATGGGGATAAAATAGATAAATAGGAGACTTAGATGATGGAATAATACATAATAATAGCCCTTTATTTTTTGAAATTCTATATACTACTTTATATTACTGTATTTTAAGAATGCATTTAATAAACAAAATAAGTACATAAGTATATAAATCAAGTAAATAAACCAATGACTATTGTAACATTTCAAAGACCATAGAGGCTATCTGCTCTCACACCCTCATTTGCCAGATGAAGGAACTGAGCCTCAAGGGAAAATGAATTGCCCAAGGTCACACTCAAGGTTAGTCAATGAAGAGATAGAATAAAAAGCTGAACTTGGACTCCAGGCCCCAATACTTTCTCCACTGCATTATGTTTCATTGTCAGTCAAACAAAAGAGTCTCTTGAGAAGGGACAAATCCTTCCAAAGCATGAAGAACAAAGTAGTCATAACCATGCACATGCAGAGTGTAACATAGAAACATTTCTCGTTCACGTGGGACACTCACTTCCTGCCCGAGACCTTCACCTTGGTGCTCTTCTTTGGCCTAATTACTTAACCTCTTGGAGGTTCTGTTTCTTCTCCTGGGTTGACGACGACGATGATGATGATGATGATGATGATGATGATTGTGGCGGTGGTGATGATGGTGGTGGTGATGATGTTGGTGACGATGATGATATTAATGAGAAGGAGAATAATGCAGATGATGTCACTGGTGATGATGACTGGTCCTGCCCTTTGTCAGGCACCATGCTCAGTGTCATGGTGCTTCATAAAGTTGCTTCATTTAATTTCCATGCCACTATGAGGTGGGCATGGTTATTGTTAACTGTTATTACCATCCCTTTTTATCAGATGAGGAACTGAGGCCTACAGAAGTTAATTAACTTCCCCAACGATACTCAAGTAGTAATGATTAAAATTAGAAGTAAAACTCAGGCAGGCCAGCTACAGAAGTGGAATGCTAGTACACATGTTGCAAAAATCCTAACGAATAGTTCACAAATGCCTGAGGTTTTGGGAAAAGTAGATCATGCTATTCCGACCCCTCTGAAATGGATGTGGTGATATTGGCCAACCTTCTTCAGAGCAGGGACTTGCTATGGGTTTCATATCTGAGCCCCCCCCCACCCCACCAACGAATTCATGTGTTCAAATCTTAATCTCCCAGTGTGATAGCATTTGGTGACAGGGCCTTTGGGAGGTGATTAGGTCAAGAAAATCAAGCCTCCCTGATGGGATTGGTGTCCTCAGAAGTGAGGCAGACTAGAGCCTGCTCTCCCAGCCACATGAAGACACGGCAAGAAGGCAGCTGTGCAAGCCAAGAAGTATGTCTCACCAGACACCAGATCTGCCAGTGCCTTGATCTTGGACTTCACAGCCTTCAGAACTGTGAGAAATAAATATTTGTTGTCTAAGACACCCGGTCTATGCTGTTTTTGTTATAGCAGCCCAAACTCATTAGGACAGAGATTCTTCTGAAGAAAAAGTGAAATCACAGGTATGGGGGGGCTTCTGAAACTACCATGTCCTATAAACCCGATGTAACAGCATTAATTTATCTAATTCTAATAACTTCCCAAGGTAGTTACGGTTACTACCACCTTTCATTTAAAAATGAGAAAACTGACTCATAGCCCAATAACTTAGCCAAGGAATGGTTGGTTGGCCTGGGATGCAAATGCAACAGTCTGCTACTACCGCCTGAAATCTTAACCACTGCATTAGGAGTGTTTCTAGCAATCACGATTATTGTTGAAGCAGGAAGTTCCTAGGTCACAAGGATACAGTTCATGTGCTTCATCTCTTGGGTTGGGAGTTAGTCATATGCTCTCCCCAGGATACCTTCGATCATCCTCCATCCTAACAACCTAAAGAATACCCAGCTGTTCCCAGTTCCTAATTTGGGAGCGGTCTAGAAGAACAATGTGGAAACCCAAAAGCAGCACTCAGTAAGTTCCTTGAGGCGGTTTCCCCTCCTGCAGCCTTTCCTCAGTCAGGCATCTCAGTCTCTGGGACCTGTCCATTCAGGGTGACGGTGACATGAGCCGATGTGAGTGGGTGCCCAAGCTGAATGCTAGCCAGCAACAACATGTAAAATGAATAGGGCTGCTCTCCACTGAGCCCAAATGCTTCACTGGAAAAAGCAAGTCACTGTATTTTTTGCAAGACAGCTGCAAAAATAGGCCACCGAATTCAGAGGCAAAGTAGGAGATGCAGAAGAGGCAGGGGCTTCTCAGTGTTTGGGAAAAAAACAGAACCATATTAATATGGCCAAAGTGCAGAGAAAACCCAGGAGCTCCACATAGACAGTGAAGAGGCACCAGGAGCCACAACATTCTTTGTAAGAAAAGGCTTTAAATCCTTTTTGATGCCTATCTAGATTCAGAGATTATTAGCATTGGACGGAATCATAAATGCCACGTTAGCCCGCTCCCTCGTTTTTTACATGTAAGAAAAGTGATGGCCAGGAAGTGACCCCCTCAAAGTCACATAGTTGATTAAGGGCTCTGCATCTATGTAGAGGGCACTGCGTGAGAGTGGAGGGTGGCATTACCTGGAGGGTATGGAGTCCTGTGGGTCATTTCCACTTCCCTGAAAATGGCCCCTCCCCCACGTGCAAAGTTCCTTTCTGATCTGGCCCCATTATTTCTGCTGCCCACCTCCCTCCTCATGTCCACCCTGTGTCTACAACCCCAACTCCCTGGCTTTCCTTTAACCTGTCAAGCCTGCTCCTGCCTGAGGGCCTTTGCACATACCTCTTCCTCTGCCTGGAATGCTCCTTCCTCAAATACCCAGATGTCTCACTCTGCAGTGTTGCTGGAGCCCGCTCAGATCTGGTCCCCTAATTGTCAACTTTTCAAGAATTTTGTGAAATAGTTGTTAATTTACAGCTGAATGTTACCATATTAAAAACAAAGGTGGGGCGCCTGGGTGGCTCAGTGGGTTAAGCATCTGCCTTCAGATCAGGTCATGATCCCGGGGTCCTGGGATCGAGCTCCGCAGAGGACTCCCTGCTCAGCGGGAAGTCTGCCTGTCCTTCTCCCTCTGCCCCCTCCCCCAGCTCATGCACACTTGCTCTCTCTCTCTCTCTCTCTCTCAAATAAATAAATAAAATCTTGAAAATAAAATTGAAAAAAAAAACCAAAGGTAATAAATGCTCAGCGCCTCCTAATTATTTTGCTGCATATCACTGTTACCTGTGCCCTTGAGATTATTTGTGTGTATTGTATCAATTTGGTGGGACCACAACTCCACATTCACGGCTTCATGTTGGTAGCTTGAAACTGGCCATAGTGGGCATATTTACACCACAGCAATTGGCACATCCTACAAACCAGGGCTTGCTTGCTTTATTTTTCTAGACTTATAAAAGGAAGGGATAAAAATGCTAGTAATGTAGATTAAGCATAAAAGTGTGTCGTTGTGACTAGCACAACATCTGAGGACATACTCTTCCAGTATCAGAAAACTCTTGTCCTGTTCAGAAGAACAGTAATTGCTCAGACACTGATGAATGGGTGAAATTCAGATATTCATCTCTGTTGTTTCACTTTTTCTTATTCATTAAGGTAAAAGAAAATATCAGCCAACATTCATGTCAGAACTACTCTGGTCAATTAAAATTATAGTTTGGCTCCGATTACAAACAAGAGTTCAGCAAAAATCAACAAAAGCCTTTTGGAAGAATTAACTGGCCATATAGAATTTATCATAAAGAGTATTGTGTATTTTATTATTACACATAAACTGTGAACTATATATTTTTCTATCAGTAAAGTTCATTAAAAAAAAACCCATGTATGTATAACATGTTTGTTTTTTAGAGAACCAGTTGCTAGTTATCCACACACCTGTGGTCTCTTGCATTTTATCTGGGTCTCTGCTTAACCACCACTTGCTCAGAGAAGTCTTCTCGGACCACATTAGTGGGGTCCATCATGGCTTCCTATCCCCTGACTCCACTCTGTTTGCCTTCCTAGTATTTTATCACTACTTAATGCTATATCATATATGTATCTGTTTACCTGTTTGTTATCTGGTTCCTCCACTGAATTGTAAGTTCTAAAATGGCAAAAAAATAAAAATAAAAATACTTAGTTTTGGTTACTGCTTATTTCCCCCTCTGGTGGGAATAGATGCCTGGTGCTTAGAAGACACTTAATAAATATTTTTGAAAAAAATGAATGAGTGCAACTGGCCTTCTCGGATTCTTAGATAAATTCGTGGCATCGTTTGTTATAAGTCAATGTTGGCAGGAATCTAGACCCCTCTCATAGTGTTACACTCAAGAACATTTGCAAGTAACCTAGAAATCAGTACAAGAAGGGAAGAAAAAAAGAAAGAAAAAGAAAAGATTTTACAGCTTCCAATCAGTGTTGTGTAACTAACCTCTGACTACTACATAACTCTCAAGATTGTTCAGTAAAAGGTGACAAGATTGGGGCGCCTGGGTGGCTCAGTCGTTAAGCGCCTGCCTTTGGCTCAGATCATGATCCCAGGGTCCTGGGATGGAGCCCCGCATCGGGCTCCCTGCTCAGTGGGAGGCCCGCTTCTCCCTCTCCTTCTGCTGCTCCCCCTGCTTGTGCTCTCTCTCTCTCTCTCTGTCAAATAAATAAATAAAACCTTTAAAAAAAAAAAGATGACAAGATCTATAAGTAAGCTTCTTATGACATTTGTAAACAAAGCAGGGAAGCCACCATATTTGAACAAAGACTGGCCACATCCGCTGTGGGGTGGCTTTCCTGCTTCTAAGGCCACATCCTTAGAGTCCCATTGACAACCCAGTAGCCAGGAAAAGCAACCAGGCAAGATTGATGCCATTGTCCAATGAGGGATCAGACAAGTCAAGAGACTGGACATCAAAAACGCTGTGAAGGAGGATAGTGTGTGTGCCCACACAGTGTCTCCACGCACTGGACTGTCTGAGCCCCTGCGAACAGTGAGCCCAGCAATGAGAGGACCTAGAGCCATGAGCTAATTAGCTCCCAATATTGAGAAAGTGGAGGGCGATCTCACAGGAGAGAATGAACTTGTTCCGTACAAGCTCAGAAAAGGAATCATGATTGAAAGCGACGAAAAAAATGGACTTTTGAGTTTAATTTCTTATACTCCTTCTGACAATTGGAACTCTCACACGATAGGAAATACTGTCTGTTCACCCAAAGATTTTCTGACAAAACATACTTTTTGTCCTTATGCTTTCTACACTTTTTTTTTTAAAGATTTTATTTATTTATTTGACAGACACACAGCGCGAGAGGGAACACAAGCAGGGGGAGTGGGAGAGGGAGAAGCAGGCTTCCCGCTGAGCGGGGAGCCTGATATGGGGCTCGATCCCAGGACTCTGGGATCATGACCTGAGCCGAAGGCAGACACTTAACGACTGCGCCACTCAGGCGCCCTGCTTTCTACACTTTTAACCTTATGCCTTAGAAAAAAAATAAACAAAAAAATAAATTACTTGAATTCTAAAAAAGTTTTCTAAAACAAATAACATTTTAGGATTTTATATTTTTAGCATATGCTTAGTCTTAAAACTTTATATCCTAAGAAATCAGCAGTGGTGGCAGATAGCTTTTTTCATTATTTTCTTGAGGTATAATAATATACAAACTATAACATTCACATATTTTTATTTTTAGTGAATGTACCAACTTGTGCGGTCATCACCACAACCTGTTTCAGCACCTTTTCCTCAGGCCCAGTGCAGGAACCCCTGTTCCCATCCCATGCCTACCCTCATAACCACACAATATGTGTATGTGATGTTTTGTGACAGACTTCTTTTATTTAACATGATATTTTTGATGTTCATTCATGCTGTAGCATGTATTAGACTTCGTTCCTTTCGATGGCTTAAAAGTATTCCATTGAAGGACACCTGGGTGGCTCAGTTAAGCGTCTGCCTTCAATTCAGGTCATGATCCCAGGGTCCTGGGATTGAGTCCTGCATGGGGATCCTTGCTTGGTGGGGAGCCTGCTTCTCCCTATCCTTCTGCCTGCTGCTCCCTCTGCTTGTGCTCGCTCTCTCCCTCTCTCTCTGACAAATAAATAAATAAAATCTTTAAAAAAAAAAAAGTATTCCATTGAATGGATATACCACATTTTGTTTATTCACTCACCAGTCAACAAACATATGGATTATTTCTGCTTTTTGACTGTTATGATCAATGAATAGCATATTTTTGAAATATCTTCAACTCCCTACATAATCCAGACAGAGTTGTGCAATACCAAGAATCCATCGAAAATGTAACAAAATTGGAAGAAGACAAAAACGCATTTATTATATATACCCTGGTACTACATAGGCTGGAAAGTATGTAGATCTTAAAGTCCAGTTTTACATCATACTTAATGAAAAAAATGTTTAGGACATATTTTCAGGTGAGAAAGTAGGTTACAAAATAATAAGTGCAGTAAAATCATTTATATCTGTATATGACTTCATTAATTCTAAGGATGCACATATTTTCCGGTATCAATGGCTCTGGGCTCTGAATTCTTGGTGCATGCTTCCCAATAAGACTTTAATTTACCGTCTCTGTCAAGCCATTGTTGTCACTGCACATGTGCAGATATTAAAAACAGAAGCATCAGAATTTGCAGAACAGGTGTAAATGACTTAGAAGAAAATGCAAGACAAAAATGGATCCCTCTTTAACCTCTCGGAATCAATGTTTCAGAGTAAGAGTCAGGGAGATTGTGCATCCAACACCATTAGTTACATTCCTGAAAGCTGAATTCAAAAGTAGGCAAGCTCTACATAATGCAAAGCATGCTCAGAGTCCAGCCCCAATTTTTTTTAATGTGTTATTTTGAAGAATGTTGTCTCACCAGTATGTTTGATGGCACAGAGATTATACTACATGGAAAATCATAGACAGCTATGAGTCAAAGAATAATTCTGAAAAGTTAGACCCTGAATATGAAACATCTTAGGAATACCAAACCTATTTATATTCCTGTTTATGTATGCACAGGAGTGATGTTGGATTAAAAAAAAAATGTCAAAGGCTAAAAGAGCTTTTTCAGTAAGTACAAAATAAAAATTCTATGTGATAAGAAAAGGTGACATGAACCCCCAAACACAAGGAGGTGGGACAGACCACCAACAGCCCCAAGACATTCATGCTATCAGAGTCTGGGCAGGAAGGAGCAGAAGGAATCTATGGCTCATTTGATGGAACAGAAAATAAGGGAACCAAAAATAGCCAACAGGTATTCACTGGAAAGTGAGGCAGGCGAATTTGAAAATAGCAGCTGAAACCGGTAGGAAAAACACCAGAAAGTTAATACCAGAAAAAGTTCACCGATACTATACAAGGAGTGGTTGTGGCTAGAACGGGGCTTCCGGGCTGGCTGCAAAATTCTGATCTTGGTCGTAGCCAGATAACCTCATCCTAACTCCGTAAGCTATATGAAATTAACTGATTGATTTAAAAATAAATTTTTAGAAATTACCATGGTTACTTGATGAAAAGCAGATCCTGTGCCCTACTCCAGACCTATAATATCAGAGAGCTCAAGAGTGGAGTCAAGGAATACTTAAAACATTTCAAGTTTATGGGGGGGAGGGACTTATGATTGATTCTACTTAAAATTGTTTTTAAAAATCAACTGCATTTTAGAGTGAATCATAAGTTTAGTCAGTACCAACATTTCTTCCAATTTTATAAAAGGAAATTTTGTCCAATAAAAGAGCGTCTATCTAGAGCCATCTCCCAATCTAGACTCACAGAGAGGGAGGCCTAACTTTCTGGGCGATGACTCAGAGCTCTCGACCAGAAGGGCCGGGAAGGCCTGCAGAGCAGAGAGACATCCTGTTATGTAAGCCACAGCCAAGGACAGGCCCTCCCCGGGGAAGACAGTCACAGCTAGTCTAACTTTGGGGGGTGGGAGAAAGTTGCTTGCTTAGCAGGCAGCACACATACTAGCAAGGCCATCATCCATATAGGGAGCTTTAGAATCTAGAAAGTACCCCATATCCTCCTCCTCCTCCCATTCTGATTTGAGATGCTGAGAACCTTCGGTAGTGGGTAAAGGATGCATTATAGGAGGAAAATGAAGCTCAGTGAGGGAGGCTAGATGCACAGAAATGGAGCACTGGGGCTTTGACCCACATCTTTGTCCTCGGTTCTGTCACCCTCCTATTGGGCTTTTCCGCAGCCAACTCCAAGCCACGAGATCATCTTGCGTTACCACGTTTTAGTTTGGATAAACTGACTCTGGAGACAGAAATTCTTAAGTACCCTATGTGCAACAATTTCTTAAACATTTAGTATTCTGGGTCTATATCTTCCTCTGAAACAACTACCGAGTTGATTGATAATTTATGCAAGGATGATGTTCTGCTGCATTTAAATCTAGGGGTACGCACCTCTGCCCTAATGTCGCCTCTAATTTTTCCTCCCTCATTTTCCTTGAAGGAGTTAATACTTGGTAGATACAAAAGAGTAAGAGCAATAAAGCCTGAAGTGTAAAAGATAAAGAGCTGCTAAGGTCACCCAAATGTATCCATACTGCACCTGTTCTATATAGTATTTTTCTCTGCTAATAGATGATCAAATGTAAATCCTAATGTACACTCCATTTTACATGCAATATAGGTTAGTTACTGTTGCTATGGAAACCTTCACTTTTGCATTTACTGATTTTAATTCTGTGACATTTGCTGACTTTAGTACAATGTAAAGTTTATAAATATAACATAAAGGTTTATAGAGAGTTTTTTTAAAGTATTCAATTTGCATAAAGAATTCCATCACAAATCTCTAGGTACATTAGGGGGAAGGCATTAAACTGATGCCAACTAACAGTAATAAGCAAACAACAGGCTCTTTCCAGAAATAACTATTTCCATTGATCCCCAAAAATCTCCTTCCACTAACCAAATGCCCCATCCATTGTATAAGCCTTCCAACCACTGATTCAGTGATAGTTTCCCATTGTAGATTTGGAAAGTAATTTTATTTATTCAAAACACTTTCAAATTTGTTACCTCATTTTAGCTTTAACATTCAACTGGTGAGAGGGACAACCAATCAGACAGGGTTTGAGGAAAGAAATGACCTCACTTTAGGGACTACAGTGGACCCTTGAACAACACAGGTTTGAACTGCTCAGGGCCTCTTATGCATGGGATTATTTTCAATAAATACCGTACAGTACTGTAAATGCGTTTTCTGTTCCTTATGATCTCCTTAATAAAATTTTCTTTTCTCTGGCTTACTTCATTGTAAGAATACTGCGTGGGGTGCCTGGGTGGCTTAGTGGGTTAAGTGTCCAACTCCTGATTTTTGCTCAGGTCAGGATCTCAGGGTCCTGAGATTGAGCCCCGCATGGGGTTCCATGCTGGGCATGGAGCCTATTCAAGATTATCTCTCTCCCTCTCCCACTTTTCCCTCCCCACCCCATGCTCGCTCACTCTCTCTCTCTCTCTCTCTCTCCAAAAAAAAAAAAAAAAAAAAATACTGTGTATAATACATATAGCATACAAAATACATTAATCAACTGTTTATGTTATCAATAAGGCTTCCAGTAGGCAATGAATGGTTAAGTTTTGGGGGAGTCAAAATTTATACATAGATTTTCAATTGCATGGGGGTCAGCGCCCCTAACCCCTATGTGGTTCAAGGATCACCTATACTTCCAATCCAGGGAAAACAACCCTTTGACTTTCAACTATATCTTCAAGGGGCTCATTGAACAAATCATTCCCTTTTCCTTCTTATTCCCAGTCTGAGTCATCCTTGCATCCTCAGAATCTAGCATAATTTCTGCATGTGGAATAAATTCATACTCTCTAAATGTCCATACATTTTTCTAATTCCTTGATTATCATCACTTAACAGACGTAGAAACTGAGACCCAGAATCATTACGCAAGTCATCTAGCAATTAACTGGGAAAATAAATGAATTGATAAGATCTGATCAAACTGACATGCATTTATGATGCTCACCCAACACATTTGAGGCATTCCCACGGGCATGGTGAAAATCTACCTCCCTGTTACAGAGTCTCAGAGAAATGAATGATTTTCTTAGTCTCCCCAGGGAAAGCCTGGATTCAGATAGCCACACACATACATATTTAAATATAAAAGAGAGCATGTACAAGAAGCATTTTAAGTGGTTCCATCAAAGTCTGTGCATGCAATAAAAAGAACAAATTTAACCAATATTTATTGAGCTTCTATATTGTGTCAGACACTGCTTGGCAATCTTAGAGTAGTGAAGTATCTACAGTTGTACCTGAAGAAGGAAAGGGGATGAAAGAAAACTGTAATGTCATACTTAGAGCTTATAGTGGAAAGACAGGCCAACAAAATGGCAAATGGGTTTAAGAGAATCAGAAGAGCTTTTCAAAGATAAGAGGCACTTGAAAGAAAACGGGACCACTAATCACCAGGAAAAAACAGGGAAATAATGAGACTCAAAAATGGGGAAGAGAATGAACTCAATCAATCTTTGCTTTAAAAAAAAATGCAAAGAATGTTGAACAAACTGATAAGCAATGAAGATATTGTGAAAGTAGAAGGTAATCAAAAGTAAGTTGGGCAAGGGGCTTGGGAAATGCACTGCTCAGGGGAGGTGGATAAGGCTACAGAGGAGTTTGGCAGAATTAATGAACACAGAGGATGTTGGTACAGCTATTTCAAGTGGATTCTGGGAAGCAGGTAGCGTGGAGAGCATTAAACTATACACTGATTTGGGGCTTGAGGACACAGGTACCTGTTGTTGACAAGAATGGATAGAGATGAAACCTGAGAAGAGTCCCTACTCTCACCCCAGCCTAGAGACCTCTTCTACTCCACAGCCAATCCATCCCGCCAAGCACGGTCCCATCCACGTTCATCTGTCCCTCTCCAGGTGACCCAATGCACTGTCATCTGTTTCTTGGAAATCTGTAATATCTTTCTCTAACTTGTCTTCTTGCATCTGCTATTAAATCCTTCCAAAACATTCTCCACTCAGGAGCCAGAGTAATGTTTTCAAAATGCCATTCCAATATTGTACCCTTTTTCAAGCCCCCACCAAAAAGAGTACACTTCCCATTGCTCTTAGCATGATTTTTTTCAAAGGCCAAAATCCTTTACATGGTCTACTCATAGTCAAACATGATGTATCTTTAGCTTCAGATTACCTCTTACATCTCCTCCTTGCATTCTGCACTCCAGAGAGCCTGGCCCTTGGCTACCACAGGACCTTAGCACTTGCTGTTCCTCCTTTAAAATGCCAACTTGGTGCCCCCAATCCCATTTTTCTAATTAAATCTCATTTGTTCTTTAAATCTCAGCTAAAACTTCGCTTCCTCAAAGAAGCCTTTCCTGACTACTGCTCCCACCAGCAAAGATCAGGTTTCTTTATGGTATGCTCTACAGAAACATGCTTGATTTCTCTAGTGCATTTATCACATTGTGTTATATAGTAGACATTTTATACATTATAGCTGTATATTAATTAGTATGATTATTTACCTGCTTTATACCTCCCTACCTTGGTTGTAAGTGTCCTACGAGAAAGGCCCATGCCTGTTTTTATGTACCACTGTTTGCTAAACACCTGGCCCCTACTCAACATACATGCACTGAATGAGAGAATGAATAAGATTTTAATGGATCTGCTCAAGACATGCCATGGTTCTTATTATTACAAAGTCAAGTCCAAACTCCTCAGCAAAGCTTTCAAGGTCCTCTAATAGCACACTCTCTTACAGCTGAGAAGACAGAAATTTAGCAGGAAAAAGTGTGATGGCTAATTCTACATGTTAACTTGACCAAGCCATGGAATGCCAGATTATCTGGTAAACATGACTTTTGGGTATGTCTGTGAGGTGTTTCCAGAAAAGACTGGCATTTCAGTTAGTAAACTGAGTAAAGCAGATGCCCTCTTCAGTGTGAGTGGGTATCATCCAATTGGTTGAGAGCTTGAATAGAACAAAAAGGCCGAGGAAGATGGGATAAACTGCCTGATTCATTGAGCTAGAATATTGATCTTCTCCTGCCCTCGGTGCTCCTGGGTCTCAGGCCTTCAGACCCCAGCCGGAATCTACGCCACCAGCCCTCTGGTTCTCAGGTCTTCAAACCACACCACCAGCTTTTCCGAATCCCCGGTTTGCAGATGAGAGATCTTGGGACTTCTCAGCCTCCATAGTCACATGAACTAATGACTTCCAATAATACATATCTTCCTAGATAGATAGAGATAAAGACAGAGACAGAGAGAGAGCCAGAGATGGATAGAGAGAGATATCCTAGGATTTCTGTTTCTACGTGGAATTCTGACAAATACCAAGTGGTCAGAGAAGGAAAGGTATCTCCATCAGAAGCAAGAAGCAAATTTAACAAGTCTGTGAAGCCCCATTCACACTGCATTCTGTGGACATGGGGTCCAAGCATGGGATGGATGAGACCGGTACCTCTTTCAGACATGCAGCTCCCTTCACACCTGCAAGAGACCTCCCTGAGCAGAGGTCAGCCAACCTCATCGTATTCCTGCCCCACACCTGTTTGCTTGGTGGCATCTTAAGCCTTGTTCCTTCCAGCTGGGATTCCCTTCTCCTTCCTCCAACAAATGCAAATCCTATAATTCCTTATAGAACCAATTCAACGTCAACCATCTCCATGACACATAGCCCAAACACTCTACTGTGGTTATTGCGTTATAAGGCTAGAACACAATTTAGCACTTCTTTAAAATTCTTCATGTGTTCAATCAATATTTAGTGAATATCAGTCAGATTCCAGGTCCTGTATTAGATTCTGGATGATTAAGTTTAATAAAAACAGGCCTTCTTGTACAGTTGGGCAGTTTCCACACTGCAAAAAGACAGCTGGCCAAGAGAATAGAAAGAGGAGGCTGAAATCCAAAACATTTCGCAAAGTCCTTTGGGGCTAGTGTCTGCCAGGAAAACCAGACAGTTTTCCCTTTGTACAGAAGGGCTGTGGGCTCACGTAGAGGGAGCACCTTTCACTAATTCATATAAACATGTCCTACAGGCTCTGCTGTGCCTGGAAAGACAGACATGCTCATGCTGTGTGGAGCTTATAGTTACTCGTGTTTAAAATTCTGAGCCTGCTACTTCTCTCATATTCTTCCTTCTGTCTAGAGCATTTCTTCTGCACTTGGCCCTGCGCTCTGTATTGCTGATACAAAGATGAGCCAGGTGTGGTCCCTGACCTCAAGAAGGCCACGGTGATGTGACAGTCAATCACTGTGAGGGGACACTCACAGCGGACTCTCAGTGTACACACACTGGCTCCCACTTAGGAATGGAAGACAAAATTGTCAACCAATGAAAAAGGCTCCTCTTGTTGTGACCAAAGGCCTGTGTAACTTCTCTGGGCCTCAGTTTCTTCATCTGTAAAGTGGGGCACTGTCTGGAGAGTCAACAGAATTGAGGCGTGAAGATTAACTCTGGACCTGGGTGCAGCCAGGTTCGAGCCACAGTGGGATTTTCTTGCTCTCTGTGAAACCCTGGGCTAATTACTAAACCTCTTATAGCCTCTGTGTCCTCTTCGGAAAATGAAGGTAATAACACTCCCTAGTACTACTATTATTATTACCTAATAATACTGCCAGTACTACTACTGGTATGCGGCTTAACTGAGACAATGATGTCTCATAGCACTTAGCTATGAGACTGGCATGCAGCAAATACTCAATCAATGTTCACTACAATTTTCATTGTTTCTGCTGTCAAATTCTGAGACTCTGCTTCATTCTCATCAAGTCTCTGCCTTCAGTTTTGGGGATTCCTAACCATTCAAGGGTCTACGTGATCTGTTTCTTCCTCAATTTTTCTCAGTTTTGTCTAGCTAGATACCATGGTTGGAGGAGGGGGATTTTTTTTTTTTTTTTTTAAGATTCACTAAGTAACAACCTAGAAGTTTCACGAAATTACGACAGCCAACACATTTGTAAGGATGAAGTTTTCTACCCTACACACAAACAATTTCTCAGGGCCAAGGAGAAACAAAAGGATTATTTTTGCTATATCTTGGCTTTCAAGTAGGCTTAGATAGGTTGCCTTTTTTCTTTTTCTCCCTCATCTGAGGTTTAGATTATAATAGGTTAAAGGGCCTCCTTGCAATGGTCACATTAATGCTGCAGCCATCACTTTATTTTTTTTTAAAGATTTTATTTATTTATTTGACAGAGAGAGAGCACAAGCAGGGAGGAGCAGCAGAGGGAGAGGGAGAAGCAGGCTCCCCACTGAGCACGGAGACTGACACGGGGCTCGATCTCAGGACTCTGGGATCATGACCCGAGCCGAAGACAGACGCTTAACCGACTGAACGCCCTGCAACCATCACATTAATGCTGCAGCCCATCACTTTAATGCTTCATGGCTTTATCTCCCTAGGTTTGGATATTTAAGCAGCTTAATACCTCTAAAATTCATCAGATATGGAGCATCGTCAAAAAGTTAGGAGTGCCCTAAATTAAAAATATGAATATTTGGGTCACAATTTACTACATATCATAAGCAACTTAGAGTGTGAATGTGCACGTGTGTGTGCATGCTTGTGTGTGGCAATACTAGTTTCTGCTGGGATGACTTCCATCCTCGCTACCCTCAACAGCCCAGTCTTGCCCATCAGGACCCTGGACCCCTTTCACCATAAGCAGATGTTTAGCTGGCTGTTTTCACCACTAGGCTATGAGCATCCTGAGGGCAGGGTGCTTGCTTGTCCTCCATCACCGAGCACAACAATAAAAAAAACTCAGTAAGTTATTGAGGGATGAATAAGCCAATGCAATCCCACGATAGACACTCCGGGGTGCCACAGTACATGCTACTTCTTTAATGGTTTTAAAATCAAAGCCGTCGTAAAAGTAACAGCATTCTTTCGTCTCTCCCTCTTCCCCTGCCTCCATTAAAAAAAAAAAAAAATCACAGGAACTATAGAATTAGGACTGGAAACCATTCCCCCCGCGTTCTGTCCCCACCCCCTACCCTCCTGTTATACCAAGAGTATCTGGTATCCCTTCGAGGAGGTCTCTGGAGACCTGGTAACACTATATACACGGTTAGGCTCCTTGGTACAATGGAGTGAATTAAGGCAGAGATTTCAGTTTCTAACTATAAATGTCTTGACATATTTTCCTTACAAATGCCTGGAAATATAATAAGCTATATTTTAATGTTTATTTGTCTCAAATACAGTATTTTTTCAACAGACAAATGCGAAGTTTTGAGTCCAGAAAAAAACAGGTTTAAATCACCATCCCAGCAAGCAGTTTTTAAAATAGTACACACAAGTGATCATTTCAAAGCAGTTTAATGCATTTAGCCAACAGGCATTAACAGTCTTTTCAGAATAACCTAACACCTTAAGCTTATTTTCCAGTCTTGGTTCAGATGAATTTTAACCCTTCTAAAAAAAAAAACAAACAAAAGTGACAGCACAGGGCACCCCCTGATCTCTGTAATTTTAGTACATCCTGCATTTGCATTTTGAGGTTCTTTTATGGTGACAGGAAAAAACAATCCTGGACCTTCTTTAACGTGCAGGTTTTAAGACAATGGTGCACAGAGCGTTTGGAGAAGTGTGGTTCTCCAGCTCCAGTCAGTCGGTGTGGAAGAGCAAGATGCCGTGACTCAGCAAGTTCCCTTTACCAAGGAGGATGGGAGAAAAGGAACAGAGGCTTGACACAGAGTCAATAACACATTATTTACCTTGATTTTATTTTTAACGTAGTAGATTAAAAACAAAAGCAAACAGTCCACCTAATCAGGGACTCTGGGGCCAACAAGAGAACCCGGCCGTTCACATCTCAGCTACACCAGAGCTGTTGGGGGAGGGTAGAGGCTCAGGAAGAAGGAAAGATTTATCCAAGGCCAGAGGCTCAAGCTTAGGGAGAAGAGTGGCTGCGAGAAGAGTTCAGGAAACCCACCCATAAAATGAACCAAATCTGTGGGCCCGTGACATCACATGAAGAGCCATGGAGGGAAGGGAAGAGTCGCTACCCATTGCCACTCCAGTCTTGCCAGTCTACCTCCATGGTCCCATTTGGTGTTGAAGATGCCCCTGATGTTGATTGCTGCTCTCAGTCTGCCACCTTGGAAACTGAGTCTCTGAGACTCACCTCACATGTCCTGGATAGGGTAGGATTTCAATTCTCTGTCATCTCCCTCCCCACTCTGCCTTTTCCCTTGACTCGCTGCCACGTCACTACGGGGTCCTTGTGCCAAGCTGTAAGGAGGTTTTTCCCAGCAGGCATAGCCCATCACCTCTGGTTTCCCAATCCTGGTAAAGGCAAGAGGAAAAGGCAGGGCCGGAGACCCTGGGGATCCATCCTCTAAAATGACTGCTAAAAGTTTCATGAACCACATCTTGGGCCTCACTGGTGGACAAATAAAGTGTCCCTGGGCAAGTTACATAATCCTGGCTTACCGTAATTTTGCATCTTTAAAAAAAATGCCATGAAAATCCATCCTTTGCTTCAGACACAGTAGGCTAAAAATAGCTCAGTCAGCCAGTAACTCTGTGTAATTTTTCCTTTGTGCATCTCCCCATTCACTGTTTCTTTTCTCTCAGCAGACAAATATGCTCCAAGACAGATCGCTAGTACCCCCCTCCACAAAGTGACCAGAGTGATCTTGCCCAAATGCAGATCAAATTATTTCACACACACACACACACACACACACACACACACACACACACACACACACCACCCAGGCAAAAATCTACCTTTTTCAGTTCCCTTTGTCCAATACAGTAGAAGCTAATGTTGATTTAATCCTTACCATGTCTGAGGTGCTTGTCTAAGGGCTTAAAGGCCTTATCTCATTAAATTCCCCTAAAACAATCCTGTGAGGGGAAGACTACTATTGTATCATTTTCCAAATAAGGAAACGAAGGCACAGAGACATGAAACAATCACGTCAGGGCCCTGTTTGTACTTACCATGTTAAGTCCAATAGATAGTCTCTGAAAGATGAAAACCAAAGCTCCTGGCTTGGCATACCAAAGTCTTCACCGTCTGTTCCCCATTTCCTCTCTCCAGCCTTGTCTCCTACCACCTTCACCTGACACATATATATGCATACTGAACAGATTCCCCCAGACCCTCTCAGCCCCAACCATGCCAAAATCCTCACCCTTCTTCAGATTATCACCTTTCAAGGCTCAATTTCTTCTGCCAAAAACCTTCTTCCCTCCATCTTTCTTGGATTGGCAAATCCCCAACTCATCCCTGAAGACCCTCCTTCTTACACTAAGCTCCTTCACCACAGGGATACCACCCTCTTCATCTCTAGGCCTGTAAGACCACATAAGGTAGATGCTCAATATCCACTAAACGGAGAAACCGTGACAATAACAGTTAACACTTACAGGGGGCAGGCACTATGCTAACTACTTTATAAGAATGATCTCATTCAGTCCTCAAAAAAACCCAAAGCCATAGTTTCTATCATCATTCCTACAGTACCCAGGAAGGCAAGCGAGACACGGAGGGGTAAATTAATGCACTCAAGGTCATACAAATAGTAAGAAAAATAAGTCTGCGTGACTCCAGAAGTTAATCGTTTAATGCTAGTGCTGTGGCAGGGGACGATACTGCACACCACAACACTGTAATAGAAGCATATGTGTATGAAGCTTATCTATAAAATGCATATTACCCGTATTAAAACCGTGATAACTCAGAATCTGGTTACAAAATGGCTGCCTCTGTGAAATGTGCCTTTAAAAAAAGACCACTCTTGACCACAGAGAATGTAAATTGTCACGAAGGATACAAACATGAATAAGATAGTACCTGACCCCAAGGATCTCTTCCATCCAGTGGAGAAAATAAGATAACATTGCATACAACTCATGACATAGCTCACTTCTTGAGATTTCACTTTTCTCCTTGAATCAAATATATGTCCTTCAAACAGTGTCATAAATTAACTTGCTATATCCCAACCTACTGGTTCTAGATCAACACTAACTCTTAACATTAATTCAAGCTCTTTCTTTCCAGTATAAATTGTGCAAAATCTTTTGATTTATGGACCTTGCACAAGGTTGCATGTCAGCTACCTCTTGACTCAGAAATAATACAAGAGAAAGAAAAACAGGAGGGGGAGAAAGATCTGTCCTCAAATGGGAGGGGAAATCCTTAAAAGGAGACAGAGAGCCCTCGGTGAAGGTTTCTGCTTGGTATTAAATGCTAATAGTAATCATAATAGTCACCATAGCTAAATCCTTAGTACCAGCATCCCATCTTACTGGGAGACAAGCTTGATTATTAAAAATACTAATTCTTTGAGGTTAAATCATGGTGCAAAGGAGCCAGATAATTTTTTAAATATTTATATGGTGTTAACATTTAAAACATAAGCATAAGTGTAAAGAATTCAGACAACTCAAAATATATTTTGAAAAGGCTTAAGAGCACAGTGAAACACTCATAATTTTAGTTAGAAGAGTTAGATTTAAAAGGGCACTGAGTATGCTCCTAGGCATGAAAAGGTTGATGTATATGCTTGTGTGTATTACATGTATATACTAATATGTTAACAGCAATTTTTTGCATAGTAGAATTAGAGAAAATTTATACTGACCTCTTTGCATATTGTTGTATTTTATAAATACTCTATCTTGATAATGTACCATGTTTTTAACATCAGAAAAATTGAACATAGATTTTAAAGCACACACAACTTAATTTTAAATAAAATTGGCAAAGAAAACAATCACACATTCTAAAACAAGGTAGGTTAGTGATGTGTTTTTCAACATCGGTAGCATGATGCTAAAGATTGATACAACTTTAGGGCAATCAGAAAACTGGAAAAGGAGAAAGGGGTTTGAAACATAGATATTTTTGGAGGATTGAAGAACAAATTAGTGGTTGGTAAGAGTGTTTAATTTGGCCAGTCCCTGGTTATTAGCAGGCAACTAGTGTTATGATCTACAAAACCTGAGACCATTTAGCAGCACTTCAGAGTCTAGATAAGCGCCACCTGTGTCTGGTTTCCGTGCTTCCAAAATCAGGAGCTTGGACTAGATGATCTTTTGTGTCTATTCCAGCTCTGAAATTCTAGGATTCAGCTAATTTGAGAGTGGTCAGCTCCATCAAATGTTCTCCATCAAAACCTTGCAAAGGCAGGAGATATGCACCAACTGCTTAATTTCAATTTCAAGCAAGAAATTTTAGCCAACTGCAGAGTAATCATGGCCAAAATTATAAGGTGTAAGAGGACTTTGTGTGTGTGTGTGTGTGTGTGTGTGTGTGTGTGTGTGTGTGTGTACTGTCAAATGGTCAGCCTTGTTTATTAGTTTAGCTTTTGCTTGTCTACACAATTTTCGGTCTCAAGATAAAATCCTCGTAAGTCCTAAGAAATGAGCCATATTGGGAAGCAAAATTTAACAAGCACTACCCTCTCCAAAAAATAAATATATATATTTTATATTCACATATATATATGCAAACAATTTAATGTTTGAATGATGCAAGATACTTGACTAGAAAGATTGATAAAAGGTTATTAATATGGCATGCTCAAAAAAAAAAAAAAAATCACAGGTGGGCGCCTGGGTGGCTCAGTTGGTTAAGCGACTGCCTTCGGCTCAGGTCATGATCCTGGAGTTCCGGGATCGAGTCCCGCATCGGGCTCCCTGCTTAGCAGGGAGGCTGCTTCTCCCTCTGACCCTCCCTCCTCTCATTTGCTCTCTCTCTCTCAAATAAATAAATAAAATCTTAAAAAAAGAAAAATCACAGGTGACCTGGTCAAGGGGATGAAGTGTAGGAAGGTATGTGTAATTTAAAGAATTCAATAATGAAAAATCAAGGAAGCCCTACACTGAGACTAGCGGGACAGATCAGCACCTTGTAACACCCAGGTGCATCTCTAAGGAAAGCAGAAGGAGGCAGCTTTCCTACCCATCACCCTGATCCTTCTGGCCAGAAAGATACCGCACGGTACCATTCAGCACACCGCCGCCTCACTCATGTGCATTTTCACCCTGTTAGGGAGTAAGCCACAAGGTGTCACAGTGGATCGGTTGGCAGGGCTGTTATCAGTCCAGATGCGCAGGTGGTGCTTCAGGCTTCCGACCAGTGCTGACACAGCTCCCTTGGAGAAGTCTGTGCAGAGCTGCACACTGAGAGGTGCGCCTCTTTAGACGAAATGGCCAGTCCAGGACAGCAGGTGTGTGTTCTCCAGCCCTCCCTGGGGCCCCCATTTAGGTGGCCCTGGAGAGGTGCTGCTGGTACAAGGGAACATTTCACTGTTCTGTTGTCTCCACTGAGTTCTTGGCAGGAGCAAGCCCTGAACACAGCTTTCTCCCAACGGCACGGAGCGTGTGTGTCCTACACATTGGTCAATTCCTAATCCTTAACTATAGGTAAGTCTCAGAGATCATTACAACCTGGATTTGGGGGAAGAGCCACAGCCACAAGAAGGCATATGATTATTATGTCAGCACTACTGTATAACAGTGAGAAACCCTGATAGCATTCTCTTATCATATAAGAACACCAAATCCATGAGTCTTACAATGTCATTACAAGTTTGACTCATAAGATTGCAGTGTGCTAGTACAAGCCATGTAAAAAATATTTGTAAAGATACTTTCAGGAAGTCAAGCTGTCTTACATTACTTGTGTGACTTAATTTGCTGCTCGGATAGAGAATAGGGGCCACAGATCATCATCATCATCCTCTTAGTTCCCATTCATTGAGCATTTACTATACACTGAAATCCCCCCTTATCTGTGGGAGATGCATTCCAAGACCTCCAGTGGATGCCTGAAATCGTGGACAGTACCAAACCCCATACGTACTACGTTTTCTCCTAGAATACCCACCTATGATAAAGTGTAATTTATAAATTGGGCACAGTAAGAGATTAACAACAATTACTAACAATAAATAATTATAACAATACGCTGTAATAAACGTTCTGTGAATGTGGTCTCTCTCTCTCAAAATATCGGATTGTACTATAGTCACCCTTCTTCTGGTGAAGATGTGACATGACAAAGTGGCTATGTGATGAGGAGAGGTGAGGTGAATGGCATAGGCATCGCGATGTAGCGTTAGCCTACTATTGACCTTCCGACAATATAGCAGAAGCACAGTCATCTGCTCCTGGACCTCGGTTGACTGCAGGGAACTGAAACTGAGCAAAGCAAAACTGCGGATAAGTGGGGGAGGGGGCCTTCTTTTACCAGGCATTTTACATCCATTAGCCATTCACCTCCCAAGCTAAAACTCAAGCTAAGAAAAGAAATACTCAGGAAAGTTAAGAAACTTCCCTAAGATCACACAGTAAGCAAGAGGCAAGCCCGGGTTTGGATCCAGATCTGAGTTGCTCTAAATCAAACTTCCGTTCAGATCTTTACATTCCAGGCACGTCACTCTTTTCGCTCCAAAGGAAAAAAACACTGTTGGAAACACTGTGCATATTTCCTAACTAGAAGGTGCACACATACACAAACACAATCCGACTGGGGAGAGCATCTCTCTCTCTCCGTTTGTCTCTGTCTGTCTCTCTCTCTCTCACACACATACACACTAGTTAGCAAACACAACGTTACCATCAACCACAAGATCATACGCTAATATAACTTTCCATATTTTCTGTTGTGCAAATCATTTCAAATAAGCTGATTAATGGCCCTAAAAGGCCTTTCCTAAAGTGGAAAGTGCTCATGATTCATCTCATAATTCATGGCTGCGGACCCCTAGGTAGATCCAAAGAGAGAGAGAAGAGGTAGATAACATCAAATGAGGAAAAAAACACTAGGATAAGTGTAAATATTTTTAATCAGAAGTCGGGAGACTCCCAACAGATTCACACCACCCAGAAGGCAAAATTCTCAGGTCAACACTTTCTTCTCAGAAGAAATTCCTTTTCCAGCCTTCTTTTGTCTGCAGCTCTGGCTGAGCATTCTATCCATGAATGCTCACCGGACTATTAGGCTCACAGATTCTTTTCCAGCTGTAACTGTTGGTAAGATTCAAGGTAAATTCCAGTGTCAATGTGGGTAGTACTGATACAACGGAATCTCCTTTATTCAACCGGTATATTTTACGTGTCAACTATGTGCTAGGGAGCACTGTGGGGAACGACCATGAACAAGACAAATGAGGCCTCTGCCTTCACACAGCTCATATTCTATGGGGCACAGGCAGATGTCTCAGAAATAAACTAGAAGCAATAAAATATCAGCTTGCTATAATTTCTATGAAGAAAATTATCAGGACATGTGATAGTAAGTGAGTGGGGTGAAGGGAAGTCATTTTAATTGAGGTGTTCCAGGAAAGTGTCTCTGTGAAGGGGCCATTTAGGCTGGTCAGTAGAGGACCTACGGAGTGCTGAGACCCTTACCCTTCATTGTCACTACCTTCTTTGAGATGTTTAATTGATTACCTGCAAATAAAGCCAATGCCATGCCAAATTCTAATTCAAGTTAGATCTGCTAATACTTCATGGGTTATTACAGAGGAATCTGTACATCCATCCTACGACTGAGGGCAAAGGCGTTGAGACGTGAACGAGCTTGGAAAGCTAATAGATCCAAAGATGCTCTTTGTGACTGGAGTCTGCTGGACATGTAGAAGGAAATAAGACTGGACATCTGGAAGGAGCAGATCAATCCATTCTTACAGCTAGAGCAAGGAGCTTATTCTAGGTGTAAGGGAAAGCTAAAGAGTGAAGTGATCGGATTTATGCTTCAAAAATATCACTTTGGCTGCTTGTGGGAAATAGATTTTAAGGTGGAGAAAGGGAACAGGGAGCACAGTTAGGAAGCCATCCTAATCCTGAAAAGAGAGGATGGGGTTGCGACGTCACCAGAACAGAGTAGCTCCCTCTTCTTCAGAGGGGTCTGTTAAATCTCTGGGCCTTCTGTTTTTAGTTGGAAGACTAAAACTTCAAACTAAGTTAGTCAAAAGTGGTGGTAAAGTGAGGGCAAATCAGGGCCTCCAAAGGAGAGTGGGGGGCCTTTACCAAACACATGCTTTGGGAGAGAACACTGAATGGGTAAATGAGAAGATACAGCCCCCAGGGATGCCCAGGTAGGGACTCAAGTCTACACGTCTGTGAGCTTCACTTTTCCTGTATCTGTTACAGGACAACCAGAATGCATGAGTCTCAGGCTTGGGGTAGATCAAATAAGGAAACCCATCTAATGTCCAATAATGGGCAGGCATTTACGGTAAAGACAGGGGCCTCACTGGGAGCTGAAGTAGGCTGCAAGTGTAGGTAGGGAACATCTCCTCCCAAAAAAGAAAGGCAGAGACACAAGGTGTGGAGATTGCCTCTTGAAAGAGGATCACACTAGGCAAGTGGGAAGCCCCTGTATGCCTTTATTTTCCCTAAGATTCCTCATTGAGTACCTGCAAAGGAAGCCAACACCAGGCCAAATTCTAATCCTAATTTAATCTCCTAATAGCTCATTGTTTAAGACAATCAAAACACCATCTTCCACAGAGTATGCCTGAGAAGGGTCAAGCACTGGATGGACACCTAAATATTTTTAAGGAAAAAAATTAAACTTTTAGATGATTATGCATAATAATTCCACAACCATTCCAGTGACTTTTCAGAGAAGACCACTTCAATGAATACTGAAGACACTCGTTCTTCAAAAGGGAGTGTCATTTCGGTTCTTTTTCTCTCAATAACCAGGGTATATTGTCCATCTCTGGCACCATCCTTTGGAATTGCACGTGGTCCCTTTAGAAATCAGTCAGGAATCTGAGAGACAAATAGTCAAATCAAGTTAGGTAAATGAGGTCACCTTTCCAGCCCACTGCCAAAGTCAACCTGTCCTCGGGGAGAAAAAATGAATTTATTCACCAAATAAATTTCTACAGGTGAAACTAGAATCCTAGCTGGTATTTCTTATCTCAGGAGAGGTGCTACAGCAGAGAAGTTAACAGCACAACCTCTAAAACTCAACTAGCATCTGTGTGACCTTGGACAATTTACTTAACCCTTTGTTTCCTCAGGAAAAACCCAGTTAGTGGCATCTACCTCCTGAGGTGATTATGAGGATTACAGGAGCTAACCTACAGCAAGCACTCAGCACCGTGCTCAACACATAGTGAGCACCCATGGATGTTAGCTATCATCACCCTGACCACCTTTCTGAAGGACGTTTACCCTTCAGTGCACGGACACACCCATAATCCACCGCGTATTAATCTGTCATGGCACCTCATTGTAAGACTCGGTTTGTATGTGTTCCTTCATTACCAAATTGTAAGCTTCTAGAGGACAGAAAATGTTTTAATCATCTCTATATTTCTAGGCTCTGGTGTTGTCATTGCCTGAAATGCGGCAATTCTTGAAGAAATAACTGAATTTTAAGTATTAATAGTTTCCTATGTCCAGATGCATGCTCCTACAATTTAAGTTTTAAAAAAATTTAGGTTGAACTAATGAAAGAAAGAAAGAAAGAAAGAAAGAAAGAAAGAAAGAAAGAAAGAAAGAAAGAAAGAAAGAAAATATCTTTGTCAGATAATGACAGAGATGTATATGTAATATCTACATCAGTTGAACATTCGTTAAAGCTCTGCTTTCTGACACTTTAAAAAAGAGATTGTTTTCCAAGATCAATTGTATTTTGAGACCCACCAACCAAACCCAGATAAGTTTATGAATCTTATTCTTGACAATGGATAAAGTTGGATATTTGGGGCTATTTGTTTTATGTTCTGTTTGCTTGTTCAGAAAGGAGGTGTTCTGTGTTCCTCATGAAAAATGAGTTAATGTGGACAAATGTAATAAAAGGAGATTTATAGCCCTGTTCTCCATACAATTTAAATTAATTTCTTTCTGAGACCCAAACAAAAAGCTAAATGCATAAAAAATGCATATGGGTTTTAAATCCTATATCATAATTTACACACCAAAAAGGGAGATATTTAAATGTGCATTGACTTAGACTGATAAGAAACAGTGTTGACCGTGAGTTGAGAGATTTCTTTTTTCTTCTTGGCCTCCTACTAATAGTGACTTTGCAGCAATTTTTAATTAAAAACAGTTCCCATAGTAAGAACATGCGGAGAAAAAAAAAAGACATCAGGAAAATAAAATCAGTACAAGGGTCCTGCAATTTGTTTTCTGAGGTCATGTAGAGATTTTGAAAAATAAGAGAGTTTGGAAGTCCTCATTTTTAAAAGTGCACTTTTGGTTTCATTTAACATTTTCAAAACAGCTTTCCTTACCACTACCAACGCCCCCTCCCCCCACTCCTCACAACCCCCTTCGGAAAACCTTGGAAAGTTCTCTGTTTAACACTGAAAATCATTCCTATGACACAGAGTAACAGCAGGATTTTTCTTTCTAAATTTCTAGGAAAAAAAAAAAATCCAAGTTATCACAAAGCGTTTCTCATGTTTTTCCACCTATCCAAAATACCTAATCTCATTTTAACTAGACTCCGTCTGAACATCAAGGATACTAAGCTACCCCATGAATAAACATGATGTTACAACGTGAAACCCTGTGACTGAAGTATATAAAAATGTAACTGAAAGGGAAGAATGAGAGCCCCCCAGCCCCTCCCACGCCCTCCCCAGGGAGCTGCAGAGTTGAGCAAGGAGGGGTGCAGGCAGCAGATTTAAATTTCAAGGTCTTCAAACACTGTTCGCGTTCGTATTAAATCCTGTAAAACCAAAAACTGTAATTCTAATAAAAACCTTGTGTGTGTGGCTTCCAATTGTAATCACAGTTTTCTCTTTTGGAGTGGGATGTGTAATGTTGATAAAAGAAAAAAAACAAAACCTCGAAACAGAAGAAATACATAATGGAACCCACACTTTCCTGGAGTTGGTGGTGTTTTATTAAAGTTAGCGTATTGCCAACAGGAAAAAATATATATATACTTAAAAACAGCTTTGTCGCAGTGGAGACATGTTGGGTCATTTGAGGAAAAAAAAGGTACAGAAAAGTTAGCTGTGAGAATGAAGATTTTTATAACTTGATAAACTTTCTTAAATTCTATAGTAATCCAACATTAGTAAAATCTTGTCACTAAAAATGAAGGTCACTATGATGTGTCCCACAATTTACCTATATTTTTCATTTCACAGACCTCAGGAAATGAAAAAAAAATACTGTTTATTGTTAACTAATCACTGAAGTTTTTACAGAACAAATTCTGGTATCTGTAGACCATGTTTTTAAAGCCTATCTGACTGCACTCTGCGTGCAATGCTAAACTAACTATATAATTCTGCAGTTGTATTCTTCCCAAATACATATGGGACAGCAAGACCATTCAAATACAAGAATTTTGGAAGACGTAGGGTAAATCATGGTAGCACACACAACGGAAAATGTCACCCCCTTCCTCCTGCTTGGGAATTACAGTGACCAACAGTGACGCAGAGCTCAAAGAGTTTCTCTTAATTTCATTTAAAAGGGTGGGGGGAGAACACCCACACATTTCTTTATGAAATTCCACTGAGATTCTGATGTTGCAAATAAATTTCATTTCCCAGAACAGCCAAAAGCATTTAAAACATATTTTTTGTTGTTTCTGGTCGCTTTGTAATACATTCATGTTCCTTTAAAAATGTCCTATAATCTCTGAGACACTTGCTTTCCTTTGCCACAAAGATTAGGGACCTAAGTCACCTCATGGATAAAATAAAGGTGGAAAAGGTGGGGTTGAGCACTTTTAAGGGAACGTGAGGCTGATGCCCAAAGCAGCTTCAGGGCACACCAGGTCCCCAGAGGCACTAGGATTGTGTTAATTCCAGTGACATAGTTTTCGAACTCTTTCTCCTCTTCCATCTACTGATTCACTGATCGGCAAGTTAACAAATGTTCACTGAGTACCTACTTTGTCCCAGGAACTGCATGCTCCAAGCACTACTTTAAAAAAACAAGACTGTCAGGGTCTCTGCCTTCAGCTTTTTCTCCACTATGACTTCATTGTTTCAGTACTATTTGCGAGTTCAAACTGAATACCATGAGCACAGAAATAATGTCTGTGCTCCTCATGCCGGTTCACAATACTTTCTCGTACAAAAGAAAACCAAACCCAGGACTTTTGCAGCATCTGAAATTTTTAAGAATTTTAGCGGTATCGCGAGGTAATTTTCAGATGAGGAAACATGATCTACGCCAAATAGTTTTAGGAAGTGACAGAAACAAGAAAGGAACAGGATTAACTCCCAATCCAACGCTCTTTAAACTCTCACTACCTATTTTCTGAAGGACTTTGATTTAATTGGAAGAAATGCACCAATTGCAGGAGAGAATGCCCTGGGGTCAGCTATAGAAAGAATAGGTAAGTCCCATGCTTCTTTACCACTTTCTTTCCTTTCCATAAAGAAGGAGGTTTCTAGAAAATTGCTACGAACTTGACTACAATTTATTCATCAACACTGATCTGCTACAATTTCTTTCTAGCCAAGTCTATGTTGAAAAAGGAATGGGGACTTGAGAGTATTACCCAAATTGTGTGTGTGTGTGTGTGTGTGTGTGTGTGTGTGTGTGTGTGTGTGTGGTATTAGGACTCAGTGAAATAATACCATGTAATATAGTATCAGGAACCAGAAGACAGAAGAGAAAGAAGTGAGCCTCTCTTGCCAAAAATGATTGAAGGCCTTGGTTAAGTTGCAAAAGTTACTCAACGATCTATTTGATTTTGTGTGTGAATAACTGGTAACTCTTTCCTGGCTATTATTGTATTTTGTTTCAACCATCTCTAGGACTCAGAACAACTTTATGATCAATAATCATCATTGAAGGCACAATGTAACTTCCTCACGAAAAGGTTGTTTTTTTTTGTCTAAATATTTTCTTTTCCAACTACAAACTATGATTAAAATTTAATATTGAATGTTAATATTTAAATATCTTAGGAGAAATTATTTTATTCTCTCCCTTTTTCATATAAAATGAAAACAAATTTATGGCCTTTGGGTTCATGACATCATTTACTGCTTGGCAAAGAGAAAAGAAGTGTCAGGGCGATTATTTGTATAATTGTAAAAAAGATCTAATTAAGGGGGGAAATGTTCGGGGTTGGCTCTAGAACATACCAGAAAACACTTCACAGTGCTTTTCTGGTCACGGTCAGAGAGGTTTTAAAAAATCTTTAAGATTTGTCAGAGCAAGCTTTTCTCTCCAGTTTCTTGAGCTAGGAAGTGGTTTTTTTCTACTCAGAGGAAAACCTTTAAAAGTAATACCCCATAATCCAAAAGGTAGGAGTTCCTTAGTTCAGCTCTCACAAAAGATAATGTGACTTTTTTTAGGAAACATACTAGGAAAGGGGGACTTTTCAAAGGTTTTCTTTCAAATGGGAAACAAATGTGGGACCTTTCCGCAACTGCAGATTTCCGTGAGGGCCAGGACAGGGAAGTGCCCCGGATCATCTAGCTCTGAACTGCCCAAGTGATAATTTAGGAGCACAGGGGAACACAGATATGAGGGAAATCTGCCTGTTCTCCTAACCAAGGAGGATGGCAGAGAAACCTCATTCCACAACTTCTCAGAAACTTTCTAAAACGTAAGCTGGACGCAGGTTATTTTTAAATTCTATTGCTGTTCAGGAACTGAGCCCTAATGGCCCTTGTTCTCTTGTTTTCAACCAAGTATATTTTTATGACTTTTTTTAACCCCAAATTTGTATTGCAATGAATGTGTGTCTGAACTACAAGACATTTTCTATCCCCCTAATTCTGATAAGCAGGCTATGACAACCAACAGTTTCTGCAAGAATTTCAGAGTCCCACAGATAGTTCCAAAAAAACTGAACTGAAATATATAAACTGTAACACACACAACAACACACAGGAATATCATTTACTGCCAACAGGTCACCACCCTAAGCGAAACAGGGTTTACACTTCTATAAAAGCTACTGGCTTCTGGGGAGAGCAACAGTATCATCAATTATATTTAACTTCTATGATGTATTAACATATAAAGAAAACAGCAGTGCTAAAGACAACCCAGTTGTTGTTTTTTTTTTTAAGAAAAAAAATCAGTCCTTGTCTAGCAGTTAGCCAATCAGAAAGCAGGTCACATCTTGTTAGCTGTATTAAATACATTAAGCGTCATGAATTCTCCATGGCTCTGTTGACAATTTAAGCAAGTGTGTTTTATTTTATCATACAACACTGAGTCCCCTTCCAGAGCTGAGAGTCAATCTTCAATTTAAAATTCCACCAAAGCTATTCCCTTAAAGCTCTTTGCCATCAACCCTCTGGGTATTTGCACTTGGGCAGAGAAGACGAGAGTCCCAGCGATTTCTACTTCTTAAAGTGACTTTGGTGCACCTATAATAAACTCCTTCTCAGAACACTTCAACACAAAGCCCCAACTCACAGGCAAGCCCCAACTCACGGGCAAATGGACAGCCCAGCAGCAGGACCTGCCAGCCTAGCTAACACAAGAGAGAAAAAGTCAGCTGGCATTAAAAATTTAAATTGCAGGAGGCAGTCTGGAGTTTTGCATTTACAAAGTTCTGAAAGTCCTCTCTGCTCCCAGAGTTGCTGGCCGGGAAGGCAGAGGCTCGCTCCCTCTCAGGCACAAGATTACAAATATGCAAAATTCGAGCTGACTTGAATGCAGAGCCAGCTCCCGATGGAAGGTAGAGCTCCTAGGGAGACACTCCCATCAGCGATAAAAGAAAGTCAAGAACCCCCTTGCCCCAAGCAACTGGTTTCTGAATTTAACATGGAAATATACAAACAATGTGTCCCTCCAGGGTTAGTTCTGAAAAGTGTAGGGGGTTACCCTTCTGCCCCCTCCACCTCGATTTTGATGACTTTGAAAAGCAAATACAGGTCAAAGCAGACTTCCTCGGGGGATTTGTTAAAATTTTATTTTGCCAGATGCAAATGATCCCCCAGATCCCTGGGAATTATATCTCACGAAACACCAACGGGACCGACTCAGAGCCTGCAAGCCCCAGAGTTCGGGAAGAACAGCATTTCTGGAGACCCAGCAGGCGAATCAAGTGCTGGGTTGTCTATTTCAAGATTCCGGCAGAAACTGTCCCCAGCTCCAAGAGTTGCTGTGCCTGGAAACCCAGCGTTCAAACTAGTGGATTCATCCTGGCGCTCATTTCCACGTACGTGGTAGTATCTAGTGGGACACTTCCCACAGAATTCAGCCAGCAACCCAGGAAAAGCCCATGCACAGTTTAAAAAAAAAAAAAAAGACACAAACACACAACCCAAGGTTGAAGTACTTACCTCTGTGCGAGACTGCAGTCTCTTGTTCATCTCATAGATTCGGTACTCTGGCTGCACCATGTATGGTGTATGTCTCCTATAAAATGGGCCGAAAGGAGAAGAATAGAAGGGGTCATGTGGTGTGCTGGACATCTTGCCTGCTTGTCGAAAATCAAGCTAAACAGAGTATCAGTAACGTCCATGCAGAGCACATGGGCTGTGTTCCTCACAGTACAAAGTAGACGCACGCACACGCTCACACACACACACACATACACACACACACACACACACAGAGGCAAGCAGGCAGGCAGGCTGAACACACTGGCTGGGAACTGCTGTTGGAGCCCTCTATAGCAGGAGAGGAGAGGGAGAGCGAGAGAGGAGGGAGGGAGGGAGGGAGGGAAGGAGGGAGGGAGGGAGGGAACACGGGAGAGGAGGGAGAGGGAGAGAGAGAGAGAGAGAGAGAGAGAGAAAAGCTGGATAGCTTTAGGCACCACTGCTTGTTTTTAAAGAAGCAGTTTGTGGAGAGGTCATTTCCTGTCCACACTGTAGACTAGTTCAAAAATATAATTCTCCTAACAGTCTGACAGAAGTCTAAGGTTTGGTTTTAATTTTTTTCCTCCAGCCAGGACCCTTCACAACCTGATTGCTAAGCTTGTTAGCATATAGGTGGTTTAACCGCTGCCTGAGCCACTCACCCCTGACAGCCACACTGTTGTAATGTATCAGAAATGTGATTACTACAAAATACAGAAACACCGCACCGGGGTCCCCGGTATTAGAGCTGGTGATTCACTCGCATGCCAAGATTTCCCTCTGCACTAATCTCCCTATATAGTTTTGGTTTTACTTGCTGTTGTTCCAAGGGCTTGTTACAGGTTTTACATTTCACCCCCTCCTCATCCCCGCCCCCCCCCACAATCAGCCCTCTTCCCAGCCCCTCCCTCCCCTCCCGAGTCTTCACTCAAGCAGGTTTAAGGGGGCCTGGGTTCAGGTTACCGAAGCATTTTCAGGTAAAAACAATCATTCAGAATGTGGAATGCCTAAGATACATTCGTGGAGCAATGGGTTGGGTTTTTTTTTTTTTTTCTTTCTTGAAAAGAAAAAAAAACTACTTCCAAAGCCAACCTCCAAATAAGATAGGAAAAGCAAGAAGGAGAAAACTCCCACAAAAATGACCATGGAAAATTCAGTTGAGTAGGAAATTGCAGATAATTGAATGGCTCATCCCCAAATAACATGTCCAACTCTGATGGAGGCAAGGTCTCTATTTTCCAAGATTGGTCAAGAACATAAATCTTTTCGCAACTGAGGTATATGATAACTGGAAGAAAATCTGCACAGCTCAGGGAGGCGTAAGGATCTCTACCGAGAATTAAATGATCTATATGACAATCAAATTCCACTGGAACCAATGATAACCAGACATATACCCTTAAACAAAGCCCAGACACAGAAAATGTAAATGTATTGAGCTAATACCTAGCTAGGTCTGTGGTATTAAGAAAAGAAAGCAGAAACCACCAAAAAGGGTGATGCATGCAAGACCTGAATGTAAATGCATGCAAATGAGACATTTCTTCTTTTTAATAAGCAGATTAATTAACTTTCTGCCCCAATCATGGCTTGGGGTATCTCCAAGTCACTAGCCAACAGGGGATAAGGTATTGCTAATTCTGTAAATTACACTCTTAAGAATACTCAGGAGTAGAAATACCCCCAAATTGCTGTCTTGATCAGTCCCTTTCCGTTATTGTATGAAATGTTTGCAGAGTCCACCCCAAACTTCCAGTGCAACCCAACACAGTAATGTCCCTTGCCAGGATGAGATTAGGGGAGACATTACACTAAGGCTACTAGGAACTTGTCTGAGAAGACCCCAGGGCAGGCCAGCATGCTTGGTTTCAGGTTTCATTACAAATCCAAAAGCTGGACTAAATTTGCTGCAAGGTTTGTCAAAACACACAACCTTCTAAAGACAGGATTTCAAACAAATTTGACTTGATTTATGTTTTGGAATGATGGCCACTGCAAAATCTAACGGCTCGTTGTGTTTAGATTCCCAAACTAAAGACGTTCTAAGAGTTTAGTGCCTGCCTGAGTTTATGTTTACGTGGCTGGTTTTCGGAAGAAGCAGCAAAGTCACACCTAGCAGGCATGTACAGCCCCATAGTGATCAAAAAAAGGAAAAGCTAAAAAAAAAAAAAAAAAGGAAAAGCTAAAAAACCCATTTAGGGATTAGAAAATCCTTTCTAATAAGGTAAAATTTTACTCTCATTAATTCTTGCAGACCATTCCAAGTTATAATTGGAAATACCACTTCCTGTTAATACCTAAAGTCTCCAAATTCAGAAATATCGAAAAGTTTATCATGCTTGGGCCACATAGTTTTTCATCTCTATTACTTCAAGAGTCTCCAAACTGGTCTCCCTTCTCAGATCCACAATTCTTGTGCTTTGTCCTTATTATAATCAGAATGTTGACTGCAGAAAGGAAAAGCTGATTTTGCCCCACATCTTTCCTTCAATGTTTCCCTGTCCCCAGTAAGAAAACATCCATGCTCCCTCCCTAGCACACAGAGCTCCTTAACACCTGTGTGCATGCATGCTCTCTCTCTTTCTGTCTCTATCTCACACACACACACCGTTTATTTGTTTGTTTGTTATACTTGGTCTTCCTAAAGTTGCAATCTCGTTTCATGCATGCACACAGTTGTACGTTTATCCCTTGTTTCCCTGCAAACTCCTACTCATCTTCCTGTCTAATTAGATTGTCTCCTCTCCTCTGGATCTTTTCATTATTCCTTCATTAATTCATTTATTCCATAGATATTCCATTCCCAGCAGAAGGGAGCACGGACCACAGCCCTGGCCAGATCACTTTGCAACCCTGGTTGCACCCCTTCTCTGCGCTGTGGGAACTTGAGCAAGTGACTCCATCCCTCTGTGAGCCTGTCACCCCATTTTTAAACTGGAGACAGAGAGAGTGACGATCCATAAGATCGTTGCAAAGGATTAGACAAGATAATGCACTACAATGTATTCGATAATGCAACACATGTATAATTCTCAAAAAAATATTATTCTTACTAGGTGCCTAATATATGCTTGGATGCTGGGAAACATTGGGAGGTCAAGGTGGATAGCAGACATGCTCCCCACCTTCCTGCCCCTTGCAGTCCCCTGAAGGTAAGAGGGGAGACAGCATAGGAGAACTAAAAAGACTTTGGGAACATAATTTCAAACTGTAGTGTGTGCTGTGAAGGAAATACAGCAGTTCCGCTTTATCTGAGGGGGTATGTTCCAAGACCCCCAGGAGATGCCTGAAACCACCATTAGCACGCAACGCTACATATACTATGTTTTTTCCTACACATGCATATCTCTAATAAAGTTTAATTCATCAACTAGGCACAGTAAGAGATGAACAACAATAACTAATAAGGAAATAGAACAATTATAACAACATGCTGTAATAAAAGTCATGTGACTTTGGTCTCCCTCTCTCAGAATAAAAAGCATGTGACTATGGTCTCCCTTTCTCAGAATAAAAGTCATGTGACTATGGTCTCCCTCTCTCAGAATATCTAACTGTACTGTACTCACCCTTCTTGTGATGATGTGAGTTGATAAAGTGCCCATGTGCTGAGAGGAAAGGGGGTGAGTGACGTAGGCATGTGATGTAGTGCTGGCCTGCCTTTGATGTTCTGACCATTTCGTCAGAAGGAGGAGCATCCGCTTCCAGGTCAAAGCTGACCGCTGGGAACTGAAGCTACAGGAAGCAAAACCATGGAGAAGGGGGTGGGGGACTGCTGTAAATAAAAGCAAGCGTTAGAAAATAACGTCCCCGTTTGGGTCAACACTGTGTGTCTTCTGTGTTCTTCCACTGGAGAATTTACACGTAAATGTGCTAATTGCTATCATTTATTAGGTCTTTACTGTGTGGGAGGCACCATGCTGAGTGGTTTACACAAATATTCTTTATTGATCTCACAATAAACCTATGGAATTGAATCAACCACTCTCTCCATTTTACAGATACGGAGACTGGGGCTTCAAGATGCTATGAAACTTCTTCAAGGTCATCCAACTAGTAAGTGATAGGGACAAGATTCTTATGCATTTCGCTGCTGGAAGCCCAGGTCCATCTTCATCATGAGGGCATGTCTGTTCTTTGACCCCAGGGGCCAGCGTGGTACTGAGCCCACAGTAGGTGCTCAAACCATACACACCTAATCAAATGGAAGAAAAGACAAAAGGATGAAATGTCTCCCATTACCTGGATTTTATTCTTTGTCCTGCTTAATTTCAGGCATCCACCCCTACTTCTATCCATTCTCCCTACAGCCTTGCCAAGTTATTCCCACTTTTCTTACTGTGCCACATCTTCCAGAACATACTCCCAAAATTGCACAGTTAGGTCTTTAATGCTTTGCGCAATTAGGTCACCTGGTTGGTTTTGCCACTTCCCTGTTTCTGAAGGGACCAGCTATGATTCATTCGATTCTGGCCCAGGGCTGAGCATGATAAGTGAAAGGAATGACGTGCTCATTTTAAGGCTGCAAATCAACTCCTTCGGGAAACCATAGGGAAATTCAATAAGCAATGTTTGTATACCAAAGAAGAATGAACAAGCCTAGCCCCTGGTGTGACAGTTCTATTACCCCCAAAGACTGAGCCATGAGTTTACATATAATTTTGCATGGTGAGTATTGAATAAGCTCCAAAAGTCCTCACATAGACATTCAAGGTGACTGAAAAGCTGGCCTGACCTTTAAGCTTGGGACCTCATCTTGCCACATTCACACTAGGTCTAACCCACAGAGTGTTTATTTTTCCTTTAATTTGAAATACTTGCCAACAGTTTACAAAAATAAAGAAGTTCATATAAAATCCAGATTTTCATCTTGTCTTGAAAAATCATAAGCTCTGGCAACCCTCAACCCTCAGCCCCCCTCCCTGCCTATACGGCAGTAGCACATGGGGGGACCTGACTCCAAGTACTTGTGTCTCCACCACGAGATGGCCTTCTCCAGCCAGTGTCCCTAATTTCCATTTACCTGCCTGATCCCTCTTGGGATCTATGCAATTGCACCATCTCCAATTCGTCTACAAGCTCTGTTTGCTTCAGAAAACTAGTTTTCTTACCACTCATTCCCCCTCCTGGCCTTCCTTCCTTACCCATTTCTGTGACCCCTGTCTTTTTCTTTCTGCCTCTTCATTCCATAAGCATTCAGCAAACATACACGTGCAAAATACAACTGAAATGTGGTCGGGGGGATAAAGACAAACAAAGATATAGAAGGTGTGGTCTATTTTCAGGTGACTTCGAGATAGGCGAACATGTGCTTCCTTCATTCACGACAAGTATGTATTCAGGTGTATATATGTATTCACTGTACTAAGCACTGTGCCAGGTGCTGAGCATACAGCTCCAGGAACAAAACAAAAGTAAACACAGGACCAATCCCCAACTCAAGAGTCTTTATAGCAGTCTTGAACTTTTAGGGGATGAACTTTGGAGCCTCATGGACTTGGCTTGAATCTTGAATCCTGCATATAGCTGTGTGACCTTGGGCCTTTAACCTCTCTGTGCCTCAGTTTTCTATTCTGTAAAATGAGGCTAATAACAATCCTCTGGTTCTTCTGAGAATTAAGTAAGTTAATACATGTCAATTGACTAGAAGAGTGTTTGGCATCTAGTAAGCGTTCATAATACTGTTATTATAAGAAGAGGTGACAGGGATTCCCCAATCTCAGAACTAAGTGTAAAGCGACACTGTGAAGTCTAATAGACAGGCTGGGATAGGGACTAGGGAATTAACAGTAGAGAAATGGGGAAAAAAAAAAAACCTAAAGCATATTATGGTAGGCATGTTCAAACTTATAAGTGAAATGCTAATCTACAAAGAGCCTCCAAGGAAGGAGGGATTCATTCAAACTAGGTAAATCAAGGAAGGCTTCACAGAGAAGTTGGCACTTGTATTTAACCTCAACAGATTTGTCAGAGAGATGGACATGAAAGTCTGAGAAAGGTCATGCCAAGCCAAGAGGACACCATGTAAATGAACATGTTTGATGTCAAGCAAAGTCAAGAAACTTGGCGAAAGTAAGACAGTAAGAAGCTGTTGGAGTCCAATTCTGGAAGACTTAAATATCATTTTAAAGAAAGTGCAATTTATTGCATGGGCACCAGGGGGTCAGAAAATGACAGGATAAATGCTTTGTTTGAGCAAGATGACTTGCATACACAAGGAGGCTAGTTTGGACTCAGACAGACCCAAGACTGAACTCTGGATTGGGAAGTTGATTTCACTCAAGGGCATCCTTAGCCTACATGTGCTCAGAAACTTCTCTCTGGAACATCTGAAACAAAAGACCCAGAACAGAGGCTGAAAAACTTCTCTTGTTGCTCTTGGCTCTCACCTAGAATTAAAATGACTAATGACTTTGTGGGATTCCTAAAGGAAATCTTGTCAGTACCAGTGGCCATTGCTCAGGCATTTCAAACTTACAAATGGAGTCAGTCTGTGGTTGAGGAGGGCATTGCTGACAGTGCCAAAGAGCTCGAAAATCTGTCTCCACCCTGCAGTTTTGAAGACGTATTGGGTTTCCTTTCTTGTGGTGTTCACTGTCATTCTCTAATGTCCTCTTGACGAAACCAAACCTAATAAGTAATTGTAATGACTAGGGAAGGCCGTAGCCACTGAAAACAACTCACTTCTCCAGTATCAAAAGTAAAATCCAACCCACAGCATGGACCATCCAACACTTATTTCATCACTCCAGAAGTATTCGCTGAGGGCTCACTGTGTGCTGGACCCTCCTTCCTCAGACTCTGTACGATCTGGCCCTCTCCTCCCCTGCCAGCCACATCCACACCTCCGTTTCTTCCCATGACTCTCCTTCTGTTTCGTTTCCAGCACACACCCAGCTCATTCCTCTAGATTCTAGAAACCCTCCTCTCTTTGTCCCTGGCATGACTATCTCCTCCTTAGCTTTCAGTCTCAGCTCAAGATATTACCTCTTTGGAGCATCATCCATAATCAAATGATCTAAAAACCCATCTCTGACCCCTCAGTTTCTATCACTGAATTCTGCTGGTTCAGTCTCTACCCCTGATTACTATTTGTAATCAGGTCTGCATTTGCTATTTGCTTGTATGTTGCCTGTGTTCACTATGAGCTTGTAAATTCTGAGTGTGGATGATGTGTTGGTTTTATCCACCATTAACACTCAGAATTTAACATGCTGCCTGGCAAATGTGGGTGCTCAGTATATTTTTGTAAAATAAATGGATGAAAACTTATCAGAATGAATCCCGGGAGAGCTGTCCTAGCCATTTGCACCCCCTAATTCCAGGCCATGCTCTCTATTTAATAAGGATGTTTAAATCTCTTATTCATTCATTCATTCATTCATTCATTCATTTTTTTTCATTCAGAAAGCATGTATCGGTACTTACTACAAGTCAGTACCTTGTAGTAAGGTATGCTAAGTACTGGGCAAAAATATTATAGCTTCAGAGACCCCTTTCCCAGGATCCAGTTACCTATCAGGCCCTTTGTTGTCATGAATTGCTCAGTATCCAAAAGATCTCAGAGTTGCTATTGAGATGTCTGTAATCTATTTTCAACCCACAGGAGACCATGTAACCAAGTGTCAAAGCACTGCACTTTGGACCCAGTGTTTCCCTTCCCCATTGGGTGAACTGGATTCCACACAATTACCGTATGGCTGAAGTTAAGAGTCTTAAGCTTTCGTCTTAAAATGGAGGTAATAGTACTAATTTCATATGGCCATTATGGGAATCAAGGAAGAACACTTAGTGACAATAACTAATCCCTTATAAAGCTGTTATGAAATGTCAGGCATTGTTCTAAGCACTTTATAAATATTAACTCATTTAATCCTTACAGCAATCCCATAAGATAAAGACGATTCTTGTTCCTATTTTATAGATGAGGAAGCACAGAGAGGCTGAGTAATTTGCCCATGGTTACCCAACTGGTAATTGGTGGGATGGGCGCTGGACCCAGGCAGTCTGACTTCTCTCTGTTGATGCTGTCAACCAATATGGTCCACAGCCTTCGTCCATCTCCACACTACGTTGTGAGCTTCTTGAGAACAGAGAACAGACCTTTTCTAGTATATGGCCACACAGACATGCAACACATATTGTCATGAAGGAACAAAAATATAAATGAGAGCATACAGTGTATCATTTGGGACTCTTTTTGTTTACAAGTATAAGAAAACTTGTTCAAAAAGCCATAAGCAAAAAAGAAAAAAAAAAGTGAATTTATTGGCTTATGTCATTGAAAAAGCTAGAAGGATCTGAGTTCAGTTACAATAGGATCCAGGGGCCCAAATTAAGCCCTACAAGCTTTCCTCACTCACAGATAGGCTTTGTCCTTACGTGACCGCAGGCAGAGCTGAGTTTTGGTCTGTCCAAATGAGCCCAGCCAAAAGAGAAGTTTCCTCCATAAGAGTTTCAATAAAAATGCCAGTGTTGGGCGCCTGGGTGGCTCAGTCGGTTAACAGTCTGCCTTCAGCTCAGGTCATGATCCCAGGGTTCTGGGATCGAGTCCCGCATCGGGCTCCCTGCTCAGCTGGGAGCTTGCTTCTCCCTCTGTACTCTCCCTCTCTCTCAAATAAATAAATAAAATCTAAAAAAAATGTCAGTGTTGACTCTCATTGCCTGGTTTGGGCATAAATACCCACATCTAAACCAATCATTGTGGCCAAGAGAGTGGCCAGTCCTAGGTCACATGTTCACCTTTCCAGCCTGAGCCAGAGGTTCATCCTTCTAAATCTGGGGACCTGACCAAATGGCAGGGTCCTTGGCAGAAGGTAGGTGTAGTGGGTTGAACTGTGTCCACCCAAAATATATGTTCAAGTCCTAACCCTCATTACCTGTGAATGTGACCTTATTTGTAAATGAGGTCTTCTTGGATGTAGCCAAGTTAAAATGAGATCTTATTGGATTAGACTGGGCCTAAATCCAATGGCTGGAGACACAGAGACACAAAGAGGGAAGACAGCCATGTGAACAGGGAAGCAAAAACTGGAGTGATGCCCTTATAAGCCAAGGAGCACCTAGGACTGCCAGAAACCACCAGAAGCTACGAGGCAAAGAAGGATTCTCTCCTAGAGCCTTCAGAGGGAGCATGGCCCTGCCCTCTAGAACTCTGAAAGGATGCATTTGCTGATGATTTAAGTCACCCGGTGTGTGGTACAGGGACCCTGGAAGTTTAATAGACAGGAAGTGGATCTGGTATGCAAAGCTTCTGATATCCAAGCACAAAGATGCCTGCTTAGCTCAAAACAATGTGATTTGGAAGGGACTGCAAAGAGAGACCCCGTATGTTGTCTCTTCCAGCACTAGTAAGAGTAATAACAATAATAATAATAATAGCATCATTTACTGATTGCCTACTAATTGCCATGCAAATGTAGACTTTGGTGCTTTACATAAAATTATATCTTTCACAGTGCCCCTGCTGAGTTAGATATCTTTCCCTCTCTGCATGAAGGAGCTACCATACACAGAATATGGTCCTCCTTCTGAAATTCTGGGTAAGATCGCTGAAGGCCGGTTCTATATCTTACTAATCTTTATATGGCACCCTCTCCCCAAATTGCACACACAAGCGCACCTGTATTACACCACCAAGCTGTGTTTGCACGAAATGAAATGGGTGGCAAATATTTCACAAAGAAATTAATGGCAGCCTATGCTAGCTAAATCTCTAACTGTTGCACTAAAAACTATGATGTGTGATATCATCTTTTTCTCTTGCTCTGTTTTACCCCACCTTAATTTTCATGCTGCCCACCCCCCACCCAAACCTGCCAGAACTAGCCTCTCAGCCGGATTTCAGTCCCCATACCTCCTGCCTCTCCTTCCCTTGGAGCTTCCCTGGGCAGATTGGCTGCAGACCCCAGGACACCAGCAGACACGCTGAAACCTAGAGGAAAGACAGCGTGGCTGCCCAAAGTCTCCCAAGCCTGCCAAGGATGAACTTCGATGGTACAACTTGGACCTGGACAATCATTCGTGAACAAAGGAGCCCAGACGCCTGTGCCTGCTCGGAATTGACTTCTGAGTCCCTCTATTATTGAAACCGACATCGGATGCGTGTGTGTGTGTGTGTTTCTTTCATAAAAGCCCTATCCTAATCCAAGATCAAACGATTTATTTTGGAAAATAACTGCACATAATGGTACATTTTCTAGAACTGGCCAGGTTCCCCCTGTCATTTGCCATTGGCTTTGAAGTATTTAATAGCTAAGGTAACCTGAAGAAACTCCCATGTTCCTGAAAACTGCACTTAGTGTCCCTGCTATTTGCTGGGGACTTATCGTTTACCCACTGCTTTATCAGTCCACTTTTTGCTTTTATCTGCTTATTTCCCAAGTGGATTGTCATTACCTGGTTCTCTGCGCATCGTTTTTAAGACCTGTGGAGGATTTCCTTACATGAATCGAACTTAACTGATCTAACTGTCCCCTAGAGTTGATATTTGCATGATTTCCAATTCTTCTCTAATACAACAATTCTTGAATAAATATTATCATATCTTTTCCCCCAGCTTTATTGAGGTATAATTGACCAGTAAAAATTGTATCTATTAAGGTGTACAGTGTGACGATTTGATATAGATACACACCGTGAAATGTTTCCCACAATCAAGCTAATTAACATATCCATCGCCTCTACCCTTTTTTTGTGGCGATCCATATCTTCTTGTACATCCACATTTATCACAACAAAATTCTAAAAGTAAAGGCATCTTAAGGCAAAGGGTATGTGCTTAATGAACCTTTAGTTGTGCATGTTACCAAACTGCCCTATAAATGAGTTAGATGGATCTAGTCCACCTGCAATTTTGACTTAGGTTTTTTATGTTGGGAAGCATGATTCATCCTCGTGAAAGAAGTTTTACACAATACTTCACAGCATGAAGGAAACCGTGAAACGCACCTGGTTTTCTCCATGCATACGCTAGGAGAGGACCAGGCAGCTTACCTCTATGAAGGTATGTGCAGGCCCCCCACCTGTGGTGCCTCCATTGGAAGCTGGTTGAAGGGCATCCATTGTGTGATGTGCAGTTTGGCAGTTGACAGATCCCTGGCTCTTTTCTGATCTTTCATGATTATAGAAAAACAATGACCCGATAGTCATCCTTCAGGTCTGGATGGAAATGTCACTTTCTTACGGGGCCTTCCCCAACTCCCCAGTCTCCATTTCAACTTTTTCTTTGACTCATTAACTGGATCAAGAGGCCCTGAGCCTTCTGAAGAGAAACTAGCACCCACGTGGTCTCTTGTACTTAGCACATCATGACAAGCTAAGTCTGGGTGCATCTATTGATATGTACCAATCATTTCAAAACATATATGTTATGAGATGTCTTATCAGCTACAACTTAATTTCAAAATGGATCAATATTTTATATACACAATGTCCTGTATGCTTGGTTCAATTGAATAAACACTTGTTGGCATCATGATGTAACAGGTACTAGGCAAGAGTAGGGGACTATGATGGTTAACTTCACGTATCAACTTGATCAGGCAACAGGATGCTCAGATATTTGGTCAGACATGATTCTGGTTATGTCTGTGAAGGCGTTTCTGGATGACATTAACACTTGAATTGGTAGATTGAGTAGAACAGATCGCCCTCCCCCAGTGGGCCATCCCAGTGTGGATGGGCCTCATCCAATCAGGCAAAGCTCTAAAAAGAAAAAAAACTTGACCCTTCCACAAGTAAGGAAGAATTTTTCCTGCCTTTGAATTAAAACTGAATTGACTCTTCCTAGGTCTCAAGCCAGGCGTCAGACTGGAACTGAAACAATGGCTTTCTGGGTCTCCAGTTTGCTGACTGACCAGTAGATCTTGGGATTTGTCAGCCCTATAATCACGTGAAGCCAATTCCTTATAATAAGTCCCTTACAGAGTTAGAGCCAGAGACAGAGATGGAAATAAACATTCTCTTGGTTCTGTTTCTCTGGAGAATGGGACTAAGACAGATTTTGGAATGGAGAGTGGTTCTAGAGGAACAGTTTTAAGGATAAGTTCCCGAACTGTGGTTTCTGGAGTTGGCTCTCTAATCTGATCAGATTTAAAGATGCTAATGACTCTATTTATGGTAGTAAAGAGAGCACTGACAGTCGAAGGCATGATCTTGCAATAAAGACACACACAATATCACCAGTGGGTACTCCTAATAACCCACTTACAAGAAGCAACCATCTGAGTGACTGTGTATATGATACTGTTAAACATTTCTGTCGAACTAACAAATATACTAAGATTGATCGGTTGCTCCTAATGTCACTGAGCAAAGTGGGAAAAGAAAAGGATGAGCTCAGGGATTCAAATTCTCAGCTCCAGCACTGAATAAGTGACCTGAAAGCTTCTGTGTGTGTTTGTAGTGTGTTTATTGTTAAAGTGAAGACACTGGTTGGGAAGGAATGGAATCCTGAAGGTTGAAACGGGGATATGCGGGGTAACCCTGAAGAGGCTGGAGACATTGAGCCCCTAAATTCCGGATAAGTCTTCTTTATTGGTGAAATATGTCTCTCCACTCCAGAGGTGAGCTGCCTCTCGGGTTGTCTGAGGGGATTAACCCTTGTCATCTGAGGAAACAACAATGGCCTCCCCTGAGGCAGTTATTATGCAAGACAATAGTGATTATCCTCGGACCCAGCCCCCACTCACTACCCTGCTTTGTATCTAGACCTATGACTAGACTCAAGTCCCAGAAGGCCCTTAAAGGTGAGGTTCAAAGTGTGACCTATGAGGACATGCGCTCAATTGCAAAAGAACTGCTCGAGTTTTCCAACTTAGACCGGCAGAAATCTGGGGAGTATGTGCAGGAATAGCCATTGAGAGTACCGGATAGTGGTGGAAGGAATGGAAAGATGGATCAGAACAACCTGGGCTCACTAAGAAGAGACTCTGCATTTAATGCTGCCCCTTGAGGAGTTAGGGCTCTAACGGTTTGGTTCCTTGGCTGAAACATGGAGCAAAAGGGAACCCGCAGCGAGGGAGCTGGAGACTCTGGACCTGCTTGTTTCACTGTAGATGGAGGGATTTGAAGGCTTACAGAGATTGGGAGTGGATTTGTCACTTAAGACCTACTACTCACCAATACTGCAGGGGACACGGGTCCACAAGACATCTTACACAATGACTGAAGTAAATCTACGCGTGGAACATCAGTGACCTTGCAGTGATCACTCCTCTCCCTAGTTCTGACCCCACAGTGGGTAGGGTCGGTCACTAAATCGAGAAACCTAAATTCAGTGGGAATAATCGGATCCCGGGATGACACGGGCCAAACAGAGGCCCTCAGTTGCCAAAGGCAAGGTGGGTGTGGTTACCATAATGGAAAGCAGAGTCAAATCAGCAGTCAGGATAGTTTGACTCGCAGAGACCGATAGCATTGACTAGTTGATCATGGTATTCCGGGAAGTGAAATAAATGGGAAGTCTACTAAATTCTTTCTTGATCTGTATAAGCAGAAAAGTTCTAGGTTAAGTGAAGAAAAGTATAACTTGAATCTTAAGAATAGAAAGTCACGCACGGCTCCTCAATCAATTCTCAGACTTGAGCCACTTTATAGACCCAAAACATTTTGAATGAGAGGGAGGTTGTGTCCCTTTGAAGAAGGGTCATAGTACACTGCCCAAAATTTACACCGTTTATCTTTCTCTCAACCTTCCTCCAAAGGAACCTATGGACTTCTCTCTAACACCGTGCACTGGGGAAAAGAAAATAATCAGGCCTTTTGGGGACTACTGGACCCTGGCTCTGAACTGACACTGATTCCAGGAGACCTAAAACCTCTCTTGTGGTTCACCACTCAGAGCAGGGGTTTATGGAGTGCAGATGATCATGGGAGTTTTAGCTCAGGTCCCTCTCATAGTGGGCCCACTGGGTGTCTGAACCATTCTGTGATTATTTCCCCAGTTCTGATGCATTGTTGGAACAGACATACTCAGTACCAGGCAGAATCTCCACATTGGCTCCCTGACCCTCGGAGTGAGGACTATTACGGTGGGACAGGCCAAGAGGAAGTCACTAGAACTGCATCTACCTAGGGAAATAGTAAAAACAAAAAGCAATACTGTATTCTGGGAGGGCTTGCCGAGATCAGCGCCACCTTCTTTGAAAGAAGCAGGGGTGGTGATTCCCACCACATCCCCATTCAACTTGCGTGTCTGGCCTGTGCAGATGACAGATGGATCTTGGAGAATGACAGTGAATTACTGCAAGCTTCATCAGGCGGTGACTCCAATTGCAACTGCTGTATCAGATATAGTTGCATTCCTTGAGCCAATTAGCACATCGCCTGGTACTTTTGCACTATTGATCTGGCAAATGCTTTTTTCACTGTATTTGTCAATAAAGACCCCAGAAACAGTTTGCTTTCAAGTGACATCCACCAGCAAGGCACCTTCACTGTCTTACCTCAGGTGTACATCAGCTCTCCAGCCCTGTGTCATAATTTAGTTCACAGGGATCTTGATCACCTTTCCCTTCTACACAACACTACATTGGTCCATTATATTGATAACACTATGCTGATTGATCCTAGTGAATAAGAAGTTACACCTACTCTAGACTTATTGGTTAAAACATTTTCATGTAAGATGGGAAATAAATCCAACAAAAATTCAGAGACCTTCTATCAGAGTGAGATTTCCAGGGATTCAGTGGTATGGGCCATGTGGAGATAAATTATTGCATCTGCTGCAAAAAAGAGGCACAGTGCCTAGTGGGGTCTTTGGATGTTGGAGGCAACATATTCTTTATTTGGGTGTGTTACTCTGGCCCATTTACCAAGTCTCTCAAAAAGTTGATAGTTTGGACTAAGTCCCAGAACAAAAGAGGGCTCTACCCAGGTCCAGACTGCCAGGCAATCTGCTCTATCACTTGGGGCATGTAATCCAATGGGGCTTGGAGTGGCAGCGACAGACAGGAATGCCGTTTGGAGCCTTTGGCAGGTTCTAAGGGGTGAATCATAGCACAGGCCTTAGGATGTCCAAGCAAAGCCTTGCCATCTTCTGTGAATAACTACTCTCCTTTTGCAAAACAGCTCTTGAACGGCTATGGGACCTTAGCGGAGACTAAATGCTTAACCATGGGCCACGAAGTTTTCCCCTGTGACCTGAGCTACCCATCATCAACGGGGTGTTACCTGACCCACCACACCATAAAGTTGGGCATGCATAGCAGCACTCCATCATCAGGTGGAAGCATGAAAATTGTGTTGCATTCGAGCCCAAGAGAGTAGAATGTGCAGTCATTGAAGAATAGATCAGCAATATGTGATTAGAAACTCCAAATTCCAGAAGAATTATCCAGCATAGCCACATCAAAGACTATCCATGTACATTTTCTGGTATGAAATAACAGAAGGGGTGTGAAAATGATATTATTTTAAATTAAATACTACTTTTGATCCCAATGGCTAAGAAAAAAAATTTAGGTTGCTTTATGGGTGATAGATGATTCAATTTGATGATCCAGGCCATAATCAGATGCTCGCTATGGTTGGAACCAGGCACTAAGTATTGAGAGGGACACAAAATGCATGCCCTCAAAGTGCTTACAAAATAATGTGTTCCTAGGACGTGATTCGCAGTGAGGACTGCTGAGTGGTCGGAATAAAAGCTGAGGACGTTGGGAGTACAGAGTAATTCATTCCAATCCCTGGGAACTAGGCAGTCTTCCCATAACTGTGAACATGACTCTACGGGTCATTTCTTCTTGGGATCACCAAACCACACTCTTTCATTGACTCGTTTCTTCTGAAATGCCAACGCCCTTTCCCTGAGAGAGCTACACAAGAACTAGTCAAGAGTTGCAAAGAGGAATTAAGTGAGAGATGACTTGAAAATGTAAGCAATAAAATAGGAAAATCCCCCAGGTATACCATATCTTTTATATATCATATTTAAAAAAAACTGAAGGAGCAATCTATTTGCTAAGTTGTAAAGTGGTTTTCCATTTATAATTATAGTAATAATCATTACAGAAAGTTTTAAAAATTTAAAAAATTAAAAGACAGTTAAGAGGAAACTCTGTCCCCCAGGAAAATAATCACTGACATTTTGGCATATTTCTTCCTAGTTTATGCATACATAGACTATTTTGAAATATGATTGTGATAAGATTATATTTAACATTTTGAATCTTTTTACTTAATATTATATATATGTATATAGAACCTTTTTCTCTTACCATTAATCTTAAAAACATAATTTTAAATAACTGCATCATATTCTAGTTTATGGGAATACCACAACTGATATAACCACTTTCTTCTTGTTGGATTTTTAGGAAATTTCCCATTTTTTGCTCTTTTGAAAAGTACCGTGATGAATATTCATTTGAAGTTGCCAGCACTATTTCCTAATACCTCCTTTAGAGATACCGTAGGCCAGGTTTTCTGAGAGGCAGACACAAGACAGGATTAGAAATGCAAGAGATTTATCAGGGGAAGTGCCTGAGGGAAAATGGGGAGGGAGCTGGGGAGGCTGGCCGAGGTGTGCCATCACAATGCAGATCGAACCCCTTCAAAAGAGAAGGGAAGGGAGGGACGCTGGGCAGAAGAGTCTTAAGCAGACATGCAGTTCTAAAAAAATGCCAGAAGTCTAACGGGGAGTACTCAAGCCAAAGTTACCCATCAGAAGAGTCCTGCATTTTCTTGCAGGAACATCCTGCCTATGTGTCCCTGCTGAGTTCAGCCATGGGCTGCAGCAGCCCATGGCAAGAGTGGCCTCAGCTGGGCAGCAATGGTGGATTTCAGTGAGCAGCAGCTCGGATGTCAGTCAATTACGCTCCTGGCATTCAGAGACCCGAGACGCGCACTTTTGTGACCACCGTGGGAGAGATTCCCATGAATGGGATTCTAGAGTTTAAAGGCAGAACCGATTTTAAGGCTTTTGAACAATATTAGAAATTCTTTCCTATTCGATAAGCATTCTGACAATTACGAGTACGAATTTTTATTTTATTAAAAAAAATCTCCACTATTTCTCTAATCTTGGGACTAACTGTTCGTACTTAGTGACCCTTTTCATGGCTGGGTTCTTGATAGTCCTATGCAAATTTTTGTAGTCATCTTCTGACCAGGCTCTCCACTTGTAAGCACCTCATTTTGTAATCTATTCTACACTCCACTGTCCGAATGATTTTACTAAGGCTTGATTCTGACCTACCACATCTCTGTTCAGAAATCTTTTAAGGATCAAAGAAACATAAACTCAGTACGGAATTTCCGCCATATAATATAATCTAAATTCTCCCCAAATATTGCTAATTATTGAATGCATTTGTTTCCTAGGGGGCGCATTCTATATGTGCATGCATTTATATATATAAATATGTACAAATTATATTTATAATACATTACACACACACACACACACACACACACACACACACACAGTTCTGGAGGCTAGAAATCCAAAAGTAAGATGTAGACAAGATTGGCTTCTGAGCAGTGCTCTGAAGGAGAATCTGTCTCCTGTGTCTCTCTCCTAGTTTCTGTAGCCCCAGGCACTGTTTGGCTTGTAAATGTATCTCTCTAATCTTTGTCTTCACACGGTGTTCTCCCTCTTGTGTCTCTGTCTTCACGTGGCTGTCTTCTTATAAGGACACCAGTCACATTGGACCCACCCTACTCTAGTATAACCTCATTTTAATTTAACTAATTATATCTGCAATGACAATATTTCCAAGGTCACTTTCTAAGGTATTGAGGGTTAGGACTTCAACTTATCTTTCCCAAGGAGGCCCACAATTCAACCTATAATATTAAGATCTTCTAGAAATTTCCCCAGTGAACAGTAAGAAAGATTATCACACAGGTTTTAAGTGAAGCTAAATGTATTCCATTGAAAGGGTTGTTACTTTATTCTAAGATTATGTCTTCCTTATCTTTTCAGTATTGAGATGTCCTTTGTTTTAGTAAACAATAGTGACAATAAATATAAGATTTTGAAAGAAAAAAAAGAAAAGCTGGCAACTTTGGAAACATTTTTGAAATTTTACTTATTAAAAAAAAAAAGGCTCCAAAATCTTTTGCTTATACATCCTAATTAGGAAAACAAATTGAATGACTACCAAAAAAATGTCTTTTATTTATGTTTTCTTTGTATCTGAATGCTAACTATTCCCAGCATAGGAGTTTTGAAAGATTAAATAAAAATGAAACAAATAACACTATGAATGACAATTTGGGAGAAATCTTACTAAAGTTATTATAGATAAATGCTTAGTGATAACAATAGGTTTTGGTGAATCATAGTTTAACATAGGGATATAGTATTTATTTATTTATTTATTTATTTATTTATTTATTTATTTTTTAAAAGATTTTATTTATTTATTTGACACAGAGAGAGACACAGTGAGAGAGGGAACACAAGCAGGGGGAGTGGGAGAGGGAGAAGCAGGCTCCCTGCCGAGCAGGGAGCCCTATGCGGGGCTCCATCCCAAGACCCTGGGATCATGACCCGAGCCGAAGGCAGACGCTCAACGACTGAGCCACCCAGGTGCCCCAGGGATATAGTATTTAAAAACTAGGTTTTAAGTACAATTTATTTATATAGTTGATTATCATAGTTGTCAAGACTGAAAAATTACCTTGGAAAAGTTCATACATGCAATATGTACTCAAGAAGAAGTTTATGGTTATTGATAATAGACATTAAAATTCATATTTTAAATAGCTTTCTTGATAATATCAAATTTCGAATTGGGCAGATCAGCAGTTTTATTATTTTTAAACCCTACATATGTATCTTGATTTACAGACCCAACAAAAGCAGCAGTGAAAATCCAATTAAATATTAATAAACCCGAACTCCTCTCTTATATTTTGATAAAATTAGAAAATCACCATTAGGCAAATACCACAATTATTGCTACAGGAAGGGGCTAGTGGTGCATGCTAATCTTAGTGGGCAAAGGTAGGATGAAAATAGGCTATATGCATAGTTTCAAACTCTCTCCCCATCATAAACTTTTTAATTGCTAAAAGAAAATTAATAACTCGGGGTGCCTCAGCTTAACCTGAGCTCAGTCGGTTAAGCATCTGCCTTTGGCTCAGGTTATGATCTTGGGGTCCTGGGATCAAGCTCTACATCGGGCTCTCTGCTCAGTGGGGAGTCTCCTTCTCCCTCTCACTCTCCTTCTGTGCTTCCCCCCACCCCTCTCTCTCAAATAAATACATAAATAAATGTTTTTAAAAAAGTAATAACTCGAGGCGCCTGGGTGGATCAGTCGGTTAAGCAACTGTCTTCAGCTCAGGTCATGGTCCCAGGGTCCTGGGATCGAGCCCCGCTTCGGGCTCCCTGCTCAGTGGGAAGTCTGCTTCTCCCTCTCCCAGTCACCCTGCTTGTGTTCCCTCTCTCGCTGTCTCTCTCTCTCTCTGTCAATTAAATAAATAAATAAAATCTTTAAAAAAAATTAATAACTCTACAGTGGACCTGGCAGATGCCATCTCAACCAGGTGGTGAAAGTTAGCATTACCAGTAACAAGACACATTGGCATCATGTACATATGATACGATATGATGCACTGAGAAGGGCACATTACTTCTGTGAAGTTCTTGCCAAAAATGCATGACCTTAGTCAAATCACAAGAAAACATCAGATAAACCCAAACTGAGGGATATTCTACAAAATAAGTGACCAGTAGCCTTCAAAGATGAAAAACAAAGACTGAGGAACTCTTATAGTTTGGACAAGACTAAGAAAACATGGCAATTAAATCAATGTAGAATCCTAAATTGGATCCAGGACCAGAAAAAAGGATGTTAGTAGAAAAATCAAAGTTCAAATTCAGTCTGTGGATTAGTTGATGGTACTGTATCAGTGTTAGATCATTGTAATGTGATTATGTAAGATATGATAGTACTTGAGGCTGGGTGAAACACATAGAAGAACTCTATGTACTATCTTTGCAACTTTTCTGTAAGTGTAAAATTTTTTCCAAATAAAAAAAAAATTATATATACCAGTAGAACTTGTAATATGATTTTCCCATGCCTGGTTGGTCCACTTGCCCAGTCTATGTTAGAGACCTTGCTCTGTTGAGTCCTCACTCTGTACCTTCTGCTCCAAACTGTGCTTACAGTTCCTGGGCTTTTGCTTAAGCTTTTCTCATCAACAGAAACTCACTCTGCAGTTATTTGAGGCCCTAAGGTGTGTACACACAAGTGACGTCTGCAGTTGTTGAATTCAACACTGTCATTACCAACCTATCTCTCATTCTAGGTTGGCCAATACCTCTCGTTCTAGGTTGGCCAAACATCCTTCTAAAATGCTCTCTCAGATGTGTGATGATTCCAAATTGATCTGGTCAAAACCCAGAGAAGGAACACAGATACTATAGTCTTATGTTCCTTTTACAGTTGAAGAAACAAATTCCAAGATTTTAAATACGTCCGCTGCAGGCTAAAGGAACATTTGCTCTTGCCCTTCTCTTCAGCCACATCCCTAAATTTAGTACTTACAAGAACATCTTCCTTTGATGAATTCATCATGTCACTCAAGCTGAGCAGTCGTTCTCAGCTTCAATGCTGACATCTTCAGGGAAGACTGGGTTGAATGTGTTCTCACCCAAGGACATGCTCTACGAGTAGGTTGCTGTGATCATTAATTTCATGTGTCAGTTTGACTGAACCATGGAATACCCAGATATTTGGTCAAACGTTATTCTGGGTGTTTATGCAAGGGTGTGTTTGGATGAGACTATCCATTTAGTTGGTGGACTTTAGAGTAAAGCAGATTGTCTTCCATTAGGTGGGTAGGTCTCATCCAATCAGTCAAAGGCTTAAATAGAACAAAATCCTGACCGGTCCCAAGTAAGAGAAAATTATCCAACAGACTTCCTTCAGACTTCTTCTGAAACATCAACTCTTCTTGCCTGACAGGGCTGTAAATACATTAGTCAGAGTTCTCCAGAAAAGCAGAACCAATGGGATCTACATCTATATATCTCCTATTGATTGTTGCTGGAAAATCCTGACTAATATAGGTGTCCTATGGTGTTTTTGATGTAAGTGGGTTCTCTTGTTACTTCTCTTGCTCCCCAAAGTCATTTAGGGAATAACCAAAGGGCAACATAGTTGGGGTATTTTCCAGTCCGATTATAACTATTATACAGTATTGATTAACTTTGAAGCTTCTTCTTGAAAATGCAAAATATGTTTCAGCATGCAAAGAAGTGGTTGGAATATTGATGAAAGTACTTTAAATACAAACTCCTCATGGTCAGAAATACATAAGCTATCTACACACTGACCACTAGCAATGTTTAACAGAAGTATATTCATGTCTTTGCTTTATTTAAAAAGAAACTTGTGGTCGTCATTTCCTTTTCCTGTTCCAGGATGTATATGGGTTACCACCTGTCTCCTAGTCACTGAGTAAATTTAATTTTGCCTTTGGAGTATTTATTATAACTACATATTTCCTAAGACAAGTTAGAATTTCAATATCCCTTTTAGTGACCACGTAAATGGCAACAGTGTTGTCTTAGAATTCTACAGTGTGCCAAGCTGCCACAGTCAATGTGGTCAGTGACCCAGATCTTAGATCACATTCCCCTCCGAGGAATGTGTTCTTCTGAGCCTAAAATGTTGAAGATGGTTCCCTTTTGCCATTAAAGTCTTCATATCAGCTCCTTTGTTTTACCTTCTGCTCTGTTAAAATCTAAGACATAATCTTAATTATTTTGCTATATATGAATTTGTATGCATGAGTTTCAGTAGTTTTAAAACTGAGCTTGTCATCTACTGGAACCTAATTTGATTACACATTTTTCTTTCCAATGCATTTCCTGTAAGAAAATTGGACCCATCCATTTTTGCTATTTATATTTTGCTTCTTAAGGTAATGGTGAAACTGGATAATGACCCAAGATCGGGGCGGGGGGGTAGAGTTTTGGAAGATGGTGGTGGTAGTGGCCTGAGGGTTCCTGCTTTGGAAGCTAGGTGGTGACTCGAGGGGAAGGGGATGGTGGCCTTGCAGGGTGGTGTCAGTATATAGTTAGTAAACAGGAAGTGACCCACCCACCCCATCTCTGAAATATGATTGCCTATTTAGAATTAAATAATGAAAACATAATCCAACAGATTAGTTGAGTATATAGAAGGAAAAACTGTCAATCAAAACGGGGCATTGACCACAGGATGAAAGCCACCATTTTGCAGTGTTTGCCAAGAGCCGGCACCGCGTTGCGCATTGCGTGTGTTCTCATTTAGTCCTACGGCAATCTTAGGAAGTGGGCACTGTGATCCCATCATCCCCGTTTAGAGATGAGGGATGTAAATCTCAGATAGGTTGTCACTTGCCCAAGATCACAGAGTTAGTGGGAGACTGAGCACAGTGAGAATTCACTTGTGTTATTCCAATACCCGCTCTCTGAAGCACCATCCTGAGTGGCACCTGTAACCAAGAAAGCCACTAAGGCAAACACTGGTTGTGCCCATTCCAGAACTGCCAGGAGAAAAGCACCCCCCCCACCCCACCGCAGAATTCATGTTGACCTGGCAGCGATCTCAACTGTGAAAATCAGAGCCAGACACCATTAAACATTTTCACCTCTTTCACATATGCTCTGTACACTGAGCATGTGGGCTGGCAAAGGTTTGACTCCCAATTTTGTTTTATCAGAAGAGGTACCAGGGCATACCTGCCTGGGGCGGGGGAGGGGAGGTTCTTGCTGTAATCTGGTATAAGGCTACCCTGGCTTACAGATACCAGTCTCTCCAGAGGTGACTGAAGTAGTTCAGCCTCTATCATTCCACTGCCTTAGGAGCACTGATAAAATATCAAACTCCCAAACTGGCTGAGCTAGGGCCATACCTCCTGGAAAAGTCACCAGAGTCCCTGCCACCTTGTGAGGTTTGCATGGCCACCCAGGAACCAGCCAGTTGGTCAATGCCGAGGATGCATCTGTTTTTAGTTGCTACTGAAAATAATCTTAGAAATGTATCTATAAAAAATCTATTTAATGCCCACCTTTTTTTTTTTTTAAATTAGACAAAGCTCCTGGCCTCTTGCCTTAATCACAGACTCTGTTCTCCTCCTGGACATTTCCTCCTCTTTAAGCAGGTAATTCCATAATCGAAGGTGATTTCCCTTGCAGAAAGATGTGAACCAGGGAGCTTGAGGGACGACTGCCCCATCTCCCCCTGCCTCCCTCTAGTGGCAGCTTCCGGGATGGCAGGTACACAGATTTTATAAGTTGTAAATCACACCGCAAGGTGCCCTTGTTTAAAATCTTCCAATATCTCCCCATCACTTAGAATAAAACCCAGCTTTTTTTTACCAAGCTCTACAAGGCCAAGTAACATCTGCACCCTGCTTACCTCGAGCGCCTTTTGCCTTCTCACAATACTTCCGCTTTCATTCTAACTTCAAGTATTCCCGGCTACTGCAACCACTGGACACTTTGCACTTGCTTTTCACTTTCCGGAGTTTTCTTTTTTTTATATTATTTTATTTTTTTAAGATTTATTTATTTATTTTGAGAGAATGAGAATGAGAGAGAGAGAGAGAGAAAGCGCACGTGAGAGCGGGGAGGGTTAGAGGGAGAAGCAGGCTCCTTGCTGAGCAGGGAGCCCGATGCGGGACTCGATCCCGGGACTCCAGGATCATGACCTGAGCCGAAGGCAGTCGCTTAACCAACTGAGCCACCCAGGTGCCCCACTTTCTGGAGTTTTCTTCTCCCAGATTCTTTACACCTAGCTTCTGCTCATCACTCAGGTCTCTGCTTAAATACCACCTCTTCAGAGAGGCTAAGGAAACCCTCTTTGTTCATCATATTGCCTTATTTTATTAATTCTTCACGGCACTCATCACTACTTTACATTTTCGTGTTTATCTTCGTATTAAGTTGTTTATTTCGCAACTTAAATGCAGCTCCATGCCTGGACACTGCTTGTATTGTTCAGTTCTGCATTACTAGCGCCTGAAGTGACATGGGCCAAAGGGTAGAGAGGGGTTCCGTGTGCATTTATTAATAAATCAATCCTGGGGCGCTTGGGTGGCTCAGTCGTTAAGCGTCTGCCTTCGGCTCAGGCCATGGTCCCAGGGTCCTGGAATCGAGCCCCGCATCGGGCGCCCTGCTCGGCGGGAAGCCTGCTTCTCCCTCTCCCACTCCCCCTGCTTGTGTTCCCTCTCTCACTGTGTCTCTCTCTGTCAAATAAATAAAATCTTAAAAAAAAAAGAAAATATTAAAAAATCAATCAATCCTGCCATTCTCCCACCCAATATCCATGGCAGATAGAATTAATCAATTGTGGTGTTCTTTCCACTGCATATTCCAGCACAGAGAGGACAATTTACTAGAGATCCTGAGTTGACCCCATATGCAAAAAAAAAAAAAAAAAAAAAATTCTGGACAGAGTACAGAGCTACAGGTAAAGAAACATAGAGATGATATTTCAAGGGGAATATTCTTATAATATTGCACCGGGAGAAAAAAAATCTCAAAAGGACTGACAACTGGCAATAGAAACATTACATTTTCTGTGACACGGTGGGCCAAGGTAAAAGATAAGTGAAACATTCAGGGGAAATATTTGCAAAGTAAATGACTAAGGATCTTAACTTTTTTAATTGTACAAATTAACAAGAAAAAAAAAAAAACAGTAACCTAGAAAATGAACATGAGATACCCACAAACAATTCACAGGTGCGGAGGGCCGAGGAGAGTGTCGAGGGCGAGCAAGATATACCACTCCAAAATGTGCCACTTGGGCCTGGGGAGTAATTTGAGCTGAAGGCAGTCAAGACCTAGCCGACCCAGAAAAACTTTCACCTTTCCCTTACCTGCCTAGAAGAATTTAGATAGAGGCTCTGGCCCAGAAAGAGAGAGAATACCAGAGATAACTTTTATCTGAAAGACTTACCTATAGGACCAGGCAAACATCTGCTCTTCTTATCTTCCTGTGAATTGCCCTCTTCCCCTTGGAAGCCCCAGCTCCTATCCCACTCCATAGCTCAGGATGGCGTGTAAGTTCAATTGCCTGACTGCCTTTGCATCTCATGTTTGCATGGGGCTCTCATACATATGAAATTAAATTTGTGGGGTTTTTTTTTTCCTGTTAATCTGTCTTTTATCAGCTTAATTATTCGACCAAAGAGCCTAGAAGAGCAGAATGAAAAAATTTGCCCACAGCAGTGAAGAAAGACATTCACCCACACTTACAATCCAGAAAATGAAACTCAACATAGATTTTTTTTCCTGTTACATTAATGAAACAAAAAAACACCCAAAGCAGTCATGGATGTGGAGAAATGGCCATTGTTATCGAGGGGAAGAGTGTAAGGTTGTACTGCCCTATAGGGAGGTAATTTGTCAGTACAAAATTTATACCGCATATACACAACAATTTCACACTTAAGTGTTTACAATAATTGACGTTTCTTTGAAAATGAGTGAGATGAAGTATTTTTCATGTTAATTGCTTATCTCCATATTTTCTTTTTTTTTAAGACAAGATTTTTTTTTCTAAAGATTATTTATTTATTCATGAGAGACAGAGAGAGAGAGAGAGAGAGAGGCAGAGGGAGAAGCAGGGTTCCCGCCGAGCGGGGAGCCCGATGCGGAACTCGATCCCAGGACCCCGGGATCATGACCTGAGCCGAAGGCAGACGCTTAACCATCTGAGCCACCCAGGCGCCCTATCTCCATATCTTCTTATTCTGAACTTGCCAGTGTATGACCTCTGCCTGCATCTCTACCATTAAATTGTTATCTGAGTAAGATCTGGAGACACAGAGAAGCACAAGTAGGGCACTGAAATTTGCTTTATCACACAAGGACTATTAAACACCTTTATCATTTCATTTTCCATAGTGAAGCCAGTTGCACCAAAACAATAATATCTTCACAATTGTTTCTCAGCAGGGGGTCCCATCCCCAGGAACTTGCATCCCTCACAACTTGCTAAAAGGATGTAGTGATTGTATTTACATTTAAAAAAAAATGTAATTCATCATGCATTCTTTAATTCAATTAGCAAACATTTATTGACCACCTACATCTGCCAGGTCCTGCTTTAGCCATCTGTCCTCAACCCTTTTGCTCTTATAAAATATGTACAACCCCTTAAGAAGCAATGTCAGAAGAATCAAACCCAGCCATCAGGGTCCACAAAAAAGATGCCCAAGTTTGTACATGGTCACATATGAACCAGAAGGAAAACTCTGTGATTAAAATTTAAAAGGCAGAATCTTGAAAACTTAAAAAATCTCCACCAATTATTAAGTCAAAAAAAGTTAACAAAATGTTATGTGTATAATGTTCCCACTTTTGCTAAAAAAAGTACATATATATAAATGCATGTTTATATGCATGAATTTGCACAAGAAAAGTTCTGGAAGGATACATTCAAAACTTATTTTCTTAAATGACGGGATTCCAGGTTTTCATTTCCTTTTTCCTCATTTATGCTTCCTAAATTTTCTGCTCCTACTATATACTACCCCCAATAATTTCAGAAATGCAAAAGTTCCTTATGTAGTAGTTGAAAGTGGGCTCTGTAACCAAATGTCCTGTTCCCTTTCAATTTTTTCTTGGTCAGTTCCTAAACTTATGAGTTGGAGAGTTAGTTTTTAAAAGTCATTTAGCAACTCCAAACCTCAGTTTTTCACCTGAAAATAATGTTAATGACTAATAACTACTCCCACAGGTTTGTGGTTTGAATTCACTAATATCAAGCCCTTAGCACAGAGCTTCACACTTAGTAAATACTCTCAATGTTAGTTCATTTATTTTTTCTTCTCTTCTCCTTATATGGCAAATGGTAGTCAATTAAACATTAGGGAGTCTATAAAAGCCATAACTGTACACCCAGGGTTTTCCAGAAGAATCCCAGTTTCAAGTATTTTGTCCTATTGCCAGACTATATGTACTGATCTTATTTTCAGGTTCATGATTTTCATCAGGCTCATGTTCCTTTGTACATCTTACCCTATCTAATAGTTTTGAGCACTTACTATGTGCTATCCAATCTTCTGAAATGAGAAAAAAATAACTCTGAGAGTATGACTCATAGCTGTTCGCTCCTTCAACTCTCACTCACAGCCAAAGCCTCTTATATAGTTAACTTGAGATATTATCTGCATTCCTTAATAGCTAGGCAAACTTAGTTAATTGGAAAAGTAAAAGTGTTTCTTGATGAATATATATTTTTCAATCATAGTGATATTAAGGATTAAATATAAACAAATAAGGAAAAATCTTAAAGGCATTTAATAAAATAAATATATTGATACTAAAAGATGGTAAAATTGCATCCCCCTAAAAAAGAAAACTATAGGCTAATCACACTCAAAAGCTTCAGTAAAATATGAGCAAATAGGGGCTCCCGGGGGGCTTCGTCAGGTGGAATGTCCAACTCTTGATTTCAGCTCAGGTCATGATCTCAGGGTCGTGAGATTGAGCCCTGCATCAGGCTCCACACTGGGAATGGAGCCTGCTTAAGATTCTCTCTCTCCCTCTCCCTCTGCCCCTCATCCTCCTACTTGTACTCTCTCCCTCTCTCTCTTTCTAAAAAAAAAAGAGCAAATAGCCCACTAAAAAATATACATTAAAATCATGTGTCCATATATTTGAGCATCCTAAGAGTCCACTGATAGATGAATGGATAAAGAAGATATGGTATATATGCACAATAGGATATTACTCAACCATAAAAAAAAAAGAAAGAAAGAAAGAAAGAAAGCTGGCTATTCACAACAATATGGATGAACCTAAGGGGTAATATGCTAAGTGAAATAAGTTAAACAGAGAAAGACAAACATCATATGAATTCACCTAGTGTGGAATCTAAAAAACAAAAGAAAGAAAAGAAAATTAAAAAAGAAAGAAAGGGTCATAAATACGAGAACAAACTGGTGGTTGCCAGAAAGGAGGGGGATTGGGGAATGAGTAAAATAGAAGGGGATTAAGAGGTACAGACTTTCAGTTATAAAATAAGTAAGTCACGGGGAAGAAAAGTACCACATAGGGAATATAGTCAATAACATTGTAATAACTTTGGTGACAGAGGGTAAGTACACTTACCATGGTGAGCACTGAGTAATGTATATAATTGTCAAATCCCTATGTTGTACACCTGAAACTGATATAACATTATATATCAGCTGTACTTCAGTTAAACACAAAAAAGTGTTCACTTTTTGCAGAATATAAAAGTGTTTCAATATTAGAAGTTGTATTTATATATTTCATCAAATTAATAGACCTAAAGAGAAAAATTAGATGATTATTTCCAGAGATGAAGAAAGGGCATCTACCAAAATCCATTTATGGATTTTACACATTTACATAAAAATAAAATGATAAAAAAAGAATTGATGGATATTTCCTTGGCATGTATAAAAATTACATATATACCCTTAACACCAAAGACACTAAAATTAGTAATAAGAAGAGTGATGGCCATCATTTCCATACACAAATGCTCATGGAATCCATTGCTATCTAACATTTGCAATGACTAATATTTCTTACAAAATGTTACATAGCAGTGGATATCACACTTCTTGTTCCTGATTTTAGTGGAAAAATCTCTGGCTTCTGTTGCTAAGGTTGTATATGTAATTTTTATATTCATTAATATAACAAAATAGAAAATTCATATAATATATTAACTACCCTAACATAATTTTCTATAATCCATGTATATTCATATGTTAAAGAAAATTCCTGCAAGACCCAAAAGTAGATTTAAACAAAAGGAAGTCATCCATGTTCCTGGAAAGAGATACCAGTTTTTCCTAAGTTAACTTATAAATATAACACAATCCCAATAAGAATCACAGCTGATGTTTTATTCTCAAGCTAAACATGTGGATTACAAAATTTATTTGAAATTTTAAACAAACAAGAATAGCCAGAAAAACCCTGGAAGAAAAGAGGTAGGAGAGAGGCTAGCCTTCTCAGAGACGAAAACATCCTACCAAGCTTTTGTAAATCTAACATGCAGTATTGGTGCCTGAAAAGACAGGCAAACCAATGAAACTGAAGAGCAAACAAAGAAATAGACACAATTACAGGGGCACCTGGGTGGCTCAGTTAAGTGATGACTCTTGATTTCGGCTCTGGTCATGATCTCAGGGTTGTGAGATCAAGCCCCGAGTCTGGCTCCATGCTGGGCATGGAGTCTGCTTAAGATGGTCTCTCTTCCTCTCCCTCTGTCCCTCCCTCCCCCCCCCAAAAACAAGAAAAAAAAAAAGACACAGACACAATTACAACAGCAAATTTATTATATGATAAAAGTATCTTCTCAAATCAGTGTAGACTAGATCGACTTTTTGATAAGTAACATAGGGATAACTGGGTAGTAATATGAAAAAGATAAAAAGATACCTGTTTCTTATACCTCACACAAGGAGAAATTCCCAACGGATGAGATTTAAGTGTAAAAAAAATTAAAACACAAGTACTAGAAAAAACATGAGTGAATTTATACTAGAACTTAGTGTCAGAAAATGTTTTCTTATTATTCAAAATCCAAAAGAACTATAAGAAAAAATAAACTATATATATATATATATATATACAAAGAAACTTTTGCATAGGAAAAGATACCATAAACAAAAAGGATAAAAGCCAAACTGGCAAAAATCTTAGCTCCTTATATAACAATAAATTGTGTCAGTAAATATCCCTAACACATATAAAGCTTCAAAAAAATTTTTAAATAACTATAATTTTATAGAAAGCAGGCTAGAGAATAAACAAATGGTTCACACACATGAAAAAATTTAAATGACTTAATCATATGAATAGTTGCTCAATTTCAGTCATAATAAAAGTAATCTACTTCAGATTGAGATGTCATTTCTTATCTATTAGGCAGCAAATTCAAATTTATTAGTTTGACAAAAGTTCTGTGGACAAGGCTTCAGACTTTTTTTTTAAGATTTTATTTATTTATTTGAGAGAGAGAGAGAATGAGAGATAGAGAGCATGAGAGGGAAAAGGGTCAGAGGGAGAAGCAGACTCCCTGCTGAACGGGGAGCCCGATGCGGGACTCGATCCCGGGACTACAGGATCATGACCTGAGCCGAAAGCAGTCACTTAACCAACTGAGCCACCCAGGCACCCTCTGTGGACAAGGCTTTTTTAGGCAAGGAGGTACTTTCTTATATTGTTTATGAAGTGAAAAATTGTACAATTTTTATAGAAGGGAATTTGACCATATCTGACAAAATTATATGCCCACTTAAGTTTTGACTCAACAATCCCACTTATAGGAATATGTCCCAAAGATACGCTAGCAAAATACAAAAATAAAGGAAGAAAGACAAGACTATAATTCCGAGATCATTAATTTATATTAGCGAATATAAATAAATTAATTAATTATAATAGCACAACATGGAAATGACCCAAATGCCCATCAATAGGGGATTGGTGAATAAATTCTGATACAGTCCCACAATGCAGTAATATGAAGCTTTGTAGAAGAATAAGGAATAGCTCTATCTATATGCTATTATAGATTTATACCCAGGATATGTTATATAAAAAAAAAGCAAGGTAAGAAAAATGTAAATAGTATGCTATTTTTTAAAAGATTTATTTGAGAGAGAGAGAGAGCACGGCAGGGAGAGGGAGAGAGAGAGACTCTCAAGCAGACTCCCTGCTAAGAATGGATTGTGATGTAGGGCTTCATCTCATGACCTTGAGATCATAACCTGAGCCAAAATCAAGAGTCTTAACCAACTGAGCCACCCAGATGCCCCAATAGTGTGCTATTTTTAAGTAAAGGGAGTATGAGTTGAAGTTCATACCTGCTTATATTAATAAAAAGCAAATGATAAAAGTGTAGGGGAGAAAAAATGGTCCTCTACCCTTCTAGGTTCTTTTGACCAGTCTATGAATTAAATTGACACAAAACAGACTAACAGAAGAAAAATAAATTTAATTACATATATGCAGGAGCCCTAGAAGAATATGAGACCGTCAGGTAATCAGCAATTGAAGCTTATATGCCATTCTGTGCTAAAGAGAAGGGATTAGGGGTCTGAGACTTCAAAGGAGAGAAAAACAGTATAGGAAATTAGGAAGAGCAGATATTTGGTAAATAAATGCTTGTTATTGCCATGCAGAGACAATGGGACACAGAGAAGAATTTGCTCTCCAGGCTCTGCTGAGCTTACCCAGACTTAGCACACCTAACCCATGCTCTTTATGGTTATCCCTAGTAGTAGTTTTCTTCTGGACCAGCCCCTCTATCTAAATTCTTTTAGGCAGTTAAGGAGGAGGTAAAACATCTTCCTAAGTCTTTTGGACCTTGACTGACTCCAGTTCAAAGTAATCCACATGCCAAATGGCACATTTTGGGGAGGCTCATTCTCAACCCCTTCAGAAGATAAGCCATAAAATCAAAAGAAAATGGGTACATGTGAAAAAAAAAAGAAAATGGGTACATGTGGGGGATTGGTTTTGTAGGTTTGACTCTCAAATTCATGCAAATTACCTAATTTAAAACAAAATTTAGGGGTGCCTGGGTGGCTCAGTTGTTAAGCGTCTGCCTTCGGTTCAGGTCATGATCCCAGGGTCCAAGATGGAGTCCTGCAATGGGCTCCCTGTTCAGGGGGGAGCCTGCTTCTCCCTCTCCCACTCCCCCTGCTTGTGTTCCCTCTCTGGCTGTGTCTCTCTCTGTCAAATAAGTAAATAAAATCTTTAAAAAAAATAAAATGAAATAAAACAAAATTTAATCTTAAATTATCAATTACTAATAATAGAATTTTTTTTTTTAAAGAAAAGATAAAAAGAAACAGCAGGCCCACAATGGGGTCATTTGCCCCATGACAACAAACCAAGACTTAATTGTAAGAATGTGACCTTCACCCAATCTGGAATTTCCTGATTAGCATTAGTGAGGTGATCAACGGGGTAGACTCCTGCCCTTACCCCCAAAGGAAAGGACCCTTGCCTGAAACAATTCTTTTCTTTTACTAGTAACTTCCTTGTCCCAACCCATTTCTGCCTATAAAAGTCTTTCATTCCATTCAGCTCAACAGCCCCTTTCTGCTTGCTAGATGGGATGCTGCCTGATTCACGAATTGCTGGACAAAGCCAATTAGGTCGTCAGATTTACTCAGTGGAATTTTCATTTTTTAATAAAAGTAAGATGAAACAGGTGAACTTCACTGAGTGTCCAGTTTGTATCAAATCCACAAGAGAAAAAGAAATTCAAGTGATTATGAAACAGAGTGAGTTGATTTTTTATTCCTAGTGGGATATTACCTTAAGGACAAAAAAGAACTGTCCCCCACCCCAACTGTATGTACACTTTTTCAAGCAATCATATTGTTTATGACAGTATTATTTGGAGATTGTTGTATTTGCTTTGAGAAAAAATGCAGCTGAGTAATTATGTCAAATATCAATTTTATTATGGTGAAGGACGGACTATGAAATAAATGACCTATTTTCTTCAATATAAACGAACTGGAGGAAAAAGAAAGGAAGAGAGAAACAACCTATAGATTAAAATAAACTTAGAACACCTATCGAACGATCACAATAGATAGACCTTGTTGAATTCTGATTCAAAGAAATGTTTTTTAAAAGGTGGCATTTATGAGACAATGGGAAATTTGAATAAGGCTGGAGACTTGATATTGCTAGCTTATGGCTATTTTGTTTATGTATAGTAATGAAATGGGGTTATGTTTTAAAAAGAGTTCTGGGGCACTTGAGTGGTTCAGTCTGTCTTCAGCTCAGGTCATGATCCCAGGGTCCTGGGAGCAAGTCCCACATCGGGCTCCCTGCTCTGCAGGAAGCCTGCTTCTCCCTCTGCTGCTCCCCCGCTTGTGCTCTCTCTCTCTCTGTCAAATAAATAAATAAAATCTTTAAAAAATAATAAAGTTTAAAAAATAAATGAAATAAAAAGAGTTCTTACTTTTTAACATACACATGGATGTATTCATGGCTGAACTGATATGATAATGAGGATTAAATCATAATAATAATAGAGGGTAAATGGGTTGAAGTACAGATGAAATAAATTGGCCATTAGTTGATAATCATTGAAACTGAGTGAAAAGTACATAAGGATTTATTATATTATTCATTCCATTTTTGCATATATTTAATATTTTCCAAAGTAAAATAATAAAAATATCAACATCATAAAAATAAACAGATTGCTAACATTTGTTAGAATTATAAATGAAGCATAAATTTACAAGATGAAACTAATATCCTAAGGAAGAACTAAGTTTTGTGAATCTATAATAAATTGAACACCAATTGTTTAAGGCAAGAGACAACTTCTGAATAGTGTTTTCCATGTACAAAAACCAATCTGAGGGGCACTAAAATGCAAACATAACAACACATGGACTTGGATGAAAACAGCCTGGACTCAAATTCCTTCTCATCTCGAACTTCAGTTATAAAATACAAAGTACTTAGAAGAGTACCTGGCACTTAAGTAACACTCAGGAAATTTCAGCAATCATGATTATCATCAGCCTGGGCAATGGAAAGAGAATGGACCTAACTCAAATCTTGACCCCTCCGTTTATGAACTAGGGACAAGTTATTTGGTTTCACTTAAGAAATAGAGCATCTTCTGTGTGCTAGTTCTGAGAAACTAAGTCACAAATGTTGAGGTGGTAATAATCGACAGCCTAAAGTAAATCTCTGTTTCTTCAGTTCTAAAATGGTTATCCTAATAATCAAAGATCATGATGTTTCCCTGAGTAATTTTGCAAATGAAGTAACACTGGTTCCAACAATCTAAATAGAAAAATCTGCCCCCTGAAAAAATGTATGTTTGCAGCACCCCAGCTAGATTAACATAGCCTAAAAGAATGGAACTATTTTGTGATTTTGTTCACCATGCTGACTGCTGGTATGGATTTGTTCTCTGAAAGGACCTACCCACTGCCCTCTGTTCAACAAACTTCTGGTCTTTTCTGTTTACCCCGAAAGGATTGCATTAATTCATAAATTACGATTTGGATTTATAAATCAGGCCCTACCCATTTTGTAATGTGATCTATCACATTAAGGGTAAATTCTGATACCCAGAAACCCAGCACCCATCACTCTCTCTCATGCATTCAATGAATCATTTCTACTGCCTACATGGTGCCAGGCTCTGAGCTAGGAATTGCGATAATCCCTAAACACAGACCCAAAGGAGCTTATGTTTTAGCAAGAGGAGAAAGACTGTAAACAATACATCTTAAATGAGTAAATTATATAGTATGTTAGATGGTGAAATATGCATGGAAAAAATTAATGAGTAGAGGAACACAAAAGAGGTGTTTAGTAACATCTGCTGCTTGATTTTTTTTTAATATATATTTGACTTTTACCAGCCTTTGTAAATAGTTGTCTGTGAATAACTCCTGATATTTCACAAACAATTGTTTCTGCTGACACCCACTTAGTTTACTGGTAAGAGTTTATGGAAAAACACCCTTTAGAGTTCACAATACTAACATATGGTATCCCCAGTCTTTCAGGGAAAAAAACACACCTCTTGCTTCAGTGGACTCCAACAGAAGCCATACTCCCACATCATACTTGGTAAATGTTTCCTCCCTGAGTGTCCTAAACTCCTGGTAGATTGCAGCTTGGGCTGGTTTTTTATTTGTTTGTTTTTTAATCATTTACTTTCCTATAGAGCACAGGTTCTTTGTTGCCTCCTATAAATTCCAAGCAAATTCTGAATGTACAGCGAGAGCTCTCCACTAAGGGATACCAGGACTGTGGATGCCAGAGGGCTCCAAGAGAAGAATTCAATGCCTCCCTCTGTCGCTAGGTGCTCCTGAATGCTCACTTTGCTACCTGCTCTGGTGTCTAGGCCAATGCCGGTCAACACCATGCAGCAAATCTGATTCTTTCTCAGTGGCTTTTGCTATCTGGGATCTCTTTACTGCCATAGCAGTCACACCTCTGTAACCATGTGTGACCTATAAAGGGGACTCTGGTCAAAAGTAGAGAGGCCACCTACCCTAACCCTACTAGGCGGCCGAGAAGTTCCGTGCCTATCTCAGCATTGGCCCACCCCCTCCTTCCCTGCCCATCTAGCTTGATTTTTCCTTTCTTGTATTGGCTCCCTTGTTTGTGAGGGGATCAGAATATTACATTCCGAAATATGCCACTTTGGCATTAGGTTTATTTTGAGCTGAAGGCAATCAAGAAACAGCAAACACAGGAAGAGCTCTCTGCCCTCTCCTTCGGCCTAAAAGCAGGGCATAAATTCCCTTTTATGGGAAATTTACAAATTTACATTTGTAAAGGTGTCCTCCTCTCAAGAGACAGCTCTTACCATCTGAGAGGACTTTAATCTGCATAACAAGCCTTACTAATCAACTCTTATTTACCTTACTTTCTTAGTCCCCTTCCCACAATTTTCCTCCCTCAAAACCCCATTCCCTGCTGTCCTTTACTCTCCTCCATGCTTTATGACTTTGTTAAGTTGGTGCTTTATTACTCTTTGTTAAGATGGTATATTAGCCCTGGGTCTAACCATCTCTTTGGGGTATTCACTTCTGTTCTGTGACGCCTCCATATGCATGTAAAAGTAACCTTTTCTCCTGTTAATCTATCTTTTGTCAGTTTAATTCACAGACCCCAGCTACTGAACATAAGATAGTAGAGGAAAAGTTCTTGGTTTAGAGGGGGTTTCTACCCCTTCTCCTACATTTGCAAACTGAGGTGCATTAAAATCATCTGGGAATTTTTTTAAAAAGTGGAACCTAAGTCTTACCTTGATGGAATTATGTATGAATAAGAGCTGGAAGTCAGTATTTTGTAATGGTCTCACAGCTGGCCTCTGGACTCCATATGCAGCTAAGAAGAATGAATCAGGGGCCACAGCTTTTCAGTGAAGTAACATTTGGTTGTCCTCTCTGTGCACTAGAACTTCCAACCAGTTTGTTGTTTTTGTTTGAATCACTCTTATAGTCTTCCAGAACTGGGGACCTGCCATTCATGTATTGATTCCTTTGAGCATGCATGTGTTACAGTTACTCCTCCAATCATTAATAAGCAAAAAGGGCTTGAGGAATTCAGCCATGGCTGGACATCAGGCAGCTGGGACTGATGCATCACTCAGCTGTCCAGGAAAAGGAAGATACTTCTCCACACTCTTTCCTTTGACTAGCAAAACCTACATTTCCCTCCAGAGTCAGTTCATTTATCACTTCCTCATGCAGCCTTGATGCCCCTTCAGAATTTATATCCACACCCAATCCTCCATGGCCCTTATACGATTATATTGATTGGTTTACGTGCCAGAGGGGATCAGAATTTGTCACCTCAAAATATGCCTCTTTGGCATAAGGATTATTTTAAGCTGGTTGTTTTTAAGAAACTACAGACACAGGGGAAGCTCTGATAACTAAATAGAAGTACCTTTTGTAAGAAACATGTACATGTCTTAGGAAAATCTCCATTTGTAGGGTGTCTCCTTCACTGTACCAGGAAGAGGGCGTGGCCAAATCTCTAGAAATTCTTATCAATGCAGAATGCAAGGACTTAAATCTTCATTACAATCACACTTTTGTTTACTGTGTTTTCTGGTAACCTCCCATAAGTGGTGCCCCAATCTGCAACATATTGCTTTTGTAGAAGGTGATTTTTACCATGATGGCCTGGGCCATTTCAGACACTTACTGCTTTTCCTGCATATCTCCCATGTATACCAGAGGTAAACATGTTATGAAACTTGTTTTTCTTCTGCTAATCTGTCTTTTTATCGCAGGAATGTCTCAGCTAAGAACCTGGAAGGGTAGAGGGGAAATTATTTTTCTTCCCCCACAAGGCCTTTCTTCCTTAAGAGGCTGTAAATAAGATCTTTAATGACAAGAATAACATATGGTATTTACTGTTGCAATTTCCAGAACTAAAAACCATGGTAGACCCTAAGAAATAAAAAATAAAAAATAAAATGCTTTCCAAAAAAATGACACCACCTATAAAACAGTCTTGCTTTATTTTTTTTGTTTTCTTCTTTAAATTTTTTATTGTTATGTTAATCACCATACATTGCATCATTAGTTTGTGATGTCGTGTTCCATGATTCATTGTTTGTTCATAACACCCAGTGCTCCACGCAGAACGTGGCCTCTTTAATACCCATCACCAGGCTAACCCATCCCCCCACCCCCAAAACAGCCTTGCTTTAAAAATATTGCATATAAACCTGAGTCTTTCAGATCAATCTTCTTGTTTGAAGAAAAGACAGAGATTGAGGAAAAGTAACATGATACTGTCAGGAAACAAACATAATGTGGATTCTTTGGACAGCTGACCTGGTTTCTTTAATAAGTCAATGGCATGGAAAAGAAAGGAGATAGGAGGGGGACTCTTCTAGAAGAAAAAAGACTTAAAAATACCACCAGATGCAACATGTAAACTGATCATAAGACGCTTTGAGATGGTTAGGGAACTCTGAGTAGGGAGAGAATTGAGAATTACATGATATTAAGTTATTGTTCATTAAGTATGAAAACAGTATTTTGGTTGTGTGCAAAATGTCCTTATGTAAGGGTAAAATAATGTGATTTAAAAGATCCTCTTTAAAATACTAGAGCAAAATAAATAAATAGAACAATTGATAAATATACAAACAAGGCATAGTTGGGGTACACAGTACAATAAATACATATTTGGTCTTTGTCTCCTGTTTTTGGACAAGTGCTCCAAAAATTTTTGGAATTTCCTGAGTGATAAGATTGTCTTTTGTTCTTTATGAAAGAAAACCCTTTCAACCCCACCTGAGTTTGTGCTAGTGAGGTGATTCATGGTGGTGTTCCTAGATAGCTTCAGGATGGGGGCTGGTCACCAGAGGAACCAACCATATGATTAGAGGGTCAGAACTTTCAGCCTCACTCCCAACCTTTGGGGGGGGAAAAGGGGCCGGAAGTTGAGTTCAATCACCAATGCTTAACCATTTCATCAACTGTGTCTGTATAATGAAACCCCATATAAAAATCCTAAAGAAACAGAGTTCAGGGAAGCTTCTGGCTTGGTGAACCCATTGATGTGTTAGGAGAGGGGTACACATGGACAGGGCACATGGAAACTCTGAGCCACCTCTGCCCCCATAGTTTATCCTGTGCCTCTCTTCTATTTGGCTCTTACTGAGCTGTATCTGTTATCCTAAAATGATAATCATAAATAAGGCTTTTTTTTATTTTTAGTTCTGTTTGTCATTCTTTTGAGTTATCAAATCTGGGGGAGGTAGCCTCGGAATACCCAAATTTGTAGTTGGTTATTCAGAAGTGCAGGTAACCTGGGGACCCCATTTGTTCTGGCATGTGAGGTGGGGGCAGCCTTATGAGCCCTTCACTTTCAAGGTGTCCAGGTAGTTAGTATCAGAATTGAATTGAGTTGTAAGTCACTCAGTTGGTGTTGGAGAATTGGATAATTGGTTGTTGTTGAAAAATTACACGGAGTAATTATGACAAACTTGGTAATTGTTGAATCTGTGGAATGGGTATGTGATGGTTCATTATGCTACCTTTCTACTGTTGTGCACTTCAAACTTTCCTAACAAAAACATTACAAACTTAAAAGAACACTCTTTCCAGATTAATTTGCCCGTTCTAACAGAGTATTTGCAAAATGTAGACATCCTAACAAGATGTAGTGGTATCTCATAGTGATTTTAATTTGCATCCCTCTGATGGACTAACAATGTTGAACATCTTCATATGTGTTTATTGCGCATTTGTATATCTTCTTTTGTGAAGCATTATTCCAGTTAACTTTCCCTGAGGAAATGAAAACATGTGTCCACAAAAGGACCTGTGTAAGAAAGTTCATGGCAGCTTTATTCATAATAGCAAAAAATAAATTAAAATAAAGGAAACAACTCAAATGTCCATCAGTAGGAAAACAGAGAAATAGTGACATGTGATTCTATGGAATATTACATAGCATTAAAAAGAACAAACTATTGTTACATGTAGCAACATAAATGAATCCTGAAAACACTGTGTTCAATTTAAAAAGGCTTACACAAAAGAATACATAGTGTATGATTTCATTAAGAATTCCAAGGTCGGGCAAAATTGATCTGTAGATATAAAAATGAAAACAATGGTTGTCAAGGGAAGATTAATGGAAAAGGATAGGAGGGAACTTTCTGGGGTGACAGAATTGTTCTATTATTTTGAGTGGGCTACTGGCTACCCAGGTGTATACATTTGTCAAAACCCATCAAATTCTACACTTCAGATCTGTATATTTTACCCTATATAATATACTCCAATTTAAAGAAAGAGAGAGAAGAACTACCTAACACAAAGGAATGTGTTGTTAGTGGTGGCATTTCAGACATTAGCAAGGGAGGTATTTTTTAAGGTACAAGGACACACCTACCTGGTCTTTCTGCCAGGGGTGAACCTGTATGACTCAGGACTCTTCATGATCATCCTGAGAAACCTGAATTCACCTTTGCTTAGGCATCAAGGCAGGGCAGTCAGCCCTCCTTGAGTTCTGAACTTGCTATGGTAGCAATCCAGAATCTTAGTGTGATACCATGGAAACCGTGCGAACTTTCTCTAGAGGCCACACAAGTGACCCTGCCTCTGACATCCTCCTTGGATGAAGCAGAAGAAATATTATTAGTGATAAGTGGGCTGTATTTGACTGAAAGAAACACTGTGGATAGGCATACGTTGCTTCCCAATTCTAAGAGCTTATCCCATGGAGATCAGTGTTCTCGGGTCACACAACTTACCTAGCAGACTTCTCCAGGAGTAGGCATGAAAGCTCAGTTGTAAGAAGGGCTAAGTGAAAAGTGAAATTGTTTCTTAAATTTTGAGATGGCTATGTATTTTGCTGTTTATGAACTCAAGGTATACTAGATTATTTGTATTTGTCTAGATCACAGTAAATGATTAGTAAAATATATTCATTCTCCCCTGGGACATTAGGGGCTGCCACCACAAAGTGTCACAGACCAGAGGGTTTAAACAACAGAAATTAATTCTCTCACAATTCTGGGGGCTGGAAGTGTGAAATCAAGGTATCAGCAGGTTTCATTTCTTTTAAGGTCTTTCCTTTGATTTGTTGATGGCCGTCTACCTCTGGTATCTCCATGTGGTCACCCCTCTGCGTGTGTCTGAGTCCTAATCTCTTCAGATAAGGATGGCAACCACATCAGATTAAAGCCCTCCTACCATAGGATCTCATTTTAACTTAATTACCTCTTTAGAAACCCTATTTCCAAATACAGTCACATTATGAATTTAGAGGGACACAATTCAGCCTATAAAACCAGGTGAAATAGCTATCGTCCCCATTTTGCTCATAAGAAAAATGAGCCTTAAGAAATTAAGGGACTAGGTCGGAGCTGTTTAGCCGGTAACAGGCAAAAATGGGTGTGATGGCCCTTGGGCCTCTCCATATTAATGCAGCCTGGCTGACTTCCAACTCCCAGTCTCTGGTCCTTATTCATGGGGGCACTTTCTTTGAAGCTTGGAAAGTCACTTTGCCTGTCTCTCAGCAAGAAGTGCCTGAAATTAACAACCCCCGGGGAGCAGCCCTCGACTAATTACTGATGGGAGTAGGTGTATAAATACCTCAGCTTCTTGCCCTTAGGTGTAAAACCTCTGAGACGAGCATCTGCAGTTCCACATTTCTTCAGTGAGATCAAGCTTTTGCTGCCCTTCGTTGCAGCTGGCTTGATAACATACCCTTTGTTGGCCTTCCTATATCTATGTCACGTTCCCCAGCAGGCATGCCCCTCACTTGCCAAATAAACTCCTTGACTTGGAGTCGTGTGTCAGAGTCTGGTTCTAGGGAACTCAAACCGAGACAACGAGATTCTAACCTAAAGCTTTTGACTGTACAATCTGTTCCAGCATAATATAAATCGTAGGTCCAACTGTGCAATTGTGATATTGGACCATTTTCTGACCTATAAAAATGGCAATACCATACAGTTCAACTGAACAGTAGTAGTTCATTCATATGTATAGTACATAGTACATGTGTATATGTGTGCACATACGAATAACCACAGGGAAATGCAGGCACAGAAAAAAGACACATATGTACATGTAATATAAACATAGCACACTTTTTATAATGCAAAGAGACCACCCACGTGATCTTTTTAAAGCAAACTCTTTGTGTCTCTCCTCTTCATTAAATCTTTCAATAATTATATCACTGCCATGGTCAAATCCAGGTTTCATAGAACAATATTGATATCTCATTATTTTCCGGCTCCAGCTTTTTTCCCTTGGCTTGTTCTCTGCCCTCTTTGTTCTGTTCTGATAGTACTAAACTGCTTAAAATTAATAACAAAAGAAAAAAAAAAAACACTGTACTATCTCCCAAGTCTTGGTCCTTCCTCACTGGGAAACTTTATACCAACTTTCACAACTCCACAACCAGAAGCTTTTCCAGATTGAATGAGCCCAGCCCTCCCAGGATCATCTCTTTACCTTGGATATGAATCCCCGACTGTATTAATCACACTGAACTACAATTATTTTCTATTTGCCTGTCTCCCTGTCCGATGGTGAGCTCCTGAAGCCAATGCCTGGTTGTTTGTATGTCCAGTGTCTGTCATAGTGCTGGGGGCACCACAGGTACTCACTAAATGATACTGAGTGAAGATAAAGTCAGACCTTGAACTTTGTTATCTAGGCTTCAGGAAAGCATTGTGCAGAAGGTATATGGACAATACCTGTTTCTTTATTAGTCAGAAAACAAAAATAAAGGCATATGACCTTCCGATAACATGATCCAAAACAGATTTGAATATTTGATGGGAAGTATCCTGAGAAAATGGAGCTAAGTGTGAAGTGTCAAGTCGGACTGCCTGGGTGCAGCAACTGTCTAGTGGTATGACCATAGGCAGGTCTCTTTAACCCTCCTGTGCCTTAGTTGTTACATCTGCAAAGGGGGATAATAAAGGGACCCCCCCTCGTAGAATTGTTGTGAAGATGTTTCAGTCCTGGCAATAAATATAGGCGATTCTAGGATCGCTATAATGCTAGCAATTCCGTGGCATTGCCCCTGAGAGTTCATGAGAACACCAAGCCTCGGTTTGTGCAGCTCTACTCAGGCAGTGATGCATTAGTTAATAGAGTGAGCATTCATATTTCTGCGTATGCTGTGACCAGGAAAGCAGCAGTGATGAAGATTGACCCAGGACTTCTCTTCACGGAGTTTCTTGTCTAGTGAAGAGAAACAAACAAACTGGCGACTCTAATATCATGTGAAATATTTGAGCCAGTGAAGAGTCTTCTGAAAGCTCATAGAGAAGACAACCGCCTTCAATTAGGGGAGCGGGCATGTCATGCAAGCCAAGAGTGAAGAGTGAGCTAAATTAAAGGGGCAGGGAGCTGAGAAGCTATGTCAAAAAGTGTGGAGGCTTAATCTGAAGAGCACTGAATTTTAACCTGGAAAGGAACATGATCTGCATGCATCCTAGTGGGATCACTCAGGTGCCACATGCAGAGTGGAACTTGGCTGGGAAGCCGAGAGGCAGGGCGGGAGCAGACCCATCTATAAGCAGCATTTGTAACCAGCCATCTAGGCAGGAGTTGATGGGAGCCTGAACCGGGGAAATGAAACTGGATGGAGCACCCCGGTGGCTCAGTCGGTAAGCATCTGCCTTCCGCTCAGGTCATGATCCCAGGGTCCTGGGATTGAGCCCCACATTGAGCCCCGCATCGGGCTCCCTGCTCAGTGGAAAACCTGCTTCTCCCTCTCCCACCCTCCACTGCTGTGTTCCCTCTCTCTGTCAAATAAATAAATTGAAAAAAATGTTTTTGTTTTTTTTAAAGAAAATGATCCTGGCATGATATTAGTTTCCTAGGGCTGCCGTAACACAGCATCGCATGCTTTGTGGTTTAAAACAACAGAAATAGATTCTCTCACAGTTCTGGAGGCGAGGTGTATGAAATCAAGCAACTGTCAGAGCCATTCTGTCTCTCCGAAGGTTCTAGGGGAGGATGTTCCTTACTGCTGCCTGGCTTCTGGTGGTTCGCTGCAATCTTTGGTGTTCTAATCTCTACCTCTGTGTATGTGGCATTCTCCCAGTGCATCTTTTTCTCTGTGCACAAATTTCTCTCTTTTTATAAGAACACTAGTCATTGACTTAGGGCCCACCCTAATCCAGTATGACCTCATCTTAATTGATTACATAGGCAAAGACCCTATTTCTAAAAAAGGTTCACATTCACAGGTACTGAGGTTTAGGACCTGAACACATGTTTTTAGGGAGACATGTTTCAATCTATAAATGAATGGAATCAAATAAACAAATTTGAGAGATACTACCAGGTAACTGATTCATTGGGGATGGCGAGGGACATAAAGGAATCAAGATATTGTTCAGAAAGCTGACTTGGGTAAATAGTGCATGAATAGTGAATTCCTGGTGAATAGTGGTGCAACTTACTTATAAAGGAAACGGGGAGAAGAGCAAATTTCAAGGGACAGATGATATGTCTAGTTTTAGACATGCTGCTGGAGATAACATTTTTGGCTAACTTCAAAACCCGTTAGAGCCAACTGTCTGAGTAGAATTTGAGAATTGGGGAAGACTGGATTTCTTAGATGGTAGAAAATCAGCAGTAAACATTAAGAAGCAAAATTTGAGATGATGGGGGGAATGTTTCAGTAGATTTGAAAGAACATGAAATTTGGAATCATAAGGTTTGTATTCTCAGTGCTTAGAAATTATACATGAAAGAATCTCATATATGTCTAGGACCACCAACTTTCTAGATTAATATAAGGATGACTCATCTTAATATTTGGGTAATACTTCAGTTTATAGACTATATATATATATATATATATATATTGCAGGAATTCTCAGGGCCTTTGATGTGCAAACGCATATATCTATCTATAGATAGATAGATAGATAGATAGATAGATAGATAGATAGATAGATTGCAGGACTTCTCAGGGCCTTTGATGTGCAAACGCATATACTGAATCGCTAACAAGAGGTATGGAATGAATGATTATTTGCTAAATTTCTGTGAACATAAAACTTTCATCACAAAAGACTCAAGATAAGCGTATATATATGTGTGTGTGTGTGTGTATATATGTATATATAGACAGATAGATATATCCCCATTTTCCACAGCTCAAAAGATCACCCTCCTTAGAAAGTAGAAGTCTGTGAGAATATATGGACTTACAACCATTTTTCCAGAGGAAGGAAGTAATATATCTTTGAAAGCGATTTGATGTCTTTAGATTATAAAGTGCTGTATGAAAGCAGGAAAATAACTGCAAAAGAGCACTAAACAAATTTTTGAACCTAAAAACAGAATTCCAAATATTGCTTTTAAAATGTTGACCAAATTAAAATCAAGTAAAATAACAGATTTATCTCCAAGTATTTAAAGGGGAAGGAGTAGCCTTGTGCTTGTAATACCTAAATGTTATAACAAAAAACAGGACTTTTGGGAATTACATAATCCATTTTCCATTTTCCTGGATTAGCTATATTTGATTTACTGCTTCAAGACATTTACTCCATATAGGTAAATAAATAGTACATTTTTAATTTTTTTAGATTTTTCTTGGGTTTTAAAATTTTTTATTTGCATATTATAAAAATGTGTATTTCAATAATAAAGAAATGACTACAGATTAATCTGCATTTAAATATCACCTTTTTAGAGAAGAGGGGGTGATGGTGGGAAATCTTAGATGAAGTTAAATGGATTTACTTGCTGCAGGACTTCTCAGGGCCTTTGATGTGCTAACGTATATACTGAATCTCTAACAAGAGGTATAGCATGAATGACTATTCGCTAAACTTACGTGAACATAAAACTTTTTATCACATAAGACCCTGAAGACAAGCACATCATAAAATATACTTTGGGAAACAATTATTTTTGTATCAAAATGGTTGAACATTTGCCTAATTTTGAGAATCAGTAGACCAGAGATTCCTGATTTTTCTCCAATATCTAATTTGATATTTAACTTTAATATGAGCCACATTTTTTAAAAAATGTGACTTATATCTCAGCTCCTACAATATGAACTGAAGTCAATCAGTAAGGGAATGCATTACATGTTGGGCACTGTCCTAGGTACCAGGCTTCTGAAAGAATACAAGTCAGCAAGTATGTCTGTAAAGGAATGTGCCTTTCTGACACAGAAGTCTTATGCTCATGCATCTTTCTAAAATCTACATTTGAGAACTGCAATTCTTCTTTCTTCTTATAGAATTAATTTAAATTCTCTTTTCAGTCCTCTTTCACCGGGCAGAGATCTAAGAGTTTGTCAGATCGATGTCCTCATTGTAAAAGGGAAGCATGAGACCAGAGAGGAAAATAACTGATCCAAAATTATACAATAGTTCAAGATGACAATGACACACACGATCTAAGGCAGCGTTGGCCAATACATGGCGTGCAAGTTACTTCTCTTTCTTCAACAGAACCCTTCCCCAGGGCAAGAGAGTGTATAGAGGGTTCGGGAAACTCCAGGAGGAGGGGAAACAGAGTGAAAACAAGATAGAAATTAACACCTCGACAAGCTGTCCCATTACATGCATATCACACATTGTTTCACTTTCTAGCTGTATACACGTCTCATTTTTAAGCCCTTGGAGAACAGGGAATATGTTTTGTTCCTTGTTGTATCATCCAAGCACATTACACAAAGCAGTTCCTGAGCCTCCCATTTTCTAAGCACCTATTGCCTACAGGCTAGAAGGAGTACATAGCAGAATGAATGAGTCCTCTGGCATTCCCACTCCCGGGCGCCCGCTCCTTTTCTCCTTTGTGGTCTCTTCTGAACTAGAGCACCCCTCTGCCTTTTCAGACTCCTCTGCTTCCAGTTTCTATTAGGCAGTCTTGTTTTTCTCCCTGAATCAAACCACCAGCATTGAATCAAGACTTGCTACCAAACAAACCAGCCCAAGTGATGCTTGGGCAAGGAATTATCTATAGCATCGTAGCAGAATCCAGCTAAAGGAAGCACATCATACATTTAACAAAAAAGCAAGATTGTGACTATATCTCAAGGCACAGTGAATAGGAAGCCTTTGAGATATAAAGAGAAATAAAAACTACTCACACACAGCAGACCATTAGGCCAGAAACTAGAAAACGAGAGTGATTCGTTAGTATGGGATGTGACACACCAGAAGGGTCTGCTGTCAATGAAACATCCGTCTTCAGATCAGAGGCATGGTGTCTGGAGAAACCTGCCAACCCCTGCCATCTGAATTTCATCACTGACACCTGGGCGCTGCTTTCTCTACTTTATAGTTTATGACAAAGTCTCCAATAAAAAGCCTCTGGGACTTGGGCTCTGAAGACACATGTCTGTAATTTCTCTTGTCATATTCCAGGAAGTGAAGGTAAGGCATGGTCACTGTCAGTTGAAGTGAAGCAGGGCAATCCTTTAGAGAGAAGCTTCGAGGACAGACATGGGTGTTTACAGACGCTAGCAGCACGGAGCACAAGTTCTCTCTTCGTAGAATCTTGCCTACCTAATTTCCTTCTGCTGGGACCCTTCACCTGCCACACCTACACACTTGGTCTGCACCAGACCGTCCCACAAGTGTTTCACAGACCCCTGGGTATCTTCCAGTTGTTCTGTCTCTGTAGTTAAGACCCACACTTACTGCCACAAAACTGTCTGAAGGACTGTCCTGGGTAATCTCTGAGTCAGCTTGTAGTTGTGGGATTTTGGACTTTGGAGCCGGGAGGACTTGAATTCAAAGTGCAGGTCCAGCCCTGCTCATGTATTCCCAGATAACACAAGGAACTTCCCCGAGCATCCCTTTCTGTACCTGTGGGGGAGGCAATAGTAGTGTCCAGACAAAATAATTTGTGATCTAATGGAATGATTGGAAATAAGCCAAAGTCCCACAAAGCCTGGTTACATAAATTATGGTACATTCATACCTTGGGGGAGCTTCTTTCCCATTTCTGATGTTTCCCTTTGATGTGGAGGAAAGTCCACTAACACAGTAATTTCTATCTCCATCACCCTTTTCACTCTTCCATAGGAAAGGAGGGGTGACTCTTTTAATTGGTGAGTTTGGAAGAGTAAACTGGCCATGCTTAGCCAGTTCCTCTCTCCAAACTTTTGGGAATGAGATGCTTAGCCAGTTCCTCTCTCCAATCTTTTGGGAGTGAGATGCCCACAGGGTCCTTCATAGGAGCAGGACCTATCTGCACAGCACTGCCTAGGGCTGGGTAGGAGATTATAAAACTCTAAGGTTCCACATTAGGAAATCTACCAGTTTTCAGCTGTTCACTGTTGTATCTACTATCAGCCTCATCAAAGATGAAGGTGATACTCCTATCTCAAATAGTTCAGAACTCAGGTAGCAAGGATGACGGCTATTTTGTGGGTATTCTCAAAGCTCCAACATAATAGCATGGAATATCATTCTAAATGTTTAAAATAATTTAATAGATACATATTTATTGACAGAGTGATAGAATGATGTTCATTATATACCATTAAGAAAAAAAGATTTGAAATAGAATGTATGCTGTAATTCTGGTTTTGTTTTAAACACCTACATTTACTTATATGTAACATTTAACAAGAGAAAAAAGTCTGAAATGGCAGCATGAACACTTAATAGCAGTTATCTTGGGGTGGTAGATTTATGGATGTTTTAAAATATTCTTTTAGATTATATGCATTTTGAGTCTACAACAAAAGGTATATCCCCATTTTATTGATAAAAATCCCAAAGTTATTCATTTGCTAAAAAAACCGAAGTCATTTTTAAAATTGTCAAAATCACAAATGCCTCACGATTACCTTTTCATGAATTCATTGCTTGGTTTGTTAGCTCAAGTCAGAAGTAATTATATATTTGGTTGGGGACCATCTGGTGTCACTGGCTTTAAATGGGCAACTTTCCACAGGCTGTAAATCCCTCTGAGTTTCAGAATAGTAAGGAGGGAAAAAAGCTACTTCGAATTGAATAATGCTATATGCTCAGTATGTTTCAAATAAAACGAAAGGAACCAGGTGATTAATAAAGAGATCATGTGAAATGTAGAATTGTCCAGCTAGAAAGAACCATCGGGTTGTTGTAGCCCACTGGAGAGGAACCGTGGCATGTCGTTTCGGTCGGCTCTCCCCACGGTAGACAGTGGTACTCAGTAATGGCCTCTTTCTTTCCCTGCTAGTGTGTGTCTAGGCTGCATCTTTCATTCCAAGAAGCCACTACACATATCAGCTTTGGCAGGACAAATGACACCATTGGCCCATCTGTCCTCTATCTGAACCATTTATTTCACAGATGAGGAAATTGAGTATTAAGTGACTTCTGAAGAGTCACACAACCAACAACAGAGCCTAACCCCTAATCTTCAGCTCACCCAATGAGAACACTTTTTTTTTTTTTTTTTTTTTTTTACTTAAGCGATCTCTACATCCCATGTTAGGCTTGAACTCACAACCTTGAGACTGAGCCAGTCAGGCACCCCTCCAATGAGAACACTCTTAATGAGCCCTTTGCATGAGCAAATCACTGTTCTAGGCTTTGTGGAGAAACTTAGATGAAGAGGATATTCACCTTCCCTCAAGATGTTGGCAGTCTACTTGGAGTGACTCTGATGCATGGCAGAAGGTAGTAAAATCATGTAATGGGGGGGGGGGGATGGTGTACCATGAGAGGACAAGGAAAAGGAGGGTATTTGTAGTCAAAAAGATTGGGAAATTCAACTCAATTCAACCTACTACACCCTGAAAAACAGTATGTTACAAATTGAGCCCAGTTTTATAAACTCAACAAACGCTAGCTGAATAAATTTGTAAATGAATATTAAAAAGGATATAAGAGCTATTAAGGACAGCTTGCTAGCTAGCTAGAGAGAGAGTGTGTTTTCAAGTAAATATCCCAAATAAAAACACTCCAATAAGATATATGTTATCTGTGAAAAAAAGAGTAATTATCTAAGCATGACTATTTCCAAATTTCCTCTTTAGTATGCGCTTGCTGTCCTTCATTAATTTTGTTGTTTACTAGTTCTCACTAAGCAATAGGTTACTGAGTTAAAGGAGAATAACTAAAAATTAAGAAAATCTATCCACTAAGTTATTTCTTATCTTTTATGAATGAGAAAAGACTGTATTCATCCACTCTTGGAGGTGTAGTAACTTAACATTTACTTGAATTACTTACTGGTTCTTAAACTATTATTCATAATATTCTTATTACCATAGAATTTTTAGGAATGTGCCATTATAAAGAGTTAATGCCTTAGAAGTGTTGAAAATATAATACAAATAAGGTTTGATGGCTAAAGAAAAGTGTGAGAAAATATTTGTAAAATAGATGAACTGAGAAGAATAAGAAAATTTTAATATGTAAAGAGCTTCTACAGATCAATAAGAAAAAAGAGATTCAGTTTCTTAAAAAATGCAAATCCTAATTAAGTGAATAAATAAAAAAAACCATGGTACTTAAAAGAGTGTCATCTCTGTATTAATCAAGTAAATGGACATTAAAACAATGAGATATATATCTTACCTAATCAGACTTCAAAGACTGAAAATTGCCTAGTATTGATGAAGGGGCACGGAAACACAATCTCACATGACAGAGGGAGATTTGACAATATGAATCAAAATTTCAATGTGCATACCCTTTGATCCAGTAATTGCACTTCTCAGAAATTATCCAAAGGAGTCAATAAAGACCGTGTGAAAAGATGCTTAGTAGTAAAAATGAAAATACCAATAAAACAACAGGGGGCACCTGGGTGGCTCAGTATGTTAAGCATCTGCCTTTGGCTCAGGTCATGACTCTGGGGTCCTGGGATCGAGTCCCTCATTGGGCTCCCTGCTCAGTGGGGAATCTGCTTCTCCCTCTCCCTCTACTGCTGTTCATGCTCTCTTGCTCTCTCTCTCTCAAATAAATAAATAAAATATTTTTTTAAAGATTCTATTTATTTATTTGACAAAGAGACAATGAGAGAGGGAACACAAGCAGGGGGAGTGGGAGAGGGAGAAGCAGCTCTCCCACCGAGTAGGGAGCCTGATGCGGGGCTCCATCCCAGGGCCCTGACATCATGACCTGAGCCGAAGGCAGATGCTTAATGACTGAGCCACCCAGGCACCCCTAAATAAAATATTTTCTAAAAATAAGGGAACAATAGTAAATAATAGCTACTGATTGAACTACTTACCAGTGATAAGCATTTTATACTCATTAACTATTTTAGTCCCCCAAAAATACTTTGAGGTAGACATTTTACAGTTGAGAAAACTGTTTTTTTAGAGAAGTTAAACAACTTAACAAATTTCCTTGGGAACTATGAAAGCAAACTGTACCGTTGTTTATAGTAGTAGACACTTGGGTGCATCCTAACAGATCAGGTGTTAAGAGTAATAAACCAGGGTACATTTACCCAATGGGATGTCTCTGTTGAAATGTATGAAACACATCTATCACCTATCTGTCTATCTATCTATCTATCTATCTATCTATCTATCTATCTATCTATTTTGACATGAACAGATAACCATGATATATTATTCAGTGGTAAAAGGAGGATAATGTATATATAATTATTTAAGTATACATAAGACTTTCAATTATGTACATCAAAGTATTCACAGCTATTATCTCTAAGGAGAAAGATTATGAAGTCTATTTAATGAAATGTGTATTATTTTGATTTTAATAAGAAGCATATGTTACTATAGGGGTTCTCCTAGACAAAGCACCCCTCTTCTTTACCTGAGTCCTACCTCAATTGTGATATATGACAAAACAGTAATGAATTAGGACTGTAAATGACATTATCACTACTAATGAAGTTCGTATCAGAGATTCCAGCCTTCCCCAACCCCCAACCCCCAACTTAGGGACACAGTCTTCAAGGCTAAGATTACGGCAGGGACCAGGCTGATACAAAGATGACTAACTCTTTCTCCCTTCATACTTGGCCGTCAGATTAAGTCCCTTTTCCTCCTCAGCTAGAATAGGGCAGAGTGAGATCAAGGCGGTATGGGGAAGTCAGATCAGAGGCAGAAAAAGTCTCCCCCACTACGAATGCTTCTTTATGATCGGTAGCAAGGCCAAATAAGGGTCCTCAGAGATAGCCAAGTCTTAATCCCTGGAACTTGGCAATATTTTACATGACAAAGGGACTTTGCAGATATGATTAAGTTGAGGCTCTGGAGATGGGGAGATTATTCTGGGTTTTCCAGGTGGACCCTCAATGTCATCACACATGTCCTTTTAAGAGGCAGGCAGAGGCAGATTTGACTACAGAAAAGGCAAAGACTAGGTGACAGTGGAAGGAAACAGGAGAGATTGTGAGAGGTGATGATACACAGGCTGCTGGCTTTGAAAATGGACAGAGAAGCCAGGAGCCAAGGAATACAGAAGGCCACTGGCAGCTGGGGAAGGGCAAGGAAAACGATCCTCCCATCAGAACTTTCAGAAGGGAACAGCCCGGCCAACATCTTGACTTTGATCTGATAAAACTGATTTCAGACTTCTGACTTCCAGAACTATAAGGCAAAAAATTTGAGTTGTTTTAAGCCACGAGGTTTGTATTCCTCTGTTACAGCAGCAAAGGAAAACCAACACATGATCCTGAAAAATGCAGTAACTACATTTGAGATTTAAAGAAAGTATTTAGAAGACTCTGTTAAGTATAACTTAGTAGGAACACACATCCTTCCTCTTCCTTGCAATTGTGCAATGTGCTGTGGAAGAAAAGATGTATTTGGAAGAGGGTAGTTAAGTATTTTGAAAACCAATTAAAATAATTTAGACTCAATACAGTAGGTTATTTGCTCACTAATAAATCAGTGTGTTCATTCAAAAAACAAACAAAAAAAAGAAAAACAATTATGCAATGTGCTAAATTCTACTTAAATCAGGGACCTACTTCTGCCTCAAATGCCATGAGATCTTATTTATCCAGCAGGGTGGATAATGAGAAAAGTGTATCAGCCAATTGTTCAGATATCAAAGCTTCCTTTTAAAGTGCCATAAATTCAACATCTTATCATTTGCTTGAAGTTTTTTTTTTTTAGAAAATCATATATTCCCAGTTTTCTTCAATACAACACCCTGAACAGATTTGAGTCTTCATTTTTTTTTTTTTTTTTTGGTAACTAAAGGTCATAAGTAACTGTATAAGGTAACATCCGTGTATGTAAATGTGGTTAATGGGTTGAGATGTAATATAGGACTGTCAATTTCTATTTAAACCCCCACCCCCCGAACATCTCTGGTGTATGAACTCTTTGGCCAGATTATTATAATTGTTCTGTCTCTTTCCTTGCTCTCTGGGTGACTAGGACACCTCCATGCTGTTGCTTCTTGTAGCAAGCTCTAGCCTTTCTTAATTGCTGCTTCTGATGTATAATTAATTAGGAAATCGGAAAACTAACTTGTAACCACAGTTTCTGAAACAAATAAGAACTCAGCTTTCTAAGAGGCTATCTGGTGAGTAAAGTGCATACATGCTTCTATATGAATTTGAGATGCAGATGAGTTAGGGACCCAGAGCCTATGCAAAAGCCCTGTGGCCTGATTTCCAGAACCTGAAGCTATCTATTTTTCTGCCAGGTTATGAATTCTCTGATGCAAAAGTTGTATCTTAACAATAAACACTTAAAATAGTAATTATTTATTCTGCACCTACAATTATGTGTCTACCTATGTGCCAGGCACTGTGTAAAATGCCTTAAAAATCTTATTTAATACACACACACACATACACACACACACATGAGATAGTTATTCCAGTCCTCATTTGACAGAAATGGAAACTGAGATCAAGAGACGGAGTGACTAGTCTAGGGTAGGACCGATAAGGAAATGATCCCCTGTTCTAGGAACTAGGCCACCCTGTATTGCCCGTCAGTGATACAATGGCTGGCACTTAGTAGGTGCTCAGTAAATGGTGCTGATGAGTTGAACATGCTTCACCACACTGCCTCTCTCCAAAGAGTGCAGGGCCCGTAGATCGCCTTCAGTAGAGTGCATGGCACATAACATCCAACTCCAATGTTTGCGAAATGAAAAACTTGAATCACATCTGTCACTGCATGCATCTCCCTCAAACGCTGCAATAAAAGGGCAGCGCATTCACCATGGATTCCCGGGAACAGAAACCACTAACAAATGTATCTTGTTAGTCTGCTGTCAGGAGCAAGATTTTTATCAGGAATGTTGTATTTCTGAAGACACCAGAATAATTTCCTCCTAATAAATTTCCATCTTATTCCGAGAAGCTGAGATTCTGCCAGGAGCTCAGAGCCTCCTGGGGGTAGGGCTCAGGCAGCTTTGTACTGCTGGATTAGATGTGTGTGCACGTCTCCAAAAGGCAGGCATGAACCCAGCTCATGGAAGCACACTGGGGCTTGTAAAACAACAGCACAGGCACACACACAGCGTGGGGCTGGGTTCCTAGTTCCCATTTGAAAGGACCTGAAATTTGGCTTTAATGGGATTTTTTCCTCTCCTGGTAAAGGAGGAAGTCGGTTTGTGTATGCGTTCGTTCTTTCAAAGGGGAAAGGAAATATTTTCCTATATCCATTTTAGACTTGATTCATGGAAGTTTGAGACACTGTTAAGGCTGCCTGGTCTGGGTTTTTCTATTTTTCCATTTGGGGGTTTTCTCATATATTATCCATTTGCACCCGCACCCACTCTAAATGTGTCAAGAAAATACACCCAAGAAGGGAATTTCTGAAGGTCCTAGTGGATTCATTTCTGTAAAGGGGATAAAATAGGTTTGATTCTTTAAATGTGGATGGCATTTCTTCAAATAGGTAAATAAGTTCAGTCTCTCCCTTCTTTCCTCTGTTTCCAGCCCCTCCCCAATTCTTTAATACACCAAAGTTGAGTCTTAGATTCCTTTTGCTCTTTTTACTGATGCCAAACTATATTTAAACCCCCAAATTCTTTTCTCTCCTCCCCAGGGATCACCAAGCAGTCTCCTCTGAACAACAAAGGCAATGAAGAGAAATGGTGCGGAATTTTTTTTTTCTTTCAAAAATACCGTTCCAGCTTGCAGGCTAATTCCATTTGTGATTTAGAGGGGCATGGCACCTTCCCCCCAGAACTGCCCTGGGGAAAAGGATGAATGGCCATCCCAGTGTTGCATAAAAATTAGTATCAGGCCACAAATTATTGGACCCTATTAGGGTTTTCTTTTAAGAAAATTAAGGTTATATATCACAGTCTTCCAAGAGGCTTGGGTGCTTTGAATCTTCCAAGTTAAAGGAACATTTACGATTTCCTGAAATCTAAGAGTAAATATGATTAGAAGACAGGGCTGGTTGTTACAACCACGGCTTCTCTTTTGTGACAGCCTCGCTTAAAAAAAATAATATATAAAAGATGATGGATCTAACAGCAGAAGAATTTTCAGCAAAGAAAAGGGATTTCATATGATTAGCAAATCTTATGTCATGAGCCCACCACCAATTTGCTAATCCATCAGGTCACCAAGAAATGTAAGAGAATATATGTGTGTGTGTGCACATGCAAGGGTGTGTGTATGTGCCTTGTATGGGTGTGTGTATGCATGCACATGCTTAGGTGTGTGTGTGTTTGTATGTGCATGGGTACATGTATGTATGTGTGCATAGGTGTGTGTGCGTGAGTGTATGTGCCTGGGTGTTTCAAGACACACAAGGACAGTTAATATTTCCTTCAGCCAGACATATCTGTGTTAATGTGTCATGTCTACTTCTTCAGTAATCAAGCTTAAGCCAAATTTTTATTGTCTTTTTATATCTTTCAAGTAGCAAGTTGATATTAAACTAAGTGTTCATGCACTAATGAGGAAATCTATACATTATTGCCTAGCATGTGACTATGCTTTTCAGATTCCATCTTAATTTCATAAAAAGTCTAGCCAGGGACACCTGGGTGGCTCAGTCAGTTAAGCGTCTGCCTTTGGCTCAGGTCATGATCCCAGGGTCCTGGGATCGAGTCCCACGTCGGGCTCCCTGCTCAGTGGGAAGCCTGCTTCTCATTCTCCCTCTGCCTGCAGCTCCCCCTGCTTGTGCTCGCTTTCTCTGTCAAGTAAATAAATAAATCTTAAAAAAAAAAAAAGTCTAGCCATATTTAGGCAGAAAGACTGTTTTCTCAGGGCAGGTGCTTGCCTTATGGATGTCCTCATACCCTCCACAATGACTCCCTTCCAGAATCATAGTCCATTTTCCCCTGCATCCCCAGCCATGCCCCTCTTCATTTTCTGTTGAGAGAGTCATGAGGTACATGACCTTCTGCTTCTGGTTCAAGCTCAGTTACGAAAGGAAGGTTGTCCCCTACAGCCGCTCACCCCAGCAATGATTATTCTAAAGGAAGAGAGAGGGTGAGTATAACCAGCTTGCTCTCTCCTGGTCTTCACCCCTTCCCACCACCTCACAGTTCCAAAAGCCCATCCCCCACAGGCTGCTCCCCTCCTGGATGGTGTCAGGGAAAGAGCCCATGGCTGGGAGTAAAGAGGCTCGAGTCCCCCTTCCAGTTCTGACACCAACAGGCAGAGCTAAACTCACCAGCCTCCCATGAGCAGCCGCGAGCTATGCTTAGCCCTCCAAGTGTGGCCTCACTTCATCCTCAAGATGCCCTATGAAGTAGGCACGAATACGACCCCATTTCAGGTCATGAGGCTGAAGCTCAGAGTGGGTAAGTGATTTGCCTGGTGGAGTGGCTGACATGGAACCCAGGCATTGGGGACCCAACATCGCTGACAGCGGGCTACCCACAGCCCCGGGGTTTTTGTTAAATGGGAGGGTTGCTCATTCAGCCTTATTTCTACATTTCCTTCCAGCTCTGATACCTCACGATAGTCTCTGTCCCTCCAGTCAGCAGGTTGCCTTATAAAGAGGAAGACAAAGATCTGGTCATCCACAGCTCCAGACTGAGGTTCTGAGTGGGGTTCTCACACACAAGAAGTTAACACAAAACCTAAACAAAATGTAAGATTTTTTTTAAAGCCCCATCCCAAAATATTAACAGTGGGATTACAGATGTTTCTGTTCTTAATTTCTGCCTGCCGAAAATAGATACCACATGTGTACAATGTTGCCTTTTCTAAGCATCCTCTGTTACAGAATTGTGCATAGTAGTATTTATTCGTTTTGCTGAAAAAGACTTAGAAAAATAAAAATCTGGAAAGATACATAGCAAGTTGTTGACAGTATCTTTGGGTGGTCAGGAGCTTAAAACCCTTTTTCTTGTTTTTGGATCTGATTTTTCCACAAATTTATATGACTTCTGTAAAAGGAATAAAGAACAATAAGCTCAAAACAAAACAAAATAGAAAACCCACTCATCTGCCCCCCCAACACACACACACACACACACACACACACACACACACACACACACAAATCTTTATGATTCCAAATCAAGGAAGGAAACAGAGTGAGGTGTGGCAGGGGTGGGGGGCATTGGGCAGAGGAGAGATTTCTCTGACACTGAATCTAAATTGCACAAATTCCCCTGTGCTTCATTGAGGTGAGTTACCGTGGGGAGAGGAAGTCTTGGAAAGACTTTCCCCTGGATTTCTCCAGAGGATTTTCTTCTCCAAAACAGCTGATGACCTGAAAATGAGATTATAGACCTTGTACCCTCTTTTAATCACACACTATAGCTTCACAATTCCTCCTTTGGAATTCTGAAATCCAAAATACCCTGAAATGGGAAGTTTTCTTCAAAATTCACTTAAGCTGCAAAACCTAATGGTTAATGATGGTCTTTATTCCACTTGGTGTGTTTACTGATATATTTTCTTGCAGCAATAATAAGGCTGGAATACCAAGTGCTTCCCATAGCTTCTCCTGGGGGTATCACAGAGCATATCCAATGTATATACACTGAGTTACCTTTCTAAAACTTTAATAATTCTGAATTTCAAAACAAACAATCTGATCCCAGCATCTTGGCTGAGCGCTGAGTGGCCGGTATCTAGCTCAACATTCAGTGCTATTTAAACCTTACAAGGGGACATAGCTCTATTGTGTGCATGCAGCTCCCTCTCACAATTTTCTTGCTAAGGTTACCCTTCATGACACACGTCATATTGGATTTGCCGAAGGAGCACAGGGTACAATCTTGGGAGGATGGGACTAGGAAGAAAACTTCTGTGAACAAAGTAAAATTTTAAGACAAGTGAAAAATAATCGCCAGGGGCGCCTGGGTGGCTCAGTTGGTTAAGCGACTGCCTTTGGCTCAGGTCATGATCCTGGAGTCCTGGGATCGAGTCCCACATTGGGCTCCCTGCTCAGCAGGGAGTCTGTTTCTCCCTCTGACCCTCTTCCCTCTCGTGCTCTCTCTCATTCTCTCTCTCAAATAAATAAATAAAATCTTTAAAAAAAAAAAGAAAAATAATCGCCAAATGAATAAACCACTTTTTTTCCCATCTCTGCCCAGAAAATAGTCCTGTTTTTCAAATTAGAACTGCCTTTTGTTGTTCTTATTTTATATTTAAGGTTTTACTTATTTATTTAGAGAGAGAGAGAGAGAGTGCAAGTGAGGGAGGGAGGGGTGGAGAGGGAGAGGGAGAGGGAGAGAGAATCTTCAAGCCAACTTCCCGCTGAGCACGGAGTCTGACTCGGTGTTCCGTCCCAGGACCCTGAGATTATGACCTGAGTGGAAACCAAGAGATGTTTAACCAACTGAGCCATCCAGGCGCCCCTGCCTGCTCTTATTTTAAATATGATTTTCCATTATTGGTAATACTGCACATGGATAGGATACACATATAGGATGACAGAGTTGGGCATATTTTTACAGATGGATGCTTCAACCTTCATAAATACTCCAAGTGATTATATTCACTAGGATGCCAAGGAGCATATCAAGAAGAGAAATCACTTTAGGCATCCTAACTTGGGTAAATGAGTCTCTTCCATCAAATACTTATTTTTTCACCTCACAACACAAATAATGTGGTAGAAGAAAGATGCTCCTGCGGTGGTATCAATACAGATCAGGCTGCTCAAGGAGAAGTAGGCATTCAGCTTATAGTCGAAAGCTTTCGTGAAACTGAGCTACCAAATTCGTGGGCATTTCCTCCTATCAGATCACAAACCCCTCAGAATAGTTTTTAGTCTCAGGCACAGACCCAGTCTCTTATTCACCTTGATGAGCTTTCTGTGGATCAGGACAGATTTTCTTTCCTCTCTCACTTTTTCAGTAAGCCAAGATCTAGATTAAGTTAACTGAAATCAGCCGAGGGAACTGTTCTGGACTGAATGTTTGTGTCTCCCCAAAATCGGTGTGTTGAAGTCCTAATCTCCATTGTGATGTTATTTGGAGGGGGGTCCTCTGGGAGGTAAGTAGGTTTAGGGGAGGTCATGTGGGTGGTGCTCCCATGATGCGATTAATGTCCTTACAGACAAGGAAGAGAGACCAGACCTCTCTCTTTCCATCATGTGAGGATAGGTCTGCAAGAAGGCAGCCTTCTGCAAGAAAGCTGTCACCAAGAACCAAATCATCCAGGACCTTGATCTTGGACTTTTCAGCCTCCAGAGCTGTTAGAAAGAAATGTCTGTTGTCTGAGCCACCCAATCTGTGGCGTTTTGTAATAGTAGCCCAAGCTGACTGAGACGGGGACCATATCTTTAGAGAAATTCATACATTGACATTCCACAGAGCAATATTTGGTGATATGATTTCTTGAGAGTTAATTGCTTTGGCTTTTTCCTTCAATACTGAATACCAAGCTCTGCAAACATAAAAACCTGGAAAAAAAAAATAAAAATTACCTCTTAGCTCCACTGCTGAGCTTCAAGGTTCATTCGTTTGCCTCAGGATCCCTGAGCACCAGAATTTGGCTTCAAAGAGTCTCAGTGCACAGCTCAGGTGCAGTAACGTTGGAGCAGAATTTTGGTGAGGACAGAATTCAAGGGATGAGAGAAGGCAACTGAGACATCTTAGGAGAAAGATGATCTAAGTAGAGAGGTCTACAGCAAGGGCATGGAGGTCAGAAGGGCCCAGGATTCATCCTGGCACTGAGACGGGAACGCTGTGGGTCCCGGGGCCGGTTTCTTTGACCCTCTAAGCAGTTTTTCCCATATTTGAAATGAAAGCATTCAGACTTGCCTGTTGACATGAGGATGAAATAGGATCATGTACATAACAAGTTGAGCAATGTGCCAGGCATGTGAGAACTCAATAAGTTGTACTTTTTATGATTTCCCCCGACACCCCAATCTTACCTCTCCCCGGCCATGCACACCTCCTGCCTTGCACTTTTAGGATTAAAGAAATGAGAAACCACAGTTTCAGGCTTACATTTGTGGGTAAACAGAGCCCTCCTCGCTCACTTCTCGCAGAAAGCTTCACAATTAAAAACGAAAGTAACACTTTCCCTCTTCAGATTTTTATTTTAACCAGCCCACAAAATTTTTTATCCGACTTTGCCTTTCAGAACCCCTGCAGCCGATGGCAGGGAAGTCAGACGAGCAGCCTTTAGATGTCTCGGATTCTTGAATTTTCCACTGCTGATTAAAATTCTGTCTCACCCATAGCCTGATCCCACAGGCCCCTAAGTGCAAAGCCTGCAGAGCAGAGCCTGCTCCATTTTATTCATTTATTCATCAAACGTTTATTGAGCATCTTCTATATGTCAGGCACCGTGCTAGGCTCTGGACCAGCTCAGTGAACAAGATAACATTTCTATTCTCGGAGAGCTCACAGTCAGCAGGGGAGTCGGACATATATATATATATTTTAATTACAGCAAAATGAGGAGATGCAATGATAAAGCTTTATCAGGAAGCAGTGAGGAGAGAATTTACAGCCCCTCGAGAGGGTGCAGGAGGGGCTGTAAGAAAGCCAACTGCAGGCCTGAGCTTGCTGATCACATGGTTCCGAGGTGTAAGACTTGTTGAAAGTCTCTTTTCTCCGTCAAGGAGACTTCTAAGAATGCAACCTTCCTTCTCTCTCCCTTATTATCATTTGTTATTATTAATGATCACCTCTCCCACTTTTGTCATTCACTGCTGTACCTCCAGCACCTTCGAACAGTGGTCTGGTACATAGTAGATGCTTGTTATCGGCAGAACGGCATCCCCTGCAAAATTCATATGTTGAAATCCCAACCCCCAGTATCTCAGAAGATGATTGTATTTGGAGATAATCTTTAAAGAGTTAATTAAGGAAAACTAAGCTCATTAGGCTAAGCCCTAAAACAATCTGGTCCTTATAGGGAGACGTTAGGACACAGATATGTGCAGAGGGAAGTCTGCGTGAAGACACAGGGAGTAGCAAGCTTCCTGTGAGCTACAGAGAGAGACCTCGGAAGGAAGCAACCCTGCTGACACCTTGATCTTACCCTTCTAGCCTCCAAAATGGTGAGAGAATACATGTCTATTGTTTAAACCGCCCAGTCGGGGGTACTTTTGTTATGGCCACTCTAGCAAAGTAATACAAAGCTCAAAATATATTTGCTGAATAAATCAACGAATAATGTTTGCATTTTAACTAAGATGTATCTAGATAGATGACTGATGGATGGATAGATAGACAATGGATGATAGATAGGTACATACATACATACATACATACATAGAAAGACAGAAATGAATAAATGCATACGGAGAGATACCCTTCCTCTGCAATCAAACCGTGGAGTCCTGGCAGGCTGCTAGCTTCTTAAGTGACGCGTAGGAAGTGCTCAATAAATGTGTGCGAGTTTGTGGATTAACGTTAACTCATTCCCAAGGGTCAGATTGGATGTTTTGCTTCTTTTTATTTATTTCTATTTTTATTTTTTTAAAGATTTTACTTATTTATTTATTCTCGAGAGAGCATGTGAGGAGGGGGGAGGGGCAGAGGGAGAGGGAGAGAGAGAATCTCCGGCAGACTCCCTGCTTAGCGCTGAGCAACACTGGCTCAATCCCAGGACCCTTAAGACCATGGACCTGAACTGAAATCAAGAGTTCCATGCTCAACCCACTGAGCTGCCCAGTGTTTTGCTTCTTTTAAAATAACCACATTGGGAAAAGTTTTGTTCAATTTTGACCCTGCAATGTAATTGCAGGCGACTAAAAGGAGAGAAGAGGATGGCTGCCGACGGTCACCAGTCCCCTCCCCTGTGCCACCCATCGGGTTGGAAGCTTTCCCACAACTCTGTGGCTTAATCCTCACCACGGTCTGTGAGGCAGGTATGAATATCCACGTTTTACAGATGGCGAACCCATAGCTCAGAGCATGCTAGTGCCCTGTTGGACATCCTACACCACGTCCACAGGTACAGGTCTAAAAATCCCTGTGTGTACAGCATTTTTCTCTCATTGACACTTTTGGGTCTGTCTCATTGGCTCCTCTCATCAATCCTGTGATTCGGAAGTCCTAAGTGACTCATCTGGTGTAAAGTATGCTTGCTTAATTTATTTAAAAAAGGGTTTTCTTGCCATAAAAAAATAGAAACCAAGTTCAGAAGCATGTAGCTCATGAGGCATGTTGATAAAGCAACTAGAATATATGTGTGTTGAATGTAAATGAAATGAATAGGACAACAAACGAGAGTGTTTCTGGATGGAAGGATCCAGTCATAGGTGTGCCGGTGTCAGCAGGAGGCTGGTAATTCATGGCCCCCCACAGCACCCCGACATGCACACACCTGCCCCCATTGATATTATCCATTGTGGTTTCATTCTGGCTGTGGGTGTGCCCTGCCCAAGAAATACAGATAAAACCTGTAGGGGCTCAACAGATGACGGGCCAGCTACAGTTGGTATCCAACCATACTTGTCCCCCACCCCCAGTCTCTTCAATAGAGCAAGGGGCTTCCATCTGCCACGCCCCTCACTAAACCTCAGCTCTAAGCCTCCCTGTCACACTGCCAGTGGGGAAGACCGGTGGAGGGGCAGGGATGGGTGGGGAAAGGGGGGATATATGAAAATGGACTAACCCAGCATCTACCCCACTTGCACCCTATCCTAGGCATGCTGATCTCTACCTTCTATTTTCTATTGCATTTTGCAGCATTTTAAATATTGATCAAATAAATGGATTCAAGTATCTTACTTTGGTCTATGAGCCTTCTTGTTCTGTGACCTGTGGGACAGCCTGCCTAGTGTTGTACTTGAGGCCACCGAGGTGATTTCCTACACAACACTTACCATGTGTCTATCTACCTCCAAATTCCTTTTCCTCACCACCCTCAGCTCTTTACCTGTGGGCCTACTAGAAAAATCTATCTTTCTGAAAGAGGGGACTAACCAACCCCCAAGAAAAAATAACATGGTGGAACTTTTGGTTCTATACAGAGTCTGATTTGGGATCTTCATTTACATTAAAGATATATAAACTTGAATCAGTGTTTAATCACAAGGGTAGAGTGAACCATTTGAAAGTGGTCCGAATGGGGTGGGTTCTTGCTCCATCCCCACAGCTCCTGAGCTCTGCATTTGGATATGCACATTCCTCTGTCAACCTCACTCACCCCACCTGAAACTGGAAATGGTTTTCTGAGCTCTTGCTTTCCTGCCGGGGGAGCGGGGTGGGGGGGGGGTGCAAATGGAATACCAGCTAACTCCCCTATTGCACTAACCCTGTGCCTGGCACTGCTCTAATTCTCCCAATAGCCCAATGTGGTAGGTACTCGAATTATCTTCACTTTACAAAAAGGAAGACTGAGTTACCCAGAGGTCACATGGCTTGCCCAAGGTCACACGGCAGGATAGGGGCGGAGCTGGGATTCTAACCCAGGCCCTTGGGCTCTTAAGCACAACGTCAGTGCCCTGCAGGACAAAGCATTTGGTGGTGGCAGATCTAGTGGCACGCTGTCCTCCCAAACCCTCCCTGGGATCGCCTCTCGCTGTAAGGTGGCCGAACAGGAGCCAGCTGAAAGGTTAACAGAGGGCCAAGAGCAGAAGTTTTTCTGAATGAGCAAACAAATGAATGAGCCAATGAGAAGCAGGCTGGGCATCACCAAATCCTGAGGAGAGTAATTACTTCTGCTGGGCGGCGTGTGAGGCCTTCACAGAGAGGTGACAACAGGGTATGGTCTCCCAGTAGAGCCAGGGGAAGGAAGAAGGAACTCCGCCCCCACAGGATGGAAGACTCTGCTACTAACAAGCACCCCGGGAAATGTTAGCTGTGGCCATCACTACTGCTGGTTGTTAAAAATGTCCTCAGGTACCTCAAGTTGGCTCTAAACTCCCACCATATTAATTTTCCATCTATCTACCACCTCCCAAATTCTCCCTCCATTTGTGAATGCAAGAGCATTTTTCCAGTGTTTTCTTCTGCTCATCCATGCCCTCAGGGTTTCATCCCCAGGAAGTTAATCAAAGGATTTTCCTAAATGTATCAAGTCTCCCCTAAAACAAATGCTAAGGCCAGCTGCTAATAATGCTTTGTGCTCCCTGCTCCATAAATTCTCATAACTGCTCTTGTTGGTGAGGTTTGTTGTTGTTTTTGTAACTGCTATTGTTTTTGTATGAGCGTATCTGCTTTGTTACATAATGTTTGGCTTCAGCTTTAACTCTCAGAAGAAAGATAAAACCTCTTAATCATGGGGCTCTGATTGGAATCACTACCCCCTTTTCTGGAAATGCAGAGAGAAGCCTGAGCTCTTGCTGAATCTGGAAGCCCAGCCAGCGCTTCTGGGAGAAGCCAAATTGTAGCCTGCCATGCATGGTGAGCAGGGAAAGAAGTGGGGAGAGGCAGCCTTGCCAAGGGTCAGAATATAAGAACAAGACCTGCCCTCAGGGAAAATCTCAGCGGAATGTTTGCATTTTAAAAGAGGCTTCCAAGAGAACCTTTCTTCCCACAAAACAAAGGACCGTGGTCATGGCACTTCAGTGGAGGTCTTTAGTAGAAGGGGTCAGCTGGGACTCCAAGAACCACACCACCAAGCCCCTTTACTCAGCCCGGTTCCTTAATACGGAGCACCATCCACATTGGAGAAGACGAAGGGACTACCTACGGCAGACAAGGAAGCATCCACCTGTACCACACAGTGTGATAATTTCAGACCAGGAGGGGTTTTTTTTTTCTTTAATTTTTAGTCTTTTACTCTAGTCTAATTTTTCCTCTATGGAATCATAGACACGCTGGTTTTTGTTTTTTTTTTTTTCTTTCAGAGTCAGAAAGAACCTTGCAAATGTAAACCAATCCTTGTATTTTGCAAAAGGAAATAAGTCCAGAGAGGTAAAGTGACTTACCCAGGGCCACACAGCCAGGAAGGGGTAGGGCCATGATCATGGTGTACCCTGACTTGGTACAAGTTTCTCAGGGATTGGGAATCACCAGACCTAGCTTTCTAGAAGGAGTACCTCCCTCCCTCAGTGGGGTCCTTATAAATATCCCTTCCCTCCAGATTACAAGATTCTCTTTCCTTTGACATCCACACCAACTTCAGAGCAAATTCTCACCTTTGGTTACAGGACAGACTGAGGCTCAGAGTTCAAGAGATCCACACCAGGTCTCAGGGAGGGTGAGTGAAGGTGCCAGATGTCAAATGCAGATAAACTCACCCCAAAACCAGGCTGCCATCATTATTTTAGCCCAGGAACACCCCCCATTTCTGCATTATCCCCCGTCTAGTCATGCCCTGAGATCTGATAATCCTGCTGTTACCTGTTGGATCCTTTCTTCTAGCTGGTTCAGGTCTTTGTCCACTGGCACATGCAGGGCCCCGAGAGCAAGTGCCCTCTTACATCTTGTGCCCTGGGTGCCCCCCTGGTGCCACCCCAAGCCCTGCCTTGTTGACACAGCTTGTTGCCTTTAAATTCATTCTTTTTTTTTTTAAGATTTTATTTATTTATTTGAGAGAGAGAGAATGAGAGACAGAGAGCACATGAGAGGGGGGAGGGTCAGAGGGAGAAGCAGACTCCCTGCTGAGCAGGGAGCCCGATGCGGGACTCGATCCCAGGACTCCAGGATCATGACCTGAGCCGAAGGCAGTCGCTTAACCAACTGAGCCACCCAGGTGCCCCTAAATTCATTCTCCACTCTATGGTGAGGGATATTTTTCAGCCCATAATGCCTTAATAATTTTAATATTTCTATTTAAAGGTGCATGTTTCTAGCTTCTCTTGAGAAGAGAAGTGATTCTTCATGCCTCAGTCTTTCTTCTCAGTAAAATTTATTTTCTCAGTTAATAACACGAAATAGAGGAAACCGTGCTTGACCAGTGCACGTCATTGTCAGCAGGATGACACCAGATGCTGGCGTGACCATTGTCAGCTGGAGCTGAGACACGGGCACCACCTGGAAGGGGCAGGAGTGCTCCGTGGTCTCCACCCCTCCCCCAGTGTATCCCTCCCTCGGGCCACCTGTCTGGCCTTCAGGATGTCTGAGTTTGTGCCTCCTGCTAGAGTCCTCATCTATCCCACCCTCCATTCTCCCCACTTCCTGTCTCCCATTTTTAGGCAACATCGAACAGCTTGCGTTTTCCTCCATATGGCTTCTCAGCCTGAATCCGAGCCTTGCTTATTCATAACACATGGGACATGTACTTTACCTGCTGACCCCACCGGATAATACTACCTGACCCAACTCCCGGCAGGGACATGAGAATGCAACCCAACCCAAGGCCGAGCACGGGGTAGAGCTCAGCAGATGTCTTTAGAAGTAAGCCAAACTGAGAGGACTACCACGGCTAACCCACTGACACAGATTTAGATTCTCTTTGGCTTTGGAAACCCCTGCACTTTCAACAAACAACACTATCCCATGTGCAATTCCAGAAAAGATCTTGGTTTGGAGTTAAACCAAGTCAAGTTCAAACCCCAGCCTTGTCACTTTTTTGTGACTTTGGGCTGGTTACATTATCTCTGTGAGCTATAGCTCTTTCACCTTTCAAAAGGACCTAACAGCTATCCTGCCCTGAAGTATTATGAAATCAGATGTCGACACAATAACTTGTAAGTAAGTACTTACAGCAGCTTCGTTCACAATAGCCTAAAACTGGGGGGATAATTAGGGGCCATCAACAAGTGAGTGGTTAAGACAACTGTGGCATAAGCCATCTAATGGAATTCTACTCAGCAATAAAAAGGAAGATAGCATTGATCGTTGCAATAATGTGAATGACTCTCAAAGGCATTTTGCTGAGTGAGAAAAGTCTGATGCATGTATGATTCCATTTATACAAACACAAACCAATCCATTGTGACAGAAAGCAATTCAGTGCTTGTCTGGGGCTGGACTGGAGGGACAGATGAACTTTAAAGGGGCTTGAGGAATCCTTCGTGGATGATGGACATATTCTGAAGCCGGATAGTGGTGGTAGTTTCAAGGGTGTATGCCATTGTCAAAACTTATCGAATTGTACACTTTAAATGCATGTTGTTTAGTGTGCAAAAATTATTCCTCAATAAATTTGAAAAGGAAAAATTATTAAAACCATCACCCCTACAATGCTCAGCAGCATTTACTAGTAATTGAGATTCCTCTGCTTATTTTTTTGCAGTGATTCTTATTTGAAACATGTAAAAGAATTAATATTAAGACCTGTTGCATTTGGAAGAACTATATAATTCCATTTTTCAGACCAGTTATTTGACACTTCTCAATGCAATCTTAACAAAGTCATTGTAATACTAAATTTAGTACAATAGTGTTTATATATACACACGCATTTAAACTATGCATGGGTAGGCATGCTATAAAAATAGTTAATAAATTCCTTAGTGAATGACAAAAAGAAAAGAAATGAGTAGGCCAGTGCCTGTCTTGTTTGCTGGTTGTGTGGGACAAGTGCCCAGAGCCGCTGGAGAAGGACGGGAGGCTTCTGTCACAAGAGTGGCCCATCTTTACCAGGACAGGCCTGGATCCCAGGAACCTTCATCACCAGCTCATGTTGCATTTCCTGTCCCTCACACTTCCATGGGCCCAAAGGGGGCCTTTCCTCTAGGTGTGCCTGGAAAACACAACAGCATCACTGTTCACTTGGGTTTCAATTTTCCCCCATGTCCAGTAGACAGGGTTTCCCTAACAAGGAAAACAAGACCTCATACTAAGAGATAAATAGGGAAGGGGGGCAGGTGGGAGTGGGCACCATATTTTATCTTACTAAATATCAGATACCTGTGTTGCACAGTCTGCTCTTGACCTCTCTCTGCAAATCCATTCAGCTTTTCGATCATTATCTTCATAGGCATCCACCTATCCCTTACCAAAATGCAGTAAGCAGGGTGATGATTTTTCTAAAGATAAAAATGACATCTCTATTCTCCTCCTCTCTCCCTCCTAAACCTTGTGCTTGTCCATTATGTTAACTGTAGCTCTTTTTGCCTCTCTAAGGTAGCTCAGGGCTCTGACTTTATCTGTAAAAGTTAGGGAGACAGAGAGTTAAATCATCAACTAGAGAATTTGATCACAGCAGACCTAGACTCCTGGTAGTTCAGTGCAAATGAAAACAGCAAGCTTTTTTTTGCCTTAATTATTTGTGTAATTACCTTAGCCCAGAGAGACAGGTGAAGAAGCTCAAAAAATGTGGGGTTTGTTTTTTTTTTTTTTTTGTCAATCCTTCGGTGGCATAGTCAGCAACATTTATTATGTGCCAACTGTATGAAGCAACTTTGCATTAAATATTGAAAGTGAAATGTACTCAAGAGACTTATTATAGATGTTGCTTACAAACCTTTAAATAACCCAGCTACAGAAACAAGATCTTTGGAATACCTGATGTGTACCAGGCAGAACACCAGCGGCAAAGATTCAAAGACATACAATATGTGGACCTGAGGAATGTATAGTCTAGTGTGTAAGAATAAGCAAGCCAAAAAAAGTGGGGGAGGTACAGTATTTTTGTGGCATGTGTCTAGGGAAGAAAGAGTTGAAGTACATGAACGGTCCATCAACACTTGATGGATACTTGCTCCATGCCAGGCATTATCTCTTAGACTTTTATCCTCCAGTCATCACAGAGTTTTACAGTGCTACCTCTTCCATGAAGAACTCCCAACCCTCCAGACAAAAAGAATCACTCCTTATTCAGTGCTTCCAATGCATACAGCTATTTAGCATTGGTATCATTCTGCCCTATGCAGAACTGAGTTGTTTGCAAGTTTGTTTTGACCACTAGATGCTTCTTGAGGTTTAGAAGGCTTGTCTTACTCGTGTGTTTATCCTCAAGAACATTCATTACCTTGACTTGCACAGAAGGGTGCGAGCAGTTCCTTGTAAGAAAGACGTGTGATCAGAGGTCATGACTGAGGAGGCAACTTGACTCCCTTCCAAGGACACTCACCAGAAAACTTTGTCCTGATTAACTTACATTGGCACTTCAGGTTCAACCACTTGATTTTGACAATGTAGAAAGGATAATTCCGTATCTCAAGGGCAGACCCCTACTAACCAAGTTCACATGATTGAGGCATAAAACTCTTTGAGAGTCTTCCAAAATTACAGAATATTCCTCTCTCATTTTGTTTTGTTTGTTGTCATGGTTGTTTTTAATCCCAAAGAGATGGAAATTGGGGGGAAACAAGGCACAAAACAAAGGGACAATAAGGTTATGTTTTATCTCGAAACACTGTTATTTCCTGACAAACGCAAGGCCATAGCAAATTGAGATGTCACTGGCCCAGCTGCCCCTTCTCTGCCCAAGTGCGATGCTTTCATTGTGCTAATGATACTCCATCCTGAGCTGGCATGGAATCACTTAAATAATCTGAGACAATGGAGAAAAGGGGCAGCCATGTGTTCTCAGGTCAGGTGGGCAATCCTTCTCCATGTTTCTGATCCTGCATGTTGTCCTCCTTTAGAGAAGAAACAGACACCAGTCACAACTCTCTTTGCTGCTGTGGACACAGAAGACCAAGTGTCTTGAATTTCTATAATCGAAGCATAGATACAACCTAGCAGAAACCATAAACAAAGAGGGTTTGGACAAAAGATTTTTCTGCGGTGATATTTTTCTCTGTCTTTGTTGTGGTCTACTTATGGAAAGGAGAACATAATTTTTTTTCTTAAGAATGTCACAGTCTGCTGGTCTCACTTGCTGCCTATGAGCAGAAAGTCATCCCATGGTAATGTTTTAGGGGCTCAGACCTACAGAGGATTTCCCCCCAAGTCTTCTCTAATACTGACACCAATATATTGATTCACACTGAGAATGATGTCCACTGGGCCACAGTGCCCTCTTTGGCATGGCCAATATCTTCCTCCTGCTGCCGGCCAACCTGCTCAGGGAGCCATAACCCAATTACAAAAGGCTAGAGGAGCACAGATTGGAACAAAATGAGTTTGTCGAAATATTAGAGTGTTTATCTGATTGGTTCCAATGAAGACATTGTACCATAAGGATCATCTTCTCATCAAGATCTGAAGACACAAATGTGGGCTTCCATGGGCTGCTCTGAGAAGAACCCTCTCCAGTTTTCTCTGGGACCCCTTCATGCTTCATCATGGATCTTCTCATTTGCCTACCCATTCATTCAAGTTGCAGACGTGGCTTATGACTTCTTGGACCTCATTCTCTCTCCTTAAAGAGACTTTGGACATCTCTGTCATGATTTTTTTTTTAGCTATTAATTTTGTATTTGAGCTCTCAGAGGGCAATTTTATTTCCCCTCTTTCCAAATTTGTGAAATATCACATCATAGATTACAAATTTGACAAAAATTAGGAATCAGAAAAATACTTGTTGAGTATGAAAAGGTGTTATTGGAGCTGGAACTTCAACAAGGTTAATTGAATGGGTAGAGCTGGGATGGAAGTACATTCTATGAAAATGGAGAAATGTGAAAAAAATGGGATACAAACTGGACAAATTTCTGCCATCTCTGGATTGTTTCTTGAACAAATTCGGATACTTCTGGGCCTTTTGTTCATATTGACTTTTTGGAGGGTGGGATTAGGGACTGAGATGCCCTTTTCCAGCTGTCTAATTCCTTTTTTATTTTCCTTTTTAATGTAAATTCTAGTTAGTTAACATACAGTGCAATATTGGTTTCTGAAGTAGAATTCAGGGATTCATCACTTACATACAACACCCAGTGCTCATCACAGCAAGTTCCCTTCTTAATTCCCATCACCCATTTGGCCCCTCCCCCACACACCTCTTTCCATCAACCCTCAGTTTGTTCTCTATTGTTAAAACTCTCTTAAGGCTTATTTCCCTCTCTCCTTTCTTCTTTCCCCTTTCCCATACGTACACTTGTTTTGTTTCTTAAATTCCATATATGATTGAAATCATATGGTATTTGTCTTTCTCTGACTGACTTATTTTGCTCAGCATAATACACTCTGGATCCAGCCATATCATTGCAAATGGCAAGATTTCAATTTTTTTGATGGCTGAGTAATATTCCATTGTATATATATATATACTACATCTTCTTTATCCATTCATCAGTTGATGGACATTTGGGCTCTCTCCATAGTTTGGCTATTGTTAATAATGCTGCTATAAACATCAGGGAACATGTACTCCTTTGAATCTATATTTTTGTATCCTTTGGGTAAATACCAACTAGTGCAATTGCTGGATCATAGGGTAGTTCTATTTTTAATGTTTTGAGGAACCTCCATACTGTTTTTCCAGAGGGGCTGCACCAGTTTGCATTCCCACCAACAGTGCAAAAGGGTTCCTTCCCTTTTTCTCCACATTCTCACCAACACCTGTTGTTTCTTGTGTTTTTAATTTTCAGCTAATTCCTATTCTTCTTTTGATATTTCAATATCCAAAATGATATAGTGGGAAGGACACTGGAAGGAAAAACAATGGTAGAAAGGAAAGAAGGAAGGAAGAAAGGCTGCATTTGTAACCCAAACCCTGGATTCAAATTCTGGCTCTGCCACTTACCACCTATGTCACTTAGACAAAATGTTTTTCTTACCTTTTCAAACCTCAGGTTTCTCTTTCAGGAGAATATTACCTACTTCCCAAGATATTAACAAGATATTGACGAAGAGAACATATATACAAAAACCTAGAACAGAGAAATAACTAATAAAATGTCAGTCAAATCAGATTCTGAAAACCTAGCTGAAATTTAACCACCAATGACAAAACTTACCTGACTTCCTAGCCACAGGTGATTCTCCACCTGCATACTCCAATTCCATGTGGCATGCACCACCATTATAACACTTACCGTGTCCTACTGTTCTTTCTTAGGTCCATGTCCCTTACTATTTTAGAAACTCCTCAGTGACAGGCACCAATCCATGTTCACTCATGAACCCCCAGACCTGAGATGGTTTCTTACACAAAGGAGGTCTTTACACATACTTACCAAATGAATGAATGAATGTCATCAAAATCTCCAGACCAGCAGACTCAGAAAATAAAGGTGTCATTATTATTTCTGTTATGAAAAATTTCTCCCACACTGTGAAATCCTTTTGCTTTCCAAAGCACCAGCACATATGGCATTTTGGATTTCAATTTCCAAAATACATTTACAATTAACCTCAACAAGGCAGGTCTTTGTGGGCTCTTGATGATGTAAAATTACCCGAGAAGAGTCTTATGCATATAAGAACTGCAATATCTATTAGTTTCTTCATGTCTTCTGTTTACAGAAAGGAAGAGTGAAGCCCTAACTCCTAATTGATGTCAAAAACCACATTTCCTCTCCATGGTTTTTGGTCTTCTATTGCTTTCTGTCATCAATTATAATTTTACAACAGAAATTATTTCATTTTCCATGTGTTCGTGAAGATTTTAAGAGTTGTAAGCTGGCTTCTTTTATGTGTGTACAGAAGGAAAAAAAAAGTGAGGGGATCTGGGGAAAGAGAGTAAGTGAAAAAAAAAGGGTGAAAAAGGTCCCTAAAAGGAATTCAGAGCTTAAACTGGCTAACTCTAAATTCTTCATACTGAAGGCCAGAGCAGATTCAGGGTTTAAAATTAATGTGTAGTTTGTTCAGAGCCTTTTTCTTTCTTTTAGCTTGAGAAAGAATATGATGAAGCAAGTTCAGTGGATTTTCCCATTAATAGTATTAAATGAAATGTTAATTTAGTAAAATGCACAGATTTTAAGTGCAGTTTGATGAGTTTTACAAATGCATATACCCATGTAAGTACCATCCCAATCCAGATTTAGAACATCATCTTCATTTCCTCAGAATTTTCTTTCCTGACCTTTTTTGGGTCCCATCTCACACCCCGCCCCTAAATCAGTGGATCTTAGTATTTTGAACTCCATGGATTATTTCTTTTTTTTTTTTTTAAGATTTTATTTATTTATTTGACAGAGAGAGACAGCAAGAGCAGGAACACAAGCAGGGGGAGTGGGAGAGGGAGAAGCAGGCTTCCCGCCGAGCGGAGCCCGATGTGGGGCTCGATCCCAGGACCCTGGGATCATGACCTGAGCCGAAGGCAGATGCTTAACGACTGAGCCACCCAGGCGCCCTCCATGGATTATTTCTTAGTACTGGATAAAAGCTACAGACCTTGCCATACTGGGACAGGCAAGTTGGCCATGTGAGTGGATACTAAGTTAAGGACGGCAAGAAACTTTTATTAATTCTTTTACTTATTCATTCAAACATCTTCATCGAGCCTTGACTAGGGGCTTGAGGTAGGTGTTGGGCAGACAGTGGTGAAGAAAAATGGCATTGTTCTTCCCTCCTTGATTTATAGGAAGGAGAAAGGCAATCAACAAGAAAGCAAGCCAATAAAGATAGAATTTCAGACTGTGATAAATACAATGAGGTAAACTATCAGTCTGGGAGTAGTGACAAAGAACAGCACAAAGAAGCTATTTTGTAGATTCAGGGAAGGCCTTTCTGAGGAGGTGACAATTTAGTGGAGACCTGAGCATGAAAGAAGCTAGCCATGCCAAAAAGTAGAGAAGATCTTTTCAGCAGAAATAGCTGTTTGCTGCTGCCCTGTCTTAACTGTCCTTCCCTTTCCCTCTACCCACTCAAATTCTGTCCTTAAATACAGAATGTTAATTCTACCCATTCACAAAACAGTCCAAATATTAAAAGAAGATTCGCATTTTCACATGATGTTACTTTTAATTCTTATGAGAGTAATTTTATTGGTTTTCTATTGGTTGTGCAACAAGTAACTCCCAAATCTACTAGTTTAAACAATAATGATAACTTTATTATCTCTCATTATTTTTGTAGTCAGGAATTTGGGAGGGATTTGGCGGAGTGGGTCTGGCCCAGGGTTTCTCCTGGAGTTGTAGTTAGGCTTGGCTAGATCTGGAAAAGCAGGAAATGGGCAAGGATTCTCTTTCTTAATTTGACTTCAGGGATTCTCCATGTACTATCTCTTGAAAAACTACTTTGGGCTTCCTTACAGCATGGCAGGCTCAGGGCAGCTGGACTGCTTCCAAGGTAGTTGAAGGATTCAGGAATGAATATTCCAGTGAGAAGGGCAGATGCTGAATTGTCTTTTATGACCTAGTCTTAGAAGTCAGAGTGTTATTTTCACCATGTTTTACTCATCAACCCATCAAAATATTTCCAGAATATATATAAATTTGATGGGAGAGTAGCAAGATTCTAGCAGAGCATATGGGATAAGAATATTATTGCAATTACCTTTGGAAAATATAATCAACCACAGGGGTGCAGGCAGGAAAGATAGATAAGAGAGGAGAGAAGGGATTTCAAGGAGTGTGGGAATGGAGAATGGCTCATGAGGTCAAGTACAAGGTGGACACATGGGCACATTCAGAAGGTTCGTAAAGAGAAAGAGAGTATAATTTTGGATATGTTCAGTCATCCAAAAAAAAAGAGTGAGAAAGAAAAAACTCTGACTCAATTGAATTAAGCAGTAGGAAGTATTTTCTTATATCACATGAAGTTCAAAGGTAAATTAGGGATCAAGGGTGGTTGATTCAACAGTGGCTTAACAATACCATTTAGGACCCAAGTTCTTTCCATAAATCAGCTCTTCCACCTTCAACATGTCAGATTTCCTACAAGATGGCTCCCTTTATGTCCTCAAGGTGGCTGTAACAGATCCAGGCTTATACATAATGCATGATATGTATACATATGCATATACAGAGACGATGTTTTTTCTTCCCAAAATCTCTCTTAAGTGTGAAGAAATGCCATGCAGACTTTCCATGATTTCTCATTGATGAGCTCTGGGTCACATGCCTACCCCATAATCAATTACTAGTAGAGGGAATGAATGGATTGTCATAATTGACTTAGGATGTTCTGAATCGTATGGAACATGTTTGCAGACGGGAAGAGAGGTCATTGATGATAAGTAAATGACAGGTCAATGGACTTGGGGTCTTGATGAAATCAAATAATTGCTAAATTGAGAGTATGAAAGTATGTTGGAAAGAGAAGGGACAGTTAGAGAAAAATGCTTGAAGTGAAGGCTGTGACAAGGTATAGTGTGTGACTATGACAGTGGAAGGGTAGAGGGCTGAACATCAAAGATCATGGAGTCAAGAAGTTAGAGAAACCGAGAGACCAAGAAAAACACGATCAATGGGGATATTAAAGACACCCACAATGGGACAGAAATAATGGTTAAAAAAGATGGTGAAAAAGCAATTAAATGCTTTGCTACAAAACTTTCATATGTCACATGTGAACACTTACATGGCCTACTCCAGTACAAATTTATATGAAAAATATTGATGGAGTTAGAACTTCACCAGCCTCCAAATGATCCCCTTGCTGACAGTCTTCTATTCTGTAGCAAGAGTAATCTATCTAAATAATCTATTTCTTCACCTTAGCATCCTATTTAAGGTCTTCTAACACTTCCCAATGTCATCAGGATAAAATACAAACTCTTTAACATGACTTACAAGGCTCCTTAATGTATGGTTCCTGCCATTAATTCAGGTGATTTCTCCAAACTCTTAATCATACATTTTAATCAGAAAAATATTTTTCAACATGCATTCCTAATGTTTATCTGTTTATTCACTACTGTATTAATATATGATTTTATTATAAAAGATATACTAAAATAAAATAAAATGAAATAAATAAGAGAAGTTATGTGAGTAGCTACAGTATAGAAAGGCAAAAGAGACTGTTTCTGAAATCGACAGTTAAAGTTAGAGACCCCAGCACCCATCTCTCAATAACTGATAGAGCAACTAGATTAAAAAAATCAGCAAAATATAGAAGAACTAAGTAACACTAGGAAACAATAAGATCTAATCGACATTTATAGAGCAATAGCGGAATACTCATTCCATTCAAGTGCCCAAAGAACATATATCAAGATAGACCATATTCGAGGAATAAAAGAAACCTCAATAAACTTAAAAGAACTGAAATCAAAGTGTGTCCTCCAACCACAGTGTAATCAAACTAGAAATCAGTAATAGGAAGAAAAGAGGAAAAGCTCCAAACACTTGGAAACTAAATAACACACTTGTAAATAACCTATGGGTCAATCTAAGTCTGAATGGAAATTATAAAAATATATAAAATGAAGCAAAAATAAAAATACAACTTACCAAAATTTGTGAGACACAGCTGAAGCAGTGTTGAAAAGGAAATTTTTGGCACTAAATGTAGACATTAGAAAAGATAAAAATTTTCATATCAATAATCTCAGCTCACACTTCAAGAAACTAGAAAGAGAAGGGCAAAATAAACCCAAAGCAAACAGAAGGGAAGAAATAATAAAGATAAAGCAGAAATCATTGAAATTAAAAACAGAAAAACAATAAAGAAAATCAATAAAATAAATAGTTCTCTGACAAGATCAATAAAATCAACAAAACTCCAGCAAAACTGACAAAGAGAAAGAGAGAAGACACAAATTACCAATATCAGGAATGAAACAGGAGATATTACTGACTCTTCATGCATCAAGAAGAATATTGCAACCACTCTACACATATACATTTGTGACAGATAAAATGGACCAATCCCATGAAAGATATGAATTACCATAACTCGCCCAATATGAAATAGATAATGTGACTATCCCTATAACTATTAACGAAGTTGAATTTTTAATTTAAAAACCACCAAGAAAGAAATCTTCAAGCCCAGGTGGTTTTAATATAGAATTCTTCCAAATGTTTAAAGAAGAATGAAAACCAGTCCTACACAATTTCTTTCAGGTATAGAAGAGGAAGAAATAATTCCCAATTATTTTATAAAGCTAGTATTACCAAAACCAGACAAAAACAGTACAAGAGAAGAAAGGAAAGAAGGAAGGAAGGAAGGAAGGAAGGAAGGAAGGAAGGAAGGAAGGAAGGAAGGAAGGAAAGAAGGAAGGAAGAAGGAAGAAGAAAGAAAGAAAGAAAGAGAGAGAGAGAAAGAAAGAAAGAAAGAAAGAAAGAAAGAAAAAAAGAAAGAAAGAAAGAAAGAAGAAAGAAGAAGGAAGGAAGGAAGGAAGGAAGGAAGGAAGGAAGGAAGGAAGGAAGGAAGGAAGAAAGAAAGAAAGAAAGAAAGAAAGAAAGAAAGAAAGAAAGAAAGAAAGAAAGAAAGAAAGAAAGAAAGAAAGAAAGAAAAAGAGAGAAGAAAGAAAAGAAAACCTCAGATCAATATTCCTCATGAATACAGGCACAAAAATTCTTTTTTTTTTAATTTTATTTTATTATGTTATGTTAGTCACCATACAATACATCATTAGTTTTTGATGTAGTGCAGGCCCAAAAATTCTTAATGAAATACTAACAAATAGAATTTAGCAATATATAAAAAGAATTATACACCATGACCAAATGGGTTTTTTTTTTCAGTGATATAAACCTGGCTCAATATTTTTAAATCAATCAATGTAATCTACCATATTAACTGCTAAAGAAGAAAAATCACATGATCTTATCAATTGATGTAGAAAAAGAATTAGACACATTTCAACACCTACTCAATATAACATACTCAGAAAAATAGGATAAAGCAGAACTTCCTCAACTTGATAAAGAGCATCTTTTAAAAAAAACCAACTATTAACATTATACTTAAAGGTGAAAAACTAAATACTTTTCCCTTAGGATCAGGAACAAAGCAAGGATGTCTACTCTCACCACTCTTATTCAACATGTTAGAAGTTAGCCAGTTCCACAAGAAAAAGAATAAAATAAAAGCCATATAGTTTATAAAGGAAGTGATGAAACTGTTGATATTTGAAAATGACATGCTTTTCTACATAGAAAAACTCAAGGAATCTATATTAAAAAAAATTCCTAGAATCAGCCAGGTCATAGGATAAAAAATAAACTTATAAAAACCAATTGTATATCTATATGCCAGCAATGAACATGTGGACACAAAAATAAAAAATACAAGGCATTTATATTAGATAAAACACCGCAAAAATGCTTAGATATAAATCTAACAAAGTGTGGGTAGGATTTGTATTATGAAAGCTACACTGCTGATGAAAGAAATCAAAGAAGAATTAATAATTGAAGAGACATACCATGTTTATGGATTAGAAGATTCAACATAGTAATGATATCAATTCTTCCCAAACCCATTTATAGGTTTAACAAAATTCTTATCAAAATCTCAGCAAGAGATTTTGTTAATGTAGATACAGATTGTTCTAAAATATACATAGAAAAGCAAAGAAACTGGAATAAGTACAACAATTCTGGGAAAATAAGAATAAAGTAGGAGGAATCAGGAAAGTCTTGATTGCAAGACTTACTATATAGCTATAGTAATCAAGACTGTGTGACAAGAATGAACATGAGGATAGACACACAGATCAACAGAAGAGAATTAGAAAACACAAAAATAGACCCATACAAATAAGTTCAACTGATTTTTGACTCCCACAAAAAAAAAGTGAATCAGTAGAAGTAAGGCAGCCTTTTCAAGAAATGGTGCTGGAGCAGTTGGATGTGAAAATTACCTTTGCACTTTCTTAGATCTTATACAAAAATCAATTCAAAATTGATTATGGAATAAAATGTAAAAACATAAAACTTTAGGAAAAAATGGAGAAAATCTTTGGAATCTGAAGCTAGAAAAGTGTTCTTTTTAAAAAAAGGTTTTATTTATTTATTTGAGAGAGAGAGAGAAAATGAGCATGGGGGGTGGGGAAGAGGGAGACGGATAAGCAGACTCTCCACTGAGCAGAAAGCTCAATGCGGGGCTCACTCCCAGGACTCTGAGATCATGACCTGAGCCGACAGCAGACACTTAACCAACTGAGCCACCCAGGCACCCCTACAGAAGAGTTCTTAGATTTAACACTAAAAACACAATCCATAAAAGGAAAAATTGATTAATTGGACTTCATCAAAATTAAAAATTTTTGCTCTGTGAAAGACACTGTTTAGAGAATAAAAAGACCAGCAATATATGGGAGAAAATATTTGCAAACCACATGTTTGAACAGGGACTAGCATTTAGAACATGTAAAGAACTCTCAAAACACAACAGTAAAGGAGCATACAATCTAATTTTTAAGTGGGCAAACTACATGAAGAAACATTCACTAAGGAAGATATACAGATGGCAAATAAGCACATGAATAGGGCAATGCAAATTACAACTGTAATGAGTTATCTCAAGTTAAAATTAAAAAATAGTGACAACACCATGTTTGGAGGATGATGTAGAGAAAGAGGATTACTGATATATTCCTGGTGGGAATGTAAAACTATACAGTTACTCATAAAAATGGTCAATTTCTTAAAAAGTTAAGTGTTAAGCATGTAGCTATCAAATAACCCAGCAACTGCTTTCCTGGACCTTTGTCTCAGAAAAATACTTACGTTTACACAAAAACCTGTACACAAATGTTTATAGCAGCTTTATTTGTATTACCCCCAAACTGGAAACAATCCAGATACCTTCAATTGACGAGTGTTTAAACATAGCGTGGTACACTCATATGATAAAATACTACTCAGCAAAAAAAGAGCACAATCTATTGATACACAGAATTATGATGAGCAAAAAAAGTCAATTCCAAAAGTTTACATAACTTATGCTTTCATTTATATAAAATTCTTGAAATGACTAAATTATATAAATAATGAACAGGTTAATGGTCATCAGAGGTTAAGGAGACAGTAGGTTGGGAGGGAAGTGCATATGGCTATAATAGTGAAACACGAGGAATCTTTGTGGTGATGGAAATAATTTGTATCTTGACCGTATCGATGTCAAGATCCTAATTGTGATATTGTACTAGTTACCAGAGTCTACCATTGTGGGAAACTGGTCAAAGTGTACACAGGATCTTTCTGTATTATTTCTTACAATTGCATCCCAACCTACAATTACCTCAAAATAAAGCTTAATTTCAAAATTGCCAATTTATAGGTCTAAAAACCAAAACAAGATAAATGCAAAGAACACCATGCAGGCACATCAGAGTCGGCTGTTTGAAAACAAGAGATTAAGAATTGAATCTTAAAAGCAAGCTGGGGGTGTGGGGGGACACATTAAAAACTTATTACCACAATATGAATTACAAATAACTTCTCACCAGAATAAAAAATATTTGAAGACAATGGAATGATATCTTTTATGTATTGAAAGAAAAAATTGTCAATACAGAATTCTGTATCTAGCAAATATATCTTTTAAAAAGGAAAGCAGATTCTGCCTTCTAGTAACAGTGGTGTAGTTAGCAGAATTCTAAGATAGGCCCCATGACCTCTGGCCCCTCATGTTACATCCTGCAGAATCCCCTTACCTTTGAGTGTTGGCTGAGACATGTAACTTGCTTCTAATCAGTAAGCATGGCAAAGGTGATGGGATGTCCCTCCTGGAATTAGGTATATATATATATATATATATATATATGCATAAATACATACACACACATTTTCCTAGTATGCATGAGACCTAGGAGAGAGACTCCTCTCGCTGGCCTCAAAGACACAAAGACCTGCTTATGGAGAGTTCTACATAGCAGGAACCTGCCACTGGCCTCTAGAAAATGGAGACCTCAAGAAATGGAATCCTACCAGCAATTATATGAGCGTGGAAGAGGATCCTGAGTTCCAAAAATGACTGTAGACCAGCCAAAGTCACAAATGTGACTTTGAGAAATCCTGAGCAAAGGGCACAGTTAAGCCATACCCAGGCTCATGACACACAGAAACTGCAAGATAATAAATCTGTGTTGTTTAACCTGCTAAACTGTGGTAATTTGTTATACAGAAATGGATAAGTAACGCAGGTGAAAAAAACTTGATTGGAAACTAAATAGTGATTTAATTCTTCTCTTTCTTGTATAAGAATTTCAGATAACAATGATAAAACCTAGACAAAATAGTCTTAAAAATCACTGTAAAGCAACTTAAGTAACTTTCAAAACACTGAGATCTACAAAGTATGTTCTCTGACCATAGTATTATTTAATTAGAAATTAATACCAGTAAGACATTGAGAAAAGCTCCCTTATACTTGGAAACTAAAAAGTTATTGCTAAATGATCCATGAGTCAAAGAATAAATAAAAAGTGAAATTAGAAAATACTTTGAACTGAATGAGGTTAAGAATATAACCTATAAAACGTTATCAGAGGCAATTTGCAATGAAATTATATCTGAAATTCTTATGTAAGAGAGAGAAAACTTAATTATCTATTTTCCAGTCTTAAAAAGCTAGAAAAAGAGGATGAAATTAAATCCTGATAAAGTAGAATGGAAAGATCATAGTAGAAATCAATAAAATAGAAAACAAACAAGGAATAGAGAACATAAAAAATTTAATAAAATAAAAAGTTAGTTTCTTTAAAAGATTCATAAAACTGATAAACTCTTAGAGACACCAATCAATGACAAAGAAAAAATAAAAATAACCAATCTGTTATGAAAGAGAAGCTATCACTAAAAACTCTATACACATGAAAAGGATCATAAAAGAACATTTGAATAGCATCATGCCTTTAAATGCAGCAACATTGATGAAATAGATGACTATATTAAAATACAACTTAACAAAACTTGTAAAAGATGAACTACAAAATCTGAATAGACTCATATTTCTTAAACTGAATTGTTTATAAAAAAACCTTTTCACACAGAAATATCTAGGGGTAAGGATGCTGAGTTGCTCAGTCAGTTAAGTGTCTGCCATCAGCTCAGGTCATGATCCCAGGGTCCTGGGATTGAGTCCCACATCGGGCTCTTTGCTCAGCAGGGAGCCTGCTTCTCCCTCTGCCTGCAGCTCCCCTGGTCGTGCTCTTTCCCTCTCTCTCTCTCTCTCTCTCTCTCTTTGATAAATAAAAAATAAATAAATAAATAAATAAATAAATCTTAGAAAAAATACAAAAAAAGAAAGAAAAGTCTCCAGGGGTAGGTGAATTCTATCAAACAAGATAAAGTACTATTCCTTAAAGACCAAATAGCAGTTCCACACAAACTCATTCAAACAAAAAGTAGAGGATGGGGTACTTACCTACTTATTTTGCGATAATAGCATTATTTTGATACCAAACCCTGACAAAGACTACAAGAAAAAATATATACACCAACATCCCTCATGAGTTTAGATGCAAACATACTTAGAAAATATAATACAGCAATACATTAAAAGAATAATACATTATGACTAAATGGGATTTAAGCAAGTTTGGTTTAACATTTGAAGGTCAATCCAAGTAATTTACCATATTTACAGAATAAAGAATAGCTGTATGGTAACTCAATAAATGTATAAAATTCTACTTTCATTCATAATATTTACTCTTAGAAATTTATAATAAGAAGGAAAATTATTCAGTCTGATAAAAGACAACTATGAAAAGTCTAGAGCTAATGTCATACTTAACAGTGAAATATTAAACCATGTTCTCATAAGTTCAAGAGCAAAGTAAGGTTACCTGCTCTCACCACTTCTGTTCAGCATTGTACTGGAGGCCCTAGCCAATTCACTAAGGCAAGAAAAAGAAATAAAATGCATAAAGATTGGAAATTAAAAAGCAAAACTTCTCTATTTGCAAGTTGTAATTGTTTATATAGAACATCGTAAGGAATCAACCCTTCTCCCTCTCAAAAAACCTGTGAATTTAGGTCTCACAATTCAACAAGCAAGGCCAACATTGAATCATTTATTTTTCCTATGTACTATCAGCAAACAATTGGAAAATAACTTTTTTTTTAATTCCAGTTATAATAGTGTCAAAATACTTAAGACATTTAGGAAAAAAAATTAATCAAAAATAGACAAGAACTCAGTTCTCAAAACTTTTAAGTCTACAGAAAAAAAAATTTAAAGAACCTAAATAAATAAAAAGATATGACCTGTTTATAGCTAAAAACACTATTGTTAAGCTGTCAATTCTCCACAATAATTCAACACAATCCAAATTATAATGCTAGCAGGTTTTTTTAAATAGAAATTTGCAAGATATATCTAAAATTTATATGGAAATGCAAACAATCTAGAATAACCAAATCCATTTTCAAGAAAAACACAACTAAAGAATTATAGTAAGTAATTTAAAATCTACTGTAATGCTCTAGTCGTCAAGAAAGTGGCATTTGCATAAGGATAAACAAATCAATTAATGGAACAGAATGTAGTTCAGAAATAGATCCTTTTATATGGTTAATTGATTTTTGTCAAAGGTGCAAAGCAACTCAATGGAGAAAGGAAAGTCCACTCAACAAATGCACTGAAACTAAAAGTATCCATATAGGAAAAAAAATGCCTGCATTCTTACCTCTACTATACACAAAGTTAATTTAAGGTGAATCATAGATCTAATCATAAAAGCCAGGAAGGTAAGTCTTCTAAAAAGAGAGAGAGAGAGAAAATCTTCACAACTTTTTGATAAGCAAGGATGCCCTGGAGAGGATACAGAAATCATGAACTATCGAAAGAAAAAAAAATAGATCATAGTTTAACAAAATTAAAATCATTGCTTCATCAGAAGATATCCATAAGAAAACAGTCAAGACACAGGGAAAAAATACTGGTATACATACATCTGATAAGTTCTTTCAGAATATATAAACTCAATAACGAAAAATGTAAAAAAAAATGGGTTGAAAACATGAACACTTCACTTAAAAAAAGATATAGGAATGACCAATAAGCATGTGAAAAAATGCTCAACTGATATTGGAAACACATAAATGAAAATGAAAATTGTAATGAGATATCACCATAAAAATATGACTAAAATTAGATAGATGTAACATGAAACATTGGCAAGGATCGAGAGCCAATAAAACACTTGTACATTCCTGGTGTCAATGCAGAATGCTACCACTACTTATAAAGTTAAAAATTCAGCCATTTCTCTCCTGGGTGTTTATACAAGAGAAATAAAATCAAATGTCCACTAAAATGTGTACACGAATGTTCATAGCAGCCTTATTCACCATTGCTAAAAACTTGAAACAACCCAAATGTCCATCAATAGGAGAATGAATTTTAAATTTGTGGTTAATTTATACGGTGAAATACTATTTAACAATAAGGAAGAACAAACTAGTGATAGAAATAACACAGGTTATTAGGCTGAGCAAATAAAAGCTACCACACACACACAGATATACTGAATGACTGCATGATATAAAGTACAAGAATGCAAAATTAATCTATGGTGACAGAGGTTAGGAAATGGTTGAACTGTCCAGGGAGTTGGGATTTATTAAAAGAGGGGGTATAAATAAATGTCCAGGTTGATGAAAATATCCCATATTTTGTTTGAGGCAGTTATTATATGATTGTACAAAATTATTCAAAACTAACTGAACCAAATACTTAACATCTGTAGAGTTTGTTGTTTGTAAATAATATCTCAATAAAAAGGAAGCTAAAATAAGATTAAAATTTCAGTGAGCAATATTTTATATCTTCTTCAACACAATGTTTCATACCCCTGGTTTGTTAATAGCTTGAGCATAATCTGTTCAGTATTATTAACCATAATTAATAAAAATTTATTTCTCAAATTACTTTGGCAATTTTACCTTCCCCCACCCAGGCCTTCTTGTCTAACCTGATTAGATTGTCATTGTTTTTAGGAGGAGGTAAAATATCAGCTCTGCCATCTTGGTCTTCTTTTATGCTTCCTTTAATAGTATTATCGGCAGTACAAGTTGGTTTCTTCACCAGGAATGTTTCCAAGTGGCTTGTTCATTTTGTGAAGGTAAGTTTGGTTATAACTAGTTTGATCAGTGTTTTTGATTAAGTCTCATTAGCATCAGACAATCGGAGACCTCTGCTTATCTCACATGGGAACTTAACCAAGGACCTCAGCACTAACCAGCACATTAAAAATGAGTAAAGCTTATTTTATTCTTATAAAGAATAAACATAAATGGGGGACCTACCTATACACCGTGGGTCATCTATGTGCCCACTGTGTTATCCTGTTCTATCTTCTCACTCCCCTGTTTTTTTATTACTACTTACCATTTAGGTCACAGCTCTCACTTCTCTGGCAGGTTTCTCTGCCTCCTTAGGTCTGAGTTAGGGGCCTCAGGGCTTTTGCACAAGGGAACAGGCTATTATAATTCAGGATAAGCCTAGGTGTCAACATACTAATTTAGATAATAGGGTTAAACACACACCTTAAAATCTTCCTTTATTATTTATTAAAATAATTGATATCACTAAATATGTTCTAGTACAAGCACAGGGGATTCAATAGTGAACCAATCAACCAAATAACCTCATGCTCTCATGGCACTGAATTTCTGGTGGGGCAGGCAGACAATTGAAAGATAAATGACATGGGTGATAAGTATACAAGAGAAAACTAAAGCAAGAGAGGATAGGAAATATAAGGTGGGAGTGGGGTCGACAGTAACATCTGATGGTCAAGGAGGGTCTCACTCAGAACGTGATCTTGAGGCAAGACCAGAAGGAGCCACTCAAATATCTGCGAGGAAATTGTTCCAAGAAGAGAGAGCATCCTTCTGAATGAGCAAGGGCAGAAGCAGGGAGAGAAGTGGACAGGTTGAAGATTATATTCAGAGTTCGAGTTCTTAGATCTTTCTACAGATGGGTTGGATGTGAGGGACAGCAGGGGGAAGAGGGGCAAAAAGTAATGCTCAGGTTTGTGCTTTCAGCTCATCAGGGAACAGCTGGTGCTGCGTGGAAGGACAAGGAAGAGGGGGCTGGTGGGGCGCACCAAGTAAAGAGTTCACATTTGAGCTGATAAATTTGCACTGCTAGGTATGTAGTGGTCACCATCTTAACTTTGAGGACATTCAGGTTCAGCATAATTTACTTGCTGCAGTAGATTGTCTATGCCATCCCTATGCAGTGTGACTTTGTGATACTGTCCTTCAGGGGGAGGGAGGCTATTTCTCTGCCCCCTTGAATGTAGCCTTAGATGTGTGACTTGCTTTGACCAAGCTGGGTATTAACAAATGTTAATGCAAGCAGAGACTTGGACAGTTCTCTTGCCGATACCATGCCCATCACCATGGGGGCAAGCTAGGGCTAGCCCACTAGAAGATGAGAGACACACGGCCAAATTACCCCATCTGCCCAGCTGACCGCACTCCAACCACCAGACACGTGAGCAAAGTTGTCTTACACCATTCAGCCCTATCAGAGTCAGCCCAGACCAGAAGGTGAGAAATTCAAAAAGTTATGTTTGAATCACTAAATCATTTCAGCAAAACCTGATTGATACCCTTGCCTCAGATCCAGGGATGGTGAATGGCCAAATCAGGATTTGTGGCTTCCTTCTCCTAAATTCACTATTTCTCAATTATTCCAAGATTAGTCCCTTCCAATATTAGCTCAGAGAATCACAACCAGAAATATTCTGGGGCCATGTCCTCTAAGCTGCTATCTTAAAGTAAGTGTGCATTAAAACCCACTCCAATTGTTAATGTGCAACCTCTCTCTCTCTCCCTCTCTCTCATTGCTGAGACAATGTTGCTGTAAAAGCAACCGACAGAAATCCAATTCAATCTCTAGGGAAATTTATAGCAAAAAAATCTTGCTATGCCAGTGCTTTTTCCATGACAATATGAAGCATATGGGATCTCAGAAGAAGCATCTATCACAATATGTTGCAAAGCAGTGCAGGAATTGGCATTTTCTCCAATTCCTCAAAGCATAGCTAAGAGCAAAATAAATGTAAAAGTATGAGGTCCAGCTACTGCTGACATGCTGTCCCTTTCAAAGCATTCTACTGGTTTAAGGAAAAGAAACCCCAAAAGCCCCCCCCAAAAGAAAACCCCACAACCCAAGACTGCACTACCAGTCCCAGAAGTCTCTGAGCTGAATCCCAAACGCAGAGCGTATTCAAAATTGTAAATAGTGTCAAGAGATGGAGCCACTGAAGCCCCAAAAAGATGCAGGGGCTGAAGGATAGCATTCTGGGGCCCCAGATAGAATGAGGAGGAGAATATATACTGCCCAGCTTGACTTTAGAAGTGAGGAGTCCTGAGCTGTAACCCTTGCTTTCTTACTACGATACTGAATGACTTTGGACAAGTCCCATAATGACCCATTATTAAGTCATCATTAAATATGAGCACTTTAGCAGAGAACTTGTTGTTTAGAGCTAGGGGTGAGCAGAGGGCAGTGCCTCAAGGGAAGAGCACAAGACTAGTAAGTTTTGATGTGATGGAGTAAGAGATATGGGAGGGTTCCTGGGCCACTGAGAACAGAAGGAACCAGGGTATTCTTAGTCAGCCAGAGGACACAGGCAGCGTGTTAGTGCGTGACATTTCAACGCTGAAGGGAAGGAAAAGGACCGTGGGCATGGAGGGCACCTTACTGCAGGTTGTGCCATATAACGCATTAGAGTCACATCCAGTGCTATTGGCCTTGCTTCACCAGGGAGGAAATTGAGCCAAAATGTGGTATGTGCCTCATTCCGATCCCATAGCCATAATGATCCCGATCCCATAGTGAGTGATGGAGCTTAGGTCTAAATGTAGGCTTGTCTCTGAACCCCACGCTTTTATTATCTTAGTCTTCTTAGAATATAACTTAAAAGTAGTGTCTATAAATGTATTCTGAAATATTATGGAAAGGATAACATGGCACTCTCTGGCAGAAAGAAAAAAAAAGGTAGTTAATTATAAAACACAATTTTCAGGGATGAAATGGATTCTTTTTCTTCTTGCCCCCTTCCACCAAATCTCACACAGCTTCTCTTTTCCCTCCTACTCCTGGTATCAAGAATGGGAGAGACTAAAGCAGGAGTGCTTGGGAGTGAAGGGCCCAGAATGTTAGATCTTTGCTCATGGGTCTCAGTTATCAACATCTCACTAATGCAGCAAGCCTGATGCCTTCCTGCTTCCCGGTGACCCGCAAGATCAGTCCTAATGCTTCAACAACAGGAGAGAGAAGGCCCAGAAGTGGCTCTGGAGTTGGATATAATTTTAAAGGGAAGGCTGCTCCCAGATTTTAAATCACTTAATCAAAGTTGTATTCCTAACCTTTTAATTAATATTTGACACTAGATGAAATGGTTTAATTCCACTTGTGTGTGTGTGTGTGTGTGTGTGTGTTTTACATACCTGAAATTAAATGAAACTCAACAGAAACATTTCTCGAAATGAGAAGGCTATAAATCCAGGAGTTTTATAGCCTTCACTTTTTTCAATTTGTAGCCCCCAGGTGGGACACACATACAGGACAACCAATAGGATAACAACCATTTGATGGTAACTAGAGGCCAATGAGGATATAAAGCAGCCCCATTATGTGTTGGGATCGAGGTGGATGCTGGGAAGATGGGAGGCACAGGATGCAGTGCCTGCCAGGAGTTTCTGGGAAAGGCAAGTATACAAAGAGGGTGAGGTTAGATGAGAGTCCTAAGAAAAGCTTTACTAGAGTTAGGAGAACTGCAGCTTTGCCACTTATCAGACCTGTGACTTCAGGCAATTTCACCTCCCAGGGCCTCAGTTTCTCCCTCCGGCAAAGCAGAAAACAGGTTTTCACCAGCCAGGGGAATTAGACGCGCAAGTGAGATGCTGTTTCCCAAACTCAAATCTTCAGAAAGATCCTCTGGAGAAGCTTGTCCAAATACAGCCCCCTTTTCTGAAGCTTCTGGCGCCTGAGACTGTGCTTACAACAGGCTTTCTAATGGTGAGGAAATCAAGGAAAGGGGCTCAACTCCCCCCCACCCCACCCCGCCAAACAGACACCAACAGACACCCACCATGCTCCCTGTGCATCCACATAAATATTTTTACTTATTCTTATTTTTAACTCTTCACTTTGACTTATGAAGAAGTTGCAAAAAAAAAAAAAATAGTACAGTGAGTTGACTTCTACTCTTGCTTCTGTTTCCCCAAATATTAACATCTTACATAACTTTAACACAGTGATTAAAATCAGGACATCAACATCGATCCAATATTATTCATAAATTGACAGACCTTATTTGAATTTTACCAACGGTCCCACTAATGTTCTTTTTCCAGTCCAGGATCTAACCCAGGTAATTTCAAATAAATTAAGTATGGTGTGCTTGCCAGGCAAGTGCCTCATCCTGACAAGCGTCCGGCAGTCCTTCTAAACAGATGCCTCATCCTCATTTCACATGGATGCTCTAGAACTTCTGTTACACCCCACATGATCCTTATAATCAAGACATTGGAGTAAACATCAAGATAGCGATTTTGGTGCTCTTGGCATATATTAGTAGGATAAGTAGAAGCTCACTCAAAACAAAATTTCATATTGGTATGTAAGGAATCAAGAATGATGAAAAGCAGAGAGATTTGTAGAGAAGAGCTGGAGACAATCTGACTCTTACCCTTGCTTTTCCCTTGAGGAATGGCCATCCTCAGCCATAACTACCAGGCATGACCCTGCCTATCAGTCAAGGTCCATTAAATGAGATGATGCATGAAAAGAATTTTGCTCAATGAACACACAGGGAGGGCTCAATGAATATTGTTCAAAATGTGTGTTATTCTTTCTAAAACCACTCAAAAATTCTTTCCAACCAGGAAGTGTGATAATCCCAATTTCCAACCCCCTTCCTGTTCTTTGAATCTCTCAGATGGCTTTGAATACATCCTAATTTATATTGTAGTGATCTGTGTGCTTCTTTATCTTACTGCCCCTACTAGATTGTAAATTCTGATCCTTTTACCCCTCGTGGAGGCTTCCCAGGCTTCATGCAGATCATACTGCCAGGAGCTGGCCTCCCAAACGCACTGGGGCACCCAGCCAGCAGGCCCTCTGATTTAATTTATCACCAACACGCTAGGCTTTAACTTGTTACAAGCATCTCTCTATAAAGTTGCCTTTGTGCTCAACAGGGGCAAGCACCTGTTCTAAACTAGCCTCATGAGAGGCAAGTTCTCCCTTCTTCAGGAGGGAAAAAAGAAATGCCCCTATTCAGGCAGCCTACTTATGGAGAGGACTTTGGGGCAACATCTGTATTTTGGGTACTGTAAGTTGCCTTTAGGGAAAAAAGAGACAAAGAAAGTTTAAGGAGGTTGATAATACTTCCTAGCAGTTTGGTTCTTCAGATCTTCAAAGCACTTTACACAAATCAACTAATGAACACTTCATCACACAGCATGCAGTCTGCCCCCAGGAATTGGAAGTCTTGAGACTTCAATCCTACAGCCAGAGACTTGAAAGGGGCTGGGCAATTTGCAGTTAACAATTGCATTTATGATTGCACTTTCTAAAAGAGAGACAGTCAAATCTCATGCCTTCCACTAAGCGAGTGCTGGCTGGATGTTTGTTGACTGACTGACTGAATCAAACCGATGGGGGCAGATCATTAAATGAGGCACTTCCTTTGTCTTCCCCCTTCCTCAGGTCTAATCAATAGGGCACAGGCTGAGCTCATTCTAGAAAATTCTTTCCAATGCTGCATTAGGTCATTTTATGTAAAACCTTTAGGGCCATGAGTCCCTTATAAAAATCAATTAAAGTTAGCTGCCTTGTCCCTAGGAAAATGCTAAGTGCACACATACTGCGGCCAAAGTTTGCATGACTTTCCAGAGCCCCCTGTGAAACCCAGATTCAGACTCTGCTTCAGGTTTTGTCTGGAGGCAGCCAGTTTAAAAAGGATCACCTATGTCTAGGTTTGGGAGGCACAATTTATTCTGCCAAGAATACTTTGGTTTCGTTGGTTTGAAAGCAAAATTTAGAAGTGCAGTTGCCCTTTTCAAATTAGACATCAAGAATATTCTAAAATGTTATATGAATATGTTTCTTTTTAAAATCATTCAATGAAATAGTGTGCTTTCTGGTTGCAGTGACCTTAGGGACTTGTTTTTCTTCTTAGGCTCATTTAGTGACATATTCTTATATTTAGGAAAATAGGAAATGTACTGCCTGTCTTCTTAGTGAGTGTGGATCTGTAGTGACTAGGGAAGACTTTTCTGAAAACTTCTTGGCAGCTCCGACAGCAACATTAAGTAAATCCTCCACAAATACCCCCAACAGAGCAAAACAAATCATGTTAGGGAGCCCTGACATCCCCAACACCTAATTCCCAGCCATACTGAAAATCAGGAAGGAAAAATAGTTTGTAGGCATCTGGATGGAAGAAGAGCTTCACTTTCCAGGAAAAAGTGAGCACTTCCAGGAGGAGGCTGGGAGAGGACGGAAAAGATCAAAAGGGAGTTTGAAGCCACTCTGCTCTCCAGAGTGGCCCTCCAAAAACAATTGCTTGCATTTCAATGATTAGCCTTGAAATGCAGAAATCTAAGATTCCTTCTGGGGAAAAAACAAAAACAAAAACAAAAACCAACAACCTGTGGTATTGACAACAGCCCAAATCTCAAAGAACCTTCCGGTAGGGTTTGTTGACAGGAACACAATATCCCTGACACTTGCACAGGGGGATGAGTCCTCACTTCCTGGTGATGTTTTGGGGGAAAGGAAGGAACTGGCAAGTTTGGGGCTGAGAGAGGATTCTAAGAATTAAAGCCAAGGATAAAAGGGTTTTCCACACTTCTCACCAACTGATGTGCATATTTGCACTTCCACCAGACCAGGTGTCCGTAAGTTACTGAGAGGTCCAGCTGTTTCAGATATAATAGAAACTTAGGAGTTCAAGTCCATGGTCCTTAGCTAAAGTGCTCAGATAAGAAATGACCAGCCAGGAGAGCATGTCTCCTTCCAGAATTTCTTGTCAAGCATCCTGGATTCTTTCCCTTGACCCATTACTTTCTTCCCTGGCTGAAAGTTACCTGAATCCAAATGGTCTATCCAGCTATACCTGCTCGTTGCATAACTAAAAGGATCCAGGAGCAAGAATGTCCTGCTCACCTGTCTTCCCAGCTCAGCCTTGGGGACCTTCCTTCTCTCAAGCACAGTGAGGCTGTAGGGAAAGGGTGCCACTGAGTTAAGTTCCTGCCCCATCCTGAACTTGAGCGTTGTGGGGTCAGATTTGGGTTTGGATCCTGGCTGTGACACCTCCTTGGTTTTGAGAGGTAAGCACATTCCTTAAACTCTTTGAAACCCAGTTATTTCATTTATGAAATGGGCTATCATGCCCATTTCGTAAATCTGTGGTGAGAATTAAATGAGATATTTAAGTATATGTAACTACTGCCTTATTCCGTAAATGATTTGCAATGGCACAAAACTCCCCACACCCCCGCCATTACCACACACACACAAGCCTACATTCAACTATAAAAAAGGGAAAAAAGAGAAAGAATTAAGATGAAGAATACTAGAGATTTAATAAAATATGCTTTTCGTTAAAAATTATATATACAATGATATATACTCATTTTTAAACTCGAGGTTTTGGAATATGTTTATATTTTAGAAGTCATTTTTTTTAAACTTCAGAGCAAATGTACAGAAGTTGAAGAAAGCACAAGATATGAGTTTTTCCATTTATTTTTCAATTTCAATTACTTCCTGTCCTAGAACATGGAAGTTGAGATATCATCTATCTGGTTCTACTGCAGCATGGTGACACTCAGGTCAAGATGCCAGAGAGGGGCAGGAAGGGGCTAGTTGGTGTGGACCTTAACCTCACTAGCATCAGATTTCTTGCATTTGAGTGGTACTTGGTAAACCCCTGTTTTCAAAACTGGAATTTTTATGCCCCTTCTATGCATGAGGAAAATGGGCTTGGAAGAAAAAAAAAAATGGCTTTCCCCAAAGTCACACAGCTAGTTAATGAAGTGGCTAGCGCTCTGTTCCAAGTTCCTGCTCAGAGCCTACACAGTTCTATGAACTTTGAATCTCTATTTTACAAATTTTCTCTACATTGCAGTTTTCTTCTCTTCTCCCCACTCAGCTGTGGTTCCACTGGGGTCTTGTTTCTTATGAATTATATTTTTATTTTACCCAAGGATCAAGATACTAACCTCCTAGGTGATTCTACCTAGCAACAATCTGCTGTGGAGATGAGGGGAAACATTCTCACCCACATCTGGCATCTTAGCTCTCCTCTACACAGACGGATGGTGGTTGGTGCCCCTTGGGAAGGTTATTTCTAATGATTTCTCCAAACATATGTATTGCATGCTTTAAACAAAATTCTTAAATTCTGCTATGTTCATATAAATGAAAATCTGAAAGCAATCCTAATGCTTTCTTTTTCTGGGGAAGAAGTGTGAAAATGCCATGATCAAATCATAGATACTCATTTTCCTCTTCTTCTATTTCTGCCGTTACTGCTAGATGACACTGAGTGCCAGGCACTGTACTAGGGGCTTACTTGCACTATCTCATTAAGCTGCACAATAACCTATGAGATAAGAATGCTTTTCATTCCCACTTTCCAGTGAAGATATGAGGGTTGAAGGAGGTGAAGTCACTCCAAGTTGTGGAAGTAGCAAGTGATAGAGGTAGGATTCAAATCTAGTAATTTCTCACTCCAAAGCCTGCACTCTATCCCACTACTCCTTACCACTGTCTCTGCTCCATGAAAAGATACTACCTATGATTCTAGAATTGTTGACAATATATTGGTTTTCATAGTATAGGATTTTGGTTACAGTGGAGGAAATGAATAACAGAGAACCTTACCATTTCAGCCTGCTATTTGGAAAAACAACCAACCACACACACACACACACCTCTAAATTTATGTGTTACATGTTAGGTATCAAGGATGTTAAAAATGATTAAGATCTAGTTTTTAGAATTCAAAGTTTAAGGGGAACAAGAAAGTTATACCTTTATTTAAGAGTGTACAAAACCAAAATATTCAACTGAGTAAATTTGGAAGATCTGATTGGCTTTCTTCAGTGGTTCATGAATTGAGCAGCAGCCCATCTAGCATCTAGAAGGGAGCTCTGAGGAGCCGTACAACACGGAAGTTTGTTGGAAAGGAAAGAGGCAGAAAAGGACGTTTCTGAAAAAGAGCAGATTGTTTCAGGCAAGGCACCTTTCTTTGGGGGAAGAAGGGCATCTATCATGCAGATCACCTCACATTTCAGATTGACTGGTTAAATGTCATGTTCCTGGGAGAGGCTGAAACTGCAATTAAGTCTTGGTTTGTGGTCCTGGGGACAAGTGGTTCCATTTGGGCCTTTTTTTTTCTTTTTTTAACCATCCCCCCTCCTTTTGATCAGACTCTCAGCCTAACTGAGAGATATGATCAAAATTTAAGGCATTTGCACCACTCAGACACCACTCTATAGTTCCTATGGCTTTTACTGATCCTATGTGTGATATCCATAGGTCATGATTTCATGTTCACAATTTTTTTAGTTGCTCATTTTCTTCAATCCTTTTCTGGCATTCCAGTTTTAGGGAGATCATCTGCTTGGTGGTTAGTGGCTGCAAACATGCATTTAGAGCTTTTGAGAAAATACAGCACACTGGGGAGATGACTGTGACTACGGTAAGTAGGATAATTCCCAATGTCTGGAGTGTACCTCAGACCCATGGTCCCCAAGATCCAAACCAATCAAAACCAAATAAGTCAAAGAAAGACCCTGTTGAGAGAATCACCTTTTTAAGCCAAGTGGCTTGCTCAGTAATCTTACATAATTGAGTTTTAACTTCCCCAGAAGCATTAATCCAGGTGTAGCAGGTGATATTTGGCCATAACACAGACACCTTCTTTGCTCAGCTAAAAGGTAATCAAGGGCTATCCTATTATCAAGAACAACTTTGGCCAGAGAGTCTAGGGGTTCTTCTTGGACAGCTAGTAGCCTAGCAGCAGAATCTGCAATATTTTCAAGAGTTAAGGAGAGGTTCCTCATATTCTCATTTGCATTTGCTCCTAGCCAGGGAAGTGTGGATCTACCAAAGGAAGTTAATTTTGAATCATGAATGTGTCCTGGTAGGCCCTTTCTAACTCAACAATGTAAATTCAGGGCAGTTGACCAGTGAGGTGTCTCAGTCTGTCTATGAACGGTGAGGGGTACAACCAGATAACCTAAGAGGCATTGCCCAGTAATGTGCCAGCCATTAGGCATCCATGGACACAAGGAGAATGGAACCACCACAGTCAAAGTTAAGTCCTGTCTGGGCACAGATCATCTCCACTAAGGGGGCACTGTTAATGGTAGGGATTATTGCATTTACCTGTTCCAACCAGGGATCAATTAGATTTTCACCAAGACTGAAATAAAAAATTGTTCTAAGTTCCAGAGATTACCACCCCTCCCCCCTTTATCAATTGCCTGAGAGATGATGTTATCTTTCCAGGCTAAAGCCAGGGTACAGGAAAGAAAGAGAAGAAAGGTTTTCATGTTTGGTTAAAGTGTGAAGTCTTGATCCAGCCTCTTGGGAGGCAGCAGCCAATCTCTTCTCTTCCTGGTCAACTTGATTTGGAGGTCTCCAGTGTTTGTACAAAACCAGACATCAGGTGGAGCTTTTTTCAGCTCTAAGATGTGTACGCAAGACTCAAGTCCCCAAAGTATAGTGAGGAGGACTTGGTATAGTCCCTTCCAAGGACATCCAGGAGCAGTCTTTGTTCTTAGTGATTCCAAATCAGAGGGTGGGAGAAAATTGGAACCATGAATTTGGAGAGTCATAGACAGATATTTGAGGAAACTAGAAAGACTCAGGATCTAGTCTGATTTACAGCTATATATACAAACCCTTAAAGACAACAGGATCAAAATCTAATATAGACAAAGGTGAAAACATAATTTTTCTCTCCATATTCACCTCCATTTTTTTACCAAAGATAATCACAGTAAGACTAATTTGTTTGCATTAAGCTTAGCTTGACTCATTATGTAAGTGAAGAAAGAATAGTGATTGACCATCTAAGCTATTTTTAAGACTGCTATGCTGGAATCTTCCATAAGGAATCTCAGATTGAACTTGTAAGAGTCTCTGGGACCAGGAAACCAAGGCAAGGACTTGCCATCAGATTCTACCTGATAAAACTGTCAGGATCCCTGTAAGCTAGACAACAGACCAATTTTTCTAAGGGGCTTTATTGGCTTCATAAAGTCAACCTTAGTTCTCAAAAGCTGTCTGGTCATATATGAATCTATGCACATCTCTCTCAAATATAACATTCTATTCAAAGCTTTGGTAATATAGCTAATGTTTAGAACAGATTCTTTTTTTACTTATATATATATAACTAATTATATTGCCATGGAAAGAATACTCAAGAGTTTCCAAATTCTGGAGGAATCAGATAGGAAGAATAAATAAATATTTCATCTTTGTTTACAAAGGTATACTTTACCATATTGCTGTAAGCCAGAGATAGCTTAAGAGAAAAGGTTTCCTTAAATCTAGAAAAACAAAACATTAAGGAATCAGAAATGTCTTAGACAAAAGTCATAAAAAATTACAATCATCCTCCTAAATTTATTCAGTCCTGTATTATTAATTCTTGTTCTGCTTGAATCCATTTTTTTTTTCTATTGGTTCTAGAAGTTCTTACCCAGTTCCATTTTATGATCTCAAAGTTATCAGAAACCTGCGTTTACCAGAATCCTTTCCGTGAATCTCCTTGAAGATGAAGCACTTTTGCAGGAACACTTTTGCAAAGTCATCTGAGTAAAACAATAACTCCTGGTGAATAACAAGACTTAAATGCCCATTATTAAATGTCTGAGAATTCATTATACTGAAATTGACAAAGAAATTTGGTTATTTCTGTAACAGACAACATTTTAAGATAATAACTAGAATTATGATGATAACATTATACCAGGACATATCAGACTTTGGGAATTTCATACAATTTCTGGAGTACTTATAACATATACCTACACAAATACAACACAAAGAAGGTTAGTATTTCTTCTTATTTGACAAATGCTTCTCATGTAATTTAAAATATCAAGTAAGTCTACTAGTTTAACATCTCTTTTTTTACAAAAAGAGAGAAAAAAATCTTTTGAGATATTCCAGAGACCTAAAAATTCTTAAAGTTAGCTCAAGGTGAAAGAGACTTTATTTAGAATTTGATTTGGGGAAGTTTTATTAAAAGTATCAAGAGGCTTTAAGGGCGCATGAGTGGCTCAGTCAGTTAAGCATCTGACTTCAGCTCAGGTCATGATCCCAGCAGCCTGGGATCGAGTCCTGCATCAGGCTCCTTGCTCAGTGGGGAGCCCGCTTCTCCCTCTGCCTGCTTGTGAGGGCGCTCTCTCCCTCTCTCTGTCTCTCTCTTTCTCAAATAAATAAGCAAATAATCTTTAAAAAAAACATCAAGAGGTTTTAGAAACACTGGTCAAGTAGGGTCACAGCTCACTGTGAAGCAATGCTTTCTTATTTACTTAACTATACTGACAAAGATTTCGCAGGCAAATATAGAAAGTTAATAGTTGTAAAAATAAGAAAAGAAAAACTTAACTCTTTTAACAGAGAAGACTCTGCTTTCTCAAGCAATCAAAAGACCTAATAAAGATAACACAGGAAATTGTTTTGGCAAGACACAAAATCTTTTTTTCTAGGAAGATTACTTAAAAGTTAAGGAAAAACTTTTTATTTTTTATTTTTTTAAACATTTTATTTATTTATTTGTCAGAGAGAGAGAGCGAGAGAGCGAGAGTGTGAGCACAAGCAGGGGGAGCGGCAGGCAGAAGGAGAAGCAGGCTCCCTGCTGAGCAAGGAGCCTGATACGGGACTTGATCCCAGGGGATCATGACCTGAGCCCACCCAGGCATCCCAAGGAAAAACTTTTTGTAATCTCTTATCAAAAGCAGACCAAAGGTCCAAGAAAACTCTCCTTTGAGCAGATGAAAGTTAAGTCCCAGTTGACATAAGTACATTACTGATTTTAAAGCTTAATGTTATAATCCTTTTAATAAAATCATTTGATTTTAGCCAACTTGACCATACAAGACAAGATTCTCTCTGTTTCTTTCTGTTTCGCAACTTTCTATTTAATTAGTTCTTTAGTCTCCTCCTCCCCATTGTAAAATTACCAGTTTTACTTTCGGACAAAATTACTTTCTTTTCCCTCAATCAAAAATGCACCTCCATTCCTCATACCCTCTCTTACTGAAAACACATACCCTATTTTCCTTGCATATAGAGATGTTTTCCCTATTTCCAATAGCTTTAATTACATATACTAGAATTTTTAACCCTTTAAAACCTTAATTTTAGTGAAAATAAAGAAGTTAATAATTGTGAAATGTGTTTTACATTAGCATTCTGTGGCTTGGCAGACTTACAGATACATTTTTTAATCTCTTGAACAAGAAATAATAATTTTAATTTCTTGAAACATATGCTTTCTCATAGTAAATTTTTAAGTGTAGCACAAAACATGCTTATTAATAGACCCAAATAGCTCTAAGTTTCTCTGTAAAAGGAAGCCAAAAGTGATAAACCTATGTTCAGTAATTAATGTTTCAGTATTTCATCTTATTTAGAAAGGATGTATACATTCAATGACTATCCATCATTTAATTTAACATAGCAAAATTGTAAGGTTTTAGGTTAGCAAAAAGGTTTGGGGAAACTCTTTTAAAAATTCCCCTAGGGGTGCCTGGTGACTCAGTTGGTTCAGTATCTGCCTTTGGCTCAGGACATGATCCCAGACCCTGGGATAGAGTCCCGCATAGGGCTCCCTGCTTGGTGGAGAGTCTCTTCTCCTTCTACCCCTCCCTTCTGCTCATGATCTCTCTCTCATGCTCTCTCTCACTTTCTCTCTTTCTCTCTCTCTCAAATAAATAAAATATTTTTAAAAAAATTAACCTAAAAGCTTTTATCCTACTTATATCTATTTAATTATGTGTTGTAAACAGTTATGTTTAGATTACCTACAAAAACTTCATGAGACATTAGACAAAGTCAGCCATCATACCAAGCTATTTTTCTTGCTGAAAAATTTTATGAGATAATATGAACTTATTTGATTAGTAAACCCAGGTAGAATGAAAGTGTTATATTTAATGCTGATAACTCTAAAGACACACCTATTTTAATTAAACTAACAACCTTAAACTAGTTTTACCAGCTATTACCAAATAATAAATATTTTCTCTGAAATTCATTTAGGTCAGTTTCTATTACATTTCTGAATATTTAAATTATCTAAGTGCTTCATCTTCTTCAAGCCAAGTAAATAGAGCTCTTTTACACAGTAACATTGACAATACCATCTGGAGGGAGAAAATACCACACATCTACAACTGAACACACAGACAGATACAAACAGATACCACATAGCTTCCATTCTAAAATTTTAATCATGAGATGGGTCTTGTGGAGAAGACACGTAAGTGTTTATTATCATTATCATTATTATTCACTTGTTTCAAATATTCCTTTTTCTGTTTTCCTTCTGGTAATAAATACCTCCCTGAAATTGGTATTTTAAAGAGATGACCTAGATAAGAATTCCCAGAGAAGACTGGATAAAACATTTACAACTCAAAGGCACAGGGAAAGAATGCAGGCTCCTCCTCAAGGACTTTTGTTTCCTTAAAGTCAGAATTTTGACAAAACTTACAAGCCTGTGAGATAAATAGGCAAGAGTAGGACACATCCATCCGTCTATGTTGGAATGTTTGGGGGATTTTTCCCCTTCTTGGTACATTTAGCGGAGGGAAGAAGAGCTAAAAATATTCCTATCAGGGTCTGAATATCAGCTTCCAATTTGACCAAATTTCTGTTCATAGGGTTATTAAGTCCTTTCAAGTATCTTACACGCTTTCAGCCAGGACAACAGTAATATTTCTAGTAATATTAAACAACCCCATGGACTGAAAGGGTGTCCTCAAGGAGGGTGCAGAAGATATTGCTTTCACAAGATCTAAGCACTCCCAAAGATAACTACAAGAACTGACAACCTGCATGTCACAGGTAGGCGGAAATCCAAGGCAAGTTCTTTGGACACAAAATGAGACAGCTATCCCTGGGAAAGAAAGATTTAATAACAGTCTGGATTTGGAAAGGAAGTGACACACGACATTTTATGTCCTCTCTTGATTGGGCATTACAGTCTGAGATTCAGGAGAGCTGATTCTGGTAAGAATTCTCACACCTTGCTGGTTTCTGCCAGTTTTCCCAGGACCCCCTCTGCAGGCTCTGGTGTCTGCCAGAAGGTGGCAAGGTGTTTTCATTAATTTTAGTTTTGAATGAGAAAAACTGAAAGGACCCCATGAAAAATAAAAATTTTTTTTCTCCTTTTCTTGCCTCTATTCTTGCTAGGATCTGTACCCCTGTCTTATATATGCCTCTGCACCAATGGTGTATATCCTCCTTGTAAAGGTCAAGGAGTTAATGATTTCTTGGACTCTCCCAGCACAATAGATAATGTCTAAAGAGTGACCGGGTGGGGTCCTCATGCTTGTTTCCTTGACCTTAGCCAAAAGGCCGAGAAGCGATCTCATGCTTGTTTCCTAAGACCACTGACTCCAGACACCTTGATGCCAAGACCCCTGGCTCCAGGACATAAGTGGCTTATGAAGGAGCCCTGAGCACTGTCTTTGTTTTGACCAGTTCCTGGATGCCTGAGAGGACACGTACACCAAACCACCATCCTCAGTAAAACCACCATAGCCCAAGCAAAGAAAAGATTCTTTCCTCTCCTTTCTGAGTCTCGCAGACACCTCATCTGACGTACTCTGTCACACAATTCGATAAACTCTACTCTCACTTCTCTCAGCTCACATTTGATTTCTCTCCTGCGCAAAGCCAAGGACCCTTTTGGCTGGTCCTGCAGGACCCTCTCTGGGTCCTTGGACCCAGCCTGCATCAGTTTCCCTTTGCTGTTTAAGGGAATAATGCAGCAATTTACCAGAAAATTCCTCAGAGCTTCATCAACTCTGAGAGGGGCCCAGACAGGGGCCCTTTTCTGAAGGTACATAAGGGGGTGTCTAGAAGACCATTAACTTGGCAGACTTTTGTTTACGGTCATGTAGTCTTTTTCAGAGTGGAAAACAGTTCCAACAGAGGATTAGCAGTATGCATATAGTCAGGTAAAGGAGGATGGAGGGAGCAGTAGAAGTTATGTCATTCTTATGGTCTTTTATTTTAGGTACTTAATAGCGTTAATTTTTCCTTTTCTTCCTTTTTCCTTTTCCTCCAAAGTCTTTTGCAACAAGTTTTTCAATGATGCTATTTTGGAATTTTGAAACCTTTTGGGGGCATCTGCATCCAAATGAAAATAGGTATGCCATTCTGTTTGTTTGACCTGGGAATCTTTGCTTTCAAGTGCACTTCTTAAACTATCTTGTGTAATTGAAATATTCCTCATAATGGCCATTATAATTCTAGGTTGCTTTTGGTGAGATTTCACCACTTTTGTAGATATCTGCAGCTTCCAGGACCACAGTTCTTAGATATAAAATAAACAATTGTGCCAGAAGGTAGTGTGGTTCACTCTTTAGGAATTAAAGATCCATCTTTTTAGCTAGCCTTTGGGTCTCTTGATCCAGGTTAATACCTAAGAGATGTGCCACGGGATTGGGGATAGTGTGGTGTTTTACAGTGTACTTCACTGTACAGAAATTTTCTTGAGGTTGGTGAGTAACCTGGTGTCAATCAACCTTCTTTGTGACCAAATTATCCTAACACAGGAGTCTGTGAGTTAGGTGGTGAGTGCTCTCACATCTTTTAAATGCTCAGTCTGTGCCCACCAATTTTGCAGCTCTTCTGAGATTCCCATTAGCAATAGCCTTTTTCTACATATAGTGAGATAAACAAACACACGTGCCTTAATATACCAGCAGTAACCAATGACCTAAGAACAGGGGAAAGGACTGAACCAGCAGACTCCAAAAAAATGGGGATTACATACTGATTCCAAATAAACCAAGAACTACAGCTGCTACCAGCAGTTCCTAATGGGGAGTCTGCGAAAGGATTCAAAGGGCTGGGGTTTAGAGGTTACTACGGGCTGGCCAATAAAAGGCTCTGTGTATACCTCCAACAATTCCCACCATGGAACCCAGGAAGTCCCAACATCTGCAGTCAGCAAGCTGGAGACCCAAGAGAGCTGATGGTATAGTTCCAGTCCTAGTCTAAAGGCCCGAGAACCAGGAGAGCAAATGATGTAAATTCCATACCAAGTCTAAGTCTGAACACAAGACAAGACTGCAGGTGTCCCAGCTCAAAGATGTGCAGAGAAAGTGAGTTCTACCTTCTCAGCTTTTTTGCTCCATTCAAGCGTTAAAGGGATTAAATGAGACCCACCCACACTATGGACGATCTGCTTTACTCAGTCTACAGACTCAAATGCTAGCCAACTTAAACACCCTCACAGACACACCCAGAATATAGAATAATGTTTAACCAAATATCAGGGGGCATCTTGTGGTCTAATCAACACAAAATTAATCATCACAATGCCCCAATTTTGTTCCCAGAAAACATGGTCAATAATGCTAAGAAATGTGTCTAATATGTTTTAAAAACAGAACCTTCTAAAACTATACCACATCATATAAGCATGATAGTATTTGATGAGCATGAGCATGGTAATGATGGCAATGAGCATGGTAGATAAAGCAGCTTTTGGGGCCAGGCACCATGGGGCTCAAGTCTTGGGTACTTTTTACCCCCATGGCCTTGGGGAAATGTCCTACTGTTTTAGAACCTCTCTTTTCAGATCTATAAAATAGGGATGATCAGGGGTAATATTCAAAATATTTAACAACTGGTTGGTACACATACCCACCCATTAAAAGAGAATCAGCCTTCTAGGGATGGGCCAGGATGTGCCACTTACATATCCACACTGGAGACTATGGCACCCATTTCTTGGGAGACACGTGAAAATTAATAGGTAGAGAAACTGGCCCATGGAGATGGACCACATGGGCCAAACAGGTCAACAGCTCATATTTTGTCTTCTCATACCTTTGGAAAAGATGCTGTCTTTGCTTTCCGATCAGGTAGATAAGGTTCCCCCCATCCTTGCATCTTTGTTGAAGTTGAAGAGCAGGCTCTGAAGGATTATTTTTGGTCCACACAGTCACGGTGAAATTGGGGCAGGAGCTATACTGGCCATAGAGATCTTAGTTTTACAGAGGCAGCAAACAGAATTTCTTCTGAGCATTTTGGCAGGATTTTAGTGCAATTAAAAATGCACACTCCCTTATATGTGAGACTGATATGTGTGTCTTTCTCCTTTCCATGCACCTTCTTGACAGCAGGGGTGAGAAAGCTAGGCATTTCCCAGACTCCCTTGCAGATAAGGTTTCAACTGTAAACTAGATTCTGTCAATCAGAAGTATCCTATGAGATGTGGGAGGCAAAAATGAGACAGACACTTGGCTTCTACTGTATCCATCGTCATCACTGCTGTGGATGTCAAAAGTCAGGGCACAAGTCATCATTTACTGGTGCAAGTCAATTCTGAAGTAGTGGCAGCAGTGGTTTCCTGATCCCTACTGAGTGCTGACCTTGGCACCTCTCATCCTGTCCCCACGGTGGTGTGGCCCTAGTAGCTGACATCCATGCAACAACTTCTCAACCAAGGATATTGGCTCAACAGTATAATTTTGAGACTCATTCCTGAAAGTTCCAACTGGAGTCCTTATCTTCTGGGGTAGATTTGATGTTCTGAAACTAAATATAGACAGGTTACATTGTTGATCTCATCTTCTGGGAATTTAGCCATAGATGTACCTGTAATCCATGTGTGTGCAAAAATGCATACAGAGCATTCACCAAAGAATTACTTCATATCAAGAAAGAGCTGGAAATAACTTAAATGCCCATTGACAAGGATTGACTCAATAAATTATGTTGTATCCACACAATTCAACTTTATACTGTTTTTTGTTTGTTTGTTTGTTTTTTAGATTTACTTATTTATTCTTTTTAGAGAGAGAGAGAGAGAAAGCAAGTGAGAGCAGTTGGGGGAGAGAACAGAGGAAGAGGACCTCAAGCCAATCTCACACTGAGTGGGGAGCCAGACCTAGGGCTCCATCTAAGACCCTGAGATCATGACCTGAGCCACAATCAAGAGTCAGATTCTTAACCAACTGAGTCATCCAGGTGCCCCCAATTTATTTTTTTAAGGAAATAGATCTAGCTATGTGATTACAAAAAGAAGTGTGTAACAGAATATTAAGCAATGTTGGGCGCCTGGGTGGCTCAGATGGTTAAGCGTCTGCCTTCAGCTCAGGTCATGATCCCAGGGTCCTGGGATCGAGTCCCACCTTGGGCTCCCTGCTAGGCGGGGAGCCTACTTCTCCCTCTGCCTCTGCCTCTCTCTCTCTCTCTCTCTCTGACTCTCATGAATAAATAAATAAAACATTGAAAAAAAAGAATATTAAGCAATGTTGTTAAATATTTTAATTTTTGCTTGGATAGCCACACCTACCATTCACAGCCCATATTCTTGGGAAATGATAACTCTACCTCTGGCTCTTAGGTGGGTTCTTGGCTCAGGTCTAACTAATTCATGTAGCTGTGTCCCTTTCTGGGGCGATTGGTTCTCATAGGAGCATGTGACCCAACTCATGTCAATGAGATCTGAGAAGTAGCTGGCTTGAGCCTCCAGGGAAAAACAATAATAAAATTAAAGCTTTCTGGCTCTTCTGAGAGAACTTCAGGAAATAACTTCTTTCTCTGCCTAGATATGGACATATCAGTATGTAGCCCTGGGGATGTTAGCAAGTCATATTTCAGCCAAGATGGGAAGCCAGCCTTAGCAATCACACCATGAGTGGCAGAGCAGAAAGAGAAAAACCAGACCTCTGATAACATAATTAAACCACTGAGTCAAATCAACCTTGAACCAAGCTCTTTTTCTGAACTTCCAGTTATACCAGTCTACGAGTCCTGTTTATTACTCAGGACAGTATGAGTTTGATTTTTAGTTACTTGCAGTGGAACATGTTCTGTAAATTAAGTGGAAAAAAAAAAAGCAAGGAGCAAAACAAAAAAAAAGTGTAGAATGTATTACCCATTTGTGTTTAAAAACAAAAAAATTAAAAATTCATATATACAAATGTGCTTGACTATGCATAGAAAATTTTTGGAAGGAGACACACAACTGTTCACTGTGATTATTTCTGAGGAGTGAGTTTGGGAGCTCTGCAGCAAGAGGGAGATTTTTCATTATTATTATTTTTTGCATTTGAACTTGTTTAATCAATTGCATATATTGGTTTAATAATTCTTTTGAAATATAATCATTAATTCTGCTCATGCAGAAGTATCTCCAAAAAGGAATCGTTGGGATCTATTTAATGACCATACAGGCAAAAGAAAAGGCAGGGGAGGGAAGGGAAGAAGCCCCTCTCTGGGTCACATGGTCGCCGATGGGACTGGGGGCAGAGAGTGTCATCAGATCTGTCCCTCCCTCTTAATCAAGTTGTCATTCAGGAAAAGGCAGCTGACTTTAGGCTCACCATATAGCAGATGCTGAAGACTGTCTTCAGACAACATGCCCTGAGGTTTGGTTGACCTGCAGTTAAGCTGTCTCTAAAATATCTGGGGGCTATTAAAGGAGACATGTTCTTTAGTTGCCCTGTTTTTATACAGTTAAAGAACCTTGGCATTCTGTGTCTGCGTGAGAAGCCAGTAGGAAACCAGGCACCGTTTGTTATTTACATCAGCCTCCCCAGTGGCAGACAGCGAGAGCCAACCTCTTACAATGTTCTTCCTCACACCAAACGCCATTAGTCATCACAAGAAACCTTGCCTGACTTTGTCATCCTCCCCTGTCCCGATGCTTGTTGCTCCCTGGGCCTTGAGGGCCACTGTAGGCTGGTTTTCCTGAGAAGCAGTCCCTGGAGAGACGGTGGTGAGCGGGAAATTCATGGCGTTCATGAAGGAGAACCCTTATAGAAGTGGGCAGAGGGAAGCTTGGGCTGTGAGTTTCTCACATTTCACTCCACATTCTAAGGAAAAACTCTGCTTTTCCTCTATCCTCCTACTCACACCACCTCACCCTGGTCACCGAATGTGTGTGGTTTCTACACCAAGCCAATCTTTGACACCAGCTAGGGGTTCTACAATGTGACTCAATTCTGACACTGTCTACCTGTTAACGTTAAGGGCTCAGTCCTACAAGACTGCCCATTCAATCCCCTTCAGAAGCCAACTTCTAGTCCAGGGCTTCTGGCTTACCAGCTATATGTAAGTCAGAGGTCCCCCCAAACCACTCCTCGGTTTTGATAATTTGCTAGAACAGTTGACAAACTCAGGAGAACTGTTTACTTACTAGATTCTGGTTCATTATAAGAAGATACAACTCAGGAACGGCCAGATGGAACTGATGCATTAGAACTAGGTGTGTGGGAAGGGCATCGGAGCTTCCATGCCATGCCCTCTCTCAGGGACACCACCCTCCCAGCACCTCTGCAGGTTCACCAACCTGCAAGTTCTCCAAACCCTGTCATTTAGGATTTTATGGAGGCTTCATTACATAAGCACAATTGGTTAAGTCATGGACCATTGGTGATTAATTCAACCTCTGGTCCCTCTTCCCTCCCTGAAGGCTGGGGGATGGGGCTGAAAGTTCCAGCCCTTTACTTACAAGGCTGGTTCCCCTGGCAACCAGCACCTTCCCCAAGGCTATCGAGGAGCCCCCAGCCACCAGGCATCTCATTAGCATACCAAAAGACCTGAACTCTACAGAGATTCCAAGGGTTTTAGGTGTTGTGTGCTAGGATATAGAGGGTGGGGGGAGGGAACAGAGGTTCAGTCTAACGGGGACTCAGCCAACCCAACAGGAACTCTGAAGCTGTGATAGCACTTCAGAGTTGTTCCAAATTGAGGTAAGGGGCCAGGCCTTTGTCCCCACTTTAGTTAGTGAACCCACACCCAAGGAAGAGGAGCCACCTGGCGATAGTTGAAAGCTATGACAATCTCGAAGTTGAGGGCATACATTTTTCAGGCCTGACCGGATCCCGGGGACTCGTCACAGCAGCCCCCCCAACATCCTCATGTTTCCCAACTGCCCCTGCTCTCCTCCACGCCTGCCCCCTTCAACACCTTCCAAAGAGGGTCCTCCGCGTCCAGCTGATTTCAGTATCCTGTCCTGAAATTTTACCTGCACTTTTTGTCACTACTACTCAGGGAAAAAACCATGTGAGCTCACCTCTGTGCTAAGCATTTCACATTCATTATTTCATGTGACAGTCCAAACGACCTTTGAGGTCAGAACTCTCTTGCCCCCATGTAAAAGGTGAGGAATCTCGGTGTGGATTAGGTTAAATAACTTAGCCAAGGTTACATTGCTAATAACCACGTGTTCCTAAATACCATCAACATTGCCTGTGGCCAATGGATATTGAAGGCCAAGCTCAAAGGGAAAAGAAGTCTCAACAGGGCAGTGTGAGGGGAGCAGTGGAAGGAGGAGCCAATCTAAATGGCAGTTCTGGGTGTGGGGGGACCCAGGCTACTTCTGTCCAGGCCCGTTAGTCCCTCTGCAAACAACCCTAAATCACACAGGCTCCAATAGAAAGACTCAACCCTTGGTCATAACTCCCTCCAAAATCTTTCGAATACAGAATTTCTGGTCACCACTGGCTTGACCCATTCCTGCCCCTTTCCTTTGTGGCTCTGGAAGTCCCACTACACGGAGGGAAAACTCAACCCAAAGGTACCAAAATGCTGGCTATAAGTAGCCCTGGGCTCAGGCCAACTCCTGTAGGTTTACACTATTTCACTGTGTCTTGACAACCCTCCCCAATCTGCTTAAGGGAGCTTTAAAAAAAAAATTACTATTATTATTACTATTTTTTAAAAAAATCAGATGAGTCTATTTGTAAAGTTAGAATATGTAGAATAGACACGCCCCCCCCCCCCCCCAGGTCTATCCTAGTCATTGAGTTAAAGGGACTAAGACAGTGGTGCCCATGATTTCTAGTCACTGCACTTATTTTTAAAAGGAAGAAAAGAAATAAGAAGCCTAACGCTATTATGGTGGCTAATTAAATTTCTTCTTTGCCTTTACAATGCATTCAGTTTTGAGGATCACTACTTTTCGTGTAGCTTCTTTCAAGAGCTTGGTTTAAGGTTTTAAGTTAAGGAAACCGCAAGGCAAGACTTAAAGCCACAGGCCACGCTTCCAACCAAGGGCGATGTGTCTGGTGCTTAGGCGCACTCCAGGAAGAGAACATGATTATGGAGCTCCCATTTTTTCAGAAGTACAGGAACCGCACAGGGAGGGGACAGCCACTCCCTTTACAGGAGATCCGACGAGGTGGTAGATAGGGGTGTGCTTGCATAGAGCTTTTAGCTAATGCTCAAACTTCAGGGTGTTCATTTCCTACTTAATATTCATTTATTCACAAAAAGACAGAGTTGCCCTGTGGGTGCCAGATACTCTGATGTGCATGGCAGGTGGGGGTGGAGGTGGCTCTGGGAGGAAGCCCTGTGGTTTGGGGCACCAGACACGGTTCTCCTGGTGCAGGGCGATTCAGGCACATCTCTTTCCAGATCCACGTTCAGTGTACTTTTTAAAATCAGCCATGTGGACTCTGGACCCATGGACAGGGCAAACACCGTGATCAGGGCTCCTTACCTGGCCCTGCGAAAGGGTGCTGAAAGCCAGCACGACACCAGCTGGGGTTCACTTTTCCAGATGAGAAACTCAGGCAAAGAGAGGAAGGGCATTTTTTTCCATGATTTTCTTCAGTGCCAACACACTGTTTGGCACACCACAAGTACTACATAAATGTTTATTAACACACTAAAATTTTTTTCTCCTCCTCCCCAAGTTTCATACAGGTAAGCTGTATGAAAGTGTAAAAGATAATACAATTATACTAAATTAACATAGAGTTGCAGAAACAGGTACCAAATCTGAGAAAAAAGAACATTTAGTGTCACAGAAAAAAGAAGCTGCTAACATATTTCACTGTAGCAAGTGGTGAGCACCCTTTTTTTTTAAAGGTCTATTTATTATTTTAACAAGACAGAGAGAGCACAGGGGAGGGGGCAGAGAGGGGCAGAGGGAGAGAGAGAATCTCAAGCAGACTCCCTGCTGAGCACCTGGGGCCCCTGAGATCATGAGCTGAGCCAAAACCAAGAGATGCTCAACTGACAGAGCCACCCAGGCGCCCTGAGCACCCTTTTTGTTATTCAGATTAGATATTTGAACAGGATCTTTTCTAGATCTCCAAAGTTGTGGCTCAAATCTGCAAAGCCATTTTGGACTAAGTTTCCCCATTTTGAACGGTAAAAGATTTCATTCACTGCACAGACTTTTCAGGCGCTGGACAAAATGTTAATCCAAAGTGAAACTGATGCTCTGTGCAGCCAAATATTTAGGTAAAGGCCAAGTCCAATTTCAACAGATGATACCTGCAAGTTAAAAAAACAATCTGCTGACATTTGGAAATGTGTGTTGGCCACAGTGAATAATAACAAAAGTATGTTTTCCATTAGAAAAAGATAGAAATTGGATATGAGGCTCGAAAGATAAGGGGTACCCACCCCTATTAAATAGCTCATTTTTAGCCTTACCTTTCTCAAAATACCCTGAAAAAAAGAAAAAAAAAAAAAACCTGCTAGTGATACAGAGAAATAATACAACGCTAGTTGCTCACCAATACTGTATTGCAAATGTCCCATTGGTATCACACTACAAATAAAACCCCATTCTGAACCTTCCATGTATAACTTACATTCTGCCCTCCGCCACCCCACCCCCCTACATCCTCCCGCTCTCCACTGTGGTAATGATGTGAATGCACAAAAGTCAAGACTGGGTTAAGAGGGGACCAAAAAGAATGTTTTAGATGAAATCAGATGTGACCCCTGGAATCAGGAGCATTTGCTGAGCATGGTTTTAATTACAGGGGCTCAGGCAGCTTCCAGATACCACTCTGCTGCAGCGTCGCGCACCTCTAAAAACGTGCTCGGCCTGCCAGGCTGCCAGTAGGAAGGGTTTATGGCCTCGCACTCCATTAAAAAAATAAATAAATCAGAAGCCCCCGAGGCAGTCGCATGTTCAGAAGCAATGAAATTGCAACCTGTTTACTTCGACATTTAAATTCCCAGCCCAGGCACAGCCTCACCAGCTAAGACTAAACCTTATTGTGAAGGAATTAAAATTCTTTTGCTCTGATGCAGTCCGGCTTCGAGCATATGGCCTGTAGCTGAAGCCCTAGGGCTCATCTTGTGTTTTCTGAGATCTCATAAAATTGCTGAACCCTTATAGGAGGGAAAGAGTTTTGCATCTTTAAAAATGTGTGGGGACTTCGTTACCAACTCAGGCTCTTTAAACAGGAAAACCAGTTGTCTAAGACCAAGGCCACTTCAAGATGCAAAGGAAATGAAGTCCATAAATGTGAAAGAATGGATCTAATATCACAGGGCGGGGGAGGGGAGGATTTCTCCATCACTGGATAAAAAGAACCGAGAGAGCTGAGGACTGAAGGCGAAAGAAGAGTCACTAGTCAAAGCCACTTGCTTTGAGAGAGAAGAGTGCCACCCATCAAAATTTTCCTCTTCAAATAGTTGGGTGGGTGTGACAGTTAATTTTATGTGTCAACTTGGTTAGATGATGGTGCCCAGTTATTTAAAAAAAAACACCAGCCTACATATCGCTCTGAGGTATTGTCTAGATGTGGTTAACATTTTTTTTTAAGATTTATTTATTTGAGAGAGTGAGAAAGAGGGAGAATGCATGCAGGGTGGGGAGGGGCAGAGGGAGAGAGGGAATCTCAAGCAGACTCCATGCTGAGCATGGAGCACCCTGAGATCACCACCTGGGCTGAAACTAAGAGCCGGATGCTTAACCAACTGTCACCCAGGCGTCCCTAGGTATGATTAACATTTAAAGCCGTAGACTTTGAGTAAAGCAGATTAGCTTTTATAATGGGATGGGCCTCTCTCAATCAGTTGAAGGCCTTAGAGAGCAAGATCCCCTGAGGAAAAAGGAATTCTACCTGCAGAGGGCCTCCAGACTCAAGGTCACAACATCAACTCTCCCCCGGTTCTCCAGTCTGTGGCCTGCCCTGCAGATTTCAGACTTGCCAGCCTCTGAAATCATACGGGCCTGTTCCTTAAAGTGAACCTCTCTCTCCATGAATACATCCTGATATATAAATGCATCCTGTTGGTTCTGTTTCTCTGGAGAACCCTGACTAATGTGGTTGATATATGAAAAACAAAAAACAAAAAAATACAAGAACTCATGTTTGATGGTGGTGCACCGAGCCTTTCTTTTGATTTTCCACCTGTCTCTCTAATCCTGAGACAATCACATAAAATAAGCAATTCCTCAGTTTTCCTGCTTAGAAAACTGAGGTTTTGATCTTTCCCAGAATCACGAAGCAGGTAAGTGGTGGATGTCACGTTCACTCAGGTCTGTCTGTCTCCTCTGCCATGTCCCTTCCAGGACATGACCTGCCTCCCTACAAGTCTCATTCTGTGTTATTCCAGAAAGCAGAGCAAGGGCCTCCACACAGACAAGCTAGTCTCAGAGAGAACCATCTGTAGAGAGAAGTCAAGGTCAGAGAGAGAAAGTCCTAATGGCATTCAAGGGCATGGCTTTGGTTTCTTTCTTTCTTTCTTTCTTTCTTTCTTTCTTTCTTTCTTTCTTTCTTTCTTTCTTTCTTTCTTTCTTTCTCTTTCTTTCTTTCTCTTCTTTCTCTTCTTTCTCTTCTTCTTTCTCTTCTTTCTCTTCTTTTTCTTTCTTTCTTTCATTTTATTTTATTTATTTGAAAGAGAGAGCCAGCCTGAGGGGCAGAAGAAGAGGGAGAAGCAGACTCTCCACTGAGCAGGGAACCCAACCCAGAGCCCAATCCCAGGACCCTGCGATCATGACCTGAGCTGAAGTGCTTAACCGACTGAGCCACCCAGGTGCCCGGCTTTGGTCCTTTCTGAGACCAGTGTGACACTGTCCTCCACTGCCAGGTGCATGTTTTATTTTGTTTTTTTACCCCTTTTATTGAGGTATGGTTGAAGCACAATAAACTGAACATATTTAAAGTGTGCCATTTGATAAGTTTTAATATATAGCCACATCAATATCACAATCAGATAATAAACATATCATCACTCTCAAAAGCTTCCCCATGTACTTTTATAATACTTTTCAACTTTCCCACTTCTACTCCCTTGTGCCAGCCACCACTGATCTGCTTTCAGTTACTATAAATTAATTTGTATCCTCTGGAATCTTATACATAAAATGGAATCATAAAGTCCATATTCTTTTTTGAGGAAGGAGGGTCTGGCTCTTTTCAGACAGCATAATTATTTGGAGATTTATCATGTCGTTCTAATGAAGGCTAGTCGGAAGAAAGGCAGGCAGGGACAAACACCCACCCCTCACCCCCGCCCCAGAGGAAACCATTCTTAAAAGGATTTTACACAAACCTGGAAGGAGCCCTCCACCCTTTCCCACGGGATAGGTACCGGACAAAAACCTGATTGGGTGACAGGCACATGGAGGGTTAATCAGATTAAAACAGCCCACCAGCAAGCCCACAAAAACTCCTAGACTTAGAAACTCCCATGGCAACCCTCTTGGGTCCCCTCCCTCTTTGGGAGCTTTGTACTACCAATCAATAAATTTGCTTTACTTTCATTCAATCAACTTTGCTTTGTTGTCCACCACTCTTCATCTGGTCTACCTCCATTCTTTGGAGCAGCATGACAAAGAACCGTGGGCAAAAGAAATCCTACAATAGTTCTATATATCAATAAGTCACTAATTTTTATTCCTGATTATTATTCCATTGTATGAATATACTACAATCTGTTTATTTATTTATCTGCTGGTGGAAATCTGGTGGTTTCCAGTCTGTGGCTGTTCTAAGGATTCAGGTATAGGTTATCATATGGACATCTGTGGGGGTTAGCAGACTCTGGCTTATTTTGTCCTTCCCACAAACACAGGCATGTTCACACATTTATTCATTTGTTTATTGTTTACAGTTGCTTTTGCATTACAATAGCAGAGTATGTAGCATCTTGGCTAGCAAAGCCTAAAATATTTACTGTACATTTTCCAAACCCCTGTTCTTGCATACATTTACAGGTGACTGAACATAAAGTAGGTTTTCAGCTTTTCATAGAAATGGCTAAACTGTTTTCCAAAGTGGTTGCACCATTCCACATTCCCACCAGCAGGGTATGAGAGTTCCAGTTGCTCCATATCCTTGCCAAAACTTAATATGCTCCTTCTTTTTAATGTTGGCAGTTCTAATAGATGTGTAATGGTTTCTCGTGGTAATTTCAGTTTGCATTTCTCTAATGACAAATGGTACTGAACCTCTCTTTTCATGTGCATATTTTTTCTTTCTGTATCTTTTTTTTTTTTTTTTTTTTTGGTGAAGTCATGTGCTCTACCGACTGAGCCAGCCAGGTGTCCCCTAACTTTTTCTTCTATTTTCAATTTCCAATTGTTCATTGCCTGTAATATAGAAACACAATTAATTTTTGTATATTGATCTTATGTCCTGTATATTGATCTTATGTCCAGGGACATTTTCTGTAGGTTTCTTTGGATTTTCTACATGTTGGATTATGTTAATTTTCTGGAAGACATTGGGTAAAATTGGTGTAAGTGGGGATTTTTCACTAAAATCTTTGATAGAATTAGCTAATGAAGCCATCTGGGCCTGGCATTTTCTTTGTGGGAAGGTTTTTTTTAACTACAAATTCAATTTCATTAATAAATCTGAAGCTATTTTGGTTGTCTACTTTTCCTTCAGTCAGCTTTGGTAGTTTATGTCTTTCAAGGAATTTGTCCAGCTCCTCTAAGTTATTGGATTAATTGGCATAAAGTTATCATCATTTTCCCTTATTACCACTTTAATATCTGGAGAATCTATTGCTATGTTAGGTTTGTATTCCTAATTGTGGTAGTTGGTCATTTGTTTTTCTTTCTTTTTTTTTTTTCTGATCAGTCACCCCTCTTCTAGGAAAAAAAAAAAACGGAAGAAAAGCTTTTTTTTTTTTTTTTTAAGATTTCATTTATTTACTTGAGAGAGAGAGCACATAAGCAGAGGGAGGAACAGAGGAGGGGGATAAGTACTCATACTCCATACTGAGTATGGGACCTGACATAGGTCTCAATCCCACAACCCTAATATCACAACCTGAGCTGAAATCAAGAGTCAGGTGCTGAACCCATTGAGCCACCCAGGCACCCCAAGAAAGAAAAGCTTTTGAAAGCAAATTGTTTTTCTGTTTTCTATTTCATTAATTTTTACTCCAATCTTTACTATTTTCTTTTTACTTTGAGTTCATTTGCTCTTGTTAGTTTGTTAAGGTGGTAGGTTTGAGACTATCTTCTTTTTTAATATAGGTGTTCAGTGCTGCAAAGTTTCATTTCAGTACTGCTTTAGCTGCATCCCACAGATTTTAGCATGTGTTTTTATTTTCATTCAGTTCAAAATACTCTTATTTGCCTTTTGTTTTCTTCTCTGACCCTAGAGTGTGATACTTAGCATCCAATTATTTAGGGATTTTCAGATCTATTTTTATTACTGATTTCTAATCTAAAGTAGAGATAATATTTTATGAGTTTAATCCAAATTATTGAGACTTTTTTTAATGGTCCAGAAAATCATCCATTTTAGTAAATAGTCCATGTACACTTAAAAAGAATGTTAATTCTGCCATTATTGGGTGGAGTATTTTACATAGGCCAATTAGGTCAAGTTGGCTGTGAGCCGTGCAAGTCCTAGGTGCCTGGCTTACATTTCTCTCTGGTTGTCCTATCAATTACTCAGAGAGGAGGGCTGAAATCTTCTTTATTTGCAGATTTCTTTCATTCATCTTTCAGTTCTATCAGTTCCCACCTCATGTATTCGAAGCACTGTTTTTATGCACAAGATACTCCGGTTCATTCACAACTTTAAAAAGTCAAGTAGAGGGGCGCCTGGGTGGCTCAGTTGGTTAAGCGACTGCCTTCGCCTCAGGTCATGATCCTGGAGTCCCGGGATCAAGTCCCACATCGGGCTTCCTGCTCGGCGGGGAGTCTGCTTCTCCCTCTGACCCTCTTCCCTCTCGTGCTCTCTATCTCTCTTTCTCTCTCTCAAATAAATAAATAAAATCTTTAAAAATAAAAGTAAAATAATAAAATAAATAAAAAGTCAAGTAGAGCATCTTGTGGCCCCACCTTGCACCCTCATGAGTTGTTGACAGTCCGAGGTCTTAACCTATTCCTACACAACTGGAATTAACAATGCATCTTCCAAACTAAATTGCTTCAGAAAAGAATTATCCAAACACACAATTTTAAAGCAGCGTGTTTTTCTCTCCTTGTGGTTCTTGAAATCCCATTGGAGAAGCAAGACCATGACACTACAGCAAACAATGCAAGGCCATTTATTATTAATAGCCAGATCTGGCTCAGAAATATTCTGCAAGATTCCCAAAGGGGCTGGAGTTTAACCAGCACTGGGGCTTATTTGTGTGCTTTCATCCTTTTGTTCTTCCTCTCAACCCCCTTTTCTCTCTCCCCCTCCCTCCCCATATCCTTCCTTCATTTCCTTCCCTTCACATTTACTTTGTATCTAATCAGAGTCCATTCCTTTGTCAAGACTGGATTCAAGCAAGATCCCTGACCTCAGAGTGTATATGAAGAGAAGCTGACTTGGAAGAAGTGGGACTTGAGTTGAGCCTTGAAAGACAATAGCTGAAGGACATATTCTGTAGGATGAAGAATGGAGTTGACACATTCATTATAAAATGAGTTCTGTGCTTGTCTGTAAAACTTGAAATTTTCATGTCTTCTAGGTGATCCTGTTGATCAAAAAAATAAAGGTGCTTGTTTGTTTTGTCTACCCTACCATTAAAATCACATATACTTAATAAATATGGGATAAGGAGGAGAGACTAAATGACAGAGAAATAACCATTCCTAATTATGTCACCTATGTCTAACCACTTTAGATATTTTGGTATGTTTCTAAGTTGCTTCCGTGTACTTAAAAAAAAAAAAAAATTAAATCTTATATCCTGATCTTTTTTTGACATTCTCTCTAGTATCTTCTATTTCATTATAATTTTAGTCAAGGTAATTTTAAACATAGTCTAATCGAGTGGCTAAACAACAGTTTAAAATTTCCCTATTGTTTGGGTGCCTGGGTGGCTCAGTTGGTTAAGTGACTGCCTTCAGCTCAGGTCATGATCCTGGAGTCCCAGGATCGAGTCCCACATCGGGCTCCCTGCTCAGCGGGGAGTCGGCTTCTCCCTCTGACCCTCTTCCCTCTCATGCTCTCTGTCTCTCATTCTCTCTCTCAAATAAATAAACAAAATCTTTAAAATAAAATAAAATAAAATAAAATAAAATTTCCCTATTGTCCTATATCTAGATTGTTACTATTTTTCCCTTTTCAAAAATATTCTGTCAATACATTTTTATAAACTCTGCATTTATTATTTTAATGTCTTATTAAGTGAAGGGAACTTTTAGAGATTATCAAGTCCAACCATCTTGTCTCAAAGACAAGAAACTGAGCTATGGATAATTCACTGAGCTGTTTTTTTTTTTGTTTTTTTTTTTTCCCTCTGAGCTATGCTTCTCAAACTTTAACATGTATGGGGATCACCTGGGGATCTTATTAAAATACAGGTCATGATTCGGTAAGTAGAACCCAATATTCTGCATTTCTGACAAACTCCCAGGTGATGTAGATGATGCACAAAATATAATTCACACATTAGGTAAAGGATTTGAAACCAAATGTGTCTGTCTGCAAAGCCCAAGCATGAAAAACTGCCCTATGCTGCCTCTCTTACCTAGGACAGACTACGGTGACTAACTAGGACCGATGTGTAGAAGCTTTCAAATGTAATTGAAATTTAATTATCTTAGTTTGAGGATATCCTTTCTACCAGCCTTTGAAGATCTGTAAGTTCTGACTAAATACCCAACTGGTAGAGAGGCTTAATGGAAATTCAATGATGGAGGGGACCATCTATCATCCAGTGACCTTGAAGGTCCTCCCAATCCCAAAGTTGCGCTTTTATTATATATGTTAATATTGAATACTTGGAATGTTTATCTGAACAGCTAGCTCCATTTTCAGATAGAAGTTCCATTGCCAGGCAGAAAAAAAAAAAAAAAAAAAAACAGATGAAATTAGGATTTTTTCCCTTCTATTTTCTTTTTCTTATTCTAAGCAGACTGGGTAGGAGTTACAGACCCAAAAGATGGCCAGAGTTGTCACATGAAAGAAAAATCTTCTCTCCCTCCCTCTCTCTTTCTCTCTCCTTTTCCCTCTCTCTCTCTTTCTCTCTCCTTTTCCTTCTCTCTCCCTCTACTCTTTTGGAAAAATAAAACCTCACATTTGAGAAATTTTCAGAAATATAATTTGCATTTGAAGAAAATGTCAGAATTATTTAACACAAGATGGGAAGCAAGAGTGAAAATGTAAATGATTGGGGTCTCTTTACAAAAGGAAGATAGTGTCGCTTCTTAGTACAGACACATTTCTCTTTACAAGGTTTTTAAATGATAATGTTCTCCTTGAAACATGTTAAATGTCTGAGTCGTAAATTTCAAATTGTCACTGCATGATGAGCTCCTACATGAGAGGAAGAAGGACCACTTGTTTTTTTATGCAAGCTTCAGTAAAACTCCTGAAAAATTCCCATTCAAGTTGTTGATTTTACTTAAGCTTTCCAAAAACTGGAGACCCTGCTTGGTGATACACAGGTGCACAGATGAGAGAGACCATGTCTCAGAGATCTGTCCTGGTTAGCCAACAACTATGACTTCCTTCCAGTGTTCTGGATTCCTATTCCCAGGGACCCGTCCAACTTCTCTCTGGGGTTTGGACACCTGCTGCTCATTATTCACCTTCCTTGTCAAACCAGGTGCTCCTCCTGATCCTGAATACATTCATTTCATTTCACGCTCCTCTCCTCAAAAGCACAAATCAGATTCTCCAACACCTGATCTCTACTCTTACATCATGTCCATCATGTCCCATTGATTTCCCTATTCCTAATGGTTCAAGAATTTAATCTCCACTGTCTCCATTCAAGTTCTTGCACTCCGCCTTTCTGATGCATCCTTCACACGGATGCCAGCCCATTCCTTTCGAAGGGCAGTTATTATTCTTGCTAAGTGTGAAGTCACACTTGGGCCTGGAATCTGTGACTGACTATAGCCCAGAGTCCACACTTCCTCACCCGTCATTCAAAGCCTTCTATAAACTGCCTCCAATTTTCCCATTCAGCCTCATCTCAATCTAAACAACGGTCTAGCCACACAAAAGAACACACCAATCCTGAAAGATATATTTAGGAAGTTAAGTTTGTACTGTGCTTATTTAAGGCTTTGGGTTCAAGCCTCAGCTCCACTTTGTCCAAGCTGCATGGGACCTTGAAGTCAACTCTGAGCGAGGCTCTCATTTTTAAAAAGATACTAACTGTGCCTATCTCCTATAATCAGTGCAAGGATTCAATTTAAAACTTAGAGCAGAACTTCCAGTTTCTTCTTAGGCATGTAGTGTCAGAACAAGTGTTGTTCCTGATCTTACAACAGAGGCAGAACAAACTGCAGGTTCATGAATTTTCTGTAGTCAAAGACCTGAGGCCCCAGGGTAATGGGCTAGCTCACATTCTAAGGAGAGACAGTCACCTGCAAAGGGGGACAAGACCTGAGCACTTGCTTGCCCAGAGCAGATGCTCCCCTGGGGCAGATGCAGCAGGACACCAGGAGGAAGCATTCAGCTAGAATAGCTCCTGAGTGGAGGCTGCTGAGAGAGCATAGAGCCCTCAGGGCCACAGATATAAAGGAGTATATACACATTTGCAGGCTTTTTCTCCATGGATGGCACTTGGTGAAAATCTTGAGGAAGTGTCCCTCATGACTCAGGCCTGGGACTAGGGAATAGCAGCCACTGGAAAGTGGACATACATACCACCAAGACCCTTCACACAAATAAGGATGTCATTTATTGGATAGTCTGATCTACCTTGCATTCATACAGGGCTTTATTCTTTACATTACTATCATGTATTTGAAGGCAGGAATTCCTAGCTTAATTTTTTTTTTTTTTTTTTTTTTAATAGAGAGGGAGAACAGATGTCAAATAGTTAGGTCCTTTTCCCAAGGGCACACAGCAAGTTTCTTTAGAGGTAGTCCAACAATCAGAGTCAAGAGCTTTTGTATAAGTCTACTTTCTGAGTTGGTAGGAAACATCTATTCAAACATGAGACGTTAAAGGTTTTATCACACATGGGTTCATTTTGTATGACTTACTGCTATCCTGTTAGGATAAAGTAGGGGTTAATAACCCCATTTTACAGATGAGAGAATTGAGGCTCAGAGAGATTAAGGCTTGCCCCCAGATCAAAGGACAGTATTGTTAAGGTGTGGCTGGAAACAAAGAGCTGGGTGAGGGAGAGATAATCCTTGAAGATTTTATCCCATGAGCAACTTGAAACTGTAGTTGTATTTTAAGAACATGCAGATACAATCTAATGTAGTTTTAGGTTACCTTTATAGTATTCTTTTACATTTAGCCACTTAACATCCACTTCTTCTTTTTGGGAGTGGCAGCCACACCCTGCTTTGCCTTTGAGGAAGCTACCCCTTCCCTATTTGTAGCCTGGAAGATTCTAGGAAGGAGAATGTGCCAGGCTCCATGCCCTGGCCCTTGGTCAGTTCACTGTGGGCCTCACGTCTTGAGTAGACCCAGTCAGAGCCAAGGCCAACAAAGCCATTCTCAGGTTTCTACTAGGCTGACATTTTTATTGGACTCTCCCTTTCTCTGGCATAGATGTTGATAAAACACCACACAGAGAGCAGAAAAGCACCCAACTCAGAAGAACCCAAGTCCAGAAATAAGTCCCAGCAATGTTTTTGAACTCAAATCAAGGCTTACTTAAAGTCAAACCTACCCCCGGCACTTTGCAGTGAGCTATCAATCTCTCCCTCCCTTATGCCCTGCCTTCTTAAACTGTTTGAGTTAGCTTTTTAATTTTTTTAATTTTTATTTATTTGAGAGAGAGAGTGAGTGAGAAAAAGCACACAAGCGGGGGAATGGCAGAGGGAGAGGGAGAAGCAGGCTCCCCACTGAGCAGGGAGCCCCACATGGGGCTTGATCCCAGGACCCTGGGATCACGACCTGAGCTGAAGGCAGACACTTAATAGAATGAGCCACCCAGGCGACCCTTGAGTTGGGTTTTTAAAAACTGCAATGGAAAGACACCTAACTAGTATACCCTTTCATGGCTGTTAAATGAACCCAGTTATAAAAAATAATAATGACCAAAATTTGGCAAGAGTATGAGAAATAGGCTCTTACACAACTTACATAAATATAAATTGACATATATATATATACACACACACACATATATATGTATATATATGCACACACACAAACATATATAAACCATACCTAGCACTCAAAAATTTCACTTTAAAAAACGTCATCTGGGGCACCTGGGTGGTGCAGTTGCTTAAGTGTCTGGCTCTTGATTTTGGATCAGGTTGTGATCTCAAGGTCATGAGATCAAAGCCCTGCATCGGGGTCCACGATCAGCGTGGACTCTGCTTTTCCCTCTCTCTCTGCTCCCCCCCACTCATGCGCACATTCTCTCTCTCAAATATATAAATAAAATCTTTAAAAAAACAAAAATGTTATCTTACATAAATCATCAAGAATGTGTGAGACAAGTTAGTTGGAAGGAGACAAATTAAAGATGTTATGACAAATATTGATACATCTCTACAACATAAATTAAAAAGAATTTAAAATAATATTGTAGAATATTAACATGTTAAAATGTCCATATCAGTGAGTAAAACATACACTATAAATTATAAGTACAGTATAACTTTATTTTTGCTTATAAAATTGTGGATTTATATGCATATAGAAAGAACAGGAAGACTATACCCCAATACATTACCAGTGGTGGGAATATCAGTAAATTTTAAACATTTTTCCTTTCTGATATTTCCTTTTAAAAACATGTAATTACTATGAGCTACAAAAATAACATTTAAACAAAGCTTTTTAAAGAAAAGTAACTTAGAAATTGCATTAGAGAAAAATTAGAAAAACAAAAGGAATGACCCTACTCATAAACCTGACACTGCAATACAGTCATTCTCACGGAACTGGGTATGTTTCTTTGCAGGATTTTTCTGGCTATTGTTTTTCCTTTGTGTTGTAGCTATTAGAGTATACATACCATTTTGCATCCTGTTTTTCTCATTTAAAGTTTTGTGGGTGTTTTGTGTTTTCCCAGATTATTACTAGATATTTCCCCCAACATTCATGATGGTTATGTACCATCCCATGGCTTTACTGTACTTTATTTAACCATTCCCATATTGTTGGACATTTAGGCTAATTCTTCAAAAATAAATCCTGCGTTGCTGTGTATTTGGGATGGTTTCCTTCGCAGAAATCCCCAGAAGAGAACCCATTTCATCATCTAAGGAAGGACTCTTCCAAAAGCTCATGTAAGGGACAGCTAATCACACAAAAGCCATCGCCTGGGCTCCTGACTGCCTCTCACCAGAATTACCCCTTACTATGAGATCTTTGGGAACAGCACCTTCTGCCCAAGCTCCTGCCAGGACCCATCTTCCAAGTGCAATGGAAGCAGAGAGCTTCCGAAGCCCAGAAGGAGCTGGGACCAGGCCAAGGGCCTGCTGGGGAAAAGCTAAGGAAAAAGAGCAGGATTAAAATCTTTCCAGTTACTTCTAAGTGCAACTTAAAGCTTAGCGGTCATCAGTTGAATCAATATCTGACCCAGAGCCTGAGTGACTGAGGAGTTGAGTCATCCCCTCATGTCCAAGGCCAGAAAGTGGAGACTGTAATGGACAGGGAGGGTCCTTCCCTGGTGAAGGAGGGCCTGTAATGCAGGGAGGCCGGCCTTGGGTCAGAAGGCCTCAGTTCTACCAGCCAGATATGTGACTCCAAGAAGGTCTTCCCGACAAAATGGGGCTAATAAAACCTGTCTTCCTGGAAGGCTGAGAGCCTTCAATGAGAAATGGATATGAAAGTCCTTTGTAAACTCTAGAGTGCTGTGTCCCTGTGAGGGATGAAGACCATCCATGCTTGAAAAGGGTAGGAAAATGACAGCATGCTTGCTCACCACACTTAGTGTCCGATGGGTGTTTCTTCATTGATTCCACATTTACTGAGTGCCTGCTCTGTGCCAGCTCCTGTTTTAAGTACTTGGGATACAACAGTGAACCAGACAGATAAGGCCTTTCATGGAACGTTACATCCTAGTGGGTGGAAACACACAGCAAAGTAAAAAAAAAAACAAGTAAGCAAAAGAGAAAATAAAGTGGGTAACAAAAATAAATAAATAAATAAATACAGTGGGGTGCTGGGACAGAGAGTACAGGAGTAAGGGATATTGTTTTTTTCCTGGAATGTGAACAGAGAGTCTCCAGAAGGTGACTGTCGTAATGAGGTCTGAAAGGTCCCAAGGAGCAAGCCTCCTGAAGACATAGGAGAAAGTGCCCCTCGCAGAAAGAACAGCAAAGGCAGGATGAGGGAACAAAGTTGGAAGGTGCTATAAACTATTTGTGCCCCATCCTCCACCGATATGTTGAAACCTAACCCCCAAGGTGATGGCATTAGGAGGTAGGGATTTGGGGAGGATAGAGCCTCGTGAATGGGATTTGTGCCTTTATAAGAAGAGACATCATTAACTAGACTTATTGTGATGATCATTTTGCAACATACACATATATTGAATTACTGTGTTGTATGCCTGAAACTAAGAAAAGAATCACCATATATTGATAATTGGTGAAAGAGGATGAACGGCAATATGGCAGTTTACCTACAACATTCTCTCTACTTTGGTAGATGCTTAAAGTTATCCAAAAAGAAGAGACACCGAGCTTCCTCTCTCTGCCATGTGGGGACCCAGTGAGAAGGGCACCCATCTACAAGACGGGAAGATCTTCCTCACCTGTACCCGACCATGATGGCATCTTGATCTTGGACTTCCTAGCCTCCAGAACCAGGGAAAATATAATTTCCACAATTCAGGCCCCCTGTACCAGTGTTTTGGTATAACAGCCTGAGAGACTGAGACAGACATAAAGAGTCCATAGGTCTGCACAGGTTGGTTTAAAACAAGTCTCAATGTTCCTCGGTCAACAAAATGTCTTCAGTCAACGTAGTCTTAACAGGGCTAATAATGCCCCCAAGGAAAAATAAATTGGTTCCTGGTGGGAGTACAAAACACCTGACATTTTCTATGTATGAAGCACAAATACATATGCAATACACACATAAATGTACAGTGTATCTGTGCTCAAACACCTTAAAACGATCCTTAAGAGTCAATAGTGAAAAATAGGTTAAGAGATACAGAGTTAGAGCCAGTCAAGGTCCACCGTGGGGTCACTCAAAGGGAGTGAAAAGTTTTCCTTTTGTAGTAGGAACATGGGAGTCATAATCTTCCCATGCTGTGCGGCTGCTCTCACCTACCATAAGCCCCCAAGAGAGAGCCAGTCTTAGAGAGAAGGAGGCTCATTAGCAGCAGAGTTTGGTCATCCCAGCTCAGCTGTGAGCACCAGAAACTGCCCCCAAAATGTGCTTCAGTAAGACAGAATTTGCTTTCCCTCTCACATCAATGAATTTCAGAAGTAAGGAGTCCAAGCCTGATATGGCAGCTCCACAGTGACCTTAGGCCCTGTTTCCTTCCTCATGATCTAAAAATGGTTGTTCAAGCTCAGCCATCATGTTCAAAGTCCAGGGAGCTGTAGGGAGAAGGATCAGCAGGCACACCCCAAGAATTGGTATGCATCACTTCTACTTACATCCCATCGCCAGAACTCATTCATATTACACACACACCCTCTTTCCCGCTGCATGGAAGGCTGGAAATAAAATCTTAGAGTAACAATGAGCCCAGTTCACAGTTGGCAATCTCTTATAAAGAAAGGAGGAGAGAACAGATGACAGCAGACCATCAAGAGTCTCTGCCACAGTGTGCAGATCCCATGTGGACCCTCTCTCCCTGGTGAAGGAAAATTCTTTAAACAGGCTTTCATGAATTTCTGTCTCTGGGGCTTCCCTCTGGCACCTAGTGGATTTTCTAAGGTGGCAATAAAACGGTGAGATGTGAAGGGCATGTTTTCAATGGATGAACAGACTCCAGGCACCATTATTTCAAATACTGGAGCAAGAAAGAGAGAGGGAGAGGAGAGGCACCCTTCCCTATTCAGGTTTATTTATATTCTCCTGTTAAAATTCTATCCTCCAGTAATGTGATTTGATTAACATTCTAGAACCTGACTCATCTTTCACACTATTTTTTTTTCTTGCCAGGAGATGGGGGAGGAGGAGGAGGAGGAGAGAAGAGGTCACCAAATGCAGTCGTGCATGGAGGGATGTCTCTAGGGAGAACGTGTGTAGGGCAAGCCTGGGAACCTAAGTGCACTGAAGGCCCTAATAGACGAGCAGATTCCTAAAGGGATAACTTGGGCACAGCATGCTTCGTGCTGTAATCAAGGTGAGAACGATATACTGATTGTGGGAGGAAAGAGGGAGGTTCCATAGAAGCCAGCCATGATGACAGAGGTGCCAGAAATGGGAAAGAGGTGGGGCTCCTGGGTGGCTCAGTCATTAAGCATCTGCCTTCGGCTCAGGTCATGATCCCAGGGTCCTGGGATCGAGCCCCGCATCGGGCTCCCTGCTCTTCAGGAAGCCTGCTTCTCCCTCTCCCACTCCCCCTGCTTGTGTTCCCTCTCTTGCTGTGTCTCTCTCTCTGTCAAATAAATAAATAAAATCTTTTTTTTTTGCTAGATATCTACTTTTTGATGTCCCATATCAACTTAAATTCATCTTGTCCCAGACAAAACTTAGTTGGTCATCCAAGAGAATCTTGGCTTTTAACTTCACTAAGAACCATCAATTTCTGTATTTTTCTTTTTAAAATCAAAGCTTAACCTCCTTCTATGGGGCGCCTGGGTGGCTCAGTCATTAAGCGTCTGCCTTCTGCTCAGGTCATGATCTCAGTGTCCTGGGATCAAGCCCCGCATCGGGCTCCCTGCTCAGCGGGGAGTCTGCTTCTCCCTCTCCCACTCCCCCTGCTTGTGTTCCCTCTCTCGCTGTCTCTCTCTCTCTCTCTGTGTGTCTCTCTGTCAAATAAAATCTTAAAAAAAAAAAAAAAAGAAAAGAAACGGGAAAGAGGCATTCAAGGCAGAGCAAAGGCCTAAAGGGGTGAGGTGGGAAACACATTTGGAGGGCACTGGGTAGTTTGTTTGCAGTGAAGGTTGTATGAGAAGGTGGTAGAGGTGGCTGGCAGAGGAGAAAAACATGACGAAGATGGACTTAGCTGAGGGAAGTAGTAGCAGACACGACTCAGTTACTCAGCTCCAAATGTCCTTTGTGAAACTAACAGATTTTGGCCGGTCAGGATCAAAGAACCCCGACTTAGAGATGATGGGTAAGCCCTGAGCCTGGGGAGGCCTTGAGACTAAAGCCCTCTGATCCAAAGAGCTGCAGGACACGGTGGCCAGACACCTTTCTGCAGAACCCATTCCAAAGTATTGCTGAAGCCCCGGCAGGTTGAAGAGTGTCCCCTAATATTCATGTCCACCTGGAACTTGAGGGTGGGAGCTTATTTGGAAATAGGGTCTCTGCAGAGGTAATTAGCTCACTTACCATGGGTTAGGGTGGACCCTAAATCCACTCTGACTGGTGTCTTTATAAGAGGAAAAGACATACAGAGATACCCTGGGAAGAAGGCCATGTGACGAATGCAGAGATTGGGAAGTCAGGGAGAAGCGAGGACCGCCAGCCAACAGCAGAAACTAGAAGAGGTGAGGAAGGATCTTCCCCTAGAGCCCCCACAGGGAGCAGGGCCCTGCCAACACCCTGATTCCAGACTTCCAGTCTCCACAACTGGGAGAACACACTTCGGCTGGTTAAGCCTCCCGGTTCGTGGTACTGGGTTATGGCGGCCCAGGACGCAAATACACCAGCCCCGTGAGGCACGGTTCTGTGCGTGTCCTGGCAGCAAGCCAGGGAAACAGCAAACGGGGAGGTCTCCACAGGCCTGGGGGCCCTCCATGCAGGGACCAGGGCTAAAGGGGAAGTAGCCTAATAGACCAAAGAGGGAGAAGGCAGAGAAGAGGAAAAGAGCCAAACTTGGAAGCGGTGGGACACCTCTCCCACGGAGGCCACCGGAGAAAGTGCACCAGTCCTTCAGATACAAAAGGAAGCGTGTCACACGCGCACTTCCGTTGCTATGGCAAATTCATCCTCCCCCAAACGCTACCACTCTCGACTGTAAATACTCCCATAAATATCGAGCACATAAAAAGCAGGAATGCCCCTAGTCACTCTTATTTACCACCCTGTTTTAGAAACAAAATTAATTTGTACAATGTATCAAAGTGAATATGCCCGGAAGTCTAGAAAGCCGGTGAGCCAGAAAGCCAACTTTAGACAGCACACACTCTATGGCTGGTTCTGGCAGCTGGGACAAAACAGGGCAAAAAGGGCTCACGGGCTCAGGGATTTGTAATCCCAGCTCCTGTGGTTTAGATTCAGGTACATTTCAGGTACCTTAGAATCCTCACCTGAAAAATGAGCAGGTTGAGTTGCCCAAGCTAAGCTCCTTTCTGACACTGGGGCCGGGCCTGAGTGGCCCATAGCTGAGATGTACCCTGTGACAGTCCTCTGCCTCAGGGGGAGCACCCAGGGGCTCTACTCCCCACTCGATGGTACAGGAGGAGGAAGGGCACACAAAGACAAAAAATTGCAGAAGGATTTTTACAGCATCATCCAAAAAGCCCCTCATGGGGTCCAAATACCTGCTTCTACTTTTTGTCTATCATTGTTTACAAAATACTATTTTTAATAGTAGTAGCTAATGTTTATAAGCACTTATTCTGAGTCAGGCCCTCTTCTAAGCCCTTTTGATATTTTATTTTATTTATTTATTTTTTTTAAAGATTTATTTATTTATTTGAGAGAGAGAGAATGAGAGCGATAGAGAGCACGAGAGGGAAGAGGGTCAGAGGGAGAGGCAGACTCCCTGCCGAGCAGGGAGCCCGATGTGGGACTCGATCCCGGGACTCCAGGATCATGACCTGAGCCGAAGGCAGTCGCTTAACCAACTGAGCCACCCAGGCGCCCGCCCTTTTGATATTTTAAACGTTACTCTTCACTCATACCTATTAGGTAAGTACCGTGATCTCCCCCATTTTATTGGAGAGGACACTGAGGTACAATGGGGGTCCGTGGTGGGCCCCAAATGCTCTTAGCTTCCATGTTCTGTGGGGTTTTTTTTTTTTAAATGATTGGAGGAAAGGGCACTTCATTTAATAGCAAGACGATTAACCAGGGCTCAGAGAGCAGGACCACTGCTCTGCTGGACTTCCCAGGGAGAGCCCCTCCATCTCTTGTTCTACTTCTTTCCCCACCCAGCCCGTCCCAGGTAAAAGAGCCATCTTGCAAGGCACTCCTCAGCCAGTCAGTTGAAAATTCACACCCAGGACATCCAATGCCCACCATTCAACATCACACAGCTTGTATGTCAACGTGATATAACTGCCCCTTCCTGCTCCCACCTATCGTCTCATTCCTGGTGCAAGGGTCGTTTCCCCGAGCCACAGGAACTCCTGGGGACTTCCAGTCCAGTGGTCGTGTCACTGCAGCCAGCCAAGAGGGGCTCCAGGAGCTGCGGTCGGTCCCCACGCTCCCCACCTGCAGAGGAGGAACTGAGGCACAGGGGGCTGGTGCAGTTCACCCAATGTCTCAAAGCCTCACTTGGTAGAGCCAGAGCCAGATCCAAGGCAGCCAGACAAGGCACAACTGGGATCCCTGCAACTGTCTCTGGCACCACGTGGTGCTTCCCTATGTCCCTCTGACTGCTCAGCTCCAGGAAACATCTTCCTCAATCCCTTGTCAAAGACCTATGGCAGAGAAAGCTTGTCTGTGTGCACTCCCCTCTTTCCTCTCCATCCCAGGGAAGTGATCCTGTATCTCTGCTGCTCTAGAATCACTCTGCTCTGTCCAGCTTGACACCCTGGCAGTCCCCAGCCATGCTTCTCACGTTGAAAATGGTCCCTGCTGCATTTAGACTGTGCGTACCCACCCCTAGTTTGTCTGATCAATGCATCCATTCAAACCCTTGTTGAGAACCAACTGTGTTCAGAAAGTCAAGATTTTGCACTTTTTAAAGAAGAATTCACACAGTCCCTTGTCCTGAGGGCTGTTGTATAATCCCCCAGATTCCTGGCGATAAGGACACTTCTTGGGGGATTCTGTTAAAATAAATAGCTTCCTGGATCCGCTCAAGGAGGGTGGACTCTAGTTCTGAGGTGGAAACTAGTGTCAATACACTCCCAGAGGACAAGATGTGACTGCTGTTTGGGTCCCGCTGCTCTGGACCCCCTGCACCATTGGGGTTCAAGTGATCTCTTTGGGTCATTGACCACCCAAGGTCACACCCAGACCTTTTGACAACTTGCTCCTCTCCAGGAAGAGCGCTTTTCTCTTTAGCAAGCTTGGAATCGTCTTCCCACCCCTTCATTCCTGGCGTTATTTTCGGAGAACAATGATTCAACACTGACTCATGCTGTCTTTCCAACCCACCTCCTCATTCCTGAACTAATTGGGGCTTTTTCATCTCTTCAACCTACTCCAAAAAAAAAAAAAAAAAAAAAAAAAAGAGAGCGAGAGAGCGAGCGAGAAATAAGAGAGGTAGAACAGAGGATTCCTTACTGAGGCTTCTGCTCTCCAGTTTTACATACACACACAGCAAGGTGCTTGTTCTAACTCATGTTTCCACTTTAGGTCCCTAACTATAAAACTCAGCCCCTTATCCAAGCTTAATAGGTTTCAATCCACAAAGTATCCTTCCACAAACTGATGGGAATCTTCACTGGGGAGGGTCATATTTATGCCCCAAAGTAACTTCGACGCGATGGAAAGGACCTCCTTATTCCAGGGTTAAATGTTTCCAACATTTATCATCAAAGCTTATCCAGGAAGAACAGGATTGCTCCTTCACAATGGCAGACCCTGGTCCCTGATCTGAAGGAAACACCTCAGCTTGCTTCTGTACTCTCTGTGTCTCCCTCACCCGCATCCCTGCCCTTCATTTCTAATCCAGAGCTGCTGTGGCTTTGCTTCCAGGCTTTTGGTTATTTTGGTGAACATTTAAGATCCAAATGGACAAGGCTGAAGGCTCAGTGGTGTGCCAGCTACAATGCATCATCTCTCCAGCAAAACACATTCAGAAGGAAGATGCCAGAGCCCAGCAGATTCAGCCACGTGCTTCCAGAACACATTCTGCATTTCTCTCTCACCAGAACACACAATTTCACGTACCCAATGCTGCCTCAAAGTCAGAGCATTGTTCTTTCTCTTTGGGGAAGACAGGTCCTCATCTATCTTCCGGTCAGACCTTGCTGCCCTGGCTCTGTTGACCCTGTCAGTAATCCTGTCCTGAGCCTGTCCTTACAAAGGATCCCCTGGTACCTCCGGGTCCCCATGTCCCACATGGAACCCACCAGCTTCTCCCAGAAGCCTGTCCCCCTTCCTTGCTCCTTGCATCCTCTTAAGATTTCTTCCAAAGTCCTCTTTAACCATGTATGCTATGCTCATTCCTAAACACAAAAGAACTGGGATAATTTGTTATGCCCCTCTTTTTAATATTCCCCAAGGTACAAAGCAGGCCACACTCAGCACCTAAATTCAGTAAGTACTGAATTGGAAGGAATGTACTTAATTATAAAGGTGTTTGAAAGTGTAAAAAAGGCGAGGGATTATGCTCTCTTAATCTTCGCTACAATTATCACTTTCCAGAAAATGCCTTAATAGTGACAACGCAGGACCTTTGTATATAAATTTCCAAAGTTAGTTCTCATCCAAACAGTAGTTGAGAAAGTGTTCTGCAGTCCAAAGATCTGAATCTGAAGTTTATCTTTACCTTATTGAATTTGAACACAAGGCATAATCTCTCTGAATCAAAACAGGATGATAACAGTAAGAATAATAACTCAAGCTCATGAAAGATTCTAAAGAGTATACCCTTGTGGCAAAGTGCACGGCAAGCCAACATGCTGCTCTCGGACTCTAGCCTCTACGAAGTCACGTGGTAGAGGTAACCACTTTCTCCTTGTGGCCCCAATGTTCATGACCTTCTTTCCCTGCAGGCAGTGCTGAAATGATCCCACCTAACCTCTACGTTCCTTATTGATTTCTATAGGGTCTGAGGGAGCATGTTCAGTGATTACTTATTGAATGAAAGGATGAACTTGCAACAACTGTGGTCATCAGGATTGCGTTTACATCTCTATGGTCTGTCAAAATCCTTCATTTCAACTTGAGTCTCCTTCCCTAATTGTGTCCTGAATTCTGATCAAGATGGAAAATGTACTTAATATTGTAAGGACTCTCACAAAGACATTTCCACACATCTGCTTAGACTTTCGCCCTTACCACCAACAACGAAAAGATATAAACACATGCATGTATAGGGAAAGATTATTCTGAGGAACACGGGCGGGGAACTGAGTCAGGATGAGAAATAACGATCCCTTGTTACTGACCTAACAAAAAGCTGATAGCTAATCAATTCACCAAGAAGTTATCCATTGTTGAAAATTCACCTGAAATGTGATCTCTAGCTGTAGCATGTGCGGTAAGATGGTGTGTGAGGTTTTGCTTTTTTACAAGCATCACTGCTTCTCTCCACCCCCACCCCACCCCCACTTCCAAGAAGTCCCTTGATTCATACACAGGTCCAGCTCCTCTCACTCATGGAGATTTAGTAGTTGAGGCCCACCTCCAAGCCATAAAACCAACCTGTCACTGGGGCGAAATAACTCACATGGGGTTGGGGGGCAGGGGAGAAATCCATCCAGAAGAAGCCAGATGAGAAACATCACTGGGACACAACCAGGCCCATCATTTGCAAAGTCTTCACCCTCCACGGTGCGCCCGATTGGAAATCAGGATGCGAGGATGCCTGATCGCTTGGCTCCTTCCAGCTCCATGGAGCCAAAAGCTTCACTCACAGCTACTCACGCCAGTTGCCTGCTGACCTTTTATGGGTTGCAACCCGCGTGCCTGACTAACTGATTTGTTCCAGCTGCAGCTATATTTTCTACCTTCCTTGTTACTTAATTGATCCTGGCTGTGCCTGGTCCCGCAAAGAAGCCCTCTCGGACCTCACAACATATGCTGTATATCCTGTATGTATTCCTGTGTCCTGACAAGGAACATAAAAATCAGAGATGGCAGGAGACAAGGGGAGGGAGAAGTCAAACGCAGCAGTATGAATGCAAATCACTTGGCTGGCCCCACTGGGTCTCTCCACCACTGTCTTCTGCACCCTGGACCAACTGACCCTCTTCCTACAGACAGCACATCTCTGGAGACTCAGATTTTCTCTTCAAACTTTGAAAACAGTAATCACCTACAGACCTTTAAGGACAAAGGAAAAAAACAGAACAACAAATGGTTTCCTTCATCCATTCTTTGTTCTTTTCACCGCATGTATTAAGTTCCTAACTTGGAACTTAAGGACTTGGCATAGTGCTAACCTCCAGGGAAACAGAAGTGAATTAGAGAGAGTTCTTGCTCTGCCATAGCTCACATTCATGTGGAGGACAAAGATGTAAAAACAAATAACCAGAATATTGTGGCACATGCCTTCACCTAGATCAGCAGTTGTCTATGTATAGTAAGGGACCCCTGGGTATTCCCAAGACCCTTCCAGAGAGCTTGTGAGGTCCAAACACTTCTTATAATGAAACTAGCACGGTTTTGACTTTTTTACCTTCATTCTCTTTTAAGTGTACAATGGAGTTTTCAAGAGACGATGTGACACATAAAGTCACAACAGATGGCAGACAGATAGGACAATTCAGCTGTCTTCTATTCAGCCAGACATTAAAGAGATTTGCAAAGTTTAATGTCACTCTCCTCATATTGCTTTGTTTTGGAAAATATAGTTACTTTCATAAAAATGTTTTACTATGTCATCGTATAATTGGTTAACTGTGATTTTTAAATTAATTAATACATTTGTAAACAAAATCTCAGAATCAATTTCTAATATTGTAAATATCGATAAAGCACACATACACAGAAGCTCTTTGAGACCTCACTAATTTTTTTTTTTAAGATTTATGTATTTATTTTAGAGAGAGAGCACGTGTGCACGTGAGAGAGGGGAGGGGCAGAGGGAGAGAAACAGAGAATCCCAAGCAGACTCCCCACTAAGCATGGAGCCCGATGCAGGGCTTGATCTCACGACCCCAAGATCATGACCTGAGCTAAAACCCACTGAGGACCCAGGTGCCCCAGGACCTCACTAATTTTAAAAATAATATATGAATGAGGAGAAGTTGCAAGAATATTACTGAGAGATCCTATGTATTCTTTGCCCAGCTTCTCCCAATGACAATATCTTATATAAATATAGTACATTGTCAAAAAACAGAAAACTGACATTGGTTCAGTACTCTTAACTATAGATCGTATAGGTACTTCATCAGTTTTGTATGTATTTTATGTGTGTGTATGTGTGTAAAGTTTTATGAAATTTTATCACACATACAGATTCACCTCATTGTAACTTTTACCATCACCACAAAGAAACTTCCTCATGTTCCTCCTTTATAGTCACACCTGCCTCCCAACCGGAATTCTCAGCAGTGGCTGATCTGTTCTTGATCACTATAATTTTGTTACTTTAAGAACATTATGTATGTGGAATCATATAGCATATAACCCTTTGAGACTGGCTTTTTTTTTTTTGCCATAATGCTTTTGACATCCATCCCAGCAAATGTGTGTATCAGTAGTTCATTCTTTTTTATTGCTAAGTAGTATTCCATTGAAGATATGCACCAGTTGATTTACTTACTCACCCATTGGAGGACATTTGCACTGTTTGCAGAGTTTGCTATCACAAATAAAGCTACGAATAAAGAACCCTTATGTACAGGTGTTTTTGTGTACATGAGTTTTTATTTCTCTAGGCTAAAAACTCAGAACCATGTTTGCTGGAATATGTTAGGCTGTATGAGCATCGCTCCGTGTTTCCAGTATTTTTTGTTTTGGTCATTCTAATGAGTGTGTAGCGGTATCTCCTTGTAGCTTTAGTTTGAATTTCTCTGACAGTTACTAATGCTGGACATATTTATGGACTTATCCATATGTCTTCTTTGTTTGATCAGGTGTGTAGTCAAGTCTTTTGCCCTTATTCTTTTTGAGTTGTTTGTTTCCTTACTGTTGTGTTCAGAGAATTCTTTATATATTCTGGGTACAAGTCCTTTGTCAGATATATGATTTGCAAATATTTTCTCCGAGTCTGGATTTTTTTTTTTTAACCTCTTAATAGATCTTTTGCAGAGCAAAACTTTTAAACTTTAATGAAATCCAATTTGTTGATTTTTTTTTTCTTTTATGAATTGTGCCTTTGGGACCAAATCTAAGAACTCTTTGCCTAGCCCTAGGTCATGAAGTTTTTCTCATAAATAATTTTTAAGGATGTGAAGTGTCCTGAGACCAGAAAGTTTGAGAACCACAAGGCTAGATGTATGTACAATACTTTCAGAGTGTACAGACTCTTTTTCAATAGTACTAATTATAATCATACTTTATTTTGCTCCCCACTTTTTAAACCACCCAGAAAACAAGTCTATTTTGTTTTGAGAGTTGAAAGAATACAAAGTATTTTGGAGTTCCTCATTTTAGAGACATAGCCGGAGAAGTTCAGTGACTTTCCCAAGCTTACACAATTGATAAGGAGCTGATATGGGATTCTAAACCAGGCAGTGTGTCTCAGATGGATATGTTTATCTCTCTTTGTACTCTTTTCTGTAATCCCCTTTTCCCATCAACATATCTGGTTCTTTAACATCTTCATTCAATACTCTCCTTTCTTTTGACACCCATAAATATCCTCCATTTACATGTAACAAACATATAGAGAAAAATAGAGCACCGTTCTCTCTTAGAAGCACATTCATTCCTTCCTTAATTCATCTCTTTAGCATTTATTGAGCATCTGTTCTGTGCCCATTGCTGTAAAGTGCTCTGAGAATAAAAAGATGAAACACAATGCCCACTCTCAAGGAGTTTCTGTCCAGAGACATAAAAAACAGCAGTGACATCGTGCACTTTGCACACAGATGGTGTGCCAAGACTCTCAATGAAATTTGCTGAGTGCTGCAGTTGCAAGGCCCCATCCATTTCCAAACTTCTCTTGCACTAATGGCATGTGTATTGTAATTTTTATTGTGGTAAATAAGGTCACAGGATGAAGACATGAAAATAAAATGCAGGGTCTAGAGGAGGATGCAGCCTGATGCTATAGATGGGAAGATGGTAAAGACCCAAAGGAAGAGGTAAGATTTAGGATAGGTTTTTGGAGGATGAGTTGATGTTCAGAGAGAGCAAAACAAAGGAGTGTTCCAGGAAGAGGTAGGCACATGCTCAAAGACATAAAGCCAAGAAATAATGGGAAAAAAAGGAAATAATAACTGAGATCTAAAGAGTGATTTATACTCCTGTCACAAGAGGATGGTTGATTAGTGACTGAGTAAACGGTACAGGGGAAAGCATCAGGGGATGCAGAGGAGGGAGAGAAAACGTCATGGGGAAGGTCAAGTTGGAACCAAAGAACAAATATCTGCAAAGGCTAAAGATGTTTTTGAGGCTTTTATTTTTAATCTATTGGGATGGAATTTGTGAAACTTGAGGATGGAGAAAGTTGTCCTAGGGATATTTGCTAACCTGGGAATAAGCTTCTTCTACCTCTTGGGGAAATGGAAGACCACTAAAGTATTTTTCAGGTATATGGTGACGTCGCGTGCATGAAAGCCCTTAGGAGAAAAATTTGAGAATCTCACATGGCCTCCGTAACCCCGGGAAGGTGGTCCAGGCTCATGTTTCCTGTCGTAGCACAAGAAGGTTTAGAGCGCCAATGCTCCTGACGAGTTCATCACGGGCCACATCCGGCAGGTACGGATCAGAGTTCTGCGGCTCTCCTTTCCTATGGTCCTAACACGGAGACAGGAAACAGGAGATTTCAGTGCAAATAAAGTATGGTTTGAAAAGCCTGTATTTCATGTAAGCACATCAGTAAGTGGCTCTTTTTCTTTTTGGCAGCAAAAATCATAAGAACAATGATTACTAATGTATATTTGTGTAAAATTAATTTTAATTTTGGTGGGGTTTTTTTTCTCCCCCACATTGTCACCACTTTTAAAATTCTCATTTTCCCCCTACATTGTCACCACTTTAAATTCTCACTTTGCAGTGTTAGGGACTCTCGGAGTGTAGGCACCAAAAGCACCCTTAAAATATTTTTAAATTGAATAGATCAGTGATAGTTTTAGTTTCCCTTGCAAAAATATTTCACATGCAGATAATTTTCACTGAAAGGCAGGTAAGAGAATATAGGTAAGGAAGAGAGTATAGGTAAAGGAAGGAAATGAACCAGTTTTATATTTTCTTTTCTAACTAAGATTTCTTTAAAGAAGGACCAGAACTGAAGCTTATAATCTGGCAGCCAGTAGGGTTGAAACTTGCTTCATTTCAGACTGAGATACAGACTCTGTGTTCTTTATGGCTAGAAAATGTGACTCTACCCAAAGATTCTAGGCAGAAAGTTATGTGTTTGTTTATTCATCAAAACCTTCTAATTGGTTTCTCTTCCTCTCTCTCCTGAGTGAAGAGGGACCCATCAGGTGAAAGGCTGGTCAACACGATTAATTTTGTTTCAGCAGGTATTTATTAAGCCCCTGATGTCTACCAGTCACTGGGATGAACATCGGGAGGCAGACACGTAGGAGTTCTCGTTCCTGCCCAGAGGATGCCTCAATTATAGTGGGAGGTGGGAGTGCTGGATGCTGTGGGAATGAGAGAAGGGACATTTGGCCCCAACTGGCAATGTCAGGGAAGATGTCCTGAAGGAGAGGACAGCCTGAGCTGAGACAAGAGGGACCGGACAAGACATCAGGGGTCTGGGAGGGGACACATGCAGGGAGAAAGGTGCTTCGTTTGGAGAAAGCAAGAGACAGCATGGGGTCTCTTGGCAGCCACAAGTAGTTTCCAAAGCCTAGAGCAGAAAGTTTCTGCTAATCAAGGAGAGACCATTAGAGATAATTAGAGACCAAGTGTGGAGGGTCTTACTTCCAGGGGAAGCACCAGTGCATCAAACCGGGTCCTGGCAAGCACCAACCGACAAGACCACTCATAGCACAGGATCAAGGGACCAACAAAGGGCACTGGACACTGAAGGACCGAAGCACTAGCAAGCAGGCAAAGCCAGTACCACTCTCAGGCCTGGGGGAGCAAGGGAAGAAAGTAGTGAGATCTGAGACTATGAAGACAGTCACCCACCACGGGATGTTGTATAGGAGCCCAGCCAGGGCTGGGAGTCTGGCACTGCAGCAGGAGAAAGTGGGCAGCCTTTTTATAGGATCAGTGCTCCATCAACTGTATGATCAGGTACAAAGTTTCCTTGTAACCTGTAGGGCTTTGATATGCTGTTCCCTCAGATCATAAAACCTCCTCCCGACATCTTTCAAACTCAAGTCTCTTTTTTTTTTTCTTTTTCTTCTGGAGAAGTTTGAACATATGCAAAACTAGAAAGAATACTATCATGGACTCCCATCTCCTCATCAACCAATTTCAATACTATCATTTCATACTCAATGTTGTTTGCTCTGAGGACCTGGGAGTGGAAAATAAACCACACAAAGAGTTGGGACTTTACCCAAAGGACAACAGGGAGCCTTTGTTGGGTTGTAAACAGGAAAATGGCATGGTTTTCAGCCAAGCTTGCTCTGGTCTTAGGAAATGGATCAGGAAGGGGCAAGACTGAACCCCGGGATACAAGGGAGGAAGGTGTTGCTGGAAAGCAGCTGGAAACGTAAAATGTAGTGGAGGAGGCAGCCCCTCCACAAATAGGTGGGATAAGCTTGGTCATGCTGTGGAAGGCACGCTTTAGCACCAGCCAGATACTGGAGGGAAAATTTCCCACGCTGGCGGTCTGAGAAGGCTTCTTGCAGAATGGTATGGTTTGAATTCGTTCTTGAAGCACAGTTAAGACAAGCAGCTATAACTATTCCAGTGCAAAGAGAGTTTACCCAGCAAAGAACATTGTTTATGGTGCATTGATAATTAAACCTGACCCTCCATTGCCATGCTCCACCGACCTTCAGTTAGAAAGACCCAGCATATGTGTGTTGTTAGTTTAATGAACAGCATTTCCACCACCACCCCCCCATACAAATTTCCAGCAAGTCTATATGGTTCTTTAAGAGTCATTACTGTGGGCGCTCACACTTCCAGCATAAAACTTCAAATGAATGTTTCTCGCAACCACTTTGCTTTCTCATTGACGCTGTTCAAATGTCAGTGGTTTTAGCACTGAGCTTAACCTTTACGCATTTTCACCAGAGTTTCAGAAACACAGCCTGTGCTGGATTTCCCTTACGGTGGTGGGTGGGAATGTTTGATACACACAGTTATAAGCCAAGAGTTCTGGCAGTGCCATCAAACTGCCTTTCAGACATCATACATGTTTGAGTGCTTGCAATAAGGCAATGGTGCTCATTGCACTCAAATGCCAAGCACATAATAGTCATTTGTTTATTTACTCATTCAACAAAATATTTACCAAGAGCCTACTATGGAATACTCTTAGAGGCAATGGGAATACAAGACTGAACAAAATGAAGCGCCTGTCTTCATGGGGCTTATATTCTCATGGAAGAGACAGCTCATTAAACAAATAATGGATCAGGTGGCCATAAGGCCCTTATGGTGGCCCTTATGGCCACCTGATATAGTTAGCATAACTAACCATGCTAAAAAAAAGCTAGAGAACACTGGAATGGATGGGAGCCATATTCCAGTGGATTCCAATGAATGGGGACACTATTTTATGTGAGTGATTAGAAAAGAGTCTGAGGCATCTCTTCTATTTCAGAAATACTGTAAGATAATTTGACCTAAATGTGGGTGGTATACAGCTGATATTCATTATTTGTGGGTTCTGTATTTGCAAATTTGCTTTCTTTCTAGAATTTATTTGTAAGTTCAAAATCAATACTCATGGCACTTTCACAGTCGTCTGCAGATATGTGAAAAGTGGCAAGAATTTTGAGTCACTCACACGCACCTTCCCAGCTGAGGTCCAATAAGGTACTCCTCTGCCTTCTTTCTCAGCTCTCATATTGTAAATAAATACCCTTTTTGAGTTCTACTTAGTGCCACGTTTTTCAGATTTTTGTGCTTTTTGTTGATGACTTGTTTTAAATTGCCCTAAAGCATAGTGTTGAAATGCAATCTAGTTTTCCTAAGTTCAAGAAGGCTGTGATGTGCCTTATGGAGAAAATATGTGTGTTAGATAAGTTTCATTCATTTACTGCTGGCTGAGTTCAGTGTTAAAGGATCAACAATATACATTAGATAAGGTGGCTTTAAGCAAAAATGCACATAAAACAAAGTTATATATATATTGATCAGTTGACAAAACAGTTGCAACTGGAGGCTCACAGGAAACCACTCCTATATTTCCCCTAGAAGCAATGATTAGGTATTCACTAATTCAGTGTTCACGGTAACTTTATAGAACATAACTGCAGCCAAGGATGAGAACTGACTGCATCTCTTGCCTTCTTTTCTTTCCACAACCACATAGTGAGAGTCACCTTATTATTGTTGGAAAACCATGGGCTTTAGAGTTAGACAGATCTAGATTTTAATCCCAGGTCTGCCACTTGTGATTTGGGACAACATCATTAATCTCACTGGCCCACAATTTTATGATCTGTAAAACAGAAATAACACTTACAGGGTTGTAAGTAGGACTGTTGTAAAGATTAAATGAAATAACAAATGAACAATTATTTAGCACTAATTAAATTAAAGTCACTTTAAAAATATTATCTAGATTTTCCATGTTGGATATGTCCTGCTAGTGGAAATTTTAAAATGGAAAATAATCACATGAATCTATTTTTAAAAATTGAACCAGTTTTTTTAAATTGAAAAATATTGCATGCGTATGCTAAAAACTCGAATGATACAAAAGGGCATGCACAAACAGTGAGCCTCTATCTTACCCCTTGTCTCCCACTTCTTCTTCCCAGAGGTAACCATTATTAACCTTTGTATATATTTCTAGAAGTTTCATATGTAAACACAGGTATTGTATACATAAATACTTCAGGGGGAAAATTTTTTACTTAAAAATTAGGCATCCTTGTAACTCTTTAGATTTTAAAAGCAATGGTTATGGGGCACCTGGATGGCTCAGTCAGTTAAGCGTCCAACTCTTGATTTTGGCTCAGGTCATGATCTTGGGGTCATGAGATTGAGCCCCACATTCGGCTCCATGCTGAATGGGGAGTCGGCTTGAGATTCTCTCCCACTGTCTCCCTAATCCTTCCCCTCTGCCTCTACATAGATAATGACTAAATAAATAAATAATGAAAGCAATGGTTATAACACCTCTGGGATTTTGCACAATGATTTGCCCTATGTTTCTTTCAATGAGGGATTTGTCCCCTCAATGCAAATGCCCTGTTAGAAGCAGCTAAAGAGTGAGTTACTTCATTGGCAAAAGGTATTCATCTAGTTCTGTCTCCTTGTACCCATCACCCCTCATCCCTGCCACCGTGGCTCCACACCTCAACCTACACAGTTGATTTCCTCTCTACTTGCAGCCATTACCCCATTCTTCCCTGCTAGGAGAACTCCCATCACTCCAGAAATTAGTTGGCAATATGTCCCAAGAGATGACTTATGACTGGACTAAAACAACCAGTATACTCTCTCTCCCATTTACTAAAGACTGGCTTCAGCGTTCTATATGACCCAGTTCCCCAGTACAACATAAAGAGGACTTTCTCCCCCTCCTTTTTGGGGGAGATTTTGGTGTGGAAGGTGGTGCAGCCACCTTGCATGTCTCCATGAAAAGAGGCACTGCCAACCTACTGGGGTTGGCCAGCTGCAAAGATGAAAAGAGCAGACTCTGGTGACATGGTTGAGCTGCTAAACCATTCTTAGAGTGCCCCATCTCTGGGCACAGTAGGCAACAGCCCTTGCTCTTTTAACATTTTTTTTTAGAGAGAGAGTACATGTGCATAAGTGGGGAGTGGGGATGGGGAGAGGGAAAGAGGGAGAGAGAGAATCCAAGCAGATTCCATGCTCAGCATGGAGCCCGATGCAGGACTCAATCTCTCAACCCTGTGATCATAACCTGAGCCGAAATCAAGAGTCAAGCATGTAACTGACTGAGCCATCCAGGTGCCCCACTTTTAACCATTTTTTGTTTAATATCCTGTTATTTGCAGCTAAAAGCATCCTAAGAAACGAAGTTCCAAGACTCATTCCAAGATTTTTTGTTCCAACAACCCACTTGGATGAGCTTCTACACCTGGATGTTCTGCATTTCCATACCCCCATCACCATTTCATTCCTCTTCCTCTGGCTCTAGTTTCATAATACCCCTGAAATCCCCCACCCTTACCAGCCCAGATGCCCAGCTTCCTTCCCAAGGGAGCCGCCAGGCATCTAAGAAGAACCACAAAGTGTAGACTAGTAAAATAACCACAATCCATTGTTCAAGCCATATAATGGTGAATTGGTTCAACATTCATTCATTTTTCATTTGTTCATCAAGGATATGTTAAGCATCCATTTGTTAAGTACCAGGGACTGTGCTTGATACAGAAATATAATTGTAAATAAAAATGTTCTCTGCCCACAGTGAGTTTATAGTCTATTGTATGATCAAATAATCATACAAATCAATGCATAATTGCAAACTATGAAAAGGAATACGCAGAAAAGCATGAGGAGCTCAGGACAAATGGGCAGGAAGATGAAGAAGACTGTCAAGAGGAGGGCTTCTCCATCCAGGCTTAACAACTCAGGTGGGTTGGGGAGGGGGATTGAACTTGAATGGGAAAATAAGAAAATATTACAGCTTTCTTTTCACTATCCTTTAACTGAAACTTAGCATTTCCTTCAATTTATAAATATGGCCAACAAATATGGTAGTATCACAGTGCTTACAGAGATCTTGAAATAGTGTACACTTATCACTACTTTAAAATTATTATAGTTATTATACCTGCCTGATGTTTAATGAATAAATAAAAAAGTATATATAGTGACACAACAGTTTTAAAAAATATATTTTGATAACTTATTTCAATAAAATTGTACTCTTGTGTGTTTTGGGATTTAAAAACATTATTCTAAGAAGAGGGTACATAGACTTCATCAGACTGAAAAAGGGATCACTGATACAAAATTGGTTAAGAATTCTTTTTTTTTCTTTCTTTTGACATATGTAACAAGGTAAGTTACTAAAAAAAAATAATAATTGGTGTCATCATCTCCTTCCCCTACCACTACCCCCGAGTCTTCACTGTGTTTCTAAAGCCCCATGTAAAAGTCACTCCAGAGGAGTTGGGACCCAAGGGAAGAGCTGATAGATAGAAACAGAAATAACTCACTCTGGCAGAGGGAAAGGTGCCCTAGTATTAGGAAAAAGTTAGGATTTGAGTGGTTCCTGCCAATAAAAGTTGGTAACACCCCATTTGCAGTATCATAGGGAGATGCCAGGACCTAATGTCCACAGGTAATCAGCTGGGCAATGTGATGGGGGCTGGCATTACACATGAAAGTTCCTAGCCTCGGCACTGGTGCCAATGCAAAGCATGGCATAGAGGAGTGGACCTTCTGAGCTTGGAAAATAAACACTGCAGCAGTGATCTTGATGTCTTAAAGACTAGAGACCTTGGACACTACCTAACCCTTGTTCACCAAAATTTTTTAAGAAGAATAGACATGGAATTTTTTGTCTTCCCAGTGAGCCGGGACTCAAAATCTTATTTTTTTAAAGTAAATAATGTGCCATTTCTTATACCAAGTGTTGTAGTTGAAAAAGATTCATGTCCTCTTTACTGAGAGTGAGGATGAATACAAGTTAATTGAGTGAGGTTGGTAGGGTCAGGGCTGTTCTTGGCAGAAAGCAGCATATGCAAAGTCCCAGCAATTAGAAAGAGCATGCCATTAGAGGAAAGAAAGGTCAGTGAGCCTCAGGATAAGACTGAAGAGGATAGTGGAAGCCTGTGTCTATAGAACCATCTTTACTACAGGCCATGTTAGAGAATGTGGTCTTTCTCACAACGACCGTGGAGTAAGTATTGAGGCTTTAAGTATGTGTTTAGGGTGGGGTGAATGGAAAAGAAAGGCGTGAAATAATTCAAATTGCATTTTACATAAATCTTTTGGGCTGCAACTTGGAGAAAGTGTTGAAGGAAAAGAATAGATAAGCAGAGGCTCTTCAACCTGTTGCTAAGTTGTCCTGTGAGAGGTGGTAGTAACTTGAATTAGAGAGGAGGCAATGGAATGAAGGGGAATGAGGGGATTTAAGAAAGAGGGGATGAACCTGATGAGATTTGGGGGATGGATCAGATCTCCAGGATGAGAGATGTCAGAGTGCCTGTTTCATAAGCATGATGGTGTGGCAGTCCCTGAGGCAGTATCCTTGCCTGAGATAAGACTCCCTAGGGGAAGATCAAATTTCAGGCAGGAAGAGGAGAGGAGAGAAATCAGGAGTTTGGTTATGAAAATATTGAAAACGAGGTGATTTTGAGACATAGCAACTGAAGCGGAATAAGTAGTTGGATATATGGGTGCAAGAGAGGAGTATCCATTAGCTGTACAGATTCATGCAAAGATCTTCAAATTTTCAGATTTTAAGCTACTCTCTATCATTTTTAGCCCTCAAACATGGTAATGATGCTAAAGATGATGGCGATAGTGATGATGATGTCACCATCATCATGGTGATGAGGATGGTGATGGTGATGAGGGTGGTGGTAGTGAGGATGTGATGATGATGGTGATGAGGATGGTGGTGGTGATGATGGTGATGATGGTGATGGTGATAAGGATGGTGATGATGGAGATGGTGGTGATGATGTGATGATGATGATGGTGACGAGGATGGTGATGGTGATGATGATGGTGGTGGTGATGATGGTGAGGATGGTTTTGGTAACGATGATGGTGATGGTGATGAGGATGGTGATGGTGTTGATGATGGTGTTGGTGATGAGGATGGTGATGATGGAGACAGTGACAGTGATGATGGCAGTAGTGATGGTGATTGATAATGCTCATTGACAATTACTCTGTTCCAAGCACTTTGGTACACTATTTTATTTAATTATTTTAACAACACTGTATGTTTTGTTACTATCCCTTTTTATGGTTGAGAAACTGAAGCCCAAGCCAATTGGCAGCAGAGATATGATCCACACCCAGACAATTTGTTCTCTAAAATAGGGACACTAATCATATTCACCTTATAGAGTTGCTGTGAAGATTAAATTTTAAAAGTATAATAATAGATATTTATGAAGCACTTACTATATGCCAGACACTATTTTAAGGGCTTTGCATGGTTTGACTCTTTTAATGCTCGGAACAATGTTATGAGGTAAACACCATTATTCTTATTCTCAGTTAAAAGATGAGAAAATGAAGGTGCAGTGGGCTTAAATAATTTGTAGCTGACTAAGTCAAAGCTAAGATTAGGAACCCAGGAAAGTTGGCTCCAGAGTTCATGGTGTTGACCAGTATGTCTCACTATTCAGATTCATAAAGCCTTTAAGACTGTTCCTGCTACATGGCAAGCATTCAGTGCTACCACCAGGAAGTTAAAACAAATTTGTCTCATTATTTAACCAGAGATGCTTTGCAAAAGATGAGGAACTAAGCCCACATTCACATTAAAGGGAAATGTAAGGACACCTGTCACAAAATAGATGCTCAATAAATATTTGTTAAGTAAAGAAATAAATGAATAAACTCTGGGAAAGAGTAGTAAACTCATAAAATATAAGACTGTTCTGCCACTGTCTCTTGGATATGTCACTTCTCTCCTTAAATCTCTGTTCACTCATTTGTAAAGTGTGTTGATTGAACTACTCAAACTAGCATACGTGTTACATGCTATCATTTTCTACTCCTGTCCCCGGACGGACATTGCTAATCCATCATAGCACTGTTTCCCACTGTGCCCAAGCCCACCTTCAACACTGTTCTTTCAGAAGTGACCAGGGACACCGCTCAAGATTCAAACTGTAGCAGACTCTGAACTCCATGATGCCTAGAGACCCTTTCAGCTATGACATTCTATCACTTTCTGAAAAAAAGGGGAAAAAAAAAAAGTCCTGCTTTCTTAAGATCTTCTTCTGCATTAATCTGCTACTTTCAATGACTTCATTCCACTCCATATCCACACTCTTGGCTTGATGGGCCTGCATTCTCTTCAGGCCATGAGGGGAGAATATGAACCACATGCTGAAAGTACTGCAATTTGTTCACGCATCTGACTGGTGATGTTAAAACTGCCGTGGCGACTGGTGACCACGTGCTGCTGTCAGCAGTATCCTTCAGGAGAGGCCTTCCCATGTGTTCTAGGCATTCCCAGAGTCCTCAGAAGTAATCGCTCTATTTGTTTGTTTGTTTATTGCAAGCATTCTGCTCTTCCTAAATTTGTTTCCTCTCAGCCTGTTCACAGCTGCTGTCTACCAGCACCAAGAAAACCAAATTGAAAGGGCTATTGCTGACACCCTCCACCTCCCACCACAATCCCAGAAAAATGGGACTTTATGATCCTCCCGGGATTGTCTAGCCCCTTCTTGCTTCCTTCTGCCTTCTCTCTGCAGCTGTGCACTGGGACTTTAGGAAGCACTTTGACTGGACACACATTTTAAACAGATTTGGAGCTATTTCTCACCATCTGCTTTTAAGTACTAGAACCAACAACGTCTTTGAGTATCATTTTATATTTCTCCCAGCTCCCTCTCAACACTGTGTCAACCCTATCACCAACCCGAATTTGGACTAGGGGACAACACTATTTATAGTATGATTCTATACATGCAGACACCAAACATACCAAATGGACATAGCTGGATGCCTGCCGTCAACCAGGCCCCAACACACTGTGTAGATTGGCCATCAGGTGGGGTCTATGTCCAAGGCTGAAATGGAAGTCTGAGATCCCACTTAGCTGCCTACTCACTATGTATGAACATAGGTGAGTCTCTTCACTGCTCTGAGCATCAGCTTCTTTATCTGTTAAATGCTTCCCTGGAGCCATTTTCTCCCAGCTATGGGAGTAAGACTGATAATGCTCTGGAGACAGGATGTGACTGGCAAAGAGAAAGAGCAAGAGGACAGAATTATAGGGGCCCCTATCTCACATGTGGGTGGGGAAAGTAGGCTGGGGAAGCACTGCAGCAAATAGCAAGTTTCCAAAATTTGACTCTTCCTGTAGCTCTATTGGGTGGTGAATGGAGATGGGGTACTTCCTGTTCCCAACCCTCAGATAAATGCTGAGACTGGGTCTTTCCAAATGAGCCCAGGAAGATGGCTTGCAAACAGGGAGTGAGGCAGTGAGGTCCCTGCAGCTCCTGCTTCATGGCCCTCCCACGGGCCATCTCGTACCTTGACAGTTTGCTTCTTCAAAGCCAGGAGGAGAATCCCTCACTCCTGTTGCTAAAATAGAGTCTTACATAACGCAGTGTGTGGGAGTGAAATTTTACCACCTTGCCATATTTCGCTGGCTAGAAGATTTTACTGTACTCCAAAGGGGGGGTTATAGAAAGGTGTGACTCACTGGGTGTCAACTTGGAATCCTACCTACCAGGACAGCCTAGGATCACCCCAATGCAGTGAGCCTGAGGGCATCACCTGACCTCAAAGGTCCCAATCTAATCCTGCCTTTGCATAGCACATTTACCAATGAAACTGCTCCAGTTAATAAATCTGCAAATATTTATTGACAATATAGCATATTCAGGAAGTGTGAGGATCTTGAAAATTACAATAATCATTATACTAGAAACAAATGTGATGAGTTTTGTAATTTATAAAGGACTTAAACTTGCCCTCTTACTCCATCCTTCCAGCAACAGAGAGGGGAAATACCATTATCCCCATATTTCACATGAGGAAACTGGAGCTTGGGCAAGTTGGATGACGTAGTCAAGATCACACAGCTAGTAAAAGGCACAATCAAGATGGAGCCAAGCATCCCAGGCTCTGATCTCTAGGAGCATATGTCTGGCTAGGGAAGTATAATAAATGTGTATCTCTGTGAAAAGATCCGAAACAATAAGTGAAATATGTACTTAGAGCCATAGGATCACTATGGTCTTAAAGAAGCTTTTAAAAAGGCTGGTCTGGCCCAGGAAGGTTTCACAGAACAAGTGGCTGGTGAACCAGACCCTGAAGAACAGGATTAATGTACTTAATGGGGTAGGTGAAAAGATGGGCATCCAGGTGGAAGGAACAGGATAAATAAAGTGGAAAGGTGTAAAATTATGAGGGTTTCCAGGGCACCAGAGGAAGACTACTCAAGTAGAGAAAGGTTTCTTTAGGAGAAACACAGAAGAAAAGACTGGAAAGGCATTCACAACTCCAGAAGCCTCTTTGGGGATTTAAGAATGGTGGTGCCAATGGGCCCCCAGACCCCTTCAGCCTTCCTCAGATCTCATGCCCAAGCAGCAGCCTGCAGACCTGGCCCAGTGTGAGTTACCTGGAGTGCTAGGGAAGGCTGTAGGCCAGAGGTTGGGGTAAGGTGGGTGCCTCCTCTACTGCCATCTGGTTGCCTGTAGCCTCCCAAGTAGGTGGCTTTGATCTCTCTGAGCCTCATTTTCTACCTCTGCAAAAATGGAGGTTAAAAATACCTACCCTGCAGACTTGTTGAATAGAAAAAAAAATGAGATCCTATCTGCAAAGTGCCTAGCTCAGTGTATTCAATAAAGAGGGGCTATTATACGAAGTGAATTAATCTATTAGTTGGTGTGGTACAGGAATTTCCCCCCATAGTACCAGACATACATTCCACGTATTCTCCATGCCTCTTCCTCCATCATAGGGCCCCCAAAGTCTTCTTTTAGTTTATCTTCAGTTAAAAGATAATTGATATTTTAAAAAATTGCTTCTTTTACCATCTGGTCATTGGTGTTAAAAGTGAAAAATAAATTCACAAGTAGCTTAGCATAGAAGAAGATCTCTTAGACCAGAGCAGCAGGACTCAAGCGGGAGACAATGCTTGGAGACATTTTTAGTTGTCACCACTGGGGGATGCTATGGCATCTAGTGGGTTGAGACCCAGGAAGCTTCTGAACATCCCACAGTGTGCAAGACAGCACCCCCCCCCACCCTCCCACCCCCACCATACATAGCAAAGAATTATGCAGCCCAAAATGTCAACAGTGCTGGAGTTGAGAAATCCTAGACCAAAGAGGAGGACATCTGAGTCCTGATCTTAGCTCTGCCATGAATGAGTTCTGCGATAAATAGACACTTGACTTGTCCATAAAATGAAAACTTTGGCTTAAATCTGCCTGTAACAAAGTGAAAAAAGAAAGTTATAGCAAAATCATTATAAAACTAAATATATTCACTTTGTAATCCCGTCCTTTTTACTGATCTTAGAGTCTGCTTCATTGGAGAGAAGTGATATATATACCCCTTCTTCCAAGAGTGATTGTGATTGTTAACTGGACAAACATATAAAAATATTCTTTTCTTTTAAAGATTTTATTTATTTATTTGACAGAGAGAGAGAAGGAGAGAGAGAAAGCATAAGCAGGGAGGAGGGGCAGAGAGAGAGGGAGAAGCAGGCTCCCCATGGAACAGGGAGCCTGACACAGGGTTTGATCTCAGGACCCTGAAATCATGACTCGAGTCAAAGGCAGATGCCCAACCGACTGAGCCACCCAGATGCCCCTAAAAAAATTCTTAACAAAATAAAACCCAAAAGTTCCAGGTCAGTCCCACAAACTTCTAAAATTTTGTCAGTGAGATCCAAAATTTGAGGAACAATCAGCCCGCATGATCTCAAAGACCTGTTCCAGCTTCAACAAACTATGATTCTGTAAGAAACAACTAAAAGAAATTGTGAGAGAGATTCTGCTCCCTGAGGTGTTAACACTTTTCTGAAAAACACATCATATTAACCAAGGTTTACGGAGTAAACCAGAAGTTACTCTATGTATTCCAGGGATGGGAATTAGGGGAGTGCACAACTGTTGGAAGAGCTGGAAGGGAAGATGGAGAAGCCACCACTGAAGGTCAAGGAAGCCAGGGCTGAAGCCCTCAGCCTGTGGCACTGAAGCAGGTGGTCCTCAAGGATTTGTCTGGAAGTCTCCGTAAATTATACCCGCAGGCACACATCTACCACAACTGCCTCCAGGGAATCATGGCTTCTGCTCTGCAACCCTCCAGATCTTGTGTGGGTCCTCTCATAAGCGAGTTGGGGGAAGGGGATTTCGGGATATATAGTCTCCAGTTTTCTTCTGTGATGCGGCAGAGACCTTAGAAAGGATGCCAGACTGACCAAAATCTAGCACACACACTGAACAGACCAAGATACCATCCCATGCCTCCACCCACATCCTTCTGCTCAGTCCCCACACAGATGCCAGGGTAAACTGAACCTGGATTTGGACAGCTTGCTTCTGCTGCAGTGGAAAGGAATTTTTTTTTTTTTAAAGGAGGCTACAATGAGTTAAATGAATCAACATTGTTTACAAAAATGTCTGACTATGAAAATAATTCCTGGCCTGATTTGTAAAGATTGTTGGGATGCTTTTTGGAGTTTTCAATTCCCCATTAGCATTTTGTAAGCCAACAAGTCTCTGCGATTCAGATCCTGTGACCATCACATTAAGCTATAGAACATTGCTCTGCTGATGTGGTAATTGCCTGACATGGCTACCTGGTTCCAACTCGTGCTTAGTATGCAAATCTGCTCCAAGAATATGTTTGCCGATCACTTGTCTGCCCACAGAAACTGCCCCTTCGCAGAAAATGTATTCCAAAAATGACTTGCTATTTTTTGCCTTTAAAACCAAAGTTTGCGAGTCCAATGGTAGCTGAGAGCAACAACATATGCTTATAATTATGATTACCATCAGGGAATTCAACCTTACTGAGGGAAGCAAAGGGAAAGAGGCCCGCGGAGGGGGAGCACAAAAGCTCTCTGAAAAATAGCAGAGGAAACAAGCCCAATCAGGTTGGCTATTCCTGGGTAATGGGAGAAACTTGATTGTGGAAAGCAGGGCTGGTTTCCCTCCAGACTCTAGAAGAAATGTTGCGTGGGCAGAAACAAGAAATGCTGACAAACAAAATCAAGCTTTAGGGATCTGCTCTCCATGGCGGGCCAAAGGAGGTCTTCGCAAAAGGCCAATCCTGTCTCAAGCAGCTCTGCCAGTGTGGACCTTTAAACCAGGCCACCGTGTGCTCCAGCTCTGTGTGACCAATCCACTGCTCTGCCCCCAGGGAGGGTGGCAGGACCTCTTGCTTCTCTCTGCTGGTTCCCTGTTGCATTTCTGGATTCCAAGCATGAGTTTGTGGTCAGAGAAGTAAGTCTGAATCCCAGCTCTGATGCTGAATGATCTGGGCAGGTGATGTAGCTTCTTTGACCTTCAGCCTTTCAAATGGGGATGATAATGCCCACCTCAAAAACCATCTTAAGAATGAAATAAAATAGACAGCTTAAGGGTATGTCTAGGGCCCACTGGCCACTCAGTAAATGGCGACCACTGCTATTCCTTTGTTTGATTGGTTTTAAGCTTCTTGGTATTGGCTACTGCTTATTACTCCATGGTTTTTTACTTATTAATTAATGTATTCAACAAGTATTTATTGAATACCTACTATGTGCCAGACACACTGGAGCTATGGTGTTATGCAGGACCAATATGTCCCTATTCACTATGTAGTAGGGGAAACAGATGGATTAATAGGACCTTGCAATAAATTGGATAGGTACAGCAAAGTGCCAGAGAAATTCCTAAGAGGGAAGTTTTACCCAGGTTTGGGGTCCATGGAAGGTTTCCTGGAGGAGGTGACTTCTGAGTTATACCTGAACAAGCATTAGCTCAAGCTAGATACAGAATAGTGTGGAAGAGTAGAGAGGAAAGGAAAAATAGAGCTTCAGACTCCAGTGAGTACAAAGACCCAGAGTGAAAGACAGTAAGATGTACTCCTTAACTGAACTAAGTTCTGTGTGGGTGAATGGGGGAAACAGAGACATAGAAAGGGACCATAACCAGCCCATGGGGCACATGGCCAGCTAATAGGCAAGCAGGCTTAAGTGTTCTTACCCTTTCCTGAATCTGTGTGCCCATTATGCCCTTTGGCTTTCTGGGTACCTCCCATCTCCCTCCCCACCCCACCCCCATTCCCTGGCATGTTCATTGTGAATCTGACAGTAGATAGAGGGACTATGGAATCTGTTGTTTTCTAAATGTGTCCAAAGTTCCAAAAAGATTTCCAACCATTGCCACCAACCCCTGCCCACTCCCCACGCTGTGAGAGGCAGCAGCGGCTAACACCTTTGCAATCAGACAAACTGAAGTTGAAACCCCATCACAGAGAGCCAATGTCAACTTGCCTAACATCTATGAAGTACCCTCGTATGTATGAGATGGTAAACTTACCTCACAATGTTATTGAGAAGACTAAATTAAGACAATAAACTGTAAAGTGTCCAATACACAGTAGGCACTAAGTAAATGTTAACCCCCTTGTTCTTGGTTCAACAGCAGGTGAGCCAAAGTAAATCCCTCAAACACACAACGTCACACTCAGTGTCAACTTTAACTTCACTTTTCCATCATCTACCTTAATATTTCCTTTCCAAATCTCCATAATATCCAGTGTAGATGTTCCATTTCGCCTTTTGGGTTAGGACAGAGTTTGCTCAGTTCACCCTGAGAAAGCATGAAAAGGGTATATGTAGAGACAAAAAAGCAGGAACCTTGACTGTTCAGCCAGGCATTGTGAGAAGACAGCAGGCCTCATGGACAAGGAACAGGACGTGGAAAATGAACGGTTTTCAGAATCCAAAGATGCTTTGGTTCCATCATATCTCACCAGCAGAATTCACTGGTCAACCTGTAGATTTCATCCATTATTATGACATGGTTTACCCTCTTGGGTTCTTCTCTCTGGGTATCTTTGGCTCCATACTACCAGTTGGTCAACTCTCTCTGTTTCAAGTTCCTGATTTGGTCACTGAAAGTTTTGCATCCCAGGGAACCCTTCAGTGAGTTTTTAAATGGAAAGTCCCATATCCTGGGACCACCCTTCAGTCCCTGGCAAACGGGGACAGTTGGTCCCAGTGAGGGAATTTCTACAAGGGAAGTGTGGTTGAGGCATGACCTCCCACACAATACAGATCAAGTAGCCTGGAAAATCTTCTTGACATTGAAGAGCAGTCTATCTCAAGGACCATTCCATTGGTAGGTAGGATTCAACTGATTTCTATTAAAACAATGTTTATAAAGAAACATTCTGGGGATGCCTGGATGGCGCAGTCAGATAAGCATCTGACTCTTGATTTTGACTGAGGTCATGATCTTAGGGTTGTGGGACTGAGCCCCCACAATGGGCTCCACACTCAGTGGGGACTCTGCTTAGGAGTCTCTCTTTATTCCTCTGCCCCTCCTCCCACTCACTCTCTCTCTCTAAAATAAATAAATAAATCTTAAAAAGAAATAAAATAAAATAAACATTCTGGAATCAAAAATCTCTCTGATCTGGTCATTTGTAGGTTTTAAGTTTTTAATTTTTATTCCTTTTCCACTTTCTAAGCTCACAACCAAAATACTACAACTTGGTCCCAAATCAAATATGATATTCTTGCTCAAAAGGAAATATGTAGATAAATTTAGTAAAGACTTCAAGCAGATTTATAGAATAAGGGACTCACAGGTACAACCAAGGTTCCCCAGACTGAAAAGAGGTATATGTGCTGACTGACTATTATTCTATCAACCACTCCTTAAATCAACATTAGTAGGAAAATGTATTGGGCAGTTACCACATACCAAGCTACCCAAAGTCAGCCATGCTGTGAGGGTGGGCACAGTCCTCCAGACTGCCAAGTCTGACTAAGATTTCTAATGCCAACTGCAAATTTGAGGGCTTCCTGGAACAACCTTCAAGTTTGATCATTTTCTGGAAGGACTCACAACTCACTTAAAGCTGGTAGGCTCACAGTTACAGTCTATTACAGGGAAAAGACACCTTAAGATCATATGAGAGACAAGACACATAAGGCAAAGTTTAGGAGGGTTCTGAAGTGAAGCTTTCTCTATCCTTTGGATACACTCTCCTCCAGCATTGATGTGTGACAATACACACTCTGACTATTAACCCCGAGAAGCTCACCCAAGCTTTAGTGTCCAGAGCTTTCACTGGAGCTGCATTTCTTGGGCATGACTGATTGACTGATTACTCATGTGATTGAACTGTTTTTAGCTATCCCTTATCATGGTGGTGGAAATCAGGCAGCTTGAGGGGCTTAGCATGAGTCAGCTAGTTAGCATAATAAACAATCAGTCAGGAAATTCCAAGGGTTTAGAGGTTACCTCCACAGGAGCCAGGGACAAAGACCAGATCTCTCTTTCTTTGGGCAAGGTCCAAATCTTTGCTACACACAACCCTATGATGTGCATTTTGTATTCATCATCTCATTTAATCGTCTAAATCTGTGAGTAATTATTATTACTCCCATCATTTAATAAGGAAACAGGTTTAGAGTAATTGGCCCACTAGTGGGTTATAGAAGAACTGGGATGGGCATCAGTTCTGTCTGGTCCCAGGGCCTGAGCTTTCAGCCACTGTAGAGTGCTGCTACCAGATGTCCAAGATTTGTGCTAAACTCTGGAGATACCAAGATGAAAAAGGCAGAGTCCATGTATTTATTAGGGGCTTGACAGTAAACAGATGACCTATGTATACTTATTAGCTATGGAGACTTTAATGAAGGGACAATCTTCCAAAGTATAAGCAGTACCATGGGATGTTGCAGTACTCTGGTGCTAGCAACAATGGGGAGCTGTTACCTCCCCCAGAGAGAGAAGTCAGTGATCACTGGATCCCAGAAATAGTAGGTATAACTCCTTGACAGGAGCTGTGACCATAGTAGAATGTACAAACAGCCAATGCACAACCTGGCTAGGGGATGTGGGTGAGAAACACCCCAATCTCACTTTCCTCCTTCTGTCAGATTCCCCACCATTGTCTCCCATTGGCTGGAACCACCTGAACAGCTGAGTCAAGAGATCTCACAGTTGCAACACATACATAGTCCTGAACACAGATCCAGGTGGAAATGTGTAGACGGTAGATCTGCAGGGATAAATGGAAAATATCCTGCACCCCTTCACTCCCCACAAATCCTTAGTATCACACAGAGAAACATGTAGATGTGTAATTGCTACCTAGGGGATGAACATCATCATAAACAGAGAGAAGTGCAGTGGAGAAGATAAGAAATCATCAACTAGGAGAAACACTTGCATCTTTTTCTTGAAAGATGAGTAGATTATCATTTGAGCAAGAGAAGGATGGATATGCGTGAAGAAATTTTTGTTTTCCTTTCTTTCAGGGGGTTGGAATCAGCAAAGGCATTCAGGTCTGAAACAGTACGAAAAACTGTATTTAGTACACCAGGCTTAGTGTAGACTCTCCAGGGAGAAATAGCTAGTGATGAGGTTGTGACGTTAGACTGGAGCCAAACCATGGAGAGACTGTCAAGTTACTGATTAAATAAAGAGAATTTTGTTACCCCTAAGACAATGGGGAGACATTCAATAACTTTATGATGAGATTTTAATTTAAAAAAGCTCCTTTTAACAGTTTGAGAAAGGAATAAAGAAATATGATTCAGTGGTCAAAGATCTGTTAGATTTATTATTAAACTATCGCAGTGTTTTAGGTGAGAAGTAAGGAAGATATAGCATAGGGAAACTGTCTGGTCAGACCCTTTGGATGCAGAGGAAGAAAGTGTAAAGTACATGCAGATTACTGAAGTGGAGCCAGGACCACACAGAGGCTGATGGCACAATGAAAAGGAAGGTCACTGCTATCAGCTTGTGGTGATCAACAGTACTTAGGTATTAGGCATTTGAAAGGGCAAACATTTTCCTTGCAATATCACAAATCTCTTAGGAGAGACTCTTATTAGATGGATGTTGTATCTGGCATCTGAACTCTAAATGGTTACAGATTTCTAAAATTGTAAGACCCATAGAAAGAGGAAAAGTGATTAGATGATGGGCCAATAAATAATGAAGAAAAGTTAACTACAGTGGACAAGCTTTAAAGTTGTGTGGAAAACCTTTGTATTTCCAAGAATGAACTTTGAGTAGTTACAGACTTAAAGATGAAAAACTATCTTTAGTGGTCTGATAAGCATTATAAAGAAGGAAACATCCAAATTAACCCAGTTTTGGATTTATTCAGTGAATAAACCCTGATCTAGCATTTAGTAAATACTAGGCATCATATATCATATCATATAGCCTATCATATCATCTTATAATCTTTTTTGATTCTCATAAAAACTTTATTACTGTTATTACTATTATTATTATTATCATTATTATCTTCACAGTATAAAAGGATTCTGTTTCCATTTCTTCTACCTATCCAGGCCAGGTGACCATGAACAGTGATGTAATTTGTGTGCTGCCCAAATATGCCTGTCTCAGGAAATGAATCAAGGCCAAAATCCCCCACCACACTGTGAGATCTGGCTTAGGCTAACATTCACTTAAAGAAAGAAACACATTCTGCAATTCACCCACCCAGGAAAGTTGCCTTTTTCTTAATTTACACAAAAGCTGGAAGCTGACCCAAATTCAAAGTCCCATTGAGACCAGAGCCCTGGCCAGGATTCTGTCCAGGTGACTATGATCTACACAACATTTCTAACCCTTTCTTGTCAGTCAGGACCCTCCGTTCTAACGTTTCAAGTGTAGGCTCTAGTTTCTTGACACCTGGTCGACCTTCTGCTCTGGACTGATCGTCCCAAGTCACAAACCTACCCAGGTTCTTATGGTCTTATTACCTTCTCAGAGCATTAGGAGATTCTATCATGCCTTCGCCGCAGGGTCTGCTAAGCAAAGTGTGACGTACACTTGAAGTCAGCCCCTGGGTCAAGGAGGCCAGATATGGGTAAAAGAATGGAACTTTCTACCAGAAGCCAATAACCCGAGATCATCTGAAGGATGGAGGAATAGGATGCCCGACATGTAAATCCACCTGCTGTAGCCTTACTTTACCCCCTCTTCCTGAGTTTGGAAACCCAAAACAGAGCCATTCTGGACTCGTGTCTCCAGGAAGATAAGAGCCAGAGCCTAACTCTTCATAGAACCTGAAGCTTCCCAGAACCATGTTCATAAAGCTACCACCACTTCCCTCCTCAGTCTCAAACCATGCTTCCATAGCCCCATCCAGGAGATTCAAACCCTTTGGAACTAATCCCAAATAAAGACTCACTCTCTGGTGTTGGTTCCAGGTATATTTTCCCAGGGGGGAAAAAAAAAGGTAATATCAAGATATTCATCTTAGTTGCGTTTTAAAAAAAAGGAAAAAAAAATGAGTACGATCCAAACAACACGGGTTTGGGGTCACATAGAAGGGAGTTCAATGTTAGAGTAGTCACTTCCTAGCTGTGTGTCCTTGAACCGGTTATTTCACATCTCTGAAACTGTCTCAGTTCCAAAATATGTACTATTGAGGCTACTAATGATTGCCAACAGGGTTGTTGTGAAGTGGAAAATGGGATCCCCCAAAAGAGTGCCTACTGTAGTTGTCAACAAATAACAGCACTTAAGGGGGCACTTGGAAAGAATCAGAGGCACAGTCTCTGCCAATATCCAGAAAGGGCTTTCTCTCAGGTAGCAAGACAGGTGACACTAGAGAGAACCCATTGGTGACTTTCTACCCTGATCTCTCCCATCTGACACTAAGCCATAAAGGGTGAACACTTAGGATTGTATATGAAAAGTACCATTTGCCATCCACATCAACATAAAGAACCTCTTGAATTCTAAATTCCTTATGTAGACCAAACTACCCATCCATTCAGAGTGGAGAAGATCTGCCCCATTGGCCTTGGAGACAGGTGCACTTGAATCCAAAGTCTGGCTCTGTCTCGAGTAAGCTCAAGCAACCATGTGACCTTGAGCCAATCAGGTCCCCTCTTCGAGCCTCAGCTTCTCCTTTTTATAATGGGGCTAGTAATGACAAATTTTCAGAACAAACAAATTTTTGCCAGGAATAAGAGATCCTCGATCAGTGACGCCACCTATAGTAGGGGCTCAGTACATGGGAATTCTCTGCCCTCCCCGCCAGAGACCAGATTAACACACAGTGAGGTGACACCAACTATACCCTTCACAGTTATTTCTAATCCTTTATCCTACAGTATGTTCTGGGAAAATGATTTGTTGATATTTGGACAAGTTAACAACATGGTTTTGTTTTATGAGCTGCCACTACTAAATGCTGTCTCTATGCGCTTTCATCGTGTTTTTATTTGAGCTTCTACATAAACTTCTCTTCTGTGTTGATTTGACCTTTTCAAACCTCGGTTCTCTGAGCGTTGGAGACAAGATGAGGATATGTAGAGTGACAAAGCTGAAGTCACGCCTTTGTAGGCTGAGAGGAAAGTGAGTCCAGGCAAATGGCTCCTAAGCCAGAAAAGCCTTTAAAATATTAAATGAGGAGTTAGTGACAGGCATAACTAGCCTCTTGTGGCGAACCTCCAAATCTTAACTTAGTAAAAGTTGGTTTTGGCTATAGCAAACCAGCTGTCACAAGCGTTGGGAGACCAGTAATTATGTATGAGGGCACTGATAAATTAATGCCTAATGGCTAGAAAAAATTAGGAATTCTTATTTGTTTAATGCACCCTCTTCCCACTTTTACGAGAGCCCCATAGGAAAATGACATTGAATTGTTTGTGGAGGCGTGGAAGTTGAATAAAATGAACAGTCACAAATGCATAAATGTAGATCTCATGACTAAAAGCTGGATGACAATCCTAATAGGCAACCCTTATGATGGAATGTCTACCCTGGCATTTTACACTGCTGTCCTGAGAGACCACTCTTAATGGGCCAGGCGGGCTTATCATAAGGTCCCTTTTGTACTTTAGTAACCAAGAAACTTTGGATCTGTTCCAAAATATAGCACCTGATTCTGAGTATCTGCACTATAATGATAATAGCTACCATTTATTGAGCACTTATGAAGTGACAGGCATTTACAAAACTTTAGGACTATCCTACTAATTAAAGTATGATGTTAATAAGACATAAGGAATAAAATAATACACTAAAGCAGGACAACCTATGACCTAGACTTGAAGAACACAGGGGAGGAGAGGATTTAGGGTTATTTCAGTCTTGTGTTCAATGCTCTAAAGGGTCGGTTGAATTTGAACCAACTCTGGCTAATGCAAAGCCCCTTTAACTATCAGAACTCTCAATTAGCAATACGGGAGAATAGTTCCTGCTACTTCGGTCCCGACTTATTAATAGGGATGAGAGCCGGCTGATGTGGGTGGACTGGAAAATAGGCTGGTTAGAGGTTGATTGGATGACAATAATGTGGAGCCCATGATAGACCAACTGTAATAATGGCCTCCTTTCTCATTTCTCAATGTACCCATTCCCTTTGCCATGTGACTTTACAGTTCTTCTCACTGAAGAGGTGAGGTCTATTTCTCTACACAGTGAATACGGTTGGCTTTGTGATTTACAAAGTCCAACAGAAAGCAAAGGTGACCATGCTACAGTTCTGAGCTTGGCCTTAGGAGGCTTTGGTTCTTTCTGCTTGTTCTTGCACTTAGGAACTGCAATGAGAATATGCCTGGCTTAGCTCCCTAGAGGAGAAGGCACACCAAGCAAAGAAGATGCCTCCATCATCCCAAATGAGGCTGTCAAGGATTAGGAAACAGCCAACCAACCCCCAGATTTGGAGTGGGCCCAGCCCACGTTAGCAGAGCCATCTATATGACCTGTAGCTGTTGGTAGACACATGAGCACACCCAACCAAGATCAGCACACCCCAGCCCAGATCAGCTGAACCCTGAAGACTCACAAACCAAAAACACACTTATTACTATTTGCCACAGAAGATTTGTGGTTGTTCATCATGCGATATTATTGTACCCATGGATAAATTATATAGAGCCTTAAAGAAGCTACTGCTTCACTCTACATTTCTAAGAACAAATTCATTAATTGTACCACCATTTGTAGTTCATGTTACAGGGTTCTTGGTGGAGAGTCAAGAGAAAGAATATTAAAGCTTATCCAGACTGCTTATTCAATCTTAAATAGAAATTCTAGCACATTCAATTCTACTCAAGTGGCAAAGATTCTTTCTCAGCAAACGTAAGGTCCTCTGGTCCTCTCCTCAAGTAGGCCTGATCTTGGGCTTCTAGCATCGTCCTTGCAGAGTCCAGTTTAAGCAAGAATCCTGCTAAGTCAGTTAAGAGAAAATCTCTACCCTCAATATCTGATCAAACTTCCTCATCTGCCCCTTATCCCCCAGATGATGTCTGATCACCCTGGCCTACCTTCAGCAAGAATCCTCTTGAGCTGGTTTAGCAAGAATCTCCTTATCCTTGACATTTCCTCTTAGTAATTTTCCATCCTTTGGCTCCTCCGATCTCCACCCCACTCTTTGGCTATAAATCCTCACCTTTCCTTATTGTATTTGAAGTTGAACCCAATATCTCCCTTACTGCAAAGCCCTACTGAAGTAGTTCCTATACTCATCACGATAATCCTGCATAAAGTCTTCCTTGTTGTTTTAACAAGTGTCAGAATAATTGTTTCTTTAACATAAGACACATATATGAAATTTCTAATATATGTAGGACAACTTGCTAAGCACAGTTTTGTTATTTGGAGGAAGAATTCTCAATCCTCAATACACTGGGGAGATAGAGCAGGGCCATGCTTAGAACTCCCCTCCTCCCTCTATACTGAGATGCTGTTGCCATGTTTCCCTCATCACCTCTGTAAAGAGCCTCGGTTGCTAATGACAGAAAATTGTATCCTTTAGGTGTGTTGGGTGGGAAAAATTGAGAACCATCAACCTAAATTAAGTCAGAGCTAAGTTTCTATTGTCAAATGTAATTATTATTGTTGGAAATGGAGGACCCCTGTGTGTTACCATAGCCTTGGCCTGCCAGTCAGTAAGGAAAAGAATGACAATGCTCACAAGTAACCATGATTTGCAAGCATTTTTTAGTAACAGACTCCCTCAATCAATGTTTTCACACCATGAAAATTCCCAGATAGACACTGTCTTTCCTGAGCCAACAGATGATTATTCATTCCAAAAAAACTATAAGTGAGTTTCTCAATAATGAATTTGTTTTTGATTCCTTAATACAAACATAACATCAAGTGTTCATTTGTTAAATGCCATGCTTGAAACTAAGCCCCATGATGAGATTCTTAACCCAAGTGAGGATTAACAGGCAACTAGGTATGGATTCTGGATCTGTACAGCAATATGAATAATTAGCAACCAGAAAAAATGGCTAAAATACTCACTCCCCAAAATTTTTAGCCTGCATTGCTAAAATCCACAAAATCCCTTTAACTGTTAGGAAGAGCCTTTGTGATAAGCAGAATATTCCCTGCAATGGTCAGTTTTCTGTGTCTACATGGCCAGGCTACAATACCCCAAAATTTAATGAAACACTAATCTAGCCATCTGCCATGAAGGTACTTTGTAGATGTGCTTATTGTTTATAATTAGTTGAACTTAAATAAAGGAGATACCCTTGATAATGTGGTAGGCCTTATCCAATCAGTTGAAGGCCACTAAGTTTTTCCAGAGAAGAAATTCTGCCTCAAGACTATAACATCAGCTTCTGCCTATGTTTCCAACCTACCAGCCTGCCCTATAAATTTTTGGCTTACTAGCCCCAACAATCATGTGATCCAGTTCCTTAAAATAAACCCTTTTATATATATATCTGACACTATATATATATATAACAGGGTGTGTATATATATATATATACACACACACACACACAAACACACATATACATGTAGATACATTTGTAATAGAGAGATACATATGCAATATATGTACATATATTTATATGTAATTCATAGTACTTATGTAAAATGTATATTTGTAATATATGTCCATATACATTTATATATAGAGAGAGAACCCTAACTGATACACTACATAAATTTAAGCCTCTATCACTTTCACAAAATTAAATTCTGTAGGCCTGAACCACTTGCATCCATTTTGTACCCAATATCTGAACTTGCTTCTGATACATTTTTATGGCTTTCAGATTTGGATTTTAAGTTGAATTCTGTATTCTTTGCTATGGTTTTTGTTGGAGGCACTGTTAGCTTTCTACCCAGGTCCACTTGGATTCTTTTAACTTTACTGTATGTCCTTCCCTGAGATTTTGTGTGATTTTACTTCTAAAGAGCCACATCTGTGACTCTCTGTGGAGGTCTTCCCATGAGTTACTGGAGTATCTTTCTCCAAAAGCACTGAGATCCTCTCTGCGGCTATTAGCCCACGGCGGGCTGGTGGGGGAATATGAGAGCCCAGTTCCCTCCCCTTAAGTTTGGGCAAATTTTGAAAAATAATTTATACTCCAGAAGTCCTCCTATGGGATCAGACTGAGGCTGGGACTTGGCCTGACACAGCATCCTTGCTTGATTTCATGCCATTTCCTGTCCTGCTTCCCCACTGCCTTCCCAGGATCTTCTCCAAATGCTTCTGTATCTCAGCACTTGCTTCTGGCAAACTCAGCCTAGGACATCTTTTATGTGCTCCTTTGTCTGTGATCCAGATTCTTATCCTAGTTCTATTAGCTCGGGAGAGCCTGAAGAGATAACCTGCCTCTAATTCAGCAGGCACTCCTATTAGAAGTGAAATTGTTAGTTCATTTCTGCCCCTTGAGTATGATCCAGATAGATCTGACAAAATACTAAATACAGAATGCAAAAGCAAAGGTAGAATTTTAGCATGACACATTCATAGCATTTCAGAGTTGGAAGAAACCTAAAGGTATTTTATCCAAATTTCTGCCTATTCATGAATTCTTTCTTCAATATCTCTGGAAAGCAGTCCCTCATATTCTAGATGAATGTTCTCTTCTTTTTAAAGCACTGTGCCCCACTGTTGAACAGTCTATTAGGAAGTTTAATCTTATACTGAGCCCATCTATCCTGCTACAAACTCTACCCATTTAAAACAAGAAGTCTTTGCTGTTTATGAGAACTACAGTGCAGGAGAAAGAAGCCTGAGCCCATCATAGCACAATTCCTTAACATAAAATTTTAGAATTTTTCTTTTATGCCTGAGTTTAATCCAAGAGCTCTCCTGTATTCCCCTGTTTTCCACAGGGGAGGAGGGTCCTCAAGTCACACAGATAGAAAAAGTAAGACATTTCAATGTTCAGCAAGGAAGAGACGTGGGAGCTTGTTAGCAAACTTCAAAGAGGCACCTTGTGAGGGTGCTGATAACATATTTTAGAAGGTCCATAGTCCCTATCGAATAAAGGACTTAGGGTCTATTAAAGGGTAGAGAATATTTGTGCAGCTGAGTAAGAGCCTCAAGATCTATATAGTCACGGTGCTTATCCAGAGGAGGTGAACATCGAGGATCTCTTTACTAGTTGATAATTTAACTTGTAGAAAATGTGACATGAATCTATTGTTTCTGGGGGGGCTGATTTCCATGTGAATACACAAGGTGGGTCTAATGCCTGGTTCCTACCACCCAGTCCATAAATATCTGAGTTCCAGCCTCAGGTGCTCTCTGCCTGACCGGTCTCTGGGTGCTTCAGTCATTCTTTGAAAGACACAGCGGGGCTCAGGGCTCTCAGGCCAGCCTCCCATTCCTGCACCCTCTTTCTCCGTGTCCCCTTCCTATTCCTTTCTGGGCCCTGGGCTCTCCTCATCTCTGCATCTGGCTTTCCATCAACCTTTCTTCTTGTGAAGGGCCAAAACTGGAGTGTAAATAACTATTCAATCCTATGTCCTTAATCTGGCCCAAAGGCCAACATGATTTGCCCCTGCCACATTCTGCACCCAGGTCCCTCTTCCTTCCTCAGGTTTTCCCCATTCCAGCCCTGATGGTCTCCTTATTGCTCCTCAGATATGCCAGGCAAGGCATGCTTCAGGGCTTTTGCATGTGCTTTTTCTTCTGTCTGGAAAGACCTCCCCTCTCAGATTTTCTTGTCTCCCTTACCTCCAGAGGCTTTTGTTCACATACTGCCTTACTGGACAGACCTTCTCTGACCATGCTATGGATATTCTATGTCCCAACTTTGCTCTATTTCATCTGTGGTGCTTTTCACCTCATTATATGATTATAAAGTATTTATACTTTGTTTATTATCTTTCTCCCCCTACTAGGATGTAATCACCAGGAGAACAAAGGATTTTTTTGTTTTGTTCATGGCTGCCCCTGACAACTTGAACTGTGTCTAGCACAGCGAGTAACTACTCAATAAATATCTGTTTAATGACAAAGTAAATCAACATATTACCAAAGCTCATTTCTTAGGTTACTTCTTTTTTGCAATATCTTTTGGCAAAAGCTTTATGAGAGTATGTCTGCATCTCTGCCCCCAATCCACAGTTTTCCTCCCCCAAAGCAAGCGATGATTTTTTTAATGTATCATGCCAGGGATACTTTTTGCATATGCAGGAAAATATATATGACTATATTCTTTTTTATAGTTTTACTCAAATGGTGACATACTATGCATACTGTTTTGCTAACTGAACAATATAGTATGGAATTAGTCCATATAAGAGAAAATACTTCACTAAAAAAATTTGCTTCTACCTTCATTTAAAAAAATATTTACATCCACTGAAAAGATGTATCATAATTGATTTAACCCATCCCCTGTTGTTGGACATATAGGTTGTTTCTTTGCACATTCATTATTTTAATCATTTTCAAGTACTGATTTGGATCATATACAACTGAAGACAGTGAACCATTTTTGGCCTACCTACATAACAGATTTACTTGATTCAACTTAATTTTCATTAAAAGGATAAATTTCTAAAAGTGGAATTCCTGGATTAAAGGAGATGGGTATTTGTAAATTGAATTGATATTGTCAAATTGCCCTTCAAGGAGGAGGCACCAAGCATATTCCCAGTGTGTGAGAGTTTCTACTTCCCATACACCCTGCTGGCACAGAATTTTATTAGATGTTCTTAACTTCATCAATTTGATAAGTAGAAAATGGTACCTTCATTGTGGTTTTAATTTGCGTTTATTTTACTATTAGGCTGAGCATTTTTTTTACATATAAAAGAACCATTTGTATTTTGATTTTGTGAAAATCAGAATCTATTGAAATCTTCTGCCTATTTTTCTTTTAGATTTTTGTCTTTTTCTTACTGATTTGTAGAAGCTCTCTATACAAGAGAGAATCTCTATATTTGCAATGTGAGTTGCAAATATTTGCTCCTACTTTGTGGTTTGTCTTTTGGCTTTATGTTTATTTTTTTTCTTTGCAGAATTCTCTTTTTATACTTACGCGGTTAAACGTATAAGGTTTTCGTGTCGGTTTTGTGTTATGGTAAGAAATGATTTCCTCTCTTGAAGATTTTTAAAAAATTCTTCCATATTTTCTTCCAGTATTTTACAGCTTCAATTCGTACTGAATCTTTTAAAAATATGGAGCTTATTTCTTTGTGTGAGGTGACTTCGGGAGCCAGCTACATTTTTTTTTTCAGATGGCTTCCCAATTTTCCCAACTCCATTTTTAACAATTTATTTTATCCCTTTTTCATATTTTAAGTTCTCATTCATATTTGGGTTTATATTCTGGGGTTCCTGATAGAGTTCACTAATCTGTCTATTCATGTAGCAATACCACAGTGTTTTAACTAGCATAGATGTATAATATGTCCTAATACCTGGAAAACCCAGATTCACCTTGTTACTCTTCTCTTCCAGCATTTTTTTGACTCTATTTGTTTGTTCAGTTTCTATATTAATTTTATTCTCAATTTATCTAGAGAATTCCCCAAATCGTGTTGAACCTGAATTTAATGAGAATTATTCTATTATGTCTTCATTAAGCATGATGTTGCTCTTGAGGGTAAGGTATATTTATAATATATGTTCACATAGCTGTACATCATGTAAAGAAATATTTATGTCTTTAGTTATTAAAGTTTTTGTTAAGATGAGCTACTAAATTTTATCCAATATCTTTTTTGCATCTTTAGAGATAATCATATAATTTTCTTCTTTGGATGTATTTCCATGATAAATTACATGGACGGGGATCCCAACCTTCTGACACCCTGGAAGTCAGTCCCACTAATTCAGTCTACTGAATTACTCTTTTAATGTGCTTCTGGGGTCTATTCATTGCTGCCTTAGTTGGCTTGCATGGCTTACACAGCAGACACTTATTTCTCACAGTTATGGAGGCTGAAAAGTCCAATATCAATATGCTGGCTGATTCAGTTCCTGGGTAGGGCCCTTTTTCTGCAACTAGATGACCCTCTCAGGTCATCACATGGTAGAGAGAGAGAGAGAGAGAGAGAGAGATGCCTCTGGCATCTCTTATAAGGACACTGACCTTCGTGAGCTCATCTAAACCCAATTCCCTCCCATGACCTCATGACCTCATCTAAACCTAATTCCCTCCCAAAGGCCCCACCTCCAAATACCACTGCACTGGGAGCAAAGGCTTCCACATAATGAATTTTAGGGAGATACGATTCAATCCATAGTGGTTAATATATGCAAATTAGTCTGGTCTGCTATTTACCTTTTTTCCCCTTTTCTGTAGGGTTCAGGTTCCAGGATTATGTTAACCTCATAAGAAGAGAACTTCAAACACCGCTTTATACCTCTCTGTTCTAGAACAGTGTAAATTGCACTGGATTAACCTCTTCCTTATAGGTTTGGTGAAATTGCTCTGTGAAATCATCTGGGGTGGTTTCTTTTGGGGGATGTAACACTTTGATTATACTCACAGGTTTAATGTACCCTAATGAAACTTAAGTCCCAGGACCCCTTGCATGGGACCCTAACAAGGGCCTGGAAGGGCCCTAAAATTGCGTTCACATGGTCATATCTTTTTTTGTGAAATCTGCAAAGATATTTTTAATCACAATTGGCTAAGTCCACTCTCTTTCCATGCTAACCTCTATGTCCCTCTTCTATTTTTTTCAGCTGATGTTAGAGTGGCTGCAAACATTTTTGGGGATGTGGCTAAGAGAAACATAGTAGACTTGGAGATGTACCACCCAATCCCCCTTCAGAAAAGGACTTGCATCTCAACTTAGGAGATAGTCTCTAGCCATAAGCTCCCTTGGGGTCTACTTCAGATGTAGAGAGACACTTTTTCTGAGGTCACACCATTCCCAGGGCAGCCTTCTCTTCCAGTGACTGAGTGAGGAGAGATATGAAGGCCTAGGCACTTCAGCCCAGTTCACAGCACTCTGACAAGTGGTATTATTTCTAGGGTTCTCCCACCACAGGCTCTGTGCTGGCCTGCTTCCTCTCCTTTCCTAGTCTTGATCTCTAACGAGCCTCTTGTACTCCAACCTGCTTCCAAAGTTCTGCTTCTGGAGAATCTAACCTACAATAGGAAAGTCAAGTTCAGCATGTACTAAGTTTGGTTTTAATGGGATACAACACACACACACACACACACACACACACACACACACACACACATATACACACGCTGTGGTCTTCAATCATTTCTGTGTATAGTTTTGTTATTGTTTGCTGATGTGGTATATAGGAAATCTCTTCCAGAGTACTCCTACCTCCCACTACATTTACGTACTGGCATCAGGACATGAAAGCGCAGCAGAGGCTATACTGAGATACAAACTTGTCCTGTGGTACCCAGTTCTAGATGTATCTGGTATTGAGGAGAAATAAAGACTGAAGTGTATGTAACCAGAAGCTAATCTGGGTAAAAGTCTTCTAATTGTCACATATAGAACTATCACATCAATACCTAGTCAAAATGGAAGATTTCTCCCGGGAGGAAAATATGCAATAATACAGCATATACATTTTTTTATTATTATGTTATATTAATCACCATACATTACATCATTAGTTTTTGATGTAGTGTTCCATGATTCATTGTAAAAGTACTACACTTTAAAAAAAAATCAAACTGTGCAAAAAAGAACATACTAGAATTCTCATGTGAAGAACACAAAATGGTACCAGTACCCAAAACAAGTACACCTGTATGTGAAGTCGCATATTTTGCTTTTGGTTTTGGCTTTGGTATCCCTAGATATTGAACTACAGTGTTTAAGATTAAACACTGCACAGGAAACCTTAAAATACAAAAAATACATATCTCATATATGAAAGAAAGTTAGTACTGGTTTCCCCAAATTTGCCAACAACCCTGAAATGTTTTTTTATATTATCAGGAATGAGCTGTAAAGTGGAGACGATAAGGAAAAACAAATTTTAATTAATACTGCTAGGGGAAAGACCAAATTGCCTTTTGCTTTTCTGTAGAAAATGATGCTTTAAAAAATCATATGAAGAGGTCATAAAGTATGTAGCCTAGAACTGTAGAAAAAAATGTATCATAGATGAATTAATTAAAATTTGTATTATTTACCTGAGTTTTATAATATTTGCATTCTGGCTTAGTGTTTGTTTCTTTTCCCTTTTTTTTTCTTTTTTCATTCCAAATACACATTCAGTTTGCTAATTTTATTCTTTCAAGAACTTGTATCATTTTTATAAAGAGGGTGACAAAATTGTTTAAGCATTGAGACCCTAAAGACCAGAATCCACTCCTGCTTTTATGGGTTTTGTATATTTAAGCACACATATCTGCATCTCATGTTATTTGGTCTTTTTATATTTCTATTTTTTCTAGGGTCACTTTTAGTGATCCATATTTTCCTAGATTATAATTCATCACATTCATTATATTCACTTTTTCCAATTTATTTGCATATTGTTAAAAAATAGTCTCATAATTCTTTCAACTTTTCTGTCCATAATTATTTATTTCTTTTGGTTTAATTTGCATATTATTTGTGTTTTCCCTGATTGGGTGATCCAATAGAGTTTAGCTATTTATCCCCTCCCCCCAAAAAAACTCCTGCTTTTGTTTACTAATTCAACAATTGTTTTCTTTTTTAAAAAAGATTTTATTTATTTATTTGAGAGAGAGAGAGTGAGCATGAGTGGGGGATGGGCAGAGGGAGAGGGAGAAGCAGACTCCCCGCTGAACAGGGAACCCTGAGATCATGACCTGAGCGGAAGGCAGACACTTAACTGACTGAGCCACCCAGGCGCCCCTCATCGACTGTTTTCAATTAATTACTCTTACTTTTATTTACTCTTTTTTGCCTGGTATGCTTTTTCTAATTCTTTTATTTTCAACTATTCTTTGTTTTAAATGTTTCTTTTCTCAGCATATAATGGGGTTTTGCTCTGTAATCCAATTGTATTTTTTAAATCATGGTATTTGTTCAGTTGTTAAACGTCTGCCTTTGGCTCAGGTCATGATCCCAGAGTCCTGTGATTGAGACCCACATTGGACTCCCTGCTCTGTGGGAAGCCTGCTTCTCCCTCTCCCACTCCCCCTGCTTATGTTCCCTCCCTGTCTGTCTCTCTCTCTCTGTCAAATAAATAAAATCTTTAAAAAATCAATTAATCAATCAATCATGGTATTTGGCCCATTTACAACTACTGAAATATCAGACAGGTTTTGTCTTAATGTTGGCATCATAGTATGCTTTCTGTTTGTATGGATTCTCTACATTTTAAAATTGTTTCACCATATAATCTGTGTTGTATTTCTTTTGATCATTTAGAAGGTTTACATATTTCTTTTAGATATCTTTTTATAATCACAACAACATAATATGTAATACATTAAGCCTTTCTTTAGACAGTGCCATTTGAAATTTCAGAACAGTCACAAAAATGATACATTTCCACATTTCCTTTGGCCTTTCCTCCAATTTTAGTTGATTATATGATTTTCTATGAATTATCATCTTTAAATGGCATTTTTTTTAGGATTTGTTTATTTTAGAGAGAGAGAGGGAGGGAGCATGTGAATGCGGTGAGGAGCAGAGGGAGTGGGAGGGAATCTTAAGCAGACTCCACACCCAGTGTAGAACCCGCCCAGTGTAGAGCCTGATGCAGGGCTTGATCTTACAACCCTGAGATCATGACCTGAGCCAAAATCAAGAGTTTGGACACTTAACCGACTGAGTCACCCAGGCGCCCCTAAATGGCATCTTTTTAGTTTTGGTCACAAAGGATAAGACATAAGCATACTTACACTTCCTTTATTTTCTCTCACCCTTCTCTCCCTGTTATTGTAATTTGCATAGTTTCTACTTTGTTAATATTAATTATGTTTATGTTTTATTCTTGTAGCTAAAGTTCTCGTCTTTGTTTAGTCTTTATTCTACTTCTAAGTGTAAAACTATCAGTTTCTTTTTGTGGATTTCTTTGCTATGGACTAACTTCTCTCTGTAGACTAAAAATCTACTCCAGTAATTTCTTCAAGAAGGGTTCATAGGGACAACACTTTCAAAAAATGTCTTTCTGATTTTTTCTTTTTTGTATCTGAGCTAGGTATAAAATGAATGGGTCTTATTTTGTTTCCTTGAAGACATTGATACCCTTAAATTTTGATACTGTAGTTTTTTTTTTTTTTTTATGTTACATACTGAAAATATGTTTGGGGCAGTGGAATTCCCAGAGTCTCAGAAGTTGAAGCTGCCAAATTGGTCACTATCTCTAGGTAGGTTGAAATCAGATGTGCTTTGGATACCTCCCCACTGATATTCTATAGTTTGGGTCCAAGACAAAAGTACCCCTTTCTAATAATATCAACTGATTTGACTTAACAAATCTGTATATTCAGTAGCAGTTTGGTATTTTTTTTTAATTGCTTATTTTTTAACTCAGTATTTCCTAATCAAATCATCTAACACCTGATTTATGTTTATTCATTGAATGAATAAATGAATGAATAACCCTTGTTCATCTGTTTTGGTTATAAACCTCATCAAATCTATTTCAGTAAGGACTGTCCTCCTATTTTTCAGGGCCTTCACTTTCTGTATTAAAATTTATAATTCATCACTCCCCAACATAGCCTCTCTGACCCAACCAACTATACGTCTTTACTAATACAGTCTGCATTCTCTCCTCAACCCATTCCCAACTTGCTCCATGAAACCAGACACTCCAGATTTAATCTGATAGCATTGCCTTTCCCTTGACTCCACTTATCCTGCATCCAAAAGACCTGTGTGTAAAACTGCATACTTTATTAAGGTAGAGCCTGGCAGGAGTCTTGTATTCTTTTCCCCTGATGTGTCTGTATTTTAACATCTGTGTGTTACTCTTTAGGGCTTCTCCAACTGGCTCCTTGGCTTTCATTTTCCTCCACATTTGGTTTCTTTGAATAGCTAAACTGCTACTTTCCTTTCCTCCCTGGAAGAGGGCAGCTGATTTGTTTAATAATGAAATACATTTTATTTTGTAAAATTGATTAATTTCTCAACTTCATGTAGGAAATAGAAAAACAGATATCTCTGGCAGTTATTACTGAGTGGCCATATTTCCTAAGTCCCATTCTGCCTTAAGAAAAAAACACTTAAATTGAAGAAAGATAATCTGGGGTTGATCCTGGTTTCATGACTCGCTCATTATGTTTCCCAGGGAACGTGTACTTTCTGAGACCAGATTACCTCATTGGAACTAATGATTCCTGCCTGTGTGCTTCACAAAGTTATCATGGGACCAAGTGAATTAATGAAGGTTAGAGCCATTTTAAAACACTGATGGATTATACAAATAATAGTTCTTATCATATAGGAAAATTCAAATCCAATTTGTAACTCCTACCTGGTCTTTTCCTTCCATCAATGGTTATTATTTTTTAAATATACAATGTAAGTACTATCCTTTCTGCAACAAAATCAATGAAGGCTACTGTTTAAATTTTTAATAAGTGATGAACTCAATATATTACAGTTTTTGCTAAACTAGTTTTTGACACACCCTCTCCCCATGTCATGAAGTGTGATTTAAGAGTTGCGATTAGCCTCATAAATTTCCATATCATATTTCTAAGTGGTGAGAAAGAAACTACAAGCCTACTGCTGTCCATTTGCTTCTTCAAGTATGGATTTAATAACGAGCTTCCTCACCATGGCCTATAGTAAGCTGTGTCTAGACCTGGATAAAGTTCTACTCAGCCTTGTGGCCAGTGAGGCCTAAGCAGTGAGTGTGGTTTACTTTACGTTGGTTTCCATCATAAAGCCCAGTATTGAACTTTGGCTTCTTTGATTCACTAACTAATACTAATTAATGATTTTTTTTTAAGATTTTATTTCTTTATTTGAGAGAGAGAGAATGAGAGATAGAGAGCAGGAGAGGGAAGAGGGTCAGAGGGAGAAGCAGACTCCCTGCTGAGCAGGGAGCCCGATGTGGGACTCCATCCCGGGACTCCAGGATCATGACCTGAGCCGAAGGCAGTCGCTTAACCAACTGAGCCACCCAGGCGCCCCTGATGTTATTTTTAAGGTTCTTCTAGAGTTATACATTTAAAGAAATTAAAGTAATTTACATGTTTTAGATTTGAAATGAATGGCCCATGGCCCCACTACATAAAACTTTAGATGTTGTTTATTTCCCTTTGTGCATGTTAGAATCACCTTATTTTTGGTATAGAACACATTCTTTTTCTTTTCTTTTTTTGTAAGATTTTTAATTTGTCTGAAATTTCAATAATTTCTGTATTGATTTCCAAAAAGTAAGTATTCATTTTATAATATTAAAATACAAAAACATAAAGACATTTAATAATATCTATAATCCTATTTTTATAATAAATTTTGTGTATGCATTTCCAAATAAACATACATACATGCAAACATATTTTTACTTATTTATTTTATTTATTTTTTGCAAACACCTTTTTTTAAAAGATTTTGTTTATTTGAGAGAGAGAGAGCAGGAGGAGGGGCAAAGGGAGAGAATCTCAAGCAGACTCCACCCTGAGCACAGAGACCCACTCAGGGCTCTATCTCATGACCCTGAGATTATGACCTGAGCCAAAATCAAGAGTCTGTGCTTAACCAACTGAGCCACCCAGGCACCCTGCAAACACATTTTTATTTAAATTATTTTTTAAGACTGTATTTATTTATTTAAAGAGGGAGAGAGCATGTGAACAGGGGGAGTGGCAGAGGGAGATGGAGAAAGAGAATCTTGAGCAGACTCTGTGCTGGGTGCAGGACCCGATGCAGTGCTGGATCCCAGGACCCTGAGATCATGACCAGAGCCAGAATCAAGTCTAACACCCAACTGATTGAGCCATTCAGGCACCCTTACAAACACACTTTTAAAGTGAAATCTATATTATATCCTTTATACCTGGGACTTTCAAAAAATATTTTTTTCTACTTTGAAACAAATATATATTTGTTACAGAAAATTTGGGAAGAAATTTAAGATATTTTTAGTCATCAATCAAGGATATCTTAAAGAAAGTAAAACAAATTATCAACTGAAAGTATACATTTGCAACACAATTGACAACTGACTAGAATGAAAAATATATCAAGATATGCATCAGTATATTACATGCATAATAAAAGACAAAATCTTTAAATGAAAAATAGATTTAAAAAGTATGAATTGATAAGAATACACTCATCTTGATGAACACTGAGTAATATATGGAATTGTTGAATCACTGTATTACACACCTGATATTATAATATAGCACTGTATGTTAACTACACTGGAATTAAAATTTTTTAAAAATCTAAATAAAACAATTATATCACAATAAAAATTTAAAAAGTAAAAGTATGAATGGAAATGAAATAGAAACAGAAATACAACTGGCTAAAAATAGTACAATAGAAAACCTCTGTAGTAATTGGGAAAATAAAAATCAATATAAAAATATCATTTTACATCCAGCTGATGACAAACGATCAATTTTTGGGACAAATTTGTAATGGACAAAAAATTCTAAAGTTTGGACCCTGCCAGATTCAGGAGATGTGGAGTGAAGCAAAGTCTTACACATAGCTATTAAGAATAAAAACTAGTGTAACAACTTTATAAAGTAATTTGGCATTCTCTGTTAAACATTTGCATATCCCACCAACCAGCAATTTCCCTTCTTGACATATACCAAGAGAAACTGTTTCACATGTGTACCATGGGATGTGTACAAGAATCTTTTTAGTAATACTACTCAAAATAGCAAACAAATTGGAAATGGTCCAAATGTTCATTGCCAAGAAAATGGAAAGGCTGTGCCATCATCACAGAATACACTTTCATACAGCCGTGAAAATTAATGAACTACTATATCAATATATTCTTTGAGTACCCTAGTATTAAACTATACTTGGGAGGCGGTGCAAAGCAGGGTGGGCAAAAGGAAGCTGAAGCAATAACATAGAAAAGGATGATCATGGGATGTAAACTAAGGATTATAATCAATCTACTCTCATGCACACTGGGACATTTGAACACATTTTCAAAGAATAATTACCTTACCATATTTTTTAATGAGGAAAGAAAATTTAACTTTGCTTCACAGGTGGCATTTCAAGATTATTTACCGAATCTACAAGCCAAGTCCTCTCCTTGTTCGGATTTTTATGCCTCAAATCTACTTACACACAGATGCCTATAATTTCCCCTAAGTAGTTTCTCCCATTGAATATCTACTTTCTTCTCTTACCTCTTTCTCTATCAAAGTTCTTCTTATGCTTGAAGGCACAACTCAACATGTTCGTTAGGACCTTTCCAATCAAAGTCTACCTTTCTTAGAACAGGCACATAAATGCAATAGAATAAGAGACACAGAGATATACTAGAAAGACACAGGAATCAAATAAACAAACATGATAGTTTATTGACACATACACCTGCACACGGTTTTGCTCAAAATTTTAGTCCCTCCTTCCTCATTTCTGATTTCTTTTGCATTTTCACAAAACAATTGCACTCTTTTTTTAAAAATGTATCTGAGCTCTGTCTATTAAGTTCACCAATATTTTCCAAATTGAAAGTACCTAGAAGACAAGGACTGTTCTTACAGCAGATGTTATAGGTGCCTCATCAGATCCCATGGGATCTCTTTTACAGGTTGGATGTGCCCATCCCCCCCCCCCCATGCTGCCAGCGCTGTTGCTCACAGCTCACACCTGCAATCTTCTCTGGAGGGTTGCCCTGGGGCAATTGTAGCTGCCCTGGCATGTGTATCTCCCCCGATGCAGCCAGTAGCTGATTGACTGAGGCAGGGGTACAAAAGCCCCTTGCTTTAAAGCTGGACAAGTTCTGTGGTACAAATCATACTCCTGAGCTCCCCGCAGTAAAAGATGGAGGCTAGACTTGACCTTGTTTGACATCTTCTTCTTCTCTCTCCTCTTTCCTCACTCCTTTACAGCGGTCTCCTGAGAGTACACCCTCAATAAATCACTTACACATGAATTCTCCTCTCCAGCTCTGATTCTAGGAAACCTGACCTAACACAGTTATTGACTAAAATTTGTCTCATCTAAAATGTTGGGCACAATGATTGGAACATAATAGAACCTAATACCATTTCATTGAAATTAATTGTGTTAAAAGTTGCTGGGATGATATTGGTATCTGTGCAGGAGAAAAAATTTACTCTTCCTTATGTAGATATATATTCAAGGACACTTGACTGTTAAAGACAGAACCCATTTCAAAATAGCTTAAGCACAAAAGATAATTAGTCCACATAACCCAAAACAAGAGTAGCTGAAGGCACCTTGAGTTAATCATAGTTTCAGGCACAGTAGAATCCACGGGTTCAGATGGTGTCATATTTCCATTTATTCCCCTTCTTTGCTGGTTCTGTTTTCCTTTGCATATTGGTCTTGTTCTCCTCTGTTGTGGGTGGTTTCCCTTACTGGGCACAGAAAGGTGGCTATAGACAGCTTCAAATTACTACATCCTCACTTCTTGTGAGCCCAGTGGGAACACACTCTTTTTCTTGGAGTAGCCATATATAAAATTCCCCAAAAATATTGTGACTAAGTGCCCATCTCTAAATGAATTACCGCTGGATATGGAAAGTGATGTAAGCGAGCTCAGGACACGCACTTACTACTGTGGCCCAGGGCCCAGGTCAGGGTGGTCCTTTCTGGAATATGCAGAATGGAATCGTCTTAAGAGGATTTGTGTCTGCTTGAAGAAAGAAGCATGAAGTACTCGATACAGGAGAACAACATCTTTCTGTCACTATACTCAAGAAGCCTGATTGTTGGCGAATCCATTCCAGATGCTTCATTTACGTTGCCTGCCACTAGTACCGCACTTAGACCCTATTAGACGGTTTTTTACTGCAAGCCTCTTGCCTCAGGAGCTGTTCACTTTCGAGGACTTCCTTGAAATTTTCTAAGACTCCCCCAGTTCCTAGCCCTTGCTTCTCCCCTCCAGGGCATACTCTGATCCGCTATTCCACTCCCACACTTGACTGGATGCTCCAAGGAGGGCTGGAACACCTACTAATTTGCCCTGGGCTCCTGTAGCTGGTCCCAGGTTCTAGGAGAGTGCCTGGCAAGTGATTGCTCCTGCCGGCCGAGGCTTGTACAAGACTGATTCCCAGAATGGTGTGACTGGTTTGTACGACTCTCACATATTCTGATTGGACAACAAACAAATACATAAAGGTGTCTTCACTGTTATTCTAAATCTTTATACAAATATATCACCATACTTCCATGAGCCCATTTTTAGACGAATTGTTTATATAAAAAGAGATCCCACAAAAAAATTTTATTTTTCCATGGTCCTACATGCTCTAATAGAGGCTTTATCTGCCACACTCTTTGAACCCTTCTAAGGAAAATTTTCTCAACCACTTTTCTTGCTAAGGGATGCAAATGTTTTTTTAAAACATTTTTGTCTTTTCTTTCATACAAAGAGCCATATTTAGTGCCACACAACCACTCCTCAGCCATAATGATTTGGCGGGAAATGGTTACCTGACTCAAGGACAGTCAAATAATAGGTTGATGATTCAGATATTTTGGAAGAAAAATATGACAGCAAATTCTGTATCACCCACCCATAGAAGGGAGAGGCTCACAGCTCCTCTCCCTGACTGATTGTTTAACCAAAAAATACAATGAAAGTGGTACTGTACCAGTTTCTGGACCTAGGCCTTACAAGGTCTTCTCATCTTTTATAATACTAGTTGTGATGCTGTGGAGAAGTCCAAAGAGCCGTGTGAAGATACCCGTGTAGAAAAAAAAGAGGCCTTGTTTGGCAGCCTCAACTGAGCTCCCAACAAACAATCAGCACCAAATTTCTAGGTATGTGGGTGAACCATCTTGGAAGTGGCTCCTCCAACTCCATCTGAGCCACTCCTGCTGATGCCGCATGAAGGACAAATGAGCCAAACCCACTGAGCTCGGCACAAATTGCAGATCTGTTATACAGCAATAGATTACTAGAACTCCCACTCTCTTAGTCTCTGGCATTATAATGTGGGTTGGCACAAAAACTCTTTAGAAACAGGGAGCTCTTGATCCCATTAGATTCTTGATGTTTGAGACTAAAATCGGGAAAGATGGAGAAGTAAGTGTCAGTAGCCAAAAAAGTTAGAAGTCCATGAGGATGGGAAAGAGGCCATGATGGGGAGAAGCCATGAGGCAGGACAAGTCATGAAGGAACTGATGGAGTCCAGTTCAGTCCCACTCTACCAGCCCCATGTTTTCACACGGATGTTTGTATTAATCTTCCCCTACTTAGGCAAGGGATGGGTTTAACTGGTAGTCAGCATATCAGAACTTAATTAAAATAACCTTGAGCACCACCTAGTTAGGAAGGAAAACAACTTGCTATTTCACTCATTAGTGGTTTATGAGTATCTTTGTAATTAGCAAAAACTGTTTAAAATTTTTTCAAATCAAGACTAAGAAACTGAGACTTTGATAGGCATATTAGTTTTTTATTGCTGTGTGCTCTATTACCACAAATTCAGCGGCTTAGAGCACCACAAGTGTTTTATCTCATAGTTGCGGTGGGTCAAGAGTCTGGCTATGAGTCATCTGGGCTGTCTGCTTAGGGTCTGTCTCACAAGGCTGAAATCAAGGTGTTGGTAGGGTTGTGTTTTTATCCAAGGCTCAGGTCCCCTTCAAACTCATTGGTTGTGTGTGGAATTCATTCCCTGTGACTGTGTAAATTAGATCACTGTTTCTTCCTAGCTGTCAGCTGGAGCCTGCTGCCATATCCTGTCACATGGGCCCATTCATAGGCCCTCTCCACAACATTGCAGTCAACATCTTGAAGACCAGGAGAAGAATCTCTCACACTCCCAATCTTTTCTTTTAGGCCTAACCTAATTAAGTCACACACACCCAGAACAATCTCCTTTTTGATTAACTCAATGTCAACCCATCTGTGACCTTAAATACATTTGCAAAATCCCTTCACCCCTGTGATATAACCTAATCACAGGTATGTACGCTCAAGGGGAGAGCACATACACCAGGAGGGTGGAAATCTTGAGGGCCATCTTAGAATTCTTCCTATCATAGTATGATTATCGGATAGAGTACAGGACATCAAGTTAAATTTGAATGTCAGATAAACAATAAACAATTTTTAATATGATTTTTCTTCAACCCTAGTTTTCAGAATGTTCTAGTATCTAAAACAGGGTCACAACATCAAATGTTCACAAAGGCCAGACAGGTGATGTAAGTGAGTAGAGCAGACAGGTAGGAACTCTGGCAGACTGGGGTGCTCATGCCCCAGGTAAGGGGACCATGGCTCTACAACTCCAGCTGGCTATTGAAATGAAGGCACAAGCCAAGTAGCCAGAACTTCTGATTAGTTTTAAAGAGATAGCACTTTTACTTGAATTTCCACTTAAATTTTCCCACTGACAACAGTAATCCAAAATTAAAAAAAAAAAAAATTCACAAGCTATACAAAGCATCTTTATGGAGTGTATTTTGGCCCTTGGTAGCCAGTTTGCGACCCATAACCTAAGGTCTATAACCACCAAGAGTGGAACTCAAAAACCTTCTTCCTCCCAGCATGCAAGGAGGGCTTTCAATGGTCCTGCTTATGGCACTCTTCCATCTAAAGCTCACAGTATTTATGTCCCTTTATATCCCCACTTTGTTTAGCCACTGAGCTTCATCTCTAAAATAAAATTGATTAGCCACATCAGAACACTGATTTACAAGTCCTACAAGGCATTCATAATGTCAACAAATCAAGAGCCAAATTCACAAATCCTCCAAAATGCACAGTAAATGCCAAATAAAAACTTTCAATTTACCAGTCTTTATTTGTAGGAAGCATAAATCAGAGACGAGAATGGAATGGTACTGGCATTATTACGATTAAAATTTGAAATTCTGATTCTCTTTTAGTTTACATTTCTTTTCAAGTTTGATCTTCTCTTTATAAGTGGACTTCTGGTTTTAATAACCACAGAAATAATAGCCTTAGTTGCAGCTTATAAAAGAAGCTCAGCTGTTGGAGGCTGAGGTTAGGTATTAAAGCCCATGATATTTTTAATTTGGAGACTCAGTAAGACCTGTTGGGTATCATTTCTGGCCAGGTTTTCAGACACCAAAAGGACAGCCTAGATACAGGCCTTGACTAGCTGGGCAGGACCCTGAACATCCCAACCCAGAGCCCTCTGCCTTGCTTGGTTTGTTTTCTTGTGGCATTTAATACCTGGTCTTGGGGCTTGACTTTAAGATGCATTTCCTTTGGAGACCATTCCCAATCTTTGGATAGAAGCTGTTAAGGACCTAACTTCTGCTCAGGGTAAGGTGAAAACATTAGAGGTGGCAGGTGCTCTGAGGCAATTTACAGCTCTGGGATAGTGACAGGAGATGGGCATGTGCTTATTTCTAAGATTCCCCTGGACATCAAGGAGCAGAGGTCTTTAATGCTTCTTCCCCAGCTCTCTCACCAACATTAAAAATGGGCGCCTGGGTGGCTCAGTCGTTAAGCGTCTGCCTTCGGCTCAGGTCATGATCCCAGGGTCCTGGGATCGAGCCCCACATCGGGCTCCCTGCTCGGCGGGAAGCCTGCTTCTCCCTCCCGCACTCCCCCTGCTTGTGTTCCTGCTCTCGCTGTGTCTCTCTCTGTCAAATAAATAAATAAAATCTTAAAAAAAAAAAAAAAAAATGGCTAATGCCCCAGCATGTTGGCAACTGCCGGAAACTTGGGGCAGCCCATGATATCAGTGCATATTATTAAGGGGAAGTAAAATGGCAGACAGAAGAGAGAAGCTCAAAACAGGTACCTTTCATGTCAGGTACTTCCCAGTTAAAAGCACATAATCTCATGGCAAAAGGAAGGCAAAGAGCATCTAATCTGCATTTTCTGCTTGCTTTGCTACCTCGGGGCCTTCCTCTCTTCTATTGTTACCCTCAACTATGTGGTGAAGGGGCTGAGGCTGAGAGAAATAAAGGGGTAATAGAAGCATCAGTGTTCTTGGGGTGAGGGAAGGGCCAGGCAGAGAAGGAAAAGGAACAGCAGGCAAAGAAGGAGGTGTGTTTAGAACAGTCAGTCCCAAAATTGCCAGGATGAAGAGAAAGGAGTGAAGAGAAAACTTTCTATGCTAAAAGGAAAAAAGATTCTTGGGACGCCTGGGTGGTTCAGTAGGTTAGGTGTCCAACTCTCAATTTTGGCTCAGGTCATGATCTCAGGGTTGTGAGATCAAGCCCCATGTCAGACTCCCACTGGGCATGGAGCCTGCTTAAGATTTTCTCTCTCCCTCTCCCTCTGCCCCTGCCCCCCTCCCTTTAAAAAAAAAAAAAAAAGACTCTTAAAGCAACTTCTGTTCATTACAGACATGTAGACAAGTAAAAGAGAAGGCCATAAAATATATATCCATAATTTGTCCCACTCAAAGATAATAGCTGCCTGGACCCCCTATTAAAGGGATCATGTATACTAAAGGGATATAATATCATATATAATATCATGTTATACTCCCTCATAGAAGTTATTTTGTTACTGTTTATTGATCGTGAAAATTCAGTGACAGCTACTATAAATTTAGCATTACCGTGCTTGAAATGTCCCAGTGGCATATGTAAACGACACATCAGACTATAGATGTTTTGTGCACGTGTCTTCTTACCTTGCAATATCTCTTCTCCACCTACATACCCACACACAGCTGGTTACTCCACTCACAATCAGGAATACATGGGTGTGATAGTTTATTAAAAATATTTACCATGGATCTACTATGTTTAAGGTACTGTGCCCAAGGACTGGGTGTGTACTTGTGAAACTAAGAAAAGAAAAAAAGAAAAAAAAGATTTCTTAGAGAATACTGTTTCACGTGATTTTTACTAAAACCTAAATATAAAAATTTTCAAAAGAGCCTCTTTAAATAATGAATTGCTCTCACTGCAACTTAAAAATTTCTGTCTTGGGTGAGAAAGAATGGGATAGAGTTACAGTTAGAATTTAGGAAACTGTAGATAACAATCTTGTGTTTTTCCAACATAGAGTATTGTATGTTTGAACATTTTCTGTCATAACTTACTATTAGAACTGACCAGGAAAAAGGCAAGAAACACTGCTTTGTAGAGTTCATATAGTATGTTGTTCTGTGGCAGGCATAGTACCCACAAAATACGCTGTGGACCATCTACAAATACCTGCTATTGCAGGTCTTGAAAGCAAAATGTTCCCCATTGTTATTGGAAAGGAGAAATAGAACAGACGCAATTGAAGTGATGGTAGCAAGTAAACCTTCACTGAGGGACTGAGGGGTTCCATGTGCTGGGCACTGGGATACAGATAGAAATCAGATTACCCCAAACTTGGTGAGAGCTCGTGGATGGGGGGAAGCAGAAAGTGGGTGAAACAATCCAACACACAGACTGTTGGATTAGATCCAACATACATCCAGCTTACAGTTAGAGCAACCATTCGAAGGAATACTAATCCCTCACAGTTTCGGCAGGGGAGTAAGTATTATAGGGCAAAGATGGTTGGTCCAGGAAAGAAGGAAAGTGGGAGGATGGTCATTCCAGGCAGAGGAACAGCATGTGCAAAGTCACATGAGAATTTGCAAAGAATTCAGGGAATCTGGAGAACCAACTGGAGAGGGTCAAAGCCAGAAAGATAAACTGGGGCCAGATTAAGAAACTGATGCCATTTTGTGTTTAAAATTAATCCTGAGGGCTAATGTTCCCAAAGAAAAGTATGTATCCCCTTTTTGGCACACCAGGTCAATTTGTTTATTTATTTATTTTTAAAGATTTTATTTATTTATTTATTTGACACACGCAGAGAAAGAGGGAGAGAGCAAGCACAAGCAGGGGGAGTGGCAGGCAGCAGAGAAGCAGGGTCCCCGCTGAGCAAGGAGCCCGATGAGAGGTTTGCCCCAGGACCCTGGGGTCATAAACTGAGCTAAAGGCAGCTGCTTAACTGACTGAGTCACCCAGGCGCCCTAGACCAGGTCAATTTAGAAATGTTTTTCAAATCATTATTTAGTTATTTTAATTTCCCTTCATGTTTAATAATAATAATAATAATAATAATAAAGCCCTAGCACATGGAAATTGGAATTTCGTGAAGATTATTGCTTAGGACAAGGGTAAATATTAAAACAGAGTAAATGACATGTATCATATGACTTCACTGATATGAGGAATTCTTAAACACAGGAAACAAACTGAGGGTTGCTGGAGTCGGGGGGGGGTTGGGAGGGATGGGGTGGCTGGGTGATAGACATTGGGGAGGGTATGTGCTATGCTGAGTGCTGTGAATTGTGCAAGACTGTTGAATCACAGATCTGTACCTCTGAAACAAATAATGCAATATAAGTTAAGGAAAAAAAAAAAGAAGACAGCAGGAGGGAAAGAATGAAGGGGGGGAAGTCAGAGGGGGAGATGAACCATGAGAGACTATAGACTCTGAAAAACAAACTGAGGGTTCTAGAGGGGAGGGGGTGGGGGGATGGGTTAGCCTGGTGATGGGTATTAAAGAGGGCATGTTTTGCATGGAGCACTGGGTGTTACATGCCAACAATGAGTCATGGAACACTACATCAAACACTAATGATGTAATGTATGTTGATTAACATAACAATAAAAATTTTAAAAAAGCAGAGTAAATGAACTTAAAGAAATTATTAAGGACAACATTATGGAAATGATACAGAAACACAGCAAAAAAATCACAAAGTTGGGAGGCAAATGAGGCAAGCCTACGGAAGGAATACTGTCATAGAGTCGGAGGTGGGAGCCCAGGGGAGTGATGTGAGGCGGGTTGCAGGGCAGTGTTTGTGGGCTGTGCTCCACTTTCCAGAAGAAGGCTCACACAGCAGCATTTGGAGGAGCTAAAGCAAGGGGTGGATGTGGGGGGACCCTGGGTTGGGGGACCAATAGTGGTCCAAGAAAGAGATTGTGATGATTGACACGAGGCAGTGACAGGCAGTGTCAATAGAGATGAGGGACACACTCCAATATGCCTTCCCTGCTTCCTGTCAAAACAGAGCACAGCCTGGCTAACAGGCAGGAAACGAGGAGAAGAAGATGGCTTTTTCCAGATTATTATCATTTATGCTTCCCTTCCCATTTATTGGCATTAGGATCATAATGTCACGTGATGGTGATGTTTTTCCCCGGTGCCTGGAAGCTGCAATTCTAAGTGCTCATAAATATCTTTGGGGATGGACGAACCAGAGAGTATGAAAATGGACTTTCTGAGTTCATCATGACAGCATTTGGCTGAACTGCCAGCCACTTAATACTGACCACACACAAAGAAATGCCACTTTGAAGTTCATTAGTTGCCATCAAATATAAAAGAGGAGGCAATCTCTACCAGGTGGGTTGATGGTTCCTTGAATCTCCTCTCTTTCTGATGGCCTGAATAACTCAAGATTTAATAGTTCCAACAAACACAGGCGATGGTGTGGAGGAGAGAAAAGGGGACATGGTGGGCACCATTTCAGTTTTTTCTGCTTGGTATCCATCTTCATTTCCTTTCCTATCAACACCCCAAAAGCCACTCTTCTCTTTAATCCTTGGATGTGGCCGGGTCTAACCTCACCCAGTACAAGTCTCAGTTTTGGCCCATTAGACTGTTCCATCTCCATGGCCAGAATAACTGGTTCATAGTTACACAGTACAAGCCTGGTCAAGAAGATTCAGTCCCAGCATATTTCTGGAACTAGTTGATAGAGATGATCTTTCATGACCATTCATATGTAAACCTGAAGTTGCTGGAGGACCACCATGGGGAGGGAAGGAACCCCACCCAGAAAGAAATGGACCTGCAGGAGACAAAGTGCTTTTGTCTTGATGTTACTATGTGGTCCTTTGGATAGTTTTTCTCCTTGGACCTTACGGTTTTGTGAGAACATGTCCTACCAGCCTCCTCCCTATTTTTTCCACCTCAGGGCAATTTCAGTTGAGTCTTTGTCTCCTACAACCAAAATTCATTATGCCGCCTCTCTGTTTTTGATATCCTGGAAAGCCCAGCTCAGTAAGTCCAATGCAACTGGAGGGATGGGGGAAGAACCATGGAAGGGAGGCAAGCATTGTGGGGAAGAGATTAATAGGCATTAGCTCACATTTTATTTCAATTCTGCAAGCATTTATTGAGGGCTTGCTGCATGAAAGGCAGGGGGTTGGGTAAGATTGCACAGAGGAGTCGGGATATAAAGACTAAAGAAAATGGTCTGTGTCCTTAAAACGACGAGACTCTAGGAACCATTCAGGTCAGAAAAGGCTGATGTGAGCTCTGGTCTTTGCCTCCACCAAAGCCTTCTCCAAAGCCACCTACTCTCAAGACAGGGTGCCATCTCCCATCCCAATGGGGAAATTGACACAGACAGCTGAAATCTCCTGCAATGTCCTTGTCTGTACAAAACCAGCCCCCTGGAAATTAGTTTTGTAAGCATGTGAGAGCAACAAAACCACAACCTAAAAGGCCATGCAGATTGAATGATGATCTGTAAAGACCTTCCCCACGGCCTTTCCTCCTCTCTGGTGTGTTTGCCCCTCTGGCGATTGCACCTTACCTCTATGCAAAAAATTGAGCTTTGCCTGAAACCTTTGGAAGGAAAGGTGAAAGGTAGGAGGAAGGGAGGGAGGAAGGAAGGGAAGCAGGCAGGCAGAAATATTGGCTGCCTCTTGGAGTTTGTTGACATGGAAACATGATCTATTTCCCTCTGAACAAAGATTCCAGTACAGTTGCAATGCTATTGTGTATCAATCCACCAAAAATAACCACTGGGTAGGGATCACAAAGCACTACCAAAGAAATGCAAGCTGCAGGGGAATCTGGATAAAAAGTTGGGGAGAAATTCCCTGGAAATTCAAAGAGAAATATCCAGTTTGGAAGGTGAAGTCGCAAATCTGGGAGACCCTGCTGCTGCTTTTCTCTCTGTGTGCTTAGCCAGCAGAAATCAGGTCATTTGCAGATCCTGCCTGCCCTTCTATCCTGGAATAAGAGATGTACAGCCACTTGTTATTTCTGCGTGTGCTAAGGATTCTTCTCCCTCTCACCTCCTAAATGGGACCATTGGGTCTATAAGCAGCAAGAATTTGGCAAGCAAAACACCAACACCCTGGATCCCTCTTGATTTAATGGCTGTGTGCCTTCTTCTTCCTGCTTTGGAAACCCTTTTCTCTAGCCTCCCTTGCCTGGCTGCTGAATTCCTAGCATGCCTTTTCAAATCAAAGGACACACATTTATGGCTTTCCCTCTGAAATCGAAATCCAGGGTAGGTAAAGCATATGGGGAAAGGAGGAGTCCTTAAGTCAGCAAGCAGGCCGGCCAGTTTGTGGCAAGCAGTCAGAAATGTCTGAAAAACAAGAGCCAGAAAATCAAACAACAATGCTTGCAATACTCGTTAAGATTACAGCTACCACAGGAACCCAGCCTAGGCAGTCCCACATTTGCATCAGGGAGATAGGGATGTGTGTCTATGTGAGTTTTGATGGACGAAAACGTGCAGTTGCCACCTCAAATGCTGTTTTTAGAAGTAGGAACATATATGTTGTAAATTAGTATTAAACCCAGAGTCATACCTGCCTTTATAAAGACTTGTCAGCAAACCTGCTATGCGAGTCCAGATAAAGGCGTCAGGTCAGTACAGACTGGCAAGCCCCCAGAATGGAGCGCACTGTCTGTAAAGGATGTGTCAAAGGACAGCTACAAAGTCAGCAGGGACTGGGAGGGGGTCATTCAGGAGGGAGACAAAAGCATGCGGTGGGAAATCACAGGGACTATTTGCGAAATGGTGGTTAATCCAGGGACCGCTCTAGGAGTCTGAGGTACGAAGAATGGCAGAGAAACCCAAAGAGGTAGTCTGGGGCCAGGTAATACTATTTTAGGCAATTTAAATTTTATTGATAGGCAGTGGGGTGCCGTAGATGATTTTAGAACAGAGCGTGCTATAATCAGATCTATGCCTTTTGAAAAGTCACTTTTGAGACAATCTTAGCTTGAAACGCAGAGCAAGCATGTCAGGAAATTAACTTTTTAAGATGATCTGTTCTAAAGTTTTATGGGAAATTGGCTATTCTGGGTATGACAGAGGAACCAAGGCACCTTCAGAGAGAGGAACCCCTTTCTTCATTCTCCCAGCTATTGTCACTGCACTGCCCCAGGAGAGGGGAGAGGTCTTCTCTTGCACACACAGCTTTGGAAGCAACCACAGCCATGCCCTGTAGTCCACCCAGTCTCCTTGCCTGCAGAGAACTGTCAACTCATCATACTAGAAGCCCAGATAGCCATTTCTAGAGAAGTCATAGCTTCCTTCTCACCAGGGCCCAGACAAGAGGGTTAGTCAATCGATAATTGCATGAAAAAAATTAATTAAAGGCAAAAAGAAAAACTAGCTAGTTTTTGGCGCTTGTAGCGTAACAACATGACACAGAATTGCTTAGGAACAGATTTTAGCACTTGCAACTTCCCTCACTCTCAGGCTCAGGACCCTGGTTGTCTTAGTCTGTTCAGGCTGCTATAACAGAATACCACAGATTGTGTGGCTTCAACAATAAGAATTTATTTCACACAGTTCTGAAAACTGGGAAGTCCAAGATCAAGGCACTGGCAGATTTGTGTCTTGTGAAGGCTCCCTTCATGGTTCATAGATGGTTGTTTTCTCTGTGTCCTCACGTGACGGAAGGGGCAAGGAGCTCTCTTTTATAAGGGCATCAACCCCATTCATGAAAGCTCCACTCACATGACCTAATCACCTCGCAAAGGCCTCACCTCCAAATGCCATCACATTGGGAGCTAAGTTTCAACATATGAATGGGGGTGGGACACAAATATTCTGTCTATGGCACTGGTCAAATCTTAACCCCCTAGTTCCTCAATCTCCTCACAATGATCAACTCCATCTTACCTCACTGAAGGCACCATGACCATGGCCTCACTTTAGTCCCCAAACACAATGCTTCTGTCTTGTCCCCTCTCCAGCTGATGTTCCCTGCCCCATTTCAGAAGCTCCCTCACTTTCCCTCATCCACTCTCAGTTAGTTAATCCTTGTCTACCCTTCACTACCTCATCTATCCTCAACTGTCTTCATCAACCCTCCTTTACCCCCACTGGCTTTGTCTTCTCTCCACTAACCCCTTCTAATTTCATCCATCCCCTTGACTAATCTTACCTCCTCTTGCAAGTCATTAATATTCCTTACCATTTTCATGTCTGCCCCCACAAAATAGTCACCACAATAGCAATCATGACACCTTCTCTGACAATGGCATATGCTCTGCTCAAGAAGTATCTTTGGAATGAAGGATTGATATAGGACTCATAATCCTTTAGGTTTACTAGCAAGTTGGATCTTCAAAGTCATTTTACATCATTGTTATTGTAAATAACATCATTGTAATCCTCCAAAGAATGTGAGACTTTCCCCAGATGAAGAATTTCATGGCTTGTGAAGGTACAAGAATAAGGAACATATTACTATTTCTGTTCACAATAATAGATATGATTTAGTATCACACCAAGGTGTCCAATCATCTGGGAGGTACTTCATGTAATCTCTCTAGTTCCACACAGAAGTTCCACACATCTTATAAATGAAGAATCTGAAGGTCAGAGAGACCCAGTGACCTACCCAAAGCCACCCAGCCAGCAACTGGAAACCAAGACCTTCTAAGTGAATCTTTCCTTGTACCAAAAATATGCTCCATTCATGCTCCGTTGTCATGTGCATGTCTTCTTCATGGACATTTGCATTTTAAAAGAAGAAAAGTTCGTGTGCAAGATAAAAAAATATTTTCTATTGGAAACTGTCTGAAAATTGTACCAGCATGATTAAAGTTTCCGTGGTCCCTCAAGTTATAATTTGTACTTCTAAAGTCATACCTGTTTCTAACACCAAAAAAAGAAAATAGGTCAGATACTGAAGTTATCTTCCTTCTACTATATTCCCTTCTGTTTTATGCTTCTGTCTACTGCAGAACATATTTAGCTCCCTTGCGTTGAAGCACAAGAAATGTGAGATACTCTGTTATGCAAATCACAGGAGGAAAGAGTGAGCAGGAAAAAAGGCAGAATCTGCTCTGGTGGAAGTTCTGGAATCACTGGGCTTTAAGGTAAACAGAAGGATTAAGCAGTAACCTAGTTTGATCTCATAAGCAAATGGAAGACTCTAAAGAACCATGCTCTGCAGAAAAATTAGGAAGAAAAAGGGAGCTGATGTTGACTGAAAGCACAATGGTACAGTGGTTAGAGCACGTTTCTGACCCCAGACTGCCACATCCAATTCCCAGCCCACTTCCTAACTTTGTGATCACCCCCACCTACTATGTCTTGGTTTCCTCTTCTATGAAATGGGAATGATGATAAAAATAGTACCTACCTCAACTGGGCAGGAAGGAGTCAAGTTTTTGATGTGTGCAGTGTGTATAGAATAGGGCTGATGCACAGACTAAGGGCAGCATGAGTAACAGAGATCCATCCATTCACTGGCAAACTCCTTTCTTGGGCCACTTCTTAGGTGGATGAATTAAGCCGCTTTTGACTGTTAAGGTGCAGAGCTTCATTTAGGTTCCAGTGAGAAAGAGGAGTTTCCCATCAAATGCACAGGAAATGAAGAAGAACATGGGATGGGTTGCTCAGCCAGACCACATGGAGACTGCAGTATTGTTCAGCACATGGGAAGTACTATCCTGGGCCATCTGGCAGCAGTCATAACCAAATGCATATTCTACCGATCCCCAGTTTCACGTTCCACTGTTGGGGCAATGACTTGACTCTCTCTGTAGTTTGGTGCCTTCAATCACCAAAGGGATTTTGAAAGAGGATTTTGGTTCAGTGGGTCAAAATGAGTCTTGGCAGTTAAAGATCCTACTTAGGCAGTGACCACACAGGCTCTTGCCAACCCATTAATCAGCTGCCAGTGGGGCAAACGCCCATCCTGATCAATACGCTGAGGTCTTGTGAGGAGGTCCTGGAGTTAGCTTTCTTGAGTAGGGACCAGGGCAAGGCAGGTATGCAGGGTATGACATATGTTTATATAATACAAACAATTATTTCATTTTACCTTAGTCAGCCCTGTGAAGTATTATTAAGTCCCATGTTTCAAAACACATCCCTGTTGGCACAGTTTTTTCAAGGAGGAGGGTTGGCCACAGACTCCGAAGTTCAGGCCCATGGCCAGACACCTTGTGGAACTTAAAATGTCACAATTCTCTAAGGACCTCTAATTCTGGTGTGTTTTCATTTCACTAATCCTTAAGCACACTAAGTAATAGAAACTCTGCAGAAATATTTATGATATTTTGATTTTTACTATGTGTTCTTGATTTTATTATCACCTTTCCTGACAAAAGATAAACACGCATTCATTTAAGAAAGGAAGATAGGGCTCAGGAAAAAGGGAAGGAATGAGAAAAGCATTTTACAGCTGAGGTTCCCCAAATTAGGTGCACTTCAAAATCACTTGGGAAGCCTGTTTATAAAACCACTTTATTGAGGCAGGATTTAAATACCATAAAATTCACTCATTTTAAGTGTACAACTCAGTAATTTTTTTGTGAATTTCTACAGTTGTATGCCTACCATCACAATCCAGTTGTGACATTTCTGTCATCCCAACATATTCCCTCATGCCTGGAAAACTTTTTGATTTTTATTTGAAATCACTTTATTCTCAAGTTACAGGGGAAAAAAATACTGTTAACAGTGTGTTGTATATTTTTCCATACTTTTATCAATGTATTTATGCACTAACATACATAAGTAAATAATAACCACTCATGTCAGATTTTTTATTTCAAATGAATGGGATCATAGCATGCCTCTACTCCCGTGACCTGCCTTTTTCAGTTAAAATGGGTCTCAGAGATCTTTTCATGTCAGTTCACTTCTCTCATTCCCTTGAAATGTCTCCCTAGTATTCCAGAGTCTAAATACAGCATCGTTCATTTGGCCACCATTCCCCCTCTTGATGCAAATGTAGGTTGTTTCTAATTTTTTTCTTTTTATCTTCAAGTGGCAAGAGCATCTATGTGCTACATCTATGTGCATCTGTGCATAATTCCTGGAGGACAGACTTCTAGAAATACAACTTCAAGTGGAATTTTTTTTAAGCCAGGCATCCTAATACCCTTCCTTTCCTTTCTAACTCAGCTTGCCAAGACATCTAACTAATTGGGTCTGGGTGGCCCCCAGGAATCTGTATTTTTACCCAGGCACCTGCCATGGAGATTCAGATATAGCCAGCTTGGCACCACCTGCAGACTCTCACTGTGGCATCATTGTTTTGAGGTAAACATCAGTTTCTTTGCAGTCAGAGAAATGTAGGTTCAAATCTCAGCTCTGTCACTGTGCATGATATAACATTGGACACCATTCATTCTGCCTGGCCACTCATTCATTCCTTCTGCATTTAGTAAGCAAGTATTGAGCACCACTTACAGGCCAAGCATAATTCTCAGTCAGTGGATAAGACAGACACACAAACAAATGCATAAATACAAATAAGTGTCATGGATTCTATAAAGGAGAGGCTAACCCACTGAATCTTCAGAGAAGGAACACTTAGGGTGAGCCTTGAAATAAGGGGAGATTCCTGCCAAGTGACCAAAGCCAGTCCAGGCGGAGGAAATGTCACGAGCAAAGGCCTGGAGTTGTCATGTGTCAAGATTTTGTATGGTTCCAGGTGGGAGATGAAGCAAACAAGGAAGCTGGAGAGGAAGACAGGATTATGGCAGACTGTAGGCCATATGAGAGTCCTCTTGAGAGGTTCAGAGGGTATTCGGTGGCTGACTCATCTTTTAGCCCAACTTTGCAGCAGGGTGTAGAGGAAGGAGTAAAAGGGCTCAGGCAGGAAGACTCAGATCATACATCTTCATTTCTTCTAGAATCAGTTATCTTTCTGGAACTCAAATCTTACCAGTTTTTGTGGACTTTCCTTGTCACCACCCAGGCCAGTCCACACTAGACACCAGGGTGAGAACACTTTCAAAAACTGGATAGGGATATTTGACTATTGCTGAATATCTCAGCAGATGGGCTGGTTGTTCTTGGCCCTCCTTTAATACACACCAAGCCTAGTATTTGATGTTCTTTCAACAACTGAGCTGTGGCAACTACAAATTCTGGGTCGGAAGCTAGGTGTGATGGTTAATTTTATGTGTCAACTTGGTTGGACCATGGTACCCAGATATTTGGCCAAACATTCTGGATGTTTCTGTGAGGGTGTTTTTGGATGAGATTAATATTTAAATTGATGAGCTATGTGTAACATAGATTGCCTTCTCCAATGTGAGTAGGCCTTGACCAATCATTTGAAGGCTTGAATAGAAAAAATAAAGACTGACTTTCCCCGTGTGAGGGGAAATTCACCAGCAGACAGCATTCAGACTTGCACTGTAACATCAGCTTTCTCCTGAGTCTCTAGCTCCCGGCCCACCCTGCAGAATTTAGACTTTGCCAGCCTCCATAATGGCATGGACCAATGTTTTGAAATAAATCCCCCACCTCTGTGTGTGTGTGTGTGTGTGTGTGTGTGTGTGTACAAGTGCATGCACACACACACAAGTCCTTAGCGGTTCTGGAGCTGGAAGCAGCCCCAAGACACAGATGGGAATGCCCCTCATCACAGGGAGAACATCCAGAGTAAGGCTTTTCCTTTCACACTCCAGGGAACTCTCAGGTTCTCCTGGCAGCCACTTTAGAAGAGTAATAGAGAGAAGCTGCCGATCACATTCCAGCCAAGCCTGAGCATCCCAAGGTTGCAGGTGATGGATAAATACTCTAGGGACATAATCTGTCTTTCTGCAAATAAATGTCTCCTTACATCAGTTGTTTATAGGTGCTTTTCTGAACTCTCTTTTTCACTGTCTCTCTTGCTCCAAGACCTGATAATGGCCTTACTCTGCACAGAATGCTGCTTTGCCTGTTTTGTTGCTGTATGTTTTCTGTTTTGTTTTCTTTCTTTCTTCAGTTATTTACAAAGTCACTCAAATCTCAGAATATGGGGTCCACAGATTGAAAATTTTCATATTTTATTCCTAAAGCAAAAGTAATACTGTCACTTTCTTTTTAATTGCACTTTGCAGCTTGTGAAACAAGACTAGGTTTAATTGATCTCCTAGTCTCATTATGAAATCTGTAAATTGGGAACAGTGCTATAATAATAGCACTATATATAGTACCACAGAGGTTATTATAAAAATTAAGTGAGAATAGGCATGTCAAGTGCTTCACAGAGTCCTTGTATCTCACAAGTCCTACCTTATCTCATATGATTATTGTAATGAGCCTCTGAAGTAGACGGAAGAGATCAATTCACCCTATTTCATAAATGAGGAAGACGAAGCTCAGAGGCAAAGTACCTTACTCAGAATCACATGGCTGATGAGTAGGAAAGCCAGAACTTGAAGTTAGAACAGATGTTCTAACTTCTGTGCTCTTATAACTATGCTTATAAGACTCACCTCTGACACTGAGGAAGTGTACACATAAAAGTCTTGTAGATCAGTGAATAAAAATTGTGTATTGCAGCAGTTTCTAGATCATGCCAGATGAATAATGTGTCAAATGATAAGTATTCAAGAAAGGAAACCCTCAATCAACAGTTGTTAGTCTCACTAAATTTCTCTGTAAAATCTTGTGCAGAACAGCAGTTCCTCAATGCCCTAACAATTTGAAGGTCCCTATGCAGTCTCTCCAGCAGTCGGGGTCACTGCAGAATGCATGGATCTGCAGCCTTTCCTTTTATGAAACTCTTAGCTGGTTTCCGGCTGTCCCTGACTGTAGCGCCCTAACATGAGTCCTCTCTCCGTCCTTCTTCTTCATTTCTTCTAGAATCAGTTATCTTTCTGAAACTCCAGTCTTATCACACTCTTCACCTGCTCATAAACAAATTAAGCCTCCTCCCAGTACTCTCGAGCTGAAGTCCAACTCCGCTTACCAGGCCACGCGGCTATGCTTCATCCATTCAATCAACAAACACCTACTGAGCCCCCTCGAGATGTGCTGAACAGAGCTCTATGAGCTGGGAAAATCAAGGTCACTGCTCTCATGGAGCATATGTTCCAGTAGGGAAGATGGATCCCAAGCAAGTAAATTAAATAAACCAAATATTTTCAAAGTCCAGTCTTACACTAACTTCTCCTCCTACCACTTCTGCCCTTTATGCACTTCACCTGGACCCCATTTCTCCACACTTCCAGGTACGTCATGTTTTTTCCTACCTTTGTGCCTATGTCCTTACTTATTCCTTTGTCTGGAATGTATGTGACTCATCTCTACTTTGCAAAATATATGTATCTTTTAAAGCACATCCCCTCCTATGTAAATTTTCCTTCTTGACTCAATGGAGTTATGTCCTTCTATATGCCCCATTATATTTTAAATTTCTGTTATAATCCTGTTTTTGTCTTTTTTTTTTTTAAGTAGAGAGTGACTAGAAAGGAAGTGCTACAGGGTGATTACAAAAAATACTCCATGTTTTTCATCTGCCCTTAACTCCCCACTCCCTGACCCATCCATACTTGGCAAGATAGCTCAGGAGTACCCCTTCCGCTCAAGAGATAGAGTCTATTTCTTGCACCCTAAATCTGGACTAGCCTTGCACTTGCTTTGGTCAGTAGAATGTGGCTGAAAAGTTGGGATGCTTGCTCACATCTGCTCTCTTGGACCCCTGCATCTGCTGTGACAATAAGCATGGGCCATCTAGCTGGCAGACATGAGACCTCAGGGACCAAAGCCCTGTCAGCCCAGCAGTCCCAGCCAAGGACCAGGGCAGAATCAGCCACGCCAATCTGCTAACCCATGAATTCATGAGCAGAACTAAATGCCTATTGCTCTCTGCCCCTAAAGTTTTGTGATTGTTTGTTATGCAGCATTATTGTGGCCCTAGAACACTGATGTCAACACTTAGGGAATCATCTTATTGTTTGTATCTACCACATCATTGGCATTGTTTCACTAGTTCATTTACTTGGTCACTTATTTGTTTATTCATTTTTCGAGCAGATTTGTCTACTAGGTACCAGACACTATGCCAGATATATAGGGTTAAAGATTAATACCGTATGATGTATTTTATGCCCTATTAATAAATGTCAATGAGACAACTAACGTGTCTCTTTTCTCCTTGAACATCGATAAAGCTAGAACTTTCTGAACTGCTCCATATAGCCAACTCTTACGTTCAATCTCTCAGTGCATGAAGAAGTTCTTCTTTTTGTCCAGCTACAAACTATCTAGTTTTTATCTGAGTTCCTGTCTTCTAACTCAGCTGCCTGAGGGAATAAAGCACAGCATCCTCCTCATAAAAACCCTTCATAAGCTTAAATTCAGTCATTAAGTCAAGGAAACAGTTAAGCCACTTTACATGTGCCAAAGATTTTATTTTGGGATATCTCTGTGGGAAGGGATGTTTGGGATTAATTGAGCTTTCTGGATATCTGCACATGAGCACCGGAATTTTATATATAGAGCAAGAACACCTGATCACAGCACCTGCAAAGAGAAATTACTCATTTAACCTCCCGAACCCCAATCAGAGAGAGAGGAGTGTTGAGGTTCTGGTGGAGGGCCCTGTGGCTGGGAGATCAGGTCCCCGAGTTAGGGTGAGGGAGGGATCTTCCAAAGATTCTGTCTTGCTACTCTTCCTTCCCTGCAGCCCCTCTCTTCCACCTCATGGTCTTTCACGTTCTGCTTAAGACTCACACTCAGGCCAGGTTCCCAGTCTCTCCCTAATGCACAGACCCCTGCTCCAATCGCTGCAGCCATTTTCTTCTGCAGAATTTTAAGGAGTTGGTTTTCCAGAATTTTTTAAACACTAGAGAGGAAAATCTATTTATCTTCTTTACTTTTTCTGCCATCACGGAGTTTAGAAAATCATCACCCCTGCAGAGGTCTAATAAATATTCCCTTTCCTCTTCCCGCAATTTTAAGAAATACAATTAATTCTATTCAGGTCCCTGTTGTAAACTCCCATTATCAGCAAGGGCTTCCCTGGCCAGCCTTTACAAATGTACCCACATGTTCCCTCATTCCTGACCCCCTCTTGCTCCTCTGTTCTTCACACTCTTTAGCATTAAGTGATTTGTATCTTTTTGAATATTTTTTAAAATCTGTTTTCCTCAAAGGAGCTAGGAATTTGTTGGTTTGGTTTTTGGGGGGGGGATTTTTTGCTTACATTTTTTCATTCCTTACTAAAGTGTAAATTACATACAATAAAATTTATCCTTTTTAGTATAGAAATCTCTGAGTTTTAACAAATACATAGTCATGAAACCACTACTACAATCAAAATATAAAACAGTTCCATCACCCCCCCCCAAAAATCCCTGTGCCTCTTTGTAGCCAGCGCCCCCTCCCATCCCAGTCCCTGGCAATCACTGACCTGTTTTCTGCATCTCTAGTTCTACCTTTTCCAGAATACATAAAAATGTAATCATATAGTCTGTAGCCTTTATGGCTTCTTTCACTTAACATAATACATATGAGATTCATTCATGTTGGTGCATGTATAAGTAATTTGTTCCTTTTTTAATGCTAAGAAGTATGACATTGTGTGGATTATACCACAGTCTGTTTATTCATTCATCAGTTTAAGGACATTTGGGTTGTTTTCAGTTTTTGGCTCTGACAAATAAAGCTGTTATGAACACTTGCGTATTTATTGTTTTGTAAACATAAGCTTTCATTTTTCTTAGGTAAATACCCAGGAATGGGACTGCTATATCACATATTAAATGTAAGTTTAATCATATAAGGAACTGTGAAATTGTTTTCCAGAATTGCTGGGCAGTTTTGCACTCACAAGGGCAATGAATGAGACTTCCAGTTGTTCTACATTCTTGCCAGCACTTGGTAATATCAGTCGTCAATTGTCAGTGTTTGTTTCGTTTGCCATTCCAATAGGCAGGTGGTAGTATCTTGTTGTGGTTTTAATTTCTGTTTCCCTAATGACCAGTTATGCTAAGCACCTTTTAATGAGCATATCTGCAATCCGTTTATGTTCTTTGGTGAAATACTTGTTTAAATTCTTTGCCTATTTTTTATTGGTGTGTTTATTTCCTTATCATTATGAGTTTTAGTGTTCTTTATATATTCTGGACACAGTCTTTGATCAGATATATGATTTACAAATACTTTCTCCCAGTTTGTGGTTTGTCTTATATTCTCTTAATGATAACTGTCAAAGAACAGAAATTCTTAATTTTGATAAAGTCCAATTTATTCATTTTTTAATGGATTGCTTTGGTATTGTAACTAATAAATCTTTGCCTAACCAAAGGTTCCCAAGATTTTCTACCAAGTTTTCTTTTCTTATAGATTAAGAATTTAATTTTAAGAGTATGATCTTTTGGGGGTAATCTATTGTGTATGGTACAAGTGATGGATTGCGGTCCATTGTACAGATGTCCAATTGCTCCAGCACCAATTGTAACTGGGAATTTATTTCTATTTATTGCAGTATCCTATTGCTTAAATTGTGTCTGGCATATAGCAGGTATTCAATAAATATTCAACAAATAAATGAATCTAATTAATTTTATTTTTAATTTATATATAACTCTTTAATTGATCTAGCATGGATTTTGGTATGCTGTGAGAACTATGCGTTTAAATGAATTTATTTGCCAAATAATTTCTGTTATGCCTATATTATGTATTAATTTAGACCAAATATTCTTCCTTGAAACAAATTATTTAATCTAATTCTTTCATTCACTATATATTTCACTCACCAAACCTTGAACAAGGCAGTGAGTTAGACACTAAGACAGGAATTCTTTTGGGTGCCTGCGTGGCTCAGATGGTTAAGCATCTGCCTTCGGCTCAGGTCATGATCCCAGGGTCCTGGGATTGAGTCCCACATCAGGCTCCCTGCTCCTTGGGAGCCTGCTTCTCCCTCTGCTTCTCTCTCTCCCTCTGTCTTTCATGAATAAATAAATAAATAAAATCTTTAAAAAAAAAAAGGAATTCTTTTGTCAGTTTGGCGAAGTCTGTAGACTCCTTTCTTAGAATAATGTATTTAAATGCATAAAACAAAATATAGGATTACGGAGGAAACCAATTATATTGAAATACAGTTTTCAAAATACTTTTAAAAACTGTGACACAGTAATATATGTGTTTCTTTATTTAAACATCATAACACAATCTAGCAGCAAGTCTAATAGCTACCACAGTTTCAGAGCAGTGATGAGCCTAAGATATTTTGAGATGTCTGCAATAACCTATAATGTGATATAAAAACATCTGGGATTTCTACCAGTGGCAAAAAGATAGGTACTATGATTCTATCATGGCTGTTGCCTACATTCATGATTGAAGGACATGCTGAATTTCTGTTAGCGGTTAGTGAAAATAAAGATGTATTCTGTTTCTATTCAAATTCTCAGCCTCATGAATTTCAACCCCTGTTAAAAACTCCTGAGCTGGAGAGATACACAGATGAATAAAATGTGGTCCCTTTCCCCAAAGAAATTGCATTCCAGGGAGAGGCAGAAGACTTCAACAAGAGAGTCCATGGTGCACCAAACTGCATTGAACTGGGCGAGAGAGTTTGGTAAAGGTTTACAAAGATGAAAATAATCCAAGTCAGCTCTAGAGAGACATATTGAGTCCTGTGGTCCTGTGGGGATGAATAACTAAGTCTGTGGAGTAGAGAGTAAGGGGAAAGGAAGTGAGAGGAAAAGGTGAGAACCTCATCTTTAAGAGACCAGTATAATCTTTACCCCCACCTCTGCCACTAAATGATAGAAGTAGCTTCATTTTTAAAAAGCTTGGCCATTGCCCAAAATGGAAACACTGGAAAAGAAGGTACTGTTTTCTGGGGTTGGAAGTGGACATGACCAATAAGATCTTTTCCAGGCCACAGAAAAGTCTTTTCTTCCTAAAGGAGGAAATGAATCCCTGGAGTTGTGGGTGGAAATATGCTCCCCAGTGCCATTCATGGGACTTCGGCTGCTGAAAAAGGCCACATCATGTCATGGGAAAAACAGGACTGTGCATCAGACCTGAGCCTGAGATGGTCACTTAGCTGTATGTTTGTGTAGGTGATGTCATCTGAGTCTTTGCTAAGAAGGATGATTTTTATGCCACTGCATTAATTTCCATGGAGGGGGGTGAGCTACTTCTAATCATTTAGTGGCAGAGGTGGAATAAGTATAGTATTGAGTGAAGACTTCAACATTTGAGAAAATCCACCCAAGGAAGACTGACAGCCCATCAGTGGCATCCTCAACAGGAAACTAGGCAAGTGTAGTTCTGTTCTCTTGTAGCTCCTTCTTCCTCTTTGGAATAAGGGATAAATCTGCCCATACGTACACATTCTCCTTCCTCCATGTGGTAAACTATCCGGGGCAGACCTTGACCCTGGCATTAGGGGAATGAAGGGAGGAAGTCTGCAGTTGTTTATTTGCTCTGCCTGGTGTAAATGTGTGCATGTGAGTGAGTATCAGTTAAAGTGCATTCAGGGGACAGAAATCATACCAGTTATTTGAAAAGAGGGAATTTAATATAAAGAATGGTTAACTAGGTATAAAGTTGTTACCTAGGAGACTGAAAGGAGAAAAGAGAACTCAAAGAGTATCACAGAGATAGTAACTGCCAGAAGCAGCTACCACCCATAGAGCTGGGGGAATAGGAAGAAGAGACTGTGGTTAGGAAACTGAAGCTCAGAGGAGCACCCATGGAGCCAGACCTCTGGGGAGGGGATCCCCTGGTGTGGAGGGCACCGGGAAGCAGGAGTGCGATGAGGCCGGTTCCGTTGAAAAAGCAGCAAACCAGGTTCAGCTGTTGCCCTTAGGAAGGACCCACTTCTGTGAGGATGTGCCCCCCACAGAAAAAGGAAGATGGGCAGCCCATAAACAGATGCCTCCTTTTCCTTCCAGCCTCCTACACCCTCTCTCTCTCTCTCTAGTGCCCCCTATTGGCAGATCCTAACAAGGAGCCGCTGACAAAGCAGGAATGCCCCAGCCCCAGTGCTAGTATCATAGAGCTGAGCATCAAAGGACAGATTTTGAACCAAGGTACAACAGGGTAATAGCTGGCCCAAGGGGCGTGTATGTTGAGTGTGTGTTCATCCCTGTGTGTGTGTGACGTAAGCAGAGGGAGGCAGGATGGTCACATGCTTCTGGTCTGATTCTACCATTATTACAACATTTGATTCTTAGGTGACTTCTGTGTTTATTTCTCATTGGTTGGAAACTCGAAAGGAAGAATAATCTGATTTGTTACTCCCATTACAAACCCCAAGGGATTCCTTACCTGAAAATTGTTTGCTATGAGAATAAAACTAAAAAACACAAGAAAAACACCTAATATAATTCCTTGCACATAGTAGGAAATCAACAAATGCAAACTCTCCTTTTCTCCTCATCTCTCCTCCCTGTAAAATTGATACACTGGATACACAGGGAGAGTTCCGCCAACAAAATAATGAGTTGCATTAATAAAAATTAAACAATTGATAGTTAATGTTTACAAAAGGTTTTCACATTTATTCCATTTAATCCTGACAACCATCTTGCTGACAAATTACTTATTCCCATTTTAGAGACAAGAAATCTACACTTCAGAGAAGTTGATAAACAGGGGCCAGGGTAAGACCAAGCTGGGCTGTATACTTAACTCTATACTAATGTTTCTGAAGTGTGGTCCTTTAACGACTTGACTCAGAAACATTTCTGGCATTTGTTAAAATACATATTTCTGAATCTCATCCTAAATCTATGGATTCAGAATTTTTGGGTTTACCCAGGACTTTGAATTTTTCCCAGTCCCCCAGATAATTGTAATGCAAAATGAAGTGTGAAACTCTTTGTCTTATACCATATATGTCTCTATGTGGTAATAAAAATGTATCCTGGTAAAGGCCTTTAAATTGATTCCCTGATGGTTAAGATTCTACTCCTAACATGATTCTTTGTGATTCCTATATCCCTGTAGATTAGTAATTCTCAAAGTGTGGTCCTGGAACAGCAGCATCAGGATCCCACAGAAACATGTTTAGAGTGCAAATTCGTGGACCGTAGCAGATATGGGGAAGACGCAAGGTATGGAGGAGCCTTCCAGGTGATAGTGGAGCATGCTGAAATTTGGGGGCTACACTTACAGGTGAGTCTTTTAATTTGCTGGCCTCTAAATTCCTTGACCTACTCTCTCTGGAAGTTCAGCCTTCCCACCCTAATGCCTCACACCACTGGTTATACATTTCTTGGAGCCCGTCCTTACCAATAATTGTGCCCTCTCCACAATCACGATATCTCTATCCCATTTTCCAACCACCATGTTCTAATTTCCAGATCATTCTCTCCAGTACTCCAACCCAAAATACTCTTTGACCCTCTGGGATCCTCCAACCCACTGATCCTATTTTCTTTCTAGTCTCCTTCACCCTCACACAGTGGCTCTCCAAGCTAGATACCAGGGTCCATAGCTAGATTCTTCATCTTGCATATTCCCTCAATTCCCTTGCCTACTCTCTTTCCATTGCCTTAAGCCTGGCAACCCCCAGTACTGGTTATGTCCAAAGCCCTGCCTACTCTCAGCTGGCACCTGCATAGCCAAATATGCCCAGACAAAAATATAACTATGCTGACAGTTCTCATATTGAATTCACAGCCCTGAACCTCAAGCAGAGCTGCTAATGCAGCCTGCAAATTCCCAGCTTGGCTGGCTGTGATGGGGCATGGGCAGGGAAGTAGGGAGTGGGAGGGCAGCATGTCTTAAGGGAATGTTGGGCCAAAATGAAAGTAAAGGCACTGCCCAGCAGCATGATGGAATCTCAGCTCGGCAACCACTACTTCAAGAAAATAATTTCTCTGAACTTCGGTTTTTCATATATGAAAAAGAATGAGAGTACCTTGTTTAAAAGTTGTGAGGTTTGATGAAGGAATGCACGCACGAGCCCTAGTACAGGAATCAGCACATGGTGGGGGCTCAAGAATCAATAACTACATTCCTAATTAGAAATTCAAGATAGAATCCAGGAATTTCAGACCTGGCAATGACTTTGACATTTCCATGCTTTTCAATTTAGGAGAAAGAAGAGCAGAGAATCAGATAGTGGCTAATTCCTCACACCCCTCACCCCAGTTTGTAGAACCAGTCCTGAACTTTGTAAGGAAAGATTTAAGAAACTTCACCCAGGGATCTAGGACCCTGACACCTCACCGTAATGGGAGGTCCCACACCTACCAGATTCAACCAAGCGCACTTATCATTTTAATCTCATGAGATGTGACATAGACATGATTTTCCTGAGATTACACAGCTTGACTTTATGAAAGTACATTACTCTTTGCACATATTGGCCACTAGCACGAAAGAGGGTGGAAGTTTGGGCAAACTAACCAAGTGATATCAGCTGAATAGGTTTTATGTGAGGTTTCTAATTTTGTCTTATTTGTGTTCCATGAAAGAAGCCAAGCTATGAGCTGGTACAGTAATAATACTCAGTTCTGATATGTGTTAGGATCACCTAGAAAGCTTTTTAAAAAAATACCCACATCTGACTCCATTCTAAATCAACTGAAATAAAATATTTGGGAGGCAGGGTTCAGGCATTGCTATTTTTTAAAGTTTCCCAGATGATTTTAATGTGCAGCCAGAATGAGAGCCATATAGTAGACCAGTTGTCTCAAAGTGTGGTTTCCTGGCAAGGAACATCAGTACTTCCTGGGAATATTAGAAATGCAAAATCTCGGGGCACCTGGGGGGCTCAGTCGTTAAGCGTCTGCCTTCGGCTCAGGTCATGATCTCAGGGTTCTGGGATCGAGCCCCGCATCAGTCTCCCCGCTCAGCAGGAAGCCTGCTTCTCCCTCTCCCACTCCCCCTGCTTGTGTACCCTCTCCCGCTATGTCTCTGTCAAATCAATAAATAAAATCTTTAAAAAAAAAAAAAAGACACCTAAAAAAAAAGAAATGCAAATTCTCAAGCTCCACCCCCAACCTACTGAGGGTGAGGCCCAGCAGTCTGTGTTTCAACAGCCTTCCAGGTGATTCTGAAACACACTCAAGTTTGAGACCCCTTAGCTGCAGGTGATATGATGAGAGAGAAAGAGAAACAGAGAGACAGAGAGAGAAAGTAAAGGGGTACCCAGAGACTCTAAACTCCTGTGTCCCCTCAAAACACCATACTCTGCCACATCATTGGGCTGTTATGTGCTTCTGTGCTTACACTGTTTACCTAGAAACTTTATGCATTTGTAGAGATGTGGCTGCCTACTTTCTGGAGAGGGAAATCAAGGAAAATTCTCTGTGCCTCAGTGCCACATTAGGTGAGTCCATCACTGCCTTTGTACATACCTATGTCCAGCATTGATCCTGCTTTATCCAACCATCTGCTTATGAGTCTTTCTTAGGCCACTAGACTCTGACACTCTCAAGAGCAGAAGACAATGCTTTCAACATCTTTGGTGTTCTGACACCCAGTAAGGACCCGGCAATAAAACAAAAGTGGGCCAATAACTGAATGTGAATGAGGAAATAAGTGAAGCATGAGTAAAGTCCTCTAAATATAAACCATGTGTTCTAACTATAATTGTCTATTGACCACCTATTCAGAGAGGGACACTTCAATTTTGATAACCTTCATATATGACCTATTCAAACTTCCCAGTGACACTGAAATATGATTGTCCCCTTTTTACAAAGGAAAAAGAGACTTAGACAAATAACCAAAAGCCACATGGTCAGTAAGTGACAGAGCTGGGGGTTTGAAGTCAAGGGTCTCTATAGCCCCAAATAACCATTACTATAGGTATTAGGAGAATGAGATTCTAGTCCTGCCTAAACAATCCCTCTCTTGTCCAGTGACCCTGGACAAGTTCTTTCTCTAGGGGTCTCAGTTTTGCCATTTGCTAAGTGAATTTGTCTGATTACACCAATGGCCTTAACCATAGACCCCAAATTCCTGAAAATTATGGAATTACTCTAAGAAACCAATAAATCCATCTGTATACCAAGCAAACATTGTCTGGGGACTTACACATATTTCTAAATGTATGTAGAGAATGTTGTGAATCATTCATTCCTCAATAAACATTTACTGAGCACAAAGTATAGCTGATGCCCTCTGCTGAGTGCTCAGTGCACAGAGGAGAGCAACCCAGTCACCAGCACTTTCTTCAATGACTTACCATGAAGAGCAAGAGACAAATGTGAACACGTAAGTAAATGTATAAACAAAACTTCCTAGAAGTGCTGTGAAGAAAGCCATCTCTGAGTGAGACTAAGGTGTGGGGAGGCTGTTTCATTAGATCAGTGGTCAAGGAAGGGCTCCCTGAGGTAGTGATGATTTTTTTTTAAAGATTTTATTTATTTATTTGACAGAGAGAGAGAGAGCACACACAAGCAGGAGGAGCAGCAGAGGGAGAGAGAGAGAAGTAGGCTCTCCACTGAGCAGGGAGCCTGATGCGAGACTTAATCCCAGGAGCCAGGGATCATGACCTGAGCCCAGGGCAGCCACTTAACCGACTGAGCCACCCAGGTGTCCCTGAGGTAGTGATGATTAAACCAAGACCTGAGAGAAGAAAAGGAGCCAGCCTGCTGCGTGGGAGAAATATTCCTAGCCGGGAAAGCAATTAAAAAAAAAAAAAAATGCCCCCAGGCTATTGAATTTAAACATGTTTATTCCCAAACACTAAAAATAAAATTACTATCATTTGAGAGCCAGGGATAATTTTTGAAAATTAAAAAAAGCCCGTACATGTTTTCAGGGTACATAATGCTAGTTCCTGTAGTAAACAAGCCCCATCTCAGTGGCTTACCACTGAGTTAGTTTACTCCTGACTTCGATCACAGTCCATCATGGGTGGACTGGGAGCCTCTGCTCTATGCAGTGATTTGGGGACCCAGGCCTAGTATTCCAGGGCACATCCACTTATAACTGCCTCATCCTGGAAGTGATAGATATGTCTACCACTCATCTTCAATTGGCAGATACCTGGCCCCACTCAGAAACAAAAGACCCAGAAAACGAAGTCTAATATATTAGAAATGTCTGCTTCAACATGTGACCTGACAACTTGCAAGAGACATACAAATGGTCAATAAGTATATGAGAAAGTTTACCAAAATTGTAAATCAGGGAAATGTATATTAAGAAAAAAATAACATAAATTTTCTCATTTATCAAATGAACCAATTTTTTAAACATTAGAAACAGTGACTATATGGAAGCTAAATGTCCATTAATAAGGAATAGTTTTAAAAGATTGTGGCACACCCATTCCATAGACTATGTAATTGTTCAAAAGAATCATCTATATATACTGTCATGGAAAGATGTTTGAGATACAGTGTTAGGTGAAAAAATGAAAACAAGAAATAGAGTGTATATATAGTCTGATTCATTTTATGATCAAGTATGTGCAATGTAAATGCATAAAAGCATGTTCTGGAAGCACACCCACCAACTTTTAATGGGGTCCCTTTTGGAAGGGAAATAGGATGGGGGGTGTCAAAGGAAGAAATGCAGAGAACAGAAGAGGACTTGGTTCTTTTTGCTCTCTATAAATCTGTACTTATTGGATTGTTTTGTTTGTTTTTAATATGAGCATGTATTGTTTCTGGAATGAAAGGGGAGAGAAAGAGAACAACACAGTGCTGCAAATAGTGTGGGGAAATTGCCATTGGCACATCCCACTGGAGGAAATATAAATTGGCACAACTCTCCTGGAGGGAAATCTGGAAATACATGTATCAAAATCCTTAAAAACATGCATACCACCTCTAGGAATTTAATCTGAGGAAATATTATGCATACACACACAAGTTTATCCCCAAGGAATAAGGAATAGTTTTAAAAGATTACATAGTACATCTACTCTGTAGACTACTTCGTAACTGTCCGAAAGAATTATCTGCACACACTGTTACGAAAAGACGTTTGAAATATATTATTAAGGGCAAAAAGGAAAGCAAGCAATTATGGTTAGTAATGGCAGAACATTGGAAATAACTGCAATATCCTACAGTAACTTATCAGTGGACTCAAATACTACTTGGGTATTTAAAGTAATGCTATAAGGGAATTTCTGATGATATATAGTTCCCATTAGTTGAGTATGGTTTTAAATTAAAATCTAATTTTTGCTTAAATATAGCTGTATAAAATATACATGCAAGGTACATTCAATATATCTGATGGAATATGCACGTGTGTGTGTGTGCATATACACTATACATTGCATGAGCAATCCATGTGAAAAAGACTGGACAGACAGAGACCAAATCAAAAGACTGGTTACTCATGGGTAGTATAGACTTGGTCACAGTCACTTCACCTAAAAGCAATTTTCCTAAAGACTAGTTCTTTAAATATCTACAAGTAGTTTGCTCAAATTACGCCTCGTTCGGATGCTTCTCATTATTTATAAAACATTGCAATTTTGATCAATCCTAATTAGATACACAAAAATAAGTCTGAATTGCTCTTAAGTTAAAAGTGCCTTTTGTTAAAAATGCTGAAATGCTAAAAAGATGGAAGGACAAAGATCCAAAAAGATGCAACAGATAAAATTGAATTTTAGACAAATATATGAATTGGCAAATGGCTCCCAGAAACTCTTGTTTCAGCCATACCAAATTTAGGCAAATGGATCTATTTTTTTCCTTGTCTTTTTCTTTTTCTACTCTATTTTCATTTCTTTCTTTGTTTCTTTTGTTTTCTTCTTTTCGTCTTATTTATCTATACCTTCTAATTTTTCTGCAGAGAGAATGATTTTAATAATAAAAATTTAAAAAGTTATTTTTTAAATAATAAGAGGAGAGTCTCATACTCATTAAAGATGAGCAAATCTGAACTCTAAGATCCATTTCAACTATGACCTTTACAAATTCTACAAGCACACTCCATCTAGTAGCTACTGTGTGCTAATGTTGGGCCCGGTGGCATCTGAGCTCATTGCCATGAGCCTAGAACGAACACGACAAGTATGGCAAAGCCCCTGCCCCGTTGCTAAGTCCTAGATTGGTGGCAGGCCCTGGGGAGTGCTAAGTCTGCCCAGAGCATCCATTTGGTTGACAGCATGCTGACTTCTACAGCTTCTACTAGGAATCTGGGAGTCATTATACACCCCTCATTAGCATTGAAAAACCATCTGGTGGTCATTAGAAAGCAAACATTACATATAATACATTAGGCCCTAGAAACAATTTAATTAACATCAAGGTCTAGTCAAAATCCTCCAAATAAGGGGGATTCCCAGATAAGGGGTAACACTGCTTTTCCCTTTATCCCTTGAACAGATGAGGAATTATGTCAGGCTGCAGTCCAGCCGGCTCCAGGCAATGCATCCCGCAGATTCAACCAGCTCAATTCAGAGGTCATTGGCCAAATGACCATTCGTTTAGGATTCCGTGAAGATGAATTTTTTAAACTTTTGATAGTTCTGTTTGTGAGTAGAACTACACCATTTTCCAATTCCCTGAAAATGCCACAATGGGATATACAATGGCTTTTTACCCTGGGATTCAGTGTGTTGCAGTTGAAAGAGCTCTAAATTAGGCATGAGTAAATTGTACCCAGCTGGGTGCAGCTAATTCTCTGTGTGATCTTAGGCAAGTCGCTTGACTTCTCTGAGCCTTTCCCCTCTGCCAAACAGAGCCTTATGGGGGTTCTGTGGATTCTGCCTGACACTAATCGTCAAGCTAATATTAATGGGCCACTTTGGAATTACAGAGTCAAAATAGCTCCATTTTCCTTGCACAGAGCAGCATCTTGGTGTGAGTATGAAGACTAGTCTTGAGAAAACAGTTTGTACCCCTGGATTTCACTGACACAGTCCAGGAGGCATTTCCCAGCATCCATTTTTCCGGAGGATTCCAATAAAGTTAACTCAATCCATCTCAGACCCACATACTCCCTTTGTCCTCCAGATACTGTTCATGCTTGCCAGTGATCTCTTTCAGGGGTAACAGAATCCCCATGTCTAGCTGACCTTTGGGTTCCTTCCTGGACCCACACCAAGGCCTTTAGTTCACTGGATTCATACTGATCCTTACTGGTCCTCAGGCATGAATCTTGGGCTCATCTTGAGGAATTTTACTCTCTTCTCTACCAATCCCATTTTGTGAGCACCTACTTTGTGCAGGGTACCCTGCCAGTATAGGAATACAGAGGCTCAGGGAATGGTTCTTTTCCTTGGGGAATTCACAGGTTAGTGAGGGAAACAACAAACAGAAAATCACAATCCCTTGCGATAATTGCTGAGGGAGAGAAAGCAAAGGGTGCTTCTGTCCCTCATCACTCAAAGTGTGGTCCTGGCAACAGCAGGACCAGCAGCAGCAGCAGCATCACCTGGAGCTGGTTAGAAATGCATAGTCCCGGGCCCCACCAAACCTGCTGAATCAGTCTGCATTTTAACAGGATCCCAGATGAGTCATGTCCACATTCAAGTTCCATTGTGACAGAAGACATACTGCCTTATCTGAAACTAAGGGGTTTCCTGGGACATGGGATTTGCAGTGCTAAAACCAGGTCAGCCTCAGGAATACCAGGTATAACCGCACCCCCAGAGGTCTAGCTTAGCAATGACAATGCCCCAGTGGCTCAGTGGGGGCTGGGTGAGTGGAACCAAATGATACAACTCAAAACCTTCCACTGACACTTCAACAAAGGAACCATATTTTTAGAATTAATTTGTATATTGGGGGCTCCTTTAAATGTTCATGTATACACACCCCAATGTATTAAGTTTCTGGAAAAAAAAAAGTTTGAAAACTTCTGGTATCATGAGAAAAGTAAGGCTTTATAGCCAGGAAACTAGTTTTAAATCCTGGATCTTTCATCTACTGGTTGTGTGACTATGAGCAAGTCACATAAAATGCTCTGAGCTTTAGTTTCCTCATCTGTAAAATGGGGTCATGTCAGAGGTCGCAAGGCCACCCTCAGGTTTTTTGATTTGCTAGAAGAATTCACAGAACACAGAAAATCCATTACACTCATGGTTATGGTTTATTACCATAAAAAAAAAGGATACAGATTTTTTTTTTATTTTATTATGTTATGTTAGTCACCATACAGTACATCATTAGTTTTTGATGTAGTGTTCCACGATTCACTGTTTGTAGATAACACCCAGTGCTCCATGCAGTACATGCCCTCCTTAATACCCATCACCAGGCTAACCCATCCCCCACCCCCCTCCCCTCTAAAACTGTCAATTTGTTTCTCGGGGTCCATAGTCTCTTGTGGTTCATCTCCCCTTCCGATTTCCTCCCCTTCATTTTTCCCTTCCTTCTCCTAATGTCCTCCATGCTGTTCCTTATGTTCCACAAATAAGTGAAACCATATAATTGACTTTCTTTGCTTGACTTATTTCACTTAGCATAATCTCCTCCAGTCCCATCCATGTTGATGTAAAAGTTGGGTATTCATCCCTTCTGATGGCTGAGTAATATTCCATTGTATATATGGACCACATCTTTATCCATTCATCTGTTGAAGGGCATCTCAGCTCTTTCCACAGTTTGGCTAGGATACAGATTAAAATCACCAAAGAAAAAGGTATTTAGGGCAGAGTCCAGGAGAGACAAATGCAAAGTTCCAGTTGCCCTTTCCCAGTGGATTCATACATTCAGCACTTAGATCTCTTAGCAATGATGTGTGACAACACATATGGAGTATTGCCAACCAGAGCAGCTTACCCAAGCCTGGGTGTCCAGAGTTTTTATTGGGGGTCAGTCATGTAGACTCTCATGTTGGTCATAGAGGGCTTATGTGACTGACTTTAAAAACTCATGCTTCAGGCCCCCAGATGTTGAACTGATATAGGATAGGCCCCAGGAGAACAAAGACAGGTATTCACCATAAATCATGCTAGCATATGCTATGTAAACTATCTGCGATGGGCCAAGACATAGGTACACAAAGACATTTTACTAGGCAGGATCTTCCAAGGAGTCAGAGTGTGTCTCCCAGGGGACAGTTAAAGAGACAGTTAAGACAGTCCTTTCTTTGTCATGTGCAGGGTTTGAACACCCTGGGTCTGCTGAGTTAACCCCTTACTACACATGGGGATAATAACCTTTGCCTTGCAAGAGATAGATATTTGTATTCTGACACATAATAGGCAATGAATAGAAGGAAGCTGTTATATCCCATGAATAAAAAATATCTGTGCCCAGGCCTTTTCTATATGATTCCGTAGCTTCATACATTTCTCCTTTCCTTGGCCCATTCTGTTTAAAGCTTCTCTGTTTAAAGACCCTCCTCCAAGAAGCCTTCCCCACCGACTAACCCCAGTATCTCCTTTCTCAATCATTCTGGCAGCCACTTGCAAGCAATCTCTCATGGTTACTTTATTTTAAGGAAATATGATAATCTTTTGTAAAAATAATATATGTTTATTGTGATCAACAATACAGAAAATCTCCCCAAAATTAAAATACTGCCTCAAATTATCTAACCTAAAACTAATAATCAATACTTTAAGTGAATATTGTTCCACATGTTTTTCTATATATAAATATAGATAGCTGTAAAATTGATAGCTGGTTCTCTAAAAATAGGATCATGTTATAAGCACTATTTTTCATTAAAAGTGCTTAATTTTACTTGAATTTACCAAAACAAAAAAATTAAAGTAGAATGGAAAGAACTGTTAATCTTGAAATGAATCTTGGCTACAATAGATATTTAAAAATACTCTGAGGTTAAGAAATAAAATTATGAGGATCACAATTAGAGGCATTAGTTTTTATCTACAATTGGTTTTTAATCTACACGTCTCAGTTTTAGGCAGCATTGATTGACTTTATTAGCAGCCTCACGCTTCCTCCCACTATCCCTCCCACCACCTCCTGATTTTTACTAGTTGGAGCATCATTTTTACACTGTCAAGGTTTGTAGTATTTGCATTCTGCTTTGTAAGAATAATTCCCACCATTATTTAGTATCAGGTCTATATAAATTGACTCAATGCTCACTTTTACCGCATCCTCCATTCCTGAGTTCAACACTTTGATTCATCTCTTAAGTGACTTGATTTCATTTTCAAGTAATTTTTTTTCCAGCAAAGGCTCAGGGGTGCAATATTTCCTGAGTTATGTGAGTTACTTAAGAATATCTGCCTGTTGCCCTGTTCTTGAACAACATCTCGGTTATATCTAATATTCTTGAATCACATTTTCCTCCAGAAAATGTAGACATTGGTCTATTACCTTTGACTATGGAATAATACTGTGGTCAGCCTTCTGTCTTCTTTCTCTGTGACTTACTTATTCTTCCTGGATGTCTGAAAAGCTCATTCTTTACACTTGAACTCCAGCAACTGACCCAGGATGTATCTCAGCATTGCATGCTCTTTCTGCTTAGGTGTTCTGCATCAAATTTTCCTAAAGCAGAGCAAGTACTCTTAATCTGCAGAATCATGGATTTTTTATTTCATTATATCCCTGAATAATTTTTCTGTTCTATTTGTTGCGTGCTCCACCTCAAGGACTTCAACTATGCACTGATAACTCACACATTTATATTGTTAAGCAGACCTCTCCCTGGTTACCTGACTCTTCCAGAATTAGACATCCAACCGTCTCCTTGGATTTCTTCTTGAATTAAGAATCAAACTTAACACATCCAAATCCAAACTCTGCAAATCTGCTTCTACCACAACCTTCCCAATCTCATAAATGAGAACTTGAAACTTCCAGTGGTCCAGGCCAAAAACCTTCGAGTTATCCTTGACTCCTCTCTTTCTTCCATACCCCGTATCTTATTTTCCTGCAAATTCTACTAAGTTTTCCTTTAAATATCCAGAATCTGACCATTTCTTACTAACCTTCCCTTTTACCCTGGGCTAACCCACCATTGCCTCTTGCTTCATTCTGCAATACCCTCTGAACTTGTCTCCCTGCTTCTCTACACATACTCCACAACAATCGGTTTCCAACAGATTAGCTGGAATGGGCCTGACTCTCCTCTGCTCAAACCAGTCTATGGAATACATGCCCAAATCCCCACAATGGCCCACAGGGTGATGCAAATCTGGCTCCTGCCAGTTCTCTGGCCTCATTCCTAGTACCCTCCCCATTGATGACTCCCTTCTAGTTATCACCAGCCCCCCACCAGCCCTCCACCAGCCTCCTTTGCTGTTCCTTAGACATATCAGACATGCTCCCACCCCAAGGTTTTTACACTTGTGCATGCTTTCCCTGGGGTTCTGGGCTGACTCCCTCCCTTTATTCAGTCCCACCTCCAGGGTTACCCTGTCCAAGAGGCCTCCTCTGACCATCCTGTACAAAATAGCAACACCTCCACCCTCTTACCTTGCTTTATATTTCCCCTTAGCAACCATCATCATCTGACATATTGACTTCTTTGCTCTCTTTAAACCCATTGAAGACACAGACTGTCCACACATATGTGCTTCTTAATATTTATTAAACAAACATGAATGAATGTTGGATTTATCTTTTTCTGCCCTCCCTCTCTATTAGTATCTGATAACTTTCCTTGCTGTTTTTAATCTGTCTTCACTGTTATTTTCAAGTCTTTTCACATTTTCAGTAATTGAATTTTTAGCCACGTCTGTTCCCCTCCTTACTTTTTTAATTTTATTTTTTTAGTTCTATAATGAAAGTATTTTATTTGACTATTTTTTCCTTAAGAGTGCAATATCCCTTTTCATCATGTTCTATTGCTTTATCATCTCATCTTTGAACACTTGTTTTTATTGCATTCACACTCATATTAGGTTCTCAATAACTAGAAACACTGGCGGGAAATTGCCTTCTGTTTTTTGGATTATATTTTCTTCTAGATTGGGTTCTCTGTATTTTGAATGCATTTTTCTTTCTCTTCACTTTTTTCTGTAGTTGCCATATTTTAAATTTTTTTAGTCTTGCTCTTACTGACTAGGTCTGAGCAGAACTTCTCCTTGTCCCGACATTTTACTAGTTATATTTAAGACAGTTAATTTTTTTCCTCAAAGGAATCCTTTGAGAATACCTACTGAGTTCCTTTTGGTGCAGCTTCTCAGGAGTCTGAGGTCTTGGATGGTGATGGGCAGAGAGAAAGGGAACAGGTTAGAGAGGGAAGGTGCTCAGCTGACTGACTGCAAACTTTTGTTAAACACAGCACTGTTAAAATTCCCAGGGACTGCTCTCACTTCTGAGATTGTGTTAAGTGCCCTTTTCTGATGTTGATTTATGGGAGGGTAGGAAATAGTAAGCTCTTCAAGGGGGGGAAGGGACATACCTTTGGCTTCACGCCTTTGGCCCAGCAGGGAGCTCTGGAGTCTCATTCCTCAGAGGCCATTGCTCTTCCTCTTCTGACTCCTTTACTTCCTGTGTCTCACCAGCCCCACCCTATGAACTGTTTCCACGGATTCCCCGTCTGGAGAGGAAAAGGATAAGGTGAAGTTTACTTCTCCCCAGATTTGGATGCTCTGGATAAGAACTCTTCTATTAGTTGCTAGGGCTACCTTAACAAAATATCGCACCCTGGGGGGGCTTAAACAACAGATATTTATTTTTTCAGCATTCTGGAGCCTTGGAGTCCAAGATCAAGGTGCCAGCAGGGTTAATGTCTTGTGAGACCTCTCTCCTTGACTTGCAAAAGGCTACCCTCCCACTGTGTCTTCACTTGGCCTTTTCTCTGTGCCCAAGTATCCCTGGTGTCTCTCCCTCTTCTTCTAAGGACACCAGTCAGATTGGATTAGGACCCCACCCTATTGGCCTCCTTTGAACAGAAACGCCTCTTTAAAGATCTTATCTCCAAGAAAGGCCATATTCTGAGGTACTGGGGGTTTGGACATCAACATATGTATTTGTGGGGAAGGACATAATTCAGCCCAGAACAACTCTTAAGATTTAGCTGACTTCCTGATGACAGCTCTTGGGGTGAGAGCCCAGTTAGGCGCCTCATTATGGTGCTCCCTTTACGTGGCTGCTCTCCTGAGCTTCTGTTTCTTTCCTAGGCTCTTGTCATTTGTCTGTGGTTGGATTGCTTTAACTATTTGTTCACTTTGTTAGGAACTCATGGTGTGCACAAAGGGTGATTGGCAATCATAAGTTCTGATTCAACAGAGATTCATTGCCTGCTCCAAATCTGTACTGAGCACCCACCAAGGACCAGACACTGAACAGTTACACTAAGTGTTGGACCAAAGCATGAAGAAGGCCAGCACAGCCTGACTCCTACCACCTGCGTTTTCTGCCCTGCCATCTTTTCTCTTCAACCTCACCATGACCTATTAGGGGGAAATCTCCACATCTTCCTCTTATTTACCTCCACACTTAGCCCATTCTTTGTCTGAAGTTGTGCTTGTTCAATCAACATTATTTAGAAAAAGAAATGCATGTAAAAACTTTAAATGGTACTGTCACAATGCTATTTGTTCTTAGTCCCAAAGAAAGAAATAAAAAACCTGCCCAATTTTTTCTGGTTTCAAAGGAGGGGTGAAGAAAAGACTCACATCTGGCCAAGTTTTAGCTCTGAACACTTTGCATAATTAGTTAGAAACCCTTTGTTAGTGGGCCAGATGGCTGCTGCACCCCAAAAGGAAATTAAATATGTAGGCAGTGGCAGTTGAAGGGAGGAATTAGAAATTCCTTTCTAAAGAGAAAGGACTTCATCTGGAGCTGCCCTGTAGGTGTGGTTAATAGCGGCCATTGGTTTCCTAGCAACCAAACCCTTTCCCTTTCAGAAGTACTTCTGCACCCTGCCTTCAAATGTTCTCCATAGGCACGGAAGGATGCACTCAGCACCCATAATGCCTTTCAGAAGAACTGGAAAAACCCAGACTAATGAAGATGGGGGCCCTCCCAGCCCAGTTTACCTGGTGCCCCTGAGGCCCCTCCTATGGGACCAGCCCCCACTCATTTTGTCATGGAGTCCTGGCCTGGAAAGGCTACAGAGGACAAGATTCAGAACACTGGAATTACTCCTGGCACAGAGTTTCTAAAGCAAATCCGGGAGATTTTTATGTCCATAATCCAGTGTTCCTTCATCTCAGTCTTTCAGCTTTTAACATCTCTCTCCTGGATTACTGCAACCACCTTCTCACTGATTTCCTGCCCCTACATCTTTCCCTCCTCCAGTCCATCCTGCTCATTGCAGCCAGAGTCATCCTTGTGAAAGGAAATTCTAGTTATTTCTGTCCATGTCTACTCATTTCTGCCCCACGAGGCCTTTGTGATCTGGCTCTCACTTAACTCTCCAGACAGGTCATTCTTCCACATGCACACTTTGCTTTGGACAAACCATGCGATTTTTAATTCCTTGAACACACCAGGCTGTTTCCCACCACTTTGCCTCAGGATATGCTTTTTCCTTCTGCGGGTTACACTTTAGCCTCACTCCTACAACTGTTCAATCCCTCTTGGCCCCTTAAGATTTAGCTCACGTGTAGTCTATTCTGGGACTTTCCCTAACTCTCTTTCTGTCCCTAAATCTGCTTCATATGCTCCCCCTCTCTATAAGTTCTTATAAGACTCTAGGTTTACATCTGTTTTAGCACTAAAGAAAATATGCTCTAATTGTTGATTTGCTAATATGTGCTCCCAACCAGATGAGAATTCTTCAAGGACAAGGAGCGGTGTTTTGCTGTTCCCCATATTTTCCACACCCAGTGCAGGATCTAGAATTGCCAGTGAATAAATGATTACATAGTGAAGCAGGTAGTGTGACTTGGCACCTGCCTCAACTTACCCATATCCATTTCCAGCTCCTTTCTAGACTGGAGTTTCCTTTTTATAAGATGTTGGCAGAGCAGTATGCAAAGAAGTACATATAATGGCTAAAAGCTCTAGGCATGTACACACAAAACTGCATTCTATCTTGCCTGGGTCTGTGGTCTAGAAGAGATGCATCAGCAGGAAAATAATAAAAAATTTCTAGACTCTGAGATTGTTCAAGAAATCTAAGATATCACCTGAAATAATTTCTTGTTTTATACACGAATCACAGAGGTGTGTTTAAATACCTTCCTTATCCATGAGGACAGGACCCACTGAGGACACTCCTTCCATTACTGAGCATGCCTAATTAGAGTCTGAGCCAAATAATTTACATCTTTATTATTAAATTCAGGTTGTTCATGTGTATTACTTGCAGCTCCTTGCAGTTAAGAGCATATCTCCTTACTCATTGGCTAAAATCTGTTTTGATATGTCTTCCTCATTGGTTTGGACTGTGTCCTCTGTAGCAACCTGGGCAAAGAGCAGCCTTTCTTCTATATCACTCTTCACAGAGTGGAAGACCATGGCCTTCCCTGGCCTTTTGTCCTCTATGCTGAACTCTTTGGGTTCCTTCAACTGTTCTTCACAAGATGTGGTTTTCATTATCCTGGTCACCAACCTTTGTATCTATTATCAGATAGACCCTGTCAAATCAACAAGAATGTGCCCAATGCCAACTGTCAAGACTGTAAAGGTGTGAGATTTTACACTCTTTGCGAGTAAACACTTTAACCTGCCACAGTTTCGTGGATGCAGGCAAAAGACATGAGACCCTGGGTGAGAGATAGGGACAGCAATAGCAATGACCAAAGTATCAGCATTTTATTATTCCATTTCTCCAAACTCCAATTCCCCTGGAGAGAGATGAAGAGAGCCAGGTAACACCTCAAGTCACAGCGGGTGGCATTTTAGATTAGGAAACCCCATCTTTTATAACAGTGTGTAATCAAACCTGCCTAACTTTGCTTCAAAGGGAGGCATTAACTTTATTTTCCAAGGCCCCTTGCTATATAAATCTGCTCAGAAAGATAGTTCAGAACAAAAGATTGTCAATGCTTTTTCTTGTAAGGTGCACAGAAATGAGAGAGCTCCCTAAAACCTGTCTTCCAACACCTACCTTGGCCATTAGCACTCAGGAGATAAACAAGATCTATGGCTATAAGTGAACCATACAAAAGAGACGAGTTGCAGACAGCTCTGGTCTCTGGAAACAACATTGTGAGCACCTTCTTTAGGTGCAGAGAGCAGAAGGATCTCCACCTCAGAAAAGCCATGGCCTTGAATTATGGAGGTCAGCAGCCAGTGGACACACATCCACTCATTCATTATTTATGAGCACTTCCCTTCCTCCATTTAAGTGTGTATTTAGTGAAACAGGGGTCAGAACCCATGGAATCCCCTCAGGAGTAAATTCTGGGTCCCGTGTGTTTAGTGGCATTTTTATTTATTGCTTTAATTATGCCTATCGTAACCAGCCCACAAAAACAAGCAAAGGGCATGTGTCCATGAAAAATGGGTTTATTGTGGAAATTGCTAGTGATTTTTTTTGTGAACATAACACTATTGAGCCAACTTAATCCTAAGAACAGTCATGAATTTATGACAACATGTTTTGCCAGAATTTCCAAGTTTGTTCGGTCAGTTTACATGTCTCTGGGCTTGAGAAGAACTTGGGTTTTATGAATTTATGTATTCAACATTATTGAACAGTATCAGACACTGTTATAGAAGTTCTGAAGATAAAGCAATGAAAGATACAAAGCTCCTACCAACCCTCATGGTGCTTACATCCCAGTGAGAGAGATGGAAAACAAATAGGTAACTATGTAGATGTGTATCATCAGGCAACAATAAGTGCAATGAAGAAAATGAAGCAGAACAAGAGGATAGAGAGCCAGTGATAAGGGGGTGCTGATTAAGGGAGGTCTTGCTGACAGATGATCTGAGTAAATTGGGAGTGCTTCCCCTGATAAAATCTGAAAGAAGAATATTCTAGCAAGTAGGACTAACAAGTGCAATGAGCTTGGTTTATTTGAGAAAAACCAAGGTCAAAGGAACTAGAGTGGAAGGAGCAAAATACAGAGTGGTTGGAGATGGAGGTTTGCCTTTCTTTGGAGTAATATGCTTTATACAACAGGGGAAATCTGAGCTCTTCTTCATGTTAGGAGGAAAGACTTTTTTTCCTTTGTCACTTATTCATCTTCATGAACAAATTTAAAACAGGAAAAACTGTCACATTACAGCTTAAAGTTGTTTCATAAAACTCTATATTTTCTCCATGCTTAGGATTTTGACTGGTTTCCCATTAATTACCATGTAAATACAAATACATTGGCATCTCATGCAAACTTATTTGGCCAATTCTCCACCCTCACCTTCCATGTAATACCACCCTTATACCGTCATAAGATCAAGCCTTAAAGAAGTCCTACAATGAGCCACACTGCAGGTTTGTCCTCCTGATGATACCTCTTCCTGGAGTGTCTTGTCTTCTCTTCTCCCCATTATCTCCCATGCATCACTCAAGACTGGGCTTGGATGTCACAGCTCCCAGAAAATCCTAAATACCAGATCTGATCAGGGATCTTTCTTCTGTCTTTGCTTCTCTCTCACATCTTTCTATTCTCAGCTGTAATCACTTCTTATTGCTTATCACATTTGATGTTGAGCTCCCTGAGAGGAGGAAATCTCAGATTTCATCTCTTTATTTCCAATTCTTGACAGAGTATGTTCCTCATGGTAGGTGTCCAATAATATGTTTGGCAGAACAAGTAAATGAATGAATGCATGAATATATTACATTTGAAGACTCTCTATTAGCCAGAAGCATTTGAATATATTCTTCTGGACTGCTAAGCAGCTGCTCTAAGCATACTGAATGAACACATTGACCTTTAGGCTGCTCAGATTATAATTTAGTCACTTGTTTTAAAGCTATAATGCATTAACCAACCACATTTCAAAAAGTTCACACTGCTACTGTCCTCTAATAATCTCAGTGTCACTGGAAATCATCTTTGTGGCTCCCTTTTTCTCCCAAGAATTAAACCCACTATTGTTATTTCAGGAATGATTGTGTATTTAATAGCCTGAGAAACTCACTTAAGAGCAGTGAGCAGACCCTGAAACTCCTAGAGAAATATAACCCTTTCTTAGGTAGATTTGTTTGAACAACAGGTCGATTTGTTTTTGGGTTACTTTACAGAGAACTTAAATCTTTGATGTCTCACTTATATGCAGAATTTTTAAAAATTTTAAAAAGCTGAATACATAGTAACAGAGAGTAGAGCAAGGGTTACCAGAAGCTGGGACATGAGAGAAAAGGGGAGATTTTTTTTTTTTTTAAAGTAGAATGGCAGAGTTTGGGAGGAGGAGGTCATTGTTTAATAGGTACAGAATTTCAGTTTTATAAAACAAAAGAGTTCTAGAGATAGATGGTGGTGAAGGTTGAAAAACAATATGAATGTATTTAATACAACTTAACTGTACAATTAAAATGGTTAGGACAGTACATTTTACATTGTGTCTATTTTATCACACACAAAATAATGGGGGAAAAATGAAATTTGAAGTCCTTGGCCAGTATAGCTTACAGTAGAGGGTGTTAAATGGTTAAATGCAATGCTCCTGAGTTACTGTTGCTCAAACAATGTGCAATCCTTGTTCTAAATTTGGTCAATTCAGAAGCAGACCCTGAGACAAGGATTTGAATGAGATATTTATTCAGGATGTGCTGGGAATCCCAGTAGGGGATCAGGAGAAATAATACATGGAAGAGAAGGCAGTCCACAGACACTGTGCTGTTAAAGCCAGCTTCCTTGATAGGTGACTGGAACTTCATCCTCGAAGAAACTCTGGGAAATAATGCAAAACATGCTCCTCACAAATATCCTGTTCAAGTACTGAGGGAGCTGGGGTATTTATACAACCACACTCAGGAGTCATTGATCAAGGCTCACTTAGGGGTTGTTAATTTCTGGATGCTTCAGGCTTGCCTCTCACCCTGACAGTTGAACCTGGGAGAAGGAGAGAAAAGGTCCCAGGGACAAAGATGCAAATACTGGCAGGTGGGTAGAGGGAGAAGTTATATAGGTGGGGCCATGACAGTATCTACTACATAATATTGCTCAGCACGTGGCTTTCCTGGCTCTGAACAATATGGGAATTCATTCTAAGCTCACATATCAAAGAGCTCTCTTACCCAACAAATGAGAATAAATGTCCACTTGCTTCAGCCCCACATGACAGTGAACTCAGGTGGGACCCAGCACTCAGGATATGGAAAAGGCTACAACACAAGCAAACAAACAAAAGCCTTCCGCAGAGGTAGCAAAAAAAATGCAGCCACCCAGAATTTTACAGAGCTTGTCAAAGGCAAGCAAAACTTCAATAAAAATAAATTGATGAAGACTTTGCTTAAAGTGAACAGTGATTAATCACAGAAGTAATGGCTGAGAATAAAATCAGTGGGACAAGATGTTGTAAGGCACACACGTGCAGATCAGCTGGAGGAGAGGGAAAAACAGAGAAAGGAATCTAGGCCAGGCCTGGATAAGAAATGCTCTCTTTGTCCAACTGGATCAGGGTTACCCCTAGTTTCTTATGGATGAGGACCTGCACATTTGATATTAGAAGATCATTGTACTCATGGCTGTTGTCAGTACTTCTGTCAAATCACCGGCATTTGGTTTTCTTTCCATAGTAAAGGACTAATCTTGCTCAACTAATTATTTTATCATCTTTATAAAATCCTGGAGTAAAGAACCTGTCCAAGTATTTCTATGTTCCTACATAGAGCCTGGAAGGACACTCCATGATTTTTGCTAGGTCAAGAGCCTAGCACCCAAAAGGTGTAAACCATGAAAGTACCCCATGTGCACGTGCATGCGCGTGTGTGCGCACACACACACACACACACATGTAGATTTCTCCTGGGTATGCTGGCTGCACATCACAAAATGTCTTCTGAACAGCAGGAATTTTAATTAAATCAGGAGCAATCTAATTTGGCCTAAATTGGCTTGCAACAAAAGATGTTAAGAGGAACAGAAATTGTTCTGCAATATGGATGCTTGTGAAAGGGACGGGCTCAACCTATTGACAACTGTAATGAAAAGTGATGTTGCAAATATGAAGCCTTACCGAAGAAGGTAGAAAGACTGAAAATGCTAATCTGTGATATTCTGATTAAACAAAGAAATTATTATAAACATTTACTCCTGAAACTGATTACATCTGAAGGCACAACAAATATTGGAGGCTGGTCCCTGATAACCCTGGAAGGAGGTAATGGAGGAAGATGGAGAAAGAGGAGTGTAAACCACTATTACCTGTATAACTGGAAAGGGAGGTGGACACGTATCCCAGTTTGGACAGAGAGAATGGTAAATATCATCCTCCTTTTTTCTTTCAAGTAGTAGAATTTACTAGACTAAGAAGGAATGAAAGGATGACCAAACAGAACTACAAAAGTCTAGCAAAAGGTTAAGAGTGTGAGAAATCTAAGGACACCAGCAACAGAGCTGCAATTGTGCACCATGGGATCTAGACCGGGCAGGAAAGAAAGCAAAGGATTGGAAAGGGGGGTGATGGGCCGCGAAGCAAAGGAAAATGTGGGAGTATTGTGGTGTTGAAGCAGTGAAGAATCAGGAGCCTTGAAAAGAAGGGAGTAAAGCCGGATGCAGGGGGATTTAGGTCATTGTGGGATTACAGACATTTACATTTACATTCTTGCCAGTGTAGGATTCCTGGCAGTAACCATGGGTGTAGGTGGTTGAAGGGGAGTAAGGGTCATTGGGAGTCACAGAGACAAAGGAGCTTCAGAGATCTGGCTATTGGGTGGTTCGTCTACATAGATGTTGCCCATGACAATTGAAGGAATTGGGGTGGAGAGAAAATAGCTTTGCAATTGCCAAAATCTTCAGTGAAGAAGGGAAGAGGTCAGAAGTTAAGCAAATAAAGGCAATGAGAAGTAGTAAAAGTGGTATGGATGAATGTAATTAGCCTCAAAGGAAGAGACTTTTATTTCCATGAGGATTAAAGAGTAATGGTCTGAAAGCAGCTAGGAGAACTTCCCCCAAGCTTGCATCCCCATGAGACCATGAAGTGTGGGAGAAAACTGTTTCCAGCCAAAGGAGAAATAGGTGCCCTCTCAGGTCCAGCTGCTTTTTAGGTGAAGTGGTGTCCTCAGTATGTCCCACACAGCAGTAGCTCCCCCAAATGTTAGAGATGCACAACCAGATGGCATAAAATAATAGGTTCCATGAGCAGATACATCTGAGCTATACTGCATGATATACTTTCCTCTAAGAGAATCATGTTACAGATGAAAAAAATTCAGGAAATTCCATGGAGTGGCAATGTGGCTAATCCAAAAGTTTTTAATATTTATTTGACTACTGAATCATTGCCTTGGGGAGATATTTAGTCATATCTCATCAGAGAGGTGCCCTATGGCAAGTGAGAAAAGCTGAGGTGAAGTAAGGAGGAAGAAAGAAGCTTCAGTGAAAAAGTAAAGAGGTTGAATAAATGGAGGTAAAGTCAGCCTACCTGGTTTTGAATCCCAGCCGGGGCACTTCCCAGCTCTCCAACCCCAGGTAAAAGGATTTGCTTTCTATACCTCAGCTTATTTGTTGATAGGAGAAGAACATGAGGGTGGAGGAAGAGGAGCCCCACAGCACAGGGTGGTGGTAACAACTAAATCAACCCAGGAAGGCTTAGAAAAATGCCTGCTGCAGGACAAGTGCCCCCCAAGTGACCAGCTCTTCCTACTGCAGAGCTGATTTTCATTGGAAGGAGAGTCCCAAGTGAGAATACATTGCAAGCAGGGGGAGTTGCAGGAGGAGAGAAGAGTAATCCCAGCTCCAAAGGAAGAAGGTAAGAAAGGTACATCTCAGATAAACCTGAACTGGGTGGAAATGTGGATCCCAGGGGCACCTCCCCAGAAACTTTATTAAGTATCTTACCTGCCCACATGTCTTGGGGTTGCAGTTTGAGCACTTCATGCCCCCTGCTGTGTGGGCTACAGAAGACAGAGGAAAGCTTTCTAGCCTACCATGTTTATTATTTACATTTCCTCTAGGGTGAATTTTTCATTCATTTCCTTTGGCTATTTATATATCATCGTCTTCAATGGTTTATTATCCAAATGTAAATGCAGGTAATCCTCTCCAATCTCCCTCTCTGCCTCTTCACTTTTGCCTGACTCAGAGGAAAACCCAGAGCCACTTCCATTCAGATCACGTATGTAGGTGACCTTCTCATTAAGAATATTAAGAGGCATAATCAATTCACGTTTTAATAAGGATAATGGGTGAGAAATACAGAGACCTTTCTGATCAGAGAATCTTTCTTGAGGCCCTACAACTATTTTCTTCCCTTTTCACTCAATATCTTTTCAAATTACTAACCCAAGACTTCGGTACTCTCTTTTTAGCTGACAGTTCTGAATCAGGAATATTGTACCGTGTCCACGTCTCTGAAATCTAATAAGATAGAACATGCTTTTCCTCTCTGTGAGAGTTGAGGAAAACAAGTAGAGGAGAATGCTCTAGGCCACCATCAAGGAGCCCTGTAGGAGATGACAGGGATATTAGCTTATTATTCAGGGCCCAGCCTGAGAAAGAATGGTGAACCAGATAGGACTGGAAAAGCCCAATTCAGACTTTGAAAAGATTCCCTGCTGTCACCTTACACCCATGCAAGACTTTATTCTTTACAGAACTCTGTTATCTTCCCAGTGATCGCTCACAACCACCACCCCTATGGGCAGCTTCACATCATTTCTATATACGTGGGGCCACAATCCCTTGGGCTGCTTAACCTTTAGTGTGAAGCAAACAATCAATTAGGATACATACAGGAGTGCTAGGGGAAAGAGGAGCAGCCTTCCCAGGCCTGCAAAGTTAGGGACGACTTCCCCAAGAATGTCTTTCTTAGTGAAAATTTAAATCTGAAGAAGAGTCAGCCAAGTGAAGGTGCAGGGGAAGATGGGCTTTTCCAGACCAAGGAAAGAGTGTGTGTGAGTGCTGGCAGATGGGTAGAGCATGGTTCTGGAAGAACTGACGGATGTTCAGGATGACTGGAGTGCAGGATAGATGAAACTGAGGAAGGTTGAGAGACAGAGAATAAAGAATATTCCTCCTTAGAAGCATAGCCCACCCACATCCACCCAAAACGGTAAGCAAAGTAAGGGATGTACGTTACTTATTCTTTCCTGCCCAGCTCTTTGGCCCACAGAGGTTGCTTGGGGACACACATGCTAAAAGAGTGAACTAAGTCCCCAACGCTTGTTCCTTTGGTAAGCCTATATTTAAGAAGGTAAACCTCTAGCCTCTAAACCCCAAGGAAAAGGCTATTTGATGAAGACTTTGGGGCACAATATTAGGTCATTCCCACATCTTCCAGAATTGGGTGATAATGGTTGGAATGTGATTCATAAGGAAAGTACTTAAGGATTAGGAAAGTGACCCTGAACCAGGGAATAGCCGGTAAAACAACAGCAACCAGCTTTTATGGGGCATGTGCTTGGTGACAGCACTTCCTCCCAGGTGTTTGACTTCTATTATCTCATTACTACCTTCTTGATGGTTCTATGAGCAAATGCTATTGCTGATGTTTTTGGAGTAATGTTGTTGGGGTCCAGAGCCGACAGCCAAGAGAGAATTCTTGAGACATCTTTGGTTCAAAAAGGTGATTATATCAAAGTATGGGGACAGGACCCATGGGCAGAAAGAGCTACTGTCCCAGGATTGTAAGGAGCAACAGACTATATACTTTGGGGCTGGGGGAAGTAAAGATACCGAAAGTCCCTAAAGGATTTTAATATGCTAAAGAAGACTCACAGGATACCTTAGGCCTTGCTATTGTCAAGCGAAGGTTCTTTTTCCCTCTAGCAAGGCATTAACATTAAGACAGTTGGGAGCTCCCCAGAGGAATACTCTGCCTGCCTCAAGTATTTGTCAATGGGCTGCAGGTTATAAAGACATTTAATTTTATCTACATTTCCTTCTGCCTTTGTTTCCCCCATCATTGCCATCTCTATTTTACAGATAAGGAAACAAAGCTTTTGGAGTGAATAAGCAACTTTCTTATTTCTTCCATTCTCTTAGCTATAAAAGGTTGAGCCTCAGTTTGTACCCAAACTCATCTGAATCCAAAGCCCATTCTCTTAAATACTTTATAGAATAAAAATTGAAGGGCGCAAAGGACGCATCTGCAGAGTGTCACAGTGGCTGCCTTCTTCAAAGCAGTTCTTTGGTTAAGGGTCTTAGAAGCAGTCCTTTGGTGGCTAAGAGTGAATTGGAAGATCCAGTGTTGAATGGACAACAAAGGCAGTGGTCAGCATTCATCAATGGCCTGAATTAGGAGCCAGATCAAAAAGGACATAAAGCGAGACTCGGGTCTAGCCTGGAAGTGAGTTAGAAGCAGTGCCCATAGTAAATTAGTCCAGGATAGACTGGTTTTGCTATGGTAGCAATCCCCAAATCCCAGTGGCTTAGCACACAAAGCTGCATTTCTCACTTTTGCAACTTCAGCTACTGGCCCAGGTATCTCTTCAGAGCAACCATTCTCCACTGGGTGACCTCAAACTCCAGGTTGCTGGAAATGCCACCATTCGGGGCAGCCTCCTTGGTTAATTCAGCAGGGAAGAGCAAGTCTGGATAATGACATATGGTCCTTTTAGGGCTCCCCCCACCCAGAAGTCATATCTTGCACTTCCATCTACGCAAAAGTAATCACATGGCCTCACTTAATTGCAAGGGAGCTGAAGCATGCAGTACTCTATGCACTGGGAACGGGAAAACAATTGGACATTGATGTACACACGGATACACTTACCATGGGAGCCTAAAGAGAGTTCTCAATAACATGCCTCACTGTATAATAATTTACTAGAAATCCACAATTACCCTTCACCGAAAACTGCCTCACAACAACTACTGGGGGGTATTAGCTGATACAGTTGTATTCATTACACTGTCCCAAGGCTGTCACTTACTGGACATGGAGTTCTAAGTCCCCTGAGACAAGAGACATCATTCTGACTTTCCCAGAATTGGAACACAGATTTTAGGTGTCTCTCTCTGCACCTTTAAAGTAAATCTTTTGCACTTAAGCGAGCTTAAGTGTATTGCTGGCCCTTCATGTCTTCCATATGGATAAATGTAAATAGTTGGCTCAGATTGACAGACTGGCAGGCACAGACATTGCTTGGGTAAATTAAATAAGGAGGGTCTGAATATTTTATTTACTTATTTTTTTAATTGAAGTGTAGTTGACATATACTATTATATTAGTTTCAGGTGTATAACATAGTGATTTGCCATTTATACATGTGACAAAATGCCCACCACAATAAATGTAGTTATCATCTGTCACTAAACAAAGTTATTACAATATTATCCGACATTATCGACTGTATTTCCTATGGTGTACTTTACATTCCTGTGACTCATTTATTTTATAACTGGAATTTTGCACCTCTTAATCCCCTTCACCTATTTTGCCCATCCCTTTGGCAACTACCAGTTCATTCTCTGTATTTATGAGTCTGTTTCTGTTTTCTTCTATTTATTCAGTTGTTTTGTTTTTTTAGATTCCACGTGTTAAGTAAAATCATATGGTATTTGTCTTTCTCTGTCTGACTTACTTCACTTAGCAAAATATCCTCTAGGTCCACCCATGTTGTGACAAATGGCAAGATTTTATTCCTTTTAAAGCCTAAGTAATGTTCCATTAGATAGATAGATGATAGATAGATAGATAGATGATAGATAGATGATAGATATCATATTTTATTTATTTATCCATTCATCTATAGATGGACACTTGGGCATCTTCCATATCTTGAATATTGTAAATAATGCTTCAATAAACATAGGGGTGAAGATAGCTTTTCAAGTGAGTGTTTTCATTTCATACCCTGTAGTGAAACTGCTAAATAGTGTGGTATTTATCTTTTTAATTTTTTGAGGAACCTCCATCCTGTTTTCCACAGTGGCTGCACCAATTTACATTCCCACCAACAGTGCAAGATGTTCCTTTTTCTCCATATCCTCACCAACACTTGTTATTTCTTGCCTTTTTGATATTAGCCATTCTGACAGGTGTGAAGTGATATCTCATTGTGGTTTTGATTTGCATTTTCCTAATGTTTAGTGATATTGAACATCTTTCCATATGTCTGTTGGTCATCTGTATGTCTTCCTTGGGGATCTGTTAATTTTAAAGAGTCAGAAAAGAGTTAAATTAAGGATTTACCATAAATAGACTGGCAACATTCTCTAGGATTGACTGAAATGCAAGCTTTAAGACCATAAAGCCTTCTTCTGGATCCCCTAATCTGAGAGTCAAGATTTAATCAGAATGTGTGGAAGTCCAAATATATCCCCCCTGAAGAATCACTTCATACACATAAGCGGTTCTGTGTGTAGGCTGGTCTGGATGCATACCAGACACCCTATCATCTAGGGCAAATTCAATTCATTAATCTCAATAGTATACAATAGACACCAAGCTCACAGAGAGCAGAGCTGTTCTGTAAACTCAGGGAGATGGCCAGCAACCTCTGAAGGGACCCCACTCAGCTGGAGGTACAGACTCATGGGTGCCTATGTCAAGCAGGACTTTTTTTTTTTTTTTTTTAAGATTTTATTTATTTATTTGCCAGAGAGAGACACAGCGAGAGAGGGAACACAAACAGGGGGAGTGGGAGAGGGAGAAGCAGGCCTCCCGCTGAGCAGGGAGCCCGATGCAGTGTTCGATCCCAGGACCCCAGGATCATGACCTGAGCTGAAGGCAGACGCTTAATGACTGAGCCACCCAGGCGCCCCTCAAGCAGGACTTTTGCCCTCACCGACAACACACTTGAATTCTAAGGGGCAAGAATGAAGTAGGAACCAGGGTTACATTTCAAACTTCAAAATTCTTTGTAAGCAAAATGGGGTTGGGTGCTGATAATCAAAATGCACGAAGTTCTTTTTTCCTTCCTTCTTTTTTTTTTTTTTCCTTTAAAAACACTTGTGGCTGAGAATAAAAGAGAAAAGGTTATATCTTAAATCTTTTTGGTGACAATTGCTCACTTGCCATCAGAATACACTTAACTTCATCTGTCCTTTTGCCATGTCTTCTCAAGAGGAGTAATGCTGTTGTAATCATAATTCAATCACACCAGTTGAACACCATCTCATTGGAATGGGATGGAATTAAAGACAATCATCTCAAACAAAAGTTTAACAATTTCTTCTGCTTAAGGACCTGAGAAAAGTAGTATAGAAAGAGATAGGGATAATCAAAAATGGCAGGGGGTAAAATTTAAAGAACTTTACATTCTTAAAAGGCATAAAATTTGGGCTTCAAAGAGTTATAGACATAATATGTACATTTACAGAGGAAAATATATAACGTTTCTTTGTTACTGTTTTTTTAATGTTTTATTTGGTATCTTACAGTAACCTTTGCTCATTGTAGAAATTTTAGAAAATAAAGATAAGGAAAAAAGGAGAAAATTGAAATCAACCATGGTCCTGCCACTCTGAGACATTCTCTGTTGATTCTACATATGCATATGTCTATGTGCCTTTATCTGTCTACACACACACACACACACACACACACACAATTTTTACAAATTGTATTGTCATTTTATACTCTTAACAATATATCTTCATGGTAAGCAATACTATTTATCCATATCCAGTTCTCCTCTACTTTCATGTTCATAAGATGACTTACTTCCCTATCCTCTGAGGTTGGATGTAGCCATTGACTTTGGCAATTAAGATGTGAGCTGAAGTGACACATGTCTCTTTGGGGTGGAAGTATTTAATTTCCAATAGAGACTGCTGAATTGCTCTTCTCCTGCTGTGACACAAAGTTGCTCTAAGATGGAAATAGCCTGAAATTCTAAGTCAACACATGGAGGAGAGCTGTCCTTGAGAGTCACCAGCTCAGTGGGGTCTTTGTGTAAGACACTGAAAACTTTGGGCCTATTTGAGCAGCATAATGTAGTTTTATTCTGACCAATGAAATCTTTAGCATTGTTGGGACATTAAACATTCTAAAAAATCATTAGGAGACTGAACTACATTTCATTGTAATTTATTCAGCCAGTCTCTTATTATTGAATATTTAAAATTACTTCTAATGTATAAGCAATATTATAAGGAACATATCATTAGTTAAATTTTTGCTCACATCCATGGTTATTTCCTTAAGGTGCAATCATAGAAGGAAAAGTCAGTTCAAAAGATATATAATGATATATATAAAACAGATTTTTTAAAACATTAATAAATTAAATTAAAAACTATATATATACATACATACATATATAGCACCTAATCATCCTACAAAAAGATTGTTGACAGAATCATCAATGACATAAAGTATAGAAGATTTTTCCGTTTAATATAGGTATTCTATCATATCTTTTAAAGGTGAAAATGGCATCCTATAGTTTTGGGGTTTTTTTTAAGGTTTATTTACTTATTTATTTATTTGAAAAAGAGAGAGAGTAGGGAGAGGGGCAGAGAGAGAGAATCTTGAAGCAGACTCCTTGCTGAGCAGGGAGCCCCACACAGGGCTCATCTCACTACCCACGAGATATGACCTGAGCAGAAACCAAGAGTCGGATGCTCAACCAACTGAGCCACCCAGGTGCCCCAACACCCTATAGTTTGTAATTACATTTCTATGAGCTAAATGATTTTTCATAATTGTCTAGGTTATTTGTATTTCCTCTTTTGTGTTTGTCTTTTCATCATTTTCTGATTTCTTAAGATCCCTCCATTTGCTAAGTATATAATTATTGATAATATTAAAACAATGATACATTCATTAAAAATTAACCTTTGTCATATGTACTGTGCATCCTTTTTCCAGCTACTAATTTGGTTGGGAATGTTTCACTGCTATTTATATTTTTTAATCTACAGATGTGTTGAGAGTTTTGTTTCTCGGGTTATCAAATCTATTAATATTTTCCTTTATGGTTTTTACCTCTAGGAACATGTCATAACTATCTTCTTCATCCCCCACATAGAAATACATATTTTTCTAGTACTTTATGATTTTGTTTTTATACTTAAATCTTTGATCCATATGGTATATAAGTTGTATATGGCATAAAATTCAGTTCTATTTTTTCCCACAGATGGCTGGTTTTCCTAACAATGCTTACTGAATAAGTCCTCCTTTCCCTACAAATTTTAAATGCCATGTGTATCCATATACTGAGTTCTCAAAAATACTTGAGGCTGGACCTGTATTCCGTCCTACTGACCAATCTGTCTACATCCAAATTGGTACCAGGGTGCTTTTTTTTTTCCAGAATTTTTGAGTTTGTTTTAATGTGTGTTTTATATTAGAATAGGAACTCATAGTTTAGAACTGATTTTAGCTTTTTCTCCAGGCTGCTTTAATTATTTTATCTTTATATTCTTCAATATCTCGTATCATATATTGCTATTATGTTTTGGCATTTTCTTGCCAATTTTTAAGTTTTTATTTTTTTAAGATGAACTTTAAAAATTTCAATAGGCTTTTCATCTTTTCCAGGGACTTTATTTGCGTTTTATTTAATGTCTTTTCCTTCACTAATTCACTCAACAAATACTTTTTTGTCACTTACTATGAGCCAGGAATCATTCTAGGGATTGGGGAAGCAAGAGAGGACAAATAGAATTATGAAGCTTAGATTCGAAGGACAGAAGAGAAAAACAATGAACAAGATAAATAAGTACAACTGAGCTTGTTAAATAATAAGCAATAAATGGAAAAAATAAAGGAGGGAAGGAGATGTGAAATATCATTGTTGGTGGTCTTCAATCAAGTTCTCTTTGAAGCAGATGCCAAGAGAATCCAAATCCAACGGGTGAGAGATTCATTGGAAGAGAAGCCTGTGAAGGATAAGAGATCAGAATAAAGCAGAAGCACCTTCAGACACCGATGGAAGTGTGACATCCACAAAAAGAGAAAGGAGAAATGGAGGTGGGGTGGGTAAAGAGGACTTTGCGAGAGACTGCTGTGCAGCTCTGAGAAACTCTCAGCCGGGCCGATGGAGAGCGTTGGTCGGTGTAAGCAGTGCGCAATAGACAAGGAACTGGTCTGCAGAAATAGTCTTGCTGCATAATAGTATCCCACCATGCTCGCTCATTGGATGGGAGCAGCCTGGGGCGTGGCCTTTCCACATGAATTGTATTAGAGCCAAAGGTGAGGCAGATATATGCATCAGGTTCTAAAGAGTTGAGAAAGAGGTGTCTGGCGACCGTCCATCATCACCACAATGGGGGAAAGCGGCAACAATTTTAATGGGCCAGTTTTTCTTTTTAAAGATTTTATTTATTTATTTGAGAGAGAGCGTGAGCATGGAGGGTAGGGGCAGAGGCAGAAGCAGGCTCCCTGACGAGCAGGAAACTCAATGTGGGGCTGGATACCAGGACCATGGGATTGTGACCTGAGCCACCCAGGCCAGTCTTAAAGTTCAGTGCATACATCTTGCACATATTTTATTGATCCATAACTATTCTATAATTTTGGTTGAGATTATAGATGAAGTGGGGTTCTTTTTCAAGTCATTTGAAAATTAACTATTGCCAGTCTACAGGAAACCTAAATTGTGGCTATTTATTTTATAACCTGCCACCAACCGAATTCCTATTAATTTAGTTCTTAGGCAGAGGGGCATCTCGGTGGCTCAGTTGGTTAAGCCAATCACATAAGCGTCTGCCTTCAGCTGGGGTCATGATCTTAGGGTCCTGGGATGGAGCCCGTATCCTGCTCCCTGCTCAGCGGGGAAAGCCTGCTTCTCCCTCTCCCTCTGCTACTCCCCTGCTCATGCTCTCTTGCTCATTCCCTCTCTCTCTCAAATAAATAAAATCTTTAAAAAAATAATTTACTTATTAAGCTGAGATTCTATATTTTAAGAACATTACAAATAGTTTTGACTCTGCAGAAAATTATTCTTCATTTCTTTTCCTTATTCTATTACCAAATCAAGGTTGAAATATAGTGATGATAGTGGATACATTCACGTTCAGGAAAATCCCCCCTTAAGTTTTACAGTTAGGAATTAGGCTGGATGTTCTATGCCAAGACATGTGAAAAACAACCACAACCACAACCACAACAACAACCTAGATCAATTTTCCTAAGAAAATCTAAATTATCAAAATTAACTTGGGAAATTGATCTAGGAACCTTGTCTTCACTTGTCTTTCTATAGAATTGTAAATAATATACTCTTAGACATTTTCTGCCCCTCCCTAACTGTGATCATATCTTTCATCATTCCTAGCATTTGTGGTTGTGTTTTTACTTATTCTTCTTTTCACCAGACTTCAAGAAGTTTCCTTCTTTTATAGGTCTTTTCAAAGAACCAGTTCTTGAAGTATCTATCATTTCTGCAGCTTTTTCTTTCCTAATTTATTAATGTCTGCTTTTATCTTCCGCATTTCTTGATTTGTTCTTTGCTTAATTTAATTTTATTTTCACAGGATTTTAAGGGAGAAAAAGTGAGATATGTTTGTGTCTTTTAGAGTTAATACCAATCTAGCTGCGTCTTTAATCATAATATTAGTAGTCACGTATCACAGGCAGCATGGAGTCACGACCAGTGATGTAGACTCTGGTCTGGTGCCAAATGCCTGCTTCATACCCCGGTTCTACCTCTTCCAGCCGTGTGCATGGAGAAGCAGTCTCCACATCAGGAAGTGGAGGACCACACTAACCTCAGAGGGTTAGTGTGAAGATTATTTGGGTAATATTTTGTAAAGCTTTTGAAACAGAGCTTGGCTCACAGTAACTGCTATGTAATACAGGAATAAATGACATTTATGCAATGCTTTATCTTTTTTTTTAAATTTTTTATTGTTTTGTTAATCACCATACATTACATCATTAGTTTTTGATGTAGTGTTCCAGGATTCATTGTTTGTGCATAACACCCAGTGCTCCACGCAGAACGTGCCCTCTTTAATACCCATCACCACTAACCCATCCTCCCACCCCCCTCCCCTCTAGAACCCTCAGTTTGTTTTTCAGAGTCCATCATCTCTCATGGTTCATCTCCCCCTCCAACTTACTCCCCTTCATTCTTCCCCTCCTGCTATCTTCTTCTTCTTCTTTTTTCTTAACATATGTTGCATTATTTGTTTCAGAAGTACAGATCCGTGATTCATCAGTCTTGTACAATTCACAGTGCTCACCATAGCACATACCCTCCCCAATGTCTATCACTCAGCCACCCCATCCCTCCCACACCCCCACCACTCCAGCAACCCTCAGTTTGTTTCCTGAGATTAAGAATTCCTCATATCAGTGAGGTCATATGATACATGTCTTTCTCTGATTGACTTATTTCACTCAGTATAACACCCTCCAGTTCCATCCACGTCGTTGCAAATGGCCAGATCTCATTCCTTTTGATGGCTGCATAATATTCCATTGTGTATATATACCACCTCTTCTTTATCCATTCATCTGTCGATGGACATCTTGGCTCTTTCCACAGTTTGGCTATTGTGGACATTGCTGCTATAAACATTGGGGTGCACGTACCCCTTCGGATCCCTACATTTGTATCTTTGTGGTAAATACCCAGTAGTGCAATTGCTGGATCGTATGGTAGCTCTATTTTCAACTGTTTGAGGAACCTCCATACTGTTTTCCAGAGGGGTTGCACCAGCTTGCACTCCCACCAACAGTGTAGGAGGGTTCCCCTTTCTCCACATCCCCGCCAACATCTGTCGTTTCCTGACTTGTTAATTTTAGCCATTCTGACTGGTGTGAGGTGGTATCTCATTGAGGTTTTGATTTGGATTTCCCTGATGCCGAGCGATGTTGAGCACTTTTTCATGTGTCTGTTGGCCATTTGGATGTCTTCTTTGGAAAAATGTCTGTTCATGTCTTCTGCCCATTTCTTGATTGGATTATTTGTTCTTTGGGTGTTGAGTTTGATAAGTTCTTTATAGATTTTGGATACTAGCCCTTTATCTGATATGTCATTTGCAAATATTTTCTCCCATTCTGTCGGTTGTCTTTTGGTTTTGTGGACTGTTTCTTTTGCTGTGCAAAAGCTTTTTATCTTGATGAAATCCCAATAGTTCATTTTTGCCCTTGCTTCCCTTGCCTTTGGCGATGTTTCTAGGAAGAAGTCGCTGCGGCTGAGGTCGAAGAGGTTGCTGCCTGTATTCTCCTTTACAATTTTGATGGACTCCTGTCTCAAATTTAGGTCTTTCAACCATTTGGAGTCTATTTTTGTGTGTGGCTTAAGGAAATGGTCCAGTTTCATTCTTCTGCATGTGGCTGTCCAATTTTCCCAACACCATTTGTTGAAGAGACTGTCTTTTTGCCTTTGGACATTCTTTCCTGCTTTGTCAAAGATAAGTTGACCATAGCGTTGAGGGTCCATTTCTGGGCTCTCGATTCTGTTCCATTGATCTATGTGTCTGTTTTTGTGCCAGTACCATACTGTCTTGATGATGACAGCTTTGTAATAGAGCTGGAAGTCCGGAATTGTGATGCCGCCAGCTTTGCTTTTCTTTTTCAATATTCCTCTGGCTATTCGGGGTCTCTTCTGGTTCCATACAAATTTTAGGATTATTTGTTCCATTTCTTTGAAAAAAGTGGATGGTATTTTGATGGGGATTGCATTGAATGTGTAGATTGCCCTAGGTAGCATTGACATCTTCACAATGTTAGTTCTCCCAATCTATGAGCATGGAACGTTTTTCCATTTCTTTGTGTCTTCTTCAATTTCTTTCATGAGTATTTTATAGTTTTCTGAGTACAGATCCTTTGCCTCTTTGGTTAAATTTATTCCTAGGTATCTTATGGTTTTGGGTGCAATTGTAAATGGGATCAACTCCTTGATTTGTCTCTCTTCTGTCTTGTTGTTGGTGTATAGGAATGCCACTGATTTCTGTGCATTGATTTTATATCCTACTACTTGACTGAATTCCTGTATGAGTTCTAGCAGTTTTGGGGTGGAGTCTTTTGGGTTTTCCACATACAGTATCATATCATCTGCAAAGAGTGAGAGTTTGACTTCCTCTTTGCCGATTTGGATGCCTCTGATTTCTTTTTGTTGTCTGATTGCTGTGGCTAGGACTTCTAATACTATGTTGAATAGCAGTGGTGATAGTGGACATCCCTGCTGCGTTCCTGACCTTAGGGGGAAAGCTCTCAGCTTTTCCCCATTGAGAATGATATTTGCTGTAGGTTTTTCATAGATGGCTTTTATGATATTGAGGTATGTACCCTCAATCCCTATACTCTGAAGAGTTTTGATCAAGAAAGGATGTTGTACTTTGTCAAATGCTTTTTCTGCATCTATTGAGAGGATCATATGATTCTTGTTCTTTCTTTTGTTAATGTATTGTATCACATTGATTGATTTGCGGATGTTGAACCATCCTTGCAGCCCAGGGATAAATCCCACTTGGTCGTGATGAATAATCCTTTTAATGTACTGTTGGATCCTATTGGCTAGTATTTTGGTGAGAATTTTTGCATCCATGTTCATCCAGGATATTGGTCTGTAATTCTCCTTTTTGGTGGGGTCTTTGTCTGGTTTGGGGATCAAGGTAATGCTGGCCTCATAAAATGAGTTTGGAAGTTTTCCTTCCATTTCTATTTTTTGGAACAGTTTCAGGAGAATAGGTATTAATTCTTCTTTAAATGTCTGATAGAATTCCCCTGGGAAGCCATCTGGCCCTGGGCTTTTGTTTCTTGGGAGATTTTTGATGACTGCTTCAATTTCCTTAGTGGCTATAGGTCTGTTCAGGTTTTCTATTTCTTCCTGGTTCAATTTTGGTAGTTGATACATCTCTAGGAATGCATCCATTTCTTCCAGGTTATCTAATTTGCTGGCATAGAGTTGCTCATAATATGTTCTTATAATTGTTTGTATTTCTTTGGTGTTGGTTGTGATCTCTCCTCTTTCATTCGTGATTTTGTTGATTTGGATCATTTCTCTTTTCTTTTTGATAAGTCTGGCCAGGGGTTTATCAATCTTGTTAATTCTTTCAAAGAACCAGCTCCTAGTTTTTTTGATCTGTTCTACTGTTCTTTTGGTTTCTATTTCATTGATTTCTGCTCTGATCTTTATTATTTCTCTTCTCCTGCTGGGTTTCGGCTTTATTTGCTGTTCTTTCTCCAGCTCCTTTAGGTGTAGGGTTAGGTTGTGTATTTGAGACCTTTCTTGTTTCTTGAGAAAGGCTTGTATTGCTATATACTTTCCTCTCAGGACTGCCTTTGCTGTATCCCAAAGATTTTGAACAGTTGTGTTTTCATTTTCATTGGTTTCCATGAATTTTTTTAATTCTTCTTTAATTTCCTGGTTGACCCATTCATTCTTTAGTAGGATGCTCTTTAGCCTCCATGTATTTGAGTTCTTTCCAACTTTCCTCTTGTGATTGAGTTCTAGTTTCAAAGCATTGTGGTCTGAAAATATGCAGGGAATAATCCCAATCTTTTGGTATGGGTTGAGACCTGATTTGTGACCTAGGATGTGATCAATTCTGGAGAATGTTCCATGGGCACTAGAGAAGAATGTGTATTCCGTTGCTTTGGGATGGAATGTTCTGAATATGTCTGTGAAGTCCATTTGGTCCAGTGTGTCATTTAAAGTCTTTATTTCCTTGTTGATCTTTTGCTTAGATGATCTGTCCATTTCAGTCAGGGGGGTGTTCAAGTCCCCCACTATTATTGTATTGTTGTCAATGTGTTTCTTCGCTTTTGTTATTAATTGCCTTATATAATTGGCTGCTCCCATGTTAGGGGCACAGATATTTACAATTGTTAGATCTTCTTGTTGGATAGACCCTTTAAGTAGGATATAGTGTCCTTCCTCATCTCTTATTACAGTCTTTGGTTTAAAATCTAATTTTGTGTGATATAAGGATTGCTACCCCAGCTTTCTTTTGGTGTCCATTAGCATGATAAATGGTTTTCCACTCCTTCACTTTCAATCTGGGGGTGTCTTTGGGTCTAAAATGAGTCTCTTGCAGACAGCATATTGATGGGTCTTGTTTTTTAATCCAATCTGATAGCCTGTGTCTTTTGATTGGGGCATTTAGCCCATTTACATTCAGGGTAACTATTGAAAGGTATGAATTTAGTGCCATTGTATGGCCTGTAAGGTGACTGTTACTGTATATTGTCTGTGTTCCTTTCTGAGCTATGCTGCTTTTAGGCTCTCTCTTTGCTTAGAGGACCCCTTTCAATATTTCTTAGAGGGCTGGTTTCGTGTTTGCAAATTCCTTTAGTTTTTGTTTGTCCTGGATGCTTTTGATCTCTCCTTCTATTTTCAATGATCGCCTAGCTGGATATAGTATTCTTGGCTGCATATTTTTCTCGTTTAGTGCTCTGAAGATATCTTGCCAGTCCTTTCTGGCCTGCCAGGTCTCTGTGGATAGGTTTGTTGCCAATCTAATATTTCTACCATTGTAGGTTACATATCTCTTCTCCCGAGCTGCTCTCAGGATTTTCTCTTTGTCTCTGAGACTTGTAAGTTTTATTATTAGATGTCGGGGTGTTGACCTATTATTATTGATTTTGAGAGGGGTTCTCTGTGCCTCCTGGATTTTGATGCCTGTTTCTTTCCTCACATTAGGGAAGTTCTCTGCTATTATTTGCTCCAATATGCCTTCTGCCCCTCTCTCTCTTTCTTCTTCTTCTGGGATCCCAATTATTCTAATGTTGTTTCGTCTTATCGTATCACTTATCTCTTAAATTCTGCCCTCGTGATCCTGTAGTTGTTTATCTCTCTTTTTCTCAGCCTCTTTATTTTCCATCATTTGGTCTTCTATATCGCTGATTCTCTCTTCTGCCTCATTTATCCTAGCAGTTAGTCCCCCCATTTTTGATTGCACCTCATCAATAGCCTTTTTGATTTAGACTTGGTTAGATTTTAGTTCTTTTATTTCTCCAGAAAGGGTTTCTCTAATAACTTCCACGCTTTTTTCAAGCCCAGCTAGTATTTTTAAAGTCATGATTCTGAACTCTAGGTCTGACATCGTACTAATGTCCGTATTGAGTAGGTCCCTGGCTGACGGTACTACCTCTTGTTCTTTTTGCTGAGGTGACTTTTTTCGTCTTGTCATTTTGTCCAGAGGAGAATAGATGAATGAGATAACAAAATGCTAACAGGTTAACAATGTCCCCAGCAAATATACTGTATACAAATCAGAAAAGACCTGAAACCCCGGGGAAAAGAAAGGGAAAGAAAGAAAAAAGAAAGAGAAAAAAAAGATAAAAACAAAAACAGAACAATACAAAAAAAGCATTATATGATCAAATATGATCAGGCTAGTGCATAGATCAGTGCCACACACTAGATTTTGGGCGTATTTTGGTCTGTTAGAAAAAAGTGCCTCCTAAAATTTTAAAGGAAGAAACACATATATGTACAAAATAAGGGTTGATACAATGAAGGGATGGAAGATGACTGTAAAGATGAAAATTATAAAAGATTTTATAAAAGGAATTGATAAGATAAGTTGTTTGAAAAAAGAAAGAAGAAGATTAAAAAAAAAAAAGAAAAAAGAGAGAGAATGTGATCAGGCGGGAGACTAGACCAAAGCCATACACTAGTGATTTAGGGTATATTTTGATCTGTTAGAAGAAACTGTATCTCAAAATTTTAAAGAGAGAACAACTTATATATATATGCCAAAAATAAGGGTAACTACTATGAAGGGATAAAATATGACTCTAAAAATGAAAAATAAAAAATGATTTTTTTAAAAAAGGGATTGATAAGATATTGGTTGAAAAGGGGAAAAAGAAAAATTAAAAAAAAAATAGTTAAAAAAATTAGCTTGATGAACTAATGTATCATGGTAAAAAAAAAAGCCATGAATTCTATGTGCAGTATTCCCCTAGTGCTGGAGTTCTCCTGTTCTCCTTGATCGGTAAACTTGGTCTTGGCTTGCTGGCGGTTCCTGCTGATCTTCTGGGGGAGGGGCCTGTTGCCGTGCTTCCCAAATGTCTTTGCCAGAGGTGGAATTGCCCCGCCCTTGTCAGTCGGGGCTAAGCAAGCTGCTCAGGTTTGCTCTCAGGAGCTTTTGTTCCCTGCAAGCTCTCGGTACAGCTTTGGGGGACCAGGGCGAAAATGGTGGCCTCCCAATCTCCACCTGGAGGAGCTGAGAACTCGGGGCCCCGCTCCTCAGTGCGCCCCCAGAGAAAAGCAGTCACTCCTGTCTCCCTGGTCTCCGGCCACACTCCGTGCTCACCCGGCCTGTGACCGAGCGTTTGTATCTCTGGCACCCGACCCCATGTGGAGTCTCCAAACCCAGCAGATCCCTGCGGTGCGTTCCCATGCCGCTCCTCCCGGGGGAGAAAGGGGAGTCTCCCCGGCTCTGCCGCCTGTTGTGTCCCTGCTGGAGGAGCAGTGGCCCGACTGGGCCACGGGTCACAGTTTATGGCAACCCGGAGCTGAGAGCCCGCGCCTCGGCTCCGTCTCTGCAGCCGGCTTCCCCGCTCCGATACCTGGGAGCTCTGCCGCACTCAGGCATCCCCGGTCTTTCTGTGACCCCGAGGGTCCTGAGACCACACTGTCCCGCGAGGGTTCCACCCCCCGCTTAGCCAATGGAGCGACGTTCCTCAGTGGAGTCAACTTCTAAAAGTTCCAGCTCTATCACTTGCCAGAAGCGGCCAACGGAGGCCCCCTCCCCCGCCGTCTATCCTCCTGAATATCGCCTCGGATTCACTTCTCCCCATGTCCTACCTTCCAGTAAGTGGTCGCTTTTCTGTTCAGAGAGTTGTTGCTACTCTCCTCTTCGATCTCCTGTTGAGTTCGTAGGTGTTCTGAATGGTTTGATCCCTATTCAGCTGAATTCCTGAGACCAGACGAAATCTAGGTCTCCTACTCCTCTGCCATCTTGCTCCACCCCCCAATGCTTTATCTTTTACAAAGCATTTTCACATTAATTTTCTCCATTAGTTATCATGACAACCCCATGAGGCAAACAATTCTCATCCCTACTTTGTATTTGACAAAACTGTAACTCCAACAAATCGACTTCCATGACATCACCAGTGAATGGAAGAGCCAGAGCTTATAATTCCATAATCAGTGAGGGGCTTAAAGCTCTTTTGTTTGGGGAGTTGGGGTGGACACGGGGAAGTCCATGTTTTAGGCACTGGCAACAGTTGTAAATTTTGGGCCCTTCAACTGGATGGCAAGTTACCCAAGACTGTGACCCAGTAGTCAAGGGTCAACTGTCAAGAAGAGCTTTGGGATCTGGGCCTCTGGACAAGGGTGGCCAGCAGCAGCAGGTAGAAGCCAAATGAGACCTGATCTAGGAGCAGGAGATGTGTCTAATCCTGGTCCTGCCTGGTCTTACTCCATGAGCATGAGCAAGGTACTTTGTTCTGCTTTGCGTCAATTTTCTCAAATATTAAGTAGGGAAAATGAAATCTGCCTGGCTTGCATCATAATGTCACTATAGGGTTCAAAATATTCAGATGGGAGTGAAACATTTTGAAAGCTTTTTAAGTTTTCAACATGTGCAAGATTCTGTGCATGTTAGAGGTATCTACTCTACTATTTTCTTTGCTTACACACTGGGGAGTGAAAAGCAGATGTGGAAGCAGCTTCCAGACAACATGCCTGCCCCCAAATTCCTAAGCCCAGAAAACTTCTTCCAACTCTTACTCACACCAAGAGTATCATTATCTTTGCACTGGATGAAAAGATACCTACCATATTTCTGAACAGAAATCTAATTTCCACGTGACTTCTCCTGGACTGTGAACTGTACAGGTAACAGAACACAACAGAATTTTCTACAGGCACTGTTTTCCATGGCACGCCCAAAACCAAGCAGGAAAGAGGGGGAACCAAAAAAATCCCCTTGGCATTTAGCTCTTCTTTACATTGTAAGAGTGTGGGCCACCTGGGGAAAATAATCATATTAGGAGGGAAGGAGACAGATCCAATTCTGGGTTTATATTAACAGAACTGTTTCTATAACTATATATTTCTCCTGATTCTAGGAATCGTCCACTGAAATCTTTTGACATTTAATTCATTGTATTTAGGTTTCTTTTTTTCCAACAAGAACTGAATCTATCAAGTATGTACTCTTTTCTTGATGAATAGGTACTTTTGATTTTCCTAAAGTTTACAGGATGGGAATTGGAAAGAGATGTGCAAATCACTACAAGATGGACAGGTGAGTGTGGGAGGCTGCTAGTCTTCTGTTCCAAATAGAATCCCATTAAAGTTCAACAAGGGGATGTGAAAAGCTAGATTTTAGAGTTCTTCCTCCCTCTGCAAATGAGAGAGTTGTTTTTTGAGAGCTGACAGGCTTTATCCTTCATGAGTTTCATTCCTCTCTTGGTGTGTGTGTGGTGGGGGTGGGGGGGGGGAGAGCAGGGGATAAGGAAGGAGGGGAAAAGGAAAGGGAGAGACAAAGAAATCAATGTCCAGTGTATGTGCAGGAAAAGATCCAGGCCAGACTCACCATTTGAGGAGAGGGCAACGATTGTCTATAGCCACCCCTGGATGCCAGTGATGCCCCACTCAAGCTAGGAAGGGCCCCCAGTGCAAAGGACCTGTCTCCTGAAAGCTCTTGTGAACTTAGGCTGCTCTTATTCAAATTTAGTTTATGTCCCTAATGGGGAAGATTATTGTCAGGTCTGGCTGTTCTGTTCTTGTCAAACCACACAGGAGCAGTGCAGGGTTAAAGGCCAGCAAGGAGTGGAAAGGAGTTAGTAATCTTGGATGTTGCTAGGTATCCAAAACCTGTTCGTGACGACACCCCCTGCCCCTTCTACACACACTATCGCCTTTAACCTACTAGAAAATTCCAAGAGTGCCAGACATTTGCATGTTTTGTTCACTGTTCTATCCCCAATGCCTTGCACATAGCAAGTACACAATAAATATTTGTGAAATGAATGAATGAATCTTTACAACTCAAATGGCAGCGGGATAATCGTCAATCTTGTTCTAAGATGAAGAAGCTAAGGTTCAGAGATGTTAAGGAGTAGACAAGCTAGGATTCAAAGCCTGGTGTGTCTTGGCTCCACAGCTGATGTCTTTCAGGGCACAATGCTGTCCTCACATAACAAACTGGAATGTCTACAGAGGAAAGGATGGACAGAGAACTAGAAATCACATTCTATGAATCACTGAGGAGCTGAAGCATTTACTTGAGGGAAGGAACACCCTCAGGCTAACAAGCTCTGGAGAGTCCCTTGCCTTTTTTGGGCTTCTCTTCATCACCAGTGAGATGAAGGGGTTAGACTAGACCAGAGTGTAAGTAATCAACACATGTGGCACCATTCTCCGCTTCAGCTCCTATAGCAGACATTAATCATTGATCACAGCATTCTTTCCCAATGAACTTGGATGCAACTTCATAAATATTCTTGACAGCACTCTATGCAACCCTACCCACTGATTAAAGTTGGCATGCATGAGAAAGGCTCTTTGACTTCTCTTGACTAGATAATCTCTGATGTCCCTCAAATTTATTTCTATCCATCAATTCATCACTGTTTCTATCTTTCTGTGTATATTGCTCAGCACACTGAGACATCATGAGCAATGAAAGCTTCCAATCTTCCATGAAAGAAGTAGCATAAAAACCAGGTAGCCTCAAGACTCTGGGTTTATCCTTATATAGTCCTCTATTCAGATTATTTTCCAGATAGGAAAAAAAGTGTTTTAACTACAAATCATCTAAATATTGTTGATAAAAAGATTCCCTTTTCTAAAACTAAGACAACACCTATTACAAAGACTGTATTCCAAGAGCTAGCTAAATTGAAGTACAAAGTTGGGACAGATTTTATAGTTAAAGTATTGGCTTCACGGATTGGCGTGTAGTCAACATTTTCTTGAGTTACACATACAGTGAAGATTGCCATGAAATAAGATGACACGTTGAAAATAACATTATCTGAGCAGTATCACATCTGGATTTTAGCCAAGCTCAAGGAATATAAAATAAAGTTGTTGGTAGCCTCACACCTGGGTATCTGGCTTTTAATAGTTTAAGAAGAGCAAAAGAGAGGATTTCATATTGATTTTTTTCGATAACTTTTTAAGAACACAAATAACCTTCAGTACCTCATAAGGTGTTCCACCAATACCATAAAAGTATAAAACTTAAATTCAGTGTTTAAAAATTCTAACATTTGTTGTTCTACCAGAGTTACTGGTTGCAAACAGCAGAAGTCAACTCTAATTGATGTAGATAGGAAGGGAATTATAAAAGGGTATTGAGACATTCAAGGAATGGATATGAAGGCTGAAGAACCAGGCTTAGAAAATAAAAAGTACAGCCAGGATCCTGCCCCATCACCACAGGCCACATGCACCCACCTCCCACCACGAGGCTGGACTCAGTTGCCCTGGGCACTCACCACTACACCAAAAACTCCTGATTTCAGCATAGCTGCTGTGCATAATGTCTAACCATCCCTGTCTCTTTTATTATTTCCTCACGAATGAAAGTCTTAGGCAGAAGCTTCAGATTAATGACACTCACCTTTTGGTCCAGTATCCAGCCATTAATGGGGGGGGAGGGGAGAGAAAATACCTGCCTCCTCCTTAGGCTTCTGCTCAGTTGGGAAAGAGTTCAGGAGGTGGGCAAAAAAATGACTAGTTCATGACACCTGTTAAAATAAAATGCCCAATTAATTACAAAGTGAATTTCATGTCAACATGTGAAATACCCCAAAAACAAATAACTATAGGTTACTGAGTGGCTACTTTCTTTCAGCAACACACTGGGTACTAGATGTAATCTCCTTCATGTCATTTAATTCCTCATAACACCCCTAATGAAACAGATATTTTTATCCCCATGTCAGGGGTGAGGAAAGAGAATTCACCTAGGGTCACACAGCTAGTAAACACCAAAGGCAGAATTCAGAGGAAGACCTTTCTGAAGCTAACCTGCTGGTTCTAACCACTAAACTGTACTGCCTTTCCATGAACACTGCCATGGTGGTCTGGATCAGGGCTTGCCCTTACCAGGTATACAATAAATGTTTTGGCATTTCCTTTCAGCAGACATTCATTCAGTGAGTACTTACTACACAGAAGCCACCATCATGAAGCAGATACAAGAGTGTGTAAAGCATATGTGAATTTCTAACTGTAATATGGAGGATAATGAGATACTTGCAAGACACAAATATAAGTCAAGCCCTGCATATCTCTTGAGGACAAGGATTGTGTCTTTCCTGCCCACATGATATCTTCAGTGCCTTAGAGTCCTTGGGCCATAGTGGGCTCTCAGTAAATATTTAATGAAGGGATTAAAAATAACTAATATTTATTAAGCACTTATCATGAGCCAAGCACTTTGTCAAGCCCTCAAGAGATAACTACTGTTATTATCTCCATATGAGCATGGTGGCTGAGAGGTACTTTGCTTAGGATCACATGCAAGTAAGGGGCATAGTTAGTGTACAAACCCATGTAGCCTATACCTTAAGGGTGCTTGCACTCTTAAGGGGTTAAGAGTTTCATTTTGAGGTTGACTTTGCTCCAAGGAGCATGCTGCCTACAGGTCTTCACATTTGCACAGCACAACATTCACAGGAAGAGAGGGCATCCTTTTCAGTAGCTCTGTCTTAAGAGACAAGAAACATTTTTCTCAGAATTCTCTGGCAGACTCCCCTCTCTGCATCTAATTGGTTGGAATTGGTCATATGCTCATTCCTCAACTGATCCCTATAGCCAAAGTAAAGGGTGAGTTGATAGACTTTGACCAAAGGGGCCCATCTAGCTAGATCTAGGAGTGGAGGACCCTACCTTTTTTTTTTTTCAATAAAGATTTTATTTATTTATTTGAGAGAGAGAGAGAGTGAGAGAGAGCATGAGAGAGGGGAGAGTCAGAGGGAGAAGCAGGCTCCCTGCTGAGCAGGGAGCCCTATGTAGGACTTGATCCTGGGACTCTGAGATCATGACCTGAGCTGAAGGCAGTTGCTTAACCAACTGAGCCACCCAGGCGCCCTGGGGGACCCTACTTTAATAAGACCAAGCCATGCATCTGGAGGGCTTCCCCTGTAGCAGGTAACTATTGGGAGATGGGTAGATACCTGAAAGTAAATTAAGGTAGTCTCAGGAAGGGGTAATGGACCAGGTGGATGCTCTGTAGGCAACTATATCCCCTATAACCCCTCCTCTTTAAAATTCCACAATGGCTCCCTACAAATGTCAGAACAATGTCCAAATGCCTTGGCAAGGCAAACAACTTCCTTCATTTACCATTTGCTTTCAACCTGCCTTTGTAGGCTTGCCTCCAGCCACTGCATATTCCATAGCCTCTCCTCCTAGAACTGTTTACACTTCTCTAAAAGCTTAGCTCATCCCCTTGCTTTTGCCTATGCCACTGGGTGCTTGGGAAGCTTTTCAACACTAAGTAAAAATGGCGGCTCTGACAAGAGCCCATCTCTCTGCATTACCGCCTACCCCAATCCCATCCGTGAGGTGTTGCCAGAGATGCAATTCCCAAGTATGTCCATCATGGGGCGCTGTGAGACTGTCTGCGCAGGTCGGCCTTCATTCCTGCTCTTCACCCAGGGGCCAGGCCCAGAGCCTGGAAAGTAGGTAGCTTGAGTCTGAAGATAAGGAGTGAATGAATCTTGACCGGCAATACTCTCTCAGCGTCCCAGCTTCTCCTTCCCAACCCTTATCACAACCGAAATTACTTATTCATTGATGTAATCATTCATTTGGTGTCTATTTCCCTATAAAAATGTAAGCTCTGTGGGGACCAGGACCATGTCTCTTGTTCACCTTGGCACCTATCACAGAGTCTGACACATTGCAAGGGTTTAATAAATATCTGTTGAATGAATATAACATCTAGGGCTTAAAGCTGCCTGAAAACTGCACACACTATTTTTTTTTCCATCGTATCTATTTCTTTCATCAAGGAAATAATATTGCTCGTAGGAACAGAGAAGAAATCTAGGCTTTATTCCAGACATCTTTTCACAGCTTTGGTTGCTGGGAAGAGGCAAAGACCCCAAGTCACGTGATTTTGCATTTAGAATATTAATTTTCCCTAGGTCATGCAGAAACAGCGATACTTTCTTTAATGAAATGCTTTTGTACTAATTTCTATTTGTATGCAAAAGACGTCATCAGTTTAACACATGGATAGACGCTCCCCCACCGGCACACCCATATCTGCATAGAAGAAGAAGGGGAAAGGTTTCTGATTTATTACACATAAACAAAATGAATAAGATAACATTTTATTAGTTAGAAACCATTATAAAAACAGCAATAAAATGAGGCAGTACAAGTGGAAGACGCCCTTATCAATAAATCCTCAGAAGTTTAGGACCCTGGTGCATGTTGTAATATAAAAAAAGATAATTAAAAGGATCAAACCGCAGAACTGTATCATTTCATCAAGAAGCAGCCCTTATAACAACAGGAAACAGAGCAGTGATGGTCTGTGAATCTCTAACCTTTGTGAAAGAGAGGTGTTTGAAATTCAAGTTGTTTTAGCTAAGGTGAGAAGAATCCACTTCTAGGTTGTGTCATATCAAAACATGCAAATTCAGGCAAGAAATGGCTCTCCTTTAAAATCAGTATCTTTTTTAAGTCTTGTTTCTGATGAGCAGTAAATGGCTTTTTTAAATTAGCCATGTCCATCCTATCAATTATAGTTGATATTATAACTAAGAGATGTAGATGAGAAAGACAGTTCGGTTACTTTTTCTACAAGACACTCGGTTTTTCTTCCCTTGACTAAGAATCTTCATTTCATCCTAGAAAATCCTATGACACATTGCAAATACTTTTTATATAAAAGCATCACAGGGAAACACTGAGACTTCAGAGGTTTTTCATTTCCCAGAGAGCCACAGTCAGTTTTTAGAAAGTAAATTGTGTCCTCTACCCTTTCCCTCCCTCCAGGTCAATGCTTCCCCTCCCCCACCCTGGTCAGTTTCATATGAGTCACTGCCTGGGCTTTGTTCTATGGAATAACATTTTCTCCTGGGAGTTGGTTCATGCAAAACACTCCCTGCTGAGAGAGTGGAAATTTACCCATAAGACATTCTTCCAGCAGCAAGACCCTGGAGGAAACCTGATCAGAATGTTTAAAGACTTGACTAGCTCCTTCTCCTTAACTCCCCCCAAATGTCTTAGAGAAAAAACATAATAAACCATTTATTTAAGGTTTGTAATACCTGGTGACAACAGACACAATGAGATATGGTCTAATTTAGAAAGAAAACTGAAAATGAGTAGATTATTTCCGATATTTTTTCTGCTGCTCTGTCTTTCACAACGATTTCTGTTCTCTCTTCTTCTTTCTCATTTTGGTTTATAGCCACTCTGCCGTCGTCCAATTGATCAATGCATCAAGTTTTTTTTTTTAAATAACTGCCAGATACTCAATAAGTTATGTTAAGCCAAGTAGCTATTATTTTGCAACATTTTTATAAACTCAGATGTATTTTCTGTAGTGCAAGTGACATCGATTTACCACTAAAATAATACACGCATTCATAAATGGTGTAAATCACAAGTGTTAAAAACAAAGACAACAGGTCCAAAATGGAGTCACTCATGCTAAGCCCCATGTAACCAAACTGAAAGATAACTTAATTACAGTTTTAGCCTCTCCCAGAAATGGAATCTTAAACCAATCAGGAAGTGCCTAATCAGCATAGTTAGGAAATCTGCCTGATAGACCCCTACCACCCCCTAAGGGAAAGTGACCTTGCTATAACCAATATGCTTTTTTCTCTAGAGTAACTTTCTTGGGTCTGCTCCCTTCTGCCTATAAAAGTCTTTCATTCTGTATGTCTGCCTGAAGCTTCTTTCTATCTGCTAGATTGGTCCTTCCCAATTCATGAATCATGGAATAAAGCCAATAAAATCTTTAAAATTTACTCAGTTGAATTTTGTTTTTTAATGCAAGAAAGCTTGGTTGTGATTTCTTTACAAAAAATCTTGATTCAGGTTTTGTAATATGTACACACAAATATATATAATGTAATTAATAATATAATGTAGTATCTATTACTCATATATATGTATACATATACATATATACATATTTTTTTTTTTTGAAGGAGTAAAGTTAATGACCATGGAAGACGTGGAAAGTAAACCAGCTCAAGAACTTTGCTTCTCCCTCACCAACATTTGCCAAATTATTATGCTAAAAGTGGGAAGGAATATAACATTTCACCCAAGGCAGCTCACATCTTAGGGAGGGTGTAGGCAAAACTGGCAAAAACTGGCTGATGAACTGTCACCTGTTTGATGGCCAAGGGGCAAGCAGAGGCTTGATGGTCCCTGGGCTAGACATTTTGTCATCTTTTCTCTTTATTGAGAACATTGTTATCTAGGTTTTCAAAAGTGCACTTAGAATGCACTTTACTAAATAGTATGTAGAGTTGCACAATGTATGCCTGTGTAAGAACCCTGTTAAAAATTTCAAAGTTTGCAAACTGGAAGAAGAAGTGAGTGGCTCATTTAATTTATTTTAATCAGTTATATCAGGAAAATGCAATTCTATTGAAGGGAAACCTTTGCAGAAGCAGAGAGCAATTATGTTTTGCGCACAGAGTACTCTTTTTAAAAAAAGACCATGTGTGCAGCATAAAAAAAAGCTTAGTAATGTCAATCATCTTGATTTCAAATTCCTTCAGTGCAGTCCTTAAACAGTGCAAAAATTATAGAAAGCAGAAGCTATTTCTCTCAAGATTTTGTGCAGCTGTTTTCTGCACTTCTTGAATATTCTTGGTAAAAATGTGTTTCTGAATGTACCTGCTTGTTAAAGTAAAAATTACTGCAGTGATGCCCTTCACCTTGTTTTAAATAGATATTCTTATACCATGTCTTAAAGAGAATAACTCACCGCAGGCTCCTTGAGTGAGCTAAACTTTCACTAACTTTAAGTAATGGGATTCCCCCTAAAAATTAACATCACATTATGCAAAAGAGTAGCTTAAAAGTTGAGAAACAAGGGCGCCTGGGTGGCTCAGTCAGTTGAGGATCTGACTCTTGGTTTTGGCTCAGGTCATGATCTCATGGGTCATGGGACTGAGCCCATGTTGGGTTCCATGCTCAGTGGGGAGTCTGCTTGAGAATCTTTCCCTCTCCCTCGCCTCCCCCCCATCCCCTGCCTACTGCATGTGCTCTCTCTCAAATAAATAAATAAATCTTTTTAAAAAGTTGAGAAAATGATGACAAGGGTACAAAATGGCAGCCTATTTTAATGGAGTTTGTTAAATTGTTGAAGATATTGGTGGTAGGCAGGTGAGAAATTTTTTCAGTGAATACCACACTTCCAAAGAGACATCCAATGCCATCCCTAGAGAGAGCAGAGATCTCTGCTTTCACGGATTTGAGCAGCTTTAAAATAAACTATGTTCATTTCACAAGTAAAAACAATCATGTTTCCTTCCCACCTAATGCAAGTAAATCAACTTTGAGCTCAATATTGAGTTGAAATCTCTTAAGATATGGTGACTTATAACCTGTCCAGATATGATTAACAAAGACCTTTGATTAAAAATGGGAATACGGATGGTTTGTGACAGGTAAATCCCTCAGGTTTGGTGTGCAACTTTCCATTGTTTCATACATTCTTAGATTCAGGTCATTTTCTCGTCTGTAACATGGGAACTTGTGTAGATTTCATTATTATTAGAAAGTCAACCACCAGGTAGAAACTTTGAACAAATACTTCCAGTCTCCTGGAAGAAATGAATAACCTAAAAGTACAGTGTCAGTTACACAACACTGGCAGCCCCTAGCTTAGAAATGGGCTGCACTCCAAAAGTTCACTGGGAAGCCAATGGTTTTAGCATTCAGAATGCATTTTTCTATAGATCAGTTTCTTATATTGTGGCTGGTTTCCTAAGTTAGCAAAAAGTCTGATTTAACTCATAATGAACCAGGAGGAGGTGTTAATACTAAAGTAGCATTGTTTTAAATGTATTGTTTGACTGCTTATGATACTGTAATTGGAGAGAAATAAATTTTAATTTTTAAGCCAGATTAGTGAGTTGATATCCCCACCCTGCTCCCCTAAAGCAGTGACAAATTACTGAGTTTTAGGAAGGTACAACAAATCCACCTGGATAGGAAGAATTTGTTAACTCTTCGCAATTCTATAATTGTAGGACAGGCATTTTTTTTCTGTTATTCATTCCTCATTTATTTTCAGTCAGATAATAAAATGAGTATATATACCTCACTACTCATTAACTATGTGACCTTGGACAATTTATTTACTCTCTCTGTGCCGCTCAGTTTTTATGAAAATGGATGAGATCATTTTTCTTTGGTACACATTTACTCTTTGCCTCAACCAGTTTGTACTCCTCCTCTTCAAGTCATACCCCTGGTTTTCACTGGAAAATTCCCTCCCTGCCCAACTCACATCCATATGGTGTGAATGGGGCTCTGTCCCCATCTTTAGAGTGGAGCACATGACCTAGGTCTGCCAATCAGAGCTGGCTTCAGGGATCACTTCAGGGTGACTGCTTCAAAAGTGGGCCACCCACGTGAGCAAGTCCAGTAAGAATGAATCTCAGGGTCGTGAGTTTGAGTCCCATGTTGGGTGTCAAGATTACTAAAAACATAAATAAATAAACTTAAAAAAAAGGATAAATCTCAGAATGTTTTTCCTGGAAATTCCGGGACAGAAATACTTTGTTTTCTCTGCTGGGTTTAAATCGATACGCCTCAGGAGCACTTGGCAGTCATCTTCATTTATCCCAGTGGTTCTCACTGAAGGAGAGGGAAGGAGAAGTTGCTTTCTTCCCACCCTGCCCCCTACACAGGGGACACTTGGCAATATCTGGGAACGTTCTTTGGTTGTCACAACTCCGGGTGTGTGTGGGGGAGGTTACTATTCTCATCTAGTGGACAAAAGCCAGAAATTCCATTAAACATCCTACAACGCACAGGATGGCTCCTCACAATGAAGAATTTTCTGTTCCAAAATGTCAGTAGTGCTGAGGTTGAACACTCCTGTTCTAACTACATGGTTACATGACAACATCAAAAAAGCAGAGTTGAGAAATGAAGAAAAACTGACTCCTGGTGATGCTGTTTGAATTCTGGATCAATTCACAATTTACATGATTTTCCATCACTTACACCCCAAAAAAATCTTAATTGATAAATTTGATAACTATGGAACATCACATGTGACACATAGTAGGCACCCAATAAGTGGTTGGTGTTTTCATTAAAGTTATCACTCACATGAGAACGAGGATCAGGGGAATCCAGAATAACAAACCTGTTTATAGTCAAATGTCCATGGATCAGATGCTATCTACATAAGCATTATGTGTTTTAATCCCTATGGCACACGCCTATGCCCTCCACTGTATTCTCAATGCATTCCACATTTCTGATTTGTACTCAGAAAAAACCCCATAGATCCAAAAGATAATGCCATTTTGGTCCAGAATTTGCAATTTTCCCTCATTTAGATTTCATGTTATCGAGAAGCCCATGCATCTGTTAGAAGACTATAAAATTAAAAGAAAAGAAAAAGGTATAAGGTTTCTACAAAAAGCACTAAGTCTTTTAAAAGTGACTACCATTCTGCCCATGCAAGCCAGGATGACAATTTAAAAATTGCTTCATAAAATAACATTTAGGAGGAAAAAAAATCTCATGTATATTCCATATGTTTCTTTTCATTCCTTGTGCTTTTGGAATATATCATAGAAGTGGACTGGGTTGTACTGTATCCTAAACTTGTTGACAACAACAACAACAAAAAAAGTTGAAAATCTTTTTGTTTCTGATGTTGTTCTTTCTTCAAAGGTTGTGGAAATGTTTAGATGTATGTGTATGTATATGTATGTATGTGTATTTATATATGCCATTTGACCGACTCAAAATGCTTATCACATTTCTTGATTTCCCAATCCTATAGTTTCAAGGGCATACATTTCACAGTATTTTCACTTTCTTAACAGTTTGTGCATTTTCATTCCTCTGTAAGATATGAATATATTATACTAAGAGATATTATATAAATGAGACCATTATTCAAAATGAGAGTCTTCTCTACTAACAGCATCACTATTTGTGGCATATAAGACTAAATAAATGTCTCCCATGAGTGACTAAATGCAAAATAAAAAGTAACCACTCCACTTTAATAGTTTAAAAAAGGCTATTAAACATAATGGCTTCTTGACATTCAAAGCAGCACTATGTTTTAAGTGATCTTCATTTTTTAAGAAGTACTTTATTTTCATTTTAAATATTGATGGCAAATCAAGTTCTCCAGCGTGAAGAACCAAAGGAGAATGCTTTCCTAAGAAAATAAATTTCCATGGACTTTAGAGTTCCAAAGTGCTATTTTTTTTTTATTTTGTTTCTGTTTGGTTTTGTTTTTGTGTTCTCCTGAGGCTGTGTAATAACATCACATAAATGAAGAACCTGAAAAACTGAGGGAGCAATCTTCTTTCTGAAGATCTTCTTCAATCACCACCGGTAGGTGCTTTTGACCACATCGCTGCCTTCCTCACTTTAACCTGAAGGGGGAGCTCTGACCTCTATTGAGGACACATAAAGAAGAAAATGGCCGCCTGGGACTACCACCATAGAGTGAAAATCAAATGAAGGAGATGACACAGGCAGAGCTGGCTGAAGAGGGATGTAGAGTCTTCAAAGGAAGTAATGACCCCTTTCCTTTCTTATCCCCCTGAAGAAGATTAACACTAGAATCTAGCCTAAACCTGATATTAGCCTAGAATTTTGTGATGGGCACCTTTGAGGTCTCATCCTACCCCAGTTCATTGGGTTAAAAGGGAGGAAAAATTCTGGCTAGGAATAGTGTGTGTAGCTGACATACTCTGTGCTGTATTGCAAGGACATGGTGGAACGTGACCGGCAAGGATTCGAGATGAGGAAATACATGAGCAGAGCTTCCAAACGAGTTCAGTTGATTATAGAATGCTGCCAGAGCAAAGATTCGAATCTCTGCCTGCTAGACCTCAAGCTCACTGAGGGCCTGGGTCTGTCTTATTCCTCAGAGCGTTCCCAGTCTCTATGTGCCTGGCAAATAGCAAAAACGCAGCCCATCAACCACTTGCCACAGGAAAACAAAACCAAACCAAAACTTGCTTAAAGATTTTGAGCAACTCATCCAGCCTTCCTGGATTTTAATTTTTTTCACTACCAAAAATGTAAAGGATGAAGTAAACAATTTCCCTGGTACTATGTAGCCCCTCAAAGCTATAAAATACTCCTCACAAAATTTACAGACCTATGTCCTGAGATATGACAACCAGCCACCTGTTCCTTACACACATCACTTGAAGTCACAGTAGGGAAAAATAAAAAATGTGAAGATATTTGTCAGATTAAGTATTTCTGTCATATTTATGGCAAAATATCAAGACCCACCCTATACCACTGCTAAAGAGATCTCCATTCTGGCCGTCATCCACCTGAGGATACTTTCATCTTGTTGTGGTCAGTGGTGTTATTTGTCTAGAACTCTCAAGGATTTCATTCTCAGCTCACAGATCAGCCATGTTCGATACTGTGCAACAGGAAAAATTGTCAAGCCATAAAAATCCTACAGAGAAAAAGTCCCCCTTTGAGCAGCATGGCAGCACAGCCGAAGTGCATAGGTTCACGAGTCAGATCCACCAGAGCGTGAACTCCAAAAGGATACTTGCCCTTTTTGAACTGTAGTTGCCTCCTCTGGCATGTGGAACTACTTCCTGACTCAGTGAGTTGGGAAGATAAAAAGAAATGATATATGTGATGGCGCACCTGTGTGGCTCAGTCAGGTAAGCAATGGACTCTTGATTTTGGCTCAGATCATGATCTCAGGGTGGTGAGATGAGTCCTGGGTTGGACTCTGTGCTCAGTGGGGAGTCTGCTTGAAATTCTCTCTCTCTCCCTCTCCACCCCCCTAAAAAAATAAGTAAATCTTTTTTTAAAAAAAGGGAAACGATATATGTGAAATGGATGTCCATAGTTAACATTCAATGAATAGCAACAATTGTTATTGTTTAAGGCTCCTTCACTTGCTCTGATACATCAAGAAAGAAATGATTTAAGGAATAAAAATGTGGCAAATTGAAAGAACTGGGAACATGACTGAACGTAGACTCAGAAAATGTGGAATGCCTCCCCTACTTATAAGATATATGATCTTGGGCAAGTCACTTTATCTCTTGAACCCAGCTTCCTCTTCTGTAAAACAAGATTAATCATGTGTCCCTAGAAAGCACTCTGTCAATTCTAAAGTGCTATTCAAATGTCCATTGTTAATATCATTATTATAATAGACAGAGTGGTTCAAGGACACACTAATAACACAGGCTTACAAAGCTGTGACAGATGAGAAGCAGTAGCTAAGGATTTGCCACATTGACATTCTGGAATCAGAGAGAGAATAATTTTCCCAACCATTTGGGAAGCTAAGAAAGCAGAATTAGAATTGCAACCAGTTGTAAGTCCTTCCAGAGTGGTGGCCACCTCACCAAGCTGAGGTAGAGGAAATTAAACCTACTTACATTATACTATATTTGGAATTATATCCTTAGATGTACCCATGCATCTTTGATTTCAAAAGAAGCTTCTCTGCTTCTGAAGCATTTTGTGTCCATACACGGATTTAAAGAAGTTACATAGCAGAAGACAAGAGAGAAAAACTTCAAAAGCAGAGCAAGGCATCGCAAGCTTCTTCAAACCACCACAGTGAGATGTGGAATGACGGAAAGCAAGCTCCAATGTATACACTGAGTGTATCAATGTTCACCTCTGAGGTAGTTAGGAGCTTGTCCCATTCAGAGTCATTGATATTGTCACAAAGTTCTCATGAATCCACAAATCACTATTCACAAGCCAACCCCACTAGCTTTGACAAGTATAGACATTCCTTAGCAAACCAGAGTAAGACTCGGGGTACTTTTCAGGGTGTGAATGACAAACTGGGAGGAGTTGGTAGTCCACTGGAGGGGCAGTTGAGGGCCATTAAGCCTAGTCAGTCATTAATCTCCAGGAAATACCCAGAGCCAAGGTCATTATTGCTATTATAAACTAAAAATGAAAAGAAAAAGAGAAGGCACATAGTTCTTTTTTATGGGTGATACAGTTTCAATTGGCACATATTGAGCATTTCTAGAGATTTAATTAAGCAATCAGATTGCTTGAGTGGTCTCAATATTCAGTGCCTTTTATAGAGTTCTTTAATGACTATGCATAGAATTATTCTGGATACTTTATGGACCATAGCAAGTGAGCTTTTATGTCTTCCCAGGAATACAGTGAACCTTTCTACCATTCCTCTAGCTTAAACAAAGGTGTTGTTGTTGATGGGAGTCTTTTGGGGTGGCGGTGGGGGGACCTTAGGTTTGTGTCTGGAAAATTGTAGTCAAAAGATTTGAGTGATGTTATTTTACTTAAACCAAAAAGCATTTGACTTTGCTCTTCATGATTCATTCCAGTGAAATGTGGTACCAATGTCTAGTAAAACAAGGAGAAGCAGCACATTTAATACTGTATACATTGATTCATTTTCTACGTCATTGGGATATAAACAGTATTTTTAGGATGAAGGATATAGCAATGAACAGAATCTATGAGATCTTCATCTACATATAAAGCGGCATAAGACAGTGATTAAGGGGACTGACTTTAGAGCCAACCACCTGGGTTTAAATCTTCACATATTCATTTACCAGCTGTGAGACATTGGGCAAATCACTTAACCTCGCTGTTCCTCAGTCACCTCACCTTTAAAATGGGGTTAAAATAGTCCCTTTTTCTTTGGCTCTTATAAAGATTAAGTGAATAGATATACATGAAAGCACTTAGAAGAATGTATGGCGTGTAGTAGAAACTACATAGGTGTTAGTTTTCACTGTCATTATTATATTCTCATGCACAGAAATCATACAATATGCAAGGGAACAAATCAATGAACAAGGTGTTTGTAAATAGTAATAAGTGGTATCTAAAAATAAAATAAAGCACTGTGGACTGGGGATGAATTTATTGGGAAATTCTTTTCTAAGAAGTGACATTTGTGGTAGCCCTGAATTACCGACAGACCTCGTCTGATTGCACTTCACTTTATTGTGCTCTGCAGATACTGGGTCTTTCACAAATTGAAAGTTTGTGGCAACCCTGAATTTAGCAAGTCTATCAGTGGGGTTTTTCCAACAGCATTTTCTCACTTTGTGTCTCTGGGTTACATCTTGATAATTCTCATAGTATTTCAAACTTTTTCATTATTGTTATATGTGTTATAGTTGTCTGTCATCAGTGATCTTTGACGTTGTAATTATTTTGGGGCACCACAAACAGCACCCATATAAGATGGCAAACTTAATCAATAAATGTTGTATATGTTCTGACTGCCCCACTAACTGGCTGTCTCCCTATCTCTCTCCCTCTCCTTAGGCTTCCCTATTCCCTGAGACACAACAATATTGAAATTAAGCCAGTTAATCACCCTACATGGCCTCTAAGTGTTCAAGTGAAGAGTCACACATCTCTCACTTTAAATCAAAAGCTAAAATGATGAAGCTTAATAAAAAAGCCATGTCAAAAGGCAAGATAGGCCAAAAGCTAGTCCTCTTGGGCCAGTTAGCCATGTTGTGAATGCAAAGGAAAAGCTCTTGAAGGAAATTAAAAGTGCTACTCCAGTGAACATACAAACAAAAAGAAAGCAAAACAGCCCTATTACTGATATGGAGAAAGTTTTAGTGGCCTGGATAGAATATCAAAGCAGCCACAACATATTCTTAAGCCAATGCCTAATCCAGAGCAAAACCCTATCACTTCAATTCTATGAAGGCAGAAAGAGGTGAGGAAGCTACGGAAAAAAAGTATGAAGCTAACAGAGGTTAGTTCATGAGGTTTAAAGAAAGAAGCTTCTCCATAACATCAAAGTGCAAGGTGAAGCAGCAAGTGCTGATATAGAAGCTACAGCAAGTTCTCCAGAAGATCTAGTCGAGATAATTCATGAAGGTGGCTACACTGAACAACAGATTTTCAATGTTAGTGAAACAGTCTTCTGTTGGAAAAATATGCCACCTAAAACTTCCCTAGCTAGAGAGGAGAAGTCAATGCCTGGTTTCAAAGCATCACAGGACAGGCTGACTCTTGTTAGGGGCTAATGCATCTGGTGACTCCAAGTTAAAGCTGATGCTCATTTATCATTCTTAAAATTGTAGGGCCCTAAGAATTATGTTAAATCTACTCTGCCTGTGCTATATAAATGGAACAGCAAAGCCTGGGTGACTGTACAGCTGTTTACAACCTGGTTTACTGAATATTTTAAGCCCATTGTTGAGATCTACTATTCAAAAAAAAAAAAGATTCCTTTCAAAATAGGACTGCTCATTGACAATGCACATGGTCACCCAAGAGCTCTGATGGAAATGGACAGCAAGATTAATATTGTTTGCATGTCTGCTAACACAACATCCATTCTGTAGTCCACAGATTGAGGAGTAATTTCAACTTTCAGGTCTTATTGCTGAAGAAATACATTTTGTAAGGCTATAGCTGCCATAGATAGTGATTCCTCTGATGGATTTGGGCAAAGAAAATGGTAAACCTTCTGGAAAGTACTCACCATTCTAAATGCCATTAAGAACATTTGTCATTCATGGGAAAAGGTCAAAATATCAACATGAACATGAGTTTGGGAGCTGATTCTAGCCCTGTTGGATGACTTTGAGGGATTCAAGACTTCAGTGGAAGAAGCGACTGCAAATGTGGTAGAAATAGCAAGAAAACTAGAGTTAGAAGTGGAGCATGAAGATGTGACAGCATTGTTTTGATCAAATGATAAAACTTTAATGAACGAAGAGTTATTTCTTATGGATGAGCAAAGAAAATAGATTCTTGAGATGGAAACTACTCCTGGTGAAGATGCTGGCAAGATTGTTGAAATGACAACAAAGAATGTGGAATATCACATAAACCTAGTTGATAAAGCAATGACAGGGTTTGGGAGGATTGACTCCAATTTTGAAGGAAGTTCTACTGTGGGTAAAATGCTATCAAACAGCACCACATGCTAGAGAGAAATCATTCATGAAGGGAAGAGTCCACTGATAGAGCAAACTTCATTGCTGTCTTAATCTAAGAACTTGCCACAGCCAGATTGCAGTATTCATATTATTGTGTGGTCTAGAACAGAACTCACAATATCACTAAGGTATGCCTGTGTTAGCATCTCTCATATGAGAACTGGAGGAGAACTATACCCAACAGAGGAAACACCAAATGCAAAAGGCCATGAAATGGGATTAAGTTTGGTGTGCTTAATATATAAGGCCAGGGTGCCTGGAATGTGGTAAGAAAGTAGAAAGTAGCCAAAATGAAGTTGAAGAAGTGTCAGAGACTAACCCGTACGAGACAGTGTAGACCAAACTAAGGAGAGAAATCTAGCAACATATAAATTATCATCTGTAGTTTCTATAATCCCTTTATGAATTTGTCTGGCCATATATGTATAACTATCTGACTGGCAAAATTTAGATATAAGCATTCCTAACTCATGAGGGGTTTGGATTTTATCTTAAATACCAATGAAAACCATTGCAATAGGGGGAAGAGGTAGGTGTTTGATAACCAAGTTGTGTGTGTGTTTTAAAACTAACTCCAGGGGCTATGGAGGGAATAAACTGAGCTTGGGGTGGAGTGGAAAAGGAGGAGAGAAGAGTATTGGTCTGTGTAGTCCAACCTTGTGGATTGGGTGATACTGGCTAATTCAATCCGTTTTACCTCGATTAATTTAACTGGCATTTACAGAGTGTCTACCATGTGCAAAGTCCCATGCTGGGTGGGAGAAATAAATAAAAAGTTAAATACAATAGGTCCTTGCACTAAAAGAGCCTATATTCAGTGGGAAGGCTCACAATAAAAGTAATAAATAGTTTTACAAGTCCTGGCGATATGTTCTCTACAAGACTATCAGTGGCATGTAGAAAAAAGATAAATATATTTACAGGTCCACATGTAATTATAAAGTACTCTAGCCTTCTGAGCAATCAAAGGGAGAAATCACATCACAAATGAACACTTCTGTGTAGGGCATCTCCTGCGTGAAGCACTTAGCTCAGTGTCCCACACAGGAAGATGCTCAGCACACATTTGTTAGTGGTAAAAGAATTAACTACCCTTTCTTCTTTGCTTCCACAGAATATTGCTTGAATCTCTCTTGAATGCTTAGTCCATTCCGCCTGGTAATAAAATGAGTTGTCTTCACGTGTCCAGTAGAGTGTAAGACTGAGGAACAAGTGCTCAGCAGAATTACTCCTTTACAGCATCTTGCGGCAAACCTGACTATTGAGAAAGTCTTTCTTTACTAAAGTAGAAGCAGGTCCTGGGGCCTTATCTCCACAGGGGGATGCTGTGAGAGAACCATGGTCTGCACCAATTACTGCACCCCTACATGCAGCCATTTCCCTGTGCCTGACAACACCCGCCATATGGGTCTGAGGTCTCAGAAGGGGACTAGAACTTGGGATTGCTGTTGACCAAACTCCATTCGTGGGAAGACAAGGGGAAAGGAGCGTGAGCCATGTTGCCCTTATCACTGGATATCTTTTGCCAGATCAGAGCTAGCCATTGTTTTATATGAGAAGTTTCAGGGTTTTACTTTATGATGAGGATACAGTGGAGTCCAGAGATAACACAACACAGTATTAGAAGTCAAAGGACTCTTTTAGTTCCAGCTATGCCCTTAAGTGACCTTGGGAAAGTCACTTCCCCTCCCTGAGCCTTGGTTTGTGCTTCTCTGAAATGAGGAGATTGAGCTAAATCAGAGGTTTCCAATCTGTCTCTGGGCATGAGAGTCCTCACTGTCTATCACTGACACAAGTGGAGTCTCTCAGATGAAATTGGTGGGGCCCCAAATCCTCCCCCTCTTAGGCTATCTCCTCACTTCCAAAACAATGGGGGCTTCAAGGAAGGGAGTTTGAGTGCCCAGAACCACAGCATTCCCAGCACATTGGGGCACATCAATGATAAACCCCTTGTTTGAGTGGCTGCACACAATTTGTAAAGTGCTTTCATACATTCCCTTTCATGTAATCCAGCATCCAGTCATTTTAAGTAAGAGATCAAAAGTGAGAAGTGGTTACATCCCCGGCTTTTACTGCCACAGAGTATGGACAGTCCAGAAGGTTCTACAGCCAAATGTTCTGAAAGAGCGAGATGATGAGTTATAGAATCCTCAAGCTAGCCTGGGTGCCAGGACTTCATAATGGTTAAACAAGCCAGCTTATCGGCTCTTGTTTATTACTAATGTAAGAAGAAATGTTATTTTTTAACATTGCCATTCAAATTAGATCAGAGATCAGCATGCCTAGATAAATATAGTAGTAACAACCAAAACACACAGCCTAGAAAAAGTTAATGCTAGGAGGCCACATTTTTCATATTTTAAGATAAGTTCCTTTTATCATATAATACATGTTCATGATAAAAAGAGCAAAGATAAAAATGAGCAAAAAAATTACAAATAATTGCCCCAAATGGAGATAATTACTATTCATGTGTGAGTACATACCACCCTGTCTTTTTGCAAAATAGAAATGTTTTAACAAAAAATTGGATTATAGTAGACACACACTTTTTAATCTGCTTTTTTCATCCAACAATGATTGTTACTCCAGGTCAAGGAACACATTTCAACAATACTATTTTTAATAGGAATATGGTTTTCTATCATTTGGATAACGACTATGCATTCAAATCATCACCCATTATTAGAAATATCAGTTTTTCCCAATCACAAAGCACATGCTTCTGGCTAAATCTTTGCCTGATTTGAGGAAATACTGGATCAAAGGGGACGTACATTTCTTTAAAACTTTTGATACATGAAGCCCAAAATGTGCCAAATTCATCCTCATCATCTGTGATACATCAAATTGACTAGCCAAGGGGTGCCCAGATTAAACATTATTTCCGGGTGTGTCTGTGAGGGTGTTTCCAGATGAGATAACCATTCAAATCAGTGAGTCAATAAAGTACATTGCCCTCCCTAATATGGTGGGCTTCATCCAATCCACTGAGGGCCTAAACAGAACAAAAGGCAGAGGAAGAAGAAGTTTGCTTCTTTTTTTTTTTTTTTCCCTACTTCATTACTTGAACTGGGACATATAATTACATCTCCGACCCTTGGACGAGATTTACACCAACGGCTTCCCTGGTGATTATGTGGTGTATGTGCATGTGTATGTGTACATGTGTGTGTCTTACTGGTTCTATATCTCTGTGGAGATCCCTGACTAATATCCCTTAGTATGTGAAAGTGTGCATTTCCCTCCAGCCCCTTAAAAACTAGGTAATATCACCCTCTGTATTTTTTTAAACTCTATATTAATGTAATGGGAAGGAAAAATTTTTCCACTTTGCAGTCTTGCAAATCCCATAGTGGGGCTACTTGGTCCTCATGTCTTTTCTCCAGGTTCTTCCTTCCAGTCTTAGTCTGAAGCAATTTAAGGAGCCCTTGGTCTGTGGCTCAAGGATTTGGCAGCAAATCAAGCTGTGCTGCTGATCTTCCTTTGCTTCCTGCCACTCTCCATGACTGAGCCACTGGCCTCACCTTTCATAGTAGACCCAAGTTCCACTAAGGCTTCCTCTAGCTTCTTCCCTGGTGATAAATTTTCTGTTTTCAGGACTCTGTGTGTTGGATAGTGGTCCTGCAAAAAGTGTGTTCACACTGAGTTTGTGCATGTGACTTTTATTTGAGAAAACGGTCTTTGCAAGGTCATTAAGGATTTTGGCATGAGATCATCCTGGATTAGGGTGGGCCCTAAGTCTAGTCACAAGTGTCCTTGTAAGAGAAGAGAGGGAAGCAGGCAGAAGAGAACAGGCAGAGCAGAACGCCATGTGGGATCAGAGGCAGACACTGGCGTTACACAGCTACAAGCCAAGGAATGCCTGGAGCTACCAGTAGCTGGAAGAGAAGAAGAAGGATCCATTTAAAAGAATCAGTTCTGTTGTTCTACACCACTAGATTTCTGGCAATTTGTTACAACAACCATATGAAACTATATAGGACCCCACTAAGGAGTCTCGTTCAGAGCCTTCTCTCAGTCACTAAAAAAACACTCTGTATAGAAAAGTGTCCCAGGACCTGGTCGTCCATCTACTTAGATCCTATGCCATTCATCAGGCAAACATTTGTTGAGCGCCTACAGTACAGCAGGCCTTTTTGTAGGTGCTGCATGACAGCAGAAGTAAAGACATAGTCCTTGCCTTTGAGAGGCCAACATTTAGGGAATACTACTCTGCTCTCTGCAGAGCTGATGTGGGCACAGACAGCAGGGTTGGACTATACCATCAGGTGCCTCACTGACCACGTTAAAAGCTTGGATTTTATGCAGTAGATGACAGAGTTCTTAGAGAGTTTTAGGTAACTATTACCACACCCCAGGCTCTTCTGATACTGCACTTCCCTGACATCTATTCTAGAGCGAGCCTAAAATCTGCCTGTGGCCTGCCGTGGCTCTCCTTTGTTCTCCATCGGCTTGCCTTGGCTCTCTCTATGATGCACACTTAAGTTCCTTCCATTGCCCATTCTCTAGGTCTCCATGGTCATGGTCACTGGCCCAGAGTAAACAGATAGTTTTAGCCCCTGACCTCATCTGATCTTTCAGCTGGGCCCAGGTATGCTACATCAATTACTTTGTTCATTCATTCAAGAATTATCTACTCAGCATCTACTATTTGCCAGGCCCTGGTTGTACAAAAATGAATAAAATACAGTCTTTGTCCTTAAGAGGCTTACCATCTGTATTAGTCTCCTTGGGCCGCCATAGCAAAATACCACAGACTGGTGGCTTAAACAACAGAAATTTATTTTCTCACAGTCCTGGAGGCTAGAAATCCAAGACTAAGGTGCCAACATGACTGGTGTCTGGCGAGGCTTCTCTTCTTAGGTTATAGATGGCCACCTTCTTGCTCTATCCTCATATGGCCTTTCCTCAGTGTGTGCATGCTCCTAGTGTCTCTTCCTCTTATAAGGACACCAGTCCTGCAGCACTGAGGCTCCTTTATGACCTCCTTTTATTTTAATTACCTCCTTAAAGGCCCTCTTTCCAAATATGGTAACACTCGGTATTAGAACTTCAACATATGAATTTTGAGGAAGACACAATTCTGTCTGTAGCACCATCTACATGGAAAAGTCAAATATGTGTGGGCAATTGCCATATGGTGAAACAAATACCATGAAGGTATTGTGTATTTCTGGGGTGGAGCTTCTAATCTGTCCAGGTGAATCTTAAAAGAAGAGACGAAGTATTCAGGTGGAGGAGACAGAGCAGGGAAACCCAGGCAGAGAGAACAGTCTGTAAAGCAGAAACATGAAACAGCATGGCCTGTTGGGTGGATGGCTGAGATACAGAGAGATAGGTTGGCGGAAACATGAAGTTGAGGCTCAGATGGTGGGGTCACGGCATGCTGTCACCCTCCTCCCTCCCCTCCCCTCCCCTCCCCTCTGTCAGAGTCTTGTTTTCCATGTGATTGTCATTGGACCTTCCCTCCTCACTCCACTCAAAGTATACTGCCTTAGGTCTCAGTCCTGGAAACATTTAAAATAACAGCCTCTTAGTCTTACTTATGTTATTTAAAATAACAGTCTCTTAGTCTCTAAAGTATAGCACTTTATAGTTTACAAAACACCTTTACCACATCATTTGACCCTTAAAAACTGCCCAATGGAGGAAAACAAATATTATTTTATCGATATATATGATGAAAGCAAGATTCAAATAATAGTAATAACAACAACAACAACAACAATAATAATAACTGTCTTGCCCAAGGTCAGAGTGCTATGTTGGAGTTAGTTTAGGGCTAGAGTCCAGGCCGTCTGTAGGCTGGTCTAGTTTCTCTTTTACACTACCTGCATTTTTCTCTGCTGTTGGCCTCGTGTGTCATATTTCTCCAGTAATGCATCCACATTTTGACAGAGCTTTCTGGAAATAATGTGTTAACCAGTAGAAAAAAAATTCAGAGTGGGAATGTTGGGCCTGGCAAGATATTTTTTGGCTAGGCAGCCCTGTCAAAGCCCATTGAATCACACATCTGCCTCACAAAGGGCCAACCCAGAGCAAAGCCCATGGGTATATTTTGCCGAAAGGAGCGAATTAAAGCACTTCCAAGTCAGGAAATGCCAAGCTAGGCTTTTCTGTGGTGTTAACTTACTGGCTCAAAGAAAACCAAATAGTAATTTACCTACAGCCTAGCTTGTTACCCAGAATCCTTCACTGGATCTTTGTCAATGTTGCCAAGGCAACAACAACTCTCACCACTTTGGTAATTTTTAGTTTCAATCATAAACTTCATATTGATTTGGCTGAAGGTCTGAGGCAGCAAAAGTTTAACTCACTGGAATGCATGAGGAATCAATTCTCTTAGTCTCCAACAAATCTGACACTTTAATCCTTAAAAAATTTTGTCCACTTTGGATGGAAATTTCTCTAAAATACTTTTCTTGTATCTACATCTTCCTCACATAATCAATGAAGCATAATTTAGCTGAAGCATTTCTGGATGACTCAGGTGCCAGAGTGGCCTTTCCAAAAGACAAATCTGACTCCAAGATAAAAATCTGAACTCTTCTAGTTTGGGAAAGCGCCTGCATTCTTCATCCTAATCTACCTTTCTCATCTCATGTTGTCTTTCTCTTCATATGCCCTGTACTCCAGGAACATGGAAGCCATCAATGCTTTTGCAACATTCATGGAGCACACCATGTTCTTTCTTATCACTGAGTATTTATACACAGCGTGGCCCTTCGAAGCCCTTCTTCTCTTCTCTACTTAGAACATTTTTGCTCCACCTTAACTATGGAGCTAATGTACCCCCTCCTACATGAAACTTACCCAAAATCTTTCAAAACCTCCTCTTCACATAATCCCAGAATACTTGGTGTCTACCCCCTTATTACAGGTATTTCTGTGCCTGTGTATTTATGTCCCTCCCTTCATATTTGCTCTCTAAATTCTACTTAGCACAGCCTTGACCTAACCTAGGTGCTAAATACATAGTTATCATTATTACCAAATAAACAAGTACTAAACGCTTATTCATAAATACCACTTACTCGGTGTTTACTAAGTGCCAGAAACCATAACGGGGACTTTCTGTGTATTTCTTACTTAATTCCTGTAACAACCCTGTAAGTCCAGAGCCCAAAATCAAACCAGCTCTCCTGTCTCTGAAATCCAGGCTTATCTTCTATATGACACATGCTGGACAAATTGACATACTACACTAAGAGCTGAGTGCTTGTTAATAAGTGAGAGAGTGATCTGTGGCCTCAACACCATGCTGCACTTGGAGAGCAACGGGACAGGGTGGGCTGCAGGAGAGCAGGACAAAGGGTTTGGGTAGGTTAGGAGGGTTTGGGTAGGAATCAGAGGTCAGAAAGGCAATATGCAGTATAAAAAAAAAGAGGGTGCTATAGCTGGAAAAGGCAAAGAAGTCTTAAAAATCTAGACTCCAGCAGAGGAGTCATATATTCAATTGTTTAAAGGGCCAGCGATGCATCAGAGGATTAAAGCAAGCCAGACTACCCCACCAAGAAATCTCTTTTTCATTTCTGTGGAATCTCATGGTCCTCTGGACCTGACTTCAGTTTGACTACTTTTGTTAGCAATATATGTATAAGCAGTATTTTACATTCACTTTACCTCCACTACAGGAAAATAGTGCATGCGCGATGAAAAACAGTAGTTGGTACTAGACCTGCGTGCAGAGACCATCACAGGGCAGGACCACTGGAGGCATCAACAGGCCTGATTCCAGAAAGGAGATGGAGCCTAGTATTTCTAGATAACATAATTTTTAAGGGAAGCTGGAAATTTGTATTATTAAGTAAATCATCTAATTTTTTAAAGTCAGAGGCTTACGCAGAAATGTTTACAGGATTATGTGGGGTCCAGCTAAATCTCAAACTTTATTGGGCTTAAACATCATCTAGAGAGCTGTTAAAACACAGGTTCTAGTGTCCCACTCAAGAGTTTCCATTCCATGGGTCTCAGTGGGATAGGAAAATGAGCATTGCTTACAAGCTCCTAGGTGAATTGATGCTGCCGGCCCAGGGACCATGCATGGAATGGTACTGGCTAGACACCAGCAGTACCAGCTCCAGTGTTCAGGCCACCTGTTTGGCATCTCTGGTCTAGAGATTTAGAGGAAAGAACTGGAAACAGGAGACATCAGAACAAACCCTGGTCCCGGGCAGAAACTGTCATCTTAAATACCCTTTAGTGCTTCTCTTGGAGACTGTGCTGCAAAATAAGACAGGAGTTAGATATCAGATGTCCAGAAAAGTTCTTACACCCTGGCCTGAGACTAGGATAAATTCAAGAGGCCAAAAGATGGCTATAGAATTTGTTGGAAATCAGAGGGCCACAAACAGAATTAGGAAATGAGACAGAAGAGGAGAAATCTAAAAGGCCTGACATAATTTGGCTTAGGGAAGTCAAGTCCAAGTGGTAACTCACTAACAGTCTTCAAGCACAAGGTGGAATTTGGGAGAAGATGCTGAACAGCTGTTCTCTGTATCCATGGAGGCTTGCTTAATATAACCTGAGCTTCCAGAATAGCAGGAGGGGTTGGAGTAGATAAAGAACTCCCTCACCCAACAGCTGTAGAGGACAGGCATTGATTGCCATGGGGCCCTCCTCAATTCTTACTGTTCAGATCTTTAAAACTAGGTAAATGAAAGACTACTAGCATACACATATATTCTTTTTCTTTTTCTTTTTTTAAGTCAACTCCACACCCAGAGTGGAGCCCAACACAGGGCTCAAACTCACAACCCTCAGATCAAGACCTGAGCCGAAATCAAGAATCAAATGCTTAACTGACTGAGCCACCCAGGTGCCCTGACTCTTAGCATATTGAGAGGCCCATTCCCTGTCTGTGTTTCTCAAAGTACAGGACTCAGGCCGCTGCTGGCAGAGAAGATATTTGGATGGTGCATAGATAGAGAAGTAAGTGACTTGGGATCGCAAAGGGGAAGAGGTACTCCCTTTTCAATTCTCTTTCATTACTTGGTCATGTCAAGGAGAAAGTCTCCCTGAGGTGCTGTCTTTCTCAACTCTCTAACACTTGCCAATCTCCCTTTTTTGGCAGAAAGAGCATTAAGCAGGCAACAGCATGTACAAGGATTGACTGTTATTGTTTTGTTTTATGGTGTTTATTTTTTTTTAAGATTTTATTTATTTGACAGAAAGAGAGAGTACAAGCAAGGGGAGCAGCTGGCAGAGGGAGAGGGAGAAGCAGGCTCCCCACTGAGCAAGGAGCCTGATGCGGGGCTCGATCCCAGTACTCTGGGATCATGAGCAGAGCCGAAGGCAGACGTTTAACTGACTGAGCCACCCAGGTGCCCCTATGATGTTTATTTTTTTGGTTGATGCTGGTTTTCCATTTTAAGGTACTGATAGAAGGTTTCTTTTAAATAAATAAATTTAGGAAGGCAAAGTCCACCGAATTATAAAGAAATATCAAGCAAACAATACTGATGGATGATGGTCATAGCCAAAATTGCACAGATGGTACACGGAAAAATGATGTTTTGGAAACACTGATCAAGTCTAAGCGTCTCCTTTATGAATGAGAAAGCTAAAGCTCAGAAAATTAAAGGTCATTCTGTTTCATGCAGAATTTACAGATGAGCTGGGACTGGAGACAGGCTTACTCAGGATGGAGGACTGGGAGACTGGAGATTACATGGTGCATCTGGAGCATCTCTGTCTAGCACAGTGACTGGTGCACCCAGCTTATGGCCCATGGATGAAATGGGCCAATTTCACCCCAGCATCCCTTTGTGTGACTTGACAAGTGAGAACTTCTCTGTCACCATCTATAAAGTGAGCACCTAATTCAGGATATTACTTGAGTGCAAAATGAAGTACTACACACAAACATACCTCATTAAACTCTACAAGGTGTCAAAATGTAAGGTGCAGAAGATAGAAACCCATAAACTGCTGTTACTTCTCACACTCCCCTAATATTAATATTTTGGTAGCTGAAAAGCAATATGAATTTTCTCTTTGGCTTTATCCTATTTTGGATAAAAAGGAAATAATTAAACATAGCTTGCAAACATTTTATTTTTTCCTGAATTGACCCTCATCTATACGGGATTGTTGAGCAGTAGTCTAAATGACACAGTATTTCTACAGAGCTCTAGGTTTATCTCCTTCAAGCATATCAAGGCTATACTTCATTAACAAGGCAAGGATCCTTAATAATTAGCACAAACACCAGCTTCAGCAAGGATGACCTTTGCTTACGTTATTTGGAGGCAAGTAATATTTCTGAGGACTTACGAGCAGATTACATTCTTTAGGAGATGTCCATCTCCTTGAAATTGGGTTCAAACCATTTTATGGTTTATTTACCCATCTTTCAGATATACTAAAGGATAAACTTCAACTAGGCCTTATCCAAGTAATCACAGATTCCTAATGAATATGGCCAAATTAACAAGTTTTTGCTATAAATATATTCAGTGAGATTTGGTCAATGTAAATGTAGTATTTTTTAAAAATTGAGATTATTAGCAAACCCTCAAATTCAATCTAATAAAGAACCAAAGGAAAAAAAATGCATTTGCAATCAGCCTACCAGAGATATTACAGAAATGAATGATTTCTAACCTCTGGTAACTCAAACCTGTAACATCCATCGTATTGCACAAATAGATCATTCAGAAAGGTAAAGGTTACTTCCAGAAATAATACTTGTGTAAAGGTGTTCATTCCCCAGTAAATTAAAGACGCAGCCTTTTTCCTACTTTCCACGCTGAACAGAACACTGGAAGAATCTATTAATAGCATCGTTAGTTTCAAGGAGGCGGCTTACATGGAATTTGGATCTTAATGTACAGAAATAGATACTCATCTACTCTCACAGCAATGCAACAACCTTAATGGAATAATCTTTTCAAAATGAAAACTCCTGCACTAATGCAAGTCCCCTTTTTCACTAAAATAAGAAAGTGGAGCAACAAAGGCAAGGCCCTCCATTTACATGAATGATCTCACAGCCTCACCAGAAATGTATATTTAAGCCTGGGGATTATTTGTTGGAAATTTTAATGTTAAACGACCTGCAGAATACATTTAGCTGTAGATAGTACAAACCAATAGACATTAAAAAAAAATCTTTCTGAAAATGGAACTTATAAATATTTATTTTAAAGGATCAACAGGGTAAATTTTCTGTTGCCTAAGCAAGTTTAATACCACCATGTAAAGTAGCTGATGTTAAAGAGAATCAGTATATTTAAACCTGTAATATATGAGGATTGTTAGCTGAATTTTAGAATAGCAGACTTGGTTTTCATGTCCCAGGAACCAATTTTATATAGCTGCCCTTGGTAACTGTGTGTGTGTGTGTATGAGTGAGAGAGAGACAGAGAGAGAGAAAGAGAGAGAGAGATGAGAGCACAGATCTCATCAGGTATCTGAAGGGCATCTTAAGAAAGAGTGATGGGATTTGTTCCTTGCGGAACAAAATTACTATGTGAATCCTGTCTGCTGGAATTTTGTAATATGCAGCCTTGCAACTAAATGTGGTGACCCTGGCCCAAGAAAGGGACAGGAATTAAGTTTTGGAGCTTCTAGAGATGGAAACTGACAACCCTTGTCGGTATCCATGTATCTTTGCAATGTGACTTTGCAGATTTTCCCAAGAGGAAGGGTCTTTTTCCTCAACCTCTGAGTCTGGGCTGACCTCATGACTTGCTTTCACCATAGAATTATGCCAATTCAAAACCTATGCCCCAAGGGCCCTTGCACACTTCCCCTCTTGTTTTAGAACCCTGTCACTATGACATGAACAAGCTCAAATAGCCTGCTGGAGGATGAAGGCCACAGGGAACACAGACAAGATATTCCAGCGGAGGACACATCCTAGACCAGACAGACCCCATCTGATCTTCCAGCTGACCATAGATAGATACGTGAGTAGACCCAGCCAAAATCAGGCTATTCAGCAGAACCACCCCACCCACTGATTTGGAGCAATAACTAATGGTTGTTGTTTTAAGCCAATAAGATTTGGGGTGATTTATGCAGCGAAATCTGTTACTCCCACAATGAATTCTACACTATCAAGAGTACTGCTATTTCACATCAGGCAGATGGATAGATTTAAGGCATAAAACTTCAGCAAAGACAGATGTATGTCTGAAAGGAGAAGTGTGACCCTGAGTAAGTAGAGATGCTTTCTTCCAAAAACCGCATGGCTTGGATGCAGTAGCTGGGCCAGTGAGATATAGCAGCAGCCTATGTGAAAGAGACTCTGCTCCAGTGTGGTCTAGCAGCATGAGGAGGACTGAGAAGGGCCTGTGTTTATTGCACAGCAGCGAGAGGTAACTGCAGAGAAGAGGTATGGAGGCTGGGCTCTTCTCACTTTGGAGGCAAAGTGGGATGGACAAGCTCTGTAGGCTGTCCAGGCTCCCGAAGTTCTTAGGAAGGGTAATGAGGGGGCCCAACTCCCCAAGGGAGCCCACTGGTCTTCTTGTCAATCAGATGGGTGGGATTAAAGCAAATATTAAAGTAATTTGGATTAATAAGAATGCTAACACTCCATACATTGTAGAGCAGTTCTTATCTGCTATTTCAAAATAAAGGATCTTTCTGTGTCTCATTTAAGATTCTTGATCTTGAATCTATTTTGAGAGGTATTAATATGGTTACTCTGCCCTCTTTTGTTAGCATTGGCCTGATAGAAATTCGTTACCCTTGTTTTAAAAAGCATGTAAGGTGGCATGTATTTAAAAACATGTGATAACCAGGCACTGAAGCCAGATTTTCTTCATCTGGGGTGGGGCCTGAATGTCAGCACTAAAGGTGTAATGCAGTGTTAGTGTGCGTCCAGGGTTGAGTACTGCTGAGCTAGGGCTCTCCTGTTTCCTACCCAGTGGGCAGAATCTTTAGCAGAGATTTAGGTCTCCTCTGCACCACCATTTCCTCCAGGTTTTGTTGAAAACACCTGGAATTTTATTTCTTTCAGATTTTTTTTTTTTTAACATTATGCTTCTTATGTTCTGGAAATCTTTTCCACTTAATTTCAGTTTCATTAATAACAATTATTTAGACAAAATTATAAGCTCAGCTGGTTCCTTTGCTCATCAGTGTGTTTCATATTCAACCTCTCTTCTATGGAGTTTATGTACCAATCAAGATGCTTTCACCCTCAAGAAAGAGATTCACCCCCGCCGCCCCCCCGCCCCAAAACACAAGCAGTTGTTTGCAGAATGGCAGCATTTGGTATCTCACAACTAGAAGCCTGGACATAGACCCTTCCAGGGTTGGCTAATTTAGCAACTCTACCATGTATCAAGGCGCCAGATGTCCCCCCTCTTTCTGCTCTGCCAGGCTCAGCATACCAATGAGACCCTTTATAGTTTTCATATGGCAATGGCATTTCCCAGTGTCACTTCTATTTCTCTTTCAGGAAGCTTGTAACCCCTTTTCCTCTTCCTTGGCACTCCCCAAATTTCACCATGTCTATGGCAGGTGGCAGGTGATTTTCTCAAAGCAAGTTCTTTCTATCCCAAATGTCTGTCTCTCTCTGGTTCAGGGAAATTTTCCTCAGTGAGTACCTTGTTCTGCTTCCCTGTTCTCTCCTGTTGTATCACTCTTGGCTGATAGGTTCCATCGCTTCTGTTTCTTAACTTCAATCTTAAATTTTTTATATCTCTGTCCTTTTCTATCCATTCTGGAAGAATTCCTTCACTCAATCTTTCATGATCTTCAGGCATGTCTGTGATCATTTTATTATTAGGTCTATCTAAGGAATCTTTTATTTCAGCAATCCTATTTTGAAATTGTAAAAACTACTTCAAATTCAGTCCTCTGCCATTTATAACCTCTGTGACCTTGGGCAAGTGATTTAACTTCTCTGTGCGTTGGTTGGTTTCCTTTCTATAAGATAGACCTCATAATAGTACCTAGTCCATAGGATTTTTAGGGGATTAAATAAGGCTGGGCATGAAAAAGGCAGTACATGGAAAAGGCTTAAAATGAAATGCTCAATAATTATTAGCTTCTAGAGAATCTTCTTTTTTTATTTTTTACACATGAAATGCTCTCAACTCTCTTTGAAAATACTGATTAGAATTTTCAAAATTGTATGTGCCTTTTCTCCATTAACTCTATTTCCCTCTATTCTTTTCAGATGGGTTTGCTATTTTATTTGTGTGGGTTTTTTTTCAAATATTTGATGATTCTTGACTTTCTGTTTATACTTAGAAAGAGGATATACAATGATTAACATTAGTAGTGAGCACAGCAACATTATGACTTTCATGGGCCACTTCCTCTGTAAAAAATATTTTAAATTATAGTTTATTACTGCATCGCTCTAAAATAAACATAATCCAGGCTGGGTTATACTCATTTTTTAAATTCTGGTTTTAAAAAATAATTAGAACATTTTCTTGGGCTTCTAACAACGTCATGGGCCCAGGCACTAGGCCTATTGTACCTAATGGAGAACTTGGCGCTGGTAGTGGGGGGAGGTTGTTCTCAGCACAGGTGACAATGGATTGTAATTGCAGGCGTTCACTCGAAAGAGGCTGAGGCATGAGGAGTGCATCTGCCTCTGGGGTGTGGGGGCTCTGGCCACCTGGCAGCAGGCAGACCCTATCTGTGGCACGATCCTACACCTCTCTCCATCTCTAAAGCACAGGCTAAGAAAAGCCAGGCAAATCAACCATTTTATCAGGAAAGGTTCTCACAGATTTATGCTGAGGACAAATCCTAAAGCTAACTACCCTGAAAGTGCCAGAGAGGCTCAGCTATGGGGCAGCCTTTTCATTAGTAACCCTGCCAGTTCTCTCAAAGCCTCTTCCCACTTCCAGCCATTGCCAGATATTGTGGGTTTTCCAGGGTTCTTTTGGGGACCTTGAATTTTTCAGAGGTCTTCTTTTTATAACCTGCATTGCGTCACGCACTGTCCCACAACTGCTTCATCATAGATTTGATCCGTTTTCTGTATATCTCCCAGAAATTCCCCAGGGTTGCTGATCTGCTGAACTCATTGCTCCTGGCTGTCCAGTACTCTGCTTGAAATTCTTCCTGATTTTACACTTCTGTTATTTCAATAAGATGGCTAGATGGAGAAAAGTTACCAAGAGGGCTTCATAATCATTTTAAACTGCTGTGTCAAACATTACATGTATGTTTGGTTTAGATAATATTTTAAGTATGAGGAAAGAAACATGATAGTAACTCAGATAGCCACCTGGGTGTCCCCAAGTCTTCTGGCTTACTAAGTTGATCTTCTACCAAGATGTATTATTTTAATTATTCAAAATCTGAACGGGAGGTTCCTTTCAGCTCATTACATCATCAACTTGTTTCCTAGCCCTTCAGAATTTTAACCTGTTTTGCATCTCACTTCTTACTGATGCTCATTTCTCTCCACCCCATGATGCCAGTGATTACTATAGCTTTAAAGTTAAGTCTTAAAATCAAGTAGTGTGATTTCTACAACTTTGTTTTTCCTTTTCAAAATTGTTTTGACAATTATAGGTCATTTGCCTTTTCACATAATTTTTTTTAAAGATTTTATTTATTTGAAAGAGAGAGAGTGAGTGAGAGAGCATGAGCAGGGGGAGGGGGAGAAGCAGACTCCCCTGCTGAGCAGGGAGCCCGATGTGGGGTTTGATCCCAGGACCCCAGGACCATGACCTGAGCCAAAGGCAGTCACTTAACCAACTGAGCCACCTAGGGGCCCTGCCTTTTCATGTAAGTTTTAAAACCAGTTTGTATATATATGATAAAAAGCCTGCTTAGGTTTTGATTGGAATTGCATTCAATTTATAGATCACTTTGGGGAGAATTGATATCTTTTTTAAGTCTTCCAATTCTAAGCACTGTATATCTGCCCATTTATTTAGGTAGTTTTTGTTTCTTTAATTAGTATTTTGTAGTTTTTAGCATATAGATTCTGTACATGTTTTATTAGGTGTATTGCTAAGTATTTCATTTTTTATTGTCTTCTAAATTTTGATTTCCAGGGGCGCCTGGGTGGCTCAGTTGGTTCGGCTCAGGTCATGGTCCTGGAGTTCCGGGATTGAGTCCCACATGGGGCTCCCTTCTGGGCAGGGAGTCTGCTTCTCCCTCCGACCCTCCCCCCTCTCATGTGCTCTCTCTCTCTCTCTCATTCTCTCTCAAATAAATAAATTTTTTTTTTATTTCCATAGGTTTATTGTTAGTGTGTAGAAATGAGATTGATTTCTTTTGTGTTGATCTTGTATCTTGCAAACTTGCTGAACTCACTTATCAGTCCAAAGAGTGTTTATGCCTTGGGATTTTCAACATAGACAATCATGTCATCTAAAAATATGAGTAGTCTCGCTTCCTCCTTCCTAGTTTATATGATTTATATGCCTTTTTCTTGCCTTATTGCACTGGTTATAATTTTCAGTCTGATATTGAATACAAGTGCCTGTTCCTCATTTTAGGGAGAAAGCATGCAGTCTTTTGCCACTAATAATGTTACCAGTAGTTTTTCTGTAGATGCTCATTATCAGGAAGTTATTATTATTGAGGAAGTTCTGTCTTTGTTGAGAGATTTCGTCTTGAGTGGATGCTAAATTTTGTCAAATGATTTTTCTGTGTCAGTTGATATAATTATGTTTTTTTCTTTTATAGAGGGTTAATCTGTAGACTACTGCATTCGTCAGGGTTCTCCAGAGAAATAGAACCAAAATAATAAATAAATATATTTATTATAAGGAACTGGCTCATGTGATCATAGAAGCTGGCAAGTCCCTAATCTCAGAGCCAGTGCCCCAGTTTGAGTCTGAAGGCTGGCAGGCTGCTGTAGAACCAGGAAAAGCTGATGTTCCAGATCAAAGACTATCAGGCAGAAGAATTCTCTCTCATTCAGGGGAGGTTTAGCCTTTTGTTTTTCAGGCCTCAAGTAATTGGATGAGGCTGACTCACGGAATGGATGGTAACCTCCTTACTTATTCTACTGACTCAAATGTTAATCTTATCCAAAAACACCTTCACAGAAATACCTAGAATAATTTTTGACCAAATATCTGTGCACACTGTGGCTCAATCAAGTTGACACATGAAATTAACCATCACAATGATAGTGATTGATTTTTGAATATTGAAACAGCTTTACATTCTCAGGATAAACCCTATTTGGTCATGGATTCCACTCTAATATTTTTGTTGAAGGTTTTTGTGACAGGTTCATGAGGGATATGGGTCTGTAGTTTTCTTTTCTTGTCTGGTTTTAATATTAGGGTAATGGTGGCCTTATAAAACAAGTTGGAAATTACTCCCTCATCTTTTGTTTTCTGGAAGAGATTATGTAAAATTGGTGTTATTTATTCTGTAAAAGTTTGGTGGAACTGGCCAGCAAAACTATAACATGCCTGGATATTTCATTTCAGAAGATGCTTAACTATGAATTCAATTTCTGTAATAATTATAAGGCTATTCAGATTAGTTATTTCAATTAGGATAAATTTCAGTAGTTTGTGGTTTTCAGAGAATTGATCCATTTTATTTAAATTATCAAATGTGTATGTGTAGAGTTGTTTGTGGTTGTAATGTCTACAGAGTCTGTAATGATATCCTATCTTTCATTTCTAATATTGGTAATTTATGTCTTTCTCCCCCCTCCTCCTCTCTCTTTCTGTCAAGCTTGCAAGAGAGATCTCAACTTGTTGAGTTCAGTTCTGGCATAATCAATTTTCTCTATGGTTTTCTGCCTTCTTTTTTCTGTTTTCGTCTGTTGGATTTCAATGATTTCTGCTCTTATCTTTACAATTTCCTCCCTTCTGCTTGGTTTTATTAATTCTGCTCCTCTTTTTCTAGTTTCTTAAGATGGAAACTTAGATTGTTGACATAAGACTTTTTAACATAAGCAATGAATGCTATAAAGTTCCCTCTCAGTACTGCTTCTCAGCAACCCAGAAATTTTGATATGTTCTGATTTCATTTTCATTCAGTTCAATATATTTTATAATTTCCTTTAAAACTTCCTCTTTGAGGGGTGCCTGGGTGTCTCAGTTGGTTAAGCGTCTGCCTTAGGCTCAGGTCATTATCCCAGGGTCCTGGTATAGAGCCCCAATTGGGCTCTTTGCTCCGCAGGGAGCCCGCTTCTCCCTCTCCTCCCCACTGTGCTCTCTCACTGTCTCTTCTTCTCTCTCTCAAATGAATAAACAAAATCTTTAAAAAAAAAAAAAACTTCTCCTTTGATCCATGGTGTTTGGATAGTTTCCCATTACCTTTCGGTTATTCATTTCTATTTTAATTATATCAAAGTCCAAGAATGTACTATGCATGATTTAAATTCTTTTACCTCTTATGATCTATCTTGAGGAAAGAAGGGTGTATGCTGCTGTTATTAGGTGAAGTATTTTATAAATATCAATTAGATCAAGTTGGTTTCAGATAGTGTTCAGTCCTACATACTTGAAAATTTTTCTCTCTACTTACTTTATCAATTGCAGACAAATGAGTTTTTAAGTCTCTAATTATAATTATAGAAGTATCTATTTCTCCTTTTAGTTCTGATGGTTGTTGCTTTACATATTGTAAAGCTCAATTCTTCAGTCATGCATATTTAGGATTTTTATATCTTCTTGGAATATTGACACTTTTATCAATATATATAGTCCTTCTTTATTCCTGGTAATTTTCTTTGCTCTGAAGTCTATTTTAATATAAATATAGCCACTCTAGTTTTCTTTTGATTAGTGTTTTCCATGGTATATGTATTTCCGTCCTTATACTCTTAGCATACCTATATAATTATATTAAAGTGAGTTTCTTGTAGACCTCATACAGTAAGATAGTGCTTTTGAATCCATTCTGACAATCTCTGTATTTTAGTTGGAGTGTTTAGACCATTTATAATTAATACAAGTATTTATATGTTTATATTTAATATTTCCATTTTATTATTTTGTTTTCTGTTTGTTTCCTCAATTTTTCTTTTTCTCTATTTCCCACTTCCTACCTGCTTTTAGTTTATATAAACATTTTTTAGTACTCTATTTTAATTTATCTAATGTATTTTCAAATATCTCTTTGTATATTTTTAATGGTTTCTCTAGGGATTACAATATCCATACTTAACTTTGAACAGTTTACTTAAAATCAATATTTTATCATTTTGTGTGGAATGTAGGAACTTCGTTACCATATAAATCCTTTCACCCTCTCCTTTTTAGAATGCTGTTGACTTATTTTTATGTGTCCTTCCCTTGAATATCCCATCAGGCAATATTATAATTTTTGCTTTAAACCAACAAACATTTCAAATAACCCAACAGGAGAAGGACAGTCTGTAATATTTACCCGGGTATTTCCCATTTCTGTTCTCTTTCCTTTATTCCTGATGTTCCAGATTTCCTTTTGCTGTCATTTGCTATCCTTCTATCTGTAGAAATTCCCTTTAGCCATTCTTCTAGAGCAAGGCTACTGGGAATGACTTCTCTTAGCTTTCCTTTATCCAAGCATGTCTTTATTTCATCTTAATTGATGAAGGATATTTTCACTGAATATAGAATTTCCTTTTTACTTCAACATTTAAAAATATTGTGTCCCTTCCTTCTGAACCCCATGGTTTTCAGTGAGAAATCTGTTACCATTTGAGTCATTGTTTACTTCTAGGTAATGCATCAATTTTCTCCAGCTGCTTTCAATTTTTTTTCTGCTTTTTGTTTTCATCCATTTTATTATAATGCACCCAAGAATAGATTTCTTTGGGTTTATCCTGTTTAGGGTTTACTACACTTTTTAAATATATAGATTTGTTTCTTTTGTCAACTTCGGGACATTTTTAATCACATTGCTTCAAATATTTTATCAGCACTGCACTTCCTCTTCTTCTTGAACTCTAAAAACACAAATGTTAGACTTTTTGGTATTGTCTGCCTATACTGTTCAGATTGGATGATTTCTATTGACCTATCTTCAAGTTCATTGACTTTCTCCTCTCTCATATTCATTCTGCTATGAATGCCTCCTGTTAATTTTTAATTCTGTTTTTGTACTTCTCAATTCTAAATTTTCATTTGTTCTTCTTTTTACCTTATACTTTTCTCTGAGACTTCTATCCCTCTATTCATTTTAACGGTGTTTGCATTCATTCTTGAAACATTTTTACAATAGCTGCATTAAAGTTTTGTTAGATAATTCCAACATCTGTATCACCACAATGTAGGGGCCTTTTGACTGTTCTTTCTTATGAAAATTATGATTATGATTTTTTTTGTATCCTGAGGAATTTCAGATTGGGTAGATACCCAGGAGCGGAATACACAATAAAAACACAATTTGAAAACAAATCTTTTTCTTATAAAAATTAATACATACTCATTATAAAAGAAATGTTTTTAAAAACTAATAAACAAAAGGGAAAAAAATCACCTATCACCTAACTAACTTAGAGGTGATGATTTTCCTCTGTTTACACATAACCTCTGTCTCTCTCAGAATGCTTCTGAAGTTTAATTTTCATGTAATTTGATTTTCTAAGGTCAAATTTACTCTTTACTTCCTCAAATACAGATCCTAATTCTCTGATTGCAATAATCGCTTCCTTTTAATCATCCTTTTCCTTACTCAGATCCCTCCTCACTTCATTTTGTTGCCTTTACATCTTATCCTTTTGACTTTTGAATTTATACCATCACATTATTTCTTATTCTATTAGCTTTCATATTAGTTTTTCGTCTCCCAGAGAGGCCATGTTCTTCTGACATTATTGAGGTTTCAAAAAAAAAAAAAAAATCCTAAAATGTTCTTTTGGATCCAGTGGTAAATCATTTTCCAACAACTGTGCTTCCTCTGAGTTTTGAATGCTATCTAGTTTACAATAATTTTCATAGGCCCGGTGTTGTTTTCACTTTACACTTTTTTCCCCCACTCAAAATATAATGGATTTTCTGGAATTGGTGCTTTTGCATTTCCTGATAGAGCACAGTTAATAGTATATAGCTTCTAAGCTATTCCCAGCATCTATTAGACCTTCATAAACTAAGATATATAGATTAATTATTAGACTTGGGGGCAAGGGCTATACCAGTTACAGTGCTTTGGTTGTAAATAATACAAAGCCTAACTTAAATTAACTTAAACAATAATTGGAAATTTCAGAGATGGGGCAGGTTTCAGATGTAGTAGGATCACAGTTCTAGACCCATTTTCTGCCTTCTCTCGAGCACTTCCCACCCCTCTGTATCCACTTTATCTTCAGCAGGATTTTGTTTGTGGCTTTGAAAGTTTTATGCATTTCACTATAACAAAAAGCTCAACTATAAAGCTAAAGTCGAAGGCTGCACTCATTTTGCATCAACTTAAGTTATATACTTATGCCCTAGGCTACTTAGGGGCTGTCATAAGACTCTCCCAGATTTCATCCTTCACATGGTGTTAAGTGGGCTCTGCAACCCACCAAATCTACATACATAATGAGAAATATCTCTAAAGAGGAAGAGAGGTTGGACATTGAATATTACCCCTTTTCTCTCCCACAATGCTCCCTACAAGGAAGTTATTCACACCTGAACCTCCAGTACTCTGAGCCAATGAAATACATGTTCTTCCAGCCATTGCTCTCATATTCAGCATCTTATTTGGGGAAAATAATCTCTAAGAATGCAATAGTGGATTACAATGCATCAGGCAGGCAGAGACCCCTGGTTTCATGTCATATATCATGGATATGACTAATTGTTTTCCTTGATGCAACTCAATCTATCTTTTTTTTTTTTAGGCACCAAAATTTTTATTTACCCACCTTCCTGCTCTCTTTTAACATTATAAACATTAATTAAACATTATAAACCAAATTAATCTTTTTGATCCAGGGTTGTGATAGGAACCATCATGTTACAAAGAGGTGGTAGATCTATGCCTGCTTTTAATGATTCTCTGGCCTCTCTCAACCTATGGCTCTCACTCCTCTTATCCTTTTTTGGCTGTCCCTTAACAGTATATTCTAACCTCTGTAAAATAGAAATTGAAAGTACTAACCTCATTGTTCTGTGAAACCTCTTAAAAAAGAGAATGCCCAGCACTAAGGCGGGCTCTCAGGGGCATCAAACTCCCAAAAGTTCCTCCCTGTTCTTTGATATAATTCATTGTCATCTGTCATGGGCTGAGGAACCAGCGAACCAGTAAACTAAGAACAAGTGTACAAGGTCCACAGGCCAGGTGAGGGCCTAGATGGTAAAGCGCATGCACTTTGTGACCACCATTGCTGACTTCCAATCCGAGTAAGGACTGCCTGAGGGAGCAGTTCCAAAACCCCTGAGCTCATGGTTCCCTGTGGGTATCTCCTGTGTACTTTTCTCATGACCAGGGCTTGAGAAGGGGCTTCTCAGTTCCCTCTGCCACACTTACAACAGTGTGAGGGATGCACCAGAGGCCAAAGACGGAGTGACTAGCTCTGGGGAGTAAGTGGGGAACATTAACAAAACTATCTCAAATTTGGTGCCATTTGCTCGTGGGGAAGAGAGGTGGAATCCCAGCAAGACCAGCAGTTGTAAGGCAAACAATAGGCCTGGTTCTCAGTAGCGGTAACGACCAGGCTTGAAGGGGCCATCACAGGACAAGCCCAGGTACTGGGCCTGCTTCTCAGTGTGGTCAGCTTCACATTCAGCTTACCCAGGTGGGCTTCAGCTGCTGCATCATCCAGCTTCTTGGGCAGGAAGTGGACCCCAACAGAATACTTGTCAGGGTGGTTCCACAACTCTATCTGTGCCAGCACTTGGTTGGTGAATGAGCTGCTCATCACAAAGCTGGGATGACCCATGGTGCAGCCCAGGTTGACCAGCCAGCCCTCAGCCAACAGGGATGATATGACGCCCATTTTTCAGCCCATAGCGGTCCACCTGGGGCTTGATGTTCACCTTCTCCACAGCATTTTCGTTCAGCCACTGGACATCAATCTCCACGTCAAAGTGTCCAATGTTACAGACGATGGAGTCATCTTTCATCTGCTCAAAGTGCCTGTTGGGGAGTGCCGACCCATGGAAGACTGTCAGGGACAAAGAGTAGCCCCAAGCCTGCCTTCTTCCTCGCTCCCCGTGACCCCCAACCTGGCACCTACCGGCCAAGGATGATGTCAGTACAGCCTGCGGTGGTGACAAATATGTTGCCCTCCTGACAGGCCTCATCCATAGTGGTCACCTCATAGCCCTCCATGGCAGCCTGCAGTGCATTGATGGGGTCGATCTCCGTGATAATGACACGGGCCCCAAAACCCCTCAGGGCCTGGGCACAACCTTTGCCCATATCGCCATAGCTTGCTACCACTGCCACCTTGCCTGCAATCATCACATCTGTAGCCCACTTGATGCCATCTATAAGAGACTCCTGGCAGCCATACAGGTTGTCAAACTTGCTCTTGGTGACAGAGTCATTGACATTGATGGCAGGCACCTTCAGCTTCCCGTTGGCCATCATCTTGTATAGGTTGTGGACCCCCATTGTGGTCTCTTCAGAAATGCCTCGGATGCCTGACAGGAGCTGTGGGTACTTGGTGTGAATGAGGTTGGCAAGGTCACCTCCGTTCATCCAGAATTATGTTGAGGGGCCCATCCTTGAACTACAGCATCTGCTTGATGTACCACAGGTACTCCTCATCCATTTCACCCTTCCAGGTGTACACTAGAATGCCAGCCTTGGCAATGGCAGCAGCTGCATGGTCCTGGGTAGAGAAGATGTTGCAACTGGACCACCGTACCTCTGCACTCAGGGCCACGAGGGTCTCAATGAGGACAGCTGTCTCTACAGTCATGTGTAGGCAGCCAGCGATGCGGGTGCTCTTCAGTGGCTTAGAGGCCGAGTACATTTCCCTCATGCGCATCAGGCCCGGCATCTCATTCTCTGCGATGTCCAGGGCCTTGCATCCCCAGGAGGCCAGGCTGATGTCGGCGACTTTGTAGGGCAGTTTGTCCAACATGCTGGCAGAGTTTCCACACAGAGTGATGGACATGGGTGAAGGGAGGTGGCCCTGGGGCTAGGGACTGGCACAGGAAGGACGGCGCTGGGCAGGGCAACTCTATCTTATAGCTAGCGAAAAATTCATCCCAGATTCTAACAAGAAAATATCTGTTAGGGTCCATTTCAATTTTGTTCTGAACTTTTCAGAAGCTGAGTTAAGTACTAGCCAACAGTAGATGTTTAAATTTCACAAAATGTTATTTCATATCCAGCTATTTTATTTATCTGTGTAGTTAATTATTCCATAAGTAATTAGAGAAACACATTCAATAATATAATTTTTAAATATCTACCATGAATGTGAATCAGCTCCTGGTTAGGTAAAAGTATAGGTTAAAAGAAAACAAGACTATGTAATACGAACCAAAAAGAGTGACTAGATCAGTTACCTTTTGTTGTTGGTAATTTAATTTCCTCTAATTTAACCTCAAATTTTGCTCTGAGCTTCCCAACAGCCAAAGGAAAAATGGTAACATAGTCAGTTACATCATTCTCAAATGTCAAAGTATCCTAGCCCTTTAAAAGAATTCTCTTCATGGCACTAAATGTTAAATGGGTATATAGGGAATTCTGAGCACTGTAGGAAAATGTCTTCCTTGTACACATTTCTATAGGAAATACAATTGTAAGATCCTTGTAACTGTTTTTTTATGGTGTATTTTATACACACTGAAATAATTGAAGAACTATAATTAAAAGAAATTTGATAAAGACTCTATGAGGAGCCAAATAAAATGTTGCAAGTATGTGGCAGTCTTATGATTTAATTTGATCCTAAGACAAAGTTTTAAGTACCTTGATAAATGCTTAGACTGTAAATCCTTCAAATAATCTGTTTATTTCTTCACCCACACTTTTGATAGTGTTTCATAGTCTTTCATTCAATTCTTTCAACAACCTGAGATAATGTTCTTATTCCCACTAAATTACATTTGAGGAAGTGGAAGCTCAGAGGAGTGAAATGCTTTGTTGAAGGTCAGCCAGTAAATGACTTGGAAGGAACTCAAACACAGGTGTTCTGATTCCAGATTTACAAAATGCATTTGTTAAGTACCTGTTGTGTTCTAGGCAGTGCTCTTGGGGCTGGGGATAGATAGTTGAATAAAATACAATCCCTGTTCTCAGAGAGCTGGTGGGAAAAACAGATAAAGACGTCATTTTCTATAACTTAGCCAACACTCTGTGCTTTCATGATACTGGTGCAATACCAGTAGTTGTACAGTAGATAGTTTGGGAATATAAGATCATTGGATAAGAATAAATATTTCTGATGTCTCTTCCAGATCATGTTCTACATTATATGACATGATTTTAGATAAAAATGCTGCAAGTGTTGAGAGAAACACAGATAAAAAAAGACTGGAGAAATAATCGCTTCATGGAGTTGCTGAGCCTCTTTTGGAATAATCGGAAGGAAGAGGGAAAGATATTCCATTTATTCCCAGGATTATAATAACTATTCTTGGCTATACTGTGGAACAGCATTTGGTGACAAAATGTGGTTCTGATGAAGAAAGATTTCAAAAGCAGGTGGGAATATCTTGGCCCAAATATTTTGAATCCACGTTGGTGCTGGTGGTAATTTTACATAAAATGACAAAGTCATGGGTGCCCTACCCTGGAAATGGTTCAGTGGAAACTGGATGACTGTCTGCAAGAAAATCCGGGAAGCTGGACCTAGCATCAGTTGTTTTTACTCATGGTTTGTAAATAACAAAATCATTTCAAATCAAATTTCACATGAAACTGAATATAGGTACACCTTGAAGATCCTGCAGGTTTGGTTCCAGACTATCATGATAAAGCAAGTCAAATGAATTTTTTGGTTTCCCAGTGCATATAAAGGTTATCTTTATGCTAAATGGTAGTTTATTAGTGTGCAACAGCATTACATCTAAAAAAACCAATGTGCATGCCTTAATTTAAAAATACTTTATTGCTAAAAATCACTGGCTATCATTTAAGCTTTCGGTGACTCATAATCTTTTGCTGGTGGAGGATCTTGCCTTGATGTTGATGGCTGTTGGCTGATCAGGATGGTGGTTGCTGAAGTTTGGGGGGGTTGTAGCAATTTCTTAAAATAAGACAACAATGAAGTTTGCCACATCAATGGACTTTTCCTTTCATGAACAATTTTTCTGCAGCATGGGAGGCTATTTGATAGCATTTTACCCACAGTAGAACTTCTTTCAAAATTGGAGTCAGTTCTCCCAAACCCTGTCATTGCTTTATCAATTAAGTTTATGTGATATTCCACATTCTTTGTTGTCATTTCAACAATCGTCCCAGCATTTTCACCAGGAATAGTTTCCATTTCAAGAAACCACCTCCTTTGCTCAACCATAAGAAGCAACCCCTCATCCATTAAAACTTTATCATGAGATTGCTGCAATTCAAGTATAATAATAATGGAAGAGTTTGAAATGTTGAGGGAATTACAAAAATGTGACACAGAGACATGAAGTGAGCAAATGATTTTGGGAAAAAATGGCACTGGTAGACTTGCTTGATGCAGGGTTGCCATAAAACTTTAATTTGTAAAAAAAAAAAAAAATGCAGTATCTGCAAAGCACAATGAAATGAGGTATGCCTGTATATAAAACAGATCAAAGTGGAACAACTGTGGCTGACTAAATCCAGGGTGGGGTACAGGAGGCCCACCCATACTGTCTCTAGGACCTCCCCACTGACTATGCCTCCAGGTGATCATTGAAGCATGATTTGAAAACGGGTCCCATCAATTCAAAGGGGCACTGTTCCTAGGACTTTACAAAGTAAGAGACACCGGTTGTTTTATCTCAGATGGCTACTGAAGAAGCATGCTATTAGAAGTCTTTCGGGACTTCTATAATGCAAATGTAATCTACATTTTTTGTTCTTTTCTAGTTGGTCACCTCAGTGGTCCAAGCACAGACAAAGCAGACAGACTCTGAGAGCTAGGATTAAAAAGAAAATAAAAAGCAGCTCACAGTAGTGACCCCTCCCAAAAAGACCCAGCAATCTTCCAGCTACAGTAGCAGTAATCCCAAACCCACTACAGCATCTAATTGAAATATTGATTCTTCAGTTAGGTCTCTAACTTAAAATTCCAGAGCAGAGAGCTCCCCACCACACAGACACCCCCTTTGCAGAATCACATCACAGAGCACATAGTGTTTCCTTAACATTAAGCTTCCCAGGGCTTTCATTTCAATTAGTCATAAAAAAAGATCAAGAAGGAAAGTATTGTCGGAAAGATTCCAGTCAGTGTTTTATTGCCTGAAACAGTTTTCAGGATTAACCATTTCATACCAGAAAGGGAATTCTGCAGAAAGTGCAGTGCTTTCTCCTTACAGAAGGGAAGCTATGGATAAAGCAAAGAATACAAAATATACTTTCTTCTAACTGTTTCTTATTCAACATGTTTTCATTAAACAATCTCATTTATGGAACTAAAAATTTTTCTGAACAAGCACGCAGTATATGCCAAATAAATATCGCAAATCCAACTTTTGCTCTCCTTATATTTCCATTTAGGTTCTCAGAGCAACAAAACCCCTTGACATTATTATCTCCTCCGAATACTAATTATGTCACCACAACTCTGTGTCTGCTAATCCTCCAGAAATAATGTGAGAATTACAGGCATGCAACAGGAATAGAATGGAATTAGAAATATATTTTGTGAATTTGTCAAAACTACCAGCTTTCTAAGAGGGTAAAGTGCACATCCAAAAAATTCTTTCATAAAAGGACAAATTCCCACAATGAAGATAAATGATGACTCTTAATACTACACTTGGAGCACAGAACACCAGCTAGAGCAAGGCCAGCATGCTGTGGTTTCTTTTATTCTTACAAGAAACTTAGTTCATGGTACCTAGGATTTTCATCTCAGAGCACCAGCTTCAACTCCAGATACAGACCTGTTTTTAATCATACTTAATGTGCCTGGTTCCCAAGAGAATAACAATGAAGGTGAAACCTCTCCAGCAGGGAGGAGAATATACTTGCTCTGGGAATGGGGATGTAATCCTTCCCTCTGAAGAAAAGAAAATGTTTATTATAGCACACTGTCTGCCACCTCTTCAGTCTCAAATAGTTCTTGAATGTATGAATGACAGTATCATCACACTCTGCTCATCCTGGGCTAAAAACAAGAGAATCATAAGCTGTTGTGTCTAAAGGTACTTTTAACATTAGCTCCTTCAGCCCTATTTTGCAGATGTACAAACCAAGGCCCCAAAAGTGATGGATTTATGAAAGGTGCATTCATGGTCACATAGGGCATAGGTATCTGAATTTATTCCCCAAATCTCTGATCAAGGCTCTTTCCTCTACTGCAGGTGACAAAGTCCTACATTGTCTTCAAAATCAAGTCTTAGGGATGTCTCAGGGCATCTCCTTCCCACACCCTGGGCCACTGCAGGGTTCAGACACATATACCTCTTTCCGGACACCAGCTGCAGACTCTGTTGGTCTTGGGTATTCCAGTGTGGTCCACGCAGATGTCTCTACACTACTCTCAGCTCTTTCAGCCATGTTCAAGAGGCTTTCTTCTCCATCCCATCAGTGGCACGCACTTGACCTCTTTGCTATACAGCACTACTGAACTGCCCATATGTGAAGTTGTGCTTGCGCATACACACACACACTCACACTCGGCATGCCGACATGTGCACACACCCCATGCTGGTTCACCCATGTGTGACCTGAGTTTTGTGGTCTGCCTTGGCTGGGTTCTTCTTCCTATCCATCTGACTGGTTCCATTCCACGCCATTTTTACCTCCCACTTCAGCTCCCCTTTCTTCCACACTCCACACCAGGCTTGGGTTAGGAACCCCTACTCTTAGATCTCATGTTCCCAGGTATCTGTTATCTCTGCACTAAACTCAGACACATTACCTAAAATCCTTACATGAGTTTCCTAGATTCAGCTGGACCTGGTTTCTCCCAATCATTTAACCAATGAACATGCAGGCATCATGTGAAAACTATGTCTGTTAGCTTATAAATGTTAACACAAATAGGTGACAGGTAGGTAAGAGTGTTTAAGGCAACTTTGTGCACTTCTAGGCATCAATTACTGTATCTCTTTTTTAACTTAGTGAATTATTTCTGTATTCACAGTACACCTGTGCTATTTCTGATCTTCTCATAGGAAAACAGAAACTTTTGACATAATTCTGCTTCTATCTTTTCAAGACGTGAACAGACATTTTTCCAAAGAAGACATCCAAATGGCCAACAGACACATGAAAAAGTGCTCTACATCACTTGGCATCAAGGAAATCCAAATCAAAATCTCAATGAGATACCACCTCATACCAGTCAGAATGGCTAAAATTAACAAGTCAGGAAATGACAGATGTTGGCGAGGATGCAGAGAAAGGGAAACCCTCCTACACTGTTGGTGGGAATGCAAGCTGGTGCAGCCACTCTGGAAAACAGTATGGAGGTTCCTCAAAAAGTTGAAAACAGAGCTACTGTACAACCCAGCAATTGCACTACTGGGTATTTACCCCAAAGATACAAATGTAGTGATCTGAAGTGGTATGTGCACCCCAATGTTTACAGCAGCAATGTCCACAATACCCAAACTATGGAAAGAGCCAAGATGTCCATCAACAGATGAATGGAGAAAGAAGATGTGGTATATATGTACAATGGAATATTATGCAGCCATCAGAAAAAATGAAATCTTGCCACTTGCAATGACATGGATGGAACTAGAGGGTATTATGCTAAGCAAAATAAGAATTAGAGAAAGACATGAATCATATGATCTCACTGATATGAGGGATTCTTAATCTCAGGAAACCAACTGAGGGTTGCTGGAGTGGTGGGGGGTGGGAGGGATGGGGTGGCTGGGTGATAGACATTGGGGAGGGTATGTGCTATGCTGAGCATTGTGAATTGTGTAAGACTGATGAATCACAGACCTGTACCTCTGAAACAAATAATACAGTATATGTTAAAAAAACAAAGAAGATAGTAGGAAGGGAAAAATGAAGGGGGGGAAATCGGAGGGGGAGATGAACCATGAGAGACTATGGACTCTGAGAAACAAACTGAGGGTTCTAGAGGGGAGGGGGTGGGGGGATGGGTTAGCCTGGTGATGGGTATTAAAGAGGGCACGTTCTGCGTGGAGCACTGGGTGTTATACGTAAACAATGAATCATGGAACACTACATCAAAAACTAATGATGTAATGTATGGTGATTAACATAACATAATAAAATTTAAAAAAAGAGAGAGAGAGAGAAAAACGATGTTAGTTATGGACAGCTATGTGTTTTTCCTTAAGGAGTTCTATCACTTGACTCACAAAATGCTGTACCTGAGAAGAATGAAATTCTTAATTGTGTTTGCAATGAAATGTATGAGTAAATAAATAGAGCACATTAATATTGTATTAATAGCTACAAGTGTCTTCTAGAATACTGTGTGCTATGCCAAGTGCAGCTGGTTGTATTATAAGTATCTTTTTATATGTCTGTTTCCCACACTTGATTCCAGGCTAATTGTCTGATTCAGATTGTGTGGCCAGAGCCCAGCATAGTATCTGGCACATGATAAAAACTCAATACTTTTGGAATAAAACATTTATGTAGTCCTAAGCTCTCTGTGAAACCTTGGCTAAGTGGATATTTCCCCATGAACTACTTTTCCTTATATTCCTTACCAAAAGTCAGTCTACGCTTAAATTCAAAACACAATATATTGCCAAAAATGTTTGTCCCCTGTAATTTTGTCTCATTGCCTACACCTGCCCTCTAATACCAAAACAGAATAACCCTGATCACTCTTCCAGATATCTGAAGACTGTGATTACTCCGCTGAATCAGCATGTCTCTGGGCTAATATTTCCCTGTTCTTCAATCATTTTCAGACACTATCATTAGGGCTTAACTCTTGTAAGCACACTCTGCAGGTGGTCAATTTCCCACTTAAGTTGTGTCCCCCAGGACCGCACACAGCATTGCCTGGAATGTCTGGCCAGACCACAGTTCAAGGAGTTGTCACCTCCTTTGATTTTGATGACATATCTCTCTTAATGAGGTCCAAGTGTATCAGCTTTTTAAATAGCAACTAAACTGTAATCATAATACCTCCATAGCCACACTTTTCCAATATCCTATCTGAAGAAGAGATATTCCTCCCACTATTAAAATCTATCCCTCCCCCTTGAACTTTTAGCCCTATCTCATTCTGCCTTTCCAAGGATGTTACACCATCACCTACAGGGCCTCTTACTTTCTGTGCAACCTCTTCCTACCTAGTCTCTTCCCAGTAGCTTTAAACATTTCGGTCTCTCATCTCACACACACAGACACACAGACACACAGACACACAGACAGACACACACACACACTTCAATATTGTGTTTCCACCCTCATCACTTCTCCCAAATTCCCTTACCAAGGTCATATATGACTTTCATTTTACTAAATCCAAAGGAGAATACTAGCCTTCCATTTTTAATTCTTTGCTTCATTTGACTGTTGACTACTTGACAACTCTTTCTTAAAATACTTTATTTCCTTAGCCTCCATGATGTTTGTCTTTCTGGTTTTCCTTCCATTTCCCTTTGTGATTCCTGTTTCTCAGCTCATCCTTTCGTGTCTGTGTCCCCTAAGTCTTACGTTCAGCCTCTTCTCTTATCACCTCTCCCTAGAAAATGGCATCACCCTCTATTATTTTAACTACCATCTAAAATCTGATGTCTCCCAAATTCTATCTCCATTCCAGATCTTTCTCCTAAGCTATAGACTTAAAAAAAAAAAAAAAAACAGAGTATGCCCTCTACTCATGATTTGCACCGGGACATTTCTTGAGTTCCTCCAACTCAACACCAGCAAACTCAACTCAACTGTCTCTACTACTGTCTCCTCCTCTTGTCCTTCATTCTGTAAAAGCCAGGATTGGCCACCCAGTGTTCTCCAAAAGGCCTACAGGTGAGATAGGATGTAGTCAAATATAACTTGGTGAACAGGCCCAAGTCAGGTACAACAAGGCAATGGTCTTATTTTTGTTCCATCACTGAAATCAACCACGGCGGCTTAGACCTCTCTTCTTTGCCCTTCCTCAGAGTACATTTTGAGTACCCTAAGCATCTTTTGCACCATTTTCAATTACAAGAGCAATCACACTGAGCCCTTTTTGACTCACTTTTAAGTTCAGTCTTTTTTAAATCACAACTTCAATTTCTCACCCAATTTAAATTTTCTCCCCCACTCCCCATTCTTCTCCCTAACTGGCTGAAGGTCAGGCCTGACCCATGGACCAGGGATCTATGTCAAGGCAGGGAGACAGTCTGGTCTTCTTGTCTCTCTACTTGTCCCTCACTCTTTGGCTTCTGTGTTTCACCCCCTCCATCTGGAAGAAGTGCCCTTAAGCCAGAGTGTCTATGGACTGTTAACAAGCTCACTGGGCCTCAATTTCCTCACAACTGTTGCAGGAAATAAGCATAAGGGGCCGTTCCATATCTAATATTGCAAGATTCTCAGATTTCCTTTCTCTGAGACAAATACCAATTCATTAGTCCACAGGGCCCTGATAATTCTGGAATTCCTAAATGTCTTGTTTATCTCCAAGCTCATAAGAGAACCCTGGATCCATTAGGCATGTTTTTAAGTAAGATCAAAACATGAAGAGGCCGTGGTGCCAGCCCTGGATTTCCAAATAGTAACATCAGTGAACTGTCTTATTAACATTCTCATCTCTTACACCATTGCTGAGGCTAGTGCAGCATTTTTCATTCCATGTCACAAGTGGATCACATATATTTCTCTGAAATCATGATCATACTTCAGGAATGTAGGTTTGCAGCTTTACAACGTCCTTGGCAGTAACCACTTCATTTACCCCTGAAATGGCCACCCATGGTCTCATTGAAACTTTTTTTTTTAATTTTTCAAATTGCTTGACTGTCATGTAATAGTTTGGCTGTTTTGAAACCACCCTTAATCTTATAATATATTTATGCTGTGGGATTTCAAATATGAGAGTGGTGTCGTTGACCAAGCTTTTGTTGGCAGTGGTACGGTTTCAAATAAGACTCTTGATTACCAAGTGTTTTCTCTAATACCTTAAATCTCAATCTCTTGTGTGAAAATATATTTAATTCAAGGTAACAGCAATCACAAATTATAAATTTGTGTCTGCATGTGTGAGAGAAAGACTTATTTTAAAGTAATTTTACCAGAAATAATGCATGTCCACACTATAAAAGGGCAAATAGTGGTCCCCTACCTTACCCCTCTTTATAAAACCAAGACTCCCAGTAGTAACATTTTTCAAGTCTTTTAGCTATTTCTTCTGGTATCTGATTCAATATTTCTAAATAACATCCTTATAGCACTCATTCTTGGTGTTCAACTTCAGACATTATCTTTTGGTTTCTGAGTTAGGATATAGGTTTGGATACTGTGACAAAAACTAAGATGGCAATGCCTTAAAATAGAAGCTTATTTTTCTCTTACAAATGGCAGAGCAACAAGTTAGAAAGGCCCTTATTCACCTGATCCAAGACCACATTTCATCCAATGGAACCAGGTAGAAGGGAGTGGGAAGAACATGATTCTTCCCCTTAAGGGCACAACCTAGAAAATGTACATATCAATCCCATTTATATCCTGCTGTCCAGAATTTGATGTCATGGCTCTCACAAAGGAGGCTGGAAACTCTGGGTTTTAGGCAGCCACACTATCAGCTTAAATTTTCTTACTATGGAAGAAAAGAACATATATTGCTAGGCAACTATCAGTTTCTCCCATGATTTCCTATTTTGCAAGAAGAGTATTTTATCCTTGTAAATAATACACACACACGCACACACACGTGCACACGCACACACACACATCAACACATGTTCCATCCTCATCCTCCCAACCTAACTGTTATATCACAATTTTGGTTAAATCAATATTTGCCGTTTATGAAATATTATTTACAACTGAATCATATAATAACTTCTCTCTTGCACGTCAGAAAATGAGAAAAACTAATGAAATACTATACAGTGGCTAACTGAACATAATAAAAAAAAGAAAATGAGATATCTTAGCAATATCTCTACTTGTATTGGTTAACTATTTCCTCAGTAGGACTCAATTGCCTTAAAGATAATCATGAATTCCATGGATCTGCTGACTCAACTCATAGCATCACTGTTCATAATAGAAAAAAACTGGGGAAATATCATTCAGCAAAGGAATAGATGAACAACTGTGGTATTCTTACTCAGTTGACTAGTATAGAGCAGTGAACAGGGAATGCAGCTACATACAACAACAATGTGTTTTCTTGGAAATAGTAAGTTTGAATTTTTTTTTCAAAAAGCAAGTCTCAGAAGAAAGTTAGCATTCTTAAATAGCTCACATTTAACAAATGTGTTTAACAAATTTAGCTTATTTTAAAAGTTTTCTATTGTCATTGCAACTACAGATTTAAAAAAAGACAGTTACATAATAAACACAAAATTCAGAATAGTGGTTCCCTCTGAGGAGGGAATGAAGGGGGATGAAATAAAGGAGAAGCACTGATTTATGGTTAGTGTTTAAATCAAATGTTTGGTGGTAGGGTTGTGGTCTTCATTATATTATTCTGTTTTATAGTTTGCATATGTTATATGTATCAAATATTTTAAATAGATTACAAAAAGACAAAATCAAGATAGAAATAAAATAACAGAAAATAATAGCAAGTAAGGTTGGAGGCAGGTTACCAGAATTAAGGTATTTCTAGGACCCTTGTAATGTTCAGGACAAGTTTGATTCATTTTGGACTCTCAGCTAGATAAGCATGTTAAAATACTGTGGGTAACAAGAATAAAAGAAACAAAGTAAAGGATTTTCAAACCAGAAGTCAGGAATGAAAAAAAAAACCATAAAAATAGTGGAAGATAATACCAAGTAAGAGGTAGAAATTCAACTAAATACATCAGCAATTACAATGAATATAAGTAACTATATTCGCCAATTAAAAGATAAAGACTGTTAGGTAAAAATAAAAACAATAACAACAAAAAAATGAGCTGAATGCTGGGTATGAGCACAGCTAAAATAGAAGAACACAGGTTCAAAGTAAAAGGATAGAAAACTACACACCGGGAATATATTAAAGGAAAAAAGTTGCTTTCATGACATGGGCGTGGGGGGAGACTTTAAGGCCATAAATATCACAGTTAAAGAAGAGCACTACATCACAGCGATGTTTTAGTTTACTTCAAAAAACATAACTATAAACGACCATGACCTAATAATATGGCCTCAAAATATACCAAGAGAAAACAATCTATGACACAGGTCGAATCTGCCTCCATCTAACCTCCAGAAAAATATTCTTTCAATCCTAGACCTATATACCTGAGCTCACCCCCCCCGCCCCCCCCGCCCCCCCGCCCCCCCCGCCCCCCCCCCCCCCCCCCCGTCCCACCGCCTCCACTCCCCTGCTTCACGCACCACGGGCCCACTTGCTCTGCTCTTTCTTGCAGGCGCAGGCTACAGGTTCCCATACATCCAGCTTCCGGCGGATTGGCCAATGGGAAAGCATTTCTCTTTTCTCTACCAAACGTCATTTCCATGGCAACAGCAACATCTGAACCCTGGTCCAGATCCCACTTGCTGATCCTGCCAACGGTTCCAGTCATCTAGCCTCTCTTTGTTCCTGTTATTGCCAATTTCTAAATTTTTCCTCTCTGTCTTCTTTGGCTTTTCAGCTCTTCCACCAGGAGTGTAACCACGAATATGCATACGGTTTCTCTTGTTTGAATACTCAGAGTGGTTCCTGTTTTCATGGTTGGCCTTGTCATTAGTATTCTATTATATCCATAGCAAATTGCCACAAGTTAAGTGGCTTAAAACAACACAGATTTATTATCTCATGGTTGTATGGGTCAGAAGTCCAGTGGGCTTGACTGGTTTCTCTGCTCTGAGACTCACAAGGTTGAAATTCAGGTGTCAATAGGGCTGCATTCCTTTCTCTTTTTTTCCAGCTTTGTTGAGATATAATTAACATATAACACTGTAAGTTTAAGGTGTACAAGGTGATGATCTGATATATGTATATATTGTGAAAATGATTACCACAAAAAGTTAACACATTCATCACTTCACATAATTACAGTTTTTCTGTAGTGAGAAATGTACGATTTCCTCTCCCAGCAACTTCCAAGTATACAGTACAGTATTGTTAATTATAATCATCAAGATGTATATTAGATCCCCAGAACTTATTCATCTTATAACTGGAAATTTGTGCCCTTTGACCAACATCTTCCCATTTCCCCTACCCACCCACCTCCAACCCCAGTGCCTGGCAAACCGCCACTCTACTCATTCTTTCTATGGGTTTAGCTTTTTTTTTTTTTTTTTAAGATTCCACATATAAAGGAGATCATGGAGTAATTCTCTTTCTCTGTCTGACTTATTTCACTTAGGATAATGCCCTCAAGGTCCATACATGTTGTTGTGCAATATCCCATTATGGTGTGTGTGTGTGTGTGTGTGTGTGTGTGTGTGTGTGTGTGTGTGTGTATGTCACATTTTCCTTATCTCTTCACCTGTTGATGGACACTTAGGTTGTTTCCATGTATTGGCTATTGTGAATGCTGAAATAAACATTGGTGTACAGATATCTCTTTGAGGTAGTGATTTCGTTTCTTTCAAATATGTACCCAGAAGTGGGATTGCTGGATCATATGGTAGCTTTATTTTTAATTTTTTGAGGAATTTCCATACTGTTTTCCACAGTGGTTATACCAATATACATTCCCACTAACAGTGCATGAGGGTTCCCTTTTATCCACATCCTTGAGAACATTTGTTATCTCCTGTCTTTTTTATAATACCTATTCTAGTAGGTGTGAGGAGATATTTTATTGTGGTTTTGATTTGTATTTCCCTAATGATTAGTGGTGTTGAGCATTTTTTCATGTACCTGTTGGTCATTTGTAGATCTTCTTTGGGAAAATGTCAATTCAGGTCCTCTGCCCATAAATTGGATTGTTTGTTTTACTTCAGATTATTTGGTTTTTGCCATTGCATTGGCTTAGTTTGGATTTCCAGTCTTATGCTGGAACAGGAACGGTGAGTGAGCACTCACTCTTGTCTTATTCCTGATTCTAAAGGAAAAGTTTTCAGCTCTCTACCATTGAGAATGATGTTAGCTGTGGGTTGTTCATATAAGGGCTTTATTATGTTGAGGTATGTTCCTCTTATGCCCAATTTGTTGAGAACTTTTATCATAAAATGGTGTTGAATTTTGTCAAATGCTTCATCTCCATCTCTTGAAAGGATCTTATGATTTTTATCCTTCATCCTATTAATGTGTGTATCACGTCAATTGATTTGCGTATGTTGAACCATCCCTGCATATGATACAAGGGATGAATCCCATTGTCATAGTGTATGGTCCTTTTAATGTATTCTTGAATTCAGTTTGCTGGTACTGTGCTAAGAATTTTTGCATCTGCATTCATCACAAACATTGGCCTGTTGTTTTCTTTTCTTGTTGTGTCCTTATCTGACTTTGGGATTAGAGTGAGCTGGCCTTGTTACATGGGTTTGGAAGTGTTCCTTCCTCTTCAATTTTTTGGAAGAGTTTGAGAAGTGTTGGCATTAATTCTTCTTTAAATGGTTGGTGGAATTCACCAGTGAAACCATCTGGTCCTGGGCTTTTCTTTGTTGGAAGGGTTTTGATTACTGCTTTAATCTCTAGAAGCATGGATGGCCATGTCTCCTGCCAGGTCCTCTAATGCATTGGACTGGTCCCTGACTGTAGCAGGAGGGGTTAGAGTTAAGTTTAGGGCCTTTCCAGGGCCTTCAGGGCCACAGACCAGTGCCAGCAGGCCTGCCCATGGACTGCAGTTGTAAGGGAGCTGGAGTCAAGTATAGGGCCCCTTCAGGATCTCTGGGGATACAGATAAGAGTGTCTCCTGCAGGGTCCCTGCCTGTGCCAGGAAGACTATTATGAACTGTGACTGGGATGTGTGGGGGCCCAGTTATGGGGCCCTTTCAGAATTTATAGCCTGACTGAGTTTAGCATGCTTGGGTTCCTGGACTGTGACCAAGAGGGGCTGGAACTGGTTTATGGGTCACTTCAGAGTCCACAGCTGGGACTGGGACTGTCTGTATGTCTATCACCCAGCACACAGGTAGGCATGACTCCTCCCTTGGTAAATGGTGCTGGTGACAGAACCAAAGCCAAATGGGGCTGCAGCTGAGTCCTCAAGGGTCTGGAGCTATTTCTGGGTCTGTAGACCAGACCCACAGAATCAGTGGGTTAGCCACCTGGGTGCAGGCCTACCCTCCCAAAGTGGCTCTTCTCAGTCTTGGACTGCACCAGGGTTTCACAATCTCTTACCTGGATCCCAACACTCCCACAAAGGTGCTTTTGTCCATGGATGGAGGCCAAATTACTCTTGTTATGGGAGAGATGCCTGTAAGGGATGTCTCATTTGGTCATCTTGCTGACCTGCATTCCTTTCTGGAGGCGAAGGGGGAATCTGTGTCTGATGACATTCAGGTTCTTGGCAGAATTTCATTTCGTGTACTTGTACAACTGAGGTTTCCATTTCCTGGTGGCTGTCGTCCAGCGGCTGCTCACAACATCTAGAGGTTGCCTACATTCCTTGGCTCATGGCCCCTTCTTCCATCCTTAAAGGTGGTAACAGTGGGTCTGGTTCATCAAGTTGTATCTTTCCTATCTCTTCTGCCTCCTCATGTTTTGCCAGTTCTCTCACTGACTGTTTCACCTTGCTCCTCAGATTATAAAGGCCCATGTGACTATATTTGGGCCACTTGAATAATCCAGAACAATCTTTTGATCTTAGGGTCATCTGATTAGCAACTTTCATTCCAACTACAAAGTTCCTTTCACCATATGCCATAACATATTCACAGACCAATTACCAGGGAATAAGGATCACAGTTCCCACCTAGGTAAGACTAGCTTGACTCCTAAGGGGTGATTTCTGACATGACCGGGTGCAAAAGGGAAAGTTACTCAGAAGGAGTGGGCTCAGGACTTGCACTGTTCCCCCAGCCCTCTGGAAGCCCCAGGGTGGTGTGGTTCAAGGCCCTCCAAATATTCAGCACAGAAGTTAACCTGACTGGTTAGGGCTTCATGCCTCTTTCGTTCTCCCCCCTGTATTTTACAGGTAGGAAGTAAAGGCTCAGAGAAACCAAGTCATTGCTCTAGGTCACCAACTCAGTTCACGGCAGTTCAATAGAAATATCTGATACTCATTCATTCATTTATCCACTCAATAACTGTTGCTAAGCCCTACCCAGCTAAGGGGACCAGGAAAACACACATGAAATAAACCTTGTCCATCCACCTCTCAGAGATTTTTGTTTGTTTTCCCAGAATACAAATGTAAACATGTTTGCATGCTTGATGCTGGTTCAGTAAAGTTTCCCACACATTTTTACATAGAAGTTTGATTTTCTCTAAGAACATCTGCTTCAGCTCGAAGGCAGCTGTCAGGGTGATAGGACCTGATTCAAACCCAAGCTGTGTGTCCTTGGGGAATTCCCTTAGTAAGAGTATTTACCTGATGGAGCTGTTGTGAGCAGGATTGAGTTGCACCTGCAAGCCACTGGGAACTAGCATATAACAGGTGCTTAGTAAGTAATAGCTGTGATCGGTATCATTATCATTCAACCTCCTTGATCCTCGGTTTTACTGGTTAATAAGTGGGTACAATAATAAGCATCTCATGGGGTGATTAAATGAGAAAGTATCAATATAATACATGTGGCATGCAATTTGTACAAACTTATGTCCCCTCCCTCCCTAAGAACCTCACTAGTGAACTAATTAATTTCGTGGCTTACACCTTCAACAAAACACTTCAGGGAAGGTCTGTGATGGAGAGGAGATGCAGCAGGGGCCAGGATTTCAGGGTTCTTTAGGGGAGCTAAAACTACCCTCCTGTGTGACTTTAGGGAAAGGAGTTGGCCTTTATGATCCTCCATTTCCTCATCCATGAAGAACAGAACTCTAGAAAATAGTCTTCACCCCCTACTTTAGTTTTAAATTAACCAGAGAGTTAAGCCAATCTCAGGAACGTAATCTTCCAAAATGCACTAGGCTTGCAAATCTCTTCGAGATTCAGTTTAAGGGGTCAATCTCACTGCTCACTTCATTTTCTTTTTTGCTGATGTGGCTGGTCTCCCCAGAGAGATCTTGGACAAACCAAAGGATGACACAGAAACCTGAAGCCAGGTGAAACCCAGAGAAACATCTAAACAAAGTTCACGAAGCCAGACCTGAGACAGATAGGTAACTTCTTGTCCACAGCCACAGCCCCAGAGGAAGCAGCAAACTCAGGCTGTTGAAAGAAGAAGTGTGAAGAGAAAACCATGACAGATGGAGAAGGTAGTAGAAAGTGGCTCTTATGAAGATTCTCCACTATCCAGTGATGCAGCACCCACCCCTGGAGCTTGGTGCCCCCATGTTAGGACTTGGCAGGCTTCCGTGTTGAAGGAGGCCATCGAGCTACCCACCCCACGGGAAGAGGCCAAGAGCAGCACGAGGGGATCTAGGAAGAAAAGATTCCAACCTGACCCAGAACAAAGCATGGAGCCAAGGCCAGGCCTGGGCACAAGTGGTAAGTTGTCTGGCAGTGAGAAGCCTGAACCCCCAAAACAGGGCTTTGTCCTTACCCACCTCAGAAAGGGTTCTTTTGATGTTGCTAGAAACAAGACCCTGTTAAGCTATCTCAAAAAATAAAACATTTATTGTCAGAATGTACATTCCACAAAAGAGACTGGATCACAAAAGAAGCCAGTTTGTTGTCTCAATGTCAAGGTACCTCCAGTGCTGGGACTTTGCCGTTTGTTCTTTCCTTCTGTTTATGTCTTGTTGTTCCTCATCTCTGACAAACTCATTTGCTTTCTGTTTTTCCGAGTGACATTCCAAAAGGAGAAAATCTGGCTAGTGTCTCTAATTACCATTGCCCTTAGTTTTCAGGCCAGTCTTCATTATGGCTCAATGGCCAGCCTATGAATTGGCTGCCCTCAAGTCAAATAATTTACTACCAATCTAATAAGCAGGAACTCTTTATTTAAGGAACTATGTAGAGGTCACTTGTTGTGGGTCCACTTAGGGAGTGCCCAATTTTCCTGTTTCATTTGGGCTGGGCTGTCATCACCCTAATGTGGTCTAACTCAGATATCGTCGTACTGTCAAAGAATCTAGAGACTGCATGGCTCAACAGCTGCCTGTCGGAGTTTGAAGTCCACATGCAGCTTTGCCAATAACAAGACACAACAGAGCATACTCAGAGCAGTGGGGCTGAGTGAGCTGTGAAGGAAAGATAGTTTCCATTCAGTCTGGAAGCTGATAAATTTCCCCATCTGTGCTAGTCTTATCTTGGTACCTACTCCATCACTTGTTGTATATTTGAAGGTTCATCTTCTTCAAATCTTTTGCCCAAACTTAAGATATATGTGACAATATTCATCTGCAAGAAGGAAAATCATAATGAAGTTAAAGCTCAAATTCTGCTCTGCACACAGCTGTGCTATTAATTTTGGCATTTCGACTTTATTCATGAACCACTTAACTCCCCACACAGCAGGATGTTTTGGGTGACTATAATGAAATTCATATAAAGAAAACAATTTAAATATCAGTCTAATTCATATAGATTAATTTTGTTCAAGTATAATTTAGGTTTTTTTGAATTTGCATTATGGAGTTATTATTTTTTTGGTAAAATAAATTTTCCTTCTCACTCTTCCCTAACTGTACAGGGAAATAGACAAGATATGGTCATCTGGAACTTCCATTACCATCAATGGAAAATTCTAGAAGCTATTATTTAATGAACTAGTTCCAAGTGAACAGGTTATTGAATAAAGGAGGAATTGCCCTTGGGGAGAGATTTTGTAATGTAAAGAGTTTAAATCTGAATTGGGAATGTGAGTGAGGAAAACATGACCCTAGAATGTTGAGCATGTTAGTGTTAGGTTGAGGTCAGCATGTCATTTGTGACCCTACTGAACAAAGGATATGAAGAAAAAAGAACTAGCATTCATTTTTATTTATTATGTGCCAGGCACTGCACGTGGTATTTTGAATACATTATTTTTTGAGGTTATGTTTATTTTTTTATTTTTTTTAAGATTTTATTTATTTGTCAGAGAGAGAGGGAGCACAAGCAGGGGGAGCGGCAGGCAGAGGGAGAAGCAGACTCCTCACTGAGCAAGGAGCCCGATATGGGACTTGATCCCAGGATCCTGGGATCATGACCTGAGCTGAAAGCAGATGCTTAACCGACTGAGCCACCCAGGCATCCCTTGAGGTTATGTTTAAAGCTAACCTTTATGTTGCCTCACTTACCCTATTAAGCATAATAAGAGTATTGGCATCATGGAATGGTAAGGTAATGTATGAGGCCAACCTTTGGTCAAGTGTTCATCTTTGTTTAATTGTTTAATTGACTGTGGATTGGAATAGGTACATAGGGCAGAAACACATTGGTAGAGACACCATGTGCACAGGGAGTGAAGAGAAGGCATTTCTAGAGGAAAGAGAATTGTGGTGAACTCAAAGACTCTAAAAGTTGCCTTCTAGAGTAAATCTCACATGGCTCTCTAGTCCTTAGTTTCCTCCTCCATAAAATTGGGGTAATAATAGGACCTTTTTCTTAGGATCACTGTGAGGATGAAGGGAGAAATATAAAATACTTTAGAAAATGATTATTCGTAACCAACTCTTTCCAGTCACACTTCAACCAGCTAACTCTTGCACTTCTTTCAGGTCCCACCTGAGCCACCACTTCTTTTAAAAATCTCTCTTAACTCGCAAACTCTAGATTAATTTCCCCAATAGGTATGTTCCCATTTGAGCCTTGTCATTTCCCAACATGGTGCTTATCACACTCTACTATAACTGTTTGTTCAATTATCCACCTAGGATAAGTATCTGAGCACCTGGGCAAGGAATAAGTCCTACACACTATTTTATCCCCAGTGCTCAGAAGAGTGCTTAGTTGACACTATGAACTTAATAAATATTTGTTTAATAAGTTGAACTCTCATTATTGTTCAACTCAATAACACTTGTTATTGTCATTTTATAAATGAGGAAACTGAATCTTGAAAAAGTTAAGTAACCTACTCTAGGTCACCTCTTGGGTAAATGGGAGGGAGCAGGATTTGCACCCGGGCTCAAGTCCAAAGACCCTGCTTTTCCCACTATGTCATGATGCCTCATTAGGCTAACATTTGTTGAACATTTCTTTCTATATGTTACATAGAAAGAAATGTGCTGGGTATAACACTATAGATTTCCATATTACCTCATTTAGACTCCACAACAATATTTTGATGCAGGTGTATCAGTTTGTCATGTAAAGAAACTGTGTCTTGAAAAGTTATATGCCCAAGGTCATGTGGCATAACTAAGATCCAGCCTTCCCTACCCATAGAAACCATCTGTCATCATGAGTCAGGTATCCAGCAAGCCCCAACAGCCAGACCAGCAAACCCTAACAGTCAGATCCAACATGAAAGATCACGAGGCCTAAATGGATCAAACTTCTCCTGAAATGTTCTGACAGGCTTTTTTGAGCTCTGGATTTTGCCTTGCTTTCCTGTCTCCCAGCAGCAGGGCTGTTTTGTTCTGGTGAGCTATTTATAGACCACCTGAACTATGTTTCAGTATAGTTCACATGTGTCTGTTGCAAAGTATTGTGGGAGTAATTCCTGTTTCAATGGCCAGGAAAAATTCTGGGGGCAAAGGAAAATAAAATAACTGGGAAAAAAAATACACTGCTTAGAGGATTTGAAATTTGTTTATAGATGCATTTTTCTCTTTCCTCTTTTTAACGTTTCTATCTAGTAACCGAATATTTATTAAACACTTGGCAAAGGGAATACCTTATTTAAATAATGCCCTTTAGGTGATATGCTATTTTATAAGTATTGCACAAACTTGCTTCCAACCCTCTTCTTTTCATGGTTAAAGGAAAGGAAGATTCAGCACCATAGTTTGAAAAACAATAAAGAGGTAGGAAGCATCTCCTCGGCAGTCGGTTCCTATTATGCCAGCTATCTTCTCTTCAGCTGGTAAGATACAACTGGAAGTTGTAAAGTAATTGTTGTTTGGGGAAACAACAATAACCATACTCATGTATATCAAAAACATCAGTGGTTAGGAATGAAATAGTGGGGCACCCGGGTGGCTCAGTCGGGTAAGCTTCCAACTCTTGCTTTTGGCTCAGGTCATGATCTTGAGGTTGCACGATCCAGCCCTGCATCAGGCTCGGTGCTCAGGGTGGAGTCTGCTTCAGTTTCTGTTTCCCTCTCCTTCTGCCCTTCCTCCTGCTCACGCTCTCTCTCTCAAATAAATAAATAAAATCTTAAAAAAAAAAAGGAATGAAATAGTAACTCCAGCTCATCAATGCTGATCTGGTATAAAAGGCTAACCTAGAATCTAAACCATCATTTCTCTGGCATTATAAAGAATAAAATAAAAAAGGAACGACCAAATTCTGCCCTCAAATTGTCCCTCAAGAAGAAAAGACAGCCAAGATACAAACCAAACTCTTAGAATGCCATCACTCACTGACAACAGGGCAGAGGAAAGGATTCTAAAATAGGGTCAAGGAGACCTGGTGTCTGGGTCAGTTCAGGCTGCTATGACAAATAACACAGATTGGAGGGGCTTAAACAGTAGACAGGGATTTATCACAGTTCTGGAGTTTGGAAGTGTGAGATCAGGATGACAGCATGGGCAGGTTCTGAAGTGTTCTCTCTCTGGCTTGCAGATGGTCGTCTTCCTCACAAGACATAGAGAGTAAGCATATCTCTCCTATCTCTTCTTATAAGGACACTAATCCCATTCATGAGGGCTCCACCTTCATGACCTAATTAATTCCCAAAGGCCCCACTTCCAAATACCATCCCACTGGAGACTAAGCTTCAGTGTGTGAATTGTGGAGGGATGCAAGAATTCAGTCCATAGCAGCAGGGTTCTAGAACCATCTTGGATGCCAACTTGCTCTGTCACACCCCTCTCTGGGCCACAATTTCCTCACCTGCAGATGACCTCTTTCTTCTCTTAAGGAATGTTGAAACTTGAATGCCAAGGGATGATAACCAGTAGTAGGAACAGAAATGTGGATACTGAGGAAGAAAGGGCAAGGGCTTCTTCAATGCATGTAGGGGGAGTGTTCAGGGCAAATGGATCTTAAGATCAGTGGAAAGTTACCACCCTAGGAAGGAATACCAACATGTGAGGAGTATCCCTACAAAGAGCAAGGTACCTATCTGGAAGGACAGCACCAGGAGGTGGGAGAGAGATCAGGGAGAATCAAAGAACTCCTTGGCTCCCTCCCGTAATTCACCCTCTACAAAGTCTGCATATACATTTTTCTACCATCCAATAAGATTATATCACTTCCTTGCACAGAATCTTTCAATGACCATCTATTGACCTCAATATTAAAACAAAACAAAACAAAACAAAACAAAACAAAAATCCTACTACACTTCTTAAACACAATACTTTACCCTTGATTTCAAAATTCAATAATCTCTGAAATCCAAAGTTTTTTCTTACATATTTGGCAGCAAAAGTTGATCTAAACTAACATAAGGCCCTTTATGTTCTTTCTTTCTTGGGTATGACTATTCAGTGTCAGAAATATTAATGGGATTGTCACAGGGTGCTGCCTCAGGCCCTGTTGGGAGATGTACAGTACAATTACTGTATTATATCCTAAAATCTGAAAAATTCTAACTCTAAAAGCACATCTGGCCCCAAGGTTTCTGGATCACAGGTGTGGATTTGTGTTTTCTTGTCAAGATAAACATAGTCCCCAGTGGCTAAGCCCTTGCCATCCTCACCCTCTACAACCTCACACCCATCTATCTCCACCATGCTGTATTCCAGACATTTTGAGTCCCCCTCATCACCTTGTGCTACAGTTTTGCACCCCACTATGGCTTTACATGAACTTTCCCCATGGCACAGAGGATCTCTAACTCACCCCTTCTTCTACAAAAATATTCTGCACCTTGCAAAGCCCATTCCAAAGCCTCCTTCCTCTGTAAAGCCATCCCCAGCCTGCCCTAGTCCCTGTCTTCTCCTGTGTTCTGGACAGACTTAGCAACTAGCTCTTTTAGGTACTTAACCATATGCACATTATAGCATGGACCATGTTGATCATGACCATCAGTTTACAGGTCCAGTGTTCCTCCTCTGGTCTGTAGGATGCTGAAGAGTAGGACTTCCTTACTGATCTCTGACCGAGCACCTGGCAGAGCTCCTGGCACTAGAAAGCGCCCGGTGATTTGAGGTAGGCACTTTGTAAAGAGCAATCCACCAGTCTATCACGCCATGGAAAGATGCTTCGAGGTCATTCTGATGCAGGACAAATAAGGAGACTGAGAGGCAAAGGCAGAGCTCTCTTAACTTCCTTCCCAGAGCACAAGACTCCTCATTCTCCCGCATGTGCTCTGGTCCTGCCCCATCTGCCTCTCTGCCCATACCAGCTGCAGCAACTCCAGGACACAGAGCATTCTACCACCCTCTCCCCAGAACCGCAGAAGGGACACATTCCCCTCTCCATGCCCTCCCAAATAAGGACAAAGACCAAGTTGTCCTTCTGCCCAAGGGGCTGGGTATGCAAATGAGACCGTTCTTCAGGAGACAGGATAGAAAATCATTTATGGCCACAGTTCTGAGATTCAAATATAGATGGGGTAAGCAATAATCACCAGAACAACAATGATACTGACCTAGAGCATCAAGCCTTGCGAAGGACTTTTACTTACGTTTTCTCATTTGAGTAAATGCTCACAATAACCCCATATGATAGATACTGTTATTGTGCCCAATTAATAGATGAGGAAATGAAGGCTCAGGGAAAATAAGCATTAGCGGTAAAGACACAAAAGTTAACTGAAAAGAAGCTGGGGTTAAAAGTAGATTTACAGGGAAAACATTCAAATTTGAAGGAGAGAGTATTGGCCAAAACCATAAGCAAAAAAAAAAAAAAAAAAAGGACTTAAATCTTAAATATCAGAAAATATTGCCATACTGATGGCAGGATAGGGGTGTTGTATTTCTATACATAGAAGGGTCTAGAGCTTTGATTTTAATAAAGAGAATATGGGGGCACCTGGCTGGCTCGTTGATACTCAGTAGAGTATCCAACACTTGATCTGAGTATCCAGCACTGAGTTCAAGTCCCACATTGGGTTTGGAGCCTTCTTAAAAAGAAAGAAGAAAGAGAAAATGGTATAACTGCATTAGAACTGGCATTAGAGAAAAAAAAAAAAAGCTGGCTGAGGGCTCCATGGCACCACAGAGCTAAAGTTGATGAGACTTATGATTTCTTTGAGATTAAAAGCAATATACCACTACTACAGAAAATATAGAAAAACCAGAAAAAAAGGACATTCTTTAAAACCAGTCTAAAGTCTCATCATACAAAGTCAACCCCCCCAGCTATTTACAATATAAATTTTATTTTAAAGATTTTATGTATTTATTTGAGAGAGAGGGAGAGCGCATGGGAGGGGGGTCAGAGGGAGAAGCAGCCTCCCTGCTCAGCAGGGAGCCCGATGCGGGACTCGATCCCGGGACTCCAGGATCATGACCTGAGCCGAAGGCAGTCGCTTAACCAACTGAGCCACCCGGGCACCCTACAAATTTTTATTTTAAGGGATTTTTTAAAACATGGGTGTTATCTGTTAACTTTCCTCTCATCAGTGAATGAAAGTGATTATTTTACTACACCCTCATCAACATTAGATATTTTTATTTCATTTTAAATACCAGATAATTTAATGGGGAATCTTTGAAAGGAGACAATAAGCCCTCACTATTGCTTTCATTTGCATTTATTTGGTTAGTCATGGAAGTTAAAAAAAATGTTTGCAGTTATTTGCCAATATACTTCATATTTGTGTTTTGCCTATTTATATCCTTTCTCCATGTATTTACTGGGGTCCTGGTATTTGTGTTATTGAATCTATATGAGTTTTATATTTATTAAAAGAAGTTAGCCTTTGTCAAACTTCCTATAACATCATCTCTAGTTTTGTTGGTTGCTTTTTAATCTTGGCGATTTTTTTTGATGTACAAAAGTTTTAAATTTTTATGTAGTCAGATCTATCAGTCACATCCTTAGTGATTTATTCCATCAATTCTAAGCTTAGGAAACTCTCCCCTTCAGGAGGTTTGATAAATATTCACATCTATTTTCTTCCAGATTTTCTAACAGTTAAGGTTTTTAAATATTTAACTCTTTAATCCATCTGGAATTTATTTTGATGTTCCTAGTGAGGTAAGAAATGTTCAAAATTCTTCTAAAAAATAATAAAACACTTAACGCCTCACATGTTCAGTTGATATTAGCATAAACCTAGGAGGCCAAGTAGTACCAGCTTCAAAGGCTGCAAAATTCTTAATAGAGTTTAGGATTTCCCCCCTTAATAGCACAGCGTACAAAATACACACTTGCCAGTCATTGCTCCAAGTGAGTTTATCAGCAAGCTGCACACCCAACATATGGTCTCTTTTTCATTATTAAGAAAAGTAAGTAATAAATAGGAACTGGGGCTCCCACCAATCATTAGCAAATCCTCCAAAGAAAATTAAGCACATATTGGAGTCTTGTCCCCAATGGACATGTGCAATCTCTCTGACTAAATCATTTCACCAAAGAAAACTTTCCTTCCTTCCAATCACAGCCTCTCGTTAAAAGTACACGGTGACTCATTCCAAAGAGCACATGCAGAAGAAACCAGAATACACGCATTTGATTTCTCTCCACGCTGGGGAAACATTTCTGCTTCTCCCTGCCTTCCAGCCCAAAGGCAGCCACGTCTGGAGCTGCACTGAAAAAGATTTGTGGCTTATTGTCCTGATGGATGCCAGAGTAATAGAATGGCTCTGTACTTTGTCCTGGAAAGGCAGGCCAACAAGGCATTGTGCTATTGATGGCTCGCATTATAATGGAGAAATATTAGGGAGATATTTCAATAGCCACCCAGAGGAGAAGTGGTGGCTATAAGCATGCCACAGACTGCTTCCAAGGAGAGTAAAAGGGACATAAAAAAAGGGGCAGGGCAGGAGTGGAAACATTCAGGAGGAAAAAAAGTCCACTCAGAGAATACATGTTAAGGCAAAGCCAGTTTGCTAGCCTGGTTCTCTAGAGAAGGGCCATAAGGATTCCTGGTATATGAACCCCACAATTACAGCATTATTAATTTATGCAGCTCTGTAGACCACACATGGGACTTCATGGTAGCTAAGTTACAGATAAAGTCAGGTTAGTTTCCCTCTGAATATAAACAGTTGTGTTCTGTTTTACACACACACACACACACACACACACACACACACGGAAAAACAGGGGGATTTTTAACCAAAGAATAGTGTCGGGTAAACATATATTTGATGCTGAACCTGTCAGTAATATAATGTCTTAAAAAAAAAAAAAAAGACCACCTAGCAATAGATTTAGCAGAACAGTAGAATGATGGAGACTTAGCCAGTAAACCACTCCATGATAGAAGTGAGTAGGGAGGTTGGAGTCTAGTGGCTTGGTGAGTCCCTCCTATGAGACCTGCATTAGCAATGTGTAAAGGCTTGAGCAGACACTGCAGACAAGGGTAAAATCCACGATCGTGATCACCTGGAATGATCAGAAAAGGATTAAACCCAGACATAACCCTTAAAAAGTGGCACACACTGAACCTAGCCATTTTACCTCTAAGAATTCATTCTAAGTACATAATCATTATGATGGCTAAATTTTTGGGTGTCAACTTGACTGGACCACAGGGTGCCCAGATATGTGGTGAAATATTATTTCTGGGTGTGTCTGTGAAGGTGCTTAAATTTGTAGACTAAGTAAAATGGACTACACTCCCCAGTGTGGGTGGGCCTTATCCAGTCAGTTGATGGCCTGGATAGAATTAAAGGCTAAGTAAGAAAGAATTCTTTCTCTCTGTCTGACTGTCTTTGAGCTGGGACATCAGTCTCCACCTGCCTTCAGACTAGAACATCTTTGGCTTTCCTGGTTCTCAGGCCTTTAGACTCAGACTGGAATTCTATCATTTGCTCTCCTAGGTCTTCAGCTTGCTACCTGCATGCAGATCATGGACTTCCCAGCCTCCATTATCACATGAGAAAATTTCTTACCATAAATACACATATATCTCCTGTTGGTTCTGTTTCTCTAGAGAACCAAGATTAATACAATAGTGGATGTGTGCAGAGATTTTGCTACAAAGATGTTCATCACAGTATTATTTATGATAGCAAAACTGCAATCAACCCCCCTTTTCACTAGACATTTAACTATGAACAAGTCTCCATTCTATAGATATATCTGTGGACCCTTATCTTAAATGACTACAGAGTCTTCCATTGACTAATACATCACAATTAGTTCAATCAATATATGCAAGGATTTAAGAATGATGTTACATAAGCCCTCTATTATGTTCACTAAATTGGAAAAGAGTGTACTAAACAGACACCATAAATATTGTCTGTTTCACTTTTATTTTCTGCTTCCTGAATCTCTCAGGAGTACCCTCTCTAGCAGTTCCAGCAAAACTCATAACCTTATTTGTTTTATTACCAATAAAATGCCTACTCACAAGGCATTTTTATTGTATCTAGACTGTCACTTAAGTGACCTATTTTTATGCCAGATTCTCTAATTCATGTCTCTGAGTAACTCACATATCAGATACATGTGAAAGGTATACTTCTCAAGGTTGTAAAAAATATATATATGAAAATAAAGTCATGTAGACTATATGGGTACACCTCAAGAAAATGTTAAGGCACTGTGTCAGTTGATTACCTACTGCCTCATAACAAATTACCCTAAAATTTAGTGACTTAATGCAACAAACATTTATTATCTCATAATTTCTGTGGGTCAGGAATCAGCCACGGCTCAGCAAGGTCCTCTGGCTCTGATCTCTTACAAGGCTGCAATCAAGGTGTGGACCAGGTCTGTACTCATCTTAAAGCTCAAGTGAGAGATCGATACATTTTTTTTAAATTTTTATTGTTATGTTAATCACCATATATTACATCATTTGTTTTGGTGTAGTGGAGATCGATCCATTTTTAAGCTCATTGAAGTCGTTGTTGACAAGAGTCAGTTCCTCATTAGTTGTTGCACTGAGACCTCCTTTAGTCCTTGTTTGACTTCTAGAGTGCAGCTCACAGCAAGGCAGATGGTTTTACCAGAGTGAGAAAGTGGGCATGAGAAGGAGTACACGTAAGACAGAAGTCAGAGTTCTTCATAGGTAGTGTTGCCATATCAGCAAATAAAAATACATGACACCTGAAGCATTTATGGCTGTAAATGTGTACATTAGGATAGAGGAATGATCTCAGAACTAGAAAAAGAAGAACAAATTAAATCCAAAGGTAGTAGAAGAAAAAAAATAATAAGGATTAGAGCAGAAATTAATGGAACAGAGAATAGAAAAACAAAAGAAAAGTCAACAGAACAAATAGATGGGGTTCTTTAAAAAGATTAACAAAACTGACAAAACTTTAGCCAGATTAACTAAGAAAACAAAGAGGAGACTCAAATCAGAAATGAAAGAGGGGACCTTTCAACCAATTTTATAGAAATAAAAAATTATAAGAGAATATCGTGAACAATTGTGTACCAACAATTTTGATAACCCAATGAAATGGACAAAGTCATAGAAACACACAACATACCAGACTGAATTATGAAGAAATAGAAAATCTGAACTAGTAAGGAAACGTAATTAGTAACCAAATACCTTCCAACAAAGAAAAGCCCAGGACCAGATGGCTTCACTGGTGAATTCTACCCAAATATTTGAAGAAAAATTAACACCAATCCTCCTCAATCTCTCCCAAAAAAATTGAAGAGGAGGGAATGCTTCCAAACTCACTCTATAAGGCCAACATTACCCTGATACCAAAGCCAAAGATAATACAAGAAGAAAAAAAAAAACTATAGACCAATATCCCTAATGAATATTAATGTAAGATTGCTCAACAAAATACTAGCAAATACAATTCTACAGGCATTCAAAGGATTATACACCATGGCCAAATGGAATTTATTCCTGGAATGCAAGAATCGTTCAATGTATGAAAATCAATAAAGGTAATACACCACATGAACAGTAAAAAGGGAAGGAAATAAACCATATCACCATCTCAATTGATGAAGAAAATTGATGCAGATGTTTGACAAAATTCAACATCCTTTCATGATAAAAAAGAAAAAGCACTCAATAAACTAGGCACAGAAGGAAACTACCTCAACATTATAAAAGCCATATATGAAAACCCACAGCTAACATCATACTCAGTGGTAAAAACTTGTCGTCTAAAATCAGGAACAAGATAGGGAAGACCATTGTGCCACATCTATTCAACATACTACTGGAAGTCTTAGCCAGCACTGTTAAGCAAGAAAAATGAATACAAGACATGCAAATTGGAAAGGAAGAAGTAAAATAGCCTCTGTTTGCAGATGACATGATCTTATACGTGGAAAACCCTAAAAATTCCACAAAAAATTGCTGGATACAAAGTCAACACACAAAAACCAGTTGTGTTTCTATCCACTAACAATGGACGATCTGGAAAGGAAACTAAGAAAACTATTTCAAAAGAAAAGAAAACTATTCCATTTACAATAGCATCAAAAAGAATAAAATTCCTAGGAATAAAATTAACCAATAGATCATCCAGTTAAAATTAAATTTCAGATAAACACTGAATAATTTTTAGCTTAAGTGTGTCCCAAATATTGCATGGGAAATACTTATACTAAAAAATTATTCAACATTTATCTGAAATTTCATATTCCTTCTGTAAGAGGCAAAATTGTATAAAACCCTATTTTCATGTACAATTAAGAATAAATTATTAGTAACTATGAGTTATTTAAGGGTTACAAAAACTTGTTTTTTATAAAGTAGAAATGGCAACAGTTTTAATGTACTGAAAACTTGAATTTATTACGCTACCGTGCCATCTGCGTACAAAACTTACAAATTCTTTCAGAGAACTTTCTTTTCTCTGAAAGAACTTATGTAAATAATTGAAATTCCTGTAATTTGAAAGGACCAACTGTCTTCATCCATGGCGTATCAGCATTGTCTTAAATTGGTTATGGCTTTCAGTTCTTACTATCACTGACAGTTAAAATGATGAATTACTATAAGTTTAGGAATTCTAATATAGTTTGTTAAGGACTCTGGTAAACCCCAGATTGTATAGCAATACACATATCTCAAATATATATGAGGACAGATGGGGATAGGAGAATTGAATGAAGGTGATCAAAAGGTACAAACTTCCAGTTACAAGATAAGTACCGCGAATATAATGCACAACGTGATGACTATAGTTAACACAGCCGTATGGCGTATTTGAAGGTTGCTAAGAGAGCAAATCCTAAAAGTTCTCATCACAAGAAAAAATACATGTTTTCCTTTTTTAAAAAATCTATATGAGGTGATGGATGTTAACTAAGCTTATCATGGTAATCATTTCATGATATATGTAAGTCAAGTCATTATGCTGTACACCTTAAACTTATAAAATACTGTATGTCAATTAAATCTCAATAAAACTGAAAGGAGAAAAAATAACATTCTAGGATTCTAGCTTCCAGGAATTAAATGTTGGCACATAGTAAATGCTCAGATATTTGTTGATGTGTTGAAAAAATGTACTTAGTGCTTTAAGCATATTTTCACATTCAGTCAAATATCATTTATAAGTAAGCACCCTGGGGTTTAGAAGGGTCAGGTTCTTTGCCCACAGTTACATACTGGGACTGCAGCCCCCAAGTCTCAGATGCCAGAGACTCAGCTAGCTCCTCACCACATACTACATGGCCTTCTATTCATGAGAGCAAATGCTAAAGCCAATGGCTATGTAATCCAACATTCACCCTTCTGTTGGTATTTATTCTTAGAGTGTAATCTCTGTAGTCATAGATTTATTTTTTTTATTAAAATGCAGGATTAAGTAGGGTATGAGGTTTTCTTAGCCTCCCTAATAAGACAATGCTGCATAAGAACCATACATTTAGTGGCCCAAGTGCCTTTGTGTATCTTGGAATCATTTTGCCATTCCATAAACAGGTATATATTAAATATTTGTTATATGTTGGCATTGTGCTAGTGGCTGAGGAAGAGGACCAGAAATGTGACCTTCAACTGGGGTGACCATATATCTGGGTTTCTGGGGACAGTCTGTATTACACACCCCAGTATAGTTGTTTATAGCACCATTCATTTCATTATCTCAATAGAGGTGTGGTTTGGATGATAAATTATATGGTCACCTCACCTGTGGTAGAACTTCAAGAAGCTTTCAAACTCACTGGTAAGAGAAAAAATATAAACTTGAAAAAAAAATTCACTAATTCCTTTCTCTCTACAGTAGGCAGCTTCTAGAATGGCTCCCAATGATCCCTGTCTCTTGGTACTAAGGTCCTTGGTAATCTCCTCTCTTAGAGTATTGCTGGACCTACTGACTTTCTTCAAAAAAAAAAAAAAGGAATACAGCAGAAGTTATAAAAGTTGAAGAAAATATTGTTTTCAGGGATCACTTTACAGCCAATTAGGCCAATCATTCCACCTCACCATAGAGACCTCAATGCAAACAATATGATCAAGAATATAAACAACTCCCAGGCTTATGTGGAAGCATGGCAAATGTGCAGTTTGTGACATCAGCAAAATTGTATTAATTTTCTATTGCTGCTATAACAATTTACCACAAGTAAATAGTGGCTTGAAAGAACACAAATTTATCACCTTACAGTTCTGGAGGTCAGAAGTCTGGCATAGTTAGTTTGTAGACTCTGCTACAATCAAGGTACTAACAGGATTACACTTCTATTCTCCAGATCCTAAGGGATAATCCATTTCTGTGATTTCCAGCTTCTAAAGGCCACCTGCATTCCTTGGCTCATGGCCCCTTTCTCCACCTTCAAAGCCAGCAATGGCCAATTGAGTCTTTCCCACAATGTATCACTCTGACCTCTTCTGTCTCCCTCTTCCACTTTTAAGGATCTGATTACATTGGATCCACTCAGATAACCCAGGATAATCTCTCTATCTTAAAGTAAGCTGATTAGCAAATTCAGTTCCAGCCAACACCTTAATTCCCCTTTGTCTTATAACCTAGCATATCTTCAGATTCTGGGGATTATAACTGGAATATTTGGGAGGGGGGCAATTATTCTGCCTACCACAACTGTGTTTTCCAAAGTATATTTTGGGGAACATCAGTTCAACAAGATGGTACATGACGAAAGGGTTCGTGGGGAAATATGTTTGGGAGATGCTACATACCATAGCTCAGTCTAGAAACAACACAAGGAAATTTTACAATGAAGAAACCTGGCCACCTAACTGGAATATGCAACCCATTTATTTTTTCTCATAGTAGCTGATAACACTCAAGTGTCTTCCACAGAATGTTTTGTCCATGAACTGGTATGGGACTTCTGAATTCTGGCCTCTGCTTGCTACCAGCTCACTGTGATCCTGATCCAGCCCCACCACTCCCTCTACTAAAGGAGGGGAGGGCACGGCTCAGCTGTTGTCTGCTCTGCTATTCTTTGTTTCCTAAAATGACCAAAAAGTTTCTTTCCAAACCTGAGATTCTATAAACCACTTCAGCAAATATCTATTGAGCATTACTCCATAGGTAGGAACTGGGTTCAGTTTTGGGAACAAAATAATAGAAAAATGAGGCCCTCGTCTCAAGGATATGGGCTTAAAAACAAAAATTTATACAGATCTTCTTTGATTTAGGATGGAGTTATTTCCTGATAAACTTAATGTAAGTTGAAAATGTCTAAGTCAAAAATGCATTTGCTACACCTAACCTACTGAACATCATAGCTTAGCCTACCTTAAACATGCCCAGAACACTTAACATTAGCCTATAGTTAGACAAAATCATATACACAAAGCCTCTTTGAGAACAAAGTATTGAATATCTCATGTAATTTATTGAATACTGTACTAAAAGTGAAAAACAGAATGGTTGTATGGGTACAGAATGGTTATCAGTGTATGAGCTGCTGACCCTCATGACTGTGTGGCTGACTCGGAGCTGAGGCTTGCTACCACTGCCCAGCATCACAAGAGAGTATGTCTTACATGTCACCAGCCCAGAAAAAGATCAAAATTCAAAATCCGGAGTATGGTTTTTACTGGATATTGCTTTCTCACCATCATTAAGTCAAAAAATTATAAGTCAGATCATGGTAAGTTGGGGAGCATCGGCAACATTCATGACAGGTGCCCCAACAGAAGTAAATACAGCACATAGAAGAATCATGGAAAAGGGGTGGTAAATTCCACTGGAAATGGTGGGAAGTGATGGAATTTGCATTTAAAGAACAGTGAAGCTTCACCTGGGATGGGAAGAAGGCATGAGAGATTCTAAATAAGAGAGTTATTATCTTACTCTCTTAATTCAGAAAGTATATTTGCAGTGTGTTTTCAGTTATTCATTTGGATCATTGAAGCCAAATGACTGGACTTGGATCCATAAGAAATAATTCTTTTCCATAACTAACATTACTGGTCAATTTCTACCTGACCATATCACAGAGGGCACTACTTCCTGACATCATCAAGGCCCTTTGGGAAACATATGTAGAAAGAATCGTCCCATTCCAGGAACAGCCTAGCCTTTCTTTGGCACTAAGGAAATAACAGATGTGATTTATTCAGGCTAAAAAATTTGCTCTAAATTATAGACCTTCCTTTGCATGTCTTAAGGGCTTTTTCATGTTTATTTTCAACAAGGGTGTATTATGTTTTCTCTGAGTCTTTTTGTCAATAGCGTGACAAAGAGAGCATGAGTGTTTCTAAATTACCTTTGCTTCTTGCATGACTAGAAGAAAAAGTCATGCAAGTTGGATATATGTGCATTAACAAGAATACGGGAGTACATTTATCGCTTTAATTTGGACACATTCTTTTTTACCAGTTCCATTTACAGTTGTGGGATTTTAATGGAAGGCCACCCATGTTTGGTTGTTATTGCCATTGTTTCTAAGTACAGTGGAAAGGAATCAAAAGGGCAATAAGAAAATGTGTTCTTGTATAGAAAACTCAGCAAAATAAATAAACCAATGAACATAACAATGGGAACACTTACCCAAAGAGTTAGACCTCAAAAGAAGACCTCATATATCTCCATGGAGATGGGGATAAAAATAAAACATGAGGGAGCTAACGATTCTCAAACTGCTGCTTTGCGCCAAGTGTTGTGTTAGACACTTTCTTTATTTCATCCCCAAGGCAGTTCTTTGCAGTAGGACTAACTCCTGTAAATCTATCCCTAGCAAGATTATCACACAAGTCTATAAATGCAAATAGGCTCAAACCAACATTAGGGCTTGTAATGTAAACCCTGCAGGCCCCCAGCATTTCTTCTACGGGATCTCTAGGACACTGGAGTGCTTTACCTAAGCTCACAGTCACCCTTCTCAAGCTCAGAACACTCACTCTCTGAGGGCTGTTGACCATGAAAACCCTTGAGGTTGGCACCTCACCTCAGCTCCACTCTACTGGCTCTCTCTGGGAGAAAATTGGTATTTCTAACAAACATCTCATTCTGTGGGGCTCCCAAAGTCATTAGCTCTTGTATCGCAAAAAAAAAAAAAAAAAAAAAAGCCTTGTTTTCTGTTGTCCTCACTATACCATGGCCATGCTAAGCTCCATGCAGAGCATGGGGAAGGTTCACGGAGGCCCACCCCCTGTGTGCCTCACTTTGACTCTTGGGCACCTAGGTGAACCTTAACAGCCAGGATGCAAACATCCCCTTCAGCTTCTGACCACTGCCACCTCCAGATTAGACATAGCCTGGAGGCTAAATTGAAAGACCATCATCTGACACAGACCCATTATAAACTTCACTTCTCCCTCTCCACACTCAGGCATCTGTAAAACCCTCTGCTCTCATTCCTGTTGGGCCAAAATCCCTCCGGCCAAGTGATTCCTGGCATGACAGGCCCCCAAAGATATCTCTGAGTTCCAACGTTTACTCCCATGGGATTCCAGCTACAGACAAATGAAGCAACGGAGCTTTAAAAAGGTTAATAAATTGACCCAGTGATAAAGGTTGGAACTGGAACCCCAGGTTTGCCTAACCCTAAGCCACATCATCTCAAAGAAGGCACTAAAAACTGCTATGTGACACCCCTGCAAAGACTCCTTTAGTTTCATCAAAGTTTTATTTTACTTCTGATGGTCGGGGTACATCTCAAGTTTTCATCTGGCTTTCCATTTAAGATTTGGAGGTCTGAAGCCTAGATAATTCAGGAATAAGTGTTCCCACTGATTTCCAGCTTGCACATCATCAATTAAGTGGAGGTATCTGGTGAATTGATGTCCTACACATGCATTGTTTTAGAGAGGTTTTTGTCTTTCCTCATAGTTGTTTCATGGAAGCTCTGAAAGGCTGGAATTCACATCATCATGGCCCACAGACTCAAGCCCTGGTTGTCTATAAATTTTTCCATCTTTTGGAGCTTTGGGGCAGAGTGAAGAAAGATGCTTGTAACTCAGAAGGAAAAGACAAAAAGACAGCCCCCAGCTAACAGCAAAGATGGCAGAAACAAGCTAATTTAGTCTGTGTCTCCTAAGAATGTTGCTAACACATCTGCAACTGATATGTCAGAAATTAACAATTCAACTTGGAGAAGTAAGTTGTTCTGGGGAACACAATTCTTTATCATCTGCGTGAGCTTTGTTGACAATGTGTACTTTCAAGATAGTCTAGAGGCACTGCATTGCCCGTTTCCTAGCGAGTTTCTTTGTTCTTCAAGAGAAAAAGGAAAATTTTCCAATTTTATGAACTAGGGCTTGCCTTTTTTTCCTTGGAAGCCACAGTTTATTGAAAAGGGAATCCTGACTCCGGTAATCCTGAGAAACAGTCTTCTAAAATCCAAATTAAGGCCAATTATGTTAAAACCTGGTATAGGACTTAAGGCAAGAAGCCAAAGAGCCCAACCTTGGGGATCCAGACCATGCTTTTGTCAAGATGAGCTCTCAGAAAACACTTTTTCATAGAAGAATGTCGACTAATAAATAAAAAAGGAAATACAGAATTGGAAAAATCCCCATTTGTCAGCTACTAATGAAATCATTGGTAAGGGCAAGGATTATCAATGATACTAAGACACATAGGTGAAAGATTGATGGAGAATTAGATATTGACCTGATGACAAATTTTCATTCACAGCCTGCACACTGGTCACAAAGGGAAAGTAACTTTACAAGGGTGGGGCCAAGCTGCTACCACATCACTTGTCTCCCAAGGTGATTAAGTATGCAGGACATGGCATCATCTATGATGTGTTCTTGCCAATATGTCTGCCTTGGGTCTACTCAATATTTAGATCTAGGGACACCTAGATGGCTCAGTTATTAAGCAGTTGCCTTCAGCTCAGGTCATGATTCCAGGGTCCTGGGATCGAGTCCTGCATCGGGCTCCCTGCTCTGCAGGAAGCCTGCTTCTCCCTCTCCCTCTGCTGCTCCCTCTACTTGTGCTCTCTCTCTCTGTCAAATAAATAAAATCTTTAAAAAATATATTTAGATCTAATTCTCAGTTTATGCAAGAGATAGAGCAGAACAAGAAAGCTAACACCATGAGGAAGCCATCAGACAATTCAGAAAGAGAAATTTTCAACAGGACCATTAGCCCCAGTTTCTTGAAGCTCTTCCACAAGTCAATGTCATGGGAAAAAAATAGAGGGAGACTGCACTAGATTAAAAAAGATTCAAGAAACATAAAAACCAAATGTGATATAGGGACGTTGATGGGATCTTCTTTTAAACAAGCCACCTGTAATATGTGGGGGCAATTAGGGAAATTTGGGCATGAACTGGCTATTTGATGATTTGAAGAGATTATTATTAATTGTATTAGGTGTGAAAATTGTATGACTTTTATACAGGAAAATGATCTTTGCTTTTTAGAGATGTATGCTGAAGTATTTGTGGTTGAAATGATATCGTATCTGTAATTTGCTTTAAATTTCAGCACAACCATATACATACAACCAATGTTGTGGGTATATGTGGAAAATGTAAACAATTGTTAAATCTACATAATGGGTATATGAGAGTTCATTATATTCCTTTCTACTGTTTGACATTTGTCAAAAGGTTTTTGTTTTTTGTTTTTTTTTAAAGTAAGCTCCATGCCCAATGTGGGGCTTGAACTCAGGATCCTGAGATGAGAATTCGCTTACCTTGTTGATTGAGCCAGCCTACTTTTAGAAATTGGAGCACTCAGAACGGCTTTGGGCTCTGGAAGAGAGGCACTAGAGTTCCAATGAGACTCTCTGCCTGTGGTTGCTTTGAAAGTTCAATGGACACATGCTCAAAGGTAGAGGAGGGACAGTAGAGTATCCTCCAAACTGAGAAGGCACTTTGAGATGGGAAAACAAAGCAGGTGACTCCATACTACTTACACAGTTTTATTTAAGGTAACTTACAGACGGAAGGATGGGGCAGGTGACGATCCAGCTATTCTCCACAAAGTCAAGAACTTAGTCCACAGATTTTATAGAGCAAGGGGATGTACAGAGATCATTATGGTGAGGTCAAAGGGTTTAACATTTAACAGATCTCATGGTGCCATATTTGCAACAGAGTGGGGGAGGGGAAGAAATGATGTTTTCTCTACTAGTTATCTAAACAACTTTAGGGAAGATCAGAACAAACCTTCCTGCATTCTGGTCAGGAACTTTGCTTCCAAGGGGCCTGGACCACGTAGCCCCAAGGGAGGTCATTGCTCTGGCATGAAGATGGAAGGCCAAAGACGGATGAGTGTTGCCAGCTCTCCTACATCAGGGAATCCTGGAATCTTACTTCTGTGAGAGCCTCCAATACCAAGCAAGCCCATCTCCCACTCATTTTACAGAGGAGAAAATGAACTCCAGAGGGACAAAGTGACTTGCCCAAATCACACAGCTAACAGATGGGTGATCTAGGAACAATAATCAGATTTCCTGACACCTCCCCCAGCCCCTTTTCCACTATACCCAGAACTCGAAAGCCCAGTAGCCTCTGAGCTTTGGGCCAAGGCAGGGAGCAGGGCCAGACTTCTAGAAGCACTGCTCTCAGCCTCACCTAGACTCGAGGGCTCAAGGCAGGGCTGGGGTGCAAACACTTGCTAAGATAGTGTGTGACAGCTTGAAAGGAGACACACAGTGTGTGGGAGGGCACACCCCCCAGGTATGCAAGAACAGCTCTGAAAGCCCTCCTGGGATTTCTTCTTCCTAATAAGAGAGTGAAATGCAGCAGGCTGAGAGGTCAGATGGAGCAAAATTCAGTCCCCCTCCCAGGACACTCACTTAACTTCCCCATCTCCAGCTTCTTCATCTGTAAAATGGAAACAGTAATATAAAGGGTGATCTGGGAAAAGAAACTGCCTGTCACAGAGGATGGCACGTAGTAGGTGTTAAATAAATGCCATTTCTGTCTCCTTGGCTTTCCCTTAACCAAATGACGGTGATCAGTGTACAATGAAAAAAAAAAGATGGCAGAGTGTGGTGTTGTGTATCTTATTCCTCTGGTGACCATTTCAAAATTTCTGCTGTCCTGCTGTGGAAGTTTTCTCACATTTTCTTTGCCTGGAGAAACAATTGGATATCAAAATATGGACCTTGTATTAAGTCAGGAAACCAAAAAAAAAAAAAAAAGATGAAAAAAAGATCTTCATTCTGTGGCTGCAATAAAGGTTTCCTTCTCCAGCGATAATCAACTCTGCATAATTAAAATCGCTCAGACTGCTGAACTAATTTTCAGACGGAGGTTTCTTCCTGTAGCAACACTTACAAGCAAAGTTTCTACTGTGAATGAATTTAATCGTGAGTCTAATTACAATTTTAATGAATATCTCCAGCCCTGCATGTAAACTTGCTCTCCAAGGCTTTGCTATCTGTGAGGGTATTTTAAGGTCTTTTCATTTTTAACATAAAGGAATGTGTTGGCAAAACGAACGTGTAGTAAAGAAATAGTCTTTCTGGTTTAGTTTGGTTTTGTTTTGATGATCGAGTGAGAAAATGTAAAATGTCTGTTGTTTTAAAGACCCTTTCCAGCTTGGGTATTTCACCTTTAGTCTTTATGTGAAGTGTTCTCTTTTCTTAATGATGGAGAGAGTACTTTGCAACACTCGCCTTCCGTTTGCGATTTGGCATTTATTATCTCGTTTCATGAACGTCCAGAAAATTAGAGTTCCAGCTTACCTTGGAGCTTCATCTATTCTGGAAATTCAAGGACATTTTATAAAGAAGTAGAAAAGAAGAGGGAATGTAAAAAAGGAATTCCTTCCTTAAAAAATATATTGAAAAAGATATAAAACGGCCAAAAGAAGTCACTCAAGTAACCAAAATGAATAAACAAACAAAACTTGACTTGATTAAAGTCAGCATTTTTTATAATAGGGAAAAACTGGAACCATGCAATATCCAACAACAGACAATCAGTGAAATAAATCATCATGTGCTCAAAGACGATTTAGGAACACGATATTTTTCTCTTTTTTAACTTTTATTTTTATGACACAAACAAGACATACTCATTTAAGGAAAACGATCAGCTATAGGTAATTTAAAAGATTTTTTTAAATGGCACCTGTGATATCACAACCTAGAATTAAGGATTGTTAAAACAGATATTTATGTGAGTATATACTATAGGGATTTATATATACACATAATATAATACACACACACACACATATGTGTATATATACACATGCATAGGTACATCTATACTACACAAAAATGGTTTCATACTGCATTTACTGCTCTGTAATCTGCTTTTATCATTTAATAGCATATTGTAAACAACTTTCCATGTCAATAATTATGTTTAGGCAACATCAAAACAGACTGCAAAAGCAGAGCGCAAGCCCACCCCAAGCCGTCCAGGCCACCAGATTGTATTCCCGTTCCTATCCCTTCTCAAGGCCAAATGGTTTGGAGCCGATCGTTTACTCTGTTGCCCCCTCCACCTAGAAGCCCCTTCCCTTGCCCTTTTGTCTTCTCCCTTAGGCTGGTAGAATGCCCCTCCTTTGTGTGGCCATAGAATTGGGGACTTACCTCTGGTACAATCTTGTCTGGTCAGCTCAGGACTCTTGAATTCATGAGACAACTAGCTCAGAAGCCTGGAGGGAGGAATGGAACAGAGACTAAGAAAGGAAGGAAGGAACTGGCCTTCATGGTAACTAGAAAGTCCAAGTGCTAGTGTTTTCACCTGCATTATCTTTTCATCTTCCCATGGATTCTATGAGTTTCTATGAGCAGGTCTCTTCTTATCACTTGGAAACCAAGTGAAGATGACACCACCAGGAATAAACCCAAGTCACTCTGTAACCCGACTGCAGCTATAAGCCCCCAGAGAGAGCCCTGTAATTTGCAACGCTGACCCCCGGCCCCTGACACCACCAGGAACTCTGCTCCTGCAGCCCCGGGATCCCTCACAGCATGGATTCTTTGGGACCCCACCTTTTGGGTATCACTAACTTCTAATTGACAGGCAGTCTGCAGACAGATTTTTGCTCACACAATATACCAAACCTCAGGGAGTCTGTGAAAGAGACTTCTGGTTTCTACCTTAGGAGGAATGGACTATCCAGAGTGGAATTCCCCAACAGATAAGGGTGTTCAAAGGCGCTGTATGCACAGAAAGTGTAGCTAATGCCGACCATTGCAGGAAAATTCCTAAATAGCTCATCTTCCAGAAAAAAACTGCCTTGTGTATTTTCAAGACAAGTGTTAATTCTAAGTTACAAGTGAAGATAGGTGAACCCTGAAAGGTTTAAGGTCTCTGAAAGGCCTAGGTCCTTGAGATTTGGGGGAGCTTTATTCTAGAAAATCAAGGCTTTTAACTTTCAGCTCTAACTACCTCTCCTGTGGACTTGAAGCGTACCTAAATCCTGACCACTAGCTTCTCTGTTTAACAGGATTGTGTGCTGCTGAGAGAAACAGTCTTTTCCAAATCCTCCCACTCCTTCCTCCTTGTGTTTATCTTGACCCTGACTTTCCCTCACCACTCCCCAAATAGCCACATGTGAGGGATCATTCTAGAACATGAGTGAAAAGTGCAGGTCGCTCTAAAGTATGGAGAGGACATGAGACATTCCTTCCTAGAAATATCTGTCCTTCCAGGACCCTAAAAAGGCACAAGAATGGAAAAGTAGCTGGGGATTCAAGCCCAGGTCTAACTGGGTTCATGCTATCGGATGAGGAGAAAAAAACCAGAACAGAAATGAACATGCACAATGGCAAAAACACTTTCATAAAGAACTCCCATTTTATTAAATCACTCTCTTAAAACCATATATTCTAGGAAGAAGCCAGCAAGTTGTTTCTGGATGAGATCTTGATTCTTTTAAGGGTGAATGTGAGCATAATAAAATGGAGAAAAGACTAAATTAAGCTTTCCAAATCTAGGAAGGCCGGGGAAAGCAAACAACACAGCAAAAATGCAGAATGATTTGACCCCAGTCAACAATGTAGAAAATTTAGATGGGATTAAAAAATATATATCAAGATAAAAATTACCAAACATCCCTAACATCGCAAATTTCCAAGTGACCAAAATCCTTTTTTTTATATATAATTAAAAAAAGTCCACAACTGTCATGTAAATGGACAGTAAGAGAAGCCCAGCTAGAGGCTTTAGTTAAACCGTGGCTAAAAAGAGGCAAGGAACTTCATGGAGAAGCTGAATGGACACCAATCAAAAGGTCCAGATGGGCATAAATCCTTAGGTCTTAAAAAAAAACAGATAATAAACTTACTGAATCATTACCACTTTCTTTATAAGTCAAATAGCAGTACAGTCCCTAAATGCCTTTTATCTGAAGGGTTTTTGTTTTGTTTTTCTTTTCCAGTCTTTTAACACGGGTTGAGGAAAATTTTTCCCGAATGAGATACAGTGCTTGCCAATAACCAGCATCCATCCGAGATCCAAATCCAGAAAAATTATACAACTTAACATGCAGTCAGGGTAAAGCTTCGAAAAGTGATAATGAGATTCCTCCAAGTTGGACCCGTTTCCAGGTTCTCAGGGAAGACTGCTTTACCATGCGGTGCATGGTCGGCTCACACGGAGGACTACACACAGGACAACATTGGCTGGAAAGAATGGGGCTTGGTGTCAGGATATCTGGGGTCAGTCCTCTCTCCGTGTCCTTGAGCACGGTGACCTTGGGTGAGTAAATTAACCTCCCTGAGTTTTGTCATCCTGAACTATGAAACCCAGAAAATGAGGTCTATTGCGCCACTCACATGGAATTTAAAAGTTATAAAATGCCATCAAAACATAAGCTAATGTTATCATTTTTGACTGTTACTATTCTGAGAAAAATCCTAAGATTCTGGGAGCAATGAAAATGAGCTTTCGCCCATGCCAGGCAATCTAAAACTTATGCTGGAAAAAATGTTTTGAAATTATAAAAGATAATACCGATTACACTGACAGTAAATTTAAGACATCATAGTGGGGAAAACTATCATTGATTATTTGCTGTGTGCCTGACCCTATGCTTGGAGCTTTATGTACGTTACCTGAATTTTCATCCAATGAAGTGGAGTGTATCCCAGCCCCATCCTTGCAAAAGGATGTGGTATCCCAGCCCCATCCTTGCAAACTCTCTGAGACTGAGTTGCATATCCAAGATCTCATCAGTGGGTGAATAGAAGAGCTAGGACCCGGCACAGGAGGTCCGAATCCAGAAACTGCCCATTTCAGGGACACCAGGCCCTGACAATGAAAGACAGAAAGATAAACAATGGCAATGGAAGGAAGGTAGTGACAGCAGGAGAAGTCTTTGTAGCGATCATGGAAATGGAAAGTCAGTTAAAACAGAGAATCAGAAAAATGCTACATGTAAACTTTAGATATTTTACTTTAATTTAAAATACATAAAAATATGAGTTCATTTAATAAAATCAATGTTTGGGGCGCCTGGGTGGCTCAGTTGGTTAAGGGTCTGTCTTTGGTCAGGTCATGATCCCAGGGTCCTGGGATCGAGTCCTGTATCGGGCTCCCTGCTCAGCGGGAAGCCTGCTTCTCCCTTGCCCTCTGCCTGCCGCTGTGCCTACTTGTGATCTCTCTCTCTCTCTCTGCAGCAAATAAATAAATAAAATCTTTAAAAACTAATAAAATAAAATCAATGTTTAAAAGTTGCTTAGAAAAAGAAACACAGCTTTTGGAACATATTTTTGAAGCACATACTTTTTTTATATGTCGTAACTAGTTGACTACTGATTCAATTCAATAAAGTCCCCCCAGGGCCACTTTGGCTTCTGAATGATGAGAAGAGCTGGCCTCTAGATTTGATATCACACGTCCTTTCCCCTGTCTTCTTCGTTCGTTTTTTTATTTGTTTGTGTCTGTCATAGCCTGAAGGCCTTCTTCCCTGATGCTGTTTATACTGCAATAAATAGGAATCATTAGTTCATTGTTATATATCATCTCTCTGTAAATCATTGGAACCTCCAATTTGTCTAGGATTGGTTACTAAACCATGTTCTTAATTATTCTCTTGTAGTTCAGAATTTTTCCAATATTGTCAACCTCAGGCAACATTTTTCTCTTCTCTGAGATTTAGTAAATGTTGAACTGGGAATTTCACTCCCCCCTAAACGTTACATTGAAAAAAAAAGAAAAAGAAGAAAAAAATCTCCTTTAATGTTAACAATTTTTAATGATTATATGTAACCTCTAGTCTTGTCTCTTATTTCTTGTAAAATGAAACTCCAATATTATTTTTAAAAACATTTTATAGGCCCTTGATCCCTAAGTTGGAACAAAGAAATGCGTTCTAACAACCTGGCATTAATTTAAATCACTTTCTTTACTATACTCATAACCAAAACGTGAAGAAGCATTATTTTATACCATAGGCCTCCAAAATTTTTGCCAATAATACAAGGCAAGAGAAATTTTACCACAGTTAGAAAATTCATATTACATATACACACATGCCACACTCACACATACACACACAAAAGAAAACAAATTTTCATGAAATGCCTTTACAACATACAATGCACACTGATATTTTCTATTCTGCTTTATTCTATTTCATTTTATTTTTTTAAATCTTTTTCCCAGTGAATTTTACGACCCCCTCCAAAGAATCAAGACCCACAATTTAGAAAACATTGAGAAAGAAAGAATAAGCTTTCCAGATGTCTATTTTCTTCAAGTGTTTCCTCACAGAATGTATAAATTCATGGGGAAAAAAATCAATTTATAGAATAATTCAGGGTCTGTCCATGCTGATTTTTTGAAGAGTACTTATCTCAAAAAGCAAACAATTTATATCTCTTAAATCTTGGAGATTTCTATTTTTGCCAATAATAAGAAGTCAGAACTTGGAATTCCAGCAGCATTGCCACAGATGCTGAGAATCTTTGCTTGGATTTTGTGTAGACTGGTAGAACTTGCTTCACCTTTTCCACCATTTAAAACTGTTTCAACTCTATTGAAGAGTTATTCCCTAAGAAAATTTTCCCTATTGATAAGTGACTTAACTCCTCTGTAAATTTTTAAGCAGCAGCTTGATCCATAGGTAATTTGTGCCCTCCAGAGCCCAGTAGCTGGGGAGCATGGCTTTTTCCTATGTATATGTCATCCATCAATTGCTGTAAAGCTTTTGGTGTGGCCAATCTTTTGGTGTAGGGCCAAAGCCTTTTCTGTAACTATTGGTCCACGAACTGACATTCTGTGTCTTCTTTCTTGCATAAGCCACATCTATAATATATCAACTCTGATAATTAGCTTTGTTTTTTTCAAAGTAGAACAAGAATTTAGACACAGTTAGAACGCCATATGATTATAGAGCCCTTCTAGACGCTACAGTGTTCCCCCAAACTTTTTAAGATTTTTTTTATTTCTTAGTAATCTCCACACCCAACGTGGGGCTCGAACCCCCAACCCGTAGATCAAGAGTCACATGCTCTATTGACTGAGCGAGCCAGGAGCCACCCCCCCAAACTTTCACAGTTATCTTACCACATCTCATTTGACTCTAGTTCCTTCTTAAGCAGGACCCCCTAAAATCTAAATTATTAAACTAGATTTTCATAGAAACAACTCTCTTTATTTTTGCATCCATAATGTATTGGTTTATGTAACATTTAATTACATATATAATTATAATAACAAGTGAACACTGTGTATACAAAATTGGACAAAATATAACCGACTCTTGATAAGCATACACTTCAGGTGGAAGCGTTAGTGCGCATAGACTACAGCAAGAAGTCTACTGGCAATGAGCATTCAGAGTGTGGTTTACAGAAGAAATGGAAAGCACTTGTCAATCCAAGAGTAGGTAAAGGGGATGTGGGTTAAGAGAGCTTCTCTGTCCCATGGGAGATGTAGGAACAAAGCCCTATGGGAAAAGGTCAAGAAGGTCCAAGACAAGAATTAAAGTATTGCCACTTTACTTAGGAGGCGCAAGCCCAGGGTGGTAAGGGCGAGAGGAGAAGGGGGATGAAATAAGGAAAGATAACTGAACAGCGCAATGCAATAGAGAAGATACCACCTCACAATATGCAAGAGACATAGCTGGCAACTCAAGAGGCATGCTTACTCACTGTGCAAGACTTCTTTGGAAAGTTCACAGAGAAACACCTCTGAGCAACCCAAGAAAGGGCAAAAGGAGTTGAAATTTATTGACCCTGCTCCTCTCTCCAATCGCTGGCTTCTGCTAGTGCAGGGTCTCCCCACAGTGAGTTGATTCTTCTGTACTTCAGGCGCACCGTCCAGCCCCTCAGCACCTGATCAAGGACCTGAATCACATATCCAAACAGTTGGACTTTTCGGTCTCAGTCTCAAAAGTGTGAAAGGGGAGGGGCTCAGCATGTGATGCATGAAGGTAATACAAGTTCAGAGCTTCAGTTCAGACTCCAACCAGCTCAGGGATCTCATAAGGATGCCAGTGAAGGAGGGGATGACATTATCCAGAAAGTGTACAACTGCATGAGAAAGAAGGGGGTACTTGAGAGAATCCGAGAAGGCACACAAGGTTCATGCCCAACACAGAAAGCTTGACAGAGAAAGCTTTGCATTTTAAAGGACAGAGAATCAGAGTAAGGACATTCCATGAAGAAGGGATGGTGCATTTTAAAAGACCCAGTGGGAGGAAATAGTGTGACTTTTTTAATGGAGTGCAAACAGTAACATGTGGCTGGCATATGGGATGTACCAGAGTATAAGAGCAGAGAAAACTCAGCACATTGGATGATGGCAGGCCCACCATACTACTGATTTACAGTCAATGTACAATCAACTGAAACCCCCTACATCATTATCTGTTCACCACATCCAGACCCAAGGAGCACCCAGGCATCCTGAGTCCTAGTTCTCATCCACATTCCCAGGAGCGAATATCCTCCCCAAGAGAGCAACGCTCAGGGAGAAGATGGAATACAGATAAGGCTTAGAGAAAATAAAACTGTTCGTTTCTCCAAAATAACGCAGCCTACATATTTCACAGAATTAATGTTAACAGAATCCACAGAGTTTAAGGAAAAGCAAAAACCAGAGCTCACATGATTTCTTCCAGTCATTTCAGAGCTCGCAATTTCTCTGCCATTGGTAACCTACCGTGGAGAATTCATTTCATGCCTGTCTACTCTGGTAAAACCTTGGAATGAATTGAATTGTTACAAAAAGGTGAAAATTAGGAATGCCAAGAGTCATTTGATGCAGCTAATTAGCAGTCATCATCTCTGTGGTTTTGCATGTGCTCCTGACTTTCTTTACCTGTAAACTTAGTTTCTGAAGTTGTGTCTGATCAAAGAATTGTGAGAAACCCCTTTGCCTGTTGTCAAGGAAAAGGTCTTATCTCTTTACACTGGAGCGTTACAGAAAAATATTCACTTTCAAGTGATCTTTCTGTTATTGGAATTATTTTGATCAAACTAAAAACCTGTAAGCTAGAATTTAGTTCAACTACGTGCTGGGTGTAAGGGATGGAGAAATGAAAGAAATGGACCTGCCCTTCCAGTGGTTTCCACTGCATTTAGATTGATGTTCCTCTATTTTACTACAATAAAAAAAGTTGAGGAAAGAAAAGTCCAAGTTCCTTGTGTGGGTTGGCAAGGAGGGGATGAAGTTATCCAGAATTCTGGATTTCCTGATTTCTGACCTTGTCTCTATGTATGTTCCCATCCCTCAACACACTGCTTTTGTGGCTAGCTTTCCTTTCTTCAAACCCATCATGCCTGCTCCCACCTCTGGGCCTCTGCATTTGCTGTCCCCACTGCCTCGAATGTTCTCTTCCCCTCTCCCCAAGCCCCCAGCTCTTTACAATACTTGGCTCCTTCATGATGGTCATATATCAGCTTGAAATTCACCTTCTCAACAAGTCCTTCCCTGACCCACATGTGTCAGTTAGGATATTTTCAGCAACAAGTAACAAAGACCAGAGATATAGTGAAAATAAAGTTTGGTAACTCATACAACATATAACACAAGGGAAGGATTGTTCTGTGGTTGGATAAGTCAGAGGCATTGGAGCTTCATCAAAGACCAGGTCCTTTCCAACTTTCCACTCTGCACCTTCAGCAGGCCAGCTATGCTCCTTTTGAGGGTCACAGATTCCATACATCATGAGGACAAGATGATGTTCAGTGAACAAGATAGACATTTCTTCCCATGCCGTTCTTTTTTTAAAGATTTTATTTACTGGGGTACCTGGGTGACTCTGCATCAGGCTTCCTGCTCAGCTGGGAGCCTGCTTCTCCCTCTTCCTCTGCCTTCCGCTCCCCCTGCTTGTGTGCTCTCTCTGTCAAATAAATAAATAAGAAGAAGAAGAAAAGATTTTTTTTTCAGAGAGAGAGAGAGAGAGCACATGCACACATACACAAGCAGGGGGCAGTGTGGGTGGAGGGGCAGAGGGAGAAGCAGACTCCCCGCTGAGCCGGGAGCCCCATGCGGGACTCAATCCCAGGACTCTGGGATCATGACCTGAGCCGAAGGCAGATGCTTAGCTGACTGAGCCACCCAGGTGCCCTTTCCGTGCAGTTTTTATCAGCAAGAAAAACCTCTCTTAGAGGTCCCCCAACAGCCAACTCTCTGACCCCACTGGCCAGGGCCTAGCTTTACTCAAACTAACCACTGACAAAAAGGAAGAGACAACCACAACTGATATTGGGAGGGATCTGGGCAAAGCTCATATTTGCTGTGATGACTAGTGAGGCGCCCAAAGAAAATCAAAGTTGTGCCAGCAAGTATTAGGAGGGAGGCAGGTTGGAGCAGGAATGGCTCTAATGAAAAGACAATCAGCAGTAACTACAACATCCAATCTCACATGGCCCCAGGCACACACTCTCTAACACAACTGACCTTTTCATCTCTGTATAGAACTGAGTTTAACCTCATATTTCTCCTGTTCACTTATTTGTTTGTTGTCTGATGCGCCCATGCAAATGTAAGCTCCAGGAGGGCAAGGACCTTGGCCATTGCCTCACCAGGCTATTCCCAGGACCAGAACAGTGCCTATCACTTAGGGGCACACAGAGAATATTTTTTGAATGAATGTATGCATGAATGTCCACATACGTGTCTGTTCTACTTTTGTACCCTTTGTGGTAGTTTGATATTCAACTTGACAAGCAGAAAAATCTACCAAGACTAAAGTACTTCAATAACTATAACCTTGAGAGACAACCACTGAGCTCATAGAACCCGTCTTTCCTGATTTCAATAAACCTTCACAGGAACTCAAAACAGAATGCAATGCTTTTCTCCTAAATTTTGCACCTTCTCCAGGATTCTCTGAATCCATGATGATACCACTCCCCATCCAAAAGCCCAAGGAAGGATCTGGGGTGTCTACCCCATTTGTCCTTCTCCCTTACCCACCCCCACATCTAACAGTCAAGCCTTGAAGAACTTGAAAATCCATCCACTCCTCTCAATTCTCACTGTCACTCTTTTAGTTAGATCATGTTGAATAAACTCTAATATCCTTGCCAGTGCAACTTTCTATGATATTTTGACTCCTATTTCCTTATTTTCCAAGGCTCAGCGTTAAAACACAACTATCAGAAAAGGATTGAGTTCATTATTATTTTGAATTACATAATATCAAGAAGATACATTTCTGCTTTTCCCACCCTCACTAAGGTTACATTTGAGAGGACAAGTGAGAAGAAAAGACAGTTTAAGCTCTTATTTTAAATGGCCATTTCTTAGCAGTGGAGGAAAATCTAGAACATAACTCAGGGTTTTTAGCCTGATACTCAGCCAATGGTGCAGAGTCCGGTCCTGTAAAAAATCCATCAATATATAAAATAAATGAAACAAAGATAGTCCAACATCTTCTATGATTTTGGGATGTTAGCCATGATAATGTTTTGCTTTCAAACACATATCATAATTATTGAAATGATGTTCAAGAAAATTTATGGACAACATGTGATACCACCTTTAGTCTCCCAATTAGAAAATTCCATCTACCCTCCGAATTCCCAGAACACTTGTTATGGTACATTCATTCTCATCCTCTCTAGTATGTGTTAAATTATTTCTGACTTTATTATATCTCCTCTACTCACCTGTGAGCTCACTGAAGGCAAAACCTAAGTGTATTAGGGAGTCTTAACTCATTGGGGTCACATACATGAAACGATTATTCACTTTTCCAATCGCTGCTTCCAGCCATACTCTGTTGAAACCCTCTCTTCCATCCCCTGATGACACTTGGGTAGAATACATAATTTCATGGTTACTTTTAGTAATTAAAAGTCCTTTCTATTTTAAAACTTCAATTTCATCTCGGATACAAAGTTACCCTCCTCTGTTTTGTGGGCTGGACGTGTGGTTTGAGAGAATTTGAGGGTGAGGGTGTTCAGTCTAATTTTTCACTTCCTTCCTTTTCTCCCTCAAGACAGGCTCTTAACTCTTCAATTGTTGGAAATAGAGAAGAAATGAGGGGAACAGGGAAAAGACAAAATTTTCCTTGCTCAACTGAATTGTTTGAATTGTCTCATTATATTTGCTGCTTTCAACCACAGATGCCCTTTATATGGTGGGCATCTATGTGTTGACTCTCCGGAGCGGCTCCCTCCAGGGCCCTGTGAAGTCTCCCCTTCTGCGAAGCACAGATCTCTTCCGTGGGAAACCTGGATTGCCTCTTTGGTCCCCTACTCAGCTCTCACTGGTGTTGCAGTCTCCCCACTGGTAAACAGCCTGAGTTGATCAATCCCAGCTAATTGTGCAGCATCCTCTCAACTTCCAGGAAAATCACAATTTGGGGCATGCCAAATGATGAGACCACTAATTGCCTGGTTTCCAGCCTTTCCTGAGCTTTGCCAACTTACTCCCACTCTTTTTTCTTCTACTCAAGAGTCAGACCCACTACCTAAGAACATGTATAAGTAAGGACAAAGATGACCATCACCACTTCTTGTGGCTGACCCCAATCTTACAAGGGAGGTGCTTATCACTTGACTTTGAGGGTGAAGAGGTGGGATATCACTTCTCAATTAAACACTCTCCAACAGCAGAACTCAGTCTCTCTCTCTTCTTCCTTCCCATGCTCTCCTTTATAACCTGGATGAGGAACCAAGCAGTGGTTTTGGTGAGGTCTGTCTTGCTGCCTGTGAGGGATGCTAACAGCTCTCTTTAGGTAGAGGGAACCCCTGCATCTTTGCCGTCTACTCTGGACTCTATACAGCTCTTTTGCACCTACAGGGAGAAATCCTGCACAACATCCTCTCCCATGTATAAGTCTTCTACTGCTGCATAACAGATGCCACAAACTCCGCAGCCGAGATGGCTGAGCCGAAGGCAGACACTTAACGACTGAGCCACCCCGGTGCCCCTTCCCCCTCCTCTTTCAAAAGCCTATGCAAACAGCACCTCCTCCATGAACTTTTCCCATCTTCATTCTGTAAAATTAGGGCCCCTGGCTCTGGCTGGTGCTTTGTACGTAACTATATGCAGGCATTTATTACAAGCTACAATTTAGGCATTCACGGGTCTGTCTTTTCCACTTGTATCTGACCTTCTGGAGGACAGGGGTTTGCCTTAATCATTTTTGTCTCACTCAACATGGTGTGTGATTTGCATGTATCATCTACATTCTGAAGGAAGGAGGGAAACCTGTGTGCAATGAACATGCCCTAAGATGGCCCCCAGTGAACCATACCCTTGTATATCTATCCCGCCCCCAGAGTGTGGGCGGCACCTGTGACTTCTTCAGACAACAGAATATGGCAAAGGTGATGTGGTAGTCACTCCCATCATTGTGTTATGTTATGTAAAACTCTGAGCAGACTGGAGTGAGAGATGATTCTGCCGGTTTTGAAGAAGTAATCTGCAGTGTGTGGGAGGGTCTGTAGAGGGTCTGTGTGGCAAGGAACTGAGGGTGGCCTCCAGAAGCTGAGACAGGCCCCTGGATGACAGAGAGCAAAAAAACATGGACCTGAGTCATATACCTGCCAGGAAATGAATTTTGGTGACAGCCTGAGGAGGTTTGCAATGAGATTTTTCACTAGTTAAGCCCCCAGATACAACTGGAGCTCAGCTGATGCCATCCATGATTGTAGCCTTCTGAGAGTCTGAGTGTAGGTCCAAGATGAACTGTGCCCGGACTCTTGACCCATGGAAGCTTTGAGATGGGGGATGTATGCTGTTTTAAGCTGCGGGGCTCAGTCGTTAAGCGGCTGCCTTCGGCTCAGGTCATGATCTCAGGGTTCTGGGATCGAACCCCTCATCGGGCTCCCTCCTCCGCGGGAAGCCTGCTTCTCCCTCTCCCACTCCCCCTGCTTGTGTTCCCTCTCTCGCTGTGTCTCTCTCTGTCAAATAAATAAATAAAATCTTAAAAAAAAAAAGAAAGAGGAGGAGGGCCCACAACATTTAACACAGAGCTTCACCTGTATCGGGCATTCACCAAATGTGTGTTGAATAAAAAACTAACAAATGTGAACAAAGAACTAATTTTCCAAATGAACAGAGTGAAGATTTAGGGAAACACCTGACATCACGGCAATTCCAACACAAAAATTTGTGTAGGGTTGGTGTTGAAGATCTAACTGGCCACATACTGCGCACGCCTTAAGAACTTGGAAGCCTTCAAAAGTCTGCCTCTTCATTTTATGCCTGTGAAGCTGCATAGGTAGCCAGAGAGTACAGAGCACAGGAATATGGTCTCAGATCAAACGGCAGGTGAGTGGAAGGATGGAGCTCAGGGCCGGGGGCTGGCAGAACACCCAGCAACAAAGGGAAGAGGACAGAGCTGTCCAGAGCTGCAGCTAGACAGGTGGTTCTGGACCAGTGAAATGCAGTCATCCACTTCCAATAGTTGTATTTTCAGACAACGTGCATGTTCATACAGCACATGCACACCATAACTGCCTTTGATCTACCCAAGAAAGACTTCCTCCATGAGCTGACAAATGAACACTTTGAACTATTTAACAATAGTATTTGCCAAACTCCTTTCAGACAGTGTCACCACCTTAGGCTGTACAGTAGTGTTTAAAGCATAAATATTAATAGAACATTGCAAAGATCTTTACACAGGTTCTGGGGAGCCTACCGAGGGGCCTCTGAGATCCTATGTTCCTCTCTCATTTCCGGTTGGGATTGCTCCATTTCTGTACGCTTTTGAAGAGAATTCCATTGTTTGTTTGCTTGTTTTTTTCTCAAACCCACTGCTTTATTATATTTTGTCTTTTTTTAATAAAAATGAGAAATTGGAAAAATGTCTTGACCCAAGGGATAGAAAACATATGCCTCATAAACATATTACAATCAAAATTAAGATGGAAATCTTTAAGTGTACCCAAAGCAGCAGAGCTTCATTTTAATTCAATGTTTAATGAACATAGCATGGGCCAACCAGACATGTGATTGTGAAGGGAAAGAAGTGAAAGATTAACGTACAAAATATCATTAATAATGTATTGTGGAAGATTGTGACTAAAACTGAAGATGTAATTAGGAATTTCAAGCTCTCTGGATTGGGACTCTCACCATGACATGAATGTCTCTATCTTTCACATGTTTGAGGTTAGCACATACATGTTTTTAACAATGTGTATGTGTGTACAAACCAGAAGACTATCTGCAAAACCAAAGGTTTTTCATTAAATAAACTCAGGAGTTAATGGCTGCCTCCCAGCAATACATCTTGAATATATTATTCTCAGCATCTACAACATACAACATATTCTTTCCTTTGGTCTTACGTTTACTTTCAATATCCATCTCATAAATTTTAGTTTCAGTCCAAATCTGCTTTCTTTTATTCTTAATTCTGACCTTTGCTTTCACCAAGAATTCTAATCATTTTAACAAATTAAGAAAAAAAGCTAGAGAAAATCATGGCAAATATTTCTAACACTGGTGTTGCTTTCTTTTCCTGCCTGCTTCACTTCAAATTATTCAAAGTTTAGAGAATTTCTGATTGCTACAATAAGAAACCAATAACAATGCAGGGCCTTGTTATGAGGAAATAAATTCTAATGGAGATCCACTTTGCCTTGGCAGTGACAAAAACAAATATTAAAACAAATAGAATCACGGTGCAGAGGCATGATCTCCCCCTTCAAACATTTCGAGAAGGAGAAATTTAAGAAGCCTTAATGGGCAAATACATCGATGGGCAGCACCTCAAAAATCTACTTTTCCAGATTTTCACTATCTTCCTAGGTACTGTCTTGCATTTCTTTGCTTTCTGAGTCCTTTCAACAAACATCTTGTCTCTCTTCAAATATTCAACAATACAACAAGCATAAAACATCTATCATGGGCATTACACCATCTTAGGTGCTATGGAAGATCCAGAGTTGAGCTTACCTGAGAGTTTGTAGTGGAGCAGGAGAGCTAATTCATGTAATCTAACAAAATATACAAATATACAAATGCTTAAAGAGAGAAAAAGATGAGGTTTTTGGAGAAGGTAGCATTTGAGCTGGTTTTGAAATATCGGTAAGATTTAGACTTGCAAAGATGAAGGCATCCCTAGAAAGGGAACTCATGAATAAACATGCCAAAATGATAAAGCACAAAATAGTTCAGAAAATGAAACCCAGAACTTGGGCTTTGCAAACTGAAAGACTCAGTTTCAAAACCTAGCTGATTAAGCCAGTTCAAACACCTTCTTGGAAGGCACAAAGGACTCTTTTCTCTGGGATGTAGAAAGGTGATGTTGAGATGCAGACATTACTTGGGTACGTTGAGGCACATTATCTCCCACCCTGCCCCATTCTTTCCTTCCCTCTTTGTGCTATGTTTATGCTTTGTTATTCAGACACATAAAGCCACCTGCCCAAGGGCAACCATGTTTCAGAGCCTGGATTCAGATTGAAATCTCTTATCATTTCAAAGCCTCCTCTCAGCCAAGATCAAGCTGCCCACATCTCCTTGCCTCCCCCACTAGAATCTGTCTCCTCTAGTTTTAACCATCCTGGGAGCCCAGCATACACGCATCCCACCCACACCTTGTTAGGCAACCAGCAGCACTGGGGAAAAAAAAAAAAAAGAAGAAGAAGCACAAGCTTAATTCCACCAATTGACCTTTGTTCTTATTACTTCTTGGTACCATTTTAAGTCACAAACAAATAAGTAGCCACTATATGCATTGCCTGGGTCTAAACTTCTCACATGTATCAATTTATAACAACATGGAATATGCCAACTGAACAGAAGATTCAACATCCTGGGCCCAGTAAAATAAGAAAAGGAAAAAAGATATTAAATATCACAATGACCCACTTCACTATGATACATCAAGATATATTCAAGCCTCCATTTGGGAAATATCTTCCCAGCCATGGCAGGGTAGAGAAACTGAACACCCCCTTGCCAGTGAGTAATGAACTACTCCAGAGGGAGAGAAGTCACCTTCTAAGAGTATGTGTGAAGCCATGAAGGCAGTTCTTCCTAGATGTCATTAATATGGCATCTTAGCTCAGGCTGCTGTATCAAATTACCAGACTGGCTGGCTTAAACAACAAACATTTATTTCTCACAGCTGTGGAGACAGAGAAGTCCAAGATCAGGGAGCTGGCAGATCCAGTGTCTGATGACAGCTTGCTCCCTGGTTTGCAGATAGCCATATTCTCGAGTAGCCTCATACAGCAGAGAGCAGAGAGAGAGAGAGACCCAACTCTCATCCATGAAGACATCATTCTCATGATCTAGTACCTTCCAAAGACTCCACCTCTTAATAGTATCACATTGAGAGTCAGGATTTGGACCTGTGAATTTGGAGGGGACACACACATTCAGTCTATAACATGTGGTCTTTACAATCACTCTATAACGAAGGTTGTTTTCATCTTGCTTACATGTGAGGACTTTCGGCTCAAAGACTTTAAGTAATATGCCTAAAGTTTTATCACAAATTAGTCTCCAAGCAAGGAGCAGAAATTCAAACCTGGCTCTGTTGGCTCTAACAGGTGTCCCTGTACAGACATGTCCCATTGCCCGTCCTTCAAAATCCACCCCACAGTGACTCCCCATATCTGACCTCTCCTTTCTAAACTCTGCTCTTGTTCTACCCTAAACTCTCTAATTCACCAAAACGTGAGTGCTCACAACATGCTAAGTACTGCTCCAAATGATTTACAAGCACAATGCCACTTAATTTTCACAGCAGCCTGATGCAGTGGGCAGAGCCGGTCCTCATAGCTGGCCATTCTGACTGATTATGAACTGCATCCATCCTGACTGGTCATTGCCATGCCAACCAGTTGCCAAATACTTTTATCACACACTCTAATTATGCCTGCCTACTAGATGGGAAAAGTGAAGCTGAGTGAGAGCAAGGTGACACAGCCAAGGTCACATGGTTGGGAAGTGTTTATCAGCAAGATTCAACCCCAGGACACTTTGGTGGGAAAGCCCAACCCCACACCTCACTCCACACTTCTCTGAGGCCTCTGCCTATTCCAAAGGGGCCTGGATTCAAAAAGCTCATCTGCCTGTCATTTACCAACTCTGTGTGCTCAGATGAACAGGGAACCTCTGTGAGCTTATAGTTCCTTATCTGTAAAATGAGGCTACAACATCCAACTCAAATATTTATCATGAGGTCTACATCTAAACAACTGTGGTCATGAGTATGGCTGACTTGTGGCAGTCACTGAATTATTATTAATGTTGTTGTTCTTATTACTTGTTATTGTCGTTTTTAAAAAGCCCCCTTCAAAAGGCATTTAAGATTTTTTTACAACCCATTTACATCATTGTTCCTCAAACCTAAGGTGTCTTACTGGGCCCGCATCAACAATCACATAAATAGGAAATGTGTTTCCATTCCCCATGCTCCTGATCATGCTAGACTCAGTCTGCCTTTCTCATTTCTTCACCTATGGAAAAAATTTCTAATACATGTCCAGCTCAGTGTCAATGCCACCTTTCAAAAGAAGCCTTCTCCAATCCCTCCACCAGAATTAATCATCTTAAATTACCAGTGCACATTGCCTTTACCTCTGGTGAACAATTTCTTCTTTTTGTCTTTTTTTCTCATTTCTTATTCATTCATTCATTTCCCTAAGGGCTAGAACCTCTTTCATTCATGTCTGCATCTCCCACAGTATCTAACTGAATACATAGAAGAGAGGAAAGGAAGAGAGGTGGTGATCAGAGGAAGAGATGGTCCAGAGATGAGCCCAGTGGAGGGTAAGATAGGATAGACACTGGATGGAGCGCAGGGAGGACCTAGGGTTGGCCAGGGCTGTTGTGTCACCAACATTCTGGCTGTCATCCATCAGAATAAACTTTCTGGGTTCTAGTCAGACTCTAATTCGGGGGATGACTTTAATCAAGCCAGTTCACCTCTCTGGGCCTCTGTGTCCTTGCTTGTAAAAGAAAAGAAATGCACTAAGTCTCCAGGGACTCTCCCAACACTCAAGTCCATGCATCCGTGCCCCATCTCCAGATACATTGCCATCACCCCTAAGCTTGCAATGATCACACGGCCTGACTCCTCCTTGAAACTCTGAGCTGCTGCAAGAGATGTACCATGCAATGGATCTTATTAGCTACTGTCTCCCTTGCACTCAGTGCTGGACCCAGCATTATTTTACTGAATGAATGAATGAACGACCTGAAGGAATGAAGAGTTCCAGCAACCCCAGAGCAGAAATCCAGGCCCAGGCAGATGGTGTAGCAATGATTTTACGGCTACTGGTGACAGAGTTGGGTGTGAACAGGCTGTCCCATATGTCCCAGTTTGCTGGGATAGTTTCAGTTTTTGCCTATTGTCCCAGTGAAAGTATTATAGCATCCCCTTTCTCCTCACAAGTGTCACCACTGGATGATAAATTCAGTGGTCACCCAGGAATGAGGGAACCCAGTGCTCTCAGTACTGACCATGCACCAGAAACCTCAATCAGCCATTCTCCATGAATGTTTTTGTCAGTCTCTCAGAACCCTTAATATGGATGTTATTATTCCCATTATCCAGATTAAAAAAAAAAACAACTGAGGCTCAGAAAGATGATATAAATGGCTGAAAACCTCAAAGCCACTCATAAGTAGAAATTAGACTCACATCCTGGACTGCCTGGATCCAAAGTCCTGTACTTTCTATGCCGCTGTATGGTTGGATCATGGGGAAGAGCAGAAAATGGGAAAGGTCATGGTTCTCTAGACTTAGAATAAGGTTTCTCCCACTCTTGTTGCTTTTGCTACATTCCCTCTATTCCTAATTTCTTTGCTGGATCCTGTCTACTTCCAAACCCCAGGATGGCCACAGTTTCAAATTTGGGGGTGTGGGCACATCTCTCCCCTTTCCATCATTTTTTTTCTGTACCTCCCAAGACTAAGGCTATAAGAGAGAACTGTGCTCTGTAACTCAGAGAGAAGAAGCCACAAAGTTCTTGAGTATAACACATGGCAGGAGTCCATCTTCACTGTGCAAAGGAGGATGTGTGCAGAGCAAGCAGACTCAGAGGTAGCATAGCACTGGGGCTTCTCCCCAGACATGGCTGCAGTAGAGAAGGATGTGGGCTTTGTGAGTCTGCCTGTCTGGGTTTGAGTCCTGATTAGCCACTTCTGCCTTTCTGATGTTGGGCTGATTAGGTAGCCACTCGCAGCCTTGATTTCTTCATCTATAGTGACCCATTGCTGCTGGTTTTTACAAGAAGAGCTGTTCTCACCAGCCACTGGTAGAGAGGGACAGTGCAGTTAGAGCTTAGGGTCTTAGGGCTCTGCCTGTCTGTGAATTAGATTACCCAGGCAAATAAATTCTCTGTCCTCTCCCTAGCCTCCAATGCATCCTCCAGCTAGAGCCTGAGGACTCTTGAACCTCCCTCCCTCCAACATCTCCACCGTCTCTCCCGCCCATCCTCTCACTCAACGGCCTTCTGCTGTGCCCTTCTCCCTTCCCTCCACCAATTTATTCTCCACTCTGATTCCAGATGGATTTCTTTTACAGTGCAAATCTATTCATATCACTTGCCTACTTAAAATTCTCCTGTCGTTTCCTCTTGCCCTCAGAAGCAGTTCAAACTCCTTGGAGAGAATTACATGGCCGGGGTGCCCTCACCCCATCGTTTCCTGCTCTCTAGCCAGAGTGAACGTCTCTTGGTTCCATTAAGGGGCCACAATCACTCCTGCCTCAGGGTTCTCATGACGCTTTTCTCTGTTCCTGGAATTTTCTTTCCCCCCACCACCCCACCCCCCCGCCCATCCTCCACCCCACTCACTCACTCACTCACTCCTCTGGTTAACCCTTTCAGGCCATTTAAATCTTAGCCTGAACCTCACTTTGAAGATGAGCCTGTTCTCACTCCACATACCAACCACGGTCACCCAGTTACTTGTGTCAAAGCCCCTTGTAAAATTCAGGCCACTTGGAATGACTCATTCAGGGGCTCTCTTCACCTCCAGACTGAACCCCCATAGAAGAGGGGACCACATCTGACTTTCATCCTACTGCATCCCTGCACAATGGGGAGTCAGAGGCAAGGCAGAAATCTCATTTATTCATCCACTCACTCATTTATTCATTCTTCAATTCTTTCCATAGTGGTAGAGTGGGCATTTCCCTCCTCTTTCCATCACCTTCTCTCTGCTACTGTCTGTAAGAAAGGACCGTGCCTTATAACACAGAGAGAAGAAAGACTCACAGACTCTTTGGGAGTGTCAGCCAGCAGGAGCTTACCCTCGCAGTGCAAGAGGTTAAATGTTTTTGAGGCCCTGACGCCAGATCTTGGTGAGGACCTCCCTGTCTTTTCCCTTCCTCTAATGGTAGCATGTGGAACCCTCGCTCTGCCCCATGCCCCTTCCCAGCAGTGGGACCGTGTGGAGCAGGGAATGACACAAATTTAAGGCAAGATACTAGGAGAAGGCAGAAGCTTTAAGAAAGAAGCAACAGGATGAAGGTGGCCAAAGGCTCATGTAGGAAGAAAGGGGGAAAAAAAAGAAGTTCTGGGTGGGCCCTAAGAGACCCCAGCTAAATTCCCCAGCTAGAAGTGGACTAGAGAAGTTACCAGAACGTCTACCACCCTATGGATTCTGGATGGTTTGGAATATATGTATTGCTTAGGCCTGTGATAAAAGACTGATTAAATTTTTGCCAGAATTCCCTGTATATGCTTGTAAATGGCTGATCATATTGTGTGTAGTCTTCCTTTGGCAAACACTAATGGCTATCCACCAGAATCCATGTATTCCTTCTTCCATAGGAATAGAGTTTAAGTTGGGGTAATGTAGGTTATGCCTACATTTCCTAGGCTCCCATACAGCTAGCTATGCATGCTAAACGTACAACTAAGTTTAAACCAATGGCATGTGAATGGCAATGACGTGTGGAACTTCTGCACCATTGCCAAGCCACTGGCTCTGGAGAGCTTCTATTCCCTTTCCTATGAACAGCATCACAGAGGAACCATGCAAATGAAGACGAAGCTTTAAGGAATGCATAGCAATAACATGAAAGAAGGGAACCTGGGTCCATGAATGGCCCCATGAAGCAGAGCAGCCCACCAGCCTCAATTGCTCACCTCAGGGATGTTTCATCAGAGTACAGTAAACTCATCTTCCTTAAGTCATGGTATTTAGAGTGTCTTGGTTACAGCAGGTTAGCCATTATCCTAATTAATAGAGTTTGGGCTTGTTGGTTTGGTTTTTTCCTATGTTAAAAATGTAGAGCTGGGTTTTCAATGATTGGATATGTGAAACAACAAGGAACTTCCTTTGTGTGTTTTCTCTTAATACCATATAGTAATTCTAACTATGTTCCCTTGGGACTCACTTAACCAGGCAAAGCCACGCATGTTGAATATTACACACATTGGATTTAAATGCGTTTTGAGGCTCCTATGAAAATATATGTAAACCTTATATCTATATATCTGTTATACCACTGTTGTTATGCAAATGGCTTTCAAGGTTCAGCCGAAATTCTCCCTCTCCAAGAAGTCTTCCCTGAGCTCTCTCTACAACACTAACCAGTCTGTCTTTGCTCAGCCCTGCTATGCTATCAGTCTCCCTAAGTGTCGTCCACTTGCCTGGAGTGGCATCTGTATATGATTTCTCTCCTCTACCAGGTTGTAAACGGCTGCATCTTTACTTTGCCTCTTTACTCACTGACTTATCAGAACCTATTATGTGCCAGGTACTGTGCTAGGTGCTAAGGTCAGAACAATAAATGACACACATGCCTATCCTCAGAGTCTGGTGGAAGGAGAGAAAGACACAGGTCAGAAATGACAATGTAGAGGAAAGCGCTACGACAGCAATATGAACAGAGTAGTTTGAGGATAGAGAAGACAAGGAACAGCTAAGCACTAGGGCTATTTGGAAGTCTTCATGGAGAAGGGGGTTATGTGAATAGTTTGTAATATCTCATCCAAACACCCATCACATTTTTTTTGTATATCAACCAGTAATAATCATAAAATAACACCAACACATTATTTTCATGTATATTATTCCATTTGATGCACACAACCAGCTCTGAAAGATAGGTGTTAACGTTGTTCTACTTTTATAGATGGAAAAATTGAGCTTCATAAAGTTTGGCCCTCTCAGGGTCACTGAGTGAATGGATCTAAGTGAAACTCTTTGGATTCAAAATTATATGAGTTTTCCACCCCTACCCCCTCTTAGCCTAGCTTCTTGGGGATTGGCTATCCATACCAATGGTTTATCTGGCTTTGATTTGTCATCTCGCTGCGATGCTGCCTTCCACCTCTATCCCTAAGCTCCATAGAGTATAGTTTCAGAAGAGAGATGCCTTATATCCCCCCAGTGACTGACCTAAGTCCCCACAATACCAGAGACCTGGAACCTAGTTATCTGAGAGAAAGAATCAGACAATGTATTTTAAAATGAGTGACTCCACCGATTAAACTGTTATGGATTTAAATTTCCCACTATAACTGTCCTAAAGTCTATCCTATTAGAACGATGAAAACATTACTAAAAGTGGTGTTAAATATGCAAGAAGCAAAAATACATATAAACTAAGAATGGATTGATCCAAAGAGGGCCAAATACATTCCAAGGACAGCATATTTACCTAGTTTCAAAAAGCAAAGAAAAGTCAGCTGTAATTCAGAACAAATAAGCAGTGATATAATCTTTAACCCTGTTAACAGGGTGGGGGTAGAGGGAGCGAAGCTCAAGCTAAGATGACATGGGATATTTCACTAGTTTAAAAAATAATGGATGAAGCATGTTGCAAAATTGAGATTAACCATTTAATCACAAATATGTTAAAAATAAAAATTTGTGCATAAAAATAAATATTTCTCAGAGTTTACCAAGATGTTGACAGTGAATATAATTAGATAATGCTCATTGCTCTATTCCCTGTCGCTTTAATGTGAACATATTATTTTTACCAAGAGAGGGAGGGTGGGGGACACCAAAAAAGAGGTATTTAAGTATCCTAAGCACCATTAAAAAGGAAAGGATAGAACAAGAAACGTAGAATCCACATAAAGACCAGAAGAATGTTGTCAGAAAACAAGTCCTTAATCTTTTGCCAAGATTAAGATTGTCTGGTGAATCCTATGGAGCCCCTCTCAGAATAATGTTCTTCAATGTATAGAAGAGATGCATAAGCTTATAAAAGAAGCACATTATACTGAAATATAGTCAGCAAAACATTAAAAAACACAAATTTGAGATTAAGTAATGTATGTGCTTCTTTATTGATGCCTGGAATCATAAATGTTGGGCCTGGTAAGAAGTAAGTGATAGTAAATAAGTATAATGAATAATAATAATAATAAATAAGTATAAATGGTATTTTAGGATACCTGCCACAATGGTAACAGAATATGAAAGTATTTCTAAAGACAATGTCACCGGTGTTGCTGATCGTCCTGTGGTGTGTTATTTACATTCATCACCAACAGACATCCTAAAAATCAGTTAGCAATAAAAAAAATAATGGTGCAGTTCTTTTCCATCCATTCTCATGAACTAAGGTTGGAGCCTCTGTTTCAGAAATACTATAGAAAGACCATATTTCAGGATAATGCCCTTTTAGCTAGACAGGAGAACTAACATTAGTTAAGTGCCTACTATGTACCATGGACTATAATATAAAACATGTTTATTATAAACCCACTTTTCCCTTTACCCTCCCCAGAGGACATTGAGAGTGATAATGGGATAAGGTTGGGAAAAGAGGCTCCTCTGTTGAGTTGGGGCAATATTTAATAACATTAAGTAACAGCCCAAACAGCCATCCTCTGTCAAGGTTAAATTCGACTAAGTCACTCACCCCTAAATTGCTATGGTCGACCACCATAAGAATCCGAAAGTTGCAAACAAGAATTCCAAGTTGATGCTCTTTCTTCAAACCCTAAATGTCTATTCTAAGAGGTAGAGACATGAAACAGATGCCTGGCACACAAACAAAGGGTGGAAAACAAGGGCAGCTGCCCCCACCAAACCCACAGTGAGGAGGGCAGCAAGGCTGCTATAAAGAATGGGGAGGGAGGGAGGGAGAGAGGGAGGGAGAGGGGAGGGGAGGAAGTGGGTGCCCTTAGATTCTGAGAAGGGGATGGGGAACACCTGACCTCTCACCGTTATATTCTCCAGGAGACGCCCTGGGCGGAAAAGAAAGATCCCCAATTCAGCAGATGTTACTGAGCATTGACCTTCTGCCCAGCGATGATCCATCAAAAAGTATAGGATAGGATCTTGTCTCTGTCCCTAGGGAGCTCTACAGTGCTGCAGAAAGTCATACATACAGCTGGCTTTACAATGGACGTGGGCTGAGGCTCTGTGGGTAGATTCTGGAATCGGTTATTTGGGCCTCTCCCTAGGGCATATTAAGATATTTAAATAAGAGACCATCTTGTGAAATGTCTTCAATCTAAAAGTAAGTGTCAAATTGCGAGATCAGAGAAAACCAGAGGCCCAAGAAACTTAATCAAACATGCAAATTCAATTTAAATATAGTAAAGAAAGCGACTGGTTATGGAGGGTCGTGGGGACAAATGGAGTCCAGTTGTCTAGTTGCTTTATTTTTTTACTTATTTGTAGGGCCATCTTGATGCAAGACAGGCCTTACCTAAGAATCTGTGTATCTGTAGGTGAATCTAGCACAGGAAATGGCATATAGTAGGGAGCTCAACAAATACTTGCTGAATCCAAATTGATTTTCCTAAGAGCCAACTCCTCTCCTTACCCAGCTGTAATGTATCCTGCAGGTTTTTTAAGCTCCCTGCACAGACAGGCTTAGCCTGAGGCTACAGAGAGAACAAGGTCAAGTTTAATTAGGAACAGCCAAAATTCCCATAATGAGAGGATTCAGGACTTCTAAGGACAGGTCTTTAGAGTTAATGTACTCCAAAGTTCCTATTCCAATGAAGAGGGAACAGGAGCCTCAGGGGATACCCAAGGACTTGTCCACTGGCTTGGAGGGATGGTGGGGGATTTAATCAGTGAAGCATCCAGGTTTCTTTGGATATTTGAGTTCCATTTTATTTTTTCTATTTTTTTTTAAGATTTATATATTTGAGAGAGAGAGAGAGAGAGAGAGCATGCGCACACAGAGGGAGAGAGAGAGAAGGCTCCCCGCTCAGCGCTCGATCCCAGGACCCTGGGATCATGACCTGAGCCAAAGGCAGATTCTTAACTGACTGAGCCACCCAGGCGCCCTTGAGTTCCATTTTAAAGTGTGGAATATTTACCTGAATTTTCAGATAAGAGCAAATCGGGAAACAACCCTGCAACTGCAGTTTCTTTGACTACACCGTGAGTTCTTTCTCTCAGTTCCGCATGCCCTTCTTCCGCTGGTTTGGCAGCAAAAAAGCACACAGACAGCAACAGTAATAATCATTTGGGCAATTGGCAGTAAGTTTCCCCCTAGAGGGGGCTGGGACAGGAGCTGCAGAGACTAGAGATGCAGATCCTACCCAGCCAAGATCCCTAGTGGATCAATAGCATTGTTAGTAGGAGTCTCCTGAAGGAAGCTGCCCACAGCGACACTGGCATTTCATGTCTCAGCTGGTCCCCTGCACTTCTAAAGAAGTTGGATCCAGAGGGCGGAAGTCCAGGAGAAGAGAGGGCCCAGCCCTGCCTGAGGAGGAGGGAGGGTGAGACCAAGGATCAAGCTCTGTCTGTGGGAGTGACTAGCAGCAGCGGGGCCATGCACAGGCTCTCGGGGCTGTAACCTACAGGAAGGTCAGACCCTGACACCAACAGGACCTCTGAAGCCATCAGCTCTGACCCTACAATAACAATAACTACCACATACAGCAGTCCTCCCCTTATCCAAAGGGGATGTGTTCTAGGATCCGAGGGACGCCTGATATCGTGGATAGTATCAAACCCTACATATACTATGTTTTCTCTTCTGCATATACGTCTATGGTAATGCTTAGTTTATAAGCAGGAACAGTAAGAGATTAATAAGAACTATAATAAAATAGAACAATTATAACAATAGACTGTAATAAAACTTATATGAATGCGGTCTCTGTCTGTCTCAAAATACCTTGCTGTACCACCTTCTTCTTCTTCTTCTTCTTCTTCTTCTTCTTCTCATGATGACATGAGATGACAAAATGCCCACGTGACGAGATGAAGTGAGGTGAAGGACGTAGGCTCCAGGCTCAGTGAGTGGGAATCTGGGCGGGGACCCAGCAGTCCGTGTTGTAACCAACATGGCCTAGACGCTGCCCTAGTTGGTGGAGACACCCATTAGGACACCGCTACAGTGGCCCCAGAGAGTTCTGAAAAGACCCAAAAGTGGGCGCTGGTAGTCCCTGTTACAGGAGGATGTGAGCAGCATTAAGAGGCCAGAGGAGCATGGTGACACAAGGAGTAAATGCACAGGAGGCACAAGGAAGCTCCCAGGCTCCTTGGTTCCTAAGCTGTTTGGAACGAAATGCTGCTAGCGGGGAGAGAAAACACGGAAGGTATAGGAGGAGGAGAAGCAGGCTTGTGGTGGGGGGCGGAGGGGCTCCTCATTCCTTCCTTCCCTCTCCCCAGCTCCCCAGGCCCTTCTGCAGTTTCATTGCTGGGCAGTTTGAGATGACCATGGGGAGGACAAAGATAAGACCAACGTCCGGGTCTGTAGTCATCCCAGGAAGGTGGCAGTCAGTGGACCGTCAGGACACAGATCAGCATTTGGGAATCACCAGAAGTGTGATGGTTGCAAGACCAAGCTTTGGAGCTGCCTGCCTGGACTCACGAATTCCATGCTGTGTTTACCAGCCATGTGACCGTGGGCAAACTTCTTGGCCTCCATTGCCTCATCTGTAAAATGGGGGGGGGGGGAGCAAGAACAGAACACACGTTTTAGGATTGCCGTGAGGACAAAAGAAGTGAATAAATGCAAAGCTTTTAGAACAGTTCTCGCATGGTGGTATTAGCATCAATTATTAGCTGCTATTAACATCATTATTATCCCTTTTATTATCCGTGCAGAGATTTGAAGAGATCGATCAGTTCCTCTGAGATGGCAGGACTGACAGGCTCCTTCGTTCGTTCTGCTTTAGCAGTGTTAACTCTGCTCCTGACTTCTGGGGCCCTGCGCTGCCCTCCTCCTTCCAGCCTACACCTCTTCCTTCCTTGCCCCCCATCACCCACCCCATCGTTGTCTTCTCAGCGGCAGTCAGTTGCAACCACGTAGGATGGCAGGACATATTCAGTGGGTGGCTGGGCTTGAAGGTAAATCTCGGGGAGGAGAAAAAGATCTTTAATCCATATACGTGTGGATCACCTAACTGGGCTTGAGAGCCTGGGAGGCAGAGTCCCTGGCCACCAGGAGCCCCCTGGCTGGAGGTGAAAGGCCGTGGTGTACATGAACCATATGGGCACCAAGTGAGAAGAGCCAGGAGTTGGGTACGGAGACCAGCAAGAGGCTCAAAGGACAAACCTTTATCTCTGACTAGAACCCTCCCCCTCAACCCACTTAACAATTTGTGTTCTCACTGTGGAATTATCAAAGCATAAGAAATCTGCTATTGGAAAAGGAACTGCCAAGATAGCGCAGACTCCTTTTTTGAAAAATGTCCCATCTTTTCTAATCTGGGTTTCCGCTGGCAGGAGGGAAAAAAGCACAGTCCCAGCACTGACAGGCCATTCTCCTAGAGCATGATGGGAAACAGAAAATAGCCCACAAACAAAGCAACATGGGGCAGAACCAGAGCCCACGCCTCCAGCCGCTTGGACTGATTGCACTCCTGGTTTCAACCGTGATCAGCTGGATAGAAGGATGGACGAAAATAGAATCCCAGAATGGGTTCTGGGAACTAAATAGAAAGCGAAAGGCCCAGAGGCACAGACAGAACTTCCCCAGAGATACAGAGGTTGTGGGGAGGGGAGGAGAAACAGCAAGAGGAAGAGAACAAGACCCCAAATGGAAAAACTGCCAAGGAGGAAGGGCCTAGGAGAGTGACAAATGATGGAGAGAGCTCATAACTTCCTTTTCAGCTGGTCCGAGGGAGCAGAAAAATTGGATCACGAAAACTGGTAGGAGAAGCTAGGAGAAGGGCTGGGAGAAGACAGTGTGTCTGATGAACCAGCCTTAGGCTTGAAATTAGATGATGATTCTCCCCAACACGGCACGGAGGTGAGTGACCCTCTGATTAGGAAAGAGTGTGTTCTATCGTCCCTGCAGGGCAAAGGCTTTATTTTATTTTATTTTTTTTTACTTTTTTCCAACCCAGAAAAAGGATCCCCTCTCCCCACAGGTCCCATTCACTGAGACCTGTCTGGGCAAACCAGAGTCTTCAATAGCATCTCATACCAGCACAGGCTCTTTGGGGAGGAGGAATAATGAAACACCTTATTGTCGAAACAAATATCAAAGTGCAAAAGGACCGCCAGCCAGAAAAATGGAGGGAAATCGCTTCCTTCTGCAACCAACCCACACACAAAGTCTTTTCCAAATGGGGTGCTCTTTTGATGTTAGGTTTTTGTAGGGTTTGGTTTGGTTTTGTTTTTGTCTTTTTTGTTTCTGTTTAGAGTTTAATGCGTAAGTTGGTTGTTGCATTTTAGGAGAAACATATGCTCCTATTATTAATATAGAGTAGCTAGTGATTATGTCCTCAGACCATCAGAAGGGACTCCCCTTCCTCATTCTATTCATCTTAAAAGATAAAGCTTATTTTTTATTTAAAAAGTAATAAATACACACTGTAGGAAAAAGAAAAAAGAAAAACGGAACTAACCCTAGTCCCACAACTCACAGAAAATTACTTCTATCTTATTATAATTGTTCCCAGTCCATTTGTCCCTATATACCTACTCTTCCATTTCTAAATGTCTTTCCTGAAAAATTACTCATAGTACAGCTACTTCTATAGCGGACGTATGCTACTCTTGGCTGCCCAACATCTGTGTTGCCTTCCTTTGCTAACTGTGCCCATACCATCTTTTGGGTATTATTTTCTGTTTACTTATACCTGGTGAGAATGTCCTGAGATCCCTCTAACCATGGGGGAGGGAATCTGACCCAAGTTAGGCCAATTAGATGCTGCCTTGTTGAAATTCGAACCTTGAATAAAGTGACCCCCAAAATGCAAATGGTTGAAATGCATGCATCCCAGTGCAATTTCCAAATAAGACCGTTTTGTCATTCTCTCCACTTCTATACCCTAATCCCCTCCAGAAATGTCTTCATTCCTGATCCTGCTTCTCCAAACTTCTAGGCAGTTCTATAAATTCCCCCATGCCCTTGCAGCAAATTTCCTTTTTGCTTCAGGCAAGAAAAGTCCATTTCTGTTGTCTGCAACCAAAGAGTCCTCTATGAAAATATGCCCAAAAGGAGCACAGGGGCCGGAACACAACAAGGCAAAATCTGCCAACTGCTTTGCTACCACTTAACAAGCATTGTCATCCTCCCGGGATAGCACGTTGCTGTTACCCAAGTTCCTTCAATGTAGTCACAGAACCAATCTCTTATGCCAGGATGCTGATATAGTAGACTGGTTACCCTAAAGACCTTGATTTTTCACACCTACATGTAAACATGCTCCTGGCAATGTGACATTTTAGCACCACCTCTAAGGAGGTAGAGTTTATTTCCACATGCTTGAATCTCGGCTGGCCTTGAGACTTACTTTGGCCAGTGAATTGCAGCAGAAATGGAGATGTGCCCATTCTGGGCCCCATGGCCTTGGGTGCTTCTACTCACTCTTTTGAATCCCAGCCTGCTCTACAAGAACAAGGCTAGGTCTGGCTGCTCAACTGTAGAACTACATGAACCAGACAAGACATATCCTGATGCCATGCTAGACCAAACAGCCCTTAGCTAAGCTTCCTGGGACTGCAGACCCAAGAAGTGAGTCCAACCAAGATCAACCAAGCCCCTCCCATAGCCGCAGGACTACCCAGGTGGCCTGTAGACTTGTGAGCAAAATAAATGCAATATAACTATGTTTTAAAAAAGAAAATAGAGAGATAACAAGAATTGTTATATTATCTGAACAAAAGAATAAGGGAATATGTTGTGGAAAATATCATTTAATCACTTGTGGAACAAAATGCCATCAGTTGAAACTCTCCCAGAAATGTCAAAAAAAAAAAGGCGGGGGGGGATCATCCTAACTAATATCTCAATTGATTTAGCAGTGTTGATAAGAACATGAGTCCAGAGAGCCTAATTTAAATCCTCATTCTGGCGGCACCTGGGTGGCTCAGTCAGTTAAGCGTCCAACTCTTGGTTTCAGCTCAAGTCATGATCTCAGGGTCATGAGATAGAACCCCACATCGGGCTCACACTCAGCATGGAGTCTGCTTCAGATTCTCTCCCTCTCCCTCTCCCTCCCCCCTCTGCCTCTGTCCTTACCCCGCTCTCTCTCTCTCTAAAATAAATATATAAAAATATTTTTAAAAAATAAAATAAAGAATTCCTCATTCTGCCACATACTAGCCAGGTGACACTGAGCAAGTGTGCATGGTTTCCTCTACTATAAAAAGATGAAAATAATAGGACCAACCTTGAGGGTTGGACCACATGTAAAGGGTTTAAACAGAAATCATTAGTATAACATTAGCCACTATAAATATTATTCTTCTATGACAGTTTGCTGTTCAGAGTCAGGAAGCTTGGAAAAAATCACTCTTTTATTTCTTTCACTCAGTTTGATTATCTTTGCATTCTAGTGGGAATAGTAGATTTTACTTAATGTATTACTGATATAGTTGGGCTTGATTCTATGTATTCTATTTTTTCCTTTTCTTTTGAATTCTTGCCTCCTTTTTGATATATCAATTTCCTTCTTTATTAAATATATTTATATATGTACAATTTATAATGTATCCTTTAAGAATATATAATTGCATACCTAATTTATAATATATATCTTATGCATATAATTTATGACATATGTAACACCATTCTTTCAGTGGTTACTCTAAAGGCTACTACATGCATACTTAACTAATTAAAGTCTAACTAAAGGAACATTTCACCAGTGGGCAATGCCTGGACGTAGACCCCTTTGACTTTGGTTTCTGTCCCACACCCTCCCTCCCCACCTAACGTTCATTTGCTGGTGTGTATTCGAGGCTCTGGGTAATTTTATCCTCCTCCAGTGGGGATTCGTGTTGGCTTCTGTCAGGAACCTAGGCTGAAAATCAACCAGAGATTCTCAGAGATTCAGCAGGTCTTCAGTCTTTTATGAGGTTTGATTTATCTCCAGTTCTTCTTCACTCCTAGTAAGGGCTTCTCACTGGAACTTCCCAACCTCAACATCATTGACGTTTTAGACCGGATCATTCGTTGTTGTGGGAGCTGTCTGTGCATTCTACCCACTAGAAGCTGGTAGCATTCTCACACTTGTGACAACCAGAAATGTCTCCAGATATCATCTAGTGTCCCCTGAAGGAGCAAAAGTGCCCCCACTGAGAACCATTGTCCTAGGATGTAGCCCTACGGAACCCCCCCCCAAAGCCCATGGCCTCTGGGACTGTCAAAGCCCACTCACTTCTCTGCCCCTTTGTTGGCCCTTCAGGATGAGGGAGAAAGCTGCTTTCAACAAGGAGCTCACCTCTCCTCGGCCTCCTCTCACAGAGCTTGGACCCACAGGTTCTCCCTCACTGTGAGCTTCTCCAGGACCTTCTTGCAAGTATTTGTTTGCTTTTCTAGTTCTTAGCCCCAACATCTGTTTGAAATGACCTAGTTCATCCTTGTAGAAATGAAGAATTATATTCACTTGGAAGCAAAATCTTAAATAATTTCAGTTGACTATAGATACATAGAATTGAACGTTTTCTGCAAAGTTCTTTAGTACAGGGTACAAAGAGGGAACACAATACTAATGATAATAGACCTGTTCTTAGAGGAGTTTGGGGCTGGATAATTCTTTGCTGTGGGGCATAGTCCTGTGCAGTATGGGATGGTCAGCAGCACCCCTGGCCTCTGGTACAAACAATAGTAGTACCTGTTCTTAGAAGAGTTTACTCTCTGGTTAGTAAAACAGCCACATGCGCATTTCAAAAGCTAAAATAAAAAGACTTCAGTTGAGCTACAAAGTACATACACATTTCCTCCCCCCAAAAAAACATGTAGGAGAAACCTGGGGAAGGAGATGTTTATTACAAACTCAATTCAATCCCCTCCTTTTTACCAGCCACATGACCTTAGCCAAGTTGAAGTTCAAGGCCTTCTACAAAATGAGGCTGTGGGATTAGATGATCCATCACCACAGTCACTTCCAGCCCTGACAGATGAGAAGTCTATTAGATATCAGGTTTGTGACCATTCAGTACATCAAATACAACCAAAGGGATGTAGCATGTTTATGAGAAATCAGTCACATCTGATCTATTCCTATTTCAAATGAGGTTCCTAATTAAGAAAGTAGAGGAAACTCTTCAGACCTGGACTTTCTGGTTTTCAGATACATCTGAAAAAATACATCAAAATGTCCTTCTGGAGAAGTGTGGCGTGGTGAAGGCACAGCTTGGACAGTTTGTAACTAAATGATTGCCAAGACCCAGAGCGCTGATTGGCATGTGGCTGTAGGTCTCCGAAGGCAGTCTCTGATGTTGTAACCCCAGGCAACAGCAGCTCTTCAGGCCTGTTGCCGCTCTGTATCAATGACTTGGATGACAATCAAGAAAGCATTTCACCAAGTGTATGGGTGTTTCAAAGATGGAATTCACAGATAAGGTGAACTCAAAATCAGGTTCTTCTTCCTCCTTCGATGGCCACCTTCCTCTTACAGATGAAGCGTCTCTGCAATTTTCTTCTTCCTTCCTGTCTGCCTCTGAGTCAGTTTGCCCTAAAGCCTGCATCATTTCCCACACCACCTAGCCACCTGGACCCTCTGACCTACAGAACTTCACTCTGTATTTACTCCCCAGTGTCCCTAACACAAGACAATTGTGTAGAGCAGATTTTTACCAAAGTTTTGGGAGTAGCAGAGGGTTTTTGGAGCATAGAGCAGAAAACAACTTCAAATTATAAATAGGGTACCAAACCCTAGAAATATATTTTCCTTTCCCAGCCACAGAGAATGCCTTGTGGCTTTGTGGCTCCGCCCTGTGCTTCAGCAGCCTACAGAGTCACTCGGTTTCCTCCACTGTCCCTATGTGAGGTTCCTGGGCCCCTGACAACTTCTTGTCTTTTCTGCAATTAGATATTCAAAATTCTGCCTTATTTTACTACACAAGTGTATTCCGGTGTCTAGTGATCTCATCCTTACCCATCCAATCCATGCCTATGGTGGGCAGGAAATGGTAGGAGGGGGTTTGCCTTCTCCAACTGAAAGGCCTCCCAAGGCATTTTCCTTTTTACCCAAGAGATAAATTTTGCCTTTAACATATGGTAGAATTTAAAAGTTCTTCTCTGACACCAGGATCCCATGATTCCATGGTTTTACTTGATTTTTCTTCAAAGGGCTAAATTCTTAGGGAAAAATGAGCACTAGACACCCCCACAGTCAAGGATGGGAGGGTTAAGGTTCATAGGTTGTGTGGATCAAAGGTTCCTAGAATACAATGACGGCTGTCACGCATTTGCAAATCTCCTTTCTTTGTGCATTTGTACAAACCCAAATGTATGCTCATCCCCATTCAATAAACAGAAGCTTAAAATCCAGTAGAAGCATGAAGCAATGACAGAGGATAAAAGAGAGTAAAAATGATTTGGAGGAAAAAAAAAAAATACAAGCACTGATCTACAGCCCAAGGAAATGAAATGTCCATGCCAGAAAAAAAGGAGTGGACTAAATGAGATTCAGGATTTTGGTCCCAAAATACCACCCTCTCCTTTCCCTCCCTGTTTGGTGCTGGTGGGGAGCGGCAGGCTGCCAGCAGATATTTGCATGCTCTAAGTGTTCCGCTGGGGAAGTGGGAGATATCAAGACAGATGGCTCTAGTAAGTGTGGGCGAGTCTGACGTCAAGTTTATGAGCCAAATGGCGTTTTCCGAGTTCCCCTCTCCAAATCCCATCCATAATGGACCCACTAACTCAAGCCATGCCCCGCCTTTGAAGCCTCTCCTGTGCCGCCCATCAGACTCAGCTTTATTTCCTCTAATAATAATAAATGACTCTTGGAGGTTAAACATGAGCTGCCAGGTGAGGCACTGTGACTTCAACAAATGTAGCTCTATGAAGGCCACCAAGAGGTCTTCTCTCTGCAGCCGACTGGCCCAGCATTCCTCCACTTACTCAATGAGCACTTATCAATACCTACTATGCACCAGGCACTGTGTTTGTACTAGGGAAACCAGCATTGTTCTAAGGAAGAAAGATAATAAATCCATAAATAACATTGAGGAGTCTGGCTCCTGGTTTAAAAAGTAAGTGTGGGGTGCCTGGGTGGCCCAGTCGGTTAAGCGTCTGCCTTCAGCTCAGGTCATGGTCCTTGAGTCCAGGGATCGAGCCCCACATCAGGCTCCCTGCTTGGCAGGGAGCCCTCTGCCCTTCACCCTCCTTGTGCTCTCTCTTGCTCGATCACTTTCTCCCTCTCTCTCAAATAAATAAATAAAATCTTAAAATAAAATAAAATAAAAATTAAGTGTGATTTTTGAGGACCAACCACAGGCAATTCCAAAGGCCCTACCTGGCAGACCTCCCAGAGGAAAGCTGCCCTCCTCACACCTGCCTGAAGACAGGCAGCACAATGCAGCCTCTGAAGGGAGATGCACTCAAGGACTCCAGCCCCTCTGGCTATACTGTTTGTATATTTGCTTTCCTAGCCAAGCACTTTCATTCCTAGGTCTCCTTATCCAAGTTCTTCGGGTACCTCTGCCAAGACGTCCTCATGGGGGGGAGAAAAGGGAAAACCTTGAAGACAAGTTTTTCCAATCTGACTGAGTACCCAGGAGTTTACCACTCCTCGGCCTCCCCCTCCTCTTCTTCCTCTCCCTCCACCAGCATCCATAAAAGTGCAGGAAACTTTTGTTAAGGGCTCCCTCGTGGACAGACGACCCCACCCCCAATGCCAGTGCTGATCCACAGGACCCTCCACTAGGATGCCATTCCATGGGGGAAAATGGGATAAGGGGAGGCAGCATTTGCTCTGGCTTAACCTCTTGCTTATGCTAAGACTTCCCTGTTGCTTTCATTTTGGTTCCTTGATGCTTTAATCAGCTATTCCTATACCTGGCAGCTCAGCACTCTCTCCTTAAGCTGGGCTCCTGACAAAAAAAAATAATAATAATTACATAGAACGTAATAAAATATCAGGTGGAATTTGGGGTGTTTTCTCAAAGCCCCAAACTGAAAACAATAGGTGATAAAAAAAAAATGCCCACTCACTCCCCCAGCAAATTCTAATGAAAGTATAAAGGTATAGACCCGCCATTCAGGATTGTCTAGGAGGCAGCTAAAACAAGTCTTTGGTCCTGTGACCCACAGTCCTCCTGTTTTCCCCAAACTGCCTATATAAGGAAAACCTAGAGATTAAGGAGTAGAGCTGCAGGTAGATGCTAAGGAGAGTCTCTGGTCCCCCGTCCTGCCATAGCACCAGAGCGAGCATGATGACAGGCTTTTAAGGGAGGTCTCAAGTATCCCAGTGCACAGAGACCAGAGAAAAAGTGCCAAAGGAGAAGCTGGCTGCCCTCGGAGTGCTCTGGCCTTCTGGAGCACCATAAGACAAGATGCCCAATGCTTCCAGTGGGCAGAGTGGGCCAAGTGGTCTTGAGAGGACTGCCTAGTGGAGTGCCACCACCCTAGCAGACAGGGGTGGTGTGAGGTAAAGCACTGAGAAGGAAACAAAGGGACAGGGCTTCCCAGGAGGGGAACCAGAGATCTCCCCCCTGCCCCCAGGGTAAGAATGGCAAGAGGGAGACCACCAGTGGGGGCTTGTCCCAAGGAAGAAAGAGCAGTTGCTTATCCACCTTGACAGTAGGCACTTGGCCATCATGGAAGAACTGCAAACAGCACCAGCTAGCTAAAAAGATTTTCTTGTGCCTCTCATTCCACTCTCAGTTTGACTGAAATGCCAGTGGAAGTCCAGTGGGGAGTAGGTAGAAGAAGGTGAAAAATGGAAAATGAGACCACAAACTACTATTTCTTCTGGCCTCTGGAAGTCCAGTGGAGAGTAGGTAGAAGAAAGTGAAAAATGGAAGATCAAACCACAAGCCACTATTTCCTCTGGCCTCTCTGTACTGGGATACTGGTCCACAGGACCTTAAGTCAAGCTTGAGCTTAAAAGCATGGAAAACACCTTAAACTGGACGAGGAACTGAAGTTTTAACATTAAATTGGACTGGACTATTTCATACCTAAAAACTAGATGATCTTAATACGCAAAATTTACCATAAAAGCCATAGGATTTGCTTGTAATATCATCCTTGGCAAATCCTTCCCAAGCAGGTTTAAAGCTGTGGTAGGTGAAAAATAAAGTTATTTCCTCATCTTATCTTACCAAATATAGCTTGCTCCAATGCCAGTTAGAGAAGCAAAAAAAGAAGCTGAGAGAGAGACAAACAGGGATGAAATCTGCTTTAGAAATTTGCCACCTAGGAAGGCTGAGGAGGCAACGGGTGGCAAGAGGAGACATCTCTGTGAAGAGGGGGAGAGATCATCCCAGGCCAAGGGAAGGTCATGTGCAAAAGACAGAAGAGAGGATGCAGTGGAACGAAGAGATCCCGAAGCAGGGCAGAGCCTAGAGCTGATGTTGGGAGTCATTCTATGTGAGGTGACATGGTCCACCGTAGAGTTTGTTTCAACTCCCAAGGCATATTCCAATGTACATGTTAAGAGCACGTTTGCCGTTGTTTGAAGAATAGATTGAGAACAAAAGTGAAAGTGCAGGCCTATTAGAAAGACATAATGTACTTCTTAGAAAAGGCCCAATAAATTCTCAGTGTTTGATTTTCTCAAGTTCACAGACTTTGGAAAATCAGAAAAGACTGGTGTCCATGGGTACTTCATGTGTGACCAAAGCAATCTATTGGAATTTAACAACAAAAACAACAACAGAACAAAGAAGACAACATTCTCATGAAGAACTGGCATGTACGGTAAGGGCTATGTAACACGTTCCATCCGTCTACATCCACATATTTCCTCCATTACCCACCAGGAAGCTCAGAGCTAAATTTCATGTTCCAGTAACAATAATTCTCTCACCTCTTCTCCCTTTCTATACATACAATTTCTGATCTCTTCTTTGACATGATTTCAGCGTGAGAATGCACTTTTTGGTTCTTCATGAGCCACCTCAAATTCAATTTAAGGATTTTTTTGCACAACCTGTCACAAAGAAAAGAATGAGATTTTTTCTTTTAACGGTTTAGAAAACCAGCCAAAAAAAATATACCAACTACCAAAAAGTGTTTTGATTCTTTTTTCTCACCAAGTTACACTGAGCAATCCACCTCTGGCCTGACCCTTTAGGACAGCCAACCCACACAGACCTACTGCCAGGCCAGGAAGATAAGCAGCAACCAGCTGCCTAGTGTTTGAGGCCATTTCTCTGGAAGCCCTATCCACTCTCACACATTCCCACCTAACTGAAATAGCGACTATGCATCAAGTACTTGTTCTGCGCCAGGCACCCCGCTAAGCACTTTACATCTATCATAATAATCCATCATCCAGCAAAAACTCTCTAAGATAAGAACTATAGCTTTTTTATAGCTAAAGAAACTGAAGCATGGAGACGTTCAGTAACCTATCCGAGGTCAACCAGGTGTCGGTGGTGTCATCAATGTTTCCATTCTAAATCTGTCTGCCTCTGGTGCTAAACTTTTGGTTTTGAGACCCTCACCTTGACTCCCTCTGCACGCCCATTCCCTGCCCACCAGATTGAATGTTTGCCTATGTCCTCTGTAGCTCATGGGCCTTGTCAGTCTCCCTCAAGCACTAGCTTGGCCCTTTGCCTCACCACCCACCATTGTCTCCCATGGGAGATCTCAAGCATGGCTCAGGCCCTAAACCACCCCTGTTTCCAAGTAGGAGCTAACGGGATCACGACAGACATTGGTGTGCTAGATCAGGTTATAACTGTTTATGGGAACAGGTCGTGTGCAGTACCTCCCTATTATGCATTTAATGACATCAGGTTGCTAGCTTGAAATAGCCACGATGGGATTATTTACACCACAGAAATTGGCAAACACTACAAATCAGGGTCTTGCTGAATGGAAAGCCGCATTTGCCAGTACCCAACTTGGTACAGACAATAGGGATAATAACAAAACCAATCTCTTAGTCTTTTCTTCATAGCCCTTGATATACAAATCATTCTTAATTCCCAGGACCACACCAAAAGAAGTTCAGCTGAAATTATACATGTAGGAACCAGTTATCCTTGCCCAGAATGCAAATATCCTTTCTCAACCTGTGCTGCTTCCCTTGCTACATTAAGAGAAACAAGCTAGGAAACTTTTTCATGCTTTCCTACATTCTGTTGAGCTTGCAGTCTTGCTTAAAGGAGGGAGCCAATCTCAGGTGCTGAACCTCAAATTGCTTATTGGAACAGCTGCTGCTTTCAGCTGAGTAAGCAGGACATTCAAGGGTGGTGCTTTCTGACTATGATGCCTCAGCCATTTAAAAATTAGTGTTAGGGATAGAAAATAAGAAACAAAAAAGAACCATCCTGTGGTTTGATGGTATCTGCAGCCAGAAGCCTCCTTTACACTTTTAAACACAATTTAGGGTGAAGGAAAGGATGTGAATAGTGACTTTAGAAAGACCTGCATCTGAGCCTTGGCTCCTCCACTTGCTACATGTTCTGATGAGACAAAAAGGGTAGAAGAGAAAGAAAAGGCATAATGAATATAAGGCAGCTATCTCAGGTCTGAAGAAGAAAAGACTCCACTAAGACAAGAACTAAGTAATTATTTTACTTAGTAATCATAATTACTAAGTAATTATATAACAGATCACTCACTTGTATATTCAATACTCACTGGGCACCTACTATGTGCTGTGAGATATACTAGATATAGTTGTGCCCAATAGAGACATAGTGCCTGCCCTCATGGAGCTTACAATCAAGTGGCAAATAGAAACATTAAACATGTAGTACAAAAAGGTGTGATGTTTCTTTGTTATGATAAAGAAAGTAAATGAGCCACGGAACATAACAGGGAGGAACTGCAGCTGACCTAGCCCAAGGACCAGAAAATAAAGTCCTGCTCACAGAGTGAAAAAGCAAACTAGCAAGAACCCAGAACAGATAGGTTGACAGCATGACTGGAACTCATTACTCTTGCAAGGGTCTTGTGAGTGCACTGGAGTGGGCCAGCCACTACGGGTTTGGAAGTCAGAGACTTGGGTTCAAATCTGGTTCTATTACTGACAAGATGAGCAAGTTATTTAACCTCAGTGAGCTCAGTACCTTCATCATGAATAGGGACAGCAATGCTTACCTTCCAGGCTTACTATATGAATTAAATTAGTGTGGGGAATAGGACTCAGCATGGTGCATGGCCGATGGGAGGTGCTCAAGAAATGATAGCTATAAATAAAGATTAATCAATGAGAATTGTATTTTAAAAAATAAGGATCTCTTAAACTGCAGACACAGGCCACTTGGTGAGTAAGTGCCAAAATATCTATCAGCAAAGGATTTAATGAGGCTTAGCAGTCCTGTCCTGTGCAGTAACTTGAGAGTTTGCACAGCAAGAGGTTTCAAAAGTGCTTGCATTAAACACACCCAGAGTAGTCAGCATCTGTTTTCAGCAGCAGCGGGAACATGTACTATCCTTTCCAACCTACCTTGTCTTGTTTTACTCAAAATGTAGTTTCCACCTGCAGTGACTCTATTCCCAGATTTTCCCAGGTGAGTTTCCATTTCATTCTTTCCAATAAATAGCAATTGGATAAATGGGATTTCATTTGTTTACCTTTGCAAACCTTTCTTTTAGGCAAATTCATGAATCAGAAAAAAAAATCCATTGTCTAATGATGTGTGCCAACTTGATATTAGGGAAAAATATTGCTCATTATAGAGACTTCTATAAACCTGAATGTCTGAGTTGTAACAGATCAAATTGATTGCTACCAATAGCTTCCTCAAAATACACTGCCTTGTTTTCCATTTCTCTGGTGATGTATGTACATTTTTAAAGTTTGCAATACTTTTATTTCCTGTATATGTGGTGGGGACGATAGGCTGCAATGTGTTGTCTCCTTTGAACCTTTGCTCACCTTTAACATAAATTATCAAAGAAGGCAACAAAATGCAAGTTGATTGGTCTCCCCACTTTAATTTAGTAAGACAGGTCATAACGGCTTTGTTCCTTGGCCAGACATGCCAGGGAGGTGTTTTCCCATATTAATGTGACATGACTTGGAGGGTCATAATAACTATGACAAGATGAAGGGAATTAGTTAAAACTTAATTAAAACCACACGGATAACAAGTGGAACACTGTATATCTAGTAACGTGAATTCTTTGTTCCTGGATTGGCAAAAAAAGGAAGAAGATGCTTTGCAGCAAGCACAAGGGCTCCCAGTCAATAAAGAGCATTTCACTCTGGTCTGAAATGATCAGATCAAAATCAGAATCAAGAGGAAATGAAATTGGTGATTCTGATACCTGTCATCATCCTTCCAGCCTCCCAGGACAGAGTAAGAGGACAAGAGTGGAGTTCCCATCAACTCAGAGACTGGAAGCACTAAGTAAGTGGTTACGATATTTTAAACGTGGTTATTAAAAAAGCTGATTCTCGGGATCTAATCCTAGGCATTCTGATTTGATGAGTCTGGTATGGCAAGCCTGAAATGTTCACTTTTAGCTAGCATATTTTAGTGTTAAAGTAATTTCTAATAAAAACATATTTGGTTACAGTAGACAATTGGGGAGATACTTTGAGATCATGTAATTACCTGCCCTTCATTAAACTTTTCCCCTATGGTTTTAGCCTCCATGTGGATGAGTCTTGCCTGAAATGATGATCACGATCACAGTTGCAAAATGGTTGTTTTCTAACTTCTACAGTCTTATCAGTTGGCATTTATTATTTCTTTTCTCTGTATCTATGAGTTGTGATGTTTTATTTCTTCCTTGTTCCTTTCTACATTTATTCATTGGGATTCTACTGTAAAGAAGAGTTCTCCCATTGATTATCGATATTGAATTTGTTCAATAGGTGACTAATTCATTCCAATCATTGAATTTTAATATTTTGTCCCATATCTGACTGGAGGTTGCCCTCCAAGCTGGCTCCTGAAACCTTTTAAGCATGTCCTTACTTTCTGGGTAACAAGATGTTCCAGGCTCATCTGGACCTTCCCTGTCCAGCCCTAGAATCAGACATTTCTCTAAGGAGCCTTCATTCCTCTTAGTGAGGGATGGTATCTGGAAATAAACTGCTGCATTAAGAAGGACCCAGCATCATTGCTGCAGCATTCCTGCCAGAAATGCATATCCTAAATCGAATCATGAGGAAACGTCAGACAAACTAAAATTGATGGGAGTTCCACCGAACAAGGGTTCTGTGCTCTTTAAAAATGTCAGTGCCCAGAAAAGCAGAAAAAGACTGAAGAAATATTGCACCTGAAAGCAGACTAAAGAGACACAGAAACCTAATGTAATGCACGAACTCTGCAGATCTTGATGGGAATCTTTAAAAATGGCACATGAAGAATTTTCAGGACAACAGGTAAAATTAGAATTAAGATTGTAGATCAATAACATTATTGTACTAATATTAAGTTTTCCAATTTTGAGAGAGAAAGAATGATAAAATAAATGGTGTAATACTGCACGTGGTGAAGGATATACAGAAATTCCTGTACTATTCTTGCAACTTTTCTGTTTAAATTTATTTCCAATATAAAGTCTAAAAAAGTGGCAATGTGGCATTAAGACAAATTTCCTAAGGTGTGCTACTGGTCCAGGTATGAATGATGATTTACTCAAGCAAACAAAGTTTTAAGTAACTGTATATCTATTTTAAGTATGTTTTAAAAATATATGTAATAAGCATATCTAACCTACAATTCCATAGATATTAGTACTTAGTTGAGGCTAAGCTTAAAGGAGTTGATTTAAAGAAAAATATTCAGTAGGTAATATACCATGCAACTATGGCAAAAATTGCGAATATTGAATACAAATGTTTGAAGTTTGTGAAACATGAGTCTATTGAAACAAGCACCCAAATTGGGATCCCAATGTTTTAGACATGGCTTCATACTTACTGTCTCAAGCAAATCTTGTCTTTGTCTATGAAATGGGGATAAGAATATTTGTTCACAATGTTGTCTGTGATGGTTACAAAACAATTAGCCCAGGGGATTTACGCCTTAAGGAAGAACACTGAACACCAACAGAGCTAACCTGAGAATGCCCTTCCCTCCTCTATCACAACACTCCCAGTACACTCACCAGCTGGACAGCCAACATGGGAATGTCCCTCCTCCTGGCCTCCTCCTTCTTCCCATCCTCCTTATCACTTCCCACAAGTGGAGGGGCAGAAATGAAATTCAAACCTCTAAGCATAGCTGTTTTGACAATCACAGTCATTCTAAGGTCTTGTCCAGCTGGCTGACATTCCTCATCTCAGTCACTCTTCCCAGTTTCTGGAATAATCCCGAGCCCTCTGGACCTTTGAGCACATGAGGTAGGGTGTTTTGAGGCAATCATCATGATATAAATGCTTACCTTTACTATTTGATTTCAATAGGCTCTCTGTTATGTCTAGGGGTGTACAAAACATTAAAAAAAAAGGTAAAGATAATATTTCATTTACTGTTCATCGACATTTGGGAACACAGAAGAATCAGTGTAGAAAGGCATAATGTGGGTCAGAAAAAACTAGAATATGACTCCTGCCTCCTCAACTTTCTAACCTTGTACATTAAACAAGTTACTTAACCTTTCCAAGCATCTGTTTCTTCAGCCCAAAACTGGAGTAAGAAAACCTTCTTCATCGGTTAGCTGTTCAAATTAAACATGATAATGATCCAGGGTTGTGATTTTCAAACTTAAATGTGTATGCAAATTACCCTAGGATTCTTGTTAAAATGCGGCTTCTGATTCAGTAGATCCAGGGCGGGGCCTGAGATGCAGCTTTTCTAAAAAGCTCCCCGGTGATGCTTCTGCTGCTGCTGCTGGTCCATGGACCACACCAGAGAATAGCAAGGACTTAGGACACTGAGGAGAATGGCTAACCCAAAGCACATTCCATTCCAAGTTTGTTTTTCTCTCTCTCATACCCCACCAGTTACTCATTTTCTAAAGAAGCTGTTAAGAAAAGCCAATCAAAAGAGGACCAAAAAATAGTCTAAGAAATTCACAGCTCTCCACTAGAGGTTGATTAGGGTCAAAAGAAGATATATTTAAACCTAATTAAGATAAAGGATTCCTCATTAGGCTGAAAGAAACTCTAACAGTAAAAGCTCTGAGGACGCATTGACTTCTGTCAGATTCCTGTCACAAAATGTTCCTTCAAGGAAGCACACTGACAGCCTTCAAGATTGATAGTCCTGAGTATAATTCTGAAGGCATTTTTAATATGATAAAACTCAGGAAATCATAATAATACCTTATACTGGCACAAAAACAGACACATAGATCAATGGAACAGAATAGAGAACCCAGAAATGGACCCTCAACTGTATGGTCAACGAATCTTTGACAAAGCAGGAAAGAATGTCCAATGGAAAAAAGACAGTCTCTTCAACAAATGGTGTTGGGAAAATTGGACAGCCACATGTAGAAGAATGAAACTGGACCATTTTCTTACATCATACACAAAGATAAACTAAAACTGGATGAAAGACCTAAATGTAAGGAATCCATCAAAATCCTAGAGGAGAACACAGACAGCAACCTCTTTGACCTCAGCTGCAGCAACTTCTTGCTAGACATATCTCCAAAGGCAAGGGAAACAAAAGCAAAAATGAACTATGGGGACTTCATCAAGATAAAAAGCTTCTGCACCAAAAAAATAAATAAATAAAAGCTTCTGCACAGCAAAGGAAACAGTCAACAAAACTAAAAGCAACCTATGGAATGGAAGAAGACATTTGCAAATGACATATCAGATAAAGGGCTAGTATAACCAAGATCTATAAACAGGGCACGTACTGAATGGAGCACTGGGTGTTATATGCAAACAATGAATCATGGAACACTACATCAAAAACTAATGATGTGATGTATGGTGATTACCATAACATAATAAAAAAATGACAAAAAAAAGAACTTATCAAACTCAACACCCATAAAAACAAATAATCCAGTCAAGAAATGGGCAGAAGACACGAACAGACTTTTCTCTAAAGAAGACATACAGATGCCCAACAGACAAATGAAAAAATTCTCAACATCACTCGGCATCAGGGAAATCCAAATCAAAACCACAATGAGATACCACCTCACACCAGTCAGAATGGTTAAAATTAACAAGTCAGGAAACAGCAAATGTTGGTGAGGATGTGGAGAAAAGGGAGCCCTCTTACACTGTTGGTGGGAATGCAAGCTGGTACAGCCACTCTGGAAAACAGTATGGAGGTTCCTCAAGAAGTTAAAAATAGAGCTACCCTATGATCCAGGAATTGCACTACTATTTACCTCAAAGATACAAATGTATTGATCCGAAGGGTCACCTGCACCCCAATGTTTATAGCAGCAATGTCCACAATAGCCAAACTATGGAAAGAGCCAAGATGTCCATCAATGGATAAATGGATAAAGAAGATGTGTTATATATATATATACAATGGAATACTACTCAGCCCTCAGAAAGGATGAATACTTACCATTTACATCGATGGGGATGGAAGGGAGGGTATTATGCTGAGCGAAATAAGTCAATCAGAGAAAAACAATTATCATGTTTTCACTCATATGTGGAATATAAGAAACAGGGCAGAGGATCATAGGGGAAGGGAGGGAAAACTGAATGTGAAGTCATCAGAGAAGGAGAAAAACCATGAGAGACTCTTAACTATAAGAAACAAACCAAGGATTGCTGGAGGGGAGGTGGGTGGGGGGATGGGATAATTGGGTGATGGGCATTAAGTGATGAGCACCGGGTGTTATACACAACTGATGAATTTTTGAACTCTACATCTGAAACTAATGTTGTACTATATGTTGACTAATTGAATTTAAATTTAAAAAAACAAAAACAACAAAATAATACCTTATACTGATCACTTGTTTCAAACTTCACAAACCCTTTTGGATGTATTAATACATCCCAGTCCTCACTTCTTAAACTTTCATCAAATTGGAAGCTATGCACTCCTTCAGCATAGGAGCCATGCCTTCTTCATGTTTATTTCCCCAACATTTGGCAAGGTCTGGCATCTAGCAGGCATTTGACAAATACTTATTAGAAAAGAGCTTTTCCCCTGATCCTCAAATACATATTATAAGATAATAAAAGACAATCACCCAATGAAAGTCAGTTATTTTTACTATTATTATCTGACATGTAAGTGCTCATAGACTGACACAATGATATGACTTAATGCTGGGTTAGTGACCATACAACAGGTTTCACAGGCCACCAGGGTTCCCAAATTCTTAACAACAACAACAAAAAAAGCTGGACTTGCACAAACAACAGAAAAATGAAAAAAAAAAACAGAAGTGTTAAAAAGAGTCCAACTGCAGAAAACCAGGAACATGGCCTTCCAAGAACTGTGACCATGCCACTTCTCATGAAGGAACTTTGCAGCTACAACAGCTCAGAGACTAAGTTGCTGGTGGCCCGACCCACCCCACCGCAGCTCCGTGTCTCCTTTTGGGATGCAGATCATGTGCTGTGTAATCTGTCTTGTGCACAAAGACGTTAACCTCTGGAATCAAATGTGTCTGTTAATAAACCAACATGCCGCTCACACCCGTCAGCCCCCATGCAGCGAGCCCCCTCCGGAGCCACACCGCGGGCACATCTCATTTGTCAGCTGGTTCAACTGCTTAGGCACGACATAATTTGGAAATGTGAAAGATCCCAAATTATCTTATCCTGAGGTGACAAATCAAGTACAGTGCCCACAAGCCCAGACAGTTTACATGCCAAATAAACAAACGCCACAGAAGTGAGAGTATCAAGCTCCTAACAGTTTAAGAAAAACAAGTTTATTTCTTATCTGAAAGATTAATGAATCAGGCTGGAACCTCACCTCTAATTGTGGCTGAACAGAAATTAGGTGCTGTTTTTAATCTATTCTGCAGTAACATAGTAATGTCATGTCACAAAAGTTCATAAAGAAAGGGTCTACATATTTTGGAATTATTTAAAGTACCCACAGACTAGCCATTAATGTAAAATTTTTACATTTTCCCCAGATACACTGTTGTTTTTTTTTTTTAATTAGGTGTAGACAAAGTAATAAAATATCCTCTTACGGTAGACTTCATTTTCCTTCTATAGACACAACTATAAAGAATATATACTTATATAGCATATTACTGGTAAATTTTAAAAAGCTATTGATACTGTATTTCTTTCTGACACTTTGCTGAACCTATTTGTTTCTAGGTTTATTTCTTCCACTTGATCCACCCTCCTTCTAGGTCTGTGCTGGGACACAAACCCTTGAAAACCTGGACAATGGAGAACAGGAGATGGCAGAAGGGGAAAGAGCACAGAGGACTCGGCTGCCCTTAAGGACAGATAACCACCAGAGCAGATGGAATGCTTTTGGGAGGCTTAATCACAAAGTACAGCACCTTTTCTATCTTCAAATTCTATCAAAAATTGTTGTATATTTAATGAAACTCCACATGGTTAAAAATAATCATGCCCAGTGCACTTTTTTCCACATGGAATGTATAATGTGTTTTTCCTTATGACTCCATGTCCCATCAACAAGAGTCTATGTAAGTACAAGGAAGAGATTCATCCTGAGGAAAAAGCAATTTTATTAAAGAAGCAAGAGACCATAATGTATACAGGAGAGGCAAATGCAATATTTCCCAATAAATATCCAACTGGGGAGGTAGGCTAGAACCTTGGGCCATGACTACACTACTGATTTGGGCAATGGAATTTGGATACAAGTTCAAATTGGATCATCCATATTATATTCATGTGTAAACTGATTTGAAAGGAAATTGTAATGAACCAACACTGAAGTTCAGCCATTAGCATAGGTGATGAACTGTTCTCACTTAACAGCCCAAGAAATTCTAAACTAGGCACATCCAGGTGAAATAATCTTTTAGCCTGTGTGTGTGTGTGTGTGTGTGTGTGTGTGTGTGTGTGTGTGTTTATTTTTCAATTGAGATATTGTTCAATGTCTAAATTATCCAAGCCATACATAGTCAATGCTTGGTAAACACTGAGATATGTTATATGTAAAATGGGCTTTTTATTAAGGGGTAGATGATCAAATAACTACAGAACACCCTCATTTAAGAGAGAAGTAAAAACCTAGGGGGGAAAGAAGAACCCTGAACACATTATTTCCTCTTTGTGACCACCTTACTTCTTGTATCAAAGAAAGTTACAACAGGTGCATGGAAACTGCACACCAAAGATTTCTGACTGCCATCTGAAACCCTTGTCATTTTGGTGGCATAGCTAGCTGGAACACTCTAGTCAAGCCTTTCTCAGTCTTACGCTTGTTGGTGGATCTGATTCTGCTCTGAAAGCAGAGGAAAGCCCTGAAATTTGCCCAGCGACTAGAAAAACCCAAGAGAAATCCACAGAGTGGGCATCTTTCTTTCTTCTTACCAATAAGATCAAACCAAAAGAGAATCTTAATCCCTCACCAATAAGGACAATAAGGAATTGTATTTAAGACCTACATAAAGGCACTGGGATAAGTGCCTTCCTAAAAGAATAAGAAGACACCACACAGCTTAATGGGGAAGGAAGATCTGGAAGCAAGTAATTAAGTATCTGGGTGTTATACTCAGATAAATGGAGAGTGCTATGTGACATGAAAAAGGGATCCAAAACCCTATAAAGAAGTCATGGAAGGCTCCATGAAAAGGTGTCATTTGACTTGGGTTATAAATGACAAGAAGGACCTGGTCAGTTGGAGAGGCAGGGAAAGGGTGTTCTGGCATAAAAAAACAGCATCATGAAGGCACCGAGACTTTCAAGTGCAGAATGTGCACTCCATGTCTCTGAACAGCAAGCTGTATGGGAACACAAATAAAAGATGAAACCAGATGGCACCTGGGTGGCTCAGTAGGTTAAGGATCTGCCTTCGGCTCTGGTAATGATCCCAGGGTCCTGGGGTTGAGTGCCACTTCAGGCTCCCTGCTCAGCAGGGAGTATGCTTCTCTCTCTACCCATCCCCCCTGCTTGTAATCTCTCACACTGTCTCACTCACTCTCTCAAATAAATAAATAAAATCTTTAAAGAAAAAAAAAAGATGAAACCAGAAAAGTAGAAGAAGACAGGTTCCCAAGGTCTTATTTACCATACTGAATATGGAGTTATCCTGGGGGTGAAGTGGAAAGCCAATGGAACTTTTAAATAAGGGGAGCAAGAAAATGAGATTGGATTGCTGGGTGCTATGTAGAGGATGAGAGAAAGGGGAAAACATTTATTGAAGCTTTTGTAATTTTCTATGTAGGAGATGATGCTGGCCTGATTCGAAATAGTAACAGCAGGAAGAAAACAGGAGTAAATCAGAAAGACATTTCTGATTTAGAATTATAAGACATATTGGCCAATTAAAGAGGAGAAATGAAGGAGGAGAGGAAAATGGATGATGTCAAGATTTTAATCTTGAATGGTTGGATAGAAATTGACATCATTAATCAAGAAGAATCAGGTTTGGACAGATTGAGTTTGAGATGCTAAAGGGAAGTCAAGCATTGATGCCCAGTAGAGAGTGAGAAATATCAATCTGGTTAGAAAATTTTATTTATAGTGAGGTTCTTATAACTTACTTAATTCCTGAAATGCTTAGAAAGCTTGAAAAGTATTCAGAGAGAGTGAAAAACATAACCTATGTCCTCTTGGAGCTTCTATTTCTAGAACAAGTGCAACAAAGAGAAAACAGTGTCAGACATGGTAGATATCAACTCATCTATATCAATATTCACTTTAAATATGAATGGTCTAAATACACCAATTAAAAGGCAGAGATTACAAGAGTGGATTTAAAAAAAAAACACAACTTTATGTTTTCTACAAGAAATCCACTTTATATATAAAGACACAGACAGGTTAAAAGTAAAAGGTTGCTGAAAGATATACTGTGCTAATGTTAATTAAAAGAAAACTATGCATAGCTGATTTCAGACAAAAATGCCAAAGTATCCTAAGGGGTAAAATCACCTTTGACTTAAACCACCATCTCCTGCCAGACCACCTTCAATAACTCCTTAATGGGTTCCATTATATTTACTCTTGGCCTCTAACAGTCCATTCTACACTGCAGCCAGAATGATCTTTTAAAACTCAAATTTCATGTCACCCTGCTGTTTAAAATGTTCAATGACTTCTCCTTATTTTTAGGGCAAAATTCCAAAGTCCAAAGTTGTTAATACAGTCTCTGACCTCAGCATTCATTCCAGGTGCCTTTCATATCATCCTTGCTTTGCTCTCTTATCCTTCAGCCTCATTAACCCTTTCTGTTCTTCAAACTCAACCTGTTTCTTTCCACCACAAGGCCTTCACACATGTTGTTCCCTCTACCTGGAATTCTCCCACCACTACTTCCTGTCCACTGCCTAGGTAACAGGGCTTCAGATATGACCTCCAAAATTTACTTCTTCTAAATCAGTTCCAGTTCCCCTTTTGCAATTTCCCAGCACACAGTACTTCTGTTTTATAGCACTTGTCACAACTGTACATCATTAGCAAATGTGAAAATATTTGTTTCGTGCACCTGGGTGGCTCAGTTGGTTAAGCGACTGCCTTTAGCTCAGATCACGATCCTGGAGTCAGGGGATTGAGTCCCGCATCAGGCTCCCTGCTCAATGGGGAGTCTGCTTCACCCTCTGATCATCTCCCCTCTCATGCTCTTTCTCACTCTCTCTCTCCAAAATAAATAAAATCTTTTAAAAAAAAAAAAGAAGATATTTGTTTCATATCTGTCCTTCCTGTTAGATTATAACAGAGATTTTGTGTCCTCTGTTTACCCCACTCTATTCCCAGTGCCTACCACAGCTTCCAAGTCATAACAGGCCCTTAGTAAATACTTAGTGAATGAATAAATGAATGAATGAATGAACAAATACCTTTGTAAATATAATTTTTAGATCAGTATAATAGTCAATATAGGCTATCATTATAATTTGTCCAGCCATTCTCTTTTTGGTGGTCATTTAGATTATTTTCAAATATTTACTATTATGGTAAAAATAGAGAGAGACATGTAAAAATGGAATAAAATATTATTCAAACATCTGGTGTTAAATTTCTCTTAGGGAAGAAACTTTCTTTGGGGAAAATCCCTGATTAAGAATTTGGGGATCTTTAACTGCGTGACTGATGTTAACTACTTATTGCAGTAATCATTTCACAATATATATAAATAAATACTGAATCATTATGTTGTATACCTAAAACTAAGATAATGTTGTATGTCAATTATACCTCAATAAAAATAAGTTTTTTAAGTTCGAGGTACATTAATAGTCTAGGAAGAGTATGGCAACTGGTCCCTGAAACTTCAAAGAAGGGGGGGAGTTAATTGCTCTTATGAAACAGGGAGATTAATTTTCTCATTGTTCTAGAGAGAAAGAGTAAAAGTGAGAGAATGGAGGGGCAATGATTTAATGGTGGGTTTTAACTGTGGACAGGCCATGAGGTGTCCAAACAAACCCTAGAGAACAAAACATAGTTTGCAGTCTACCTGTCCTCATGAATCTTGGCTTTTAGATAATGTTTTTGTTGAGGATTTTTCCCCAGAACTAACAAAAGTCTTGGATTTCATGTCTCAGTTGACATGTAATGAAAGAATCTGTGTGAAAAGAAGCAGGAAGCAGGAGGCCGACAGTCAGAAGATCTCCCAGTTTTACCCTTTCCAAGGGCAAAGTCAGGAAGAAGCCGGCTCATATCTGGGTTGAAAAAAAAATACAACAACCAAAAAAAACACAACAACCTGAAAACAAACTTTTAGCATTCTCTCTCTCTCTCTCTCTCTATATATATATATGTATATAAATATAATATATTTATGTATGTATATACACAGGATTGCTCTTTTAGAATAAATTTCCAAAACTGGAATTACTGGATAAAAGGTTAAACACACATTTAAGGTGAAATTATTTCTAGCAATTTATATTCCCACTTTTTCAGTAGAAAATTCAAAGGAATAAAGCAGCAGCATCCTTAGAAATGGTCGTCTTGGATTACAAATTCCAGTTCCCTCCAATTAAGAGTCATTTCTCTTACATTCTTTAGAACTACACACACCATAAGTCCTTAATAAATGACTACAGAATTAAATTCCTAGCACTCTGGTGCTTAAAACTAGCTATTTATATATGGACTTCCCCCCCCCAACCGTATTTCTAAGAAGGCTGCAATATGTCTTGATTTTTTAGATCATAAGTCCCTCATCCCCTGACTTATAAATATCTCAAGCCTTCAAAATCATGTTGTGTATTTTACAAGAATCTTGGTTATGTGAAATTTCCAATTCTGTTAAAATCTTGTTTTTTGAAGGATCTTAACATACCTACTCCTAACTAGCATAATAAATTCACATGATTAACTAAATCTTTCTGAAATTCAAGATTTTGCTTGTGTTTAGTTTTTTAAAAATGTACAATTGTTTTGAGACTATACTCCTTTTTTTAAACTACTTTGATCTTCCTTTTACTATATGTTATTAAAAAACCTAGCCAATATCAAAATTAACCATATGGTTGACAAAAGCAAAAAAGAAAAAAAAAAGATTAGAACAATAATTTCAGAACTTGTCAAGGATCCATTTTTTTTGACTCTGTTGACCCAAGTTAGAAAAAGAAATAGGCTTTCTAAGATTAAAAAAAAAAAAAAAATTGAGCCTGGAATAACACACTAAATAGTTCTTTCATCCTCCATTGATATTTTATTAATATTTGAAAGGGTTTTTTATCAGAATTAGTCTCTTTCTGCAATTGATCACTTGGCCTAATACATTTGTGGTTGGGTTAGAGTCTGACCATATAATATTTTCAAGGGCACAACAATGCCACCTTTAGAAAGATATCCTACAGTTATATCCTCACAAAGATTTGTGTACAAGAAGGTTTATTGTGGTATTGTTTGTAATATCAAAAGGCAAGAAACCATGTAAATCTTCAGCATTAGGGGGATAGTTAAATAAATTGCAGCCAATAAAAAAAAAAAGAATGAGATTAAAACTACATGTGCCAATATACAATTAATTCTAAGATATATTTTAAGTGAATAAAGCAAACTGCAAAACATTGTATATACTGTGTGTTTTGTATGTTTAGAATACTTCTACTGAACTATTCATAGTAATAAGAAAGTCATAATAATTGCTGCTTCTGAGGAAGGCAGTTGGGACATGCTTTTGAGATGGAAAAAAACTTTTTCATTGAAATGTTTTCATTTTTTACCATTAACATATATTAGTTTTTAGTGAAAAGTAGACAATAAAATGGAGGGGAGGAGGAACTTTGGGGCTATATTTCATGAAAACAATCAAATCCTCTAAATTTTGATTAATGGTAATCAATCTAAATTGCGAATTAGCTGCGAATTTATTTCTGACTCTCTCAGCAGCATTTCCACCTCTCACCAGATATTACTAAGAGTCTCACATCCCAAAAAGTCATTTACTGAGTCATTCATTCACTGAATCATTCTATCCATGCTAACTAGGCCTGCGTTCTTGCAGGCCATCCCAGGATATAGGAACCCAGCAGTAAGCAAGAACAAAGACAGGTCCTGACCTCATTGAACTCATGGTCTGGCAGGAAAGACCAACCTTCAATCAAAGTAACTGGAGAAATGTGGATGAGCACTGGGGGAGCACTTGAAGGAGCTTACACCATCTAGGCGTTGGGGAAGACCCCTAAGGAAGGGACATTTAAGCTGATACTTTTAAGATATGCAGGAGTTAACCAGGTGACCAGGGCGAGAAAGGTTATTCTAAGAAGGGCAGATGGTTTCTAGGAAGACACAACTCAGGGCCAGGCAAGAGCTCTGCTTGGAGAAATTGAAAGACATTTAGAGCAACTGAAATATCAAGGGAAAGGACCAGGAGCAGTGAGGCTGCAGAGACCATCAGGGAGCAGGTCTTGGGGCCTTGAACTTTATTCTGATGACTAAGAGAATCACAGCAAGATTTTTTTTTTAATTTTATTGTTATGTTAGTCACCATACATCATTAGTTTTTGATGTGGTGATCCACGATCCACTGTTTTCGTATAACACCCAATGATCTATGCAATACGTGCCCTCCTTAATACTCATCACCGGGCTAACAAATCCCCCCTCCCCCCTCCCCTCTAAAACCCTGTTTGTTTCTCAGAGTCCATAGTCTCTCATGGTTCATCTCCCCCTCCGATTCCCCCCCTTCATTTTCCCTTCCTTCTCCTAATGTACTCCATGCTGTTCCTTATGTTCCACAAATAAGTGAAACCATATGATAATTGACTTTCTCTGCTTGACTTATTTCACTTAGCATAATCTCCTCCAGTCCCATCCACGTTGATGTTAAAAGTTGGGTATTCATCCTTTCCGATGGCTGAGTAATATTCCAGTGTATATATGGACCACATCTTCTTTATCCATTCGTCTGTTGAAGGGCATCTCAGCTCTTTCCACAGTTTAGCTACTGCAAACATTGCTGCTATGAACATTGGGGTGCATATGGCCCTTCTTTTCACTACATCTGTGTCTTTGGGGTGAATACCCAGTAGTGCAATTCCTGGGTCATAGGGTAGCTCTATTTTTAAATTTTTGAGGCACTTCCACACTGTTTTCCAAAGTGGCTGTACCAACTTGCATTCCCACCAACAGTATAAGAGGGTTCCCCTTTCTCCACAACCTCTCCAACATTTGTTGTTTTTTTCCCTGTCCATTTTTGCCTTTCTAACTGGTGTAAGGTGGTATCTCAATGTAGTTTTGATTTGAATTTCCCTGATGGCTAATGATGATGAACATTTTTTCATGTGTCTCACAGCAAGATTTTAAGGGTGTATATCAGTTTCCCAGGGCTGCCATAACCAATTACCACAAATCAGGTGGCTTAAGAAAACAGAAATGTATTCTCGTAGTTCTGGAGACCAGAAGTCTGAAGTCCAGGTGTCCACAGGGCCGTGCTCCCTCTGAACACTCCAAAGGAAGATCCTTCCAGGCCTCTTCCTAACTTCCAGTGGTTGCCAGCAGCCTTTGGTCCTTTGGTGTTTCTTAGCTTTTATTTTTATTATTTTTAATTTTTTTAAAGATTTTATTTATTTATTTGACAGAGAGAGACACAGCGAAAGAGGGAACACAAGAAGGGGGAGTGGGTGAGGGAGAAGCAGGGCTCCTGTGGAGCAGGGACCTCGATGTGGGGCTCGATCCCAGGACCCTGGGATCATGACCTGAGCCAAAGGCAGACGCTTAACGATTGAGCCACCCAGGCACCCCTGTTTCTTAGCTTTTAGACACATCACTCCAATCGTTGCTTCTGTCATCACATGGCATTCTCCTCTTTGTGTCTCTGTGTGTCTGTGTCCCTGTGTCCTAATGTCCATGTCCCTCTTCTTATAAGGACACTGGTCATATTGGATTTAGGGCCCAACTTGATCCAGAATGACTTTATCTTAACTTGATCACATCTGCAAAGACCCTATTTCCAAATAAGGTCACATTCACAGATTCCACATGGACATGAATTTGGGAAGGGTACAATTCAACCCAGAGCAGCAAGGAAATGATAAAAATCTGATTTACATTTTAGGAATACTATCCTGAAGAGATTACGGGAAAGGATAGGGAGGGAGCAAGACTGGGAAGACAGAGATTAATTTCATATACATCTTTATTATTTTTGAAACGTGAGGTTTATTTTGAGGTCCTGCTTACTGCACGTCAGACATTGAGTTAAGAGCTGTTCCCATGATATCTCATTCAGTCCTCACACAGCCCTGTGAAGAAAGTCAGAGACGTGACTTTACCTGTCCATGGTCACCCAACAGAGTTTCAGACCCAGATCCTGCAGGCTCTGGACCCCCAGGCTCAAAGCTGAAGACAAGATGAAGGCAACGAGAATGATTTGACATGGATTTCCAGGAGGAAGAAACTGTTGCCCACTAACACGGTTCTGTTTGCAAACACACTTCATATTCCGTATGCAAAGCCAGGGCAAAAGGTGAACAGCTGACATGTCCTGAAAGGTACTCGTGTTGTAACTTGAACGAATCTGACGGTTCCACTCACATGGCGCCGTGTCCAGTGATTCAGCACTGGGTCAGAAATGTTCTTTTAAGAAAAGACCTAAGTAAAATCCGTGCTTCACAAACATGAGACCATATTAAAATAAGCCTACTTTTTATAAGATGAAGAAACTTGAAGCCATTATCTGAAAATTCAGAGGACAGAAATGAATTCAGAGGAAAAAGAGGTTAATTGGTGGGAAATGTTCAGACTGATGGCTGATATTGATCAGAAACACTGACAGCTGGATCTTCTCCCCCTTTGTCGCTTTGCCTCCGTAGTCCACAGTTTTAAAGGTGGATTGAAATTTTAAGAGACAATGAAGACCAATGTTATTCTCCCTTGAGCTCAGTATTCTTTCTGGGGGGAGGGGGGATGAGTATTCTGGGTTTAGGTTACAGCTTTCGTCACCTATCACAATTTCGTAATCTCAAAATCTGACCAGAGCACCTAACTTTCAATTTTCTCATTTTGTTCCAAGTCTTTTCCCTGCAATATTAAAAGAGAAAAGATGGAGAGCACTGGGGAGGGGGGAAAGAAAGGAAAAAACTGAAAAAAGAAAGTAAATACCAATTCCAAAAGGGAGAAGAAAACAATAGTCTAATGGGCTATTCTGAGATTTATTATTGGTTAAAAAAATAAGCATAAAAACTTTAAATCAAGCTTATTTTTTAAAAAAATTGGTCCCTAAAAATAAAGAATAAATGTGTTTAAAAGCAATTAATAAGCAATTTTTATCTAGGAAGTGAGCGATTTTTGTGCAGAGGGGGAAAAAAGGCTCCAGGCTTTGCCTCATCTCCTAGAAGCATCCCATATTCTTAGATGTGACGTTGCCTTGGTAACCACAACTTGGTGACCTCGTTATTTCAACCTAATCCTGCTTTGAAATTATAGTTGCTCCACCCTTTTGCCTGGCTAGCCTGATAACATAATCATTGTAAATGAGGATGGGAAAAAAACAGCAGGCTATAGTCCCTCCGGTGACACAGGACCAGTCTCACCTTATCATGGAAATAGACGAACAATTAAACGGCATGAATCTAAACCCCTAAAAGTGGATTTTCTTATTTTTTATATGGTTTGTTATGCTTATTTTCAAAACCTACTGGTCGATTCAATGGAGCAGGGTATCTTGATATTACTATATGAAAATGGAAATTTCTTATTTGTGTTAAAAGAAAAAATTAAGGAGAGCTAAACTGTCAAAGGTGAAGTTCTTAATTATGCATTTGTTTTGCCCAACAGCCACATACAAACGGGAATCAGAATATTGTTTTTTAACAAATAGGATAGCTGCACCCAGATTTGTTTGCCCAGCCTAACTTCCTCTGGCTAAAGCCCCACAAATCAGCTGTCCTCTTGAATTCAGATTCCTTTCATAACAAAGGGGGTCTTAGGAGACTATATTGCTTAAATTCTGAATGCAGCAAGTGTATAGTTTAAAGGAAATGTAATTAACTCATTTGTTTCAATTTGGGTGCTTTGAGATCTCTGTTAGGCTGGGAAGGGGAGGCAAATTCCATTCTCTTTCGCACTCATTTCCTCCTTTTTTTTTCTTTGCATTCCAAAATGGCTTGGGTACAGAAGCCCTGGGTTCAGATCTCAGTAAAAGATTTATGCTGCACACAGTTCATATGTTGAGTCTGGGGAGCTGTGGGACCCTGTGTCTTAGGATCCTGAGCGTCCCTAAATTTCCCCTCCAGGAGAACCTGCCTAAGTGCCCCCAACTTGATTTGTTGTGTTTCCCAAGAGATCCCCATTATGGCATTTGGAGGAGTGAGGAGAGTTGTGTAACTTGGATATTGCACTCTCCCAAAATTCTCTTGGTGGCAATGATCCCACTTCCTCTGTATCTCCACTTTGTGTTTCCCAAAGAATATCACTTTGATGCTGGTGGATGTGCTGTTGGTCTCACTGTTGGGTGCCAGTGATGGCTCACAGGTGAGGGGCAAGCTGCCAGTCAGGGCCGTTATCCAGACAGAAGCCTGGACTACACCTGGATATGCCAGGGCAGAATGCTTTCCATGTCGGTATCCCTCCTCTCTGCAAACACATAGCCACTGCTATCCCTTATTTCTTATGACGATCAACATCATTGTGATATTTTAACGGTGTAAGGAAAGTTATAGTTTCTTGAAGAAACTATGCCGCATAAATTAAAGTTTTATTGTCAGGATGATATTATCAAATCTCTTTAGAGAAGTAAGTTGGAAGAGTCTGCACAGGACTTAAAAGTGTATCTTTCCTTTTCCTGAGACATGAGTCAGAAGTGACATTTTATAAAGTGTGAGCTCAAATTATACTTCATGGGGCCACTGGAAGCCCACTCTCCTCTTGCTCACTCTCGCCAGAAGGACTAAAACCAATAATAACAGCTAACAGTTAAGAAGTTCTCACACTATCATTAGCCCCATTTTACAGAGGAGAAACCAAGACAGATAGACAGGTGGCTTGCATAGTATCCAAAACCTTGCAGTGTAAGTGGCTGAGCCGAATTCAGGTGCCCTTAGCTACTCCGCTGTTCTGTCCCCATGGAGCCTAACTGTAGAACCAGAACCAAGGAATGCAGTCCATGGGTAGACATATCCAAATTCCCTAAGAAGAAATTTCTATAGTTCAGGCTGTCCAAAGACAGAATAGACAGTCTCAACAACAAAGGAAACACAAAATAGAAAACCTTAGACTAAACATCCTTGGCTTCCCAGAACAGATCTGAGTATAAATATTGCATCCTTCTAAGTATTCATCAGATGGGATACTTTTGGCCTGGTTGGGTGGGTGGGAAATGCTTAAATGACAGAGAGAGACAGAGATGGAAATTCGTTGGCAGATCAAGCATCTGTGTAGGGATGAGCAAAGCAGAAGAATGAATTATGAGAATCAAGGTCAGATGGGGGTAAGGGACTAATAAGAGACAAGTTTTAGGTCTAGACTGAGAATTGAGAGAAATCATCCAGTTACCATGAGGGTCAAGGAGGGTAGCTCCTGCAAAAGTAGATAGAAAGGGGGGCACCCTGGTGGCTCTGTCAGTTAACTGTCCAACTCTTAATCTCAGCTCAGATTTTGAATCTCAGGCTCCTGAGTTCAAGCTCCATGTTGGGCTCCACTCTGGGCATAGAGCCTACTTAAAAAAAAATAAAATAAAAAAATAAGGCACAGATCATGAGATAAATGTAAAGAGCTATGATCGCAGTATTAGCTGGGAGTGCAGCAGTCTCCCAAACAAGGGAAGCCATGCCAGTAGATGAAACAACTCTACCGGACCTATTGGAGCCAGAAAGAAACAAGGATGCAGAGGATGACAGTAGTGGCCGAGATAGAGAAGGGAATCTGAGAAGGGAAGGTACAGCACTGGCGGCACTTGGACCACAAGTGTCCTGGTTCATTTCTCACAGCTCTTCCTTCCACTCTGCACCCAACAGACTTGTAAATAACCAAATCACCATGCCTGTCCCACAACTCCTTCCCTCTACCTGGAAACCCCTCCATCTCCCCCCATCACTCCTCTCTTCCCTCCTCCTTCAGCTTGGCTATCGCCCGTTTGTGCATTGGGTCTCTTCTTAGTTGTTACTTCCTACAGAAACCCTTTCTGGACTCCCGCCATCCCACACACTAAGTCTTTTTTTTCCTTTTCTTCTCCAAACATCCTGTCCTTTCTCTATCTCTATATTGTCATTGTCCTTGCCCTGTCTTCCCTACCACCACCATCATGCCATAAACTTATAAACCCTGTAAAGTCAAGAACCATAATGTTTTCACAGTGCTTGGCACACTTAGTAGACACCCAATAAATTCATTCATTCACGTATTTACTCGACAAGTATTTAGCGAATATACATTCGATGGCAGACAGTGGAGTAGAAGAGTCAACAAGACAGATAAGTTCCTCACCTTCATTCTTGGAGGAGGAAAGTTTTTTTTCATCAAGTAAACAAAAACAAACAAGATGTTTATAGATTATTATAAATGGTATGAAAAATTAACAGGGTAATATCATAGAAGAGGAAAATCTTCTGTTAGTCCCACCTCTTTGGGTTTTTTTGTTGTTGTTGTTTTCTTTTAACTTTTTTTTAGATTTTTTATTTATTTATTTGACAGAGAGAGCACAAGCAGGGGGGATGGGGGAGGGAGAAGCAGGCTCCCCACTAAACAGGGAGCCCAATGTGGGGCTCGATCCCAGGACCCTGACTGAGCCACCTAGGTGCCATAGTCCTACCTCTTTGGGTCCTTGGAGAATCCGTTACCTGCAACCTGAAACCATATTCCTTCTTCCATGGGGCATTCACTGAGGGCTCACTAGGCATCAGACACAGAGATCCTTGGGGAGATTTCAGGCCAGTGAAGGGCTCTGACAAGTAAACCAGGGATTCCAGTCCTGGTTTCCAGGGCAGTGACAAAGATATTTACATCGGGCCATGGTATAATGGAGCGTGAGTACACTGAAGATTGGGGAAAAGTCCTCTGGGTCTGGAAGGGCTTCTGGTGAAGGTGACATTGAGCCTGGTGATTCAGAGCACCGAGATTCGTGGGCCCAAACTGCCTGTGTTTGAATCCTACACTCACCCCAACTCACTAGCTGTGTAACTTGAATGAGTTACTTAATCTCTCTGTGCCTCAGTTTCCTCATCTGTAAAATGAGGGTAATGACAATACCTTACAGGATCGTTGTGAGAATGAAATCAGTTAGTATATGTAAACTATTTAGAACAGGGTGAGCACATGTGTTGACCTCTATTACCATTTTTCAGGATGTAAGAGTTAGCTCAATGAAGAAGGAGAGGTAGAGAAAGCATTCCAGGAAGAATGAAAGAAAGAATGGCAAACGACTTCAAGATGCCAAGTCAGTCAGTCATTAGGCTCTGCCTCTGTCTCCTGAGTGATCATGAGAGAGAATTCATTATACCTAGCGCTGCCCTATGGGTTAAGGACAGATCCAGGAGAAATAGACAAAGTGGTTTCTATCCTCTAAGACATTATATTCAACAAGACTAAGTGCATAAGCAAAAAATTAAGAAGGAGCCAAGATAACAACATATAACCAGCGCTGAACTAGGTGGCCAGACACCAGTGATACTAACAAGAAAAATATCAGTCATAGTATCTGTGTGTTTATAATACTCCAGGCACTGGGCTAAACATTCCACATGCTTTTCCTGCTCAAATTCAGCTTATAAACAGAGGTTACATGACAAAACCTCCAGGAGATTTCAGAGAAGGAAGAGATGGACCAAAGGGCCTCATGAGGACAATAAAGCTTGAGCTAGTCATTGAAGGAAGGAAAGAGTATGAATAGAGAGATGGGGGTTAGGAACTAGGTCAGGGCAGTCTGATGGAAATATAATAGGAGCCACAAATAGAAGCCACATGTATAATTTTTAATTTTCTAACAGCCACATCTTTTTTTAGATTTATTTATTTATTTATTTATTTATTTATTTATTTATTTATTTATTTGAGAGAGAGTGGAGTGAGGGGCAGAGGGAGAGAATCTCCAGGCACACTCCCCACTGAGCGCAGAACCTAACTCGAGACTTGATCTCACCACCCTGAGATCATGACCTGAGCCGAAACCAGGAGTCTGATGCTTAACCAACTGAGCCACCCAGGCACCCCCAACCACATCTTTTACAAGTAAAAAGAAACAGGTGAAATTAACTTTTAAAAGTATTTATTTAATTTATTTAAATTATTTTAACATGTAATCAGTATAAGAAATTATTAATGAGATATTTTAAATTATCTTTTCTTAGAAAAAGTCTTTGAGGGGCACCTGGGTGACTCAGTGGGTTAAGTGTCTGCCTTCAGCTCAGGTCATGATCTTAGAGTCCTGCTCAGTGGGGAGCCTGCTTCCCCCTCTCCCTCCTCTGCTCACCCTGCTGTGCTCTCTTGCTCTCTCTGTCAAATAAATAAATAATATCTTTAAAAAAAAAAAAAGAAAAAGAAAAGGTCTTTGAAATCTGATATGTGTTTTACACTTACAGCACTTATCATTTGCAAGTAGCCATATTTTACGTGCTCAGGAGCCACGTGTGGCTGATGGCCACCATCTTGGACAGCACAGTCAAGAAGGAAAAAAGAACTGGCATTGACCAAAGTCTCATCAGACCTCTGTCACTTTTTCTTTATTATTTAACTTTCCCCACCACCCTCTTGGGAAATGCTATTATTCTCCCCATTTTACAGATGAGGACACTGAGACTCTAAGTGATTAAGTCAACAGTTCAATGAACAGGCTGACCTAGGATTTAAACCCAGACCCGACCAATTTCAAGCTTGGGCATATTCCTCACCCTGGAACTGGCTTCAGCAAATACCCCTGGGGGCTTTATGCTATGAAGCAAGATGGTGCCTGAGCAAGGAGAAACCACTAGATCCGGGGGCTACTTCTGAGCAGCTTGCTCCCCACCCCCCAAAGCCCACATAGCACTAGTACAGCCTCCCGGTTCTGGAGGAGGGGAGGAAGGCAAGCAGGCAAGCAAACCAACCAACCTTTCCCATTAAGTAGCACTTGAAGCTCTAGTCCTTCTCCTGAACAGTAAAGCCACAAGAGGGTATGCGGGAAGGGCAAGGAAGGGCACCTGTGGTACATAAATATTTAACTTTTTTTGCTGGGAAGTGCAGGATGAGGAAACACTTGTCCGTTTCTCAGCCAGGGGAGCAGGGCTCCCTCACATACACCCTTTGTGGGCTCCACTTTGTCGTCAATTACTTTTCTAAAACTATTAAGAGGGGAAAGGGGGAGAGTATAAACAGAATTAACAGTAATTTATGATCTGAAAAGAGACAGCAGGAGTTCAAAATCTGTCTCTATTAGGATACTTTCCTGGCGCTCCCCTGGACCCCCAAGCCACAGGATCCTGTAGGAAAAGGATGTTTATACAGCATTCCTGGCAGGAGAGACGCTTTTCCTTGCGCCCAGAGGGCAAGGTTCAGCCAACTTTCCACAGAGGGGTCTGGCTTGTGCTGAGCCTGCTGCCAGGACCCAATCCCGGGTGTGGGCAGTCACTGAGTTTTTTAGATTTTTGTTTTATTGCATTTATTTCTTTCTCAGGGGTCCCTTCTGGATTTCTCCAGGGACCTCCAAGCCTGCTCCTCCCCCACCTCAACCGTCAGCAAAGCCCACTAGGAGAATTGCCAAAAGAGACACTCATCATTTCAGTGAGAATGTTGCCCTGCTTCTGCCTTTGATAACTCCAGAATTTTCGAGACAAAGGTTTACTCCATCATCTAAGGCATGTTTTATGCCATGCACTTTCACTTTGTAGGACTAACTTTTCAAGTCAAGGAATTACAAAGCCTCTACATATAGCAGCTTGAATTATTGCCCAAAAGGAGAGCCCATCGAGCTCCAGAATTACTGCTCCTTTTCTTTGTCTTTTCTTTTGGGGTTGGCATCGGGATGCTGTGGTCCGACTGGGAATACCGTCTCTGACACGTGCTTGTGGTCCACTCGGTATTAATGATGCAGTCGAGTCTTCAGGTGAATTTTGGAGCTAAAAGGAGAGACAAAAAGAAAATTTCATAAACCACCCCCAGAATCTGTTAGCTGAGGCTCCACACGGTTTAGGGCTTAACCAGCCAGTCCCTTAGATCACTAGCGACCCCAAGTGGCCAACTTAAAATAACAGGTTTTTGGGGTTTTGTTGGTTTTTGTTTTTGTTTTTGTTTTTTCCTGCGGAAAAGAAACATACTTCAAGGTTTTTTATTCCCAAATCCTTGTAGAATTTTTTTAAACTACAGAGCTGGGAGGACCATTAAAGTTACCTGGCTTAATCATCTCATTTTACAGAAAGCATAGATCCAGAGAGGTAAAGAGGGATTCCAAAAATCACACAGCATGTTAGGGTCAAGCGAGGAAGGGTCAATGCGACCAGATTTTAGGTCCTTAATGGAAAAAGAAAAATTTTCCCCAAGCCACAAAAGAAATATTGTTATTACAGAAGAATCACTGTAATGAGCCTGCCTTGTTCTAATACATCTGTAGTTCCCTTAGGTACACTCTTCTTTTCTCCTCTTCTATGCCTAGACTGACCAGGGTTTATTCAATTGAATCACGGCAAGTGTGAGGCCATCATGGGAGAGAAGGGGGATGTCGGCATTTAGCAAATGTGGGTTAGATGCTTATTCCCAAGGCCTGGGCCTTGAGTCTGGTTCCCACCCACATATGCACGGTAGAGTGGGCATTGCCATTCCCATTTTAGAAATGAGAAAATCAAAGCTCAGGGAAATTAATTAACTTGCCCAACATCAGTCAGCTACTAAGTTGCAAAAACAACTCTCTTCATCACTTTATTTATGTGTGCCTCATTTATCCATCCATCAAATGGGATGATAACATCTGCCTGTAGAATCAGAAAATGTTGATATTAGTAAGGGTCCATGAAGGAGCCTGCTTTGGAACAAAATGAACCCCCGCTATAGAAAACTGACAAAAATGTTTATGAGGAAGTTAATCAGAGAGAACATGGGTGCTGTTGTAAGGAACACCAGGAAATCCCATTCTCCTTAAAACAAAAACTAGAATTTCCAAGGTGTCCCTCCAGGTCAAATTTCTATTCTTCCCCCATGTGACGTCTTTCCCTGGAGGTGTCTCAGTTGCCTCTGTCATCAGGAAGCTGAACCTTTGGCAGGACACTGCCCTCCTCTTGGCAACTCTGTCCCAAGCATGGACAGAATTCCCTTTGCTATCAGCTCTGAGCACCATGGAGACGGTCTGGAATTTCCCCAGTGCTGTTCCTAAAAATTACTGCCGAAGAATAGAAGGTAAAGTAACACAGAGAGTGGAAGAAGCCTAAAATCAGTTTGATTTACAGAACATGAAATTGGGATCCAAATCTTAACCAGAGGGGGTTCTCTCTAAAGCTAGCAAATCCTGCTCTGCTCCAGGAAGGGTCTCAGTTCTAAAACTCCACATAAATTGTTCCAACCTTTCACAAAAGCAACATGGCAACATGCTTCAAGGTCTAGGAAAAATTCCTACTCTTTGGCCCAGGAACTCCCCTTCTAGCAATCCACCTGAATGAAATAATGAAACCATGCAGGCAGTGAGGAATACACAAAGATGATCATCACTAACTTACATTCAGTTACAAAAAAAAAAAAAAATGAAAGCAAATTATACAACAACAGGGTTTATGATGTAACCAGAAGATAGAAGATTATGTAACCATTAAAAAATAATGTTTTCAAAGCATTTTTAATGACAGTAAATGAAAAATCATTTTAAATGGCACTAAGTGAAAAAACTTGAGTGCAAAACAGGTGCGTATTATGTGATCAAATATTTAAAACCAAAATAAGAGAAGTGTGAGTGTATGAAGAAAAAAAATAAGAAGAAATGTTCACCCACCAGAGTGTTCACAATAATTATGACTAAGTGCTGAAATTAATGTTGATTTCTTTTCTACTTATATCTTGCTTTAGTTTTACAGTGAGGTTGCATTAATGTATAATCTGAAAATGAAATATATATATTTTTAAGATATTGATGCTGCAGCTCGAACAGCTGCTGTATTTTCTCAGGCCACACCCTCCTTATTTTTACTCTGTCCCCACCTTGCTCCTCCATCTTGGTGTCTTCTCCTCCACCCGCCTCACCTCTGCCCCCCTTTCTGTTTTTTTTTTTTAATTCTTTATTTAGATTCAATTTAGTTAAAATATACTTTATTATTAGTTAGCAGGGTAGAGTTCAGTGATCCATCAGTTGCATATAACACCCAGTGCTCATCACATCACATGTCCTCCTTAATGCCCATCACCCAGTTACCCCATCCCCCTTACCCTCCTCCCCTCCAGCAACCCTCAGTTTATTTCCTATAATTAAGAGTCTCTTATTTGTCTCCCTCTCTGTTTTCATCTTATTTTATTTTTTCCTCCCTTCCCCTACGTTCATCTGTTTTGTTTCTTAAATTCCACATATGAGTGAAATCGTATGGTGCTTGTCTTTCTCTGACTGACTTATTTCGCTTACCATAACACCCTCTAGTTTCATCCACTTTGTTGCAAATGGCAAGATTTCATTCTTTTTGGTGGCTGAGCAATATTCCATTGTATAAATCATACACAAAAATTCAAGATGGATGAAAGACCTAAATGTGAGACAGGAATCCATCAAAATCCTAGAGGAGAACACAGGCAGCTACTTCTTGCTAGACATGTCTCCAAAGGCAAGAGAAACCTCCGCCCTCCTTTCTGCTTGTCCATCTGAGAGCCACATTCAATGACCCACCCAATGATTAATGTTTCAAGGGGTCCCTCAGAATCACATTTGTCAAGATGCAAGTGCCCCTTCTCAATTCCTTACCATTAAATAGAGAACCCCAGGGAAACCCACATTCCCTGCTCATTTTAGAAGGCTTTTCTTCCTTCTTCCTAGTTGAAAGGCAGGGTCCGTGTAAATTTGGAATTGATTCACCTGATATTTATTGAATGTCTGCTATATGCCAGGCTCTGTTGTAGTAGGATGCAAGAGACAAGGTCCCGACACTCAAGGGTCTGGACAGATAATAAATAATCATACAAACGAGAAGACTGTCAGCTCTGATAATGCCATGCTAGGAGTGTGTGGGCAGCTTCCTGAGATGGTAACTCTTCAGACCTGTGATGGCAAAGGCATGGGGAAAGATCCAGGATGCATTTTGATGCCAAGATGTTTGGAAAAACCCAACTTCTCCAGGGCTCGTGCATTGCCGGAATGTTAGAATTGGCCAAGAACTCTCAGAAAGAGAGATGCAAGAGACATCAAAAGGCAGACGTGTGCACACAGGTCAGTGCCAGCTACCTCCCACTTCCCAGCAATACTCCCTCCTTCTCCTGGCAAGTGATGTGGGTTAGGAGGGAGAGACCAAGAAGAGGCTCCTACTGATGGGCTGTAGGGAGCATGTTGCTTATTTCTCAAGTGCATCATTGTTGTTTACCAAAAGAATAATAAAAGCTTTAAAATTACTAGTAGCCAATCGTTTCTCAGCCTTTTAGCTAAGATCAAGTGTAGTATCTGTTCTTATCAGTTTAAAATCACTGGTAGCCATAATGGTTTCTCTTTCTTGAGATTCAGCAGTGAGTACCTCAGAGTCTGAGGTCCTGGGAATGCATCACCTGTACAACAGATTTAGGAAACCTGAAAAAGGGTACAATGAGAATCCAAAGAGGTGACAGAACCTCAAATTCATTTCTGCCTTCCCAACACCTCACTGCAACACACACACACACACACACACACACACACACACACACTCATACTCACACCCATTCCCCTTCCCAGATCATCTATGATGCCCCGTGAGCATCCATTCAGAACATTTCCCAACCTTTCTGCAACTTACCTAACACTTTTTTCTGGACATAAATAGGGATTTCAACTGGGATGAAAGCTGTCATTCAATCTCCAAAAAACTCATCAAGCACCAAACAACAGTGGGAAATGGCTTGAAGCTGACTATAACGGAGTAGGCAGGATGTTCTGTCCTGAGGAATCACTGTGAACAGGGAATCAGATGAGCTGAGATTGTTGTTGGAGGAAGTGAGGAAGCAGACACAAATCAAGGACACAACACACACCTCATGGCTCTCAGGCCCATGGAAAAGTTTTAGAGAAAATTCAAGAAAATGAAAATGGAACTAGCCCCAAATATATCCCAGATGTCCACTTCCAACTCCCAAGAAATGTGAAGGCAAAATAGAATAAAGCATCTTCCAGCTTTCCTAAAAATATTTAAGTGAAAATGAACCCCTTGCAGTATGTTGCCCACTAATCTGGCCTCCAGGATTTACTTTCTCTCATCTTTTAAACCAAATAGCAAATTGATGCTTTAGCATATGCTGCCTTGTTCTCTAAATGTGTGAGCCTGTGCCTTGTTTCTCCAACCATATTAATGGGTCTCAGGGGCCAAAGCCATAGCTGGTGCTCATGTGGAGTCCCTGGCTGCTAACAGGTGTTCAATACATATTGATTGATTGAAACATAAACCTTATTTATTGATTGACTGCAACATAAACCTTAAACATATGATCTACAGATACATATCAACTGTTGATAAAGTGCACACAGGCTGCCAGATTATATAAAGGGTTTATGCAGCTATTGCCATCATAATAATGGTAAATAAATACCTCTTTACAGTTTAGAAAGCACATTCATAAACTTTATCTCTTAACTCCCATAACAGCCATGTGATATAAGTATTGAGGTTAATTATCCAGTCCCAGCACCTTTCTGAGAATATAACCAGATGGACTAATTACTCCGTTCATAAAAGAATATGCCCACTCTAACCCCAGGAATTCTGGATCGAGCTGTGTTAGCAGAAACAAACAGCAGTGCGCTCTCCTTGCATGTCCTCAAAAAGATACACAGAGTCTGAACAATAGCAGCTATAAACAGCAAAGCGAATTCATCTGGGAAGAGAAACTACAGATTTTATTTTTCACATTCCTCCCACTATTAAATCATCTTTTGTTTGTGGGATGTTTTTGTTTTATTTTGTGTTTTTAATGTAATTTTTGAATAGCTTAACACCCTGTCCCACAAATATCTGACACTAAAAACAAAACAAAACAAAAACTAAAATGACCTAGGGAAAGAAAAACTAGAAAAAATAGTTCCTGCATCAAACTCTTCCAGCCCAACTTATTTTATTTTGACAACAAATCCAGTCTGAACCAAGACACTCATTAATAAACCTATTCTTAGGATGTTTCTAGACCAATTTTTCAATTTTAAAGGCTTTGAAAAGTGAGTTCAGGATTGTACAATCCTCCAAATTTTTCAGACTTTCATGTTATAAAGTCTATAATTTACTTTAAAGTATATCAGTATAGGAAGTGTAATGGGTGTGTGTGAGTGTGTGTGTGTGTGTGTGTGTCTAAATTAGTTTCAATCTACCCCACAGGGTAGGTTAGTTAACATTTGAAGAACCCTTAACAGAAATATACACCCCAGGAGTGTTAATTAACATTTGAAAGATCCTAATTAGAAGTCCCAACTCCAGAAACTCCATGACAATCACTTCAAATATCAAATTCTTAATCTAAAATACAGAGGTCATTCATTTAACATTAAGGAATATTTGAGAAATAATTTCTCACTGTTGAAATAAACAGTGCTTAAACATGTAGATAGGCTCAAAATACCACACAGGTATCTCCACTACAGCATTAACGGAGAATAAAAATGTGAGGAGCCGAACAGTCTACTTCAGTGGGCTACTAGGGCTTGGTCTCATTATAATACTACATTGCGCTACTTGACAGAGAATTCTATTCCCTGAACTGACTGAAAAGCTGGCTAATCCTACCTCTAGTTGGAATATTGCTCCATCTGCCTGCAGTAAACCTTTCTTGCAAGGTGCTTTTAAGAGTGTCAAAGAGTAGAGAGCTAAAGCTTCACCAAGATTACCAGATCAGACCTATGACTGTGGTGGTCTTGCTTCTCATAAGTGTTCACACAAGCAACAGGATTCAGTGACACTTCATGGCAACATGAAGGTAGCAAGGTCATGGGGGAGGGGACCATGGCTCTCACCTACCTATGATCCTTGGAGGCAACCAACATCCACCAAAACAACGTGACAACCCTGGCCAGCCAAAATGACTTAGGACAACTTGCAACAGCTCAGCTTGAACTAATACTATCTGGAATTGTAAGGAGTAAAATAATATTATGCTTCTCTGCTGCATTGTAGAACACAAGGGAAGGCATAAGGCATTTCATCCCCTCTTCTTGTATGGGGAAGTTTTGGGGAGGTCATTTGCCATTCTCTCTCTCTCTCTCTCTCTCTCTCTCTCTCTCTCACACACACACACACACACACACACACACACACACACCATGTAGGTCTCAAGACTCAGACCCAGGCCTAAGCTATCTTCTCCAATCCATCTTTCACCGAGTGATGAAAGATGGGTGCTTGGGAGCTTCCGCGGGCACCCCCTAATAAAACAGTTCTACGTTCATCATTGGTTGTTGATCCCTGTGTGTATATTCCTCTGGCCAGAAATGGAAAAGAGAGGACATGCGTGGCACCCTGAACCCCTACCAGAATACTCTGCACCTGTCAAAATCTTTTTTTCTAACAATATTTGGTAACATGGTAAAATTCTTACAACATAATTATAAGTGAAAAAAGCTTGGTACTCAAGAAGATATGTAGTATGGTTTCAGTTCTGTTTTATATATAGAAAGAAAACATCCCCAAAATGTGTTATCTGCTTATCTCAGAGATGACACCACTGAAGATTTCTATTTTAATCTTTATACTTTCAAACTGCTTTACAATGAACAAAAACATTTATAGCCAGTTAAAAAAATGTTGCTGTAACAATTTAAATATTTGCCCCTACCAGGGCAGGCTCAGTACCGGTGATGTTCAACAGGAATATAATGCAAGCCACATATGTAATTTTAAATTTTCTAGCAGCCATATTTTAAAAATACAAAGAAACAGGTGAAATTACTTTTAATAATACATTTTATTTAGCCCATTGTACCAAAATATTATCATTTGAATGTGAACTCAACATAAAACAGTATTCGTGAGATATTTTATAGTCTCTCTTTTGTCCTAAGTCTTCAAACAAAATTGTATTTTACACTTAGAGCACTAGCCTTATGTCAGACTGGCCACATTTCAGGGCCTCAATAGCCATACACGCCTAGTGGCTCCTGAAATGGACAGCACAGCTCTGTATGCTAGCAACGAAAAATTAACATCAAAAACACAATGCCAGGAGACCAGAGGTCTCCCCCAGTGTGCTTTAGACCTTGACATTCTCATGTAGTATAGTTTAAAGTTGGGATTATAAAGGCCCCTGTTTAGAAAGTGAATATTCACCCTTTACTCATCTACTGCTCACTGAGCCATCATCCTTGGTCAGGCACTTGGCCAGAGATGATGAGGTGAAGGAAAGGGAGTCTGGCCCTCTGACAGCCCACTGTCCAGTGGGAGAGACTGACCATAAATAGACAGTTACAATAGCACGCTGTAGATGTGATGACTACACATCCTCGGTGGTGACTAGCTCACAGATGATAATGGCATTGACAGAGCACAGCTTCCTGCAGGACGGGACAGTTGAGCTGGTCCTAAAGATGGATGGAGATCCTTGGCAGAGGTAGTAGAATGGGCAGCTGGCACATTTTTTCTTTTTCTTTTTTTATTTTTAATATCCTTTGCTTTATTGAATCCTCTTAACATCTGAGAAAGACATTACACCAAGAAGGACAAAAGGAAACTTGAGGCAAAGCCAATGTAGGGTCTTGGGGCCAGATGTAGAATTATATTAGAAATCTGGAGATTAGGTATTTAATATGCTGCCTACAACAAAAGGGCAGAAAAGCACTCTGGAGGGAACATTTGTCCCCATGAACAGGGACACCTGAACAATCTCCCTGTGGTTCTAATCCAAGACTGTCCCATGGTGAAGCCATGGCATCTCCTCATTGGATCACCACTACCATTTGCCCTCAAGGTCATTGAAATCCCATCTACACCTGACTCTTAGAAAGGACCCCCTCTCCTGCAATTCCTGCAGCTCCCCCTTCACTGTGTCGTACAACTCTTTCTTGAGCCCAAGTTTCTGTAGTTTGCGCATTGATTTTTTCAAGGCCTTCCACGGTATGCTGACTCCACTGGGCTCCAAGTCATTCTGCAAAAGGGTCAGGTTAACCAGGCTTTTACTGCTTCCAAAAACCGAGGAGAGATGCTGGCAGCAAGCAGGCATCAGATTGCTTGGTAGTAGAATGGGCAGCTGGCACATATGGGCAAAGGGGCAGGCCTCTCTCCCAGGATAGGGTGAGGTCAGGGGTGCCTGCATCCCAGGCTGTATCAGAAGAAGCACTGGGAACTGGGAGTAGAAAGAGGGCAGAGGCCATGGGGTGGAGTGGAAACACAAGAGATAGAAGTAGATTCATGTCTAGAAAGACCACTTTGGCTGCTACATGGAGGGGGGACTGACGCCAAAGAGGGGGGCTGGCAGCGTGAGGACCAGTTAGGAGGAGAGAGCCACGCCCACGGGAGAGCTGGGTGGCGGTAGGGAATGGAGACAAGTGAGCAGAGATAAAATGCACAAAACTTCATAAGCAACGGGAGGTGGGGTGTGAGGAAGATGGAGAAGGTTCTAATAAAGATCAGCTCCTACTGTCCAAGTTTGGTTCATTGGGTGGACAGTCATGACTGTAAACAACGGCGGCCGTGCTGTTTGCATATGGAAGACTGCGTCATCACTGGAGATCAGCAACCCCAGCCTCCACTCTGATCCAAACCGAGGGTGAGGCTTGAGCTTGAATCTCTCTCCATAACCATCCTAGCTGCCGCCAGGGGCCGGTGCTCCCAGGACTGCCTTGGCTTGGAGATCTTCTGGGAACTCACCCACCTCACCAGCCCCTGCCCTGGTGCTCTGTCCTGTCCAGACAGAACTGCAATGGCGCATGTGCTTCTTAAAGCTTCTCTCCTACCAGGAGAAGAGTGTCATTTCCAGTCACTCCTCTTAAATAGCTGTTGTTTCAAATTTAATGTCAGGTTGATTAGAAAAAGTAATTTTAGCAATACCAAAGCTTCATATTTTCCTTCTAATGCTAAAAACACATTTCCTGCAAATATAATCTCCTGTACTAAGTATAAGTGTCCAGCATATGCTAAAAAATATTAGTAATGCTATCCACATTTTTAGAGCACTCTGTAGTTTCCAAGGAACTTTATAGGCAAACTTATAAAGTTTCCCATTTGCTCTCAAAACAATGTCCCCACCCCTGCTCATGACATGCCAGGCTCTTCTGATCTGACCCTGTCCCTCCCTCATTGCCCCCTCTCACCACCCCTACCTTGGGCGCTGTTTTCCAATCAGACCCACAGCTCCCGGACTGGGTCATGCTCTTTCTCTCACCTCTATCTGCACCTCTGATCGTGCTGGACCTTCTACCTGGAAAGCCCTTCTCCCACCTCCTTCACCTTGCTCATCTCTTTTCTGCCTGCACTTCCTCCAGAAACACTTTCAAGCCCACCCCAGCCCTACCCCATGCTGAGATAGGTGCCCCCTCCCTGGGGCCCCCCGTACACACCTTCCCCTCGGCCCTGCCACACTCGATTTGAGGGGCCTGCCTGCATCACTCACTGACGTCTACCCATTAGACTGTGAGTAATGTGTGGGCACCCCCTATGTCTTACTCAACCTTTTTTAATCCTTGCCCAGAGTCTAGCACACATACTGAATGGATGAACAGTATCTTATTCTTACTCTTGGTGACTCAAGTTAGTGGGTTAAAGAGTGGTCCCGAAAAGGTATGTCCAAGGGCTACTAACCCTTATCTCTGTGCATGTGACTTTATTTGGAAATGGGATCTTTGCAGATGTAATTAAGGATTTCTAGATAAGCTCATCCTGGATTTGGGTTTACCCTAAAGCCAATGGTATCTTCATGAGAAGAGAAGAGGACTCACAGAGATACGCAGAGAGGAGAGGCCAGGTGACGACCAAGCAGAGATTGGAGTGATGAGTCTAAAAGCCAGGGAACACTAAAGGTGGCTGGGAACTCCTAAAAGGTAGAAAGAGACAAGGAGGGATCCTCCCCCAGGCCCTTCAGAGGGAGCAGAGCCAACGCTTTGATTTTGGACTTAACCTCGTCCAGAATTGTGAGAGAATTAACTTCAGTTTTGTTAAGCTACCGCATTTGTGATAATTAGTTACAGGAGCACTAGAAAACTAATACAAGGGATTACTGTGACATGGAATATGAACAAATGTATGATGACTATATGCTTGAGCAAAAAAAAAAAAAAATTGCCTGCTTCAATTTTGTAAATTCCTGTGTCTAATCTGCTTCAGTTTCTCCACACCCACACCCTGAGCTGCGTGCGCCACCCGTGAAGCTAAAGCAAGCATTCTGCCAGAAATAAGCAAGTTTGTTTTCTTGACTTGACCGCCCTGCTTCTCCCACGTTCCTTCTACTCTGTTAGGCCCCACTCCCCCCAGTGGAGTGCGGTGGACTCTGTGACCTCTCGCAGCCCTCGCGCCTGCGATAGCTCTTCCCCCCAGTGCTCAGTCACTGTCTCTGCTTCCCAACACCAGGTACTGCAGGTCCTCCTGTTGGCCACATGCCTCCCCCAGGGCGAGTTGCTGCAAGTGCCAAGATCACTCCGTCCCGACCCTGACTTTGCCACTCTCTCAGGTATGTGCTCCACACAGCGAGGACTCCAGAACACAGAATCTGTGCATGTGTAATGAGCAAACACATTTCCCACAACTTCTGTGCATAATCAATACACTGATGATGGTGGTAATTGCTAATTTAGAGCAGCACTAATTAAAGAAGGAGGAACTTTGCATGTCTACCTACAACACCTTTTCAGGTTCAAAATCATACATGTTATCTTTAAGGATGCTGTTGGTCTTTGAGGCATTTTCTAATTTCTGAATAAATATAACGGTGTGCTGGGCTCCACAAAGTTATCTTTGTATATATGGTTTGAAAAAGTCAGTATCTAATCCCACCACAATTTATTTGCTAATTGTACGCTGGTAGGTAATATACCTACTCTTTAACTCAGCCAATCCCCAAACCCTCCCCAAAAGGATAGATTTAAACAATACAGTGAAATCAAACTAAATGAAGAATTCCACATTCCTGGATCACTGCAGGAGCTCTTTATCACTAGGAATGTCTCTATGTGAAAATAAAGTGCACTCCAAGAAGTAATATTAATAGTTCTCCCCATGATGCAGGAAAGGCACTGTTGAGAACTCCAGGGTTTATTTTTATAATTTTGACACAATTCAGTAATTTTCCAGAAGGTCAGAGGGCATGAAGCAGATAGTTGGTTTCCTCTGATTTGCAATAGTAACGTCCTTCCTGGCCCATCCCCCTTGCCTGTTCAGGGTCTTGTTATCTTCCCTCTTGCTATTTCTGAAGTCTCCTGCCCAGCTACCCCTCCTGCCCCTTCCCACAGCCTCCCAATCCATCTTCCCGAGCTTCAAGAGCATCTTCCCAAAGTTTGTATTTAAACACATCATGACCTGTTCAAAACATTTTTCTCACCATTGCCTTGGGGATAAATTCTGAACTGCTTGGCAGGGCACCCAAGGGTCCCCTAACCCCCACCCTCAGCCACCCACGCTCACCCTTCCTCTGATAGCAGATGCACCTGAGCTCAAACCACACCGAAGTCATTTGAATTTCCGATCATCTCTCTCAACGCCAATTTACAGCACTGCATAAATTAAGGGATTGCTTTGTTGATTGTCAGGCACGTCGTGCTCTATTTCATTTACTTTGGAACACTTCAGATTTGATTATAATTTAAACTATTTATTTACCTTCATTTGTTTTATGTTTATCGATTTTTAAATTCTGAAAAGACCGAAAAATAATAGGCTCTCAAAAGTGGGCAAAAGGATTAATAATAACAACAACAAAAACAGATGTGCTAATGATGCTGTGTTTGTGTCGTAGAATGTCCCTGTTCTCAGGAGACCTCTCCCAAATATTAGGCTAAGGTGTCACAGTGTCTGCAACTTTTTCCCAAATGATTCAGTGAAAGAAAAAAAAGTGAACATAAGGGGGTGAAAATTTCTTAAAATAAAAAGTTGGAGAGAGTGGGGAAGAGGGTTGAATGTTAAGGACACTCATCACCAGACAAATGGATCCTGTAGGAGCTGGCTTTGGGAAAAGCGGCCGCTGCTGGCTGGGCTTTACAGGTCCCTGCCCTGTCCCTGCACCTAGTTTTTCCTTCTCTATGGATCCACCACTTTCTGTGGGCACTCCTCAGAGCAGCTCCTGCAAGCCAAGTTCACACATATGTGTTACCACGGACCTACAACAAAGAACCAGGCTTTCACAGCCAAGAATATTGGCAGCCCTGAAATGAGAGAAGTTGTGGAAATGAAAATCTAGAGTGAAGCCCGAGTGAGGGGATTTTATAGCCACCTCACCTCAGACCATCAGCTCTCCTGCTTTGTTTCACACCATCTTCACCTCTGTCACACCCCCCAAATAACAACTTTTCTCAGTTGTCGAACCTCAACACATCATAATTCAAAATACTTTCCATCTGAAATAGGCCTTTATAAAGCCTTTCCAAATTCCATGATGTCTTTCTTATGGTATAACCTATCGATGTGTATACCACCTTCCATGCCTTCAGAACTAAGATCTGCCTTCAAACTCTTAAACAATTTTTTTTTTAACATAAGCCTTGGGAAACTGGATCATAATCCGAATTCCTGTTAAACCCTTCTTGTTCCCACCCTCCGACTCTGTGCATCTAGGGAAGGCAGAGAAGAGTGGCAGGCAGAGCAGACTATGTGTTGGTGGGAGAGGAGAAATACCCTTCAAGATTCTTGACTGAGACCCCCCTGTAATAAAAGCCAGATTAACAGAGAAATACAAACAGAAATTTAATAGCATACATACTTCCTGTATACATGGGAGAGATCCAGGAAAACTGAGAAACTGGAGTGGCCCAAGCCACCACCTTAAATACCGTCTGTAGCTAACCACAAACTGGGGAGCCAGTTATGAGAAGTTACCAGGAAAAGCACAGCAAACATCCTTGCCTTCTCCACTGATAAAAGTTTCTAGAGATTTGGTCATCCTTCTCTTCCTGGTACAAAAATAAAGACACGTTTAAAGATGGGGATGTTTTCTTATAAATGTAGATGTATCTCACAAAAGGATAACTTCTCAGTTTTCAGAGCTTCTCCTGTGTCTACTATTTCCTAAAAATATTCATCTGAAAATAATCCTTATGCCAAAAAGGGTATTTTGGTGTAACAAATTCTGATTCCCTTCATGACTTTTGTAAGTATCCATCACCTGTCAAAACTTCAGATTCCTTAGTTCCAATTAAATAACATCAATTGTATTGATTTCAAAAGACTGCCCTGACTATTCGGGAACCTAATAAATGCTGACTTCCCAGCCCAGTGCTTATCCGTAGACACTCAAAAGATATCAGTTCCCGGGGCACCTGGGTGGTTCAGTCAGTTAAGAGTCCAACTCTTGATCGCAGCTCAGGTCTTGATCTCAAGGTTGTGAGTTCAAGCCCTGCATTGGGCTCCAAGCTGCGTATGGAGCCTACCTAAAAAAAAAAAAAAAAAAAAAAAAAAGATACCAGTTTCCTTCCCCATTCTAACAATAATAAGAGTTGGTATTTACTGAGCACTTACTATACTTTATATGTAATAACTCATTAGCCCTCACAGTAACCTCATGAAATAGGTTTTATTTTACAGAGGAAACTTGGGGGGGGGTAGGAATTTGTAAAGGAGCAAAGCCAGACACCAAAACTTACATGCTGGAGAAACAGTTGAGGTGTTCCTATTGCAACAGAAGAACTGTCAGCAATTACACTAAAATTATGTTCAGGGGGTTGGGAAATGGGCAAAATGAGTGAAGGTGTATAGGGAGAGTATGGAATGAATAAGTTGTAGGGATAAAATGCACAGCATAGGGAATATAGTCAAGGGTACTGCAATAGCATTGTGTGGTGACAGAGGGTAGCTACACTTGAGGTGAGCACAGCATAACATATAGACTTGGGGCAGCACGATGTTGTACACCTGAGACTAATATAACATAGTGTGCCAACTCTACTTCAATTTTTTTTAAATGTAGTATATGGGGCGCCTGGGTGGCTCAGTCGGTGAAGCATCCAACTCTTGATTTGGCTCAGGTCTTGACACCAGGGTTGTGAATTCAAGTCCTGCACTGGGCTCCGTGCTGGGCATGGAGCCTACTTAAAATTTAAGTAAATAATAAATAAATAAATAAGTAAATAAAATGTAATATATATACAATGGGATATTACTCAGCCATAATAAAGAATGAGATCTTGCCATTTGCAACAAAATGGATGAACCTAGAGGGCATTATGCGAAATAAGTCAGATGGAGAAAGACAAATACTGTATGATTTCATTTTATATGTGCAATCTAAAAAGCAAAACAAATGAACAAACAAAACAAAACAGAAATAAATACAGAGAACGGTCTGGTGGTTGCCAAAGGAAAAGAGGGGATGGGAGGATGCGCGAAATAGGGGAAGGAAATTAAAAGGTAAAAACTTTCAGCTATAAAAGAAATAAGACACAGGATACAATACACAGCATATTTAATTGCATTTAACAACTTTATATGGTGACAGATGATAACTACAAAATGAACAGACCTTTTAGAATCTCTAAAAGTAAGGAAAGTTTGATTCAAACCCAAGTTAGGACAGGGGCCCGGGAAACATACTCTTCACAGGAGAGAAAGTACTCAGGAGAATGACAGTTTTTAAAGGATTAGATACTTTTTTAAGCCTTGTGAAAGCTCCAAAGATTATAGATTAGCATATAGGCAGAAAGCACAAGTTTAGTGTCAGGGAATGCAGGGCGTAGGAGCATTGATTGATATCTTAAGGACAAGATGGTCTTCCTTTAGACTACTCATTGACAAAGCAGGTGTACAATGCATGCTTGGTGGGCCATAAATGAGGCTTTTGGTTTAAACAAAGTTAATGTATAGTCACACTGGCTTCGAAAGAAATCTAAAAAGCCTTCCCCTGTATCTCAGGCCTTTAGAGAGTTTTTTCTCTCAACATTAGATTTATTGTGGTGATCATTTTGTAATGTATATAAATGTTGAACCACTATGTTGTACACTCAAAACCAATCTAATATTGTCTGTTGGGGTACACGGGTGGCTTAGTCGGTTAAGCGGCTGCCTTTGGCTCAGATCATGATCTCAGCGTTCCTGGGATCAAGCCCCAAGTCAGGCTTCTTTGCTCAGTGGAAAGTCTGCTTCTCCCTCTGCCTCTGCCCCTCCCCCCGACTTGTTCTCTGTCTCTTTCTCTCTCAAATAAATAAATAAAATCTTTAAAAAAGTATTGTTTGTCGGGGTGCCTGGGTGGCTCAGTTGTTAAGTGTCTGCCTTCAGTCCAGGTCATGATCCCAGGGTCCTGGGATCGAGCCCTGAATCGGGCTCCCTGCTCGGGGGCGGGGGGCGGGTGGGAAGTGTGCTTCTCCCTCTCCCACTCACCCTGCTTGTGTTCCCTCTCTCGCTGTCAGACAATAATAAAAATAAATAAGTAAAATGTCAAAAAATAAAATCTTAAAAAAATATATTGTCAACTGCATGTCAATAAAAACAAGCAATTCCACTTTTTTTTTTTTTAAAGTAAATGTGAAAGGTGAAACAACAAAGTTTTCAAATAAATAAATACATACATTTCAAAGGTTTCAATAGCGGTACCATGAGGTCAGAGAAGTAACAACAGAGGAGAGGTCCAAAGCACTGGGCTCTGGTCCTGACTCCATTAATTACCAGTCTTGTGACTGTGATGGAAAATCCTCCAAAGACCCACATTGCAGTAGAAGACCATTGTGGTTTCCCTTTGCCTAGGCACAGAAGGACCTGCTAGACCGGTACTATTGACCTTGAAAGTAGGGAATGCCAAGGTCTTTGTGTCCCCTCCTAAAAGAAAGGCCATACATCTGCAGTGAGAGAGGAAAGCAAATAACATCTGCAAATTTCCTGGCTAAAAAGCCCCGTTGTTTAGAAATCTGGCCTGCTTACCTATATCCTCAGAAAAGAAAAATGTAAGTTCCAATCAGATGTCAACATGGGCTCCCAATTTATGATCCTAGGGAAAAATTTTAAAGGCCACTGTGTATCCCCTACTCTTGTAGGGCCAGTCCCTCCAAGGTCTTGGCTCCAGGCTTCAGGCAAGATCTCACTGATGTTCCCCTCCCCAGTCACGATCCCCCACCTGTGCACTGAGCGGCACTGGGGCTCAGAAACATTTGACATGGGAAGATTACAACCCACCCCCAGCAAGAGGTAATAACTGAATATCACAGCCTAGAATTGTATGCATAAAGCTCTTTGCCTTGCTTCTGTCTCCTGGCAATCAAAAGAATTAATCAGGGTCTAGTGCAGAGAAGAGAGATTTGCACTAGGTTTGGCAGACCCTGGAATACTGATTTTAATTGAGTTGAGTCCCTTCAGTTCATCAAAACTTGAGTTTCTTATCCAAAAACGTGACAATAATAAAATCTATCTTGACTACGTCAAAGGCCATTGTGAAGATTAAATTTGGAAGACAACTCAGGATCATGATTAAGAGTTCAGGTTCAAGAGCCAGACTGACTGGGTTCAAACCCCATCTCTGTCACCTACTAGGTACGTGACCTTATTTGAAACAGGACAAAGCAAAGATGTATGTCAGAAGGTTCTGGTGAAGATTAAGTTGGTTAATACATGTAAAGCATTTGGAACGGTGTTTGCCATAGAGTTAGTGTTTATGGAGGTGGCAGTTATTATTATGTGAAGGCACTGGAAAAGCCAAAGCTGTCATCCAAAGACACTGGTGCACTGTGGAATGAGCCTTATCCATAAGCTTCTGTTAATTTTCTAAAAACAAGGGCCTGGAAATTTACTTTCAGAGCACTTCAAAATATCCCCTGCCCAAGTCACTAAGTCAGAACCATGGCTGTTCCCTCCTTTTGTCACCCCAAAGCATCAGAAAGGGCTACCACTTCCTGAGGATGGTGGCGACTGGCACCGCGTGCTATAATGGAATGGCCTTTTCCAACATATGAAGCAGTGGATGAGCATTAACCCTTCAACAGTCACAACCAATTCACGGATCATCATTCTCTACCACCCCCTCTTAAGGGGGAACATAAAAAATGTCTAGCTCCTAAAAAACCACATGCCGGTGACCAAAAAAAAAAAAAAATTCTCACTATTTCTGGAAAAAATCACTGTAAAATTCACTCCCAAGCTCTCACTGAATCAGTTCCTGGAACTCAGTATCTATTCAATCTATAAATTGTGACCTGCATCAACAAATCAATAACTTACACTTCAAAACACAGGAATAGACACAAGCCATGTGCATGCAATAGTGTGGTAGGGGGACATACTGTTTAGCAACAGTGCCACATGCTCAGGGGACCACATACGATCATTACACGTGTAGGTCATTTCAATTTTACAGTGTAGCACATGACCTATTGCACACATACTGGTGCTCCGTGTGTTAGATTTGGTGTTTTCCTAAGCACCTCCACAGACATCATGGTTTTTAAACCTGAAACTACCCTCGACAATAGACATTTTCATTTACACTAGCTTGTTTCACTGTAAGTGAAAGTGAAGGTCTTGTTAGTTCCAGGATCTGCCCCAAATTATAACAAGGCTGCTAAATGACACATATAGAACTCAAATACCTGCATCTCTGGGTTTGAGGCTTGTGTTTGTAATGCTGTTGCATAAGTGTATACAATTCAGAGGTAACACGGAGCTGGGATTTGTTTCGGTTAGAAGGTCACCTCCATCCCTACCCCAACTGCCATGATACATGCAGTTATAGCAAAAAAATACGTATTTACACTTTGATCAAAATTTGGCAGTACACCAGAAAGTTGGAAATCAGCCAGCAGCAGGCCAGCTGAGGACCTCTGTCTCAATATGGAGATTTGTCAAGGAAGGGAGAAGGCGAGTGGGTTTCAGGAAGAATAAATGCAGTAGGATGTAAGCTTGTAAGGGCTCCTCCTCCTCACCGTCTCAAAATCCTCCCTTAACCCATGGCTTCCTCTAGATGCTCCGGAGTTTCTTTTCCTTCCCTCAGTTCCAGGAGGTTATGCTGACTCTTCATTCTGGATCCTCCCACTCACCGCAATCTGCTTTCCCCAGCACCACGTAGGAGACCGTCCTCTCTTATACAAAGGAGTTGTGCCCTTAATTTATGAACAACATTAGTACGACCGAATATAACCACTTTCCTTCCCTTTTGTTGTTCAATCAAATCATTTATTCGTATTCATTATGCGATGACTGGGGAAAATAGATAAGGAAAATTAAAATGATTAAGCTTCTAAATCACCCAGAATTCCACAATGAAGAGGTAACTACCGTTAACATTTTCGTGTATACCCTTCCGGACGCTTCCTAGCACAGCAACACATACACCCGTATGTATTTTTATAAAACAATACCATAACTATTTTAAAACCTGTTTGGTTTTTTACTCAATAGGATATGCACAACTTTTCAGGCTAACAGATAAACGCACATGAACATCATCATGACTTTGGCACAAACTTATTTAATAAATATTCTCCATTGCTAAATGTTTACGTGGTTCCTAAATTTTTGATAGATCGGCAACACTTTATATGAACATTCTTGAAAGCATATCTTTGGGTACCTGCTTTATTATTTCTTCAGGATAAATGCTAATGAGTATCTGATGATCTTATTTATTGCGGAGGCTTTTAATGGCTTGATTTTCAGGATAAATTTTTATTTTCAGTATAAATTTCAAATGCATTAACTGAGCCCATTCTTGGTCTTATCTGCCTCCCCCACCTTCCATTCCCCATATATACCATTGGAACTTTCTGTTGCTTTTTGCCCCTCCATGCCTTTCTTCCACTTCATTTATCCTTTCTTTCTTCTTTCTCCAGCTTTAAAATTTAGCTTCAATATCACCTTCTTCTAGAAGTCTTCCATCACCCAAATCTTTCACCAGTACAATTAAAATGATACCACTACCACTAACGATAATAATTATTATAATCACATTCACGGAGCACTTACTTTCGGCAGGCAATATTCTAAGCATATTACATAGATATGTCATCTCATCCTTTCAACCAATCTATGAGGAAGCTACTAATATCTCAATTTTGCAGATAAATAAGATGGAGACTTAGACACTTAGATCTGTTATAATTTCTGAATGTATGAGTACTAACACAAAATTTTAAACTAAGTAAATATATGTGTATGCGTAAAGTCTAACTAAAGGTATAATTTCCACTATCTCTCCCAATGAATAAATTATTTTTCAAAAACACTTAAAACTGATGCCATTACCCAGAGGAAAGAACTATAAGATGCAATTAAAGAGAACTCTGCAATTTAAGGTGAAGCTATTTGGATAAAAAAATTAGAAACTAAGGTGAATTATGAGTATTCTGGATTAAAACTCAAGCCCCAGAATCTGGTAAACATTTCAATTGCCTTTACACATCAATAAGAATTGGGAAAAATCCAACCTCCACGCACCATTTTAGTTTAAGTATCATGCCATTTCGGCAGGTAGTTAACATCCTACAATAAAAATCAATGTTATTACTTTATTTTATCCAGTTAATCAAAAGGAAAATTGGAATCCCTACTCATAAGAAAACAAAACCAAAACCAACACCACATTATAGTTGTTAAGCATTTATATAAGCACATTACATTTCTAAAGCATTCGACAATTAGTCGAACCTAGAATTAGATTTGTTTTTATCGTCAGAATGTGGACGTTAACCGACTACTGAATAAGCTATTCAACTATTAAACGTTGAGCAAAAAAAAAAAAAATTTTATTGTTAATTGTTTCAACTGCAATAAAATTAAAACAACTTTTCTTTCCAATCAGCTAATGAAGGCTGTATGACTTTCACTACTTCACTTAGTTCCCAACAAAGGTAAAATAATAAACACTCAGCGAGGAGGTTGGCTGGATTTGTCAGGTGGGGGAGGGCCCCCGGAGTTGTGGGGTTCTGTGCCAGGTGCTGGGAGAGGAAGAGACGGGCACAGTCAACCTCCCCAGAGCAGCTATTTTTCTAATGATGTGAGGAGAGGAACATTACGGTTATTCTAAAACAAGCACAGTTACACTGGAATCAAAAATAATTGCATGATTTTTTGAAATAAAAAATTGTTACCTACTGATATGTCTCTTTTTTACTTTATAACTTGAATGCTTTTTGAATTTTGCACTGTTTTCATGTGTTACTTCTTAGAAAAATGAACATGGCAAAATGACTTAGAAAAACCAAAATAACTGTTTGGGGCACCCCAAATCTGTGGAGAATTCTATCTACTACACATGTGCACAATTGCAAAGATTATCTTAGTCCAAATATGCGTAGTAATCTCTTTCTGTCTCTCTATCTTTCAACCTTGTAATACTTCCATAAAGTTTCCACAGGGGAGTCTGGGTGGCTCAGTCGGTTGAGCTGCTGGTTCTTGATTTCTGCTCAGGTCATGATCTCAGTCCTGGGATGAGCCCTGAGTTGGACTCTGCACTCTGCAGGGAGTCTGCTTGAGGCTTCTCTCTCTCTCTCCCTCTACCTCTGCCCCTTCCCCCCACCCCTCACTCACTCTCTCTCAAATAAATAAATAATCTAAAAAAAAATTTCCATAAAGAAACCCTAATAGCCAAAATAAGTAGGCTTGTCCACTCTCTCCCACTCCTGCACTCCAAACTCATGACCCAGAGGGAGCTAGAGACAAAAAAATTTTTTTAGGTTTTGGTGGGGGTTTTTTATTAATTTAATTTTTAAAATTTAATTAAAATTTTATTTATAAATTTTCTTAAACTTTTATAAATTTTATTAAAATAAATTTATTTAGCTTTTTCTTCACAATTTTAATTCATTTGAATAGATAATAATTCAAAATTCAAAAGGAACAAAAATGTCCCCTTCCACCTCAGTCCCGAATTACAGAGTTTCCCTCCCTGAAGGGTTCAACAACCAGTGTTACTGAGCTCCTGTGCATCCTGCCAGAGGCCTCCTTAAATCTAACTCTACCCCCATCACACCAGGACAGAGAGAATTTTAATCTTAGTCCTGTTAAAGGGTAAATTTTTTAAAAGGTACAATTATGACTTTCATACAAATATAAAATGAACATGTGTTGAAAATTTTATATGAGTCATTAAATGATGAGAGAACCAGGAAGGTGTTAGAGGAGTTCAAATAAACACACCTGTGTAGGCAGGTAAGGAATGCCAAAGTGAATTTGCAAATAGGCACAAAATGGATCTTTCCATATAGCAATAAGCAATTGCATCGCACCAGACATGACTAATTTGCATTTCTATTGACAATAATCCTTGCCCTCGCATCAGTTTCCTGCAATTTCCAAAGTTGTAAAATAGGTCAGAGACAATGAAAGATGGAGATAAGCAGGAAGGATGTGTTTAGACAGAACACTCAGTCATCTTTGCCTGTTTTGGTCTTTCACAGCTTTTCTGGCAGTCATTTAGGTGGGACCCTTACCACCCACCTTGCTACACTCTACTCACCCCTGAGATATGTGAAGGTGCCAAGATCTGTCCCACAACAGAAGATTCGGGAAAACTCCTCCAGTCTTTGGTCTACACTGGTCACCGCTGATGTGTTCAATGTCCTTGTTTATGAGGGGAGGGGCCCTCCCTTGCTTCCCTGATGCTTCAATTTGGGTTCTCCAGAAGCAGGCTCTGAGATAAGGACTTAAGAGCAGGTAGTTCATTCGAGAGGTGCTGGTCACTGGTATGGGAGGGAGGAAGGCAGGGAAGGAAAGACAGCAATTAAATGATTGGACAACTGCCGCTTAATCCTATTGGGAAATTATGGAAAACACTGCAAAATACACTCTTCAAAGTTATCCTAAGTGGCAAGGGAGCTGAGGCATTTATACTTCAGCTTACTGGGGCCATTGGAAGAGGACTCCTCCTGGAGGTGTTAATTCCCTGGCACTTTTGGCCTACTCTGATGGAGAGCAGAGCAGACTTCCAAGACTTTAGAGGAACACCTATGGCAAAGAGATGTACATACTGGAGGTTAGAAACCCACAGGAACACACCGAAGGGATGGGGTCTGGAGTTGTGGGCAGAGCACCAAGAGCCTCTGTTTCACATGCCAGGTTTGGATGTGAGATCCATGGCTGGACCTGGTAGCTCTGGAACCTGAAGCCTAACCTTTGTTGCCCCTCATAGCCACCTTCCTCTGGGGTCCCACCACCTCTAAGGACTGTGAAGACATGGGTCCTTACGTTTACAAAACCACCAACCCCTGTCCCTTTCTAGTCCTGGGTCTACTTCTTTCCTCTTAGAGATTTGGCCTCCCTGCTCCCAAAGACACTCACTTCTCTCCCTAATTCCTGGCGAGATCACAGAAAACCCAACCCACAATAACGTGCTTCCTTCAATCAACTTCAAAGCACATTTCCCTGGAAGCAAGAGAAAGTGAAGTCTCAATTACCTTCTCGAAACAGAAAGAGAAAACAAGGAGAACAAAACATAAGCTCATGTCTTAAACTTTATCCTGCCACGTAGGCACTCTGCTCCAAGCTGTCAACAGAGAAGAAATAGTAAAAGGGGGGCATCCTCTTTCAGTCTACTGTGGTCTGGTGTTTTCCGCTAAAGAGTACTCTTCCTACTTGCTTCCAGAATGCCTCAGAGAAGAGCAGAATGAGAATTCAGCTAAGCTTAGGGCTGCTTTAGTCTCAGTGGTAACCCACTCCCAAGTGTTTGGAGGGTAAGTCATTTCTCCGGTCATCCTTTCTTCCCCATTCCTAAGGCAGAGCTCTAGGGCATATTTCTCCTTAACCCAGGACTGGGAAGTTGCAGTTACAGTTCCTGTATTCTCTGAACATTTCACTGTCTCATTAGCTTAAAGTTATTTTACTCTTCTATAGTCTACGATAAGAAAGGAAAGTAACCATTTTCTTTAGAGCCTAGAAAACATCAGCAGCTGCACCCACATACTCTCCCTTAAAACTCACCACAACCCTTCCTTGTAGAAAAAATTTTAAGATGAGAATATTAAGGTCCAGAGAGGTTAAGAACTTTCCCTAAGTTCACAGGACTATAGTTAAAACTAGAGTTCAAGTCTAGTCTGTCTGACATTTTCCACTATACCATGATAGGAATTTCTTTATTAAATCCTAACTGGCTTTCGTATCTTTCAAGGCCAAAAGTTTATGTGAGGATGAAAACAATAGCATTTTCCCTCAATTTTTTTTCAAATCCTAGAAAAGAATGTTTGAGCTCTTTCAATTATGGTGGTAACAAATAGAAAATAAAGCTGAAGAGAATTCATTACATTAGTTAGTGGTCATCAAAGTCGATATCCCATGCTCCCGGTAGCAAAGCTCTGCCAAGTAGTTCATATTTTAACTTCACAATCTTGGTAAGAACAGAGTCTCCAATGATTTTCATCAAGCAGCACAATGGTTCCTTCCTACACAGTATTTCATCTTTTTCTTTTTATGCTCATGGTCAGGAAAGGCTGTAGTGAAAAGAGAGGATACCTTGCTGACAGACCTACCCGATGACGAGCAGGGTGACCCTGAACAAGCCATTCATTCATTCAGCACATGCTTACTGAGCACCTACTAAATACTAGGCTTTATTGGGCAACTGGTTCTGACCCACAGAAACTAAGAGATAATAAATGTGTGTTGCTCTGAGCCACTTTGTGGGTATTTGTTACACAGCAATAGGGAACTAATACGAAGCACAAGAACAGGGTGTTCCAAAAGCACCCTGGGGGAGATGACTTGAGACTAAGTGGTGACAGTAGGCCTCTCTGAGGAATCACATGTGAGCAGAGACCTGAAGGATAAGCAGAACCCAGCCAGCAATAGTGGGGAATAGAATTACAGTGGTTGGCTAGGATCTTATTACCACCAGTATTTTATGAATAAAGTACTGCTACCAAACAGCATATAATGGTCAAAAAATATAAGAATAAGCATTTCCTATCCATAGAGTCTACTCTTTTTAATCCTCTTTTCTCTGGCTGGTCCTCCCTTTCTCTGGCCAGGCCTTCCTAGGCCTTCTCATGCAGGCAGGAGGAAGAGGCTGAGTGAGTCCTCTTACCAAACATTCTGCAGATACATTTGTCTCTCTGTTGCAAATCACTGTGGCATTACTGGCTGGCTGTCTTAACAATAAATAACAAATAATTCCACACTTAGCTCTGACAGCCCTGCTTTTTTGATTCAGTTCACTCCCACCTACCTAATTAAAATGCACCTCCCAATGGCAGGGATTGTGACATATCCCTCTTTATGTTCCAATACCACGTGAAGTATTAAAATGGCTGTTCCGTCCCCACAATTTCCTCCCCTCACCCCCCTCACACACACCGATGTCTTATGGACCAATTCCTAAACACCCTCCAAATTCAAGCTCTGAAGTCACAGCCCCTGTGAAATTATCTTTCCCCCCCCCAGGTGCCAGAATTAATAATCTTTCTTCTGCACACCTTGAACCTATCATTGCACTGATTAGACTGTATTATGATGTATCCTTTGGTATTGTCTCCTTAACTGGTTGCTTATTGAGCTCTAACAGCATTATAAAAACCTACTGTGTGCCAGAAGTTGGAAATACAGTAATGAATTCAGCACAGCCCCTGCCTGGAGGGGAGACAGGGTGTGAACAAGAGGTTTGAACATAATATGGTAAATGTACAGATCCATCTGTGTCCCAGGTGCTTTCAATCTGAAAGGGCAGTAGCTGAGTCGTTGGCTTCCTGGAGAATCTAGAAAGACTTCCTAGAGGAAGTATCAGGGGACCTGAATGGGAAAGAGTTAGACAGTGCTGTGGACTGAATTGTGTCCCTCCCCCAAATTAATATTTTGAAGCCCTAACCCCCCAAAGTGACAGTATTTAAGGATGGGGATTTGGGATCATTAGGGTTACATGAGCTCATGAGGGTGGGGCCCTTACAGTGGGATCAGTACCCTTACAGGAAGAGACACCAGAGAACTAGCTCACTCACTTTCCCCACCATATGAGGATTCAGTAAGAAGGAAGCTATCTGAAATCCAGGAGGAGAGTCTTTACCAGAAACCAATTATGCCAGCACCCTGATCTTAGACTTTCCAGCCTCTAGAACTGTGAGATAGAAAGTTCTATAGTTTAAGCCATTTTGTTATAGCAGCCTGAGCAGACTAAGACAGACAGGCAAAGAAGGATAAGCCTTGCCTTTCAGCCGGAACCGCCATCTTCCAGTAATTTGCCAAAATGACCAACACAAAGGGAAAGAGGAGATGTACCCGCTATATGTTCTCTAGACCTTTTAGAAAACATGGAGTTGTTCCTTTGGCCACATACATGCGAATCTATAAGAAAGGTGATATTGTGGACATCAAGGGAATGGGCACTGTTCAAAAAGGAATGCCCCACAAATGTTACCACGGCAAAACTGGAAGAGTCTACAATGTTACTCAGCATGCTGTTGGCATTGTTGTAAACAAACAAGTTAAGGGCGAGATTCTTGCCAAGAGAATTGATGTACACATTGAGCATATTAAACACGCAAAGAGCCGAGACAGCTTCCTGAAGCATGTGAAGGAAAATGATCAGAAAAAGAAGGAAGCCAAAGAGAAAGGTACTTGGGTTCAACTGAAGCGCCAGCCTGCCTCACCCAGAGAAGCACACTTTGTGAGAACTAATGGAAAGGAGCCTGAACTGCTGGAACCCATTCCCTATGAATTCATGGCATGATAAATGTAAAGAAAATAAAAGACCTCAAGACTAAAAATGTCTTAAAAAAAAAAAGAAGAAGAAGAAGGATAAGCCTTGGCATTTCTGTCAGAGGCACCGGCTTTAAGAAAGGCATGGAGACATGAATCAACACAGAGTAGGAGGGAATCTATTAGAACTGCAAGTGACACATGTACAAAATTGAAATAAGCAAGAAGGTATGGCCCAGGTGGTGGTGAAGTAAATGCCCAACTGACAGGAACCTCCTTTCTGTGAGAAGTGGCCTTCACCCACAAGATGAAGCTTCCACAGCCATGTTTCTATCACATGACTCTCTTGAGCATAGTTGACTGAAGTAGGGCGCCCATGTGACCACAGCTGAGCCAATCAGATCCTCCTGGTAAATTTGGAATTGGTATAAGAATCCACCAGTAAGTCCAGACTGTTCTCTTGAATAAACATGAGCATGTAAAAGCTATGTGGTTGCCGTGCACAGACAGAAGCATAAAGAGTTGCTCTTGGGATGAAAAGAATAATGCACATGGGCCCAGCAAAGAATCAGCTGGGGGAAAAAAAATGTCTGGAGTCCATGGAGGTTCCTTTTCAATTCTTGAAATACCCCAGATCTTTCTGATAAATTCCCTTTTTTCCTTATTTGTTCAAGCTGTTTTGCTTTGGTTTCTGCCACTTGGGACCAAAAATGTTGGTGTATCCCAGGTATCTGTCCAAGGCCCTTTCTTCTCTTATTCATCTTCTCTTTCTTCTTAAATGATCATCACCTAGCCCCCAGATAAAAATACCATTTCTGTTCTCCCAAGCCCCAAATTTGTCTTCTCTCATAGAGCCAACAGTTTACTTCACATCTTTGTTTGACTTGGCTAAAGATACCTCAAACACATCAAGTCCACCAGAATTTGTTGATTCCTCCTTGTCTACTAAACCTTCTTACTCCCCAGTCTTCTCCATCTCTATAAATGACACCAGTATCTACCATTCCTCAAGCCACATGTTTGGAATTCTTTGTTTTTCTTTTTCTTCAGTTCCTTCATCCATTATATCAACATGTCCTGTCAACTCCATTTATAAAAGATATATCAAATCTATCCATGCCTCTCCACCTCCACCACCCTAAGTCCAAGCCATCAAAATCCCTTACTGTTCTACCTAGGTCATCTCTCCCTGCTGCCATGCTTCCTGACCTCTCCCTTGCCCCTACTCCAGCCAACATGTACATGCAACTATTATCCTCGGAGCTGCCAGAATAATCCTTTCAGAACACAGTGTAGGTCATGCCGTTCACCCACTTAAACCTTACAATGGCTTCCCATTGCATTTAGGAGAAAGGTATCTTAGCCTGTAAGTCGTTACACAATCTGACCCTTGCCTACCTGTCTGACTTTTCTCACGTTACTCTCCTCCTTGCTTACGAAGCTTCAGAAACTGGTTTCTGTTGATTTCTTTTTTTTTTTTTTAAACATATCTAAGTATTTCCCACCTCAGGCTTTTTATGTCTAAAAGTCCAGCTGCATCCTCTGTCTCCTCCTCATCATCATTCAGTGGTCGGTTTAATTGGCAGTCACATCAGTAAAACTGGACTGATATTAAGTATCTCACATACTGCTCTATTTCTTTGAAGCACTTACAGCGATCTGAAAAAATCTAGTGTATTTGCCGTCTGCCTATTCATTACCTGAATTCTCCCACTAGAAAAGCAAACACTTATGTCCATCTTGTTCACTCTAGCGCAGTGTCAAGCCCAATTTCTGGCATATAGCAAACACACAATAAATATCTGTTGAGTAAATAGATAAAACCAAGGACAACACTGAAGAGTTTTAAAGTGACATGAAACATCTTACATGTTTTATCTGCATCAGTAACAGTGTGGAGGATGGATTTAAGATAGGAAGAACCCATGTTTCATTCATCTTTGTACACCCAATCTCCAGCATGGGACAATGTGGTCTACTATTATTTAATAATAAGATCCCAAGCAACCTTAATTTATCGAAAATCTCATTAAAACACACTTTTTTGGTGTATTTGGTTAGGAGATGGAGAGTTAGAGATACATAGTTACAAAGGTATTTTTCCTTTATGAATTTCATTAATAAAATCATAATTTTAGTTGTACATGTATTTTATTAAGGCAAAAATAATCAATTTTCCAAAATGAACAAAAACAAATCTAAACGTTATCTGCATTCAGCAGTCATTTGTAGAAATTCTGATGATGACCCTTGAATTCTAGAGTTTGAGTTAGAAGAAGATTTAAAGATGACCTAGTTCAGTCATCTCAGAAAACAGATGTGGGAACAAGCCTAAAGGAATGAAGTGTTAAAGATCAGAACCCAAGCTCCAACCCAAACTTCTGACTCTCCCTCCTGGGCACCATCCATTCTCCCTCCATGAGTTGGGAAGTTGATGTTAAGGGCAGAGCTGGCAACATCATGACCCAATGCAACTCATGTCAAAGTTGACAAAAAGTCATAGGGTTATTTGAATCTAAAAAGTGAGGCTTTCAAGGGGTGCTTAGGTGGCGCAGTCGGTTAAGTGTCTGACTTCAGCTCAGGTCATGATCTCGGGGTCCTGGGATCGAGCCCCACGTTGGGCTCCCTGCTCCGTGGAGAGTCTGCTTCTCCCTCTGCCTTTCCTTTTGTCCCTCACCCAGCTTGTGCTCTCTCTCTCAAATAAATAAATAAAATCTTAAAAAAAATAAAAATAAAAAACAGAAAGTGAGACTCTCACTTTTATGATAGCTTTCTCTCAAATAAATAAAATCCCTAAAAAAAATAAAAAGTGAGGCTCTGACTTTTATGATTTGGTTATTAAAAGAATATTTTTCTTAATCTCTATAGATGAGGGTATTTCCCAGAAAGAAAAGGGAAGCCAAGTCTTGCTTCCCATTGGCAGAGCCCACTTTGAGCTCTTTTATAGTCCATGACCAGATGTGCATTTAGAGAAACCATCTGTTCTGTTCAGGACACAAAATAAACTGCATAAAGAGGAACTCTCACCCCAAATCCTTCTCCGAATGGGAAAGGAAATAATCAAGTGAACCATAAAACAGAAGTTGAAGAGATAGATAGGTAATTAGATAGATAACGCAACAGAAATTGCAATAGACATAGGTGTTTGATAAAGTTGGCAGATGAAACAGGTTTAAGATTGTGATTCCATGTGTTTCAATTAAAAAATCCTCAGTAACTGAGGCTTTGGGGAAAGTTTTGTCATTTGGAAGATTTGCCCGCAGTAAGTTCACTCCACAGACACCTACCTTGGTATATATGTTTTTTTGGTGAGTTGTGTGTGTGTGTGTTTTGACTTCACATTCTAGCTCTCTCTTGCTTACTTCTTATTATTGCTTAAAGTTTGTAGTCTTTATTGAAATAAAAATTCACCTTATATTTAGCTACATTTATTCAAGGAAATAAACACCAGAGAAGCTATCTTTGCTATATCTTAGAAAACTGCTTCTGGAAAATTTTCACAGTACCAGCACCCTGCTTAGAGCTTTAAAATGGGTTTCCCTATTTCGATCTTGTTTTTATGCTGATTGACTGGAGTATAGTTTGAATAACTGATTGCTCACCACATGGAAAGTTATTTTGATACCTGATGAAATTGATCTAGCCATAAATCCAAATCCAAGAATGTCAGCCAAATTTAGCTTTCTGCTTGAAACCCTATGTCCCACAAACTTATCTTAGTGTTCCCAACAGCCTTGAATCAGGAAGGATTGCAATATTAGAACTATTTTACTGGAGAATTACAAGAATTCTATTCTACTGTTTTGGTTGTATATAAACAACCACCCATGCATTCTTTCAATAAACACTTACTGGCACCCATTATGTGCTGGACCTTGGGCTAATGCTGAGGATATCAAAATGATTCATCGTCACTATCACAGTTCCTGTCTTCAGAACTCAACAATTCGTGCATGGTTGGTGTAATAGCTAGACCCTAAGGTGATGCTGCCCATGATTCCCACTTTCTGATATTTGTGACCTTGCATAATCTCCTGCCCTAGGGCAGGCAAGACCTGTGACTTGCTTCTAATCAATACAATAGGCAAAGGTGATAGGGTGTCACTGCCTATGGTTAGTGTTAACGTTGTATAAGACTCTTTCTTGCTGGTTTGCTGAAGTACAGAGCCATGTTCAGGACGCCCACATAGCAAGGAACTGCAGCTGATGGTCAGCAAAAAGTGGGGGACCCCAGTCATACAGCCTCAGGAAATGAACTCTGCCAACAACCTAAATGAGCTCGGAAGGAGGCAAGCCCCCACATGAAAATCACAGCCTGGCCAACATCTTGACTGTAACCTTTTAAGACTCTGAGCAGAGGACCCAGCTAAGTTGCACCTGACCTCCTGACCCACAGAAACTGAAATAATAAATGTGTGTGTAAATAATAAATAGCTTCTAAGTTTGTAGTGATTTGTTACACAGCATGAGAAAATTAGCACAGCAAACTAGAGCCTGTAGGCCTAATCTGTTCTGCTGCCTGTCTTTGTATGCCCTACAAGCAGACAATGATTTTTACATTTTTAAGTGGTTTTAAAAAAATCAAAAGGGGCGCCTGCGTGGCTCAGTTGGTTAAGCGACTGCCTTCGGCTCAGGTCATGATCCTGGAGTCCCGGGATCGAGTCCCACATCGGGCTCCCTGCTCAGCGGGGAGTCTGCTTCTCCCTCTGACCCTCTTCCCTCTCGTGCTCTCTATCTCTCATTCTCTCTCAAATAAATAAATAAAATCTTTAAAAAAATCAAAAGAAGAATATTTTGTGATGTATAAAAATTATATGAAATTCAAATTTCAGTGTCCATAAATAAAGTTTTATTGGAAAATATTCACACCCATTCATTTATGTATTCTCTAGGGCTTATTCACTACAATGGCATGGTTGAGTAGACCAAATAAACCCAAAGGCTATAAAATATTTACTATCTGTCCCTTTTCAGAAAAAAAAAAAAAATGTGCTGGACCTTGATCTAGTGAAAGGGGTAGATATTTAAACAGATAGATCACAAGCCCACTGGGAAAAAGCTCAGAAAAGACATGGGAGCTGGGTCCTCATGTTGAGTAAGAGTTTTCCAGATGGAAAATGGAGGAAGGATATCACAGAGGAGGGATCAAACAAGGAAAAATCATGGAGATGTGAAAGGGTTCAGTGGTTGGGAAATGATGAGACACTCCCAAAAGCCTGGAGGCCTGCCCACCATTCTCTAACTGCATGGATCTCTGAAGCCCCGGTTGAGTGCCATCAGATCTGACATCAAGCTTTGGGGAAATTATTGCACATAATAAGATCCGCCATTTAATCCATATCTCTAAACTGTTACTGTAGTTTGCCTAGGGCTCTTGGCCAAATCATGTCACACATGCTCCTGCCCAAATAAGTTTGGTGATACAGCTGCATCTCTGCTTCCAAATGCCATAAAATCCACAAATTATTACTTTCCAAATTGGAAAGCATTAATATTGTACTGCCGTTGGTGTTCTTCTCTACAGTTTAGTTGCTACAGATCCCAGTCTGTTACTGAGTGACTTAAAAGATCGTTTCACCTCGTATTCTCGAGTGCTCCACTCCTATCTTCTCCGATACTCGTGTCAGTTCATTTGGACGTGCCACTGAAGTTTGAAAAAAAGCCACAAAGGCAGAGCTGCCATCGGGGGAAGATCAGTTAGCTGGCTCCAAGAGACCTCACAGCATGAGCGTGTCAGGGTCTGGCCTTCAGCTTCTCAATGAGAAGCTCCTCGTTACTGCTCTATTCCTGCATGAGATTCCTGCTTGATCAATATAGTTATTATTATTGCCACCATGATACGTTCAGGTTTTATCAAGGGGCATAGCATTATGTGCCTCCAAACCACTGTGTGTTCTGGGACTGTGCACAACAATTTTTCTGTCTCCTTTGTGCTTTTGGGGTGTGTGGGCACCTCTCCCTTCCACTGACTGCCTTTTAGGAGCATCCACAATGCCCACGTCCAAATTGCTGAGAACTTAAAGAAACAACATAGGTCTTTAAATTGTGTATAAAACAACAATCCATAGACAATGAGTGAGGGCCTAAATTGTTCTTCAATCACTTAAATTATGTGAATTTACTATATTTAATTGGTGTCTCTTCTTTGGCTTTTCAGAAGTCTTTTGTCCTACTGCCTGGTCATCAATTGCTTTCCAAGTAAGCTAAGTTCAATACGCGTTAGAAATTACCACTCTGCTCTTCAAACACTCGGGGACAATAGACGATACATGCCAAGGGAAAACAAAACTCAAAAATGCAGATTATTTATATTCACCCAGTACGTATCTGTTCACAGATCAATCTATCTACATTACATATTGTCAGAATTTCTAATCCATGTCCTTTAACTTAGACCTAAGTTTGAGGAATTCAGCAAACCGATGAAACCAATCAGTGGCCGCATCCTGCCAGGAGCTTGTGACATTTTCAGAAGCTCAACAGATCATTGAATGCAGCAGCAGACCACAGGACAGAATCGTGGCTGTCTAGTTGCCAGAATGTCCTCAGATGGTAACTCTCCCCTTTCCCACTCTTTCTTCCCCTGGGCCCAACACTGCTAAACTGCCCTGGTTCAGGAGACAGGAACTCACAAGATCTCATTAATTAGTTTAAAAATATGGATGGCAGGACAGAAAAGGGGCAGAGAATTCTGTTCATACAAATACAGAAATAGTGGTCAACTGTCCTGATGAGCCTGCTACTGGGGAGGTTCCCAAGATGTGGGAATTTTGATGCTAAATCAGGGACAGATCCAGGCAAACTGGGATAAGATGACCCCATATAGTCTATCAACTGTGGCTATGATTTTTTAGAATGTATAACTGAATTGAAGAGGAAAAAAGAAGATGATTTTCTAGCAAGAGTAGAAAAGAGAAAAGTACTTTAAGAGACTCCTGGTGATTCCACTAATTGGAAAAATTTGTCAGTGATACCAGTTACTGCTGTCAGTTTCTGCCGAACCTCGTAGGTCTTTCCCTCCCCTGAATTTCCTCTTTAAGCCCACATCTTGCTCGTTCAAGAATACAGATCTCCCTTGCCAGTAGTATCTGCAATTGAAAATACTTCAGCATAGGGGTGCCTGGGTGGCTCAGTCAGTTGAGTGTCTGACTGTTGACTTCATCTCAGGTCATGATCTTGGGGTTGTGAGATTGAGCCCCACATCGGGTTCCAATCTGGGCGTGGAACCTGCTTAAGATTTTCTCTTTCCCTCTCCCTCTGCCACTACCCCTACTCACATGTACTCTCTCTCTTTCTCTCTCTCGTTCAAATAAATAAATAAATAAAATTCTTCAGCGTAGAAAATGTGGCACAACGCATGCATTCAGTGAGGATGCACCCCAGGACCATGCTGACAGGAAGCTCACACTCCAGAGGGTCTCCTCTATAAGCACTTCTGTTATCTCTATCTCAGTTAATGCCAGATCCTTTGATAATTAACATAATGAAGGTCAAAAATGAGCTATCACTGGGAAAATCAGTGGTCAGTTAATTAACATCATGGATATTAGAAATGGACTCGTATTGGAGAAATTTATGGTATTCAAGGAGATATGTGAGTTGCCTATTTTAGAGACACTCCCAACTCTATTACTTTGCTAAGGCTGCCACAACAAAGTACCACAAAGTATGGCTCTGGAGGCCAGAAATCAGCAGTCAAGGCCTTGGCAGAGCTCTGCTCCCTCTAAAGTCCACAGAGAAGAACTCTTCTTTATTTCTTCCTAGCTTCTAGCGGTTCCTCGCAATCTTCACTGTTCCTTGGCTTGTAGCTGCAAAATTCTGCTCCCACCTTTGCATATCCTTCTCCATTGTGTCTTCACATGGCCTTCTTATGAGGACATGAGTCACTGGGGGGACACCAGTCCACTCTAATCCAGTATGACCTCAGCTAACTACATCCGTAACGGCACGTTTCCAAATAAGGTCACATTCTGAGGTTCTGAAGAGACATGAGTTTGGGGGGGACACTGTTCAATCCTGTGCACTAACCATGCCTGACTAGGGTATAAGACCCTAATAAACTTCTACCTTTAGAAATGGTAGAGACCTGTTTCCTAACAGTGTCCAGCCATTGGATTAGAGGATTTGGGGTTGCCTGGTAATAACCGGAGGGCAATAGAATTTACCTCTGGAATACTGCCGGGTCAGCATCACATGAACCTTTCATCAAAGTGAAGGTCATCACTGAGGACTTCAGAAAGTTGGGAGTTCATGAGACTTTCAGAACATTTGAATGCATTTTCTTGCCTGCTGGATAATATATGCTTGGAGAATAAATATTTGTAAGTGTGTCAGAATTTGGTCTAACATTTGCTTTCATTATAAGCTGGCAATAAGAATGTAAGAGAATAGTGATCACATCCTCACACACATCAACATTTTGGTGGCTACTGTTATTAACCAAAGGACCAAGGAGTTGGGCATGACCAATACACTCTAACTTTACATCCCCCTCTCTTGTTCCCTACACAGCCAAACTTCTAGAAAGAGTACTCTCTCTTACCTGCAGTTCTATCATTTCCATTCACTCCTCAACCCACTGAAATTTGGCTTCTGCCACAATCAACCAATAGAATGCCTTCTTCAAGGTCACCCATGTTTTTTGAATTGCCAAACTCAATAGCTGCTTTTCAATCCTTCTCTTAGGAATTGTCAGCAACATTGGACCCTGTTGAGCATTCAGTTCTTCCTGCAACCCTCTCTTCGCTCAGCTTCCATGACACTCCTTCCTCTAACCCTCCTACCCCTCACAATATTGCCCCTTGGTCTCTTTCAAGGGTTCTTCTCCTTCTATCTGCCCCTTTATTGTATGTATTTCTGATATTCTAGAAATCAGCAGCCAATCTAGAATATTAGATGCTGTTTCCATTTCTACACATTCTCCTTGGATGAGCTAATATGCTCTTCTGGCGTTCATCCACTATTTTAAGCTGCTGGCTCCAAAACCATTTTTCTTAAGATTCAGATTTGCATACCCAGTGCCTACTGGATGTCTCTGCCTGGTAGCTCAAACCAGCTTGTTTAAATTGATGTCATTGCTTCTGGCCAATATCTATTCTTACTATTGGGTTGACCTTAGGAAATGGCTGCACCAGACAAGGCGGAAACTTGACCAATCCCTCTCCTTTCCCACTCACATCCATTCACTAAGTCCTCAAACTCCTCTCTTCTCTCCCACCGCAAAGGCTCTAGTCCAGACATTCTCCAGTTCTCTCTGTGCTACTGCAAGAATCTAACCTCTTGCCTCAAGCCTTAGCATCTTCAAATCTATCCTCCATAAACATTGTCTAACACAGAATGTGCCATTCACTCACTTAAGGCCCTGCAATAACCTACCTTCCTTTCTAAAAGCAGGATTTCTCAACCCCAGGACTATTGGCATTTGGAGTCAGAGAATTCTTTGTTGTGGCCAGCTGACCTTGCACTGTAGGTTGTTCAGCTACGTCCCTGTGCTACCAGACACCATTGGCACCCGCTGAGTTAAAAGAATCAAAATTGTCTCCATACATTGCCAAATTTGCCAGATCTCCATAAATCATATCCTAGAGGGGTACAAAATCACCTCCACTTAAGAAGCACTAACGTAGAGAACAAAGCCAAAAGTCCCTAATGCAACAAAAATGGCACTTCATCAGCTGGTCCCTGGCTACTAGCCACCCTATCTCTTCTCTCTGCCCGTGGTGTAACTGACGCCCTATGAAAATCTTTATAATTGTACCTAATATATAGCAGCATAATTATACTGCATATGTCTGTGTTTCTCATGAATCATGAGCTCCCTGAGAGTAGAGGACCATCATTTATTCTACTGTATATTCAAAGTGCATAACAAGTGTAATACATGGCCATCAGTAGGTATTTCATGTTTGCTGGATAAATGAACAAATGAGTTAAAGAGAACTTAGAAACAAAAACAACTTTGGCTTTTGTGTCTATCGCCCCATCTCTGATGGAGTACAGCCACATTCTCTCCTCTTCAAATCTTGAACACTTAATCAAGTGTATTATTGTGTTATTCTCCATTTTATGATGTACACCTTATTTTCCCAGTTAGAATGTAGGGTCTTTCAAAACAAAGATCTTGGAGGGGCACCTGGGTGGCTCAGTTGGTTAAACATCCAACTCTTGATCTCAGCTCAGGTCTTGATCTCAGGGTTGGTCTTGGAGCCTACACACACACACACACACACACACACACACACACACACACACACACACGCACACTCTAAGACCTTGGAATTAAGCTTCTTTTTTAAATCTCACATCCTCTGGGGCACCTGGGTGGCTCAGTCGGTTAAGCGTCTGACTCTTAATTTCAGCTCAGGTCATGATCCCAGGGTCATGAGATCAAGCCTCATGTGGGGCTCATGGAGCCCACTTGAGATTCTCTCTCTCTCCTTCTCCCGCTGCCCCTCCCCACCCCCACTCACACGCACTCTCTCTGTCTAAAAAAAAGAAAGCTTTAAATCTCATATCCCCTAAGACAGTGTTGGGGTTATCATGTAGCTTAGCAAAGACTTCAAGAAACCATGGGCTCTCTATAAAAATTTCACCCATGGACCACAAGCCTGGGTAGGGAGATAATCGGGTGCACCCATTCCGGAGTCCAACAACCCAAATTCCAATCCAGGTTTTTTCCACTTCTTACTAGCTCTCTAACTTAAGACCGTTCATTTAACATATCTAAGTTTGTGTTTCATCCGGGGCTAAATGAAGATCGTTAATAGTGCTTCCCTCATTCATTCAAAAAAATATGTATTTTCTGTTACATGCCAGGCACCGGAGGTACAGTTGAAATCAAACCAAAGCTGCTTCTCTCATTTGAGCTTATATTTTAACAGATAGAGACTGACAATAAGTATGCAACAGATAAAGAATACAATTCTGGATAATGGTAAATGCTGCAAAAATATATATATACTAGGGCACTGGGATATCGTGATGGGCAGGTGGGATAATCTTAGATTAAATTATCAATAAAAGCTTTATTGAGGAAATTAAATTTAATCTAAATTATAGAAAATTGTTGTGAAGATAAAATGAAATAAACGCATGTAAATTGATGAGTAGTGAATATTCATAAATATTGCAAATAGTCTCTGAAGATTTGCTGTTGCTATTACAGGAAATACCCACTAGAGGGAGCTACCACGCATTGCTCTTGCTGTGTGCCAGGCACAGGGCTCATCTTTTTACATGTAATTTTCATTTATCCTCCCAGTAGAAACAACCTTGAAGAATAGATATTATTGGCTCCATTTTCCAAGACTGAGGCGCAGAGAGCAACTGGCCCTGGGGTCACGCACCTGGTAAGTGGTGGAGCCATGCAGGTCTGTCTGACATCAAACCTGTGCTTTTTCAGTTAAACCATGCTGACTCTCCATACTGACTTTCCTCAAAGACAAAGAGAGAACAGCACAGCAGTGGAAGATCAATAAGTAGGAGGGGGAAGGAGAAAGATCTATATGAAGTTCGTGGTTCACAATTTGGAGTCAAAAGCACTGGCAAGCCACGGAATGAGCAAGCCTCTCACATCAAGGGACAATTCTTCAGAACTGTTTTCAGAGCCGGTCCCGTTTTCCGCCCAGTTTGGGGGCTTCAGGCCTCAAGGTCCCAGGAAATCAAAGCTCAAAGCGACACATCAGAGCTATGAAACAGAACTGACAGAAACACTTCCTCAAGGCCCCCTCAGGGTAGAAGTAGGTGGAAAACTCCACTCTGTCAACCCAACAGAAGATTTTATTTTCCGTAAACAGCATCCTGGGTTTATTCTCCCTGTCATAGAAAGGCTGTGCCCAGAGAAACAGGCAGAGTCCCACAAACTTCTCTGTCAGGAATCTGGACTGCAGCGATGCACCTAGAATTCTATCAATGTCATATCTTACAGTGTCCGTAGGACAGAGGGTGGAGCAAGAAATCCTGATTGAAAATGGGAGAAAAATGGAAGGTGAACTCTGCTCTGAAGATAAATGAACAACCTGTGTAGCGAGCAGAGCAATTCACACTAACTTTGGAGACAAGAAAAGCAGGGTGGGGGGGGAACTCCCAAACGGTTCGTTCAGTCCCCCCACCAAACATTCACTAATATTGTGTCAGGTTAAGTAGGAAGACACGTGACACATTACTGTTAGTACGTTTAATTTTCTGAACTCTATTTGCATTTTGGCCAAGAGTAGACATAATTACACAATCTCCACTGTACAAATGCATTCAACATTTTTCAAATTTAAATGGACAGTGGAGGGCTGGTGAAAGTGTCCCTGCTAGCCGAGGAGGAGTGGGTGGTGGGAAGCCTGATTTCCGGAGTTTGCCAGTTGCCCTGGTGTAACGATTTCTAGCATGGCCAGTGTCGAGCTACCACTGTGAGATCTCCAAAACCAGGAGCCGGGAAGAAATGCCATGAGCCAGTGTGAGCCAGCTCCAACATTTACCGAAAAGAAGTGGTTTCCTAGTGAAGATTTTTCTCGCCACAGCTTGTAGAGAAGTAAAACTAGTGCACAAATTCCAAATTAAGAAGGCAGCATGGTATAATAGAAAAAGCACAAGATGAAATTTAGGATCCCTGAGGTCTGGGCTTGGCTCGGCTCAGATGTCCTGTGTGGTTTGGGGTTCGTCACTGTGCCACTCTGGGCCCAAGTGTCTCAGGTCTAAAAGGCGGGATTTAGACTACATCAGGACTTTCCTGTCGCGGCTACACATTCAAATCACTATGGATTTCCTTTCTTTAACTACAGTTGCCTGGACTCCACCTCCCAGAGACCATGATGTTGAAGATTTGGAGAGGGCAGGAGGGATCTTCTTTTTTTGTTGTTGTGTGTTTGTGTTTCGACTCCATACCTCTGCATGTTTAGCTAAGGTTGGGGAAGCACTGGGCTGTTCGGTCTTTAAGGCCCGTCCTGGGCTACATACCCATCTTTGCAGCTTAATCTGGTGTGGCAGACAGAAGGCGACCCCTGAAGCCCCCTGTCCCCCGGTGTCCATGCCCATGTACCATCTCCTCCTGTGACTTGCTCCTAACCAGTAGGATACGACAGAAGTGAAGGGATATCTCCCCACTGTTGTGTTACGTTCTGCAAGTCTCCATGGTGCTGGTGGACTTGCTCTAGAGACTCTCCGCCTCCTGAGGAAGGAAGCTGCCACGTGGGAGCTGCCTAAATGGGGCCACGGGGGAGAGAACCATGGCAGACATCATGGAGCCAAAATTGGCCCCCCACCAACACCTCCCCAAAAGCTGATGTTCTCAGTCGGGCACCCACAAAGAAATGAATTCTGCCAACAATAGGAGCGAATCTGGAGGCAGATTCCTCTCTACTTGAGCCTCCAGAAGAGACACAAGCCTGGCTGACACCTCCACTCTGGCTTCAGGAGACCCTAAAAGAGAGAAGGCATGAAGCCGTGCCTGGGCTCCTGACCCGGAGACAGTGTGGTAAGAACCATGTTGTTTTCCACTGCTACGTTTGTGGTAATTTATTAGCAGCACAGAAAATACGTGTTCCTAAACACTAGAACATTGTTCAGGCCAAGGTGCTCAGGCATGTGAGGACACAGCAGTCACACCTGCCTTCACCAGCTCACTCCTCACTCGCCACCTGCAGGGACTGGCGGAATTGCTCACATTCGTAAAAAATGTATTTTCATCCTCTTTTCTTCTCCTTCTCCTTCTCTTTTTGGAGCCCTTCGTATTAAATTCTATTAAGTTAAATATGCAGATAACATGACCTTACTGTAAAATTATACTACACTTTGTAGTTTATAGAATTTATTTCTTAATCTTTACCATGTCCTGTGTGGTTTTTTTATTGTGGTATTAATTTTCTTTTGCTGACTAACAAATTACCACAGATTTAGAGGCTTAAAAACACACATATTCACAAGAGCCAAGAGGTAAAAGCAACCCAAGTGTCCATCAAGAGATGAATGAGTAAATAAAATGTGATACACACACACACATACACACACACACACAGGAATATTACTCAGCCTTAAAAAGGAAAGGAATTCTGTCACCTGCTACAATAAGAGTGAACTGTGAGAACATTATGCTAAGTGAAATAAGTCAGTCACAAAACAACAAATAGTGTATGATTCTATTTTTATGAAGTATCTAGATTAATCAAATTCACGGGATCCGAAAGTAGAATAGTGATTGTCAGAGCTGGGGTCAGGGGGTAGAAGATGGGGAGGTGCTATTTAATGGGTAGTTTTGTGTCACCAGATAGAATTGTTCTGGAGACTGGTTGCCCAACAATGTGAATATACTTCACACTACTAAGCTTAAAAATGATCAAGATGGCAAGTTTCATATTATGTGTATTTTACCACAATTTAAAAATGTTTTAACTAATTACTTTTAAAAAACTCCAAACACCACATTTATTATCTCCCAGTTTCCATGGGTCTGGAGTCCAGGCACAGCTCAGCTGTCTTTCGCTCAGGGTCTCAGAAGGTGGGCATTTTCATCTGGAGGCTTGACTAGGAAGAAGCCCCCTCCAAGTTTATTCAGGTTATTGGCAGCATTCATTTCCTTGTGGCTACGCTACCCAGGGCCCTGTTTTCTTGCAATCTATCAGCTAAGGCTGCTCTCAGCTCCTAGAGCCTGCTCAAAGTTCCTTGCCACGGGGCCCTCAGTCTCAGTCTCTTCTGGCTGCTAGAGCAAACTACCATAGTCTGGATGACTTAACCAATGAACACTTATTTCTCAAGTTCTGCAGGCTAGGAAGTCCAAAATCAAGGCGCCTGCAGATTCGGTGTCTGTTGAGAGCCTACTTCCTGGTCATAGATGGCCAGCTTCTCGTGTTCTCTTTATGTCCTCACAGGTATAAAGGGTGAAGGAGTTCTCTGGGGTGTCTTCTGTAAGGGCACTAATCCCATTTGTACTCCACCCTCATGATCCTGTCACCTCCCAAGGACCCCATCTCCAAACACCATCACACTGGGGATTAGATTTCACCCTATGAAGGTAGCTGACACACACACACTCAGTCTATAGAACCCTCTCCATAGGATCTCTTATTACAAAGCAGTTTATCTCTTCGAAGCCAGTAAGCGTAATCTCTCTTTTCAGCCTCCTAAGACAGTCTTATATAATGTAACCTAATCAAGGGAGTGACATCTCATCCCCTCTGCCATATTCTATTGGCATGAAGCAATTCACAGGGTCCTCCCACATTCAAATTGTGGGATTATACAAGGTTGTGACTCATTGGGAGTTGTCTTAGGTCTATCTGCCACAACTGTTGACCCATGTTACTGAGAAAACTTAAAGCTCCGCAAGGTTATATGACCCACCCAAGGTCATCCATTCAGCAACAGGCTGAACTACAACCTCTAGCTACAGACTTTTGAATGCAATTTCCAGGCTTCATTCTGTCCTCATTAGCTAAGGAGCTAATAGCATTCAGTGGAAAAGGATGCAGGCAGCCAATCTCCTCTTGCTAGTGGCAGCCGGGACACCCAAACATTAAGAAAGAGCTCTCAAGTCTCAGCAGGAAATTGGCTAGATTATGTGGCTTCTTTGTTTCTTTTCATTATCCCCTGAGTTCGATGTCAACAATCAGAATTTCAGGAGCCTCTTCTGAAGTCTGATCAACAATCTTATTTGTGAAAATACTTTGAAAAATGTAAATCACATTTTATCCTCAAAGGAAAAGATTATCACTTTTAAAAAGACTGCATATTTAGCCAATTCTTTAAAAGGAAACTCTGCACCCTGACTTGTTAAAAATAACATCTCTTAACAGTGAGATTTAGATGGTAACAGAGAATCTTAGAGCACAACTAGAAAACAGTCCCAACTACTGGCTCAGCCTCAAAGAAAGAAAAGCTTCCTGCAAAGTAAATACAGGTGAAGACACTTACAAAATAAAATTAGCAAAGGAAGATGAAAACAAAGTAGTGAGGTCAGTTTAGAATTTATTTTTTTATTTACACTCAACACTCATTTTGTAACTTAAACCTTATATAACAGTTTCCGTCTTCCAAACCTGCCCGAGATCATCTCCTAGGATTCTTCTCCGCAGGACAAGATTCAGGTGCCTCTCCTTGTGGTTGTCATAATAGTCAGTGGTAGAAAAAGGAAATCTATTAATCATACCGGTATAACTAGGAACCTGCATATATTGTTCTTTTCCATATTTATTCCCAACTTAATAATGATTGCCAGGTATTTGAAAGTCATGAATATCTCAGCTAACTTTAAAGATGGACAGTCTTCCAAATATATGCTTCCTGAGAGAACGTCTGAAAAACAGATATGCAAGAGGGGACCGAAGGCCCCTTTCTTTAGTAAAAAAAAAAAAAGATCAAATAACACATCCTGGAGAAAAATATCACCGAGGGGAACCATGTGCCTTTGTTTCTAAATTAAATACAAGATCCTTGCCTTTCAAGTTCATTTCCTCTTCAGAACTACTGAAACTTGCTGTTTTGGCTAGAAGTCCGTTCTAATGAAATCAAGATCAAGAAGCAAATGGCTCCAAGATGGATACAATATGAACCTTACAGGTTCTTCAGCTACAACGGCCAGTTTTGGGAGTAGGTCCTGGGTTGGTGGTCCCTTCCTGTGTGGGTGTCTCCACCGTCATTATTGGAAAACAAGCGGCTTTCTTTACAGCGTTCATCAAGTGGCGACTTCAGTGTGCCTTGGTCTCCTGTAAGCATCACCACCATAGTAAGAAGGGAGAGTGTTAGTCCTCGTCCTCACACAGAGCTACCAAGCGGCACAGCTGTGATGGGTGCAGGAGCCGCCACTGGTCATGAGAAGGAATTACAGGGTGGTGGTAAGCGGACTGATTGTGGAGGCAAATTGCCTAGGTTTGAATCCCACTTGGTTGCTCTAAGATTTCAGGCAACTTATTCAACCCCTCTATTCCTCAGTTTTCCTATCTGAAAGATGGGATGACAGTAATACTTGTTTTATTGGTTGTTGGGAACACTGGATGGCATGATTTATTCAAAAGACTTGGAACAACGTTTGACGCTCTGTAACCATTTATTATTGTGATTCTTTCTTTCTCTACCACACAAAAGAGGCTAAATCCTTGTTGATTGACCAACTGACAATACAGGTGACAGTAAATTATTAAGTTAAAGAACTAAGATATTTGGGATGACTGGCTGGTTCAGCATGCAACTCTTGATCTTGGGGTTGTGAGTTCAAGCCCGACATTGGGTGTAGAGATTACTTTTAAAAAATAAAATGTTAAAAAAAAAAGAACTAAGATCTTCATGATGTGATCCCTACTTACATGTCCAACCTACTTCTCATCTCCCCACCCCTTTCTCAAGTCTATGCTCCACCCTTGCTGAGTCTTTCAGTGTTATAAAATTCTCATGTTCGCCTGACTTTGACTTTTGTACCCACTGTGTCTCTGCTTGGAACACTGATACCCACACTCCCAACATGGCTTAGTCACCACCTCCAGGAAGCCTTTCCTGACCCAAGTCTCAATACGGTGGCTTTCTCTATGCTCCCATGCACCCAGGGCCAATGCATCACATCCCTTCCCATTCTATATTGTAGTGATGTATTCGTTTGCGGCTCCCACTATCAAGAAAGATTCATGAAAAGAGAGGCTGTGCCATGTTCACTGGCTTCCCTCTACTTGGCAAAAGACCCGGCATATGGTAGGTGTTTGATAGGCACATGCCTTTGTTGACTGAATGAATATATGAACAAACGAAGTGCTTACTGATACTTGCTATTTGCAAGGGTCACTACTGTGGGCTAAACTGGAAAACCTGATTTTAAAAAATGTACAATCCAATTAGGAAGATAAATCCTAAGTAGTTCAAAAGTTAAATAATTATGGAAAGATTCAAATACATAAGTACACAATTACAAAAAAATTGAAACCCTCTTGCACATATCACTAGCCATGATGTTAGGGTGGCAAGCTAACTCTCAAATAGCACTAGAAATATTACAGAGAACAAAACCTTCTACGTGTGCCCAGAAATTATCACATTTCACTGATGATAAGACATACATTTCCTCAAATTTTAACATTTCAAATTTAAGATGTATCTTTTTTTTTAAAGATTTTGTTTACTTATTTGAGAGAGAGAGAATGAGAGATAGAAGAGCATGAGAGGGAAGAGGGTCAGAGGAAAAGCAGACTCCCCGCTGAGCAGGAAGCCCGATGTGGGACTCGATCCCGGGACTCCAGGATCATGACCTGAGCTGAAGGCAGTCGCTTAACCAACTGAGCCACCCAGGCGCCCAAATTTAAGATGTATCTTATAGGTTGGACATGTCATAGGTTAAACAGAAGCATCTTTCTTTCTTAGCAGTACATAAAACAATGGCGCATCTTAAAACCCATAGTGTTCTGGGATTGGTGAAATGAGATAAAAGAATCAAGGAAAACTAATTATTGTATATGAATTTCTTCCTTGGAGGCGATATCAAAAAATTTGAGGGCTAGATGTTTGATGACTTTGCTAATCATTTCTGTAGCAAGTAATTAAAAATAAAAGGTTGTAGAGGTCCTAAAAGGTAACTCCTGCCTCTCAGTGCCCGAGAGTGCCTGAGGAAATATGAGTGTAGGGAGCCTTATATTGGCAGCTTATAAGGATGTAACCCACAAGATTTAGGGGTGCTGTCTGCAATAGCTGCATCTAAACATTTAGTATAATTCTTCACTATCATTTTTATGTTCTAAATGCAGATAATCTTGTACCTCTTCCACCCTGTTTTATGAATTTTATGAAAGCTAAAACATAATTCAGCTATCTTACAAAGCCCTTTATAACTAACTACTTCCTCTGCCCAGTGATCATTCATTATGTGCGGCCATATTTTGAAAGGTGATAAACAATTTATCAGTTCCATTAAAGACGCCTCCTTATGAAATGAAAGTGTTCCTTAAAGTGACACGGTCCCAGCCAGAATCACACTTTCTGTTATGAGTGACACGGAAATTGAAGATTTATAAGACTCATCAGTATATTATGATGTCCTGTGTGGCTATTATAATGCTAATTTAGTTGATTTCTTAACTGATTTCACACTTACCAGGAATTTCACATTATAGTCACACTAACTTTTTAAATAACCTCCTTGTAATGCCATGTCAGATAGTGGAAAACAGATTTTTGCCAGAGATTGCCTTTTTTTTTAATTCCAAAGTATTTTTTCTGGTAACTTACCACATCTCTTTTGCCTCTTTCTCTTTCTTTGTCTTTCTAACACACACACACACACACACACACACACACACACACACAGCAAAGCTTTCCTGTCAAAATAAAACTATCTTATTTTGATATATAAACGTATCACATAATTTGTATCTTTAATCAACACATCTAATTTGGCTAATGCACATAGGGTGATTAGGTGTCTATGTGCTAATAACAGTGTCTGAGTGCTAATAGCTGGGAAAGGCTAAATGCCCCGAGAACAGACTTGGATTAACTATGAGCATTTGCCTCTTGGCTTTCCTAGAACTGTTTTGTTTCACCTTCATTTAACCTTGATATTTACAAACCAAATCTAAAAGTTTGACAAATATGGACCCAACTTAAACACAAAGCAGAATGCCAAAAATCCTGCACATATTCCCCTGAAAGGAAATGAGAATCTGAATGAGACCCTCTTCCTTTACCGCCTTGTACTTTGACTTCATCGAGTAAAAATGATTCAAGAATCAAGTAATCTATTATTAAAAAGAACTTTGGGTAGGCAAAATAAAAATATGCATTTGAGAAGTACTTAATTACCTGTGAAAATATTCGATAGTGTCACATTTACCAAATGTTCTGAGGAACACTATCTAGCATAATTCTGGGAGAACATGGAGTTCTGTTTTAAAATAAGTTGGGAATCATTGAATATAGTATACTCCTACCCACCTGAGTTTCACATTATGGATCTCCATGTTAAAGGCTCAGAAAACTCTTAGAGCAAAGAAACCTTTTAAATGTTGGTAACCCTTTGTTGTCTGAATTTATTTGACCACAGAACTTTTTTTTTTTTTTGAGCAACAACATTTTGGGAATGTTGGTTAAATGAAAAAACAACCAGAAGAAAGATCAGGAGACATAAAACCCAAGGTTAGTCCTCCTTTAGGTAACCATACACAAGTTGGAGTGAGTCATTTCTGTCTTGTTCATGCCTTTAGAAAATGAAAGGGTTGGGCTAGATGAGTTCTGAGGTCTCTTCCAGCTCACAAGTTAAATCATCCTGAGAAAATCTAACAAAAATGAAGGTGAGAGGCTGAAGAAAATACTGGACATCACCTAAAGAACTGGGATAAACAAGGTGAGAATAATGACCGAGTATGCAAAAGGGCATGAAGACTTGGGCAGTTCATCCCCAAGAAAGACTTTACCAAGCAACCCAGGAGCAGATCCGGATCCTTGTCAAGAGAAGTCCAGGTCAGACCCAGGAAGACAACACCTTGAAAAGCAAATAGACTGGGGGCGCCTGGGTGGCTCAGTTGGTTAAGCGACTGCCTTCAGCTCAGGTCATGATCCTGGAGTCCCGGGATCGAGTCCCATGTCGGGCTCCCTGCTCAGCAGGGAGTCTGCCTCTCCCTCTGACCCTCTTCCCTCTCGTGCTCTCTATCTCTCATTCTCTCTCTCTCAAATAAATAAATAAAATCTTTAAAAAAAAAAAAAAGCAAATAGACTGATGAATTGATAAAGAAGATGTGGTGGTATATACAATGGAATATTACCCAGCCATAAAAAAGGATGAAATCTTACCATTTGTGATAACATGGATGGAGCTAGAGAGTATCATGCTAAGCGAAATAAGTCAGTCAGAAAAAGACAAATACTCTATGATTTCACTCATATGTGGAATTTAAGAAACAAAACAAAGGAGCAAAGGGAAAAAAGAGAGAGAGGCAAACCAAGAAACAGACTTAACTATGAGAACAAACTGATGGTTACCAGAGGGGAGGCGTGGGGGGGGATGGGTTAAATATGTGAAGGGGATGAAGGAACGCACTCGTCATGATGAGCACCAGGGGACGTATGGAAGTGTTGAATCACTATATTGTACACCTGAAACTAATATTACACTGTATGTTGACTAACTAAAATTTACATAAAAACTTATAGACAAGCAAAAGACAGAAACAAAAACTGACCCTGGAGGGTACATGGTGAGTCAGTCGTATGTGGGATAAAATGAGGTCCACCAAATTGTTCAAGGCGATGGAGCTCAAGAGTGAGACTGAGAACAGAGATGTCACAAAATACCACCCTTTATATATGGCATGCAATGTTCTGGAAGCAGGAAGAGACTGGACAAAAGAAATCATAGACTGGACAAAAATTAAAACTATAGGTCACCTTTTTGGCAATATGCTTTTGGTTCTTTGAAGCTTTTAATAAATTTTGAATGAACTTTGTCTTACAACTCACTAAACAAAAGAAAATAATATGGTTGAATAAGACCAAAGTCTTCCAGCCTGGAAGCCCTGTGCTGATAAGGCTTTCGAAGGTCATCAAAGATGTTGCAGGTCACCCTTCTGTTAAAAGAAAGACGGTTATGGTTGCTTTCTAGAGATGCCGCTCAAGAGGCCATTGTCTGGGGTTGAAGTCACAGGGATGCAGGCAGGGCAAGGGGTTAGCATTGGTGAGGGAAAGGCAAGAATACAAATGCTCAGACCAGAAGAACAGAGGCAGAATAGAAGTTCAGGTTGCAGAACCAAGACAAAGCAAGGGGAACCAGACTCCTGATGTTCTGGGATTGTGCACCAGTCATTAAAAAAAGTGGACATAAAGTTAATACCTGCCCTATATGCAAATTATGTACATATAGAACTATCCTAGTAAGTTATATACATTACAAAATATACAGAAAGAGCAAAAAAAATGTAAACCAATGAGAAAAAAATAAATATAAACTTCTTATACTACATAACTCTTAGAGTGAAAGCACTCCACTTTGGAGACCACGGATAGGCCAAACGAGGGCAAAAAAGACATGAAACACAAGCAAGACAAGAATCAGCCAAAGAGATGGCTGTAGACAGCAGTGAGAAGCTCATATTTTGGGGGCTGTAGTGCATGGATTTATCAGGCTGGTTTAAAGAGTTAGAAAAAAGAAAAACAATAGGGATCTGAAAACCCTTTTTGGAAATTCAAGACTTAAAATGTAAAATATACCCTTACCTGTGATAAGGCCACCACAACGGAAAAACCATAATCATTTTTTTTAATTTTGGCTAGAATTATATCAACTCAGTGTAGTCCTATCTGCTTGCTAACAGATAGCATTACATTGATTTATGTCTTGAATTAGCAAGTAGAAGAAGATGTTATTTTTATCTGATAAGAGCCCCACAAGGCAGAACTTTCTTTAATAGGTAAATATATAGAAAAGTTCTCAGAAGTAAAATGTTGAGAATTACTGGACTAGAGTATCTCTGACTCCATGATTTGAGCCAACATGGCAATGGCTCACCAAGACTATTCTTCAAACTGGAAAACCTTCTAAAGCAGGCCATCCAATAGAACTTTTTCCAATAATAGAAATCTTCAATATCGATGCTGTCCAACATGGTGGCCCCAGCAACATGTGACTGCTGAACACTCGAAATGTGGCTAGTGTGACTGACAAACTGATTTTTTTAATTTAAATTCAATTAGCCAGCGTATGGTACATCATTAGTTTCAGATGTAGTGTTCAATAATTCATCAGTTGCGTATAACACCCAATGCTCATCACATCATGAGAAACTGAATTTTTAATTTTAATCTTAATAATTTAATTTTAAATAGTCACATGTGGCTAGTGGCTACTGTATTGGATGGTGGAGTTCCAGAATAAAAAACTCAAAACAAATATAGAGCAATCAGCTACTAGTGGCAATCAACATAGTTTATGAAGATTTGGGCAGACTTGCTAAAATCCCATAATATAATTTGTCAAGTAGACTTTGAAGTCAACAAACCACAAAATCAAGGGATGCGATTTAATAGGCTTTAAGTATAAGATATTAAACTGTAACCAAAACAAAGAAAACCCACAGATACAAGAGGGTCGATGACCTGTGAAGAAATACGAAGAGAATAAAAGCCCACAGAGACCACAATGGACAACAAATGGAATGAATCGGAAGCGTGTCTAGAATGAGGATTATAGGGGCTGAGCTGAGAGATAAGGATAGAAAAGTGCCAGGGAACAATCTTTCCTCTAGACTTGGCTTGCATTTTTGGCCTCCACATCTAAGGAGGGATGAGAAGGAATTGGAGAAAGTCCAAGGAAGAACAAAATGATTCAGTTGTTGGATCACAGAATAATAATGGGGAAATATTGGTTGTATTGTGGCTTTTTAATCCAGAAAAATAGAATTTGAGGGTAACAATATCTGCCTTCAGGTACCAGACGAGGCACAGTAAGTAGCATTTGCCAGATGGTCCCCATGCACACAGAGGAGAAAATTGCGCTTAATAGACAGTAAGGAAGATATTTCATTTAGCCAGAAGGAAGACTTGTCTAGTCAGAGGTAACAGCTTAAAGGGGAAGGGGTTTCATTTAATCAAACAGAGATGTTGAGTATCAGGACCTACAAGGACTGAGCCTAAAGTATAAGCAAGACAAGAAACCTGAGTTCCAGGAGCTTCACCTGAGAGAGTCGGGAAAGGACTACGCTGCCTCAAACCCAAACACCAAAGAGGAGGGCTGTTGATTCTGCATTCACACCTCCCACCACCCCCTCTACAGAGGGAGCTCTTCACACAAGCCACCGGAAGGAAACAAAGCACAGCATTATTAATAGAAGAGAAAGCAACCACGCCTAATACCTAGTGTCCAGGTAGCCGCTGGATTGGAATATATGAAAAGTCTCAAGGTCCAAAAAAGCCGTTGATGCCTTGCCCTGAATCTACGAGGGCAGTGTCTGTAGGGCAGAGCATCCCTAATCTGTCCTCTCAGGTGCGAGGAACAAAGCATAACCAAAAGAGGAGGCAGGGCTTGTGTGGGTAAGCTTGCCCCCTGGAAACAGAATGTGCAAAGTGATCGGTGCCCACAAGGGATCTTGCCGCTAATGAGTCCGGACCGGGGGTGACCACATGGTGGTTAATGTAATTTACAGGGCTGTCCTGGGAATATTGGACGTAGGGTCACCCTCCCGGTAAGGCACTGCACTCTTACTAGTTAAACATTCATGTTGTCCAATCAAGGCTCAGGCTCTACCCAATCAGAGAGCAGCTCCTCTGTGGGGGAGAATGCGTGAAAGTCCCTGCTGCATTTATTGCAATTATACCACAGATATAATCAAGCCCTAATGAGAAATCAGAGAAAGGAGTATAATGAAGGGCAATTGCATATTATGCAACATTGAATTAATTTGAAAGTATGTGATATAAAAATATTAATAAAGTCCCAATTTATGCACAAAATCAAAATTATACAATTTCCAAATCACTGTTTAATTCATCAGGAATTGTTTATTTTTCAACGCTGTTATGCCAAGTGAATTGTAGACAGTGTTTACACTATTACCACTTGAGCGGGTAAACAGAAATACCCACCATCACAAATACTTGTCAGATCCATGAGAAAATTAATCTTTAATTATGTTAATTTTGAATTATGTAAATTCTTCAAAAATCTATCCCTCATATGGATGAGAGCAGGGGAAAGACATTTCAGGAAGAGATAAAAATTATTTTCAAATACATAGAGGCAAGAGAGAATCAAAAGAAGGGAGGGAAAGCAGAAAGGAAGGAAGAGCATTTGAAATATTCAAGAAACACTGGGAAGTGGCGGGGGGAGAAAGAACACTGAAAAAAATTAGTTGTAGCCTTTGATTCCCAAAAGCAGTCTTCATTTCAATATCAGGCCATGTGGAGTTTTCACAGATCCACAGTGAAATGAGAAAAACATGGATGTTTTCTATAAAGCAAAATACATAAAGTATTAATTTGATTTTTGCAAATTGTCCTTTTTTTAAGACCATGTCTTCCTTAATTTCTTGGCATTAAAATAGCCTGTTATGAGTGGTGGCAATGGGAGATGACAGGTATCAGGTAGGGTCATTGGCTTTTTTTGTCCTTATTTAACAAAATAAAATTTGACAACCCTATATGGGTCCACAATGTATTTTTCAGAAATATTCCTGCTTCATAAAATACAAGACACCAGGAACCACAGCCCTGTGGTAAGAAGTTTAAATAATTGAACAAGGTAACCAGATTAAGCACATTGAGAATAACTCTAGATATTGATTTTTAAATATGTTTAAATATATATCGATAATTAAAAGAAATGACTAGAAGAATACAAGTAGTATGCATGTATTCCAAACAACTAGAGAGAAAAAATGTAACAAAAAGCATTATAAATTCAACAAAGGGAAGGAAGAAAAAAGAAACTAAGAAAACAGAATATGATAGCAAGCATAAATCCAAATGTGACACATTTTATAACATAAAATTGATTATCTGTACAAGCAAAACACTATAGGGAAGTTCAGTGACAAATTATAAACAGAAAAATTGTTTGCAATATATATAACAAGGAGACAATAATTAAGCAATTATTTTAAATAATTAATTAGTAAGCAAACAAATTTTTGAATGATAAATGTACCAAAAGGAAAAAAGACAACATCTACAGACAGGTAATGTGCAGGTAATTCATAGAAGAAATAAATGCCAATAAATATATTGAATATGCTTTACTTTACAATCAGGAAAATAAAAAGGAAAGAGATGAGTTTACTCTGCTAGTTAGGGGACTATGTACTGAATGAATATTAGTCTATGTGACAGGTGATGATGGTGATGATGTGACATAGGAAGAGTGAGGTCTGTGAATATTTTAGAGAGAGGGAGAAGTAAAGATGCAAACAAGAAGGTGAAAGATTCAAGAACGGTTTAGGTATAGATGAATGAACAGAAATTCCATCATTGTCTCAGACGAGGGATAGAGGATGGATGTCAGATTTAGTTTCAGAAGTGCAAACTAGTTCTAGAGGAAGATGCCTTTCTAGAGCAGAGGCTCTAGCAGTTAGGAGGTGGGAGATGGATGCACTAGGTTTCAAGTACCAACTCTCTTCTCTCTACCTGTGGGACCTGGGGCACTTGAATATCTCTGAGTCCCTGTGTCCTCATCTGCAGTACAGGGTTGCCAAAACCTGCCTACCAGATTTTATGTGACTCTCAAGTGAGATAATGAACAGAAAAAATATGTTATTAGCTATTAAATACACACACACATACACACACACACGCACACACAAAATAGAATTTAAGAAGCCCTCGGTGCTTTAGTAAGAGAATTCAGCCCCATGGAGGCAAAGTATTTCAATAATACCAATCCTTCCTGTACTTGTTAACATTTGGCCTTCTTTGATGAGAGTCAGTAGTTAGAGCACAATAATGAGAAATCAAAATGGCTTTATAGATTCAAGTTTTTAACAAAATCCATATTTTCATAGTTTTTTTTAAATTGGCTTAGATTGTCCTTCTGAAATCAATATGTTGCATTTGCAGAGACATTTTAGGAAAAAAGAACGGCGGCTTTTTTAGGATCAATAGTAAATGATTCAATTCCTACCAGGCAATGAGCACATCCAGGTTAACTCTTGGGAGCTAGGGAAATCATCCTCAAAATCCACTCTCGCCCAAGCCTTGCTCATTCCTTGAGGCTCAACTTCCTCACTGCCTTCAAGATAAGGTAGGGTAGTCTTTAAAAGCAAGTACTTTTTTAAGGGTATCAGGCAGAAATGTTCAGGCTCCAGTTCCACAATGTTGTAGCACTGTGATCTAGAGCAAGTTACTCAGTCTCTTTAAGCCTTGTAAACTGGGTGTAACAAAATATCACAGCATCATATGTGTGGTTAGGATTTTTTTTTTCAAATACGTGTGTCTTAGATCAGATTTCCCATCTGAGATTCTAAGATGAAGATTGAATGCAGGAAGTTTTTCAGAGAGTGCTATCTAAAGTCAGCACCTGTGGGGTACTAAAGGAGGCAGGATTGGACAGGGAGATATGTTGCAGCATGATGCAGTCACAGAGGCCTCAGCCGATCCCACAGGGAGCTCTAGAGCTGGGATTGTCCTTCAGAGTTGTCTGGAATTGAGATAAAGTCTTGGTCCTTTGTACTTCTCATCTACTACTAGTCATTGGATGCAAGCTGCCCCCAGGAAAGAAAAAAACTCTACACGAGACAGGGCTCTTTAGTTGAGGACAATTCCTATGAACCAGCAGCTGTCAACACTGGCCAACAGCTGGAGGAATGAGTGCCTTAGTCCTGAAGGGGGATCTGGGCGGCATAAGGCAGCATCCACTATAACACATAAAAGAAGATGCATAATAAGTGTTAGCTACTATTATTATGAAGCCCTTCCCTTTCTCCCCTTACCCTTATTACTTTGGTTCTATTTTTCCTATTCTTCTATCTTATTCTACCTTACTCCCCCCTACTTTTTATTTAGTTATTAATATCTCACAGTATTCCACAAAACATAAGGTAACCCCTGAATTTTATCTTCTCAGGTAGTATCTGTCACTCCTCAGCTAAAAGGTAAAAGGGCTAAGAGTCCTAAGGGTACTATGGGCACGAAGAAACCATATGTACAAACTCATCCTTCAAGGAAGGAGAGGAGACAATGCCTGCATTGGTGCAAGAGGCCTTGGAGATGGAAACTTTGGCCAAGACAGGAAGCATTTTCTCAGGGAAGGATTCCCTCTCCTTCCCCTCGCCAACACTCGGGAGGTAAGTCCCTCATACACCACAGCGGCTGACTCAGCCACTCACAGATTTACTGGTTCACTGTCTGGTCCCCCATGAGACTACATGTCACGTGAGGCCTGGGGCCACGTGATGCCACATGTGGGGCCAAGACTAAGCCAGTGTGCATGAATATATGTGCAGCAATTAATTATTCAGGCATCCTTTCTAGTCAGCCAGGCCAGTCCTGAATGCTCCCATCCATACCATAGTAGTTTTGTCAAGAATTTTGAAAATCACCTTTCTCTCACATTCAGGGCTTAGGACAGTTCCTGAGAAGTAGTAGTCGCTTGTTACGGGCTGAATTGTATCCCCCAAGATTCATATGTTGAAGTCCTAATCCTCAGTACCTCAGAATGTGACTGTATTTGGAGATAGGGTCTTTAAAGAGATGATTAAGTTAAAATGAGGCTGTTAAGATGGCCTCTATCCAATCTGGCTAATGTCCTTACAAGAAGAAGAAATTTAAACACAGTAAGAGACACTAGGAATGATCCTCTGCAAGCCAAGAAGAAGAAAGCAAACCTGATGACACCTTGATCTTGAATTTCCAGCCTCCAGAACTATGAGACAATAAATTTCTGTTGTCTAAGTCACCCTGTCTGTGGAGTTTTGTTATGACAGCCTGAGCAAACTAATACAGCACTTTACAAATATTTGTGGATTGATATATTGGTTACTTAGAAAAGGCAAAGGGAAAATTGATTATTTCACATACAATTCAATAAATATTTACCAAGTGCTGTCATATGCCATGCCCTGAGCTAGGTGGTAGATAACAAAAATGAATAAAATGTGGCCCCATGACCTCGGTGAATTGACAGCAATTGCCCAAAAGGAGTAAATGGGAAATGGGAAATTGATGTGACCTGGAGTAAGAAGGAGATGCCATCTAAGGGGAAGGCTCGGTCATGTCAAGAATCCCGAGAGTCCGGCTGCATAGTGCTGGAAGGGGCATAATGACACCTATGGCACATCGTCCCTGTGGCCATGGATGTGGACTGGAGACCACCAGAGACAAATAGAACATGGTCTGGTTCAAATCTGTCTATTTGGACCCCTCTGTCCTTGGGGTCCCAATGATCAATCATCCTGGGGATGATGAGAAGATTAGACCAAAAATAGTTCATACAGCATAACTTCTAGTAGGAATGCAAACTTGTGCAGCCACTGTGGAAAACAGTATGGAGGTTCCTCAAAAAATCAAAAATAGAATTACCATTTGATCCAGTAATTCTACTATGGGGTATTTACCCAAAGAAAATGAACTTGAAAAGATATATGCATCCCTATGTTTATTGTAGCACTATTTACAATAGTCAAGTTATGAAAGCAACCCAAGTGTCCATCCATAGATAAATGGATAAAGAAGATGTAATACACACACACACACACACACACACACACACACACACACACACACACACACAGAGGAATATTACTCAGCCCTAAAAAAGAATGAGATCTTGCCATTTGCAACATCATGGATGGACATAGAGGGTATTATGCTAAGTGAAACAAGTCAGACAGGGAAAGACAAATACCATATGATTTCACTCATATGTGGAATTCAAGAAACAAAACAAATTAACAAAGAAAAAAGAGACAAAATAGACTCAAATACAGAGAACCAACTGATGGTTAACAGAGGAGAGGTGTGTAGGGGGGTGGGTGAAATAGGTGAAGGGGATTAAAAGCATTGAGTGATGTCCAGAATTGATGAATCACTATATTGTACACCTGAGACAAATATAACACTGTATGTTAATGATAATTCAATTTAAAAAAGAAAAGAAAAAGGCCGTACCTCATAGAAACAATGCTACAAATGATTGAGCAAATTGAGCACAGCATCCATTTGACACTGAAGAAGCAAAGGCAACAAATTCAGTTGCCTTGGTAACAAGCCCCCCTCTCCAGTCTATGATGCTATTATTAAAAAAAGAAAAAAAAAAGCACAAGAAGCCACAGGCAAATCAAGGAAACTGAATATAAAGGCAACATTTGGCTTAATTAGCTCCACCTTAGGGAAAGGGTCTTAGAAAAAATCTGGAAGGGGGTGTGCAGCAGTAAAGGAGGGATTGTGAAGAGATAAACTTGATTATAAATCACGGGAATTATGTCTAATCCCATGAGTTTGAGAACTTCTTAGGTTCTGCAATGCCTCTTCCATTGACAAGGTTGCAGTGAGTATAAATAATTGAAATGTCTGTGAGCCCAGCGCCCTTCATCTGCTTTACCCCACTGCCACCATCACAAGAAAGAAAACTCTGGAACCAGAGACAGGAGAACTTTTGTCCTCCCTGGGTGTTTGAAAGTTGGCTTGAATTACTAGCTTGATTAAATTGATTAAACCCCTACCCCCTTGCACCCATCTGGAAGAGCTGAACCCACCAAAAGAATTTAGGGTATAAGTAAGAAAAAAGCCCTTATATAACTTCTTCTAGCTTAGAAAACACGTTTCCCAGATTTCACTAGAACCAAGAGACTCTCACTAGCTCCTGTCTCAGTTCCAATTTTAAATATTTCTCTCCTCTCTGATAAAATGATTCTCGTATTTAGGATTCAACCCTTTGAGAGCATAGTATTCCCCTGCAATTTTTTTTAAATAAAAAGTAAAACCAGAGAAAACCAGAGCAAATGACAGTTTATATGTTTCCCTCAAACATTTTTCTGATCAGATCTCCCTTTCTCTTTTCAGCCTATCACCAGAATGACTTTTTCCTTATACCTTAATCCAATGTTGCTGTTATAAAGTAAATGAATGGGCACAGGCCAGGCTCCTGAACATGTCAAGAAACAATGATAGAGTTCAGCAAGAAATCACTCATAAAGAAATTTTATAAGCCACAAATGTGATATTTTATCCGAAAATGTAGTCAGCCTCCCTTCATAACCTCCCATGCTTCCAGCTTTCCCCCAGACACCTCCCTTTCCCACAGACACCCTGTTGCTCATTAATCCAGCACAAGAGTTGAGCTTTTCAGATTTGTTTATATTCCTCATCATTGAGTCTTATGAACTCTTATGAGCTAAAAATCTTTCCTACCTCTCCCTTCCTTGAAGCCAAGAAAACTTAAAAAAAAAAAAAAAAAGTCATCTATGGGAATACTCCATTACAAAAAAGGAACACTTAATGCAAACATATCATTTGAAGGGGCTTGCAGGGGGATCAGCAAAGAGTCAAATCACCACAAAACCATAGTAAGATAAGTCTAAAACAGTTGTATTTCACGGACTTCAGAGAAAGCTGAGTGCATGCTAATTAAATTACCAAACACTTAATACTTGTAATGAGTTTATGGAGAGAAGCCCACTGTTCCATCTTAGCATTCAGCTATAAGAAAGTTTTTTGTTTAATCCAGCTTTACCAATCCCATAGATTTGGGGCATGAAAAACCCCTTTTAGAAAAATGGTTAGCTACCTCTTGAAGAGAGGCATCAGGGTATGATACTGAGGTTATAGGCTTTGAAGTCAAAAAGATCTGTGTTCAGGTTTCCTGGCTGGTCACTTACTCACTTTATGACTGGTGTAAGATGCCTAACCACTCAGACACAGGTGCCTCACTGCCAAGTGGGAATAAGAATATCTAATTTACAGCGTTGTTGGGGAGTTAAATAAGATTAAACTTCTAAAGTGCCTAACATAGCACTGGACAGAGAAGACTCGGATAAATGTTAGGAAAGATGGTCTTAATAATGACAACGAGGACCACTATGATGACAGTGGTGATGATGGTGATGACAGTGAGGATAAGAATGCTAATAGAAGAGGACCAAGACCTGGGGAAACAAAGGCAAAAATGAACTTAGGACTTCACCAAGATAAAAAGCTTTTGCACAGCAAAGGAAATAGTCGACAAAACCAAAAGACAACCGACAGAATGGGAGAAGATATTTGCAAATGACATATCAGATAAAGGGCTAGTATCCAAAAATCTATAAAGAACTTATCAAACTCAACACCCAAAGAACAAATAATCCAATCAAGAAATGGGCAGAGGACATGACCAGACATTTCTCCAAAGAAGACATACAAATGCCCAACAGACACATGAAAAAATTCTCAACATCAGTCGGCATCAGGGAAATCCAAATCAAAACCTCAATGAGATACCACCTCACACCAGTCAGAATGGCTAAAACTAACAAGGCAGGAAACAACAAATTTTGGCAAGGATGCAGAGAAAGGGGAGCCCTCTTGCACTGTTGGTGGGGATGCAAGCTGGTGCAGCCACTCTGAAAAACAGTATGGTGTTTCCTCAGAAAGTTGAAAATAGAGCTACCCTATGATCCAGCAATTGCACTACTGGGTATTTACCCCAAAGATACAAATGTAGGGATCCGAAGGGGTACATGCACCCCGATGTTTATAGCAGCAATGTCCACAATAGCCGAACTATAGAAAGAGCCCAGCTGTCCATCGACAGATGAATAGATAAGGAAGATGTGGTATATATATACAATGGAATATTATGCAGCCATCTAAAAATGAAATCTTGCCATTTGCAACAATGTGGATGGAACTAGAGCGTATTATGTTAAGTGAAATAAGTCAATCAGAGAAAGACAATTATCATATAATCTCACTGATATGTGGAATTTAAGAAACAAAACAGAGGAAGAGAGGAAAAAGTAAAACAAGACAAAACCAGAGAGGGAGACAAATCATAAGAGACTTTAATCCCAGGAAACAAACTGAGGGTTTCTGGAGGGGAGGGGGATGGAGGGATGGGGTAACTGGGTGATGGACATTGGGGAGAGCATATGATGTAATGAACACTGGGTATTATACAAGACTGATGAATCACTGACCTCTACCTCTGAAACCAATAATACATTATATGTTAATTAATCAAATTGAAATTAAAAAATAAATAAATGAAAAAAAAAGAAGAGGAAGAAGAAAACCAAGACAAGCTATTATTCATTTGCACGGTCCCACCGAATCCTCAACTTAGAGCATTAAAAAGGAGTAAGCAAGTGCCACACAGCCATCAATTCTCTGCCAGAGTCAGGACAGGACAGAAAACCAGAGGGAGAGATTTGACACACGTGGGCACACACACATGCAGGTGAGAACTTCACCTCCAACAAATCGGTCTTCTCAAGGCAATGCCCCTCAGTGCGACGCAATCTTGAATCAAAGTCTCAATCATGGGGTCACTCCATAGACCTGTCTACACCACAAGGCAGGCTTCACAGTCCTGGAATCCCCTAAGCTTGGTGGGATCTGAAACTATCAGCAGTTTCTCAGCAGCTAGAGACATGGAAATCTACCTCAATACAATATTGTAAAAATGGACCTCTGCCACCTGATTCATATTTGTGTTAACAACTGGAAACAGGAATAGGGCGCTTTTTAAATATGAAATTTAGTGGAATTTGAGGGGGTTAGAAAACTAAGGGTGAGCTTTGCAACAAAGAGGGGGAAGGGGAAATAAATGTCCCCAGGTGGGAATGCCCTAGCCCTATTCCCAGAAACGGGGAGGCAGCAGCTCAAAGCAGAAAAATGACAATAATTATATTGCTCAGAAACTGACAGCATACATAAATCTGGTGCATTAAGCCTTGCCGGTGGATTCACTTTCCAATCTCATTTCAGTAGCATCCTTTCTGGGAGCTGGAATCCCTTCTTTGTGCCTCGAGACTTCAGGTAAATTCTGCCTCTGCAAAAGGCAATTATTATCAGACTTTCACTTGCTTTGCTTCTTTCTTGTTTAGGCAGTACCAAGTCCCACAGTTTTTTCATTTCTCCCCAGTGAATTACCAGCCACAAGGAAGGAAAGGGGCCGACAGTGTTTGGGTCAGGGTGTTTCTGCTTCAAGTGGCTGTTGTGCGTGATTTCTCCCTGTTCCTTCCCAGACAAGTCACACTTGAACCTGGGCTTATGTAATAAACCTCACTGCTCAAGCAACTTCCAAGTTCCTAAGCTGGCTTCCTCAGTCAAGCGGCTTTAAGACTTCATTGGGAGATCATGCTGGTGTAGATGTGTGTCTAGAAAAAAAGCATTCAAAATTCGTCATGCTGAAGGAAGAGATTGGGCTGTGTCCAGGAAAAGCTCAGTTTCATGGTGCAAATGCTGGAGAGATAAGAAGGAATTTTAAAGTCACATGCTTTTGAAATACAAAGACAACTTGTCGACATTCCTTTCAGGGGCAAATTTCACACCTTAGAGTGAATTTGAAACTTCTGAATCTGGTAACAATCAAAGCATTAACATATAAGATTCTGTATTTGAAGGGTTTTAGTGTTCCCAAGTTTTAAGTCTTAGCAATTAAAATATACATATATAATTATGTATATAATTTAATTATCAGTTATGTATAAATAACATAATATAAATATATATTATATTTTATATATATTCAGGGAGACTTTCTCCACTCAGAGAAACACTCTGAACATTACCATCTTCTGAAATTCTGTGTTAAGACCCAGGACCAAGCAGAGGTTATTGGTGGGGAAGGTGTGTGTGTGTCGGAGGGCGGCAAATAGAGAAGAAGGACGGGAGCAGGTCTTTTCTTCCCCACCTCACCATCTGCCCCTCTCAAAGTCCCAGTGTAATCCACCAACATCCCACAAGGGTCTGATAACATTCAGAAACTTGAGAGGACGTGAAATAGAATAAGTGAATCCAGAAGGATAAATTGTGTAATATGTCACAACTGCATTTATTCTGAGATGATGTCCATATCATAATTTCTTCGGTTAAGACCAAAATTAAACATACACCAAGAGTACCATGTCATAGAGAGATCTTCCTCCAGGAGAATGGCTCTTACCCCAACTGCTCCCAAGACATTTCTCAAAAAGACACCTTTGCCAACAACCCCACAGCTTAAGAAACATGGGAGGTAGACTCATTCATTCTCCACTGCTTAAGTCTCTACAGAGGGGAGAGAATGTCCATGGTCCTCTGCTGTACTAGTTGGGGTTCAAGGTTCTCCCGAGAAGGAAAACCAATAGGATATATACACTTATTCTTTAACTAAATATATTCATATGCATTTATATATACTACTATATATACTCTCTATACATGAATAACTAAATAGGTATCCATCTAGGAAGAGATTTAAGGAATTGGCTCACATGATTACAGAGGTTGGTAAGTTCCACAGTCTGCCTCCTGCAAGCCAGAGATCCAGAAAGCCAGTTGTAGAGTTTGAAGGCTTGAAACCTCAAGGGTCAATGGTATAGATTCTAGTCTGGATCTGAAGACCTGAAAACCAGGAGTGCCAAGGATAGGAGGAGATTAATGTCCCAGTCCAACCGTCAGGCAGAGAGTGAATTCAAACCTCCTCTACTTTCTTGTTCAATTCAGGCCCTCAACAGATTGAATGAGGCCCACTTACATGGGGAGGACCATCTCCTTCACTCAGTTCACTGACTCAAAAGCTCATCTCTTCTGAAAACACCCTCACAGACACACCCAGGAATAATGTCACCAGTCAAGGGGTCTGGTCTACACATACATGTAACCATCAATGACGCCCAAAGTAGAAATGGGAAGAAGAGCACTTCTAGCTTCCCTCTCCTCCCTCCCTGCCAGGCCCCAGGGATGAAGAAGACAACTCATCTGAGTGGAGACTTTGGGGAGCGGGGTGGGGGAAGCCCTGAGCACATCTGCTCAGGCCTGTAAGGAGGCTGCTTGTGAGAGCCAATCTTTAGACTCCCATTCTCTGCTCACCCACACTGGTGGGTTTCTGGACTGCTCTTCCCCCGCACGCCGGAGGCCAGCTGTTGAGGCAGCTACGGGAGGGTCACTCAGTTCAAGGAGCGCTGGCATGTCCTCAGCACCACACATCCAATCTGTGGTCTCATCAATCCAGTTCAACTTTATCAGAAATAGAGCAGGGGTGTTTACCGTCTTTCTTTTTATTCTCACCTTTTTTTTTCATTGAGGTAAAATATACATAACATAAAATTTACTCTTTTAACCATTTTTAAGCATATATTTCAGTAGAATTAAGTACCTTTGTGTGGTTGGGCAAACATCACCACCATCCATCCCCAGAAATTTTTTACCTTCCCAAACTGAAAATTCTATACCTATTAAACACGAACTCCTCATTCCCCAGCCCCCAGCCCCTGGCAGCCACGATTTCCACTTTCTGTCTCAATGAATTTAACTGCTTTTCATTCTTTTGGGTTTATACCCAGAAGTGGAATTGCTATTCCAACTTTTCTGATGCTGATCCCACTTTTCTTGATCTCAGACCTGGAAATAAGTATTATTTATGACTCTACAAAACTCCAAAAGTCAGGGTTGTCCATGTCCATTTCTGGAACCTAGGCCCTACCCCCAAATTTCTGGGGGCAGGGGGTGTTGAAACCCCAATGATGTTCCTTCCCCAAGATACATGCCAGGTCGGCATGCATCCACCTGGAGGAAGAGACTTTTCTTAAACTGTCTTATGATACTGTAACCTATAATAAGAAATACACATTTGGTCCTCATCCTATTACTGAAACAGAGCTCCTAGAACCCTGGGAATTTCCTAAGTGATGAGAGCCATAAAGGTGTCTGTCGTTATGTCAGTGAGGTGACTTTTGGACCCCAGCTAATGATGAAGGTTGGGTGCCAGGGGAATTAACCATGTGATTGGAGGGTTGGAACTTTCAGTCTCCTTGCCCCACAAATCTCCAAGGAGGAGAGGGGGCTGGAGGTTGAATTTATTGCCAATGGCCAATGATTTAATAAATCATGCCCATGTAGTGATGGCTCCATAAAAAAACCAAAAGGATGAGGTTCAGAAAGCTTCTGGGTTGGTTGAATAGGTAGAGATTCAGAGAGAATGGCACACCTTGGAGAGGTTTTGAAAGCTTCCTGCCCTTACCCTACTCATCTCTTCTACCTGGCTATTCCTGAGTTATCTCCTTTAAATTAACTGGTAATCTAGTAAGTAAAATATTTCTCTGAGTAATGTGAGCCACTGTAGCAAAATAATTGAACCCAAGGATGGGGAACTTCCCATCTATAGCTGGTCTGTCAGAAGCATAGGTGACCACCTGGACTTGCAATTGACATCTGAAGGGGACTGGGGGGTGGGGCAGTCTTGTAAGATTGAGCCTTTATCCTGTGGGATCTGACACTATCTCCAAGAAGATGACATCAAAATTGAGTTGAATTGTAGGACACACAGCTGGTGTCAGAGAATTGCTTGGTAGTGTGAAAAAAAAAAAAACACAGTTGGAATTGGTATCAGAATTCCACGCCCAAAGGTGCCCTGGTTGCAGCTCTTCCCACAGGACTCATGTCCGTCCATGTTTCTAATGCATGTCTGAATCCCCATCATGGCTGCTCCCAATGGCCTCTCCCCCTTGCTCCAGGGTCTGTTTGGAAAAATTCTGTTTCTTCCTGACTTTCTCAGCCCTCATACCTTCCAAGGGTCTCCATGGTCATTTATGCACAGACAAATGAAACACACCTTCTCAGATAAGATCTTCCCCTCCAACTAACATTACCCAGCAAGCCAGCCAATCTGTCTTTGAGAAAAATGCTGAACTCTTGCAAACCTCATGAAAATCCAGTGCTAAAATCACAACAGTAGGGAATACAACATTCCACAGTAATTATTATCACTTAATACTCTTTTAAATATTGAAAGTACCATTCTCTTGTACAGCTGAAAGTCCTTTACAGGTGCCAACACATATACCTGATATCAAAGGCAGCAAGCATTCTTACTGATCTACATTTTCCAGTAGGGAAGCCAGGAGCTTCTGTAGCTCTGTTCAGCTTAGTGACTTTGCCAGTATCACGAAGGACTTCAAAAGAATTACATACAAAACATGAAGATTAAGAATAGGCAAAAATAGTTTTTTCTTACAGGGATACCGGCAGTGTATTCATTTTTTATTATTGCTATAACAAATTACCATAAACTTAATTGCTTAAACAATACAAATTTGTTGTCTTGCAGCTCTGGAGGTCAGAAGTCCAACACAGGCCTCACTGGGCTAAAATCAAGGCGTGGGCAGGGCTGTGTTTCTCTCTGGAGGGTCCAGGGAAGAATCTGTGTTCTTGCCTTTCCAGCTTCTACATGCCTTGGTTAAGGGTATCTTTCTCCACCTTCAAAGCCAAGCAACATTGCGATTCCCAAACCATTCTTCACAACCACGTTTCCTTTCCCATGTATTAAGACTCTTGTGATGACATTGGACCCACCCAGACGATTCAGGAAAATTTCCCTCTTTTAAGGTCAGGTGAACAGTAACCCTAATTCCATTTACAACCTTCATTTCCCTTTGACATGTAACCACACATATTCACAGGTTCTTGGAGTTAGGATATGGAAATCTTTCGGGGACCATTATTCTGCCTTCCATAGACATGTTGAATAAAACAGTAAGAAGGTCCAGATACAAGCCAGAAACAAGATGCTAATTTTTTTTAAGATTTTGCTTATTTATTTGAGAGAGGGAGAGAGGGAGAGGGCACGAGCCATGGGAGGGACAGAGGGAGAAGTAGAAACAGACTCCACACTGAGTAGGGAGCCCAACCTGGGGCTCTATCCCAGGACCCTGAGATCATGACCTAAGCTGAAGGCAGGTGCTTAACCAACTGAGCCACCCAGGCGCCCTGAAGATGCTAATTTTCATGTGGTATCTTTTGCTTCTTAAACATTAGCAGCTAAATCACATTTAACCCAACATAAACGTTGTTCACATCAGACTCCTGTTTGCAGGCCACATGCATCTGTGGGCTTTAGTTTGCAACCTCTGCTTCATTACGGGACACTGATTCCTAATCTTTTTTCACCACCAAAAGCCCCTATCACTTCTCGGCCTTTTGGTTAAGATCAAGTGTACCACCAAAAGCCCTATTTTGATATCTCCTACTTAGACTTCAGGTTTTGAGAGATCCAAACTAACAAATAAATGTTGTTTCTTAAGGAAAGATTCATTTTCCAAAGTTTTATTAAACAAAAACAAGGATTAACATCTATCCTCTGTATGAACAGCATAAGATTATTAATAATAAAAGTCAGTGTGGAAAAAAAAAAAGTCAGTGTGAATTGAGCACTTACTAACCACTGTGTGCTATGCTAAGTGCTTTCTCTGCACTGACTCACAATTCCTTGAGATCAGGACTCTTATTATTCCCATTTTATCACTGAGAAAGTCAAAGCACAAAGAGCTATATCCCCAAAATCACACAGTGAGTGGCAAAACCATGATCAAAACTGAGGTCTGACTGTAGGAGCATTTTTTAACCATTATGTTATTCTGCCAATATATTCCTAACAAAAGAAAATAAATGTTATAGTTTCATGGGTCTGTGCCACCTAATGATGCGCAGCCACAGATGTGAGTTTCTTTGAGGTGTTGAGAATAATATGGTTTTGTGCCTCTTTTGCTTCCTTTGACAACCCCAGAGGACCATGCAGGATTAGGGTTTGAAATAATTCAAACAATAGAGGGGTGACACACAGATCCCCTCCCATCAGATGAAGAAGTTGCCAAGATAATCTGAGAAATTATCACTTCAAAGCAACAAAAAATGCATAATTAATTTGACACCATACACAGGAGACTTCAACCTTGCAAAAAAGGCTTGAAAATGCATCATATTTCCTGAAAGGCTTTCCAAACACTTCGGATTTCAGACTTGAACAACTGCTAAAGAAATCTGACTTTCTGGCAGCTTAGCTACCCCTGCACCAGCCTGCAGCAGATCTGGATGTCTCCCAGGGACCATTGCACCTGGAGAAGGTGCGCCCCATCAATCTTAGAGTTATGCAATACACAGTATGATTGAAAATGTGGTACAATACTGTGTGTCAAACACAAACACAGTCATTAATCACCCTCAGCCACCCCAGGCTAATGCAGCCTGGTCCAGATGTTACACTGTCTGAATTCGGAGCTGTGGAACTAAAATAATGGTCAGTTACTCAGTGTCTCTGGGAGTCATGTCTAAGGCTAACTGTAAAGCCAATCCTGAAGACAAGTGGGAGGGAAGGAAACAGGGAGAGAGAGGGAAGGAAGGAAGGACAGAAGCAAGTATCCTATTCCAGAAATACAGTGGAGTTCTACTGTGCCTCATATCTAGGTTTCTTCTTCCAGACTTAGAAGGATTTTATTTCCTTACTTTCTTTGTAGGTTAGGTGGTGTCATATGACAAGTCTGCATTGAAGGGCTTATTTGCTGGTGAGCCCTTTCTGTGTTCCCTTCTGCTGCTGAGGTGATCATACAGACATCAGAGGCCTTGTGATGAGACACAGGGGCCACAATACTGACGCTTTGTCCTAGAGAATTATCCAGAAGCTCAATGGACTTGAGCAAGCAAGAAACAAACCTTGGTTTCTTGAGCCACTAAGAAATAGGAGTGTTTTATTAATGCAGTATCACTTATCTTAACATGACTAATACAGGAAATTAAAGGCAAAGCTTGCCAGAGCCAAACTATAAGAAAATTTTAAAATTTTTATAAAGCAAATTTGCACAATGGCTATGACCTAATCAGGGCTCAATAAATACTTACTGAACATTGTGTGAATGTTTTTTTCAACTACTAATTAGTAATACCTCATCTCTTATGCAAAATATGGGGACAATGAAGCTGACATTCAGAAAGAAGTCAAGCCCAAAGAAAGAAGGTCCCTGGCTTCAGTTGTCCCAAGCCTTACCTCTTCCTTTTCATCTACACAAGAAAATAAAATTTCCTTTTTCCCTGAACTAGTCACAGTAGAATTTCTGTCAGTCGCAATCAAGAATCCTATCTAATCAAAAAGACAACCCCCTTGAGGAAAACGCAATTCATGAATTTGGCAAACTTGTCTGAGCACACACTGTGTGCAGTTATATTTTCCATTATCTCTAGTATAATTCCCAATACAGAATAGACGAGGAAAAAATGCAATGGATGCAAAAATCGTTCATAATATTTATCACTTAGAGGGGCTACTGAGACACTCATATTTTCCTTTGGAAACTAGGTCTTGAAACCAAAACCTGCTAAGCAAGAACTCAAAGACTAAACATAGACATGTGGCCTACAGTCTTCCCACAAATCTAGTCTGCCAGTTTAAGTAACCCCCACCTCCCAGTCACAGCCCACATACACAGATTTAAAAATCTTTTGCAACAGAATGTTCATCTCATATGTTCACCATGAGGATAGATTTTTTCACCAAGCACACTTGGGAATGTAGGATAAACCGGGGGTGATATTCTAAATATTTAACAACTAGACCTACATGGGCATGGAGCAATCAGAGCAGAGGATATCAATCGCTCCACATTATAACATAAGCCTCAGGGCAAGTGGGTAAAAGAAACTAGGATTCTGGATTCCAGAGGAAACTCAGGATTGGGAATTGAGAGAACCCCAGTAGGTTGACACTGACAGGCCAACAAAGAGACTACTACCTGTGTCTTAACACGTCTATCACTCATTTAGCTGTCAGTTGTGAGCAGGGACAGATGATCACAAGCCCCCCCCCAACACCTTATTTTCATAGATTTCTGATCATACACTTCAAGTTTAACTCACTGCTTCCATAGATGTAATAGTTCCTTCCATTGGAGTATAGCCAAGGCCCTATGCCTTAGGTGCCTTCCTGTCTCCTTCAGGTCACCATCCACAAGTATTCCAAGGGCAATTAAAGACCATGCATGTTGTAATTTCTGTGTTTCAAAGAATCAGAGTCCAACAATCCAAAAGACTGCTCTAAACCAATTTAAATCTTTACTCAGACTCTTGAGGAAATGGCAAAAAAGAACAGTGCACAGAAAATATTTTAGTTGTCCTTTGAGTTAGAGTTTTCTCACGGTTAGTTTCTCTCCTCAGGCCATTTCTCCCCCTCACCCAGCAGCAGACTCCAGAAAAATTCTCTCTCTGACAGTGACTCCTAAAAACTCTCTTCTCCAGCACTAAACATCCCCCAACTCTCCCCACTAAGATTTAGCCCAAGGAGCTATTCTTTTCTATGCCAAGAGTTTGTCAAGCATCACAGAGGCTCAGAAACCTTTCCCTCTCTACCTTCCCTCCCCTCACATTGCTCTTCTCTTCCCACAGCACCACACTATCAACCTCCAAGCAAGTGGCAGTCATGGTGGGAGGGCTGCTTCTTCCCACCAGGAGAACCAGGGGTTTCCTACCACCCAACTCACTGACAGCCCACAGAAGGGAGGTCATGAAGTCCCTGCCTTTTACAATTGAAATTCTAGTGGAAACTCCAATGAATGGAATGTTCTATCTGCTTGTACATGTCTCCAGCTCAGGCCAGTTTGCATTGTTTTCCTAGTGTTTCTCATCCCCAGTCCTTGGAGGTGCCTTGTTTTTGACCCCTGAGACACCCTTAGACAGCCCCCACTAGGAGGTCTCCTCCTCACAACCCTGACCAGAAATAGCTATATGGCCTTTAGCTAAGTCATACTCCCTGCTGAGTTGGGATGATATCCTCAAGGTATCAGATTAATTTGCTTCTTTTTCATTCTCATCTTTGCCCCAGAAGAACAAAATACCTCAGAACAGTATGCCATATCTTGCCTGGTTTAAGGAGCCCTGATCTAAGAATCGGTAACATGATTTCTGTCCCCATACTCACCAATCACAAGCTGGGTGACTCTGAACCTATTAGTTCCTTTCTCAGGGCCTCAGTTGGAGGGTGTTAAGCTAGATAAAGTGTTTCTCAGCAGAAGGAGGAGAGAAATTTAAGCATAAGCTTTCTTTCATTTTTATTTACTGGGATTGATCATATATCACAATCAATCACACTATGATTGATTGCACTTATATAAAAAATCTAGTGCTAAAAAAGTTTGAAAAACACTGACCTAGATAATATCTCCAAGGTCCTTCAAGCTCTAATAGTCCATGATTTTCTTCTCTGACCTCTCTTTATAGAGGAAGTCTGCAATGAGCTATTTTTTTTATTTCTCAAATCAATCAGAGAATGGCAAGCAGTTACAATTGAACATCCTTAAGCACTCTAATTGTGTGATGTCTTAGAGAAAAATCATTACCCTAGATCATGGGTTAAATAATGGATGCCATTTCCTCTCCAGCAGTGCTCATCTCCCTGCTCAACACCTCAAGGGGTGACTATTATTGAGTGGCCTTGATCCTCTGGGTTCTGACAAAACCACTGGCACCACCCAGAGGACCAATGGCTTGCAATATGGCCACAAAATAATAATGGGTGAATAAAGTCATTCTCATTGAAGAGTAAAATTCTTTAGGCTGCCTGTGAATCAGGAACAGGCGGTGACTAAAGGAGGAAGCTGCAGGATGGAAGGTGACAGGGTTGTTACCAGCTGATACTAAAGGAGATTTAGATACCCTCTTCTTCCATCCCTCCACCCATCACTGACATTCCCATTCTCTGCTCCTTCTGCTTTCTTCAACTGAGCCACATTGTCTCCCACCACAGCTCAGATATTAGGTAACAACCAAAATTCAGAAAATGTTTGAGTTTCTCTTGTAAAAAAATTATAAAAGCAAAAATAGGTAAGCATCCTGAAGGTCCAAAAATAAAGCAATTTTTAAGATAACTTTGCTCATCTTTTAAATTATGCTTATAAAGAGTTTGAAGTAATATGGAATACTTTACACTACATACAAAAGTTGACTCAAAAAATGGATCAAAAAGCTAAATGAAAGAGCTAAAACTAAAAACTCTTAGAATAAAACAGGGCAAAAGTTTCATGGCATTGGATTTGGCAATGACTTATTGGATATGACACCAAAAGCATAGAAAACAAAAGTAAAACTAGATAAATAAGACTTTAAGAAATTTAAAACTTTTTTGCATCAAAGGACACTATCAACAGGATGAATAGACAATCCATGCAATGGGAGAAAATATTTATAAATCATAAATCTGATAAGGGATTAATATCCAGAATATATAAAGAGCTCCTACTACTCAACAACAACAATTTTTAATGGGCAAAGAACTTCACATTTCTCCAAAGATGATATACAAATGTCCAATAAACACATGAAAAGATGTTCAACACTGCCAATCACTAAGGAAATGCAAATAAAAGCAAAAATGAGACACCAGCATTATTCACAATAACCAAATGGTGAAGCAATCCCAACATTTATTCATAGATGAATGGATAAAAAAAGTGTGAGGTAGATAGAAAATAGATAGATGTAAGTATGAATATATAAGAGACTATAGATAGATACAGATATAGAGAGATATAGATCTATATCCCCTTTCTGCATCCACTGGGAGTGTATGGGAACAGCAATATCCCAATACCAATGAAAACACCTAGTGTCTAGATAGAGGTTTCTAAATATCATTTTCCAGTAAAAGGAATCAGGGCTCCTTGAAGAAGTGGCTGGCTCCAGGACTGGAGAAAAAAAGTACAAGATGTATCTGGAACACCTCATTGTTCCAAAAAGTTAGGAAATGATCCAATAATGATGGGAACATGACAAAGGACACAGGACCCAGCTTGAAGGGATACCATTGGCCAAATCTAGGAAAATGTGAGCATCTAAAGAAAAATGATAGTAACAGATTTACACTCATTAAATAAAATAGGAAACCATGAGTCCATCTGATATAAATAAAGAGAACTAGAGAGAGTATTTTGGTGAGGAAAGAAATATTTACATAGTTCAAAATACCTCCCCATCAAATGCTTGTTAATGATAAAAGGAAAAGAGTGATGTTATTGGGGAGAAGTTTGGCAGATGATGCATTAATCAAATGGTCAAAGTGAGTATCATCAGCTATAGGACAAATTGAAATTGTGTGCCACTTGCTAAGATAACATCATTTTGTGATATTTCTACCAAAAAACTAAAACTTGAATCTAATCATAAGGAAATATCAGTAAATCCCAAACTGAGGGACATCATGTGTAACAAGTAGCTTTTAGTCTTCAAAAGTATAAAGGCCATGAAAGTCAAGAAAAGACTGAAGAGCTGGACCAGACAGACAATTTAATGTCAAGGCATGATTCTGAACCAGATAGAACTATTTGTATTGGCAAAACTTGAGTGGGATCTGAGGATTAATATACATTAATATTAATATCTTGCCTCTAGCTACTGTACTGTGGCTCTATGAGAAAATGTCCTTATTGGTAGGAAAAAAAGCAGTAAAGTATTTGGAAGTGATGGAACCTCAGAGGCAACTATTTCTCAAATGGTTTGGAAGAGAAGATTTATTTTGCTGTTCTCACAACATTTCTGTAAGTTTGAGACTTTTCAATATTAAAATTGTTTCCAAAAATAATATTGGATAATTCATGATACATTCAATGTAAAAAAGCAGGACATAAAACTATGCATACTTGAAGAATCAAGCTTTCTTCAAAAATGTATATGCACAGAAAAAAAGTCTTGAAACAAAAGAAGTATACCTGTTATAGTAGTTGACTATAATTTAATTAGCATAATGATTTTCTTTATATTTTTTCAAATTCTCATTTAGAAGTATGCACTTCTTATAAGTAATGTTTTTCTTTTATGGAACTTAATATTTTTCTTTCTCTGATATTTTGGCTTTCCTAAGGTAAGCCTATGAATTCATTTGTTTTGTTTTGTTTTGTTTTAAGATTTTATTTATTTATTTATTTATGAGAGAGAGAGAGAGGGGGAGGGAGGAGCAGAGGAAGAGGGACAAACAGACTCCATGCTGAGCTCAGAGCCCAACGTGGGGCTCGATCCCACACCGTGAGATCATAACCTGAGCCGAAATCAAGAGTCAGACACTTAACGAACTGAGCCACCCAGGTGCCCCTGAATTTGTTTGTTTTTATTTATACATTTAAAAACACTGTGGATTTCATTAATGATGCCTTATAGCTTTCTTCAAAACTGAAAAATTCTCCACCATTTCACCTCGTGGTCATTCCTTTTCTCCATTATATCCTGTCTCACTTTCTGATGCTTTCATCAGAAATATTTTTAATCCTTTAATCTGTCTTCCTTTTCTTACAATCTCTCTCACATTTGTGCTCCATTTTCACTCATTTACTGAGCTCTGTCGTCTACTTCATCAGTTCTCTCTTTAACTATTTCTAGTCTACCATTTAATGATTTTCTTTTTTTCATTTCAATGGCTGCATCATTTGTTTCTGGAATTCCCATTTGGTTCTTCCTCAAAACCACCTGATCTTTTGCCATGATCCCATTCTTACCTAATGGTTTCTATCTCTCCCTTAGCTCTTTGAACATTATAAATTTACTTAAAGTCTTTCTTAGTTTTTTTTTATTACTTTACCATTTCTTGCATCCTCTGGCTCCAGTGCCTCAGTTCACTTGTAGTTTTTGAGTGTGAAGTCATTTGCAGCAGGAATTGACTTTCATCAGGGTCTTGTCCTTCCCAGACATAGGCTCTTTCCCCAAAAGGCAGCTTCTCCACATATATACCTGGCCTTGGGGATTACCCACTGTCTCAATCCCCGCTCTACACTCCTAGAGGGCCCCCTCCATCATGGTCCCAACATTGAACACTGCATAGGCCACATGTAGGATTACCATGACTTGCGATCAACATATCTGAAGCCCTCAGCTGCCCCTCTCTGGATGTTGCAGCAGAACACAGTCTCATCGTCAGTGGCCAGACCCATCCCCCTCCCTGCCATGAGAGAGCACTTTTACGAATGTTGAACCACCCTTGCATCCCGGGGATAAAGCAATGTGATAGAACACATTAATAAGAGGAGGGAGAAGAACCATATGGTCCTCTCAATTGATGCAGAAAAAGCATTTGACAAAATACAACATCCTTTCCTGATTAAAACTCTTCAGAGTATAGGGATAAAGGGAACATTCCTCAAGTTCATAAAATCCATCTATGAAAAACCCACAGTGAATATCATCCTCAATGGGGAAAAGCTGAAAGCCTTTCCCTTATGATCAGGAACACGTCAGGGATGCCCACTCTCACCACTATTGTTCAACATAGTACTAGAAGTCCTAGCAACAGCAATCAGACAACAAAAAGAAATAAAGTATATTCGAATTGGCAAAGAAGAAGTCAAACTCTCTCTTTCTGCAGATGACATGATACTTTATGTGGAAAACTCAAAAGACTCCACCCCCAAATTACGAGAACTCATACAGCAATTCAGTAATGTGGCAGAATACAAAATCAATACACAGAAATCGGTTGCTTTCTTATACACTAACAACGCAACTGTAGAAAGAGAAATTAGAGAAACGATTCCATTTACAATAGCACCAAAAACCATAAGATACCTCAGAATAAACCTAACCAAAGAGGTAAAGGATCTATACTCTAGGAACTACAGAACACTCATGAAAGAAACTGAAGAAGACACAAAAAGATGGAAAAAATGCCATGCTCGTGGATCGGAAGAATAAACATTGTTAAAATGTCTATGCTACCCAGAGCAATCTATACCTTTAATGCCAACCCGATCAAAATTCCAATGACATTTTTCAAAGTGCTGGAACAAACAATCCTAAAATTGGTATGGAATCAGAAAAGACCCCGAATCACCAAGGAAATGTTGAAAAAGAAAAACAAACCTGGGGGCATCACGTTGCCCAATTTCAGGCTATATTACAAAGCTGTAATCACCAAGACAGCATGATACTGGCACAAAAACAGACATATAGACCAAAGGAACAGAATAGAGAACCCAGATATGGACCCTCCACTCTATGGTCAGATAATCTTTGACAAAGCAGGAAAAAACATGCAATGGAAAAAAGACAGTTTCTTCAATAAATCGTGCTGGGAAAATTGGACAGCCACATGCAGAAGAATGAAACTCAACCATTCTCTAACACCATACACAAAGATAAACTCAAAATGGATGAAAGGCCTCAATGTGAGGCAGGAATCCATCAAAATCCTAGAGAAGAACATAGGCAGTAACCTCTTTGACATCGGCCACAGCAACTTCTTTCAAGATACATCTCCAAAAGCTAGTGAAACAAAAGCAAAAATGAACTTTTGGGACTTCATCAAGCTAAAAAGCTTCTGTCCAGCAAAGGAAACAGTCAAAAAACAAAGAGGCAACCCACAGAATGGGAGAAGATATTTGCAAATGACACTACAGATTAAGGGCTGGTATCCAAGATCTATAAAGAACGTCTCAAACTCAACACCCAAAAAACAAATAATCAAGTCAAAAAATGGGCAGAAGATATGAAAAGACACTTCTCCAAAGAAGACATACAAATGGCTAACAGACACATGAAAAAATGTTCATCATTAGCCATCAGGGAAATTCAAATCAAAGCCACATTGAGATACCACCTTACACCAGTTAGAATGGCAAAAATGGACAGGGAAAAAAACAACAAATGTTGGAGAGGTTGTGGAGAAAGGGGAACCCTCTTACACTGTTGGTGGGAATGCAAGTTGGTACAGCCACTTTGGAAAACTGTGGAAGTTCCTCAAAAAATTAAAAATAGAGCTACCCTATGACCCAGGAATTGCACTCCTGGGTATTTACCCCAAAGACGCAGATGTAGTGAAAAGAAGGGCCATATGCACCCCAATGTTCATAGCAGCAATGTCCGCAATAGCCAAATTGGGGAAAGAGGCGAGATGCCCTTCAACTGATGAATAGATAAAGAAGATGTGGTCCATATATACAATGGAATATTACTCAGCCATCAGAAAGGATGAATACCCAACTTTTACATCAGCACGGATGGGACTGGAGGAGATTATGCTAAGTGAAATAAGTCAAGCAGAGAAAGTCAATTATCATATGGTTTCACTTATTTGTGGAACATAAGGTATAGCATGGAGGACATTAGGAGAAGGAAGGGAAAAATGAAGGGGGGGAAATTGGAGGGAGAGATGAACTATGAAAGACTACGGACTCTGAGAAACAAACAGGGTTTTAGAGGGGAGGGGGGAGGGGGGATGGGTTAGCCCGGTGATGGATATTAAGGAGGGCACATATTGCACGGAGCACTGGGTGTTATACGAAAACAATGGATCGTGGATCACTACATCAAAAACTAATGATGTATTGTATGGTGACTAACATAACATAATAAAATTTAAAAAGAGAGAGAGAGAGAGAGAGAGCACTTTTACCTTCTCCTTGACCCTAGGGTGCTGAGTTTTGCCAACTTGCCTGGTTGGATGCCCAATACTGCCTAAAAATGTGCCTTGTGTGACAGAAGAGCTAGAGCTAGTTGTGGCCCCCTCCTACTCTGCCCGAGCCTCTGCAGCAAGTCCCTCCACCCACTCCTGCATCAAGCATGATGCTCTTGGCTGCCGTTGTCTGGCTGCAGTCACCTATCTGAACAAGGCCCTCCATCCTGTGCACTGGGCCCCAGGCTACCCTCATTCTCCTCTCTTGGCCCCAGCTCACTTGAAGTCACAGACTTAGTGTTGCAGGCTCAACACTTAATATTACTTCATCTCATACAGTGTTCACAGTTCTAGGAGGTAGATTTTGTTCTACCCATTTTAAAGATAGGAAACTAAGACTCAAGAGAGGTAAAGTCACTCAAAGTCACACAGCCCAAGAGTGTCAAAGTCAAGTAAGTCGGGCCAATGACTTTGAGTCCACTGTTCTCTTGGCCCACAGGGTCTTCTCCTTTGGACCGTGAGCCAGGCACATCTCCCTCTCTAGAAATTGGGAAGTGCACCTCTAGTTTTCTTTCAGACTGCCCTGCTGAACCCTTCAATAATTGTCTTCTCAAATTTCTGAGTATCAGCCACCAGGGGTAAGCAATCTTTATTAAATTAGCAAATGGCCAACTGAATAAAAGCTACATTAAAGTGGTTCATAATGGACCTTCTGCTTTCCCTAATGAAGTTCATGTGTCCCTTCCTGAAGAAAGCTTGTATCAGGGTAAGGAGTGGTCAGACTCACTTGCATTTTTCCCAGGAAGGACAAATTAATACAATAAAATCTCAGACCTGTCAGTGAGTTTGTCTGAGAGCTACTTCCTAGAAGGATTTTTTAAAGTTCTATTTACATTAAAACAGCTTCCACCTTATCTCTAAAGGCTACTTCCTATTGCAGCTGACCAGGGAGAAAGAGCTATATTCCAGCAGGAAGAAATCAGAATGAATTTGGCTGATGCTAAATCTTCCACCTTTACACATCCCTCGGGGGGAGAAAAAAAACATGAGGTTGCTTTTTCAATTCCACGATTGCAAAGTTGAATATATGCGCTGTCATCTTAGCCTCATGCATATTAACTACGAATCCAGGAAGAGACATCTCGGATCTTGGATTCCCATCACCTTCTTGGCATAAACTTAAACCCCTTTTACATTGAATATTATTATTTGGAGGCTAAAACCATCTCATACATTAAAAAAATAAATAAAATCCCCATTATCACAGATACTTCTCCCTCCTTCTCACCCAAATTCCTAACTTCACTGCAGTTTACTCCTTAGACTTGAATAAACACAAATATCATTTTTCCAAACTAATTCCATCTTTGGCCCTTTAATAAGGTCAGGACTGGTCCACGTGTGGCCGGAAGTCACCCGTCAATGGTCCTGCTCACTGGAGCCAGGCAGAATCACCCACAGGGCCTCAACATGTACTGGCTCCCTCTTACCTTTAATCCCTGACACTGTTACTCCTGCCTAAAGTAAGACTTTCCACCTCTCCCAGTTTTAATTCACTAACTCCTGCTTACACTATAAATTTCAACCCCAAGGAGACTTTCCAAAGCCTCCCTCCTGATCCCAACTGGTTAAAGTGTGTCCCATCAGCACATGTGCTTCCCTCCCTGGTGGCACCATGAGGACATAGTAGGTGCACAGTGTCTAGAATGGTTCCACAAATACAAATCATATTCTCTTGTTGTAAAAGTGGCCTTGGGTAACTGATTCTTCAGGAAAGTCATAAGTGGAGTTAACAAGTCATGGGAAGGAAGTGAATCCTTCATGTGGGTCTAAAACATTTATCGATTATTTGTTGCATGACAGCACTTGTGCTAATGCTTAATATATCTTATTAAATCTTCAAACAACACTAGGAGGTAAATGTCACTATGGCCTCTAAGCATAGGGAACCAAGGGTCACCGAGGTTAGGAACCTACCCCCCAACCTGTCAGTGGCAGAAGGGGGTCAAGCCCAAGTCTAATTCCAAAGCTCATACACACTCCTTGTCTTTGACTTCTTCTACAATTCCATTAGTCCAAAAAGTTCCTACTTGGCAGTCACCACAAAGACACTTGCACAGACCCCCCTACACATTCAGAATGTGTTTCTTATATTATTTAAGATATTCAGTTCTGCTAGAGAAAATCAGAAACACAAACAAGAATAATAAATGAAACTAAGTATAGAAGCAAATAGCTTGTGAGGCACAGGTAGAATTGATTAGATGTGTTAAGTATATATAAATAAGTTGGTTACGTGTGCAAACATGTTAGCAGAGATGAAGTAAGTAGAGCGTGTGTGTGCTGAACATAGAAAGGGATGAAAGACCAAGAGACAGCAAATATTCTTGACTCTAAATATACATGAAGCGCCTTTGGTTCCAAATAGTCACAACACATTCTTTATACATGAGGCACTCAACATTTATGAGGTCTTAAATCAGCCACCCATTGGTGACTCCCATTCTGGCTCCTGCAAGTCTTTTGCAAAATGAAATCTGTAGCTGCTCATCAGGGTAATTGGTGATTATAATTATGGGCCAGGCATAACTGCCATGGCATCTTCAATAGAGCAAGTACACTGTTGGCTCCAGGCACATTTCATTTGTCAAGCTCCTTCTTCAACGTCAACTCTGCTCTTCATAACCTCTCCAATCAGCAGGGAAATCTGCAGTAGCAGAGAAACAGGACAGAGGAGCTCTGCATAAGCTGGGATCCAGGCAGTATAGCCCATTTCCCCCTGTGCATACTCTTTCCTAAGTGCATCAACTACCCACCCCGTTCCTCTTGCTTCACACTATATGCTTTAAATTTCCACACTAAACCATGTGACTCAAGCTTCTTAACTTAGTCATTGAGCCTTTCTGTTACAAGAGCTTTGTGATAGCCTCCCTTAGCGTTAGCATTGTATCAAGATAATTTCCCATGGGACACCTTTGGGCAATTCTTTTCTCCACAAAGCACGCCCTTGACGCCATGGTATAAGAAAGCAAGCAATGGATTTTGAGTCAGGCTCCTGGATTTCAGCATTGCCTCAGCCACTATCCACTGCTTTAAGCTTTCATTCTCTCCAGATCTGTCAAACAAGAACGCCAATCCTTACACAAGGTTGTTGTTAAGATTAAATAATGGCATTTGTAAAAGTATTTTGCAAAATCATGTAACCTGTATGACTTTTTCTGTAACATTCAGATAAAATATGCTTCTTATTTTATATCAGCATTGATGGGAATCCTAATCCCAGTCTCCAGGTGGCAAGCTTACCCTCACTTACACATATGAGGGTCCCAGGGCTTTAGGAGCAAAGTTGGGAAGGTGCCCCAGGTTCTCCGTCCCTCGTGGAGGCCCCCGGGATGCTCACTCTTTAAGCTAGCAGGTATGATAGGAGATGGACCCCTCCACTGCCTACAGCATTCACTCCCTTGAGACCAGACTCAAGTCTTGGACTTTTGCCAAGCCTCCATCAAGGCTGTGTTTTGGGTGTCCAGTACCCAGGTGTTCGTGTAGTCCCCTCTGTTAGAGGTCCTGCCACCTGTGTGCTATTTGGGGGATGGGACATAAAACCTTACCTCTCCATCCCCCAGATCCAACTCTCCCCCGAGGGGAGTCGTCATTTCCCTTTTGACACCTTGAACACCACCCCCCCCCCCAGCTCCACTATCTGGTGTTGGAAGTCAAGGTGCCGCTAACTCTCCTCTGGGAGAACGCACACAACTGTGAATTAGGAGAGTCACTGGGCAGCGTGATGACCGACAGCAGGGGGAGGTTTCCTGTCCTGCCTCTGCCACTGTATGGCCTTAGGCAAGCTCTCTGTGCCTCGATATCAGTAAAATGGGTGTAGTAATAGAACCCCGCCTTACAGGACTGTTAGGAGAATTGGACAGATTAAAAAATGCTTGGAATCGGGAGAGGGAGGATGGACAGGCAGAAAACAGAAGATTTTTAGGTCAGTAAAAAACTGGTACCATAATGATGGATACAAATCATTATATATTTGCCTAAACCCACCCATAGAATGTACAACACCAAGAGTGAACCCTGCTGCAAATCATGGACTTGGGGTGATTATGATGTGTCCATGCAGGTTCATCAGTTGTAACAAAAGTGCCATTCTGGTGGGGGCTGTTGATAATGGGGGAGTCTGTGGGGGGAAAAGGGGGTAGGGAGTATATGGGAACTCGCAGGATGTTCACCTCAACTTTGCTGTAAACCTAGATCTCCCCTTAAAAAATAGTCTTAATAAAAAAATTTTTTTAATTAAAAAAAGCTTGAAACAATGGCCAGTATAAAGTATGCACTCAGAACTAACCATTTATTATTATTATTATTACTATTATTATTATTTACCTTTCTATACTGAAAGAAAATAAGATAGGCTATAAAACACAATTCGGGTCTATTTTCTTTTTTAAGGCATAATTTACATACAATAAAATGCACAAACCTCAGTTGTACTAGGGGACCAACAGGCACAAGGCAGACATGTCCATCTCCCCAGAAAGTTCCCACATGTCCCTTTTCCAGCCCATACTCCCCCGCCCGGATAATATTATTCTGACTTTATCCGCATAGATTAGTTTTGCCTGTTCTTGAATTCAATGCGTCATTTCTAAAGCAGGTAATCCTGCCTGCCGTGCTGCAACGGGCTTCTCCGAGGCTAGAGTTCCTGCGATCACATGTGGTCCCCCTGGATATGCTCAGGGCAGCGGCGTGGGAGAGCGGGCCAGGGCCAGGGGCTTCTCTCTGCGCGGCCTCCTCCCCAGACCTCCCGCTGCTGGCTCAGCCCAACATGGCAGGAACAGGGGCAGAAGCCGCAGCCGAGCTGCCGAGCTGAGCTGCTGTGGCCAAGAAAGAGATGACAGCTCGAACCCTGGGCCCCTGGGCGTGATCAATAATCGACGCAGAGAACAGGACTCCGAGCGCGGCGGAGCAGCGGCGTGCGGACCCGGCCCCGATGCCCGGGCTCAGACCATACAGCCTCGGGCGGTGGCTCAAGCAGGGCTGTTCATAATTTCAACGCCTTGCACGTGCAGGTGGTTCCATCTCCCAAATAAATTAATTATGGAGACTTTAAAGGATTTTTCAGAGGGAATCTCATTACTAGCTGCACATTTTGCCCTCCCAATCAATAGCCTTTTCATTTTTACATAGCAAATGGGAGAGCAAAGCGGGTTTTAAAAAAGAAGAACTTCTATTTTTCATTTCATCCTCTCCTGGCTTGGCATTTAATGAGTGCTCTGAAACATTCTTAAACTCCCAATCCCCACTCTGTGACCCTGGGCAAATTAATTAACCTCTCTGAACCTCGCCTTTAAAATTCCTTTGCTTTTCCCATCACTGTGAAAGTCTGTCACCCTTGTTTTCCATGAGAAACTCTTACTCATTCCACAAAGCCCTACTGCACTCATAATGGGCAAGAGTCTGGCATGGTGATAAACAGAGCAGGCTTTAGTATCAGATAGTCCCAGATTCAAATGCTACTCTAGCACTTACTAGCTAGGGTGACTGTGGACAAGGGACTTAAGCCTCAGTCTCCTCATTGGTAAAATGGCATCGATATTCATAACTTCTAGGTGGTTATGTGGAATTGTGAGAGGATGCATGTAAAACCACTTAGCACAGGGCTGGGTCCATAATATGTGCACAATACCTGTTGGCTATTATTATTATGCATTTGTTTGTTTATTCCACAGTTATCTACGGAAAGTCTACTATGTGGCCATCACTGCGTTTAGACAAAAGCCTCCCAGAAGCTACTGCCCCTATCTTAACAACATCTCTTGAGCCTGCATTACCTCCCTGCTTTGTGTTCTTTCCATTATCCTGTGTGTCCCACTGTATATTCTATTTGGTGGGTCAGTGGACTATCTCCCTCTGTAAATGCAGAGGTCTTAGAAGGCAGGGACCAGTCCCGTTTGGCTTTGCATCCACAGAGCTTAGCCTGGTGTGTGGAACACAGGAGGTACTCAAATATTGGTTGAACTGTTGGCATTTAAATCCCCATAATAGAGGCAGGTACAAGGCCCAAGGACCACTGAGGGGACAGTGCCACCTGAGTGAAATCTTGGAGGATGAGCTGGAGTTGGTCAAGATAAAAGAGGGGGACTGCATGGCTGGAGAGTTTCCTGGAGGGGTTGCCACAGCCCCTGTGTGAGAGGCCAGCTCGAGGCTCCTGGTTCTCAGTGCCTGGGAGAGCAAGGCTGCAGAACAGACCTCCAGAGCACTGGTGCTGGAGTCATGGCACCAGGAGGGCCCCTGGCAGCAGACATTCCATGAGCCTCTAGGCCAAGGGCTGCAGGTAGAGGTGAGCACCAGATCCTGGAGGGCCATGGTGCAGGCTAAGGAGCCATGAGGTTATCTTATCAGGGGAAGTGCTCCTAGAGGCTTCTAAGAAGGGAGATATGCTCAGACTTACGTGCTAAAGTGGATCGCTAAGGAAGCCAGGAGAATATGGCCTGTAGGGAGCTGTTGAGGCTGGGGGAAGAAGTATGAAAGTGGCCCACGTATGATTCTGCTCTTGTCATATCCCCCAAGATCTAGGAGATGCCAAATAAATATTTACTGAGTGAACAAGGAAGACATATTGAAGAACCTAGAGATAACTTCAGGGGTAGCAATGTGGGTGAGAGACATGATAAGAACGTAGCTCAGTGCTGTCCAAGAGAACTTTCTATGATGATGGAAATGACTCATATCTGAGCTATGATGTGGTAGCCACTTGCCCCTCGTGGCTGCTGAGCTCTTACAGTATAACTAGTGCCATCTGAGGAACTAAATTTATTTGTAATTGAGTTAAATCTAAGTAGTCACATATGTCTGTCATAGTGCAGACCCATACTAAGATTGAGAGAGCATAGATGGAGAGGAAGTATCCCCCCTGGGGACCTCTTGTGTTGAAATATCTAAATTCCCAGGCTGCATATAAGTAAGATTTCTTTTTTATTCATCAGAATGTCAGTATGGGTTTCTGATCAGCATGATGTAATTCCAAATAAAAATTGGATATTCCAGGTAGTGAAGGATAATAATAATTACCATTTATTGAGTGACTCTTGTATGCCCAGAGTGGCAGTAGAGGGTGGTGTTTGAGAACAGGGATCTGGAGCCAGATGGCCTGGTTTCGAAAGCTGGCCCTGATAATACAAGTTCTGTTTCCTTCTCTGTAAAATGATAGTATCTATCTCATGAGATAATTACAAAGATTAAATTGGCTGATATGTAAAAAAACCTATCCCATAAGTGCCTAACACACATCAGCTATTTATGTGTGTTTTACATACATCATCTCATTAATCCCTCAATAACTCTGCAAAGTAGGTGTTATCAGTTCCATTTGATAGACGTGGAAACATGCTCAATTAAGATAATGACAAATAAAATACAGAGTCACACCGACAGTGAACACTAGAACCAGGAATCAAACCCAGGTTTATCTAAATTCAAAGCCCTGAACTAAAACAAACTGATAACACATGTGAAATAACAGTTTTCTTGGACATCAAGCAGCACAGAACAGTACTCTGTGAGAAAGGGAAAATAAATGCCCTTTGGGGAGCGTTTCCAGGCTGCACAGCAAAAAGGGGAAAGATAGGAGAAGACTGGCAGTATCTCTGAGTTCATCTGATGAATTTGGGAGTCTGGAAAGGCCAAGTGAAGCAGAATTTGCAGGACAGAGTACCAGAAAGGAGAGAGCTCTATATACACAAAGGGAGAGACAGAGAGGAGAGAAAAACATAAGGACAGAGACAGAAAGAGAGCTGTGAAGATCTCCCGGTGAAATCTTCAGCTAAGTCCTGATGCTTTGGGAGTAACTATCTGAGACAGGGCTGTGTGCAGGGAGAATGCTCTAAAGGATCAGAGGCATCATCATCATGGCTCAAAAAAGGCCAAGAATAGCTCATTTCCAACACCTTGCAATTCATGGGGCATCAGCTAGAGTAGTCAGAAGGGTACTGCCTCAGTAGTAAGACCTAAAACCTCCTCTAGTCCTGATTAATAAAGCCAAAAATAAAATTTGAAAGGACCAAACTGCATCCCAGAGCAAAGATCAAGAATGGTTATAGGAATACAGAAATATTCAGCACCTAAAAAGGTAAAATTCACAATATCTGTCATTGAATCCAAAATTGTCAGGCATTGGGGTGCCTGGGTGGCACCGTAGGTTAAGCATCGGACTTTTGATTTTGGCTCAGGTCACGATCTCGGGGTCATGAGATCAAGCCCTGCATCAGGCTTGAGATTCTCTCTCTCCCTCTCCCTCCTCCCTCCCCCTTGCTCTCTCTCCTCTCTCATTCTCTCTCTCTCTCTCCAAAAAAAAAAAAAAAAAAAAAAAATATATATATATATATATATATAGTCAGCCATGAATGGATAATAGACCTAAATGTAAAATGCAAAACCATAAAACTACTAGTAGATAACACAGGAGAAAACCTAGATGACCTTGGGTATGATTATATCTTTTTGGATATAACACAAAAGACACAATCCATGAAAGAGAAATAATTAATAAACGGGACTTCATTAAAACAAAAAATTTCTGGTCTGTGAAAGACAATATCAAGAGAACTAGAAGACAAGCTGCAGACAGAGATAATATTTACAAAAGATACATCTGATAAAGGACTATTATCCAAAATATGCAAAGAGCTCATAAAATTCACAATTAGAAAACAAACAACCCGATTAAAAAATGGGCCAAAGGCCTTAACAGATACTTCACCAAAGAAGATACATAGATGGCAAGTAAGCATATGAAAGAATGCTCCACATCATACATCAAAAGGAAATGCAACTTAAAACAACGAGATACCACTACACACCTATTAGAATAACCAAAATCTGGAACACTGACAGTACCAAATAATGGTGATGATGTGGAGTAGCAAGAACTCTCATACATTGCTGGTGGGAATGCAAAATGGTGCAGGCACTTTGGAAGACAGCTTGGCATACTCTTACCTATGATCCAGCAGTCGCACTCCATGATATTTACCCAAATATGTTGAAAACATGTCTACACAAAACCTGCACACAAATGTTCATAGCAGCTTTATTCATAATTGCCAAAGCTTGGAAATAACTGAGATATCCTTCAGCAGGTGAATGGATAGATACACTGTGGTACATCCAGAAAATGGAATATTATTCAGCACTTACAAGAGATAAGCTATTAAGCCATGACAAGACATGGAGGATCTTAAATGCAGATTATTAAGCAAAAGAAGTGGATCTGAGAGGACTACATACTCTTTGGATCCAACTATATGACATTCTGGGAAAGGTTAAACTATGGAAACAATAAAAAAGATCACTGGTTGCTGGGGGCTGGAAGGAGATAAATAAGCAGAGCACAGAGGATTTTTAAGGCAGTGAAAATACTCTTTATGATATTATAATCATGTATATATATCATTATACATTTGTCCATACCCATAGAATATAGAAAATAAGGAGGGAACCCTAAGGTAAACCATGGACTTTGGGGGATTATGATGTGTCAGTGTAGGTTCATCCTTGATTAAAAAAAAAAAGTACTATTCTGGTGAGTGATGTTTATAAGAGAGGAGTGATGCATGTGTGGGGGCAACGGGTAAAGGGTAAATGAGAAATTGCTGTACCTTCCTCTCATTTCTGTTGCAAACCTAAAACTGCTCTAAAAAGTCAAGTCTTCTTAAAAAAAATTACCAGAGGGGTGTCTGGGTGGCACAGTCACTTAAGCATCCGACTCTTGGTTTCAGTTCAGGTCATGATCTCAGAGTCATGAGACTGAGCCCCATTGGGGGCTTAGCAGAGTCTGCTAAGGTTTTTCTCTCTCTCCCTCTGCCCCTCCTTGCACTTGCTTGCTCCCTCTCTGTCCCTAAAATAAATAAATAAATATTTTTAAAAAAATTACCAGAGATGCAAAGAAGCAGGAATACGTAACCCATAATTAGGAGAAAAATCAATAGGGATAGACCCAGAAATGACACCGAGGGGCTGCCTGGGTGGCACAGTCAGTTGAGCATCAGACTCTTGGTTTCAGCTCAGGTCATAATCTCAGGGTTGTGAGATCGAGCCCCGTGTCAAGCTCTGCACTCAGTGCAGAGTCTGTTTAAGTTTCTCTCTCCTCCCTCTGCCCCTCCCGCCCTTCTCTCAAATAAATAAATACATCTTTAAAAAAAAAAAAAGAAAGAACACTGGCAATAGAATTAATAGATAAGGCCATTAACCAGCCAGAGGAAAAAAAGTCACATTACATACAAAAGAATAAAGACAATAATCAGGGCAGACTTCTCATTAGAAACAACCTAAGTGAGAAGACATTGGGGCAACATCACAAAAGTATTAAAAGATAAGAGTATCAAACTAGAATTCTTTTTTTAAAAAGATTTTTATTTATTTATTTGAGAGAGAGAGAATGAGAGAGAGAGAACATGGGTGGGGGAGGGTCAGAGGGAGAAGCAGACTCCCCACTGAGCATGGAGCCTGATGTGGGACTTGATCCTGGGACTCCAGGATCGTGACCTGAGCTGAAGGTTGTCGCTTAACCAGCTGAGCCACCCAGGCGCCCCTCAAACTAGAATTCTATACCCAGCAAAAACATATTTCAAAATTGAAGGTGAAATGAAGTCTTTCAACCTTGGCCTCATTGCCTTCCGGTTAATAAATGTCCATTTAAGTTTTCTGAACCACTTTTATGTTCTTATTACTACATTCTCAGACCCCAGGTTAGGAACCACTGGCCTCCTAAAGGCATTCACATTTCAGAGTCAGAAAACTGGGAGGCAAGATCAGCCTCTGGATCCTACTAAGAGACTCCCAACATGATTTGAAGACAAAGATTTTGGCTTGAACTCCACACAGATACTTCCCTGGGTAACAAGACACATGAGAATGCAGTAAACTCCTAAACAGAAAATTCCTGACTGGGAAAATATGTTTGTATGCTGTATGTGTGGAATGTACATATTAGAGGATCTGTTTTCAATATAAATCTATTAGATAATGTTTAAAGTAAATAATAATTATTATTTATTAATTAATAGCTAGTATCTATAATTTATTAAACTCATACTATCATATTTGATGAGCCCAACATGGCATTATTGCAAACCCAACCACATAATGTACCTTTTAATACATGCAACACCAAAAAAGAAAAGAACACTGCCAATTTAACAACACAATGCTAGCTTATCATTGATAATTCTATTTGAAAGGGCTTTTAGACTCATCTCAACATGTACTTTTATCTTGCATCATTTTCATAGGTACACAAAAAGAAATAGAGAGAGAGAATAAATTGCCTAAGTTATTACTCAAAATGCTTACACTCAGTGTTCAACCTTCTAAATCTCTTTTGGCTCAGAGTGATACATATTTTTTCCTTTCCCATAGAATACCATCCTCTATGCCATCAAATGAATTGATGATATAGCAGTTGTACTCTTGTCTCTGGGGGTATTCTTCCAAACCACTAGCACCCATTCTGCAAGTTTTGGTGTACAGTTTTTTACGGAAAAGTTAATGGAAGATTTTCAAATAGCAGCCAGGACTTATATTCACTCCTTGAAGGCTCCTGAAATAACAACCAAGTTCACAGCTTTATGGGCAATGACAACTACATCTCAACATCCATTAGCTTGAGATCCATTGTGATATTCCATTGATTGTGGGACATGTCCTAACTTTGGAAAAGTTAAAATATGAAAAAGTGTTCTCAGAGGCAATAAAGTATAATATGTTTCAGGCACTTTTATTCATCACTCAATCGATATTTATTAAACTCCTATAAGGTAAGAGACACTAGGTTAGGTGCTGAATTACAGCAAAAATTAAATTTTAGGACATCCCCAGAGTCAAGAAACTACAGTCTCTATTAACTCCCACAACAACCCTGCAAAGTTGGCGTGGATCTACTTAGTTTGCTGGTAAGGAAACTAGTGGTGGAGTTTCAATAACAAACGAGGTCTTTCTTACCCCTAAATCTATATTCATTCCACTAGAACATTAAAATAACATAATCTAAAACTGACCTGAACAGAGATTTAGGCATTTCTGCATAAAGGTTTCACCAATTCCTTTAAAAAGAGACTGAAATAAATATCAAAGCTCACTGTATCACACTTTAAAAGCATACAAATCTATTCAGTTCTTGTTCTAGAGTGCGGGGATAGACATTCTGAACTAAAAGCGTTTTACAAGTCACTAAAGGACATCTTGGATGTTACTGTAGATAGAAAAGATATTTGTAATAGCTACAGCAAGGCATAACAATTAAGAGCACAAACTCTAAACCTAGCTTGCCTGGGTCCAAACTGTGGCTGTACCACAGGTGTGTGACCCTGGGCAGGTTATTTATCTTCATGCCTCAGTTTTCTCTTCTGTAAAGTGGAGTGATGATGTTTATATTCCCCCCCTAAGTTGTAGTGAAAGTTAAATGAGTTAATATGTATAGCTTTCAGAAAATATATTGCATGTAGTCAGCATTATATAAGCATTAGCCAAAAATACGATACTTAGAGTAGTATATTATTATACCTAGATTGGTATATCATATCTGGATTGGTATGATGTCATACCTAAATTAGTGCTACCCAAATCCTGGTATTCAGAAGGAGTGATTGAATAAATCAGTAAGTGAACGAATGGATGTGGCTTTCACCAGGGGCACTTCTGGGTAAGGGGCAGCACATCACCCCAGCACCTGTTAGACAGACACTCTGTCCACCCCTGAACATGCACATCAGAAGGCGAGTTCTTGAAGCATGAGCTCTAAAGAGAATTCAGAAATCATTCTATCCTGCACATAAAATCCAGTTCAGACTTTTAAGATATTGTTTATAGAAGTTCAACTCTGAGTTCGCTTAACCTTGAATGAATATTTTAAACATTATTTTCTGTCGTGCCTCAGAAGATTTCTTTAAGTGGTATCAGAGGAATAACTTTCAGTTAATACTGAATGAGTAGAATGGAATTGCTTAAGATCAATACCCATTTTTTTCTCCTTACTTCATAATTAATGGAGTGACGACTTTGCTTTGGCAACCATAGCTTATTATGGCAGGGGGTGGGGGGGAACCCTGGGGGTGGGAATGGGAGAAGCTGATGAAATCTACTATTTGTATAGTACTTTAATCTCTTCTCGTCTTTCCTGAGGGCTTCTTTGAAAGCTTCTGCCTCTGCTCCAATTTTTACTCGTGTTGCTGAGAACAACGATTTAAGAATTATGAATTTGTTTTACAGTGAACTGATACGTGTTCTCTGTGCAGCTTTTAGAAATGTTGAAAGAAGAAACCTCTTGGCTGCTGTCAGGGACCTCAAGGAAACTATGCTTTTTGGAACTGCCCTGAGAAGCTGGCAAACAGAGGGCCACAAGGATGGAATGTTATGCCTTGAAAAAGTAGAGGAGAACAGAAAATGAACTTCAGCACTGGAGCATCAGAAGTACAGCCAGAAAGCCCGAGTCCTGATCTGGTTCTTGGGTTTAGAGTAGTCCCACTTTATCCACGGGGGATGCCGTGGATAAACTTCACATAGTCACATAGTATCACACCCTACATAGACTATGTTTTTTCCTGTACATACAGGCTTATGATAAAGTTTAATTTATAAATTAGACACAGTTAAAGATTAACAATAATAAAATAAAAACAATTTTAACAATATAATAAAAGTCATGTGAATGTTGCCCCTCTCTCTCAAAATATTTTATTGTACTGAACTCACCTATATTCTCGTGATGACGTGAAATGACAAAACGCCCACATGATGAGATGAGAGGTGAATGATGTAGGCATGTGACGTAGCATTAGGCTACTACTGACCTTCTGACAAGATGTCAGAAGGAGGATCGTCTACTTCTGGACTGTGGCTGACCATGGGTAACAGAAACTAGGGAACGTAAAACCTCAGATAAGGGGAGGCTATGTACACCATCGGGTTGGTCTATCTAGCACCCATTCCCTCTTTATTCCCTTTGGAGAATTCCTCATCTCTCACACTCAGCTGGGGATTTCAACTGGGGCTGATCACTCCCAATCCTAGAATGACCACATAATTGATCCTTCAAACTGGGACACTTTTTAAAGTAAGAGGTTTTTTTTTAATTGCAATTATATAATTTTGGAAATATGTATTTACTAACCAACAAGTTGGTTTTATTAAATAGGCGAACACTTATAAAAATAATTCTATTCAAAAATGTTTTCAAAAGTAAATTTTTTCACGCACTTAGGTGGCTCAGTCGGTTAAGTACTTGCCTTCAGCTCAGGTTATTATCCCAGGGTCCTGGGATCAGGTCGCCTGTGGGGCTCCCTGCTCAGCAGGGAGCCTGCTTCTCCCTCTGCCTGCCACTCACCCTGCTTGTGCTTGCGCGCATGTTTTCTCTCTCTCTCTCTTTCAAATAAATAAATAAACTCTTTTTAAAAAAGTAAATTTTTTCTTAAAAAAAACATATTCATGACCACTATAGCACAATGGAAGAAAAATTTCTTTATATTGATTTTTTGAACATTAAAAATAACAAGCAGAATAAGTATTCTTCATACATTAAGTGCTTCAATTTCTTAACCATATCTGTCTCTAGTACAATATCAAAGGTATTTTCTAAAGAATTAATGGTTTTAGAATTTAAATGTTCTCATAAAGTTGTACTGTTTTTCCAAATTGCATTTTACGTTTAATAAATTTGAAATTGTTGAAAGCTTCAACCAGTCCTTGTCTATAGATTCAAACATTTCTAATATCTGATTAGTAGGCAGCTAAAAAAAGCAAGTAGGATTTTTTTTTAAAGAGATTTTTTTTTAAAGATTTTATTTATTTATTTGACAGAGAAAGACACAGCGAGAGAGGGAACACAAGCAGGGGGAGTGGGAGAGGGAGAAGCAGGCTTCCTGCAGAGCAGGGAGCCCGATGCGGGGCTCGATCCGAGGACCCTGGGATCATGACCTGAGCCGAAGGCAGACACTTAACGACTGAGCCACCCAGGCGCTCCACAAGTGGGATTTTTTTTAATCCAACTTTAGTTTAATCACAAGAAATGTTTAGAAAATGTTTTTGTATAAAAATTGTGTAAAATTTGGCCGTAAAACTCTATTTTATTTTTTATCTTTTAATTTTTTATTGTTATGTTAATCACCATATATTACATAATTTGTTTTGGTGTATCTATTTTATTTTTTTTAAAGATTTTATTTATTTACTTGACAGAGACAGAGCACAAGCAGGGGAGCAGCAGAGGGAGAGGGAGAAGCAGGCTCCTGGGGAGCAGGGAGCTCCATGCGGGGCTAAAACCCAGGACCCTAGGATCATATCCTGAGCCAAAGGCAGACGTTTAACTGACTGAGCCACTCAGGCGCCCCAAATTAATTAGTAGAATATCACAGCTAATTTGGATGCAGCTAATTCCAAGCACAACTTAGCTCTATACATTTCACAGTTTGGTAAAAATTTTGTTTTACTTTAACATTGCATTGCACCAAAAATTGTATTATGTTAAAAGTAATTTCATCTTTAATATTAAACTTTTTAATTTAATTTATGGCAATATTCACAATAATGTTATATTATTATTATTATTATTATTACAGTGTTTCACCTTCAATAGAATGAATTTCCAGATTTATTTGTTTCCAATAGTTTGGTGAAAAATTCAAACCATTATAGAAATTAACTGATTTTCTTTTTTTTCAAGATTTATTTATTGGGGCGCCTGGGTGGCTCAGTCAGTTAAGCCACTGACTCTTGGTTTCCACTCAGGTGGTGATCTCCTGGTCGCTGGATCAAGCCTGGGTCAGGGTGGTGCTCAGTTCCCAGTCTACTCAAGATTCTCTTTCCCTCTCCCTCTCCCCTTTCTGCCCCTCCACCTGCTCGTATTCTCTCTTTCTAAAATAAAAAACAGAATCTCTGTTTGTTCATTTTAGAGAGAATTTTGTTTATTTATTTCAGAGAGAGAGAGCTTGTGCATGCTCAAGTGGGGGGAGGGGCAGCGGGCGAGGGAGAGAATCTTCAAGCAGACCCTCCTAGCTGCGAGTGGAGCCTTACATGGGGCTCAGTATCACAACCCATGAGATCATGACCTAAGCTCAAACCAAGAGATGGTTGCTACACTAACTGAGCCCCCCGACTCCCCAGAAATTAACTAATTTTCTATTTGAAGCATCTCAGGAGGTAGATATAAAGTTAGCACCATTTAACTGCTTAAAAAGTTCTTCTTAATGGAGTCAAAACATTAACAGTTATTATATAACTTTTTATATTGCACAGGAAAACTTGGTATAGAAAATGAGTAAAATTAACTTAAATGAGCAATCACTCAATCTGAATGAAGAGTTATGCTTCACAGAATGAAACTCAAAAGCATCTACATTCACCATGCACATTAATTCATCATTATTAGCCACAATCTTCTGTTTTTGTCTTAATTATTTTTAAATTTTATTTTATTATGTTATGTTAGTCACCATATAATACATCACCAGTTTTCGATGCAGTGATCCATGATTCATTGTTTTCGTACAACACCCAGTGTTGCATGCAGTACATGCCCTCCTTAATACTCATCACCAGGCTAACCCATCCCCCGACCCCCGACCCTCTAAAACCCTGTTTGTTTCTCGGAGTCCATAGTCTCTCATGGTTCATCTCTCCCTCCGATTCCCCCCCTCATTTTTCCCTTCCTTCTCCTAATGTCCTCCATGCTGTTCCTTATGCTCTACAAATAAGTGAAACCATATGATAATTGACTTTCTCTGCTTGACTTGTTTCACTTAGCATAATCTCCTCCAGTCCTATCCATGTTTATATAAAAGTTGGGTATTCATCCTTTCTGAGGGCTGAGTAATATTCCATTGTATATATGGACCACTTCTTCTTTATCCATTCATCTGTTGAAGGGCATCTCACCTCTTTCCACAATTTGGTTATTGTGGACATTGCTGCTATGAACATTGGGGTGCTTATGGCCCTTCTTTTCACTACATCTGCGTCTTTGGGGTAAATACCCAGGAGTGCAATTACTGGGTCACAGGGTAACTCTATTTTTAATTTTTTGAGGCACCTCCACACTGTTTCCCAAAGTGGCTGTACCAAGTTGCATTCCCACCAACAGTGTAAGAGGGTTCCCCTTTCTCCACAACCTCTCCAACATTTGTTGTTTCTTGCCTTGTCAATTTTTGCCATTCTAACTGGTGTAAGGTGGTATCTCAATGTGGCTTTGATTTGAATTTCCCTGATGGCTAAGGATGATGAACATTTTTTCATGTGTCTGTTAGCCATTTGTATGTCTTCTTTGGAGAAGTATCTGTTCATGTCTTCTATTTTTTGACTTGATTATTTGTTTTTTGAGTGTTGAGTTTGAGACATTCTTTATAGATCTTGGATACCAGCCCTTAATCTGTAGTGTCATTTGCAAATATCTTCTCCCATTCTGTGGGTTGCCTCTTTGTTTTGTTGACTGTTTCCTTTGCTGTGCAGAAGCTTTTATCTTGATTAATAAGATCGATAAACCACTGGCCAGACGTATCCGAAAGGAGAGAGAAAGGACCCAAATTAATAAAATCATGAATGAAAGGGGAGAGATCATGACTAACACCAAGGAAATAGAAAAAATTATTAGAAATTATTATCAACAACTACATGCCAATAAACTGAGCAACCTGGATGAAATGGATGCCTTCTTAGAAACCTATAAACTCCCAAGACTGAAACAGGAAGAAATTGACAACCTGAATAGGCCAATAACCAGTAATGAGATTGAAGCAGTGATCAAAAACCTCCCAAAAAACAAGAGTCCAGGGCCTGATGGATTCCCAGGGGAATTCTACCAAACATTCAAAGAAGAAATAATACCTATTCTCCTGAAGCTATTTCAAAAAATAGAAATAGAAGGAATTCTATGAGGCCAGAATTACCTTAATCCCCAAACCAGGCAAAGACCCCATCAAAAAGGAGAATTTCAGACTGATATCCCTGATGAATATGGACTCCAAAATCCTCAACAAAATCCTAGCTAATAGGATCCAACAATACATTAAAAGGATCATCCACCATGACCAAGTGGGATTTATCCCTGGGATGCAAGGGTGGTTCAACATTCGCAAATCAACCAATGTGATAGAACCACATTAATAAGAAGAGAGAGAAGAACCATATGATCCTCTCAACTGACGCAGAAAAAGCATTTGACAAAATACAACATCCTTTCCTGATTAAAACTCTTCAGAGTATAGGGATAGAGGGAACATTCCTCATGTTCATAAAATCCATCTATGAAAAACCCACAGTGAATATGATCCTCAATGGGGAAAAGCTGAAAGCCTTTCCCTTGAGATCAGGAACACGTCAAGGATGCCCACTCTCGCCACTATTGTTCAACATAGTACTAGAAGTCCTAGCAACAGCAATCAGACAACAAAAAGAAATAAAGTATATTCGAATTGGCAAAGAAGAAGTCAAACTCTCTCTTTCTGCAGATGACATGATACTTTATGTGGAAAACTCAAAAGACTCCACCCCCAAATTACTAGAACTCATACACCAATTCAGTAATGTGACAGGATACAAAATCATGCACAGAAATCAGTTGCTTTCTTATACACTAACAACGCAACTGTAGAAAGAGAAATTAGAGAAACGATTCCATTTACAATAGCACCAAAAACCATAAGATACCTCAGAATAAACCTAACCAAAGAGGTAAAGGATCTATACTCTAGGAACTACAGAACTCATGAAAGAAACTGAAGAAGACACAAAAAGATGGAAAAACTTTCCATGCTCATGGAGCAGAAGAATAAACATTTTTTAAAAATGTCTATGTTACCCAGAACAACCTGTACCGTCAATGCCATCCCAATCAAAATTCCAATGACATTTTTCAAAGTGCTGGAACAAACAATCCTAAAATTGGTATGGAACCAGAAAAGACCCCAAATCACCAAGGAAATGTTGAAAAAGAAAAACAAAGCTGGGGGCATCACGTTGCCCGATTTCAAGCTATATTACAAAGCAGTGATCACCAAGACAGCATGGTACTGGCACAAAAACAGACATACAGACCAATGGAACACAATAGAGAGCCCAGATATGGACCCTCAACTCTATGGTCAAATAATCTTTGACAAAGCGGGAAAAAATATGCAATGGAAAAAAGACACTTCAATAAATGGTGCTGGGAAAATTGGACAGCTACATACAGAAGAATGAAACTCAACCATTCTCTAACACCATACACAAAGATAAACTCAAAATGGATGAAAGGCCTCAATGTGAGACAGGAATCGACCAGAATCCTAGAGGAGAACATAGCCACAATCTTCTTAAAAAAACTGCCAACATTTGAAGTAGATTCTTTTTTTTTTTTTTTTAGATTTTATTTATTTATTTGACAGAGAGAGACATGGCGAGAGAGGGAACACAGCAGGGGCAGAGGGAGAAGCAGGCTTCCTGTGGAGCAGGGAGCCTGATGCGGGGTTTGATCCCAGGACCCTGGAATCATGACCTGAGCCGAAGGCAGATGCTTAATGACAGCCACCCAGGCACCTCTGAAGTAGATTCTGATACTCCAGTAGATTTGTGCCTTCTCGTTTCACATGTTCAGTAATAATATTTTGCCTCCCCCCCCATAGTGGATGATAAATGTCAACAAATACCTTGTACCAGCTAATCTTCATCATCAACTCTCTTGAGAAATGGAAAGCCATTCTCTAATTTTTCATTAAATATTCCCTTTTTTAGCTCATTGCTGTCAAAATAACATAAATATTATTACAAAACAGGAAAGCATTACCTAGCAATCAAATAAATAGCTGCAGGGCGCCTGGGTGGCTCAGTTGGTTGGGCGACTGCCTTCGGCTCAGGTCATGATCCTGGAGTCCCGGGATCGAGTCCCACATCAGGCTCCCTGCTCAGTGGGGAGTCTGCTTCTCCCTCTGACCCCCCCTCTCTCATGTGCTCTCTCTCTCTCACTCTCATTCTCTCCCTCAAATAAATAAAATCTAAAAAAAAAAAATAGCTGCATATTTCACCACACAATAATAGACAAACCACCATAGCCAGAGAATGCAGATTACTCTCTGTGCCAAACATACATTTCCTCCACATACTTCACATACATCTTATCTATAGAGTCCACATTTCCTGTTGATCCCACCAGCTGGATGCCTGGTGTAAGACACAGTCACCTCTGTGACCAGTAGGGACAGCACCCAACACCACCCATAACCTAAAGAGTTAGAAAGTCCTAGCTGCTCCTCTCTAGGCATCCACTTTGCTGTCCTTAAAGGGGAGGTGTTAGTTATTTCATGTCAGAAAAGAGTCAGGACAAGAGAGTCCTCATGACTGGGTGACATTTAGGCTTCACCATAGGCTAAAATCAAATCTGTTCATTACGTATGCTTCTCTCACTCAATTATAGGAGTCCATGGTAAAAATTGGAGTACAAAGTGCAGGTCTACAAAACCCATTTCTGTTTATTTTAATTCACTATTAATAATATTTTATTAAAAAGGAAGAAACCAGTGTAAATGCTAAGCCACTTAGCAAAGACAACAAGCACAAACTTGGGCTGCCCCATAAAATCCAGAATATATGGTTACCATGGCAGTGGGCAGATCCTCTAGCCTGCCTATCAGAGCAGAGCAACCTCCTGGCAACAGTGATTGGCTCAAAGTTGAATTCAAGACCTTCATTGAACCAATGACAGTCAATTCCAGATCTTTTGCTGAAATTTTTAGAAAAAATTTCCTTTCCACTAGGGGTTGCTAAGCTAGACCTTTTGGTAGTCATCTTGTCACCACATAGGAAGAATCTGAGAATGAAACCAACATGAAGAAAGGCAGAGCCAATTGATTCCTCAGGGCATCAGTTGAGCACCAGGATCTAGCTATGCCCCAAATGGATAATACTTGGTCCCTGCTTTCATAAAGATCATTACATACTTAGGAAAAAAGTCAAACCAAGAAGCCATTCACAATTTGAGTAAGTTGATAATTTTGAACTAAAAGTCATCAGCTATTTTATTATAAAGAACTAATGCAGGGGCACCTGGGTGACTCAGTTGGTTAAGTGTCCAACTCTTGATTTTGGCTCAGGTCATGATCTCAGGATTGTGAGATTGAGCCCCTTGTCAGGCTCCTCACTGGGGGTAGAGCCTGCTTAAGATTCTCTCTCTTCCTCTCCTTCTGACCTCTCCCCTCTAAAAGAAAATTAAAAAATACTAATGCAGATAAGATGTTTAGCAGCATGAGAGATCACCATGGATGGCAACAATCAGAAAAGGCTGCATGGAGAAGATAAAACCCGAAACAGACTTTGGAAAGTGAAAAATCAGTGGAGGGAAGAGGAGAGAGAGCAGTGTGAGCAAGGTTCAAGGCAAGAATGAAAATGGCATTTGCTAAGTCACCTGACTATTCATACGGTGACTTTCATAGAGCAGTTATAACTCAAGACCCATCTTAAAAGCTTGAATAGTTTAAAGGGCCAAAGAAATAATCAGTTTGTCAACAAATAACAAATATTTATCTAGCACCTAATAAGCCCAGGCAACTATCCTGGATGCTGTGCAGAAAAGCAAAACAGAATGAGAAAATATCCTTAGATTTCAAGGCATTTGAAGGATAATCAGTAAGATCTGTAGATGTAAAAAAAAAAAAATTCATACAAGACCACATAACGCCTTTCTACATCCAAACATAAACAGGGCACTTTTGTAAGGAGTGCTGCTAACTCATTCTGCCCACTTGAAATCTTGAATACAAATGATAGATCAACACAGTTCCCATCCTTTTCTTCAAACACCCTGGCATGGCTCTTTTTCAATATATACATTTTGAATAACAGTGGAGTAGTTGAGTAAAATTAAACTCAACTATGAAATGATAATTATACACACAGCTTACTTTATAGTTTTCCTGAGTATATTTCATGGATAGTGAAATGACCAAAATACAAAGATTTAACTATGGTACAATTCTGGTTTTAACTACAATTCTCATTAGGGAACTACTGAATCTAAAGGAAAGAAATGCTCCTGTCCTGATCCAACTGTTTGTGTTTCTTGTTCAATATTTTTCAAAAACCCTCCTTTAATCCCCATGTTTACTATATGTAAGGTTACATTGGGAGCATGGCTACCATGTACCATGTTTCACCGGCTAATTGAGAGGAGTTCTCTGCTTCCCCATCTGCCATTGTTCACAGGTTTTATCACCTATATTTCTAGGCTGGAGCTATTCTTACCCCTAACTTGATACCAGGCACACTCATACATTGGTGAAACTTAAGGAAGCTCATATTTGTCCAATTATACTCTGCAAAATTTCCTGATGCAGCAGCCTTTTTCTCCCCAATGTGATATCAAGGAGTTGGTCAATAATGGGTTTTGGTTTAAAAAATTGTTTTTCTAAACTGTTCTCAAAAGTCTTCTACCATTTTCGAGGGAAAAAACAAATTTATTATTACTTACCGGATTATGCTAATCAAAAATTCCCCACCATCTTCAAGTGTCAGAGTTTTGTTTTCTAGCAATTTATTTTCCACTTATCAAGGTGATATTGGCGCTTCCAATAATAAGCACTGCTTAAATGGTACAAACAATAAATGCCATGGAAGTGTACCCTAAAAAGTCTTATTTCCAGGATGGCCCTCCATTTATTTACTCATTTGTCCACTCAGGGAATATTTACTGATAATCTATCACATGCCACACACCACATTAGGCAGGGTGATGAGCAAGATAGACACAATTTCTACCATCATGGAGCTTGCAGTTTAGGTGGAAACACATACAGGAAATACACAAACAGAGTGGTCATTACAAAGTATGGTAAGTGCTGTGCATAAAAGGTACAAAGTGCTATGAGAAAGAACAACTGGCATGGGGACTAGGATTTAATTTAGACTTAGAGGGAAGGGAGGATTTGATTGGGCTATAGGCAATAATCAAGATTTACCATAATCAAAGGAGTCTGAACTAAAATAATGGGTTATCTGAATATTGGCGCCTTGGAAGAGGGCCACAAATAACCAAAGATAATTATGATGACTTCTAGGCCCCAGCAGGTGGTCACCCTTAGTAAGTCATGAAGCTATGGTGTCATGGACAGAGCCCTCCCAGAACCTAACAGCTCATCCAACTTTCTGACACAGGTTTGTTATTCACCTCCTGCTCAGATTCACTCTACCAGTGGAGTACTCCAAACCATGGTGGTGGCAAATCTCATTAGTTGTTTCAGTAACTGCCTTTGGCTAAACAAATACTCCCCATCCAGGGTCCCTGTCAACTAGCACAGCTGTGAGTGATAACAAGGGAAGTCTCACAACACAAAGAAATGGAAATGTATTCCATGATCATCTTTTGGAAGAACAAATATTGTTAAAATATCTATACTACCTAAAGCAACGTACATATTTAATGCAATCCCTACCAAAATACCAACAACATTTTTCACAGAGCTAAAACAAATAATCCTAAAATTTGCATGGAACCAAAAAAAAAACCCTGAATATCCAAAAAAATCTTGAAAAAGAAAAACAAAACTGAAGGTATCACAAGTCTAGATTTCAAGTCATATTACAAAGCTGTAGTACTCAAAACGGTATGGCACTGGCACAAAAATAGACACACAGATCAATGGAACAGAATACAAAACCCAGAAATAAACCCACAATTATATGGTCAATTAATCTTCAACAAAGGAGGAAAAAATATACAATGGGAAAAAAAACAGTCTCTTCAGGGCGCCTGGGTGGCTCAGTTGGTTAAGCGACTGCCTTCGGCTCAGGTCATGATCCTGGAGTCCCGGGATCGAGTCCCACATCGGGCTCCCTGCTCAGCGGGGAGTCTGCTTCTCCCTCTGACCCTCTTCCCTCTCATGCTCTCTATCTTTCATTCTCTCTCTTGAATAAATAAATAAAATCTTAAAAAAAAGTCTCTTCAACAAATGGTGTTGGGAAAACTGGACAGCTACAAGCAAAAGAATGAAACTGGACCACTTTACACAAAAATAAACTCAAAATGGATTAAGACCTAAGTGTGAGAATTGAAACCATAAAAATCCTAGAAGAGAGCCCAGGCAGCAGTTTCTCTGACATTGGCCATAGCAACAGTTTTTTAGATATGTCCCCTGAGGCAAGGGAAATAAAAAAATAAATAAACTACTGAGACTACATCAAAATAAAAACTTCTGCACAGCAAAGGAAACAATCAACAAAACTGAAAGACAACATAGGGAATGGGAGAAGATACTTGCAGATGACATATCTGACAAAGGGTTAGCATCCAAAATATATAAAGAACTTATACAACTCAATATCCAAAAAGCAAATAATCCAATTAAAAGTGGTCCAAAGATACAAAAAGCCATTTCTACAAAGAAGGCATGCAGATGGCCAATAGACACATGAAAAGATGCTCAAGATCATTCATCATCATCTGGGAGACACAAATCAAAACTGTGATTAGGTACCACCTCACATCTGTCAGCATGGCTAAAATCAAAAACACAAGAAAAGCAAGTGTTGGCAAGGATGTGGAGAAAAAGGAACCCTCATGAACCCTCCTACACTGTTGGTGGGAATGCAAGCTGGTGCAGCCACTCTGGAAAACAGTATGGAGGTTCCTCAGAAAGTTGAAAATAGAGCTACCTACAGCCCAGCAATTGCACTACTGGGTATTTACCCCAAAGATACAAATGTAGTGATCCGAAGGGATACCTGCACCCCAATGTTTGTAGCAGCAATGTCCACAATAGCCAAACTATGGAAAGAGCCTAGATGTCTATCAACAGATGAATGGATAAAGGAGATGTGGTATATATATACAATGGAATATTATGTAGCCATCAAAAAATGAAATCTTACCATTTGCAATGACATGGATGGAACTAAAGAGTGTTATGCTAAGTGAAATAAGTCAATCAGAGAAAGACAGTTATCATATGATCTCACTGATATGAGGAATTTGAGAAACATGACAGGATCATAGGGGAAGGGAGGGAAAAATGAAACAAGATGAAACCAGAGAAGGAGACAAACCATAAGAGACTCTTAATCTCAGGAAACAAACTGAGGGTTGCTGGAGTGGTGGGGGTGGGAAGGATGGGGTGGCTGGGTGATGGACATTGGGGAGGGTATGTGCTATGGTGAGCGCTGTGAATTGTGGAAGACTGATGAATCACAGATCTGTACCCCCAAACCAGGTACCTGTACCTCTACCTGTACAAATAATACATTATATGTTTTTTAAAAAAAGTAATTCAGAGAGTATGCTTAACTACAAAATAATTAGTAGCAAATTTAACAAGTAATGTATAAGATGTGTATGAAAAAATATACTTTTTTAAATATAAAGCAATGTTTGAATTAATAAATGGAGCCACACACACACAAAAGAAAAGAAAAGAAAAGAAAAGAAAAAAGAAAAAGGAACCCTCATGCACTGTTGCATGAATGCAAAATGGTTCAGCCACTGTGGAAAACAGTATGGAGTTTGCTCAAAAAGTTAAAAGTAAACTACCCTATGATCCAGTACTCAAACTACTGCATATTTATCCAAAAAAATACAAAAACACTAATTCAAAGGGATACATGTTTATTGAAGCATTATTTACAACAGTCAAATTATGGAAGCAGCCCATGTGTCCATCAATAGATGAATGGATAAAGAAGATGTGAGATATATAGATATAGATAATGGACTATTACTCAGCCATAAAAGAATGATATCTTGCCATTTGCAACAACAGGGATGGAGCTACAGAGTATAATGTTAAGTGAAAAAAGTGAGTCAGAGAAAGACAAATACCATATGATTTCACTCATATGTGGAACTTAAACAACAAAACAAATGAACAAAGGAAAAGAGTGAGAGAGAGAAACTAAGAAATAAACTCGTAACTACAGAGAACAAACTGATAGTCACCATAGGGGAGGTGGGTCGGGGCTGGGTGAAATAGAGGAAGGGGATTAAGAGTACACTTTAAATGATGAACACTGAGTAATGCATAGAATTGCTGAGTCACTCTATTGTACACCTGAAACTAATATAACACTATATGTTAGCTATACTGGAATTAAAATTAAAAACTTAAAAAAAAAAAATCGGGAAAGTCTTAGAGTGAGCCTCAGTTGGTCAGTTGCTGAATAATGACCCCAGTATTCTTTCACCTGTTGTTGAGCCTGAGGGAAGACCTGGTCCGGGCTGGCATTTTCTCAGCCCAGGACCAGCAAACTGTGAAGCAGTGAGGGGGAAATGAGCATCCAGGCCATAATTCTAAAATATCTTCTCTGTAGCCCTACTCGCAATTAAACCGAGGGCAGTATTTCTTTACTGCAGATTTTCTCCATGTCTTTATTATGCCTTTATTGTGAATCTCCAGGAAAGGAGCATATTATGAAACATCTACTTTTCTATGACTACTGTGATAAATTGTACAACTGTTTGCCACCCATCCTGTTCCCTTAGCTGAAGGAAGAATCTACATCTCCATGCTAATGAACTCAAGTATGGCCATATGACTTGGCGTGGCCAATGAAATGAGGGTGGAAGTGATATGGATCACTTCCTGTAGCCGTATCTGGATGGATACCTTAACTGCCAGCTCATGGCTTCTCTTGTGTCTTCCCTCTCCCATGACAATCATTAATATTCCAGAAGCAGGCTGCTCCTATCCTGGGTCCTGGAGTGAAGATGACATAAAACAAACCTTTAATCATTCTATATGGACATGAAATATGAGCAAGAAATAATAAGCCCTTATGGTTTATGTTCCTGAAGAACTGTAGTCATTTGTTATCACAATATAACTATTCTAGTGGTCCTCAAAGTGTGGTCTTCCAGTCCCATGGATCCTCAGAGCCCTTCAGGGCATCCAGGAAGTCGAAACTATCTTCGCAATGATACGAATTGTTTGCCTTTTCAACATGCTGACATTTACATTAATGCTGGAAAAGTAATGGTGAGTAAAACTGCTGGTCCTTTTCACAAGTTGAAGCAGTAACACCAAACTGTATTAGAAGTCATTATATTCTTCACCCCTTGCACTAGTCGTTTTAAAAAAAAAAAAGGAAGTTTCATTTCATCCTTAAAAGAAGAGAAATGAAGGACTGATTTCATTAAATCTCAGCCTTGAACATACATTTTCTTTTTATTTTAAGATTTTTATTTATTTATTTGAGAGAGCACAAGCAAGCAGAGGGTCAGAGGAGAGGGAGAAACAGACTCACTCCTGAGCAGAAAGCCTGATGTGGGGCTCGATCCCAGGACCCTGGAATCATGACCTGAGCCAAAGGCAGATGCTTAACTGACTGAGCCATCCAGGCGCCCCAAACATACATCCTCTTAATATTCTTTGTAATGAAATGGAAAGTAGGCATAAAACTCTGTTGCGGCATCCCTAAATATCATGGTTTGTCTTGAGGAAACACACTTGTAATCATCTGAGTTGTAAGCTGAATTAGCCACTTTTTCATTTAAAAAAAATTTTAATTGGAAAGGATGACTGACAGACAAATTATGGTTATTTAGACTTTGTTATTAGGCAAACATTTTCTTGCCAGTGATCAACTTCAGGTTTTCAATTGAACACTGGAATTGTGCTAAACTTGTATATATCACTATGAGCCTGACAGATTCTAATACTTAGAGATATTTTTCTGATGACATCACTGGTGATATTGATGAATGTGGTTTTTTGATACTGTATAGGCTCTCAAAGTATAAGATTGATCAATGGATTTTCATTTCAGATTCCACATCACAACTAACCTCTTGGAAACTACCATTTGTTGAGTTTGGGTGTGGCATCAAAGAAGACCATCCACAATCATCTAAAACGGCTGCTTAGCTACTCCTCCCTTTCCAACTATATACTTGTGAGAAGCCAGATTTTCTTCATAAATTTCAAACTAAACAATAAATCATAAGAGATTGCAGAAGCAGGTATGACAATCCAGCTGTCTTCGTTAAGGCAGACATGAAAGACACTTGCAGAAATGCAAAACAATACTACCCCTCTCACTAATACATTTTTTGAAAGATATGTTTTCTTCAATGCGATTTAACATGGAATGGGTTTATCATTTTAAAGGAATTAATAAGTGTGTTTAAATTTTGTCAGACTTATTTCTAATATGGTAATATCATTAGATATCATGACATGAACAGAAGCTCTTTAGGGTCTTCAATAATTTTAGGAGTATAAAGGGTCCTGAAAATAAGTGTTTGAGGACCAAAGCTATCCTGCCACAGCCATGAACACAGAAGCCACATGGAAACTTGAACAGGGCTAATGCTCTAACGGTAAAGAATTTGTCAGCGTAACAATGAAATAACTATCAAGATGTAAAGAGAATTCTAAACAATGCCCTAGAGCCAAGGAAGAGTTTCCAGGGAAGGACAAAATCCTGGAAGACAGGGCCCTACTCCATCCCCAAGGTTGGAATTCAGAGGAAAAGGTTGGCTGTAGCCCATTGGATGGCCAAGAAGTTTGTTGAGCTAGAGCTGGTCTGCAGTCTGCAGGTAAGTAGGAAACATCTATCCAGAGCACAGACGGGTGGGCAACAAAGTTGTCCAGGCAGCACAAAGCCTGAGGGCACAGTGTCCACACCATGGGGACTGTGTGAGGTGGTCACCAGGCTGGGCAGTGACTGTGAGCTTGCTGAGGAATTGCATGCTCTGGGCATGCAGCTGGAGCTGAGTGCCTGTTGACAAAGGTGCTTTTAGACACAAAAAGAGGGGTGTCTGGGTGGCTAGTTGGTTAAACATCTGCCTTCGGCTCAGGTCATGATCCCAGGGTCCTGGGACCAAGCCCCACATTAGGCTCCCTGCAGGGAGGCTTCCTCTCCCTCTGCCACTCCCCATACTTGTGCTTGCTCTCTCCCTCTTGCTCTCTCTGTGTCAAATAAATGAATAAAATCTTAAAAAAAAAAAAGGCAAAAAGAAAGGAACACGGGAGTCTGGAACCTGAAGAGCATCCCCTTCTTCCTGCAATGTTTCTCCAGCACCCTCTATTGACAAAGTTCAATACCATGTTCACTATAAAGAATAACTGCTTAGCCCTCCATGATGGAGCTGGTAATGAAGGGTGAAATGGGGGCAGAGAGGTAATAAATTGGTAGCTAGCACACTGACTGAAAACATACCACACACATCTTTTTTTTTAAATATTACCTTTATTTAAATTTCAAAAATGATGTTCTGGAAACCACAGGTTAAGAAACACTGATCTTTTTATAGGATGGAAGATTTGTTCTAAGTTTCCTACCACCCCCCCTTATGTACTCTTTGTTGTCAAATTCCAAAATCTGCACATCAACAAACACATCTGGAAAACACACTCTGCTTAGGAAGGTTGCCAAGGGCCAAGAACTGGGTGTGTATATGTGTGGGTTAATTTCTGTAACAAGATTTTTTTAGAGCAGGAAGCAAAAAAGATTTGATGAATAATTAATAAGGGCAATTTAGCAAAATATATCAACAAGTTCTTGCATTCAGTGACAATATTATGACTATTTTCCCATTAGCCCAGATCTCTGGTTGCCTGGGCTTTGAAAATGCCCAAATTACAAATCTCCTGAACTAGAGTTTCCACAGTTTTAGAAATAAAATCCTAAAGGGTAGAGATACAACCACTGGCTGTTTTTCACATCTCACAGAAAACCATAAAGGTCTTTCTCATCCTTCAAGTACAAGCTCAAACATATAGTCTTCCTAGGCTCCCCAAGTCAGAGTGAATCTCTCTGAACCTTGGCTTTTGTTGTTGCTGTTTATGCCTCTACTGAAGCACTTCCCCAGGCTAACTTGTTCTGTAGTGAGTTATGTCTGCATCTCTCTCCCACTAGCCTGGGAGCTCCTTGAGGGGAGGGAGTATGTCTCATCATCTTTGAATCCCAGAGCCAAACACATGGTTTGATGTGGTAAGCCCCCTATCCCTCCATGTTGACCCAGATATGTTCACTTCAAGTAAAGGATGAATGGGAGCTTGACGTCTCACGATTACCATCCCCAGCTTGCAAAGGAGCTCAACCAGAGACAGGCACGTAGCTGCTTTCTGCTGCGAGCAATTTTCAAGACATTTTGAAAACAACTAGTCTTCAGAGGGACTCTTTTGAGATAGGCAAAGAGTATGGAGTTTATTTGAGAATTACAGAATGCAGAAAGTTTACAGCTATTTTCACAACCCCCCCCAAAAAAATCAGATGTTATTTTATACAGTAATTCTGTTGCAGCTTATCTTGATTCACTGCTTCCCTTCCTCTCACCTCCCACCTCAAGGCTTGGTCCTCCATAATATAAGACAGTAGTATTTGTCTGGCAGAATCTTAAGATATTTTGTTGGTAGCATGGAATGCTCCCCATTTCAAACCTTCCTAAAAAGACTTTATTTGTCAGAATCAACTAGATTATGAGGTAGTAACAAATAGCCCCTGAATTTCAGCGCCTTAATGTCATAATAGTTTACTTCTCACTTTTGCAAAGCCCACTGTGGGGCAGTGGACTCCAGGGCAACTGTGACCAGTGCAGTAACTCAGTGATGTAGATGAGTCTCACTTGGCGCCTCTGACATCTCAAGACAAAGTGAAGAAGAGAGAGTGTGGAGATCTCATGTCTGCATGCCCTATGCTTTGGCTCAGAAAGGACACATATTGCATTAGCCACAACCCTTTGACGAAAACCAGACATGTAGCCCCTCCAAAAGACAAGCGGGCTGGGAAGTATAGTCTTCTGTGGACCCAGGAAGAAGAGGAAAACCAGATATCAGGGAGCTTTGGTGATCTCTACTTCCAAGGCTTTCCTAAGGACTTTATAAGTTAAAAATCAGCAAATGTCCTTTCCATCAAGCCCATTCCCCTCGTAAAGCAGTACTGTGACCCTCTACAAGCATCTGACAGAGGGAAGGCAGATGAGTAGAGGCAGCTCACTTCTCCCGCCCCGGCTTTCTGTCCTAAAAAGACTAACCAAGGAAGACTAAGCCAGGAAAGGTCCCCTCAGCATCCCGTGAAGTAGAACCTTCACCTGCCGAGAGCGGAAGGAAAAAATGCATACTCCCTACTTTCTTATCTACAATCTTATTTGCCTGAGGGCATGTTATGTCATAGAGCTATTCTGCCAGGGTTCACTAGAAAAGAAATGAAACAATTAAGCAAATAACTGGCCATTCCAGGCCATCTAGCCTTAGAGAGTTCCATATGAGGAAAGGAAGAATGAGTAAAGTTTGAAAGGTTTTAACCTTCTTTCCAACTTCAATAACTAATTTTATTTTAATATTATACCCCATTTTAATCATTAACATCATACCTCAACACCTCCAACAAATATTCATTGAATATTTACAATATACCTGACTGCAGAAAATGGGGACCCAAGTATATTTTGGACAACTCTGATCCAAGTTTCAAGCTATATGCACTTTACAAATAATTTTATCCTTTTCATGACCTTTTGAGTTTATCATGATGTCTCCCATTTATAGCCAAATAAAATGAAGTTCAAAGAGTTAAGTACAATATTCAAGGTCATGGCTAGTAATAGGGGGAAAGTGGGGATCTCAGCCCACCTCCACCTGGTTCATGATAAGAAAGTCCCACACATTCACTCCAAATCAATTAGAACTTAGAAGTTATTGACTTTCTTAGACTTTGTATTGCTTGAAAAGTATAATCAAGAGATCAGTCATTCATGGAAATAACTACCGCTCTATTTGAGTAAGTTGAAATTTGAAAGAACGCTAATCATCTCTTTTGTATACTATTCATTATGCCATGATGATCTTTCTAATGCATCAATTTCTCTTTCTTTCTAATAAAATCCCTGAGCAGAATGCAGTTCTATAACATAGTCCACAGATGCCCTCCTATCCCAGGATTAAATAAGATAATGCTCATTTATCACAGTGCCCAAAGCAGTTTACAAAGATCAGCTGTTATCTTGTCTGGTGAAGTTGGAGAACATTGGATCCTCATCTCATATAATAAGTGAAAAACTGAAAAAACTAAAATGTTAATTTTCCGATAGAAGTGTAAATGTCATAAACCTAATAGAACCAAGGTGGAGATAAAGATCATCATATGTGTCCAAAGTAACAAATCTTTAGCTTCCAAACGGGTACTCATGAGGCTTAACACGATCAAGTGTGTGTTTAATTATGAAAAAGCAAAAACAAAAACAAATTTAGAAGCATTCTGACATGTTGGAAATGTACTGGCAAATTGCAACTAAGAGGCAAGATGTAAATAGAGGTTTTATAATATTTTTTAGCTCTTTGAGAACACTCCACTTTATACTGGATGAGCCTGTTTAGACTTTCTTACACTTGATTTACACACATTTTCAGGAGCCATTATACACAAAATTAGGTTAATGCCTGTGTGATTTTTTTTTTTTTTTTTTACACAATGGGTCTACTTTGTTCACTGTAGCTTCAGCATCCAAAGCTGTGCCTGGCACACAGTAGGTTATCAGGAGGTATATAGTGAACAAATGAATGACATGATCTACATAGGAGAATATAATATGGCAGTAAGGAAAAAATATTTCAAAAGCTGGAGCTGAATGAGAACTGCCTTTTCTTGGATAATACATTGATGAGACTTTTATTTCTGGCAGGATGGCAGGCCAGGTATCTTAGACACCTGTCCAGTGAAAAACCACTAAAATACTAAATGAAAATTTTTAAAAATATCTTTTCGATGCATCACTAAGTCAGTCAGTGCAGATGTCAGGAAGGTGCAGGGCAAAAACAAACAAGACAAAAGCAGGAACTAACGGAGCTCTAAAACTGACTTTCACCCCAAAGTCTTCTGTTCCACTTTGCAGACCTTAGGCTTGCTGAGTGGTGGACAGAGAGTGAGGGAAGAAGGAATCAGAGACAAAACCAAGAATCTGCTAAGGCCGTCAGTTCTCCCTATTCTGACCTCCTTCTAAGGTTGACTTCCAATTCTATTGGAATACATACATACATATACATACATACATACCGGATAACATCTGGATGCACATACCTCATTCTAGTGCTATAATCTGTGCTTCTGAAAACCTATCCCATTTTTTAATAACTTTTCTTATTGAACTATAGCCTACATACCAAACAGCTCATGAGAGTGCCACCCAATCAATCTGCACAAGGTAAACACATCTAAGTAACCATTACCTGGATGAAGAAATAGGAGATTACCAAAAGTCATTGCCACCTTGATTGTTCTCTGACGTCTTCAACCAGCTGTCTTTATTATTTTTCCAACCTGTAAATTTTTGTCCTTGGAAGGGTTAGTCTGTTACCAGCCTGCTTGTACCTCATCCTTAAGCAGAGGTTCATATACACTACTGAATTCTGATAGCACCCTGTGAGGGTGGCATTATTATCCGAATTGTCAAGTTTAGGATATCAAGTTTCAGAGACACATACATTGTTCAGGAACACCTACTGGTAAGTAGCAGAGCTAAGGTTTAAACTCCAGGATTGATTCCAGAGCTCACACACTTAACTGTGATATACTAACAGTTGCTTTTCTAATAAGACACAACCTGGCAAGTAAGGAACTTATGGTCTTTAAGACATAATATTATATGTAAATTTTGGTACCAACCCATTTATATATTGCAGGTGTATTATATATAGATGAATTATGTAACATATTATCTCATTTAACCATTACAATATATTGTCTCATTTAAGCACTGTGACAACCCTGCGAGGTAAAAATTAGTCTCCATATGTTATAGATGTTAAACAACTTTCCTAAGCACATAGCTGCTAAGTAACCTGTTGCCAGAGCACTAGCTCTTCCCATTCATCTGTCAAGACCACCCATCACTCACCCACACTACCCATGTCATCAGTGGATGTCTGCAGGATAAAAAAGTAAATGCTATCAACACTTATGTGCGAGTTAAAGCTGATAGTAAAAGACGATAATACCATTCTCCTGAGATCATTCCCAAACACGGAATGATGTCTAGCCAGATGTGCTCAGAGTCAACCCCAGTGAGAAAGGAAAAAGGTACCTTGATCAGGTTGCTCTCTCATTCAATATCATTGTCTAGGATGGGTGTGAACTATTTCTCTTTACGTAACCCTCTTCGTGCTGGTCCAATAGAAGTTATTCTACAATCCAAGAAGGGAGGCATTAGGAGAAAGGAAACCAGCAGGTTGCTGAGGGCTAGTTATGTGTATGCAGGGAACTATCTAGAACCAAGTAGATCTTTTCATATAGTCCATCATTTCATCCTCATATAAACCTGTGAGGTACATGTTAGCACTCCCATTTTAGAGATGAGGAAATGGAGACTAACAGGGGTGTCCAAGGTCACATGGATAGAAACTGAGAGATCTGGCATTTGGATTCTGCTATCTACCCTACAGCCTCATTCAACTGTAAGTCTTCTCACTCTTCTAAAATCTCAGAGCCTCAGAGGCAGTAACTGTCCTGTATTACAAGGACCCTACACGACACTTGCACACAGGAGGGCTGAGCCAGTAATCAGTAAGAAAATCTCTGACGGCCAATGCTGCCATTATGTTGCCTCCCTAAGATCTGTATCTATGTGAAACTCTGCCTTGTGTTTCCTCCCTGTCCTAACACAACACTTAATTAGTTTGTCCTCTTGATAAGTACATGTTCTCTTAAAACTCAGAGTTCTCTTTCATATTTTATCTTTCTGCCCCTGGGGAAAGGCACTCCTTTCCCTGCTCAGATCGCCAGTTTAGGGAAGTTGTCAACAGGAAAAGAAAACAGCTTGTCCATTGAACTGTCAACCAGGAACACGAGTTATGTTTGGAATTTAATGCACAGGAAAACATCCAGCCTGCTTACAAAGCATCGGTAGAAGCTCAAAGAAAACCAGATACAACATAATCCTTTCCTTGTGCTAAATGACACCCTCATTTACATCCTTACCATATTAATTCTCTTTGTTTCAACTTTAACTAAAGTCAAGGAAGGCTTCTCAGGCAGTGTCATTCACATGTATTAGACAGCCCTCGAATGACAAAATGCTTTCATTCCATCTGCTGATAAAAGTCCATTTGACACCAACGCTAAGCTGTTATTTTTCAAATAACAATGGCAACATTTAATTAGAATTTAACCTAGCTGCTTGCTTTCACTTAACAATGTACAGTACAAGGGTGGTTCCCTGACTAAAGGAAAGATTGGCATCTAGTGTAAATGCTGCATTTTAAAAGGAGCTGCACACTAGTGGTATCTAATTATGCATAACACTCTGCCATTAATTGCTAGTATTTCAAGTGGCTTAAAGGGTCAGCTGGTCTTTAGTCCTTCCTATTATGATGGCAGGTTAGGTTGAGTCTTTGTTGGACTATCACAATTGCTTTGTAAAAATTACTTCCATGGAGACAACAAAAGCCCTCCCAAATGACTGGACATACCTTTCAATCCCATTTTAACTAAAAAGACAGAATAGGAAAGCATCATCATGCCTAGCACATAGTAGGTACTTAGTAAACGGTAGCTATTAGCATAATAACTATTTCATAAATATTTTCCATTGGACCATAGTCCTGAGCTATATATTGATCCGGGAAGTTTTCTTTCCCTGCATAGAACTCCTGCAGTGCATCACCTATAACATTCACTCATTCGTTCATTCATACCACACACCCTCGCAGAGTACCTTCTTTGTGCCAGGAGCACATTCCCTAAATAATGATCCCAAGGAAATGCTGTGTACTACATCTTCTTCTTGGAGAGTCCCAATGTATACGTTAGAGGCTCTGAGACTTTTGGCAAGGAATACATAAATGACAGACAAAAGGGAGATAGATAGATGACAGATGATAGATAGATAAATGATAGATGATAGATGATGATGATAGATAGATAGATAGATAGATAGATAGATAGATAGATAGATAGATAGATATAGATAGATTTTCAATATTTTCCTTACTTGTGGAACCCTTTTTTTCATGGACACCTATTACCATCCTGAGACAAGGGTGTTCTAAGGAACATATTTTGGGAAACAGTACAGATTCACATCCAATACATTGCTGCACACCCCAACAATGGGGTAGCATAGCTACCCACACATTTTAAGTTTTAGGGGAATGAATACTCATTAAAGTTGATACTGGAGGATCTAGTTAATGTGACATTGAGTTCAAGGTGAACTGTGGATTCTAGCATTAAGACCATTCTGTTTCCAAAATCCAGGGACCAGGCATGTTTGCCCATGCCCACCAATTCCAGAACCGGTTATAGAGTCACACAGATGACTGAACTCCTGGCTGGTCTACCTGAGGTGGTTGCATCAGCTCTCTGGGTCTCAGAGCTTCTTGCGAGAGTTACCTGAGATGATGTGCAAGGCCAAAGTCTGCAAGTGTTTTGCTCTCACGGGGCCTGGTTATCTCACCTGTCCTGGAGCGCCATCCATTCACAACCTGGCCCTCAAGGTCAAGCTGTGAAAATCAGCCTTTCTCTTAACTGGGAGGAGGAGGAGTGGGGATAAAAATTCTGTCCAATGGGAACTAAAATTTTCTTCAAGCACTAGACGAGTGCGCTAGTACACGCTTATGCACACGCCCATGACACAAGATGAAGTTACATGGCAAGAATGAAAATAAACCCAGATTAAATCAGCATCCTGTTTTTTAGGTGTCCCTCAGCCCCATGCCACCCCAACAACGCCAAGCATCGCCCTTTCCTCGGATTCTTCTCATGCTTTTATGTGGAACAAATCAGCTCTTCCCAGCCCCGACTCCCAGATTTTCCTCCAGATCTACCTGGTGTCTGAAGGCCTTTCCCATGATACAGTTGTCCTCATTAATAGGCAATTAATGCTCACAAGAAGTTATATTTTCCTCTACCTAACCCTTCAACTACATAAATCTCTAAGGAAGCTGGTGTCACATCCATAAACGTCCTTTAAAGAGGCAGCTGGGGTGTAAGACAGTATTTCCCAATTTTCAATCATTCAAATAAGACCCTCATGATTTTCACCATATATTCAGACCAGGTATATTACCTGATAGAATAAGCACACTCCCCAAAGATGTTAATGTCCTAATCTCCAGAACTTATGAATATGTTACTTTACTTGGCAAAACAGATTTTGCAGATGTGATTAAATTTAGGATCTTGAAATGGGAAAATTGTCCTACGTTATCCAGGCGGGCCTCGTGTCATGGTAGGAGGGAGGAAAGAGGGTCGGAGTCAGAAGAAGGGGGTGTGAAGACAGAAGCAGAAGAAGGAAAAGTCCTCAAGCCAAGGAAGTGACCTCTAGAATCTGGAAAAGGCGATGAAACAAATCACACTCTTACAAAAACCAATTCGAAATGGATCACAGACCTAAACATAAAATGCAAAACTATAGAATCGGTGGAAGATAACATAAGACAACTATGAGGACCTTGCATGTGGTGATGCCTTTTTAGATGAACCACCAAGGACAGGAACCGTGCAAGTAATACTCTGATAATTTGGACTCTAGAGTAGGCTTTTCCCTAGAGCCTCCAAAAGGAATACAGCCCTGCTGACACAGTGACTTTAGGACTTCTGACCTCCGGAACCGTAAGATAATAAATGTGGGTTATTTTAAGCCACTGCCTTTGTGGCAATTTGTTACAGCAACAATAGGAAACTAATACTTTATGTAACATTTTCTTTATGTATTTTTTAAAGACTTTATTTTTTTAGAGCAGTTTTACATATGCAACATAATTGAGAGGAAGATACAGAGGTTTGCTATATACCCCCTGCCCCCACACATACATAATCTCCCCCATTATCAACATCACTCATCAGAATAGCACATGATGAGCCTCCAGGGACACATCGTAATCCAATTACACATCATAATCACCCAAAGTTTGCCTTAGGGTTCACTCTTGCTGTTCTATATTCTATGGGTTTGGACAAATGTATAATGACATATACCCATGATTATAATATCAGAGTATTTTCACTGCCTGTTCATCTCTTCCCTCCCCCTCCCACCAGCAAGCACTGATCTTTTTACCGTCTCCATGGCTTTGCCATTTTTAGAATGCCACATGGAATCATACCGTATGGAGCCCTCTCAGACTGACTTCTTTTATTTCATGATATGCATTTAAGATCCTTCATGTCTTTTTATGACTTCATAGCTCATTACTTTTTAGCTGAATAGTCTTCCACTGTCTGGATGGACCACAGTTTATCCATTTCCCTGTGGAAAGACATCTTGGTTACTTCCATGATTTGGTGATTGTGAATAAAGATGCTATAAACATCTGTGTGCAGGTTTTTGTGTAGACATAAGTTTTCAAGTTTTTGGTAAATACCAAGATATACGATTGCTGGAACGTATGGTAAGAATATATTTAGTTTTGTTCAAAACTGCCAAGCTCTCTTCCAAATGGGCTCCACCATTTTGCATTCCCACCAGCAATGAATCAGAGTTCCTGCCGCTCCACATCCTCCCCAGTATTTAGTGTTGTCAGGACTCCAGGTTTTGGCCATTCTAAAGGTATACAGTGGTATCTCATTTAGTTTGCAATTCCCTGATGACATATGATACGGAGCATCTTTTCATATGCTTATTTGCCAATTGTATATATTCTTTGATGAAATGTCTGTTGAAATCTTTGGCCCATTTTTTAACTGAGTTGTTTGTTCTCTTCTTGTTGAGTTTTAAGAGTTCTTTGTATATTTTGGATAACAGTTCTTTATCAAATGTGTCTTTTGCCAATATTTTCTCCCATTCTGCTGCTTTTATTCCAATTCACTTGATATCATTATTCCCAGAGCAGAAGTTTTTAATTTTCATGAAGTCCTAGCTTATCAATTATTTTTTTTAAGGATCATGCCTTTGGTGTTATATCTAAAAAGGCATCATTGTACCCAAGGTTTTCTAGGTTTTCTCTTACATTATGCTCTAAAAGTTTAATAGTTTCGCATTTTACATGTAGGTCTATGAGCCATTTTGAGTTAATTTTGTGAAGGATGGAAGGCCTGTGTCAAAATGAGTTTTTTTGCTTGTGGATGTCCTGTTGTTCCAGCACCATTTGGTAAAAAGACTATCTTTGCTTCGTTGTATTGCCTTTGCCCCTTTATCAAAGATGAATTGACTATATTTATGTGGGTCTATTTGGGGCTCTATATTCTGTTCCACTGCTCTGTTTGTCTATTCTTTCACCAATGCCACACGGTCTTGATTACTCTAGCTTTGTAGTAAGTCTTGAAGTCAGGTAGCATCAATCCTCCAACTTTGTGGTTCTCTTTCAATACTCTGGGCTATTTGATATATTTTTATGTAATGCTTAAATCTATCCAGTTTTTATTTACTAATTTAGCCTAATTCTAACAATAGTATCCATGGAATCAATGGCTTCAAAGTGCTTATTAGGGATCTTCTAATACACCGTAAAATAAATACATGATTATTAGGTGAAAAACACTCACCCATATCCCATCCTACCCCCCATCTCCTTATATACTTACCCCAGGGGAACAGCAAATAAGCACTTTGGAAAACTGATGGGAGGGAATACTCAACACCCCCCAAGATGAAAAACCAGAGTTCCATACTTGGCTCGTTCACTGATTGGCCTTAGACTGGTCACTTCAATACCCCTAGTCTTTTGTCTTCTCTCTGTACAAAGGATTCAGTGGAACCTGAATGTTTTGGACCCTAGCCCTGTGCTGGCCACCAGGAGGATCCAAGACAGTCCCTGGCTGAGCAAGGGATCACAGACCACTTGGGTTAGTGAAAGACTCCCATTCCATGACCCCTAACTCAGCTTCTCTTCCCTGAGCCCTCCAGGCTCTGCTCAGAGTCAGAAAGCTGAGGTTTAGAGTGACAACCACCACTGTCCCCCATTCTCCTTCCTTGCCTTGGAACATCTATGCACCAAGCTTCGTTGACATCAAAGAGAAAAGCTGGTTAACATCTCCCCCATCCCCACATTGGTCACCCTGAATCAGACTCACATGAAGATGGTGATAAATTAACCAATCCAGTGTGGTTTAATGGCAGGATCAGTGGAGTGGAAGTCCAAAATCTGGTTGAAATTATGGCTCTATGACCTGCCAGTGGTATGATCGTCACCTTTCTGAGATTCAAGTTCCTCATTTGTAAATATGGAAAATCCTATCGACCTCAAAGTATTCGTGCGAAGATTCAACGAAATTGCATATGCTTGATCCGCCAGCACCAAGTCTGACTCACACCGTGTGTTCGGTAAATGTTAGGAATGAATTGGAATCAATAGCCATTTCCTATATAGAGGTGATGAAACCTTTACAGAGATTCCTGACAAACCCTTGTTGGGGTGTGTGTGTGCCCGCGCTATCTTCTGCTTGTATGTGGACTGGGCTTTAAAACGTTGCAAGTGTGGTGATGTTTGGGAAGACGCTACCACTTTTTTAACCTGACTCTCCACTTCAGGGAAGAGAGTAAACAAAAGGAGTGGAGGGGAGCGAGAGTGAGAGGGAAGGAGAGAGGAAGGCCGGGAGAAAAAAGCAGAAGGAACAGCAGCAAGTCTCCGGTGCTGGAGGTTACTTATCGATCTTAGATCTACTCCGAAAGCTGAGCAGAGGCCCCACGAGGAAAAGAAAATTGAACCAGTTTCACGCGAAGGTTTTCTCACTTTCTCATCTGTGACCAACGCCTGCCCCCTTGTGGATATTTTCTAAAAGGCAAAGAAACCTGGAAAGGCTTACAATGAGAAAATGTTTGTAAGCCTTTGGAGGGTCTCCATTGTCTGCAAGATAGAAGGGAAAAAAAAAAAAAAAACCACTAGGCAAAGATCCCTCATAATCCAGACCTAACAACCAAGACAAGCTCCTCTCCGTAGAGTCTCCCGCCGGCACTTTGTGCTCCAAGAACAACAAGCTTCCGCAGTTCCCCAGTAATAGTGATGGTAAGAAGCCAATGTGGGAATCAGACCAGAGTTCAAATCCTGACTTCTTTTCTCTCTAGCTTTGTGTCTGGGCAAGTCACCTGACCTCTCTAAACTTGTTCCTCATCTGTAAAATCAGGATAATAATAGCACCTGCCTCCTAGAATTGCTGTAGAGTTAAGTGAGCTAAAGCATGGAGAGCATCTTACAAATGTAATTCCCCCCAATACCCTTTAGCTGCTATTTGTAAACTCATCATATTCTTTCCACCCCTGAGCCATTCATTGGATAAGCATTTATTATGAACTACATGGATCACAAAATAAGGCAATCTCTAGGGGCACCTGGGTGGCTCAGTTGGTTAAGCAACTGCCTTTGGCTCAGGTCATGATCCTAGAGTCCTGGGATGGAGTCCCACATCGGGCTCCCTGCTCAGCAGGGAGTCTGCTTCTCCCTCTGACCCTCCCCCCATTCATGCTCTCTCTCTCTCATTCTCTCTCTCAAATAAAGAAAATCTTTTTAAAAAATAAGGCAATCTCTAGAGATCTTGTAGTCAGCTGGAAGAGATAGACAAATAATTATCATACTTTTAATTTGGCAAAGGCAGTAGTAGAGTTAAAGATAGTTTGAGTTCCCCAAAAAAGCAAATCTAAGATAAGGGATTGTAGCCATTCATTTATTTGGGGAAGTGGTCAGAGAACAGGGATGGAGGTCTGGGGGCTTGGGAAGAGAGAATCGGGCAGAAAAGAAAGCCAGTATACAATGCTTTGTCAAACTGGATCACATGGGGCAATTGGGGCTTGATCCCGCTGGGACTCTCGAAGGAGCCACAAGGAATGTGCCTCATGTTGAGAGCCTGAAGGACAGAAGAAAAGACACTTGTCCACCAGCTCCTGGGCCCCGGTGCTCAAGAGTTACCGCTCAGGATGTGAACTCCACCCTTCTGGGTTTGTGCACATGCCAATGCCTGGCACATTTCTGCAGATGTGCTGAGCCTCACCGTCAGGCAAGTACCAGGGAGAGAAAGCGAAATAGGCAGCAAAATATGCGAGGGAAGCGTGCAGCCTGCTTGAGCCTGCTCAAAGCTGGTGGCCCCAGCAACAGCTGGGGTAAAATGCAGGCAGACAAGTTGCAAGGCTGGGCATAAGAGGGGTCCAAGTGATGGCACAGAGAATCGTGGGAGGGGAAGGGGGGCACCTAACATAGCACCAAGCCCTCGTGAAGGGGATTAGTGCTCTTATAAAAGAGACTCCAGAGAGCCCCCAGCCCTTCCTACTATGGGGGGATACAATGAGAAGTCTGTGATTCAGAAATGGGCTCTCCCCCAGTCATGCTGGCTCCCTTATCTTGGACTTCCAGCCTCCAGAACCGTGAGCAATAAATTTCTGTTGTTTATAAGCCATCCAGGTTGTGGTGCTTTATTACAGTAGCCCAAGCTAAGACAGGGATGGATACTGAGCTCTGATATGCCATGTTCAAATCACCACTGGGACACCCAAGTACAGAGGGTCAAGACGTTCCTTGGAACCGGAGTCTGGTTGGCAAAGCTTGAACATTGGAGTATGGAGAGATAGAGCAGAATGTTGAAAGGACATGGTGTGTCAGTGTTTCTGGTGGTGCCCACAGGCTGAGAACAGGATAGGTACCACGTCCCCAAGCAGAGTGTTAGATCATTTGTGCAGGGCCCATCAGGGAACTGAGAATCCATTACCAGGGTCCTTTAACACGCACCTCCAGCCTGTGACAGAGGGAAAATATAAAAGGAGAGACAAGGTCTTGGAGGAGCTTTGGAGAGCTGTGCTGTTTCTCCTTTCCTTTCACTCAGAGAGAAAAGAGAGAGGAGGCAAAGGCTCATGTTTTTCTGCAAGCCAGATGTGGCCTATGTGGAAAAGAACCAATCTCAAGCCATCTTGAATGGCCTGGAAGGACAAAGTGACCAGTACAGAAGGGAAACCTGGAAGCCTAGGGGCTAAAGGTTACAGCTGCTGGAGGAGAAAACTATGATCAAGGCTGCTTGGCAGAGGTTGTAGTCAGAGGACCCCAGCAGGGATGCACCCATCAAAAGAACCAACGTTGGAAACTGCCATTCCCGGACAGTACCTGTGGCTGAATATATCTGAGCCAGTCGAGCGCACCTTTCCTGTCCTGTACTCTTCCTGGAAGCAACTTCCCAGCACCCTTGGAAGTAGATGCACCAGCCCCATCAAGCCTTCAGATGAATGTAGCCCCCGGTGACATCTGACAGTAATCTCATGGGAGACCCTGAGTCAGAGCCCCCAAATTAGCCAGCCCCAAATTCCTGACCCACAGAAACTGTGCAATAAGTATTGTTCTTTTAAACCACAGAGTTTGAGGGTGATTTGTTATATAACAATGGACAACTAAGACATGGCTCCATCCCACAACTATTGATTCAGGACTGGGGAGGTTTCAGGAATCCATTTTTAATAAGCTCCCTAGATGACCCTTTTGATGACTAACCAAGGTTAGAGAAAGAAGAGAACTAAGCAGCATCTCTAGGAGCACTGACATTCATCCACGAATTTTACAGTCCTGAAGGTGAAATAAGCACACCAAATGCTGTTTTTCTTTTTTGGTTCTTGTTTTTATTGAGATATAATTGACATATAATATTGTGTTACTTTAAAGTGGTCCTGTTGACCTGATACATTTATATATTGCGATGTGATTACCACCATCTTTGCTAACACCTGTATCTTACCACATAATTATCATTTGTGTGTGTGTGTGGTGAGAACATTGAAGATCTACTCTTAGCAACGTTGAAGTACACAATAGAGCATTGTTGACTATAATCATTATTGCTGTGCATTAGATCTCCAGAACTTATTCATCTAGTTGCACGTTGTTTAGTTGTAATTGTGGGGTCTCTGTGGAAAGTGGTCTAGCGCGTCAAATTTTAAGTCACTGAAACGCCCCGGCATAGCTTGTAGCTAAATAAGCCGACAGCGCCGCCAGGTGGACATTTTTAAAACTCCTCTCATCTGAGTTTTTTGTTTTTTTTTTTTTCTGCACTGGCAGTCACGGATCACTGTGGGCTGAAATGCTGATTCAAATTACGTTTACCTCTCTGCTGTGTCCCAGCCATTGACTATCTAAACCACAAGCCCTTTCATGGGCCTCCTGAGAAGTCTGATTTGGAAGATCAGATAGGAAAACCATGAAAACAGAATAAATACTACAAAAAAAAGTGATGTTGCCAAAGTATTTTCAAAATGTTGGCCTGCTACTGCTCATGGAAATAAATTAGTTCAAAAAAAGAAAGAAAAACAATTTCCATGAAATTTTTATTAACCAAAAACCTCCTTCTCCACAACAGATATTTTTCATAGCCGTTCAAAGAAGTATCAAAATATTAGTCCTGTTGGTGACCCAAACATCCCAGTGAGGCTTGTGTGAGCCTCTTGGAGGAAGAAAAGAATGACTAGACCCTTGTAGGAACAGGTGAAAGAAAGTGTGTTAGGCTGGAGCATGAGTGAGGGGTAAAAAGAATTCAACATCAAGTTTACAGATTCCGATGTCCTTCCTGTTTCCCGAAAACCAGAAGCACAAAGCCCACCCCTAAGTGTTGCCTCTCTTGAAACGAAAGAGACCACAGCAGAACTGAGAGCCTGCAGCCGAGTCATTCTTCCTTGGCCCAAAGCACCTGCCTTCCTTTGCTGCTCTAGTTGCCATTTTGTATCACTGTGGCACAAGACTAAGGAAGAGAATGGCAAGAGGAGCTTGGCAGGTATGGATTCTGACACCAATTACATGTGGGTGCTTTCCGCACCCCCAGCAACTCTCCAACACCGGCTGGGTGTCCTGCAACTCAACTCAATTCTGACACTCTCTACTGCAAGATAGCATCACATCCCACAAGGTAAGGGCTCAGTCCCACAACACTACCCACTGCAATTGCCAATAACAAGTCCAAGTTGTCACCTCTGCTTCTTGACCAACAAGCTATAGATTGGAAGTTCCCAAGACCCTCTTTGGGTTCAATTAATTTGCTAGAAGGGCTCACAGAACTGAAAAGAACATTTTACTTACTGGTTTAGTCTACAAGAATATAACTCAGGACCTGCATAGGGCAAGGTCTGGGGGGGGCGGGAGCAGAGCTTCCAGGCCCTCTAGGAGGGTACCACCCTCCCCCCATTTCCACATGTTCTCCAACCCAGAAGCTCTCCAAACCCCATCCGTTGGGGTTTTATGGTGGTTTCACCACATAGGTATGATTGATTAAATCATTGGTCACCTGCAGTTGATTCAAGCTCCAGACCCTCTCCCTGTTCCGGAGGTTAGGGATGTGGGGTAAAATTTCCAACCCTCCAATCACCCGCTGAGTTCTCCAAAAGTCACTTCAAACAAAACACACCTGTCTTGCTCTTATCATTTCAAAAATTCCAAGGGTTTTAGGAGCTCTGTGCCAGAAACAGGGATTAAGACCAAATATGGATTTCTATTATAAATCACGATATACCAGCAGGGGACCAAAGCTCCCAGGCCACTACAGCAGACACCCACAGGGGGTCACAGCAACCTATACATTCTAGGGAGCGCTGTGATTTCCTCCCCTGGTCCAAGGCACTCTTCACATTCAAAAGATATATGGCCCTTCCTATGTGCCCGACACCATGCTATGTGCTGGAGATATGAAGGTGAGTTTAAACAACAAACAAGCGGGACGCCTGGATGGCTCAGTCGGTTAAGCGTGCAACTGTTGATTTTGGCTCAGGTCATGATCTCAGGGTCAGGAGATGGATCAAGGAGTCTGCTTGAGATTCTCTCTCTCGGGTTCCCTCTGCCCCTCCCCCCGGCTCACATGTGCTACCCCTGCTAAAGTAAATATACCTAAAAAAAAAAAAAAAAAAACAAGCAAACACTGCTGTTCTTATCTCATGGAGCTTAAAGGCTGATGCGGGAGAAACATTAATCACAATCACACAAACAAGGGTAAAACTGCAATTCTGGAAAAGACTATGAAAAGTTGTAATGTGGAATTCGTCCCAGTAGGCATGCCAGGATAGGCTTTCCCCTGGCAGTGATGCGGTGGAATGAGGAAGAAATAACAGGGCCATGGGGAGAGTGGGAAGATTCATGCAAAGACCCTAAAGAGCAGGAAGCCTGGGGCGCCTGGGTGGCTCAGTCAGTTAAGCATCTGCCTTCAGCTCAGGTCATGATCTCCAGGTCCTGGGAGGGAGTTCTGCATGGGGCTCCCTGTTCAGTGGGGGAGTCTGCTTCTCCCTCTCCTTCTGCCCCCCACCCCGCTCTTGCTCTCTCTCTCACTCAAATAAATAAATAAAATCTTAAAAAAAAAAAGAAAAGAAAAGAGCAGGCAGTCCTCCTAAACCATGTTTCTTCTTTAGCTAAGAATTTGCTGGAACTCAGTGAAGAGCTTAAGATGAGCTTTACTTTTGATATATAGAATTTAACTCTATACCTTTTTGTAGGGCAACTAATGCTCTATAAAATCTTATCACTGGGGCACCGGGCTGGTTCAGTCCGTAAAGCATGCGACTCTTGATCTGGGGGTGGTGAGTTCAAGCCACACACTGGGTGTAGAGCTTACTTTAAAAAAAAATCTTACCACTTTTCAGGAAATGAGAACCATAGAGACAAGGCAAAGGGAGGGAAGAAAAGAGGAAGGGGAGAAAGCCAAGGATCACAGAGGAGGGGAGGGGAGTATGCCATGCCCCACGCACTCCCAGCCTTTTTCCATCACCCAAGCTTTGGAGGAGCTTCTTTGTTTACCTGGATAAGCGATTAGTGGTGACCTTTTGGGCCAGTTATTTAAGCTCCTGGAGCAACCCCCAGTCCAGGCAATACCACCGAGGGCAAAATTCCCAAAAGGCTGGTGGAGAGTTCAGAGTCTGGAGTCGTCCTCCCAAGTGGGAACCCCAGTTCGACCACTCAGAGCTATGTGTTGGGCAAGCGGCTATTTTTCTCTGTGCCTCAGTTTTCTCATCTGTAAAATGGAAAAATAATAATGACTAATAGGGTTACTCTGAGGCTGAAACAGATGAAGTGAGGAATTGGCGTGGTGCCTGGCATATAGTAGGCGCCCTATACTGTCAGCATCCCCACAGATGCAGGAGGGAAGAGAAGCTGAGTCAGTGAAGGAAACAGCCCTCACAGCCCTACTGTGTGTCACGTACTTGGCTAGATCACTCGGCTAACTGAGTAGTGTGGGATGCAGGGTTTACCGAGTCAACAGAGTCTGCCTTTTGTTTGTTATCGTCCAGCAGGCAAAATGAACAGTAAACAAATGAGGACAAATTATTAATGAACTGATAACAAGAGCAAACAACCATTCTCGGGTGGAGGCAGAGTCCAGTGGTCAAGATTCATCTCATTTGTATAAACTTAAGACATCCCCCACAACTCAGAGACCCCCTCACTGCTGCTCTTCTGGTGTCTTACCTTCCAGTTTTTCCCATCTACCTGGATCCAGTATTTTACTGAATCTAAAACACTGTTGGTTTGAAGTGACACTATTACTTTACGGACACTAAGAACACTACCAATTAAGCTATGACACACCATCAATTGTAAGACGCCACTGAAGGCCTGCTTCTCCCTCTCCCACTCACCCTGCTTGTGTTCCCTCTCTTGCTGTGTCTCTCTCTGTCAAATAAATACATAAAATCTTTAAGGAAAAAAAAAAAGACGCCACTGGTTTTGGGAAACAGTGAAATATACAAATATACAAAGTATCTTCACATTGACAAAATACGGCACAATGTGTTTAACTGGGGTCCAAGTATATGATATTATAACATATATCATGCAAACTGCCCTTCACTTGGTATTACACCATGAAAAATTTCTCATTTCACTAGGCATTATTTGAAAACATGATCTTTAATAAGAGCAATAATAATAAATTACATCTGTTATTAGCACGACTAAGTGATGCTAATCCTCTGGCTTATTTGTGGTCTGCTAGAGTACAGTGGCTGAGAGCACAGACTGTTGTTCAAATCCTGGCTCTCACCACCTCCTAGTGACTTTGGGCAAATAGTTCTCCCTCTGCCTCACACTTCTAACTGTAAAAGGGACATCAAAGTAGGAGTTTCTTGTTAGAGTTATAAAGATTGATTAATGCTTACAATGTCCACAATAGCCAAACTATGGAAAGAGCCTAGATGTCCATCAACAGATGAATGGATAAAGAAGAGGTGGTATACATATACAATGGAATATTATGCAGCTGTCAAAAAATGAAATCTTGCCATTTGCAACAACATGGCTGGAAGTAGAGGGTATTATGCTAAGCGAAATAAGTCAATCAGAGAAAGACCAGTATCATATGATCTCACTGATATGAGGAATTTGAGAAACAAGACAGAGGATCACAGGGGAAGGGAGGGAAAAATGAAACAAGATGAAACCAGAGAGGGAGACAAACCATAAGAGACTCAGTCTCAGGAAACAAACTGAGGGTTGCTGGAGTGGAGGGGGGTGAGAGGGATGGGGTGGCTGGGTGATGGACATTGGGGAGGGTATGTGCTATGGTGAGCGCTGTGAATTGTGTAAGACTGATGAATCACAGACCTGTACCCCTGAAACAAATAATACATTATATGTTAATAAAAAAAAAAAAGATTGATTAATGCTTGTTAGGCGGTGCCTACGCAGTATAGAAAGTGCTCAACAAATGTTAGCAGTGGTGATTATATGAAATACTCTGTTGGTGGTCTTTTGAGTTGTTTCAAGGATTTCAGTAATTAATGATGCAGTAATTAACATGTTTGTTTTAACTTTTGTCCTTGTTTCTGATTATTTCACAGCACTTAAGATACGGGATTACTAGGTCAAATGGTATAAAGTTTTAAGAGTAATGATAGAGATCATCAAATTATTCTCCAAAAAATCTCTATTTGGCTCTCCCACTAGCAGGGTCCAACAAGAAAAATGTCACCACATGCATTAAAAGTCATTGCATGTCTATTAACTACTATTACTGCTATCTCATTGTTTCAGTTTGCATTTCTTAGATAACCAGTGAGCTGGAATATTTTAATTTTTCTCTTATCCAGTTTCCAGTCCAAATTACTTTATCCAGAGATAAAATAATTTGCAAAAATTTTAGTAGGAAATTTGATCTGAAAATAGAGCAAACATGTATCCAGGAAACTGAGACAGAGGCCAAAAAGGGACTTGCTTAACTCAGGAGTATTCCCCAGGACACAGAATCTCACTGTTAAGAACATTCTAGAAACACATCAGGTTTCTACCCACAATCCCCTCACAAAGCCCCAAGACAGCAGAAGATTCTGGCTGATGGGATTCTCTTACTATTCATATGCTTCCTTTGGCCTCCATGGAGGTCCCCCCGCTTCTTTCCCTAAAACCTGCCAAATGATATTTATTTTAAAATCCAAGTGATACAATGTCACAGTGGAAATAGACCTGTGGGAAAAAATCTGGACTCCACCCCAATTTTCTCCTGTGGGCTGAGACCCAAAAGCAGAACCTTCCAAACCCTCTTTCCAAGCCTCCTAGAGGCTCGGAGTGGTGCTTTGGAGGCCGTGCGTGCACTCGATTTCCCTGGTCACACTACTTCAAACTTTACCTATTCTAGGATTTTTCAACAGCCGTGGCTTCAGAATGCTCACAGAGGCAACGCCATACAACAACATCCTGCACTGAGCTGGGACCTGCCACAGAATGTGGTCACCCTGGGAGGGCCTCTCCCAGACTGGTCCAGCCCCCACATGGGTGTCCGGAAGGGTCGGGGATAACGTTGCTACCACCTTCCCAGAGAAGTGGAAACTGTGAACTTGAGAACCAGTGGTTCTGGGAGCAAATTAAAGATGCGCAAGTCAAAAAACTCTTTCCCAGGAAAGGCCTACCATTTTCCCCTGAAGTACAATAATACGAAGAAACAATAATCATGTATCATCTCATTGAATATCCACAGTTGCTCCTAAAGGTAGATCTTATCATTTCTATTTACAGATGAAGAAACTGCATCAATCAGGGACCAGCCAGCAGACAGAAACTACTCAAACAGGGAGGATTTAATAAAGGGAATGGGCCATATGGGAGATAGAAAAATCTAGAGTCCAAATAGGGGATGGTGAGGTGACCCAAAGACTAGCGACAGTGGAAAGCCACTACCACCCCAGGGTTGAGAGTCAAAGGAAAAGCCCCAGTGGGCCCGCGGGCCAGGAGCCCGCTCTACAGAGGGAGGGGCTGGAGTGATGGAGGAGACGTGATCACGGCCGAAGATGCCCCTCAGAGATGCCACCTGACGCAGGGAAGGGGGCACAGAGATACTGTGGTTTCTCCCTTCCTCTGCCCTCCAGCTGCCACCAGGGCCCCCCCCCCCCCCGGCCCCCGCCGCCCCCCGCCGCCCCACCTCCCCTCACCCCCGCCAAAACCTACAGGAAGCTGGCTGGCAAGGGAGTCTGGGAAATGTAGTTCTCTGCAGGACAAAGCAGGACAGAGAAAGGCAAGGACTGGATCTTAGAAAAGAGGTGGACTCCCCCAACCTCATTGCTCATGGTCCCACCACTACTATGTGGCAGGGTCAAGTTTGGAAAAAGGTGCACTTGAGTCCACCACCCTGCAAGCTTGAGGGAAGCAACAGGGAGATGAGAGATGGACAGACAGATGGATAGCAGAAATAAGGTGGTTTAAGAACTTTGCCTTGGAGAGGGAGAAATTACAGTCTGACTTCCCCAACCAGAGCATCATATAAGCAGCTAAGTAGGGAGCTATGGGTCCTAGCTCCATCGCTACGAGGAGCGTGCAGGTGAGTGAACTTCTCCAAGCCTGTCTTTCATTCACTCATTCAACATTTCCTGAACACTGAGGATGCAAAATGGAAAATGATGCTTTAAGGGTTGAGGAGAACTGAACCTTCATTCCTCCGCTCCTCTAAGTCCCTCACCGATCAAGAACAGACCAAAGGAGACGAAGCGCAGAGGGTGTTATAAATCAGCTCTTCAGGGCCAAAGCAGAGAGGGGAGGTCACGCCCAAAGCCTATGCAGTGGCCAGCCCCTGGCCCCTATCGTCCAGCCGGTCTTTATGCCACTCTCCCTCAACCTCCTCCTATGACAAGGAGCAAATGAGAACCTCAAGAGAGGAAAAGATGTGTTCCCACAAAAATTACTCCTGTCTTGGAAGTTGAAGGCGTGGACCCTTTAAGGCTACTTCGAGAAGAGGAGCCAAGAAGGTGTGTGAAGCACCAGGTACAGAGCAGATTGTCCATGCACGGCACTTGCTATCAGCGGCACAGGCTGGGAGCATGACGTCAATGTGAAAACTCAATCGACAATGAGTATGTCCCACCCCGTCCATATACTCAGCAATCCCACAGACTTCAGTGCAAATCCTGGCTTCCCTCTACGTTCTTTCTATGTGGTTTGGGGAAATTACTTAATCTCTCATGACCCTTAGATTCCCTACAAGTAAAATGGAACTCTCACCTACCTCACTGGGGGTCTTAGTCGAGATTCCCTAAAAAGCGGCAGCTGGAAGCAAAAGTTTATGTGCTGACTGGACAGCACCACAATTAAAAAGTGTGTGTTTCAGAGGATACCATCAATAAAGTGAAAAACCACCCACAGAATGGGAAAAATGTTTGCAAGTCATGTATCTGATAAAGGACTTATACTAGAATATGTAAAGAACTATCAGAACTCAATAATAAAAATGAAAACACAATATAAAAAAAGGCAAAGGATCTGAGCAGACATTTCACCAAAGAAGATATGCAAATGGCCAAATGGAATCATCATACCCTGCTGGTGGGAATGTCAATGGTGCAGCTGCTTTGGAAAACAAGCAATTCCTAAAACAGTTAACTATAGGGTTACCATATGATACCCAGCAGTTTTACACCTAGGTGTATACCTGAGAGAAGCAAAAACATATATTCACACAAAAAGGTGTACACGAATATTCACAACATCATAATTCACAATAGCTAAAAAGTGGAAACAACTCAAATGTCTATCAACCAATGAATGGATAAATAAGACGTGGCATATCCATACAACGGAAAAGTATTTGGTAAAAAAAAATTGAAGTCCCGATGCATGCTCCAACATGGATCAACCCTGCCAACATGCCAAGTGAACATAACGCTGTCACAAAAGACGACATACTGTATAACTTCATTTATATGAAATGTCCAGAAAAAACAAATCGATGGGGACAGAGAGTATATTAGTGGTGATCTAAGCCTGTGGGAAATGGAGGGTTTGCAGGTGATGGCTAAGGGGTGTGGGTTTTCTTTTTGGCATAATGAAATGTTCTAGACTTGATCGTGGTGATGTTGTGCAACTTGATGAATAACTAAAAGCCATTCATTGAGTTGTAGACTTTATTTTTTTCACATCATTTTATTGTTTTTTAATTTTTTAATTAACATACAATGTATTATTTGTTTCAGGGGTACAGATCTGTGATTCAACAGTCTTGCACAATTCACAGCGCTCACCATAGCACACACCCTCCCCAATGCCCATCACCCAGCCACCCCATCCCTCCCACCCCCCTCCACTCCAGCAACCCTCAGTTTGTTTCCTAAGATTGAGTCTCTTATGGTTTGTCTCCCTCTCTGGTTTCATCTTGTTTCATTTTTCCCTCCCTTCCCCTATGCTCCTCTGTCTTGTTTCTTAAATACCACATATCAGTGAGATCATGTGATACTGGCCTTTCTCTGATTGACTCATTTCACTTAGCATAATACCCTCTAGTTCCAGCCACATCATTACAAATGGCAAGATTTCTTTTTTTTGATGGCTGCGTAATATTCCATTGTGTGTCTCTGTGTGTGTGTGTGTATGTGTGTGTATACATATATATATATATATGACATTTTCTTTATCCATTCATCTGTTGATGGACATGAGTTGTAGACTTTAAATGGATGAGTGGTATGGTATGGTATGTACCATGGTATGGTATGTGAATTATATCTCAGTAAATCTGTAGATAGATTAGATAGATAGACAAAAATCCCGAAATAATGAGAGCTCCCTAAAGAAAAAAGTTTTTGTGCTAACACTTACTTTTGGGGTCGATGCAACCTCAGGAAGCAGGAACGAAAAGGAAAGGAAGCGAGCCCTGCATCGGGCTCCCTGCTCTGCGGGAAGCCTGCTTCTCCCTCTCCCACTCCCCCTGCTTGTGTTCCCTCTCTCACTGTGTCCCTCTGTGTCAAATAAATAAATAAAATCTTGATAAAAAGAAAGAAAGGAAGAAAGAAAGAAAGGAAGGAAGAAAGAAAGAAAGAAAGAAAGAAAGAAAGAAAGAAAGAAAGAAAGAAAGAAAGAAAGAAAGAAAGAAAGAAAGAAAGAAAGAAAAAGAAAGAAAGAAAGAAAGAAAGAAAGAAAGAAAGAAAGAAAGAAAGAAAGAAAGAAAGAAAGAAAGAAAGAAAGAAAGAAAGAAAGAGGCAGGAAAAGAAAAAGAACAGGGGCACCTGGGTGGCTCAGTCCATTAAGCGTCTGCCTTCGGCTCAGGTCATGATCCCAGGGTCCTGAGATCAAGCCCCACATCGGGCTCCCGGCTCGGCGGAGAGCCTGCTTCTCCCTCTCCCTCTGCTCCTCCCCCCTGCTCGTGATTTCTCTCTCTCTCAAATAAATAAATAAAATATTAAAAAGAACAAATTCTAGGCAGTGCATTCCTGGACTGATCACAGCTTGGTAACAAGGGAAGCTGGCTGCTTGGTCTTGCAAGATGGCTTCAGAGGGACTGGATGAATTATTGCATCTCAGAAAAGTCCATCCGAGGGAGCAAGAGGGTCCCTCCAGGCTCCTCCCCACTCCGATGGGATGGTAACTTGTCCCCTTCAGAGTGATCACCGGGAAGCCCAGCCCCTGCATGTCTCACTGGCCAGCGTGCAGGATGGCCTCTCTGCCCGGCGGTGCAGACCAGGAGGGCAGCAGTAACAGCGGCAGGGGCTAGCTCCGGACTGCAGGAACCATGAGTTACATCGGGCTGCTCTGAGCACAAACCACGCAAGGGTATGGGGCGGGGAGGGGGGGGTGGTGGCGCATAAGCCAAGGCAGCAAAACCAAGGGTTATTGTGAAAATCAAATGAAAACATGTTCCAAACTACTGCCACCCAGTAAGCTATAAATGATAGCTCTTTGTGTTCCTCTTTCTCTCCCCAAAAGAGTTTAAATGCCTCTTAAGGCAGATCTCTCTTATTCACCTTTGTAACATGTACCGCATTTTGCAAATCATATTAGGTCAGTAAATATTTGCCAGCTAAGTGCATGTTTCTAACCTGACCCTTCTGAGAAGGTGTTTAGTAGCTGATTGTACTTCTGAATGATGTGCTCTTAAAAAGTAACATTCTGGTTTTCCCATCATATTTCAAAATAAATTAGAGACTAATTTATTTAACTAATACTTTCTAAGCACTTCTATGCGCCAGTCCCTTTGCATGAATTCATCTGCTTAATCCTTGGAGATCATTGCCATTATGCTCCCATTTCTCATTTGATTGAGACACGGGAGAGATTAAAGGACATGCCCAAGGTTTCTACAGCAAGCAAGCAGAAGCACCGTGTTGAAACGCAGGCATTCTGGCTCAGAGTCCTTATGCTTTTATTTTTTTAAGATTTTATTTATTTATTGGACAGAGAGAGGGAGAGAGCACAAGCAGGGCAAGCGGCAGGCAGAGGGAGAGGGAGAAGCAGGCTCCCTGCCAAGGAAGGATCCCAATGCAGGGCTTGATCCTAGGACCCCAGGATCATGACCTGAGCCAAAGGCAGATGCTTAACCAACTGAGCCACCCAGGCGCCCCCAGAGTCCTTATACTTAACCATTAACTCTACACAGCTTCTGGGTGTAGGTCACATCTAGCTGGAAATTCCCAAGAAAAAGCCACATCTATGTAATGGAACAGACTGCAACGGGCTCCGTCCCAATGCTCCAGCTCTGACTACTGCCAGAAGCTGTGTACACCTTGGGAGTATACCATCTGCCCTCCAAGCTGCTGAGAGCCCATCTGGAGAGAGCAAAACTTCAGTCAGGAGCACGGCAGGAAATGAGCACACGGCACAAGCGCTCCTCAGCAAGCTCAGGTCAAGAAAACCTGAAAATTCAAGAAGCTAGGCTGCAAATTTTATATATCAGATCAGCTCCCTGGGAAAGGATGTCAGCAATAGAGTAGATCTCTGAGAACAAAGCAGACCCCAAAGTCTGCTAGATTTTTCTAGATTCTGTTCAGGAACAAAGTTGAGAAGACTCCAACAAAGTACATACACTGAGTTAAAGCGGTCTGCACCCCAATTCCTCTCCCCCCTGCTCTCCTGCCCCCGCCACTCTCCTAAAACTGCCCAGCAGCATTATCAGTGGCCGTCCACAGCGAAGTCCCTCCTCCTACCTGACTTCTCAATAGCGCTTGACAGCACTATTCATTCCTTCCTTCTCAATATGCTTTCTTCGCTTTATTCCCAGGGACACCACGTTCATAATTTTCCTCCTACCTTGTTGGTTGTTCCTTCTCGGTGTCCCTGGTTGATTTCCTCTTCCCAATCTCTTGTTTTTGGAGCGCTTGCTTAGTCCTTGGTCTTCTCTTCTCTGCATGCATTTAATGGATCACTAGGGTCTTAGTTCGGGCTGCTGTATCAAACTAGCATGGACTGAGTGGCTTATAAACAACAGCAATGTGTTTCTCACAGTTGTGGAGGCTGGAAGTGAGATCAGGCTCCCAGTGTGTTTGGGTTTTGGTGAGAGCCCACTTCTGAGTTGCAGAACGCTGACGTCTCATTGTCTCCTCACATCTGCAGCAAGCAGAGCAGAGAAGCAAGCTCTTTCATGACTCTCATAAGGGCACTAATCATGCAGGCCCCACTCCGATGACCTCATCCCATCCTAATTAATCTCCCAAAGGCCGCACCTCCTAACATCATCACACTGGGGGTGGGGTAGGTCTCAACATATGAATTTGTGGGGGGACACAAACATCAAGTCCATAACAGCCAGTTACCAGTGTATTCCCTCTCTGCTCCAAAGTACGTCTCATTGCCTGTTCTGCTCGAATGGAGATGAACCTTGCAAGCATTAATCCTACACAGTTGATGAGATGTTACGTTTGCCAGTAAAGCGTGCTAGAGGGTCACTGCAAGAGGAAGGGGCTTTTCTTCTTGGTTCTGGTTCATTTCCATTATTGCTGCTGCCTCATGACTACCATGTGCATGCAGGGGACATCCAGCAACACTCCCATGGATGGCTTCCCGTTGAGTTTCAGCAGTTCCCAATGGGCAGAATCCCCAGTGAATCTCAAAGATGCCCCAGTGGGAGTGCTTCCCAGCCTCAGTCTACTTATACCTTGGCATGGCATTTCCTGCTTCCCCAGTGATCATAGACCAGCACTGGCCCAGGACACCCAGCAAATTCTGTGCCATCCAATGAGCTGCAACCAAACCTTCTCCAAAGAGGTCCTAATGCCAGCCTTGGGGAAGGGTCTGCCTTCAAATTTGTCCTTCCATGAGTACTCCTCCCCTAGTCCAAGGTTCAGTTTTCTTTAGCCCTTTATACTTAATCCTTTACTGTTCAATCATCCTTTACCTTAAATATGCCCTGTTCACATCACTATGTGGTTCTTAGCTCCTAGATCGTGACTGACACACTCCCTTGGTCTCGTCCATCTAATATCACAGCTTCAAATGCCAACTCTATGCCCACAGCCTCCAGCTCTCTCTCTCTCTCTCTCTCGAACTCCAGACTCAAAATGCATCTGCCCACTGAATATCTGCACTGAGATATTAATAGAGCAAATCCGTTTGTCCAAACTACACTTCTGATACCCCCAGCACAGCTTCTCCTATCCACAGCCTTCTCCAGCACATTTATAAATAACCCGATCCTCCCTTCCGCTCATGTCAAAGACCTTGGGAATCATCAGTGACTCCTCTCTCTCTCTCTCTCTCTCTCTCACCCTCACATTAAATCAGCCTGTTGACTTGACCTTTAAAATACATGCTATTATGTGACTTTCTTCTTACCACACCCACCGCTCCCTCCCTAGATGCTCTATCGTCTCCTGCCAGGATTGCTGCAATTAGCCTCAGGATTATCCTCAATGCAACAGTCAAAACAATCTTTGAAAATGTATCTTGTCACTCCTTCACTCCAAATCCCAGCAATGGCTGCCAAAAGTCAAAGCCAAAGTCCTTAAATGGACCACCCAAATTTGCTATTTTCAAACTGTCCACCGAGGCACCCCAGGACAGCACGGTGCATTCACAGGGGCACCACAGGATGGCTTCCATTTCCGAGGTTAACACGGCAATATCTGTCAGACTTGACTATTGAGTTGTGAGGATCTAACTACTTATAAAACCACTGTTCAGTATTTCCTTTGATGTAAGGCATCGTGAAAAATTACTAAGACACTAAGGGCACCATGAACCGAGAAGGTTTGGGAATCTGTGCTCCACACGATCATGTCTCTGGTCTCATCTATAGCTACCCTTCACTCTCCCCACCACTCCACTCTGACACCAAGGCCTCCTCAGCCATGCCTGGCACACTCCTGCCTTGGGGCCTTTGCACTGCCTGGTTCCTTCACCTAAGAAGTGAGAAACACACCTAAAGGAGTGGCTAACTTCTACCCTCCTTTAAGATTTGCTCAAATGTCACCTCCTAACATGAGATCCTCACTCACTGCCTGCCTTAGTCAGCTCTGCTGCCATAACAGAATACCACCGATTGGGTGGCCTAACCAACAGTTTACTTTCTGAAGGCTTGAAGTCCAAGATCAACGTGCAGCTGATTAGGATTCTACTCAGGACTCCTCCTAGCTTGCAGACAGCCACCATCTTGCCATTATCAACTGTAGGGGCGCAGGGCAGGCTGCCCCAAGATTGGCCACTCTGGCATAAAGATTATCTTGAGTTAAAAGTAATTAAAACCCAACGGATTCAAGAAAAGCTCTCTGCTTCCCCTACAACTGCCTAAATTTACACTGGAAAGGAGAGCCTGTAACAGACTCCCCTTCACCTAAGGAACTTATCTGCATAAAAGAGCAACCTTGTTCTCCCAGACATCTCCTCTCACCTCCCTGCTAATGAGCATCTCCTCTTTCTATCGATCCCAAGCCCTACCTTACATCATGTAAGCTCCCTGTTGCCTCCTTGTCTTTGGAATTTGCTGCCTGTGTGGATTCTCTGTATTTACGCCCCTTAAATTTGATTTCCTCCTGTTAATCTGTCTCATTTCAATTTGATTCTAAGTCCAGCTAGAAGGACCATAGCACAGGGGAAGGTCTTCCTCCCCAACACTTCACGTGGCCTTTCCTCAAAGCAGGTGCACAGAGAGCTCTCTGGGGTCTCCTCTCATAAGGACGTTGATCATACAGATCTGGGCTCCCCCCACCTTATTATTTCATTTCACCTTAATTACTTCTTTAGAGGCCATCTCCAATTACAGCCACATTGGGGATTCGGGCTTCAACACAGGGATTTGGGGGAGGACATTCAGCCCATACCACCACCCCACCTGAAACTATAAGCCCCTCCAACCCCAACATTCCTTTACCCACCCACCCCCACCATGCTTTTTTCCCACAGGCTCTACCTTTTTCACATACTCTACTCATACTGTTTCTGGTACACTGTTTAAGGTATAGAATGAAACTCTATGAGGGCAGAGGTCTTTTTCTACTTCAGGCACCTGTGTGTCACAGATCAGAGCCTATGACGTAGGAGGCACTCAAAAATTACTTGTTGAGGGCGCCTGGGTGGCTCAGATGGTTGAGCATCTACCTTCGGCTCAGGTCGTGATCCCAGGTCCTGGGATCAAGCCCCGCGTCAGGCTCCCTGCTTGGCGGGGAGCCTGCTTCTCCCTCTCCCTCTACTGTTCCCCCTTCTTGTGCTCTCTCACTTTCTCTGTCAAATAAATAAATAAAATCTTAAAAAAAAAATGACTTGTTGAATGATTAGCTAAAGCATGGGAGAAATCCCCTCTTCCTCACCCCCTTGCTCCTTCTATTCTCTTTGCACATCATGAAGGAAAGAAAAAGAAACACACCTAAATAATCAATCATAAGGCCTGGTTGCCAAGTAGAACGAAATCAGCTCTCCTGAAAGTAATTATACTGCTGGAGAGTCACTTAACTTATGGGACTGTTTCCCCACCTGAAGAACAGAAACCATCCATCTTAGGTATCACCAGAACTGATAGGTAATGTTGTGTGCACCACAACAAAACACTGAAGACTGGGTGACTTGTAAACAGAAATGTATTGCTCACAGTTCTGGAGGCTGGAAGGCCGAGATCAGGGTGCTGACATGGTCAGGTAAGGGCCCTCTTCCTGGTCACAGACTTGGATCTCCACACAGGAAGGGCCAGGGATCTCACAGGAGCTGCTTTTATAAGGGTGTTTTTTTTTAATCCTATAAATGGCAGGGGGAGGCGGCGCAAAGGCCCACCTCCCAATACCAACACACTGGGCATGAGGATTTCAACATATGAATTTGGGAGTGAGACAGGGAGGCCACAAACATTCAGACCATAGCACTGGGGGACTCTGAACAAATCAGTCCCACCTTTCTGAGCCCCCACCTTCTTTCCTTGAAAGATACCATCACCTTGAAGCTGTCAGGGAACAAGAATATCCTGCCCCCTTCAAAGGTCCTTCAAGCTGGACTAAGAATCAAATGGACATAAGACAGCCGAACAGAGTATCAAATTTAATAATACACAATGGGGAATCCACACAGACATGGAGATTCCAAAGACAGGCAAAATGACGTACATAAGTCATCCTGAACTAAGGAGCAGGGGGTGGCAGTCTGGGTTTTTGAAGGGAAGGCATGTAATTCACAGGCAATAGAAGAGCAGATATTTGGTAATTAGATGTTTGCCCTGTCATACAGATGGGTCATTCAGATAAAATTTATCTCTGCTAATAACCCTTATTCTGGGAAAGACCCCCATTTTAGATTCTTCTTTGTAGTTAAGGGAGGGGCAAAAGTTTCTCTCTAGAGGTTTCTCGGGGTGGCCTGCCCTTGGCCCCTACAAGGTACAGTGTAAAGAATCAGAGTCTCCTCAAATAGTTAAATGCAGAATTGCCAAATGGCCAAGCAACCCCACTCTATCCAAAAGAACTGAGAACAGGTACTACATGAATGCTCACAGCAGCCAAAAGGCAGAAATCATCCTCATTATCTACCAACACGAGTGGATAAACTAATTGTCATGGACACGAACAATGAAACACTGTTCAGCCGCAAAAAGGAACGAAGTACGGACACCTACTCCTTCATGGGTAAGCCTGGAAAACATGCAGAGTGAGAAGCCAGGCACCAAAGGCTGCCCGTTGCAGGATTCCACTCACATGAAATATCCAGAACAGGTCATTTAATAGAGATTGGAAGCAGATTCGCAGTTGCCACGGCCTGGAGGCACAGGAAATGCAGAGTAACTGTTCAGTGGGGATGGGGTTTAATTTTGGGTAATGAGCGTATTTTGGAACTAGACAGCAGTGGTGGTTAAAGAATACTGTGAACATACTAAATGCTACTTAATTTTCCACTTTAAAATGCTTGATTTTCTTATTTGAATTTTCCCTCAATAAAAATTGTCTTAAAGAATCAAAAAAGGGGCGCCTGAGTGGCTCAGTCAGTGAAGTGTCTGCCTTCAGCTCAGGTCATGATCCCAGGGTCCTGGGATGGAACCCCGCATCAGGCTCCCTGCTCTGGGGGGAGCCTGCTTCTCCCTCTCCCTCTGCCTGCCACTCCCCCTGCTTGTGCATTGTCAAATAAATAAATAAAATCTTTTAAAAGAAAGAAAAAACTTACTTAGGCTCTGAGTCCACCCCCTTCCCGTGATTGCTGTGCATTCATCTATGACTGTATTTAAGACGTGGCTGATTAAAGAAGACAACACAATAAATGAAGTGCATTTATTAGGAAGATAAACTCCAAATGACCAGAAGTAGTTCTGCTGCACTTTTGGCAACTGCACAGGAAATAAAGGTATCTTAACAGAGTCCACAGGATTTCACTTACATCACAAGAGGAGTTTTAAGGCAGTTCAATTCAAGGCTGCAAAAATGATGTCCGCGACATAAATATCCCATTCAATGATAACCTGGGCCCCCAAAACATCCCTAGTACCAACAAATCTCTGAACTAGTCAGGTCAACAGCCACTGTCCAGGACAGAGAATCCGAGTCTCAAATGCAGTTCGAGATGACGCAGATGCGAGAGGCACCCATTCGATACCTCCTCCTAAACATTCGTAGCAAACACAGACTGATGGTGCCATCTGCGGGCCTCTGCCCTCATACATCTTTATTTCCCATCAACATTTTATACCGTCCAAGGAGAACAAATGCACATTAGGAGAGAGGAAAAACAGGACTCACTATCTCATACCACAAACAGGATTACAGAAAAAACAGGACCAGACACAGCCACACTGAGATGGACTACTCGTCTGACAGGTCCCAAACAGGCACTGAGATGAAGCTTAAAAATATGCTGGGGTAAGCTCCGTCTTTCCCTCCGTGGTTACCACCTGGATCAGGCTCCCTGAGCTCGGTCGGTTTTTCCCTGTGATCCAGTCGTGGAAGGTTCTAGAACAAAGAAGATCAGCTTTACGTTTTCAAAGCAAAAATCTGGACACGTGCTTCTATTCATTCATATCAGTGGCTGGAGGGAGAGGAAATCAGCAGCAGCTGTGGAAAAAGCCACATAGACACACACCCAGGTCCCCGGGATCTCAGTACTCATTCGAATTTCCAAGTGGCAGGATTCGGCAAGATTTTAACTTTAGAGTTTGTATGATTTTAAGTGACTAAGACTTTAATTAGCTAATTCTAAGAGATAAACATGTGCACAATACTTTATACATTGCTTTATTACTTTCCTAGAAATTTAAAAGAAAAGAAATTCATTTTTTTCTTTTTTAAGTAAACATAAATGGAACACCCACGGCAATGGAAAAAGATACCAAAAAACAGACTATTACAATAAAATATGTCAAATACAGGAATGGGGGGCATTAATTAGGGAACCCTGCTTGGGGGACTTGGAAAGACCTCCTCTAAGAAGACAGAAATTAAAAAGGACACCGCAAATTCACGAGGTAGAACAAGTAGCTGGCAATTTTTCAAACAAAACATTTACATTTCAGTACATGTTCTCCCTGGACAATCCACCAGCTAGGACTCTGCACCTTCATTAACTGGGAAGCATGCAGGAGATCCTGGGATATTCTTCAGTGCTGATCAGTAACCTGCTAGACCAGAGCTGATGTTTAATGTCAAGTCATTCGAGGGCCCACTCTTGACAGCTGAACAAGCTGAGGGCAGTAATTACATGGACCCAAAGACCGAAGCACTGCTGAGACTCCCTGAAATACCATCCATGACCCTTCTCTGGGGCCGGGCAGGGCTTAGGGAAGGTTCTGAAGGAGACCAGTTGAGGCTGGCTGTGTTGGGGCCCGTGTGTTACTTATGCATGTGTCAAACTATCTTACTTCTTCATCTTCCTCAGTGGTCTGCAGTAGACGAGGGAGAACACTCAAAGCACAATTTATACCAATCTGCCAGGTGAGTTTTCAAATCCCCCAAGTGGTGTCACGGTTTCTGGAACAAAGGACGGCTATCCCAGCCACCCTCTGTGGATCTACGGTTTGGCCCTAATTCAGACACGTGACCCCAGGTGTTCCATCTAGAACCTGGGTCATAGATGTTGCTGGGAAGGATTGGCTTTTAAAAAAAGAAACTTAAAGGCAAAACCCAATTCAAACATTGGGAGGCAGAAAGAACTACGGGCCTCGTTAAGACCACAGGCTCTGCAGCCACACTACCTGGCTCAAATCTTGGCTCTGCTACGTGATCTTAGGCACGTTCCTTAGCCCTCCTGCCCCCATGCCTCCAAGTCCCCAAACCTTAAATAAAGATGACAGCACCCCCCCCCCACCCACTGACTTGCTATGAACATTACATAAGGTAACAGTCAAGTGTTTAAAATGGTGCCTGGCACATAACAAGGGCTACCTAAAACTAGTTCCAAACATCATATAAAGTCCCCGCTATCTCTCGATTGAGTTCAAATGAGATGTAACCTTGGGCCAGAAGCACATTCCCAAACTCGGCACACGCAGGCACTGGGGGCGGGGAAGGTCAGCCCCAGCTTGGTGAGGGCAAGGATTGCACCTTATTCATGTCCCTGTCCCAGGGCCCAGCACAGCACCTGGCCCACAGTGGGTGCTCGGGGAGTACGTGCCTACTACACAGAGGGCTTAGGGACTTGAGATCTAGACACACTCAACAGGGTGAGAATACTCACTCTTTGTCTGTGATCTTCAAATGCCACCCATATTCACAAAGGGGTGAATGAGATTTGGGGAACATAGGACACTTTCTGTAGGCCCGTGGCTCAGCACTAATTCAGACACGGGAGCCCACATGAAGTGCTACAGATCAGCATCTTACCCCCACACTGCTGCTCCTTGTTAGCAGAGACAACGACATTAACAGGAGCGCAGGTTTACGGAGCAGTTACTGCATGGGTCAGACATTGTGCCAAGCCAAGCGCTTCCACATGTAATCCTCCTAATAATTATGAAGGACCCCATTATACAGACGGGGCAACTGAGGCCTGGAGCAATGAGACAACATGCTCAGGCTGGTCAGCTCGAGATTCAGCATCAGCACTACCAAGGCCTCTCTGAGATTCACACTGATGTGGGGCACCCCCTCGGGGGCCTGGTGGCCTCACAGAGCCACGTGTTAGCTAAGAGAACATGGCTTGTCCCCTAGTCTGTAAAAGGCGGACAACTGAGGCAAACAGGTGCCAATATTATGACATCATGTCAATACTCACTCGACCAGGAACTCCAAGGGCGTCCAGGAACTGAAGTCGGCCTCAGGCATGGATTTCCTGTTCATCGGCGTATCCAGGGTCACCCTGCGGGGCACAGACACAGGCTTGTCATGTGTCCCTGCTGGTTCTCAGAATTATAGCCGCCCCATCCTCCTTGGCCGGGAAAACACACCAAGAGTCTCCGACCCCGGGCCGGCCGCACGTACACAGACGGGGCGATCCCGTGAGGACGGTCAGAGGGAAGCCAGGGAGTGCTCCACACTTACAGACAGCACGTCTGAGCCTAACTCAGGGAGCTGCTTCGTGACTCACCCTTCAGGCAGACAGGAACAAAATGAAAGAGACTTTTTTTAAAACACAGTCCTGCCTTTTCTTAAATACAGTCTCTATGAAGTAAACCACTGTGCTGTTTACATCTTTATTCGCTCCCTAAAATGTAGCTGACTCACCTCTCAGGATTTTTTTAAGGGTAGTAATAATAATATTCCTTTAAATATGGGGAAAATACAGTCTCATCCTTCATTTTTGTGGCTGTCTTCTATGAAACCTTATGATTCCCAGCAAAACACAGAATTCAGACAGGTATGACTCTCCCAAGAACATTCAGGCCTAGGGAATCATTCAAAACAGCTGGCGGAGCAGGTCACAGACTCACAGAGGCTCACAAGCGAACGGGAACCAGAAATCCCAGGACCCTCGCAGTCCCAACGTCTGCTTTATAGGACTGCGGGCAAGAGGCAAGCCAGCTAGTGCTGGCATCCTTCCAGCAGGAAGGACCTCTATCTCCAAAGCAGCTGCCTTGCCGGGGACAGCCGACTAGGGACCTTCCTCCTGGTCACAAACAGGAACGAAACAGACCCCGTCCCCCCACCACACACACACACACACACACACACACACACACACACACCACAATCTCTCTTCCACTGGCCTTATAATGACCTGAAAGAACTAAACCTATTACAATAAAATGTTTAGGCTACTTTTAATAAGGAGGGACAGAGGGACGGAGAGAGGGAAGGAAAAAAAAAAACCAGAAAGAGGCCAGACAGACAGACCCACCCATCAGCCAGTCAACCATTCTGGACAGCCCGGGGATACTCCCGACTTCTGAAGAAGCATCTTCAGGGCCTCTGGCGAATTCTAGAAGCCAAGATGACAGCACACACAAGTCCCTGGTGGAAAGCTAACTCAAATGTTAACTGTGGGCAATGAGGCAGAGATGGGCAGGGAACGGGCAGCCCCCAGCACTTACGGGAGCACAGTGATGGCCGCGGAGCCGGAAGGCATGCCGCTGTTCTTCCCAGCGAGGCTCTGGCAGAGCTGATGAACAGCGCCCTTGGCCATGCCGTAGCCGATCATCCCTGGGAAAACAGGGAGAAAACAGTTCAGTGACCAGTGGCCGCCATAAGCGTGTCCAGAGACCGCCACGCCAGTCTGGGAGGAAAGGAAGGAATGGACACCTGTAGAGAGAAAATGCACCTGTTATTCACCCCACAGTTCACATTTATCATAAAAACCATGAGGCCGATCTTATTTTTACTGCTGAGCAAACTGAGGCACGGATAGGGTGCGTAAGGTGCCACCCAGGCTCACAAACGGACTTGCACCATGGTTAAAGGCCAGGCAAGAGCTGTGTCTAAACCCTCAGATCAGTAAATGCTTGCGGGCGAGATGGAGCGGTCATCTGGAGTGCCGTCTGCCCAAGTTCAAATCCCAGCTCTTCCGCTCACCACTCAAGAAATCGCAGGCAAGTTTTCAAAACCTAATCCTGTTACCCCATCTGGAAAATGGGGAGAAAGTACTTAACTGTGGGTTCGGCACAGGACAGGAGCTCAGTACATATTTCCCGTCAAATTAACAGAAGTAACGTGCCCTGGAGTGCCACTCACTGTTTATAAAGTATAGCAGTTGAACAACTTTCACGTGAGGATACACACCACCTATTACTCTTCCTTTCCTCCCGCCAGTCAGTGAATATTTGCTGACTGAAGCAAGGCATGCCTTTTACTCGGACAGGTTTCCATTTGTCCCACGGACAGGTGGCGGGAACCCAGTCTTTCTCCCCCACAGCACCCAACTGTGGATTCTCACTAACCAACAACAAAGAAGCAAGGTTAGTTGCTGTAAATGCCTCTCCTCCTTCAGAAAACCACTGTTTCTTTTGGAGATCAGCAGCCTCCTTAGAAAACCCCAGCACACATGCTATTGAAGGTATAACAGATGAGGAGGCACCGAAGGCCCAGGGGACGTGGGGACCACAGCCCAGCTGTGGAACCAATCACGGAACTCTCCAACAGCAACCTTGAATTGCAAAAGAGGGTCAAGGTCTCAAAGAGTTATTTAGAAGCACAAGAAGATTTCACCATCTCTGGCTTCTCTGTCTCATCGGGGGAAGGAAGCCAACAGTGATATAAAGATCTAACAAACTCTGCATGATTAAAATTAACCAGCGCACGAATCTTATGCACGCAACCCCAGGCCCCAGCAGACATCTAGGGCCCCCTCCTCATTCCACTCAAACAACACAACGAAGAAAGAAACAAGCAACCAGCAACAAGCTACCAGGGACCCTAATGACTTAATTCCACAGGATTCTACACAATGTGGATAAGGGGATCATTTGCAAGATGCAAAAAAATGCATTCACGGAAGATACTTTCCTTTTAATTATTAAAATGATCAGTGTAGTCCCTAAAGACTAATTTCCAAACACAACACAGATCCCTAAATGGTAAACAAGTGATCACCTTCTTTCCGATAGTTTATCCACCAGGAGACGGTCTACAAATACAAGCTTGGACTCAGGAGCGGGGGATGAGGGGGAAGCTTCTGAGTACTTTTCCAAGAGAAAACTTTCCAGTTTTGAACAACCGTTCTTGTGCTTGAAGGACCGACCACTAAGCCCGTTCGTCATTTACTTCTGGATTATACATAGATCTCCCCAGATCACTCTGGAAACTGAATCAAAGTTGAAAGACTTCATGACTCAAATAAATTTAACAACATCTAACTAAGAACTTAAAGATGAGCAAGGTTATTAATATATGAAGCAGAAATAGCTGGGCTTTTAAAGTCAGTCTGGAATATATAATAATAAAAGTTCACACTGACTAGTGACTCTATTAATCTTTCTAAGCCATTTACATCCATTAAGAAATTTACAAGTCACAACCACCATATAGAGGAGGCACTATCATTTATACCCATTTTACAGATGACAAAACTGAGGCCCAGAGAGGTTAAATAATTGGCCAAGTATCACACAAGAAGTGGCCAAACCACAACAGAAAACCAACCAGTGTGGTTCCAGAACTTGCAGTCTTAACCAGTATCCACAACTATAACTAAAAAAGATACTTAAAAGCCAAAATAAAGGAAGAGATTGTTTTGTCCTTTAGAAAAATCAGTCTTTTGGTCACAGGGTTTTCTTTTTTAAATGGCAAGCTATTTACTCATTTCTCTACTCACTTTCTAGTGCCTCTGCTCTATGTCACCTTTAATAAAAATCAGATCTCAACCAAACTAACACCTAACATTTACCCACTGTAACTGCTGCAAGAGCCATGGACGTATAAGATCACATGCTCCAAGACATCTAATAAGAAAATGAGTGGCAAGAAATTGTTAATTTGTAAGAGACTCACACTTTAGTGACTTACACTAAAATTGAAAAAGGTGCTCAAGGTCTCTACCACTTACTAAAAGCCCCCTCCCCAAAACAACCTCCGTTCCTTTTTTTAAGAGCTTACTTAGGTAGCGGAGGTAGACACTTTCTGCATCCCTGTGCTGTCCCCCAGCCCACTTAAATTTCATCAGCCTTATCCCAAAGGTATGGGTTGACTTGTACCCCCAAAATTCACATGTTGGAGTCCTAACCTGCAGTACCTCAGAATGTGATTGTATTTGGAAACAAGGTCTTTAATGGGGTCATGAAATTAAAATGAGGTCTTTGGGCCCTAAAGCAATCTGACTGGTGTCCTTACAAGAAGAGGGGATCAAGACACAAACCCACACAGAGGGAAGACCACAAGAGGACAAAGGGAGCAGACGCCAACTGCAAGCCAAGGAGAGAGGCCTCAGAAGACACCAACCCTACAGCACCTCCGTCTCAGGCTTTCCGGCCCCTAGGATCCGTGAGAAAATAAGTTTCTGTGTTTAAGCCCCCGAGGCCATGGGCCGTTGTCATGGCAGCCCCAGGAAACACTGAGGGAAGTAAAAACGCCAAGGAAAACCCACACCTGTGTGACACAGGAGAACAAACACGCAATTTAGAAATGATCAGGGTTTTGGATCTGCAGCTCACTGGCGACATCACGACCAGTTACTTCCCCTCTCTAAGTTCTAGTCTGCTTCCCTGTAAATGGAAAAGGTAAGAACCAACCACCTCAGGAGTAAATGAGAATATACGCCAAAGGAAAAGAGTGGCTGTAAGAGGGTTCGGCCCGCACTGGGCACTGTCTACACATCCGTGCCTCCAAACCTCACAGCTACACTTCGGGGAGGCGTTACTGTCACTCATGATGAAAGAAACGACAGCAGAATTTGGTCAAAGACATCAAATCATCTGTTCAAAGCCCCTCAGCTCAGGTGAAGAATCCACAGCTAGCTTCCCTTACTCTACAGCCCCCACCATTTCCAGAGACTGAGCAGCTCCCCACGGGCACACGGACACCGTACGATGACAATAAAACTTGTTAATATTAACTGATTAATATCTAGCTCAGCACCACGCATTCCCCGGGTGGATCCCAGATAAAGGAAGCGGGTGGGAGTGCCAGATTACAGGACTCTGTCCCCACCACCAGCATGAAGACAGTGCACACAGAAGGGTCAGGAGTCCTTCCCCTAAAAAGATCCAGGCCTCAAGGAAGCAAACTCCACCCAGCTGTACAGCATCTTGGAGGGTGAAGGGCTCCCAGGTCCCTGACCTCAGAAATCACCCAGCAGCCCAGGGGGGCAAGGGTGAGCGCTCCCATTTCACAGACTGGGAAATGAAGGCCTACCAGGAGTCCCGTCAAGGGCGGCCTTGGCACCAGCCAAGGTCAGGAGGCCTCCTTCCTTGAGGTGCTTGGTAGCCAGGTGGCTGGAGATGGTCGACGTCCACATGCTTTGCTTCCACATCAGGTCACAGTTTTTAAAGAGAGCTGGGCAGAGAAAGAACAACCCGTGAGCTCAGCATTCACAGGGAAGACACTGGAAGGTGATCTCCAGTCATGGCATCCACTGAGGAAGCCCAGACAGCCACCCCTACCCTCCCAGTCCCTGGTTACAAGGTCCAGTCCAAACAGTACAGGGCCCGCAGTCAGAGAGACTCAGGTTCGAATCCGGACCATGTGCTGACCCGAGTCTCAGCTTCCTCACCTGTTAACAAATACACCGGACTGGCTCTAACTCAAAAATTGTTCTACTTTATGAAGGGCATGAGACTCGGAATAAGAACCCATATGTCTAAGTCAGGCTTTACCTGGGATAAAAATGTGAGGGACTAGTACTGCATGGACATAAAGAGGGATTTTATAGAGCTACATTTTTTATGGCTGAAAGTTTATCACATCACATACCGGCTGTACATCACATCACCGGCTGGGCGAGACACCCGTAATCCAGACAGAAAGGCCTCCTGATACAGGAGGACAGGTCTTCAGGTGATAACCAAGGTACGGCATTTCCCAGCTACCAAGGACTAGATCAAAAAAAACCTCACCAATTCTTGTTCCCAAAACACACAAAAGGCCATCAGGGTGTTTTGCTAATCTGATCACCCCACAAAATACCAACTTTACATGTAAATGATTTCATAGAGAATCAATTCCTTTTTACATAGCTTTGACTGATCAACACAGAAGGAATGATAGAATTTAAAAACCACAGACTCAGGCAGAGATTATCAATGGAGGCTTAAAACCATTAGGTTTGGGGAATTTGAGACCTTCAAGGTGCTTAGAAATAGAACATTCACACACAGTGCCAAAGTAGCATCCCACAATCACTTACTAATTACAAACAGAAAAATGTACCTTCACAATGAAAGTCTGTCACCACCACCTTAACCAAGCACCCAACTTGGCATCACTGTGGATGGGTACGGTGATCTGACACCATTAAGTATCCCAAAATAATGTCACATGAAGCACATATGCCTCAGGAAGAACGCTCACCTCCAAACTACTTAACCTGAATCTAAGTAAGTCTCTCGATCTAAATTCTAGTTCACAGGAAATACCACAGACAAGGGAACAAGGTACATGATGCCTTAAAGAAAGTAGAATAGATAGTCTATGGGAAAAGTACCCTGAACTCACCAAGTCTATCACAGAAAAAAAAAAAAAAATTCTAGATGAAGAGACTAAAAATAACAAAATGCAATGCACAAACCCTAACTGGAATATTTAGGTGGGAAAAAAAAAAAAACTGATACAAGATTTGGAATAAATTGGGGAATTTGAATACAGCCTGAGTATCATTAATCTTATAGAATTATTATCAGTTTTCTTAGGTATGGTAATGGTATTATGAGAATGTAGGAGAATGGGTTGACTCCCTGAGATGCATGCCGAAGGACGGCGAAATGTCAACTTACTTTCAAATGGTTAACAAAAAAATACACACGCAGGATACACACGCACCAGAAAGCAAGAGAGGGCGAGTCCAGCAATGTTAGTTACTGAATCTAGATAGAGGGCACAGGGTGTTCAAGAACTGTTCTTTCAACTTCTCTGTATGCTTGAAAATTTTCATAATAAGTTGAAAAATGTACAGAGCTTTATTTTAAGTAACCATTTTTTATTTATTTGAGTGAGAGAGTAAGCGAGAGACAGAACACGAGCAGAGGTGGGGAGGCAGGGAGAGGGAGGAGCGGACTTCCCGTTGAGCAGGGACCCTGAGATCATGACCTGAGCCTAAGGCAGGCACCCAACCGACTGAGCCACCCAGGCGCCCCCGTACTCAGCTTTAATACATCACGCATCCCCCAGTTCCCAGTAAGAGGCCCTGAAAGATTAGGGGGGAAACAATGCTGATTTCATTCTTCTTCTATTCTAAACTTCAAACTCAACATCCCTCTCCCCTCACCCCCTTTACGGGAAGTTTTTCATCTGTCACATGGGAGGTTAATCCCTACCTCACAGAGCTACTGCAAAGATTCTAGGAGAAATACAGAAAACATCTGGCCTGGCACACAGGATGGACCCAGTCCGTGCCGGCTGGACAAAGAGCAGAGTGGAATGATTGATTAACGCAGGAAAGGACTCACACTTGGATTTGGCATTGCCCCCAGCCCAGCCTCCGGCCACACAGAGGATTGCGTCCACCTTCTCTTCACCTAAGAGCTTTCCGACCTCAGCAGTCACCTTAAACGAAAGGGACAAAAAGGTGCATAAACTATCACGTAAACCTAAACAGGCTAACATCTTTACAGACACCTCCATTTATTTCTCATGTCATTTTAAAGTCAGTTAACAGCACCTGGCAATTAACACTTTGAAAAATTAGATGCAGGACCAATCTACAACAAGCATTTTGGATAGAGAAGCCCAACTACATTTCAATGTGATTTTTATAAAGCAATCTAGAGTCTTCTTTGGAACATCCTGAAGGGTTGGGACATAAGCATGTCTGGAATAAAACAATTAGTAAAGAAAAGTAGGAGAAGGCTTTAAAAAAATTCACTGTGGAGCGCCTGGGTGGCTCAGTCATTAAGCGTATGCCTTCGGCTCAGGTCATGATCCCAGGGTCCTGGGATCGAGTCCCGCATCGGCCTCCCTGCTCTGCGGGGAGCCTGCTTCTCCCTCTCCCACTCCCCCTGCTTGTGTTTCTGCTCTCGCTGTGTCTCTCTCTGTCAAATAAATAAATACAATCTAAAAAAAATAAATAAATAATAAAAAATAAAAAAATTCACCGAGAACTTCACTGCCCACAGCTAACCTTTTGGTATATTTCTTTCCAGACTTTCTTCACGCATCACAGAATCATAATTTGAGATAATCAATTCTTTTCTCCCCTCAATACAAAAATCCCTTTAAGTACAACTCCAAATCAAAATGCCAATGAGAAATTACATTTTTTAAAAAGAACAAAAAATAATCAACTATACTTCAATTAAAAAAAATACAGTCAATGGCAAAATGTTGGTAAATATAGGTACGTGGTGTTCATTTCTCTCTCTACTTCTGTTTGAAATTTTTAAGTGGTGAAAATATACACATGTCCTTTTGTTACAATTTATTAAAACAAAAAGAACCCATCACCCACCCCCTCCCCAGGGTCTCCCTGCCACAGTGCTTGGGAAGGTGGGGGGCCTTTTCTGGAATTACCTGGTCAGCCTGCTCCGTAAATGAGTCTGTCATTTTAACTACAACACTTGCACTGGCCTCTTCGTTCTCCACCACATCGATGCTGGCAACCCACTGGCATGAAAGAGAAAACAGCTTTGGTCAAGAGACAGTAAGTTGTAATTCCATTAAAGATCCACACCCTGAGATGCGGGCAGTGGAGACAGGTAAGAGACTTAAAAGAAAACCCACTAGAGAAAGGATCTCACTCCTGACCTCTCGTCATCCTTACAGGGACATCTGGCTTCGGTCAGCCTACCCGTTACCGAGCCCCAGCCCAGCCCATCTGCCTCCAAACACCTCACCTTCCTCCTCCCCTCTCACTTCTGAGGCCAAACCCTGTACCTCCAGAGACGCCTAGACCAGGGGTCTGAAAAAATCTTGGTATGTAAAGGGCCAGATATTTTGCTGGCTATGTGGTCTGTGTTGGAAGACTCAGATCTGCTACTTTAACCAGCCACAGACAGTATAGAAAAATGAAAGGAAGTGGCTATGTTCCAATAAAACTTCAGGCACTAAAACTCCAGAAATGTGAATTTCATGTAATTTTCACATGTCACAAACTACTATTCTTTTGATTTTTTTTTTCCCCCATTTAAAAAATGTGAAACCATTCTTAGATCTTGGGCTGTACAAAAACTGATGGCAGGCCAGATTCGGCCCTCGGAGGACTAGAGTTTTCAGACCCCTGCCCTCCAGCACAGAGGGACGGCTTTGGGTCCTCATCCTGCAAACCAGTGCCTTTCTCATGGGGGTTAACAATTAACAGGGTTAGTGTGACCATTAACTGCAAAAAGCTCCTGGCAGAGGTGACACCCAGTTCCAGGGCCCCAAGGTCTATGGGCCCCGGAGATAAATATCTCTACCACAAGCTTTGAAGAACACAGCATTCATTCAAGAACATTCACTACTTCATTGTCACCAGCCACGGGGGATACAGACACAAAGAAAAGGTTGTATCCCAGCCCCTCCCAGAGCTCCTACAAATGAAGAGATAGGGCGGGGGAGACAGGTAAATCGGCGTGCCAGATTCTGCCAAGTGTCTCCCCCAGGGGAACCCACAGGCCTCACCTCTGGAATGCATGGATACCAAGAGAATCCACCACATTCAAGTTTGGGGAAGAGTAAATGAAATTAAGAGTATGTAGGAATACAGTGCCTAGCTTGCAGCCAGCACTCCTTACATGTTCCCACTCCCACCCCTGCAGACCCTGGAAGATGCCTCAAAACAGTCTTTCCAAGTTCAGAGTAGGAAGCCAGTGGTGTGTTTAGAATCCCTTAGCAGGCCTATACCAGGTTCTGACCCAGAAGGAAACCCTCTCTCCCTGGTTCCTGGGCACCCTGGGTACTAACTAAACCCCTGAGGGGAAGCTCCCCAGAGCTTCGAGCACATTTTGTGCTGGGACAGATGCAGCTGAGAAGACACAGGGCGGAGTCTCCACCAGGAAGGTGCGGAGCCCTGCCTGGTGGCTGGGGTCAGGGTCTCTGACCATAGGTCAGTTCCACTGCTACTTGTTCCCTGCAGGGAGCAATACCTGATTATGCAAAGTAGTTGAAATTGTCTTTGCAAAACGAAGAAGCCACCAGCATTTGTGGGGCTGAGCCTTCAAAATATCAGGTGCAAGGCTGGCTGAAGAAGGAACGGGGTAATTATAGTAATACTGATAGCTAACATTTCAACAGCTTTTACCAGAAGTCAGGTACTTTACAACCACATCAACGATCCCGTTCAATCCGCACAATCCCCTAAGGGGTAAATACTAACATTATCCCCATTTTACAGATGGGAAACTGAGGTTCAAGGGCGTTAAGCAGTAAGTTCACGATTATAGAACTAGTAACCCACGCCAAGCGGTCAAATTCCAGAGCCTCCTTCTCACTGTCTCTCCCTGTACCCTCAAGCCCGTTCCCCTTCATCCCCCTCTGGAATTCTCCCCGGAGCCATACCCGACTTTCTAGGCCTGGCAGAGACCGAGCGAGCAGCCCCATCCCCCACCTCCTTGCAGAGCACAGGCCCGGCACCGGACTCGTAGCCAGGAACAGTACACCTGTGCATGCTCGTGCAAGCACTCACGTCTGGGGGTGCCCAGGGGCCCCGGCTTTATCCAGTCGGCCGTCCCGAGCTGCACGGGTAGGCCCCTCAGCTCCCCAATCACCAGCGTTACCGCCCGCCCCAGCTGGCGGAGACCCGTCCGTATTACCCAGTTGCGGGCCCGGAACGCCTGCACGCATCGCGAGCCCAGCGCGCCCCTGCCGCCGTACACCAGCACCCGGCGCGCCTCGCCCGCTGCCGCCGCCATCCTGCTCCTCCCGGCCGTTTCCCGAAGCTCCGAAGGCCCCGAGCCCGAACGCCGCGCCCCGGATCGCCCGGCCCCGCCCCGGCCGGCCCCCCCACCCGGCCAAGAGGGACCGCGCGGCCGCGGATCCCGAGCGGATCTCGCGCGGGACCCGCTGCTGCCGCCTAGCGCGCGGCCAAGCTGGACGAGCACCGACACCCTGCAGGTGCACCCGCAGAGCCCCCGCGGCCCGCTGGCCTGCAGGTGCCGGGCACCCGGGGCATGCAGGGCGCGGGGCTAAGGGTGGAGAGGGTGGAGAGCAGGTGTGCGCTCACAATGCTGAGAGTCCACTGGGGAGACAGCACAAACCACGTATATATTTTACCTTTAAATAAGAGTGCAGGCTCTGAAGCTCGACTGCCTGGCTTCCCTGTTTAATAACTGGGTGGCCCTAAGCAATTCACTTAACTGCTCTGTGTCTCAGGCTCCCCTCGGTAAAATGGGAATACTAATGGTTTGTCCTCCTAGGGTTTTGGAAAGGATTTTAAAAAAATAATACTAGAGTATTAGACTACATGCTGCGTGGCTAGAGGTAGGGGCTCAATAAATGCCGATTGAGCATTATTAGTATTATTATTTTTGCCAGTACTTCTGTTACAATCACTGCACTTCTTAGAGAGTGTGAGTTTACAAGAAAAAAATGCCCGGGTCTGTTAGGAGGGGCAGTGGGTACCATTTGGTGGGGCTTAACTGTGGACCTTTAACATTCCGGACAAAGGGGGTCTTACATACAGTCACAGAGGTCCAAAAACATTATTATAGGACTCACATCTTGAACTGTGTCTCTTCCAGACCAAAGGCCTGTTGTGCCATGTGGAGTCATATTTTTTAGAACTCCTGTAATAATTTTCGTGGGTTTTTTGTTGTTGTTGTTGTTTTAAAAGCATTAATTTGTAAAGTGTTAAACATTTAAAATACAGTATACTACAATTTTTGTATCACTGTTTTGGCCATATTATACATGTCTGTGTCACCCTCCACCCATATGCAGTGTGGCGTACATGTAGCAGACACACAGATGTTTGCTCAATACACTTGTGCCAGATAAGGGACACAAAAATACGTTCGTGGAGAACAGGATGTCACCCGCAACACAATTAATTACGAGAAGCGTCATTACCAGGAACAGAATTGCTAGAAGACTAGATGAGGAGGTCAACACCATTTTGGGGGGCCCTCTGTATGCCATAATCTGCGTGTGCTATTTCATTTTACTTTGTATAATAATCCCATGACAGATTAGGAAACTGAGGCACAAGAGTCTCAAGCACTTGCCCAGAGGAGTGGGAATTTGAACCCAGGTCTTCAGTAGAGTTCTACTTAACGACACTTCCATTCAGCATCTCAAGGGCTTGTTGGGAATCATTTGTTTCCCATATTTTTCTAAAATAATCGTTCTAAAAATAATTGCTTAATCCCTAAAACACAATAGTTGACATAGGTCCATCATCTGAGGCAGAAATACAATGCAAAGGTATTGTGCAGGTCCAAAGCATGCTTAACATTACTATAAGAATAAATAACATTATTGGTCTTTTATTAATGTGCCAACTCCTCTTCTCAGCCTTTTGTATGTCTTCATTACCAGAAAAAACATTTGCTATTTCAGGGTCACTGTGATGAAGATGAGCTGCTGTATTTCAAAGACCTGAACTCCAGCCCCAGCCCTGCATCCAGTTTTCTCATGAGAGGGGTCATAGGATAGAACATCCCTTGCCTACCACAAAGGCTTGCTGCAGCATCGGGGGCAGCAAGCATATGGTGAAAGCCTTTTGTACAAGGAAAAGCTCTACACAAGCTTCAAGGACACTCTTGTTTATTTTCATTGTGGAGAGACACAGAAGTGAACCCCGCTATAGGGAGGGAAACGGACATTTCCATTTCCATGTCCCTCTGGCCCCTCATTGCTCTCCAAGTGAGGTTTCTGGAACTCCTGTCGGTTAACGATGCAAACTCCAGAACCCCTCCCCCCCCCCGCCAGACCTCTGTGACCAAATAAACATTTTACTGTGCCATTTCTGCCAAATGTGACTCCCCAAAACTATTAAGAGTCGCTGTTACCAGTCTCACATGACATCAAGTTGGCATTCAGTAATGGACTAAAAATCAAAATTGAAAAGCCACAGTATAAAATAGAAAGTAGGGAATATTTCATTCGTGGTGGCTACAGATTAAAAGAAGAAAAAACAGATTTTCAGTATTAGAAGAAGTAAAGCCCCAACAAGGTGGGTATTTGCTAGCACATTAGAAAAACACTTTTCTTTCCCACTTCAGATGACACACGGTTGGGGGGGGAGGGTGCTGTTGGAGGACAGGAATGTGAGCGTTGGGATCCAGGCTGCCTCAGTCCAGCCACAAACCGACTCCTGCTGCAATTTACCCACAGCAGATTCACCCAGTGATAAATCTAAATATCATATAGCCTTGTTTACACATTTCAATTAAAAGCCTTGAGAACAGAGGTCATCCAAAAGTATTAATAACAGCTCTGGAGATTCTGACAGCAGTGACATTTTACAGAAAGAAATGCCCAGGCACACAGCCAGGAGCTCGACATTTGACACCATGCACTGTGGGCAGCATTCAAGTACTAATTATTACATGCTCAGTTTCCTTCTATTGCATGCATTTTTTGAGAGTAGTTAGTGTCTCTTTATAGTCAGGTCTACCTAGTTTTGCCTGCTAATAACTTCCTGGCCATCAAGAGGTCCACTCCAGGGTTATTTAAATACCTGAAAGGAACAATTAAACCCTCTGCTGAAACAGTAGTCCAGTGGGAGATACACGGTTACTTCCTTTAGTAACACACTCCTCTACACTCGAGTCAGGTGAAGGCGGTCTCTGTAGAGACTTCCGGACGTGCTTGTAGTAAACATGGCCTGTGGAGGCAGGCACTGAGGGAGGACCAGAAGATGCACTGGAAATCCTGAAATGCTATGTTTGGAAGAGCTAACCCTGGAGCAGGGGATTGCAGAGTGTCCAGAGAATGTCGGCCACCTGCAAGGTGACCTGCACCCACTAGAATGCCTGGATGGTTCAAAAAGGCGTGGTATGGGCTATCATCTTTACTCAGCTTCTCCTCCTTTATCCTGATCATCATTGCCCTGGCAGCGCCCCACTGGCTGAGTGGGAAAATCCTTTGTCAGACTGGAGTGGACCTGGTCAACGCCACCGATCCAGAGCTGGTCAAGTTCATTGGAGATATTTACTACGGGCTCTTCCGAGGATGTAAAGTTCGACAGTGCGGGCTTGGGGGCCGCCAGTCCCAATTCACGAGTGAGTATATTCCAGGCATGCAAGCTGCTGTAGAACACTTTTTTCTTTAATTTGTAAGGGTGCTTATCTCTAACTGTGGAATTTGACTTCTGCCTAAATCTAAGGCAGGATGACCGCCAAAAGAAATTTTTTTTTCTGTAGAGGCTTATAGAAACATTAAAAATAGAGATTTGTATACTTCTGTAGTTTACCTCTATTAGAAGTAACTATTAAAATACTGATACATGTGTCAGACATTCTGCTAAATGCTTTATATGGCTTCTCTGTCTTTTAAACCTTATAACAAATTTATGAAGAAGGAATTCTTAAACGTTCCCGTTTTGCAGAGGACAACACTGAGACTTGGAGAGGTTATATAACTTGCCTGATGTCCCCCAGCCAGGAAACAGCAGAGCCAGACTTCGGACCCATGCCACGTGACTGGGGTATTATCAGCCAGCCCAGCGCGCTTCCACTTCTGTTTATATAAAAGCTCCATAGTCTAAGAACAGCCCGGGCTCTGGAATCAGACTACTTGGGTTGAGAGCCCAAGTTGGGCGATCCCTGGAGGGGAGATCTAGGGCAAGGCTCTGGCAGCTCTCCATGAACGTGAGCAGGCACGGTCATCAGCTGACATCTAGTCTCCCCTCAGAGCTGCTCCTGGTGTAAACAGAGCAGAAATCCAAGCCCAGCTTATGAAGGATCTTCTGGGAATTAAAAAGCAAAGCAAAGAAGTCAATATTCTGCAAGCCTTTAGAATTAATTAGATCGCTCATGAGAACAGTGTCCTACATAACCATAATTCATCAACATAATGCAATGCAAGGGGATAAGGAATTTTACTCATTTGACTTCTATATTTCAGAATTGTAGTTTTTAGAATCCTGCCCAGGGTTAAGTATCTCATTAAATGCATAAAGACAGAAAGCTAAAGCCATTGACAAATATAATAATATGAATTGGCATCACTTATACGAATGAAGGAAATGCGTATTTGTTTTGGATAGTCAGGAAAAAAGTCTCTGGGAATATTTATATTTACCCAGCAATTATATTGGGCCAGGGATACTGGAAAAATAGCTCTATTAAAAACATTACACACATACCAACACACAAATGGAAAACAAACACACATAAAGAAATGAAAACAAAGGTCATCAGAAGGAGACCATGGCAACTATACACACGAGGTGATTCTGAATTGGGTCTGTTTGCTCTAAAAGACGTCACTTGGTGAGACAATTGGTGGAACTTGAATGTGGTGTCAGGATTAAGTGGCAGACTTGACCAGCATTAATTCAATGATTTTGGCACTGTGGTTCTGCGAGGCAATCTCTTTTTGAATGAAATAGACCCTAACGTACTCAAGGATGCAGGGACAATTTACCTGCAAATGGTTCAGGAGAAAAAAACAAATGCTTTTGTACCATTCTTACAATTTTTGGAAGTCTGGGATTCTTTCAAAACCACACACACACGTACACAATTGAGGGAGAAAAGGCATAATTTTTAAATAGTCATTATTAATTGAAATGAAAGACCTCATGAAGGAAGTTCCCAAGCTTGAACAAGGGAGTGACAATCAACAGCAACAGGACTCCAGAGACTTTACTAAGACAGTGCTTAGGGAATATAATAAAAATAACCACTGGTAATTATATAACATGATGTATCATGTGACCATGATAACTGCCTTCTTACATACTAGATAATTTATCTGTTATGTTTATTATTTATTATCTGTCTCCACCCCTTTAGAATGTAGTGCCATGAGGGCAAGGATCTTGTTTTATTCATTGATGATCTCAAGCCCCCAGAAGGTGCATTAAAACACCGGCACTCAAAAACATTGGTTGAATGAAGAGCAATAGAGCACTTTTAAATTCATTTGTCCTGAATGTTCCCATGCAAGACACCAAACTTGTGACTTATGACTAATCTTCCACAACCCTGTCAGGAGAAAACTAAGGCTCAGAGAGTCTAAGCAGCTTGCTGAAGGTCACAGAGCCGTGAATGCTGGAGCCAGACCCCAACCCCGGTTAGCCTGACCCCATAGTTCCTACTTTCCACCATGTTGCTCCTCTGGAAGTTGTGAGTGGCAGCTTTCCCAAAGCCAGGCATCCCCCTAGTGGTCCTTACTGTTCTCCTGGAGTTCAGCAAAGGGTCATGGGGAGGTGGTGGGTGAATGGGGATTCTCAGGGGTAGGAGGATCCAGGGTGGACAGATCCCACTAGAAATGACTGAGTGGTTGCCTGGAGCTGCTGTAACCAAGTATTACCACAAACTGAGTGACTTAAACAATAGAAACGTATTCTCATAGTTCTGGAGGCTCGAACTCAGAAATCAGCTTGTCGACAAAGCCATGCTCCCTCTAGAACCTACGGGAGAAGGAGCCTTCCTAGCCTCTTCCAGCTCCTGGTAGCCCCAGGTGTTCTTGGCTTGTGGCCGTATGATCCGGTCTTGACATGGCATCCTCCCCGTGTCTCTTCACATGGTCTTCCCTCTGAGTGTTTGTGTCCAAATTTCCCCTTTTATCAGAACACCTAATCACCTTGGATTAGGCCCATCTTAACAACGTCATCTTAATTAGCTCTGTAAAGACCCTATTTACAAATAAGGTCATATTCTGAAATGCTGGAGATTGGGACCTCACCCCCTCTTTTTTGTGGGGGATGGCAGGGAGGGCATGGTTCAACAGATAATAGAGGATGTGAGGTGGCAGTTGGTAGGTCTAGCATAATTTAGAATCCCCAAGCACAGACACTGGTTCTGGAGAAGGAGCTGAAGCAGACGCCAGCTTTGCAGTAGAAGGAGTCCCGAGGAGAACAAAGACTGAGCCCTTCCACAGCAGGGTCAATTAAACCCCAGCCATCCCAGCTCACAGAAATGTAAACTCCCTCTGCCAGAAGCCAGAGCAAAGGAGCACTTTCTGTTTACCCACTGGAGGAACTCAATAAATGTCCCTTTCCCTCCTCTAACTTCCCAGAGCGATGCCCCATGGGAGACAGCCCCCGGGTTTCACCTAACTCGGTCTGCTCTCTGAAGCACCAAAACCGTGTGAGACTCATAAAGGATGTTTTAATATCAGCTCTGGGTAGGGCAATGTTCAGGAACATTTAGTTCCCGGCTGCCCTGGGGTGTCCCGGGGGAGGGTATATAAACTTCCATTCACAGCGCCTTGGGTGCGATTCTCTGTGAACACTTTCACTGGAGCTGAGCCAGGCTGTGTTGGCTGGTTTTGCACTGCTGCAGGTTAGGGACAGACTTGCATCTATCACAGCGTTCTCTCACACAGGGCTGAAAGTTTGAAAAGAAAAAAAAAAAAAAACTAAGGGTACACTAAGAAAGGAGAGAAGCAATGGTTAAAGAGAAGCCTTGCAAAGAAAAATCCCTTGGATAGAAGCTCAGGGTAAAGTTTCTGATGCCGACAAGATAACCACATGGAGATAAATACACATGGAAATGCAAAACTGGAAAGAAAGTTAGATTAGAACTAGGATGTAAATATGGAGTGTCTGGAAACTTCTCAATGGAAAGGGTTTTAAAGGGAGATGGACCAAAATTCTAGTTCTCAAGCTTGGGAGGCGCCAACTTTCTGAGACTACAGGCAGGCAGGTGAGCCAGCAAAGAGCCAGAGGGGAGAAGCGGTCAGGAGAGTGAGGGGAACCAGGAAAGCTTTGAGTCCTGGCTCCCCAGGGGAGGGCAGGGGGCAGAGACAAGGAGGGGCTGATCCTGACATCAAAGGATGAAGTAGGGAGTTTGGACTCACAAAGTGGACCCTGATTTGACCAGGAGGTGCTCAGTAGAAACCCCGGAGTAGCTACAGAGGAAGGGGTACACTTGGGCGTTCTTTAGCTTTCTTTAGCTTCCGTCATTTTTAATTCCTCAGTGTCATTACTGAAAACAGTGCTCTAAACTCCATATATCATATGGTATCTAGGACTATAATCCTATATAGAATTCAGAGTCACCTTGCCCAAAGATAAGGGACTTAATGTCCAAGCCTATGTGGAAATGGGTTTAATAAAATCTACCTTAGGGCGCCTGGGTGGCTCAGTTGGTTGAACGACTGCCTTCGGCTCAGGTCATGATCCTGGAGTCCTGGGATCGAGTCCTGCATTGGGCTCCCTGCTCAGCAGGGGGTCTGCTTCTCCCTCTGACCCTCTTCCCTCTCGTGCTCTCTATCTCTCATTCTCTCTCTCTCAAATAAATAAAATCTTTAAAAAAAATTCTACCTTATATTCTTGTCACAAGCACTGAATAAAATAATGATGTAAAGGGTTTGACTCTTGAGATGACTGTACTCAGTAAATGTTGATGACCCTCCGTTCATAGGCAGCTATTGCTACCCCATTATACTGATGAGAAAACTGAGGCTCTGAGGAGTCACGTGACTTTTCCGAAGTCAGAGAGTAATAATAGAACAGCAACAGCTCCGGCCGCCATTTTGATAACTCAGTCTTTCCAAGGCAATATCTGCCATACTGTATCATTTACTCTTCATGGCTACTGTGTGGTGGCCAATATAGAGAAAACAGATCCAAATTAATATCTCACCAAATTATCCTGCCACATTTATATGGAAAATTAATATTCTAATAGAATACGGAGCACATGAGAAGTAAGTGTCCATCATACATGGGGAAAAATGACTACCTTGCCAAGTCATTATGAGGGATCCAAGATGATGCTCCTAGCTTCCTACCAGTGTTTATTAAGGGCTATTATTATTCCTGTGCACTTCACTTGATCCACTCAACAATCTGGTAAACTGTAGGGGAGGCCGGGATTAGAGGATCCTATTTTATACTTGTGGCAAATGAGCAAAACTGGGATTGGAACCCAGGTCTTTGGATGCCAGGTGTAGGCTTCACTTTGCTATGCCTTTCTACACTCTTCACAGATGTACCTGAAACCTCTTCTACCTCTCTGATTTAATGAAGGCAACTCTCTGACCCAGATTAAAGCTTTTCAATTGGCCCTGTTTGGCTGACTCTCTTGCCAACCTCCTGTGCTAAAGAGCCACCGTTTAGGGCTTGTGTGCCTCAGCTCACACCAGATCCCAGAGCTTCGAAGTCAGTGCAACTTAAATTGCCAGCTAGGGCACATTCCCATTTTACATCCACTGCCAGAAAGAGAGGATTATTGGCCACCTGAGAAGTGGCAAATCTGGGGTCCGTGCGTTCATGTCAAGAAGTCTCCTGCTTTGTGAAAACACAGTCTGTGTTGCCTTGCCCTCTCGCCCCTCTATTAAAGACTCTGGGGTAAGCAGGCCCGGATGGTATGAACTCGAGCCCAGCTCTGACACTGAAATATTGGCTGTGTCTTCTCTTCCCAGTCTTCCCACACCTGGTGAAGGAACTCAATGCAGGCCTCCACGTGACAATTCTGCTGCTCCTCTTCTTGGCCATGGCCCTGGCTCTGGTCAGCATGGGCTTTGCCATTCTCAACATGATCCAGGTTCCATATAGGGCAGTCAACGGCCCCGGGGGCATCTGCCTATGGAATGTCCTGGCAGGTAAGGAAGGCCCCCAGGGAGAGAAATTCACGTCCGCTGCCACGACCAGGCTGAGTTCCAAGTGGGTAGGTAGAAGGTGTGCAGGAATTAAAACACCCACCTCAGCCTCCACTTGTCTAATCTAGAACCTTCCTCATGGGCATGAACGTCCTCTTTACTGAAAGTTGCAGAATCTCTGTCACAGTAAAGAGCCAAATCGGTGGCATGCCTGAGTGGCTGAGGACTTAGAGCAAAGAGGAGAGGTGGGGTAAGAGTGGAAGAGAGAAGAGAGCTGGGGGGTGGTGCGGGAAGACAGGAGGGGAAGAGGTGGGGCCACAGCTCTGAGGGTGGAGGGAGCACTCCAAATGACAGGAGATGAGCATTTGGCCTCTTTTATAGGCCTCTTTTCATTTAAACCTCACAACCTCCTTATGAGGCAGTATCATTAGACCCATATTTACAGATGAAGATCCTGAAGCTCAGAGAAGTTAAAAGCCTCACCGAGGCCACACAGCAGTAAGTAGCAGAGGTGGGATTCCAACCAACGTACAACTGAGTCTAAGCCCTTTGTCTTTTCTTTAATCATGGTATCATTTATGACGATCGTGACCTATTTTCTGAGACAAAAAACAAAAGTGTGTGTTGATTTGGGAGTATATTGATATACAATAATTATGTGAAATTAATTCACATTTAGTTATGCACTTAAAAAGTCAGACGTAGCAAAAATAATAAAATTCCCAGAAATGAGGCTGTTTCAGAAAACCTCGGTCAAATGGTCAAGGATCATGATGGCAATAACCCATCACTACGTTTGCCTTATACAGGGTGACCATAAAGTATACAAGCAGATAATGTTGTTTTAGCATGTATTGTAATGTAATGTCGGTAGATCAGTTACTAGGCACTTGCCTGGATTGGCAGACCGTGACCATCCTATAGAATTACTATACACATGGCTCATCCCATCTGGACTGCAGGTGTCTTGTTTCCATCCACATGAATCCCCGTAGTGGCTGGCATGTAAAAAGTGCTCAGTCCTACGATTAAATAAATGTTCGTCTCTGTCAAGTTACTACATCAGAGAGATGGTGTTCTCAAGCACTACTGATGAGAGTATTTTAAAAAGGCAGTTCAACAGAACTTTAGTGTTAAAAGGCATGTAAATATGAATTTTTTTATAAAGATTTTAAAGAGAGAGAGCATGAACGGGGGGGCGGCAGAGAAAGAGAGAGAGAGAGGGACAGAAGCAAACCTCCCACTGAGCGTGGAGCTTGAGGCGGGTCTTGATCCCATGACCTGGAGATCACCACCTGAGCCGAAACCAAGAGTGGGGCTCAACCAACTGAGCCACTCATGAGCCCCCAAAACATGAATATTTTTTAATAAACAAATTTTTAATAAACAAATCCAGATAGGGGTTTATACTAAGTCCATAACTGGAAAAGGGCACAGCGATGTTTATAAAAAGGTGTTCATATGTTCTGCAGCACTTTGTAATACCAAAATTTAGATGCAATCTAGATATCCAGAAATAAAGTCATACTCAATTAAACTTAATTAAGTAGGTGTGTTGCTTGAAGAACATATTATGCCCCAGTTTATAGTGGTGCTATAACAGAATATTTAACAATATAGACAAATGTTCAAATAAAGGGAAAAAAAACAAGCAGAAAACAGTAAGAGCTTCAGAATACAATTTTGTTAAAGAGAATACATTAAAACCTTCAAAGTATTTATACCTGGCTTTCAGGATAAAAGTGAATTTGTATTTTCATCTTTGTGACTTTCTCTGGTGTCCAAATTTTCTTTAATGAAGACATAATAATCTAAGCAAAAAGCATGATAAATGTGTTTTTTAAATATTAATTAAAACCAAGCAGTAGAAAAGTAGAAAGGAAGAGAGAGACATGGAGATTGGAAGCAACAGGTAGGGAAGTAGGTGAAGTTTGGAACCCTTCCAGGTTCCCCTGTCTACTTCCTATCTTCCTTCTCTTACCTCCTCTTCTTACCCTTAAGCTTGGAAAAGGGATAATTAAAGAAGAGAGAACAGTCCAGCCCTGGGTTGGACCCCCAGCCTGCACGTTGAGGGGTTCTTAATCCTCCCACAGAGGCCTCAGGGTCTCCATCCAAATCCTGAGATATGTAGAGACTGAACGTACCCAAACATGGATGCCCCGTGCTGGGTAAGGGAATGCAGTTGATCTGAGATGAAGCCTACTCTCTCTCTCCCACACCTCTCCCCACTCACACTGTGAATTATCCGCTGCTTTTGAAAGCACATTAAAAGGTGTGTCATCCCCAGGTACCTGGCTGGCTCCATCGGTAGAGTGCGTGACCCTGCACCTTGGAGTCCTGAGGTAGAGGAGGAGGGGAGAGTTTACTTAAGAAAAAAAAAAATCATTGTGTCACCGTAAGAAATTTTTCAACCCAAAGCAAGCTTGTCGCCTGTGCCACAGAAATGTCACCTCACAGAGGGCCAGTACAGCTGTACCAAGGAGCACTGAATGAGGGTGACATTTTGGGTTGCAGGTGGAGTCATGGCATTGGCCATCACCAGCTTCATGGCCGCGGTCAAATTTCACGACCTCACCGAGCGCATCGCCAACTTCCAGGAGAAGCTCTTCCACTTCGTGGTGGTGGAGGAACAGTACGAAGAGTCCTTTTGGATCTGTGTGGCCAGTGCCTCGGCGCACGCCGCAAACTTGGCAGTGGTGGCAATCAGCCAAATTCCACTCCCGGAGATTAAGACCAAAATCGAAGAGGCCACGGTCACGGCTGAAGATATCCTGTATTGATCGCCCTCTGCGGCTCACACCCTCTCCTGAGTCAGTTCTGCAGTGTGAACAGGGACCTCATTGCGTGCGCAGGCTTTGCAGTCCAGAGCGCCCGTGTTCTGGAAGGTAAGGAGAAGGAAGTGCAGGGAGGAAGGGCGGTGCCTGGACCAGGCAAGAAAGCTTTCCCGAACTCTGGCATCTCTGCGCATCCCTCTCACTGACCTTGGAGTTAGAGACTCTGCCACTTGCCAGCTGTGTGATCACTGGACAATTCACTTAATGTCTGCTTCTCACTTTCCTCATCTGTGAAATGGGGGTATAAGACCTCCCAAGTTTGTAATGAGGTTTAAATGGGCAATATTGTTGCCAACCTTTGAATTAATATATGTATCTGTGATTAGAGAAGCTCTACAGATACAAGGTAATGAACACTCCAGTAAATGCCTATCGAACCCTGCTCTGTTCAACACAATATTAGAGGGGGGAGAAAAGAGGCATATGGTAACATCCCCATCCTCCAGAAACATTTAATCCTTCCACATGATAGGCATCAGATAGGAACAGTAACACTAAGAATGAAAATAACCGCCTTTTTTCCTTTTTTTTAAGATTTTATTTATTTATTTGAGAGAAAGCAAGCTACAGAGAGAGCGAGCAAGCACAGGAGCCAGGAGGAGGGGCAGAGGGAGAGGGAAAAGCAGACTCCCCGCTGAGCAGGGATCCCGATGAGAGACCCCATCCCAGGACCCCGGGATCATGACCCGAGCCGAAGGCAGGCACTTAACCAACTGAGCCACCCAGGCGCCCCTGCCTTTTTGTTTTTCTTTAGTAGTTACTACATACTGGACACTGTTCTAGAAGTCCTACATATACTGAGTCCTCACTATAAGTTCAGATTGTTGGTACTACTTTATTTCCATTTTACAGATGAAGAAACTAACGTATCCAGAGATTAGGTAACTTGCTGAGGTCCAGAATTCAGCTGAGGAAGTCTGGAACCAAAGTGTATGCTTGTAACCACTTTGCTAATCTGCTGTTGGATGGTCCAAGCAGTTGGAATGCAGTGTGATAAATGCTAGGACAGTACATGCATGAAGGACTGAGGGAAGGAATCAGTTCTCCTGCATGGGATGTGGTATTAAAGAAAGTATCACAGAGTTGACATTTGATCGGAACCTGGAAAGATGAGTAGACTTTTTCCAGTGGGGGAGGAAGCAGGTTTGGAGAAGGGCATTTCAGGATGAGTCAGTGGTGAGGGGAAGGCATAAGGGATGGAATTACAAAGGGGCCTGGAAGCATGTGAATACCCAGCGGGATTAGAATGTTGTCCTAATTCATGAGTTAGATAAACCCGGTTGCTTTGTGTTGGTTTCCCTTAAGCAGTACTATGACGGTTAAGTTGGCACTTGGCTAGGCCACTGTACCCAGATATTTGGTCAAACACTATTCTAGATGTTTTTGTGAAGGTGTTTTTTGAATGGGATTAACATTTCAATCAGTAGACTTTGAGTAAGAGAGATTGCCCTCCAGCATGTGGGTGGGCCTCACCCAATCAGTTGAAAGCCTTAGGATAAAGACTGATCTCCCTCAAGGGATTGGGAATTCTTCCAGCAAGCTAGCACTGGACTCAAACTGCAACTCTTCCCTGGATCTCCAGCCTGCCAGCCCAGCCTGCAGATTTTGGACTCGCCAGTCTGCACCGTCATGTGAGCCAGTTAAAAAAAAAAAAAATCCTCTGGGGCCATGGGTGGCTCAGTTGGTTAAGCTTCTGCCTTCAGCTCAGGTCATGATCCCAGGGTCCTCGGATCGAGCCCCGAATCGGGCTCCTTGCTGAGCGGGAAGCCTGCTTCTCCCTCTGCCTCTGCTTCTCCCCCTGCTCATGCTCGCGCTCTCTCTCTCTCTCTAATAAATAAAATAAAATCTTTTAAAAAAGAATTCTCTTTCCTTCTGTCTGTCTTTCTCTCTCTTTGCACACACATGTCCTATTGATTCTGTTTGTCTGGAGAACCCTTGCTCATACAGGTACCAAACTCCATTAATTCACTTTCCTACAATGCCTGCTGGGGTGAATCCTTTCTCAGGTCTCCTGTCTTCATGTCAAGTAGAAGTTGTCTCATCCCCTAAATTCGCTCCATCTAAAATGACACCCGATTTGGACTTACTCTACCTTTGCTTCATGCTGAGCTTCTGGACGTTTCCATGGCATCTTTTCTGTTCTAATTGCTCATGATTCCCTGCCGGGCCCATCTGTCCCTTCCAGCCCTCTATCTCCATCCCACAGCCTCAGTACTGCTTAGCAGATGGATGTCACTCATCAAATATGCAGATGGCACAGGGCTGGAAGGGGTAGTTAACATGATAGGAGATGGATCCAAGAAACAGTGGCAGAGTGCAGAGCTGGGTTGGGGAAAACGACTGGAAATGTCAATGTCCTATCAAGTTTACAATAGAGTCCTGCTGACCGTTGAAAAATAAATCATACGGAAGACTGGCAACAGTTTATTATATGGTAAATATCTGAGAGCCTTGTTACATTTATTCATTCAGTGAGTATTGAAATTGATCTAGGGGCTGGGAGTAGAGCAGAGAACAGACAGACAAAAATCCCTGACCTCCCGAGATTTCATTCTCTGAGTGCTTGGGGCTGATTCACACTGGACAGTGTGGGATGTGCCTGCTAACCACGTTAGCCCAGCCACAGCCTTCAACGTGATCACTGCTTCAGGTGTGTGCAGAGCGCCACACAGGGGCAGAGCAAATTCACTTTTGCCTCTAATAGTGGAATAACCTCATCAAGATGCTAACCTTAACCAAGATGGATGTGTTCCAAGGAGTCCAAGTGCAGGCTTTTGTGAATTTTCCCGGCAACTGAGTTCAGAGCTTTCAAGGGTTTCAGAAGCATCTATAACACCTTGAAAGTTTCAAACTGTGACCACCAGGTGACACCCACCTGGTATAAACACAGTATCGTGTCCCCTGAGGTCCTGGGGACCCCTCTCCATTCCCTCTTATGAAGTAACTAAGCGATTCATAGGCTCTTATTTCTCCCCACTAAATTGCAGACTTGAGTGGTTCCCTATTGCTAATGACAATCTAAACAGGAAATAAATTCCTTTTTTAAAAATTAAGTGTCTGATGTTCCAAGTCACCAAAATGAGCTATAAGTATATAATTGGTGTGAAAGTAAAATCTCAGGCCCAGAGCCCATCGAAATGGTTATATTTTTCCCACACCTAGGAAAAAAAAATCACCAAACTCACTTCCTGCTTAATGCTTCAAGTCACCCTCGGTAGTGGCTGGGGGTCAAACGATGGGAAAAGTGTTAATGTGCCTTAGGTGAGGCCCAGCCCTTTCAATGTCTCCATTCCTCAATTACAAAATGAGAAATTGCAAACTACATGATAATGACCACCATCTAATGTGGGCCAGGCACTCTCCATACTTTCTTCCTCATTCTGACAACAATTATTCAAAATAAATATTTTTGTCTTTATTTTACAGATGAGCAATTTTAGGTTCAGAGAACTGATGTAGCTTGCTCAGGCCACCCTATTAGTAAATAATGGAGAAAGGATTCAACCCCCATCTGTATAATGCCAAGGCCATTGTTTTCCCTACTGCACCGTGACTACCTTTCTTGAAAGACGTCTAAGGCCCGTTCCCAGGGCTTCTGCAGGGGGCTATGTGAGTTACACCCGGCCCAAGAGGTAGCTCTTCAAATCTAGCCCATGCCCCCCCTGGCTTGTCATGGCCTGCACCCTCAGGAAAGTTTCCACCCAGAGGGGGTGTCTTCTAATGTTCACCAAAGTGTCTGATGGGCTCCCAGGGCCCCATTCCTTCTAGCCTAGCCATCCATGTAAAGTCAAACTGTTAATCGTAACATTATTCTGTAACATTGGTTAGAGTGTGATAATGATGATTAATTCTCATATGTCCTTTAAAGGTAACTATCATATGCATACATTGATATATCATTACTGATACTGCAGAGATCAAAGCCATTGCAACTGAGCTCATTTCAGAGAATTAATTCATTATCAGCGAAATGAAGTCCTACATCACGTTCATTCTGTGACTTTGGGCAGTACGTGATGCCTCAGTCCGTTTGGGCTGCGATAACAAATTACCATCGACTGGCCCAAATGACAGAAATGTATTTCTCACAGTTCTGGAGGCTAGAGTCAACGATCAAGGTGCTGGCAGATCTTGTGTCTGGAGAGAGCCTGTGTCCTGGCCTGCAGACGGCCAGTTTCTTGTAGCCTCACGTGACAGAGCCAGAGCGCCAGAGACCAGAACATGCTCTCCTGTCCCTCCGTATAAAGGCATTAGTCTCACTCATCAGGGCTCCACTCTCGTGGCCTAAACCACCCAAAGTCCCCACCTCTTAAATACATCACATTGGGGGTTGGGATTTCAACATATGGATTTGGGGAGAACACAAACACTTGGGCCATAATACAGGATTTTCACTAATGAAAACATACCAATAAAGTATGCAATCAATCAAAGACTTTTGGAGAGCAAAAACCCTTCCATGTCAAATCAGAACAGAGTTATGTGGGGCGCCTGTGTGGCTCGGTCGTTAGGCAACTGCCTTCAGCTCAGGTCATGATCCCAGGGTCCTGGGATCGAGTCCCACATCGGACTCCCTCCTCGGCGGGAAGCCTGCTTCTCCCTCTCCCACTCCCCCTGCTTGTGTTCCCTCTCTCGCTGTGTCTCTCTCTGTCAAATGAATAAATAAATCTTTAAAAAAAAAAAAAAGAACAGAGTTATGTTACAAATACACTCCTCTCTCTTTCAAGAAAAATAGGAAACCCTCTAAAAATTGGATTAAACAGTTCTTCACACTTCCAAAGAATGTAATGAAAATGCTTGCTCTTCCACTGAAAAAATAAAATAAAAAACTGTTTTCTAAATAATAAGGTTGCTGTGCAGTGGTTGGTGATCACTGAGAACTAATGCATGCTTTAGCAAAAATGTCCAACATAATCCAAAATAACAATTGTATTAGTTTCCTATTGCTGCTAAGGCAAACTGCCATGAACTTGGTGGTTGATAACAGCACGCATTTATTATCTTAAGAGTTTTGGAGGCCAGAAGTCCACAATGGGCCTTCCTTGGGTAAGTAAAGCTGTTGGCAGGGTGGCCTTCCTTCTGGAGGCTCTAGGGGAGAGTATATTTTCCTGCTTTCCCGCCTTCTAGAGGCTGCCTGCTTTCCTTGGCTTGGGGCTCTTGCCAGCAATGATGTCCCTCCAACCTCTGCTTCCATCATACAGGTGATGATTCTGATGACTCTGACCCGCATGCCTCCCTCTTATGAGGATCCTTGTGACTCCATTGGGCCCACCCAGCTAATCTGGGACATCTTTGGGTGACATTTTTCTGCCTACCAGAGCAATGTTACTCAAATCCAGAATTTCTTGATCTAACAATATTCCTGAAAAATAAACAAACAAATAAATAAGGTTTGGATATTAAACAAATGAGCAAAATATTGTGTTATTATTAGTCAACACTATAACCCTACTGGATTGGCATCATAATTTAGAAAATCCTTGCTGAAAGTGGAGTACTTACCTACATCACCCACATGGAGTTCAAATACTTACACAACATGTGGGGTACACCTTTGGAAATCATAGGGGGTGCAGGAGACCCGGTAAGGCACAGGGAATCTCAAAAGTGAACCAGGATCTCAGGATATGATGCTGGAGAGAGACACAGCCACTCAGAGAAGTTCCTGTGCCCATCTTATTTTTTTTAAAGATTTTGTTTTTTTATTTGAGAGAGAGCAAGAGTGCGTGAGCAGGGGAAGGGGCAGATGGAGAGGGAGAAGCAGACCCCCACTGAGCAGGGAGCTTGATCCCAGGACCCTGAGATCATGACCTGAGCTGAAGGCAGACGCTTAACTGACTGAGCCACCCAGGCGCCCTCCTGTGCCCATTTTAGATGAATTTCTATATGTGACAGATTTCTGTTCCTCCCTCTCCCCCTCCCCATCCTCCCCCTGCCGACCCTCCTCCCCCTAACCCCCTCCTCCACCGCCTTCTCCTTTTAGTTTTGGTTGTTAAACTAAGTGGAGCTTCATAAGAAACCTATGTAATGGGCTCCTGGGTGGCTCAGTCGTTAAGCGTCTGCCTTCGGCTCAGGTCATGATCCCAGGGTCCTGGAATCGAGCCCCGCATCGGGCTCCCTGCTCAGCGGGAAGCCTGCTTCTCCCTCTCCCACTCCCCTGCTTGTGTTCCTGCTCTCGCTGTCTCTCTCTGTCAAATAAATAAATAAAATCTTTAAAAAAAAAAAAGAAACCTATGTAATTATGACACACATAAAATTCTTGCCAAATATATTAGGTTTCACGCTCTCCTTTGCTCCTATAATTGCATTTTCTTTTCTACCACAATGTCAACAGTTAGTCAGCAAATAAGAGTTCCCACTTGACATAACTACCACTTGATGCCTACTGAGTATTTGCCATGTGCCAGGCTTTGTCCTGAGTACTCCACATACATCAGCTCATTGTATCCTCACCAGAACCCTGAGAAGTACTTACTCTAATCATCAGTTTTGAAATTAGAAATCTAGTTTTCTCATTTGTAAAATAACCAGCTTGCAAAAGATAATCTCTAATTTTCCTTCCCACTCTAAAATGTTATTTTTAATGCAAAATAATATGTTCAAATTTATCACAAATAGAGCACCTACTACATACCAGGCCCTAAGCTCAGCATTTTCATTTGGGCTATGTGGTAATGTGCGATGGAGATGCCACATGTATACACTAAAAATTCAATATTAAAATTCAACTAAATTCAACTAAAATTCAACTAAAAATTCACCAGTTCAACTACATATTGAATATATATGCATTTCTGTGATATTCATAGGGAAGGTTCTCAGCTAAAAAACAAATTTATACAGGGCATGTGACTATTTGTTTTATTGTTTTTTGCTTTGGAAAAAATAATAAATAACAATGACAAACAACTTTGCAACAACAGTGATTTTTCTTTTGCCATTTGGGGAAGAATCAATAGGATGTAATGCATTTTTTTTCTTTTGTAACAATTCTCTCAAGATTTTAAAACACTTGTCCATAGAATGGACAAAAAGTGTCCATTCTATGGAAAAGGAGATGCTGATGTGAAGCCAGTGGACCTTCTTGGTACTGCTCATGAGAACAGTGAGCCAATCCGTAGGAAAACCCTGTTGTCCCTGCTGATGGTCACCCTGGGCACCCCCAGCTAGAGCAGCCCATGTGAGAGGCGGCTCGCTATATACCCACTATTTAGTAATTATATTGTCAGGGTGGTTTCTGTCTCCAGAGCAAATTATCCAAAGTTTTACTTTGGTTTTGAAAAGCAATGTTCCTTGTAGTGAGCAGCCAGTAAAGCCATTTCAAAAGCGCAACTTTAGGGGCGCCTGGCTGGCTCAGTCAGTAGAGCATGGGACTCTTGATCTCCGGTTGTGAGTTTGAGCCCCACATTGGGTATAGCAATTACTTAAATAAATAAATAAATAAATAAATAAATACCCAACTTTAGGGATTCTACTGTAGTAGATTCTTAGAGTGGAAAAAAATTCTAGAAAATTCATAAGTTGATCATTTCTTCATGTTTTGTAAGGGTGCTTTTTTTCTTTTCTTTTTCTTAGGATTTTATCTACTTATTTCACAGAGAGAGAGAGAGAGTGAGAGAGTACAAGCAGGGGGAGCAGCAGAGGGAGAGGGAGCCGACTCCCCGCTGAGCAGGGAGCCCGATGTGGGGCTCGATCCCAGGACCCTGGGATCATGACCTGAGCTGAATGCTCAAACAACTGAGCCACCCAGGCGCCCTGTGGGTGCCTTTTTTTAAGATTCTCATCTGGAAGGCTTTATCTCTGTCAGTCATCACTTATAGTAAATATTAACAAGTTATTTAGAACTTATAAAATTATGCCAAAAACACTATTTTGTAGCTAAGAAAGCAGAGTGGGAATACATTACTTTTTCAAGTTTCCTTTATGTATCAAGTTTCCTACCAGTCAGTGTAAATTACAATACTACAGTAAAATAGGTAATATTATACTTATTAAAGTTATACATTCAGAGAATCAGTTCTTCTTTAAATTGAAGTCTGGCTTACAAAGCTTATTCTTCTATTTATAAGGCCAGCAAATCTTAATGGTCACTTTCAAAAGGCTTTTGATTCTTTGGTGCATTTACAAATGTAGTTAAATAAACATCTTGAAATAACCTGTATAGGGCACCTGGGTGGCTCAGTTGGTTAAGCGACTGCCTTCAGCTCAGGTCATGATCCTGGAGTCCCGGGATCGAGTCCTGCATCGGGCTTCCTGCTCAGCAGGGAGTCTGCTTCTCCCTCTGACCCTCTTCCCTCTCGTGCTTTCTATCTCTCATTCTCTCTCTCTCAAATAAATAAATAAAATCTAAAAAAAAAGAAATAACCTGTATACATTTATGCAATTTCTTTTCTAAGCACTCCAATTAACTGACAAAATTTAATAATTCTTCTAATGAATTAAATTTAAAATACTGTGAACCTACATTCTTATAAATGTTCTAACACTGCATATAAATGGAGTATGATTCCAGATCAACCGGAATTGCAAGGCTGACCTGTTTCATGTAGATCACCTCCTCTTAATCATCACCAATACCTAAAATAGTAAATATGCACAGATTTTAATCTGAAAAATATCCATATTTCAATATTTGTTTCTTTTAGATATGTTTACACTTATTTTGAAATCTTGTCAAGGTCAAGGCAAGATGCTTACTCATCAAGGAAATAATTATACCATCTCTCAAATTTTCAGGAATTGCTTTCCCACATATTTCAGGAATTAACTCTCAGAAGGCTTGAGGTCACATTATGATCTCCAGTCTTGCCTCAAATACCACCTCCTAAATGACTCCCCAATTCAATACTGAAAGCTGTCTCACACCTCCCCCAGTATTGCTGATCTTCCCTACCCTGCTCTAAGTATTCTTTTTACTTAATTTTAACATCCCACATGATTGGTATGTGTATCATGTTTGTGTTTATTGTCTGTCTTCTCCCTTGAGAATGTCATCTCCATTAGGACAGAGATCTTTCTAGGTTTTTTGCTTATTGGTGTATCTCAAGCACCCAGAACTGTTCCTAAATTATACAGAAAACAAAGTTTTTATAGACACACAAAAAACTTAAAACACACAAATAAAAATTTTAGAGTGTCCCCTTTCCTCCCTCAACCCCACTTCCAAAAGTGACCATTTCTACATCTCTGTACATTTTCCTATACCCTTTCATAAGTATACATCCACTTTTTTTTTCTTACACGCTGGATTATTTGTATACATATTGTTCTGTGATTGGGAACGCATATTTCTAATCAAGCCACCTTCTTCCGGAAAAAAATGTTGGACAATATAACTCTTCTTTTTATAAGGAGAAAAATCATGTATGACAAAAAAGGGGCTGTCACTTACTTTTTAGATCAATCATTTTTGGTCGCAGGAATTCAGGAAAGGGAGAGGTACATATAAGTAGTAGTCAATAAAGTTTCTTGGGAAAGCGACCGGAGCTAAAGTAAATGTGTTTCAGCCAGGCCGAGAGGATGCATGGCCAAGAGAGACAGGAGAAAGCAGGGCATCCAGACTGGGTGTGTTCTGTGGACAGTGGGCAGATGGGCTGGAGAGAGCAGAACACTGTATATTAGCAGATAAGTTTAAAATATTTGCCGTCTTGCAGAAAATATATCCTACATGCCAGGTACTATGCTAAGCACTTGATGAGCTTCATCTGTGTTATCACATTTAATTCCCATGGCAATTTTTTAGCTTTTAATTTTGACATGATTTTAGACTTACAGAAAGTTGCAAATGCAGTACAAGGAATCCCTCCATATCCTTTACCTAGATTCTCTGCATGTTAACATTTTACCATGTTTGCTTTATCATATTCTCTCTCTCCTCTCTTCACCTCTTTCTTCTTCTGTGTGTTTGCGTGAGCAAGCGTATGCATGTGTGCAGGTGTGTGCACGTGGGTGTGTGCATATGTGTGCGTGCTGTGTCTGTACACATGTGCACGTGTGCATGTGTGCACGTGGGTGTGCATTATGTGTGTGCGTGGGTTGCACTATGTGTGTGCGTGTGTGTGCATGTGTGCACGTGGGTGTACACTGTGTGTGAAGGTGTGTGCATGTGGGCGTGCACTATGTGTGTGCAGGTGTGCGGGTGTGTGCAGTGGGTGTGCACTATGTGTGTGCAGGTGTGTGCACGTGGGTGTGCACTATGTGTGTGCATGTGTGCTTATGTGTGCAGGTGTGTGTGCATAAACTGTTGCTGAAGCATTTGAGAGTAAGTTGCAGACATCTTACCCCTTACCTCTAAATACTTTAGTGTGTATATCCTTTAAAAATATTTTTTAAAGGCATTCTCTTACATAACCACAGTTCAATTATCAAAATCACTTAATTAACACTGACACAGTTCTGTTATCTCATCTGCAGATCTTATTCCAATTTTGCCAACAGTTCCCCTTATGTCCTTTATAGTTTGTTTTTTGCTTTTTGGTTTTCTTTTTTTAAGATTTATTTATTTGTTTGTTTGTTTGTTTGAGAGAGAGAGTGAGCAGGGGGATGGGGAGAGGGCGAGAGAAAATCCTCAAGCAGACTCCCCACTGAGCATGGAGCCTGACATGGGGCTCGATCCTAGGACACTGAGATCACGACCTGAGCTGAAATCGAGTCAGCTGCTTAACTGACTGAGCCACTCAGGTGCCCCTATCGTTTGTTTTCTTTTTAACGTGATGCAGAGTCCAGGTTGCATTTAGTATCACATCTCTTTAGTCTCCTTTAAACTTGAACAATCCCTCAGTCCTTTTTGTCTTTTATGACCTTGACCTATTTTGAAGAGCACAGGTCTTTTATTTTATAGACTCTCCCTCAGTTTGGTTTTCCTTAGATTTACCTGTGCATTTTCAGCAGGAATCACCTCTGACATGAGGTTGGGACCATCTCAGTACATCCTATAGGAGGCATTTGGTATCTTTTGTCCTATTACTGGTGGTATTAACTTTGATCACTTGGAGAGTGGTATTGCCAGATTTCTCCACTGTGGTTGCTCTCTTTCCCATTCAAATTAGTCAATATCTTCTTGAGAGATATTTTGAGACTATGTAAACAGCTTATTTCCCATCAAATTCTTACCCACTAGTTTTAGCATTTGTCGATGTTTCCTGCCTAAATCAGTTATTATGATGGTTACGAAATGGTTCTTTTCCTAATTCCATTATTCCTTCTACATGTATTAGTTGGCATTTTACTGTAAGGTAGAATCTATATATTCATTCATATATTTTCATCAGTATGGGCTCACAGATTCCTATTTCTCTCTACGGCTTATTATCCATTCCTATTTCATTATTTATTTTGATGCTCAAATCCTTCCAAATGTGACCAGTGAGAGTGCCTTCTGGTAGCTCCTTTTGACATGTCCACGCTTCTCTGGGCACTTCTTTACCTGCGGCACAGCAAGTCCCATTTGGGATTAGGGACCACTGCTCACCCACTCTGGAGGACTAACTAATATGAGAACTGTCCTTGCCCACCTTGGCAAAGCAACAGAGGAAAGAGAGAAGATGGCATCCACTAGAAAACCAAACACCATGTCATTGTCATTAGGTGCTTAATTGTCAAGCACTCAGTAAAAAAACTGATTGAATTTAACTTTGATTTTGAAGTTTATCAGAAACACCTTCTCTGGGATTTTCTTTTAATAAAAATTCATTATCACTGGTGAATGGGATGCATCCTTGCCAGATTTTCACCATGAGTGACCATAAATTGTGCATTATTTGTGGAAAAGATAACATAATGAATTTCGTCATGATGTAATAAGACAATTTTAAAAAGAGAAACCTTTTTTCCCAAAACCCCAACATTTTAACACTTTCATTGAGGATTAATTTATACGCCATGAACTGCAGTCATATAAGGTGTACAGCTCAAAAAATTAATAAATAAAGTATATGACTCAATGGTTTTCAGAGTGTTTACAGAATTGTGCAAACATCACCATCAACTTTAGAACATTTTCATGGCCCCGAAAGGAGACCATGTACCCTAGCATTCCTCTCCCTCTCTTCCATGCCCAGTGTAGGCAACCACTAATGTACTTTCTGTTTTATGGGTTTGCTTATTCTAGACATTTCTTAGATTTACACAATATGGGGTTTTTGTGACTGGGTTCTTCCATTTAGTCTGTTTTCAAGGTTCATCCACATTGTAGCATAATGTCCCAATACTGTAACTTTTGTATGCCATCATTGTGTCTCTCATCCCAAAGAGAGTACAGTGTGTACTTATTTTCCTTCCCCTTTCTTCACATAAAAATATCAAGCCTATTATTTTTTTAATTTCCACATAGTTCTGTTCTTTATCACTTGTAATGGCTATGTCAGTATCGAATCTCATGACATCCCTCTGCAGTGGAAATTTCCAGGTCTGACATTTCAGACAATCCCAAGAGATCCTATAATCCCTTATTCATCCCATCATTAAAGACGAATCTGTTTATGAAATCTGAGTCAAAGGATAGCATGTAACAATGATCATTTTAGTACTCTGCAGCTAAATGAAGGTTTTATCCCAGGGAGCCTGTGACACCATCTCGAGGCTGACTAACCGCAGCATGACATCCTCTTCCAGGCTTCTCCCCAGCAGACATCGAAGTCACTGCCATTGTTCCTCAACTAAGGGCCATTGTGACAAAATGCAAAAAATAAGCTTTCTAGAACATCTTCATTATAACATTAGCACTTCTTTCTCATGCCTGTTTATAAACAAATGGACTTTGGGGGCTTTTTTTACTTTTTATTAGGGCAATTTTTGAATCGATTTAAAAGCAGAGAGACTACTATAATGTAGTCCCCTTTCCCAGCAATGATCAACCCAAGGCTAATCTTGTTTCATCTGTACCTTCACCTCCACTCTCCCACCTCCAACGACAAAAGCTTCCCACTAAAAATACTTTCCAGTATTTACTTGGGATGCCCCTGCCTTGTCCTCCCATTGATATGATTATTTTAACTTTATTTTCAATAGGTATTTTGGGAGAATTACTACATGTCCAGCACTGGGTCCTGAGGCTACAAAGATGAAAAGGACATTGTTTGGGCAGTTTACAGACCAGGAAGGAAAAACACAAACCATCCCATTTGATTATGACATGAGGTTGGGGGCTGGACAAAGTTGGTTCCTGATACAGCTTCCCACGGGCAGTGGTAGGATTTGGAAGTAAAGTCGTTAATAGTAATCACATGCTGGCATGAGGGTAAAATTTCCAGTAAAGTTACTGGTATGGAAGATCTCACATGATATTATTTTAAAGGTTAGGCAGGGTTGACCTTTAGGATGAGCTTGGGGTTGGCTAAAATGTGAAAACAGGGCCACCTCTCTGATGGAACCCTTGAGCAGATGTGTTGGTGCGATTCACAACCTAGAAAACCCAGAACACTGAAAGTCAGTGTGATTGCCCTTCTGTTTCCCCATTGCCACAAATCTTCTGAGGCAAAGAGACATGGGGCTAATGATCAGCCAGAATGGGGATAGAGACAGGGTAGGTAAGAGGAAATGTAAATGAATAGCTCCATAAATTACCAGCCTCATAGGTATGAGCCAAAGTTAAAATGTGTATAACACAAAAATACCTAGACAGCCAGCCATAAATGAGAAAAAAATGGTTTGTCTATGGACGACTGTGAAGAAGTTTCCCTGCCAAGGGGCTCACACAGGCTGCCTGGTCTGGGGCAGCTGAAATCTTCCAAAGTGCAGGGGACAGCTTGTTGAAGCCCTGAGTTTCTAATATCAGAGCCGGATCATCATTTCCTTGGCAAACTGTTCCAACAGTAAGTGATCTTGTTCTTCCTATATTCAGTCCCTCCTAAAGCCCCAAGATGCACTCATACACACAGGTCATTCTGGGAGCCAGAGCTGTGATTGGCCCATAGGAACTAGAAAAGTTTCCCATTTGCTTGCTATCAGTTTTGAAGAATGGGGAAAAGGTAGGCAGGTGAAGAAAAGGGTCGTGGAATGAGGTTGTAGATTTAAAATAAGGCATTGAGGCATGAAACAGCATGACCCTGTCACAAGGCATCAGTGGGGGTCAAGTGCAGGACAAGAAGCATGAAGAGAAGGAGGCAGGTGCAAAAGGCAGCTGGTTCCCAGAGCTCTTTCTTCATCCTGTGAAGGGACATGGGCTTGATCAAAGGATTAGAAGCAGGGGAGATGGCACCATCAGACGCGATCAGACTTGTATATTAGAAAGAACCCTGTAGACAGTAAATTAGAGCAGAAGATCCAGGTGGAAACATGTTGCAAAGTGAAGGGCAGGGGCGCCTGGGTGGCTCAGTCGTTAAGCGTCTGCCTTCGGCTCAGGTCATGATCCCAGGGTCCTGGGATCGAGCCCCGCATCGGGCTCCCTGCTCCACGGGAAGCCTGCTTCTCCCTCTCCCACTCCCCCTGCTTGTGTTCCCTCTCTTGCTGTGTCTCTCTCTGTCAAACAAATAAATAAAATCTTTAAAAAAAAAAGTGAAGGGCAGAAGGAGGCAGCCTTCAACCAGTTCAGAAAGATAAAAAGAGTTGTTATGAACTAAATTGCAACATCCCCCAAATTTCTTATATTGAAATCCTCATACCCAGGACCCCAGAATATAACTGTATATGGAGATGGACCTTTAAAGCAGTAATTAAATTAAAATGAGGTCATTAGGGTGGGCCCTAACCAATATCCTGGTATGTCTCCTTATAAGAAGAAGAGATTAGGACATACATTAGCATCTTGTGAAGATACAGGGAGAAGACAGCCAAGCCCAGGGGAGAGGCTTCAGGAAGAAACCAACCCTGACGACACCTTGACCTCACAACTTCTAGAACATTGAGAAATAAATTTCTGATGTTTGAGCCCCCAGGTTGTGGTACTTTGTTATGGCAGCTCTAGGGGAGTAATACTAGGGAATAATGGGATGTGAAGGAGGGTCAGGAAAACCAACAAGACTTGTTGGTTGCAAGTGAGGACAGAGGAAGAAGAAGGATCCTGGAGGCCTCCCAGATTTCTCATTTGATGGGGTTACTGATGGTGATAACATTAACTGTCACAGGAATCCAGGAGAAGGAGCGGTTTCGGATGAGTTACATCTTAGAGGCTGTGGGTGGGACATCCAAGTAATGCACAACCAAAACCTGAATATTGAATCTGAAACATTTCACAAACACTGGGATGACTGTGATTCTTGGCCCATTTCTGGGACTGTTTTTGCTGTGTTCTCTTTCCTCAACCAGGAAAAAAAAAACACACACAAGATAATAATACCATCCCTGTCTACCTTGCAGAGTTGCTGAGGGATCAGATAAAAAGTAATACATTATAAGCAAACACCCTTCAAAAATGGTTTAAAAGCAGTTTTTTTAAAGAAAAATTTATAATTGTATCTACCTTCTCCAGGACACTAAAGGATGATTTCCAAAACAGGACTGAGCTCATTGACCTTTTTTGTTGTTGTTTTAAGATTTGATTTATTTGAGAGAGAGAGAGAGAGCCCAAGCAGGGGGAACCACAGAGGGAGAGGGAGAAGCAGACTCCCCGCTGAGCAGGGAGCCCAATGTGGGGCTTGATCCTAGGACCCTGAGATCATGACCTGAGCTGAAGGCAGACACTTAACCGACTGAGCCACCCAGTCGCCCCGCATTGAGGTTCTTTAGAGCAATCTGACTCAAAATGGTGGACTGTTTTTCTAGGCATGACATCTTTACCAAATCCTGGATCTGGTAGTAAACTGTGTCCAGATCCCTTTGGTTTGTTTTGTTCTGTCACCGAGAAGGCTATAACCACACGTGCCAGTTTGCCATTTCCAGAAACTTAACCATGCTGTTTTATAATGCTTAGTGTGGTAAGGGCTGACTTATAACAATTACTTGCATTTCTCTAAGATTTCTTACCAGTGGGAGTATTGTAAATCAGAGATAAGTTGTTTCATTTGAAACAGTGAATCAAAAAGAAATTAGAGAAGTAATGAGCTTCACCTGCCTGTAGATATTCTTTCTTTGTTAAAATCCTGGGCTGTTTTAGCCTTGATATTATGTGATATTGTCACAAAAGCATAGGTTGTAATAATCATAGTCAAAGCAATTCATGGTGTGCAAAAATGTATAAACTGTGATTCTGAAGTTTAAACTTATTTTTAAAAACTGAGATGGTATGACTATCTTTCACCACCGGGGGGAAGCAATCCACTGACAATAAACACATTGTGTCCTCCTGGGGTGTGGTGGTGAGGGGGACCAGGGATGATGAACGGGTCTTCCAACTCAGATTCGTTCTACGATTCTAAGAGGCTACATTTCAATTTCCAGTTCCAATCAAAGAAGGAAAGCCCTTTTTATATTTTACATATACCCCTGCTGGCTAAGTAGAAGGGGCGTCATTTCTCTGGGGCGGGGGGCCGTCTTGTCAGACCATAGAGTTAAGAAACTGTTAGAAGTTTAGAGCTCTTCCATCTTACCAGTAATTTGTAAAGTCATAGCCATGAAAGTGTGCCTCTTTAGTCTTCTGAGGGAACAGAGTCCTAAAAATAAAAATATTTGGTTAACTGATAACTCACCAAGGATAAAAGAGTAGATAGGGCAACAATGACAAGTCATTGGATCAACTTTTTATCCATGAAAATTTACCCTTTAAAAGTTATTATCAGAGGTACCTGGGTGGCTCAGTCAGTTAAGCATCTGCCTTTGGCTCAGGTCATGATTTCAGGGTCCTGAAATCAAGTCATGCTTCAGGCTCTCTATTCAGTGGGAAGCCTGCTTCTCCCTCTCTCTCTGCCACTCCCCCTGCTTGTGCTCTCTCTTTCTGTCAAATAAAAAAATGAAAAATAAAAATCTAAAAAAAAATTTTTAAATATTTTATTTTTTTTTTAAGTAATCTCTATACCCAACCTGGGGCTTGAACTTACAACCCCAAGATCAAGAGTCTCATGCTCTACCGACTGAGCCGGCCAGGTGTCCCAATTCAGGGGATTATTGGAGGAAAACCCCAGACCTGACCAAGATGAGATTAAGAGATGACAATTAGTCTTCTTTACTCTTAGTTTATGGATGTAGGAGGATGTAAGGAAGTTCTTTAAAAGGCACATGTTTGAGTGTAGATAACCGGAGACCCAGCTCTTACTAACTAGCAAGACTGGACCCCTCACTAGGCAGGTGGGATGACTGGGGAGGTGCAGGAAGGCCAGTTGCCTCGGGTGAGACTCCTACCAAAAAGGGGTGATTAGGACCAGGAACCAGAATGTGTCTGAGGAACAGAAAGCTCGACAGGTCTGAAAGCTGAGGCAAAACTGGAAAATAAAAAGCAACAACCACCATGGGATCCAGACACCACTGAGCCATTGAAGGCTTGGGAGATGTTCAACAGCAGTGATCATTGCCAACAGTTCAGGACATGGCTGGGGGCAGACAGGCCAGAACTCCAAATTTGTTTTTCCAGAGAAAGAACTAGCTGGTTTATTTATTTATTTATTTATTTATTTATTAGAACTAGCTGGTTTAAAAGCCCAGAATCAGGTATGAAAGGGAGAGGATCTTTATGATGCATCAGCAGCCAACACGGCATCCATGTCAGGAACTGCTGAGAGCAAAGTTGATACTGCATTGCTTGTGATGGGTCTTGATCGGCCTCCACCAGTTATCCAGTTCAGTGAGCTGGGACTACACTCTCAGAAACAGCTCTCTGGGGGCGCCTGGGTGGCTCAGTAGGTTAAGCGGCTGCCTTCGGCTCAGGTCATGATCCCGGGGTCCTGGGATCGAGCCCCGCATCGGGCTCCCTGCTCAGCTGGGAGCCTGCTTCTCCCTCTCCTGCTTCCTGCCTCTCTGCCTACCTGTTCTCTCTCTGTATCTCTCTGCCAAATGAATAAATAAAATCTTAAAAAAAGAAAAGAAAAGAAAAGAAACAGCTCTCTGAAGGCCAGAAATAAGATGGTGCATCTTAACCAAACAAGGCTGCTACTCAACATGGACCTGCATCATCAGCGTCACCAGAGAATTTGTTAGAAATGCAGAATCTCAGATCTCACCCCAGAACCACTGAATCAGAAACTGCATTTTTTTACAGCACCCCAAGGCAATTCTACGTATTTGAGGGCAGGTCTTTTGGTAGTGGTCAGTGAACAGTCTCAAGAATGACCAAAGCAGACTTGTTAATTCATAAGCTTAGAAAGAACCGTCAGCCTAAAGGTTCACATGTAAGGGCAGAATTACCCGAGTCTATAGACTGATCAGTACACTCCCTAGATGGTAAGAAGAATATCCATCTCTTTTTTTTCCTTGAAGATTTTTATTTATTTTTGCGCATGCACGTGCGCGTGCGAGAAAGAGAGAGAGAGAGAGAGCCCGAGCAGGGGGGAGGGGCAGAGGGAGAAGAAGACTCCCTGCCAAGCAGACAAGCAGACACAGGACTCAGTCCCAGGACCCTGGGATCATGACCTGAGCCAAAGGCAGACACTTAACCAACTGAGCCACCCAGGTGCCCAAGAGTATCCATCTCTTAAACAGAAAGCTCGAGATACAGAAACTTAGTTATACGTTAATTCATTGGTAGGATTGATAAGGATGAAATAAATCTATTTTTTGAGTAATTCACTTCTCAGAAGCAGAGCAGAACCTTCCCTCAGCTCTAGGAAATTGTTGACTACAACATGTAGAGTGCTCACCTGCTCCAAACGCTCTTCCACCCCCTTCACATATTCAACCTCCCCGAATGTAATCTGTAGATTCAAATGGCCTTCACTTTTCACAAACTGTATTCCACCACGATTGTTGGGCATTGATTTTCTAATTCTAGAAACAGATTCTGTGGCACTCAGAAATATACATTTCTGTAGTTCTTAAATTTCAGACTCACCTAGAAAGGTTGTTTTAAATGCAAACTTTCAACTCACCATCCCAGAGATTCTGATTCAGAGGGTCTAGGGTGAAATCTAGAAATCTGCATTTTTAACAAGCAGCTCAGGTGAGACTTAACCACATGGGCCACAACAACACTTTGATAAATGTGGTTCTACTTGTTAACAATCACTTCCTGCTTACACAGGCCACTTCCCAGAGAGTGAGAGGGATTAATTAGAACAGCCAGAGAGGTGCTGGCTTTACAGGCATTTCTATTACACCAGTGATGCCCCGGAAATCCCGCCGACCGACGGCAGAACTTGGAGAAAATTGCCTGGTGAATCACAGTCAAGGAAAATGCTTGCCTGGCAGGAGTGCCTTGAACTTGAGTCCCTGCCACCAGAAAGACCATCCCTATTGAATAGGGAAAGGATGGGCCTTTAGGTAGGGAAACAATAGGGGCCCCAACTAGGTTCTGAGGGTATTTCAGGTATGCGGACACTGAGAACAAAAACGAAGATCAGGAAGAAAAATGAGACTACTCTGTCCCCAACTGCTAGGATTAAAATGTTTTTCTAATGATTCCATCGTGACCACAGAAAATAAAAAATGACCACAGAAAATGACCAGGCCTCAAAGGAAAAGTAAACCGTTAAAAATGTTATCATAAATCCTTGCTCAACAAAAGATGTCCTAAGAGCTGTAAGGCCACGAGTTTCCTGGTCAATTCTAAATAAAAGAATGCCAACCCTGTTGGGACCCCTCTCACTCCTGAGAGCTTTTTCTGTAATAAAACTCTATTGCTTTCTAGCTCTCCTTTGTCCGGGAGATTCATTCTTGGACTCCATGAGACAAGAACCTCGCTCTCCTGCTTCGAAATGGAAATGGTGAAGTTGAGAAAAGCACTTCCTTTCAGATAAACACCTATACAAGTGCAAACTCCTAACAAGATTAAGGGCAAGCCTAAAAAGTTCTCCAGGAATTCTGTATGTATCTGTAAAACTGTCGAATATAACACCAGTAGAAGCCGTGAATTGCACGATTATGCAATCGACGCTGTGATCTTGTTTAAGGGTATCATAAAGGTGTCAAAATTATAGGGTGAAGGAGAATACAGGCAAGATCATTGCAGGTACTTGGTTACGCCGGTTACTATGGAAGGTGTGGGTCACCTTTGCTGGCGTCACACCTCCCGTCCGGTGGGCACACCTAGAAAGGTTGCTTTAAATGCAAACTTTCAATTCACGGTTGAAATTACACTGTTGCTGTGTAATAGGAAATGTGATGCACAGCACGTCCCTCGCCTTAACCACGGGCACTCTGATGATGGGAGTACACTAAACACCAAATTCTCTGCATCAAGCTTTCACCTCTTTGAAAACGTAGAGAATCCATAATAATCGCTAAATTTTGTCATGCCCTTTTAATGTGCAGAACTCTACTCAACGTATTGTATCTGTGTCAATTACTTCTCGCAGCAAGCCCAGGAGGTGGGGATACTATTATTCATGCCGTACAATAAGGAAAGGGAGACATAGGGAAGCACACTGTGAGGAAGCTACAGACAAGTCTGGCTCCAGAGCCCAGTTTTATCACATCGTCTGTCAGTAATTGATGGGTGATATTTACTTATTCTGCATCCTAATCCTTTGCTGATTACATGGATCACAAATATCTTTTCCCAAGCTACGGTTTGCCTTTTCACTTAATGTCTTTTTGTTGGACGGAAGTTCTTCGTTTTAATGTAATTGAATTTATCAACATTCCTTTATTGTTAGTGCTTTTTGTACCCTGTATAAAAAATCTTTGCCTACCCCAAGTTCATCTGAATAGTCTCCTATGTTATCTTTTTTTTTTTTTTTTAAGATTTTATTTATTTATTTGAGAGAGAGAACCAGCAGGGGGAGAGGCAGAGAAAGAGGGAGAAGCAGACACCCCACTGAGTAGAGAGCCCAACTTGGGGCTCAATCCCAGGACCCTGGGATTATGACCTGAGCTGAAGGCAGACGCTTAACCAACCGAGCCACCCAGGCGCCCCAGTCTCCTATGTTGTCTTACACAGATTTCATTGTTTGACCTTTCACATTTCCTTGGAAATTGTTTTTGTGTTTGTTTTGTGGTAAGGGTCAAAACTCCCTTTTTCCCGAACACATACCCACTTGGCCTCGCTTCATTCATTGAGATCAAAGGCCTTCATTTATGTAAAAAACTGTTGTGTCTCCACCGCCCCGCAGTACCACTTTTATAATAAATCCACTGTTCATATAAGAATGCTAATTCATTTTTAAATATCAGTTTGGCATAACTAGTGACAAGCGAAATTATATTGGGTTGCTTTTTATTTTATTTTTTATTTTTTTCCTTAGGTAGGCTCCACGCCCAACATTGAGCCCAACCATGGGACTCAAACTCATGCCCCAGTTAAGACCCGAGCTGAGATCAAGAGTCAGATGCTTAGCCAACTGAGCCACTCAGGCGCCCCTATTGGGATACTTTTTAAATATTAGGAGATTTTGCTAGATATCTGATCCCACACATAACTGGACTTCCACCTTGGGTGGCGAGGGTGAAAGCCCATGCACGTCTCATGGCAGCTCTCTTCTATTCCAGAGCCTCCCAAAGGGGTGTGCAAAGAACACTGTTCTCTGGACGGGTGAGGGGAGGACTTAGAAATATATGTAGAGAGTAAAACATCCTTTACCACAGAAGTTCCTTTGTTCTAGCCACAGAGTGTGTCCAGTTTTCTTTTTCACCCTAGGATTTTTTTCTAAACTTTTAAGGAGCTCATACCTGGGATGCAACATTAAGAAGCATCTCCCAACCATGTTTGACCTCAAAACCCTTTGATCTCAGAGCACTTGGTTCTCGGCATGGCCCTCATTCTCTATTTACTAGTGAGAAGAAAAGCCATTAAGCCATTAAGTTCCTGCCACCAAACCTATAAAGCCACCTGTGTCTGACCCCGCTCTTTTCTTCCTCCTCCAGTTACGAGCGTGTGCCCTTCAGTCAAGGGATGTCCCTTTCTTCCTCGCTAGGGCTGCCCCTTTTGCTTCCTTAGGACTCTGCTCCGCACCCCCTTTTCATCTTCCCCCTTCCTGGTGACCAGGTCCTCCCCTAAAACACATGAATATGTTTGACATCACCCACCTTAAAAACAAAACGGAACAAAACAAAAAACCGTGGCTCAGTCGGTTAAGTGTCTGCCTTCAGCTCAGGTCATGGTCCCGGGGTCCCGCATCAGGCTCCCTGCTCAGCGGGAGTCTGCTTCTCTCTCTGCCTCTGCTGTTCTCTCTCTCTCTCTGTCAAATAATTAAATAAAATCTTAAAAACAAAAAACCATGAGAAATGTAAAATGCTGCAGCCCCTCTGGAAAAGAGTTTGATGGTTTCTCTAAAAACTAAATATGCATCTATCATACAATCCAGTAGTCATACTCTTGGACATTTATTCCGGAGAAATAATTATATCCACACAAAAACCTGTACACAATGTTCATAGCAGCTTAATTTGGAATAGTCAAAAACTGGAAACAACCAAAATGTCTTTCAACAGGTGAATGGCTAAAAAAAAAAAAAAAAAAAAAAACTGTGGAGCATCCATAGCGTGGAATCCTACTCAGCAAGGAAAAGGAATGAACTATTGGTATGCATAACAGTTGGGATGGATCTCGAGAGCATATGCTGAATGGGAAAAACCAATCTCAAAAGGTCACATACTATATGATTCCACTTACATAACACTCTAGAAATGATAAAATTATACAAATGAAGAACAAATTAGTGGTTCCCAAGGGTTAGGGATGGGGCAGAGGGGAGCATGAAGGGGATCTTTGTAATAGTCTGATACCTCAAGTAACATAGAACTATATGCACACATTATACTAATGTCAGTTTCCTGGTTTGGATATTTTACTGGAGTTACATAGATGCAGATGTAGATCTGCTCATGTGATAAAATGACTTACAACTGTATATACACATACACATATTATACCAATGTCATCTTCCTGGGTTTGATATTGTACTATAATTGTGCAGATATAGAAGTCACCATTGGGGAAAGGTGAAAGGTAAACGGAGGAATCTCCTGGACTTCTTTTCCAACTTTCTGGGAACTGATAATTTTTTTCAAAATAAAGTATGAAGAAGAAAAGGGAAAATATCAGTGTCCACCAAACAAAAAAAACCATACCATCTTCCCTAGACCCCACATTTCCCTCTAAGGACAGCAGTATCTTTCTCTACTTCTTTGCAGCCAAACTTATTCTTCATATCTACTTTTTTTCGGTACATTACTTAGCTTGTTAATTTATTCATCAAATATTTATTAAGTGACTATTATGTCATATGCATTATTCTAGTTTCCTGGGACACATGGGTGAACCGAACTTCTTTTCTTGTGCAGCTTACATCTGAGGGAAGGTAGAGGTGAGAGACAATAAAGTAAATAAATAATAAATAATAAATGTTAATAAATAATAATAAATAAATGTTTCATTAAACATATAGTATGTTCAGTGGTGATAAACGCCATGAAGAAAAATAAAATAGGCAAGAGGAATAGTGCTTGAATGGAAATAAGTGATTTAAATAGAGTGTCAGGTAAGGCCTCACTGAAAAGTACCTTAAGGAAGCAAAGGGGTGAGTTCGGCAGAAATCTGGGAGCATCACATCTGACAGATCAAATAGCAATTACAAAGGCCACAGGGCCTCCCTTGGTTTTCAAGAAACAGCGAGGAGGTTAAGTGTGATGGGAAAAGAGAGAGTCATAGAGACGAGGCCCAGGAGATAATTGGTTGGAGATGGAGAGACCAGACCACTTGTCAGATATCCTAAGTCTGAAGGTGAGTGATTGGGAAGACCTTGGTGAGTTTTGAACTCAGGAGTGACATGAGCTAACCTACATTTGTACAGAATCTGCTGAAGATGGAATAGACCTTTGCAACTGCTCTTGCCAAGGTAAACTGTAACTTCCACATTGCATAATCTGCGGGACTCTTCCCCATCCTTATTCCTGCTGACTCACCTTTCTGCAGTATTTGAGCTTGTTGACCAGTCTTGTCCTCTAATCAGTATCTTTATCTGCTACCTCTGGGGGCACTCCTTCTCTGTCTTTTCCTTTACCGGTTTCATAAATATTGGACTTTCCCAAGATTATGTATATGGCCCTCATATTACCTAAGTACAAATACTCCACTTGGGCATTCTTATCCTCTCCCCTGTTTTCAGCTCTATGCCGATGCTTGCAAAATTGGTATCGTTAGCCAGGATGACGCACCTGAGCTCCAGACCCATTCATCCAGCTGCCTATTGTATATTTCCACTTGGATGTCTCCAACTTGAGGAAAATGGAACTGTTTTTTCTTACTGCCTCTTTGCTTAACCCCGCCCCCCAGGACTGTTTCTCCTCCTGGGTCCTCAATCTCAGTTGAAAGCAGGACATCCACCTTGCTGCTTAAGCTAGAAATCTGAGTCACCTTTAAATCTTCACTGTCCCTCACTCTTCAAATCCAGTGCGTCACCACATCATCCTAATTCTACCTTAAGTGCATGATAATTCTCCATTTCTCTCCTTGCTCCAGCCACCATGCAGTACAAGCTACCCTCAGCTCTCCCCAGTGTACAAGTCTTCAACTGCCGGACCCCGCTTACCTGTACAGCTCCATTTTCCTTCACTGTCTACACTGCAGCCACATTGACCTCTCAATTCCTTGAAAGACCAGCCACACACTCTTGCCTATTCCCAAGCCCTTCACCCACCTCCTCTCTCTTCACCCCCAACAGTCCTACTCATTGTACATGTCTCAGCTTTTATGTTAATTTCTCTGGGAAAACTGTCCTGCCCCACAAATCAGGTGAGAGCCTCCTACTCTGTGCTTTTGTATTTTCCATATCACAGCCCTCACTCATCACATACCCTTGTCATCACCTTGTTTAGTGGTCTTCCTTCCTGCATGATGCGCTGGATGAAGGCAGGTTGTGTCTTTTATTTATCTTATATCCCCAGAGCCTACCTCATTACCATGCCATATTGTAAGCTCTGAAAATATTTATTAAGAGAATGAATGAAATAAATATATAGATCCTCAGGTTCATGTAACTCAGGACACTCTTGCCTGTTGTATTCACTGCTGTTGTCCCCAGCACCTAGAACAGTGCCTCACACAAACTAGGCATTCAATAAATATTTGCTGAATAAATGAATGAACACACATAGCAAAATTCCATTCCAGTGGTCTGAAGAGTAGTAATTTATTCAGTCTGTGATATGGTTCTATTGAGAGCCATCCTCTTAATCCTTAATTGACAGAGATGTGATCATGATATCAAATTACACAGCAATGAAGAAAATACACACAGAAACATGAAATGGTATCTCAATAAATCTTTACACGTTATATTCATGCTCCCCCACATACATGCCTCCTCCCCAACTTCGTAGAAGACTAGATTCTCTCTCTAAAGGGATTGAATCAGAGGTGCTCCAGATTTGGGGGCCCCAGATCCAGCGGAGGGATGCATGTAATTGAAAATAGGGAAATTAAGTGAAAATCTATAGACTGAATTATATAAGTCAAGCCAGGTTCCATCTGGCATGCTCCAAAAAAAACTAGCAGTCAGGCTATTGAAGGACAGACAGGCAATTGAAGGATCCTTTTGAGGAAAAGGAGCAACCCAAGAGAAAAGCTTGTCAATTTTGACATTTAGAGATGTCCCAATGAAATGACTGGATCTACCTAATCACCCTTGGGTTACAGCTACTAATTATCAAAGAGGTTCCATTTAGCCTTTCAGTGCCTCACTTTTATATGTTATTAGACAGCCAAAGATCACCAGGCATTTGAGGAAATCCACCCACATCAAAGTCAGAGATTCAAACAAAGAAGAGAGAGTTCGTAGAGGAAACAGACAATTCAGAATAGAAGCAAACTTCAGAGAAAGCATCATTAATGTCTATAGAAAAATAGTAGTAAATATTGCATCAATGAGAAAAGAAAGAGGACTTGGAAATTAAAATTTCTGATAGCAGAAATAAGAAATTTAAGAGCAAAATCCAAGGAAATGGGAAATAAGATCAATGTTAAAAAATCCATGTTAAGTTAATGATCAGCCTCTATTTGTTTTTAATATAATAGATTCTTAATATGTAGTAGCTATCATCATCTCATTCAAAAGACAAATTTGTCAGGGCGCCTGGGAGGCTCAGCTGGTTAAGCATCTGACTTCAGCTCAGGGCATGGTCTCAGGGTCCTGGGATTGAGCCCCACAGCAGGCTCCCCGTTCAGTGGGGGAGTCTGCTTATCCTCCCTTTCCCTCTGCCCTTCCTCCTGCTTGTGCTCTCTCTCTCTCAAATAAATAAATAAAACCTTTTTAAAAAGTGGGGGGAGTGCCTCAGTGGCTCAATCGGTTAAGCCTCCAACTCTTGGTTTTGGCTCAGGTAATGATCTCATGGGTTGTGGGACTGAATCCCACGTCAGGCTCCTCAGTGGGGAGTCTGTGTGAAAGGTTCTCTCCCTCTGCCTCTCCCCCTGCTCGCTCTCTCTTTCAAAATAAATAAATAAATTTTTTTTAAAAAGAGATAAGTTTGTCAGTAATCTTTGCACATGAGATTCCTTCCAACTGGAAGAGGTCTTCTAGAGATATTTTATTTAAAAATGCAAATTTCAAAATTTCACATATATTATTTTAGAACATTAATCTTAGATGTGTACACAACAACAAATTTGCTCAGCATTTACGATATACTTTGTTCGCAATTGCACTGATTGAAACAACATTAACAACCTAGTGTACAAGCTTGCAGCCCTAACTGCTTCTCTGGTCTTTGTTTTTCTTGCAAAGGCTCCCATGTAAACATTAATAAGTGAAATTTGTACGCTTTGCTCCTCTTAATCTGCTATGTCGTTTAATTTTAGGTCCAGCCAGAGACCCTAAAAGGGTAAAGGAGAAATTTTACCTCCTCTACAATGTTAAAGAACATAGGCAAAGAGGAGCTGATATAACAAGGGCATCAAGAAAGAATTCCTTTGGGAAATGAAATCCGAACTGTGACCTGAGAGATGAGTAGCGATTACTGTGTGGGCAGACACTGCTTGTTGCCTAAATAACATCCAGTCTCCCTTTCATTTGAGTTTTAGAACCCAGATTTTCATCTTGTGTAGCAGCCCTTCCTACCGATAGGGATGGCCAATGGATTGTAAGCAGAAAGCAGAAGTCCTTGAGCAGAGCTTCCAAAGCATTTTGTAAAGGCAATGACTTGGGGGCGGGGGGGGGGGGGGGGGAGCTTTGTCTTTGCCCTTCCTCCTATCCTGAAGGCAGAGATAATGGCTGACTTTCCAGCAGCCAGATGACCTTGAGGATGCAAACTCTCCATTAATGAGTGAGAGAGGCCCTCTCCTGTAGTCTTTCAACCCCCACTTGACCACATAAGAATAGGTCTTGGACCTGGAACACCTTCTTACCTAGGGATAAAGAATCCACACACCCTGAGCTAGACTCATCACCTTGTATGGGCATATCTTTCCCTGTTTCAGGCTCAGTGTGTGTTCCTTTGTTCTTCTGAAGCATGTGTTTCAATCAATGGCCCACAGGCCTGTCTCCAGCTTTCAGTATTCCAGACTCCACTGTGGAAGGGAGGGGTCCTGCTACTGAGGCAAAGAGGGGCGCTAGTAGTTCAGTCGCCCCGCATTGGCTCTCAGGGAAACCCGTTGGCCATGAGGGACGGACCCCCACTACTGAAGCTGACCTTGTTGTTTCTGCTCTATGTGAGTAAAGCATTGCTCCCTCCAGCTCTTGACTGCATTGCATTTTTCTTTGACAAGCCCGATACCAAGATGCGATGGGCAGAAGTGCTCGGACTCCCACTCTGGATGATAGGCAACAGGTGTCATTTGCTTAACACTAAATATGGTAGAGCGGAAAGACAGAAGAAATTTGAGCCTCGGATAATTTTAGGCAGCCTCTGTACCAGCCTTTGTCTTCTCTCTCATGAGAAGATAAGCCTCTAATATGTTTAAGCTACCGTGTAAGAATTTCTTTAAAAATGCACACAAAGGTACATAATAGTAAGGGTTATGAATGCCTGAAACCACAGATAGAACTGAACTCTATACATACATCCCTATGATGAAGTTTAATTTCTAAAAAATCAGCCACAATAAGAGATGAACAACAATAACTACTACTAATACAGGACAATGATAACAATACACTATAATAAAAGTTATGCGAATGTGGTCTCTCTCAAAATATCTGCTTGTACTGTACTCACCCTTCTTTTCCTTGTGATGATGTGAGGTGATAACATGCTTGCAGGACAAGAGGAAGTGAGGGGAACGACGCAGGCATCGTGACGGAGCATTAGGTTAGGCGTTCCATTAGACGATCTGGTCAGGATCACCTGCTTCTAGACCGCCTTTTGACAGAGGGTAACTGAAACCACAGAAAGCGAAACTGCAGATAAGGGGGACTACTGTACGGGACTGAGTAGGCCTCTCAGGTTTGCTGGCGTCCCAGCACCCCTTACACCCTCCCTCTTTGGTTAGGGAGTACCCCCCTTGGGAGTCCCACCGCTTTAGGGAGCAGCCAGAAGCTTCACTTTCCCAGCAGGTGGGGCAGGCAGGTGGCCCGACTCTGCTGGCGGGGCCACCCTCTGCAGATTTCAGCGCAGAGGAGAGCAACCTGAGGAGGGAAGCCGCTGTGGGATGAGCATTGCTGGTAGGTTCGAAGCAAAAGGAAGACAGATGGAGCTGGTGCCATCTCTTCCTGCTTCCTGCTACCTTGAGTCTGGACAGGAAGCCTATACCCCCGTGCAACCATGAAGGAACGGCCGAGCAAAGAGCAAGAACACCAAGGCAACACTAAGCAGCTGAACTAACGTAGGAAAAACCTATCCCTGGACTTGCTATTATATGAGAAAAACAAACTGCTGTTTGTTTAGGCCTCTGTTAGTCCAATATTCTGCGGCTTGAAGAATATTGTTCCTAACTTAGGGCAAAATTACAAACAAGCAGTGCTAGGTGTTATCATGGAGATGCAAATGCAGGGCCTCTTTCTTGACAAATAGGATGAAACATGCTCTGTTGCTATGCTCCTTAATCTCAGCAGCATTTGAAACTCTTGAACTCTCAATCAGTAGGCGACCTCCCTCCCTCCTTGGCTTTGGTGACATTACACCATTAATGTTATGAAGCTGAGCATGGTGTTCAATGCCAGAGCTATTTATAGGGGTTTCCATCCAGGAGACTCTCAGCACACAAATCTGTAATATAAGGGGTTGTGCCAACTTCATGGGTGTGTGATCTCTGTAGTTGCATAGGTCCCCACACTTAGTAGGGCCCAACACTTGGTTTAATGATCTGCTGTCATCATCTTGTAATTCTTTTTTTTTTTTTTTTAGGATTTTATTTACTTACTTGACAGAGAGAGAGCACAAGCGGGTGGAGTACCAGGCAGAAGGAGAGGGAGAAGGAGGCTCTTCGTTGAGCAAGGAGCCCGACGTGGGGCTCAATCCCAGGACCTTGGGATCATGACCTGAGCCAAAGGCAGATGCTTAACCAACTGAGCCACCCAGGCGCCCCAATCATCTTGTAATTCTTGATCATTTTGAAGAAGGGGCCTCACATTATCATTCTACGCTGGGCTCTGAAAATTATGTAGCCTGGCCTGGTAAAAGACTCTAACATACTAATGAACCATATCAGAAATATGGTGCAAACTTCCTCAAATTCCTCCCACTTTGATTCTCATACATCTAGTGCAATATAAATTGATGACTTCCTACAATAGTGCATAATACCTTCAAATGAAAATCAAACACACCTCACAATGCTACTCTTCTTTGTGAATTTATTTTTTGTAATACAAATGTGTAAGGTTTAAAAAATATTTTCACTGAAGGACTATTAACATATGATGTTATATTAGTTTAGACGTGTTTGGTTTTCTTTAAAAATTTTATTTTTTTTAAGTAGTCTCTACACCCAGGGCCCCTGGGTGGCTCAGTTGGTTAAGCGGCTGCCTTCGGCTCAGGTCATCATCCCAGATCCTGGGATTGAGTCCCACATTGGGCTCCCTGCTCAGCGGAGAGCCTGCTTCTCCCTCTCCCTCTGCCTGCCTCTCTGCCTGCTTGTGCTCTCTCTCTATCTCTCTGTCAAATAAATAAAAATCTTAAAAAAAAAAGTAACCTCTACAACCCAGTATGGGGGTAGAACCCACAACCCAGAAATCAAGAGTCACAGGCTCTACTTACTGAGCTGGCCAGGCACCCCTAAACGTGTGTTTTAAGGAACAGAGGCAGACCACATCCTCCTCCTTCAGACCAGCCCACTTGAAGGCTTATCTGTCTACAGTCACCATCAAAGGAAACCAGATAATGCTGTGGCATTGTGATTTGTGTTATTAATCTAAATTCTGAACTTCCAGCAACCCTCCACAAGAATCTGTCCAGTTTGGAAAAGAAAAAAGAAAACCAAAATAAGCATGAGAACCAATAAGAAGTGGGAAACACTTCAGCTTGAAACCAGGGTGGCAGGATTGAAATATCTTGAGCAAGGCTTTGTAATATTGTCTGTGTGTATTGGTTAGAATCCAATCAAAAGGACAAAATAACAGTAGCCTAAACAAAGTCACAGTCCAGAAATGATTCACTGGCCAGATGCCATTGGTGACGAGCTTCCTGTGTCTTGTGGTTTACAGCTCCTCCCACTAAGGCTGCATTCCAGGGACAAAGAAGGGGAGAGGAGAAGGAGGAAGGCTCCCTCTTCCATTTTACAGAAATCTTAAGGCTTTTTTCAAGGAACTACTCTCTGTTTTTCTCCTGCCCCATTAGTTGCTACATTTTATTCTCTGGGCTGGTTCTTCTTTGTTCCAACATCTTTGTGTTAAAGGCTCTTAGAGCTCAGTCCTTGGTCCCTTGCTTTTTCCCCCCTTCTGTCCACCTGCCTCCTTTTATAGACTCATGGCTTTAGGTATCCTCTTCATGTCAATGACTCTCAAATGTATATCTCCAACCCAGAACCTTCTCCTGAACTCCAGACTCATACATTAAGCTACTTCCTCTACATCTCCATTTGGATGTCTAGTGGACGTTTTACAACCCTGACCACCGCCTGCAAACCTGCTCCACCCACCTCCTTCCTAGTCGATGGCATCTTAGCTCCCATCATCATTGATGGCAACTTCTTCCTTATACTCGCTTGGACCAAAAACTGGAGTCATCTTTGACTCCTTTTTCTCACACCCAGACTCCAGTTCATGAAGAAGTTCTGATGGCCCCACTTTATTTATTTTTTAAAAGATTTTATTTATTTATTTGTCAGGGAGAGAGAGCACAAGCAGGGAGAGTAGCAGGTAGAGGGAGAAGCAGGTTCCCTGCTGAGCTGGGAGCCTGATGCGGGGCTCAAGCCCAGGACCCTGGGATCATGACCTGAGCTGAAGGCAGACGCTTAACCGACTGAGCCACCCAGGCATCCTTCCACTTTAAAAATATACCCAGAATGTGACAATTTCTCAACGCCTCCACTTCAGCACCCTAGCCTGAGCCACCATCAACTTTGATCTACATTTTTAAAAAGTGGCTTAAAACTACAATACTTATTATGCTCACAGATTCTGTGGGGTAATAATGTGGACAGGGTCTAGGGAGGATGGTTTGCCTCTGTTCCTTGACGTCTTAGCAAGAAGACTCAAAAGCTGTGGCTGGAGTCATGTGAACTCCAATTCTCACCCCTCTGAAGCTTGATTCTGGCAGCTGCCTCCGGGACTTCAGTTCCTCTCCTCTTGGCTGTTCCACATGGTCTATGGGCCACGCTGGACTTCTTAGCAGTGAAGCAGTATTCAAGGAACCGACGGTCAGTTCTTTCCACTCTCTCGATGTTTAGCCTTCAGAGTCAGATTATTCACTGGACATCTCTCTTCTCCGTGTTTCATCAGTAATGTTTATAGTATGGAGTATTTATGGTTTCTAGAACACAGTATTCATCCTGCAAGGATTTCAGCTTTGGAGTATGCTTCACCCAAGTTTCCCAAAAGTCTGGCTGACTCCATCCTGAGGAGGAGGAGAAGAAGCACTCTCTCCTGAGAAGTGAATCAATGGCATATGTCATCTAGAAGCTAGATTGCAGGTTTATTATAAAAGGACATAACTCAGGAACAGCCAGGTGAAAGAGATGCATGGGGCAAGATATGTGGGAAGGGGCGTGGAGCTTCCATGCCCTCTCCGAGTGAGTGGTCACTCTCCCTGAATCTCCATGTGTTCACCAACATGAGTGCTCCAACTCTGACCTACATTATCATGTCTATAGACAAGATTTGCATTGCATAACAATTTATAGAGTTGTGAAAGAAGTTCCTTGGAATCTGAATCAGATACCCCAGAGGAGCCTGCTCACAGTCTCTCTGGACCATGCACAGGTTTCCAGGGAAGCATAACTTTCCCCTACCTACACTACTCAACTTTTTGTAACCTTCATGCCAATCTCTATTAATTGTACTAAAGCATAGCTTTTATTTCTCCCAGTTCCTACAAAGTACTTAATGAGTCCATGTGAACCCCCACATCAATTATAAACTCTTCCAGCCTTTCAAGATCCTCTTTAATCCAGCATCACTCTCTTTTATAACCACCTTTCATTCCAGGCAGGCCTGATCCCCATTCCCCAAGCCAAGCCAACACCCTCCCTCACACTCCTCCATATTTTCATGTCCTCCTCAATCGTCTATATCCTTCTCATTCTACTGGCTCATTGCAAGTTTTTTTTGGTTTTGCATTTATTATCTAAAGACCACAAGTGAGGCCTATCCTGTTCTTCAGTTATCAAAGCTATATCCACTAGACCTTGATCATGCTTTCATTCAAACATTATATGCACACCTTGTGTACGTGTCAGCTACCGAATACACTCTAGATCTAGGCATTGGAAATCAAGAGACAAAAGCCTTGGGGGAAACATACAGTGAGGCTACAGGTAATTAGTTCTTTGAAACAAGGGGCTGTGGTAGCAAAGGAAGTGCACTTAACCCACAGCTGGAATGTTATTGAAGTTTCCTGAATGGCATGCCATCAGACAAAGTCTTAGTCAAGCTGAGAAGGGGGCAGAAGGAACTGGGGCATAGGCACACATCACCCAATGAAATACTGTCTATTTTTATCTCTTACATTCATGATATATCTTGCTTCTACTACATAATAAAGTCCTTGCAGCCACGGACATTTAAATCCCCAGTTTCTAACAAAGAACTTAGTGAACACTTTGTAAACTTAAGGTTTGATCGATGGCTAAGTCTTATATCCCAAAGTGGTCAAAAACATTGTTTGGTAAGGACAAAAGAGTTATTTGGGGGCTTTGAAATTTATTTCTCCCTTATCCCATTAAGTATATAAAAATGTAAATGCTGTGGTCCCTGAAGCACACTGCAGTTGGTGTATCCCCATCACCACCCTGTGCCCTAAGCTAAAAATCAAAGATCCAGCTAAAATAAGGATCAGACACTGGTGTAACATTAAGGATAACTTCCCTATGCCTTCCTCCTCGTGCTTCCCAATGTTCTCAGAGTTGCATTCAACCATGTATTTTTATTTATTTTTAGAGAGAGAAAGAGAGAGGACACAAGCATGAGCGACGGGAAGGGCAGAGAGAGAGGGAGAACAAGTGGACTCTGCTGAGTGCAGAGCCAAGGCGAGGCCAACGTCTTGACCCAAGATCAAGACCAGAGCCCGAGGCCAGAGTAGGACACTTAACCGACTGAGCCACCCAGGCGCCCCCATGTATTTTTTTACAATAAAAATTTTAAAAACCTTTTTTAAAAAAGGAAAATTGTGTTAAAACATTGAGCACTATTCACAAAGCTCCTATTTTCCAAAACATTTGGGCTGTCTTACATTATTACACCTCTGGACCACATGCAAGTTCAAAAAAGTTCCAGAAAGGGATATGAATAAAAATAACTCGACAGGAGAGGCTCTACTACGCGCTTAGACCTCTACAGCAAAACCCCAGGTCTCCTATTTCTCCGGCGTTCCCCGGAGCCCCGCCTCCATCCCGCCCCCTTATATGACGTAACCTAGACTCCGCCCCTCTCTAGCGCGCCTGTCTGAGAGCCCGCCTCTTCGCTCCAGCCGGCACAGGCACAAGCACGCTGGCACCCCACTGAGCCTCCACCAGATCCGCGCGTCCATCCCAGCACCGCCCAGTGTGCGGGCGCGTGCCTTCCCGCTCCGCCCCCTGACATCTGCCCCGCCCCCCAGGTGCACGCACGTTCGGTTCCGCCCAAGTTCGTCCGCGTGCAAGCCGGTCCGCACCCAAAAGCCACGCCCCTGGTGCCCTCCCACCTCGCCCCTGACGCCCGCCAGGCACGCACCCTGGTCCCGTGCCCCGCCCCCTGGGCGCGCGCACGCTGCCCCCGAAAGCCCCACCCCCAGGCAGGCGCCCGTCCCCCCAAGGCGCCACGTGCTCGCCGGAGGGCGGTGCAGGGGCCGAGCCGGGAAGATGTTCTTGCTGCCCCTTCCGGCTGCCGGGCGAGTCGTCGTCCGACGTCTGGGCGTGAAGCGTTTCTGGGCACGGGGTCTCGCCGCCGCAGACATGACGAAGGTGAGAGGCGGTCACGGGAGTCCCGCTCCGGGCGACCGGAGCTTCGGGGCGGGTCGAGAACCCGGCTCAGAAGTGCCCTGTCTTTGCCGAGCTGGGCTTTGGCAGGGGCAGGTGGCTTTGGGCTGCCCATCCCCCGGGCTGTTTGCCGAGCGTGTCCATTCTTCCATCTTTTGCTTGGGGGAGTGCTAGGTCCCGTACTCCGGCCGAGAGAGAGTGATAGCTGTGGCGACCGTGTCGTGAGCTCGCACTCTGTGTCATGTCCCGAGTCCTTGTTTAGTCCGCGCTGTGCCCCTGGAAAGGACATTGCCGGTGGTGTTGCCATCGTAGCTAGGACGGAGCCCGCGTTTGGTGAGGTGCAAAGTCGTCTAAGGTCCCGTTGGCGGCCCATCTCGGGCTCCACTCCCCCCCACCCCCCGCTCCCCGCAATACCCCTAAGTGGAAGGCCAGGACAACAGGTCCTCCGGGACTAAACTAATTGCCGGAAAGAGTTTCTAGAGGAAAAATAGTTTCTCTCTAGGGAAAAGGGCTTTGCACAGGGACCCATATCTTTGTGAAATTAAAAGGAGAGCGTCTTGGAGGAGAAAAGCCTTTTCCATCTAATTGAGCTCAAAAAAATTATGAAGGTCACTATTGGGATGTGGAGGGTCTGGAAAGGGGAATGGTTCAGTGAAAGGAGCACAGGCTTGGGAGTCATGCTTAAGGACCAGAAAAAAATGGCCCTGGCAAGGAGTATTCTAGATAGGGATTGTGTCTGTATCCAGCTGTATCGCAGGTGGCCAAGGGACCAGATACCTTGTCCTGTGTTCTCTCCAGTACTGTGCAACATCGTTCCCAGGTGACAGGTGGGGCCTGTGTCCTCAGTTCCCCACTTGGTTCCACCGAATTCCGGGCAGTGGGCAGTCTTAGGAAAATTAGAATCTGGAAAAGTTACACCAAGGAAGTGTATTTTTTTGATGAGGAAGAGAAAGGACGCTGTTTGCTCCAAGTACCAGTGAGATTTTTGTGGAAAAGATGTAGGATTGTCAGAGAAGGTAATCAGGATTCTTGCTCAGTTCTGTTGCACATGCACTAGTAGGTCAGACCAGGTTTCTGTCTCCTGGTCTGTGGGAAGAATAGTATGTGTTCTTTCCACCTCACAGAGTTGCCCTAAGGCAGAAAACATTTTAAAGTCAAAAATTGCCATGTAAAGACAAATAGTGATTCCCAGGTTGACTTCCTTCTTTCGGTTCTTTGAGGCGTGACAGGATAAGCTTCTAAGTGCTGGGCACAGGGCTCTGCTCTCTGTGAGGATGCCTCTGTGTGAAGATGCATCCTTCTTTCAGCCTAGGAACTGGCCAGAGTGCGGATTTGTATTGGCAACTGCAGCCATTGACTTTACTGTGGTAGCATCACAGAATACCTGAGATTTGCATTTGAAGATTGTAGGGAGGGGAAAACTTCCCTCTACTCTGCTGGGTTCTGTGGCTGGACCTGGGAATTAAATGGATGTATGACAGGTCAACAGGGAAAAGTGTACAAAATTTATTTGCTGTTTTTACATGTACATGGGAATCTTCAAAAGGAGAATGAAGAGACCTGCAAGCCTTGAGGCCTGACAGCTTATATACCTTTTTAAACAGAGAACGAGCAATTGTGGGGATGTGACAAGACAAAGGGAGTTGGGCTGGGGCAGGAAATTGGGTGACAGTGACTGGGAGGTATACTGCGGAAATTAATGGAAGGTAAGGGTTATTTTAGTAGGTTTGTTTGTGTGGATCCATTTTGGTGCTGACTCCCAGTCTCTGGGGATGAGAATGTTTTCTTCTTAGTACAGGGAGAGCACCTTTCTTACAGGAAATTTTTTGCCCTGCTTTTAGGTAGAAAGTGGGATATCAGCCCTTCCTGCACCTCCTGTTTCTCACGTGCTTTTAGCTCAAAATAATATGCCCCAGTGGCATATTTTGGGGTGGCATGTTCTGAATCCTTTTGAGGTCTAACTTGGTTAAAAACGGATTTGTTTTCTTAAACAAAACACCTTTCTGCCCTTCTTTATTTGGAAGCAAAGAAAACCCTTTATGCTGTGAAAGCCCTTTCTTGGGAGGGACCATGAAGACCCAGTACAGGTAGTACTTGCAGTCTTGCTTTGGCAGGAATTTGAAACATTTAGGCAGGATGTGAGTGTAGCTGACTGCCCAGCACCTGCTTCTTTTTTGGCTTTGGCCTTGAGGGGAACACAATTTGCGTGGAATTATTTGCTTCTTCTGGAACGTGGGGAACTCTGAGTCCCCCAGGGGATCTATTCTAATTATACTCATTTTTTTTTTTCTGCTTGTTCTTTCTCAGGGTCTTGTTTTAGGAATCTATACCAAAGACAAAGAAGATGATGTGCCACAGTTTACGAGTGCAGGAGAGAATTTTGATAAATTGGTGTCCGGAAAGTTGAGAGAAATTTTGAACATGTAAGTATTCGCCTGTGGGTTCCAGTTTTTAAAATGCCCTGAAACCGAAAGAGAATTTTTTTCTTATTGTTTATTGTTAGTAGATAAAAATTAAGGGAAGTAAGTTGGCCAGTATCTTCTCAGTGGAAGTGAAAGTATTTGCCCCTGGAATGCACTTTGGTACTTTGCCTTTCAGTAGGGGTGAGTCTACAATTCTAGGAAGTAAGGCCACTTCAAATCAGAAACATATTGTGAGAGACTGACCTAGAAAGATCTGGAAAGTACCACATTTCCTCAGCCCACCCTCATCCTACCCGCCTGCCTTCCCACCAGCCTGTCTGCCTGCTCTAATGTTCCTTCATTTATGGGGGACAGCCTGTCCCTAGACTAGTTCAAAACAGTTTACGGGTGCAGCTCCTTTCTTGGTGTGCTTTGAGTTTCAAAGTCTCAAAGTGAATCACCTAAGGCTATAGTTAGACTACAGATTCTAATTCAGTAAATCTGGGTGGGGCCTGCTATTGGGAGCACTCAGATTAGCTACGATTTAGAGGAGGTACAGAAATATTGGAGTTTCAACTCCTGAGCTGCAGGCCACGTTTGGCAGAAAGAGAAGTGTCAATTTAAAGCCATTGCAAGGGGCGCCTGGGTGGCTCAGTTGGTTAAGCGACTGCCTTCAGCTCAGGTCATGATCCTGGAGTCCTGGGATCAAGTCCCACATCCGGCTCCCTACTCAGCAGGGAGTCTGCCTCTCCCTCTGACCCTCTTCCCTCTTGTGCTCTCTATTTCTCATTCTCTCTCTCAAATAAATAAATGAAATCTTTAAAAAAAAATAAAGCCACCGCAAGTACATATTATTCAGATTATAGATAACCTATTGGAATGTAGTCTAATAATTATAGTAATTGTCGGATACTGGGGTAATAGAATTTGCATCCCTTCTCAATTCCCAGTCCTTCACCAGTAGACTGCCTTCTCCAGGGCCGTGATTAATTCATTAATCCAAAATCCACTGTTTGAGTACAGTACAGCCTGGCCTTCCTGACAGATAACTATCAGCTGCGGCACCAGGGCATCCAGTCCTCTGACTAGAATTATTCTTTGCCACCTGCTTTGTTTGGAAATTGCCTAGTATCCCATCTGTACAAAGCACCCCCCATCCCAACAGCCACCAAGCTGAACGCTGCAGTCAGGTTGGCCATTACGAAAGATGGGAGTTTTGAGGCAGCCTTCATCCCCCTCTGTAGCTCAGCCCCCCTCCATAGCCACACATTACCCATCCAAGGCGTTGCTCTCTGTAGTTGTTTTCAAATAAGTTTGTACTAAATCCAGTGTGGAAGTTTGCTAAATGATTTTTGAGCTAGAATTAGAAGTGCTGCATCTGAAAAATCTGACCTGAGAGAATTCTGTATTTTGATAAGAACATAAATGCAGCAAATTCACACAAGCAGCAGAGTGTTGTAATAACGCAAAAGATACATATATGTCACTTTCCAAAGGAGCAGAGACAACTAGTTTTTAAATATTTCCTCTTCTTTTAGATCTGGACCTCCTCTGAAGGCAGGCAAAACCCGAACCTTTTATGGTCTGCATGAGGTATGAGATGAAGATAAGCTTTATTTGGCAAAGCCTCAGTGGGCCCCTCCTGAGTGCCAAGTAGTGTGGCTGCACAGTCGTGCAGAAAATTTTGTATCTGATTGTGTGTATGCTTTTATCCCTGTGTTAAGCCACAGATATTACTTAAGGTTGTAAAGAGGCAATTAGCTGTTGAGAAGCACTGCATCGCAGTCTGTAGGCTTTCGTTGTTCAGTTTCCATAGTTGTGGCACAGGCTTATGTAGAATTATTTGCAAGATTATCCTCTCTACCTTTTAAACACACAAGTGATACAATATTACCGAGATACAGGGTAAAACAAAACAACTAAATTTCGGGGGAGTTTCCTGTGTGGAGGTGAAGGTAATTGTGTGGGAGCTCATGGACCCTTCCCCACTGAAACGGATGTTTTAAAGACATGACATGGTTGGTTGATCTTGTGTGTGTGCCGAACAGGACTTCCCCAGCGTGGTGGTGGTCGGCCTCGGCAGAAAGGCAGCTGGAGTCGATGACCAGGAAAACTGGCACGAAGGCAAAGAAAACATCAGAGCCGCTGTCGCAGGTGATTCCACTTTTGAAGTTTAAGGTTGATGGAGAGTCTCGAGGATGTACTCTTTAAGATTGTCTCTTTCCCCTCGCTTGGTCCTTGTAACCATCACCACCCCCCACCACGTTCACAGAGAAAACACTCATCTGAGCAAATGCTCGGTTTCCCTTAGACGGTATGCCTGGCCTTACGTGGATACAGAAGGTTAGCTTTTGAAATTTTAGTTTTGATATTTGCATAGCTTGTGTTTGCAGGTTTCATGACCATTAATTGTTCTCTCATGCAGTATTGACCCCAGGGCTCTTTGTTACCAGAAAGTTATGGTGGGTTTTTTTCCTTTTTGTAATACAAACCTGGTGTTGCCTGACTTTTAAATGATGTGGAATCCCCTTACTTGCAGTTAGAGGAAATGGATGCAAAGTGTGGGGTGCTTGGATGGTAGGTGTCTGTCCCCGTTTGCCACGTGCATGGTTTACAAGTTGAGGTAGATGCCACTGAGTCACTTTGGAGCTGAGCAGCAGAATGAGGCCTTTACCACAGAGACTGTGGTTAAAATGTTTTGAGAGACATTGCTGAAGCGGTGATAATTAGCTTGATTGATCTTTGGCCCTGTGGATATCGTCTCTGTTAAATCTACTTTCAGAGTTCATGTTGAGTGATTTGTTCATAACTTTTATTTGAGACTTTTTGCTGACCTGATCTTCATAAAATGCTGTGTTACTAATGGACTTTACTCAGTTCTTTGGATATAATTTCAGTGTCATCATTCCTCTGCCATTTTTAATCTGGCAAGCTCTTGTTGACTGGAAAGCTTTGTCAGGAAATTCTGGTGTTTCGGAAGTTGTACAATAATAGCCACTTCTGAGGCCCCACTCTACCAGGGGCTGGGCCAGCCCTTTTATCTGTGAGTCTGTCCTCCCACTGTCTGTCAGGTGTGGACACATCCTCACTTTGCAGAAGGAGGCTCAGAAAGGTCAAGTGTCAGCTGGGATTTGAATCCCAGACCTCTTGTTTTCTCAGCCCACAATCATGCCTCTGCCTTCCACTATTGGGTTGCCTCTGACTGACTCCCAGTTTTTCTGGTTTTTCTCTGTCCTTTTGAAGCGGGGTGCAGGCAGGTTCAAGACCTGGAAATCTCTTCCGTGGAGGTGGATCCCTGTGGAGATGCGCAGGCAGCTGCGGAAGGAGCGGTGCTCGGTCTCTATGAGTACGATGACCTAAAGCAGAAGAAGAAGGTTGTTGTGTCGGCGAAGCTCCATGGAAGGTGATGGAACAAAACCAAGATTAGGGTTGCATTTCCTGACGTTCAGATAGTCGGGCCTTTGGATGTGAGCTGCCTGCTTCTCAGTATGGGCATGCCACATGGCTTGTCTGGGACCTCCCCCATCACCTCAGCCATTTTACGAGTGTGGTGACTGTCCTCATGTTCTGCTACTGGCTTTTGCCAGGTTTGTATTTCAACCCATGGCTTCCTAGGCCCCTCCATGCTTGCTGGTTACTAGGAAGCCAAACCAAGTTGGCTCTCTGAAGAGCGGGGAATGAGGTGACAGACAGGTCCCAGCAAGTCTTGATACAAGTAATTTCCATTTAGCCAGTATCTGTTGGCACTGTGTCAAATGCCAGGATATACAGATAGAGGGCTTAGGGTCCTTGCCCTCATGGTCTAGTGGGGAGGGTCATTTTTCAGCAGACTTAGAGTACCTACTACATTACAACCCTATCTATCCTGGGTTCTAGGAGATGATGCCTCTGCCATCAGGAATAGACAGAGGTGAGACCTTCAGGAGATGGCGCTGTGAGGACAGTGGGCATCTTGATACAGCCCGGGGGTGGGCAGCTGTGAGGGAGTGGTTTGGGATGAGAGCTCTGGGACCATTCAGCCTGGCTTTGAACCCTGACTCCCCCACTTGCTGGCTGGGCAACCTCAGCGAAGTGACCAAAATCTCTTGTTTCGCTTTCTTCATTTGTTCAGTAGAGCTGTAATCCCAGTGTCATAGGGCTTTTATGGTGATCGAAAGGCACTGTCAAGTGCGTGGCACATGGCAAATCCCCCATCTCTGTGCCACCTGTATTAATTCCTGTTGTGCGTAAGAAGAGCTGAGATCGTGAAACACATGACCATATCTTTTCTTTTAAAGCTGGTCCTTGCCCTTTGGTGCACTTGTGTTCAGAGCCCTGACCCGGGCAAAAAGGAGGCAGAAAGGCCTTCACTTTCACATCAGGACTGTTGCAGTGTGCTTTTTCCACAGCAAGCCCCTGGGGCTGCATCATCCCTGCTGCAGTGAAGGAGGACACAGCGGGCCTTTGGAAAGATGGAAACCTCTTCCGTTGGTTTGTGTGTTAGAGTTAGGGCTTCAAGGACCCATCAGTTCACCCCTTTTTCATGCACATGAAATGTGAAATGCTTCTGTCCTCTTAACTCGGCTCAGCCAGGGCCCTATTTTCTAGCTCTTTGAACCTGCTGCCCTGGGTCAGAGCAGAGAATGATCCAGGTCCCGTGTGTCCATTTTGCACTTGGGGTCTTCCCCTTTTTGTTTTTATAGGGTAAGAGCCCTCCTAGCTGCAGCACAGTCAGTATCTTGAGAGGTTGTGTGACAGTGACCTTGTGCTTTCTTCCACCAGCGGGGACCAGGAGGCCTGGCAGAGGGGCGTCCTCTTTGCTTCTGGGCAGAACTTGGCACGGCACTTGATGGAGACTCCAGCCAATGAGATGACACCAACCAAATTTGCCCAAATCATTGAGAAGAACCTCAGAGGTGCTAGTAGTAAAACAGAGGTCCACATCAGGTAATGCAGGGTCACGTCACCGACTCAGGGTGTTAAGGCAGGAGCCTTGGAGCTCCTAAGAGTCCAACGCCCTCAGTATCCAGAGGAGTCACTCAGGACTGGTAGCCACAGACAAGCTGGGATAAGGGCTCAATTAGGGGTTCTTTTCATGCCTTTGAGTGAGCACCCTGACTTCACACTACATCCTGCGTGTGTGTGTGTGTATGTATACGTGTGTATGTGTGTAACAGCTTTCTTGAAATACAGTTCACATAGCATACAATATAAATATGATGTAAAGTGGGCAGTTTATCGATTTTTACTCTCTTCACAGAGTTGTGCTACCATTACCTCCTTCAATTTTAGAACATTTTCATTACCCCAAAGCGAACTCTGTACCCATTAGCAGGCACTCTTCATTTCAGTCTTCTTGTCGATCCCCTCCCCCGCATTGCAGTCATCAGTTGGTGGGCATTGTGTTGTTTCTACCTTTTGGATACCATGAGTAATGGGGCTGTGAGCGTTAGTGTAGAAGTTTTTGTGTGAACATATGTCTCTCATGTCTCTTGAGTGTGTACCTAGGAGTTGAATTGTTGGATCAAATGGTAACTCTGTTCCATTTGTTGAGGAATTTATATATCATGTTTCCTTTGTGTGAGCTCTATCTTTTCTCTTTTTAAAAAGTAAAGAGTGCAGTTTTCATACATTGGTATGAAATGAGAATCTGTGCCTTGTAGATTCCCAGATTCGGTACAGGAGCTGTTGTTCCCGGGCAGGCCTGAGTGGGCGTCATCAGCAGCTGGGCTGTGGGACGTAAATGCCTGCCCTCTAGTTCCTTTATCCTCCTGCGATCTCCCCATAACCCCTAAAGCAAACCAGGTCGGAGCATTGGGGGATTTAGGATTAAAAAGAATCAACAGATATTTGCTTTACCTAAATCATTCTTTACTTCCAATGTTGTATGTTAAGGGAGCTTGCACTTAAAAGACTTCTTCAGTGCTTAATTTTGACTACAGTTCACATTTCTCAGGAAAATCCCTTTGGTCTAGACGGAGTGAATAAAAATGTGTAATCTATAGAGAACATAGGACTCAGAGCTTGATGACATTTTTGGAATGGCTGGCGTGTATTTAACCTGTGGTCAGCTTTAGTCTCTATAAAGGGGTCTTGGCAAAGGCTCTTCCCTGTTTTCTTTGAGGAGGCACCAGAGCTACTTTGTGTCAGCAAACAGTGGCTGTGTGGTTACACATCCCTGAGGGTGCTCCCTGTGTGTGCCTGCGAATTTGGCGCACAAAGGTCGAGGGGGGGGGGTCTTTGCTCTCAAAGAAGCGAGCAGCTTATAGGCAGGAATAGGCAGGGAAAAGGGGTACACAGAGGATCCTAGGCAAGGAGGCTTCTGGAAGAGCCGGAAAGGCGTGCCAAAGAAAATGGTGCCTGAGCAGAGTCTGGAAGATTGCCATCGCAGTTAGATGGAGAGAGAGTGGGGCGGGGCATTTCAGGTGCAGACTTGAGTGTGCGGTGGCCCCTGGGGAAACTACAAGGGCTTGTGAGCCAGCCAAGGAAAGGTTCAGGCAGCGATGAGGCGGGTCAGGCGGGCAGGGTTTAACCCATTAAACAGACAGCTGCGCCAAACCTGCTCTTGTGTAGATGGCTGTCAGAGAAATACAGGTGGGACTTCCAGAAGGCCAGGGCTTTCATGAAGCATCAAGTACTGAGTTTGTGGTTGAAAATACCCACGTTATACAGCCTTGCTGCTTTTGAAGTGGTGTTTTCATTGTCCTCCCTTCTGTTTTTATGTTCTTTCCCCTCTGAAGTCTGGTGGCCATCTCCCCATGGTGAAACCCGTTTAATGATCTTAACGAATGGATAGGCAAGTGTAGGAGGAGCACTTGGAGTTTTTACTGCTTTGCCTGTTGGAGTGTAGGATTTCTCTCCTGGCCTAGTTAACTGTGGCCAGAATTCAATACAAAGACCTTTGTACCCTCACCTGCCAGGGATAGTGATATGGTATCTCTTTTCTGGTTGGCATTACAGACTGTTCCCATTGGATCACCCCCGGTGATCCTGTGTTTAAGTATTTACTAGTTTTCCCACTTCAAGCAGACATCTCAGACTGCAGTTGAAACCGTGAGAAGTAGTGTGACAATGTTGAAAAGATCAAATTCCAGCAATTCTAAAACAACAAAGAACTGTGATACTTTAGTGCAGTCATTGGAGTGTAACTTCGTTGGAATTTTTGTTTTCTTTGTTTTTATTGGTTGTTTTTTTGGGTCATTTTTAGAAATACAAAAAATAAAGCACTGCACCCTGTAACTGCTTTTAAGCATCCTTTATGGTCTCAGAGCTTTGCTAACTTTATCTTATGTGAAAACTTTAGATATAGATCAGTAGATTAGGGGGAACAAATCAAGCAATAAGTACTTATTGACTCTGTCCTGTTACCTGACATTGTATTATGTATTATGGGTGAATTCCCTTAGTAATTTCTTTTTTTTTTTTTTTTTGGTGGGCAGCAAAGCAAAGTTTATTGAGCGATAGCAAAGTGACAGTACAAAGTTTCCAAAGAGGGAGGGGACCTGAAGGGGTTGTCCTCTCTTAGTAATTCTGTAGCTCATCTTTTGACAGATGTATCACTGACCTCATTTTATTTTTGTTTTTGTTTTTTTTAAGATTTTATTTATTTGAGAGAGAGAGAGGGAGAGAGATAGCGAGAGAGAGAGAGCACAAGCAGTGGGGAGAGGGAGAAGCAGGCTCCCCACTGAGCTGGGAGCCAGACGTGGGGGATCATGACCTGAGCCGAAGGCAGATGCTTAACTGACTGAGCCACCCAGGTGCCCCAACCTCATTTTATAGATGAGGAAACAGGCGTAGAATCAAGTGGCCCAAGAATATACAGAAAGCAAGTAGGATGTGATAATTGAGGCATTAACACGTGTATATGTTTTAAGAGTTTTACACATAAATATTTTCTAAGTTATTTTGAAACAGAGATAACCAAGTATATTGACTATTCTCCTTTTCTGCCCTGTAGACCCAAATCTTGGATTGAGGAACAGGAAATGGGATCATTCCTAAGTGTGGCCAAAGGATCTGACGAGCCTCCAGTCTTCTTGGAAATTCACTACAGAGGCAGCCCCAATGCAAGCGAAGCACCCCTGGTGTTCGTTGGGAAGGGGATTACTTTCGATAGGTACCTCTTTATGTCTCTGTGCTTTGTATTTGGTGAATGCTTTGTATGTACTTGTATTGTTTATGTGAAGTTTGCTTCACAAGCATGGTGTTTGGTCCAATCTTACACATTACTTTAAATGTATTAAGCTGTCATTTATAAAATGCTTACTGTGTGTTAGAGACTCTATTAGGCATCTTACATGTGTTATCCTTGATCTTATTCCTAGGAGTTAGGCACACCTTCTGCAGGTAAGGAAAGCATGGCTTGGAGAGGTGAAGTAATTTACTCAGAGCCCTATAACTCATACATAGGGTCAGAAGTCAAACTCAGGTCTGTCTTTAAAATGACTAAGATCTTTCCACCGTACACTTTTGATTTTCCTGTGTGGATATTAAAGCTCCCTCACGTGGATATTAAAGCTCCCTCATGTGGATAATGGGGATGGAGCTGTTTGGATCATGCCATTGCCCCTTCACTTGATTCCGATTGCTTTCTTTAGCTGACCAGCCTAGTTCCCATTAATCTTATTAAACCATAAGTATTCCTTAGAATTGGGAACTGTCTGGTTATTTCAAGCAAGGAGAAGCTGAGGTGGAGGAGGCGGTATAGGTCCATATTTCCCGTGGGAGGCATTGGCTGCTAATTAAGCATGAGGGTTAAAAAGGATTACTTGTCCAAAAACTAGGGTAGATAAAACACATGAGACTTTTGTTCTGTTTTTTTTTTTTTTTTTTTTTAAGTACAGGACTTCTCAGGGCACAGAATGTAGCATTTTCTAGGCTTCCTTTGGGAGGGAATTTATTTCTCTTGGGACTCATGGTCCATGGAAACTACTTTGGAAAATGGTTGTACAGATCCATAAAATCTGGGTGTCTCCAGTACACATGGGCACCCATTCAGATGCTCTATCTGAAACGTGAATGAGTGCAGCCCTCACAGGAATGGTTCCAGGTGCCATGAGACCCAGCCCGGGCAGCACTGGCTGCCAGTGGGGTCTTCCTGATGTTAGCCTCCTCTTGTCTTCCACCCAGAGGTCCACCTTCTCTGCTTCGAAGCATTGGTCTCCAAACAATCATTCTGGCCCATCACCAAAAGGTTCAAGCTTATATTATTCACAGTATGCATATTGATTTTTAAGTTACATCTGTATGCAGTCGTAGACATAAAACTTAAGTGTCTGTCGTAAAGCACGACAGCAAATAAAAATTAGAGAGTGAAAGTTAGGCTGTTTTTAATTGTCTTGCTAATTGTGATGATTTTATACTGTCTTGGGCTAATATCTTGATGCAGCATTAATGCTCAGTGTGAAGTTTATGGTTAATTTAAATCCATACTTGAATTTGTGCTATGAGAATATTTTAGCAAGGAAGCCTGACCTAGTCTTTGGGTTTAGAGAAAGCTTCTTCAAAGGAGTGACAGGTTTAGCTGAGAGGAATGGTAGGAGGAGTTAGTGCAGGAGGGAGGAGGGCAGGGAGGAGCTGCAAGGTGAGAAGGACGAGGGAAGGCCTGCAGACAGGAGAGCGGCTGAAGCAGAGCGCGGCAGGGAAGGAAGCACACCTCGGCCGGAGACGGCGGGGCAGGGGGGGGGCAGAGCTGGGTGGTTCTGGGCCCGGTTGCCTTTTGGACTTTGCTCTAAGAGTAACAAAGTAACTGAAGGGTTTCTAGCCAGGAGAGTCTGTGTTTTCTTCTCTAAGTGTTACAGTTTTAGCATTTAAAGCTATGATCCATTTTGAATTTTGGTGCATGCTGTGGAAAGCATTGTTTTTTTTTCTTTCCATATGGATGTCTATTTGTTGCAAAGCTGGTTGTTTAAAAGACTATCCTTTTCCATTGAACTGCCGTGCACCGTTGTTAAATCAGTTGGCCATATTATTGTGGGGTCTAACTCTGGCCTTTTTGTCCTTCCCCCCAGGACCTTGCGACCAAGTGTCTAATGAGTACAGCTTTGTCTTGACATGTAGTAGTGAGTCCTCCAGCTTTGCTCTTCTTTTTCAAAATTACTTTAGCCGCATCCTTTGCATTTACATATCAGTTTTAGAATCTGCTTACGATTTTTTACATGCACACAGACACACACACAGTCTACCGGGATGTTTGTTGAGGAGGATATTTTTTATTTTGGTAAAAATGGTAGTTGTGTGAGGAATGAAATGAAGGGGGTAAGACTGGTACAGGGAGACCTGAATTTATAGGAGCCATGGCAGACACCCCAGTGACTTGATGGTGGCCTCACCAGGATGGATGCAGTAGAAAAGAAATGGGTGGATTTGAGAGAGATCTAAAAGGTGAGTGGCGATAACTGCTGCTCTTTGATTGGTGGTTACTTTGAACTGTAGTCCTATGCATGGAGAGTGAGAAAGATGTGAGTAGACAGAATGACCTCATGTACTGGTGTGTTCCCCACCCCCCACCCCACCCCAAGGGGTTCTCTCTGGACTTGTTGAACCAAGAGTGTGCTTCTTTTCTTATTCTGAGCCAGTGGATCATCTTTAATTCTAGGTGTAATTGACAGCCATCTAATTATCAGGTGCTTCTCAGGCGAGTGAGAATTAGGACTTAATCTCTAAGGAAAGCAGACCTCTGTGCAGGGAATAGACTCCGGAGTCTCCAGGGCAGGTCAGCAGAGGATCTCAGTGAGAACTCACAGTCAGAGCCCCGGCCCCAAGCTCAGGCTGGGAAGCAAGTGGTTTCTGGACTGTTGTAGACTGGAAGCAGGAAAGTCACTAGGTAGTTATAGAAGCCTATTCAGGGGAAGTAGTTTGGGTTTTTGCTAACTGAAATCCTTCTTAGCTCTCATGTTTGAGCGCTGTCTTTAAGGCTTTGGGTGAACTTTCGTTCTTTTTTTTAAAGAGGTTATTTGTGAGAGAGTGTTAGAGCATGAACAGGGGGCGGGGAGTGGGAGAGGGAGAAGGAGGCTCCCCGTTGAGCAGGAAGCCTGATGTGGGGCTCGATCCCAGGACCCTGAGATCATGACCTGAGCCGAAGGCAGACGCTTAGCGGACTGAGCCACCCAGGCGCCCTGGGTGAGCATCTTTCTTGTGCCTCTTCCAGATTCAGTTTGTATTTTGCCATCAGGATGAATCACCCCTTAGGGGTGTCGGAGGGAATTGTTGTCTCCCTGTCCCGTGGCTTGAGAGAGATCCTGCCAGTCTTCTGAGCTTGCTGGCTTTCCTTCCTTAACAGTTTGTGACCCTCAGGTTCAATAAGTTGATAAATTCATAAAATTTGCTGAAAAGACAAATCTATTTGGATGTCAGGAGTTAATGAGCAAATACAGAGATGGGATTTGAGCAGCACAGATTGTGTGATATAGTAATGTTTCCACTGACCCCGCTTACATTTCATCCAAAAAGAAATAAAATGAGCTAAAACACCATTTATATTTTTATAAAGTTTGCAATATCATCTTTTAAAATGTTGAAATCATTCAGATTCTCAGTTCAGAAATATGAATTTTCTTTGCCAGGTAGATAGTGCCTCCGTTTATATATTCTTTCTTAAGAAAGTGATTTGGGTCCTCTTTGTTGCCGCTGATGGTGCACTCTCCTTTTCTCCCACAGTGGTGGCATCTCCATCAAACCCTCTGCAAATATGGACCTCATGAGGGGCGACATGGGAGGAGCTGCCACGATCTGTTCAGCCATCGTGTCTGCTGCCAAGCTGAACCTGCCCATTAACCTCGTAGGTGAGGGGGCAAAGGGGGGTGTCCTGGAGACTTCTGGAATCCAGTCAGACGACAGACCAGACAGCAGACATGGTTTCCTCCAACCTGAAAAGATCAAGAAATGGTTTTCATCAAGCAGAAGCTGTTTAGCTAAGTGTTGTCTTGTCTGAACTGATTGAGTTAAATGTGTTTTGCAGTCACGGGCCGTACTGGAATTGATTTTTTTGTACTTCTGCAAAAAGCATTTAGCAGTCAGGGGCACATAATGTCAAGTTTGTGATTTACTCCAGTGAAAAATGCTCAGTAGTCAAGATGGAAGGGCACTGCAGACACATTTAGTGATTGTCTCATAGGGGTTGTGGCTGATTACGTGGCAGCATATACAGAGAATGCTTGAGACAGAAGTGTTCAGTCCACAGCAGCTCTCTGTGGAGTCCAGATGCCACACCCAAGGCTGGGAGTTTGCCATGTTTCAGAGGAGTGTGGGGGTGGGGGAGGTTTCGGTTAATGACTTCCCCGGTGTCACATCCATTGTGGTACACCAAGGGAAGGTGTACTTGGACTCTGGGTCTGTCTCAGGCGCCCTCCCCCGTCCCCGCCAACATCCTAGCCGTGTTTTGTCGAACTTTCGAAAGTAAGTTGCAGACATGACATGTCACTCCCAAATGCTTCAGCATGTGTCTCTCTCCTAAAAACAAGGACATCCTGTGTAATGACCATACCATTGTCATTCACAGGGATTGATACAGTCACCTAATTCAGACTTCCCACTAGTCTACAAAAATGTTCATTTTGTATATAGACACACACACACACACACACACACACACACACACACACACACACACACATTTACTTGTTTTTGTTTTTGAAACCTAAGAGCCAGTTAAGGATCCCACATTGCATGTGGTTGCCACGTCTAATATTTTTTAATCCAGAACCTTTTTCCTGCCCTTTTTTTTCCTTCATGACACTGGCAGTTTTGAAGCGTTCAGGCCTGTCTTGTGATAGTCCATAATTTGGACTTATTTGGTTGTTTCTTCATGATAGAATCGGGTTAGACTACTTGGTTGGAACACTACCTGAGTGATTGCACTTCCTGTGGCTGGCACACACGATGTCAGTTGGGTCCTTGGTGATTCTAAATTTGATCACTTGGTTAAGGTGGTGTCTGGCATACTTCTGATGGCCCACCAGTGGCCTTGGTCCTTTGGGTGGTGAGTGTGGACTCAGCACATTCCATGTTCCTTTATATGTGCTTTTCCAATAGGTTTGGCCCCTCTTTGTGAAAATATGCCCAGTGGTAAGGCCAACAAGCCTGGGGATGTCGTCAAAGCCAAGAATGGGAAGACCATACAGGTGTGTGAATGCCAAACGTAGCCCTGCCCATTCTGGTGATCCAAGAGGTGGAAGCTCCAGTGACCACATAAGCACACCTTGAACGGAAGCAGAGCATGGGCTCCATTTAGGGAAGGGCAGTGTCTTCATTGCAAGTAGCTTTTCATACAAAGTCAAAAGTATTTATGGAAATTTTAGAAGTATTTTCCCTATCTTACTGTTCCTCCTGTAAGCCATACACACACAAATTACCACAAATCTACAGCAAACCCTGCAGAGCATGGCAAAGCAGGAAAAGCCTGAGCTGTTTTCTAGACATAGACATGTGCCATGATTAACTTCTTCCGTTTTGGACTTCAGGTGGGACACACCGTCCTGAGTCGTGGACTCTGCACTCCTGGGGATGTGGCTGGCAGGGTCCTCTGCTGGGGCACCTGTATGCATGCACACACCGCCCATAATGCCTGGCCGCTATTTAAAAGGAGGGACTCTTGATTTCAGCTCAGGTCTTGATCTCAGGGTCGTGAGTTTAAGCCCCACGTTGGGCTCCACGCTGGGGGTGGAGCCTCCTTTAAAAAAACTTTATAAAGTTGCTGAAGTTGCAAGAGTTCTCCTGTCTGGAGAGCCAGACTGCTACCTTGCTGTAATCTTCCGAAACTCTTTAGCTTCTTTGTTTTCAGAAATCTTGAAATTTTCCTTTTTCCTGTCAGATACTTATTGGTACAATGGGCCAGATACTTTCTATTTGTTTCTGCTTCCAAAGTCGTTAGCATTTGGTCATCAGCTCTGGTACAGGGATTATTAAATTATATTTGCTCTTCAGATTAAATACATTCCTATTCTAATTGAAGCATAAGTATGTTTGTGGTACTCTGACAGATGTCATACTAGCTTTTCTCACTTTTAAGTTGAACAGTGTTGTATCTTGTTTTGCTATTCTTGACTTGTGTTATCTTACCCTAACTTTTTTGACCCTTCTCTTTGCAGGTTGATAACACCGATGCTGAGGGGAGGCTCATATTGGCTGATGCACTTTGTTATGCGCACACCTTTAACCCAAAGGTCATCCTCAACGCCGCCACCCTAACAGGTCAACCAGCGTGCTTTTCCTGTCTTTGTTTGAAGAAAGCCATATTTGTTGACGTAGGGCGGTGTGCATGTTAACTTGAGGCATGAGTTTGCTGAAAGTTGGCTTGCTCCGCTTGCATTCAAATATGTTTCACCAGGGGAATTGTTCTGCAGCTGTAAACTGTTCTAAACATTAGGTTTCTTGTTTTAAAACATTCCAGGCTGTAACTCTAAAAAGAGAAATCACAAGCGGGTTATATCAGCCCATCCAGAGTCACTTCTGCACATGACACTAAGATGTTTTATGGTATGATTGCTGTTCGGTACAGATCTGAAAATATTAGCAACAGATCCCCAAATCAGGAGCTGTTTGTATTAGTCAACGTATCTGATGCTGGCTGAGTTTTCTGAACTTTTTGTACTTGGTGTTACAAAGTAACAAAAACATTGAGGTGGGTGGGAAGGTCGTCATTTAACAGTCATTTAACAGTCGGGGTGGGGTGAGGTGTGCGGCCGCGGCATGAGCTTCAAGCCAACTCACTCTCTCCTACTGGGCCACTTATAGTCCTTCAGCCTTGGGCAAGTTATCTGGCCCCCCTGGGACATCAGTACTTGGGAGGCGTGTGTTACCCTCACAGAGTGGTGGAGTTTGGGAGGGGTTTGTAGGAAGCCTTTTTAACTCAGCCCCTGCATGTGGCAGACATTGGCTGAAGGAAGGCTAGAAGCCCACTGAGTCTGTGGAGTCACGAACTCATTCCCGGAGGGATCACAACAGGTATTGCTTTGCTGCAAGAAGCAGACATTAGTAGTCTTTGATCCAACAGTTCTCTTTCCAGGGATTCATTCTGTTTCTGTCTTTTGCCTCTTTTAAGATTAAAATTTAGATAGTTTTTTATCCTTTGGTTTTAATTCCTCCTCTGCTCATGTGAGCCTTTACTTTAGCAGAAATCAGTTCATGTTTTCCCCTTTATGTGGCTCTTAACAATAGTGCATAGATTTGCTAGGTGTTTGAGGGGCAGTGGTGAGGTGGGTGGTAATACACCCTTTCTGTAAATAAGGAATCATAGCCCCCTTCCCTTTTTTTTCCTAGTCTGAGGGTGGGAAAGTTAGCCCCAGATAACTAAGAGCAAGCTGATGGGTGAGCCTTCCACTGCCCACGTGTTGGCCTGGCTGAAGTTTCCCACACACTCACCGAGCCCCTTCTGAGTTCTAGTCGCTGTGATCAAAGGGAAGAATAAGAAACACTTTCCAGCCCCATGTTCACGGTGGGAGGAAGTACACAGTCTTTAGAGATGGAGGACCTGATTTTAAAACTTGTCCTGCATCTTAATAGCATGGGACTTCGGACAAGGCCAAAGAAACCTCATCTGTAAAAAGGGTATAATAGCATCTCACTGAGGGGGGTTTCTGTGCGGATGAAATGAGATGATCCAGGTTGATGTCCCTGGCCTGGCAGACACTAAACCAATGTTACTGTCCTTGAAAAGGCAGGCCTGTACCAGACTATAGGAGCCGTGGCGTGTTCAGGGGATGGCCATTCAGTTGTGCTGCCTGTTCTCATTTTCCTCATGCACGGTTGTGATTTAGGATGGAACAAGAGTGGTGACTTCAGCACCTTCCTTGGAGTTTTGATGTTTCTATGAAACTGTGACAATTCGGGTACCTTGATCAGTTAGTACCTTTGGCTCCAAATGGGCCTCGGAAAAGAATACGGAAAGTAGGCCTCTGCTATTGGTAATTCTGAAATTGGTGATGGTAGCAGTCCTGTCTTCATATGTAGAAAATAAAGCATTTTCTAAAGAATGTAATGGAATCAGCTTTAGAGCCTTGATCTCAGTTGGGATCATATTAAATATTTACATCTGTCATTTCTTACTGCTTTAGTAGAGGTTATCACAGTCTTAACTTTTGAGGATCAGGCATCTTGCTGAGAACTGCTGCTTGAGCTGGGATCTGAAGGAGGAAGCATCACTGGGTGGAGGAGGGAAGGAAGATCATCCCAGTAGAGGGATGTGTGGGGGTAACGGCAAATGGAACTGGGAAGAGCACGGTGCAGCTGGGGTGGGCGCACGAGGCCAACATTCTGGGAGGCACCAGACCCCAGCTTGGCCTTGATGTGTTACTGGGGTTTGTCCTGAGGCAAGTGCAGCAGGAAGCTATGGGGACAATAAGATCATGTTTGTGCCGTGAAAGGGTCCGTGCTGGCCGTGTGCAGAATGCCTTGGAGAAGGACCCAAGGTGACGGGCAGGCCAGCTAGGCAGGTGAGCAGTGTGCTTGTTGACTCTTGTAGATGCCTGAGTTTGTGTATTACGGATGCATGTTAGGGTATCTGCAGATGGCTTCAAAATAATCTGTTGCGCAGGGGTTATAGATGAAACAGGTTTGCCCATGAGTTGGTAATTGTTGATGCTGGTTAACAGCTATCTGTGCATTTATTATACTATTCTCTTCATATGTATTTGGAAATTCCTAGAAGTTTATGTTGTTGTTGCTGTTTTTTAAGACAATTATTACCACAGTCCAGTTTGTGGATGACGATGGTAGCAGTAGTGGTAGGGAGAAGTGGATAGGCTTGAGAGAGAACTGGGAGGTAGAGAGTAACAAAACCTGAAGGAACAGATGACCAAACAGACCTGAGTTGCCCAAATGTCATGCAGAATCACAGGGTTTTACAAATGGGTCACTACTTTTTGTTTTAAATTGTCAACGGTTTGCCATCCCTTATGATTAACCAACTGTTAATTTCCTTGTGATGTTTTGGGGAAAATGTACAATCCAGAGCCCTCATGACACAGAGGAATGGATTTTTAAAGTGCTACTCCCTTCTCTGGAGAGTCCACGTAATCATGGCGTGTGTGTGTGTGTGTGTGTGTGTGTGGCCGGGGGGTTAACCAAGATTAACAAAATGAAATGATGGCTCTGAGCTGTATTGCTTAAGTCAGAGATGTGTGCAAATATTAACCCACAAACATGCAAGTATAGGGGATCCACTCATTGGGTGTCCTATAACCAATAATCCCAACTGCAAAGAAATGGATGTGGGAAGTTTTGTTTATTGTAAAAAAAAAAAAAAAAAAGTCTACAAAACAGTGTATAGAATTGTATTTTCAAGTATCCATTTTCCTTGGGGGAGATGCTAAAAGCAGTCCATGAAAAGCCACCATGCAAAGCCACAGTTAAAGATTAAGGAGCAACCTGGACACACCTTGTATTACAGGGAGCAAGTACCACCTTGTGAAAATTAAAATTTCCCTCGTCTTCTGTGGTGTCTCCTCTGATGTTCCAGGAGTGTCCTAGTACTGAATGATGGTGGGGTTTGCTTTTCCCTTTGCATAAATACTGAGCTCCTGTGTGCCAGGCAGTGTGCTAGGCCCTAAGCACATACTTAGGAATCAAACATGATCCCTGCCCCAGAGCTTGCAGCCAGGGCCAGGGAAGTAACAAATGAAACTGCTGGGAGCTGGTACCAGAACCAGAGAAGGTGGCGCTAAGCTGCAGCATCCTAATGGAGGTAGGTGCTCAGGAATGTGTGCCCGCAAAGAATTTGGAAATCTGGATTTTAACTTGATTTTTAAAGATACATTAACGTAGGGGCGCCTCAGTGACTCATTCGGTTAAGCGTCTACCTTTGGCTCAGGTCATGATCCCAGGGTCCTGGGATCAAGTCCCGCATCGGGCTCCCTGCTCAGTGGGGAGCCTGCTTCTCCCTCTCCCTCTACCCCTCCCTCCTGCTTGTGCTCTGTCTCATGCTCTCTCTCTCTCTCAAATAAATAAAATCTTTAAAAAATACATATAAATGTAAAAAGAGAAGTCAACCAATGGATGCACCTTTGTTGGAGAAGGAAATGTAGATGAAACAAATATGTATGATACAATAATACTTTCTTCCGAAAAAAAGAAAAAGGGGCAGAGAATCTTAATAGCAGATACTTACAGATGTGATTAAAAATATTGAGGACTTAGAGATGCCTAAATGTCCCATAGAAAGTAAATTATGAGACCTCTACCCAATGGACTTTTAAAATCATTAAAACTACTTTCTAACATTTGTTTCTAAAAGAGGAATAAATGTTTAAAGCATAAGAGGAAGAACACATACTTGGACATGAACAGTATGGTCTTAATTATGTTTTTTAAAAATTAGAAAAAACCTGGAAAGAAATATTAAAAACAGATAATGGTTAATGCTGAGGATGAGATTACTGGTGATACTTGGCATTGGTTCCTTTTTTACATTTTCCTTAATAATTGAAGTTGAATTCTAGTTGAGAAAGTAGGAAGATATTAAATATGTACAGTAAGGATTTTCAAAGCTGCTCTAGTTTTGAAAATGAAGCAGATATTAAAATCAAATTACAGGCTGAAGTCTTAGTTTGAGCAGCAGAGAAACCCATCATGCCTGGAGAGACCGAACGCTGACCTGAGGGCTTGTGTCTTGCAGGTGCCATGGACATAGCCTTGGGGTCCGGTGCCACTGGGGTCTTTACCAATTCATCCTGGCTGTGGAACAAACTATTTGAGGTAGGAATAATAGAGACTAAAATGATAGATGATTAAATTATTCTAGCTAGAATATCTTTTACTGTTTTATTACCCCTATGTTAAAGTGATTTTTATGTCATAGATTTGCCTTTGAATTGTGAAAATACAGTATACTCTATTCAGTGTGCTTTGGGTTCTCTATAAATGTTCCAAAATGATAGCTATGATACCACATTTCTCCTCTTCTCCTGTGGTCTCAGAATGATGTGAAAGTGACTCACAAACCACGGCCATCGCGCAGACTCCCTGAGGTAGAAAAGGTTATGAGAACAGCTTTGTCAAGGCAGGATGACCTTTAGTGAATGCTTGTTGCGAGTAAGTAGGGCTTGTCCTGATCCGTTCGTGGGCGGGGATGAGGACGTCCTCTGACTGCCGTGCCTCGTGCACAGCTGTTCACAGCCAGCCTGCCTCTTCCGCACAACCGGCTCCTGTCACCCCTCCCCCCATGCCTTCACCCACCCAGCCTTACGTAGCCTGGCTGGAGGCAGCCTGCAAGTCCAGCCTCTTGGTGACAGCCCACTCCTTGCTGCTGTGATCATCTCTCTGGTTCCCGTCTTCACTGACTTCTGTTTCAGCCTCCTTTGCCAGTTTTTTCCTTCGTCTGCCCCTTTGGTGGATGTTCAGTCCTAGACCATTCTCCTCCTTTCCCCCCCATCTTCACATGGAAGCCCAGTGGCTTCAGCCAGCACCTCTCCGCTGCTTGCCCCCGTCTCTCTCCTGAGCTCCAGACCGCTCCCTCTGGTACCTCCCTCTTTCAACAAGTAATGAATAGGAGCCTACTATGTGCCAGTGGGGGACAAATCCAAAATGTCCTTGAATACATACTTGATGTTGGTTTACGGTCCTAAATTTACCCTTCCTCCCTAACCCTTCTGACATTCAGCTCAGTTGTCTCTGTGCAGGCTGGGCAGGCAGACTCTCCTCTGGCCTGTCATGCACTCAGTGTCCCTCTTTATTAAGCACCTACAGTGCTGTTTTGATTTTTTTCAGTTTAAGCTTTTTAAAAAAAAATCAAAGTTCTGTGTGCGTAAACATTTAAATGCCAGTCAGCAGTCTACAGTAGTCTACAGTCTTGTTTTCCCAGAGGCAGCTACTTTTCAACCCTGGGGCTGATTCAGCTGCTGTTTACTCATGTCTCCAAATAACAGCTTCTGTTGCTGCTTCCTGACTTTTCACTTTTGGGGCTTCTTTCTGACCACAGTGTATTAAAACAGTCTGTGTATCTGTTTTTCCTACCAGCCTCAGGGCCTTCTGATGGCTCAGATGTTAAATTTCTTTATAGCCCCAACACCTGGTGGTGCTCTGTCAAGATTCAGTAAGTGATGAATGTGAATGAGTGTGTATATGATTATGTTAATGAATAAGATCACCTTGTCTTGGACTCTGGTCTTCAGTGGTGCAGTTTCAGGCATGTATTCCTTAGCACACTGAGGTGACAAGCATCACAAAGGCTGTTTCCCCATAATCAGTCCCATAGTCAATGTACTGCTGGATACCAGCATATTGTAAATTGAGATCCATAAGAATTGATGATTTTAGCAAATGCCCTACAAATTTGTGGGATGTTTTATAACATTCCTGATTTCTTTTATAATTCTTAAGTAAACCTTTTCATTAACTGAAATGATTCTGGACCTGGTTGAGTAGTTTCCTCTTTTAGAGTAACGGGTCAGAACAGTTCTCTTTCTTTCCATCATTGAATACATCAGTGTCTTACTTCTTGCAGTCTTCCAACTATTGTACCTGTTTCTTCTTTAGGCCAGCATTGAAACGGGGGATCGTGTCTGGAGGATGCCTCTCTTTGAACATTATACAAAACAAGTTTTAGATTGCCAACTTGCTGATGTTAATAATATTGGAAAATATAGGTATGTAAAAGGAGCTATAAAAGTACATTTTTACAGTCATTGGTTACCAAAATGACTTTAAATTTTATGCCCTTTCACAGAAGTGTAGCCAATTTCCTTTTGATACAGTGCTCATAAGTACTAATTTCGAACATCTTTAATTTTCAAGGTATTTTACATCTGGTGCTCAAAATTTTGCTTGTTTTCACAGCTGAGTCATTTTAAAAATATCGTAAGGGAAAGAGATGAAAAACAGGTGAATTCATTACCATGGGGAAGAGGAATCTAGAATTTATCCTTTATTGCTTAAAGCTATGTCTGAAAATAAATATTCCAAAAGTGGTTTTTGGGTTACGTTTTAATGTCATAAACTTGACTTTTGCTCTCTGGTCATAGAAGCTACTTAGCAAGAATAGAGGATCTTAATGAAATGTTCATTGCACATTTACATGGGGTTAAAAAATGATTTTTGTCTTTCTCTTCAGGTCTGCAGGAGCATGTACAGCTGCAGCGTTCCTGAAAGAATTTGTGACTCATCCTAAGTGGGCACATTTAGATATAGCAGGTGTGATGACCAACAAAGATGAGGTTCCATATCTGCGGAAGGGCATGACTGGGAGGCCCACAAGGACCCTGATAGAGTTCTTGATTCAGTTCAGTCAAAACAATGCTTAGTTCAGATCCTCTAAAATTCTTTCATTCTGTCTTAAATGGGCAGTTGAACCTCAAAATATTTTTGAATGAATGGATGAAAATATTTCAAAGGAAACAAAGGGTGGTATTTAAAAATGTAGAACAAAAGAAAATTTGATTGCCTTGAGTTGTTCATTTTATGTAGAGATTTATAAAGGTAAAGCTAATCTCTTGCTTGGCAGAGATTTTTAAGATATTCTATAAATGATCAAATGTTTAAAAACTACCTAGTTAATTTTCAGAGTATATGTTTTTAATTGAGGAGCAAAGTTGTCTTTTAGAGTTGTGATGCGAGGAATAAATTAAAGGTTACTATGCAATTGGCAGAAATAATAAACCAACTTTTTGTGCTTTCTGGTGTGGCTCTGGTATTTTCTATTACTGTACACTTAGTAACAGCATAACTTGTCTCTTTTGGCTGTGTTAACGTGAACTAAGTAAGATGGTACAGTATTTTCTCAATGTTAATAATCACTTTAGGGCACTCAGTGATGAGTTTATCAGTTGTTGAGGTAGGTGCTATTATCCCCATGTTAACAGATGAGGAAAATAGGCACCAGAGAGAGGGTTAAGAACATGTCAACAATGTCACCAAGCTACTAAGTGGGAGAGCAGAGATTTAAACAGGAGGGAGCCTGCCTCCAGAGCTGGCTTCTTAATTGTTACACTGTAATGCTTTCTGTCAGTTCAGTGACTTGAGTGGATGTGGAATATATTTGAGTTAATGAACAAGACCAATAAAAGAGACTGTTCACGGGTGAAGTATTTGCTTACCACCTGGAACTACAACCAATCAACAAAATTCTACTTACGCAGATTTAGGACAAAGCTCTCCTCTTTTTTTCTTTTGTATCTAGGTAAACAAATTACCCATGAATTGGATCTATCTATACTTTTTTTCTTTTTTTAGGACTGAACATTTGACAAGAAACTTGTTTATTGGAGTTATTTTTAATATTTTATTTTTTAAAGGTTTATTTATTTTACACTTGATCTTAGCCAAAAGGCCGAGAAGCGATAAAAGGTTTATTTATTTTAGAGAGAGAGTGTGCAGGGGGCAGGGGCAGAGGGACGGAGAGAGAATCTCAATCTCAAGCAGACTCCCCGCTGAGCATGGAGCCCGATGCAGGGCTCAATCTCACAACCCTGATATCATGACCTGAGACGAAATCAAGAATTGCTCGCCTAACCGACTAAGCTACCCAGGCACCCCTATTTTTAATATTTTAAAAATTTGACATATAAGAGGATGTTATGTATCTCAAATGGTTTATAGGGAGGGAATGGATATGGGCATGCATATTTGTGTTATTTGTTAGAATTAAAGAAAATCAGGCAGGAATAGTGAGTAAACAGGTTCCTCTGGGTATCCATGTCCAGAAGCTCCTTTGTCAGGGAAGATGGAAAGGTGGAACCACTGGCTTGTGAAGGGAAACTGGAATTAGATTTCTTCTCAGTGACTCAGAAGGCGAAGCAGGGATTTGATAGAAAGCTTTCTATCAAACACTTTTTATAAACAGAGGGACAACAGAACTCCTGTGTTTACCAGAGTGTGGGATCCAAAAGGCATGACTTAGGCCTGGATTCATGTGCTTATCTAATCTGACTGAGATGAAATTTAGTTGTCATTGCAGGTACATTTGGCTGCCAGGTATTACACAAACCCTTGATTGATCTCAACCATGCTCAGAGGCAGGGGGTATTACCCATATCTATCGTGAGGACCAAGCATGGCTATGGCAAGCACTAAATCCAAAACAGTAGTGGTTCAGAATACAATAGTGTTAAGAGGTAGCTGAAGTAGAGAAACCAAAACTGAAGCAGCCCCATTGGGGTCATCAGAAATCCAGGCTGGGGAATGTATATCACCACCCAGCCTCAAGGCTCTCTTGCAGTCCCAGATGGCCACTGGGGTTGAAGACTACATGAGGGTGAAAAGCATTAGTCTTCTATTTTTGCAAACAAGTCAAGTGATTCCAATTCTTCTGACTTTTTTTTTTTTGGTTTTATAAAAGATAAATATTAAAATATTGATGCTAACTGGCTTATTTTTAAATACACGTATTTTTAAATTCTCAGTTTTAACACATATTTTACCTATTCCAAGTTTTAATTGAATAAATACTGACACAACCCATACATGTTTGTAGTACAAAAATGTTTGTAGCACTCGGTAATATTTTAGGAATGTAAAGGGGTCCTAAGACCCAAAACAGTTTGAGAACTGCTGGAGTCCACTAGTTCCCTTATGCATTATATTTTTGTTTAACAATTATGCCTGGCAGTTTTGGGTGTTGAGAATGCAGGTGAATAAGACAGGCAGGCCCTGATCTCATGGAGCCTGCATTCCTGTTGGTGCATGTGTGTCAGGTGACTTTGTCAAGGAAGACAAATGAACAAGGTAATTTCATGTAATACTTAAGTGCTGTAAAGAAAATTAAACAGGGTGAAGCGGCTGGGAGTGTGGAGCTAGTAGAGATTGATGCGGGGAAGATGAGTTTTGATCTGAGACCGGATGGGCAAAGGGGAGCCTCTTTTTCTGGCTACTTCTGCTCTGCCTTCCTCACTCCATCCCTACTGGCTTTTCTGTGGTTCCTTAAATATGCTAGGCTGGTTCCTTCTTCAACACCCCCGCCCACCCCCGTCTAGAAAAGTTTTCTGGTTACATTTTCATTCCAGTCACTCTAGCGCAGATCTCTTTGAGAGGACTTCAGCTACCCACTCAAATCCATCACTAGCCATCGCCTTATCGGGTTTCATTTTTCTTCTTAGCACTTACCTCTACTACATATTGCTATATATATGTGTGTGTGTGTGTCTCCCACAAAAACAGTAAACATGACAACAGAGACTTGGGGTAACTGTTAAAACCCCAGATTAAATAGAACCTAGGACACGGAAGGCTCAATCAATGTGCTGGATAACTTTAAAATTAAATATAATGAGAAAAGAAACCTTAGCTTCTGAAAAGATACATAAATGCTAAAAGGAAGTTACTTAAAGACCGCATAGTGGCTTTAATGCAACCCTAAATATCCAAGGCGAATAGTGCCAGGCACACAGACAGGGAGGCTTAACAACGTTAGTGTTTTTGCTACCCGCCTCTCCGCACAGACAACTTAAGGGTAGCTTTGCCAGTTTGTTCTCGTTATATCCACAGTGTCTAGTCACTGGTGCGCAGAAAGCGCTCAATAACCGTGGAATGAACGGGTGCCTCCCTCCTACCGACGGTTAACCTGAGCCGGGAGAGAGAAAGCCTTGGCCAAAGTCACTCCAAATCTTGAAGGCAAAGGCGGGACTTGCACAGGAGTATCCCGACTCCCGGGGAAGGGCTAGCTCCACCGTAGTTACTCATTCTCCACTCCCCACAACAGCGTCAAATCCTGTCAAAGCCTTTAATGCTTAAGTTAGGAAAATACAAAGAAAAGCCTGGCCGCCTACCGGCAGCAAAGCGACAAAACGAGGCTGTCAAACCCGCGATTTCCCTGGAGCCCAATGGACGCCTGCGGCGGCCCGCGATGTCACATGACCAGGCGTGCTACGGGAGCCGCGCGCGCCAGCTCCTGCGCAGCCGCAGCGGGCCGCTTGCGCGCCTTTCCAGAAATGGCGGCTCCGCTGGGTGGTATGTTCTCCGGGCAGCCACCTGGACACCCCGGGGACTCCAGGGGCCAAGCTTCGCTTCTTCAGGCCGCGCCAGGCCCTCCGAGAACTTCCAACAGTACCTTGGTGGACGAGTTGGAGTCATCTTTTGAGGTAAGATGAGACTGGGCGTCTGTGTTCCCAGTCTGCCTTCTTTCCTGAAACGTAAGCTGCGCCTGGGCAGTTGTCTCTTTCAGCGATGCCCACCATCAGGCTTACAAATAGGGGAACAGGCTCAGAGAACGGAAGTCACTTGCTTTAGTCTCCACGTTGAGTGGTGGCCGGAATTCTGTTCAGGTCTGCTGGCGGAGACGTAAACTTTGTTTCTGGAAGAACGTGGACTTGAAGTTGGTCCATCCCTAGTCTCAGGACCCTTCTAGGTTCCCAGTCGGTTGTTTCCGTTCCATCCTTTTTTGGGCCCATCCCCGAGAGCTCTTCCCCGCATCCCTGCGTGTTTAATACTGGTTCGTCTGCGACGGGTAACGTCACACTATGTCCTGTATCCTTTCCGCTGGGCTCCACCCTTAGATGGCCCCAAACTAATGAACTCTTGGAGATGAAATGGACTTGTGTGAAAGTTACTGTGTGAAACTTGGTACCAGGAGGGGGGAAGAAGGAAAGCTGGAGGGAGCAAGGGAGGCAGGGATGACCCATACTCTGAGTTCCACCCAAGAAGTTAACCCCTCTAGCAAGGAAAATGGGGAGTGGTAGTAGACAAAGGAGAGGTAAAAATATGTGCTTAAAAATAAGATGGCTTTCAGTGGTCTCTAGAGTGGAAGATGAGCCATTATTGTGGGGAAATAAAATAACTTATAATTGCAGCTACCTTTTCCACATTTTAAGTCATGTGAATTTTATACTGTGTACAGTAGCGGAGTAAAGCGTGAATATAGTTTGTAAATCAATGTGTTATTGGGGCTGCATGGGAAAATGCATTTCTTGGGGAGTGTGCATTCGAAAACTTGGAGATGACTGATTTAGAGGACATCAAAATTTACCGGGGAGGAGGATGAGCCTCCTTTGCAGTGGTGCCAAGCCATAAAGGAGAGGGTTTGCTAGGCTTTAGAGCAGCATTTAGCATTGAGGTGAGGTGGCTGTCAGTCATGAGTGCTTGCTGAAAGACTGGCCCTGTAGAAGTCTTGGCCAGAGCCAACACCAGCGCCCTAATGCTTAAAACCCTTTAGTGGCTACCTGTCACTCTTGAGACAGAGCCAGAAGGTTTACTGTGGTATTCCTAGCGCTGCGTATTTGGCTCTCTGCTTCATTGCAATTTCCTTTTACTCTGGCCACAGAAGACTTTTTCTCCACGTGCTGTTTGTTTTCTCTCTGGGTTTCCGTCCCCTCCCCCAACTTGTGCATCATTTCCTTAGTGTATCCGCCCCTGGTGCCTTTTGTAGGACTTACCACCAAACCAGGCCCCTGAAGTCAGAGGCCATCTCTCCCTCATTCCCCCATCAGTGCTAATACAGTGGTAGCAGATAGCAAGTGCTTGACGAATATTTGTCGAACAGTGAAGGAACCCGTTGTGTGTCAGTCCCTGTCTTCGGTGCTAAGAATACAGAGAAAACAGTCCTTGCCCTCAAGGAATTCATGACAGTGGGGTAGAAGAAACAGATAAATAGCAGGCAGTTGCTGTGTTGTGTGATCACTGCTGTGGTAGAAGAAAACCCAGGGAACTCTGGGAGCACACATGAGCCTGGCTGCCAGAGGTGCTTCCCAGAGAATACGCAACCCAAAAGGGCGTTTGGACAAAGCCAAGTGAAAAGGAGAGAGAGTTGCTACCTGGCCCTCCCTCTGCTGCTTCATGATCACCCATCTAATCTTCTCAAGACTCATCTCAAAGGCCACATTTTAATTTCCCTGTGGTCTGTGTGGGCTTCTATTCCAGAGCCTCCAGCGGCCTGTGGCACCTGCCTGCCCACTTTTCATTTCATATTCTATTTAAAGTGTGCTGTCACTTTGAGGCCTCTGGCTTTCTCATTCTAGTTGCTCAGTAAATGCTCTTTAATGGAATGAGTTTATTGAGATCATGCCCTCTTGTTGTGGGAGGGAACCGTGGAGACCATCCTCTCCTTTTACGGATGGAGAAACTGAGGCTCAGAGGAGAAATTACTTGCCCAAAGCCAGACCCTCAGTTTATGCAAATGAGGACTAGGACTTGGGCCTCCCTACTGTTCAGTCAAAGGTTCCATCCTACGCATACTTCTAAAAAAGCATATTCTTTTTATAGACCACCACACATTTTCTTCTCCATACAACTGCCCAACTATCTATAAAGATCTGTGTGTGTAATATCCTTTTTTTTTTTTAGAGGTAAGAGGGAACTAAAATTCCTGAGCTCAGATTTCCTCTCACTGGGTCTGATGGCCCTGCTCTCTGGCGAAGAGCAGCTCCACCTTTGTTGATTGGTTTGCCTGGTTGGCCTCCTGGGCAACCAGGCAAAACCTCCTGGGTTTTCCAGTACCCACAGTTTTCACAGAGCAGGTATGCCCTATTCATATCCTAGGTCCAACAGGAGTCGTCTTTTCAAGTAATACACAGAATGGGCAGTTTGTTTTTTCTGATTTCTTGAGCTGTTACAGGGATTCCCCAGGAGGAGTCCTGTGATTTTTCTGTATGAATCAGATGGGGGAAACTGCTAGCAGCAGAATTTATTGCTTCCCAAAGGGCCCTCACATCTGGTTGATGGCCTAAATTTGGGCTCAGATATGCCTACCTCACACCAAGTGTAGTTTACTTACTGCTGGTGAGGCTCTGCTTTCCTGAGGTTTGAGGCTTCCTTTCTGATCACTGCTCCCCTCTCCAGCTCCCATCCCATTCTCTTTTTGACCCCACTGCCCAGTGATGGGCCTTCTTTGTGCGTTTCCTGACAGTTTCCTGTGCATAGAACTCCATTGCTGAATTACATATTCATCTAGATCGGTGCTCCTTTAGAGAAACTCTCTCTTTGGGCCTTGTTTATCCATGTGACAGCAAGCTTGTTCCCTTAGGTTGTCCTCTCAGTCATTAACATATTTAGTGAGCCAAGCAGTGCCAAGCAGTCTTCTTGCACTAGGAGTGTAGTGAACAAGTCATGCAAAATTCCCACCTGCTGGTAGGAACCAACTAAAAATGGACTAAAAGAGTGAAAAGAATGGAATGATGTCAGTTAACTGTGTGAAAAACAGTAAAGCTGGGCTTGAGGATAATGAGCAGGAGGGGCGCCATTTCAGGAGTAGAGAGAGATGGCCTCTCTGAGGAGGTGATGATTTTCCCGAGTCGTGACACAGTGGTAATACAATTCATGTAAGCATCAGAGGGAGGGGCTATAAGTGGGGCTGGAACAGGGGCCCAGGCTCTGGTGTGGAATGGGACCGTGGGGAAAGGGGTGAGTGGCAGGAGTCGGGACTAGGTGGTGGTGCTTGCATATACCAGCAGCCTCATTTGCAGGCTCTCCCTTGGAGGGTCTCATGGATTCAGTGTACCAAGTCCCTTCATTAGCAGGAGGATATCTTGTCAGCTGATGTGCAAACCCAGACTCTATAAACTCATTGAATGACTTCAAGAGAAGTTATTTCTTACTCTGAAGTAAGATTTTTGACATGTGAATGACATGTTTTTTCTTACATATTTGGGTCACACAGGCTTGCTTTGCTTCTCTTGTGAGTCAGGACTACGTCAATGGCACAGATCAGGAAGAAATTAGAACTGGTAAGAATTTACTCTTTGTAGATTATGTTCTTACCTTCAGCAAGATTCCTAATTGCTGAATTTATACTCGACGTGTTTCAGTTCTATTTGTATCCTAAGAGAACTTTTCCAGAGAATAAGATTTATACAGTCATTTCTATATACTACTGGTTCTTTGTTCAGTTTATTAATTGACATGTGCCTCATAATGAACCACTTAAAATGAGCTTTCCATTTTGGTATAGGACAGTGACAACCAACAATGCATACTGCTTTTTTCAAAAAAGTTAAGTTTCGATTATTTTTTGAAGGTGTTACCTAGAAAAGTCTCTTGTGCTTCCCTGACTTCACCCAAGTTCTGTCCCCAGAGGCAGCCAGTGTTTCTGACTTTTTTGTGCTATATTTTACATGTTACATTTTAACTGGAAGTCATGATGCTAATTGCTGGATCTCTGGATGGATTGTCTCTCTTCAGAAGAACTTTTATGTTGTAATGAGGTATCATTCATCTCATAAAAGCACAAATTATGTGCCATTTAATGTTGGTTACATGGGGGTTGGGGGTCCGTATCACTGCTGTGACCAGAATTAAAATTCCAGATTACATCTATGGGAAGATGCCGTTTTGATATTTTGACTGTTCATTTATGAGGGAGATATATATATATCTAGTGTTTTTCTTAATATTTTGGTCTTTTTTTAATAAGGTGTCGATCAGTGTATCCAGAAATTTCTGGATATTGCGAGACAGACGGAATGTTTTTTCCTACAAAAAAGATTGCAGTTATCTGTCCAGAAACCAGAGCAAGTTATCAAAGAGGTATGAACTCACATTTCTCCTCAGCTTTTAGGAAGAGCATATGTTGTCAGGATTCCATGTGTGCTTTATTTTTATTTTTTATTTTTTTAAAGATTTTATTTATTTATTTGAGAGAGAGAGAATGAGATAGCACGAGAGGGAAGAGGGTCAGAGGGAAAAGCAGACTCCCTGCCGAGCAGGGAGCCCGATGCGGGACTCGATCCTGGGACTCCAGGATCATGACCTGAGCCGAAGGCAGTCGCTTAACCAACTGAGCCACCCAGGCGCCCTCCATGTGTGCTTTAAATGAGATACATCCTTTTCCCACGAGTTACAGTAGGGCTTTATAGATTGAATACAAATGTTGCTAGTTGTCAGTGTTGATGACAAGCTGGGCAGGTAGTGGAGCCAGGGGTCAGGGCGGGGCGGGAAGATGGGCTTCAAACAGAGCAGTTTCATTTGCTGGCTTTCAGGGAAGACTTTTCTTACAGGAAAGCCTCTGCTGCTTGAAAAAGGTGGAGAAGCCATTAATGTAGACGACAAGCTCAGTTTGGACAGAAATTGTGAGCTGTGTATATCCCCCGGCTGCCTTAGACACAGGAAGGGCTCAAGTTTTGTTCAAGGAATCAAAAATTAAATGTTCTGTCCAGGTTCCTTGAGACTCAGGATTTCATTTATCTCAGTTGTTTGAAACTGGGGCATTTGGAAATGTGCTGAGGTTGCCACAATGACTAGAAAGCTTTATTGGCATTCAGTTTGTTGGGCCAAAGCCTGCCAAGTGCATTGTGGAAGGGAGAAGAATCATCTTGCCCAAGAGACCTGTGATGCCCCTAATGAGAAACACTAAATGGAAATGATTGTTTTTGGTACCTTTTGAAGTAACTACTCCCAATTAATTAAAACATTCTTTTTATTCATTGATATCAGCTGTTTAGAACGTGAAGGGTAAGATGATATTTTACAGTTTATTATGTCAGATCATACCACGTCAGAACACTTGAGTAAGAACATAGGTGTGTTCAAGGCCAGGCCTTAATAAAGAATTATAATGCTGGTATTCATTTAAAAAGCTCTTGAAGGGGCCCCTGGGTGGCTCAGATGGTTAAGCGTCTGCCTTCGGCTCAGGTCATGATCCCGGGGTCCTGGGGTTGAGCCCCACATCGGGCTCCTGGCTCAGCAGGGAGCCTGCTTCTCCCTCTCCCTCTCCCTCTGCCTCTCTCCCTGCTCATGCTTTCTCTTCTCTCTCTCTCTGTGTGTCTCAAATGAATAAATAAAATCCTTAAAAAAATTAAATAAAAAGTTCTTGAATATGAGATTTTAACACTTCATCCTGAACTGATAGAACAGTGGTTTTGGACTCTTTTTAAACAGTGGTTAGCATATATTTGATTCTCAGTGTTTTAGATTCTTAGCAGTATAGCCTTTGGACGGAGGGACTAGGTGGCTGGGGTCCCGGATGGGAAAGAGACTGATTTTCTTTGGCTGCCCTTTGGTACTTTAGAATATTGGAACATCTGTATTACTTATTAAAAGAAAATGAAAAATAAAAACTCCCAGTGTTAGGCATCTTCCATTGGAGGAATTGCTGTGGGTTGTTCAGATAGTGGAGCCAAGCAGGGCAATGGGCATACAATGGTTTAATTGATTCTCTTGTTTTGAATTTACTTCTTAAAGCTCTGACCAAATCAGAAACTATTTTCACTTTTCATGAGCTTGCTCTTGCTTCGTTGTCCTCATTTACAGGATGTCTCAGAACTAAGGAATGAATTACAGCGGAAAGATGCTCTGGTCCAGAAGCACTTGACAAAACTGAGACATTGGCAGCAGGTGCTAGAAGACATCAACGTCCAGCACAAAAAGCCAGCCGAAATCCCTCAGGGCTCCTTGGCCTACCTCGAGCAGGCATCTGCTAATATCCCTGCACCAATGAAGCAAACCTGAGTCAGAGCTGGCCTGAAGGTGATCTGGTGTGTGAGTCAGTCTGAACACGGTTTTGACAAACATCACTTCTTGTGGACATGACATTTTGTAAGAACTCTTTGCCAAAGAATGAGGTGATTTTTGTTGATGATCTCACCTAAAATTTTCCCCTTATTTTTATAAGCGTTATTTCTTGAGTACTTTAAAAATGCCTGTATAGTTTTGGTAAATGAAGTAAATTTTCCTGTCTTTAGCAAAGTTTAGACTGGTAGTGTGATGCCACTTACAGGTTTCCCTTTTCATGTTTCTTTTTTCTGTTTGTATTTTTTTTGTTTTTGTATGACTTAATCTCTCTGTGTTCCGGTTTTAGATTAGCTTGTACGATCTGATCTGAGAATCAGAGGATGAGGATTTTGATTGTAGGCCTTTTATGACAATTATTCCTAGGTGGTAGTGCAGAAAATAGGTAAATTTGCATGTTTCAAGACTTTAAGTTACTTCAAGAAGAGGCATCTAATACAGTGATGTTTGTAATGCATCCGGAGCTCTTAGAATGAGGATATTTTGTAAATAGGTTGAAAGGATTATAATATCCTAAGTTAGTGTAGTAATAATATAGTAGGATCCTTATGTTGATGTTGACTTTTATTTGGACTCTTATTTGTGTGGTGTTTTTTCACTTTTTGGAGCAGAGGCGTGTAGTAGGAGCAGTGATAAGCTAAGTTTTGTTACGGTCTGCAGTGATGAATCAGCATAAGGGGACAGATCTTGTTTTCAGCATGACACTTGCGTACGTGCAGTATGAGAAGTTAAAGCTTGCCATGATCATCTCTTTTCATTTTGAGTTTTGTTTGCTTGTGTCGTTTTTGTTTCTGGTTTTTTGTAGCAGAATTTTCCACTAAGGATGGTTCTTGCTAATGAATAGTTGATTCCAACGGACTGGGGCCTCTGGGTGGGGAGTGCGCTGCAGGGTGACCCTCAGCAAACTCCCCATCCTCAAAAATCATGGGAGCCTCAGCTTTTGGGAAGACATTTTACCCTCTTGTTGGTTACATGGGCCAATGAGATTCTCTGTTGAGCTGCCCTTGAGAAGTACACAAGGGCACTGCGTGTGGTGCTCCCTAGGTGAGATTTTCCTTTCTCTGTTGTTTACCAGTCTCTTATCAGATTACGTCTCCTAACCCAAAACAGATGCTCTGTTGTTTTCTAAATAGGCAGTAGTCTGCCAGTCAGGTGTCCTGACTTGTTTTGTTTCCTTCAGCCTTGAAGGCTCCTCCCTCCATAACACTGACATCATCCATTCATGGTTGTTTGGCCTGGATGCCACTTGGTCCCTGAAGCCTCTGCACGCTCTCTGCTGCACCCCAAGGACACAGGACTTCCTCTCTCTTTGCCAGCCTTGCTTGATTCTCCCTGGGAGTTAGTGATTTGTATCCGTCTCTGTGCCCCTCACGGGAAGGAGGCATTGTACCCCTCTGAATGCACAGTGACCACATATTGTTTATCTTTTATGCATAATACTTATTACTCATTTTTGTTTGTGTGCGTGTGTGTGGGGTACCCAGCCCGGGGCCAACCCCTCAGTACAGATTAAACAAAGCTTTTAAAAGTTGTTTGTACTTACATTACATGACTCCAAGTTTGTTAACCTGGCCACCTCATACCAATTAGAAGCTCTGATTGGTGGGGTTAAGTTTTAGGCAGTCTTGCAGTAACAGAGGTTCTCACTGAAAAGATTGGGAACTATTTTGTTCGGTGCTCAGTGAAGATATTTTGCATTCATGTAAGAACCAATTACTGCCATTTATTTATTCAAAAGCTTTCTGTCAAATAAATAGCCATTTTTCAGTCTTACCTGTTTGTAAATATCTTTTTCCTTTCAATGACCTCTTAATTATTGATGCACATAGAAAACCCTCGGAGCTGCTGTCTCCTTCGGTGAAACAGTGAGAAACCGTCGGCTGGAATCCCCCTTACTTCCCACTCCCAGAGTGACAGCCTACCCGCCTCTTCAGGGTGCTCTTTTGTCCTTGCTGTTCGTCTCCCCAAGCGCCTACCTTGTGCAGGACCAGCCTTTCCACCAGTGCCGGGGTCCCAGGCTATTTGCCTTCTTTGGGCGTACTCCTTGGGTGGTGTCCTTGCCCCGCATCGCCTGTCTACCGGATCGTTCCCTCCAGCTCACAGAGTTCTTCTTCTCCCAACTTAAACATTTTCCTCGGTGCTTGAGCGGCTGCCCTATCTCCCGGCCCCTCGTTTACCATCTCCAGCGTGTCTCCTCTCCCTTCCTTCTCCCCCAGGCTGCCCCCAACACTACCATCACTGTGCTGTGATAGTTTACTAGCCACTTTGCTGGTGCTAAATTGAATGGATACTTCGTCTTCTTTACTTGAATTCATTCTCTTTGATTCATCTTTCCTTTTTTACCCAGCTTCTCAATGTTGACATTTCTGAGTGTTTGGTCTCGGGCCCCTGGAGGCCATAGTGGAGTGCTGCTCAGTTCTACCTTCAAGAGAGTCGCTATGGGGGGAGTACAGTTACCAAAGCTCCGCCTTCAGGGCTCCACTGCAGGGTTCCCGGAGATCTCCAATTGATGTCCTGTAATTTTAAATGTGTCTTGTGATATAGCTCCTGGAGGACCTGACTGACATGGATGTTAGTGGACATGGTCTGAGAGAGCCGGCAGTAGGATGGGGTTTGGGGACTGGCTCGTGTACTATCCGACTGGCAAAAAAGACCCATGGTGGTACACTTACCAGTGGCCCAGGTGCTGAAGATTCCACCAGTGGTGCCTCAGGGAAACCTCCCAGTGGAAGGAAACATTGCCAGCACAAGGATCAGACACTGGAAGGTAAGAGGGAACACTATACAAGAACAGTGGAGTTGGCTGGTTATCCCCTCACCATCTTGACTCCCCCTGGAGGAATAATGACAAACCACCTGTACTTAACAAATAGTCAACAGCCACCCTGAGTGGCTGGGGCATCTTTGATGATCTCCTGCTGAGGGACGACAGACAGTTGAGCTAGTAGGAGGTAGTAGATCAAAAATAATATTGCAGGGCGGGCGCTTGGGTGGCTCAGTCAGTTAAGAGGCCGACTCCTGATTTTGGCTCAGGTCATGATTTCAGGGTCATGAGATTGAGCCCCATGTCAGGTTCCACACTCAGTGGGAACTCAGTGGGGGGGTCTGCTGGAGATTGTCTCTCCCTCTCCCCCCCTCTTCTTTCTCCCCCTGCTCACATGTGCATGCTGTCTCTCAAATAAATATTCAAAATAATAACAATAATATTGAACCCCCAAGGTGATGGTGGAGATTAGTGCTACCGTAAGAAATCTAAAGGGTGCAGGGAGAATGGTCCCTAACAAAAAACCATTTAATTTCCCAAACTTACCCTTGCAGAATCCAGATGGATCCTGGAGAATGAGTATAGAGACCAAGTAACCTCAAGTGCAACTACTGTGTTGGATGTTACATGATGCTAGAGGAGCTGATAAGGGCTGAAGTACAAGATAGCAGCCATTTCTTGGGCGAGTTCATTCTTTCCCACCCTAATTAAGAAACACTTTACAGGGGCACCTGGGTGGCTCAGTCGTTAAGCATCTGCCTTTGGCTCAGGTCGTGATCCCGGGGTCCTGGGATCGAGCCCCGCATTGGGCTCCCTGCTCAGCGGGAGGCCTGCTTCTCCCTCTCCCACTCCCCCTGCTTGTGTTCCCCCTCTGGCTGTCTCTCTCTCTGTCAAATAAATAAAATCTTAAAAAAAAAAAAACAAAACAAAAAACACTTTACAGCACAGCAGTCTTCCTTTCCAGTTTCACTCCAGCAATGTTAGCCCTTTCTCCTGTCATGATAGGGCCTGTCAAGATTTATCACCAAATCTTGCTGTTTCTTCCTCCTGACTCAATCCTGAATCAACTCCTTTCTCTTTATCTCCGCTGTTCTCCCCAGGACATCACCGTCACATCTGGACCACTTGCTCTTGAGAGATTGATGGAATCAGATTATGTACACAAAAACCGGAAGAAAGTTTCATTTCTCAAATGAGTTTCTTTGTCAGTATTACCTAGGGTATGGAGAGGTAGGATTTTAGTCACAGCTAGTGAAGGTATAAACTTGATAGAAACTTTCTGGATGATAATCTCGTTATGTCAGAAAGCTTAAGCGTGTATCCTTTGACGCTTTACTCCACTCCACTCAAGGAATATGTCCTAAAGAAATAAATGGTAGAAGCATGCACAGATTTAGTTAAGAAAGATGTAATCATTGCAGGGTAGAATCTTGAAATTTAACCATCTTTCACTCAACTGCACCAAGAAAGAAATCAAACAGATGTAAAGTCTCAATAAAATTCTGTCCCTGCAGCTGGTGTCCTGCTGAGTTAAAGGACAGTCATCCAAAGTGCAGCTACTTTGCCAGTCATCAGGAGTTGCAGTGTTGAAAAAAGGTTTTAGTAAACAGAACTATCTGTACATAATTTTTAAAACACAAAATGCAGGCATAATCCTACAATGCTCACCTTAAGTAGGAAACAAGATAACTAAAAAAAAAAATGTGGTACTGGGGCCGCTGGGTGGCTCAGTCGCTTAAGCATCTCCCTTCAGCTCAGGTCATGAACTCGGTCCTGGGATTGAACCCTGAGTTGGGCTCCTTGCTCAGCGGGGAGCCTGCCTCTCCCTCTCTCTCTGCCCCGCCCCCCACTTGTGCTCTCTCTGCCCTGCCCCCCACTTGTGCTCTCTCACGCTCTCTTCCTCTCTCAAATAAATAAAAATCTTTTTTTTTAAAGTGTGATACTGAAAATAACATGGCATGTTACATTGTCTGGTAACGTATTGTCATTTAAGAAATTATCTTATTATAGGGCCATGTGTTTTGATTAGATAGTGATTTTAATTGTGAGTTGTAATTGCATTTCTCTCAAAATGATGTACGGAAGCAACTACTTTTTATTTGAAGATCCAATTGAGGTTAATGTGAACTTCTGTTTCCAAGCCCCATCTTCGTTCTGATTTCACCATTCTTCCGGAAAACAATACAAGTCACAGCCATTTTTTATTGCCCAGTTGTTTAAAGTTTTATTCAAAGAGCAGGGTTTGACAGTGCATAGAATCAGCAACTGTTTATGGCCACCTGGGGGCCAGCACCAAAGGACTGAGAACATATTTTGCCCAAGTTGTATTGAGTCTTGTCAAAACACACGGCTCTGTCAGGAGGTCAGACAATTCAGTGTGGACTGACAGGTCAGCAGTGTGAATGGCCAGTCCCGATTCCCTTTAATGTACTGAGCATCCATGCAATGGGGAAGCAGTGCACCATGAGGCAAAGGGCCCCAGCCCAAAGACTATTGGTTCAGTAGATCTTTGACTTCATAGAATACTCTAGAAACCTTGACAAGTGACCAAACTGAAACTACAATCATTGAAACTGAGATGTATGATGGAGCGAGGCTCAGTTATTCACAGAAAAATTCTGGCAGTGGTTAATTCCAATTCATGATTGGTATCATTACTCGTAATATTTTGCTTAATTCTTGCAAAGCCCCTTTTGAGGTAGGTGTTATCCCCTCTATAGTCTGCTTCATGTTCTGGAGCTATGAAGTCAAAGCATTCAATCCAAGTATGCCAAGGTTTCCTATAGTCCACTCCTAGTTTTGCCTCATTTTTTTAATTGGCTTTCATGAGTATTTTGAACTTTGTTTTACTCTTCTTCCTACTGAGGTTGAATGTGCATTTTGGAATTAAGTCATTTACATAGAAACACTTTTCAAGTGGAGATGACTAGCATTCTAAGGAAAAATGAACCACTTTTAGAATAGACCATGGAAATCACAAAGCCTGGTATTCAGTAAAGTGGAATGAAATCTTCTGGATACTAGAAATACAATGTTAAGGTTATCAGTAACATTAATAACATTTTCCTATGGGTACCTTTTGATAACACCGTTTTTTTGTTTTTTGTTTTTTTTGTTTTTTAACCTTAATGGCAAGAATTTTTTTTTTTAAGCACTGGTGTCACAATGAAATAGTATGAAATGTTAAGGCCAAAATTTGTTTTGGCTATTATATATAAATTATATCACAAGCAAGTTACTTGGTTGGTTGGTTGTTTAGTTCATTCCTTCAATCAGTTGCTTTAAAAGAAATGTTTTTCAAATGTCCTCTTTGTGATGGATCCCAAGAATTAGTTTAGAAAGAAAAATACTTGGTAAACCATTCCTGGTGGGCAGAGCCCTGTTTCTGTTGGACTTCTTTGGGTTGGGCTGTTTCACCATCTTGTGTCCTAAAAACAAGCCAACAGACAAAAGGTTTCTTAGAAGGTTTTGAAAATTATTCAGCAAACAACTTAATAACCTGCTACCTTTCAGGGAAAGAAAGCTGCTTCTTTACTCTTGGAAAGACAGTACAATGTAACTGGCCAAAATTCATAGCTGGAAACAAGTTGTGAAAGATGGGGATGGGGAGAGAATATCTGATTCCCGTTTTGAAAACAAGGTCTCCAATTTTACTTAAAACCTAATGAGGCATATCGTGTAATTTTATTTCAGGCACAAATAAAAAATAAACCTCATAAAAAAGTTAAGGAATGAAATAGTTAATCATCAAAGCCTTACAATGTCTGCCTTCTTTAAAAGCTATCTAATGTGTTCTAGCATCTTAATAAGACAGTGGAATTAGCGTAATAAATTGAAAAGAGGAAACAGTAAGCAAGAAAGTACGATGTATACCTGCCTGAATGACCGGTTTCTCTTTGATTAGTGAAGCTTCATATAAATGGGAACCTAGCTTTACACACAGGTGTGTGCTACTGAGGTGAAGCTAGAGTCAGGAGCTGGCTCTAGCAGTTAGGGCTGGGCTCAGGGCTCCAGGTCTCAGTTTCCACAGCCGTGAAACAATGGCTGGACTCATTTGGTGACTGCCAGGGGCTCTGTCCAGCTCAACGTTCATAAAGGACTGTGCCTCCCCATTTGTCCCAATAGCTACGGGGATGCAGGCCTTTGGAAAAGGAACATTTTTAGAAGGAGCCCTTTCTGAAATGCAAAATTCAAAGCCGACAATATGAAATTTTGCCTCTGAATGGAAGACTGGATAGGAGGGAGAACTAATAAAGGGAAGACTCATGTTCCCGAAAGAGAAACATGTTGCAAGGGTTTCTGGGAAAGTAAGATGGTATCTGAGATATCATGCACGAGCTCCCAAACCCACAGATTAAGAGTTTTACAACTTCAAGATGATACAATAAATCTTGAGAAATAACCTTAATAGTGGAAATCTACTGAACGCTTCTGTACCAGGTCCTGTGCTAAGCATGTCTCACGGATTCATTCCTTTAGTCCCACATCAGTCTGATGAGGGAGATGCTATACTATCTTTGTATTAGAGGTGAGGAAATGAAGACCCAGAGAGGTCAAGTAATCTGCCTAAGACCACCTAACTAAGAACAAGAAGGACCAGAATTTGAATCCAGACGTCAGGGCCAGATGATGAGAGTCCATCTTCTGTGTTACCCACACAGACACGGCCAGCTGAGTGTCTCTTATCTAATTGTCCGTGGAAAAAGGCTTTCTGGAATTTGGTACCAAGAATAGTACCTCTTCTAAAGAATGATGTACTTCCTCTCTTACACAACCTTCCCATTTGGCTGGATTGTAATTTGTCCAAGGCAGAATTTGGGCAGATATAAAGAATTTGCTATTCTTTATATCTGCCCAAATGCTGGGAGTCTAAGTGGTGCCAGAGAGGAGTCCAAATTCCCCTCCTATCGGTGGAAACTGGAAGTCAGAGCTCCCCGCCTACCTCGTGGCAGTTTTCACATCTAGAGACTGGGTGGGTTTGTGAGGCTGGTCACAGCTGGGGCTTGGGTCCAAGCTGGGTGATTTAGTTATTGGAGGGGCGTTGATCCTGGAGCTCAGATCACCACTCAGAAAATTCTTTGCGTAGGAGGCGAGGTTTGGCACACTGACCACTCGGCTGGGTACTTCCTCCATCTTCTTTTTCTGTTTGTATTAAAAGGAAGGCCTGTTAGTGCCACCCTAAGGAGGCATCATTGTAAAAGTAAAAAGGCCCACCCAGCCAAAACTATAAGGGAGAGGAGGCTGTAATTTTATTTATATACTTATATGTTATTTTTTAAAGCATTTTTTTCTCCAGTCTATTTTATGTTTTAAGAAACACATAGGTTTACAATTTTTTATTGAAAACTTCTGGGGAGGGGCGCCTGGGTGGCTCAGTCGTTAAGCGGCTGCCTTCGGCTCAGGTCATGATCCCAGGATCCTGGGATCGAGCCCCGCATCAGGCTCCCTGCTCCGAGGGAAGCCTGCTTCTCCCTCTCCCACTCCCCCTGCTTGTGTTCCCTCTCTCGCTGTGTCTCTCTCTGTCAAATAAATAAATAAAATCTTAAAAACAAAACAACAACAACAAAAATACTTCTGGGGATAGATGTGTGTTTTTGTAATTCAAAAAAATTTTTTTAGACTTTAGAAGGCCATCTACATCCCCCAGCAGGGGCTGGGCCCATTGTTCTCAAATGTGTTAATATTTCTGGAATGAAACTCTTGTTGCACTGAGAGGCATATATAAAAATTATAAATGAGCTCACATCAGTTCAGGTTAGGTTAGGTTTACTGCACTTTGAACTATTAAAAAAATATTTTTTTGTGATAGATGAGAGACTTGGATGTGAATGTTTTCATTATAATAAATTCCAAAAATACATGCAGGGATAAAAAGTTAAGAAGTGGGAGATTCCTGCTCTTTACTCTCCTTCCTATCCCAGATATAACCATTATTAATAGTGACATGTTTCTTTATAGGAAGTTTGGAGAATACAAAAACCCATAAAAATTGTAAGTACACATAATCTGCCTAGCCAGATATAACTACTGTTTGTTACTAATTTGGACTGCTTCCCGTGAGTCTTATTTTCAATGGATATCCCTCTGAATGTATGCCAGCCCACTGACAAATAAGCTGCAGTTACCTTTAGGAAAACGAAACCAGCAGGATTGTGTAATGCTTGAAACTAGGAAACCAGTTTACCTTCATGGAAGGGGTCAAATATCCTGGGTGAGGATTGAAGGAGAAGGACCGATTCCTATGGGACATGGCCCTGGGGAAAGCTGCATAGTGAAATCTTCTCTCCTCCTGGAAAAACAACACAACTGAGTCTACATGAGCCTAACCGTACAGCACTGGGTTGGACCTGAAGGAAGAGGGCCGTGTGAGGGCGGGTTACAGAGTGAAGGAAAGCCCAGGGGAGGGAGGGGAGGTCAGTGGGGATCAGGCTGCTGTCCGCTGAAGCTTTGAGGAAGCACCTTTACTCCTGTGGCCTTCGAGTCCCCAGCTTCTCTTGTACAGGAAAGGGCAAGCTTATTTGAAACACTTTATATGTATATATATCCAGGTACTCTTAGCATCTGAAAAGAGTCTACCGCAGAAAGTTAATAAGACCAAGAAAGAAAACCCCAGGTACAATCACTATATGGCCAACCTTGTTTAGGTGTGTCTGTCCACTTTTCTCTTTCCTGCTGTATTATTTTTAAAGCAAATCCCAGTCATTGTATAATTTCATCTGTAAAAACATCAATATGTATCTCTAAGAGATAAGGACTCTTTAAAAAAAAAAAAACCTAACCACAATACTTTTGTCACATTTAGCAAACAAGCTATTCCTTAGTATCTAATTTTCAGTTGGTGGTGAAATTTTCCTGATGGTCTCATCAGTGTATTGACATGAAACAGTGGCTCCGGCAGGGATGGGAATGGGAGTGAGATCTGAGAGACAGGGCTATATTTGTGTGAGGCCACCATAAGACTGTGGATTTTACTTGGAGAAGATGGGAGGCCACGGGAGGTGCTGAACAGAGCCGTGCTGTCATCTGACATATTTTCCTAGATTGCTCTGGTTCATGTGAGATCAGCATGTGGGCAGGTTCAAGTGAGTGCGGAGACCAGTGGTTCTCTACTGTGTGTGTGAGGGGCTTGGACTAAAGTGATAGAGGCAAGATGGGGCGGGTGGGGGGAGGCGGCTGGACTTCTGATGGGGCTAACTAGCCTTCCACCCTGGGCTACACGGACAAGAGTGAGTCGAGACCCACTGTCTCCAGGGCTGAAGGTAAGGCAGGGGAAGGAGTCCCCGCCCAGTCAGCTGGGGTGATACAGTTTTCAACCAGACCAGAGAGCACAGAGAGGCGCCTGTTCATGCCCAAAGCAATGGATGAAGGATCCAGGGATGTGAGGTGGGTGGACTGTGTGAATGGGCAGGAGTGGATGGAGGGAGCACTCCAAAGAAACGGCCTCAGGCTTTGGTGGCTGTTGGATACAGAACCAGAGGGAGAAAACTTTTCTAAGGAGTCCAGGGGATGGCTTGCTAACTGCAAAGCAGGTAGTTATTTTCGCAAAAGGAAGATCAATAAACAATAATTGGCTTGATTGATTTACTAAAAATCAAACGGAAGGCAAGCCATTCTAGATTTTCCCAATTCCGTAGGTTAAAAAAATAAACCAACGTCAGGTAGATGCTGTGGGACTTGAGTGCTTTTTTTTTTTTGCCTCTATTTTCCTGTATTTATTTTTTTAGTGAGTATGTTTTTTGTTTTTGGTAATAGACAAAAGGATTCAAGGATCTTCTGGAGGTGGTTTTAGGATTCTCAGGATTAAAATTGTAGGTACGCAGAGCAGGGCCAGGTGCAAAGTGAATGGCCCTCCGGAAGGAACTCTGCAGGGCCCCCTCGTGGCCCTTACAGCCTCACCATGAGCTGCTTGATGATCTCCTCTCTCTCCTTCAGGCGGGTCTGCAGACGGCCTATGAGCTGAACGTCCTCTGGTCTGGACGCCCCCTTCCCTGGCTTCTCTCCAGAATCTTTCAGTCTGTTTGGAGCAGGTATGCAGTTAGTCTCCTTACTGTCATTACCCAACAATAAACAGGTGGACGTGGTGGGGATGCTGCCATGGGCTTAGCCTGGACAGCTAATCTCTTTATTCACGAAAGGGGAAACCGAGGCCCTGGGAGCTTGCCAGGGGCCACCCACTGAGTTGGCTGCAGAGCTCCAGGTGGAGCCCAGGACCCAACTCCCACTCTGACCTTTGCCACTTCCCCCGAAGCTGCAGGGCCTGTGTATGATACACACGCTGCCCTCAGTGAAGCGTCAAGAACCAGGGATGTCACTGGACAAAGGCCTCCGCGGAAAAATGCTCCCCACCCCAAGCTCAGCGTTGTCGCCGCCACCACTAGGCTAATGCTGACGTGACTCTGGAGCCATCTGCTGGCCGAGATGGAGCGCGGCATGTGCCAGTTCTTGGGCAGAGCAGCGGGGCAGCTGGTACCCCCAGCCCTTTCAACATGAAGCTGAAGAGAAAGAACTCTCCGCATGGTGGGGGGAGGGTTATGGCTGCACGTGACCTATGAACTGTAGCTGATAAGAGGCCAGGACTTTGGGGTGAGGTGACTTGGGATCTGATCCCTAATCTGCCTTTTCCTAGCTATGTGACTTTGGCCATAGCCTTTCCCTGTGACCTTTGGTTCCCTCTTATTTAAAATGGGCATGATAACAGATGGTTGCGAGGATTCAGTGAGATAAGGGGAGCCTGGCATGTGGCAAGTGCCCATTAGATGGTAGCCCATAAAACCTTCCACTCTGGATTTTGGATGATTTGCTTTGTATTGGAAACAGTGGAGAACATTTTTTAAAGATCGAAAGCTAAGGGTCAGACAGGTGACATTTAGATTCACTCAGTGCTGCTTGACCTTGGGCAAATGGCTTCACCTGTCACTTTCCAACTGGTCTCTCTGCTGCTAACCCTGACCACCGCCCGCAAGTCTCTTCTCTCAGCAGCCAGAGTGACCCTGTTAAAAGATAAATCAGACCATGTCACTCCTGCTCAAAGCCTTGCAGTGGCTTCCCGGTGCACTCTGAACACATCCAAACTCCTTCCTGTTTAGTGCAGGGTCTCCTTCATCCCTCCCAGCTACCCCACCAACCTCAGTTCCTACCACTCACCCTCTCACTTAGTCCTGGCTGTTCAGTCATGTGAAGCAGGCCCCAGGGCCATTGCACTTGCTGTTGTCTCTGCTGGGAATTCTCTTCCTCCAGATGGCTCACTCCCCGCACCTGCTCGTGCTCAAGTGTCACCTCCTTAGAGAGGCCTTCCTGGCCCACCCTTGCCACTCCCTAGACATAGATCCTGTTTTCTTCTACCTTTCGCTACCTGATATGAAGTCAAATATTTATTTGCTTCTTTCTAGTCTAAATACCCATGTACTCTCTATGAGAGCATAGTCGTCGTTTAGTTCCTGGCTCTAACTCCAGAGCCTAAAACAGGGCAGGGCACACAATAGGCTCTTAATAAACATCTGTTGACTAAATCAGTGAAGGCATGTGAACATGCACAAAGCCCCTCGGTTCCTTTATCTGTCCGGGGGAGGAACAGTTTCCACCCTGAAGGACGGCTGGGAGGACAAAGGGGGTGAGGCATGTGAGAAGGGGGCAGATGTTCATGAGAAAAGTGGCCTTGATCCTTCTGATTTCTTTCCAGTGTGAGGGTCAAACCAAGCCCACAAGGCAGTGCTCATTCCTCACAGATGCCCAGTGCCCTGCACAAAGAGAAGGTAGGCTCCCAAAGGGAGGGGTGACCAGCTCTCCCCATGTGCCCAGGACTGAGGTGCTCCTTGGAACTCGGGACTTGCAGTTTCAAAACTGGGAGAGTCCCAGGCACACTGGGATGAGCTGGTTACCCCAATAAAATGTATGTCGACTAGCCCCTCCCAACCTGGGGCCCCAGGCCTCACTTACTCAGTTTCCAGGGCAGCCAGCCGGGCCTGGAGCCGGGCCTGAGCACTGCTGAAATCTGCCACCATGGCCTGCATCTCCTTCCGGTGTTCCTGGCGTAGCTTCTCCACCTCCCGGGCCCGCTGGGCTTGCTGATCCTCCTCCAGCAGCCTGCGGGGAGATGGATGCTCAGCTGGGCTTCCCTGGGCTCTGAGGACTGAACCTTGTGGGCACTGGGGATTCTCCACCCTCCTCTGGGTGGCTCAGTTGGGGAGACAGTCTGGGGCAGTGGTTGTATGAATGTGGGGTCAGGACACTGAGAAGAAGACCTAGGCTCTTTGAGTTGTGGGGTCCAGGATATACCCTGCTTGTGGGTCCCCTTCTCAGCACCTCCTATCCCAGCATTCCATTTGTAGGTGCAAACTTTCCAGCAAGGGGGTGAAAGAGCTGTGAATTCAGGACTGATAAGGAGCTATCCAGCTTGGGCTCGGTAATAACAGTAACCACCACGGCTTACCAAGGGCTTCCTCCGCGCCAGGGCCGGTGCAAAATCTTGCTTACGTTTCACTGCATTCCACGACAGCCCTGAGAGCTGGTGGTCTTACCTCCACTTGCAGCCCAGGGCACCGTCCTGGGGAAGTTACCTGACTTTCAGGAGCTCACACAGCTAGTTAAAGAGCACCCAGCACTTTGAACTATTTGAACAGTTTGAACTATTTCATCGCCCTGTCTCCCTATGGCTGGTTTTGAAGATGCTTTCGGTATGGTTAGGTCTGATTCCACAAATTCCTTGATTTGTAGGGAAATAGGGTTCCGTCTTCTAGTCCAGGGCGAATCCCCTGCAGTGTTGAGCCTAGAGAACTTTTCATGGGTCTGGCGTAACATCAGTGAAGTGCTAGCATTAGGGAGTCTTTCTTTTGGGGAGATGGGAGGAGCCTGGGGGGGAGGTGCTTAGATCTCAGAGGCTCTCCAAGGAGCAGTGGAGGGAGCGAGAGAGGGCGGGGGGCTCCGCGGCCTGGAGACCCACCTGCGCTGGTCGCGGAGCTGCAGCGCCTCCTGCTGGTGCTGTTCCACTTCGGTCTCCAGCCGCCGCACGGCGTCCTTGAGCTGCGAGTTCTCCTCCCAGAGGCCACACGCCTCGCTCGGACCCGGCTCCGCGGCGCCCTCCGGGGAGCCGGCCTGGCCCGGGCCGCCCCTGTCCTGGGGAGAAAGGACCCAGGAGAGGTGTTTTCAGGGGGCGCCAAGGCGGACGAGGCGCAGAGGGCCCCAGACGTGCCGCGCAAAGCCGGTGACCATGCTCGACCCAGCCTCCTGCTCCGGAATTCAGGAGCTCACAGCCAGGCTCTAGGTTTTCCCGCATCTGGCCTCTCACGAAGCTCAATAAGGTCGGTGAGACTAGAACTTGGCTTAAATCAAAACCATCCAGGGGCGCCTGGGTGGCCAGTTGGTTAAGCGGCTGCCTTCGGTTCAGGTCATGATCCCAGGGTCCTGGGATCGAGCCCCGCATTGGGCTCCTTGCTCGGTGCGGAGCCTGCTTCTCTCTCTGCCTACTTGTGCTACTTGTGCTCTCTATCTCTCTGTCAAATAAATGAATAAAAGCCAAACACCCCGCCCGTTTTTCAGACTTCCTTGCCTTCTCTACCCAGAGCCCTCGGGGAAGAAGCGATCAGCTTTCTCCTCTGCCATCACCAAGCTCCCGGCTGTGGCAGGATTACGGGGCAGGGCGCTCCTTTGTTCAATGGTTTCCTCACTAGCCCGGGCCAGGAGCTGTCCCGGGAAGGCCCCATCTCCCCTCCAGGTTTTCCAGTCCTCTGGCTCCTGGCGCAGTGGCTCACATCCGGTAGGTGCTAAATAAATGCTTGCTAAATGCAATGTTGCTTGAACGCCAGGGGTTCAGACAGAAATTTGAAGATCTATGTCCAAATTAAAAAGGGTCAGAGTTAACCCCCGCTTAGTGAATGCTTCTGTTTTCAAGGCCGCTCAAACATGCCTGAAGGTTTCTGCATTTGCTCATTCCACACGAGGACTGAGCAGCTTGGCACAGAAAGCACCTGTGGCCCACGCCTTACACCTCCTGCTTCCTGCCCTGTGGCTTGCGTGTGCCTGAGACACCCGTGGGCACATGGGTGCCGGGCACTCTGATATGTATAGCCGGGAAGAGCTTGGTTAGGGTCCTGTGGGGCAACCCTTGACTAATGGGAGAGCCTGATGAATAAAGCATCCCCCTCTGGGTGGGGGACAGAGAAGACAATTATTTCACAGGGCTCCTCAGAAGATCCCTGTAGGTGGGACACCACTTCCCTGCAGTGGGGCCACGTAAGGATGCATCCCTGTATGGGGTACCCTTCCCTTCTCTCTTTTGGTCCTGCCTGGGGCTGTTTCTCCTTGCTAAATACTTCCACGTTTTTTCTCTGTGTGGGTTTTCCTCTGAGGCCTTGCTGTTCCTCCAGAGGGTTCAGGGCTTCCCTCCAATGAGGTGAAGGTGAGGGCAGGCACCTGGTGGCTGGCCAGGTATCATCTCATCCACCCAGAGATCCCGGGGTTCTATCCACGGCACTCAGGGAGCTTGTCATCGCAGAGGTCACAATCCCACATTTCCCCTTCCCCCTTCCATACGTATGGGTGGCTCCCACCAATCTAGAACACTTAATGGAAAATGTTCTGTCTTCCCTCTGCTACACTTTACTGACTGGGCTGAGCTCCCTGTGATTCATCATTTAATATTCCTCATTAAACACAAATCGTCTTCAGGTGCTCAGTACTGGCAAAATCTCGAGTGAATGACCCCCGTGTCCCCGGGATCTTCAGCAGGGCTGGGGCACCAACTAATCATCAGCATCCACAGACTTTGTGCCAAGTGTGGAGAGTGAGGGTGGAGATGAAATGAGGCAGACCGGCCTGGTTCTCGAAAGACTCCTGGTCTGGTTGAGAACATCCATGAAGAACATCCATGACATGACAGCTGCCTAACTGGACCATGAATTAGACACTAGGGCCAGCTGAACTATAGTAGGAAATGCTCTGGGAGCTCAGGGACTGGTGGGATCGCAGGCGTGGAAGGGAGCCCCCTAGAGCTCGCATCAGGAGCACATATACTCAAATGGGAGGGGAGACTCCTGGCCCCGAGGGTGAGCCGGGCACCGAGGAGGGAGGAAGGCATCCCAAGCAGGGAGCGGACACATGCAAAGGCCCAGGGGTAGGACGCAGGGCCCATGTTTAGAGCAGAGGGGGATACAGCTGAAGATACAAAGTGCGGCCCGTGGGTGAAAGCTTTTCATTGCCGGGTATCTGGAGGTCGTTCTGATAGCAGGAGGGAGTCACCGAGCTTTATACAGATGCATACCTGACACCGAATGGTACACGGTGGGCTCCGGGGGGAGGGGGGAGTCTGGGCTGTTAGGAGGTCACTGCGCTGCCGGCCGGGTGGGAATATGGATGTACAAGGAAGGGGCTGAGGGGCCAAGTCTGACTAGGAGTTCAAGGAGAGTTGGTGTTGAACCTCGGTGACAAAAAGGCAGCTCCCATTGATGGGAACAGGGAGGTCGAGGCAGGGAGTCTGGGGAGGCATTCTGAAGCATTCTCTGCAGATTTGAAGGAGTAACCCTGACTGGCTGATTCTAGGGTCCATCTGGCAATGCCATTCTGAAATGCTAGTTTATCTGAATTTAAAATGACACGCAGCACTTAAAACTTGGGTTTTTTTTTTTTTTTTTTTTTTGCTTTTCAAAATGGGAGCCTGCAGGCCCATCAGGGATCTCCCAGGACTGTGGAAGAAGGGTCTTCCCCATTTCAGAAGGGAATGATGAGCACCCGGAGCCCCTTCTTTATGACTTTATCCCTGCAGCCTTGACACTGCTGCAAGAGGGGTGCGATGTGGGCAGAATGGGGGCGCTGACCTCGGCAGTGACGGCATGGTCCTCGCTGTCCCCTGGGCACTGGGCATTCGCCTGCCGCCTGCCCACGCTGCCCAGAGTCCTCAGCTCAGCCTGCAGCGCCTCCAGGTCCTTCTGGTGCTTGGAGCAGGCAGCCCGCTGCTCCGAGAGCTCCTGCCTGAGGGACTCTGGAGAAGGAAGAGCTATGGGTTTTTAAAGAGAAAATCATTCTCAAGGGCTAGTAAATTTGATACTTTACTTTTCTGTTATGGACTCTTTGAGACTCTTTTTGTTACTGCAAATTATTTTTGAAACATTGTTCCAATAATTCCATAAGCCATGAGATACCCCGTAGAGGCCTTAGTACAGAGCAAGTGCTCAACATATATTTGTAAAGTAAACAAATGATGTTTAGACTGGAAATTAATGATATTATAAAAGTGTATCCATTGCAAAAGATTTCCCATAAACTTACTAAGCTCTGAAAGTTATAGTATATTAAACACAGCAAAGCTTAGTTATTCTGATGATATGTTGAAAAATTTACTTGGTTATCTTTCCTCCCCCACTAGGATTTTAATATAGTGATTTCTATAGCCTATTTTCTTTAAAAAGTCCAAACCCAACTCAATATTTTGAAATCCTTTATCACAAAAATATGTGCAATAAAACCCTTTAGCAAAGCATAGAGTAGATTCATTTATTACCCCTTCCTCTTCTGTCATACATTCCCTTCTCTCCCCTTCTCCCTCCCTCCCTCCATCCATCCACCCATCTACCCATCCATCCATCCATCCACTCCACCTCTCTACACATCCACCTGCCCATCCATCAGCCCATCCATCCATCCACACATCCACCTGCCCATCTATCCATCAGCCCATCCATCCATCCATCCATCCACACATCCACCTGCTCTTCCGTCCTTTTACCATTTCACCTATCCATCCAGCATGGCCGGGTCCCCACCCCAGTGGATCAGGTAATCTGATGGACACTCCCTGCGCCTCACACACTGACCTACCCTGCAGGTCAAGCGTGTCTCACACAGACAGTGAAATTGCAGTCACTGGGACCAGGAATGTCTACTTTAATCACCCTGTCATGGTAGGTGCTCCCCCCGCTCCAATACCACCTACAAAGCCAATGACTTGTTATCATCATTACAGAGTTCCTGGAGCCCCTTCCTCCTGGGGCTGTGTTGAGAATCCCAGCATATACCCAGGCTCTTTCCTGAATCTTTAGTCCAGGAGAGGACCAGGCTGCTGTGGGATCAGAGGGGCCAGGGAAGTGGCGGTAGGGACAGCTGCTGTTGGGTGCTGGAATCACCAGGCGTGTTCAACGTGATCTGAATCTTGTCTTGTAACTGAGACATATGGCACCGCCTGGGTTTTATCTTGTGTAATTCGTCTTCTTTAGATGATGCCAACTCTAGCATTTCCCACTTGGATGTTACTGGGGAATCAGTGGGACTCTCCCTCTCTCTCCTGCCTGCTCCCCACATCACTTCCTCCAGAAGTGGGCAGAGCTGACGTGCTGATGTATGGTCTGCAGGACATGCTATCTAATGAAAGCGCAAACAAGCAGCAGGTAGATCGTACGCATTTAACAGAGATAAAGAAAATACTCTTTCCCAAGATTCTCTTAAGGAAAACCCCGTCTGGCTTTGGGAAAAAAAATATTTAATAAGGCTAATATGGTCTTTAATGCTAGACATTAGCAAGACATGTCTTGCTCTTAAGAGTGAGACGGAACATGAGAATAAAGGACAAAATGAAGGAAAAGATGATCTACAAAACCAGAAAGAGGCTTCTAGGGTCAGCCATGCAATGTGGGAATATGGTAAAGATAACCGCGAACATTTGCGTAGCATTTGCTGCATACCAGGTGGATGCTGTTATAATTCCCATTTAACAGATGAGCAACTGAGGCACAGAGCAGTTAAGTAACTTGCCCAAAGTCAGGCAACTTGTGAGTGTTGGAGCTGGGCTTCAAGCCCAAGCAACTGGCACCTCACTGCTTCTGTTAACTTCCAGAATGCTCTGTGTGACTGGTTTTGGATGTCTGAAGAGGAGGTGAGTTTCGGGCTGAGGATGATGTGGGGGCAGGCAAAGGAAGCAGAGGAAAGTGCAGGAGCCTGGAGGCCTAAGTCCCCCAGATTTGCGAAAATCTTCAGAATGGAAATGAGAGGTTGAGGCAATGCCATGAACGTCTCACGAAGGCTCAGATCTGGCTTATACTGACTCATGATACTACAGATGCCTCCACCTTTTGAAAGTTCGCCTTACACCGCTTTGCTTTTAAAAAAGACCTACATTAGAACCTATTTTCCCTAATCTAGAGAAATCCGAAGACTTTCATTTTTAAATAAAAAGGCGAAAAGGGAAAACAGCGTTCTTTGCGGGTTTTGCAGCAACCGGTCTAGAAGCAGCGCGCACGCCGGGCCGCGAGAGTGGCGCCCCCAGCGCCTTCCCCGGGAATCACACCCAGCATCTCAGGGTGGAGCCCCAGAGCTATGCGGGCGTCCGCGAGCGTCTGGCCTTTGTCTCCATCTGCTGTGCGCATCCGTTCGCATCAGGAAAGCCTAAGAGAGGTGACTTTTGGGGTCTGGGAATTTTCCAGTGTTTCATTTAAATTAATGGTAATCCCTTCTTCGCTTTTCGCCATTTTGACTTAGGAAATGTGTCATAGGAACGCCCTTTCAGAGAGTTGAAAACCTGTCCTGCAGTCTACAGCCACCAGGCTCCTGTCATATGCTAGGCACTTTCCATTTAATAGCTCATCACATCCACACACCGCCCCTACGAGGTAGGGACAATGGTGAGTCCATTTTCTAGAAAAGGAAACTGAGACTGACAATCACCCGCCCCCCCAATCCCAGGTCTCCCAGCTAGCGGGTGGCAGAGCCAGGTAGTCACCCCGGCCTGTGTGCCTCCAGACCCGAGGACCCCATCTTGCCCCTGGTCTCCACGTGTGGACCTTGCCCCGGTAGCTGGGCCCTCCCAGGGGCCGCTGGCTGTATACCTAACAGCAGAGCCTGCTGAGCCTGCATCCTCTCGAGCTCCCCTTGGAGCTTCTGCTGGGCCTTTTCTTCCAAGGCCTGGAGCTCCAGCCGGTGTGCCTGGTGCTGGATCTGGAGGCTGTGGCTGGATTCCTTCCTCAAGCGCTCCTCTGTGGCCTGTGGGTGAAAGTGGGAGAAAGTGGGCACAGAGGGAGACCTGTCCCCTCTGCCAAGTTCCCCCTCTGTGCCAGGGCCCGCTGAGCACTCACCACTCCTCAGTGGAGGGCTTATCAGGCTACTGAGAATGACCTGTCTGAGATGATGGTGATGGCTTGGCCCCAGCAGCCATTTTGTACCGTGTGAACCTAACCCCAATCCACAGCTGATTAGACCAGAGTGGACACCTGTTCCAAGCTGAGCCAGTCATTGGGAATTTGGTGTTAGGAGGCTAGGGAGAGAGAGAGCAAGAAAGAGACAGACACTGACTGGTTGGCTCCAGTTTTAACACACTCAGGAGGAGTGAGGTGATCATCTTACACCTGCCCCAGGACCAGAGAGGTGGAGAGAGTGGTCTGTGAGGAGCAGAACAGGAATGACAGAAGGAGGGGTACCTACAGCTTTTTCAGTCTCTGGTCTAGTCTGGCCCCCAGAACTGGCTGTGGCTCTGCCCTTAGGTTCACTTATTATTCTTTTCTTACTTCATTTATGATTATTTCATTCAGTCAGTCATTCTTTTATGCAACGTCCATTTATTGAAGGTCTCTTATATGTCAAACACCCAAAGCGGGTTCTATGAGCAGCTGTGTAAACTTTAATAGAAATCTCTTCACTGCCTAAGCTAGCTCAAGTTGGTTTCTGGGGGTTGAAACAATAATGGTCCCCAAGATGTCCGTGTGGGACCTGTGAATATGTTGCTTTCCTTGGTAAAAGGAGTTTTGTGGGTGTAATTAAGTTAAGGATCCTGAAATGGGAAATTATCCCAAATTATCTGGGCGGGTTCAATGTAGTCACAGAGGTCCTTATAAGAGGGAGGCAGGACAGCCAGGCTGAGGCAAGGGGCTGATAGAAGCACGGTGGAGGGAGGAAGAGTAGGGAGGGTGCTGGGGAGAGGGAGAGGAAGAGAGTGGGCTATTTGAAGATGTTACATGCTACACTCTTGGCTTCGATGATGCAGGAAGGGGCCAGGAGCCAAGGAATGCAGGCAGCCTCTAGAAGCCAGAAAAGGCAAGAAAACAGATCCATCCCTTGAGCTTTTAGAAGGAACCCAGTCCTGCCAACACCTTGACTTTAGGACTTCTGCCTGCAGAACCGCCAGATAATAAATCTGTGATGTGTTCAGCCACCAAGTTTGTGGTATTTTGCTAGAGCGGCCATAGGGAACTAATGCAGTTTCTGGGAGTTTTTGCAACAGAGAATTCCAGTTAAGACCGAGCCCCTCTTGGGGCGCCTGGGTGGCTCAGTGGGTTAAGTGTCTGACTCTTGCTTTTTGTTCAGGTCATGATCTCAGGGTTGTGAGATCAAACCCTACATCAGGCTCAGCACTCAGTGTGGAGGGTGCTTCTTAGGATTCTCTCTCTCTCCCTCTCTCTCTGGACCTCCCCCCACCCCCACCCTGTGTGCATGCACACTCTCCCTCTCAATAAAATAAAATAAATAAATAATAAAAATAAATAAAAAAGACACAGCCCATCTTTTACATGAGGAAATTGAGGCTGGGGGAGATGAACTAGTTTTCCCATCTTTCACACAGGAAAGATGAAGGAAGCATCATCTCCCTCCCTCTCTTTACTAGCCAGCTGCAGGGAAGTGAGCTGACTGAAGACAGGTAAAGGTGGGGGCAGGACTGCAACCCTGGGCAGCGGGGTCGTGGGCCCAAGCCCTCTCCACTCCCCAGGCAGCCTCTGGGAACAATGAGAAATGGGGGTTCACCAAAGGCAGGAGGCTCCAGTTGGGGAGCACTGAGCACGCCCCCACCCCAAACCCCAGAGAGCTAACTGAACACAATGGCGCTTTTAGATGCTTACTTGCACCTTTGACTCTGCTGCTCCCTAAAAACGGGAATCCATTTTACTCCTCCCATGGGAAACTCAGTCAAACGGTGCTGGGTTTATTTCATAAGACAGAAGAGTCTCCTCCTTTTCAGACTCTCCAATATTTCCTCCTCTTGTACTTGCTGCAAGGCTCGGAGAACTCCAGGTGGTGACACCTTTATTCCAAGGGAAATGGGAATGAAGAGGTCCGAGCTAAGGTTTTACAGAAGATGGGACCAAACTCTCTCACCCGGCCCCTCGGTCCCTGGTGACAGCACAGGGTTCAGATCAGCACTGCCTGCTTTCTTGCCCAGCAGCCCCTAGCAGTGAGGACTATGCAAAGTTGAGCACCCAGGGTTTACATCAAACCAGACATGCATCCCTGGTGAATGGCTCCAGCAAACCTATGGGAGGTTTACTCTGCTTGTGTTGTGGTTGTTTTAAAACCTCCTAAAAGGCCCGTGTTTACCGTGTCTCTCTTCAAAGGTAATGACACCAATTACAGTGTTGGTGTGTGTGTGGGGGGGGTGGGGGGAGCTGGGAGGTGGATTCCCAATGCCAACAAGCAATGCCTGGACACCAGCTGAGTGTCCTACAGTTCAGCTCAATTCTGACACTGTCTGCCTGGAGAGAGCATCCCACAGCGTGAGAGCTCAGTCCCACAAGACTGCCCTCCGTCTCAGATGGCCAACTGCAAGACTAGGTTGTTACCTGTGCTTCTGACCAACTGGCTTTAAGTCAGAGGGTCCCATGACCCCTCAGTTGATTTGTTAGAGTGGCTCACGGAACTCAGGAAACCCGTTTACTTACTAGGTTATCGATTTGTGACAAAGGATATTAAAGGATATGAATCAACGGCCAGATGAAGAGAGATGCAGAAAGAGGTCACAGGAGCTTTTGTCCCCGTGGAATTGGGGCATGTCACCCTTGTGGTGTGTGGCGGTGTTCGTCCACCTGCAAGCTCTCTGAGCCCTCTGCTTTGGGGTTTCTAAGAGGCTTCATTATCTAGACATGATTAATTAAATCATTGGCCATTGATGATTGAGGCATCTCCAGCCCCTCTCCCCTCCCCAGAGGTCAGGGATGGGACTGAAAGTTCCAACCCTCAAATCCTAAGGTTGATTCCCCTGGCAATCCCCCTCATCCTCAGGTGGGGTCCCAAAGCCACCTCATTAACATAACAAAAGACACTTCGGCAGCTCTCATCCCTTAGGAAATTCCAAGAGTTTTAGGAGCCCTGTGTCAGAAATGAGACTGAGACCAAATAATATTTCTTTTTAGAAATCACAGTATCGCATGCTCCATGCCCCATCCTGGGTAAAGTCTCCTTCCCCTGTGCTCCCCAACTGTTCCCTGTCTGGGTGGTCGCCTCTCCCCCTGGAGGTGTGGTCCAGAAAGACAAGAGTGTGTTCATCATCCTCGTGTCTCCGGAGCTCAGCGCCATGGTAACTTGTAGTAGCTGCTCTATAAATCAGTGCAGGATCGACAAGTGAGCAGTAACAGCGGATCTTCTAGAAATGGAGCTCTGCTATGGACTGGATGTTTATGTCCCCCCACCCCCCAAAGTCATATACTGAAACCTGACCCCCCATGGGATGCTATCAGGCGTGGGGCTTTTGGGGGGTGATGAGGTCAGGATGGTGAAGCCCCCATGAATCAGGAGGTTCGCAAAAGCTCCCCTGCCCCTTCTTCCACGTGAGGTTATAGAGAGGTGGGTGTCTATGAACTACAGAGTGAGCTCTCAACAGACAGCAGACCGGCTGGTGCTTCGGTCTTGCACTTGCAGCCTCCAGAACGGTGGGGAATAAATTTCTATTGTTTCCAAGCTGCTCAGTCCATGGTAATTCTGTTACAGCAGCCTGAATGGACAAAGACAAGCTCTTACTCAGCCACATAGGGTTCTAAGTTCTTTACAGGTATTGTCTCTTTTGATGCTCTCAATAGTCCTATTAGCTATTATCTTATAAATGAGGAACCTGAGGCACAAAGAAGCTGAGTGATTGGCTGAGCCCACACCTTATAAGTGGCAGACCCAGGATTTGAACCCACGCATCCCACTCCCCCTCACTATCCTGTACGAGGATGACTATACATCTGCTATTTCTAATTAGTTGGAACTGGAACTTGATTCTTTGGTGTCACTTTGGAATCATCAGACTCGAGCCAGCAACAAGGATCCCGTGAATCTGTAGGGTCTCCAGGGACTGGAGCTAAGACCTGCAAGGTATCCGGGATGGACAGAGCACTCTCCCCCTCTCCCATGGCCAGAGCTCACATGCTCCTTCCTCCCACCCAAGGAAGCCCCTGGAACTCCACTCCCACAGGTGGGCCACGTCTCCCTGCTTCCTCTGCCTCGGGTCTGGGATCCAGGTCTGCAGCCCGGATGGGAAAAGCTCAGGGGAACACAAAGGCCAGTGTTATCCACCACCTAGCAACCTGGAATCTCATCAAACTGAGCTGTTGTAAATTGCAAGCCAAATTGGAAAAAGATTTAAGAGAATAAAAGAAGAAAGAGAACTCATATTTTTTGAATACCTAGTAAACACCAAGTAGTCCACGTGCATTATTTCATTTCTTTTTTTCTTTTTTTTTCTCTAAAGCTTATTGTATATGTTTATCAGGGCAATGCATGCATATAGTATAAAGGGCTAAATAGTATTAAAAGAGAGGAAAACAGCACCTTGGAGCCCTCCTTTTTCCTTTCTCTGCACTCTGTTCTCTGGAGGCAGCCACTGGCAAGGCTTCCAGTTGTTTCTTCTGGTATTTGCCACCAGTAACAGGCTAGAATCTCCATTCTGCTGTCTTGGTTATGTTCAAGATTAAGAATTGTCTTCCCATCAGGGTAGATGAGGATTTTGGGTCTCACATACTCTCCCCCTTCCACTCCTCACATATCATTATATTACTTTTTTAATATAAATATATTCAACATTTTTGTTATTATGAGTACATATACTTCACTCCTGAGCAAAATAGACTATTATGATTAACGCCTCCCCATACAACTTTCTGTTTTTCCTTGCATTAATACCTTGCAGTTTTTTAAAGATTTGCTTAGCTTTCTTTGAATATTTGGCTAAGTCTTCCTACAACATCTAAAAGCTTTGTAAAACATTTGTGTGTAAGTGTGTGTGTGTGTGTGTTAAACACGTTCAGCGCAACTTTCCACATGGCCAAATGGATCAGGGAATCCAGCAGTTTTATTTTCCCCTAGAGCTGCTCTCCTGAGACCTCAGTCCTCTGAGGCTGGACTGAGCTGTTGTCTCGGCCAGTGGCATCGCGGGGCCCCTTCCTTCTCCTTCTCTTTCCCTGGATTCCTCTATCCTAGAACCCTTTTATTCCCGCATCCTTGGCTTGCTCCCTTGTTTGGGTGGGCCACTCTTCAAGGAACTTCCTAAGGAAGAGCGCCTGGAAGACATACCAGTCTGGGTCCAACAGGAGACAGAAACCACACAGTAATGTAAGTAGGAGCTCAATATATAAAGTTACTGCGCTATGACAGGAGAGTAACTCTACAGATGCAAAGAGAACTCCAGGGTGTCCTGAGGCTGGGAGAGAGCACCCAAGACGAGGACAACCTCGAAGGGGGGAACCCTTCCCCCGTTTGGGATCCAGACCTTGTTGGACAAGGTGTGGTGGTAGCTCACTGGTGGAGAAGCTCCCTGGGCTGCCCAGGCCAACGTTGGTCCACAGTTACTGGTCAAGCAGGTACAACCCTCCAGAGTACAGATGAGCCACAGGTGGGTGATGCTCAGAGGGAATGGGGGCGCCCATGCAGGTGTGAGGGCCAGAGCAGATGACGGTATTGGTCTCAGGAGGCTTGCAGGGAACAAATCGCTGGGCTGTAGGCAACGGTGGCCAATGGGCAGGATTCCAGGCACAGTCAGCGTGAGCCGTTCGGGCCACAGGAAAACAGCCACTGGGCCTGGGCCAGGGTTGTGGGGTCCCTGTGATGTTACTGGGGCAGAGGAGCGCCAGATGTCTTCACACAGCCATGTCACTGCTCACCCGCACAACTGAAGCCAGAAACAACGCAAAAACACAGCCACCAGAACCCGGAAGAGAAGCAGCCTCTTTCCTCCTACAAGGTGCCTCCAGCGCCCTCTACTGACGAAGCTTAACATTGTGCTCCCTGCGAAGGAGCAATGCTTCAGGAATCTGGGTCATTACTGCCCGGCAGGCACGAAAGAGTGAATTGGGAGGTGAGAGGTAGTAAATTGAGAACAGAAGGCAAATTTCCTAATATTTCATATGCCGGTCGATATTTGTATTCAATTCTTACACTGAGGAATAGTTGTAATGGAATTTCTCAGGATTACACATTGGCTTCCAGTATCATGTTGCTGCCCAAGAGATGTCCCATGACATTCTGATTCAAGTACTTTGTGTCTGGAATCACTTTTCCTCATTGGGAGCTTTTGGAATTTCTTCTGTTTCCTTGGCGTCCTGAAATTTCAAGCTGAACTTTGGTAGGTGTCTTTCTCATGTAGTTCTAAGGATTTCATTATTTCTTTGAAAATACCCTTCCCTCCATTATCTCTTTCTGGAACTCCCAATTGTTAAATATGAGCCTCCCAGGTGTGTCTCTACTCTTCTTGTTCCTTCTCTCCCACCACCCATTTCACTTTTTATTTTTACTTTCTGGAAGGTTTCTTCATTTTTTTACATTTCAACTCATTTCCTGATTTTTAGAAATCCTCTGATCATATTTTTTTTATCTAAAGAGCTCTTCCTTACTCTAATTGCCCCTCCTTTACAAATAGCATGTTGTTCTTCTTTCATGGATGCAAACATCATCTTTTAATTCTGAGGAGATCAATCTTCATCGAAGCTTTTTTTCTTCTTTTTCTGCTGACTGCATTAGCCATTTCTTCTGAGTCTGTTCTTTCTCCCTCAGTTATCTTGGATTCCAACTTCCATGTTAGAGGCTTCCCTAAAAAGTTTAGTAATCTTTTGCTGTGTTTTCATATCGAAGATGGAGCACTGAGGGCTACTTGGAAGGGGGTCCGTTGGGTGCCATGCTCTTCTGGAGGGTGACCAGATGGCCAACCAGCAATTTTACTGGAAGCCCATAAATGTGAGAATCTATAGGCCTCTTCTCTAGAATGGTTTAATTTCCCCAGAGAAGGTTCTCCAGTCTCCTACGTAGGGGATCTAAGTCTAGCTGCTTGCCTTCTGGAGCTGAGCAGGAGAATGCACTTCTGGGGACCAGATAAAGGTGACCATGGTCCATCGAATAGCTCAGTATACAAATTTTCACCTGAACCTGTTCTCAAACCCAAGCCTCATCCCAGCCTCTGTGAATCATATTTCCAAATTCAGAGTCTCTCTGGCTCAGTTAACCCAGCAATTTCCTCCCAACACCTCTTGTCTTTAAATAAGGGACAGCTAATTGCTTGCCTGTGCTGGCTGAGCTGGGAATCTGAGGTTCTAGGTCAATCATATTCCTCATCTCACTCTTGCCTCCATGATAACTGTTACCTCTAATTCCTGAGGCTTTCTGAGCTCTGCCATGGAATCTGCTTGGTTCTTGTCCTTCTCTCTCTCCTGGCACTTTGGTTTGAGCTTCTCCTCTCTGCAAGGCTACATACTATTTCCCCATTTCTGTCCTGTCCTCATGTAGCGTGGCTTAAGGGCACAGATGCCTCCTGCTTTATCTGGAATAGGAGTATGCTTCTGCTTTGTGTTTTCCTTATTGTTTCCTGGATGGTTTCCAATAGGAAAGGATTCAAAAGCCTTTATTTTGCCACCTTAAACCAGAAATCCATTTTTTCCATTTATTCATGGACATCTCAAAGAGGCAGGTATCAATATCCCCAGTGTACAGAAGGGGAAATTAAACTTGAGACTGTAATTCAGTGAGACCATTTTCTAAGCAGCTATCCTGAACTAGGAGGACATTCAGGGTCTGAACAAACACAGATGGTTCTTGGCCCCAAGCAGGTTCACGTGGTAGATCTGATCATATAAGGAAGTCATTAGTTAGAGCATGAAGACTACCATGACCAAGGAAGACAGTGTGTTGTCTGTGACAGTCGTAGTGGGGAGCCCCAACTCCTGAGAGAGGAGGAGTGAAGGCCTTCTGGGAAGGTAGAAGGTAGGAGATGGATGAAACATGCTCCTGCTGGATTACACATCATCATGCGCCTGACCACCTCATCCCAACTTTCCAAGCTGTGCTCTTTTTATCTCCTAGGTGAGTCTGACTTCCCAGCATGCATCATGCCTGTCATTGCTCAACTCATAAAGAAGGTTGTTCTTATGTTATCAAGGTCACATGCAAATAAGGGAGAAGCAGTACTAGAAGCCTAACAGACCTAAGCACGAATCCTTCCGTGGCCACTTATTAGATGTGTGAGCCTGAGCAAGTTACTGAACCTCTCTGGGCCTTTTTCCTCATCTGGAATAAGGGAATGTGATAATAATGACCCTGTAAGATTCCCGTGGGGATTAGAGATCCTGTACAAAAGGCACCCCGTCTAGCGCAACACAGGTGCTTGCATGGCAAGTGCTCAGTAAGTAGTGGCCTTCATAATTCTCCCCCTTACCTTGAGTTCTTGATTTTTGGCCTTCTCAAGCATGCGCAGGGCCCGCTGGTGGGAGGCCTCGAGCTGGGCTTTCATGGCCTGGTTCTGCTGAATGGTTTCCTGGAGCTCGTGCTGTAGCTTCTCCCTTTCGTGGTCGGAGAGTTGCTTGAGCTCCTGCAGGTCCTCGCTGTAGCTGTTGGTGCACTGCTCCAGAGCCTGCTGCATCTGTGAGACCTGCCCCCCATGGCATCCTGCCCTCAGGCTGCGCCCTCTCCCCTCCCCCTTCCTTTCCTGGGGGGTTTGAAAACAAGTAAGTGCTCTGAACATCTCCTCAACCCAGCCGAGCCTCCTCTATCTGTGGGAACTCTGAGGGGGGGAGGGCTGGAACCTTGACAAACCTGGATGGCCGGTCTTCTGGGGGCTTCTCAGCTAGAGCCATGAATGCCAGGTGAGAGGGGCAGGCGGGCTGGGATGCAAGCCATCCAAGACACATTGAAGAGGGGACCACTAAAGTCTTCCCTGACAACCCCATTGAGTATTACACCCACTCCCCATCACCAGACCACCTCTCAATCCTTTGGTCCTTGTTCTGTTTTTTTTCTTTTTCCTGAAATCTGATCATCCTCTAATATACTATGTGCTTTACTTATCTCTCATGTCTAGTATTTCGGGTCTGTTCCCACTTCCTCTGCTATAATATAATATAAGCCCTGTAATGCAGGATTTCGCTTTGGTTTGTTCATTGATGTATCCCAAGAAGGTTCCTGGCTCATAGGAGGTGTGCCTGAGCCACAGGAGGTATTTAATAAATGAATGAATATGTAGAACTAAGAATCCCACCTTACCCTGACCTGGAATGCCCTCCCCAGCCTGGACATAAATCAGGCCCTGTATGTATTCCAGTGTTGTCTGGAAGGAGGAGGAGGAGGCTGGGTCCCACCCAGCATGAGGGACCTCCCCACCACGGCTGTCCTACCTGGGCCTGCAATCTGGCCTTCTGGCTTTGCCACTCCTCCTGCAGACGCTGGATTTCAGGTGCCTTCTCCTTCAGCAAAGAGTTCAGTGGAGGTTGCAGGTCGCCTCCCTCCTTGAGGGGCACTTCAATCCTTTGAAGATAGAGAGGTCAAAATCACAAAAGATCCAGGGCTGGGACCAACATGAGAGGGAAGCTCCCATGGCAGGGAGTGGGGTGAGAAATGTCTTCCTTGGATTTAAGAAAGTAACCTGACATACAGCTCTAAGTGTTACTGCACCTGGGATACAATCAGGATTCAGCTGGAGCCCAGTGGTTTTGGTGGGTGCTTAATAAATGATTGGCTGTTAGAATGACAGAGCTTGGAGTCACTTATGGGGCCCTTGGGGACCCTGAGAAAGAGGCCTCTCTGGTCTAATTTCATAACTCTTCCAGCAGATGAAAAAAAATAATGAAATAATAATGTTTTACTTGAATACAGTACTTGACACTTTTCAAAGCAGTCTCATGCCTTTCTTTGACCGGCTGTCCCAGGAATACACAGCAGGATTGCACACAGGCCTTTACGGATATAGCACAAATGAGAAGATGCTGGTTTAAAGCTGCAGCAGTTTCTGTTTTCAGGACAGATGCTTATGGAGGCCTTTGGAAGAGACCTTCTCTTACTTAGTGCTGAACTTTCGAACCAGCTGAGAAATTCAAAAGTAACTGGTTGAGATGGGGATTTTAAGTATTTGTTCTGTGTAGCGATGTAAAAGGATGCCATGCAGTAGGCATCTCTGTAGAGATTGCTGGAATGTCAGTGGCATTTTCTTCCTATGCTTAACTATTTTTTTTTAAGATTTATTTATTTATTTGAGAGAAGAGATTAAGAGCAGGTGCGGTGCGGGGAGGGGCAGAGGGAGAGGAGAGGGAAATTCAAGCAGACTCCATGCTGAGCACAGAGCTCAGCGCTGGGCTCAATCTCACGATGGTGAGATCACATCCTGAGCCAAGACCAAGAGTCAGACGCATAACTGACTGTGCCACCCAGGTGCCCCAGTGTATGTTTAACTTTTTACAAAACCATCAAATGGTTTTCCGAGGCAGTTGCACCATGTTACGCTCCTACCAGCAGTGTATGAGAGTTTCAGTTGCTCCACATCATCGCCAACATTTTGTGTTTTTAGTACTCTTAATTTTAGTCTTTTTGGGGGGTGCAAAATGGTATCTCTGTAATTTTAAGTTGTATTTCCCTGTTGACTCTGATGTGAAGTGCATATTCATGTCCTTATGTGCCATTCATTCTTTTTTTGCAAGTGTGTTCAAGCATTTTGTCCATTTAAAACTATATTTGTCTTTTCTATTATTGGTTTATAACAATTCTTTATATACTCTGGATAGAGACTGGATAACTTCTCCCAGACTGTGACTTGTCTATTCATTTTCTTAGTGGTATTTTTTTAATGAGCAGATATTTTAATTTTGATGAAGACCGATTTATCAACTTTTTTCTTGGATGATTAGTGCTTTCATGTCCTAAAAAATCACTGTTTACCCCCAAATTGCAAAAAGGCTCTGCTGTGCTTTATAGTTTTACATTATATATTTAAGTTAGTTGTTGTACATGGGATGAAGTAAGAGTCGAAATTCATTTTTTTCATATGTTTATACAGTTCCAACACCATTTGTCGAAAAACTTTTCCTATCCCCATTGAATTGCCTTGGCACTTTTAACAAAAATGAATCTAACATCTTTGCGTGGGTCTATTTCTGAACACTCCATTATTTTTCGTTGATCGATTTCTCTATCTGCACATTGATACCACATGATCTGTATTATTCTAGCTTCATAATGTCTTGAAATCAGGTAGCCTGAGTCCTCCAACTTTGCTCTTCAAGGTTCTTTTTTTTTTCTTTTTCTAGGTCCTTTGTTTTTCCACATCAATACTCAAAACAGCTTATTTCTTTCTACAAACAAGTATGTTAGGATTGTGTTTGGGATTGAACTGAATCCATAGTTCAATTTAGAATAGATTAACATCGTAACAACATTGAGTATTTCAATCATGATCATTCTGTCTGTAAATAAAGACATTTTTACTCTTCTTTTCTCATTTGTAGCTCTTATTCTTGCTTTATAGGACAGCCCAGGACAGTGATAAGTATTAAGAGCAGGATGTTTGCCTTGTTCCCAATCTTAGGAGGAAAGTGTTCAACATTTCACCAGTAAGTATGTTTGCTGTAGTTTATCATAGATTATCTTTTTCAGGTTGAGAACTTCCCTTCTATTCATGGATTTTTTTTTTTTTATCATGAAAAGATGTTAACTTTTGTCGAATGCTTTTCTGCATCTACTGAGATGATTATTTACTTTTTCCCTTTATTTTTTAATGTGGTGAATTCACATGAATGCTATTCACATGTTAAACCAACCACACATTCCTGGGGAAATCCTACTTGATCATGATGTATTATCCTTTTTATATATCTTTTGATTTGATTTTCAAATATTATGTGCAGGATTGTGCATTCATGAAGAATGTTCATTTGTTATTTTCTTTTCTTTTAAATGTCTTCATTGGGTTTTGGTATAAGTTATGCTGATCTCATAAAACAAATTGAGGGGTATTCTACACTCTTTTTTCTGAAAGATCTTGTCTAAGATTACTATTATTTCTTCTTTAAAATAGTTGATAAGGGGCGCCTGCGTGGCTCAGTAGGTTAAGCATCCAACTCCCCTGATTTCAGCTCAGGTTATGATCTTAAGGTCCTGGGATGGAGCCCCACATCAGGCTCTGCACTCAGCAGGGAGTCTCTGCTTGGGATTCTCTCTCTCTCTCCCTTTGCCCTTCACCCTGCTCATGCTCTCTCTCTCTCAAATAAATAAATCTTTGAAAATAACATAAAATAGTTGATAAAATTAACTGATGACATCAACTGGGACTGGAGTTCTCCTTTAGAGAATGTTTTAATTAAACATTCATTTCGTCATAGTTATAGAGCTACTTATATTTTCCATTTCTTCTAGTGCCCTTTTTAGTAAGTTGTGTTTTTCAAGGAATTTGCTTTTTGGTGAAGTCATTGATAAAAAGTTTGTTCACAGAGTTGCCTTATTATCCCTTTACTATCTATAGAATCTATAGGAATGTCCCTTTTTCTTTCCTCTTTCTTGTCTTCCCTAATCATTCTTACTGTGAGTATATAATTTTCTAGAACTGATTTTTCATTTTCTTAATTTTTTCTATTAGCATATTTTCTGTTTCATGGAGTTCTGCTCTTATCTTTCCTTCCAAATCCTTCAGATTTGATTTCCTTATCCTTTTCTAATTTCTTAAGACGAAAACTTAGATAATTGATGTTAGAGCTTTCTTTTTAAAATAGAAATATTTAAAGCTATGAATTGCCTTCATTAGCTATCTCCCCCAAATTCTGACATGTCCTATTATCACTGAATTTGAAATAGGTTCTCATTTCTACTGTGATTTTATTTCTTGGCCCACAGATTATTTAGGGGTATTCTGTATAAGTTCCAAATATCTGAGGATTTTCTCAATAGCTTATTATTCTGGATTTCTTTCTTTTTTAAAAAAATTTATTTATTTACTTGAGAGAGAGAGAGAGAGAGATAGCATGAGCGGGGAGGAGGGGCAGAGGGAGAGGGAGAAGCAGACGGTCTGCTGAGCAGGGAACCCGATGCAGGGCTTGATCACAAGACCCTGGGATCATGACCTGAGCCAAAGGCATATGCTTAGCCGACTGAGCCAGGCACCCAGGAGTCCCTTATTCTGGATTTCTAACTTAATTCTTTTGTGGTAGACAGGGTATATTTCAGAGAATATTCCAATCCTTGAAATTTATCAAGATTTATTTTGTGGCCCTTCATATTGTCTACATTGGTGAATGTTCTATATGCCTTGAAAGAAGATCTGTTCTGCATTGTTCAGCACATTATCTACAAATGTCAACTAGATTAAGTTAGCTGATAGGGTAACTCAAATCTTCTGTATCCTTGCAGCTATTAGGCTAGTTGTCCAAATCCGCAGAGAAAAGTGTCACTATCTCCAACTGTGCCTGTGGATTTCTCCCTTTCATTCTCGATTTGCTTCATTATTTTTAAAGCTCTGTCGTGAGGTCAAACATATTTAGGATTGTTGTATTCCAGATGAACTGACCCCTTTGCCATTATGACATATCCCCTTTTATCCCTGATAATTTTCCTTGTTCTGAAACCTACTCTGATATGAATATAGCCACATTAGCTTCCTTCTACTTACTGTTTGCATGGCATTGTTCATCCTTTTATCTTCAGACCTATCTGTGCCTGTATCAGTTTACAAGGGCTGCCATAACAAAATAGCATAGGATGGGTGGCTTAAAAAACAGAAATGTATTTTCTCACAATTCTGGAGGCTAGAAGTCCAAGATCAAGGTGTCAGATTTGTTTTTATTCTGAGGCTTCTCTTCTTCTGAGGCTTCCGGATGGACACCTTCATGTTTTGTCCTGATGTGGTCATTCCTCTGTCTCTGTTGTCTGTATGCTAGTCTCTTCTTCTTATAAGGACATCAGTCCTGTTGGATTAAGGCTCCCCTAAAAACCCCATTTTAACTTTAATTACCACTTTAAAGGCCCTATCTCTAAATATGCCACATTCTGAGCTCCTCAACATATGAGTTTGGAGGAGGGGATACAATTTTGCTCATTAGAGTGTCTTTGTATTGGGCGCCTGGGTGGCTCAGTTGGTTAAGCGACTGCCTTCGGCTCAGGTCATGATCCTGGAGTCCCTGGATCAAGTCCCGCATCGGGCTCCCTGCTTGGCAGGGAGTCTGCTTCTCCCTCTGACCCTCCCCCCTCTCATGTGCTCTCTCTCTCATTCTCTCTCTCTCAAATAAACAAATAAAATCTTAAAGAGTGTCTTTGTATTTAAGTGTCTCTCTTGTGGACAACATATAGCAATGTCTTGCCTTTTTATCCTCTCTGACAATCTCTTTTAGATGATATGTTTGGTTCATGAACACTGTAATTATTGCAATGGTTGGGCTTAAGTCTATGTCTTGCCATTTCGTTTCTATTTGCCCAGTCCTTTTTCTTACTGTTTGCCTTCTCTTCCTCCTTTCTACCTTCCCACCTGGCAAATATTTTTCAGTATTCCATTTTAGTTCCTTTATTGAATTTTTTTTAGTTCTTCTTTGTATTAGTATTTAATGTTGTTCTATGGATTAGAGTTTGTATCCTTAACTTATCACAATCTATTAGAATTAATAAGGTAACTCTTGATGTAAGATGTAAGTCCCTTACAACAATGTAATTCCATTAATCCTATCCCTGTCCTAACAGCCCAAATGTCCATCCATAGGTGAATGGATAAAGAAAATGTGGTGTATGCATATATGATGTGAAAGTGTATATGTGTATATATATATAATATATATATAATATATATATACACACATATAGTGTGTGTGTATTATATAATATATATATAATGGAATATTACTCAGACATAAAAAAGAATGAGATCTTACCATTTGTGACAACATGGAAAGACCTGAGGGCATTATGCTAAGTGAAATAAGTCAGACAGACAAAGACAAATACTGTATGATTTCATTTACATGTGGAATCTAAAAAACAAAGCAGATGAACAAACACACAAATTTTTTAAAAAGCAGAAACAGACCCATAAAGACAAAGAACGCACTGATGGTGCCAGAGGGGAGGCGGGTAGAGAGATGGGCAAAACAGGTGAAGGGGAGTGGGAAGTACGGGCTTCCAGTTATGGAATGAATAGGTCACGAGGTTGAAAGGTACAGCACAGGGAATAGAATCAATGGTATTGTAATAGTGGTGAGAGCAGACAAAGAAAAAAAGAAGAAAGAGAGAAAGAAAGAAAGAAAGAAAGAAAGAAAGAAAGAAAGAAAGAAAGAAAGAAAGAAAGAAAGAAAGAAGAAAGGAAGAAAAAGAAGAAAGAAAGAAAGAAAGAAGAAAAAGAAGAAAGAAAGAAGAAAGAAAGAAGAAAAAGAAGGAAGAAATAAAGAAGAAACAAAGAAACAAGGAAAGAAGAAAGAAAGAAAGAAAGAAAGAAGAAAGAAAGAAAGAAAGAGGAAAGAAAGAAGAAAGAAAGAAAGAAGAAGAAAGAAAGAAAGAAGAAAGAAAGAAAGAAAGAAAGAAAGAAGAAAGAAAAAAATCCTAACCCTGTCCTTTGTATTAATAATCATATATTGTCAATAACATGCATTATGAATCCCATAATAAAATGTTGTAATAATAGCATAATTATTCTTCTTCTCAAGCAGTTGGATGTGGTTTAAAGAAATTAAAAGAAAGTAAAACAGTAGTCTTCTATATTGACCTATGTTTACCATTTCTGACACTCTTCATTTTCTCCTATAGATCTAAGTTTAAATCTGGTATAACCTCCTTTTAGTTTAAAGAAATTCCATTAGCACTTACCATAGTGCAGGTTGGTTGGTGAAAAATTCTCTTAGCTTTTATGTACCCAAAAATGTTTTTATTTCACTCTTGTTTTTGAAGGATATTTTCACTGGATTTAGAATTTGGAGTGGACAGGTTTGTTTTTTGTTTTTTGTTTTTTTGTTTTTTTGTTTTGTTTTGTTTTGTCTTTTAGGACTTTAATGATATTGTTCAGGTGCTTTTTGAAAAGCAGAAAGAGAATGAGGCTGGAAGGCCAAGAAGAAATTAATTGTCATTAGTGCTCATGAGAATTCAAGTATTCCCTGTATTTGTAATTTGTCTTTTTAAAAAGCTGGCTGCTTTTAAGATTTTGGGGTTATCTTTTGTTTTCAGCAGCTTTTCTTTGATGTATCTAGGGATTTCTAGGATGTGTCTATGATTCTGTCTTTGGATTTATATTGTTGGGAGTTCACTGAGCTCCCTGAATGTGTAAGTTGATGTTCCTCATCAAGTTGGGAGAATATTCAGCCATTATTTCTTCAAATATTTTTTTCCTGCTCCATTTTCTTTCTCTTCTTCCTCCTTGGCTCCAACTGTATGCATGTTAGACCATTTGATTTTTTCCCATGGGTCACTGAGGATCTCTCCATTAAATTTTTTTCCCCTTCATTCTCTGGATAAGATAGTTTTTGTTAATCTGTCTTCAAGTGATTATTTTTTCTTCCATAGTCTTCAGTTTGCTCTTACACACACCAGTGAGACTTTCATTTTGAATACTGTACTTTACAGTTTCAGAATTTCCCTTTGTTTCAAGGTTTTTGTTTCTCTGCTGAATTCCCTATATGTTCACTGATTATAACCATCTCTCCTTTATGTCCTTGAACATAGCTCTTATAATTGTTCCAAAGCCCTTGTCTGCTAATTCCAACATCAAGGTCATTTTAGGGTTTGTTCCTATTGGCTGATACTCTTTCTTGATTACAGGTCACATTTTTCTGCTCCTTTGCATTCTCATGATGTTTTCATTGTATGATACATACTGTGGATAATATAATATAATATAGGTGGATAATGGAGAGTCTAGATTATGTCTTCCTTTTAAAAGTGTTGATTTTTGTTCTGCCAGGCAGCTAAACTATGGAAGGCCTTTTCTGATCTTTCGGGGTTTGAATTTTTCTTTTGTTAGAGCAGGTGCATTTCAATATTGTCTTCTGTTCTAGGGTATGGCCTATAGGATGTGTTTCTTTCCCGTGAAGTATGACCTCCTTGAGGTCTCCACTGAAGACCTGTATTGCCTGGGAAGGTTTCTCTATCCTGGGTGAGCTGGGAATGCACCATCTCCCAGCACAGCACGCCCTCTGGGATTTTTCATTTACTCAGCACCACAGCAGCAACACACATCAAGCCCCATGGGGCATCATCTTATATGTTCTCTCAAGCCCTTGGCCAAGGACCTATGGCAAATCCTCTTATAGATTTCTGTCCTAGGACCATCTCTTCCAATACTCTACCTTACACATTCCAGCCACTTTAGCAGCCCTCAGCTCTGGTGTCTGTCTTCTCAGCTCAGCTTGACTCTATCTCCTTTGCTGCAGTGGGCAACTCCCCTCAGGCAGAAAAGTGGGGGCAAGTGTGGGTGATGGTGGGATTCGACTCATGTTTCCCTTCTCAAGAACACAGTCCTCTGCATATTGTCCCATTACTCAAGAGTGCATTCATATGTTTTGTCCGGTTTTATAGCTGTTTACAGAAAGAGGAACTCGAGCCAGACTGGAAGCACATTGCTGGAAGTGCAAGCTTCAGTTCTCATTACCAACTATTAAAGGATCAAGTGACCCTGGAAAGGTGGAAAACCTGTGGCTCTCCATTTTGCACAGCTCAGCTGCCCTAAATTAGATGTAGCTAAAACTGTGATTCTGGCATCAAAGACACTCATCCAGTCCATATACTAGCAGTGTAACCTTGGGTAAGTTACTTGACCTCCCTGTTCCTCTGTTTTCTCCATCTTTAAAGCGAGGCACTTCAATAATAGTACCTGCGTACTGAAGATTAAATGGACTAATCGTTTTAATGTGCTTATCACACTTCAGCATTCAATAAATATTTATTATTATTTTCATCACTATCATTACTCCCTGGAACACCACTAATGGGATTTCCCTCTATGACCCCATTCTACTGCCTCAAATTTCCTCACCTCTTCCTAAGCAGCCAATTTCATCCTGCCACCCATCACGAAGCGAGCTGACTCTCCTAATGTCCCCCATCCCTGCCCATTAAAGCTGATCTTAACCTGCTCTTCTGAAGTTGACCTTGAGTCCATGGAAAAGCCACATCCCTTTTTAGAGCCACCATGCCAAAAAGTCCAGTGTCCTGACCAGCATTCCCCATAAGACTAACCACTAAATATGCAACCCTGCCCCCAAAGAGCCACTGCATTTGTTCTCTTCTGCAACTACTGACCTTAGAACTCAGGCAACCTTTCTAGTCCTTCCCTGTCACTGCTTAGCTCTTCTATTCACACCAAAACCCCTGTGGGGAGTGGCCTCCAGAGCACCTCCTTTTTTGCTTCAATAGTTGAGGACAACCCCTTACTGATACAGCCACCACGGGAGAAAAAGACAAGGCTGTTGTGATCTCCACCTGCCGTTGGTCTGCCCAGCATCCTCTCCCTGGGAAAACTTTTCCTCTTTCCATGTGATTCTTTTTAGTCCACAGAGTTCAGGTGCAGCTCACTCTGCCCTCATCCTCAGACGGGCCCAGGGGAGGATGTGTCACAAATGCCGGCCAGTCAGAGTACTCCATCTTTGTGGCCGGAGTGGTTGGCTCAGGGATTGACATGTGACCCAAGCTGGGCACCTTAGAGAAATTTCTGCCATAGTTTCAGGAAAGACTCTCTCTTTCTCTTTGGAAATGTGAGTTATAAACAGGACAAGGTTTGTGGCTGCCAGCAGTAAGGATTTAACCCGGAGACCTGACTCCAGAGTCTATCCTCCTTCACTGCTGTTCTTATGTGCCTCATAGATCCTGAGGCAAAATCTGGAGGCTTCGGTGGAAGTATTAGTAGCTGGGAGTTCACTGGGCTGTAGGCTGTGGTCTGGTTTAGGGGTATATACCCTGCTTCCCCAAGGCTATGATCTGAGTGTTTATGCCCCCTCCCCCAATTCATATGTTGAAACCTATTGCTCAATGTAATGATATTAGGAGAAGGGTCTCTGGGGAGGTGATTAGGCCACGAGGGTGGAGTCCTCGTGGTGAGATTAGTGCCCTTACAACAAGAGACATGAAAGAGACCTCTCCCCTACCACCCTTTCTCTTTCCCACCCCCCAGCCTCCCTCGCCACGTGCGGACACAGAAAGAGGATGGCCATCTGAAAGCCAGGAGCAGAGTTCTCACCAGGAAATTGAGTGGACCAGCACCTTGTCCTTGGACTTCCCAGCCTCCAGAACTAGGAGAAACAAACTTCTGTTGTTTAGGCCACACAATCTGTGGTATTTTGTTACAGCAACCAGAGCTGACTAGAGGACATGTGGACAGCATATTCTTCTCTGTCCAGTGATAATTTTGGTCAAGTGACTTACTTTGGCCAATAGAATATGACTAGAAATGAGAGGATGCAGTTCTGAGTGTAGGCTTTAAGAGTCACTGCCTATTTTCATTAGCTCTTTTGAGATTCTTCTCTTTACCATGACAACAACATGCTCTAGACAGGGGATAATATCTCAGTCTCAGGCCCAGAATGAGCAAGCATGTGGACGAGACTTGAACTTTACCTACAGTTTGGCAGGCAATAACACCCAACCCTCAGGCAGGAGCCAAGATACAGGTAACTGACCTAGGAGTTAAGAATCGCTGATATTTTGGGAATGTTTCTTACAGCAGCAAAAGCTGACTAATATAGATGACAGAGATGGGGCATCTCCCATCAGTGACAAAGCTCCCCCATTTCCCCTAGTTAAAGAAAACTTAGACGAGATCTGGGGCCAATCCAGACCTGAGTTTTGGGCAGGTTTACTAACCTCTTTGAGTTTCAGTTCTTAATCTATAAAACGGCTTCTCTAGGTTGATGTAACAATGGAATAAGATAAATTGCGTTAAGCCCATAGCTGTACTGAGAACATACAAAACACATCTGTTCCCTTCCTAAGTGTGAAGCAAGCAGCAGTGATAAACACTTGAGGAATGAATGAATGAATGAATGAATGAATGAATGAATCCTTCCAGATCTGAGTCCTCATTCACTGGAGCGCTTGCAAGGCTGCATGTCCTCCTGTACCTTTCTTCTTCGTCACTGCTGGTTCCTTCCTCGGCTGCTAACTTATCCTGATACTCTTCTCCTCTGGGCAGGTTCTGAGGTTCATTCAGCTTCAAACATGGATCCTAAGGCAAAAACAGTTGCAAGATGAGACTGAGCACACTTCCCTGATTCAACCCAGGCTTATCAAACCAGAGAGCAGAGGAGAAAGAGTCCCCAGCGATCCACAATCGGTGCACAGTCCACAGGCCTGGCATGATGAGGCCTGGGACAATTCATTGTCTAGTACAGTGCCTGGCTTAGGAGCCTGTATCCCTGTATTCTGTCTTCCATTGACCAAGCACTTCACACAGCTGATGAAACTCAAGCACGGAGATGGTAGGTAAGCTGTCCAGGGTCCCACCATCAGTGAGTGGTGGAAATGGGACATGCAATCAGGTAGTCTGATCCTGGGGCTGCTATGAGGATCAGAGAACACTCCCAGCAACAGCTACTGGTCCGTGTGAACAACTGCTATTATTACAATGCCCATTTTAAGGCGGCAGCCCGTGACATCTTAGGACATAGGATCAGAGAACATGGAACCTGCTGAATGACCATACGTGTTGAGAAACGGGGTGTGGTGGGAGGGAGAATATGGAAACCATGAGTGAACACTGAGGCCTAGGAATTTTCTATGAATTGAATTTGTTCATGTTATCATTCTCCCCTTTCCACAGAGACAAAAGGTGAAAAAGACATTCTTCTTTTGATTTGTCTACTTGTTACAGTAACCATTGTCTATGGAACACACTATAACAAGACAGGCGAGGAACAGATGTCTTCACTGGCAAATCTCATTAAATAATGATAAATTGCAGCCTGGAGTTTCCACTAAGTAGTTGCATGGCCTTGAGCCAGTCTCTTCCCTTTTCTGACCCAGAACTTCATCAACTGTAAAACAAAGGGGTTGGTTACATCTGTGGTTTTCAACTTGTGCTCCAGAGACCTTGGGACATGTCCCTGGGGCCCACAGAGTTCAGAAGGGCAGAGCTGAGGATGGAGGATGGGGCATGGGGCTCCCATTCCCTCTCAACCTGGCATGAAATTGTTTTGGTTGCCCTTCCAGGTACTCTACTGTCTATTAAAGGTCACCAACATCAAGGCCAATGATGGCCTCCGTGTTGCCAAATCCAGTGGTCACTCCTCAGGCTTCAGCTAACTGAGCTTCCCTACAGGACTGGAAATATCTGGTCACTCCCTCCTGCATGCAGTCCTCTCTCCTGGGTTTCCTCCTCCCTCGCCAGCTGCCCCTTCTTGGTCTCTTCTGCTCAAGCCACCTGCTCTTCTGCCTCACACTTTAGTCCTTGGACTTCTCTCTCTCACTCCCCACCTCTCTCTCACTAGCATCTCATATAGTTCCATGAATACAAACAAATTTAATCTATTTCCAAGCTTTACCCTGAAGTCTGGACTTGAATATCCAACTGTCCTCCAGATATCACTTGGGTGCTTAATAAGCTTCTCAAACTGCAACATGTCCAGATCTGAACTCCTGGTCTCACCCTCCCCAAACGACAAGCATGCACCTGCCCCAGGGTCTCTGCACTGGCAGTTCCACTGCCTGCAATGCTCTTCACTGTAATATTTGCATGCCTTGCTCCCTCACTTCACTCACCACAACCGAGAGACCTTTCCTGACTTAAATCCTGGGCTCTGGTACCAGACACCCAGTTCTTCTTCTTCTTAAGGATGTAACTTTGGGAAAATTAGGCTGTCGTGGATTAAATAAACCAATAAATATAAAGTCTTTGAAATAGTATTAGCTACACAGTGAATACTCAAATTAATATTGCCCAGGATTATTGTTCTCTGATCACCTTCTCTAAAATACCACCCCTCTCTCTTCCTCCCACCTTGCTCTATGTCTTCCTCAAAATCCAGATTGTGGCCTAATGTCAATTATGTGTCTACTCTTTCACTCTATTTCCCTCCCTGGAAGGTAAGCTGCATGGGGGCAGGGATTCTACTCTGTTCCCTGCTGTTTCCCTGGTTCCTAGAAACAATGTGTGTCACATGGAGGACACTCAGTAAACAACACATGAACAAACGAAACAAATCTCTCAGAGAGCAGGGGGGCCCTTTTCTCCCACACTCACCTCACGCTCCCACTACATCCCATGGCCCAGAATTGGGTGTTTCACAGCTCTGCTCAGGTGCCCTTTGTGCCTTGATGAGTCTTAAGTTCCAAGTTCTGTTTGAGTCATTTGTGTTGCCTCTAAATGTAGCAGATACCGTGTGATGCTAGAGCCCTTGCTTCCAGAGACAGGGTGGAGATGACACTCAGAAAGTCATCGCCCATCTTGCCCAGGAGGGCCTGTGGAAGGGTGCCCAGAGGTGATGGCCCATCGGAGAGTAAGGGTTCCCTCTGCCTCCCACACCCCTCCTATCAAAGCCCTCCTCTTCCCTTCTGGAGCGATGTGCCCTGGGTCAACTTAGCTAAGCCAGAGCTGCCTTTTCCAGGCTTTCCTTCCCTGCATAGTTCTGGACCATATGACTTTGTGTAAGATCTGGAAGATGGGTGTGCCTTTTTCTTCTCATGCTTGGATGCTTGCTGCAGGACATCAGGTGCTATGGCAGCTCATGCGCTTCGTTATCGATCTGCTGGCTCACCTGATTGGCCTGGGCTGCCTAGGGCTCTCAGCTCCTCCATCTCCCACTGGACCCTCCATAGGCTTCTCCATTTCCTGGGCCCAGGGCATGTTTAGCTCTATGAGGAAGGATGCTGGATTCTCCTACAGGTCACTAAATCCCGGGGGCTGGAGGCTCATCAGCTTCAGAAACCAATACCATTCAAGCTCAGCCTCATGGGCTACATTTGTCCTTGGTCTTCCCCATTCCACATCTGTCCTTCTTTGCTTCTGATGGCCCACCCAGGTGTAGGCCCACTGTAGGCCAGACACTGGACGGGGATGCGACAGTTGAATATAGAGTGTTTACCTGGCTCCCACAATGATGCCATGTTTTTCCAAAATGAGTCCCGTTTTCTCTATCATTTCTAGTAGTCTGTTTCTCTATCTATCTCATGCACTCTTTAATCTCTAGATCCTACTAATAAGCCCTGCTCAACTGCCACTTCCTCCATGAAGCCTTCACAATTCTTCTGTTGCAATTATACTCTCTGCTCTTAAAGTCCCGTAACAATTTTTTTTTTTTTGCTACTGTAATTTGCTCACAAATATTTTTTGGCATTTACTATATGCCAGGCACTGTTCCAGAGACTCAGCAATCAATAAAACAGATGAAAGTTTTTTTCTGCTTTGTATTAGTTATAGGAGTATTCTCTTTCTGCCTTTCTGGAAGGTAAAAGTAATCCCAGATATAGTTTTTAAAATATTATAAATCCTCCAGCCAGTAATTGAGATCATGCTGCACGGTCATTTTCCTTTGCCTGAATCCTTTCTCTTTAGTGTGTGTAACTGGGTACTAAAATCCAGCCGGCTGACATGTTATTCATTGCAGGGCCCAGTGAGTTTGGTTCATTGCTGTGTACTTTCAAAAATGATGTCATTGACCAGCTTGCAATCTCCGCGTGGACCATAAGCTAAAAGGCCCACCTTTGCCTCCCACTTTCAGGTATTTGGGACATTCAAAGTATCTTGGATAACTCTCAATTCCTATAAAGCTCAGAAGCAGATATCACAGTCTAAGCAAAACAGCTTTGTGAGACACCTGTTATAAGTACACGTTCTGGATAATCTAGGGAAAATGGCATGGTGAATGTGGAACAACAGCAACAAATCAAAATAGCATAATACTACAATATAAATACATATGTAATTATTAAAATTAATTGGTCCAGGTCTCTAAAGGAAAATCAGAGGTTATAAAGAAGTACTGGTAAATAGAAAGCACAAAATATATTGGCAAAAGCAACCCTAAGGGTATCAGTAATCATGATAAACATGAACTGGCTAAGTTCAACATGTTATTTATCCTGATAAAAGGAGTCATTCACTAAAACTAATAATGAACCTGTAGGCATCTAAATAAAGCCCCCAAACCAGGCAAAATGTTCAGAACTGTAAGGAGAAATGGGTAAATTTACAACTGTAATGGAGAATTTAATAACCACCTCTCAGAACTGATATATTAAGTAAACAAAATGAGCTAGGATGTAGAAGATTTGAACAAGATTAATAAGCTCACTACATCAAAAACTAATGACGTATTGTATGGTGACTAACATAACACAATAAAATAAAATTTAAAAAATAAAAATAAAAATAAATAAGCTAAACCTAATAGCTAAAAAAAAAAAATACTAATCAGTGCTAACATTTATATGGTGCTAAGTGTTCCCAGGCCCTCAACTCTATGAGATGGGCGGTATCATACCATTTTAAAGGGGACAAAACTGAGGCAGGAGAAGATATCCAAGTTCTCCAAGATTATATGATGAATGCATCACAAAGGTGTAATTCAAATATACAGTTGACCCCTGCACAACATAGATCTGAACTGCGAGGGTCAACTTATCTGTGGATTTTTTTCTCAGGAAATACAGTACAGTATTATAAATGTATTTTCTCTTCCTTATGATTTTTTTAATATTTTATTTTCCCTAGCTTACTTTAAAATATGCGTTAATTGACTATGTTATCGGTAAAGCTTCTTGGTCAACAGTAGGTCATTAGTAGTTAAGTTTTTGGGTAGTCAAAAGTTTCATGTAGATTTTTAATTATGCAGGGAGTTTGTACCCCTAATACTAGCATTGTCCAAGGGTCAATTATATACTTAAATGACCAAACTGAGAATATAGGTTTTTTTTCTATCACATAGGGAACATTTGAAAATGGCCCCACAGGGGTGCCTGGGTGGCTCAGTCAGTTAAACATCTGACTTCACTCAGGTCATGATCTTGGGGTCCTGGGATGGAGCCCTTCATAGTTGTTGGGCTCCCAGCTCAGCCCGCAGTCTGCTTGTCCCTCTCCCTCTGCTCCTCCCCCTGCTCATGCTCACGTTCTCTCTCTTTCTCAAATAAATAAATAAAAATCTTTAAAAAAAAATGACCCCACAGAAGTCTACAAGTAAATTTCACCACGTTCCAAGTGTTGACATTCTACAGATGATGTGACTGATGATGACAATGCAATAAAATTAGAAAGCAACAAGAAAGTAGGTTTAAAAAAGTAAACTCTGGGATACAGCTAAAGACATACACTTAGAGGGAAATTCACAGCCTTCACTGTATTTATTAGAAAACATTCAAGAAGTTAGAAAAAGCAGAAGAGAATAAACCCCAAGTAAGCAGAAGGAAAGAGATACAAAAGACAAAATTAATGAGATAGAAAAGAAGAGATTCGCGCAACGCATCTGAAAGCTGGCTTTTTGAAAAGACACATGAAGCCTGATCAAGGAGAAGAGGAAAAGGAACTTGGAGCAATATGAATAATGGACAAATAGCTCACGAAAGTTATTATAGAGATGAAAAAGAATTTCAAATGTACTCTGAGCCACTGTGAGTGCCGTGAAAGGAAATGCGCAGGATGTAATTTCTGGGCCACCTTATCAACAACTGATATATTTAAAGGCATCCTGGGCAGGAGTCCAGAAACAGGAGAGGGTGGAAGATGCTATAAAAAGCTGGTGATGCACCGGGATGACTACATCGGCTCCCAGCTGCATCCCATTTTTCTATTTCCATACATTGACGGATGGATGCCCAGGACTCTGTAAGGTGGCCAAGAAAGACACTACCATCCTTGGGTTACAGATGAGGATGTGAGATCAGAGAAGTAGTCCAGCAACTTGCTTCAGGTCACATGACCACTGGAGGGTGGCATGAGGACCGGACCCCTGGGTTGTCCCGCTGCCTGCCCCGTGATTCCATGTGACCACAATGGTACTTGCCACCGCCATATTGGCAAGATCCTCAGCTGCCAGCATCGGGACTTAACTGAGTGTGAGTTCAAACCATGTTGTACAAACGTGGCTATGAGAAATATCTGTGAAACAGACACTTAAGATCAACCCGAGAGACGAAGGTTGTTTTCCTAATCAACAGGGAGGTAAACTCAGGAATCCTTTCTGTCTATTCACTTTTCTTCCATCCCCCAGGACCAGAGACAGGGGCATTCTTTCTAAAAAGAAGGTGAATCCTCCTCCCCCTCCACAAGTAATTGGAAAGGACCCCAGTGTTCTTCTAAATCATCCTCCAGCCAAGACTAATTTTTGAAGGGGTTCCTAACCTAACCTTTGACTACTAGGACTCAAAATGGTACCCTTAATGAATTCCATTCATTCAATTGTCACATCATGTATCAGTTGTGTACAAGATGGTGCTAAACATCTGCCACATACAGGTGTATTAGGTGCTGGAAGGGTAAAGATTAAGAACACCTAGTTCTTTTTTTTTTTAAGATTTTATTTATTTATTTGACAGAGAGAGACACAGTGAGAGAGGGAACACAAGCAGGGGGAGTGGGAGAGGGAGAAGCAGGCTTCTCACGGAGCAGGGAGCCCGATGCAGGGCTCGATCCCAGGACCCTGGGATCACGACCTGAGCCGAAGGCAGACTCTTAAGGACTGAGCCACCCAGGCGCCCCAAGAACACATAGTTCTTCATTTCAGCAAACTTATGGTTCAGCAGGGGGGACCAACAGACCATATAAATGTCAAAAATATTTCCCTCTTCTCTCCCCCTACCTGTGTACCTGGCATTTGAGGTCAAAGTATATCATTCAAGAGGCACTAGGGTGCCATCAGAATATTTCACAAATGGACATGAACTTGGAGATCCACAGTTGGCTGAACGAGTGCTTTCAAGCTCACTGATACTCGTGTAAATGGCGCACTCTTCTCCGACCTTCAAATGGAACAGATTCTCCAGCTGCCCCTTTCCTGGTTATCTGCTTGGGATCTCAGTGAGTTCCTCACAGGAATGACCCTGAGCCACCCCTGGTGTATTCGGAGTTATCCACCCCTAATTCACACTCCTGCTTGCTCTGGTTCCGCCCAGCACTCTCTGTCCAGGGCCACAGTGGCCTGGGCATAAAGTGTGCACAGAAAAACAAATAGTTCTGCTTCTCCTCCAACCATCCATCACCAAAGCCTCCTCCCAACTTCTCCCAAGCAAAGAGCTGGCTGGTTATTTTAAACCTGCGTTCACATTAGGTCTTCATCTTTCATCTCCCAGGTCGTTAACCTCTTCTGGATTGTTTCTATTTTAAAGGAACACCCATGCCCAGGAAATCTCCTGGAAGGGAATATTCAAAGTCATTCTCAAGTTCAGTTGACAATCCTTCAAAGGTAGCATTATGTACATCTCAAAATAGAACATCTAATGCAATGGGGTTTTGCGGAAATGATTACAGGGGATTGTCACAGATACTATAAAGTCACCTTACATTTATAGATTCTTGAACAGTTTTGAAAAGTGCCTTCATGTATGTTCTTCCGTTCATTACCACAGGTCTCTGGGTGTGGAGCCAAGGAGGGATTATCACCACCATTTTACTAAAGAGAAGCAGTATGGCGTCATAGTTTGGAACATGGGCCTCAGTTTCCCTACCTGTAAAATGAGGATAATAATGACACTTGTCTGTCAGGGTTGTTGTCTGGCTCTGTAAAGTACATTGTTCTTGGCACACAGTCAGGGCCTGGTCTGTGTCTGCTACTCACAGTAATGAGGAAACTGGTCTCAGGTTTTTGGACTTGCCTGAGGTCCCCCAAACAGGTCTGGGGGAAAGCTGGGGTGGAATCCAGGCCCTAACCCTCCGACCGGAGCTGCTGCCCGCCCTATGCTGTCTTCCCAGGTTCAGCAAATCTCAGCCCAATTCTCAGCCAAGAATCTCTCCACAGAGTCAGTCTTCAGGGCAGCCTGCCTTGCTCCAGGTCAGACAGAAGCAGACCCCTCTACTCACACCACACAGAGGGCTCACCACAGTTGTTCGAGAGCTTGGTGGTTGTCTGTCTGCCCACCCCCAAGATAGCTGATGCCCTTGGATTCCTATGATCCACCGGGTATGCCACATGGTGCCAGCCTGCCCTGCAAAGTGCACGGGGCCTCCTGTGATCTGGGGACCCTTCCCAGGCCGGGGAGAGCTTCAGGGTGCCTGTCTCCCTTCCTCCAGACCTCGGGGATTTCACCCTGGGACTTTTCACTGAAGGATCTCCCTGCTTGGTCCCTCCCTGGGGAAGTCACCTTCAACTTTCAGGGTTCAGGCAGATGGCAGCAGATGTCACTGCTCTGTGGAAGCTTCTTGGACTCCCCTGGGCAGACACCTGCCTCTCTCATCTTGGCTGCAAAGAATCTTCCTGCCATTATTATAGTGATTATCGTACCAGGTGATTATTTGAGTAAATATTTATTTCTCCTGCTAGAAATGGAACTCTCCAAGGACCGAGACTGGGCCTTATTGACCCCAGCATCCGGCCACCATAGCCTGCATAGACACCACGAATAAATATTTGGTGAGGCAAAAAGACCTGAATAAGAACAATCACCAATGACTCTTTTTTCTTCTGGAAAGAGGTACAGGCATGAGCATCTGTGGAAACTTCAACCTTTTTTTGCCTCAGCTCACTGTGACCCAGGCACCAAAGGACTCGTCCAGAAAAAAAGTTTCCCTTCAGAATTACCAAGACTGAGGTGGTTTTCTGAAAACCAATGAAAAAAAACTATGTATCTAAGAGAATCAAAGAGACTTGCCATGAGAGATCAGGACAAAAGTTTCGGCAAAGTCCCAGGTAACTGTGCCTGGGACAGAGCCACACCCAGGCTTGGCAACCCTCTCTCTGTATGTTCTGGGAGTGGACTGAAAACAGCTCGGCTCTCAAGTGACATTATTATTTATATCTCTCTTGACTTACTGCAGTGCTCTGGCAGAAGAGCCAATGGCCTAAATCAAAATTCCCGGGTCTTGAACAAACTTAAATTTTATGGGCCCTTGTAGGTCCATCCGTGTGGAGGGCCTGCTATGTCTGCACCACAGGGGGCTGCTCACACAGCCTCTCCACCAGCCTGAGAAATTCTCTAGGACTTTGTATCTCTAGGACCTAAGCCAAGCTTCGACTCGCTTGGCTGGCATATAGTTGGCTTGCCAAAAACATTTGAATTAAATTCCAAATTTTCTCTGATGGGTCGTGTTCCGAAAGTTTTATAATGCATCGTGTTGGCCAGGTTGTGGGGAAACAGTCACATGTGCTGCCGTTGGGAGTGTGCACTGGGACATCACTGGTGGAAGGCAATGTGGCATGACTATGAAAGTTAGAGACGCACATGCCACTGGACCCAGAAAATTCTACAGTCACAAGTTAGCACCCACCGAGCATTTGCACATGCTGGGTGCTTTCCAACACTGTATATATATTAATTCATTTCGGCCTCACAAAAGCCCTCTGAGGTAGGTGATATCATTGTCCCAATTTTACAGATGAGGAGGCTCAAGCAAAGAGACTTTAAATCATTTGTCCAAGATTGTCCAGCCAGTAAGAGCCCAGGGGTCTGTTTGGGGCAGCGGGCGGTGGGGGGAGGGGGCTTGCCTAACTATTACTACACTATATCCGTCTACAGAGCAATCCACTGAAGCAGTATCTGTAATGGAGAAAACCAACCTAAATATCTATCATAAGGGAAAGAGTAAATATATTACAGTTTTTTGTACAGGGGATACTGGGTAGTTGTTCTTTCAAACAAATGAGGTTGATATGGAAGGGTACTGATGTGTTGCAATCCCCAAGCTATGAAAAGTTAAGGTAGAAAAAGTAGAGCACAGGCCAGTATGCTATCATTTGTAGAAGAAAAATATATTCATAATTATGCTTGCATATGCATGGTATATAGCTCTGAGCAGATATACAAGAAGAGATAAAATACAACAAAACCAGACAGGGAGCTAGGGAGAGGAGGGAGGCCTTTCACTGTATGCCTTTATATACCTTTAAATTCTGTGTCGCATATATGGATTAATTATTTGAAAAGAAAACAATTTAAGAGAACAAACTATACCTGCAAAGCACATAATGGTTGCCTAATTAAGAAACACAGCACCAGATGTTTAATTCTATTACTAAATGTTCACTTGGTTTTAAAGCTGTCGGTTTATGAATGCTTCTCTCCTCCAGCGTCTAGCTCAGAGTCTGGCCCATCCAAGGTACTCCACAAATGACTGTGGAATGACTAAATAACGTGCATGTAGAGTTGAATCAAATGGAACTGATGTTCCCTGAGGTTCCCTGTGCAATTCACACACACCCTAGGCGGGGTGTGTACCACTCTCTAGAAACCGGGCTCATGAGGGACAATGTTCTAGACCAAGGAGGGCGGGAGGAGAGCCAAGTTTCATGGTGAACCAACCTATGGTTGTCAACATGCACTTGTATTTTGAACCTCCTCAGGATTTTTAATTACATCAGAGGTTTTCAATTGGGGATAATTTTGTCCCCAGGAGACATTGGACAACATCTGGAGACATTTTTGGCTGGGACATTTTTATTGGGGAAATGCTACTAGCATTTGGTGGGTAGAGGCTGGGGACGAGGCGGAGAAAGCCTGAGCCGCCATAACAGCTCCGACCCTTGTTCATCTGCCCCGGGACATACGTAGAACCTCTAGGTGTGTGTATTCTCCCCCAAAAACCCAGCCGATGCACAATCTTCCTGAGCTTATCAACTTTTTTTTCACTGGATCCCATTACTCAGGAGCCCAGCCAACTCTGTCCCATCTCCCTGCCACAGTCACTGTGAGGAGCTGAGAAATAGTTGGATATTTGAGAAAGAATCTTTCCAGAAAATGCCATAGGGTGCTGGTGGAAAGTTCAGCTGTCCCCAAGGCCAGGAGCTCTTCCAGCGGAATGCTAGCTCATGAGGCTGGTTCTTCAGAAACTGAGGGAGGATGAAAATATCTGCATAAATCTCAGGCAGACCCCATCAGGAAGGATGCGTGGCCCCAGATCAAGAAGGACCAGCCCCATCGAGGAAGGTGCGGGTCTGCTCCGTTAGCCGTCTCAGGCAGGCTTATTTGTGGGGGGTGGGGCAAAGAGAGCTACTCAAGGATTCTCCCCCAGTCTGGGCATCAGAGGGGAAAACACAGGGCATCCTGGCTTCCCTCCTCAACCCCAAGATGGAGCTGTTTTATCTGGGAGGCATCCTGGGCATGTGTTGATACTCTCACAAGGAGAGTGGGGGCTCAGAGCCACAGACCTCGCGGTTCTGTTCTGTCCTGGTTGCTGACATGCCTGTGACCATGGGCAAGTCACACAACTGCTCTGGGCCTCAGTTTCTTCCTCTGTAAAATGAGTGTATTACAGGGTTGTTGGAAGAGTCCAAAGAAGTTATAGATGGGGACGATGCTCTAGAGCTGACCGGTTCCCACACAAACGTCATTCGCATCGATATCCACCAGATTTCTGGCTCATTTTTACCCCAGTGACTATGTGGTTAAGTAGGGGTCATCCCAGTGGGGCGGGCATTGGGGGCTGTTGGCGGGACCAGGGCTCAAGCTCTGGAAGTCTGGGGTCAAGGGAGAGAAACTGCAGTTCCTGTCGACACTAAGGCACATGGACACGGAGAATAAGAGTTGGGCGAGGACGAAGCAGCGAGTTTCAGACTCACTTACGTGTGTTTTCCCACCTGGAATATGAAGTGGACTGAAAATCTGGGATGGTAACAAAATAAACTGTTACGGTGGTGGGCTTTTGCTGGCTCCAGCTGCAAAGGTTAATTAACAGGGAAGCTGAATCAAGAGGGTCATTGAAGCCAGGACACTCAAACACCAACTTCACGGGAATTATTTATGTGTTTGACATCATGCAGCAAATGTTAAAATGAAATGTTCTGCCTTAAACTGTGGCCCCGGGGAAGATATACTGAAGTCCTAGCTCCCAGGACCGGTTCTTGTGACCCTATTTGTATAGAAGCTTCTGTGGATGTAATTAGTTAAGGTGAGGTCCTACTGGATTAGGGTGGACCCTAACCAAGGATCCCGGTGTCCTTAGACGAATGCCTTGTGAAGACCCAGAGGCGCGGACACACAGGGAAGAAGGCCCCGTGAGGACAGAGCCAGAGCGGGAAGTGAGGCAACCATCAGAAGCCGGCAGACAGGCACACAGGAGAGTCTCCCTCACAGCCGCTGGGAGGAACCAACCCTGCCGACACCTTGATTTGGGGTGGCTAGCCTCCAAAACTGTGAGACCACACCTTGCTGTGGTTTAAGCCACCAAGTGTGTGGAGATGCATTATGGCGGCCGTAGGAACATAAAACGGCTTATGGTGAGCAGGCAGAGGACACCCAGGAACCGGCTTTCGCCCTGGAGCAGGATCCCTAAAAGGGCAGCCTCGCGGGAAGGGCCAGCGTGAGAGTGGCTGGTATCTTGGAGGCAGAGGGGGGCGGCCAGGGGCGTTATCACTATGCTTCCTGCTGGGCAGAACCCAAGACCGCCTCTAGGCACCGAGCCTTTTTTTTTTTTTTAAAGATTTTTTTTAATTTATTCATTCAAGACACAGAGACACAGGGAGAGAGAGAGCGCGCGCGCGCATGAGCAGGGGGAGAAGCAGAGGGAGGGGGAGGAGCAGGCTCCCCGCTGAGCAGGGAGCCCGATGCCGGGCTTGACACCAGGACCCTGGGATCGTGACCTGAGCCGAAGGCGGACGCTTAACCATCTGAGCCATCCAGGTGCCCCTAGGCACCGAGCCTTTTATCTGCCAGGCAAGCTGCTCTCAGCGAGGGAGGGAAGACTGCATCTGGCAAGCCCTGTTCTTTTTCAAACCACGCGGGTAATTACCCAGAACTCTATTTTCCTCATGGTTTTTGCAAATGGATTTTGTGGTGATTTTTTTTTTTTTCAGACACTTTGGCAGCTCTGAGGGGGGAGGTACAAGAGCCCATTAATGCCAGCATGTGTCACGAGGGCTGATAAGCGCTGAGAGAAGGGAAATATCCTTAATGAAAGAAGGAAAAAAACCAGAGGTTACCTGGGTCTGGAAAATGCTGCGGTGCTGGCAGTCCAATGCCTGGGGCCCTTCTTTGCCTTTTCCGGGACGCACCTTATTTTGTTGGATAAATTCTTCCAGTCTTAAAACCTAAAAGAGAAGAAAAGGAACACTTAGTAATGAAAGGGAGCCCCATTCTCCTGATGGGGTCATTAATCTTCAAAACCATTCTCCCGGGTCAATTTGTTCTGGGGACAGTGCCCCATTAGACAGCTTCTAAACCTGTTTCTGGAAAGGCCATTTCTAATTGGCTGGTTGCTTCATCTTCCTAGAAAAGATGAGCCTGGCAGGTGTATCGTACTCTATACTTCCCTTTAAATTATGCACATCAGTACACCTCTACGGGAGCTGTAGGGTGGTTTTCCTTGGCTTTCAGACCATTCCTGGAAGATCACTCTCTTTCTTTCTTTTCTTTTCTTTTTTTTTTTATTCGACAGAGAGAGACAGCTAGAGAGGGAACACAAGCAGGGGGAGTAGGAGAGGGAGAAGAAGACTCCCCGTGGAGCAGGGAGCCCAATGCGGGGCTCAATCCCAGGACCCTGGGACCACGACCTGAGCCGAAGGCAGATGCCCAACGACTGAGCCACCCAGGTGCCCCGCTCTCTTTCTTTTTTAAAAAAGTTAGTTGGTAAAGAAAAGGAACAATATTTAAGAATTATACCAAAGAAAGGGTGGCTAGAAGGTGCTTTTAAAGTATACAGCCCTAATTATGATGATGATGATTAGCCGACTAATTGCAGGGTATCGATTAAACAGACTGGCCTCTCTGCTCTAGACTCTGAGAAGAACAAGGCAAATAACCATAAAGGAAACTCAGATGTGGCTGACAAATCTTTGCAGGAAACCTAACACTCCTCAGGCCCCATGCCAGGTATGAGGAAGTAAGGAAGAGGGACAGAGTGAGAGCAAGATGGTAAGAGAATAAAATACAGCCCGTGCCTTCCAGGAGCTATCATCTTATGGAGGAGGCAGCAGGTAGATGGCAGGTTATCATCACAGCAATATTCAGAAGACAAAATAATAATAGGACCATGAATGGTGTGCTTGTTCTGTGCCAGGCACAGACCTAAGCATTTTACAGTATAAAGTTGTTTAATCCTCACAACAACTACTATGAGACACATACTACTGCAGAGAATTTACAGCAAAAAACTCTGCCCAGGGCAGTCCAGGGCACTTTAGGGGCGCTAAAGGATGAATAGGAGTCTGTCAGTGGCGAGGGTGAGAAAGAACATTCCAGGGGGCAGGAATAGCAGGTGCAAGGGCAGAGGGAAGGTAGGATGTGTGTAAGGACTGGAGGAAAGTTCCATGTCAGGGACCCGGCATACAGGAATGGCGGGGAGGAAAGAGAGTCCGGAGGGTAGTGGTGGTGGTGGGTTGGGCTAGGCCCCAATTATGAAAAACATGGAAATTAAAGATTTGAGGGAAGGAGGAGTGGGGCCTTGAGCAGATTTGGGTTTTAGAAGGCTAGTTCTGGGAATTAGCTGGCCCATGGGGAATGTGGAGGCAGGGAGATACAGGCCAAGGCTCTCGCCAGAGTCTAGGCAATATCACGGAAGAAGATTACGAAACGGTTTATACTGCATCTTGCTAAGGCTTGCGAAATATTCAAATGGGAGTCCTATGCAATTGTTTCTGTAACATCTACAAGAGGTAAAGAAAAACAGAGTCTAGGCAAGCCATCCTGGGGGTCTGATGAAGGGAGAGGAGGGGACTGAGAACCTTTAGTGATAGGACCCACAGGGCTTGACAACTGATTGGATGTGATGATGGGGTAGGGCAGGGACTCCAGGTGAAGATGGAGGAGGTCAGGACTGACTCTCCCATTTCTAGCTTTGGTAAGCGGGGGACCAGATGAGGTCACCACTAGCAGGGTGGAAGAAATGGAGGATGAAGAGCAGGCCTGAGGCGCTTTGTCAAGGTCAGCCTCTGGGTCAGGCCAGCCATCTGTAGATATGATCCTCGGTCATCAAAGATGCGGCATACCGTGCTAGAGGGAGTATGGGCATAATGGTTAAGAGTGGGGTCTTCAGAGCCGCATTACCTGAGTTTGAATCCCAGGCCCCGCTCGTCCTTACCTGTATGACTTTGAGGAAGTGATTTACCTTCTCTGTGCCTCAGTTTACTCATCTGTAAACCAAGGATAATCATAGTACCTACATTGTACAGTGGTAGTGAGGATTAATTAAAAGTTAATATATGTAACCGCTTAGACAGTACCTTAACTAAAGTAAGCACTCAGCAAAATTCACCCTTGTCATTTTTAGAGAGGGGTTCTCAGGGGCATTTAGAGAAATAGTTGGCAGGGGGACCCCAGTGTCCCATGTCAGAAGCGTGACTGGGCTGGTCCCACACACATATGTGAAGCCTCCCTAAGCTCTGCAGAGCAGCGTAGTCCAGATCCAATGTGAAAATTGGCAGTGTAGCTCAGGAGGGAGGGAGAGAGGAGGGAGAAAGGAACGGGCATCCTCACTGGGCCGCCACCTTGGGCTAAGGTGGAACAGGAGCTTCTGGAGCAGAGACTTTCCACCAGGACTGCTCCTCCAGAGCCCCTGATATAGCAAGTCCAAGGCATGGCAGGCTCACCTTCTAGAAGAATGATAACTGTGACATAGAAAAAAAGGTTGGAGGAAACCATAACATGGACATGCATCACTCAGCCGAAGAGATAACATATCACAAATACAGGTGCGGCCCCTGAGTTTCTCCTGATCTACCACCCTCCCTCCCTTCTAGAAACAACCCCTGGTTCAGATTTCCTTCTGTCATTCTCAGGCGTGTCTCCAGACTGAACTCCACCATGTATTTTTAAACAATCAATACTGTTTTGCACACGGCTTCTAGATTCTTAAAAGCTCCCCCAGGAGGTTGCAGTGCTCAGTCAGGGCTGAGGAACAAATTTCTTTTTCTTTCTTTCTTTCTTTTTTTTTTTTAAGATTTTATTTATTTATTTATTTGAGAGCGAGAGAATGAGAGAGAGAGAGAGAGAAAGAGCACATGAGAGCGGGGAGGGTCAGAGGGAGAAGCAGACTCCCCGCTGAGCAGGGAGCCCGATGCGGGACTCGATCCTGGGACTCCAGGATCATGACCTGAGCGGAAGGCAGACACTTAACCAGCTGAGCCACCCAGGCGCCCCCGAGGAACCAACTTCATGGACTCCTGAGGGGAGGGTGGACTCAGGGCTCATCTGGAAGGTGTGAGAAAGGGCAGGGGAAGCAAGGGAACCCCTTCACATTTTGGGGGGTCTAATGAGGCTCAAGAATGAAGCCTGTTTCTAGTCCCTCCCACGAGTTCCCCCCATAGGATGGTCAACAGATCTTTAAACTTTGACCTTAGTCTCTGGGTGGTCTGGACAGGTGGACCCACAGAGCAAACTGATGTTCAGCTGGTCTACAGGCATTCTCTACTCCTTTCTCCCTTGCCTGCCTCCTCCGTCCCTCCCCAGGATGGCCTGGTGATGCAGATATGACTAATGGGAGGAGGAGTCAGTGGGAGCCCTCCGTGAAGGCTTGTGGTTTCCTGATGAAGTGGGCAGGCCTGGTCATTCACTCCGCTCCCCCCTTTCCTGGGGTAAATTTGGATCTGACAACAGAGCGGTGACAGTCATTTTCCAAGCCTGGGGGAGTCTGAGCTGACTTCTTAGACGCAGCAGGCTCAGGGCCTAGGGCCCACGATACTTTGAGGGGCCATGACAATGTTTGAATTTCGTTTAAAGTCAGAAAGTAAAAATACAGCTAGGTTATATTAGTCTTTATACCAATGTAGTCATAAAATATAATTTTTGATATTTTTTTTTCAATAGAGGAAGGTGTCCATGAAGGCAAAAGCACCTAAAACCCAGGAAAGTGACGACACAGCCCAGGAGGAGGAGAGACTGTGGGCATCTCATATATACCAGGCCTGATGTCATTTATACACAGAATCCACCCCAGCAGCCTACTGCCTCCTTTCATGCGAGACATTAAAGGCCTCTTTGTCAAGCCTCCATAAATCAGGCTGTTACTCGCAGCTAAATTTATGCCCCACGAGACAGATTTCTTATCGGGCTGAAGTCCTTTCCTTTCTTCCAAGGATGCTGAACGTACGGAAGTCAGGTCAGTTTTCTGAGATTCCTGGCATCTCAGTTAGCCAAGACTCCCACCCAGACCCATCACTCCCAAGCACTGCATTAATTTGGGATTTACCTCTAGCAGAGAATTCTGGAGCTTCACATTTAGGGCTGCTTTCTCTTCTTCCAGCTGCTTGATTTCATTTTCTGACTTCTTCTTCACTTCCTCCAACTGTACTTCTACTTCCTAAATGATGATTAGAAGAGTTATCCACATCCAAGACATGAACGCGTGGACAGGACATGCACATATTCACACCCTGCCTTATCCCAAAGGGGTTCAAAGAAGCTTACAATAAATGTCGCAGGGTATAAAATTAATCTACAGAAATCCATTGCATTTCTATCCACTAATAATGAAGCAGCAGAGAGAGAAATTAAGAAAGCAATCCCATTTACACTTGCACCAAAAAGAATAAAATACCTAGGAATAAACTTTACCAAGGAGATGAAAAACCTGTACTCTGAAAACTATAAAACACTGATGAGAAAAACTGAAGACAACCCAAACAAACGGAGAGCTAGTCTATGCTCATGGATTGGGAGAACAAATATTGTTAAAATGTCCATACTACCCAAAGCAATCTACAGGTTTAATGCAAACCCTATCAAAATACCAACAGCATTTTTCACAGAACTGGAACAAATAATTCTAAAATTTGTATAGAACCATGAAAGAACCCAAAATATCCAAAGTAATCTTGAAAAAGAAGAATAAAACTAGAGGTATCACAATCCTACATTTCAAGATTTACTAAAAAGCTGTAGTACTTAAAACAGTATCGTACTGCCACAAAAATAGACACGTAGGTCAATGGAACAGAAAAGAAATCCCAGAAATAAATCCATGTTTATATGCCTCCTTGACGAAGGAGGCAAGAACATGCAATGGGAAAAGACAGTCTCTTCAACAAATGGTGTTGGGAAAACTGGACAGCTACATGCAAAAGAATGAAACTGGACCACTTTCTTACACCATACACAAAAATAAACTCAAAATGTATTAAAGACCTAAATGTGAGACCTGAAACCATAAACATCCTAGAAGAGAACACAGGCAGTAATTTCTCTGATATCAACCATAGCAATGTTTTTCTAGAGGCAAGGGAAAGAAAAGCAAAAATAAACTACTGGGACTACATCAAAATGAAAAGTTTCTACACAGCAAAGGAAACAAATCAACAAAACTAAAAGACAACCTACTGAATGGGAGAAGATACTTGCAAATGACATATCCAATAAAGGATTAGTAATCAAAATATATAAAGAATATAGAACTTGGGGTGCCTGGTTGGTTCAGTCGGCAGAGCATGCAACTCTTAATCTTAGGGTTGTAGGTTCGAGCCCCACATTGAGTGTAGAGATTACTTAAAAATAAAATCTTAAAAAAATGAACATACAACATCCAAAAAACAAATAATCCATTTTAAAATGGGAAGATTTGAACAGACATTTCTCCAAAGAAGACATCCAGATGACCAACAGACACATGAAAAGATGCTCAACATCACTCATCATCAGGGAAATACAAATCAAAACCACAATGAGATATCACCTCACCTCGCCTGTCAGAATGTCTAAAATAAAAAACACAAGGAACAACAAGTGTTGGCAAAGATGTGGAGAAAAATGAACGCTTTGTACTGTTGGTGAGAATGCAAACTGGTGCAGCCACTGTAGAAAACAGTATGGAGATCCTCAAAAAATAAAAAGTAAAATTACATATGATCTAGTAAATCAACTATTGGGTATTTACCCAAAGAATATAAAAACACCAATTCAAAGAGTTACATGAACTGCTATGTTTATTGCAACATTTAAAAGAGTTAAATTAAGGGAAGCAGCCCATGTGTCCATTGATAGATGAATGGATAAAGAGGATGTGGTGTACACACACACACACACACACACACACACACACACGAATATTATTCAACCATGGACAAGGATGAAATCTTGCCATTTGCAGCAATATGGATGGATCTAGAGAATACAATGTTAAGTGAAATAAGTCAGAGTTAGAAAGACAAATACCATATGATTTCACTCATACGTGGAATTTAAAGAAACAAAACAAACATACAGAGAAAAAAAAGAGACAAGCCAAAAAACAGACTCTTAACTATAGAGAACAAACAGATGGTTACCAGAGGGGAGGTGGGTGGGGGATGGGTGAAATAGGTGATGGGGATTAAAGAGTACAATTCTGGTGAGCATTAAGTAATGTAGAGAATTGCTGAATCACTATGTTGTACACCTGAAACTAATATAACACTGTACGTTAACTACCCTGGAATTAAAATTAAAAAAAAGATTGATTTATTAATTTAAAAAGTCACTGGAATGAATAAATCCAGAGTCAGCAGAATTTTATATAAACCATTACTTCATTCCTGTCACTGACTTACTTCTGGATCTCAGCTTTTAATATTACTTAAAGGAAATAACTTCACAATTATTAAACTCTACTTCCAAGTTAAAAAAAAAAGAAGCCTACAATAGTCATAAAATATTGTAAGAAAACACAAATTAGAAATAAACAATGGGGTGCCTGGGTGGCTTGGCTGGTTGGACATCTGACTCAGTTTCAGCTCAGGTCATGATCTCAGGGTCGTGAGATGGAGCCCGTGTGGGGCTCCATGCTCAGGGAAGAATCTATTTGGGATTCTCTACCTCCCCCTCTGACCCTCCCTCTGCTTGTGCTCTCTCTCTTTCTCACTCAAATAAATAAATAAAATCTTTGAGGAAAAAAAAGAAATACACAAGAAATTCAAAAGAAAACAAATGTTAAGATTATACCCCAAATCTGGTAAATATTGGCGGGGGAGCCGGGGCGGTGGGACATGGTAGACATCTGGGTTTAAGTTTTACAGTGTCAAGTGAGAAAAGAGAATGCTCATTACTGACACAATTCTCAGTGTTCCATAAGTCAAAAAGCCAACTACATTCTCAGATGCAGGGAAATATTAAAATCAGAGTAAAATCTTCCTCTGGTCTTCTCAACAATTCTATACTTTAGTCAAAGTGACGGGGTTCATGGAGCGGCTTTCTCCATGGTTCCTCTCCCCAGCCTGACAGCCTTACACAGAAGATCCAGATAAAGGAACACTCTGGGGACCACGCCAATGGCATAGCCTTTTAGCCGTGTGATCTTGAGCACATTTCTTACCCTCTGTGTGACTTATTGTGCTCCTTCCAAGCCTAGCACATTTCTGGCAGGGTGAGGGATGGATAAATAATGAGTACTACTATTCATTTGATAGATGCCTACCGTTTCCAGTCTAGCTTATTTTGGGAGAAATCTTGTAAGTGTCTAGAGGAGAGGATGAAATATCCTGTTCTTCTTAGCTGGCCTTTATAAGTAGATAACAGCTCATTCATTCAACAAATACTTACCGAGACTCACCATGTGCCAAGCCCTGTTTTCAGAATTGGGCATAAGAACAGACAAAATATCTACTTGCCAGGAGCTCACGTTGGCGTAAAAGAGACAGGCAGCCGAATCAATAGGCACAACTTAGTAGACGCTATGTTGGATGGCGACAAGTGCCGAGGACAAATAACAAAGCAGGAAAGGGGGCTACAGAGGATCGAGTGGGTTGGGTTCAGTTCACATAGGTTGGCCTGAGAAATCCTTAGGAGGAAGCGAACCTGGAGTAAAGGCCTGTGGTAAGTAAGGAGGCTAGCCAATGAGATGTCTTGGTGTGAGTACTCCTGGACCTGCGCGGGTTCTGGCATGTTCTAAGGACAGAGAGGAGGCAGGCCTCTATGGCTGAAGCGGAGTAACCGAGGAGGAAGGGGGTGGGAGATGGCATTAGAGGACATGGGGGAGACCACAGGAAGCCTCAGATGTTGTGATAAAGACAGATAAGATGAAGGCCAACCAACAGCTGGAAAGTGGGGTGACATGATTCAGCTTTAACAAGGTCACTTGGCTTCTGTCTTAAGGACAGACTGGAGGGGGGATGGGGCAGATGGGGCAGGAGGCAGGCCAGTGAGGAAGCTGCGGCAGTAACCCAGGTGGGAGCCGCAGGGGGAGCTGGACCGAGGCAGCAGCGCGGCTGGCGACAGGTGTAGAACCACAGATGTCTTCTCAGTGTAGACTGTGAGGGCCTGCTGTCAAGGACAACACCAAGGTTTCTAACCTGAGCAGGGGGAGGATGGTGCACCATTAACACAGACAAGGAAGACAGAAGAAGAGGCAGGTTTTCGGACAGTAGGAGGAGCTCGTTGGGGACATGTTGAGTTTAAGACCTCTGCTAGATTTCCTGTGTGCAGGTGGACACATGGGTCTGGAAATCAGGGGAGAGTTCTGGATTGCCGGTATGCATTTGGGAGTCATCAGCATACAGAACGTATTAAGCCATGTATTTAGATGAAAAAAGCTAGAGAATATAAAGGAAAATAGAGATTCAAGAACAGAGAGCCCTGGGACACTCCAGCATTTCCTATAAAGTTGAGGTTAAAGTATCTGAGCATTATCTGGAGCTCAGTTCTTCCGCGTTGTCAATTGATTATGGACTTTTATGCTCTCCTTGCGAGCGGATGGACCTAGTAATAGTAGCTGATATTTACCAAGTGCCTACGGTTTGCCGGGTCCTTTACACAAAGACTCATTCTGATCCTTATGAAAACCTTATCAACTGAGTACTATTGCTGAAGTTCCTTATATAATGAAGAAATGAAGCTTAAAGAGGTTAAATGATTTGCCCCAGGTCATTGGGCCAGTAGGTGGAGAAGTCAAGATTTGAACTCAGGAAGGCTGACTGTTTGGCTGCACTTCTTCCCTGCCATCCTAAGGGAAATGTGGCATCCAGTACAAATGCCTGACTGAAAGGTCTTCCCACCTCTGTGACAACAAAGCTGAGGGAGGCCCCGTGGGCAGGCCCCCAATGCTCCCCAAAGCAGGGTGAAGGAGCTGGAAGTCCAGTCTTCAGGAACTGGGGCCTTGTTCTGTTTCCAAGGAGTGAGGTGCAGTTGAGCTGTCATATGGGAATGTGGAGGGCAAAGGCTCGTGTGATGGGGGATGACCTGGGGTTAAATGGAAACCTATCATTCACTCATTCAACCAACTAATATCAATTGAATAACTATTACATGCCAAGTATTGAAGGGGCTAGGGATACAGTCACTGTGTGCTGGTAAATGTTAAACAGCTGGCTTCCAATCAATCAATCAATCAAACTGATTTGTAGCATTTGTTGATTTCCATGTATAAGTACTCCTACTATGGCCAATTTCAAGTTACTACCATGATGTCACTGAGTAGAGAGTTGGGAAAAGGTGTGACAACTGCCTCTCAGGAGTCAGTACAAGTTGGCTCTGACACACTGGAGGTAATAGTGAACAGGGTTCCCCAGTGGGGAAAACAAGTAGGAAATAGGTGATTATAATGAAATGTAGTGACAGCTATGTGAAGGTAGGATCAGTAAAAACTAGACAAAATGAGACAGGTGAATTTGGGAGTTGGAGGGGGGAGTGATGCCCCTTAAGGGAGAGCTAGGCATTAAGGCCAAGAAGGGAAAGGGTATGGAATGAACGGTGACCTAAAAGGCTGGAGAGCAGAATTGAACAGGGGAGTGGTGTGGGATGAAGCAAGAGAGGCAAACAGGAGTCCAACCACATAGGGTCTTAAAAATCACGTGAAGGAATTTGAACTACACCATGAAGATAATAGGGGGCCTTGGGAGAGTATGAAACCAAGGTTGAGTTTTCAGAAGATCCCCCTGGAATGGAGACTGGATTCAAGGAAGTAGGGAGATGGGACGCAGGGAGACCAGTAAGGAGATCATCACATGGTCCAGCAAGAAATGGTGGGTGACTGGATCAGCGTGTGACCACCAAGGACAGAGGGAACTGGACATATTCCAGGGCCATCAAAGAAGTGGACAAATGGGTTTGATGGCTGACTGAATGTGACACACAAAGGAGAAGTCATGTCTGACTACTGGGTTTCCGACTTGAGCATCTAAAGAGATATTGCTACTGATCACCTGGAGGACACCTGCACACTTTCTGTGGAGCCAAGTCCAGTCCCTGGGGTCAGGCACTTAGAAGAAAAGGGGGACGCAATTAGATTGTAAGGTCACATGAGGTGGACACTTAGCATGGGTATCGTCTCTTCAGTAAATCAAAGATCCCTTTTGCAGGGCTTGATGTTTGGAAAGTTCATTTGCTAAAAACAACATATAAATTATCCTTTGGCCCCCCAAAACCATCAGAAACAAAGAAAAATTCTGATTTTTTTATTTCATTGTTTAGCTTCTTAGTCACCGAAGCTTTTGTTGAATAAAAGTTTTGTTAAACATGCTTTCCAGTAAAGACACTCACTAACTCTGCCAAAGCGTGCTCTCGGTCACGACAGTGTAGACGCCTGGGAAAAAGATTCCTAGCAGGAAACAAGGGCTATTTCTAATTCTACACAGCTTAACTTCCCAGGGTCCTTGTGATCAATCACAGCTTTAGCTGTTGCCTTGACAAATGGACCTAAAGTGAAAAAAAATGTCCCCCAGGTGGAAAGAGCTGACTTCATTAGTGATTTTTGGCACCTGGAAGCTTCATTTTAGGTGCAGAATAATGTAGTTTTCTGTCAGAAGACGAACAGCTCTGGGTCGCCTCGAGAACACAGATTGGGAGGAAAGCATGCCTATATCCAGCTCAGTCCTAAGTGACCCTGAGCATTTCAACAGGAAACTTTAACACTCTCCTAGCTAGGCAAAGGGAAAAAAACACAACTACAAGGATATGAACATGAGGGAAAAGGAGACTAGTGCTTTCAAATCTAAAAACTGCAGCATCCCATTCCATACCTGGAACAGGGTTCCATGGGCCATTAATTTCCAGAAGTCACAGAGCACTTCCAGAAACTGTTCTTCTCAACACTCATGGTACTCAGGGAAAAAGCTTTATTGCATCCATTTCACATGCAAGAAATCCCGTGAGATAAAAGTAGGACTCACACCCACCTTCGGCTTCCTTGTCTAGACTGTCCACAATTACAGGTAATTTAAAAAATAGATACATGGAGTTTGAGTCCCATGTTGGGTGTAGAGATTACTTAAATAAATAAACTTTAAAAAAAAGGGGTGGGGGAGAAAGACACATGAAGGAGCCACAGTGATGGGAGCAACAAATGAGCAACCACAGGAAATTATTAGATTTCAATTGGTGCTTTAAAGGAAAACACGTTGAGGTGCCTCAGCGGCTCAGTGCATTAAGCGTTGGACTTTTGTTTTCAGCTCAGGTCATGATCTCATGATCCTGAGATCGAGCCCCAAGTCGGGCTCCATGCTCAGTGCAGAGTCTGCTTGAGATTTTCTCTCTCCCTCTGCCCCTTTCCCTAGTTGTGCACTCACTGTTTCATTCTCTCTTTCTAAAGTAAATAAATACAATAAATCTTTAAAAAAAATAAAGGAAAACAAAACATGCTAACTTTTTTTTTCAAGAAGAAAAATTACTATTTGGAATGCCTCTGTCTGCAGCTCCCCCTGCTTGTGTGCACTCTCTCTATCAAATAAATAAATAAATAAATCTTTAAAAAAAATCTATACTTTCAACAAGCTAACATTCTTAATGTCCAGCATCCAATCAAATATTACTAACAGAGGCTGCAGGGGCCCGAAATGCAAATGCTGGGGGGTCACACAGAGAACCAGCAAGAGGGACCTGAGGACACCAGAGTGCCCCCTTGCCCCACCAGCCCTGCTGGCCTGAGGAGCTGGGCTGGAAGGCAGGTAGGATAGGTGCCTGCTCCCTGTCTTTGTGAAGCTCCCAGAGCCTAGAAGGCACCTACCACGTGTGACCGTGGGCCCCTGGGAGCTGGGGCTTCCTGACGCCTGGCACCTGTGGTCTTTCTGTCCTGAGGCTCCCTCTGCCCCAGGAACTTGTCTCCATTTGGATTCAATGTGTGGTTCACCCAACAACAGAGCAGACCCACACTGGGTCCAGGGGAGTGCCCTGACCTGCTCACCGGTGTTCACCAATGCTTGCAGGTATAGGTGCTGAATAAACATTTGGGGGTCAGTGTGGGACCCGTGGATGAATAGCTATTGTTCAAATATTATTTTATACTGGATAGCCTTAGATTTAGTTTGACTGTTTCTTTAAATGTGACCTGCCCTAAAGAACAATGCATTCATTAGTAGAAAACACCTACTGGGCACCAACTAGATTGAGGGGTTCAGTCCCTGTGCCCACCAAGGTCACTTTCTAGAGGACAGATCACAGTCAAGTGAAGTAATCACAATGGCTCTTAAAGCTTACTGGGACCATTGTGTGAGTTCAGGGCATGGACGGACTGGGCTAGGCAATGGGCTACTTTGTGGGGGGAGGCTTTCTCTGTAGGGATTCTCAGGGGCATGGAGATGAAGAGGAGCACTTCAGGGGAGGTGGCCAGCAACGGAGCGGGTGACACAAAGGCCTGGGAAGCTCCCCAGGATGGGGTGGAGTGAGAAGCATGTGTCCTGGAAGCCATAAACCCAAACAGAGCCCAGGAGGATGCAGAGGACATGCTTAGCCATTACTCAGGCTCCCCGGTCGGAGGAGGGGAGGGTGTGGAGAACAGCTGCTGGGTCCAGGCGAGCACAGCCAGGGTGATGGGCATTCTGGGAGGAGGGAGCTCAGGAGGACACTTTGGTTTGGGGCATGAGCAAGTGGGAGAACGGGATCACTTGCTGACGGGGACTCAGGGTGACCCTCTCTTCATGATGTCCTTCATGATGGGGTGAGCATCCTTATAAAAGACACCAGAGAGCTCTTGCCCTCTCTCCAGGCACATGCACAAAGGAGAGGTCGTGTGAGCACACAGTGAGAAGGTAGCTGTCTGCAAGCTAAGAAGAGGGCCCCTCACAGAACCTGACCATACTGGCAGCCTGATGATGGACCTCTAGCCACCAGAACCGTCAGAAAATTAGTATCTGTTGTTTAAGCCCATAGGGCTTGGTGAGCTCTTAGACATGGCACTAAAAGCATGATCCATAAAAGAAAACACTTGATAAACTGGATTTTAGCAAACATAAAAACTTTGGGGTGCCCAGTGGCACAGTTAGTTAAGCATCTGACTCTTGGTTTCAGCTCAGGTCATGATCTCAGGGTCATGGGATCGGGCTCTGTAGAGTCTACTTGAGATTTTCTCTCTCCCTCTCCCTTTGCCCTCCCCCCTCAAATAATAAAAAAATCTTTTTTTTTTTTTAAAGTAAAAACTTTTGCCCTATTAAAGATCCCGTTAGGAGAATGAAAAGAGAAGCTACAGAAGAGGAGAACATATTTGTGAATCACATATCTGACGAAAATGTGTATCTAGAATATACAAAGATCTCTCAAAACTCAACAGGAGGGGCGCCTGGGTGGCTCAGTCATTGAGCGTCTGCCTTTGGCTCAGGTCATGATCCCAGGGTCCTGGGATCGAGCCCCGCATCGGGCTCCCTGCTCCACGGGAAGCCTGCTTCTCCCTCTCCCACTCCCCCTGCTTGTGTTCCCTCTCTCGCTGTGTTTCTGTCAAATAAATAAATAAAATCTTAAAAAAAAAAACCCGAACTATCCAATAGAAAATGGGCAAAAGACATGAACAGACATTTCATCAAAGAGAGTATACAGATGGCAGATAAGTACATGAAAAGATATTCAACAACACTAGCCATTAGGGAAATGCAAATGAAAACCTTTATATCACTACCTACCTGTTAGGACAGCTGGTTAAAATAAACAGTGAAAACATCAAATGCTGGAAAGAATGTGGATCTCTCATTCATTACTAGTGGGAATGTAAATGCTACAGTTGCTCTAGTAAGATAGTTTGATAGGTTCTTCAAAAGCTAAACATAAACTCTATAACCCAGCAATCATGCTCCTGGACATTTATCCCAGAGAATGAAAAATCAAATTCACACAAAACACTGTGCACAAATGTTCACTGCAGGTTTATATGTGTAATAGCCTTAAAACTGGAAACAACCAAAATGTCCCCCAAAGGTGAACGGGTGAACAAACTGTAGTATGTCCATAACATGGAATCCAACTCAGCAATAAAGAAAAAAGAACTACTGATGCACCAACTTGGCTGGATCTCAGGGGCATTATGCTGAGTGAAAACAAAAAAACCGACCACCCTCAAAAGGTCACCGCTGTAGGATTTCACTCATGTAACATTCTCAAAAGAACAAAACTCTCAAGATGTAGAACAGATTGGCAGTGGCTACAGGCAGGAATTGTGGGGACAAAGGTGGGTACCTGAGGGAGATCTTCATGCTGACAGAGCAGTTCTGCACCTGGGCTGTGCTGTGGCCTACGTGAATGAACACAATACAATGGTAGAACCAGACACGCACATCATGCCCATGTCAGTTTCCTGGTGTTAACCCTGTTCTGCGGTGATGTAAGATGCTACCACTGGGGTAAAATGGGTGACAGGTGCCTTTATGAAGGGACATTTCTGTACTACCTGCAGCTTCCTGTGGATCTATAAATCTATCTATCTATCCATCCATCCATCCATCCTAATGCCATACCTGTCCACACATCCCAAAATAGCTCCCTAAAGCTAGCCTTCCCACCCTGGCTCTCTGGAGCTCAAGGCTTCCCTGTGGGCCCAGTGGCCCCACCCTATGGGTGCCAGGCAGTGGTGGAGGAGGAAGGAGGGTCTAGTGCTGGGCTGTGGCTGGGCTGGTGCTGGGCTGGTGCAGTCCGGGACCAACAGCACAGAGAAGGACAGGTGTGGGGCAGAGGCAGCACCCAGAGCTGATGCTCTGCCTTCAGGAAGGAAAAGGCCAAGAAAAGGAGCTGGCTCACAGTGAACCCTCCTGCCCTCCTTCCTTCCCATCCTCCTTAGGACTCCATCTGTCCCCCCTGATCCTGCAGATCCCTTCCCCAGTCTGCCATCTCCTGCCTCCCACTCACCCCCTGACCTGCACCGCCACCTCAGTTGTCTGCGTTTTACAGATGAAGGAACTAGGGACTTGGAAGGGGTGAGCAGCTGCAGATCACACCCCCAAAGTGGTGTCTTGCCCCTTCATCTCCAAGAAGCTGCTATGTCTGGGGCCCTGGGGGTGCAGGTGAGCTGGGTCTGAGCAGCTGAGCGGAGGACGTTCTCAATGCTGGATCACGGAAGTGATCCACTCGCCCCTCAGGTCCCAGTTACCTGAACTCTACCACCCTCCCCACCAGCTCCTACAACCAACAACCCTCAAAATGACTCAGACACCACCCATCTTAGAAGCACAGGCTTGCCTCTCTCTCACCCAAATCCCCATCAAGTTCACCCTGACCGCCCCCCACCCCGTCCATACCCAGCTTCTCCATGACTCTCCTTAGTTTACCCCCGGTTGCTAGGAACGCATTGATTTGAACACCCCCCCAGGGGGCACAACTTCATGCTCTCCACCTCCACCTTGGCTGGAGCTGCAGGTGGGCCCCAGCTCACTGGGATCCACACCTCCCTTGAGCTCCCACCCCACTGCCCCTGGACCTGGAGGGGCCCAGCCTGGAGCCTGGGTTTCCTCCTCCCTCCCCATACCCCCGCATCCAATTCATCACCAATTCTCAGCTCTGCCTCTTGGAAGTGGCCACCTCCCTCCAGGTCCACAGACACTCCCCCGTTTCCCAGATGCACCTGTTCCCACCTGTCTCCTGCTCTGCCTTGTTACCTCCATCCAGCCCCACAGCTAGAGCAGCCAGGGCGAATCCCAAGTCTCTCCCCGAAAATCCTTGCTTCCTTGGCTCAGAGCACACAGCCCACCATCTTGCCCCTCTCCAGTCTCTACCTACTGCCCTCACCCCACACCACCTCCCCCAGAGACAGGGAATGGTCTCCCCCTCTGGCCTTCTCCACCCTGGTCTTCACCTCACATGTGCTCTTCGAAGCCTGCATCCATCGGGAGCCTGCAGCTGAGAAGTACTTGCTGCTGTGGCCGGAGTTTGCAGCCGTAACGTCAGGGTCCAAACCCAAGGTTTGCCACCAACTGGCTGTGAGACCTTGGACCAGAGATGATCTCTGCAGAATTACTCTGTAAGGACCTTCCTCTTCTCTTTTATTATCAGAATGGCACCCACCTCAGTGGCTGGCTTTCAGATCTAGAGGAGTCCACGTGTGTGAAAGTGTTTGACAGGGACAGGCAGGCTGTGCTCAGTGGCAGTTCTCCACAGAGAGCCAGGGCGACCCCTGCCCACCTTCTGGAGAATACAGTGACTCATGAGGCATGGTGGTGCCTGCAATTTCAGTGTGTGCATTGAGATCACCCAGGGACTGTTCATCTCAAATCAATTATTTTAAATTACTTATTTAGAGCTCCTAGAAATCCTGAAATTCGTGTCACCTCCCACTCCAGGACGTGACCCCCAATCCACCCCAGCTCCTTCTCTACGCCTTCCTGGGTGGCCATAGGTGGGGACATCGCCGTTTCCATGGGCCAACACTTCCAGGAAGCCATGCATGTTGCTGACGAAGCTCTGCAGCTCATGGACATCGGTCTGCCTCTGACCCCACAGCTTAGCCTGTTCTTGTAAGGCCTCCACTCCCCCTGCAGGTGGGAGCGCCGGTCGTGAGCCTGGAGAGGCTCAGACCCAGGCCTGGGTCTCCTCTGGAACTTGCTCTCAGCCTACTCTGCATCTCAGGCCGTGGCCAGGGAGGCCTGGCTCTCGGGCAAGGTGTTCTTTAATTCTTGTGACACCCAGTGACAAAGCAGACTTCTCAATATCTGGTTTTCTTCTTCACACGTTGAGAGCACATCTTTTAGCTCAGACACTTTCTGAAAGAGAGATTTATTCCTTTCCCTCCTTGTATTAAAAGCTTCCTTCATAAATTTAGACTTTCTGACGAACGCTGCCAAAGATTTATCGATGCATTTCATTTCCAGGGGCAACTCTTTCAGCTTTCAGTCTATCTCAGTTAAGTCACACTCCCTCCGAAGAGAACCCCCCCACAAGATGTAGGCTCCCCAAATGGTGTGCCACTGGGATACCAGGCTGGAGTTGGTTCCAGGCCAGAGGGTTGAGGGCCATGGCCACACGGTGACCTAACGTGGGGACTGCAGTCTGAGTGGTTCCAAGCACTGGTCGGTCAGACCTCGGCATTTAGCCACAACTCCGTGACATTTGGGAGGCAGCCTCCAACAGGGGGAGGAACCTCTACCTTTGCAGACAGCCTCTGTCCTGCTCCTCCACTGGAAGACAGATGTCCCAGGGACTCATTTTCCCTGCACTAAGTTCTTGGTCAGCGCGGCATCCAAGGGAATCTTTGGCCCCATGAAGAGTTGGGTGGAATTTCTGGCCTGTCGAGTGTCTGGTAGACTCACCTTTTGCTGAGCCAAGGTGGCAGGGCTCCCAGTTGGGCAGGGGTCCAGGGTACTCTTTTGCCCTGTGGTGAGCTGGGTCAGAGGGCTCCCTCTGCTTGGAGGGTTTGTGTTCAGTTGATTGTCCCGGGGACTTGCTTATCCAGGGCTGAGTGGGGTGAGAGAGTTCCCTGGTTGTCCCTGGGCCTCATTTGCCCTGTGTTGAGCCAAGTCAAAGGTCTCCCGTCCCTCAGGTATACAGGGGCTCATTTGCCCTGAACTAAGCCAGGTTAAAGGGCTCACAGTCAGAAGGCTCCCAAACGGCAGTGTCTGGGAGGCTCACTTTGCTCTATTCTGAACTGTGTCAGTGGGCTCAAAGTTGTCTGGGTGGCTGGGGGACTCATTTGCCCTTTGCTGACTGGTAGGAGAGCTTCTGGTCTGCAGTGTGTCTGGGGAACTCGTTCAGCCTGTGCTGAGCTGGGTGGGATGACTTCCAGCTGGAGGGCTCCTAGTCCATCAGATGTCTAGGGAATTCATCTGCCCCATTCTAAGTGGGGTCAGAGTACTCCTGGTCCAAGAGCGCTCAGTCAGCTTGCTGTCCTGGGGACTCTTTGCCCTGTGCTAAGTTGGTTCAGAGAATTCCCCATCAGCGAGGTGTCCAGGGAATTAGTTTGCTCTGTGCTGAACTGGGTCGATGGGCTCCTGGTGGACCCGGTGTCTGGGGGACTCCATAGCCCTGTGTTAAATTGATTCAGAGAATTCCCCATTCGCCAAGGGTCTGGGGTACTTGTTTGCCTTGTGCTGATCTGGGTCAGAAAGCTTGTGAATGGTTAGATGTCTGGGGGATTAGTTCACCCTGTGATGAGCTGGGTCACAGGGCTCCTGGTTGGCTTGGTGTCTGGTGGACTCAAATGCCCTGGGCTCTGCTGGGTTGAGAGCTCCCAGCTGGAGGGCTCTCGGTGAGTCCAGGGTCTAAGCAACTCATTTGCCCCATGCTGAGCTGGGTCAGAGGACTTGTGGTACAAGGGCACTCAGCTGATTCACTATCCTGAGGATTTACTGCCCTATGCTGAGTTGGTTTGGAGGATTCCCCATTATCTGAAGGTCCAGGGGATTTGGTTGCCTAGTGATGATCTGGGTCAGTGGGCTCCTGGCCGAAGGGTTCTCTGTTGGTCCATCTGAAAGATTCAATTGTCCTGTGCTCTGTTGATTTGCAGGGCTCCCAGATGGAGGGCTCCTGGTCAACCTAACGTCCTGGAGACTTGTTGGCCTCATGCTGAGTTGTGTCAGAGACATCCCCATCACCTATATTTCTGGGATATTCTCTCACTCTGCGCTGTGGGGTTGGTGTGCTCACACTTCGCCATGTGTCTAGAGGATTAGTTTCTCCTGTGCTGACCCTGGACACAAGGTTCCAGTTCAGCAGAATGTCCAGGGGACCTTCAGGACATGCCACTGGCTTCCCCGTGCTGAGCCAGGCTATGACCCCAGAGCACCAGAGGAGCTTTGCCTGACTGGGTGAGGGTCCACTGAACTGTGATTCTCAGAGCCCCCCACCTTTCTGCCAAATGGGACTGAGTAATTGGGTGGTCTGGCCAGTCCTGCAGTGGGGCCTGGGTCCAGATGGTGCTGAGTGCTGGCAGAAGGACTCACGGGACCCCAGAGGGGCAGAAAGGTAGAAGCGAACATGAAGTGGAGTGCAGAGTGTGGGTGAGAGGCTGGTGCAGGACCATTTAGGGGAGAAGTTGCCATTAGCAGGAATGGAGAACCATGAAGCATACCCCAGTCATAGCTGCCCGATGGAGGAGCCCTCTCTCCCTCCAGCAGTGCCTTGGGCAGGTGCTGGGTTTTTCTAACAGCCAGGGTTTATCCCAACTCCTCCTGAGGATGCCACTGTGCCGCAGCCAATCACCAGGGGGCTCTCAGCTTGGTCTTGCTCATGTGGCCAATCACCAGGCAACTCAGCTGGTCATCACCAGGTGGTTCTCTCTGTGGCCCAACTGAGGTCATCGTCTGGACTCCATGTTTTTAAAGGAATATATATTAACTTGTTTTGAGAAGAAACGTTACTATTTGGAATGTATTTATTTAGTTATCTTAATTTTATTTTATTGTTATGTTAGTCACCATACAACACATCATTAGTTTTTGATGTAGAGATCCACAATTCATTGTTTTCGTATAACACCCAGTGCTTCATGCAGTATGTGCCCTCCTTAATACCCATCGCTGGGCTAACCCATCCCCCCCACCCCCCTCCCCTCTAAAACCCTCAGTTTGTTTCTCAGGTACATAGTCTCTCATGGTTCGTCTCTCCCTCGGATATCCCCCCCTTCAGTTTTCCCTTCCTTCTCCTAATGTCCTCCATGCTGTTCCTTATGTTCCACAAATAAGTGAAACCATATGATAATTGACTTTCTCTGCTTGACTTATTTCACTTAGCATAATCTCCTCCAGTCCCATCCATGTTGATGTAAAAGTTGGGTATTTATCCTTTCTGATGGCTGAGTAATATTCCATTGTACATATGGACCACATCTTCATCCATTCATCTGTTGAAGGGCATCTCGGCTCTTTCCACAGTTTGGCTATTGCGGACATTACTGCTATGAACACTGGGGTGCATATGGCCCTTCTTTTCACTACATCTGCGTCTTTGGGGTAAATACCCAGGAGTACAATTGCTGGGTCATAGGACAGCTTTATTTTTAATTTTTTGAGGCACCTCCACACTGTTTTCCAAAGTGGTTGTACCAAGTTGCATTCCCACCAACAGTGTAAGAGGGTTCCCCTTTCTCCATAACCTCTCCAACATTTGTTGTTTCCTGCTCTGTCAATTTTTGCCATTCTAACTGGTGTAAGGTGGTATCTCAGTGTGGCTTTGATTTGAATTTCCCTGATGGCTAATGATGATGAACATTTTTTCATGTGTCTGTTAGCCATTTGTATGTCTTCTTTGGAGAAGTGTCTGTTCATGTCTTCTGCCCATTTTTTTGACTTGATTATTTGTGTTTTGGGTGTTGAGTTTGAGAAGTTCTTTATAGATCTTGGATACCAGCCCTTTGTCTGTAGTGTCACTTGCAAATATCTTCTCCTATTCTGTGGGTTGCCTCTTTGTTTTGTTGATTGTTTCCTTTGCTGTGCAGAAGTTTTTTATCTTGATGAAGTCCCAAAAGTTCATTTTTGCTTTTGTTTCACTAGCCTTTGGAGATATATCTTGAAAGAAGTTGCCGTGGCCGATGTCAAAGAGGTTATTGCCTATGTTCTCCTCTAGGATTTTGATGGATTCCTGTCTCACATTGAGGTCTTTCATCCATCTTGAGTTTATCTTTGTGTATGGCGTTAGAGAATGATTCAGTTTCATTATTCTGTATATAGCTGTCCAATTTTCCCAGCACCATTTATTGAAGAGATTGTCTTTTTTCCATTGCATATTTTTTCCTGCTTTGTTGAAGATTATTTGACCATAGAGTTGAGGGTCCCATATCTGGGCTCTCTATTCTGTTCCATTGGTCTATATGTCTGTTTTTGTGCCAGTACCATCCTGTCTTGGTGATCACAACTTTGTAATATAGCTTGAAATCAGGCAACGTGAGGCCCCAAGTTTTGTTTTTCTTTTTCAACATTTCCTTTGTGATTTGGGGTCTTTTCTGATTCCATACAGGTTTTAGGATTGCTTGTTCCAGTCCTTTGAAAAATGTCATTGGAATTTTGATCGGGATGACGTTGAAGGTATAGATTGCTCTGGGTAGCATAGACATTTTAACAATGTTTATTCCTCCGATCCATGAGCATGGAATGTTTTTCCATCTTTTTGTGTCTTCTTCAATTTCTTTCATGAGTGTTCTGTAGTTCCTAGAGTATAGATCCTTTACCTCTTTGGTTAGGTTTTATTCTGAGGTATCTTATGGTTTTTGGTGCTATTGTGAATGGAATCGTTTCTCTAATTTCTCTTTCTACAGTTGCGTTGTTAGTGTATAAGAAAGCAACTGATTTCTGTGTATTGATTTTGTATCCTGCCACATTACTGAATTGCTGTATGAGTTCTAGTAATTTGGGGGTGGAGTCTTTTGGATTTTCGACGTAAAGTATCATATCTTCTGCAAAGAGAGAGAGTTTGACTTCTTCTTTGCCAATTTGAATAAATTTAATTTCTTTTTGTTGTCTGATTGCTGTTGCTACGACTTCTAGTACTATGTTGAACAACAGTGTTGAGAGTGGGCATCCTTGTCGTGTCCCTGATCTTCAGGGAAATGTTCTCATCTTTTCCCCACTGAGGATGATATTTGCTGTGGGTTTTTCATAGATGGATTTAATGAACTTGAGGAATGTTCCCTCTATCCCTATACTCTGAAGAGTTTTAATCAGGAAAGGATGCTGTATTTTGTCAAATGCTTTTTCTGCATCAAGTGAGAACCAAATATTTCTTCTCTCTCTCTTATTAATGTGTTCTATCACATTAATTGATTTGTGAATGTTGAACCACCCTTGCAACCCGGGGATAAATCCCACTTGGTCATGGTGGATGATCCTTTTAATGTATTGTTGGATCCTATTAGCTAGGATTTTGTTGAGGATTTTGGAATCCATATTCATCAGGGACATCGGTCTGAAATTCTCCTTTCTGATGGGGTCTTTGCCTGGTTTGGGGATTAAGGTAATGCTGGCCTCATAAACTGAGTCTGGAAGCTTTCCTTCTGTTTCTGTTTTTTGAAACAGCTTCAGGAGAATAAGTATTATTTCTTCTTTGAATGTTTGGTAGAATTCCCCAGAGAATCCATCAGACCCTGTACTCTTCTTGTTTTTTGAGAGGTTTTTGATCACTGCCTCGATCTCATTACTGGTTATTGGCCTATTCAGGTTGTCAATTTCTTCCTGTTTCAGTCTTGGCAGTTTATAAGTTTCCAGGAAGGCATCCATTTCTTCCAGGTTGCTTAATTTATTGGCTAACAGTTGTTGATAATAATTTCTAATAATTGTTTCTATTTCCTTGGTGTTAGTCATGATCTCTCCCTTTTCATTCATAATTTTATTAATTTGGGTCCTTTCTCTTTTCTTTTGGATAAGTCTGGCCAGTGGTTTATCGATCTTATTAATTCTTTCAAAGAACCAGCTTCTAGTTTCATTGATCTGATCTACTGTGTTTCTGGTTTCTAATTCATTGATCTCTGCTCTGATCTTAATTGTTTCTCTTCTAATGTGTGGCTTAGGCATCATTTGTTGTTTTTTCTCTAGTTCTTTAAGGTGTAAAGTTATATGGTGAATTCAGGACTTTCCTATTTTTTTGAGTGAGGCTTGGATGGCTTAGGACCGCCTTTGCAGTATCCCATAGGTTCTGGACTGATGTGTTTTCATTCTCAGTGGTTTCCATGAATTGTTTAAGTTCTTTGATTCCTTGGTTGACCCAAACATTCCTGAGCAGAGTGGTCTTTAGCTTCCAAGTGTTTGAATTTCTTCCAAATTTTTTCTTGTGATTGAGTTCCAGTTTTAAAGCATTATGGTCTGAGAATATGCAGGGAATAATCTCAATCTTTTGGTATTGGAATGTATTTAAAATAAAGTTTGTGGTGCAACAGCAAGAGTCAATGAGTACAAAGTCAAAAATGTCACTCAGAGTCACCATCAGCAGTCATAATAACACCAATATTAATCAATATGTGCAGCATTAGATCCCACAAAGGGACACACTTCAGTAGTAAAGCTAAAATGGCACCAGAGCAAATGCTACACTAAAGTCATCCTAACAAAGTTTTAAAAAGTCTAGAAAATGGTACCTCTTAACAATAAAAAGAATAAGATGAAGCTGATTCACAAGTAATTTAACTGCTTGCCAAAACAAAATTCAGCACTCAAAAAAGGGTGATAACAAAATGCAGTCTTTCAATAACTTAAAGCTCTTAATGTCCAGCAGCCAATAAACATTACTAAATATCCAAAGAAGCAGGAAAATGGGACTTATAACCAGGAGAAAACTCAACCATAGGAAAAAAAAAACCCTAAATGTCAGATGAGAATGCTAAAAGAGCAATTATAAACATGCCCAAGAATTAAAGGAAAACAAATAGAATGAGAAAAAGGGAGACTGTAAAGGAGGATCAAATGGGATGTGGAAATGAAGAGATGAACCCAAAAGGCTTTAAAAAAAGAAAAAAGATGAATGAACTTGAAGACAGAGCAACAGAAACTTTCCAAACTGAAGCACAGAGAGACAAGGAGACCAAAAATAAATGACCAGAGCTTCAGTGACTTGGACAATATCAGAAGGAGGGAAGGTCGGAAAAGAAAATGGCCTTAAAATTTCCAAACTGGAAAAAACTATAAATCCACAGATCCAGGACATTCAATGAACCCCAAGCAGAAGAACATACAAACAAAAAATCATACGTGGCATACCATAATCAAGGTGTGGAAACCAGTGACAAAGAGAACCTCTCAAAAGCAGTCAGAAAACAAAAGACTTATTATTCGCAGGGGGAATAGGAGGAGCTGCCAAACTTTCATTAGAAGAAAATGCAAACCAAAAAATGCTGAATGACATTTTTAATGTTTTCAAAGAAAAAAAACCCTGTAAACTTAGTATTCTATATCTAGCAAAAATAAAGGCAAAATAAAGACATTTTCAGATATATAACAACAGAAAGAATTTGCTGTGAGTGGACTTACACCACAAGAAATGTGAAAGGGAGTTCTTCAGGCCAGAGCAACAAAGACTATAAAAATGGGAAATGGGAAAGGATAACTAAAGGTTATAATTTAAAAATATAAATTATATAAGAAATATTTTTTCTCATTTAAAACTTTCCCCTAAAAAAATAATTGGCTTTTTAAGGAAATATAAAAGCAATGCACTGTTGAGTTTGTAACATGTATAAAGTAAAACATATGACTACAACCATACAAAGGTCAGGAAGGGATAAATGGAGATGTATTGTTGCAGGGTTTGTACAGTGAAGTCATATACACATGAGTGAAGTAAATAGTATTTGGTGGCGGTGATAAATTAAAGGCGCATGTTATAAATCCTAGAGCAACCACGAGAACACCCTTCCCGGAGGAAAAAAAAAGGAAAAAAACCTAAATAAGTCATTAGTGAAGATAAAAAAGGGAGAACAAGAAATAAATTCTATGAATCAAAACTAAACAGAAAAAGAAGTAAAAAGAAAAGAGAACAGATGTGACAAAGAGAAAAACAGCAAGATGGGAGACTTAGTGATAATTACATCCAAAGGGCCCTCAAAAAAAAAGGGGAGGGAAGAAAACCCCACCCCAAACCAGGAGGGAAACATAATTTATTTCTACATGATTCATTTCCCAAATGGACTCATGCCCCCTGATTAAAGCCAAAATGGCATTTAGTCATTAGGCTAGCAGGTTACCAGGGCAACTGTCGCTCTGGGAGAGCCACTGTTCCTCCCAGTGCCCGTGGCTCTGGATACGGAGAGTGTTCAGCTATTTGTGTGAGCATTGGATTTGTGTGACCCCTCACAGCTCGTGGGAGGAAAATGCTTTCCACACAGCTGGTTCCTGCCCAGCACAGCGGGGGAAACCATGGATTCTGGACCCAGGCTATCAGGTTTTAATACTGGCTCCAGCACTCATTGAGTTGATATATAACATCTCTGAGCCTCCATTTTCTTACCTCTAAAATATGAACACCCGTTGGGGCAGCTGGTGGCTCAGTCGGTTGAGCGGCTGCCTCCTTTGGCTCCAGTCAGGATCCCAAGGTCCTGGGACCAAGCCCCTCATTGGGTTCATCATTCAGCGGGGAGTCTGCTTCTCCCTCTCCCTCTGCCCCCCCCACCTTGTGCGCATGCTCTCTCTCAAATAAATAAAAAAAATATTTTTAAAAATTTTTAAAAATAAAATAAAATATGAACGTGCGTTTTGTAATCCTATTGGGAAGAATCAATGTGTTCCTAGAAATAAAGTGCTTTACAAAGTATAGTGAGCACACCCAAAAAATGAAAAATTAAAAAAAAAAGTATCGTAGCCACTGACTAATATTAACACACATGAGGTCACCCAGTGCACATGGTACCTAATCATAGCCACTGTTTATCGAACTTTTACTGCCTATTGTACACTGAACCAAGAGTTTTTCTTTTTTTAAAAAAGATTTTATTTATTTATTTGACAGAGAGAGACACGGTGAGAGAGGGGAACACAAGCAGGGGGAGTGGGAGAGGGAGAAGCAGGCTTCCCGCGGAGCAGGGAGCCCGATGCGGGGCTCGATCCCAGGACCCTGGGATCATGACCTGAGCTGAAGGCAGACGCTTAACGACTGAGCCACCCAGGCGCCCCTGAACTAAGAGTTTTTATATAATACCATAAGGAATCCACAGAACAAGCCCTCAAAGTATTTATCCTTATTTTAGAAATCATGTTTCAGAGGTTAAGTCATACAGCTAGTGGACGTGTCATGACTTCGTAGACTATGACCAGTCTGGGTCTTTTGTGAGTTGGTTTATTTACCCAACACATACATTTATCAAGTACCTACTACTCCTCACCACCGCACAACACTGCATTCCTCAGGGCTCTATGAGGAGCCTTTCAGCAGAGTCAAAGCTGATAATGCATGCTCTCGCAGGATAAAGAGTCTATGTTCACAGTACTGATTTACACTTCATTCTTTCCCTAAAACACCACAAATGTTATTTGCTTTTCCCAGCAGACATGAAGAGATGAGGCTTTGCATTCCTTCTCAGCAGAAAGCTGCCCCCTTTGGTGGGAAGTTGGAACAGTACCCAGAGGCTGAGAATCTTCTCTCATATTGGCAAGCCACTGATTAATGACCTGCATCTGCCTATTATGTCCCAGGCATGTACTATGCTTTGTGTTTTCCACACAGATTACCTCATTTAATCCTCACAGCTACTCTAGGAGGTGCTATTATCATCATCTGCTTTATAAATGCGGAACCTCAGGCATGCAAGTTTTCCCTCTGAGGGGCCGGCGCTCAATAACCCACTGCGCTCACAGAGCTGGAGGGTGGCAGGGCTGGGATGTGGGTACAGGCGGTCGGCTAGGGCCTGAGTGCTTGCTTCGTGTTATTTCTCTCCGTTTTTGCTGAGGAGACTTGAATGTTCCTCAGTTAAATTCTCAGAAGATACAATTCTACCTCATGTCAATGACTCTAGGCCTTACCTGCTCACAGCCTTAGGGGTGTCCCTGCCTCCTTCAAAACACCCTCAACTTCCTTGGTCAGACAAATAACGGAGATGTGTACACAGCAGGAGCTCAGTAAGTGGCTGAGGAAGGGAGGAAGAAATACAAGAGAAAAGGAGGGAGGCAGAGGAGAGGAGAATGAGTCTGAACAGAGTCTATGGAAGGAGATCCCACCTTCTGTAGCTTCCTCCTCTCCGCCTCCACCGACAAGCGAACAGACTTGATTTCTAGGGTGTGCTTCTTCACTAAGTCTTCCAGTCGCTTCACTAGCTGGTCTTTGAGATGTTTCTTCTCCTCTTCTGTCTGATGTTTGATTTTACGAAGGTCTTCTTCATATTGTTGCTTCATATATTCCGTCTCAATACTTGCCTCTTTCTTGGTCTATAAACAAGAGAAAGGGCCTTGTAAACCTGCCAGCGTGGGGTGAGGAGCAGGGAATCACCGTTTCTCTTTGGTACAACATTTACAACATTTACACACTGATAAAGCACGTAGTGCAAGGGGCCATAAGAGCCTTCACTTTATCCACCATCAGCAAAAGTCTCTTTGGAATCCTGTACCTGTGGTCACGGGATCGATATTCCAGCCCACTCTAGCGGTGTCTAAAGAATGCTTTGTTTGTTTTGATTGGGGAACAGATAGTGGGAGTCCTATGCAAGTTTCCATTTTCCCAGGAGCCAACGATAGAAGTTGGGAGAATTCTGCTACATTCTTAGTCTCCTGATTTCAAACGGCAGGAAGTTAGCTGGAACTTCACACCCACACATCCACCCCTCAAACCATGGGACCTGCTGCTACCAAGTGGCTCTGTCATAGTTGGGGACTGGCCTCTACCTGAAGCTCATTCCAGCAAAGCCTCCTGTGACTTCTCCATTCCCAGGGCTGGGTCAGACCTTACCTGTGCCTCTGGGCCTCCTTTGGTGTACAGACACTCCTTGGGAAAGTGTGGGTCCTGCTGAGGATGGAGACTGCGGCCTTCCAGGTCATTCGCCTTCCCTAGGACTTCATTCTCTGAAACTAGCTCTGTCTTCATGTCATCTGCAAGCATAAGTTTCAACATCATTTTAACATCATTTAAAATGCCCTTGACCTTGACCTTGTGTTCAAGGTCTCCTGCAGTCAGGTACCCATTCTGCTATTCGACTATTCTGCCTCCCCCTGCCTGGTGGACTTCCTGCTCTGTGGCCTTCTAGTCCTCAAGCACGGTCAAAGTGGTGACTGTCATCTTTGCTCAAGCAGCATCTTGAGTTCAAACGGTTGCCCTGTTCTAGCTTCTTAAACTAGTCATCATCAAAATGTTTTGATCATGCTTTCCAGACGTCGAAAAAACCATTGAGCACGTTCCTGGATATATATATATATATATTCAAAAGATTTAAATGTAAAAGATAAGACAAAAAATAAATATAACTAGAGATGCTCATTGTTTTCTTTCCCATATTGTCAGGAGGTATCTCTGCCCCACTTTTGAAAACACTGCACGAAATCCTCCACACACTTCTGGTTCCTCTCCTCCTCCACACCTTTCCGGCCCATGGTGACTTCTTTCCAGGACGCTTCATTCCCCTGGTGCCTGGGCCACTGCATGATAACAAAGCATGCTCCGGGCTGTCAAGTCATTGTCCCATAAGCTCCCTGAGGGCAAAGTCCATGTTTTGTGCCTTTGTTATATCTCCTAGTATCAAGCTGATCACACCTTAGGTATTCAAGAACTTTCTGAAGAAGGAGTCTCCTCCTTCAGATGAAGGCACTCTGGAGTCAGATATGCTGAGATACACACACCTGTTCTATCACTGACCCGTGGCCTTGAGCTAGCCACTTATCCTTCCTCAGCCTCGTTTCTTTATCTGGACCACGGGAGACACTGACAACCCCCACTCACAGAACAATTGGGAAGATCTGGTAGCGTGACTGTGTGAAATGATGGGAGAAATGTGAAGTGTTGCTTAAGCGTGGAGCCAGTGCTGAGCAGTTCAGGCGTGTGGTGAGCCTGGTGAAGAAGTTTCTGGGGTGTAAGGGGTTCCGCTGCACCATGCCTTTACCTCTCTGCACTGTGGCAGCTCCGGGTGGCAGCTCACCCGTGCCCTGCCTGGACCGAGCTCGCCCACCAGGGGTCAGATGAAACAGCCTGCCCCTCGCTCGGCTCCCTGGCTCCCCTGACAGTCTCAGGGCTGCAAGCAGCACCAGCCAACCTGGCAGCTGCCATTCTCTCTGTAAAACAAACAAACAAACAAACTATTGCAGTGCCTCTCACCGTTTTTCTGCATCACGGGACGCTCCTGCAGCATCAGTCTGTCTTTGGCAATAGCCAGCTTCTCCCCAAGTTTTTTTGCAGTGTTTTTCAGCTCTGAGTTCTCCTGCCGGGCCTCCTTGAGCTGCACGTCCAGGTCCTAAACAGACAGAAAGGGTCTCATTGCTCTGGGGACAGTTCGCTGTGGAGTCGCACAGTGTGCACAGAAGTGGTGTCAGAGCTGAAAAAGGTGGGTCAGTGCATAGCAGTTGCTCTTGTGTCTGGAATTCAGGGGCTCCCGTCCATCCAACCCCTACACATCCTGATGGGCTGCGTGCCTCTGGGCACGTTATTTAAACTTTCAGTAGTGAGGATTAAATGAGATAAAGTGGGACAGAAAAAGTGCTCAAGGATTATTAAGGATATTAGCTGCGGCAACTTTCGGAGCCAGGGCTCTGTGAGTGTGCGGGGTTTGTCGGTGGTCGGTCTTGTCAGTGGTCTGGCTCTCCGCGAGAGCCAAGTCCCCAGGATGTCAGTACAGGCAGGTTGCTAGGGAATGAGCAGGGCTTTAGAATGAGGCTGGCCTGAGGTAAGAAACTTACTAGCTGTGTGCCTAGCGAGGTTAGTCTTTGAGCCACTCCATTTCTAGACAGAAATTATCTTCTCTGTAAACTGTAGGTGTCTAAGCTCTCTGAGGTCCGGGACCCAGTCCAGCTGGCCATGTGTCTCCTACCCGTAGCCCCAGGTCTGGCACACATGACAGAATGCAGTTGAACTCAAGGGAAATAAGAGGAGTCACATGGGTAGAAGTCAAGTGCCTTGCACAGTGCCCGACACATAGTAGGCGTTAAAATTAGGGATGGTGTTTATGATCCCCTTGGAAAGCTATCAAGACACCACGCTTTACCTGCGTCCGCTCCTTCAGCTTCTGGGCATACTTCTTCAGGTCACTTATCTTGCGGCCTCTGTGCTCCAGATCCCCTTCCAGCTTCCTGACCTGGGCCTGCAGGGCCGACTCCTGGACCTGGAAGTTCTTGCGGAGGTCCATCTCCTTCTCCTGCCACTGCCACAGGGCCTCGCTCACAGACTGCTGCATGGCCTGCCGGATGGCCTCGGTGTCCCGCTCATACGTGGCCTGCAGCTCCTCGGCCTTGCGGGCGTAGTCCTTGCTCAGCTGCTGGTTTTCCACCCGCAGCCGCTCCACCTCCAGCAGGACCTCCCGCATCTCCTGGCCGTGGCCTGGCTCTCCCTGACGGTCTGGGCCCTCCTGGGAAAGCCGGCCCCGCTGGGGAGCCTCGTGGCTCGTCAGGTGCCGGAGTCTTTTCTCATAGTCAGCCTTGAGCTCCAGCATCTCCTTGGAGAGGCTGAGGACCCGCTCTGCGTGCTCGGCCTCCACCCGCAGCTCCCTCTCTTTGGTCTCCAGCCTGCAGGTGGCCGACTGCGCCAGGGCCTCCTGCGTCAGCCTCGTCTGCAGCTCCAGCGCGCTTTCCAGGGCCTGGATGCGCTGGAGCAGGGCCTCCTCCTCTAAGGGGCCCTGTTCCTGCAGGAGCCTGGCCTGGGTCTCTGCCACGGCATTCTGGAGTTCCTCCTGGTGGGCCTCGCGCAGCGCCTCCATGCTGGCCTCCGCTTCGTCCTGGCGGGTGTTGAGGGCGTAAATGACCTGCAGGAGAAATCCACAGAGCCCAGTGAGCGTGAGGAGTGCGAGCGTCTGTGAGGGGCCACGTGACCGGAGATGCTCCTCCTCCGTGACAGTGACAGAGGCGGACCCCCACCACAAGCATCTGAGGAGAGGATGGGTGTGGAAGTGATTTATTGGAAACTGTCCCCAGGACAAGCCTGCAAGGAAGCAGGGAATTGGGACAGGGGTGTGGTGGAAGCCAAGTGAGGACACATAAAGGTCACCGAGGGAATCTGTGGCGGAGATCCCTAGCGGACCTCTGGAGGGCCGTGGGAATCCAGCAAAGGGCTTAAAGCTCCAATTTTTTTTTTTAAGGTTTTGTTTATTCATTTGAGACAGAGAGATACGAAGAGAGAGCACGAGCAGGGGGAGAGGCAGAGGGAGAGGGAGAAGCAGACTCCCCGCTGAGCAGGGAGCCCAATGCGGGGCTCGATTCCAGGACCCTGGGATCATGACCTGAGCTGAAGGCAGATGCTTAACCATCTGAGCCACTTAGGCGCCCCCAAAACTCTAATGTGTGGGGAAAAAAGACCACTTTGGGACACAAAAATAAACATCCCCCTCAAAAAAACCCAACAAAACATCAGAAAATAGAATTCAGCAACGTGTAAAAAGGATTATATACCATTGACCAGGTGGGATTTATCCCAGGAATATAAAGTTGATTTAACATCTAAAAATCAGTTCATGGAATATACCATATGAACAGAATAAAAGACAAAAAGCACACGGTTGTATCAACAGAACCAGGAAAAGCATCTGATAAAATACAACACTCCTTTGTGATAACAACACTCAACAACCTGGAAATGTATCCATGGTGTAAGACTGTTTCTCCATAACTTCAGGAACAAGATAGGGACACTTTGTTACCACAGAGAATGCGGGAAGGCGGGAGTGTGGTGGGGCCCAGGGACCCGCCTGAGCAACAGGTAGATGTTTACTGAAAGGGAGAAACTGTAGGTAGGTCAGGCATGGGGAAGAAAATCAAGAATTCTGTTTTGGACAAATTAAACTTGCTTGCCTCCTGGGGCATCAAAGCAAACAGAGAAATTTCTGGAGCTCAGAGGAGGAAGCCTGAGCTAGAGATGAAGGGGGTATGGAATCAGGATAGCTTTATTGTTACTGCTGTTTGCTTGACGAGAGTCCAGAGTATATCTGCACACGCCTCTCCACAGGTGCAGGAGGGAAGGAGAAGCTGGGCAGAGGCGTAAAGAACTTAGAACAGGAGACTGAGGGAGCTCAACTTCTGTGCTGTCAGTGAGGATGGAGGGAAGGCTGTTTACGGACAGTGTGCTGATAGGGGTGGGTCATCTCGGGCTGGGGTTTTACGTGGTAAGTGTGGCAGAGGGAGAGAAGGACAAGGCGGCGGAGGTGTTTTCAGGAGCTGGCAAGCAGGAAGGAGGGGGCAGAGGTAGGTTTTTGGTGGTGACAAGGTCAAGGGTGTGGTGAAGGTGGAGTAGAGGGTAAGGTCACTGGACGCGAAGGGGTCAAGAGACTGAGAAATCAAGGGGCTTGGTGGGCCCTACAGGGGATGTTGAACTTACTGAAAATAACTGAAGAGGAGCTGGGCTGGTGGAGATGAGTGAGAGTCAGGGGCCAAACACTCCCCATCAGCTCCCTGGGGCACTGAAGATAAAAAACATGCTTCTGAAAAGTCCCCACCGCACAGTTTCACAGTTACAGATCCTTAACCTTTGTGAGGTGTGTGTGTGTGTGTGTGTGTGTGTGTTGAAGGAGGCCAAATTGCACCACTAGGGCTGACACCTGTGATACATTTAATAGCAGTTTGCCTCGAGACTGCACAACTATTTTTCCAGAGTTTACTATGTGCCTAGCACAAGGCTAGGTGTTGTATACGCATTCAGAATCTCAGGAAATCCTCAGAGCAATGTTGCAAAGTTGGTATTTTTCTCCCCATTTTAAGAATGAAAATTTGAGGTTCAGAGAAGTCTATAACTTTTGCAAGGTCACAAGAGATAAGAAATTTTGACTAACTCTAAAGCACACAGCATGGTACTACACTGCGTCTCACTGTCCCATTCAACGATTTATTCCTTTATGCATTTACTGCACTTCTCAGAAGTGCCTGGCTCTGTGCAGGGCACAGAACGTGCTGGTCAATAAGACAACTAAAAGTTGTGACCTCAAAAATGTTGTAATTTAATGGGAGAGTCAGACAAGAATCTGTAAAGTTCCAATACCTTGTGATAAGTGTTATGACAGGGATCAGCACCAGTTACTATGGAAACACAGAGGAGGGGGTTTAATAGGAAAGAAGATTTCCCAGGAAAAGTTAGCCTTGCCTACTCAACCTTGGGGTGACCTGTTCCCTTTTACATGTCAACTTGCATATGGACAAGAACAATATGACTTCTGTGTGCTGTCTCACAGCACTAGGGAGGAAATTGAGCACACCATAGGTTCATAATAAGTAGATCTATTATGATCCTGTCGCAGGTCATCAAGGATTTATGCTTTCTTTCCACAGAGTTGCTGTAGGAGAACAGCCAAGAGACCACATTTTGTAGCCCCCTTTTATCTGCATGGAACCATGTTGCCTAGTAATTGCCAATGGTAGAGGTAGTGATGTCATCTTGGGGCCAACGTTGGGATTGAGGTGATGAGGAGGGTTAAGAAGGGGCATGTATTTTCCACAGTCTCTTTTTCCCATCTGCAAACTTCATGGACAGGACCCAGAGGCTTTAGAAGAAGGTAGAACACAAGATGGAAGGTACCTGGGTCCTTGATGACTGACTAGAAGGCCATCTACCCACCAGGAGCACCACCACTGATCTTTATATAAACAAGAAATAAACTATTGTGTTGGACCTCCGAAGTTTTGGCATTTATTTGTTCCAACAGCTACCATTGCCCTAGGAAAACTCACGGGATTCAGCACATAGTCATAATCCTATGATTATAGTGAAAGGATACAAAGTAAACTTGACAAAGGGAAAAGATGAACAGGGAGAGGTCTGGAGAAAAGTAGGCTCAAGCTTCCAAGGGTCCTCCCCCAGTGAAGTCCTTTCCCAGTACAATCACAAAGGACTTGCTTAATTTACTCATCAAGGAGATGTAACAACATTTGTCAAATATTGTTTACCAAATGAGCTCTTTAAAGGCTTAGCAAGGTTTGGGTGCCTGGGTGGCTCAGTTGGTTAAGCGACTGCCTTCGGCTCAGGTCATGATCCTGGAGTCCCCGGATTGAGTCCCGCATCGGGCTCCCTGCTCGGCAGGGAGTCTGCTTCTCCCTCTGACCCAACCCCCTCTCATGCTCTCTCTCTCTCTCTCTCTCATTCTTTCTCTCAAATAAATAAATAAAATCTTAAAAAAAAAGGCTTAGCAAGGTTTTTACTGGGGGCTAGTCTAGTCAGGTAGGCAACTTCTATTGGCAATACCAAAATTGCAGACCCCCAGGAGGAAAGCAGGTGCTCAGCATAAATCACATCGTTTGCATAAACAGTTTAGGCATAGTGAGTCACTCTTAACAGTTTGGGTGGTGGGAAGCCTCTGGAGATCCAAGTGTCCAGATGCCAACTGAGGGCTACTTTGCAAGATGACCACTCTAAGCATAAGCTGTCTTGGACCTGCTTTGCTAACTCTTTTCCGTACACCCAACACCCAACTGATAAATATTCTCTTCAGTAGAGTTGCCATGAGCAAATCTGAACATAAATGAGGTTTTCATGGTGAAGAACAAAACATCCTTGAAAAGGTTATACCATGAAATTTGGCATAGGTGATTCCACGAAGGATAAAATCACCTACTGGTGCTGGTGGTGATCTGGGAGAATGGAGTTCCGACATTCACCTATACCTGTAGAACAGAAAACTTGGCTGACGATCCTGGATATCATGATGCCACACAAGCACTCAATGAAGAAAGAACCCAAATGTCTCCAGAAATTTCTCACGTGATTCTTCTCTGTCTTGTGAAAGCTCTCCCCACATGGACACCCTTGAATTAACAGAAGATCAGAGGTAGCTGAGAAGGTATCACACTGTGGGTGGGCACACAATGTCTGAGGGCACTTTGGCATATGCATATTTACTCATGGTGTCTCGCAATTAAAAGTCCCCAAATAATCCCCATCAAGGGTCTGCTCCAATTGTTCTGCTTGGCTGAGATCCGGTTACAGGGCTCTAAGCTTTCAACAAGTGCCAGACACACCTCCCTTTCCCCTAACATCCTTGCCCAGAAGGTTACTCCAAGGATAGTGTGTGCACAAACAAGGAAATATATTAAGATATATTATATTTCATATCATATTATATTTCTTACCCTCTTTTAATACACATACACATTCATCTAGACCATTTTTTTTTTTTACTTAACAATAGATCTTGGAGGTTATATAATTCTGTACATAAAGACATGTCTCATTTTTATTTTTGGCTGCTTCATATGCCATTGTATGGATGTGCTATAATTTATTTTTCTGCTCCTTACTGATAGACATTGAGTTGTTTCTCCATGGTGAGTACTGATATGTTTTTTATTTCACTGTTATGAAGTGAACATTTTTTTTCTTTTTCCATTCCTGCCAGTAAACTTGAGATCTGCTCTTTGCTTATGAATGAAATTCCAGAGCTTGGCTTTAAAAGAAAAAAAAACAAAACAAAACACTCAAGTCTTCATAGCTAATACAGAATTCTAGTGAAGAGATGGAAGACGTCTCCTCTCCCTGTGGAAGGAGAAAGAGATGCCATTTTGTGTCATAAAGCTAATTTAAAGAATTTTGAGAACATTGAAAAGCACCACACTTGTCTTCCCGTGCAACATGGAGACGTGTATGAATGTTCACGGTTGTGAGCTCTGGGGCGACTCCATGGGGACATCCCGCCTACTCTCAAGACATCCTCTTCTGTTTCTACCCTTTCCCCTTCCTCACTGTTGCAAGTTTGCTCTCTGAGCTTGACCTCTCTTTCTTCTCCTGGTCCAATAGTCTGTTTTAATCTTAACTCCACGTCCCCCCCCTTGCCCTTTTTACCCTGGACCCCATGGCAAATCATCTCAACTACCTTCTTACTGACATCCTCAAACCCTCTGCCCATCTCATCTTTAGCCTCACATCCTTGGTACTCAAAAGAGCAGATCAACCCAAACACCTCAACTCTTGTCAAATACTACCAACTTGTCCTTAAGATTCCCAGCCTCTGAATCACTACATTGGACACCTGAAACTAATATAACACTGTTAGGTTAACTAACTGGAATTCAGCTAAAAAGTTAAAATTCAAAAAAGAAAAAAAGTTTATCAGTATGGATTTGAGGCCATCTGGAACATTAAAGAAGACCTTGTTAGAATGAAAAAAAGATGCCCAGTTTCATTTGTGTTCTCCACCCTGATACTTTAATCAATATGTCTCATATTCATTCCCTACTCCTTTTCCCCAGAGGTGCTATTTCAATTCTCTACCACATTTCATACGCCACATCTCTAGTTCTTGGCCCATTCCTACTCTCCTTTATGACAGTGTTGTCTCTTGCTTTTTGGAGGAGGAATAGTTATTGGGCTCCAGGGCTAGCCAACCTGGGTTGGAGTTCCAGCTTTGCTGCCTCCTAGCTGCGGACCTTGGGCAGGTAATTCAACCTCTCCAGAGCTCAGTTTCCTAACAGCAAAATGACATTAAAAACAGCACCAACCTCCTAGGGCTATCCTGAGAGTCACATGAGACAACGCACAGAAACACCAGAAACCCAATAACTGCATAATTAATGTACCTGCCATCCAGAGAAAAAAAGTCTTGGATTATTAATCATGAGCTGGGAAAAAGCCAGAATATTTGGTAGGATTTAGCGCAGTGTTGGGGCCAAAACAGACTGCTGCAATTAAGGAGAGAATGGAAGGCAGGGAAAGGGAGGTGATGGATGGGTGCCATTCTTCCCCAAAGCTACTGGTGAGGGGAAGAGGGATAGAGCCAGTAGATGGGCAAACAGGATCAAAGCAAGTGGGCGGGGGCACTAGAGAAAGGCAGATGAGAAGAATTTAAAAGAAAGGAAAAGATACAACGTAAATGTTTTATTTGGAACCGCTGTAAAAAAGTAGAAGGAATTTCTCCTCCTGTATAAAGTGTCCTTTAGCTCCCTACAAACAATAGAAATTTATCCCATTCATCTTTCTCCCAGTGCACTTTGCACCATTGATTGTTAAAGTCCTTTCCTGTCCCATTATGGACACTTAGGTGCTAGATGTTGAAGTCACATGTGAGTTTTATCAGAGTAAGGGACCTCAGCGACCATCTGCAGGGCCCTTTCTAAATTACGTAGTCCCGAGCACCTAGTACAATGCCTGGCCTGATTCGGATTCTCGGAGTGTTTACTGGTAAATAAAAGGAAGACTTTGTAACGGGTGGTGAGAGACTGAAAGAATAGGATTCGGGAAGGCAGATGGGTAGAGAGGCCCTGAAGTGGGAACAGACAGGAAGCTGACAAAGATAACAATGAAAAGACTGGGCTTGGAGTCCCCACTGTCTGAGTGCAGATCCTGTTTGTCATTCGATGTACGGATCCAGATATATTTGCTAGCTGTCTGACCTTGCATGTGCTGTCTTGCTGGGTCTCAGTTTCCCCATTTGTACAAGGGGGAGAATACAGTTCCTGCTTTATAGGTGACTGAAAGATTAAATGAGATATTGCTGTAAGGCATGTTGCATGGTGCCTGGTTCGCAGTAAGTGATGTAGGAAAGATGTTGGGAGTTTGGGGCCGATGGCCAAGAAAGAATTCTTGAGACATCTTTGGTGCACAAAGGTAGTTTTATGAAAGCAGAGGGACAAGACCCATGGGCAGAAGGAGCTGCTCTGGGGTCATGAGGAGTGGCCCGTTATATACTTCCAAGTTGGGAAGAGGTTAGTGATAGCAAAAGTATCTAAAGAATTTTGGAAGCAAGGTTTCCAGGACCTTGAGGGGGCTAGCAATTGTTAGGAAAAGGTCATTTATTACTGCCTAGTAAAACCCTAGTCATGAGACCCGTCAGATGGCTATCGGTGGGCCATATGCTTGGGGGATGATTGCCAACACGTATCTTGGGGAGTAGAGATAAAGGAAGTTTCCAAAGGAATTTTTATGTGTTAAAGTAGCCTTACAGGATCTTGGGGGTCGGGCTGAGATTGCCTTTTGTCCTTAGCAAAGTATTAACATCGAGGCAGCCGAGTTCCTAGAGGAATGTCACTCTGCCTGTCTCAGGGACTTGTCAGTGGGCTGCTGTGGGTAGTAAGGACATTTCATTTTTCTTTTACCTTTGTTTCCCACATCAGTGAGCACCTGATGAGACCCAGCTGTTCCTATCATGGTTGTCCAGAGGGCACTTTAAGCGGGGCGGAGGTCTTGGTGGCAATGGCATTTCTTTTAAGGAAGGCAATATGGTAGGAGCAATGGAGCTGGCTGGGTCCTCCGGAGTGAGAGGGACCGAGACTTACCTTCCTCGCAGCAGAGACTGCTGGTGGGCCCAGTATCTGGTTCTCTCCTTCATGCTTCAAAATAGAAGCCCTAATTTTTCCATGGGCAGTTGGCCACATTGCTCAGCTTCCCTTCCAGCTCTGAGCAGCCATGTGACCAAGTTCCGCCCCGCTGGATAGAAGTAGACCTGTCATTCTTTTCTTCCAGGAAGAGTCCCCTCTATGGCTGAGCAGTCCTCTTGGATCACACAGTGGACACCAGGGGCTAAGGCTGGCAGAACAGAGATAAGAGGAGCCGAGATCTCTGATGCCCAGTAAGGCCATGCCAACCCTGGACTGATTCCAACTGGACTGCATTTGCGTTTTCTGTCACTCTCAGACAAACCTGATTCAGTTTGATATATATATATATATATATATATATATATATATACTTTCTGACTCTTACCTTTTTAAAATTGGTCAAGTTCTTCTCGGAGCCTCATTTTCTTGCCTGTAAAATAGACCTGGTTGTTTTTTTTTTTTTTTTAGGATCCGATAGGATTACATCGCTGAGGTGTCTGGCACATAGTAGGTACTCATTAAATGTTTCTTCCTCCTCTCTTTCCATGCTCTGCTCTCAGAAAGAAACATCTCCCCCCCCCCCCGCTTTTTCTGAACAATCTACTCCTCCCGCCCTCTCCGTCTACAATTATTGAGCAGAACTGGCACAGACCCACCCTTCCCCTGGGCCTGGTGCCTTGCTTTTTTCACTCACCACCTACTCAACTGAAACATCAAAGGACTGGCTCGAACCTCCCTTATAAATCCACCTCCTCAGTAGCAAGGCCAGCTTTAGAATCCATCAAGGGACATGAATAATTCAGCAGCCAAGAGAAATACTGAGCCAGTCGGAGCGTCTTCCTGGGGGCTTCAGAAATCCACTGCTAATGGTTTCAGCAGAGGGCCTGTGAGGGTCTTAGAGGTCTCAGAGGTTGAGAACTATAGATTTAACAAAGTTATAATTGATGTATTATGTGCATGAGATCTTGAGGAATGTTTTCCATCAAGTCTGGCGGCAGGAGTCAGAAATGAAATAAAGAAGAAAGAAAGGAAAGAATATTCATTGAATGCCCAGAGTGTCAGCTTCACTGGGTCAGGTAATTGATATAGGACTTTTCAATTAATCTTCTAACAATTCTACAAAGTGAACATTCTCATGCTTAGCCCTATTTTGTAGATGAGGAAACTGACACTGGGTGGCCTAACTCCACATGCAGGGGTGACATAGCATGGTGCTCCCAAGAAGGCTTTACTGGGCCTACTGGGCTGGGTTCTTATCATAGCTCTACCTCTTTCTAGCTGTGTGACCTCAAGTATGTGATTGAACCTCTCTGACACTCAGTCACGAGAAAGCAATGTCTCCCTCGTAGATTCGCTTGGACATTAAAATGACATAATGAACCAAAAATCCTAGCAGCGTTCCTAGCACATAGTCAACACTTGAGAAATGTTATTTGTTATTATTTTTACTATTATTGATATTGTGGCCAAAAGTCATTGAGCTAAAAAGTGAGGGTGCTGGGATTTAAACACAAATCCTTCTGGATCCCAAATTAAAAGAAATAGAACCATAACTACGTGGTTAGAAAAAAGCTGGTAATAGTCTCCTTTCAAGTTTTTTTTTGGGGGCGGGGGATTTCGTACATTTGCAGAATTTACCAGGCATGCTGCTGAGCACTGGAAAAACAGAAGAAATAAAATCATTCTGTTTAGGAGCTTAGATCAGATATGGTAGATTGTATTATTTGTCCACTTTTTTCCCGCCTTCCTTCCCCTTCCTAGTCCTGGCCCCAGTCTGTGGACCTCATTTACTTTTTCTTCCCTATTGGACTTGGCTTATAACTTGCTTTGGCGAATGGAATTTAAGTGGACTTGTTGCAAACAGAGGCTTGAAATGTGTTTGTGTTTTGGCTTCCCCTCTTGTGCTTCTACCGTCTACCACTAGAGGAGTAGATGCAGGGTAGCCACAGTTCCCAGAATGAGACAGGCTTGGAACAGTCCGGACCCCAGTTCAAAACCTGACGCTCTCCTGGCTCAGCCAAGCCCAGCAGAGAGCCGCTGAAGAGCAGCCAGTCCGAGCATGAAATAAATCACCATCGTGGTAGGCCACGGAGATTTTAGGGTTGTTTATAACACAGCGTTATTGCCGGAATACACAAAGAGAGAGAGAGACAAGTGAGCCAACTAGTAAATTTAGGAGTATCTGAGGTGCTTTGTTAGCAGTCTGCAGGGGCGCAGGGAAAAGCACCGGAAGCAAGGGTCACTCTTGCCCTTCCTTCTGGCACCATCCTTTTTTTTTTTTTTAAGATTTTATTTAATTATTTGAGAGAGAGAGAATGAGAGACAGAGAGCACGAGAGGGAAGAGGGTCAGAGGGAGAAGCAGACTCCCCGCCGAGCAGGGAGCCCGATGTGGGACTCGATCCCGGGACTCCAGGATCATGACCTGAGCCGAAGGCAGTCGCTTAACCAACTGAGCCACCCAGGCGCCCTTTCTGGCACCATCCTTAATGGGTCACTCCTATCAACATAAAAATGTGTTGTGATTTTTATCTTTAACAAAAATCCTTCTTAATCCCAGTCCCCCATTTTTCTGCAGCCCTTTATAAAGACTTCTCAAGTGCTTTGTTTATGCCTCTTGTCACTAATTCCCCACATCCTCTACTCTCTTGAACCCTCTCCAGTCAGGCTTTCAACCTGACCAACCTACCAAAACAACTCAGCACCATTTTGCTAATGATCTCCATGTTGCTAAAACAATAGTCAATTCTTAGTCTCTAACTGTTCAACTTTTCAGCAGCTCTGGACATAAGAAATCACTTCCACCTCCTGCTCAGAACAGTCTTCACTTGGCTTCCAGAATACATCACCCTCCTCCTGACCACTGGCTACTCCTCATCTGGCCAGTTCCTCCTTCTATCTCATCCTTCAAGTAGATTCCCCAGAGCTTAGGCCTCAGACTGTTTCTCTTCTCTACAAACATTCCCTGGGGATCTTATCCAACCTCATGACTTTATGCATGCTTATTTGCTAACGATTGCCAAATTTGTACGTCTAGGCCGGACCCTTCAGCTGAATGTTAGACTCATGTGGCCCGTTGCTTACCAATATCTCCACTTGGATATCCAACATACATCTCAAATTTAATTCTGGATTTTTCCCTCAAAACCTGTCTTCTCACAATAGTCTCCATCTCCCTTCATGCAATATTCTCCAACTCCCTTCTTCCAGTTGCTTAGGTGAAATTTTGGAGTTGACCAACAAGTGCATGGAAGGGTATTCATCACAACATCACTAATCATTAGGGAAATTCAAATCAAAACTACAATGAGATACCACCTCATACCCATCAGGATGGTTATTCTTAAAAAACCAGAACACAAGTGTTGATGAGATGTAGGGAAATTGGAACCATTGTGCGTGGCTAGTGGGAATATAAAACGATGCAGCCACCGTGGGAGACAGTAGGATTGTTCCCCAAATAATTAAAGACAGAATTACCAGTTGATCTAGCAATTATATTTTTGGAATTTCAATTCTGAAAGAATTGAAAGCAGGCACTTGAACAGGTATTTGTACCCATGTTTATAGCATTAGTCACAATAGTGAAAATATGTAGACACCCAAGGGGCCATCAGTGGATGAACAGATAAACAAAATGTAGTATATACATACAAATAAATATTATTCAGACTTAAAAAGAAAGAAATTCTGACACATGCCACAACTTGGATGAACCTTGAAGACGTTATGCTAAGTGAAATAAACCAGTCATGAATGGTCAAATATTGCATGATTCCTTATATGAGGAAATTAGAGTAGTCAAATTCACAGAGACAAAAAGTAGCATGGTGGTTGCAGGGGCCGAGAGGAGGTGTAGGAATGGCGAGTTATTGTTTAAAGGTATAGAGTTTCAAGAGGCAACCCACAGAATGGGAGAAGATATTTGTAAATGACATTACAGATAATGGGCTGGTATCCAAGGTTTATAAAGAACTTATCAAACTCAACACCCCAAAAAACAAATAATCCAGTCAAGAAATGGGCAGAGGACATGAGCAGACACTTCTCCAAAGAAGACATACAAATGGCTAAGAGACACATGAAAAAATGTTCAACATCACAAGCCATCAAGGAAATACAAATCAAAACCACAATGAGATACCACCTTACACCAGTTAGAATGGCAAAAATTAACAAGACAGGAAACAACAATGTTGGCAAGGATGTGGAAAAAGGAGAACCCTCCTACACTGTTGGTGGGAATGCAAGCTGGTGCAGCCACTGTGGAAAATAGTATGGAGGTTCCTCAAGATGTTAAAAATAGAGCTACCCTATGATCCAGCAATTGCACTACTGGGTATTTACCCCAAAGATACAGATGTAGTGAAAAGAAGTGGCATATGCACCCCAATGCTCATAGCAACACTGTCCACAATAGCCAAACTGTGGAAGGACCCAAGATGCCCTTCAACAGATGAAAGGATAAAGAAGATGTGGTTCATAAATACAATGGAGTATTACTCAGCCATCAGAAAGGATAAACACCCACCATTTGCATGGACATGGATGGAACTGGAGGGGATTGTGCACTTTAAGTAAAATAAGTCAAGCAGATAAAGACAATTATCATATGGTCTCACTCATATGTGGAACATAAGGAATAGCTCGGAGGACCACAGCGGAAGGGAGGGAAAATCGGATGGGAGGGAACACAGAGAGGGAAACAAACCATGAGAGACTCTGGACTCTGGGAAACAGTGTTACAGAGGGAAGGGGGGTGGGAGGATGGAGTAGCAGGGCGATGGCTATTAAGGAGGGCATGTGTTGTCACGAGCACTGGGTGTTATACACAACTAATGAATCATTGAATACTACATCAAAAAAAATAAAAATAAAAATAAAGGGTATAGAATTTCAGTTTAGGAAAATGAAAAAGTTCTAGAGATAGTTAGTGGTGATGGTTGCACAATGTGAATGTACTTAAATGCCACTGAACTGTACATTTAAAAATGATAAATTTTATGTTACTTATATTTTGCCACAAGAAAAAAATAGTTAAAAAATTTTTTTGAGTCATTCCCTGGTTCAAATATGTCTCTCACATCCCACACCCACTCCCTAAGCTAATCCGAAATGTGTTCACTTCTCACCACCACATCCTCCTCTTAACCTGAGTCACGAGCATCTCCCACCTGGACCACGACAGTGGCCTCCCAACCCTGGCTTCCACTTTCCCCCTACAGTCTGCTGAAAGTCAGCCAAATCATGTCCCTCCACTGCTCAAAACCTTCCCCTAGCTTTCCAGCAAACACTCAGGAAAGGTCAGGGCCTTAATCCCTGCATACGATTTTTGTCTGTCAAGTCCACTACTAGATCCCAGCACAGTGCCTGACATGTGCAGAGGACTCTGCAAATATTTGTTGAATGAATGACATATCTCTTTATCCTAGCAGAAAGGCATCTGACTGCAGAGGATACTTGAGTTGGGTTTAAAGAGATGGGCAGTTGTCAGTCAGGTCAGAAAGGGGAGGAAAACACAGGTAGAGGGAGTGCCAGGAACAGGAAGCAGCACGAAGGCGTGACACAGAGTGGACTGGGAGAGGACCGGCAAGGGGAGCCCTCCCAGGGAAGGGCATTAGCAGAAAGCGGAAGAGAGTGTGACAGGCTGCTGGATAGGCAGGCAGGGACCCTCAAGGATCCAGCATCCATGTTAAGAACTTGCGACAGTCTTTTTTGCACAGTGCATGGTGATCATGCAGATTCCCATGGGGTCTCACCCCAGAAGGGTCGTGGGGTGGGGTGGGGTGGGGGATGCAGGATCTGCATTTCCCACATTCATTTGCTAAGTCATCAGACTCTGAAAGCAGATGTGTGCATACTTCAGGGAACTTCAGTTTCTGTGTCCCCTGCCGGAAGCTTTAGCTCAAGATTTTGCCTTTGGAGTATGGGGAATAAAAGTCTCTGTGCCGGTTAATTTGATGTGTCAACTTGATCAGGCCGTGGAGTCCCAGATATTTGGTTAAACATGATGCTAGGTGTGTCTGTGAGAGTGTTTCTGAGTGAGGTTAACATCTGAATCTGCAGACTGAGGAAAGCAGATTACCCTCCCCAGCGTGGGTGGGCCTAGCCAATTCACTGGAGGACCGAATAGAACACAGCGGGTGAGGAGGGGAATGTGCTCGGACTGCTTGAGGTGCAATCAGGCTTCTGCCCTTGGACCGGGATTCACACCATTACTTCTCCTGCTTCTCAGGCCTCGGGACTTAGGACTGAAATTACAGCACCAGCTCTCATGGGTCTCCAGCTTGCAGATGGGAGATCGGGGGACTTCTCAGCTCCATAATCATGGAAGCCAATTCCTTCTAGGATATCATTCATATATATGTTGGTTCTGTTTCTCTGGAGAACCCTGACTAATACACTCTCCATTTCATAAGTTTGGGGACCACTGCCCTGGATGCAGAGGGGAGTCCTGATGGGAGCAGGGAGAGGACTGCAGGAGGCAGGAGGCCAAGCTAGGGGGTGGGGTTGGGGGGTCGCAAAAGCTGGAATTAGAGCTGGAGAGGGGAAGAAGTACCAGGAATAATGGCAGGCCCAGTGACTCTCTACATGTGAGGTGGGGAAGAGGGAAAAGAGCCCAGAGAATTCTCCAGCTTGCATGACTGAGGGGGTGTCCACGCCACCCCACCTCGGAAGCATAGCATCCTGGGAGGCCAGAACGTGGAAAGTCTATGGTCGCCATAGAGAAGCCCCAACTTCCTGGCACCAAGTCAGAATAGAGGACTAACTAGATCTTAAGAAGGAAGACCTGAATTTGGGTGCCGAAATGTCTAGGAAGAGCAGAGATCATGTGGTTGCTGCCCCTTCCTTTGGGGAAACAGGGTGGTATAGATCCCAAACAAGGTAGGGCTCCTGCAGGCAAATGGGCTTGGGATGGATTTCTAGACTGAGTCCTTGATGCTAATTAAAATCTCACCATTATCCATCAGAGAGCCATTGCTAGGCGCCTAGCTGCGCATGGCTGGGCTGTGAGGCTTAGGCTTCTGAATAATTGAAGCCCACGGTCTCCCAAACCAATTTAGATTGAGACTTAGCTGAAAGGTAAGGGCCGTCCCTCTGAAGGCTCTTATTAAGAGCCCCTCCTCTTCCTGGCTCAGGCTAGTACTCACACAGACATGGGCCCGCCTGCCTTCCAGGAGCTACACAGGCGCAGAAGATGTGGGACTCGGAAAGGGACCACCTTGTCTCGCAAATCTTGAATGATTTGCTTACAGCTTTTTGGAAGGCAAAGACTAGGGATAGCTCCTTTAGTTAGCCAGCCTCCTCGATGGATACGCATCTGTGTTAAGGATACTTCTTTTGGGGATAAAACCAATACAAAGAAATCTTAGTATCACCCACAGGAAATATTGTAACAGACAAGTAAGCCAAATTGGGGCATCAACATCTATAACAATGCATATAAATAAAATTGTGTGAACTCAAAAGCAGAAATAGCAGCTCTTCGAGTTTACTTGTCTCGATTACGATTTTATAAATTTAAATTCTGAAAGCAGGCTTTGTGCATATGTCTATACAGACATGCATATCCATTTGCTCCATACAAATGATCTAACAATTAGTGCTAATGTTATTTTTACATAGCACTTTCCAGTTCACAAAGCAACTTTCAAAGGTAAATCGCACAGCATGGAAGATAAATATAGAGTGCCCATTCTAAATGAATTTTTATTTTCTCCACTGTTCTCTGGGGGGAAAAAAATCTCTTTAAGCTTTTTCCAACCCATTTATTGTACCTTCTGTGTAATCCTCAGCAAATGATATGTTTCAAGTTAAATATTCTCATCCAAATAACACCTTAACAAAACCCAAAGATTCATTTATGATACTCGGGTCACCTTTGCAATTGTTTTCCCAGCCATGGCTGAGTTTCTGTGTTCTGACCACATGTGGTCTCGAGTGCCAGATGCTCTGTTTGACTCTCAGTTGGGCTGATGGGTCAACATTGCTCAGTTAACCTGCACACAAGAAATGGAGCAGCCACACTGGCTCAAGCTCAAGGGCCAGACCATCTTTTGTCTCTGGCTTGTGCTATCAGAGAAAAAAAGAGTCTGTGACCGCCCACCATAGCGGGGGCCTCAAAAAGTTCAGAGTAGATTAAATTAAAATTAAAGATATAAAATTGAAGATACAAGTGGTGTTTTAGTTTTATTTTTTTTTAAGATTTGTTTATTTATTTTAGAGAGAGAGGAAGCAAGTGGGGCGAGGGGCAGAGGGAGGAGAGAGAAAGAATCCTCAAGCAGACTCTACACTGAGCAGGGAGCCCAATGTGGGGCTCAATCCCAGGACCCTGGAATCATGACCTAAGCCAAAGGCAGATGCTTAACCCACTGAGCCACCCAAGTGCCCCACAAGATGGTGTTTTAAAATCACACACACACACACACACACACACACACACACACACACACACACACACACCCCAACAAAGAAAAGGGTCAAGAATATATCAAAACATGACCAGGTTATCTCTGGATGATAAAAAATGAAGGGTGATCAATTTTTCTCCTTTTTTGTTCTTTGTTTTTGTTTTTGTACACAATTTTTTTTCTATGATGAGTGTATACTTCAATTATAATAAAAAAATCTAGGTTTTTTTTTTTTTATTTTAAGGTAGGGCTAGACCATCAAACTGTTCTGCATCAGGTAATCCACAAGTGTCTGGGCCTGAGACACAAGGCCTGGAAGGAGAAACCAACCTGACAAGGAAGAAATCAAGTCCTGAGGTCTCCCTCCAAGGGATCTGGCATTGACTGCGCTGCCTCCACCGACTGGTCTATCTTGGTCTGAACTGCTCAATGATAAATGTGCTGTCTTTTCCATTAAAGTCCCTGGTTCCACAGAGGAGAAGAGTTTAAGAGAGTCTTGTGGCTGCTGTGGGTATAATGAGATGTGAAAAGCTTTTTGATCCCGGAGACAGGGAACCACAGGTCACAGACAAACAACGGGTGCCATGTTGGGTGTAGCCCCTCTCTGCTTTCAGAGCTGAGCTCTTGAGGTCAACCTCCCATAAACCTCTCCTGGAAACAAATGTAACAGCAACAGCAAGAGCATTTGGCTTTTGTAAACTTGAGGGCAAATGTGCTCTCTGTACGGCCTCTACATTTCTGGAATAGTCTCCCCCAAACCACTCTCCGCTTCATCCCTTACTCACCAGAGTGTTCTTTCTAAATCTAAGGGATGATCACATGACAATCCTACTTAATAATCTTTGGGGGCCCTTTATCACTCACAGCAGGGGCTCCCAACCTTTTCCTGTGCCAGTGTCCCTGAGGGTTGGACATGGTCTATGGGGCTTCATCACCGTAGAGCCTGCTGGCTTTGAAAGGACAACCATGACTTCTTCACCTTTATGTCCAGATGCTAAACCCTGGGTCAGGCAACTAGCAGGCACACAGTAGGTCCTCAGTGAGAATCTGCTGAAGTAAACTAGCAGAGACTATTTGTTACACAGCATTGTATCCTAACCACCTAGCAGAATCCCTCATCCAGAATTGGACAGAAGGTAAATGAATGAATGAGTGAGTAATGGAAAAGTGAATGAAGAACTCCCTGTGACAGAGAGGGGACACCATTCAAATGTGATATATGCCAAGTGAAATTATGCAGAGCTGCCTGAGAAGAGAGGCATGCAATTATTATCTTCCTGTCACTGGTGAAAAAATGCAATTTTATTCACCCAGTTAATAAAGTCAGAAAATAGTAGAGGGGTACGTGGGTGGCTCAGTCAGTTAAGTGTTGGACTCCCGGTTTCAACTTAGGTCATGATCCCAGGGTCTTGAGATGGAGCCCGTGACAGGCTCTTTGCTCAGTGGGAGTCTGCTTGAGGTTCTTTCCCCCACCCTCTCTCTCCTCCTCTGCTCCTCCCCCCCATTCTCTCTCTCTCTCAAATAAATAATTTTTTTAAAAAATAGTAGAAATTATTCTTCAGTAAACATTTAGTGAGAACCTAATATGTGTCAGACCCTGAATCCAGCACTCTTTTCACTCAGTTCAAATCTGAGAGCTGTCTGTGGGGTTACAAAAACTCCTAATAGAACATTTTGTAGGTGAGCATCTGGGAGGTTGCTAGGGTGGGTTCTGATAATAAAATTAAGTATAAAATCATCTCTATTTTCACTGATGGTGACAGTCTTCCTTTTCTTGGCTGAGTTCCCTGAGTCAATCTTAAAAAGTCTGTCAGCATTAGAGGGCAGAAAATATATGTATTACATACTCCTGAAAGTCCCTTCTTTGCTTTTAAAAGAGAAAGAAAGGCTCAGGGGTTATGGAATAATGCTTTCCCAGGATGTTTTGGTCTGAACCTATTGTCCAGTAAAAATATGTGAAACTCCCCCTTAAAATCTTTATGTTTTATGGGATGCCTGGGTGGCTCAGTCCAATTGAGTGTCTGACTCTTGATTTCTGCTCAAGTCATAATCTCAGAGTTGTGACATCAAGCCCCATGTTGAGCTCCCTGCTGAGCATGTAGCCTGCTTAAGATTCTCTTTCTCTCCCTCTCCCTCTGCACCCCCTAGCCCCCACATGCACTCTCTCTCTCCCTCTGAAATAAATAAATAAAATATTTAAAAAAATAATAAAATAAAATCTTTATATTTTAGCAACCAAACTTTAGAAATGTGCAGATTTAACAATCAGGGCTCTCCTAGATACAAAAACAGAAACCTAAATTCACTAGGTTGGGGAAAAGGCAATTTATTGGCTCATGTACCTGAAAGCCCAGAGCCAGACCTGGCTTCAGGTACAGATAGACCCAGGCTCTCAAATGTCATATTGACTCTACCTCTTTCCATCTCATAGTTTTGCTTTTCTTTGAGTTGGCTTTAACCTTCAGGAGGTTCTTAGCAAAGTACCACAGGCAGCTTCAAGATTACGTTTTACCAACTTAGCATGCTCCTAGAAAGAGAGCACCTCTTTGTCAACTATTTCAACAAAAGTCTCAAGGCGGACTCTATTCACCTGAGCAGAGTCATGGTTTCTAACACTAATTCCTGTGGCCAATGGGATAGACTACACTGATCAGCTAAGTTCAGGTCATGAGGGATCCAGGAAAATGGGGTAGACCTGCCCCAACCACATGAACTAGAGACTGCAGTGGGGTACGCCATGACAGCAAGAACAGATGTCCACTACAGCTCATCTTCCTCACCCTTCCAAGAAAACCCGATGCAATTCACGGAGCACCAACTTCAGAGCTGGAGGAGACAGAGAAAAGATTAGGACTTGGTCTCTACTCTCAGAGAGGAAACCAGAAGCACACATGCACACATGCAAAGCAGGATGCAAACATCCGGGCAGAAAGATGGCACAGGCCCAAGACCCTGTGAGGTGATGAAGGAAACACAGGGCCAGCTGACAAGAGACCCAAGCTCCAAGGCCCCTTTCTGCCCTTCTCAAGAAGTGTGACCTAAGATAAGTTCTTCCATTTCTCTGAGAAAACTGTTTCCTCTCCTAGTAAACAAAAATGATCAAACTGAACTGATAATTTCCCAAAAGGATGGATGTGATCTCAGTGTTGTGGGATTGAGTCCCACGTCACGCTCCAAGCTCAGCATAGAGTCTGCTTGGGATTCTCTCTCTCCCTCTGCCTCTGACCCCCCTTTTGCTCTCTCTCTCTCAAACTGGATAAAAATCTTTAAATAAAATAAAATACAAAAACTGTCTGAACGAATTAACCATGTAGCTTTTCTACAACCAATATTGTATTCGATAAAATGGGAAAGTTTCAAGTTAAAAGCTGGTAACTTCCTTAATCGCTGTCATGGGCATTTCTTTTTCCATAATCAAAAAGCAAATATAAGAATGACAACTATGAAAAAAGGGGCACCTGGGTGGCTCAGTCGGTTAAGTGTCTGACTTGATTTTGGCTCAGGTCATGGTCTTAGGGTCAGGAGATCAAGCCCCACAGTGGGCTCTGGGCTCAGTGAGGAGTCTGCTTGAGATTCTCTCTCTCTCTCTCTCTCTCCCTCTTCCCTCCCTAAAATAAAAAATAAAGCTTAAAAATAAAAAATAAAAATAAATAAAGGGAAAAGGGGGAAGCAGGCTGTTTCTCCCATGTCTGCGCCTTGGAAAGTTAAAAGTGAGGTCTTGCCTTTCACTGAATCTCCACCAGCTGTACAGATTAGGAAGCGAGGCTCACAGAGTTTAAGAAATTTTGCCAGTAACCTTTATCTCATTAGGACAGAAATGAATCTAGAGCTTCCCCCTGATTTTCAGTCCAATGTTACTTTTTTCCCAAATTGAGTCTTCAGATAAAATTGAAAAGGTTACTGTCAAATTTCTAACTTGTGCCAGATAAACACAATGCCCTTTAAAAAAATGAAACCTGGGTGTGACATTGCTCATGTGTCGAACAGAGGTTCAAAAGGAGTCAATAAATGCCAAAAAAGAAAGGTGATTATATTCACAGAATTTTAAGATTGTAAGCAAGAGGTCACCCACCGGGACCATCTTCCTTACTTCATAAAGAAGGCAAGCATGGCCCCCGGAGTCCACTGATTTCTATATAGTCACACAGCTTATGTGGAAGAGTCATGACTGGCTTTATCTCTTGAACTTCAGTGTTCCTTCCACTGAACCTTAAAGCGTCTCATAAGAAGGATAAAGGGCCTCAGAAACCCTAAAACTGAAGCCCTGTGGGACTGAATTTCTGGAGACCTCATCTCTCAGGCATTACCTATGAAACCTGTTACTCTCTGATCTAGCCAGTTGCAATTCAATAATCTGCATTTATAGAACTCCTTCCCTTCATCAAGCATTGTGCTAGGGGTGAAGCGATGCCAAGATACAGAAGCTACAGTTCTTGCCATGGGAGCCTCCAATTTAGCAACAAATATGTAAACAATTAGCCATGAAATGGTACAAAATAACATAGTGGTTGGGTACAGAGTGGTGGCCACTTTCTCTATTTTCCCAGGAAACACAATAGCCCACACGCCATCTGGGGCAGACTTTCTGGCAGAGGGGGGAGTAGGTATCCTCCGCTGGGCTGATGTTAGAACCCCATCCTTCTGCCCCAAGTGATCGGCACAGGTTGGGCATGTTACCCAGGCAAAGGCAAGCAGGGTCCTTCCTGCGATTTTATCCATTGAGGTGGGAAAGAATTTCCCTCTCGCCTGTTGGGTCTGAGGGTTGGAAGGATGTGAATTCAGAGTGACCTGTGGCCTTGTTCTCCATCCCATGGAAAAAGCCAAATAGTAAAAAGGAACGACCGCCACCCAGACCAGTACAGATAGGTGAGTGGGAGAAAAGTCAAGGATATGTGTCTAAAGCAACTAATTCCTAGGTCCTTGGATGTCCATCCTCTTTATCATCACCAGAATTGACATTTCCAGTGCTTAATTTTATGTCAAGAACGGTGCCTATGTAAGTACCTATAGGTACTTGACATCATCTCATTTAATAGTGATTATAGTAGTAATAATACAGTTAGGAAGGTAATACTATATTCTTTTCACAGAAGAGTACTAAGGAACAAAGAGAACAAATAATTTGCCATGGGTCACACAGCTAGTGAGAGAACTGGGCCATGAACCCACACTTGTCTGACTCCAAAATCTCAGTTCTTTCTGCTGCTACAGAAAGCCCTGAGGCCACGAGCACTGTTTTCTGAATTAAGGCAGGCAGCCCGAATTTCTTGTATAGAACTAGGATTCAAGTATCCACACCAGGTGACACCCCCTGCCCCCAGGCTGGATGGACTCTGAGGTTGGTTTCTTCTCTGGGCTGATTTCTGGTGAGTCTCTTCCCTAATCTGATTTCCCTCCCACCCCCTACCACCGTGGGTGGAAGTCCTCTCTCCAGGCAGAAAATCTCCAAGTCCTGTGCCCCACGACAGCTGCCTCAGGGTCCACATCAGATTCTCCCTCTTCAGCTCCCACCTCTGTCCAGAGTAGACCACCATTTCCGACACCCACACGATATCTCCACAGGTATTCAATAGGCTGTCTTTACTGAGCATTTATTATCTGCCAGGCACCGTTCTAGGTTCTTGGGATACACCAATAGACAAAATATACAGAGATTACTACCCTCAGGGAGTTGAATTCTAGGGGCAGGATGGTGGCAGATGGGGTGGGGTGGTGGTGGGGGCAGGGAGACAGACAATAAACAATAGATATATAATAGGGGCACCTGGCTGGCTCAGTGGTTAGAGCATGAGACTCTTGCTCTCAGGGTTGTGGGTTTGGTCCCCATGTTGGGTGTAGAGATTACTTAAAAATAAAATCTTTAAAAAAAAACAAAACAGGGGGCGCCTGGGTGGCTCAGTCCGTTAAGCATCTGCCTTCGGCTCAGGTCATGATCCCAGGGTCCTGGGATGGAGTCCCGCATCGGGCTCCCTGCTCAGCGGGAGCCTGCTTCTCCCTCTGCTTCTCTCTCTCTCTCTCCCTCTGTCTCTCATGAATAAATAAATAAAATCTTTAAAAAAAAAAATAAAAACAAACAAAACAACAAACCGAGGATTACAGAAGGGAAGGGGGTGGGGGGATGGGATAACCGGGTGATGGGCATTAAGGAGGGCACATGTTGTGATGAGCACTGGGTGTTACATGCAACTAATGAATCGTTGAACACTACATCAAAAACTAATGATGTACTATATGCTGGCTAACTGAACATAATTAAAAAAAAACCCAATAGATTGAATTTAAATAATTTTTAAAAATAAAAGTAAAGTAAAATCTAAAAGAAGAACCCAATAGGTATAATAAATGAGTTCATTAAGGCACGTTGGAAGGTGGTAAATGCAGAACATGAAAAAGTAGATCAGAGAACGGAGATCAGGAGTCTGGAGAGAGAGGCTGAAACAAGAATCTCACTGAGACATTCGGGCAAAGATGAGAAGCCAGGCAGACATCTGCATGAAGAGCTCCAGGCCAGGACAAGGGGCCTGAGGCCGGTGGGGCTGGAATGGAGTGAGCCAGGGGACAGTAACTGGAATAAAGTCAGGGAGGTCAGGGGGACCCTCAGTGGTACAGTCAAGGACTCTGGCTTTCACCCAGAGATGACAGCCGCTGGTGGGTGTGAGCAGAAGGGTGGCCATGATCTGACTTGGAGGGGCTCATTCTGGCTACTGGGTTGAGCATAAACCACAGGGCAGCAGGGGGGGAAGCAGGGAGACAGCTGAGAGGAGACAGTCTAGCCTCGCTGCATAACGTGTCCCTCAGTGAAATCACCCTGGTCTCCCGGCTACCCCCACCTGCTTCCTGATGTGCGATGCAGTCACCCAGGTGGGAATTCAGACGTCCTCTTTAGTTGCTCCTCTCCCGGGACATGTCCACTCAGTTACTGAAGACTGAAGAGGCTGACGGCCGGGAAGCCCTCGCTTCCATCCCTCCTCCTTCTGTTCCTCCTACTTGATCTGCCCTCGGGCCCCCTCATCCCAGCCGGAGCTCCCCATGTGCAGCTCCATCCCTGCCTTCCAGCTGTCCCCCACACCACACACCAAGTCGGCCCCCCCCCCCCGCCCCCGGGGGCCCCCCACTGCCCACTGGATCAAATGATGCTCGTCAGCACAGCATTCAAGGCTCCACACAAGCCAGTATCAAATCCTGCCACCTCCCCCTCAAACCCCAGGCTGCAGTGGCCCTGCGTCACACACTGTTCCCTACACATGCCACACTCCTTCAGACCTCCTACTTTTGCTCACACCTCTCCCTCCGTCTGGAAGGCCTAGCCTGCCATTCCCTCCCTGGAGAAACCCTCCTCGATACGAAGTTCCCGATGTGATGTCACCTGCTTTCCAAACATCCTCCAGTGCCACCGTGAGGAATTCATTCATTCATTCAAGAAATATCTCCCGAGTCCCTAGGAAATCAGCTGACCACCGTGAGTTACTCTCCCCTACCCCAAGGACAGTTCTCTTCTGGTATAAAGACAGGGAAAGAGATGTGGGTCCTTTTATTTACATTGCTTTCTTTTGTGAAAGAGGTTAGAGGTGAATGTCTTACTCCCTTCTGTGCACCCCCACGGGAACTGTCCATGTCCCTTTGGAGACCCTATCACAGCACATCATGTTCTGCAGCTGAGGCTCCTTGTGTCGGAAGAGGCAGTCCCATGCATGTAGTCTTTCCACCGCTGCTCAACCACATATCAACGGGCCTTGGCCTCAAACGCTTCCTTACCTAGAGATGAAGAGCCCACGCAGCCCGTGCCAGGCTTATCGCTTTGTGTGGAAACTTCTTTCCCTGTTTCAGGCTCAATATGTGCTCCTTTGCTCTGCTTAAATGTGTGCATCACTGGGCCTCAGGCACACTCATAGATTTCAGTATTTCAGACACCACAAGGCGAGGAGGGATCCTTCTACCACTGCACAATTGCCCTGTGTCAGCTGCCGGGCATTCACCAGCCACGAGGGACCCGTGCACATGATGGCATATCTCTCTCTCCATGGGAGTGAAGCATCATTCCATCCAGTGTGTTTTCCTTGGCAACTCTGATACCAAGATGCAGTGGACACAGTGTTTGGACTTCTATTCCTGGTGGCTAGCTTCATGATGATCTTTGCTACCCTCATGTAGTTGGAGTCTTCCTTTGGCACTGGCAACAATGTTCTGCTTGACAATTTGCCTATCCCAAGAATTTAATTATTTGCTGGTATCTGCTAATAACTCCATTTTCCAGACTCTTCTGTAGATGGTTGTGACCATGTGGTTAAGTTTTACTTAGCTGAATGAATGAATTGTTAGCAACAGTATTATGAGGGCTTCCAGAAAGCTTCCTTAAATGGGAGGGGATGCATCCATGGTCACCCCTCTCCTTCCAGCAGTGTGGAGAGGGGCTGCCCCAGCTGGAGCTCCAGCAGTCACCTTGAACCATGAGGTGATGTTGAGGATAAAGCTGGCATGGCAGAGCAGAAAGATATAAAATCCTGGCTCCCTACAGCATGATTCTCCCGTCCCAACCTGCGACTGTACCTCTGGTCCTCTTTTATGTAAGAGAGGAATAAACTTCTCATTTGTTTGGGTTTTTCTGTTATATGTAGCTGAACTAAGTAATAAAAAGTTCATCTGTTTTGCTCATGTTTGTATTTCCTGCACCTTACACAGTGTCTGGCACAAAAGAGGTGCTCCTGAGAAATATCTGATGCATCATAAACAAATGGGTATGTATTAAATGGCCCACACCACAAAGATAATATAAAAGGAATATTGTGCATACATATGTAAAACCTTATAGTTCAGGGAATATTTTGAGGATAGCCAGGGATTTTTCACTGTAGCTGTTAAGAGCCAGTTGAGTGCTGTTTACACTCTTCACTTCTTGAAATAACACATAATCTTGCTTTTGGGAAGAGTCCACTGTCAGGCTGGCCTCATTGTTTGAGTCAAGATACGCAGACAAGGAAGAGTGGCAGCTGCCCAGCTGGAAGCTGGCTGGGAGAGATGGGTGTTTTCCTGATTATACTTATTTAATATTTTTAAAAGATAACTGTCATCCAGATCCAACCCCCAGGCTACCAGGTAATTTGTATCATAAAGCCTCATGTTTTATATCATGTATTTCTTTTTCCATCATAGTAGTCTTCACTGTTGGCTCCACATGTAAAGCAAACTACAAAAACATAGGGTCCCTTGTTCTAGATTTTTGTAGCTGGAGGGAATAAAGAGCCAACTCACTATTTTTCTTAAAAAAAATATACCTGCTACCAATTTCTTTGAGGGAAAAAGCAATTACTGTTAGGAAGTGAAGTATATCTCTCCTTATGCACACATTCCCCTTTCGTTCAATTGTTTAGCAAACATTTTATCTAGGGCCTGCTATATGCCAGGCACGGTTCTCAGTATTGGGGTACAGCACACTTTATACACACCCAAACACTTGTGTGCACAAAGCTAACATTCTAGTGAGAGAGTCGGGCAGTAAATACGTTAAATAAGTAAAATAAACAAATTATTAGTTAGTGATAACTGCTAAAGAAAAGCATAAAGCAAGGAAGGGATTGCAGTTAAAATTTTACAAAGGGTGGTGAAAGAAGGCTTCCCTGAGAGAGTAACATCTGAGGGGAGATGTGATGAAAGGAAAGAGCAAACAGTGCAATGTCTAAGGGAAGAGCACTCCTGGCAGAGGTGCAAGGTTGTATGTGGGCTGAGGATCAGCAGGAGGCTGGTGTGGCTGGAGCAGAGAGAGCTACGGAGAACGCACAGCAGTTTAGAGGTATTGGGGCCAGGTCATGGGGGTCTCACAGAAGCTGGGATTTTACCCCTTGTGATATGAAAGCCTGGTGTAGAGTTTTGAGCATGATGACATGATCTGATGTATATTTTATAATGATTACCTTGGCTCCCGTGTTGAAAACAGTGGAAGCAAGCTTATTCAGGATTTGTTTCCCTTCGGGGTCTCCGGACACTGTCTCTCACCAGCCATTCTACCCTCTTCATTCCTTCAGGGATCTTCTTCCTCAGGCCACTTCAGAATCACGAGCAATTCTGGGCTCCCTCTGTACCCATCAAAATGTATTTCTGGCCTTTTTAATCACACTAGATAGTCAACAACATATGCCATTGTGGCAAATTCAAACCCAAGAAGAGCAGAGTGAAGAACAAAAGTTGGTAGAATCTTCACAGATCGTTAAAGTGGGCCTATAATCTTCCCACTGTTTAGTCAGGACTTCTTCAGGTGTTAAGAAAAACTAATCCAACTGTACTCATTTTCTATTTTTGATAAATTACCACAAATTTACCACTTAATATAAGGTCTATTTGTCAGAAGTCCAGGTATGGGGTGGCTGGGTTCCTGCTTACGGTCTCAAGGGCTAAATCAAGGTGTTTGCCAGCTGAGTTCCCGTCTGGAGGCACTGGAGAGAAATTTGTTCCCAAGCTGATTCAGGTTGTTGGCATCATTCAGCTCCTTATAGTTGTAGGATTGTCATCAGGGACTGCTCTCAGATCCCAGAAGCCACCTCCGGTCCTGAATACATGGCCCCTCCATCTCCTTCACTGAATTCTTCTTACATTTCAGATCTCTCTGGTTTCTCTATAATCTCTAGACTTGGCGCTAAGGGCTCATGTGATTAGGTCTGGTCCACCTGGACAATCTCCCTACTTTAAGGTCAGTTTATTTGGGACCCTAATTACAACTGCAAAATCCCTTCACAGCAAAACCTAGATTAGTGATTGACTAAATAACTGGGAGACGGTGTGTGTATACCAGGGGCTGGGAATTTGGGACCATCTTAGAATTCTGCCTACTACACCAAGAAAAGGGAACACACTGACCCACGTGTCTGGGAAAGACCCCCCCAGAGAGGGAGGCACTGCTGTGGGAGCCAGGCAGGGCCTCGGGGACTAACTGGCACTAGGACCCAATAAACCCTGACTCACTGATACTCTCTCTCCATTCACCTCTTAATTCTGCTGGCTTCTGCTCATCTTCTTTCTGCAGAGTTGCTTTCCCCATATAACAAGAAAGACAGGCATCAACTGCTCTATTTCCTGCTCTCACAGTTCTGCTATTCCAGCAGAAAGGGAATCTCTTTCTCCTAATGTTTGAATATCAATTCAGAGAAGGATCTCCCCACCTAGGTCATATGCTATGGCTGGAATGAGAAATGGAGCACCAAAACTGAGATGCTCTCAGAGCCATTTGGAAAGGGAGAGGAGTTCTCCAAAGGAGGGAAATGGAAGGTACTCCAGATAGACAGACAGACTCACTGTGACCCTAATCAGCTGTCAGACTCACTCTTTCCCCCAGAGACTTTAAATCTCCTTTGCATCTCTCCCTTTCCTTTTCTTACTGGACTAGTCTTACCTTCTCTACCTCTCAGGGGATACCAGGATCCACAAAATCAAGTTCAAACCTACCCCAGCTGGGGGTGTGAGATGGGGTTAGACAGCAAATGAATAATGTCTTGTAGAATAATCTAGAAAGAATTCTGGACTAGAGGGTAGTCCTTGTTCTGCTACTAACTGTGTGACATTGAGCATGCCATTATAGTCATGGAGGTCTGCCACCCAGATCTCCTTCCAGAGAAACTGATGTCACGAGTACAGTCACTCGGCAGCTTCCACCTTTTACATCTTTGGATTCACTGTGACATTCACACAAAGACAATGATCCCCCAAAGCCGTTTTGAGCCAACAACCAGGCCCAATGGGGAAGCCAAGTCTGGGTTATTTCTGCCCAATACAAAATTCCTGTAATATTTTGTCTTTTCACGAGCTCCTCATTGGCCTGGCCAAGACACTTACTTAGCTGTACTGCAGTCTGCTGGTTCTCCCACCCAGTCCTGCACTTTTCCCTCTCCTCTCACGGATGTCAGGCCTGCATCAAGTGTGTGCCACCTGTCTACTCCTTTTCCTTCTCTATTTACTCTTCAGACATTTCTCCCAATAAATCTCTTGCACATCTAAATTGGTCTTGGTGTTCACTTTTTGGAGGATCCAAACTGACACTCACATCAATGCTCTATTTCTCATCTGTAACGTGAAGGGAACTGGAATGGATTTCTGGGGTCCCTGCTAGCTCTAAAATTTCACCTATTTTTGAGATTCTAGAAGGATATTCCTGTTTAATGAAAGAAGAGAAAGAGGGCTGAGCAACTAGATCTCTGATCCACAACTATTTGGGGCCTCTGACCCTTGCTATGTTTGATTTTTTTTCTTTTAAAAGTTTCTTTTAATAGTTTATTTATATATTTGACACAGAGCAAGTGAGAGACAGACAGAGAGCAAGCACGAGCAGGGGGAATGGCAGGCAGGGAAGAAGCTATGTTTGATTTTTGTCACTATAAAGAACTTTCCTATTGGTAATATCTTATCAGGAAAAGTAAATAATTCTGGGCAATATTTCAAATGGCTACAAACAGTTTAGGGACTGGCTGAAAACTTTATACATGGCTTGAACCATCACTTTGCCTGAGCTAATGGTTCTTACACTTCAATGCACAGAAGAGACAACCTTTACTTATTTTTTTAAGATTTTATTTATTTATTCGAGAGAGACAGCACAAGCAGGGGGAGCAGCAGGCAGAGGCAGCAAGCAGAGCAGCAGAGCAGCTCCCCACTGAGCAAGGAGCCCAACGTGGGACTCGATCCCAGGACCCTAGGATCATGACCTGAGCCAAAGGCAGCCACTTAACTGACTGAGCCACCCAGGTGTCCCAAGAAGCAACTTTAAGAAAGAGATTCTTGAACCCAACTTCACTCATGAGGAGGGTGATAGCCCTGGGGAATCTGCTCCCAATTTTAAATTTTAACTTTTTAAAAAATTTTAAAGATTTTATTTATTTATTGAGAGAGAGAACATGAAGAGGGGGAGGAGCAGAGGGAGAGGGACAGACTCTGCTGAGCATGGAGTCATGATCAGCATAGAGCTGGTCACAAGGCTCGATCCCATGACCCTGAGATCATGACCTGAACCGAAATCAAGAGTAGGACACTCAACCAACTGAGCCACCCATGCACCCCCCTCTTAGGACCGCCTTTGCTGCATCCCAAAGGTTTTGAGTCAAAAGAGTCAACTCTCAGGGCCCAAAAGAGTCAACTCTCAATCAGGGCATCCTCAAAAGGGTTGTCCTTGGCAGAAATGGGGATCAAGATCCTTTGGTCCACTGACAGTCCTCAGAGTTGACCCATAGTTGCCCTTGCATTTGACACAGCTTTGACCCCTACATTTCAATCATTTGTATAATTTTTTTAAAAAATCGTTTTGTTCAGGTGCTTGGGTGGCTCAGTTGGTTAAGTGGCTGCCTTCAGTTCAGGTCATTGTTCCAGCGTCCTGGGATCGAGCCCCGCATCGGGCTCCCTGCCTGGCAGGAAGCCTGCTTCTTCCTCTCCCACTCCCCCTGCTTGTGTTCTCTCTCTCTCTCTCTCTCTCTCTCTGTCAATTAAATAAATAAATAAAATCTTTAAAAAAATCATTTTGTTTTTCAGTTAAAAATAGAGCTACAACCCAGCAATTGCACTACTGGGTATTTACCCCAAAGATACAGATGTAGTGAAAAGAAGGGACACATGCACCCCAGGGTTCATGGAAGTAACATCCACAATAGCCAAACTGTGGAAGGAACTGAGATGCCCTTCAACAGATGAATGCATAAAGAAGATGTGGTTCATATATACAATGGAATATTACTCAGCCATCAGAAAGGATGAATACCTACAAATTGCATCAACATGGATGGAACTGGAGGGGATTATGCTAAGTGAAATAAGTCAAGCAGAGAAAGACAATTTTCATATGGTTTCACCCATATGCAGAATATAAGGAATAGAGCAGAGGACAACAGGGGAAGGGAGGGAAAACTGAATGGGAAAAAATCAGAAAGGGAGACAAACCATGAGAGACTCTGGACTCTGGGAAACAAACTGAGGGTTGCGGAAGGGGGGATGGGGTAACTGGTGATGGCCATTAAGGACGGCACATGATCTGATGAGCACTGGGTGTTATACCAACTAATGACTCATTGAACACTATATCAAAAACTAATGATGTACTATATGTTGGCTAATTGAATTTAAATTTAAAAAAAAATATATATATATATACTACCTTGGAACTCATCATTATAAGTAGTAGTATGTGGTCAAGGTAAAAGTAAATCAAAAGAACTACAATTTTAAAAAACTGTTCCCCATCCCATCCTAAAGCAACAGAATACACATTCTTCTAGAGTGTACAAGGAACATTCTCCATAATAGATCACATACTGGGTCACAGATCAGGTCTCAACTGGTACCAAAAGACTGGAATTATTCCTTGCATATGTTCAGACCACAATGCTTTGAAACTTGAACTCAATCACAAGAGGAAATTTGGAAAGAACTCAAACACATGGAGGTTAAAGAGCATCCTATTAAAGTATGAATGGGTCAATTGCGAAATTAAAGAATCATTTTTAAAAATCATGGAAACAAATGAAAATGAAAACACAACCATTCAAAACCTTTGGCATGCAGTAATGGTAGTCCTAAGAGGGAAGTATGTAGCAATACAAGGCTTTCTCAAGAAACAAGAAAGGTCTCAAATACATAATCTAACCTTACACCTAAAGGAGATGGAGAAAGAACAGCAAATAAAGCCTTAAACCGAGCAGGAGAAGAGAACTAGTAAAGATCAGAACAGAAATCAATGAAATAGAAACCAAAAGAACAGTAGAACAGATCAACAAAACCAGGAGCTGGTCCTTTGAAAGAATTAATAAGATTGACAAGACCCTGGCCAGACTTATCAAAAAGAAAAGAGAAAGGACCCAAACAAATAAAATCATGAATGAAAGAGGGGAGCTCACAACCAACACCTAAGAAATACAAACAATTATAAGAACATATTATGAGCAACTATATGCCAATAAATTAGGCAATCTGGAAGAAACAGATTCATTCCTAGAGACACATAAACTACCAAAACAGAAATAGGAAGAAATAGAAAACCTGAACAGACCCATAATCAGCAAGGAAATTGAAGCAGTAATCAAAAACTCCCAACAAACAAGAGTCCAGGACCGGATGGCTTCCCAGGGAAATTCTACCAAACATTTAAAGAAGAATTCATACCTATTCTGAAGCTATTCAAAAAATAGAAGTGGAAGAAAAACTTTCAAACTCTATGAGGCTGGGATTACCTTGATCCCAAAACCAGACAAAGACCCCACCAAAAAGGAGAATTACAGACCAATATCCCTGATGAACATGGATGCAAAAATTCCCACCAAGATACTAACCAATAGGGTCCAACAGTACATTAAAAGGATTATTCACCATGACCAGGTGGGATTTATTCCTGGGATGCAAGCGTGGTTCAACATCCCCAAATCAATCAATGTGATACACTACATTAATAAAAGAAAGGACAAGAACTATATGATCCTCTCAATAGATGCAGAAAAAACGTTTGACAAAATACAACATCCTTTCTTGATTAAAACTCTTCACAGTGTAGGGATAGAGGGGACACACCTCAATATCATAAAAGCAATATATGAAAAGCCCACAGCAAATATTCTCAATGGGGAAAAACAGAGAGCTTTTCCCCTAAGGTTAGGAATATGGCAGGGATGCCCACTCTCACCACTGTTGTTCAATATAGTACTAGAAGTCCTAGCCTCAGCAATCAGAAAACAAAAAGAAATAAAAGACATCCAAATCGGCAAAGAAGAAGTCAAATTCTCACTCTTCAGAGATGACATGATACTCTGTGGACAACCCAAAAGACTCCACCCCAAAATTGCTAGAACTCATACAGCAATTCAGCAACATGGCAGGATACAAAATCAGTGCACAGAAATCAGTTGCATTTCTATACACTAACAATGAGACAGAAGAAAGAGAAATTAAGGAATCGATCCCATTCCCAATTGCACCCAAAACCATAAGATACCTAGAAATAAACCTAACCAAAGAGGTAAAGGATCTATACTCTGAAAACTATAGAACACTCATGAAAGAAATTGAGGAAGACACAAAGAAATGGAAAAATGTTCCATGCTCATGGATTGGAAGAATAAATATTGTTAAAATGTCTATGCTACCTAGAGCAATCTATACATTCAATGCAATCCCTATCAAAATACCATCAACATTTTTCACAGAGCTGGAACAAAGAGTCCTAAAATTGTATGGAATCAGAAAAGACCTCGAACAGCCAAAGGAATGTTGAAAAAGAAAAGCAAAGCTGGTGGAATTACAATTCCAGACTTCAAGCTCTATTACAAAGCTGTTATCATCAAGACAGAATGGTACTAGCACAAAAGCAGACCCATAGATCAATGGAACAGAATAGAGATCCCAGATATGGACCCTCAACTCTATGGTCAACTATTCTTCGACAAAGCAGGAAAGAAGATTCAGTGGAAAAAAGACAGTCTCTTCAATAAATGGTGTTGGGAAAACTGGACAGCCATAGGCAGAAGAATGAAACTGGACCATTTCCTTATACCACACACAAAAATAGACTCAAAATGGATGAAAGACCTAAATGTGAGACAAGAATCCATCAAAATCCTAGAGGAGAACACAGGCAGCAACCTCTTTGACCTTGGCTACAGCAACTTCTAGCTAGACACATCTCCAAAGGTAAGGGATACAAAGGCAAAAATGAACTTTTGGGATGCCATCAAGATAAAAATCTTTCACACAGCAAAGGAAACAGTCGACAAAACCAAAACACAAATGACAGAATGAGAGAAGATATTTGCAAATGTTTTACCAGACAAAGGGCTAGTATCCAAAATCTATAAAGAACTTATCAAACTCGACACACAAAGAACAAAGAATCCAATCAAGAAATGGGCAGAAGACATGAATAGACATTTCTGCAAAGAAGACATCCAAATGCCCAACAGACACTTTAAAAAATGCTCAACATCACTCTGCATCAGGGAAATAAAAATCAAAACCACAATGAGATACCACCTCACACTGGTCAGAATGGCTAAAATTAACAAGTCAGGGGCGTCTGGGTGGCTCAGTGGGTTAAGTGTCTGCCTTTGTTCAGGTCATGATCTCAGGGTCCTGGGATCGAGTCCCACATCGGGCTCCCTGCTCAGCTGGGAGTCTGCTTCTCCCTCTTCCTCCCCCTGCTCATGCTCTCTCTCTCTGTCAGATAAATAAATAAATAAAATAATAAAATTAACAACTCAGGAAACGACAGATGTTGGCGAGGATGTGGAGAAAGGGGAACCCTCCTACACTGTTGGTGGGAATGCAAGCTGGTGCAGCCACTCTGGAAAACAGTATGGAGGTTCCTCAGAAAGTTGAAAATAGAGTTACCCTATGACCCAGCAATTGCACTACTAGGTATTAACTCCAAAGATCCAAATGTAGTGATCTGGAGGGGCACCTGTACCCCAAAATTTATAGCAGCAATGTCCACAATAGCCAAACTATAAAAAGAGCCCAGATGTCCAACAACAGATGAATGGATAGAGAAGGTGTGGTGTATATATACACAACGCAATATTACTCAGCCATCAGAAACTGAAATCTTGCCGTTTGCAATTATGTGAATGGAACTAGAGGGTATTATGCTAAGCGAAAGAAGTCAATTAGAGAAAGACAATTATCATATTATTTCACTCATATGTGGAATTTAAGAAACAAAACAGAGGAGCACAGGGGATGGGAGGGAAAAATGAAACAAGATGAAACCAGAGAGGGAGACAGACAGTAAGAGACTCTTAACTACAGGAAACAAACTGAGGGTTGCTGGAGAAGGAGGGGCATGGTGGCATGGGATAACTGGGTGGTGGGCATTAAGGAGGGCACTTGATGTAATGAGCACTGGGTGTTATAGAAGTCTGATGAATCACTAAACTCAAACTCTGAAACTAATAATACACTATATGTTAATTAATTGAATTTAAATAAAAATTTAACAAAAAACTGCTCCCAGTTATAACATCCTTTTTATTTTTTTAAGATTTATTTATTTATTTATTTGAGAGAGAGAGAGAGAGAGAGAGAGAGAGAGCACAAGCGGGGAGAGGGGAGCGATGCAGAGGGAGAGAGAAAGAGAGAGAGAATCTCAAGCTGACTCCCCACTGAGCTTGGAGCCCGATGCAGGGCTTGATCTCACAACCCTGAGATCATGACCTAAGCCGAAATCAAGAGTCAGATCCTTAACTGACTGAACTACCCAGGAACCCCAAAATACCCTTAAAAAAAGAGAACATATATCCTACAGTTTTAGGGGGCTAAGGACCCTCAGAAGTGCATCTATAAGCCTCTTACTGTTTATGGAACCTCATGCAGGAACCTCTGGAATAAGGAAAAAGGAAGCCAGAAGAGAGAGATCAGAAATCTAAAATACTGGAAACAGATCTAAAAATTGAATTGTTAGCATAACCTAAATATTCTGCATTTGTTGCCTTGAACAGAATAAGCTTAAATAAACATGGCTGCATTACCTTAAAAGAAAAATCAGGGACGCCCTGGGTGGCTCAGTCAGTTAAGTGTCTGCCTTCGGCTCAGGTCATGATCTTGGGGTCCTGGGATCGAGTCCCACATCGGGCTCCCTGCTCAGTGGGGAGCCTCTTTCTCCCTCTGCCTGCCACTCCCCCTGCTTGTGCTCTCTCTCTCTCTCTCTCTGACAAATAAATAAATAAAATCTTAAAAAAAAAATCAAAAGAAGAATGAAAGTCCCCTCCATCCCCACTAGGACAAAGAAATAGTCACACTCACATTCTGGTGTGTTTCCTGCCTTTTGTACTTAACGTTTTAAGGTAGTTTCATAATTATGATCATGGTATGTATTCAATTTCATTTCCTCACTTTTTTATTTACCATTTTAACTGTTTTCTTTTCTTCATAAACATAAGTGTATTTTTCCTTCATAAACATCATGCTTACTGTGGGCATAAAATTCCATCATAAATACCTCAATCTTGTTTTATTGCTATATACACCTATCGTTGGAAGTTTATTTCCAACGTTTGTTTATAAATAATGGTGCTTAGAATAAAGATTTGCAATAAGGCTTTTTTCATAGTTTCATAGTTTCAAATTCATAGGAGAATTTTTAGAAGAGGAATCTGAGGATGAGAGGGCAGGATTTTAAGAGTAATCGTGCATATCATCAAGCTGCTTTTGAGAACAGTGGGACCCTTTCGCTCGGCTGCCGGTCTGCGCCACCACACCCCCCACCATCATGAGGTGTTTCTTCTTCTTTAATCTTCACAAGTCTGTTGGCAAAAATTGTTGATTCGCTTCCCATGGTCCTGTTTGAACCCTGTGACCCTTGATTCTCAGAAATGCCCATCAGACATTACAAACCAGTAGCAGAGATATGTAAAAAATGAGCTACAATATTTTACAAATGTTCATTAAAGCAGTTTTATCCTTTCAATTCATCATGCTTTGTATTTTCCTACAGATGGGGTCTCTTGATCTTGGCACTATTGGCATTTTGGGCTGGATAAGTCTTTGTTGTGGGGATGGCCCCGTGCACTGTAGGATGTTAGGCAGCATCCCTGGCCTTGCCCCACTAGATGCCAGTCATTCCCCCCTTCCCCCAACCCCACTGTGACAACCAAAAATGGCTCTGGACATTACCACATGTCCCCTGGGGAGGGGGAGGAATAGCCCCTAACTGAGAACCCAATGTTTCCTGGGAAGAAAATGGCCTCTGACTAATGGAAAAATACATAGCTTGTTTAGCTCAGATTTCCATTCCAATATTAGACTTTTATTCTTTAGTGTCTTAGACCTGATAGTTCCTGCCTAACACCCTTTCTTGGCCTCTCCCTTGCCAATAGAACTCCAGTTTCATTCAGCTGCTCCCCTCCCATGGACTCAGGGGGTGAATTAGGACTAATTATATCTTGTCTCAGCCACGTCTCGTAGTCCTGTTTCCCTTATCAGTGATTGGTTCTGGTTTGGGTGTGGAAATCCATCCTGGCCAAGAGGACCCAAGGAGGCATCTGCTGAAGGACTTCTGGGAAAGATTTCCTTACTAATAAAAAGCAGCACATAGGAGGAAATGCCCTTCTCCTTCGGCAGATGGTGTCATGTCTCCGTGCACTGCTGGGAATTGCTGCAGCCACCTTGGAACTCGGAGGGGAGAAAGCACTGATGTATAGAGCACTAAGAAGATGGAAAGCACCTGGCCTGTGATGAGCTCCTTGAGACACTGAATCACCCAGCCGTGGAGAGAGAGGGACTCTGCCTCCTGGCTTCCTGCTACATGATGCAACACACCTCTAAACCTTTCAACTACTTGTTGTTATTGTTGGGTCTTCCACTCTTTGCATCCTGACTTTCTAGGACCCCAAACACAGTACCTAAGAGAGGTGGCAAAATCAGGTCCTCTCTGGGCCAGTTCCAACATCCAAGTTGAAGCAATAGGCAGCCCATGGCCACAAGGGCCATCTTCAAGCAGAGATGTGGCTCCAGGGAGGTCCAGCCAGTTGAAAGAGCTCAGCCAAGGGGCAGGGAATCTAGACAGCTAATTCTAGTCCTGAAGAACCAGGTAAGCAAGCCAGAAAGGCAGAGGTGTGGTGGGAATGAAGCTGCTCCTCAGGGTCCAGGAGCTCAGGGAAGCCAATGGATTCCAAGCCCACCATGGAAAGTAATGGAAGCTTTTGTTAGACTGTGATGGCTCTGTTTTTACTGGCTCCGAGTGGGCAGGACTGAGCATGGAGGTCTTTAGTACTAGTCGCAGTCATTGAGGGGAGCTAGAACAGATTATTCCCGACCAAGTGTCTAGCATAAAAAGGATCTCAAAAATGTTTTAGGAATAAATAAATCAGCTGGAACTTATAAGACCAAGTTTTATTAAAATGGGTTTTAAAACCTGCCCTGTAAATTTTACTTAAATAAAAAGTTTTAAAATGTATTTAAATGGAATGTAGCATTATTTTCAAGGTAGCTATAAGGTAATTTTCCCACTTACTCAAATCAACTCTTCCTGTTGTCAATAATTTCCACAATCAAGTAATTCAAACCAAAAGGTTATTAAATACTGGGATGACTGTCACTCTGTAGAGGCCTTTAAAAATTGGCTAGGCTTAAAATATATGATTCAATAGCTTTGCCAATTATAAATATAACCAGCTGAAAAGGATTAAATGTTGGAGGTGGTCATCCTATGAGCTGGACCGGAGGGATCGGAGGCTCCTCACACCTTGCCTGGTCCCAGGAATGTATGTTCTGCCCACTGTTCCCAAACTTGGAGCCATTTTCAAGGCCACAGACTTGACAGAGTAATGTATTGTTGTGACCGTCTGAACTGAATAGGTGACTGAACCGGTTAGGGCCTCTACATAAACTTTTTAATATTCTGGCGGTGGGTACAAAGGTCTCCTTGTTTGGCAGCCACCCACGACAAGCCTCATATAATAAGCAAGTTTCCTTGCATATTACACCTGCCACCTACCAACCTAGGGTGATCCGCCTCTTTCTTTAGTTTCTACCTGCCCTCCACATACAGGCCAGCTTTGATTGTCACCCCAGGAACTCCGAGGTTCCAAACCCACGTTAAGGGAGGAAATGTTCTATATACAACAACAGCAAATACACACACACACACAACATACACAGAGGAACAAATTTAAGAACTATGTAGAATTTAGACCTAGAAAATTTTAAAGCTGTGAGACATAAAAGAGTAAATGAGAAGACCTCCTGTGGTTTTGAATAGGAACGCTTAATATCGTAATATGTAAATGCTCTCTAAACTAATGTGTAAGTTCAATGCAATCCCTATGCGAACATCAACAGGATTTTTTCTATTCACGTAGGAAAAATAGATAGGTGAGTAATCCAGGGACTATTTTAGAAATCAAATGTAGGAAGAGTGGACTCTCCTATCAGATATCAAAACTTATTATAAAGTTATAATAAATTAAATTAAATTAAATTAAATAGCATGGTTCTAGACACAAAACAGATGATTAGAAGAGAGAGTCCCAATTGCTAAATTCATGGTAAAGAAGGTATTTCAAATCCATGGGGAATGGCTGAATTATTCAATAGATGGTACAGGGCAATTGGTTAAGCATTTGAAGAAGAATAAAGTTGGATCCCCACGTCACCTTTTATATCAAAATTAATTCCAGATAGAGTAACAACTCACATGTGAAAAAATAAAACCATATGAGTATTAGAAGAAACTGTGGATTCATCTATATTTATTTTATATATCATGTAATTAATTTATAATGTTGGAGAAGGGTAAAGGACTTTCTAAGCTGTGACTTACCTACTGTATTTTCCTTTTGCTGCTCTAACAAATTATCACAAACCTCGTGGCTTACGATGACACAAATTTATTAGCTCACAACTTGGGCGGTCAGAAGACCTAAAAGCAAGGGGTCAGCAGGGCTGCACTCCTGGAGGCTCTAGACATAACCGTTTCTTTGCCTTTTCAGCTTCTAGAGGCTACCTGTGTTCCTTGGCTCATGGCCCCTTCCTGCATCACCCCCATCTCTGCTTATGTCATCAGAGCTCCTACTCTGCCTCTGACTCTTCTCCCTCATAGAAGGACCCCTGAGATTACACTGGGCTCACCTGGATAATCCAGGAAAACAACCCCTCTCAAGCTCTTTAACTTAATCAAATCTGCAAAGTCCCTTCCGCCACGTAAAGGAATATATTCTCGGGTCTTGAGGATTAGGACATTGACATGTTGGCCAGTGGGGGGAGTTATTCTGTCTACCCCAACTACCCAATAGCTATTCCCTCCTTCTTCCTTAACAGGACCCCGATTATATCCACACAGCCACTTCTCCCCAGTGCAGTGTGGGGGACTCAGGGAAAGCAGACCACACGCCCAGCTCCACTGAGCAATGGGTCTTGACTGGTCTTCTAGTGATGGTTATTGATCCAGAATGGTCATGGGATCTAATCCATTGGTCCAATCAAGAAAGTGGGGAACTAATGGTAGATAAAGAGGTTTCACTTTTTTACTGAATAAGAACAAGGCGGTGTCTCTCCACTTGCTGCTGACAGTTGTGTTAGGATAAGGGAGGCCACCCTCAGGATGGTGTCCACACTACAGATGTCAGAGCAGGGACAGAAGGGACCTCAGGTCCTGATGATGTTATTGAGCAATGCGATCAACCTGCCCCAAAGTCTTCCCTACTTTGGGATTTTCTGTTAAAGAAGAAAACAAATTTTCTAATTCTTTAAACCATATTTGGGTAGCTTTTTTGTTAATTGCCTTAATAGCATCCTAACTGACACATAACCAGAACATAAAACCCAGAAGCTATTATGAAGAATACGAACATATTCCAGTACATTTTAAAGATTTTATTTATTTATTTGACAGATAGAGACACAGTGAGAGAGGGAACACAAGCAGGGGTAGTGGGAGAGGGAGAAGCAGGCTTCTTGCTGAGCAGGGAGCCTGATGTGAGGCTCAATCCCAGGACCCTGGGACCATGACCTGAGCTGAAGGCAGATGCTTAACGACTTAATGCTTAATGCTTAACACTTAACTACTGAGCCACCCAGGCGCCCCTCACTCAAAATCTTTAAAAGGATAATCTAAATAACAACAAAGGAAACAACTAGAATGCCCAGAGAGAACCAAATAATGAATTATGGACATTCTGCAGCTGTTAAATAGGCTAAGCTGGAACTATATGTGCAGAATTGAAGAGACTCCAAAATGTGTTAGTATAACTAGTATAGTGGAATAATATTAATATAATTTTTAAACAGTAACAGCAGTTTACATAATATGAGCCTTTGTGTAACATTTTAAAAACTAGATATGCATAAACGTAGATATGTATAGATTTATAGATATTTACATACATAGCTAAACAATATGGTAGTATAGGTATAAATTTTGTTTTCACAGAAGGAAACACAAGAACCTCCTAATAGACTCATGAGCAGAGCTTATTTTTCATTTTCTACCTCTCTGCATTGTATAAATTGTCTTCTCTTGCATATTTTTAAAAATGGCTCACATTAGTGATTTGAACTGTGGAATAATTTGACATTTTTATTTTTTTATATATCTGTGCATTCAAGAAAACAAATAGAAGTTATTTTGACAGTTAATTGGCTGGAGAGCCATTTGGATGGTTGGCTTGGAAAGCAGACAATTCAGCAGGGTATTCAAGGCCCATTACAATCAGGCCACAGCTTCCCTTTGAGTTTATTCATTAATTAAGCAAATATTTGCTGAAGACTCACTGGATTTCTAGTTCTGCCTGAGAGGCTCATCTCTTCAATGATCACAAGCCATGGACACTGCCCTCCAGTTGCTCATGGACACTTGTACCACTAAGTAGCTACAGTGGGGTGTATGGTGCATGATGCTGTCTTGGAGGAGAGGGCCGTGTGTGGGAATTCCCAAGGTGGGAGGGGCCTGCTCCCTGGGGGTGATTCACAAAGGCTTCACAAAGCCACTTGCACATGACCTTGACGAGTTTTGAGGTAGAAAGGACATTCCAAGCTGAGGGAGCCACCGTGCAAACATGAGGAGAGGTGGAAGTAAATGGTGTGTTTGCAAATCTTTAGGTCATCTGGCATGTCCTGTGCAAGGGGTGAGGCCAGGAAATACTCACAAGATGAGGTTAGAAGGGCAAAAAAAGACAGATAACAGATGACCTCGTTTATTCTAATGGCAATGGGGAGCCAAAGCAGGATGTGGTGCAGCAGCATGTATGATCCCTGTGTGTTTCAGAGAGGTCAGCAATGAGGACAGATTCTAGTCCCATGGTAGCTACAGGAGAGGTTGTAGAGCACAGTGATTAATAGTATGGAATGGGTTTGAACTCTGGTTCTACTACTTCCTAGCTGTGTACTTTGGGGAAAATTATTCAGCATCTCTGTGCCTCCGTTCTCTAAGTCAATGTCCAATAATCCTCAAAGGCCTAGGTATCCAACTTTCTCCAGGACACAGCTACCCTGGCACACTTACCCCACAGCTCCCCTTGGGGAAAGTTGGAAGACTCAGTACCTAGGGTGTCAGTACCATGAGTTCTTTCTTAAGGGGACCTGATCTCCCCCACATTCAAGGGGCTCCAGGTCTATGAACTGACTCAGGTCCATAACAGTGCAAGGAGCCATGACTCTCATGTAGCTTGATGTAACTTAGGCCTCTGTTCATGAGACCCACAGATATAAAATCATCAAGGTTGAATTAAAGACCCTTTACACCTCAATTTGAATTAAAAGTATCAATATGAACTCATGATGTTATTTATGTTTAGAAAAGTACTTATTTTATGTATCTGCTTAGAAAGACCTAGATTCGGTGAATGACCTAGTAGCAATGAGCACCCTCAGTGTATAGACTGCAGTCTCTAAATGTCATTTCCTACTAAGAAGAAACAAGAGTTGAACTATGTGGGAAATACGTGTGAGCAAGGTATTCAACAATGTCCATCCTCAAATCTGTAACTGACTTCCCCCTTAAAGGACCAGTAAAAATATCCAGCTGCCTCCCTGGCATCTTGACTTGGATGTTTCATGGGACCTCCAGAATCAACATGCCAAAAACAAAACTAATGACCCCCCTACCCCAACTAAATCTGCCCTGCTACTAATTAGCGGTGTGACCTCAGAGAAGCCTCTTAGCTAGTCTAGGCTCCAGTGTGTGAACTGGGCCAGTAACTAAATTATCTCTAGGTCATTTCCAGCTGAAGGAATGTGTGGGACTAAAACTTGTCTCCAGGGGTTCCTGGGTGGCTCAGTGGCTTAAGCGTCTGCCTTCGGCTCAGGTCATGATCTTAGGGTCCTGGGATTGAGCCCCACATCAGGCTCCCTGCTCAGTGGGGAATCTGCTTCTGCTTCTCCCTCTGCCCCTCCCCCTTCCACTTGTGCTTTCTCTCTCTCTCTCAAATAAATAACATCTTTAAAAATAAATAAATAAAACTCGCCTCCCTTTGTCAGTACTAATTTAACTGTACTGTTTCTAAAAACAAGCCACTTTTTAAAAAAAGATTTTATTTATTTATTTTGAGAGACAGCATGCATGAGCAAGGGGAGGGGCAGAAGGAGAAGGAGAGAGAGAATCTCAAGCAGACTTCCCGCTGAGCACAGAGCCAGACCCTGGGGGGCGGGCTGGGGGCGCAGCCGTGGTGGTGGTGGTAGTGTTCAATCCCACAACCCTGAGATCATGACCTGAGCCTAAATCAAGAGTCGGACTCTTAACCAACTGAGCCACCCAGGCGCTCCAAAATAAGGCACTTTAAAAAGAACTTAGCCTATGTATTAGCCTATGTAGCTTGCAGTATATTTGGCTGAAATTTCAAATAGTCCATAATTGCTTTCACTATGGGCTCATGCGTCCTGGACCCAACCAGCCAAGTAGCTAACTGCCTGCCTCCCTGTAGCAACAGCCAAGGACCTGTCTGTTGTTGTGAAGACAATTTAGATGACTGGGTTTTTTTTTTTGTTGTTTTGTTTTGTTTTGTTTTGTTTCAGGCCTGGGCTTTTGTATCTGTTTCAGAAATGTGACAGGTGCAATTTTTTCCAAGGTCAGTGGAAGAGATGGTTTTGACCTCTAGTGAGGCATCTGTGGAAGGGTGACTTGTCATTTTTATTGCATAAGTGAGGGTGCTCCCACAGTAAAGTGAAAGGGGCGATAAATAAGATTCTTGGAGGCTGTTAAATGGCACTTGGTGGGAGGGAGGCCTGAGTGACAGGGGATCGCCACATGCCTTCCCTCTCTCTGGAACTCTACATTGGCACGTGCATTGTGGTATTTGACTTCACTGTCTCTCTGTTTGGATGGTTCACCTGATTAAAGGGGTTAAAAAGCTGAGTAAGCTTAAAACCAATGGGAATAAAAGATAATTGGGAGAAGGTGGAAAAAAGTGGATCTGCCTCTTTCGGCCAATTCAGAACATCCCCCCATGTAGAAAAGATAACGCATCCGAAACTCAGTTTATCTTTTTTTTTAAAAGATTTTACTTATTTATTTATTTGAGAGAGCAACAATGAGAGACGGAGAGAGAGCACATGAGAGGGGGGAGGGTCAGAGGGAGAAGCAGGCTCCCCGCGGAGCAGGGAGCCCGATGCGGGACTCGATCCAGGGACTCCAGGATCATGACCTGAGCCGAAGGCAGCCACTTAACCAACTGAGCCACCCAGGCGCCCCTCAGTTTATCTTTTCTCAGAGGCAGTTATGAGTCTGACAGCAGCTGGAGCCTCCTATCGTATCCTTGAGAGTCAAAGGAAATGTGACTTGAACCCCCATTCAATGTACAGTGCGAATCTCAGCACCAGCCATCTTTGAGGTTTTCGGGGCACTGACTTCTGTTTCTCCTGGTCCCCTCTAGCTCCCATCCCTGCTGCCAATGGACTCATTTCCTCCAGGCATTAGCTCGTGGCCATGATGTGCTGTCCTGCTTCTGCAGGCATTGTTAAGTGGTGGACACAGCCCATTTTTGCTCTCCCAAGAACGACCTCTACAGGGGGTGAGGTGGGGGAGGTGGGGAGGCAGACTTGCCTGCAAAGTCGGGAGAGGTGCTACATTGCATAGCATCAGAGCTCAGCAAGCAGCTTCAAGTTGGTACCAGGCATCTAGGTTCTTAAAGTTAACTCGAGAAAATCTTCAGCCACTTGCTGATGTGTTTTTATTTGACTCGCTATGTCATTTAGTTGCCATCTGTACACATCAAGGTAGGTACTGCTTCCAACATTTGTCAGGTGAGGAATCTAAGGAATCTGTTAGGTAACTTTCTAAGGCTCTGGATGGTCCATGGCACCAAGTGATGGGAATCCCAGCCTGGCTGACTAGGGCTCTTTCCCTCCATCAGATTGCACCCCCCTAAACAGGTCAGGATTTCATAACATGCCTAGTTCGTAAAGAATTCACATATACATTCTCACCCAAGTATAGCAACAGTTCGATGGAGAAAGTGGGGATTAAAAATGCCCATTTTGTAGATGAGGTACTGAAGTTCGAGAGAGGTGAAAATTCAAGGTCAACCAGATATTCAAATCAACAAAACCATTCCAGCCTGCCCTTGTTCTTGAAGAACAAATAAAGAAGACATATCTCCTGGACACAGGCAATGCATTTCACATTGTTAGGTATTGTTAGTTATGTGTGAACTGTCCTTTTAATGTTCATTCAGAGCACTTAGAGTCTGAAAAGACCTCTGGGGAAATGGGGAGCCTAATCCCTAGGTCCTCCTTGGAAATTCTGGTTTACCAGCGAGAACCACCACCTCACTGTTGCAAATTTGCATAGAAGCCAGCCGGACTTCCTGGAAGAAACGTCTTTTCTCCAGGGGACTGGGCGACTTCCCAGAGTCCTAAGATGGTGAACTGAGGGTTCTTCAATGTCCAAAGTTTGCTCGAGCCTTGAGTGAACAAAGACCTCCCCCTACGTCATTGGTTGGTTGGAACCACCCTTCTACCAGCCCCCAGAGGATACTGGGCAACATCTGGAGACATTTTTAGTTGTCTGGGGAGGGTTACTTGTATCAGGTAAGTAGAGGCCAGTGGTGCTGCTAAAAATTTTACGATGCACACAACGGCCTCTCAAAACAAAGAATTATTTGGCCTCGAATGTCAGAGTAGGGCCCATGTTGAGACACCCGGCTCTAAGCCTAAGGTAATGCCTGGGCTCCATCCTGGGCCCTGGCTGACTACAGCACAAAGCAAGCTCAAGGGAGCAGCCCTCATGTGTTCTCTGACCTAAAAAGCTCAGAAACAAGTAGCTTGCTCCCCCACAGAAGGGACTGTAAGGAAACCGAAAGCATGAAATAGCCTTCAGGGCCCTGTCTAGGGTGGCTGAATGCCAGAGGGGAGGGTGTCTCTGCCCCTTTAGGAGAGTGAGCTAGGTGAGTGGCAGGAACATTGGTGGGGGTGGACAGGGGTGGCTGAGGAGCTCGTCTTCCCATGGAAAATAGATGGAAAAGGCAACCAGAAGAAGTAGCAAAAAGGCACAAAGTTCTCCCTGCAGCAACCCCGAGGCAGGCAGGTGCCATGGGCGCTGTGCCTATTAAATCCTGACCGGGAGTCCTTGGGGGATTTCAGAGGGGTGATCCAGGCAGTGGCAAAGCTGGAACCAGGCCCAAGTCTTCTGATGCTCTTAGGGACTGAATTGTGTCCCCTCCCAGATCCATACGTTGAATTCCTAACCCATGGTGTGACTGTATTTGTATTTGGCAAGAGGGCCTGTAAGGAGGTAATGAAAGTTAAACGAGGTCACAAGGGCGGGGGCCCTAATCCAATACGACTAGCATCCTATGAGAAAAGGAAGAGACACCACAGATCTCTCTCTCTACATGTGCACAGAGGAAAGCAATGTGCAGACACAGGGAGAGGAGGCTGTCTACAAGCCAGGAAGAGCCATCTCACCAGAAACCAGCACTGCTGACACCTTGATCTTGAACTTCCAGCCTCCAGAACTGTGACAGAACACATTTCTGTTTTCTGTTTAAAAACATTCTGTGTAAGCCACACGGTCTGTGGTATTTTGTTATGGCAGCCTTTTGTTATGGCAGCCTGAGCTGACTAATGCAGATGCCAACATCTGGCTCCCTGCACCAGATTCTCCCAACTGTGGCCCATGATTCCAATGACAGCCAGGTCACCGATGGCCATTTACGATGGCTTCTTTTTCAGGATTCAACCATCTTCCATCTGTGCACCACTTGCCCCCAGTCAACACTCCCTCTTGAAGGCCTCTCCCCCCAGGTGAAACACCAGTTCATCTGTGTCTCCCGATACCTCTCCCAAGGATCTCTCAGGCTCTCTTTCATAGGGTAGCAATCTCAAAGGTTCTCGTTTTGACAGCCCTTTGTTCTAACTCTACAAATTCTCTCTGGGAAAGCTGCCAAAGGACCTATTTCCACAAGGACTTTGAACAATCTCCATCCCATGAATGGAAGTACCCAGCACAGAATCAGCTTCTGCTAAATATTTACTGAGTGAAGGAGTAAATGAACACATAAACAAACTATCTCCTATAAGTTGATAATATTCTTAGTCTAGCTCTTTTTTCTGAGCTCCAGCCCTGCTGTCTTAGGGGCTGCCCAGAGCTGCATAACAAACTACCCCCAAACTCAATGACTTACAACAAGAAGCATTTTTTTTCTTATGTAGGCTAACCGTGGTTGAGCTGATCTAGGCTGGGCTTGGCTAGAAGGGATCTGCTCTACGTTTCAGCTTTTGAATCATCTGGGTTTGGCTCCGGCCATGAGAGTCGGATTCGGGTCTCCTCATTTGGGGCCAGACTATAAGGACAGTGGTCACTCAGCACACAGTTTTCTCATGGCAATCTCCAAACTGTACAAGCACAATGAAGGCCTCTGCCCATGTTCACATCCTCTAACATCCCACAGAGCAAAGCAAGTCTCAAGGAGAAGCCCATCATCAATGGGATAAGGATGTAATCTCTGCTCATGGGATGGGGGAGGGGGATAGGAGTGAGTGAATATTTGCTGAACAGTAATGCAAACATCTAAACTGACACAACTACATATCAAATTTCCTACAAGATACCTCCCCCTTGAATGTCTTACAAAGTCCTTAAATTCTCCATGTTGTTTGCTAAGAACCTAGCACTGCCAAATTCCTCCTTCTGAAGGGTCAGGGCTCCTTGTCCAGGTCCTATTAGCAGGGGATGAATTTGGACAGAATTTGGACAGAATTCCAAACACCTACTTCTAACAGCCAGCTCCCCTGAATTCTGAGTCACCCACCTTCTAGAACCCCTTATTGTGCTGGCCCACACAGCTGAAGAGCTCTCCCATTGCAGACATGTGCCTGACTCACTCTTGTGTTGTCTATGGAGTCTCAATGGGATGTTCACTTCCCAGCTCCCACTGTTCAGTGCGAGTTCTTCCCCTGCCCGTCAACTCCAGCCACCAAGGTCCCACCAGACCCTGTGCCTCAGCTTGCCTAAGTTACAATGAGGAGACTGCACACCGCACAGCCCTTTTGAGCACTCAACTATTATAATGGAAATCAGCTTCTCTAGATCAGCTCTTCTCTGAAGACAGCATCTCATGGACAGGGCTGTGAACCACTTTTCATGGAACTGATATTAGGACTCACCAAAGGGGAATGAGGTCAGCAAATGAGTTACTGATCAGCTTCTGCTTTCCCGCGGCCTGGTTTAGATTACATTTGCTCATACACACATATACACACACACATAACCCTATACCCAGTTCTAATCTTCCCACTCATATTTATTTAGGCTGTCACCAGATAATTTGATAAGCTTCTTTAGGACAAATGGGCCCTGCTCCAGGAGGCTGAGGACAGGAATAGCAAGTCTGGACAGGCATACTTTGGCAGCGTGAGGAGGAAAAGCTTTGCTAGATGAATGTCAGCAGTATTGCTGGCTCTTGCCTGCTGTATTAATTTCTCCTTTAAAAGAAAGCTGACCCATTTTTTCCAGCCCACAGCCCTAATGTACTTGTATTCAGAGGCCATCCTTCTCCCACATAAAGAGCTGTATTGTGTTTAATGATAAGCCTTTTAATGGAATTTGCTATTTCTGGGTCTCTGGGAAAATGCCATTAATGAGCTTGCAAGTGCAAGGAAAAGCAGATGCTCCGGGGGCATGCTTCTCAAGGGCAGACTACCCTGGCAAGATGACGAACAAAAACCCAGAAAACAGGTTCTTTCTCACTGTCTCGGCACTGGTTTGGCCTAACCAAAACTACGATCTAGACCAACCTTGTCTTCAAAATGTTAAGGTATCACCCTTAACCACCCCATGCTACCCACCTCCCAACATCCTATCTGGAGGCCCCTGATTCTGATGTCACTCACAAATGCTTCTGTCATCCTCATCATAACCAAATCGTCAGCAGAGTGCAGGACTCTGACCAAGAGGGGCGCCTGGGTGGCTCAGTCGTTTAAGCGCCTGCTTTCAGCGGATCGAGCCCCACATCAGGCTACCTGCTCAGCAGGAAGCTGGCTTCTCCCTCTCCCACTCCCCTGCTTGTGACCCCCCCCCGTCAAATAAATAAATAAAATATTAAAAAAAAAAAAAGACTCTGACCAAGACTCATGGGTGAACCAGGCGGACTAATATTTGTCACTCCTTCAAAACCTATAATTGGTTAATGTCTGTCTAAGAGACTGAGCACAACATAAGGAGCAGGAAAGGCAAGTGGAACCCACATTGTGAAGACAGGAGAGGGGGTGAGGAGTCTCCAAGTGCCTGGGTCCAGCTCACAGGTCAGCAGGTGGTCATGTCTTTTTGATGATGGTCCCCAACAGTGCAATACTTCTGCCATCTTGGCATCCTTTGGCACCTCCTGGGACATGCTGGCACCTCTGACACATGGGGAGCTTTGCTGGCACACACACCCTCTAAAGATATATCAAAAAGGTATAAGAGGAGGTCCTGGTCCTCAAGGGTTTAACAGTTCAAAGTAATCCAACTCATATTACTGAGTAGTATTGAGAGAAAGGCACTATGCTAGAAGCGGTTGAAAGTTCAAAAATGAGGAAGACAGAATAGCCTATCTTAAAGGCTTGCTCAACCTGAGGTCTGCAGCATCACCTGAGCTGGTTTACTTTTATTTATTTTTAAAAAGTTTTTATTTATTTATTTGAGAGAGAGACGTGAGAGAGTACAAGCAGGGGTAGCAGCAGAGGGAGAGGGAGAAGCAGGCTCCCCGCCTAGCACAGAGCCTGAGGTAGGCAGGGTTCAATCCCAGGACCCTGAGATCATGACCTGAGCTGAAGGCAGGCGCTTAACCAACAGCCACCCCGGCACTCCACCTAAGCTGGTTTAAAATGAGATACCACCTCACACCAGTCAGAATGGCTAAAATTAACAACTCAGAAAACAACAGATGTTGGAGAGGATGCAAAGAAAGGGGAAACTGAACCTAAACCGGTGCAGCCACTCTGGAAAACAGTATGGAGGTTCCTCAAAAAATTAAATGTAGAGCTGCCCTACGACCCAGCAATTGCACTATTAGGTATTTATCCAAAGGGTACAAATATAGTGATTTGAAGGGGCACATGCACCCCAGTATTTATAGCAGCAATGTCCACAAAAGCCAAACTAAGAGAGAGCCCAGATGTCCATCGACAGATGAATGGATAAAGAAGATGTGGTGTGTGTATATATATATATATACAATGGAATATTCCTCTGCCACCAAAAAGAATGAAATCTTGCCATTTGCAATGAGGTGGATGGAACTGGAGGGTATTATACTAAGCACAATAAGTCAGCCAGAGAAAGAAAACATCATATGAGTTCACTCACATGTGGAATTTAAGAAACAAAACAGAGAAGCATAAGGGAAGGGAAGGAAAAATAAAAGATATAAACAGAGAGGGAGACAAACCATGAGAGACTCTTTTTTTTAATTATTTATTTATTTATTTGAGAGAGAGAGAATGAGAGAGAGAGAGCACACATGAGAGGGGGGAGGGTCAGAGGGAGAAGCAGACTCCCCGCCGAGCAGGGAGCCCGATGTGGGACTCGATCCCGGGACTCCAGGATCATGACCTGAGCTGAAGGCGGCCACCCAACCAACTGAGCCACCCAGGCGTCCCCCATAAGAGACTCTTAACTACAGGAAACAAACAGGGTTGCTGGAGGGGAGGTAGGGGGATGGGGTCATTGGGTGATGGGCATTAAGGAGGGCACTTGAAATAATGAGCACTGGGTGTTGTATGCAATTGATGAATCACTAAATTCTACCCTGAAACTAATAATACACTACACGTTAATTAAATTGAATTTAAATAAAAAATTAAAATAAAAAACAAAACGCATATTCTCAGGCCTCACCGGGGACTGACTGAATACGAAATGCTTCAGGTGGGCCTAGCCACTCATTTTTAATACTAACATTTGAGGAGCATAGGCCTAAAGAGCTTCTAGAGAAGTGCAGGAAATAAGACAAACACTCAAGCTTTCTGCTACCAGACAGGGCAAGCCCAGGGCCCGGCCATGGCCCAGGACCAATCACCTAGGCCAGAGCCTGTGGCTTCAGAGTCATGCTGGTCACAGCCACCAGTGGAGTTTTAAAAATGCATAGTTGCCGGAGCTCCACCCAAAAGCTTTCATTTGCTGGTTTGAATTTCTGTTAAAAAACACTGACAGTTATCAGAGGAGAGAAGCTCAGCAGGTGTCGAAGCAGCTGTCAGTAATGGGGAAGAGGGGACTGTAAAAAGCCAGTGTATTTGTTTCCTGTGGCTGCCATATCAAGCTTGTTTAAAACAACAGAATATGGGGCACCTGGGTGGCTCAGCTGGCTAAGCCTCCAACTCTTGGTTTCGGCTCAGGTTGCAATCTCATGGATTGCAGGATCGAGCCCCAGCTTCGGGGCTCCCCACTCAGTGGGGAGTCTGCTTGAGATTCTCTCCTCTGTCCCTCCCCCCACTCTTTCTCTTTCTCTCTCTCTCTCAAATAAACGAATAAATCTTTAAAAAACAACAACAGAACTTATTCTCTCACAGTCTGGAGGTCAGAAGTTCAAAGTCAAGGTGCCTGCAGGCCTCACTCCCTCCTAATGCTCATGGGGAGAATCATCCATCCTTGGCCTCCTTCTGGTGGCTCCACTGCTCCAGGCTCTTCCTCTGTCTTCGCAGGGCCTTAAACCTCTTCCCTGTCTTCTCTTCAGTCTCAGATCTCCCTTTGCTGTTCTCTTCTAAGGACACTTGTCATTGCATTTAGGGCCCACTCAGACAATGGAACACTATCTCATCTCAAGATGCTTAACTTAACCTGCAAAGACCCCTTTTCCTCACGAGGTAGGATTCACAGGTTCCAGGGATTTGATATCTATCAGGGGACCGTTGTTTTGTGTCTACCACAGCAACCAACGAGAGAAGACAGCATGTGCCAGGTACACAATTAGCACGAAGCAGTAGCTGTTCAGGTATTCAGCAGGCAGGGACATTGCTTTTCAGGAAGACTTTACCACCATTCTGCTTCAAAAGACTGAGAAGAATACTATTGAGGATGATGACATCAAGGAATCACAAGGAGGTCTCTGCTTCCTGTTCTGAAGAGTCCACAGCTAAGAAAAAGGCTCTCTCAGGAGACCAGGGACAAGACAGGGAGAACCACTGGGGTAGGACGGATTCGACTGGACCCCTGAGCTCTGAGAAAGCTGCTTGTTTCTCTGATGCCTTGAGCAACCTACTAGTATTTTCTAGTTGCATCCTCTTACTCTGAAGGATCAGAATACAGTGAGTAACTTCAAACAGGTCCACTAAGCAGTCAGAATGTGAACTGACCACCTGAGCCAGTGATTATGTCACTGTAGTTTGAAAGTAATTGCAGTTGCCCCCCCCCAACCCTGTCTGCAGGGGAGATATCCCAAGACCCCCAGATAGGACCGAACCTACTGTATGTTTTTTCCTCTACATACATACCGATGATAAGGCTTAATTTATAAACTAGGCATAGTAGAGATTAACAACAAGAACTACTAATAAAATAGAACAATTTTAATGCTACACTGTAATGAAAGTTATGTGAATGTGGTCTCTCTCTCTCTTTCTCAAAATATCTTACTGTACTCACCCTTCTTCTTGTGATGATGCGAGCTGATAAAATGCTGTGTGATGAGACAAAGTGAGGGGAATGATGTAGGCATTGTGACATATATATCACAATATATCAGGATGATCACCTGCTTTTGGACCGTAGTTGACACCAGGTAGCTGAAACCATGAAGAAAGGGGGACTACTGTACACCATTGTCTCTGCAACTATGAGTGCTTTTCCCATGGAACTGTTCCAGTATTCAGATTATAGAGGGAAGAGAGTTGTAATAAATGCCTTTAAAAATGGCAAGCTTTGGGGGGGTGCCTGGGTAGTTCAGTCAGTTAAGCTTCTGATTCTTGATTTCGGCTCAAAGTCATGATCTCAGGTTTGTGGGATCAAGCCCAGCATTGAGCTCCATGCTCAGCGTGGAGTCGGCTTGAGATTCTCTCTCTCCCTCTCCCTCTGCCCTTCCCCCTCCACACATATGCATGAGCACTCTCTCTCTCTGAAGATAAAAAAAAAAATCTTTTAAAAAAATGGCAAGTTTGAAGTTAGCAAGTAAGGAGGACACTTTGTCTATGAGACTGTTTTCAACTAATTACTAAATACTCCTCTCTCCAGGTCTCTCCCTTCCAATCTTCCTAATATTCCTTCATCGGAGTCTATAACAAAGGTGAGTTGTGCTCATAGAAATTTAACTGAAGAAAATAATCTAACAAGTGTGCAGCAGTACAGTCTCAATGTCCATCATAGGGGCGCTTGGGTGGCTCAGTGGTTAAATGTCCAACTCTTGATTTTGGCTCAGGTCGTGATCTCAGTGTTGTGAAATTGAGCCCCATGTTGGTCTCTGCTTGTCCCTTTCCCTCTGCTCCTCCCTTCATGCACTCTCTCTATCCATAAAAAAAAAAAAAGATTCTCTCTCTGCCTCTCCTTCTGCCCCTTCCCTGCCCCCTTCTTCCTCTCTAATAAAAAAAAGTCCATCGTAATACTAATTACAATAATGAAAAACCAGAATCAACCAAAATGTCTACCAATAATAGTCCCTGCCTATCTCAGGAAAACTTCCTTGATCCCTCAGGCTGTTCAATGTTTTCACACTTCTTGCTTGGTAGCATATCAAAATTGTAATTCAATTGCTATATAAAAACAGTAGAAGCTGTCTTAATCCGTCTCCATTCAAACAACTTGGGGATAACTAGTACTCTTCATCCTTTCTCTGGAAAACCACAACAATTCTGATCACCTTAACTGTCACTTGTTTGGGTCAGTTGTATCTGCTGCTGTAATCATGTAATCTAACATCATACTAAGTCAGTTATATATGAATGTAAAAAATAAGTTGTTCCTATGAAAACTAAGTTGAATGCTTTGGACAGATTCAATAAAGGAACACTGCTAAAGAAAAAAAATCTAGAGTATCTAGATTCTCTTCTCCACATTAAGACACCCAAATAAGAAAGAGTACAGATGCATTATGGGAAATAGAACCGATGCACGTGGGAAATAGGACAGGTGCATTATGGGTAGGGTGACCTCATATCCAGATCAATCTAGGACAGTCCCTGTTTACACCTGTTGTTTCAGCACCCTACCCGGTTTAGTGCCCCCTTTCATTCTCAGAAGTGTCCAATTTGGGTGATAAATTAGAAGGTCACTCTACGGCTATAGTTTATGTAAGACAAATAAGGTTTAATGCCAATCAGCAGGCCATCCCAAAGAATTAAAACTGAGCCTCACAGGAAAAGATTAGTGAATGAATGTTCGTATACATGTTTTAAATTGGGGTCCTCAGACTTCTTTCTGTAAAGGTCCAGATAGTAATTATTTTAGGCTTTAGTCAGTCTCTGTCCCAACCATTCAAATCTGCCATCACTTTTGTGCCAAACAAAAGCTACCCTAGATAATCCATAAATGAATGTGCACAAGCAAAACTTTATTTTGGACACTACATTTGAATTTCATATAATTTTCACATGTCACAAAATATTGTTCTTATTTTTAAAATTTTTTTCAAGCATTTAAAACTGTGAAAACCGTTCTTGATTCACAAGCCATACAAAGACGGGCAGTGGGCTGATTTAGCCTGTGGGCCATAGTTTGTTGACCTTTGTTTTAAGTTTAAAAAAAATAATGTTATTTTTGTGTTAGATTTTTTTCCTTCGTGGTTTTCATTTTTCAATTATTCAAAATGCTCAAATGGCATTGAATAAAAGGGCTTCTATTGTATTTGTTCACATTCTTTCTATTTCTCTTGCTTGTAAGGTCCATGAAATAAGGGATTTTACCTGGCACATAACAGGTGCTCAGTAAATGTTTCCTAGATGAAAGAAGTTATACAATATTTATACACTGGAAAACTAACACAACCAAGAAAAATTATGTTGGCAAGCTCAAGGTCTATTATGAAAGGTTAAAGAAAAAAACCCAGGTAACACAATAGTTATGTATGAAGCAACTCTGTTTTTAGAAATTACAGGTCTATGTTTGCATGGGGAATTATATAGTAAGCTATGCAAAAATATTATCAGTTATTATATCACTATAGTTATTACAGGTTTGGGGATGCTTTAAAATCTTTTTTGACTTTTCTAAAATGGCTATGTTTTCTAAAATGGTGTATGATTGCTCATTGCTGTTTTATCTTACCTTATAAATCTCGTGTCCTGAAGGAATTTACACCTGACCAATGGAGACACCAAGGTTGGTCAGACCCTGTGTCTGTGGTGAGGGGCCGGGAGGGACTTAGGTGAGATGCTGGCCTGGGAGGGAATGGAGGAATTCCACTTATTTGTCTGATAGAACCAGTTCTCCACGCCACTCCGAAAATTAGAGATTAGTACCTTCTGAGTTCTGGCCTTGTAAAGCTACTCCACTTTCCCATAAAATGTATGTAGGCTGTGGTTAAACTTTGATATTTGATGCTAGGAGCAAAGGGAGACCCAGGAAGACTTTTGTGCATTTAGCCCATCAGTGAACAAGGGTTGTGGGCACCCATCACTAAACAGGCACTGTTTTTAGGCCCTGGAGGTACAGGAGAGAACAAAGCAGACAGAAATCCTTGCCCTCAAGGCACTTCCTCTGGGGAGAAGAGAAAGGGATAAACAGTGAGAAGGAGAAATGATGACAACAGTTGGAGTTGAGGGGGCCTCGGACACGGGATGGGCAGCAGCATCGTCCAGGTGGACAGGTTGGCCCGGTCTGAAGAGACATCTGAGCCGAGCCTGGTCAGCCAAGCCAGGATCAGGCAGAAGAAACCAACAGAACAGAGACACCGAGCAGTACAAAGTGGGCACATCTGAAGGCCCAAAAGAAGGCCGGTGTGGCTGGGGAGATGAAGCTGAGACACGGAAAGCAGCCACCTAAGGTGACCACATGTCACCTTAGGTGACAAATGTCATTCCAAGTGAAACAGGCAGCCACTGTGGGTTTTGAATAGAAGAACGACACGTTCTGGCTTATATTTTCAAAGCTCATTCTTGCCCCCGTGTGAGGTGGCAAGGGTGGACCACAATGCCCCTCAGGAGGCCACCCAGTAGGGGTTGGGGCAGGGAGGGGGGGGTGGAAACAGGGAACAGAGGTGGGCTGATTGGTATTCATTTACAGGGTGAAGTCACCGGGACTTGCTTCAGAACTGCATTTAAGCAGGAGGAAGAGAGGATTCAGTTCGTTTGCTTTGGTTTGATTTTTGTCTGTTTTCATTTAGCGGCTTTATTGAGATAACGACTCTTAGACCATACAATTTGCCCAGTTAAAGTACAAGTCAGTGGCTTTAAGTACATTCACAGAGTCGTGTAACCATCACTACAACTGACTTTAGAATATTTTCGTTACCCTAGAAAAGAAACCTTGCATCCCGTAGCCACTACCTGCCCCCCTCCCCGCCACCTTGTACTCTGTACCACATTTTATTTATCCATTCTTCAATTGATGGACTTTTAGCTTATTTCCTTTTGGGGACTATTATGAATAGTGCTGCTCTGAAAACTGTATATGAGTTTTTGTGTGGGTGTGTGTTTTAATTTCTCTTGAGGACTTTGGAATTGCTGGTTCATATGATAACTGTTTAACGGAGGAACTACCAGACCGTTTTCCAAAGAGGCTGCCATGTTGTATGTTCCCACCAACAGTGTGTGAGGGTGTGATTCAGTTTTAAGGTCACTCTGGCTGCTGTGTGGAAGAAAGAGTGATGCAGACATCAGAATGCTCATGCAAAAGTGAAGGCATCTTAGTAGGGTGCAAAGACATCCAACCTAAAGTGTACCTCATGGTGTTTTATGGCAAAAAAGATTTTTGTGAGATAGCCAGCTTTACACCATGAATCACATCATTAAATGGAAAGATTCCAACAGAGAGAACTTGTTAAAACAGATCTGCCATTTTCCAATTTCGAATCCGAAAGCAAACTGGTATGGAACTGCTTGAACATCTGTCCCCAAACAAGCTCCGACAAGCAGGAGGGTATTTTCAGAGAAGCTGCGGGAGTCAGTGGGTGCAATAAAACTTCCACACCTTTAAGCCATGAAAACACAGGGCTCAAGGGGGAGCCTGTTGCTGAGGACTCCTGTGCTAACAGGCATCACTCCTACTGCCTTGGGACACTGCCCCTCTGTCCCAGACGAGGGCTGGCTTTGTTCCCGTTGCTGGTTTTGATGACTGCGCAAGAGTCTTGTCCCTCTGCAGTTCTTCCCGTTCAGAAAGGGAAGGGAAACCAGTATCTATCAAGCTCACGCTATGACCAGTTGTGGGTGAGATGCTCCACGTTAAGTTAGTGAAACCTCCTCTGTCAAATCATCAAGGAAGAAAGACCTATTTTTTCCTATCAGAGATAAGGAAAGTTGGCCCCTTTGCATTGAAAGGTCAGAAAAGGCCTCTCTAAAAAGATGGTCTTTTAACTGATCCCAGCCATGTAAGAATCAGGAGGAAGAACAGTCCAAGGTAGACTCCAAAATTGTTCATTAGCTCTCCAGGTGTTTTCATGTTTATTCTCATTTAATTTTCATCTATATTTACTAGTATAAATAAGAGTAAGAAGTATCCCTCTAGAAATAAATCAAGTTTAAATTGACTGAAAAGATGACTTTGCGTCGAAATTAGAATTGTTTTGGGGCATCTGGTTGGCTCAGTCGGTTCAGCATCTGCCTTCAGCTCAGGTCATGATCCCAGGGTTCTGGGATAGAGCCCTGCGACTGGCACCTGCCCTGTCGGGAGTCTGCTTCTCCATCTCCCCCTGACCCTCCCCGCTTCTCATGCTCTCTCTTGTCCTCTCTCTCTCTCTCTCTCAAGTGAATAAATAAAAAACTTTTAAAAAAAGAAATTATAATGTTTTTCCTTAATCTTTCTGATTATACCCAGGACCTATTCTCCATAACGATATCACCCACTTCATCCCTACAGACATCCACTATCTCCCCCACACGTTAGTATCACTGTCTCTGCTAACCTTTTTTTTAAAAATAATTTATTTATGTGTGTGTGTGTGTGAGAGACAGATAGTGAGAAAGAGCACGAGGGGGTGGGGAGAGGGAGAAGCAACCTTCCTGCTGAGCAGGGAGCCCGACGTGGGACTCGATCCCAGAGTCCTGGGATCATGATCCGAACCAAAGGCAGATGCTCAACCGACTGAGCCACCCAGGCGCCCCTCTGCTAACATGTCTTAGTAGACGTTGGACCAGGGGGAGATCATGTAAAAATCAATGGCATGGCAGACAGAGCAGAATGTGTGCTTCTATGGGAAGATCACTCCATGAGGAAAAAGGGAGGATGAGGAAAGAACTCTGCCCAATCGCTGCTCTCAGCCTCACTAATTGGATACACCTTTCTCCTTCCATGGGAAAAAATAGTGAAGATAATTGGGAGAGCTTATGGAAACATAAGGATGACCAGGGAAGAAATATCATCTCCACCACCCCCACCCACACAGCCAACACTGGGTTCTGGATGTCCTGGTTCTGTCAATACATACTAATGTAACGTCAGGCAAGAATGCTGGCCCTCTCTCCTGGGTCTCGTATTTTTCCTCCCTCCATTAAAGACGGTGCTTCCCTCCTGTTATGCAGAACTGCTGTGCACAAGAGGATGAGTAAGTATGTCAAAACCTTTGCAAAGAACACAAACACTATAAAAAAGAATGAAATCTTGCTATTTGCAACAACACAGATGGATCTGGAGGGTACAATGCTAAGTGGAATAAGACAGAGAAAGAAAAATACCGTATGATTTCACTCATATGCGGAATCTAAGAAATAAAACAAATGAACAAACAAACAATACGGAAAGACTCATAAATATAGAGAACAAACTGGTAGTTCCTAGAGAGGAAGAGAGTTGGGGAGATGCGCGAAAGAGGTGAAGGAAATTAAGAGGTACAAACTTCCAGTTATAGATTAGTCAAGGGGTACCTGGATGGTGCAGTCGGTTAAGAGTGCGACTCTTGGTTTTGGCTCAGGTTGTGATCTCGGGATGGTGAGATCAAGCCCCATGTCGGGCTCTGTGCTCAGTGGAGAGTCGGCTTGAGATTCTCTCCCTCTGCCCCTCTTCCTCCCACCGTGCTGTCTCTCTCTCTCTCTCTCTAAAATAAATAAATCTTAAAATAAAATAGATAAGTCAAGGGGATGAAAGTATAGCACAAGAAGCATAGTCTTGTAATAATGTATCATGCAGTGATTTTTGTTTTGAGCTTTGTGCAATGTATGAAACTGCTCAATTACTATGTTGTACACCCGATACTAATATAACATTGTCTCAACTATACTTAATAAAATAAATAAATAATAAAAGAGGAGGTGAGGAACTAACATAAAGCCTTGAAGCTCAAAAAGAAAACATTATAGGGCGCCTGGGTGGCTCAGTTGGTTAAGCGACTGCCTTCGGCTCAGGTCATGATCCTGGAGTCCCGGGATCGAGTCCCGCATCGGGCTCCCTGCTCAGCAGGGAGTCTGCTTCTCCCTCTGACCCTCTTCCTTCTCGTGCTTTCTATCTCTCATTCTCTCTCTCAAATAAATGAATAAAATCTTTAAAAAAAAAAGAAAACATTATAAACACTAAAAAAAAAAATCATAAGGTATTCCTAATATGCGGAAGTTGCAGGCCCTTGATTGCAGGGTCTTCCAAGAGACTGGCAGAGATCCTTTTCAAGGGGTGCCTGAGAGGGTCCTGTCGGGTTATTCTACTCCTTACACTTTTAGCTTGGCAGCTTCTGGCACCTGACAGAATGGCTCCTTGCCTCCTGGGCACTCTTCCTCTGATCGGGAGATGGGAGGGAGTGCCACGTATATGTGGTTATCACGTTTGCGGTCCCAGTTCCTGAGAGTCAGTCTTCAGTTCGAGAGATGTCTCATGGAGAGGGAATGCACACGTTCCCATTCATTTTCTTGGTCTAATATAAAGCTTCTATTTGGGACAAGCCATTCTATGTCTCCTTGAAAGTTGGAACTGGGGAATCCCTAGGTGTGAGGGATGCCAAGCCTTCTGGGTATGAGGATGTGGAGAGCCCCACCAAAAAAAGAATTAGCTGGAGGTTGTTAGGACAGGGCAAAAAGTAGAGACTGGCCTGACAGGCCCAGGATCAGGGCTGGGCAAACCTGCCTCATGCTTTCCCAAAGGCTTTAGTGGGGGAATGGATTTGGAACTTCGTTTGGCCCAAATGACTCCTCTGTGCCCACTTTACTACTTAAAGCTTCAAGTGCTCTGAAACATGGTTCTTGACCCTGAGTTAACATCAAGAGTTCTTGAGGGGCCCTGAGAAAAGAGCAATGCCTGTCACTTCTCTCTCCTCTCCTTTACAGATGGGGCCCGGGGCCTTGTTAGGCTTTGTGTTTATTTTAAATTTTTTTATTTGGAAATGATTTTCAAGCTTAGGAAAACACTGCCAAAAAAAGAACAGTACAAAGAACATCTCCATACCCTTTACTGAGTCTCACCTGTGCTTCACATTTGTCCCATTTGTTTTATCATTTGCTCTCTTTCTAAATTTTATTTATTTTTAAATTATTTATAAAATAAAATGCTTTGAGAGTAAGACATCATAGTTATGTCCTTAAAAGAAGAGCTATTTTGGGGCACCTGGGTGGTGCAGTCAGTTAAGTGTCCAACTCTTGATTTCAGCTCAGGTCATGACCTCAGGGTTGTAAGATCGAGCCCTGCATTGGGTTCTGTGTTCAGTGAGGAGTCTGCTTAAGATTCTCTCTCCCTCTCCCTCTGACCCTCTGCCCAACCCACACTCCCTGCACATGCATGTGTGCGTGCACTCTCTCTCAAATAAATAATCTTTTTTTTTTAAACTAAGACCTATTTCAATGTGCATTACCTCAGAATAAGGATATGTTGTTGCATAGCCACATAGTAAATTTTCAACCCCAGCAAATTTAACATTGACATACACTTTTCATTTCTCTACCATCGTATTCCAGTTTGTCAGTAGACTTGACTGTCTCCTGGCAGCATTTTTCCTTCCAGTAGAGACTCCAGTCTAGGATCCATCTAGTTGTCTCACTCGTGTATTTTTTTTTTAAGATTTTATTTATTTATTTGATAGAGAGAGGGAACACAAGCAGGAGGAGTGGGAGAGGGAGAAGCAGGCTTCCCTCCAAGCGGGGAGCCCGATGTGGGGCTCAATCCCAGGACCCTGGGATCATGACCTGAGCCAAAGGCAGATGCTTAACGACTGACCCACCCAGGCACCCCTCACTGGTGTATTTTTAAAAGCTCCCCAGGTGATTTTAATGTGTACCTTGGACTCTGAACAACCGTGTGAATGAATATTTATTACCCTAACACATATTAAATGTTTACCAGGTGCAAAGTACTGTGAATAAATTAGAGTTTATGATTTTTAAGGGACATACTATATACAAATCAACTATGACATCAGATGGATAAATATCATGAAAGAAATGTTAACCAAATCTGTGGGAGGAAACTTTAAATTTAACAAGCTTACTGAGCGTCTACCATGTGCCAGGCATTGTACGAACTTCTGGAAAAACAGATGTAAGAAAAAAATAATGAATGCATAATTAATAATTAATGAATACATGGTTAATTTCAAAGGCAGGTTTTTCAAAGGCTTTTCTTGGGGGAAGTGAGACAATAGATAAGTAGGACTCAACTTTTAGAGATGAAGACCAGGAGAGTAAACATCAGGAGAAAAATGAAGGAAAATAAGTGAACCATGGAGTAAGTAATGTACTTCACTGTAACCCGAGAACTGGGAGCATGGGGTTGGACTGGGTTTTCTTGGAAAAGTAGGCTAAACAATGTAAGATGATAGTCACTTTGGAAAATAGTTTGGCAGTTTCTTCAGAAGTTAAACATAAATATAACATACAATCCAGGGGCACCTGGGTGGCGAGTTAAGTGTCTGCCTTTGGCTCAGGTCATGATCCTGGGGTCCTGGGATCAAGCCCCGTGTCAGGCTCTCTGCTCAGTGGGGGGTCTACTTGTCTCTCTGCCCCTCCCCACCCCCCTGCTTGTGATCTATCTTTCTCTCTCAAAGAAATAAATAAAATCTAAAAAATTAACATACAATCCAACAATTCTATTCCCAGGTATCTACCCAAGTGTAATGAAAATGTGTGTCCACATGAAGACTTGCATAGGAATGTAATGTTTGTAGCAACATTATTTACAATAGCTCCAAAGTGGAAATGACCCAAATGTCTGCCACAGAAAGTGCACACCCATCAATGGGATACTACTGAGCAATGGAAAGGAATGAATGACTGACATATGTTACAACATGGATGAACCTCAGAAACATTCTGCTAAGATTAAGCAACTAAGTGAAAAGTACCAGATGGAAATACCATATATTATATCAATTCATTGAGTTGAAGTGTCTGGAAAAGACAGATTTATAGAGACAGAAAGTAGATTAATGGTTGCCTGGTGTTGGGGTGGGAATGGGGACTGACTACAAATAGGATAGGTTTCTTTGGGGATAGAAATGTCCTGAAACCTGGATTATGGTTATAATGTAATAACTCTGAACATTTACCAAAAAATGTTGAATTGTACACTTAAATAGATGAATTTTATAATATGCAAATTATACTTCAATAAAACTGGAAAAATTAAGTTATTAAAATCAGAAAGGAAATTAGTAATCTTAGAAATGAAAAATATAATTATTGAAATTCTAAAACTTAACAGGACTTGAGACTTGAAGACGGGAAAAACTCTGGGCTGGACAACTTATTTAGAGGACTGGTGAAAAGAAGGATTGGATTAAGGAATTCACCAGGATGCAACACAGAGGCAAAAAGAATTTTTTAATCACATTTCAGGATATAGATGGAGAGGCTTCCTCACTGACCTAATGGCGGTTCCAGAAAAGAGAATGTAGGCAATGACAAAGAAACATTATTTGAAGAGAAAATCATTGATAATTTTTCAGAATTAAAGAGAGCACACCAATCCTCAACAGAAAGTACACTAACATCTAGAAAGTTCTGCTGAAACTGCTAAACACCAAAATAAAACAAACAGAAATCTTAAATGCTATCAAGAGAAAGGCAGACTAACCACAAAGGAATGAAACAGTCTAAATTTTTACCAGCAACAACCAGTGCCAGAAAACAATGGAGTACCTTCATCACTGTGCTTTGGGAAAAAAATGTTCACCAGATTTTTATACCCAAATAAATTATCACCCAACACTGAGGGCAAAACAACGACAGTTTCAAATATACAACGAATTCCCTCCCCCACCCAGACCCCTACAGAAAAGTTTACTAAGAAATGAACTTCAGGGGCACCTGGGTGGCTCAGTCAATTAAGCGTCTGCCTTCGGCTCAGGCCATGATCCCGGGGTCCTGGGATTGAGTCCCGCATCGGGCTCCCTGCTCAGCAGGGAGCCTGCTTCTCCCTCTCCCACTCCCACTGCTTCTGTTCCTGCTCTCGCTGTCTCTCTCTCTCTCTGTCAAATAAATAGATAAAATCTTAAAAAAAAAAAAAAGAAAAGAAATGAACTTCAGCTAGAAGAAAAGTGAACCCAAAGAGAAGGCTTTGGATTCAAGAAAAAATAGTGAGAGGTGATGAAATGTCAGTGAATTTAATTAAGACTTGATTATAAAAATGATTTTTAAATTTAAAAAAGTCAAATACTCTAGATAACAATGGCAAGATGGGAAAGGAGAGGGCTGTTAAATGGGTAAAGTTTGCAAAAATCTTTTGCAGGAATGGGGTGCATGGGTGGCTCAGAGGGTTGAGAGTCCAACTCTTGATCTTGGATCCAGTCATGATCTCAGGGTCCTGAGATTGAGCCCCGGGTGGAGCCCCAGGCTCAGTGGGGAGTCTGCTTGAGATATTCTTTCTCCCTCCACCCCTCCCCACTCCCCTGCTTGCTCTCTCTCTCTCTCTAAAATAAGTAAATAAATCTTAGAAGAAAATCTTTTGCAGGAAGAAAGAATTACACAATAACTTTGTTAGAAAAAATTATAGTCAAGTATGTATGTTGAAAAATAAAAGACAATTCTGAGAAGAATAGAAATAAAACCTAACACCCTCAAACCAGCAGTGGAAAATGAGGGAATATAGATCATTTTACTAATCCAATAGAAGGCAGGGATGGAGGAAAAGGAAGAATGAAAAAGGTTAGCACATGAAAAACATAAAACATGATGGAAGAATAAGCCCAAATATATTAGTAATCACAATCAATGCACAAGGATTAAATTCACCTGTCAGAAATACAACTAAAATAAAACTTAACAGAAAGATTCAATATAATGAGATGGAAAATACACACAAACATTAGCCAAAAGAAAGGTAGCATATCGATATCAATATTAAAATGTCAAATTGTATAGAGAGGCACTACATAATAAGAATCCATTATGATTTCTAATGCAGAATATCCTTTGAGAAACACTGCCTACTGTGCACTAGGGATCATGCTGCTTTCTCCACTGCTGTTATCTTCAGTGCTTGGCACATAATAGGTGTGCCATAAATACTACTGAGTGGAATGCTTACCACATTGTATTGAAATGATCTGCTCGGGTGTTTCTTATACACAGGGGTAGGGACTGTGTCTTAGTCAGTTTCATGCCATCAATATTCAGCACAGCACCCAGCACACAGTAGGCACTCCATAAATTCAAACTGAATTCAAGGTTAATCTCTTCCATAAAATCTCCCCAACTGTTCCTGCCCATATGATTTACCCTTTGTTTCCACGTCTATAGAACTCATAGTTTGAAAAACCCAACTTAGCAATTGATTACAGTAGTGTCTCTGAGTTTTCTTTCCATATTTCAAAACTTGTGTCTCCAAAAACATTTTAGATTCCTTAAAGATAGACATGTCTTATACTGTGCCTAGAGCCTTGAATCAATATTTTTTAGGGGTTGATGTCACATTTGGATAAATGTAGATTAGATCAGTTGGTGCCAGCCACACATGCCAACGCCTCAAGGGGTATTTCCATTCCCTTTTTTCAATCCTTGACTAAAGAGATCACTGTTTGGAGACAGGCTCATATGCAAATAATGTAGAGAAGTTGATGGGTGGGGCGGGAGAAGGCAGCTTGTGTCCAATTCCAAGACTCTGTGCTCTCTTCCTTCTGGCAAAATAGTCAGAAAAGAAAATGCCTGTGAACCTACAAAAAAATGGGTGTGGGGAGGTGGGAGGGAGATAGAGAAGAGAGCATGTCCCATATACTACTGGACAGAATCTGGACCTGACCCTTCCACTAGCAGGCACGGTATCAAGAGTTTATTATGAGATCAAAAGGAAACCCCACGACAAACAGCTACATTCCCCCACTGGGACCTTGTAAGAGAGGGATTTTGTTTCCATCTATACACAAGGCACAGGAGGGGAACCTACAATAAGGAGCTCCTAATAGGGAAGCTGCAGAGAGCTAACCAAGGGCAATGTGGCATCTTCTTGGTGGTCTTCTTCCGGTCCTGGAGAGGTTCAGTCTCGTCCCTGGGAGGAGGTAGGGAGATAGGCGGGCTGACCTCCCAAGGTCTTCTGTAATCCAGCAATTAATGGGGGACTCGTGCACTTCCCCATTTATGCTCTTACACACATCTGTACCAGTCTGATAGTAAGTCCCCCGGGCTGCCTTCCAGGTTTAGTACGGCGCCAGACAAGCTGTTGGCACTCAACAAATAGCTCAAATATTTGTTGAATGAAGGAATAAATTCATCAAGTGTTTAAATAGAGCCCACATGACCTCCCCAGCTGTACGATGAATAAAATCACAACATTCCAGAGCCGATCATTTGAGCAGAGCTGGCAAAGGAAACACATGCGCGCGCGCACTCACACTAGCGCGGATTCAACTAGGTTTCCCACCTTGGGAACACAGACCACCTGCTCAGCACTGGAGGAGTTTCCTTGGCCAGGATCCTCATTCTCCAGAGAGGCGCTTCCAGAAGGTCAAGTTACCAAGATTTAGGACCGCTTCCCTTACGGGTCGGCTTCCCAGACAAAGTTTCTGCCCGGATTCAGCCTGGGCCTCTCCTGGGCCCGTCCCCCCTCCCCCAACCTGGGGCCCCCAGGGCGCGCAGCTCGCCCGCCCGCAGCGCCTCACTTTACCTTGGTGAGCTGGGCGATCTTCTTGCACATTTTCACGTGCATCTCGGGATCCCAGTCCATTCTCCAGTCGGCGCCACCGCAGGCATCAGCTTTGGAGCCCTGGCAAGTCCCGGACGCGTGAATTTTGCTGTTGAGGACAGAAGCCATGGCTATAACGCGTCCAACACTCAAGGGTTCTCGCTCGTGTTCTCGCTGCCCGCGGTGTGCACGTGCGTGCGCGCGCGAGCGTGTGAGCGTGTGGGCTTTCTCGGGAGCGGTGGCACTGCAGTCCCGCCGGCCGCACCGCCGCGCGGCCCCTGCCAACCCGAGGTGCTGGCCTTTCCGCTGGTCCGCGAGCCCACCCTCCCTGCTCCGGCGCTCGCTCGCTGGCTCGCCGGCTTTGCGGGCACCCGCACCCTGAGGCGAGGCGCCGAGGATCCGCACGTGCAGCTCGCGACCCGCGCGCAGCTCTCGGGCGGGTGAGGGTTTCGCCTGCAACGGTGGAGCTTCCGCGACTAGGAGCCGCCGGCCTTGGAGAGGTTTGCGCTGGCCCCGCGCCGCGCTCTTGGACACGTGGGTGGCTCCGGGCTCCGGGCTCTGGACTCAGCAGCGACTGCCCCCGCCCGTGGTGGGCGTCCCAAGCCAAGGAAGAATTAGAGCCGGCCTCAGCGTCGGGCAGCCGGGGCGCACGGTCTGGGAAGGGCCCTTGGCGATGTTCTCCGTGGCGAACGGGTGGCGAGTGACATGGCACCTTGACCAGCACGCTCAGCCGGAGGCTCGGGAGCCTCGGAGCTCGGCGCTGAAGGCGGAGTTGGGGGGCGGGAGGTCTTGAGAGGGAAAGGGAGGTAAGAGCAAGTCGCGAGGACGCGACGAGGTACTGGGACCCGAGCGCACAGTGTGGGCCCCAGTCGGGGGGCAGCCCCCCCTTCCCCCATCTTGGGGAGGAGCCCGGACTTTGCGGGAGGATCGCCAGAGATCACCGAACAAAGGGAAGAAGCCAAAGGGACGGCCGAGGAGCTGGTGACAGAAATCTGGGACGAGAAAAGCGCGGAACGTACCAGAAGCGGTAGGAGCGCGGAGGAAAAGTCATCAGAGAGGTAGAAAGGCTGGTAGCAGGTGCGGGAAAGGAGGAAGCAAAGAGGAATGGAGTAGTTGACTAACAGATGGAGCTGAATGTCTAAGTAAACCGAGCTCAATGAAAGGGAAGTGACTCATCCATATCCACACTCTTGGCCACTGGCCAAATGGAGCTAGAATCTTGTCATCAGGATTACGAGCTTGTGCCTTTTTATTTTGCTTGTTGAGTGGAGTTAGCGACCAAATTTCTTTGTGGCTTGCTTTCTCTGGGTTCAAACAGTGGGCTTTGGGGAAAGTGACAACACCCTGATCACATTTTCCTAATGTGTGAATAATAGCATCGCCATAATAAGCAATTTTCACGCTTAATATATTTCATTTTACAGACTGCTTTATATCAAGAGTTTTAGTCATCTTGATAAAGCAAGCAAGCTCCAAAGGGTTTCAGAAACCACAATCCCATTCCTCTACATTGCAGGTAACAATACCCGTTTTTATAGATAAGAAAATAGATCCAGAACATTTGTACCAAGCCAGGCAATTGCAAGTAGCCCATTTGTGACTGAAACCAAGATATTCCTATTCTAAATTTCTTCCTCTAGCCCCAGTATACTACACTGGGTAGGAATGGCCAATGATATAACAGTTTTTGGTTCCTGGTATATCATCTTAGGTTCTCTCTCCAAGACATCTCAGTTTCCCAGTTCATTTAGAAAACAAAGTCTGAATCAAAATCACTGCCAGGAGGTTATATAGATTCTTGGTCCTATGCTAGACTCCCTGAGTCAAAATACTTGGAGTTGAGGGTCCGAGAATGCACATTTTAAACAAGCTCCCTTTAGAGTAGTTTCTGCAGGGTCTTATTATGCATTAAATTTTAAAGGAATTCAACCACTGTGTAAACTAGAGGGAAATTAGCCTTTTAGTCCAAAACTTTACCAAAAGTTGTGCACCGTTTTGGAAAATCACATCATCAATGGCCACATGACTCATGCTATTTGGTTGCCAATACAACACACTTGTATTTCACACATTCGTGGTTGAGTCTACCCAGATGTGCAAGCATCCGAATACTGCTTTATGTTATAAAGTTAATCATATCAGATCATTTATATATTGAAATACACATTTAATTATAATTACTTTCCTTTTATTTCTTTATCTTACTGTCAAGAAATTATATTGATTTTTAAAAATGTGTGTATTCATTTAAAAAATTATCTCTGAATTTCAGTATAGTAACATGAACATTATAAAAAAATGACATCAGGTCTGAATGGGATTGAGAATCACTTCTGTAGATGATCATATACACACTAAAGTTTGGTAAGACTGTGATCTAACCCCAAGTTTTACTTATTTAAATATGGTCTTATTAGGTCTAGGGGCCAAAATACTTTCCAGTGGGATATGTTTTTTTTTAAGATTTTTTTTTTTTAATTCATTTGAGAGACAAAGAGAGAGAGCAGGAGCAGGGGAAGGGGCAGAGAGAGAAGCAGACTCCCTGCTGAGCAGGGAGCCCGCCACGGGATTTGATCCCAGGACTCCTAGGATCATGACCTGAGCAGAAGGCAGACACTTAACCAACCGAGCCATCCAGGCGCCCCGCCAGTGGGATATCTTACACTTTCAAGTTCTTAATGGAAGCCTGGGAAAACCCCAGATTCCCTTATCAGGCTTTGTCGGACCACAGCTACTAAGTAAGGAAGATACTATAAGTTGACCTGTCTTGGAAAGAGTTCTCTGCAGCTGAGATTTCCTAGCACTATGATTAGTAGGTCCTTTCACACTATCAGAGCAGAAGGGAATTAAGCACTGCATCAAATATGGGGTGTGTGGGGGGAAGATTTATTAGACCACTAATATGATCTTGGCATTGTGCTATGCTCTTAGCACACGTTCTTACTTCCTCTAAGGTACTTACTATCATTGTCATTTTACAGACTAGGAAATTGAAGATAAGGGAGGCTAAGCACCCGATTTTATACAGCTAGTAATGGATCTGGGTCTATCTGACTTTGAAGGCTATTCTTCCCAGAGCACAATGCTGGTAATCTGAAATTCTTAAAAGCCATCATTGATTTGTTCTTTCTGTAGATTATAAAAATGTAAGCTTCTTATAGTACCCCTCTTCCCATTACTAACTGTAATAAAGCAAAATATAAGAAGCAAGAAATTACCTCTAATCCTACACTTAGAGAAAACTACCGTTAATATTTTAGAGAAGCTTCTTTTAGATGTCCTCTCTGTACACATCTAGATGCATTTGTGTACATAAATGCATTTTTCAAACATAAATGGAATACTGTACATCATGTTTTTTAATCCTATTCACTCAATATAAAATAGACATCTTTTTCCTTTTTTGTCAATAAAGATATACATTCCCATTTTAAACTAGTATCCCGTTATATACAAAATAACATATTTATCCTATCCCTTATTGAAAAAAAAATTTTTTTATATTCTAAGCAAAATGTTTCATATATGTTTGCTATGTGTATTTTCTTTCTTTTGGTGGGGGGAGGGGCAGGGAGCAAGAGAGAGAGACTCTTAAGCAGGCTCCATACTCAGCGCGAAGCCCAACATGGGGCTTGATCAGGGCCTGAGCTGAAACCAAGAGTCAGACCCTCAACCGACTGAACCACTCAGGCACCTGAGAATATTCATTTCTGTTCTAAAGGACAGGAAAAACAAAAAGGACATACGAAACTCATGTGTTAAGTGTAATGGGAAAGCAAATAGCTTATGAGATAGAACTGTTTAGATGTGTTAAAATATATAGAAAGGATGGAACAAACAAGAGGGTTACTAACTGAAAATAATGGAAAGGCCAAGTTGTAAGTTAAGATACCACCTTCGAGCCAATAGATACATTATCCCCCCAAATGCTGTTCGTTGTTGACACCCATCCTGGCCCCATGGATGTTCTGCTCCAGAAAAACATAGAAGGCATGGCTCACAGCAGACCTCTAACCAGGCATACTTGCCCTGCACATTTCTGATAGAAGCACGTTTCGGCTCTAGGCACCCCTCTATCTGCTGAGCCCCCTTTCCAATTTCAGCTGTGGTCCTCATAACCACACTATCAGAAGTGAAGGTCGATGCAGCAGACAGGACATAAACACTGCATAACGCGTAACACAGGATTCAGGTACTATGGTCCTCCCAGCTCCCTGGCACCTTATCCTAAATGTCTTAACCGTCACTGCCCAACTGACTCCTATTGAAAAGTGATTCACTAAACTATGTGATTTTGAGCATCTTAATTTGGGCTGTGGCATTTCCTGTCCATGACATACGGGATAGCCTGTCTGATAGTGTATTTGGAGGTTACCACTGCATCGAGATAACTTCCTGCATGACATCACATGTGGATCGTTGCACACGTGTGCAAGTATTTCCATAGGAATAAATCCTAATAAACCAGTTTCAATAAGTCAGCACATTTTAAATGTTGATGCTATATTTTGTTATACCATTCTCTCGAAGTTATTCCAATTTACATTCTCATTAATAGGGCACAGAAATGCATGTTTTCCCCTACCCTTGCCCAAACTAGCAGCTATTGATCTTCAAATAGGTGAAGAGTGTCTCCCCCTACACACCATTTGTGTGAATATTAGTAGGGCTGTTGGAACACCTTTCCAGAAACTGATTAGTTGTAGGAATTAAACCTTTTTTTCCATTGTTTTCACCGGGCTTTCTTCCTTGTGTTGAAATAACTTTCTAGGCCCAAGACAGAGTGTTCAGAATGCCACATCAGCAACCTGAAACTTAAGATAACTTTTGTGTCCTTGTAAATGCTTTGCCTGACCAGAAACACAGTATATCCAGTCAGCCAATCCTCAAATGCCAAGCCAGTTCTGGGCTCTGTACTTATTTCCTCTTCTTTCTCACTCCAAACAAGGCTGACTATGTGGCCCCAGCTAATCAGAAATTTTCTATTTTTCTCTTCCTTGTTCTTTTTTTTTTTTTTTAAAGATTTATTTATTTATTTGAGAGAGAGTGCATGCATGGGGAAGGGGCAGAGGAGAGAATCTTTATTTATTTATTTATTTATTTATTTATTTTATTTATTTATTTTTTTGAGAGAGAGAAAATCAGGCAGACTGCACTGAGCGTGGAGTCCCACTCCGGGCTTGATCCCTGAGATCATGACCTAAGCAGAAACCAAGAGTCAGTTGCTTAACTGACTGTGACACCCGGGTGCCCCACCCCCCACTTGTTCTTTATTCTTTATTCTTATAAAAGCTTCTTGCCTTCTACCCCTTTTGTAGTCTCTGAACAAAGAGACTGTCTACTTCATGAAGTACTGAAGTTTTGTATTATCTAAATTGTCTTTAATAATTTTTTAACACTTATTATAAGATCTTTCCTTGTAGGGGCTTTTAGCACTGGGCCTGTGATATGTATATTGCAAACATTTCACCTAGTTCGTGATTTACTTCGGCTTTCTTATGCTTGGAAAAGGAGATTTCCAAGGTAAAGCAAGCAAACTTAGCTAAAAGAGTCTCTTTTTAAAATAGGGTTGGGAGGGGGTGCCTGGGTGGCTCAGTCTTTTAAGCATACTTTTTTTTTTTAAGATTTTATTTATTTATTTGACAGAGAGAGGGAGAGAGAGGGTGCACATAAGCAGGGGGAGCAGCAGGTAGAGGGAGAGGGAGAAGCAGGCTCCCCGCTGAGTAGGGGGATCATGATCTGAGCCAAAGGCAGATGCTTAACCGACTGAGCCAACCAGGCGCCCCAAATCTTACTCTTGATTTCAGCTCAGGTCATGATCTCAGGGTTGTGAGACTGAGTCCCCAGTTGGGCTCCATGCTGAGCTTGGAACCTGCTTAAGATCCTCTCTCCCTCTCCCTCTGCCCCTCCTCCCTGCTAAAGCGTGCACTCTCTAAAAAAAATCTATCTATCTATCTATCTATCTATCTATCTATCTATCTATCTATCTATCTATCATCTATCTATATAGGGTTGGGAAGCTATAGGGTAGGAGGAATTTATGCATGTCCTCAACTTAGAAACTGAATTTTTCAGCTAGCTGCAAGCCCTCAGCCTGGACTTACCTTCTTCCTCACCAAGACACCTGAATCATCTGCACTCTTCACTTTCAAAGAATCAATGTGTTTAGCAAATTTCAATCCCTCATTTTCAGATTAACCCAACCAATCCCAGTTACCCTAATTCCAATCCCTCCTTTGCACAGAGGACCTGAATGAGAACTACACTCATAGCCTTTTGCCTATATAACTCTGCTCTCTCTTTGTCTTCCTTGGAACACGATTCAGGTTTCTATCTGAATCTGTGTCTCCCAAATTGCAATTCTTATTGCCCAGATAACCGTCTGTTTGCTTAAATTTTCAGTGGATTCTTTTCTTGGTTGACATGCTCTATAAATATTTTCAATTTTTATGTAGGCAAATCTATCGATCTTTTCTATTATATTTTCTGGTTTTTACATCATGCTTAGAAAAGCTTTTCCCATCTATTAGTTTCTCCTAGCACTTCTGGGGTTTCTTTCTCTTTTTTTTTTTTTTTAATGGTTACAAATTTGATCTAGCTGGGAGTTATGTTGATATATGGAGTGAGGTTGGAATACAGACCTGTTTTTCCAGATGGCTAGGCAGTTGTCTCCACAGGTATTGAATAATTCATCTTTACCACACTGATAATCCAAGTGCTGCCTTAGGTGATCTCTTTAGTAGAAATTTCCTAATCTTTTAGTCTTTGCTTAGAGTCTTCTTTCCTTATCAGTTAAGTAGCAGGGGTAACTTGATTGTCATTACTACTAATCTACTACTACTCATCTAAAACCCAGACCACATTCTTCAGTGTTTATTTCACTTAATCTCTTTAAATAGAAGGTGATTTTCCCTACTCCTCCTTACTCCTCCTGTTAAAAAGAAAACCACAGGCCCCAAAATGGCGTTACTTAGGTCAAGTCACCAAACCAGGGCTTAAGGTCTAATGTTAATCGTGGTTTCAAGCTCCCCCACAAATGTTGTCTTAACTGGTCAGTCAGGAATTTTCTGTTAAGAACCAATAAGGTAATCTGCATGAAGACACCCCCTGCCATTCCCTCCCCCCCCAAAGGGAAAGTGACCTTGCCTGGAAGAATCTTTTCTTTCTTTTGCTGATAACTTCCTTGCCTCACCCTCCTTCCTATAAAAACCTTCCATTTTGTACTACAACTCCAGGATTCCGCCCAACTCATGAATTGCTTAATGAAGCCAATCAGACCTTCAAATTACTCGGTTGAATTTTTTTCTTTTTTTAACACTATTCATCTTTCAGACTAGTTTGTAAGCCTGTAAAATATGTGCACCTATATCATATTTTTAAAAGCTAAAGTTCTCAAAGATCCCCTCCTTTTTGAGGGAGGAATGCAAGAAATGAACACAGAGCTTAAATTGGCACTATGCCTATATTGTAATCCTCACACACATTAACTAGTACCAGGGTTTCACTAAAGGTAGTGTAGAGGCTGCTTTCAGGCAGCAAGCTCGAGCAATGGACATCTGAGTAAGGTAAATGGGCCCACAGTGACCACCAAGCTGAGTGCCAACAGGCTCATTCATGACCCACCTTGAAATTGCCATAGTCCCTAACTGACTAATTACAACCAGGCACAGTTACCAAAAAAAGGAAAAGTCCCTATGTTCCCATACCTCCTCACTCTGCCCTATATAACTGTAGCCCCTTACCATCGCCTTGTGGCAGACAGCCTATTCTTTTCTGTCCTGCTCACTGCCTCCTTGTAGTGTATTCAATAAGCTTTTATCTATTTTATTCTGCCTTGGGGGAATTCTTTCAAAGGCCTCCCCATCAGATCGGAAGTCCCACAGGTAGCCTGGGATCAGGTCTTATATCTCATCTCCACAGGAGGAAAATAAAGACAAAACCCCTTGTCAGAAAAATGACAACACTTGCATTGATATTACAGTATCTCAACATAACACCACGGGACATGACACTTTGGAATAAAATGATTTGTGGCAATATTATAGACGGATCATATTATTGGAGGGGTGTAGAGTGCAAGGGCCAAGAAATAATTCTTGAGACGTTGTATGGTGCAACCTAGTAAGTTTATTTAAGTAAGTAGCATGGGGTCAGGACTCCTGGGCAAAAGAGCTACACTTATGCTGTATGAAGCTGGTGGTCTTATGCTTAGTGTTCAAGGGAGAGAGGACGTGCAGGGAGTATTAGATCTTGAAATTTCTACTTGTAAACCAACTTTTGAAAGATTTCTCTGGTGCTTAACATTCAGTTCAATAGTAACTGTTGGTGAGATATACAGGCAGTCATGAGATCCTTTAAGAATGTAGCAATCAGCAAGTATTTGATCCTTATCAGAATTACACAGGCTATAGGTCAGCCTTCTGGGCTAAAGGTGAACATTTTTCTGCTTCTATTTCTCATCAATATTAATATTAATATGAATACCATGAGCTCCACATGGTTCTGGAAACAGCTTGCAGGAAATGAGTCTAGGAACTCTAGCATTGGTAGTCATTTTTTTCCCCATCTTCCTACCTTAAAATTGCGTTACTGGTAACAAAGGTGTGAAACACAGAGATAGAAGAGTTGGGTACTGGAGCTAAGAGCAGTTCGTGGCAGAAGTAGTCTTTTTTTTTTTTTTTTTTTATTTTGAGAGAGAGAGATCACGAGCAGAGGGGAAGGACAGAGGGAGAAGCAGGCTCCCCACTGAGCAGGGAGCCCGATGCGGGACTCAATCCCAGGACCCTGAGATCATGACCAGAGCCAAAGGCAGACGCATAACCGACTGAGCCACCCAGGGGCCCAGGAAGTAGTCTTTTCAATACCTGAAACAGTTAACAACCAATTTGCAAAGTACGTCTAACTTTGCCTTAGGGAAAACAGGTAGGAAGTGAATCCAGCATCGATACCTTTGCCTTTCTGGTCTTTTTTCTGGAGTTCAGAGATAATTAAACAATAGAACTCTCCAACACTCAAAAAAGGAATGGAACTGATGCTTTTCAATTCTCTTGATTACATAGCAGTACGGTGCTCAGTACTCAATGGACATGCAAATGTTTTTAACTGAGTTAAGTATTGGTAATATGGCTGACCTATCTATGGTTGAATATTTCAATGTAGCCATTTCTCAATTTCCTATTTGGAACTGATCACTTTGCCTCTGCAGTACCAACCCAAGTATTGTCCAGAGTATGTACATGGATTTAGAACTTTTTTTTTTTTTTTAAAGTAAGCTCAACGCCCAGTGTGGGGCTTGAACTCAGGACCCTGAGATCAAGAGTTGCCATGCCCTATCGACTGAGCCAGCCGGGCACCCCTGGGGTTAAAACTTCTTAAATTCTGGTTAACATAGAAATTATCATGAACTTGGTAAAAATGAGCATTTCAGACTCCCCATATCAGAAATTTTGATTTAGGAGGTATGAGTAAGGTATTTAAACAACCACTTCAGTGATGCTGTTGTGGATGGTACCAGGCCCCACTTTGAAAACTGCTTTAATTCCTCTAACAAACCTCCGTTCCCTCTAGGTCTTGCTTTATAATGTCCTTCTTGTCCTCTCTCCTATTTCAATCCTGTCAGCTGTCGAGTTTCAGCTCCGGTCACACTTCAGAGGCAGCTCTGACCTGACTATCCTGTCAGAGATGCTCTCTCTGAGCTCCCTGGCAATCAGTACACAAGGGACATCTCCAAACTTTGACCAAGCAATCCGTCCGCAGGAACCTTTTGAGCATGCATTCCCAATAACGTACTTCTTAGCCTAGGAATCAGGATTGTAGTGTACTCATATTTTACATACACTATGAAATATACACAGAAGTTAACAGATGAACTAAAGAAAACAGGGGCGCCCGGGTGACTCAGGCGGTTAAGTGTCTGCCTTTGGCTCAGGGTCCTGGGATCGAGTCCTGCATCGGGCTCCCTGCTCAGGGGGGAGACTGCTTCTCCCTCTGCCTGACATTTCCCCTGCTTGTGCTCTCTCTGACAAATAAATGAAATCTTTAAAAAAAAACACAAGTGTATACATGTGAAAAATCATAAAGTACACTTAAGATTAGTGTACTTTTTATATTTTACTGTAGGTATGTTATCCCTTACTTAACAAAAAAAGGCAGATAGACAAATTGACCTGGCATGGTTTACTCAAGAGATTTGATGAAAGAGAAAACATATATCACCACACATAATCATTTGCAATTAAATAAAATTTTATTTGATTATATAATAATAATATAAATCCTCAATCATAACTCAGAAAAAAGCCCTAAAGCATTATATGGGAATATATTATGGAGCTGTCACTGGATTTAACTATATCTTGATAGCAAAAACAGTATGGAAGATGAAAAACAGTTATGAAATTTCAAAATACTATTTTTAAAGCAGGTAATTCCTTATGCTTTTGAATCAACAGAGGCTAAAATTTAAATCAAAGTGCTGTGGACAGTACTGCAATAGACTATGTATCATTTCTGTAAATAAGAAAATTTTGAGATTTGCCTAAGCAAGGGACAAAGTTCCTTTTCCAAAAACGTTATAATAATATATATATACATATATATATATTTTTTTCCCTGAAAAAGCCTTCTGCAGTGCACGGCTTACTGGAGCATCTATTGCAATTGTGGAGTATGAACCTGAAGAAGCAATCTAATCGCTGACACGACCACAATTTCACTATATTTTTAATGTCAAACTTCTGAAGTCTGACTACTAAAATTGTAATAACTAATGAAATAAAATAAAACTGAAATAAAATTTGAGATTTATATTTGTGACACAGTGACACTCCAGAATGTGTCCATCGTCCAAAATCCAAAAATGTATATTTGGTGTACTTCTAATTGCTTCATTTTAACATTAACCTAGTATCCCATGTACTCATCCTTTTGATTTTCCCCAATATTCCAACATCTGTCTCACTCCTTTCTGCATCTTCCGTGTACTCACTTTGTTCCCAGTTTCCCCCATCCTACTTACTTGACATGGTAGCCATTCCTGCACTTTCCTTCATTGCATTCCTTAGTGAGGTCTTGTTTTCAGGATCCCAAGCCATCTTATTTAGACTTACTCCTTTGTTTTGGTGAAGCACATTCTCCAGGAGCCTCCTAAGAAAGGGTACATGGTAAGATAAAATTTTGAGACTATGCAAGTCTAAACTTTATTTTAGCCCCATACTTGATTGGATTGTTGGGGTACAGAATTCTACATTGGAAATAATTTTTCCTCTTATATTTGAACGCTTTGCTTTCATCGTCTTCCTTCAACCAGTGTTGCTACCTAGAAATTTAAATACCAGGGGTGCCTGGGTAGCTCACTTGGTTAAGCAGCTGCCTTCAGCTCAGGTCATGATCCTAGAGTTCAGGGATTGGGCCCTGCATGGGGCTCCCTGCTCAGCGAGGGGGGAGTCTGCTTCTCCCTCTGCCTTTCCCCCTGCTTGTGCTCTCTCTCTCTTTCTCAAATAAATAAAAAAAAAATCTAAATACCATTGTGAAAATATTTTTTTAAAGATTATTTATTTATTTAAGAAAGAGAGAGAGAGCAGGGGGAGAGGCAGAGGAAGAGGGAGAGAGAGAATCCTTAAGCAGACTCCCCACCGAGGGCAGAGCCCAATGTGGGGCTTGATCCCAGGACCCTGAGATCATGACCTGAACCAAAATCCAGAGTTGGATGCTCAACCGACTGAGCCACACAGGTGCCCCATGAAAATATTTTATGTAACTCTTGTTCCATCCCCTTTGGAAACTTTTAGGACCTTCTTTAATCCTGTCATCCTGAAATATCATGTTATGCTTTTCTGTGTTTTAATTCATTGTGCTGGGCACTCAGTGGATCCTTTTAATTTATGTGACTCATGTCCTATATTTTGGGGAAATGTTCTTTAATTTTGTTATCTCTTCACCTCCTTTCTCTGTTCTCATTTTGGAGCTCTTACTAATCAGATGTTGCATCCCATTCTGATCTAATTTTTTTTTCTGTTATTTCCCATCTCGTTCTACTTATTGAAATTCCTTCAACTTATCTTCTAACACAACTACTGAATGTTTAATTTGAGCTCCATTTTTCATTTTTTCTAGCATCCTGTTACTTCATGAATGCAATGTATTCTCCTGTTTCTGAGAGTATTTTATGTGCCTTGCATTATTTCCAGGTTTTTGTTCGTTTTGGTTCTTTTGTTTTGGTCTTCATGTTTCATTGTTGAAGTTATCCTCAAATGTCTATTGATCCTTGGCTATCACTGTGTCATGATTATAAGAGACTGGAAGACATGTACGAGTGGGCAGGGCTTGTGGACTATGGGTTTCATTGCAACAAATAATCAAGTGGCAAGTTGTTTTTATAATTGTTCATCTCTCTGCGTGGGGTGGGCAGGGCTGGGTATAAACTCAGCTGCCAGATTCTGTAGCTGGGTGACGGGGACTGAAGGCTCATGTTTAGAATACTGACATTCTCTCCACCTCCTGTTTTCAGTATAACACCTCACTGCCCAACCACTAGTCTCCCCCAAGTCCCAGTTCTAATCTGTTCAGTTTGATTTGTCCAGAGGATAAGCCTCCCATCTTTGGCTAGAAAGAGGGATAAGTAACCTGCTTCAAATCCTTGAGTCTTCGGGGGGTTCTGGAAATGTTCCACATGTGTGGATCTTTTCTGCAATGCAGAATGGTTGCCAAAAATACCAAGTATTTTTTTTTTTAAGTAATACTTAATCTTTTCCTTCATGGTAAAGCAAAGTGAGAAATTAACTGCTTAGGGGCGCCTGGGTGGCTCAGTCGTTAAGCGTCTGCCTTCGGCTCAGGTCATGATCCCAGTGTCCTGGGATGGAGCCCCACATCGGGCTCCCTGCTCTGCTGGAGGCCTGCTTCTCCCTCTCCCACTCCCCCTGCTGTGTTCCCTCTCTCTCGCTGTGTCTCTGTCAAATAAATAAATAAAATCTTAAAAAAAAATTAACGGCTTAAAACACTGCTTAAGATTTAGCAGTTAATCCAAACAGAACACAGACAACAACAAACCTAAACTACCTATTATTGCAACAGCATTTTAAAGATGTGTGTCTGTAAATGTTTTATTGGTTATGTGATTATTTTAGCCAAATAAAATGTGTCTCCTATAAAACTCTCATACTAGCAATTGGGCTTCCCTTCCACCTCACACCTCTAATCTTGGGTCAACTGAGGGTTAGCCTCCTTCTCCCCCACCCCCATCAAGTAGTTGGAGGTAAGTAGGCAACACATAATGGGAAGAACCAGACTGCACTGCAGGAAACTCCATGACTACAACACAGTCGATGCTACTAACACATTTATAGGGCTGCCAGATAAAAAAAAATGGATTAAATGTGACTTTCAGATAAATAATAATTTTTTTTCTGGTGTAATATTTCATTGTTTATCAGAAATTCAAATTTATTTGGGCATCCTGTATTTTTATTTGCTAAACCAGTAACCCAACACTTGTAAAAAAACAATGTGTAGAAAAGTGACCAACATAAACAAGCAGGGTTTATAGAGGGAAAATGGGATCTGGACCAAAACACTCAGGTCACTATGTTACCACCAGGCAGGTAGCTAGGGGCTGACACGATATAGCCCACTTTGTGATAAATTCCTGTGGAACGCATTGGTTGTGGCCAACGTTAATGCTTTCAATTAATATAGAATTTTAGTTCTCTAGGTGTTGGCCCCTTGTGTCACCAGAGCTCTGACACTGGTGCAGAATCAAGTCTTTCTGGTTGTCCAGGATGCAATCGTAAAGCCAATCTAGGGTCTTTCATGAAAACTGGCCATACCCTTGGACTGCTCCAAATGTTTGGGTGCCTCCTAAAGGAAGTTGTCCCTTCCAGACTATTGTCTAATGAACAAATTGAAAAACATCAGTTGATACATTGGGGTGTCAGGTCCCACACTTGACACCAGGGATGGAATGTTAGCATTAAATAAGCATAACTTTGGCAGTTAACCTAAATGTAATTTTCCCTGAGGTAACAATGAGCTCCTGAATTTACAAGCTGCAACACTGATTCTGACAATTTCATCTGGTTTCTGCTGAAATCTAATTTGATACCACACCAACTTGGTTTCTGTGTATACTAGGAACTTAGTTTTAGTCTTGTCAGGCTGACCAGGATCCTGAGTCTCCTAGATGATTACAGATCATGTTCTACTCCAGGGAACAGGGCATCAATTCCCAAATGATCCCAGGAATTTTCACATTATGTGTCAGGGTCATCTGTCTTCCCGAATAAATTGCCCAAACTCCAGTCAACTTGTTTTATGATCCAACCCTAAATTGTCACTAGCATTTTAAACCGACTCCACGCTGTTTGGAAGCAACAACTCTGGGACCCTCTGCTTGCTATATTATTTTTAAAATCAGGCATTCCTTTCCCACATCTCACTGAGAGGAGCTGGCCATAGTTCTCACAGCCAACAGGAGTTGGGTAGCCAGCAAGTGTCAGCTCATTGTGTTACCTTCATCCTTACCATTTTCTTGGTCTCACGTCCAAAACTGTTATATAATCCCACTGATACCACCAATTGAAAGGAAGAACGTAGAGGACTGTATAGTGATCGGACTCAAACGTGTAACTGTTAACTAAACTTTGTTTAAAATTGGCAAAGATATGCGAGAGATTTTCTTTTTGGTAACAGCAAGTCGACACAGGAGAAATACCTGGTGGTTGGTGTCAGCTAATACAGCTCCCTCAATTTCCCTCAGTCCAGTGGACATTGCTCACTGGTGGGCTCATATACCAGGAGCTTGCACAGACTTGTATCATGGAGTCTGACAAGTCACCCAAACTTTCTGGGCTTTTCTATGTACCCCAGTCATATGAGCAGAACACTCCTGGCCCTGATCTTTATGTGCCATTGCCTCGTGAACTTACCAAATACAACTTAAATCTGTGTATAAAAGACAAAGCTCTTTATCTATTCCCTTAGGTGACTACCCCTTTTGGGGTTTCATTGTTGGAGTGTGCCCTCCATGTAACTTTCCACTACACTTGGATGGCCACACATTTACAAATATCTAAGGGTCTGTATAAGAATTAGGCTAATTTAATGTGACCTTAGAGAGCAAAAACAGCATCAATGGCCAAAAGCTTTGGTGTAGTTTACATTGGTTCAATATGTATTATTGTGTTTATTATTTTAAAAAAGATTTTGAGAGAGAGACAGAGCAAAGCAGGGGGAAGTGCAGAGGGAGAGGGACAAGCAGACTCCCCACTGAGCCAGGGAGCCAGATGCAGGGCTCAGGCTTGATCCCAGGACTCTGAGATCATGACCTGAGCCAAAGTCAGATGCTTAACCCGACTTAGCCACTCAGGCGCCCTGGTTCAATATATTTTAAAACTGATTTCTTATGTATATATCTTATTTAATTTTGCACTCCCAGGGTCTGGATTATAGTAGGCACTCCATACTATTACTAGATGAATAACTAAATTTCTAATAAGAGACATTTAAAAATAATGGGCTGCTCCAAAAGGCATTAAATTCTCTAATACGGAAGCCAAAAGTAGAAAATAATTTATTAGAGTCAGAAGAGAGAATTTATGTATCAGTAAGAAAATAACCCAAGTGATTTCTAAATTCCCTAACAGCTTTAATAATCTACTCTAATAACAGAACATTATTTTCATCATAGAGAAATTTTTTTAAATGGATACTTGTGATAGGAGCCCCAGCAGGATAATCCCTGAAAGGCGACTTAAATCTGTCCCTCATCAGACATGTATCAATTTTTTCCTTCTCTTAGGAAAGCTGATGGGTTTAAAAGACATGATTATGGTCTTCTGTGCTCAAAGTATCTGGACCGCTTCAACAAAAAAAGGCTGCCTATCTGCATTGAGAGAGAATAGTACCTTTGTAACATTAATGTCTCTTGGTTTAGAAGTCCTGTTTCCTTAGATAAATATTTCTATGAAAACAGAGTAAATTTGTCATTTCTCCTAATCGCTTGTAAGGAGAGTGTTAAAGTGGTAAATCCACCCCTAACCCCACGTCCATGGCACACAAAAAGAAGTAAAGGCTTAAAGCTTTTCCACGTATCTCTCATTTTGTGTAACCCGTAATTACCTAACATATACAAACAAATGGGTTCAAATCCGGGTCTTGACTGAATAGCTGACATTTTCTTTTACAAGTATGTTACATTGTCTAGAGCTCCCAAGTCACCTCCTATCAGAGACACTATATTGTATGTATGTATGTATCTATCATCTATCTGATCAGTTGACTCTATTCAGCATTTAGTGAATGTTGAATATGCCTTAAGCAAAGCAGGATCTACTTCATTTGTTGAGAACAAATGACCATACTCTTCAGCACGTACAAAGCTGTTGGTTTATTCAGCTGCAGAGCTGGGGAAAGGCTTCCTTTTGGAGTGAATAGCAAAAATGCTTCAGGAGCAAGGCCCTTTTATATACACACACAGAAAAAGGAACATATTATGGTTACATAAACATCAATATATTTTAATTTTCAGACCTCCCTACCTCTTCCCACCTTCCCCTTAAAAAAAAAAGGAAACAGGTTCTTATAACATTTTAAAAACCCAATTTCACAAAACATCTCTACATAGGAACAGTTTCTGATACATTCAATTACACTAACAGTATGATATGGTTTCAGTTCAGTAATTTTCCATTCACAAATATCTTTCCTACCTACTACAGGTCCCTTCTTTTTTCCTTAAGATATGACAACTAAGACTCAGCAGAAATTCTCATTGGATTATAAACGTTCTCCTCTCTCCTTAAAGTTGCTATACATGTATAGAATTTGTGATTCCATTAATGCTTCCATTTTTTTGATGCCACATCATATACAGCACTTAATTATGGAGAATAGGAAAAAAGTAAAAGTAAAATGAAAGGATACAGGATTTTCAATCTATTTTCTGATTCCTTTTAGATGGCCAGTCAACCAGGATCACACACACAGGTTTCACTCTATTGTAGGTGTGTGAAAAGATTTATTGGTCCCATGAATCTTCTTTTATGTATGATTTCTATGTTTTGACTCATTTAAATAAATGCAGCAAGATTCATTTATAAGGGTACATACTCTTCCTTGTTGAGCTAGAAGAAAATCTAAAGCTAATCTATGTAGAAAAACAATGATGCTAAAAACTCCAACTTCTGATTGTATTAGGCTGAGATTTTCTGTAGTGCTAAGTTCTTTAAAGTTAGAAGAGTTCCTGAAAAGTTTGCAATGGATGTAAACAGTGCATAAAGTACTGCTGAGAACATTATGCAGATGAAATATTTTAATTCATTTGCAGTTAATATTGAAAGCATAAGTGCTCTTAATCCTTTCCCATTGGTCTTTTAAAATGTGATCTGCTCTTGACCAAAGTCTGAATGCCAAGATGCAGGATATCTATTCCCCACAGAACAGGTGTCTGTTTAATCCCTGGTTACAATTTTTAGGCCAATGTAGCTACAGAGAGCCTGGTGGGAACTTAATGTATAAAGGTTCATACTGTAACTGCAGGTACTATAATAGGCCTGAAGCAGTGCAGCCTAGGTTTGAAACTTCACTCCCTCTCCTCCAAAACAGGAACCCTAAAGGGTGCCATATATAGGCCTATCTGTATAAAAGCTGGGAGATAAATTCATAGCCCCACCATTTTCTTTTGTCTAAGGAATTCCAATTAATGCAACTATCTCATAGAAATTAATGTTAGGAAAGAGTATGCTCAGAGAGGTGTTATTGGGAAAAGCTAAGTTCCCTCTTCTCCACTGGCTATTTTGAAGGTTAGGTAACAAAAGGGGTAGGGACCTACTACTTCTTCCTTCTCGTTCACAATGAGATGTCTGGTTAAGAGTCCTTTCAGAAAGGCAGAATAAATTGGGTGGGGGTGGGGAGAACTGAGTGTGGACAACAGTCAACTTAACTTTTATAATATGGTCCCTTTTGCCTAATTTTCTACTGAAGTTTTCATTTTATCCACAGGGTCTGTCAAAGGGCATGATCACCATGCATTTTTTGTAGCTGAGTTATGGTACCACTGTACTTGGTAGTACTTAAGGGCTTGTTAGGACAGGGTATGGTTTGGTTGAGAAGGCACTTGCTTCTCAACTGTGGTGTGACTTTGTACTTCCTTCTCAATTAATTAGCAATATGAGAGATAGCAGAACAAATGGTGGGTCTTTAGAGTGATGCGGTTAGGAGTTTGTTAACTGCCTTCTGGAAGTCAGTGTACGAGTAAGTCGTGTTGATGGGTTCAGTGCAGGTTGTTTCCTTAACTGTTTTAGTTAACCAGCCACAGCAACAACCAGAAACACATGAATTAGGGATCTGTTTTAGGTATTCGGGTATGGGAGTGGCTCTACTCAATGTCCGGCTTAACTGTTTGGTGGCAAACTGCAGTGCTCCATTTAGAGTGGCATGATCTCTAGAAAGCCGACTGGCATTTGTAAGGGGCCTTTGAAAAGGTGGCACTCCACAAGAAGCCAGAGGAGGCCATTCGGGAATTGGTTCCAGTTTGGGTACACAGTGGGAACAATGGGAGAGTCTTAGACCTATCTCCCGGAGTATATGAACTGGTGTGCTTGGATCCAAGAGTTTAGCGTGATATAACCAGGAATTAGGATTTAAAGGTTTCCAAGTTGTAGAGTATTTTAAAAGGCACTTAACCTGCCAGGCAAGACTCTCAAGAGGTGTGAGGTTGGGAACCACACGGTTTTCTTCTTCAGAGGAATCCCACTCTTGCCCAGAACTCTCATTTAGGTAGTCAGCATTTTCTTCTTCCTCACTTTCTGATTCTGATAAGGGGTCAGGAGAGGGATTTCTGGGACCCATTGGATTAGAAGAAGAAACCAGAAAAAGGTAACAATCTAAGCCAGCAAAATACTGACTAAAACTAGCAAACAGAAACAAAAGATGAAAAATCCTTCAACAAGATTAATTTGTCAGTCCATTACACACACACACACAGTATGCCTCTGGCTCATATCACTGTGCAGTTCTTCAAGATTATGTTGCATATTCTTCACTTACAAAGAAGACATCTCAGTTCTCAGGACCAGTTCAGTGTGTAAAAGTGTTAAGTCACTTACCAGTGGTACAGGTCAGAGTCTCTCCTTCAAATCCTGGCTACCCAAGAAGAGAAGGGGTCCTCATCTAGGCAAGCTGATTTTCTTAGCCTGTTCTCAACTGGTCGTGATACTGTGAAGAGACACTTTGTGTATTCTGTTTTGTTGGCAGGGATGTTATATCTACTTGGTAACAAAAGAAACAATGGTTGCCTTTCTTGTCCGCTGTTGGTGCAAATTTTGTTCAGGGAGATGGTGGGATGAGTTGCCAGGGACATCTGGTGTACATGGATCTGACGTTTTCCATAGGTGGTGCAAATGCCCTTGATAACTGGTGACTTAGTTGTTGAACTATCTGGAAAGGTAGCTTTAACCTGTGAATGAGAAGACTAGAGAAATGATATTAAAGCCTGAAAGCAATGCATAACATTATTGTCACTCTAACTTTATACAGTATCTAAGAACACAGATGCTGAACACGAACACTTACTGGGCTTTGCCATCTCTAGCTCATAGTCTTAGGCAGATTTTTCTATTGGGAATGACTCCTGGGAAGGAGAGCCTGGGGTCATTCTAATCATTTATTGGTACATATTTTTTAGTACACTGTTCTAGCCCAGAAAATTATTTCTGCAAGAGCAGTTCCCTTATGCCCCAAACTCAATAGAGAGCTGTAAAAGGTACTTTTTTCTCTTAAGATGTGCTTATTGGGATTAGTTTTAGGGGACCTGTCCTGGTTATAGAGCTGCGTACAACTCTTGTTGGGACCCAAAGGTTGTGGTCATATAACCATACTCTACAGATATGAGAGAAGATGGCAGGTGTACATTTTTTTTTCTTCCAGGTGTAATTCTTAATACAGTAGAAATTATAATGAATGTAAACACTTTAAACTCACAGTTAAAAGACAGACACTCTGATTGGATTAAAAAAACAAAACAAAACAAGATTCAATAATATGCAACTAACAGAAGATACTTCAAAGCAAAAACACACAGAAAGGCAAAAAAAATAAAAGAATGAAAAAAGATGTATCAGGCAACTGTGGACCAAAATAAAGCTGAGATAGCAATCTTAATACCCAACAAAAAAGATTTCAAGTCAAAACATATAAGGGACAAAGATGGACAATAGTATCAGTAAAAGGAACAGAATAAAATTATATAGTACTCATCATAAATGTTTATGGTCCTGAAAGCACATCCTCAAAATTTCTCAAGTAACAATGGACAGAACTATATAAGCAGGAGATATAAGAAACCTGAAACAGTCAAAATATTAATACACTTTTGGTATTATATCAGTAGTCAGAACTCTATACCAAACTGAATAGATATTTGAGAGTGCACATATACACACATGAAAATAGATCATGTATTAGGTTATAAAGTATAACTAGTTCTAAAGGGTCTATTTCGTTCAGACTAAATTCTCTGACCAAAATGCAATGAAGGTAAATATTAAAAGATACTTAAAAGTAATCCTATGTTGGGAAGCTAAATAACTCATGGGTTAAAATGGAAATTATAAAGGATGTTAAATACTAAAACCGAATAATATAAACCATACAAGCAAAATTTGTGGGACATGGGAAACCCATACCTGAAAGAAAATTATAGCTTTGAATACACTGACGAGGAAATGAGGAATTTTAAATATCTACAAGTTAAGCGTTCAATTCAAAATAATGGAAAAGAGCAAGAGCAAAATAAGCAGGAAGGAAATAAAGGCAGAAATGAAATAGCATATGAGAATAGAAAAGACTGATAAAACTAAAAGATGGTTTTTTGAAAAATGAGTAAGAAAAGTGAACTAGTCAAACTTGAGACTTAAAAACACAAAAAGAGATTAAAAATAAAAAAACAGAGGACGTCTGGGTGGCTAAGTTGGTTAAGCGTCTGCCTTTGGCTTAGGTCATGATCCCAGCGTTCTGGGATCAAGTCCTGCATTGGGCTCCTTGCTCGGTGGGGAGCCTGCTTCTCCCTCTGCCTGCCACTCTCCCCTGCTTGTGGTCTCCCTCTGACAAATAAGTAAATAAATAAATCTTAAAACAAAACCCAAATATATACTAAATGTGTAAAATCTAGATGAAATGGCTGAATTCTGGAAGAAAATACTAAAACTCACATAGGAAGTAGATAACTTGAATAGAACAAACCAGTAAGTGGTAAAGAAAATGAAAAGGTACCAACCTCCTTTTAAAAGCACCAGGCCTATACAGTTTTATAAGTGAGTTCCACTAAAATTCCAAGGAAATTAACACCTACTTAAGTTGTTTCAGAAAAAAGAAAAAAGCATATAAACTCCTTTTATAAGGATAATAAAATATTAATTCCAAACCTAAAGATGAACCAAAAGTACAGGCTCATTTCACTTGCAAAAATTCCAAATATTACCTAACAAAATCTAACAGATTAAAAAAAGAATATGCTATCATGTACAGCTTATCCCAGGGAAAGGAAGAATACCTCAACTTCAAAAAATTTATAAATATATGTCACCATGGTAAGAAAATAAAGCCAAAAAAAAACCACCATTATTTTATCAACTGTGTATATTTAACCTTTCTTAGTTCCTTCAAAAACAAAATACTCTTACCAATCTAGGAAGAAAAGCTACCCTCTTAACTTGGTAAAGGTTATCATCAAAAACTTTCAGCAAATATAACCTAAGTGAGACATTTTAGATATATTCCCTCTAAAAATAAAATCAGATAAGGATAACCATGATGCCTGATAGTCTGTTCAGTACCAAAAGTCCTAATTAATGTTACAAAAATAAGAATAAAATAAAAAAAGAATAAATGACAGGTGTCAGAACTGGAAGAAAAGAGATATGGTCATCTAATAAAAAAAAAACTAACATGTAAACAATTAGAGCTAATAAAAGAGCTCAATGAAGTTCCTGGATTTAAGATTAATCTATGGATATTCATTATTATTTAGTATATACCACTATTCTAGGAATTGCAAATGTTAACTCATTTAAAATTCTCCTAACAGGGACGCCTGGGTGGCTCAGTTGGTTAAGTGACTGCCTTCGGCTCAGGTCATGATCCTGGAGTCCCGGGATCGAGTTCCACATCGGGCTCCCTGCTGAGCGGGGAGTCTGCTTCTCCCTCTGACCCTCTTCCCTCTCGTGCTCTCTATCTCTCATTCTCTCTCTCTCAAATAAATAAATAAAATCTTTAAAAAAAAAAATAAAATTCTCCTAACAACCCTACAAAACAGGTACTTTTTTAAGTACCTCATTTTAAACATGAGGTTTAAGCTACCCGCCCAAGGCCATACCTCTACTAAGTGACAGGATGTGGATTTGAACTGCGGAACCTTTAACTTCTACACAAGCATACTAACTAAAAAAATGTATTACATATATACCCTTCACCACAGTGAGGAAAAAAAAAACAACCCCAAACTTCTCAAGGATCTAGGAACTACTTAATAATATATAAGACCTCTATGAAAAATGTAAAATTCTAATAAAGGACATAAAGATGATTTAAAAATCTTGGATGGAACAAATGAAGATTATAAAAAGTTTCTCCAAATTGATTTATACAATCCCAATATGAAAAGAATAAAATTGCACATGCAGCCAAACCAATGATTTAAACAGAAGACTGAAGGGGGTTCTTGGCCTACAAGTATTAACACATACTACAAAAGTCACAGAAATTAAAATAGGGTAGAGTTAGTGTATTGGAACAAATAGTCCAAACAGAACAAAACTCAGAAATACAGCCATATAAAGTTTTTGAATGTAGTACAAAATAAAGTTTGCAAATAAATCAAGGGGGAATGAAACTATTTAGTATATAATATTGGTAAAGCTGGCTCATTACATGAAGAAATACCAAACTGTATATATACCCATATAATGCTACATACAAAGGAGGACTCAGATGAAAGACCTAAGTGACTATGGTAAACTACGAAGTTAAAGGAACATAATACATGAATATAGAGTACTATTGTGACGTGGGGGCAGCGAGACTTTTATTTTTATTATTATTTTAAGATTTTACTTATTTTAGAGATAGAGATGGAGAGAGAGAAAGAGAAAGCATGAGTGTTGGGGGGGCAGGAGGAGTAGAGGGCGAGGGACAAGTAGACTCCACAGAGCCCCATGTGTGGCTTGATCTTATCACCTGGAGATCATGACCTGAGCTGAAATCAAGAGTAGGCGGCCCAACTGACTGTGCCACCCAGACACCCCCAGGAGACTTTTAAATGAAAAAACCATAAAGCACAAAACCAAAAAATGATGAATTCAATCATATCAAAATTATTTCTGGATTGAACTAAAGATATCAAGAACTAAGTTAACTACAAATCCACAACAAAAAGATAGCAACCTCAATAAAGAAAGGGCAAAGGACAAAAATATTCCATTTACAGAAGAGAAAATCAACCGGCCATTAGCCATATGATGAGTAAAGAGTTATCACATTATTCTATTTGGTAAAAATTAGAAAGCTGGAGACAATCCTAAGTGTTAGTGAGGAGACAAAGGAACAAGACCTGTAGGGACGAGTACTGCTGGTGATACCATAGTCTGGGGAAGAGAAATCTGGCTGTACCATTTAGCCAAACTATTTGCACATCTCATGATCCAGTAATTCTACTCTTGTGTGTATATATATATAGTAAAGAAGTTCTCCATAAGACCAACATGTACTCTGAAGCTTCATCTTTGATGGTAAGGAATTAGAAGTATTATAGGTTTCTCTCACTGGAGGAGTGGATAAGCAAAATGTGGTGATAGCACACGAGACGTATACATTGCAATATGGATGTACTAAAGGCAGAATTCTAAATGAAAAAAGCAAAAACCAAAAGATCAACATCCCATTTATGCCATTCTGTAGGAGTGACTTTCAAAATGTTAGTTAACATCTCTAGTTTCAAATACACACTGAGTTGTGCTAATAACATCATATGGTATGGCTTCAGGTCAATATTCCTCTAAAGAACATTTCTCTGGCTTCTACACATTCTTTTTACTTAACTCTGTTCCCCAAAATGTCTGGCACATATTATGGCTTAGTATGTCTTTTGAAAGAAAATGAGACAATGACAAAGGTCTGCTGTTAAGTAACTATACAAGCATGTTCTATTTTTATTCCATGGAGATAAAAATTCCCAATTATATTCAGGTGATTGGGTGATATGTTGCACAAAGACAAATGAAAAAACTTTTAAAACAGGATCAATATTGCTAAATTTTTTACTAGATTCCATCTGCAAGATTATTATTGGGCTATTCTTGTTATTGTGTTACTCACAGCATTCTTTAAAAGGCCCACTCTACTTTTTTAGCAGAAATAAGACAAAATCTCTTTGGGGGCACATGTTAATTCTAGAGTGAACCCATCACTGTTACTCCTTTTTATTCCATGTGTATAATTTTCCCACATCAAAACTGAATTAAACACAGCTATTCCATTTATTCCTATGTATAATTTACCTTTAAAGAATGATTTTACCATAATTTCAGAACTACATAGCCTTACCTTACAAAATCTTCAGTTTTGTTATATCTTCAACTAAACTAAGTTTTACCAAGGACAGGAAGAAATTTATTCCCAGGTATCACTTGTTCTTTTTTCCCACAAAACTAAAAGCAAAACTCAAGAAACAGGTAAGCTTTAAGGCAGTGAGACTAGAATGTTTAAGTTTAATATAGCATCTTTTTTTTTTTTTACCAGCTTTGAGGTATGATTGACAAGTTGTATAGATTTAACATGTAAATGTGATGTTTTGATACATGTATATATTGTGAAATGATTACTGCAAACAAGCTATTAATACATCCATTACCCCAGAGTTACCATTTTCTTGTGTGTGGTGAGAACACTTGAGATCTACTCTCAGCAAATTTCAGGTATACATACATTATTACTAACTATAGTCACCAGGCTGTACATTAGGTCTCCAGAATTTATAACTCCAAGTTTGTACTTTGTCCAACATCTCCCAATTTCCTCCATCCTCCAAGCCACTGATAACTTCCATGCTACTCTGTTACTAGGAGTTTGACTTTTTTAGATTCCACCTATAAGTAGGATTAAACGATATTTGCCTTTGTGTCTGACTTATTTCACTTAGCAGAATATCCTCTAGGCTGACCCATTTTGTAGCAAATAGCAGGATTTCCTTCCTTTTTAAGACTGAAGAGTATTCCATTACATATAAATCACATCTTTATACATTCGTCCATTGATGGGCACTTAATGTTGTTTCCATATCTTGGCTACTGTGACTAATGTTGCAATAAACACAGGAATGCAGATATATCTTTTGAGATAGTGATTTCATTTCCTTTGGATATATATACCTAGAAATAGGATTGCTGGATCACATTGGTATTTCTCTTTTTAATTTTTTGGGGAAACTCCAGACTGTTTTCTATATAATGGCTGTATCAATTTACATTCCCACCAACATGTATAAGGGTTCTCTTTTCTCCACATTCTCACTAACACTTCTTATCTTCTGATTTTTTTCTAATAGTCATTCTAACAGGTGTGAGGTGATATCTCATTGAGGTTTTGTTTTGCATTTCTCTGGTGATTAGTGATGTTGAGCACTTCTTCATATACTTGCTGGCTGTATGTCTTCCGTGGAAAAATGTCTATTCAGGTCTTTTGCTCATTTTTTAATTGGGTTTTTGCTTTTTTGCTATTGAATTATAGGAATTTCTTATATATTTTGGATACTAACCCCTTAAGGGAAATATAGTTTGCAAATATTTTCTCCCATTCCAAACGTTGCCTTTTCATTTTGTAATCCATCTTTTCATGTTCAAAAAATACTAAACAAAAACATGTTATTAAATCCTAAAAAAAGCTAATCAAAATAGTTAGGCTGCCCTCTGGTGGCCAGATGCCTCATCCTTCAGTAACGGACAAAATGATACAAAGTCATCTCTCATTTGTGGAGAAATCACCAAATAAAATACAGTAAAGGAAATAATATTGTTAGAAACTTCACATTCAGAGGAACAAAGGTAGCAGGGACCCAGGGCATAAAAAGAGCTGAGCAATTAAAGGCCACAAAATAAGAAAAATGTCTTCAAATGTTAGTTTGTTCTAATTTTTAGTTTGCCAATTTTACATGAAAAACAAATGGCATATACAGTGGTTCTCAAAATAAGAATCATTTCACACTATTCAATAATGTAGTCACTGGCCCCATGTATCTATGGAGCACCCAAAATGTGGCTAGTGTAAAATAACACCGAATTTCAAAGACTTAGTAGGGAAAAAAGAGAATGTAAATCATTTTATCAATAATTTGTTGATTATATGTTGAAATAATAATATTTGGATATTTGGTTAATAAATTAATGCCATTTCTAGCTTTCTTTCTCCACAGCTTTCCAGGCATTCTACATTTTAGCTATAGTGAGATGTTAGCAGTATATCCCATAAATTCTTGGGCCTCTATGCTTTTGCTCCAGCTGATTAACCTAAAATACGCATCCTTTTTTGCCTTTTCAGAATTGGACCTCCTGATAATTTTGAAATTATAGGCAACCCAAATGCTACCATATTCATTACTTTAACTAACATTTGAATACTTATGTTGTATGTATAATATGAAGCAAGATAATGGATGAATAAATTATCAAATATTCATAGAACAGAATACTATAGAAACCCGTCTGTGCCTCAGTTTCCTCATCTTAAAAGAAGCTAGAAGTTACCTTATCGGGGCTGTTTGTAAGGACTGAATGAAGTAAAGTGCTTACAACAGTGTCTAGCAAATAACGGTCCATAAGGTGTGAGTTATTATTATGAAAGTATCCATATGAATAAACCTCAAAAACAATACTAATTGAAAACAAGTTGCAAAGGATTATTTTGTTTGCAAATGATTTATATTTTAGAACATGAAAACAATACAGTATATTTATTCAGAGACTTACTCATATGTCATCATTAATACATAAAACAGTTGGGTTCAGAAAAGCCGTTAAGGCTGGAGAGAGAAGGTAATTCAAAAGGAAAAAGGTAAACAGGCGGCTTTGTAATCTTCTATTTCTTTAGCTGGCTATGGGTACAGAGATGTTCGTTTTTGTCTGATATTTTGCCTTTTTTTTTTATGTTTAAAGACCTAGTTCCTGCTCGAAGGCACTCCAAATTACTTTATCTTTACCACTACCCTAAACACCATCCCCTGTGTTCTCCCTTGTTGAATACATAGTCGTTATGCACCTCTGTAAACCAGGCCTCGAAAGCTGGTGCCTCTAGAGTAAGCTAGGTCTAAATTAAATCATGGCTCTCTTCGCAGCTCTTCCCAGACTGCCTCCCTCTTGCAGACCCCTCCACCAGCGGAGGTCCTAAGGTTTAAAATGACGGAGGCCCGCTTCCATCAGGACACCTCGGAACGCCCCCCTCAGCAGATCCGGACGTCCGCTTTCTCAGTGGAAGCCGGGCCGCTGCCCAGCCTCCAGCACACCCTCTTGCCCTTCTCGACGGATCTCCAAACGAACCCTTACGCCCGGGATCCCCTGCTCCCCTTTAGCCGGAGCAGGAATTGTTCCCCTCAGCAGATTCCCTGTTCTCACCCATGGAGGATCCTTTCTTCTTTCTCGCCCCACGCCCAGCTGCACGACCCAGGTAGGCCTAGCACCACCAGCTCCGCCCCGACAGTAGCACCACCGCTCGGCGAGCAGCCGACGCCCCCTCCCTTTACAAACGCGACTTCCCAGGGAAAACCGCGGCGCAGTTCCTAAGCGCATGCGCCCAAACTGCCGTAATTCAGGGAGGTGGATCCATCTCTTCCAGCTCTCGCGGCAGTCTCGCGGTATTTCCTTCTCCCGCGGGAGTTATTTGAACGTTCTGGCGGTAACTCCACCCTGGGTGCTCAGCTGCTGGCTGACCGGAACCCGAGGCGACTTTGTAAACTTGACCTGCGGTCCGTAGGGACCCTGCAGCCCGGAGCGGACGAGGCTCGTCCCGGCCAGGTGCCGGCGCCATGGGGGCGGAGAAGAAGCTGCTACCGGTTAAGGAGGCCTTTCAGCTGGCGCAGCAGCCGCACCAGAACCAGGCGAAGCTGGTGGTGGCGCTGAGCCGCACCTACCGCACGGTAAGCGCCGCCCCGGGCCTCGGCCGCCGCCCCTCGCCCTCCCCGGACAAGCGTCCCCCAGGGGCCGCCCGTGGCCTTCCGGACTCCAACCTTCTGAACCTTCCCGACCCAGTTCGGAGAGGTCTGGAGACCTGCCCCAGGTCGCCCGGGCACCCCCATCCCCAGCGGCCTCCGGCGCGGACCGTTAATTCTTTGTGAATTTGGAGAGCAACGTTTACGGGCACCGGGGCGACCTGGCGCCAAGTGTTGGGCCGCTGGGTGGATCCTGAACAGGGTGGCTCAGCGGTTGTTGTCCCTCAGGTCACGGCCCACGTCAGGAACGCCAAATTATTCACAGTTAAATTGAATCGAATCACCAAATAACAAATTAACCATTAGGACCCGGCTCTTCCTATTTAAGTAAATACTGTTTTGAGTAGTGCGGTGAGAATAGGACAGTGAGTTTCGGGAAAATTATCTCGAGGTCCAAGAAAAATTGTAATTCAATATATCGGGTTTAAGGATATGAGATAAGATGTGAACGTTATATCAAAAGGAAATCGCTGTGTAAGAGTAAGGCTAAATGTGGTAAAATATGAAAGCCATTGTTGATTTTGGGTTGTTTCATGAAGAAGCATATTTTTACTAAACTGGCACCAAGGCATATTGAGAATTTAAAGGGTATTAAAGTCAAAGGGATCCTTTCACTGTCAACATTCACATTTGTTTTCTTCCTTGGAGAAGTACATTTCTCTGGAGAGAAATTTGCAGTTTTTTTTTTCTTTGATAGTTTGGAAACTTACCTGGGAGTTTACTAAATAATGATTTTAGTTTGAGTTATGACTAGTACTTTAAGCAGTCTTAGGGTACTGTTGGGAAAAAGGGATTATATCAGTGCAGTTTGTGAAGGATTTCTCTTTTGTCTTTCAGATGGATGTTAAAACAGCTTTTCATGAGGAGTTTGTTCATTATCTTAAATATGCTATGGTGGTCTATAAACGTGAACCAGCAGTGGAGAGACTAATAGACTTCGCAGCCAAGTTTGTTACTTCATTTCACCAGTCAGATATGGAAGATGAAGAGGAAGAGGAAGATGGTGGCATTTTAAATTATTTGTTTACCTTTCTTTTAAAGGTATGAAAACTGGAAATTTGGGGAAGTGTTGTAGAAAACTTAATTATATTAAAAGGGCCATGGGAGTTTGTATGTTTTAGAGAATGAAATATTTAGTAACTGAGAAAATGTCTGTGGATGAGTCTGCCTTTTATAGGAAATACTAGAACTGTCATTAAGATAAAAAAATGGACTTAAAATAACTGCAGCATTTTTTAATGACCTCTCTTAGCCAGTTCTCACATCATTTTAAATGAGTTGTTTTAGAAGTAAAGTAAAAATTCCTGCAAAGAGAAGTATGCTCTTATAATTTAGCTTATACTTACTTTGGACTGTGTATATTTTAATACTTTTCGTATGCATATGGATTAAGGTAGCATTGTAGTTTCACTGCGAGTAATGAATTACTTTTGTAACTTCCTGAATTCTAAATAATTCAAATGGTATGTGATTGTAAGTAATTTTGATTTGTTCCTGTTTCAGTCTCATGAAGCAAACAGCAATGCAGTTAGATTTAGAGTGTGCCAGCTCATAAACAAGCTCTTGGGCAGTATGCCAGAAAATGCCCAGATTGATGATGATTTGTTTGATAAAATTAATGAAGCCATGCTTATTAGATTGAAAGATAAAATTCCAAATGTGAGGATACAGGCAGTTCTGGCTCTTTCACGACTTCAGGATCCCAAAGATGATGAATGTCCAGTTGTTAATGGTATGTGTAGCTTCCTAAATTCTTTTTCAGTTTCCTTGACTTCGTTAAATTCTCAGTAGAGAGGTTTTTTTTTCTCTATGTGGAATAGTATAGGTCATATATATATATATATCTCTGTGATTTTTAAAAATACTGAAGTAGCCACCACCCAACTTAAAAAAAATAGAACATCATCAGTGCCTTTGAAGCCTACCTTACGTCCCACCCCACTCTCAGAATTAACGATTATCCTGAATTTTGGGTTAATTATTCTCTTGTCTTTCTGTTTAAACAATTAGCCACATGTGTGTATCTCTAAAAAGTTTTGCCTATCGTTTTGTATGCTATATGAGTCATACTTTTCTGTGCTTTCTAATAATTATTTATAATTGTAACATTCATCCATGTTGATATATTTACTGTCTTACAGCATTCTGTCGAATGAATTGTAACACAGCTAATTATTCTAATGACAGAGTATCTGGTTTCCAGTTATTTTGCTCTGAAAAAAATGGTGGTGTTGCTATGCGCAGCTTAAATATTTTTTTTCTGGGGTCTATACCTAGGGTGGATTTGTTAGGATATGTGCACATTCAGCTTTTATTAGATAAGGTACAAGTGTTCTACAAAACAGTTTACTAATTAATACTGCTAGTAACAGTACATAAAAACATTCATTGATCCATATTCTCTCCGGTGTTAGATATTGTCAGATTTAAAAATTTTTGTTTTATCTGGTGTATGTATGATATATATCCTTTTATGCATCTTTTCATATATTTAACAGTTAATTGTATTTCTTCTATATAATGCCTACTAATGTGTTCTCATTTTTCTGTTGGTTTGTCTTATTGATTTACTGGAATTCTGTATTCTGGAAAGAAATTTTGGAGTTGTGTGAATTGTGGATTTTTTTCAACTTTAGATGGCTCTTTGTTTCACCCTCTTTGGGATATCTTCTGTTAGACAGAAATTCCTAATGTCAAAATTAATCAGTCTCTGCCTTTATGACTTGCACTTTTTTTCCTTTTCTTTTCTTCCTTTCTTTTTATTTGCACTTTCTTTTATTTAAGAAATTTTTCTCTACCTCTGGGCTCGTAAAGATGGTCATATTCCACTTTTCCATACATGCCTAGCTACATTTTGGGCACATTTTCATTTTTCTCTTTGTCCCTGTTACTAGCTTTATAATCAGTTATTTTTTTTTTTTAAGATTTTATTTATTTATTTGAGAGAGAGAGAATGAGAGATAGAGAGCACGAGAGGGAAGAGGGTCAGAGGGAGAAGCAGACTCCCCGCCGAGCAGGGAGCCCGATGCGGGACTCGATCCCGGGACTCCAGGATCATGACCTGAGCTGAAGGCAGTCGCTCAACCAACTGAGCCACCCAGGCGCCCCAGTTATTTTTTTAAATTTAATTTTATTTATTTGACAGAGAGAGACACAGCGAGAGAGGGAACACAAGCAGGGGGAGTGGGAGAGGGAGAAGCAGGCTTCCCACGGAGCAGGGAGCCCGATGTGGGACTTGATCCCAGGACCCTGGGATCATGACCTGAGCCGAAGGCAGACACATAACGACTGAGCCACCCAGGCGCCCCACTTTATAATCAGTTTTGGTAACTGATGATAGTATTTTTTGGTGTTAAATGGTACACATAATAATATTGTACAAAATAAATGTTTAATAGTCAACACATAATTATAAAGCTGGGGAAAATTTGAGAAGTAGAGGTGAATAAACATTTAAATATAGGAAATGGATTTTGTTTCAGGGAGTAAAATGAGAAGTTACTTCCTTCTTTAGGACTCATTAAAAATCAAAATAATGAGCCCTTTAAAAACCCTTATTACTTTAAAATAAACTGCCTGCTATACTAGGCTTTCTTCTAGATCTTGAAGAGTAACAAAGACATAGTCTCGGGGCGCCTGGGTGGCTCATTTGGTTAAGCGACTGCCTTTGGCTCAGGTCATGATCCTGGAGTCCTGGGATCGAGTCCCGCATTGGACTCCCTCCTTAGCAGGGAGTCTGCTTCTCCCTCTGACCCTCCCCCATCTCATGTATAAATAAATAAATAAAATCTTAAAAAAAACCAAAGACATAATCTTATTGATGGATTTTCCATGACCTTTAGGGCTCTTTGTTTTTAGTTTTAGACTTTCTGCCTAGTCTATTGACAAATTTCTTTATTTTTTAAGGGAAGTTGGCAGAAAAAAAAATCTTCCACTGAAATTAAATGTGTAAGACTAAAAATTGATTATCTTTATTATTTTAAAGATATTGTCAAATATCAAAATGTGGACTATCTTATGACTGTGGTTAAATAAATAATATTTCCTTAGTGTACTAAAAGGTATTGCTCTATTTTTAGCATATGCTACTTTGATTGAAAATGATTCAAATCCAGAAGTTAGGCGTGCAGTGTTATCATGTATTGCACCATCAGCAAAGACTTTGCCAAAAATTGTGGGGCGCACCAAAGATGTGAAAGAGGCTGTCAGAAAGCTGGCTTATCAGGTAAATAAGCCTAGTAACTTGTATAGACATATTCTTAAAATACTTCTGAAAAATATTTGGCATGTAATAATGATTTCTTCAATTTTAATGGTTTTTTATGGAAAGTATAGATAATCTAGGTATATTCTTATTACATTAAATGTGTTACCAGATATTTGTTTTGGAAATTCTGGGTTATTTTCTTAGATGAAGGAGATATTAGTTATGAAATATATAGACTATGTTGAGTTTAATGACCACCTTATTATTATTACTGTCTCTTTAAGGTTTTAGCTGAAAAGGTTCATATGAGAGCTATGTCCATTGCTCAGAGAGTAATGCTCCTTCAACAAGGTCTCAATGACAGATCAGGTAAGATAGACTTCTGTATATACAAAACATCAGTGGATTTTGGTTTAGTAGACTTAGAAGATTTAGAAAACATGTGTCCTTAATTATGGCAAGTAAGCCCGTCACTGACATAGCCTATCAAAATTTAGCTTGGTAAGCCATGTAGAAAACATTTCAAAGGGTTGAAGATCCTCGTAGTTAAAGGAGCAGTGTTTGTTTTAATTTTCCTGTGTTTTACAGTTGAAACTATATCTGAAGGCTATATAGCTAATGCATATCAGAGGTAGGGCAGGAACTCTTTTTCAACTCTCTCTTCTAAAAAAGTGCTATCTATTCCCTATGTGTATATCTTTTCTTTCTTTCTTTTTTTTGTATTTGAGAGAGAAAGAGAGAAAGCATGAGAGTGGGGGAAGGAGCCAAGGGAAAGGGAGAAGCGAACCCACCCTCCCACCCCACCCACCCTCCGCCGCCCCAGCAGGCCTGACACAGGGCTTGATCCCAGGACCCTGGGATCATGAGCTGACCTGAAGGCAGACTCTTAACTGACTGAGCCACCCAGGCGCCCTCCCCTTTGTGTATATCTTGATGAGAATGTGTGCCATACTGTGGAAACAAATTAAGAATGATCAGACTAGCATAATTTTCCTTTTTTTTCCCCTTTTTCTCTCTGTTAAAACTAGAGACTGCTTACAGGAATGATAAGGAATGATATATCTTAAATTTCCAATCCCCATGAGAAGACTAAGATAGCTTAATTTTGCTGTAGCAAGAAAACTTGAGTTTTAGAACATTGTCAGAGGACTAATGACTGGGAGGATGACTTCTTAAAAAACTAAGAATAAAGTTTGTTCAGTGATACATGCTTGTATGATTCACTACTGCAAATAACAATCGTGTAATAGATGAAGTCAGACATCAGGTGAAATAATCACTATCGTAATGTCAGGACTAACACTGAAGCCCAGTGAACCCTGAGGAGAAGGAATGCAGATATTTTTGTAGGCTGTGATAGTGGTTGGGTATTGGGTTGGGCCTTTTCCATTTTTAGTAGAAATGGCAACATAGTGACTTTTGCAATATTATTGTACCTTTTTTTTCTTCAGTATTTTTTTTTGTTGTTCTTAGTCTCTTCTCATTTTTATTATAAATACTGATTTTATGTTAACATTAATCTGATGAAAGGTATTTGATACAGACAAAATATAGGAAATGGAAGCTAGAGGGAGCCTCTGTTCACTTACATTTCAAATGACTTAACAGATGCTGTGAAACAAGCAATGCAGAAGCATCTTCTCCAAGGCTGGTTACGTTTCACTGAAGGAAATATATTAGAGTTGCTTCATCGGTTAGATGTGGAAAATTCTCCTGAAGTGGCAGTCTCTGTTCTCAATGCCTTATTTTCAGTGACTCCTCTTAATGAACTGGCAGAAATCTGTAAAAATAATGATGGCAGGTATATATTCATTGCTTGAAATGTGATACTCGTGAACTTCTGCAATTAAAATTAGTCCTTTTCTGATTACTTCAGATTGTTTCAATAGCTTTTATCTACCTCAGTTGTGTTTTCTTTACTCTGGTGGATGTCTTTTCTCATTTATCCCTCTTATGTAAGAACTCACTACCTTATCATGGACTACTTTAGCTGCATTCTCTTTTTTCCCATTTTGTTACTTTGATTTTTGCATTAGCTTACCATGGGAAGTCCAACAGCATGCTTCCCTATTGTGTGCTTGCTTGTTTGATTCTTTTTTTTTTTCTCTAAGTATTTTCAGTTGTGTGTGGGTGGATAAGTTAACGACTTTGCAATTAAAAGGATGCTGGTTATAAACCAGGTCTGCTTTTTATTTCCCATTTTTTATACTCCATTCAAATTTTTAACTTTAAGATTATTCTTTCTCTTATTCTCTCCCTTTTAAATAAAGGAAACTGATTCCAGTGGAAACATTAACTCCTGAAAATGCTTTGTATTGGCGTGTGCTTTGTGAATATGTGAAATCAAAAGGAGATGAAGGTGAAGAATTTTTGGAGCAGATTTTGCCAGAGCCCATAGTATATGCAGAGTATTTACTAAGGTAAAATTTTTTCTTTTTGTTTGGATTGTACTTTTGTTTCTGTATGTGTCAACTGTCTAGCCCCCTCCCTCAAAGTCATGCTTGATCAGGGGTCAGTTATTTGGCTAGGCAGGGATAAATAAGAATGTACATTGAGTCTTTCTGAAGAATATTCTGTGCTGGACAGAACACTGAAAGAGTAAAAAGTCAATATATTTAGGGACATTCCTTAAACTGTTAGGATGTGATTATGAACATTTCTCCATAAAGTTGATAATGATGATATGTTACTTTTTGAAACTGGTTGGCAAACCTTTTCTGAGGGTCAGATAGCAACTATTTTAGTCTGTGGACCTGTGTCGCAATGACAGCTCTGTTGTGGGTATGCAAATGCAGCCAAAGAATATATGATGAATGACTGTAACTGTTTTCTAATAAAACTTCTTTCAACTTTTATGGACACTAAAATTTTAATTTTATGTAATTTTCATCTGTATATATTTTCAAATGTATTTGTGTATACATCCATGTATAATCAGGCTTCCATTTAGTTTGCAAACTGTATGAAAACAAGCAGCAGGCTGTATCTGATGCATGGGCCATACTTTTCCAACTGACAAGGTGAACCTTTTTGGCTAGTTTAATATTAATTAAAACTGTCACCATTTGGCTTTTTGTTTTTTAAAAAGTTTTTTCAAAATATACCTTTTTCTTAATTATTCTCATTTCACTTTAAAATTACCAAGTAAAACATGAATGCAATTCTTGTCAAAATTCAAATACAGAAATATGTAGAAGAAAAATGTGGAATTTTTCTTTCATCTCCTAATTCCTCAATTCCATTTATCTTAGAGTTAACAATTTGGGATACACACTTTCAGACCTCTTTCTCTACATTTATATACACATATATTAAAATACGTAAATATTTTTAAACATAACACACTATACATATTTGGGTTTTTTTCCCCAGCTACTTATATCTGCGATCATTATATGTTGGTGCATATAAATTTATCACACTCTTAACGTATCATCCCATAGTATGATGGCAATCAATTGGCAATCATAAAATCAATTTATGATGGCAATTAATTTACTTCTCTGTTAATGGACGTTTAGCATAATTCCAGTTTTCACTGACAAAGTTGTGTTAAACCATACATTTTATGTATGTTGGGATTTTGTGGGGTTGATTTCCAGAAGTGGAATTGCTGGGCCAAAAGTTATATATATTTTGATAGATTTTGGTGTGTAGATTTTTAACTTTATGCTTTTGATGCATTTTTTAAAAAGCTTCTTCCATATAACATTTACAGTTACAATTACAGGCCTGAATTCTCTTTGTATGGAATGTAGTATTCTGCTTTTGCTTATAACGATTCCATGTAAGTTAGGAGGCAAAACTATAAGTGCATTTTAATTTGTATGCAAAATATTGAATCAAGGATAAATATCTTAAATGTGAGCCAAAATGGAAACTTACAGCCTGAGTTCATAATAACATCATAAAAAATATGTGTGAGTCTACTGTTTCAATAGTAATTATTTCAGATTTCAGTATTTAGAGTATTCGTTATAATGCTGTTTGAGCCATGTTGTAGTATGTCCAAAACGAATGAGTTTGATGCAATGCTTAATAATATGAATTAATATAAAAGTAATAAATGCTCATAGAAAATATGAGGAAATAAATATTTAAGTAACAGAGGGAGAGCCTCTCCTCAAGGATTACTTCACAGATTAACTCTTAGTTACTGAAATCAACAGGTAGGGAGCTTGGTTCCTCTGGCTTTGAGAAGTCAGGGATTCTTATATTTCCTCTGTCACTTAATCTGTGAGTTTTGAAATAGGCAACTTTAATCAGCTTTTTTTCATTTATAAAGAAGAAAACTTTAAAAATTGTATTTTAATTATTGTTGAAAAATACTTTAGAAATAGAGTGGTTTTCTTTTTGGAACAACATCACTAGATAGGATTAGCTTATTCAAGTACAGAAACAAAATTAAATGGAAAAACTACTTCCTGATAATCTCAGAGATATATTTTCAGAGATTTTGTAGCAAAAAGAGGTAGTGACTCAGAATTCTGATATGAAACAATTTCCTGTTAACTGAGGTATTCACATAAATGAAGAAAGCAGGGATATTAAATTAGGCTTGACAAATTTGAGGAAGAAAAAGAGACACCAACATAATTTTTAGAAAGTGACCTTAAGTATAAATTCTTGGAGAGAGCTTTAGAAAAAGGCTTTCTTATTCTTGAGTGGTCTCTTCATTGTAATGAATATGTTTAAAAATGGTTAAAAAGATGATTTCATGGCAATTAAAATTGGTGGGTCCATTTTGAGTTGTATTTATGCAGTTCAAGATTTGTAACCTGTTAATGAAACAACTACTCTTTGAATTTATTTTAAAAAAATACCCTCAGTCTTGATGCTATGCATTGTGCTAAAGTTAGAGTGGAAAAGTACTCAGAGGGGAGGGGAGGATTCAAAGATGAGTGAAGGTTTTTTAGCTTGTCAGAAACCAGTAACTACTAAGCTAATGATTTTGATAATTATTAGTTTCTTTCCTTTAGTTTTCTACTAGAACCCAAAGAGTGCTGATACCATTGAAAGTCCTAATCTCATGGCCAGAGATTTGTGAGCTTTTATTTACTCTTGGTTGTCATTTTAAAGACGAGTCAGTTTATTCATCAGACATAGTTCTGCAGTTTTTATAACTTGATTTTTGTTGACATTTTAAAAATGACATTTTTCATCAGGATTGTTTTTCATATTACTTTTAGCCTAAAAGCACCTAGTTGTCTAAGCTTAAACTCCTAATTCTGCCTTTAAGTAGCTTTTTTTTGATCACACAAAAAAGGGAGACCTTTTGGTAGACTGTTGAATTTTATCTAGGTGAGGTTTGTAAAAGGCTTTAATTTGGGCAGTGATAGTAAGAATAAAAGGGTAGTTGATGGTGCTTGTTTAGGAATATCCACACTAAAATAAGAACAATACAGATATTAGTAGGGCCCCTAAGCAAGGATAATACAAATTCATGAAGGTCTATTTTTCTGATTTTTTTTTTAAAAGGTCACTGTATTCATAGATTACTTGCATAATTGGTATTAATTATTACTATTCCTTTAAGCAAAAGAATAATGGTGAGTTAGGGATGATGAGTGAAGACTAGCTCTTTATGAAAAACTGAGTTTTTATTAAAGGGATCCAGGACTCTAATTGAAAATACTGGTGACATTGAAATAATGTTACCAATTTGAGAGACATAAATATGTACCTTTTGAAAATTTCCCATAAGAAATTTGAATCTTTATTGAGTATATTTTCCAAATTCTTTTTGATTCAAGCCCATAAGTTTGTTTGCAAAAGTTCATAACAATAGCATAGAGTTTATTCTTTAGGCCAAATTAGTGTAATGTATAAACCTCCATATATTTGAAGTAATATGAACTGAAAAAGACCCTTTTCTGATGTCATGGGGAGCTAATGTTTTTTTTTTTTAACAGATTTTACATTTTATTTATTTTGCTTGTTTTAGTTATATTCAGAGTATCCCAGTTGTTAAAGATGAAATGAAAAATGATTTTTCTTATATTGGAAATTTGATGTCAAAAGAGTTTATAGGTCAACAGTTGATTCTAATTATCAAGTCTTTGGATACAAGTGAAGAAGGAGGAAGGTATGTCTAAATATTAACCCTTGTCCTAATTTGCTCTTCCACTATTCTGTATTGAAATATAGTCTTGTTACGGTATGCTTAAATATATTTATATTTAACCTAGCTCTCTAAAGTGCAATAAAGAGTTTTCTTTTTCCTCTTATACATGTAATATCTAGCAGGAAATACACCCTTTCTCTCTCTATCTCTCTGTCTCTCTCTCTGTGTATACATACATATATATGTGTGTGTGTGTGTGTATACACACACACACACATATACACACATGCATATATGTAATTGACTTGAACAACACGGGGAGGGGGTAAGGGTGCTGATCCCCCATCCCCCTCTGTGGAGTCAGAAATCCACATATAACTTTTGACCTCTCAAAAACCTAATTATTAATAGCCTGTTGACTAAAAGCCTTACCAATAAGCATAAACATAAAAATTGACACAAACAGTTGATTAACATGATTTTCTTATTGTATGTATTATATTACCATATTCTTAAAATAAAGTAAGTTAGAGAAAAATGTTATTAAGAAAATTTAAGGAAGAGAAAATAAAGTACTGTATTGTATTTCTGGAATTGTGCTGTACTATATGGGCAAAAATATGCATATAGGTAGACCTGTGCAGTTTGTATCCATTTTGTTCATATATATGGAAATGCAATTTTTTCAGAATAAATCAATAAAATTGCAGATTTTGCTTAAAAATCTCTATTACAGACAGGGCTAGTAATACTGTCTAAAGATTTGATACACTTCTGATGTTTTTCATTTCATCATGTTGATTTATGACAGATTGTAGGGTCATTTATAAAAATTTTTTTTTTTCAGAACATAAATTTTTGACCTAGTCTATACATAATTTTTTTGTACCTATAGTGATAAAAAAGGACTGAGATAAATAAAATTAAGTCTGCAGAATAAATGAAATGTTGGAGATAAAATGTGTTTCTACCATCATGTTTAAGTGAAAATAGTTCTTTTTGAATGCAGGAAAGGACTACTGGCTATTTTACAGGAGATTCTTACTCTACCCACAACTCCAGTGTCCTTACTTTCTTTTCTTGTTGAGAGATTGCTCTGCATCGTTATGGATGATAATAAGAGAACACAAATTGTAAGTAATTTTCTTAATTGTTGATAAAGGTTAAAAGGTTTTGGTCAATGATATTGAGGATTGTCTTGTTTTCTTTTCAGTATTTTTTGCTTTATTTATCTTTAATTGCCTTTTGTTTTAGTCTTGTATATTAAGTTTTTAGACTTCTTAAAACTAAATCTCTCTCCCACACACACATTTGAAAAATCATCTCCTTCTCTTCCTATCATTCTGTTGAATTAGTTTGAAATAGAACAAGTTAGGGAAGAGGGGACACATGTGTCTTAGTCACTAGAGTGCTTGAGAGCTGGCTCAAATTAGACACACTTAGGTTCAGATTCCTTCTACTTTCTGGCTTTGTGACTTTGAGCAAGTTACTTACTTTAGCCTTTTTACTTGTCTGCAAAATGAGAATAACAATAAAATCTCCCTTGTTCAATGAAATAGTGTTCATCAAGTGCTTGGTAAATACAGAAATAAATGTTATCTATTATAATACTATTGCCAAGTATTATTTTTTCTGGGCTAGCCAAAAAGACCTGTATCAGTGCTTTTCATCAATTCATACAATCTCTGAGTTGCAAATTAATTCAGGGTTGTCTTTTCCAACCCCTTCTTATACATACTTACACATAAATCCTTTCTACAACATGTAACATTCCCAGTTAGTGGTTATCCAACATCTGCTTAAGTACCTTCATTTGGGACGTAGCTTTTTTCTGAATCAGCCAACTCTTATGTCCCAGTGGCTCTGAAAGGAAAGTCTTTAGTTATGCTGTCATTATTTATGCATTGTATACCCAAAGGAAGAATAAAAGAGTATTCTGTTTTTCTATATTTAACTCCTGTGGAGCTAAACAAGGGAGGGAATTGAGGATTATAGACAGAGAATTTTAGTTTTTGGTGCCTAAGATTAGATACTATATTCATTTTTCTTTGTTTTTCAAGCATTATATGAGAGAATTTATCTTCAATGTCATGTGCCTGTTTACCTTCTCATAATCTTAGAGTTTTTAGTCAGATATTTGTTTGGTCATTTCTTTCCCCAAAATTGTCTAGCAAGTAGAATGTGTGCTGCTTTACTCTGTTTTGCTCTATTTTTAAAGAGATTGTGGATACTATTTGGAGTTCTGTGTAGCAGTTTGATTTCGTTTTATGATATAGAACATATATTAAAGCATGTACTTTGAATTGTAACTTACCAGGTTACAGAAATTATCTCAGAGATTCGGGCGCCCATTGTTACTGTTGGTGCTGGTGATCCAGCTGATGCAAGAAAGAAAGAACTCAAGGTAAATTTCTTCTAAATTAAATAAATGCTTGAGTATAATGTAGCTGGGCAAGTCTTTTGTTTCCTCTTGCTCTACATTTTCAGAATTGTTCTCACGGAGTCAAATTATTAACTGTTAAACTATAAGAGTATCTAAAATGTTACCAGATTATGCAGTCTGAAAGATTTGCCCTTCTTTGGATCAGGAAGACTACGACTTTTTTGTATATGGCTGACTCTGCTTAACTTCTGGGTTGTCATGATAAATATTACTCTTTAGTTTGCTATAGATGTTCATAATAATAGTTTTTGTTAAAGCAATTTATATCTTTTCTTAGATGGCAGAAATAAAAGTTAAACTTATTGAGGCAAAAGAAGCTTTGGAAAATTGCATTAATTTACAGGATTTTAATCAAGCATCGGAATTAAAAGAAGAAATAAAAGCATTAGAAGATGCCAAAGTAAACCTATTGAAAGAGACAGAGCAACTTGAAATCAAAGAAGTCCATATAGAGAAGGTATAGATTACTGTATCATACTAAATTTCAGCTGTTATTAATCATCTCAACTATACTTTATTTTCTTTCTTAGAAAGCTGCCAGAATATATTTATTTGGAGGGCTTTTTAGCAGTATCATGAATTAACATGAAAATAATTTTTTCTCTTGTTTCTTTTTATCTTAAAGGCCTCAATTAGCTTTAATTATTATAACTAGGACTTTATTTGCTCCCTTGTCATGCTAATCTCTGTAGTCTATATAGTCTTTCTTCCTTTCTGAGGAAACTTACCTTCTAGTGTTTTCCTTGTGTGTGTGTGAGAGAGAGAGAGAGAGATTGAGCAAGAGAGTGTATGTGTTCTGAATGTTTTGGAAGAGGAATATGCATCTATCTATCCATCTTTTTCTTTGTGGAAGACTCCTGACTTTTCTGAGCCAGGAAAGGTATTTCTATAACTATACCATTATACATGTGAATTTTTAAAGCTTAACTACACTTTTGTTTTTAGAAAAAGCTAAGTAATTTTGTTATTTTAAATGAAATACTAAGCATTTTATCTAGTAACACTTAAAGCTGAGTTTCAGCATTCATTTTTTTTTTAAACTTCATTGTGTTTGATAAACGTCATATTTTATCATAAGATAGAATGGCATCAGTATAATATTTGATGTTAACTTTCAGGGGGTCTTTTAAAATTTTGCCTTTTGTAGTAAACATCATTATTATTTTACTTCAGTTTAGAAAGTGCTGATTGGAGTATGCTCATAAGTAAAATACTGAATAGGGAAGAGTTTACTATACAGGAGCATTTTGTAAGTTGTGCTATGTCCTTGCACTCTCTAGCCATAGACATCCCTGCTCAAACACTCCACTTTTGAGTGTGCCTGAATTTTATTTTCCTAGCTAGTACCTTATTTTGTTTGACAAAGTCTATGGATTATTATAGGTTCTTTCATTTGAGGAGCAGATTTAAAGTGAAAAATGAAAATATAAACTGAAAAACAATATAAACTCCAGGTCTGAATTGGAAAAATATGAACAAATATGTTCTATCATGATTAATATCATCTGTTTAACTTGATTTCCTTTGATTTTTTGTGTGTTCATTTGTCCTATTTAAGGGTTATAAATTTATTATAGTATAATTTACAGCATGGCATAATAGATAGTATAGGCGGGGAAGTTATAGGAGTTGAATGGAGAGGCATCTAACCCAGGTAGGCTGTTGTTGGCTTCTCCAGGGGAAGAAATGTTTTCACTTGACATTTGAGTAAAAATAATAATGTAAGCTAACATTTACAGGATGCTTCTTCTGTGGCAGTCACTGCTTCAGGCACTTCACAAGTGTTTGATTCTCACTATAACCTCATGAGGTGGTGCTATTTTCATTTTATAGAGGAAAAATAACTTGCCCAAAGTCACACAGATAGTAAATTGTAGAGGCAGGATTCAAATCCAGGCAAGTCAGGCAAGTGGCTTTAGATTTGTGCCTTTAATGCACTCTGTTGTCTCTCCCTGATGAATTGTTAAAGGAATGCAGGCAGATGGAAAGGCATGTGTGAAGGCCCAGAAGTTAAAGAGTACCTGCTGTGTTTGAAAACTTCAGGTCCACATGACTAGAGAATTGAGGGGGGAGAGGTAAGAGATAAATCTAGTGGAAAAATTAATGGCCAGGTCTTGTAAGGCCTTGTATAAGCAATATTGAAAACTTTCTGCCTTAGCCAAGGATCATGGTGAACCACTAAAGGTTTTAAGTGGTAGGATGAGATTTATATCTTCGTCAGAAAATGGGTTGCAGTGTGATAAGAGCCTAGGCAGGCATAGTAGTTGAAGACTGTTATATTAATGTAGGCTTGGTATGATTATAGCCCGAACAAGATAATGATGGTGGATGTGGAAAGAAGTGATGGATTTGAGAAGTATTTAGGAATTAGTAACAGGGAGAAGAATGAGTCAAGAATGTATTGTAGGTCTTTTGGTTTGGACATTTGGGTAGATGACAGTGTTATTTATGGAAATAGCACAAGAAGAGGAGGGATTGGGGTAATGATGAATTGGTTCTCTTTTGGACATTTGAGTTTGAGAAGCCTGTGGAACATACAAGAGGAAATGTCTTATAGCAATTGTATATATGAATCTGAAACTTAAGAAATAGCTGGGTCAACTCATGTATTGTAAATGGAGTTGGATGATTGGATAAGATTGCCAGGGAGTGTGTCTAGAGACAATATGCCTTAGACAAAGCCCTGAAAAAACTAACATTTAAGGGATGGGCAGAAGATATTCTTACTAATGCAGAATATTTTGTGTTTCATTTTAGAATGATGTTGAAACACTACAGAAGTGTCTTATTTTGTGCTATGAACTGTTGAAGCAGATGTCCACCTCAACAGGTATAGGTGCCACCATGAATGGCATCATTGAATCTTTGGTATGTTTGTGGCCTTTGAGGCTTTATATTTTAGCCCACCCCTTCCTCATTTCATAAGTAATATGTTCCTTGGAGTTCCAAAGAAGAAAAAGATGACCATCTTAAACATGTGATAAATATAAGTGGTAAAAAAAAAATTATATAGTGACTACTTCATATTGTGAAGATTAAATTAAGATAATGTATATAAAAGACCTGGTATATAAGTATACTTACTTCTTTAAGAAGTATGAAAAAATTATGCTAGAAAGAGATGTAGAATATCTTCATTCTTTGATAGTAAGGGGAAATACTGAAACACATCAGGAATATTTAAATACTGGAATCTTGCTATATAGAAAGACTATGAGACCGTTACATTGTGAGTCCCATGAAAGGAATTTGTTTTTCCTATATATTTAAAGGACTTTATACTTATGTAGCTCTTCAAAGGTAATTTCCATATTATTGGGCATAGGGACATAAATACTGCAATCTGTAGTAAAACAACATTGTCTGATAGCAGTGTAATGCAAACCACATGTAACTTTACATTTTCTGTAGCCACATTTAAAAATTAGAAAGAAACAGGTGAAATTAATTTTAATATATTTAACCCAATATACCCAAAATGTTTTTGTTTTTTTTTTTTAAAGATTTTATTTATTTATTTGACAGAAAGAGAGAGAGACAGCGAGAGGGAACACAAGCTAGGGGGAGTGCAAGAGGGAGAAGTAGGCTTCCCGCGGAGCAGGGACCCCAATGCGGGGTTCGATCCCAGGACCCTGGGATCATGACCTGAGCCAAAGGCAGACGCTTAACCGACTGAGCCACCCAGGCGCCCCACCCAAAATGTTTTAATGGCATCATTTACTCAATATTAAACTACTGAGATATTTTACATTCAGTTCCTCATACTAAGTCTTTTATTTTTAAGTAGGCTCCATGCACAGCATGGAGCCCAGTGTGGGGCTTGCTTGAATTCACGACCCTGAGATCAAGACCTGAGCTGAAATCAAGAGTCGGTTGCTTAACCAATTGAGCCACCCAGGTGCCCCCATCTTGATAGTCTTGATAGCACATCTCAGTCTGGTGTAATCACATTTCAAGTGTTCTGTAGTCATATGTGGTCAGTGGCTACAGAATCACGTAGTGCAACTCTAGGGTATTGTTTTTACCAGTACTACTTATCCAAAGCAAATTTTGAATGTATCCAGGCTTTTCCAGGATTCTCCCCCAATTGTTTTTACTTGGGATTAACGAGAAACAGCCAATGAATATAATCTAAAATCAAGTTCCTTGGATTGTCATGAGTTTCTAAAGTCAGTAAAGAAGACCAATTATTGTTTACAACAATGTAGAACTTCTGATTAAAAGAAGATTTTACTAAGCCATTAGAATTTTAGCTTTATTCTTAGTGAAGCAAATGTGTTTAGTGAAAAGTAGTATTTTTAAAGTTCTGTTTGCATACTTTATGTCTAGTCCTGTTGCAAGAGAATGGTAAACTATTGTATATTACACAATTGAAGTAGTAAATATGAAGACTGTATACATGTTGGAAAAGATACACAATTTTGAGTGAAGAAAGAACACAAAATTGAATGATCATAATGATTTTAAGTATACAAAAACAATTTATGTCTAAAGATCAAAAGAAACTAGAGGGGAGTGCCTGGATGGCTCAGTTGGTTAAGTGACTGCCTTCGGCTTGGGTCATGATCCTGGAGTCCCGGGATCAAGTCCCATGTCCCTGCTGAGCAGGGAGTCTACTTCTCCCTCTGACCCTCCCCGCTCTTATGCTCTCTCTCTCTCTCTTTCATTCTCTCTCTCAAATAAATAAAAAAGAAAGAAAGAAACTAGAGGGATGTAAATGAGTAAGGGTATTTAGAGGAGTTATAATATTTTAATGAAGTTAACCATTGTTAAGTAAAAATTATAAGTTACTAATTGAACAAATATTTATTGAACATCTACTATATACTAAATGCCAGTGATAGAGTGTACATGGTATACAAAACATGTAGACTGCCCTTGTAGATCTTCTGGTCAAGTGAGAGGGACATCAATCAAATACAGGTAGAAGGTTATGCCATTGATAAGTGCTGTGAAGAAGAGCTATAATGGTCATATGTGAATTTATAATAGTGGGATTGGCTCTGTTCAGGGAAGATGACCTTGATCTGATTTTTGAATAGACATTAAGTATGTGAAAAAGGGAAGGAAGAATATTCTAGATTTGTGCTCTCTAGTACAATTGCAACCAGCCACATGTGTCTGCTAAAAACCTGTGTCTAGGGGTGCCTGGGTGGCTCAGTCAGTTAAGCATCTGCCTTCAGCGCAGGTCATGATGTCAGGGTCCTGGGATCGAGTCCCACGTCGGGCTCTCTGCTCAGCGGGGAGTCTGCTTCTCACTCTCCCTCTGTGTACTCTCTCTCAAATAAATAAAATCTTTAAAAAACAAAACCTGTGGCTATTAACAGCTAGTCCAAACTGAGATGTGCTGTAAGGGTCAAAATACATTGGGTTTTGAAGACTTAGTACAAACAACACAATGTAGATTATCTCAATTTTTTTAATACTGATTACATGTTGTAATGTTAATATTTTGGTTATATTGGGTATAATAAAATACACTAAAATGAGCTTCACATGTTCTTTTAAATTTTCTAGAAAATTTAAAATGACCTATGATTTAACATTATATTTCTGTTGAATAGCACTGAATGGAAGGCATCAAAATCAGACCATTGTATAAGCAAAGAGCAAGGGGTAGCATAATGTAGGATGGTACTAAGAGAGACTACACAATGAGATACAGTCATGTAAGGGAGTTTTATCTTTGTCCTGTGAGCACCAGGAAGCTATTAAGTCACTTTTAGCAGGTGGAAGGGGAGGTGTCTTGTGATCAGACTGTATTTCACTCTGGCTACATTGTTCTGTTTTAGCAATTTAATATTTACCTTTTTTTTTAACTGAAAATTGTTAGACAATATGGATAAGAAGTAGATCTGTGATATCATACAGAAATTATCTATTTCACCATGTTTTTAATATACTGTTATGAATTTCTTGTCCTGGTCAAAATTATTTTAATTAAATTTATTTAATTTAGATTCTTCCTGGAATAGTAAGTGTTCATCCTGTAATAAGAAATCTGGCTGTTTTATGCTTGGGATGCTGTGCACTACAGAATCAGGATTTTGCAAGTAAACACTTCGTATTACTGTTGCAGGTAGGATTTATCCTATGACAAAATCTTGGTTGTATTTCCTGAAATAAGTACTCAGAATCTGTGGTGATAATTTGAGTGCTCTGAATTTAATTTATTCCAGAGCTTATTAATGATGATGACTGTTATGGATGACTTTTAGGGACTGGATGATTTTTATCTTTAGATTTCTTTCTTGTTAAAGTAGAAAAAAGATGAAATGTCAATTATTTAAGATATTTTTTAAAAATTAAACATATAGCATATTCTGTGCCCAGCATTATTCTAGGCTTGGAAAATAATAAGATAGGTAATGAAAAAACCAAGATAAAAGTTGCTGTCCTAATGGAGCTTACATTTTAGAAGGGGAAACACAATGAAAAATAAACAATACATAGTGTGTTGGGTTGAAAAAAGCAAAGAAGAGGAGAAAGGAGTGGAAATAGGGAGAAGGATCTGTTCCTTAGAGAAAGACCTCAATAATAAGTTGAAATTTGGGCCAATACCAGAGGAAAGTAGGAGAATGAACAATGTAGATATCTGGGTAAGATGTTTCTGAGGAGAGGGAAGAACAGGGGAAGGGGCCCTGAAGTAGGACTTTGTTTCACATGTTCAAGGAGCAGGGTAACTATGGCTAGGGCAAATTGAGCAAAGAGGAAAATAGTAGGAGAAAGGATTTGCAGGCAACAGGATGTCCATATTTTCTAGGGACTTAAGAGACTTCACTGTGAATGAAATGGGAAAGAACTAGAGGATTTTGAGTAGAAGATTATTATGATCTGACTGGGGTATAATGTTGATGTAGACCAGGGTTGACAAAACCTTCTCTGTAAAGGGCTAGAGAGTAAATATTTTTGACTTTGCAGGCCATATGGTGTGTCTTCAGTAATATTCTGCGGTGCAAGTGTGAAAACACCCAAGACAATATGTAAATGAATTAGTGTGGTACTAGTTTAGTAAAAATCTATTTAGGGACAGTAAAATTTAAATTTCATATAATTTTCACATGTAATGAAATCGTTTTTTTTTAAACCATTTAAAGATGTGTAACTCTTCTTAACTTGAAGGCTATGCAAAAAACAGGCAGCAGACTGGATTTGGCCCCTTAACCATAGTTTGCAGGTCCCTAATATTAACCGTAGGGATACAAGTATGGAAGCAGAGATACTCGTAAGGAAGGTATGCAATAATGCAGGAAAGAGATGATGATGATTTGGACCAGTATTCAAGTGGTTATTGGGGTTGTGAGAAGGGGTGGTAATCTAAGTTTGGAAGATGACATCTTTAGAATTTGATGATGAATCTGATGTAACATGTGAGAGAAAGAAATTGAAGATAGCTAAGAATTTTAACCCAAATAATTTGAAAGATAAACTTGCCCTTTCCTGTGATGGGGAAAACAGAGGAACAGGTTGTATGGCAGGTGGATGAGATAAGGAGTTCAATTTTGGGCATGGTAAATTTGAAGTTTGAGTTCCAAGTGGATATATCAAATAGGCATTGGTATGTGAGTTTGGAGATAGGAGGGAAGTGCAAGTTGGAGAGATTAATTCTAAGTCTTTATAATAGTATCCAGTACTTAGAGATTGGGTGTTATGTGAGGGATGAGTGTAGATTGAGTAGAGATCTTGACTTTGTAGTTCCTTAGGGCTTAGGCCACATTTAAAGGAAGGGGAGATAAAGAGAACCAGTAAAGGCTAAGGTGAAGTAGACAGTAAGGGGAGAGTGTGATGTCATTCCTAGAAGGCAAGTGAAGATGATATTTTTCAGGGGCTAGCATCACCCGACTGTCCAGTGCTGTTGACAGGTTGATAAGGATTTATAATTGACCATTTGGGGCAAATAAGGAAGTGTTTGGTGACTTTCATGAGGATAGCTTATGTGGAGGGCAAAGCTTTATTGGAGTGGGCTGAAGAGAGAATTATGAGAGAGGAATTGGAGATAGCCAGTGTAGACTACTCTTTCAAGATTTTATTTTTGTTAGGAGAAATAGAAATGGGGAGGTAGCAAGAGAAGGGTTTGGAATAAAAAGAAGAGCTTTTTGGTTTTGTTTTAGATTTTTTTTTTAAGATAAAGACGATTACACCATGTTTGTAATAAATACTAAGGACAATGGCTCTGTTGAAAGGAAAAAACTGATAATACAGGAAGAGAAGGCACTTGCTAGAATGCTACTGAATAGACAAAAGATGAAATCTAGTGTACCAGTGGAATGTATTTGATCTTTTAACTTCTTTGGACATCTATCTTTTAACATTTGGGCCTGGCTTAACTTCAAAAATATACCTCCCTCCACTTCTCCATATGAAAAGACAATGTGACTCACGTAGCATCTGGTGTTGCCAAATGTAACGGTATAAAAAAGCTGCAAGTGCAAATTGCTTGCCAGCAGGTAAATGGGAGTGCCTTGTGTGCTCAATTTGAAAATAACATGTGACAACACACATCATCATTTTCACGAAAAGATTATTTTAAAAGACCGAACTCTGGGGTGCCTGGTGGCTCAGTCGGTTAAGCATCCAACTCTTTATTTTGGCTCAGGACATGATCTCTTAGCATTCTGAAATCTGCCAGTGTTGGGCTCCACAGGAATCTGTTGAGATTTTCTCTCTCCCACTGCTTTGCCCCCTGCTCGCACGTGCTTGCTCGCTTGCTCTCAAATAAATAAATCTTTAAAAAAAAAAAAAGACTGAATTCAAGCAATAGTAGAGTATTCCCTCAGCATGAAACCCTTATCTTGGAGCATGCTTTAATGTTACAATCACATTACCAAGGGGAAAAAGCATACAATTAGAACTTGGGGAAGTCTTATGTTCTGGAAATGGTCAAACTGCTCATGGCTTGTATCAGAGGAAGAAAATTAAAATCATACTTACGTCAAAAGATAGTCGTTAGGAATTTCAGGGTTTTGTTTTAGTTTCCTTTTTTGGAGCATTTGGCATCTCATCAACTTATTTACTGTGCAGTGATGAAATTCCTGTTGATGCTCTCTTTATATTTATCATCCTATGCTGCTGTTGTCTTAGAAAAATTTCTGTTCTTGTTAGATCCTTTTGGAAACTTGAAATGTCAGTATTATCTTTTTATTATTATTATTTTTTAAAGATTTTATTTATTTGACAGAGAGAGAGATAGCGAGAGCAGGAACACAAGCAGGGGGAGTGGGAGAGGGAGAAGCGGGCTTCCCCTGGAGCAGGGAGCCCGATGCGGGGCTTGATCCCAGGACCCTGGGATCATGACCTGAGCCGAAGGCAGACGCCTAACAACTGAGCCACCCGGGCGCCCTCAGTATTATCTTTAAAAATGATGTGAAAGTTCCTTTCTCAAAGAAACACAAATTTTGGTACTTTGTCCAGATGAATCATTTATTGGCCGTACATCTGGTTTTGCTCTAAGATGTAGAGTGAATCTGCATGTGTTATAGAGAGTCATTCTTTCTCAGTCAGTTGGCATCAGTGATTCTGTTAGTAATTAGAAAGGAAGTCTTGTTTACTATTGTGAAATTTTTTGGCTTAATGTAGGTGCCCGGAGAATAAAGTCCTGCATTTTCAAAGAGGTTTTGCTAAGAAATACTGTATATATAGTAAGCTGTCTACTTCTGTTTCCTGGCTTCCTAGAAGATGGGTCTGGAAGTGCTAGATTGATCTCTGGTCATTACTTTTAAGTGGAAGAAAAATCTTATTAGAACATTTGATAGTGAAGAATTCATTTATGTCTAGCTTAAGTAGTTTTTTTTTTTTTGTCTCTAAAAATGGGATAAAACATTCTATATACCATTAAGAATGCTGCTGAAAAATTGTGAGTTGTAGTCAGGTTAGAACTCTAATAGAGGAGATTAAAGGTAGACAGTCACATAAAATTTCTAGTATTGCAGCAAAGGAAACACCATAGAACTTTTCTAAAAGGTAATTAAGTTCACTTAGCCTTTAAAGATGAAATGTGGATTTTGATCCTTTTAATTTTTGCTGCCCATAACATCAGTAATAAGTGCTGTGGTCCTTTCAGCCAAAAGAAATCTAGTATGATTGTAATGCTTAAGCGTGTCCTGGAGCATTCTGATGTATTTAATACTAATTCATGCTCCACTTGACAGAGTGTATAGGAGCCTTGATACGTTTTATTTTTATATTTGTACTTCTCCATCATGGAAAGGAATTGTCAAAATCAAGCAGATGTGAAAGATAAATGATGTTTCTTATCAAGACCGTTCCACAATTTTACCCTCTTCCAGATCAAACCAGTCAATAGAAAAGCAGCCTCGTCGTGGAATTAAAGTTTTAAAGAATTGAAGTTTGCCCCCCTCTTTTGTAATATAAACAACTGAGATCCCTAAACTTTTTTTGAGGACTAGCTGTTAATATTTGCCTGAAAAAAATTTTTTGTGTAAATTAAAAATGTTTGTGAATATCAGGTTCAAATGCAATAAAATAAGTTATATGTAGGGGCTCCTGGGTGGCTCAGTCAGTTAAACGCCTGCCTTGATCCCAGGGTCCTGGGATCAAGTCCCTCGTCGGGCTCCTTGCTCAGAAGGGAGCCTGCTTCTCTCTCTCCCTCTGCCCCTCCCCCTGCTTGTGCTCTCACTCTCGCTTTCTCTCTCCCTTTGTCAAATAAATAAATCTATTAAAGAAAATAAGTTATATGTAAAATTTTGTCCTTTTTTTTTTAATGTTATTCTGCAGTGGGGTTTTAAGCTCTTCTCATGTCCTTAAAAAGGTTTATGATCAAAAGAAGTTAACCACTGAATAAATTCATTTGTTCATAAAGTTACTTTTAGGGCTATCATTGGAAGATTTTAAATTAAGGGAAAATAGCTATCTTTTGGGGGAGTAAGAAATCAGTTTTTTTTTAAATCAAGCCTTAGTAATAAAAATTGATTTAAGACACATACACACGTTAAAAAGGCAAGAGAGAGAAATCCTTCCTTCCTTCCTTCTTGGCTTCATGCCCAACATGGGGCTCAAACTCACAACCTCAGGATCGAGTCACATGCTCTACTGACTGAGCCAGTTAGGTGCCCCAGAAATTATTTCATTTTAAAGCCTTGCTTGAATAAATACAGTATTGAGAGCTATTGCTAACCAGTAAGGGACTGAGAAGGACAAGGAAAACCAAGTTGCTGCTAAAAGAGTAGCATGTTTAGAAATCTCATAGAATAGTCCTTACATTGCATTTGTCTTTGGGAAATTTGCAGGTCTTACCATAATAGATATGTTTTGAAATTTCTTTCAAAGTTTTGAGCTATTTTTCTCAATTCACTAACTTGACCAACTTGTGATTTTTATTCATTCTAAAGGGTAAGCCATATAGCCAAGTAGTGGATCAATGTCCAAAGTTTAAGTGCATTAAAGAATGTAATAAAGCTTTTCATAATAGAAATATTCAGCTCTTTTTCATGGCTTTGAAATTTAGTATATAGGAATTCAGTGTTCTTAACCTAGGACAGACTCATACAAACTGCTGGATTTTATAGTTTACCTCCTTTTATAAAGGAGTCCAGTTCATTGAGAACTGCATTTACTTTTAATGACATTTGAATTTATTGAACTAATAAAGAAAATTTTATCTTTAGTGAAGCTTGCTAACCTGGAAGAGTACTGATATTCTAGTGAATGCTTTTTATTGGTTAGAATGTAATGTTTTTGACTTAATGGATGGCTGAAACATTACAATGTAATTGAACAGTTTTTCTAGATCTTTTTTTTTATTTTTTATTGTTATGTTAATCACCATATATTACGTAATTTGTTTTGGTGTACTGTTCCATGATTCATTGTTTGTTCATAACACCCAGTGCTCCATGCAGAATGTGCCCTCCTCAATACCCATCACCAGGCTAACCCATCCCCCCACCCTCCTCCCCTCCAGAAACCTCAGTTTGTTTTTCAGAGTCCATCATCTCTCCTGGTTCGTCTCCCCCTCTGACTTACTCCCCTTCATTCTTCCTCTCCTGCTATCTTCTTCTTAGTTTTTCTAGATCTTAAAAAAAACCATATCCAATATATTCATTCTTTTTCAAATAAAAGGAACAAATAATATAATACAGCCTGATTCTAGTTCTAGGAATTTTTTTTGTACTGAAGATGAACTTTTCCTGAATGAAACGGAAGTCTAAATGTTATGGTACAAATAAAAATAAAAATGTTAAAACAGAAATTTTAATTTTTGAAAAATGATGTTTCAAGTCGACTTGACTGTTGGAATTAGACTAAGAAAATAAGGTACATGTTAATTTTATACAGCACAGACAATGAAAAGTTTACTGAATTTACTTTTTTTGGTGGGGGATGTTTCAATTTAGGTTTTGCAAATTGATGATGTGACAATAAAAATAAGTGCTTTAAAGGCAATCTTTGACCAACTGATGACGTTTGGTATTGAGCCATTTAAAACTAAGAAAATCAAAGCTGTACAAAGTGAAGATGCAGAAATAAACACTGATGGAGACCAAGAGTTCAAAGAAGCTGAAGAAGAGACTGCTACAGCCAAGAATGTTCTGAAACTCCTTTCTGATTTCTTAGATAGTGAGGTAAGAAATAATCACAGCCTTGTTATTATGAAATTTCTTTTTATTGTGTATGTTTGTGCTCTTTATTTTTTTTAGGCTGAAGCTTAAATTTGACCAACATTTAAAAATTTTGCCTTTTAAATATAATTAAATTCCACTTTCATTCCTAATATAGCTTGTCCCTCACTGTCAGATTGTATGTACAGAGAATTGAAGTGTAAACAAAAATGACTATTAGAGGGGGTTCCGTTTTTTTTGTTGTTGTTTTAATCTTTTCCCATGTCTTTGTGATTTATGACTTAAAGTTTTTCCCCGGGAGTCTTAAATAATTTAAAATAATTTTACATTGGGTTGGTGGAAGGTCTGAGATAGGGTATGGGATTAGATTTTTTTCCTTAAGGTACCCCTGAACTACATTTTGTAGCATATATAAACAATCAAAAAAAATTTTTTTTAAAGATTTTATTTATTTATTTGACAGAGAGAGACACAGCAAGAGAGGGAACACAAGCAGGGGGAGTGGGAGAGGGAGAAGCAGGCCTCCCGCGGAGCAGGGAGCCCGATGCTGGGCTCGATCCCAGGACCCTGGGATCATGACCTGAGCCAAAGGCAGATGCTTAACAACTGAGCCACCCACGTGCCCCAACAATCAAAAATTTTTTCTATTTTTTTATTGAGGTGAAATTGATATAAACAGTTTTAAAGTGGACAGTTGATTGGCATTTAGTACCTTCACAATGTAATGCAACTGCCACATCTATCTAATTTTTAAAACATTTCCACTATCCCAAAAGGAAGAACTGTATCTTTTGAACAGTTGCTCCCTATTTCTCCTTCTGCCCGTGCCCTATAGTCACTAATATGCCTTTTGTCTCTATGGATTTAACTTTTTTGCATGTTTCATATAAATGGTATCATATAGTATGTGACTTCATGTCTGCTTTCTTTCACTTAGCTTCTTTTCTTTCTTTCTTTTTGGATGTATTTGTTTATTTATTTGCTTTATCTGTAAGTCCCATGGGGGAAGGGACTATGCTTGCATGTTGTTGTTTTTTTTTTTTTTATAACCAAGGTATAGTACATCATTAGGTTTTGATACAATGTTCAGTGATTCATTAGTTGAATATAACACCCAGTACTCATCATATCACGTGCCATCTTTAATTCTTATCACCCTTTTACTCCATTCCCCCACCCACCTCCCTTTCTGCAACCCTCAGTTTGTTTCCTGTAGTCAAGAATCTCATGGTTTTTCTCCCTCAGTGATTTCTTCCCATTCAGTTTTCCCTCTCTTCCCCTATTGTCTTCTGCATTATACCTTATGTTCCACATATGAGTGAAAACATATGATAATTGTGTTTCTCTGATTGACTTAATTCACTTAGCATAATACCCTCCAGTTCCATCCATGTCGATGTAAACGATAGATATTCATCCTTTCTGATGGCTGAGTAATATTCCATTGTATATATGAACCACATCTTCTTTATCCATTCATCTGTTGAAGGACATCTCGGCTCCTTTCACAGTTTGGCTATTGTGGACATTGCTGCTATAAACATTGGGGTGTGGGTACCCCTTCTTTTCACTACATCTGTATCTTTGGGATAAATTGCTGGGTCATAGGGTACTTCTATTTTTAACGTCCTGAGGAATCTCCATACTGATTTCCAGAGTGACTATACTAGATTGCATTCCCACCAACAGTGTAAGAGGGTTCCCCTTTCTCCACATCCTTGCCAACATTTGTTGTTTTCTGTCTTGTTAATTTTAGCTATTCTGACTGGTGTAAGGTGGTATATCATTGTGATTTTATTTTGTATTTCCCTGATGGCAAGTAATGTGGAGCATTTTTTCATGTGTCTGTTGTCCATTTGTATGTCTTTGGAGAAGTGTCTGTTCATGTTTTCTGCCCATTTCTTGACTGGATTATTTGTTTTTTGGATGAGTGTTGAGTTTAAGAAGTTCTTTGTAGGTCTTGGATACCAGCCCTTAAAACCCATTCCATAGGTTTGTTGATTGTTTCCTTTGCTGTGCAGAAGCTTTTTATCTTGATGAAGTTCCAAAAGTTCATTTTTGCTTTTGTTTCCCTTGCCTTTAGAGACATGTCTTGGAAAAAGTTGCTTTGTCCAAGGTCAAACAGGTTGCCGCCTGTGTTCTCTAGGATTTTGATGGATTCCTGTCTCACATTTAGGTCTTTCATTCATTTTGAATTTATCTTTGTGCATGATGTAAGAGAATGGTCCAGTCTCGTTCTTCTGCATGTGGATGTCCAGTTTTCCCAACACCATTTGTTGAAGAGACTTTTTTTCATTGGATATTCTTTCCTGCTTTGTTGAAGATTAGTTGACCATAGAATTGAGGGTCCATTTCTGGGCTCTGTATTCTATTCCATTGACTAATGCATCTGTTTTCATGCCATATCATGCTCCTTTAATGATTACAGCTTTGTAATAGAGCTTGAAGTCAGGCAATGTGATGCCCCCAGCTTTGGTTTTCTTTTTCAACATTGCCCTGGTGATTTGGGGTCTTTTCTGATTTCATAGAAATTTTAGGATTGTTTGTTCCAGCTCTGTGAAAAATGTCAGTGGTTTTTTGATAGAGATTGCATTGAATGTGTGGATTGCTCTGGGAAACATAGACATTTTAACAATGTTTATTCTTCCAATCCATGAGCATGGAATGTTTTTCCATCTCCTTGTGTATTCCTCAGTTTCTTTCATAAGTGTTCTGTAGTTTCTAGAGTACAGATCCTTTACCTCTTTGGTTAGGTTTATTCCTAGGTATCTAATGGTTTTTGGTGCGATTGTGAATGGGATCGATTCCTTAATTTCTCTTTCTTATGTCTCATTGTTAGTGTATAGAAATGCAACTGATTTCTTTGCATTGATTTGTATGCTGCCACATTGCTGAATTGCTGTATGAGTTCTAGCAATTTTGGGGTGGAATCTTTTGGGTTTTCCCCATAAAGTATCGTGTCATCTGCGAAGAAAGAGAGTTTGATTACTTCTTTGCTGATTTGGATGCCTTTTCTTTCTTTATTTTTTATTTTTTATTTTTATTTTTATTTTTTTTGCTGGGGCCCACACAGGTGGTTTATTTGCCTTTTCTTTCTTTTTGTTGTCTGATTACTGAAGCTAGGACTTATAGCTTCAGTAGTGGTAAAAGTGGGCATCCTTGCTGTGTTCCTGACCTTAAGGGAAAAGCTCTCAGTTTTTCTCCATTGAGAATTATAATCACTGTGGCACTTAGCTTATTTTTGAGGCTCATTCATATTGTAGCTTGTATCAGTACTTCATTCCTTCTTATGGCAGAACACTCTCTCATTTTATGTATATATCACAATTTCCTTAGCCCTTCATCCATTGAAAAATATTTGGGCTGTTTTCATCTTTTAGCTATTGGGTGTATAGTCCTGTTATGAACATGTGTGGGCATGTATTTGTTTTGTGTTCTTTGGGGTATATGCCTAGGAGGGGCTTACTGGGATTTATGGTAATTTTTTTTTTTTTTAATGATTCACCCCCAATCTAGTTAATTAACACATCCCAACAATTCACATATTTATTTACTTGTTTTAGTGAGAACATTTAAATTCTACTCTCCTAGCAAAGTTCAATTATACAATACAGTGTTACCATCTATAATCACCATGTTTTACATTAGGTCTCCAGAATTTTATTTATTTATTTATTTATTTTTTAAGAACTTGTAGCTGAAAGTTTGTACCCTTTTACCAATGTTTCTGTATTTCTCCCAACCCCCCAGTCCTGGCAGCTACTTTTCTACTCCATTTCTATGAGTTTGACCATTTTTTTATTTTATTTTATTTTTTTTTTAGATTCTACATTTAAAGTGATACATATAGTATTTGTCTTTGTCTGGGTGTTTCACTTAGCACCGTGTCCTGAAGGCCTATCCATGTTGTTAATGGTAGGATTTCCTTTTCTTATCTCCAAATATATTCTGTTGTATATATTCATATATATGCCCATCTTCATTCATTCATCTGTCAGTGGGCATTTAGGTTGTTTCCATATCTTGGCTATTGTAAATAATGCTGCAGTGAACATGAGAGTGCAGATATCTCTTTGAGATTCTGTTTTCATTTCCTTTGGATATATATCCTGAAGTGAGATTGCTCTGTCATATGGTAATTCTATTTTTATTTTTTTATTTTTTTTAAGATTTATCCATTCATTTTAGAGAGACAGTGTTTGAGCAGGGGAAGGTGCAGAGGGAATGGGAGAGAATCTCAAGCAGACTCGCCCCTGAACAAGGAGCTGGATGTGGGGTTTGATCTCAGGACCTGAGCCGAAGTCGGACAATGAGCCACTCACGCACTCTTGTTTTTAATTTTTTGAGGAACCTCTCTGTTGTTTTCCACAGTGCTGCACCAGTTTACATTCCCACCAGCAGTGCACAAGGCTTCCCTTTTCTCCACATCCTCACCAATACTTAGCTTTTGGGTTTTTGTTGAAAGTCATTCAAACAAGTTGAGGTGATAATGCATTGTGGTTTTGATTTGCATTTCCATGATGATTAGTGATGTTGAGCACTTTATCGTGTGCCTGTTGGTTGTTTCTGTGTTTTTAGAAAAATACCATTTCAACTCCTCTGCTCGTTTTTTTAAAGTTTTTATTTAAATTCCAGTTAGTTAGCATACAGTGTAATAGTAGTTTCAGGTGTCCATATGGTGATTCACCACTTCCATACAACAGCTGATGCTCATCACAGGTGCCCTCCTTCATCCCCATCACCTCTTTAACCCATCCTCCACCCATCCCCCTTCTGGTAACCATTAGCTTGTTCTGTACAGTTAAGAGTCTTGTTTCTTAGTTTGCCTCTCCTCTTTTTTCCTTTGCTCATTTGTTTTGTTTCTTAAATTCCATGTATGAGTGAAATCAGATAGTATGTCTTTCTCTGACTTATTTCACTTAGCAAATACTCTCTAGATTCATCCATGTCTTTGCAAATGGCAAGATTTCATTCTTTTTGATGGCTGAGTGATATTCCACTGTGTGTGTGTGTGTGTGTGTGTGTGTGTGTGTGTGTGTGTATATATATATATATATATATATATATATATATATATACACACCACCTCTTTATCCATTCATTAGTTGATGGACACTTAGACTCCTTCTATAATTTGACTACTGTAGATAATGTTGCTATAAACATTGGGGTGCATGTATCCCTTTGAATTAGTGTTTTTGTATTCTTTGGCTAAATACTGAGTAGTGCAGTCATTGGATTATAGGGTAGTTCTATTTTTAACTTTTTGAGGAACCTTCGTACTGTTTTCTAGCGTGGCTGTACCAGTTTGCATTCCCACCAACAGTGCAAGAGGGTTCCCCTTTCTCCATATCCTTGACAACACCTGTTGTTTCTTGTGTTGTTGATTTTAGCCATTCTGACAGGTGTGAGGTGCTTTCTCATTGTAGTTTTGATTTGTATTTTAATTGGATTGTTTGGGTTTTTTTGCTATTGAGCTATATGAGTACCTTATATATTTGGAATATTAACCTGTTATTAAATATATAATTTGCAAATTTTTTTTGCAATATATAGGTTGTCTTTTCATTTTGTTGATGGTTTCCCTTGCTGTGCAGAGCTGTTCAGGTTGATGTAGTCCCACTTATTTTTGCTGATGTTGACTTTGCTTTTGGTGTCAATCCAAAAAATCACCAAGACCTGTTTTATTCTAGGAGTTTTATTGTTTCATGTGATCATTTTCTTTAACTTCTTTGAGGAACTGTCAAATTGTTTTCCACAGCAGTCAAACCATTTTGCATTTTACAACATTGTACAAGGACTTCAATTTTCCCACATTCATATCAACACTTGTTATTTTCCATTAAAATTTTTTTTAGCCATTTTAGTAGATTGAAAAGATACTTCCAGTGGTTTTGAATTGTATTTCTCTAATGACTAATGAGGAGTATCTTTATGTGCTTGTTGCCTATTTGTATGTCTTATTTGGAGAAATGTCTTTTCAAATCCTTTCCCATTTTTAAATTGGGTTGTCCCTTTTGGAGTTCTTCATATATTCTGAGTAGTAGATCCTTATCAAATATATAATATGCATATATTTTGTCCTATAGGTTGACTTTTCTTAAGAATGTCCTTAGATATATAAAACATTTGTAATTTTGATAAAGACTAAGTTATGTTTTTTACCCTTTTATTGCTTGTGCATCTTTTGGTGTCCTAAGAATATATTGCCAATCCAAGTTATGGAGATTTGTCTCTGTGTTTTCTTCTAAGAGTTTTACTTTTAGCTTTTTATATTTAGGCTTTTGATGAATTTTCAGATAATATTTCTACATGGTGTGAGGTGGAGTTCCAACTTCATTGTTTTGCTTGTGGACATCCAGTTTGTCTTAGCACCATTAATTGAAGATAGGATTTTTTTTTCCCACTGAATTGTTTTGGCACTTTTGTTGAGAATCAGCTGGACCGTACTTGTGTGAGTTTATTTCTGGACTCTCAATTATATTACATTATCTCTGTCAATCCAGTACCACACCATTTTAATTGGTGTAACTTCATAATAAGTTTTGAAATTAGGGAGTTGAGTTCTCCAACTTTGTTCTTTATTTTCAATATTGTTTGGCTACTCGGGGTCCTTTGCAATTCTTCATGAATTGGAGGATTGGTTTTTCCATTTCTGCAAAAAAGCCCATTAGAATTTTGATAGGGGTTGCATTTGGACATGTAGATCACACTGGATAGTATTGCCGTCTTAATAATGTTAAATCTTCCAATCCATAAACTTGGATGCCTTTCCATTTATTTAGGTCATCTTTCATTTCTTTCAAAAGTGTTTTGTAGTTTTCAGGGTATAAATGTTTGATTTTCTTGGTTAAATTTATTCTTACGTATTTGGATGCTATTGTAAATAGAGTTTTCTTAATTTCCTTTTTGGGGGGTTCACTGATTTTGTATAGAAACTTAATTGGGTTTTCTGTGTGTTTATTTGATTTGGTATTCAACTTTGCTGCATTCACTTATTAATTCTTGTAATTTGTGTGTGTGTGAATTCTTTGGGATTTTCTCTATATAGAATCATGTCATCTGTGAAGAGACATTGTTTCAATTCTTTCCAATTTGTATGTGTTTTATTTCTTTTTCTTTCTGTTTTATTTTTCCTGCCTAATTGCTCTAACTGGAACTTTCAGTACACTGTTGAGGCAGCAATGGTTAAAACAAGCATTGTTCTTTCGTCTCTAATCTTAAGGGAAAATTTTTCAGTCTTTAACTATTTAGTATGATGTAGGTTCTTTATAAATGACCTTATCACCTTGAGAAAGTTCCCTTCTATTCTTGTCTGGGTTTTTTTCTTTGTTTTGGCTTTGTTTTGCTTTTGTCATGAAAGCATGTTTAATTTTTCAAATACTTTTTCTACATCAATGAGATGCTTGTATGGGTTTTTGTTCCTTTGTTTTATTGATGTATGTTACTTTGTTTGATTTTCTTCTGTTGAACCACCCTTGCATTCTTAGGATAAGTTCTACTTGGTTATGGTATATGGTGTATAATCTTTTTAATATGTTGTTGGATTTGATTTGGTACCATTTTGTTGAAGATTTTTATGCCTGTATTCATAAGGGAAATTGGGCTGTTGTCTTGCACTGTCTTTGTCTCCCTTTGGTTATTCGTGTAATACTGACTTCATATACTGAGTTAGGAATTGTTTGTTCCTCTTCTGTTTATTGGAAGGCTTTGAGAAGATTGCTGTGAATTCTTCTTTTATTACTTGGTGGGAATTTACCAGTAAAGCCATCTGGGATTGGACTTTTTTCTTGGGGAGGTTTCTCATTACTTATTCAATCAAAGTATAATTAGAGGTCTATTTGGATTTTTTTTTTTTTTTTTTTTTTTTTTTTACTGAATCAGTTTTGGTAATTTGTCTTTCTAGGAAATGTCCATTTTATCTAAGTTATTTAATTTTTGGTGTTCAGTTTATAGTATTTTACAATTCTTTTTATTACTGTAAGGTCAGTTGTAATGTTCCTGCTTTCAATTCTGATTTCAGTTGTTTGCATCTTCTTTCATCTTTATCACTCTAGCTGAAGGTTTGTCAATTGTGTTCATATTTTCAAAGAACCAACTTTTGGTTTCATTGATTTTTCTGTTTTTCTCTCTGTTTTGTTTCTCTTCTCTAATCTTTAGTATTTTCTTTCTCCTTCCTTCTTTAGGTTTAGGTTTTTTTTTTTTTAATAAGTTCCTTAAAGTATAAAGTTAGGTTATTGAGGTATTTTTTGTTTTGTTTTGTTTTTTTTAATTCCAGTGTAATTAATGTACACTGTTACATTAGTTTCAGGTGTACAGTATAATGATTCAACAGTTCTGCGCTTTACTCAGTGCTCATTATGATAAGTGTACTTTTAGTTTCTTTCACCTATTTTATCCACCCCAACTCTCCCCCCTTTCCTCTGGTAAAGGAGTTTGTTCTCTTTATTTAAGAGTCTGTTTATTGGTGTGTCTTTTTTTCATTGTTCCGTTGTTTTGTTTCTTAAATTTCATATATGAATGAAATCATATGGTGTTTGTCTTTCTTTGATTGACTTTTTTCTTTTTCCTTTTTTTTAATGCGGGCTCAAACTCATGACTGTGAGATCAAGACCTGAGCCAAGGTCAAGAGTCGAACACTTAACCCACTGAGCCACCCAGGCACCCCACTGATTGATTTATTTCATTTAGCATTATACCCTCTTGATCCATCCATGTTGTTGCAGATGGCAAGATTTCATTCTCTATTTTTTATTTTTGGCTGAGTAATATTCCATTGTATGTATTTATATATATATATTTATCCATTCATCTACTGATGGACACATGCATTGTTTCCATATTTTGGCTATTGTAAATAATAGTGCAGTAACTATGTGTATGTATCTTTTTGGAATTGATGTTTTTATATTCTTTGGGTAAATACCCAGTAGTGGAATTACTGGATCATATGATAATTCTATTTTTAATTTTTTGAGGCACCTTCATACTTGCATTCTCACCAACAGCACATGAGGGTTCCTTTTCTCCACATCCTTGCCAAACTTGTTGTCTCTTGTGTTTTTGATTTTAGCCATTCTTACAGGTGTGAGTTAATATCATTGAGGTTTTGAATTGCATTTCCCTGATGATAAGTGATGTTGAGCATCTTTTCATGTGTCTGTTGGCCATCTGTATGTCTTTGGAGAAATGTCTGTTCATGTCTTCTGCCATTTTTTAGTGTTGAGTTGTATGAGTTCTTTATATATTTTTGATACTAATTCTTTATCAGATATGTCATTTGTGAATATCTTCTCCCATTCAGTAGGATATCTTTTAGTTTTGTTGATTATTTCCTTTGCTGTGCAGTAGCTTTCTGTTTTGATGTAATACCAGTAGTTTGTTTATTTTTGCTTTTGTTTCCCTTTCCTCAGGAGACATATCTAGGAAAGTGTTGCTACTGCTGATACCAAAGAAATTACTGCCTGTGTTCTCTTCTAGGATATTTATGGTTTCAGGTCTCACATTTAGATTTTCATTTAGCATTAGCATTTTGAGTTTGTTTTTGTGTATGGTGTAAGAAAATTGTCCAGTTTCATTGTTTTGCATGTAGCTGTTTAGTTTTCCCAAAGCCACTTGTTGAAGAGACTTGTCTTCTTCCCATTTGTATGTTTTTGCCTCCTTTCTTGAAGATTAATTGAACATATAATTGTGTGTTTATTTCTGGGCTCTGTATTTTGTTCTTTTGATGTTTGTGTCTATTTTTTGTGCCAGTGCCTTACTATTTTAATTACTACAGCTTTGTAGTATATCTTGAAATCTGGAGTTGTGAAACCTCCAGTTCTTCTTTTTCAAGATTACTCTGGCTTTTTGGGGTCTTTTGTGGTTCCATACGTATTTTAGGGCTATTTGTTCTAGTTTTGTGAAAAATGCTATTGGTATTTTGGTAGGGATTGCATTAAATGTGTAGATTGCTTTGGGTAGTATGGACATTTTAACAATATTGTTCTCCCAGTTCATGAACATGGAATATCTTTCCATTTGTTTGTGTCATCTTCAGTTTCTTTTATCACTGTTTTATAGTTTTCAGAGTACAGGTCTTTCACCTTCTTGGTTACATTTATTCCTAGGTATTTTAATCTTTTTGGTGCAATTGTAAATGGGATTGTTTTCTTAATTTCTCTTTCTGTTACTTTATTATTTGTATATTTAGGAATGCAAACAATTTCTGTATATTGATTTTTGTATCCGACCTTCCTGAATTCATTTATCAGTTCTGGTAGTGTTTTGGTGGAGTCTTTAGGGTTTTCTCTATAGGATATCATTTCATCAGTAAATAGTGAATTTTACTTATCCCTTACTGATTTAGATGCCTTTTATTTCTTTTTGTTGTCTGATTGCTACGGCTAGGACTTCCAGAACTATGTTGAGTAAAAGAGTGAGAGTGGATATCTTTGTCTTGTTCCTGATCTTAGGGGAAGAGCTCTGGGTTTTTTATGTTTTTTTGTCCTTTTTTTAACCACTGACTATGATGTTAGCTGTGGGTTTTTCATTTATGGCCTTTAGTATGTTGAGGTATGTTCCCTCTAAACATACTTTGTTGAGGGTTTTTATTATAAATGGATGTTGTACTTGTCATATGCTTTTTCTACATCTATTGAAAAGATCAGTAGATCAATAGAACATTTAGCCTTTGTCTTGTTGATGTGATGTATCACATTTTTTTTTTTCACAATATTTGCAAATATTGAGCCACCCTTGCAACCCAGGAATAAATCCTACTTGATCATGATGAATGATTTTTTTTTAATTTTTAAAAATAAAAAAAAAAATTTTAATATACTGTTTCCATTTGCTAATATTTTGTTGAGGAATTTTGCACCTATGTTCATTAGATATATTATTTTGTAGTGTCTTTATGTGGTTTTGGTATCAGGGTGATGCTGGCTTCATAGAATGAATTTGGAAACTTTCCTTCCTCTTCTATTTTTTGGAATAGTTTGAGAAAAATAGGTAACAACTTTTCTTTAAATGTTTGGTAAAATTCACCTGTGGGGCCTAGTGGCAAGTGGCCCTGAACTTTTGTTTGTTGGGAATTTTTTTTATTATTGACTCAATTTCATTGCTGGTAATTGAACCATTCAAATTTTCTATTTATTCCTGATTCAGTTTTGGGAGGTTACATATTTCTAGGAATTTATCTGTTTCTTCTTGGTTGTCCAGTTTGTTGGCACATAATGTTTCATAAGATTTGCTTATCATCTTTAATATTTCTGTGATGTTGTTATTTTTCTTATTTCATTCTGATTTTGAGTCCTCCTTTTTTTCTTTTTCTTTCTTTCTTTTTTTTTTTTTTTTTTTGATGAATCTTGCTAAAGTTTGTCAGTTTTGTTGGTCTTTTCAAATAACAAGCTCCTGGCTTCATTTATCAGTTTTATTAGTTTTTTTAGTTTTTATTTCATTTATTTTTTTTTCTAATTTTTGTTTTCTTTCTTCTACTGGTTTTGGATTTTGTTTATTCTTCTTTTTCTAGCTCTATTATGTGTAAGTTTAGGTTGTTTGAGATTTTTTTTCTTTCTTGAGGTAGGTCTGTATTGTGATAAACTTCCCTCTCAAAATAGCTTTTGGTGCATTCCCAAAGATTTTTTTCCTTTTAATGTCTCTCCATTTTACTTTTTGATTTGTTTGATTTCTTGGTTGCCTCCTTAATTGTTTAGCAGCATATTATTTAACCTCCATGTATTTATCTTCTTTCCAGATTTTTTCTTGTGGTTGATTTCTAGTTCCATAGCATTGTGGTTGGAAAAGATGCATGGTATGATTTCAGTCCTTTTGTTGAGATTTGTTTTGTTGGCTAACGTGGTATTTTCTTGAGAATGTTCCATGTGCCCTTGAAAACAATGTATATTCTGCTCTTTTGGGATGGAATGTTCTGAATATATATCTATTAGATCCATCTTGTTTAATGCATCATTGAAAGTCATTATTTCCTTGTTTATTTTCTGTTTGGATGATGTATCCATTTCTGTAAGTGCGGTGTTGAAGTCCACTACTATAATTATATTGCCATCCATTACTTCCTTTTTTTTGTTTTTTGTTATCTTTTGATTATGTATTGTCCTTTGTCTCTAGTTACAGACTTTGTTTTAAAGTCTGTTTTGTCTGATATAACTGTTTCTACCCCAGCTTTCTTTTCACTTCCATTTGCAGATAAATGTTTTTCTATCCCTCACTTTCAATTTGCACATGTCTTTAGACCTGAAAAGAGTTTTTTGTAGGCAGCATTTTTTTTTTTAAATCCATTCTGTCACTATATGTCTTTTGATTGGAGCATTTAGTCCATTTACATTCAAAGTAATTATTGATAGGTATGTACTTACTGCTCTTCTGTTACTTGTTTTGTGGTTGTTTTTGTAGTTCTTCTCTGTTCCTTTCTTGGTCTCTTCATTCACAGTTTGCTGGCTTTCTTTAGTGATATGCATGGATTCCTTTCTCTACTTTTTGCTTATCTGTTACTGATATTTGATTTATGGTTACCATCAGGTTTACATATAACCTGCTATATATGGATATAGCAGTTTATATTAAGTTGATGGTTGCTTAAGTTTGAACCATTTTAAAAGTACTAAATTTCTACTCCTCTCTCCCCACATTTTAGAGACACAGTGTTATACTTTCTTTTCCTTTTGTGAATTCCTTGACTGATTTTTAGGTATACTTAATTTCACTCCTTTTGTGCTTCCTAGTTTTCTTACTCCTGCTTATGGTGTTTCTTTTCCACTAAAAGAATCCCCTGTAACATTTCTTATAAGGCTGGTTTATGGGGATGAAGTCCTTTAGCTTTTTTTTTTTTTTAGATTTTATTTATTTATTTGACAGAGACACATCGAGAGAAGGAACAGAAGCAGAGGGAGTGGCAGAGGGAGAAGCAGGCTTCCCGCCGAGCAGGGAGCCCGATGCGGGGCTCGACCCCAGGACCCTGGGATCATGACCTGAGCCGAAGGCAGATGCTTAACAACTGAGCCACCCAGGCGCCCCTGAATTCCTTTAACTTGTTTGTCTGAAAAACTCTTTATCTCTCCTTCTATTCTGAATGATAGTCTTGCTGGATAGAGTGTTCTTGGTTGCATGTTTTTTCTTTCAGCACTTTGAATATATCATGTCATTCCCTTCTGAGTTGCAAAATTTCTGCTGAAAAGTCAGCTGATATTCTTATGGGGTTTCCCTTGTGTGTAACCTTCTTCTTTTCTCTTTCTGCTTTTAAAATTCTCTTTAAAGTCAGTTATATCATATCATATTGTGGAACATGAGGAATAGCGTGGAGGACATTAGGAGAAGGAAGGGAAAAATGAAGGGGGGGGAATCAGAAGGGGAGACGAACCATGAGAGACTGTGGACTCTGAGAAACAAACTGAGGGTTTTAGAGGGGAAGGGGGTGGGGGGATGGGTTAGCCTGGTGATGGGTATTAAGGAGGGCACGTACTGCATGGAGCACTGGATGTTATACACAAACAATGAATCACGAGGACTACATCAAAAACTAATGATGTAATGTATGGTGACTAACATAACAGTTTAAAAATAAAAATTAAAAAAAATAGAATTCTTTATCTCTGCTATTTGCCAATTTTTAAAAGATTTTATTTATTTTAGGGAGCATGTGAGCAAGGGGAGGGGCAGAGGGAGAGGCAGAGAATCTCAAGCGACTCCACACTGAGTGTGGAGCCCGATGCAGGGCTTAATTCCATGACCCTGAGATCATGACTTGAGCTGAAAACCAAGAGTTGGGCACTCAACCGACTGAGCCACCCAGGCGCCCCACTACTTTTTGCCAGTTTAATTACTATGTGTTTTGGTGTGGACCTCCTTGGGTTGATTTTGCTGGGGGCTCTCTGTGCCTCTTGGGTCTGGATTTCTGTTTCCTTCCCCAGTTTTGGACAGTTTTCACCTATTCTTCAAATGAATTTTCTCCTCTTTTCTCTCTCTTCTCCTTCTGGGATCTCTATAATGCAAATGTTATTATGCTTGGTGGTGTCACTGAATTCCCTTAATCTATTCTCATTTTTTATTATTTTTTCTTTTGTTCAGCTTGATTATTTTCCATTACTCTGTCCTCCAGTTCATTGATCTGTTCTGCTTCCTCCAATCTACTGTTTATTCCCTCTAGTGTATTTTTAATTTCAGTTACTGAGTTCTTCATTTCTCATTGGTTCTTTATTTTTTTCCATCCCTTTGTTGTGGGTCTCACTGAGATCCTCCACTCTTTTCTCAAGTCCAGTGAGTATCTTAGTGACCATTACTTTAAATTATCTATCAGGCATATTACTTATCTCCTTTTCATTTAGCTCTCTTACTTGTGATTTTGTCTTGTTTTTTTATTTGGGACATATTCCTCTGTCTCATTTTGTCTAACTCTGTTTCTACATGTTAGGAAAGTCAGATTTGTCTTCTGCTCTTGAAAGTAGTGGCTGTATGAAGAAGAGGTCCTGTAGTGTCCTGAGTGCAGTGTCCCCTGCTCACCAGAACCTGGTGCTTCAGGAGTGTCTCCTTTGTGTGCTACGCGCCCTCCTGTTGTGGCTGAGCCACGTTTGCCTTCAATCCAGTCATCTGCAATGGTTCCCTTTGCTTGTTGGCAAGCTTTAGTCCCTATATTTTTGTGGGTCAGTCTGGGGCTACTTTAGGCTTGATTGGGTCAGCCTGGGTGTTTGTCAGAGATGTGTTCACAAAGAACGGAAATGACTCTCCCAGTGTTGTCCCCTGGGAAGCTTTCATTGGTAGGCAGGGCCTGCAGTCAGATTAGATGTGTGCCTTCACCCCACTGCTTTAGCTGCTTTGGAGAATTTCTGTTGTGGGTGAGTTGGAAGGGGCAGGTCTGGAGAATTCAGGAGTGGGGTGTGCTGTTAGCAAGGTAGGTGGAACATGTTCATCCTGGGCTGGTTCCCTCAAATGTTGGATATCTGGGCTGGGGGCCAGAGGAGGGAAATGGCACTGCCAGCTCTTTTGTTCTTGGAGAAGTCTCCTAAAGATCCCTGTCCCTCTAGCACACATTCTGAGATTAGTAAATAAATCTTCCTGTATACTCCAGGCCTTTTGCAAATTACTGCTTTCATGCTGTATCTTAGGGGTTGTTTGTTATGCTCTCTCCTTAAGGGCAGGGACTGAGTTTCCTATCTCCATTTGTCTCTCCCAGAGCCCAGTTGGCTGATTTTTTAAAGTTCCACGTGTTAAGCCCCACTGATTTTAAGAACTCACAGTGTTAAGTCTCTCTGGTTTTCAAAGCCATATGTTATAAATGGGATTCTTCTTTCCAGTGCAGTTCTCCAGTACCTGGGGTGCCTGGGGTGCCTGGGGTGGGGTCTCCTCCTCTCCTCTGTCCAGTGGCTGCAGTGTCCCTCCTGTGGACAGTCCCATGAGTCAGTTTGGTTCATGGCCATGTCTCCACCCCTTGTGCTCTTTTCGATGTGGCCTCTTCTCTACATTTAGCTGTGGAGAGTCTTTGGGTTGTTTTCTGGGTGATTTACACTGATGTGGATATTATCTAGGTATATCCATGGGAGGAGGTGAGCTTAGGATACTCCTATTCCACCATCTTCCTGGAAGTCCGAGATTTTTTTTTTCTTTTTCAGTGTAGGCATTTACTGCTATACATTGTCCTGTGAAGACAGCTTATGTTGCACTTCCTAGGTTTTGGGTTTTTGTATTTTTCATTTTAGTTCATTTCTAAGTGTTTTCTAAATTTCCTTTTTATGTCTTCTTTGACTCATTGGTTTGTAAAAAGTATATTGTTTACACATATTTGTGAATTTTACAGTCTTCTTCTGGTATTGCTTTCTAGGTATATTCTCTTGTGGTTTGAGAAGATATTTTGATGTTTTAATTCTTTTAAAATTTATTTCGAGTTGTTTTTGGCCTAACATAGTGTCAGTCCATGAGGATATTCCATGTGCCCTTGAGAAGGAAGTGTATTCTACTATAGTGAGGTGGAGGGACTACGTGTTTGGTGGGTCTGGTTGGTCTGTAATATTGTTCAAGTCCTTGTTTTCTTGCTGATCTGCCTGGGTACTCTGTCCATTCCGGAAAACTCTTCAGTTATTATTGTTGAGCTATTTCATTCTGCATTTCTGCCAATGCTTGTTTATGTATTCTGAGGCTCTGTTTGTTTTATCTATACTTTTAATTATCTTTTGATGAATTGACCTTTTTAATATCAGTATTTATCGTTCTTTGTCTCTTTTAATAGTTTTTGACTTACCACATTTTGATTGCAAAATTGTAATCAGTCCTTCCTTGTCAGTGATTTAAGTGTAAATAAATTAAACTCACCAGTCAAAAGGCAGTTGTTGGTTTTTAAATTTTCAGTTAATATTCAAGCGATATACTAATTTCCTGTTGGGAATTACCCAGTGCTGTGGGCTTGCTGACATTGCATTGGTAGAAAATGACTGAACAGTAAAACTGTGTGACAAAGGAATGAAGCTTTTTTTTTTTTTTCCTTAAATAGTACTGGTACCTTAATCTCTTTATGGCTATATTAGATTCTGTGATTTTGACTTTATTTTTGTCATTACCACTAAACAAAATCTGACTTACTTCACTGCCCTCTGGGCCCTAATAAGAATTGTTTTACATGCTTTAAAGACTTGCAGTTCTGTTTCATTTCAAATTCCTGACATTCAACTTCAGATGGATCACTATCGCTATCAGGAAAGTATGTCACAGTTAAACATTTTAAAGAGATGGGGAGCATGCAGCCTTTGAAGTTGTAGACTTGTACATTTGTGTTCTGGTTGCATTTCTGTGAATCTTCAATAAGGTGTTTACTGTCTCTGGCTTTTTTCCTCGTTTGCAAAATGGGGATAATGATTCCTATTCACTGGATGGTTCTTTAATTAAGTCAACAAATATTTGAGGGCAAATTATGTGCCAGTCACTATGTTCTTGAGAGTACAGTGCTGAGTGGAACAAGGTTTCTGCCCTCTGGTTGTTGTGAGCCCAAAATGAGTTAGTGTGTGGAAAGCACGTGCTAGTGCCCTAGCACTTATTAATCTTGTTGGCCTCTAACTCTTTATTTTTGAGTTTTGGAAGAATTTTTGAAATAGTTCTTGTATTTGCTTGTTCCATTGTTTTTACTTCTGTCTCTAGTTTAGACTTGTTTTACATTCAGAGATTATAATCCGCAAAGATAATTTTCCTAAAACCTCATTTAAGGCTTTATTTCTCTGCCATTTCAAAAACCTTAAGTGGTTCCACATTCTGCCTCACTACAGCTGAATGTTTTTGCCTGATTTTCAGGATCTCTGTAATGTGATCACTGAGCAAATTTACTGTTATTCAGTAATAATAAACAATAACTGCTATTTGTTGAGGATATACTATGTGGCTAGCACTTTTTAAAAAAAGATTTTATTTATTTATTTGAGACAGAGCAATAGAGTGGGGGAAGAGCAGAGGGAGAGGGACAAGCACACTCCCTGCTGAGCTCTGAGCCCAACTCAGGTCTGGATCTCAGGACCTTGAGATTATAACTTGAGCTGATACCAAGAGTCAGACACTTAACCGACTGAGGCACCCAGGCACCCCTGTCTGGATAATGTTTTTAAGAGTTTTATTGGTAGTATTTCGTTATCTTTGTAACTGTAATTTTATTATCCTTTTTTAAAATTCAGAACTTTTTATTTTTGTATGAAAAAAGTAGGATACATTGGGTACCTGGGTGGCTCAGTCAGTTGAGCGTCTATTTCACCTCAGGTCATGATCTCAGGGTTATGGGATCAAGCCCCACGTGGGGGCGCTGCACTTAGTGGGGAGTCTGCTTGAGATTCTCTCCCAGTGCCCCTTCCCCCACTCACGTGTGCTCCCTCTCTAAAATAAATATGTAAATCTTTTTTTAAAAAATGGGGTACAAAGTTAATATGCACAGGATCATGCAGCTAGGAAGTGTCAGAGGCTTGACTTTAATAATTCAGTCTCTAACTAGTATTTTTAGTTGCCTGTCTTTATGCCTGTACCTCCATTTGAATATCACCATATCTTCTTTTACATTTTCTTCTCTAAGCTTTGCTTTGTTTACTCTTTCTAGGAATTCCATTTTCCACTTGTACACCTTCTATTCCTATTTACCCTTTATTCATATACATTGTCACTCCCACCTCTGGAGATTCTGTTTATAGGTCACCTTCCTCTGATGGTAGGGATCATTACCGAGTGTTTTCTATATCTTACTTCATGAGAAGCATGTAATACATTACTGTTGTAACTTTTGATTTCTTCTAAAAAAATTTTAAGGGAATTGAAGTTTTCTTAGCTAGAGTAATAATTTGTCATATAGCCTTAACCTAAAATCTTTTTATGTATCTTTAACAAATTCATAGTATGAGTGATTTTTTGATAGTTCATAGAAAAATATTGTAGGAAAGGCTACATTGTAAGGCTTAAGAAGGAAATACAAATTAAAAATTTTTTTTAATGAAAGTCATTTTTATTAGGTATCTGAACTCAGGACAGGAGCTGCAGAAGGACTAGCCAAGCTGATGTTCTCAGGGCTGTTGGTCAGCAGCAGGATTCTTTCTCGTCTTATCTTGTTATGGTACAATCCTGTGACTGAAGAGGATGTTCGACTTCGACATTGCCTAGGCGTGTTCTTCCCCATGTTTGCTTATGCGAACAGGTATTTAGTTATATTGATAAATCAGAATCTGACTTGAAGTTAAATTCAGGCTCCCCATGAGTCATATCTATAAATATAATTTTGTTACTGTTCTTTTTTTCCAGTGGTTAATAATGAAAATGAGAACTTGCCTAGATTTTATTTACCTGAATTACTTGTCTCTTTCCTAGATGAAAATATACTGTATCTTGATGGGGTGAATTTTATACATTTTTTTTTTTTTTGAGAATCCTATGCCTTTTCTTTGCTCACATACTTTTCAAATTGTTTTTCAATAGGACTAATCAGGAATGTTTTGAAGAAGCCTTTCTTCCAACTCTGCAAACACTGGCCAGTGCTCCTGCCTCTTCTCCTTTAGCTGAAGTAGATATCACTAATGTTGCTGAGTTACTTGTAGATTTGACAAGACCAAGTGGATTAAATCCTCAGGCCAAGAATTCACAAGATTATCAGGTGGGTGGGTATGTTAGCCTATGGATGGTAAGGATGATGACTATCATACAGGTCACTGTTGTTTTTGATAAAATAATCCTTTTCATAGGTTCTTAGAAATAGAGGCCATGGTTTGATCTTGAGATTTCTGGTCTATATGGTGGCACATAACACAAAGGAAGAAAAAGATCTTTTGGGAAATGTGATAATCATATAAAGATAGAAATAATTTGCTACTGAAATTCAGAACTTACCAAAAATTCAACTCTCTCACTACCCCCTCCCAACCTAGTGCTGGCTATATTAAACATTCTGAAAAATGTCCTATGTTTATCTAGGACTCATTGAATCTTCAAACGTTGGCTTATCTGCTTTGTTTCTGATACAAGGAAGGAGAATTCAAAGAATGAATTGGTCACCTCAAGCTCATTTTTGTTTTTAATTCAAAGAAGATAAGTTAACTGTAAACTGTCCCATAAATTAAACTTAAGCTGGGTTTTGGATCTTTTAACCTAATCATTTAATTAAACTTGTTACCATATTGAAAATTAATGTGTTATTAATGATTTCAGATGCTAGCTAATTAAGTTGAAAGTATAGCTTTTTAATTTAATTTAATTAATTTAATGACTGCATACTCCATTCAAGTCATTATGTTACATGTTTGGAAAGATGATTACAAAGGATATTAAGGCAAAATATAGTAAGGGTAAGTGAGAGAGCTACTAAGTGCTTTAGGACTTAAGAAGAAGGCAGGGTTCATGTAGTAGGGGTGATGAGTACAGCATTACTAGTAAAATTCAGTTCGGTCTTGTTGGGATTTGGACAGTGGTTTGGGTAGAGAAAAAGACTTTAGGTAAAAGTGATTAAATGTAGCTGGTTGTCCAAGTCATGCAGGGGACTATGGAAGAATCATTCTGGCTAAGGAGCCAGAATGGCCGTTGAGGGCAGAACGTTAAGGTAGGGAATTTGGAGTTGGCCGTATTTGCCGTAATGATGTAGGGTATATATTGAAAGGCTTAATGGGATGAAAATTACCTATTAGGAAGATCAATTTGGTGGTCAGTATTGTTATATGAGGTGAACTGGTGAGAGGAATAGAGTGAATATTAAGAGAGCAGTTGGAAATCCATATAATTAAGAGATAAAAAGCTTGTAGAAAAAAGATAATAGCAATAGAAAGTAGAAAGAAAAGTAGACAGTGACATGGAAAAAAAAATATGGGTATAAAGACATGAAGAAAGAACTTAGGGAGGCAAGGAAGATGGAATCCAACCAAGATAACTCTTAAGGTCCTGAGTATGGGTTACAGAGGACTTCAAAGAAGTTGTTGACATCTTTTAATTGCAGAGTTTTCTCCTGATCAACATCCTGGAGGAGTGAGGGAAGTAGGTTGGGGCAGAGGAAGAACCTGAACTGTCACGCAGTCTTAAAGCCCCAGCTCATCCCATAGGAATGGAGGCTCCAGAACTGGGCTAATCCTTTGAGTTGTTCAGACGGAGACAAGGCTGGGCTGTTGTATCTGCATATCTTCCAGCCATTGAAGGAGGACATTAGTGGCAGGCCCTACCATCTCCAGCTTAGATCATTCTGCACCTGAGAACTTCTAGCCTCCAGAACTCAGAGTAGCTGGAGATGAATGCTTCATTCATGAAGGGGGTGGATCTGGACCCTGTACCACAGGATCCTCTGTAAGAAGAGGGGGAGTTCAGTTGGGAAGGAATATGTTAAATTTGGATTTAGACATTTTGCATTATTATATGGCAAGATAATTAGTTGGAAATGTTTGTTAGATATGTAGAAACTATTGTAATACCATTTCCAGTTTACAAAACCTTTTTCTCTTGATTTCCTAGGCCTTATCAGTTCATGACAATTTGGCTATAAAAATTTGCAATGAGATCTTAACATGTCCATGTTCACCAGAAATTCGGGTCTATACGAAAGCCTTGGGTTCTTTAGAACTCAGTAGCAATCTTGCTCAAGATCTTTTGGTTCTGTTGAATGAAATTCTGGAGGTAAAGTAGTTTCTAATTACTCTGTATATAAATTACTGTGAACAAATTTTTTATTGAAGTAGAATTTATGTGGTTGTATTAAATTATTGTATTAAATACATTACATGGTTGTATTAAATTATACATATGTCGGCAAATTGTGTCTGCTCATTTGAAGTAAATATTTCCTTCATAAATTTAATAGAATTTTTTAAATGTTTTTAAACATCTTGATATCCATATATAACTTTTTTGAAAGAAGATTAGAAAATGCTGCATTAAAAAAACATTAATGATGTTTTCTGTTATAGCAAGTAAAAGACAGGACATGTCTGAGAGCTCTGGAGAAAATCAAGATTCAGTTAGAAAAAGGAAATAAAGAGTATGACCAAGTGGTAGCAGCACAGGATGCCAACATGACTACGACTGCTTTTCAAATTGAAGATGGTAATAACATACTAACCTGAGTATTTGTAAGATTCTGTCCTTTGCATCTTAAAGAGGCGTTTTTTTTTCTCCTCTAACATGTGGTTGGATTTCAGGAATGAAAGAAAAATGTTTCCAATTAATTCCCTTGGAAAGTGTATTACTGCTGAGTGTTTATTCTACTTTCGTAGTTTTTTTATGTGTACATTTTTCACCATATGACCATGCATACTGTCTTTGGTTTCGTTTGCTTTCCAGTATTCACGTTTTTTGGAACACTGATTTATGATAATTTTCAGTAGCTACTAATGGTACTGGTGTCATTTCTGTTTTATGAAAAATTGACTTGGAAAGACCATTTAAAATATTTAATGAAGCTTTTTAAAATTTACATTGTGTGTCATTTCCTTTAATAGAAAAAAGTAAAGAAGCATATAAAACTCCTCTCAGGGATGTAAAAGCAACCCGAGCATCAAAATCCACTCAGCAAAAGACTAACAGAGGTAGTATATGGATCTTTATAATAAAACTTTTCAATTTTGTTTTCCAATGAAATACTCACTTTGCAAGTTTCCTTGTTGATAAAGATTTTTAAATGTCTCAGATATCCTTTATTTTCAGTTCTTAGAGCTGATATTAGGTTTTGCTTTGTGTCTAAAAGATTCTAATACCAGTGTTGCTCCAAGTGCTTTTGATTGAGAGATATGATGCAATGTATCATATTGCAAAGGACTATTTGGGTTAAATTAAGATTTTTTTTATCAGATGATCAATGATGATTTTTTATTATTAGCTGCTTATATTCTATCCTTTATATGATTAAGCACTTTTGAAAACCTTTTATCCCTGTAGTACTTGTCTGGGCTTCTGTTTTCCTTTTTCCCATTTTATTTCATAATTTTTCAACATCATTTATTTCCCAAGGGGTATCCAACAATAGGGGATTTGTTGGAATAAAGAAAATGTTGACAGGGGATCACTTGGAAAAAAATCTGAAATTCAACATCTTTTTATTGTTTTATTATTATTACAAAAGCAGTTCATGCTTATTACAGAAGAATCAGAAAATACATGCAAGCAAACTAATATAAAGAACGCTAATCATCCCACCCACAAGCCAACCATTATTTTAATTCTTAAAAAACAATTTGTAGGCCCTTTCCTATGCAGATTTAATTTTTTTCTAAATGGAATCTGGCCATAATATTTTTGTAGCCAATCACTTATTTACATGCTTATTGTTGGGTATTGTTCCAAATTAGTCCCATATTGTTGGATGTTTTCTTGGGGCTAGCAGCATTATGAGCAAATACGTAAGGTTTTGGAGAAAAACAGTTAAGTCTCAATGAATAATAAATAGGGTATATAAATTTCAACCAAATGTTCATACTGAGCAATTTGATCAGATTCTTGTCATAAATGAGGGAGCATCATGGGCTAAACTTTATCTTCTTAACCTTGGAAGTTTCTAGCAAGTAGAATTTTTGCAACCTTCAGCATATTGTTAGAAGGTCTAGTTTTTATACTGAAAAATGTTTTATAACACATATTTGAACTGGCCATGTATACATTTGAATATTTTGTAAGAAGCCATTACCTTACTGATTAAAGTTTTCTCTCTCCCGGGCCTGCTGATGGGTATACCCCACTTTTCTCCCCTTAATTTTCATTAGTTTCTCCACAGGTCATGTGTTATAGCAGAAGTACTTCTCTTTACATAGCATGTTTTTCACATTCTTCTTTCTCCCAAATATATTTAACTAAAATTTGCCTCCTTCTAATTTGATTTCCATATTTTCCTTTGCCTATTACCCAAGCTTACAAAATAAATGAATAAATGGCTGGAAACTAGGAAGAAATGTGTTGCAGAGGGAAAATGAAGGATTTGGGTAGGTCAGAAAATAGAAACAGTAAGCAATTGAGAATTTTGATAATGAATTATATACTGTCTTGAAGGACGGAGAAAAGTGACAGCTTCAGCTAGGATGAACAGGAGACGTCAGACTGTGGAGGTTGACTCTGAAAGGTATGCCATGTACATCTAGAAAATAGATGTGGTGTTTTTTTGTTTTTTTGGTCTGAGAGTAGAAAAGAAATTGTAGTTTGCTTTCACTGTGAAGGAGAGGAACTCAATATGTATAAGATACTCAGTGAAAAACTGTAAATCGCAAGGTCTTGGATATATATAGTCTAGAATTCCATTATCAAGATCATTTGACCTCCCATGGCTTGTGTGCTTTTCCTACTGGGATGGCCCATAGTCCTAGGTGGTCGTCTTTAATACGTCCTTTCAGTTTATATACCCATGTATGCTTCTAACTACATGATTGTGTGTATGACTCTCCGATCTTTGAATTAGCAAACTCTTAAAGGATTTAGATTTGGGTTCTTGACATTTACAAGCAGGATTACTCTATCATTGTAAATTGTATATATTTGTGGCGTAGTGTTTATTTTTAGATTCTGCCAATTAAGCCACTGTTGTGAGCTGAAACTTTGTAGTTGCCTTGCGTTCATCTATTGGTAAAATTGTAATGTGCATATTTTCAGTATATAGCTTTAGGTTAAATTTTGACTAAATTTAAAATGTTTCTTGGGAACCTGTTTACAGAGTGTTTTAAGAATGTATTACCTAAATTAAGAGAACGTAAGATGTTTTTTCACTTTGTGTTGTCCTCCAAAATTCTTTTGGGCAGTTGTTCCTATTTAATCACTTCATTACAAAATGTTGTTCTTCCTTATAATACCAGGTTCCATATAGAAATAAAAAGCAATTAGCTAGGTTTTCCATGATTTACGTGGCAGGACAGCCAATAAGTCTTTTTGTGGTTTTAGTTTTAAAAACTTAGTAAAATCAGGATATCAATTACACACTGATAAAATGACAGAAACAAAAAGTTTTATTGATAAATAAACTTGTTTTAAAGCTTGTATTTAAATTGGTGTATTTTCAACATCTATTTAGTGACCCTGAAATTCCAGAGCCAGAATCAGAAATGAAGATGAGATTGCCAAGACGAGCCAAAACAGCAGCACTAGAAAAAAGTAAACTTAACCTTGCAGAGTTTCTCAATGAAGATATAAGTTAGAAGAGATGATGGAGGTGAAGTCCTTTTAACCACGTCCTTTAAAATTATGTTCAGTTTTCTGCTTTAATAAAGTTACCCTTGTATCAAAATCAGAAAATGCCTGATAGCTTGTAGGACTTCGTGCTGTGTGACTCCACGTTACTTTGGCCTGTACTGAAGCATTAGGACCGTGCCTGGCCGGTGCGCCACGGAAGCCTGCAGTGGACCCGGGGGTGTAATCAGCGTCTAAGGTGGGCCTAGGAACCTGCTTTGCAAATCGGCTTCCCAGGTGATGCGTGAACTCTCACATTTAGTATATGGCGTTCTGGACAGCTTCTCAGTGTAACTAGCTAATAGCTTGCATTTGAGAAGCTTATGATTTAGATGGGGCACATCCAACACAGATGAAAACACTTCGGAACACATTTACAAAGGGACATCTCAAGGGCAAATGAAGTACCACAAACTGGCTAGAAAGGAGCTTGCTTACTAGGAGGACTACTACAATGACTCCAAAGTTCCCAGCATCTAAGCTGAACAGTTATTTTGATAATTTTGTGATTCTTACACTAAAAACATTTTGGTAATGCTATCTGAATGGATAATTTCTCTTCTTACAATATTTGCGTATGAGAGCTCTAGTTTGCTTACGTTTCTGATGGCGTTTCTTGGGTTAGGAGATGTTCACATATACTTTTTTTTTAAGTAATTTTTTTTAAGTAAACCCAACATGGGGCTTGAACTCATGCCCCAAGATCAAGAGTCACATGCTCTCTCGACTGACTGAGCCAGGCAGGTGCCCCCACTTATACATGTTAATTATGGAGTTGCTTTCTACGTTTTTGGCATAACAAAATAAATACTGTGGATAATAAAAGACAATTCTAGTAGGAAAAGCATGACAGGAAGTCCTTTATATACTAGTTTATGAGCACTGTTTCTTCATTGTCAATCTCATTTTTCTTCCCAAATTGGCATTTGCCTCACGTGTGGAACAGAGTATGAACTCAGTCCTCTTTCCGTCTGCAACACCCAGCAAAACATGGTTTCTTATCCCTCTGATTACCTTTTCTCTTTATTATCCAGAATAGAAATGTCCTGACATTGGATCTGTTTTAATAATAATTGTGCTTTTTAAGGTTTATTTAGGCCATTTATTTAAGGTGATGTTCTAAGAGCTAAATTAAGATTGTTGTGCTTTTTAGAACCAAATTGCTGTATTACATACATATATGTGCTTTATAGAGCTCAGAAATATAAAAGGAGTCTGAAAGTTACAAACTAAGAACGCTTATTAAGCAAAAGGAAAAGGCAGATGTGGCATAAAACAATAAAAAATAGATGATTGTTTTTCATTCTGTTGGCTCTGTCTTCCTGTGCTTCAAATTCCTTATGGAAGTCTTATTTTGTCAAATCCCTGTCACTTTAAAAATAATGTTTTGGGGTGAGGGATAGGGAGAAATAGGGAGAATAGGACTTAACGTGGACGCGGAATGTGCTGTAAGGAAAGGTGTTTAGGAGCACCTCAGCCTAAACCCCACCGGCCCCACAGCCAGGCTCTGCAGGGGAAGGAGCTGCGTTGCCACGGACCGCCACGGACCGCCACACCAGAGCTTTTGTTCCCTGGCGCGGGAGAAACAAACGGAAGCACCAAACCTTTAGTGTTCTTACTGTCCAGTATTCAAGTTTTAGACACAGTCACGTAGCCACTGCTGAAGCTATGCTTTCACACTATTATAGTGAAAGGTAAGGGATTTTATCCTGCTTTTAAAAGACATTTTCCACTTAATTGGCTAAAATACAGTAAAATCAATAGATGTAAATCCATTTACCATTTTTCATTCAAAACTGGTAACTTACACCAAACAGTATTCTTGTCTGCAAGAGGCACAGCTTTGCTGAAGAGTAAACATGCAATTGTGCCACTGATCTTACAGCCCACAGATTTTATAGGTTTAAAAGTACAGAGAAAGAACCGATCAGCTCAAATTCTATGAATGAAAACATGCTACTTGATAAACTATGATCAATTTTTCTATACATATATAACTTTGAAAGAGATAAACTTCTAAGAGATACCTTTGCCTTTTACCAGTTTGCTTCGAGGTAGTTGGTATCCACCTATTATACAACTGTTCATGGTCAGGTTATCACAAATCTTTACAATACTAGCTTCTAAATCACATAATGCAGTATATATTAAAACTTTGTGCACAGAAATAAAACGGGACAATTATGTATTTAAACGTAGGGCATAAAAAATTCACAAAATACCTTTAAAAAGAGAAACATCAAAATCCATTTGTACTGCAAAATTCCACAATGGTCTGGTGTAAAACGTAAAAAAACATACAAAGAATATAATCCAAATGATTAATGCTCATGATTATATTTAATATAAAGACATCACAGGACTAGAAATATTTCAAGATCAATTGATAAATGCAGAACGAATACTGACGTACAAAATAAGGATAGTGCAAGAAGAACTGCAATCTATTTCTCTTCACTTTTGAGGTTTTGGTTAACTGTACAGCTCGCTAGAGATGCTGCTGTCAAACTCAGATTCCATTCACTGGGACGATTAAGGCACATCTTAATGGGGCTCAAAGGGCAACTTGCTGTATTCCCATCAGACAAATTCAATTTCTCATCGGTTTTCATTTGTAGCATGCTGGAAAAAAAAAGTGCAAGGCATTTTAGTTTAACTTCAAAGAAATTATCAACCTTGTAAAGGAAAATTCAGTCATTTTATTGTTTGGACCTCGAAACAGAGTAGATAGGGCATTTTATTACCCTGAAAGTACAGGAGTTTTGTTCTTAGCTCCAGCCTCCTCACTGAACTGAATACATTACATATAGTCAGGTACTTAAGACGTCACCCAGATAGCACTGGACAACAAAACCACTGTGTATATGGATTCCATAAGTATACTCATGACATTTAACCTCTTGAACTTGGCAGGATTCAACCTTTTTCATTTGTCCTTTAACTTACCAGGATCAGAGCCACTTTGAGACAAGAAGGAATTAATTAACCTTTGAAAGTCTACCATGTTCTAGGCACATTCACATGTATTATCTCATTTAAATTTCCTAACAACCAAGCAAGGTTGGTATACTTATCCTGATGATAAACAGTAAAAGTGAGTCTCAGACTCAAGTACAAATATGTCTGAAGTTATAGAGTCACCCAACGAATTGGAATATGGTCCTTCCTCTTTCCCTTATGCTTGTCTACTAGCTCTCTGATGAGAATCTTTAGAAACAGAAACTTGAGAATCCAAAGAGTAGCTAGTCCACATGTAATGGACATGTAGTCCTGAATCTTAAATAATATTCATGATAGTCTTCACGTTTTCTGATGTGAATCCTTATGTTTATAAACTAATAGCTTGCTGTACAGTAGCTCATTTGATGGTTAACTGATTAGTTTCGTTGGACTGCATCATTCCTAACCTTTCTCCAATGACAGGTCTAGGATTCTTTCTATTAGAGAAGAGGAAATAGGCATGTAGTATTTAAGTGACTTGTTACAAGTGGCAGCTTCCTCCAGACCTCAGTAGCATTTTCCTGATCTTTCCTTGCAACCTCAAAAACAGACTCATTTGCCATTCAATAAACCAGAGAGATTTAACCTGTTATAGCATATTTCAATGGCTATCATGTTGCCACTGAGTTCTCCCCAGGCAAATGGTCCCGGTTTCACTGAATAACATAGTTTCAGCTTCATAGATATGAAGCAAAATGACAAACTACAAGTAGCTTAAAAGGTTACTCATCAAAAATAGAAAATCACTTAAAAAGCCAAAAAAAGAGGTGAATAAATAAGAATATATTTAAATCGGCCTGATAAATGACAAAGATCCAAAATACAATATTCTCATTCATATCAGAAATCTTAACTGATTTTTGAAAATATTTGTATTGGTTACTATTATTAGATTGATGGCCTCATGGACCTCAAGATTTTTTTTTTAAAGATTTTATTTATTTGACACAGAGCAGGGGGAGTGGCAGGCAGAGGGAGAAGCAGGCTCCCCACAGAGAAGGGGGAGCCCGATGTGGGACTCGATCCCAGGACTCCAGGACCATAACCTGAGCCGAAGGCAGTTTAACCAACTGAGCCACTCAGGCGCCCTCAAGATTTTTTGTCAAGTTAGCAAAGCTCAGATAAAGCAGTAATGTTTTTCCTTCTTCCAAGGACTGCTAGCCTTCGTATTTGTATTATTTGTATATATACCTCTTTGAGAAACTCTAAGGCAAGCTATAAAAATACAAATATATTTATTAAGATAGCTTGGTAGATCAACTATCAATGCCAAAAGAAGATGATGGCACGAAGCAACAAATGGTGATAACAATTTTTTGCTAAAAAACAAAACTAAAAGACCCCGATTTTTGCTGTTTGATTGACAAAGGTATATTTATCAGAGAATACTACTACATTGTTCTTTTTAAGACCTTCAAAAAATTAAAGTTACTTTTCTAGAGAGTGTACTCCAAATTTGGGTATACAAACTCCAGGAGTGCACAAAACTACACATGCATGGGAAGAAAATTCCAGTTTTAAAAGAACTGTATGTTTGTACTAATACACAGATTGACATACTTAATTCATACATATACACTTAAAACTCAGTGTGCAATGTTTGGGGCTACTAATCTATAGAATACTAAGAGTAGAAGAATATAGCCATCTTCAAGCGCTAGAAACAGAGGCATTAGAACAACAGAGCTAGAAGGGACCTTTCTAGGAACCACCCATCCACCCCCTTTTTAAGATGGGGAAACTAAGGTATAGGAAAATAGAAAAATAGAAAACTTCTCTTTTTTCAGTGTTCCAATCAGATGTATGTGGACTAATATAAGAACCTGGATCTCTTAAGTAATCTAGTAATAACCAAAGCACTTTTCAATTCCATTTTCTGTACCAAATTATTTAACATTGAGTACCCACTAGAAAGCAGCACCTCTGAGGTACAAAGATGAGGAAGTGTACACAGTGCATGCTTTCAAAGAATTTGCAATCTAGAAGAATTTTTAACAATCCTTTATATTTGGAAATTAAAAAATTGACTAGTTAGGTTTAATGTCAGGAATTTGTGGTACAATCATACACATTTGTACCAAGTGAAAGATTAAATATTCCTCAACTTTTGTTTTTAATCTCCATACCCAGTATGGGGCTTGAACTCACGATCACAAGAAGAGTCCCAAGCTCTACTGACAGAGCCAGCCAGGTACCCCCTCAAATTTTCTTGATGTACTTTTTAAACTTTTTGTTTTGTATGTTTTAAAAATTAAGTTGAATACTCTTGTATGTGTCTGTGCATTCAACTGTATCTATAGGGCTGATGTCTAGGAATAGGATAAACTGAGTCACAGGGTGCTTTTAAAGTTCTGACAGATATTACCAAAATATCCTGCATAGATTACGTACCATTTTACACTCTTGCCAACAACGTGTGCAAGTGTCTTTCTTTCATTTTCTTACCAATAATGTATAATAAAACATGGATCTTTGAAAAAAATTAAGGTCAAAAAATGGTATTTCATTGTTTAATTTGCATTTCTCTTATGAGGAAGGTTCAGCTTATTTTCATATTGATATGTAGTTAAGATTGGTGCTCTGTTCTATGTGGTTTACAATCCCACTCCCCTCCCTACGCAGCCTAGTTCATTAGTGTTTGTATCTGCTTATGGTGATTTTGTCATGAATCCATTCTAAATTTTGGATCATCAAATCTAGCAGTCTTATATTTCATGGCTTCTTTGCCTTACATATGATTAGAAAGTTGAAGCAGCAGCATTTAAACTATCAGATCAAGTGGCTTTATATAGCCGTATCAAGGATTCTGTTGAAAGCTCAGTGACAGTGTATAAAGAACTGGGGAAAGGAACATAAAGACCTGAGTCCCAGTTCTGAGAAGATCAATCATCAGCCTTATGACCCTGGACAAGTAAACTTAGTCTCTTTCCTTCTCCTTTTCTCATCTTTAAAAAAAGATATTGAGGGGCGCCTGGGGAGCTCAGTCAGTTAAGCATCCAACTCTTGATTCTGGCTCAGGTCATGATCTCAAGGTTGTAAGACTGAGCCCCGTGTTGGACTCTGTGCTGGGCATGGAGCCTGCTTGAGATTCTCTCTCTCCCTCTTAAAATTAAACATCATCCTGTTTACCATTACATTTCTGAATGATTTAATGAGAGCCATTTAACATGATTTAAAAACCATACAGAGCCATCGACAAATGCAAAGGTTTAATTTAGCACTGTGTCTTTTGGTGAATGGGGGACAAAGCTGGAAGAGAGGTACTCACCCTAAGGCCTCTTCTATCAAACTAGCAACCGAGACAGACGGTAGGTGAGTGAATGACAAGGAAGGGGCACTGAAATGATCATCTGGACATACAAGCCTATTTTCAATACTTCTGTAATTTCATCCACCCTAAGTAAGGGAGAACGTCTCTCCGGCATGTGAATGGAGGTTTACAAGAATATGTGCATTTGGGAAGTATAAAAGATGAAAATCTTTTCTGGGTCATGGAAATCCAAACAGTTACAACGTGTGATTTAAATTAATGATTATTGGGGTGCCTGGGTGGCTCAGAGGGTTAGGTGGCCAACTCTTGATTTTGGCTCGGGTCATGATCTCAGGGTCTTGAGATCAAGCCCCACACTGGGCTATGTGCTTGGCGCCGAGTCTGCTTGAGATTGTCTCTCTCCCTCTCTGCTCATAAGCTCACAAATATATTAAATCTTTAAAAAATATATTAAAAAATGATTACTGATAATTCTAACAAAAAATTTTAATATATCTAGCTGTAATAAATCACACTTGTTTTACTTATTACTAGAGATGGGGATAGTTCATTTCTGTCATAGAGACAATTAACTTTAAAGTAGGCTAGTCAAATCGCAGGAAACATTTTAGTGTGAGCAAGAGAGGTCTGAAAAGATCATTTCTAGAGCAGTTGCTACATGCTAGGCACTATGCTAAAAATCTTTCTGATAATGTTGCATTCAATTCCAAAAACCACCACTGAGGCTCAAAGAAGTAAAATGACACATTAAGGTTCACTCAACTAATAAGTGCAAGTTCAGAGTCTAGGATTTATTACCCTATCCTGCATACTAACTCTTGGGCTGTAATTCTGTCATGATTCTCCCTTTATGTTAATACCCATTTATCTATTTCTTCAGAATACTTAACATATGGTAAGTGTCTGGTCTACAGATTTCAGACAGACAGACATTCTGAAGGGCTACAGCCACAACCGTATCTAGGAAATTATATATGTTAGAGCATGAAGTTTCCACATATTTAACTAAATAAGTAGTAGTCATATCTTTCAATTTCTCAAGATAAAAAAAGAAAATGTTAGGGCACAGACATGTTTTTTGAGAGCTATCATAAGAGTATTTTTTTTTAAAGATTTATTTTAGAGAGAGAAAGCGGTGGGGAGGGCCAGAGGGAGAGGGAGGGGGAGAGAGAGAATCTCAAGCAGACTCCTCGCTGATCTCGGAGCCCCATGCAGGGCTCGATCCCACAACCCTGAGATCATGACCTGAGCCAAAATCAAGAGTCGGACACTCAACTGACTGAGCCACCAAGGCTCCCCTACCATAAGAGTATTGTTTAGGTTAAAGGTTTTAAGAAACATAAGTTCATCTTTTCAAAGGGAGGAAAGTCAGCTGTATGCATGGATAGACAAATGTGGTATAGGATTTAGAATGTGAATAGTTACTATAAAGTACCTGAAACTATCGAATCTGAACTCATCTATTTAACTCCAAATTCTGAATGACTGGCTATTTCCTCTGGTGATAGCGTCATCTGATGTGAAAATTTACTGAATAGCGATTATAGGTATACCCTTGAGGCTGATTCTCCACAAATCTATCCAAATACCACAATAGGGCTGTTAAATGTGTAAACTAGATCAGAGAACCTTTATGAAGTCAACAAGCGTATTCCCATGGTTTTGATGTAGTAAGAAGTTATAGAAATGAAATCCTTGGTCTACTGGACTCTAAATTTGATAATTCCAGGGTTCCCAGAGGCCAATACCGAGGACTTCGCCAACTATCAAAGTGTTTCAGTTCTATGACAAGCTGGCATGCGTTCATAAGCCAGGTCTGCTGGTTACCAAAGTTAGTATTCACTCATTCTTCCCTCAAATCCTTAACCAACACCTACCTAATATATTTAGAATATAAAATACTGTGACGGTGTCTGTCTTCAAGGGTTTTGCAGCTTGGTAAGGAGGCAGAAGGGAGAAATATTCATCAATTACCAAAATATATTTATTTTATTATAAATAGATATAGAAGAGGTAACTGAAGACTAAGGGATTACAGAGAAGGGAAATTAATCCCAGCAATGGGGAGGTTGGGGAAAAAATATTTGAAATAGGTCTAAAGTAAATTCTTTACTAAAGGATTTTAGTAAATTGGGACAGACGGAGGCTTCATAGAGCCTAACTTTTGATTCCGAATTAAATCACTTACCTGCTAAGTGTACATTCCTTAACCTCTAAGCTTCAATTTAACTGGAAAGTGAAGATAATGAGAGTACCCACCTCTTAAGGGTAATGTGACTATTAATGAGTTTATGCAAACAAAGCAGTTGGTATAGAGAATGCATGTAAAAATGCCTGGCTGGGCACACAGTAAGGACTCAATAAATGTTAGTATTAGTACTACTAACAAAAAGTCAAAAGGTACATATGTGGGGATACAGGATGACAGATATGTGTATGATTTGTTTTTGCACTAGTACAACCATTTAATTTTAAATCTCTGGGCTTTAAAGGGGAGAGGGGTTCAAATGAAAGAGCCATAGGGATCTAGCCAGTTATACATGGTCTACCAGTGGAACATGATGTCTAATGTAAATCCTTTCTCTTGTTGGCAAACTCTGTAAGTTAGGTTATACAGGTTTTTTGTTTTTAAAGACTTAATTTATCTCAAGAGAAAAATTTCTCTTTGGTAAGATACTGATGAATTTAAGGGCCCTGGCAGATTAAGTGGTAGATTTTAAGTCAGACATTTTTTCTGACTTGCTTTTGATTATTTGATGTGGTTATTTGGAGGAACAGAAGAACCTGGTGGTTAAGAGTAAGACTCTGAAGTCTCATATTCTTGGATTAGAATCACAGATTTGCAGTTTACTCCAAACAATTTTAGGAGAACTACTTTTTTTTTAATATAAAGATTAGCATAATATGTGCTTAACTAGTAAGTGCTATCATGATTATTAGAGCAAACCATAACTGGAGATTCACAAGAAAACATCTAGAATAAAAAGAATAGTTTCTCCTGAGAAACTGGATATCTACCTGAATTTTTAGTTGGATGGAATGAAGGAAATTATAGTCCGATTAAAGGCACAAAACCAATTCTCTTCAGAAATCAATGAACAGTTTGTAGTGCTATGTGATTTACAAGTGATCATTGGCCAGGTAGGGACAAAAAGAATTTACCTGAATTTATTAATTAACTTGTATATTAAATTAGTATAACACAACTGTGCCTAAAGCAGTATCTTAAATAGGTATTCAGATATTCAATAAACACAGATGTGATTCACATACATTTATAATAATAAAATAGGAAATTTTAGTAAATTAATTAAAAACTTAGCAAGTTATTGATCTAAAATAATGCCAACTGACTAACTGTGAAAGTGTATGGAGCCTGACAGCCCTTAGAAAGATTTTGGATCCTGTTCCCATTTGCCTTCTGAGGAACTTAAAAATGATTATAATCAATGATCCCTTCCTTTTTTTTTTTTTAATATAGCTGCATCCACAGCCCAACTTCTTCACCCCTCCCTATATTCATCTCTTTGCCCTATTTTTTTTGCCATGTCCTCTCATTCTGGCCTCACCCACGTGACTTGCTTTGGCCAACAGGATGTTAGCAAGTATGAACTCTAAACTGGCTGAGGCCAGTGCAAGCTGAAGCTTCAGAAACTACTTGGGCACTTATGCCCCCGCTGTGTATCTCTGTTTTTGCCACGAGAACAATGCCTGGGCTGACCTGCTGTGTGGACGTGAGACACAGAGCGGGGCTAAGCCGGCTCACCTGATGGCCAGCTAGTACAAGGCATGTGAGGGAACCCAGCCAAAGCCAAAAGAACCTCTTAGCCTTATTTCTCAGTCAGAGATCCAGGAGTGAAGTAAGTGCTTAATTTACTTAAGGGAGTAAGTTTTGGGGTGGTTTGTAAGGTAGCACTGTTGTGGCAACAGATAAATACTGGAACATGTCTTCTCCTCACCATGATGTGCAAGGTCTCTCATTCCTTAAAAACAAAAACAAAACTTCACTCAATCTTTTATTTTCCTCAAAATAACATTTTTAGAGCTAGATTATTTTAATGAGTTATCCTATACTTGCCATCACCATTTTCTTTCTCTTATTCTTAACCTACTCCAATCTGGCTTCCAGGTCTTTCACTCCATGAAAACAGCACTTACTAAAGTCTCCAATGAATTGATAAGTTTGATGAATGATCTTTAATTTTCAGAACATTAAACACTATTGGTCATTTCCTCTGCTACAGACTGAATTGTGTATGTCCCTGTATTATATGCTGAAGTTCTAACCCCCTATATTAAGAGATATAGGGCCTTTAGGAGGTAACTAAGGTAAAATAAGGTTACAGGGTGGAGCCCTAATCTGATGGCCTTATTGTCCCCATAAGAGGAGAAGAAGACACCACAGAATGGGAAGGTAGCCATGTGCAAACCAGCAACAGAGACCCACCAGAAACTGAACCCTCCAGACCTTGATCTTGGACTTCCCAGCCTCCAGAACTGTGAGAAAACAAATCTGTCATTAAGACATGCAGTCTACAGTATTTTGTGATGGCAGCCTGAGAAGAGTAAACCTTTCTTGAAACTCACTTTTTTTTTGGCTTTTGAGACAAAACACAATACTGGCTTTCTTCTTCCCTTCACTGCAAGTCATCCTCCTCTTGGATGGCTTGAAATTTTTCAAGCCTAACTCCCAGGCTTCCTTTTCTTCTTCTATAATCTTTCTTTAGGGGTTCTCATCCATACTGTTTCAGTTATCAGTGACATCTCAGACATCTCAAATCCTCCCACTGCTCACCACATTACTTCTTCAAAAAGGATTTCCCTGAGTACTCAACCTAAAGTTACTACCAATAGAAACTCTTTAGATCATCTAATTTCATGAACACAGAACTTAACAATTGCTTATGTTTTTCCTCCCTCCCATTAAAATATGAGCTTGATGAGAAAGTACAACATATTGGTCTTGTTCAACATATTATTTGCAGTACCCTGCATATAGAAACTGGATAAATATCTGTCAAAAGAATAAATCTAGGACTTCTGCTCAGGCTGTGATGAAGTAACAGGAATCAGATTTACCCTCTCACTTTAAACAACTTAAAAAATAGACAAAAATATATGCAATATATATAGTAGGCTCCACATCCAGCATGGAGCCCAGTGTGCGGCTTGAACTCACGACCCTGACATCAAGACCTGAGCTGAAATTGAGAGCCAGACACTTAACTGACTGAGCCACCCATGAGCCCCTGAAATATTTTTAAGACAATGGATGAAAGAAAGTACAGGGTGACTGTGATCCCTGAAAGAAGGGGACAAAGGAGGGAAGTCATAAAAATTGCTCTGGCTTACTGCCTGAAGAATTTCCAGTCTGCAGTATAGAGAGAGGGACCAAAAGGAGCTTGGAGATCTTCCTGAGATGAGAGGACAGTTTGTTGCTGAGGGAGACCAAAGCAACCAGAATCTGTGGGGCAGAGCACAGGAGACAGAGCCGCACAGAGAGAGCTCTAGAGATCTGCACTGGCTTCCCTCAAATCTGTAGATAAGTACTGATCAGTGCATGATGAATGTTTCCCAAATCCGTGAAAAAGACCACTGAAAAGGACCAGGCAGAAAATTGCTAGAGGCCACAAAGGACTGGATATAATTTGTGTTTGCACCAGCAAGAATGGAAAGAACCCCTGACACATATGACAGTAAATAATTATTGGTAGTGCCTCACTAGTGGGGTAAAATTAGCCCTACGGCAAGATTTCTCATCCTCAGCACTACTGACATTTGGGGCCAAGTGATTCTTTATTGTGAGGAGTTGTCTTATTATGCACTGTAGAATGTTTGCAGCATCTCTGGCCTCTACCCACTAAGTGTGACAATCCAAAATGTCTCTATACATCATCAGATATCCTCTGCAGGACATCCCCAGTTGAGAACCACTGTCCTAGACTAAAGGCTGTTCCAACTCTGCCTATCAATGCCCAAAAGCAAGATTTGAAACACTAAAAAGTTTTCTTAATGAGTTAATAGTGTCTTAGAACAGAGCCACAAAACATTGAAGACATTGCAAAAACAAACAAAACAAAAAAACCCCAGCATACAAGGTAAAATCGACAATGTCCAGCATCTAATCCAAAATTACCAGGCATGCAAAAAACAGGAAAATATGACCCAAAATGAGGAGAAAAATGAATCAGTAGGAACTGATAGCACACATTGTAAAATTAGCACACAAGGATATTAATGCAGGTACTTTCAAGAAGCTGAGGAAAGCATGAGCATGAGGAGAAATATAGTAGATACAAAGAAGACTAAATTAATTTATTTATTAAAAGGATTTTATTTATTTATTTGTGAGAGAGAAAGACATAGCAAGAGAGAGAGAGCACCAGCAGAGGGGAGAGGGAGAAGCAGGTTCCCTGCTGAGCAGGGAGACCAACATGGGGCTTGATCCTAGGACCCTGGGCTCGTAACCTGAGCCGAAGGCAGACGCTTAACCAGCTGAGCCACCCAGGCGCCCCAGAAGACTAAATTTAAATCTCTGGAGATGAAAATATAATTTCTGAAATGAAAATATCCTGGCTGTTACTAACAGCAGATTAGACAATCCAAAGAAGAGGTTATCAAGCTTAAAAACATGAAATAGCATAATCCAAAATGAAACAGAGAAAAAAATGTACAAAAATGAACAGGTATCAGTGTTCTATGCGGCAAAATAAATGTGATTGGAATCCCAAAAGGAGAGTAGTGACAAGAGAGATAGAAACATATTTTAAGAAAATATGGCTAAAAGATTTCCAAATGTGATAAAAACTAAACCCCCATATACAACTAGTTCAAAAAACTCCAAATAGAAAAAAAACATGAAGGCAACAATGCCAAACCCATTTGTAATCAAATTGCTGATAACCAGTGATAACATCTTATAAGCAACTGGAGGAAAAAAAAAATCCAGGACATAGAGAGTAGCAAATAGAAGAATGACAGCAGACTTATCTTTAAAATCTAGAAGGCAGTGGAGCAACAGGCTCAAAGTACTAAAAGAAACATATGGTCAAATCTGAATTCCATATCCAGCTAAAATATCTTTTCAAAAACAGAAGTGGGGGGAAAAAAAGTGAAATAAGACTTTTCCAGACAAAAAGGCAGGGCTGAGTGAATTAATAAACAGCAAACCCACACTACAAGAAATGCTAAAGGAAGTTATGCAGGCAGAAGTAAAATAATATCAGGTAGAAGCCTGGATTTGTACAAAAGAATGAAAAGTACCAGAATGGAAAATTCATGGGGAAAATACTTTTTCTATTTTAAAAATCTCTTTGAATAACTGTGCAAAGGAAAAATAGTAACAACATATAGGGAAGATAACATTTATAGAAGCAAAATGTATGACAATAATAATAGCACAAAGGCTTGGAGGGAAAAAATGCAAATATACTGTAAAGTTCTTAGACTATACATGAAGTGGTGTAACATCTGAAGAGAGTTACTGGTAAGTTGATATAAAGGGTAAACTTGACAGCAAGTACTTCTTAAAAAAACAATTAAGAGAGTAAATAGAATAATAAAATACACTCAGCTTTTCCAAAAGAAGGCAGGAAAAGAGAAAAAAGGAAGTAAATAATAGATGGGATGAATAGAAAATAGAAATTTGGATGGCTATTATCAAAAAGATAAATAACAAATGTGGGTGAAGATGTGGAAAAAAGGCGAACCTTGTATACTATTAGTGGGAATATAAATTGGTATACCCCCTAAAGAAAATAGTATGGATGTTCCTCAAAAAATTAAAAATAGGGATGCCTGGGTGGCTCAGTCAGTTAAGCGGCTGCCTTCGGCCCAGGTCATGATCCCAGGGTCCTGGGATCAAGTCCCACATCGGGCTCCTTGCTCAGCAGGGAGCCTGCTTCTCTCTCTCTCTCCCTCTGCTTGTGCTCTGTCAAATAAATAAAATCTTTAAAAAAAAATTAAAAATAGAACTACTATATGATCCAGCAATTCCACTTCTGGATATTTATCCAAAAAATGAAAACAGTAAACTTGAGAAGATATATGCACCCCCCGACGTGTTCACTGCAGCATTATTTACAATAACCAAGATATGGAAACTTGTGTCTATCAATGGATGAATGGATAAAGAGAATCTCTCTCTCTCTCTCTCTGTCACATACACACACACACAGACACACATCCAGCCATAAAAAGGAAATCTTGCCATTTGCAATAACATGAATGGATCTTGAGGGGATTATGCTAAGTGAAATAAGTCAGAGAAAGACAAATACCAGATGATTTCACTTATATGTGGAATCTAAAAATAACAAAAAACAACCAAGCTCACTAATACAGAAAGCAGATTGGTGGATGCTAGAGGCAGGGGCAAAATGGGTGAAGGGCTCAATAGATACAAACTTCTAGTCATAAAATAAAGAAGTCATGGGAATGTAACATACAGCACAGTCGCTGACTATAATTAATAATACTGTATTATACATTTGAAGGTTGCTAAAAGAACAGATCATAAAAGTTTTCATCACAAGAAAAAATTCTATGGTGACAAAAGTCAACTAGACTTACTGTGGTGATCACATCACAATACATAACAAATACCAAATCATTATGTTGTACATTCGAAACTAAGATGTTATATGTCAATTATACCTCAATTAAAACAAAAACAAAAACAAACAAAGTTGGCTGACTGAAAACCACATCAAGTCACATGAAATGAAAATGGTCTATTAAAAGGCAGAGATTGTCAGATTGGGTGAGAAAGCAAGCCTCAACTGTATGCTGCCTAAAAGAAACTCACTTCAAATACAGAGACATATAGGTTAAGAATGAAAGTATGGGAAAAGATATACCATGCTAAAACTAGTGAAAAGTAGCTGGAATGACTATAGTAATATCAGACAAAAAATGATTTCAGACCAAAGAATATTTCCAGAGAAAAAGGGGTTCATTTCATATAGAAAAGGAGTAAATTCACCAAAAGTATATAAAAATTCTAAATGTATATGCATCTAATCACAGAGCTTCAAAATACATGAAACAAAACCACAACTGAAAGGATAAATAGGAAAATCTAGAATCAAAGGTGCAGATTTGAAAACCTCTCTCTCAAGGATAAATAGAATAAGTAGACTGAAACTCAAGAAAGATGTAAAAGCATTTAATAGCACTATCTATCAACTTGCTTAACTGACAAGACTCCACCCAACAGCAGCAGACTACACAATATTTTCAATAACACGGAGAACATTCATTAAAGTAGATCTGGATAGACTCTTGACCGTAAAAAAATTTTTTCAATAAGTTCAAAAGAATTAAAATCATACAAAGTATATTTTATAACCATAATAGAATTAAACTAGAAATCAGTAACAGTATCTAGAAAATCCTCAAAATTTGGAAACTGACCAATTTATCTCCAAGTAATCCATGGGTTAAACAAGAAATCACAAGGGAAATACGAAAATAGTTCTAATTTAATGAGAGTGAAAATACAGCAGAGCAAAATTTGGGAGATATAGCTAAAGTAGTGTTCAGAGGGAAATTTATAACATAATGATATTAGTAAGGAATTATCTTCTTTCTACTACAACCCTCTATACTCTATACCAATAGTTCTCTAAGTGTGGTCCTTGGAGTCCAACCATCTCTTTTATAATAAGCCCTCCTGGTGATTCTGATGCACACTAAAGTTTTTAAAGCATTGTTTTAAAGTAGTACAGTTCTCATTTCGACCACCATAATGGTCCATGCCTTCACTCTTGCAGTCTACCATTCATCTTCCACAAGGCAGTCAGAGAGATCCTTTAGGGAGAATCTGATGATGTCATATATCTTCCCTATACAATCTCTACTCTAAGAGCAATAGGAAGCCACTGAAAGTACATAAACATGGCTTATGGGAATCAACATGGTCTGTCCTTCATTTACTTCTCAATCCTCACACCTGATATCAGGCTTCTCCTTTCTCTTTTGACTCAAGACACACCAGTCATTGTTTTACCTGCAAAGAATACCATGCTGCAGTTTTCCCACATGCAAGTCTTTCTTTCCGGAAGTCAGTCTTCCCCTCCCAGTTCTTTGCTACTTGACCTAATTAATTCCTACTCACTCTTCACAGCTCAGTTCAATGGCCATTTCCTTAGAGAAATCTTCCCCCCCCCCCGCCATTTCTCTGACTTGATAAAATCTCCCTATAAGGAATTCTTATAATACCACCTACTAATTAAGAACTTGTAAGATTTGTGTACTTACTCAATGTCTGCCTCTCTTAATAAACTTGAACCTTGAGGGCAGAACAATACGTGGTTTTGTCCCCCATCATATCCTGTATGTCTAGCATATCGCCTGGCACATAGGAGACATTTTTTAAAGAATAAATTAACGGGGTCTATCTAGCTTTCTGTTTCTATGTACAGAAACAAAGTAGAAAACAAATGAAATGTCTAGGTTGCCTGGGATTGGAATGGGAGTGGGGTAGGAAAAAGAAGCCAAGGTCTTATTAAAATTAAACAAGAACAACCAAGAAAAAACCTGGCAGGATGAAATCATTCAGACACCTACTCTGTCCTACCCCACCCCCCTGCCCCGCGTGTAATTAAACAACAGGTGAATTCAATAGACTTAACATTATAATCACAGAATGCTCAGCTCCACTGCAAACTGTTTACCGCACAGGAAAAATGAGGGTGGGGGGAATGGTAGCCAGGAGAGCTGAACCAAGAATTCTGAATCCCTAAGTGAAGAAATTGAGAAGAAAAAAGGAGAACACTTGAGGAAGGAATTTAAGATGTAAAGCACTGAAATAAATCTTTCTAACAGGTGGTAGCCACTGGTGAAGGAAGAGAAGAAGGGTGACCCTTGGACTTACCTCAGATAGACAAAGCAGGTCTGGAGGCTGCGGGGAGAGAATGAAGATTTACAAAACAGAATAAACTACCACTCATGGCTCCCCCAGCACCACTCTGCTGGATAAAGATAGGTCTTCTCCCATACAGATAAAACAACTACAAGTCAGAAATATATTGCATTGTGTGGGAAGAGGGAGAGGATGGGGTGTTCGGAATAAACTGGATATAATAACTTTAATCTATTTTTAAACAACCCAATGACTTTCTAGGCACATACCAAAATTCTACTGATATATATAGGTCAACAAACTTTTTTCCACAAAAGGCCAGGTAATAAGTATTTTAAGCTCTGTGGGCTTTATGAAATTACTCAATTCAGTTTCAGTGGCATAAACAGCAATGACAATACCTAAGTGAACTTGGAGTGTTACAATAAAACTTTACTTACAAACAGGCCATGGGCCAGGTGCCCCAATTTAGAGAATTAATTTTATGTTTGAAAATAGTTCTGTACTCCATATCCACTAGCATGGAGAATCAATCAAATTATCTTTCTTCAAATTATACTGTGCTGCCAAAGTAAAAACAATTTGACATATTTTTTTATAAGTTCCCTGAGTTCCTCTGTGACTCCCCCAATGTCTAACACAAAGCCTAGTAGATCAAAAGAAAAAGTATCCAATTTGTTGAGTAAATTAGATGGTTTTCCATGAAAGATGTGGGGTAATTAGTAAAGTAGAATACTGTGAAAAACTCAGTAATGGTTAACAAAGCAATAGGATATAAAATAGTCAAGAAAAATTCTAAGAAAAAAATCAAGACAGATTATCAAAGTAGCTCTTCTATATATTAATAAAGCATTATAGCAAGAGTTAGAGATGCTTCAAAACCTAAAACTCTTCTCCTTACTCAGTTCCTATGAAAGTTATGCTGATAGGGAAGAAACTCAATTATAAATAGAACGGATTTTTATTAAAAATTCCTGATTTCATTAGAATACTTCAAATAACCAAAAGTTTTAACAGTTTCACTTGTGGCACTGTCAATTAGTAAAGAGGTAATATGAAGTCCAAAGAAAAAAGAATATGCCAATGAGTTTTTTCATTTTTACATTAAAATATCTACCTTCACTTCATCCAGTTCTGACCAAATTAAGATGGTGTAAGGTTAATTAAGACTTGAGGAGATACTGATGTCATATGAAATTAAGACTTGACAAAACACTGATCTCATGTTTTCCTAAATTCATAAGATATTTTCTCATGGTTTGTAATATCTATGGTAAAGCTACCTGAATTGACTGCTACCACCACTCCTCCTTTCTTAACATGAAATGAAAATCTAATATACAAAAATGAAATTTACAAAATGGATCTATGTGATCATCTTTGGCTTATAGGTATTTACCACAGTGTTCTTTTAATGGTGAATGTTAATAAAGCACTTACAACTTAATTTTGATTAATTTATGTCAAAGAACAAATCTAGTATATAAATTAACATGTTTTTATAGTCATTGCATTTTTCTGGGAATATCACAGTAAATATAAAGAAACCCTAGCAGGAAACTATATACAGCAGTGTTTTCCAATTATGTTCCCCAAACTGTGGGACATAAAGAGCTATGATATGATATGATATGATATGATATATGATATGATATATAAAGTTTGAAGAATGCTGTTTAACATGTTAATGGGGCATAGTGATTCAACAAGCACAGGACTGAGCATTTCCCAAAGTTATTAGACCATAGAACCCTTTTCCCACAGAACATCTTGGAGGACTAGTGCTTCTTGGACTATCTCTGCAATGCTTGTGTGGCAAACTAGATGAAGGTGACAATGAGTCATCTAGAAATGTGTTTCTATCAAAATGAAATTCAGAAAATCATCTACTCTATGCTAGTTTTTCCATTAAATGATAATTATGAAGCTGAATAATAGCACATGAAGAAATGCTAACTCTAAATTTTATTTAAACATGTTTAAGGATATTCTGTGCCAAGGTTCGCCTCAACCATACAAATTTAAAAGGATATTTTGAGTTAGGATGCAAAAAATGTGGTAAACCGTTCATGAGCAGGACCAGAGGAGGATGCATGGTTGGTTTCAGTTTTACGTAGCTGAAGGAGTATACTATTAATTAAAAATCACCCATCAGTTAACATATCTGTGTGAAAACCACAATTCTAAATGGAAAAATTGTATTCAGTCATTTTTGAGGATAGATGACAAAACAGAAGCTGACAAACTGACTTTTTTCAGTCAGCTCAGAATCTAATTCAAAGTATCAATTTGAATTCTGAATTTTTATGGCAAAATTTAATGTTTTAGGATGAGTACAATGAGTATAGCTACCTCAAGTCCACATTAGTTATTCTAGTCTTGAAACTTCCTTAGATGTGTCCAAAGTAAGCTTATTTACATCCAGGTATTTATCAGTTAGGAAAGGCACACATTTACTTTGGTAACTCAAAAGACACTGATATGCAAAAGTTCTGTATTATTATTTTCAATAGTTATTCCATTTTAGGCCATTATCACCTCAAAAATCGTCTCTTGCAGCTAGCCTTTCACACACCCCATTTTGTCCTTCCCCTCAAAAATCTATACCGTGTGCTATTATTAGAAAAGATTCTCTAGAATTACACTTTATTTAGTTTCTCACTATTCACAGAATGAATTCTCGGCCTGATCTCTTTGTCCTTTTGTTATACCCACTTGGTGAACCCAATTAACCCAATTAAATCTAAGGGCCCACCTTTCTCCAAGCTTACATTCTTGTGGCTGAGATAAAAATCACAAAACTGTTCAACCCTGTTATTTCTTGAGATAGTATTTCAAATGTTATCTACATTGCACAATACCCACCATATTACTCTCAAATTACCTCTGAACCCATAGAAAATATCTCTAATATCCTCAATATTCTGCTCATGAATTTGTGAACTAACATGCATTCCCATATATTGTTCCCACTGTTCTCATGTTTTAAGAGAGAAGTGATTCTTCTCGCCGAAACTATCTAATGATGGCCCATAATGTCCAATAATCCACTCTGGGGCTTCACTCCATTTCCACTGCTTGCCACCTTGTCTGTATCTTCAACCTTTCATTCTCTACTGGCTTCTCCTCATTGGCAGCCAAACTTTTTTTTAAAAACCAGTCTTCATGAGGGCTTCCTCTCACTATCTCCCTATCTCCTCTCCAATCAGAGCCATTTAGTTTTCTGTGCTGGTCTTCTTCATTTCCTCTTCCTGCATTAACTCAAACATAAGATTTCTGGCTGCGTTGCGTACCAAAACTACACTCTTCAAAATCATTACAATAACCTTTTGTGCTATCTTCAGTGGAGACATTTCAAGGCTTAATTAACCTCTTTTCAACAGTTCACACTGTTGTTTTATTCCTTCTTAAAATACATTTCCTTTCTACCACACTCTCCTGGCTTTCCTCTTATTTCCTGACTACCCTCATCAATCTCCTTTTGTGCACATCTTTTTTTTTTTTTAAGATTTTATTTATTTTAGAGAAAGAGTGAATGTGCATATGCACTTGAGTGGTGGGCAGGGGCAGAGGGAGAGAATCTCAAGCAGACTCCCTGTTGAGCATGGAGCTGATGCAGGGCTCAATTTCATGACCCTGAGATCATGACCTGAGCCAAAATCAAGAGTTGGATACTTAACCACCGACGCAATCCATGCGCCCCTGTGCACAATTTTTTTTTCCTCTGTATCTTTGGGGCTCTGAGATCCTAGGCTCTTCCCATTTTACACTGAGCAATCCATTCCACTCTCATGGTTTCAATTATTTATGGACTCCAAAATCTTTATCTCTAGCTCAGACCTCTTTTCTGAGCAACAAACACATATTAACCAAAGCTGACCTCTTAATAAGACAGGTTTAAACTGCGTGGGTCCACTTACATGCAGATTTTTTTCCCCCCCATAAATATACATACAGTATTGTAAATGTATTTTCTCTTATGATTTTCTTATAAAATTTTTTCTCTAGCTTACTTTATTATAAGAATACTGTATATAATACATATAGCAGAAAATATGTGTTAATTAACTGTTCATGTTATCAGTAAGGCTTCTGGTCAACAGGTTATTGGTAGTTAAGTTCTTGTGGAGTCAAAGTTGTATGTACATTTTTTTAATGCACAGGAAGTTAGCACCCCTAACCTCTGCATTGTCCAAGGGTCAACTGTGATTGCTTCCTAAACATCTTTTCTTGGATATTCCAAACTCCTTACGTCTAAAATTGCACATTCTGAATGTTCTCTTATATCTCAGTGAATGTTACTATCATCTAACACTTAGATGTTCAAGCTCAAACCTGGACATTACCCTTTATTCCTCTACTCTCTAAGATGCACTGATTCTATCTCATAGACCTCTGTCAAATTTATCTGTCCTCCATTACTGCCACTACTAGGGCTCCAAGCATTTTTTTCATTAACTGATGCTGGCCTCACAATCTGGGCTATGCTTCCCTCAGTAGCTTTATCTTTTGCCATTTTTCTGTCCACCCCCGCCCCTTTCTTAATTCCTCTTTTATGCCTCAGCTATATGAATTAAATTACTCAGTGTTCTATAAGCCTGTTCTGTCACCCAAATTTTCCACATGCAGTTTGCTCTGACTGAAATACTTCTCCCCTGACTTCTAATACTTTGGCATCCTTCAAATCTCAGCTTAGATGTGACTATGTAAGAATCCTTGCCTAATTTTCTAAACCTGGGTTCAATTTCCCTCCTTGGTGCTTCTACAAGCCACCTCTCTCCCCAGTCATAGCACTCTACTTTCTACTGAAATTGCCTATTCACTGTCCCCTATGAAATGATAAGCTCCACGAGAACACAAACCATGACTTTAGCCATTCTATCCCCTTAATTAATATAATTAATAATATAATATCTGACTTAAAACATAAAATATACTCTATTTATTGAATATATGTACATGATGGAAGTCTTGTTTTCTTACTCAGATGGAAAGGGAACTTTCTGAACTTTCTACAGTATCTAAGAGCATATTGTAGGCATTCATTAAGTATATATTGAATTAAGAATAAGACAGAATTGCATTTCTTCTTTCCTTTCCATGTCTACAGTTGATACACAGCAGTACAAATGTAGCGAAGTATAAGTTTTAAAACTCCTATGTATTAAACTGTATCTAGACAGTAAATCTTGAAATGTACAAAAACAAGACGTTTATGGCAGAAGCAAAACTTTTCATCAATAGAAATATTCCCTAATTCATTATATACATTGCCTTATGAATTTTTCTAGAAAAGTCCTTGCTGTTAAAAATCTCTCTCAAATCTCCAGTCACTAATTACTCTATGATGAAGAAAAACATATAAAACTGATAATGAATTTTAGTGTCATTTCCAAAAAGGCATTAAGAAGTATGGAATACCAAGAATAATGAGAAAAAAAAATAACACCTTAAGAAACATTTTAAAATCAGATAAAAATAACAAATGCTGCTATAAATACAACTTTGTAAAAATAATGTCCTTGATTAAAAAAAAAGAATGTTAAATAAAGAAGGAAAGTTATCAGTAAAAGATAAATAAAACTTTAAGCAGAACAGGAATAGTACTAGCAATTTTAAAAATGAGAAAAGGTGTAAAACAACAATACTAAATTTTTAAAAAAATATCACAAAAGGATTTTGAGATTAATTTGAAAAAGTAATAATGAGGCATCTTCCATCTTATTTTTCCAGGGCGATTTCATATTTAGTGAGATAAAGAATCATATTAATATAAATTTTATATTCATACCTCAGGAAGATACAATGGTTAAGAAGCTAGAAGGACAAAACACGGTTCTGTTGTAAACTACCTTTGGTAAACTCTAACAGCATGAAATGAGAATGAAAGGATTAAAAGTGAAACACTGCACTTTACACTCCATTCATGACAGTCTTTCAAAAAAATGTGTATATATTTTTAGGTGAATTATAATATATTTTTTTAAATCACTATCAGGCTTCTTCCCTCTTTTTTCCTGACGTGCTATTTGTTATGTTATTTTTAGTTATCCTAAGGACAAGAAACAAAGGACATTATTTTTCAATTTGATTCATCTTTCATAATGGAGACTGTGATCAACATTAAAGCTTTAATCGTCACGTTACAAAGTTAAAAATTTTTAATTAATGCATGTTAAATATTACTGAAATAGGCATTTTAAAGTCATTCAATTAATTGAATGTTGGGGGTCATTATAATCATCTAACCTATTAAAACTTGAGTTTATTGCTTTTAATATTTTAATAGAAGATTTAATAATTGTTTCTTAGCTTTTAAAAAAGTTTTAAAAAGGTAACAAAAATAAAGCCATCAATACCTCCTTAAGCCCCTAAAATATACAATGTAACAATGCAACCATACAATAAAATATCCTTAAATTTACAAATGTAACCTGGCACTCTCTCATGTCCAGGAAGTAATGAAATGAGCACTACCATACTTCTACAAATCCTGAACTGTCTAGCACCTATCAACAAGCTGAGATGGAACTGGCTACATTGGCAACTACGGTGTTCATATCCTATTTTGCTAGGGTCTGAGGCTAACAGTCTCCCTGAGGCACCAAAGTCAGGCCAGCATAACGGAGTAAAGCACATAGTTACTTACTAAAGTAATTTCAGTTTACATTCTAAATTTGGCATTACCTTAACAGTATCTGTACATGATTTTCTCCCTTGCTACACTATAGATTATCTCTGGAAAGAAATCTTCATCTTTGTATCTGTGGAATCTAGTTCAATGTCTCATCTAAAAAAAACCTATTCAACAAGTTTGCTTATTTATTGAAGAAAATATCTTGTTCCGTGACACTATTTAAATAAGCAGAGTCTTAAAATGGTTCTCAAAGCAGTACCAGAGGGCATTAACAATTTGATGGTGAATGTGAGACTGATATACTAGAATTATTATGTATGTTACAGACCTCATCAACTTAGCAGCGAGATAGTCTACTTCTTTCCACATGGTCTCAAAGCTATTAATTTATCAAGACAATGAATACATATTATCCTGTAGCGTAGCAGTTAATTTTTAGATAGCTCCTTGGGCATATTTACCATTCACACTGTTTTCTATATTTTATATTAGATCAAACACAAAAACAGATAATATAACTTGTACATTAATGATATATGTTTAGGAGCTTTCTATGTCTCTACTAAATATATTTTAATTTGCTTAAAATCCTGGACACATTAAGATGTAGGGAAGTGCATGGGTACATTCAGGAGAACCTAATTTCGTGAGTTTCATACTAGGTGCCAAGAAATTAGGTTGTCCAAATATTTTGGAAATAAATTGAAACTAAATCAGTTGTTCCTTTTCTACCCATTATCTCATATTTTACTCAAGGCACCTACAATGAAACTTTAAAATTAAGTAGAGAAAAACTTACCTAGTTGGGATTTTGAATAATAGTTTGCCATTTGTCCACTGTTGCAAGACTGTCGTTTATGTCTTTTTGTTGACATTTCTGTGGTCTTCCATGGTGGTCTTTTTCTTTTGTTCAATTTGCTAAGAACGTCAGAACTATCAGGATTCTTGTCATAGTTAACACATTTATTTAATTTACTGTTGTCAAGTTGGCCAGGAAATTTATTGGTTGAAGGACTATTTGTTTTAGCATTTTCTATTTCTTTAGATTGCTTTTTAAAAGAATTTTGCCTAGCAGAATGGGACCTTAAGGTAAAGCGCTTTGATTCTTCTCTATGAGTCTGATGATTACTTCCACCGTCAATAGATTCAGGAGAATAAATGATTGTATTTAGCTTAAAAGTATTTCTGTGTTCAAGATAGTTGATCTTCCTCAAAAATATTCTACAATCTTTTAAGGTTTTTGACCTCCAATTATTTGGACATACATTTCCTAGTCTTGGTCCCTTTTCAAAATCTTTTTGGCTGCAATTTGTTCCATTCTCCTTTGCTTCTGACTTAAAATTATTCTCTAAACTAGCATGTGTTTTCAAGTCAGACATCACCACCTTCTGTTGCAAAGAGTCATCCCTGATCTCAGGTGGCAAAATAAACTGATTATCTATTGTGTTTTTTCCTTGGAGTGGGATGTCAGCCTTTGTTCCCCCCTCAGCCTTATTTAAAAATTGGTTCTGGCAGAAAAATCTTAAGTCCCTCCTTTTAGAGATCCAATCAATTGTTCCATGGTTGTGCAGCTTTCCCTCTCTTTTCCATTTTGCATGTTGCAACCTCTTAAACTCAGTTCTTTTTAATCTAGCTAATGTTAAATTACTTTTCACATTTAACAGCGGAGAGCTAACCATTTTATGCAGTATATGCAACTTCCCTGCTGATTTTGAAGGAGAAGATAGTGCAAATTTTTTAAAGTGCTTTCTGAAGGGGCTGGTATTAAAATTAGAATATTTGGTCCCTAATTTAATTCCTCTGGTATTTATTACTTCCAAAGGGTTTCGAGCATTTGCTTTTCTAACTAGTGAAAGAGACTGTGTTTCTGTTGTTTGCATAAACCAGATACAGAGTTCATTCAAATCATACTTTTTCCGAAAAAGCATTTTTACAGGTGAAACTTCAAGTTCTAAAAGACAGGTTTCCAAAGGGTTTGCTATTTTGAAATTATCATTTTCAATGCGTTCTCTTTTTTTGTGAACACAGTTCCCAGCTTCATCTCCACTCACTTGCACCCAAGCATTTGTTATTTGCTCAAATCTATTGTTTAATTCCTCTAATAAGGAATCGTTTGAAGTAGAAGCAGCCCACCACCTGAGCAAAGGATTTGATGAAATTATAGGGTCCAAGGATACTTCAGAAATGGGTATTAATTTGTTATCTTCCAAACACATTTTTGCATTCCTTGAATTTCTAGTTGCTGGGGTACCTTTCGAAGCTATTTTTATCCTTGACTGCCTATGTTTTTCCTTCTGACTTTTACCTTTCTGCAAATGGAGTTTATATGATTTACGGAACAGAGCATTTCTATAAATAAGTGAGCTAGACGATGCTAATGGATGTAAGAAATGAAGAGATGGTTTTCTATCCCTAATAGAATGTCTCAAAGGTATAGTTGCAACCATACTTTTTGATCCATTCTTAAATATGTCAGCTTCAGTGTGCCTTGTATCCGTCTTACTGCATCGGTGATCATACTTTTCTTCAGCCAGATTTTTTTCTAATATATTTTCTTGTTCTAAAGGAGGTAAGCAGCTGCTAATACTTACTTCTCTCTCCTGAGGTGAAACTCTATTAATAGTCACAGATATGCCAGAGATTTTCACTTTTGCAGGTCTACCAGGCTTCCTAATTTTTGCAAAAGGCTTCTGATTTGGTCGAATAATGTTCTTGGAAGGTTGAGGTATCACAGACTTGTTCTTGATAGGCCTAACATATTCAAAGCCAGACCCCAAGATCTCACTTTCAGTAGTCAAACTTGAAACAGCACTTCTTTCACCTGAGTCAATTTTGAATTCTCTAATATTTCTGAGACTGTTACATTCAGTTGGAAAATCAGCAACATTATTGCTGAAAGACATAATATTGCTTATGTTTACAGTTCCTTCAGAAACATGCCTTCTAGTTCTTCTTGACCTTCCATAAATAACAGTTACGGTAATACTCTTTTTATAAATACCTTCTTCTACTTCTGATAGGAGAGATTCTGGACTTTTCTTTCCAGCACTAGAAGACTCATTTTGGCAAATGGTGATGTCTGTTTGATCAATTTTAGGTTTTGGTGGTCTTCCAATTGGCCGCTTAATTTGTTTCACAACCTGGGGACCTATTTTTTTAGGTCTACCTGGTTTTCGTTTAAAAGATGAATCAATACCATTGCTTGTATTTTCCTTAGGTTCATCTTGTGGCTTATCACTATTCATATCATCTATAAACATTGCAGGGGATTCTGTAGTTTCTTTTGCACAATTAAATTTGTTTAGTTCTCCCTGTAGAGTGTCACTATCATTAAGATTAGAACTATAATTTTCAAAGTTAGCATTTGGGACATCCTTATTTGTTTCTGTTTTTTTTTCAATTACATGATGAGTTGGACATTTTTCAGAAGGAAGATCAATATTTGATTTGGAAGTACCAACTGAAGTTAAAGTATATTTGACTCCTTCACTGCTTTTAACTTCAGATAAAAACATGAGTTTGATAGGGCTAGAATAGCTGGAAAAAGAAGAGCTTTCAATGGCTTCATATTTTGTTGGCACACTTTGAACATTGGAAATCAAGCTACTTGTATCTAAAATAGATAACTTTTCCAGATTATCAAGTCTTTTGCTATTCATATCTATTGTAGGAATATGACTGCTTCTGATATTGCTGGCTGCTACCACAGATTTTGATAAACTCTGTTCTTTGCATGTCGTTCTGCTTAAAGCAAGAGTCATATTTCTATCTGCAGTTTGATCTTTACCATTAATTTCTATCAAATTCTTGGATGCCTTGCATCCTTCAGATAATGAGTGATTATTCAAAGACTTTTTGGCCATATTTATTGTGTCTTCCAAACGCTCCACAACAACTTGTAAATTAGAATTCATTGCAATTTTGTTTAGATCTATATTGTGTGAGCTTTCAATTTGAATATTTTTCACTGGATCTCTTTTTTTTGTAGATTCAGAAACTTTTTTGGCTTTAGGGGATTTTTTAAAAACATAATTATTTGTTACATATATAGAATACCACCCTGGACGCACAATATTTCGTTTAGTTCTGCTCAAAAGTCCGGGAATATCACTTTTCAAAGGCGTTTGAGTATTCTCCAGTTTTGGATTCTCCTTGTGATTTTGCAAAAGTTTTTTTCCAGCTGCAGATTTCTCCTGTGATTTTCTTATGCTCATTTTCCCAGGGGAAGTTGTTTTAAAGCTTTCTGAAAATGCATCAAAAGCCAAGTTAGTTTCTAAACTATGAAGAGGTAGTTGCAATGATTGTAATGCACAATCTGGTGAAAATGATGTTTCTGCATGATTATTATCTTGTAAGCTTTCAGAATTTTGTAAAGACCCTTGGCAATGATAGAATTCTTTTTTGTCCGTGGAAAATATCTCATCATTGCATGTCAACTTCCTTGAATTTTTTTCAGTGTATTTTTTTCTTACAAAATTTTCAAGACTAGCAAGTTCTCTTTTTATTTGTAAAGACTGCCTTCTAAACATGGGTGAATCAGGAGAGTTGTGCATTGAAAATAAGGTTTCTTGACGCTTTCGAAATCTTGTCTGAATAATTTTATTTTCTACCTTTTTATCATGTTGACTCAGCAATTCCATGAAACTGTAATCACTGGCCTTGGCATTATGCAAGAGTGAGGATATTAAATCTCTCAATTTTAAATCATTATCTGTATTACAATCACTGCTAGATAATTTTATAAGGTTTGTCACATCTGTAGTTTCTATTGATTTTAGTTTTTCATTAATACGATCCATTAAATCTTGAAAAATTACAGTAGTTTCACCTTTTTCATCATTTGTAGTACAATTATCGCTGTCTTCCAGGAGCAAATAATCAGAGTTACTGGATTTTTTAGTTTTATGTATTTTACCTTCAGGATCACCCTTGTCACTGTTTATTTCTGCTGGTATGAGAGATGGAGGCTGGTTAATGTTTATTTCGAGTCTGTTATTTTCTAAGGCTGAAAGCTCTGAGAAGACATCTTTCAATTTTTCAAATCCTTCAGTCTGTACAGGTGATAATGGTGGAGGTGACGGACTTCGAGATCTACAAAAATCCTTAAGACTGACTGAAACATCACATACTTCCCTTGAGGAAAGAGGAGCATGAAAGGCTGATTTTGTAGAGTGAATGTTTGGTAACAGTCCAGAACAGCACCTGTGAGAATTAGAACTGTTTGCAATTCCTCTATTCACTACTGTCTTAATGTGTTCAATAGTTACAGTTTGGCAAGATAAACAATGTAAATCTTTAATACAGACCGGCAGAGGCACAAAACCAGGGCTTTGTCTTTCATTTTGTAAACACCCTCTTTCTGCCAGCCTATATTCATAATTACAGAATAGACCATGTAAATCATCTTCAATTAGGGGCTTTTGAGATTCTGAAGACACAGTATATGATGTATTACAAGAGCAAAGAGAAGCAGTATTCTGCTCTTGGACTAGAAATTTCAACATGGCCAAAACTTGTTGCTGGTGATGTATGCACAAAGATTCCAAAACTTTGCTTAATGCTGATTTTCCTTTTTCCATTTTAGTAGCTTCCTCTGATTTTGCATCAACAGTTGAACTAAAAATAAAAATCAAACAAAAAATGAATTACAGCAAAAATACCAGTATTATAAGGAGTTATAATTTTAACAGAGTTCGAACAAAAGAAATTTTGGTATTGCTGGACTCCTAACTCCTATAGAGCTGCACTAATGACATCTCGATTATTGTTCAGCAAAAATATAATGAAGCACGATGATAATTAATTTCCTATGGCAAGTATCATAGTCAAAGGAAAGCCCTAGTTTTGTGATATAAAACCTGATTATAGGTATGATTATATTTATAAATTGCTAATGTTTAGTGCTTTGGATGTATTAAGAATATTTAATGGAAAGTGCTTCAGAAGGAGTTACATTTTTGAAAGTAGACATTTTGTAAGTTATTTTGATAATTATCAATCCGTATTAGTGCAAATAAGAAAAATAAGATGTAGGAGAAAGTCTTATCTTTATTTAAAATAGGTATTTTTTCAAGGTAGTGAAAATAAAAATTATTAATAAAAGAAAGCTTTGCATACTCACAAGGAAAATTAAGGAATTTAGATTTCATATAAATAACAGAATATCTTTTCTAAGATTAAGCTGCAGGCATTTTAACCTAATAATAAAAAAATCTAAGCTATTTAAAAATAAAATCTATTTTTAATTGATTTTAAATACTAAAGTAATTACATGAAGACTAAAGGCATTACTTACCTAATTATTTAATTTCAAATGCTGGAAAATGTCCCACTGAAGAAACTAATATACATCTAATTTTAACTAACACCCAGGATTACTTAGCAACCAAGGCAGAAGTCTACAAAAAAATTTTTTTAATCCAATACCAGCAGCAGGAAGAATAAAATATTTTAAAAGAATTCTGTTTCAGAAAAGTATCTATTTAAATTAAACATATCACCAAACTCTGTACATGAAAATAGCCTCCCATTCATGATTTCTTATATTTGCTATTATTGTTAATAGTTCCTGTTTTGTGGAAATTTTATTTAGGGTTGGAATTGGGATTTACTGAGATTATGAATTGCTATAGGAGATTGTATTTTGTTTAAAGGGTTATTATATTCATATATATTAAAAAGGATTATTTTAAAATGAAAAATAATTTTATTTTGCTCTCTAAAACTGACTTAACCTGTTTCACAGATAAGTATGCAATATTTTATCTACATTTTACAAATACTGTTATTTGAGAGTAGCAAAAACACCAAATTCTGAACATTAGATAAAAAAATTTTCTAGAAAAACGGTAACTTTACTAGATTCAACCAATATCTCACCAAAACTAATATGTGATTTGACAAAAAGCAGTTATCAAAGTGAGAAAAAGATATGAAATTAATAATAAAACATTTTAAGTCCACAGACATGACCCCAATATCCTTTCCTTTCTGAAAATATTTTTTTTTTTTGGTCAGTTTTATCATGATTGGGGGTAAATGATGGAACTGATTCCCAAGATTCACTATTAGATAACTCAAAAAATATATGGAGAACAAAGACATGAGAAAATGTTAACGATCAAATATGAAGATATAAGTGATATTATACTCTTTTCTAGCAAATTAAAAATTATAATTTTCACATAAGCAAAAGAAAACCCAGGAGTTCTGATAGATGCACTTCAACAGTTTCTTTAAAGTTATGTTATGGCCTATTAAACATATCTGTGATTAAATAAAAAGAAATTTTGTTTCTTAGAAAAATTCATTGCATATTTTAAAGATTAATTTGCTTTCCTAAGTTTCTAAAATGCTTAAGTGTTTTTTCTGTTAGCAAAGTCAAATAGAAAGTAGAAATAATTAAAACTAATGATTAGTGTTAACTATTCTGAAAACCACCCCAAGATTTTTAATTTGTCTTCTGAGATTTCAAGGAAGTCTATATTTTAAAAAAGTTTCTTATTCAGTTAATTACTTCCCCCCCCCCCATTTTATTACTTTTAATAATGGAACTTCCAAAATACCACAGTGGTCAATAATTTCCATGTAATGGTATATGAAGAATAGCTTCATAAAGTTATTAACTGGATATTAAGGTATTAGATTACATCTAATACACACACATCAGATATTAGCTAACTAAATTCTCAAATTATAAAATTCCATAATGCTTATTTGGTTCCAAATTTTTCTTTTTCATATTTCTTGCACATTAGAGTCTCAAAGAAAAACCTAGTATGAGTAAGTAATAGCTGAATACACATAGGTCTTCAATCTAGTATTCTCAAGTAGTTATGTAAAGGTTCTTTATCTTCCATAGCTCCCTTGTTTTTAATGTTAAATTTTTTTCTAACCTTTTCCAGTTTGATTTATAAACCAAAACATCCTGCCTATTTTTTATACATTACTATCAGTTTTGCTCATTACAAGTTTTGTTGTTGAAATAATTCTTTGGAGAAGTCAATTTTTCTTATTAGTATAAATAAAACTCATTCCTACAGTGAATCAAAAAAGTCAGTGTAGTCAGTTTTTTTCTTTTCTTTTCTTTTCTTTTCTTTTACTGAATGAGTAAATCAATCACACACCAACAGTGTTGTAAATTTAAGTGCAAAAGCATTGAAGTGCTTTACTACAAATTACAACCTAGAAACACGTTAACTGAACAATTAAAATTCATACAATCAGATTTAGATATATAACAACACAAAGTAGGAACAGAATTACAGTACATTTACAACACAAGACAGATACATGAATTCATTAGAAAATATTGTAATAAATAATTCATGAATTATAGTGCAATTGATTTATGCATAAATATAACTAATTGCCTAACAATCAGTTTATATTAACAAAATCTGTCAAAATCAAGGCAGCCACAGAGTTTTACTAAATTACTGCGACAATGGAAATACTGCAATTAAAAAACAAATACAAGTATTTGTACTGTAAACAACTAAAAAAATCAGTCTCACTAAAGTTAGTATACAATTTAATATAAAATTGTCATTAGCTACCAGAAATGGTTTAAACAACTTTACTGAGCAGTAGTTTTCTAAAAACAGAGGCACTGTTTTTTCTTTTCCTTCTTTTTTTTTCTTTTAAATATAAAATACTTGAGGAACATTCAAATAAGTAGAAAGCATATAAGGGTTGCTTTCACCTTCGTTAAAAGTCTGCTGAAACTGGATTTTTCAGAAAACTGTCAATAAGTAGTAACTGGTAACTAAATTTATAAAGTACTTTGAAAGTTTAACATAAAGAACATCTTAATAGAATCACTGGGGAGAAGGGGAACCCATAAATTTCCCTGCCTTTCCTAGTTTGTATAATCAAAAGTTAACTCAATAATTAGAAACATTTTGTTTCTTTTAAAAGTTATGGGTTGATCATTACCTATAAACTATCAAAAAATATTTAATTTACTATTTCTGACCAAAAATAAATAATACAAATACTAAATGCTGCAAATTAACTATAATATTACCTATAAAACTACTGATCACTGTGAAGTCAATAGCAAAATGATCCCTGATTTTATGAATCCTGTAAAGTTTTTGGTCAGGTCATCTTTTAAATGATATAAAAGTGTTCTGTAAGTATCCCTTTACTATAAACTTCTCAATCAATTTATTAATGTAAATATAGTGTGAGGAATAAAAAAGCTCAATATAAATATTATGTAATGCATTCAGGCCCCCAAATTTTTGCAAGTAAAATTCTGTATAAAGAGGTCAATAAAACTGTGTTGAAACATTTACTTTATTTTTTAAATTTGTTTTTCAATGGGGGAGGAGGGGAAATATATTAAATAATCCAAGTTCTGGCCCTCACAAAATATGGCTTAATTCTTTGAAAAGAAAGATGACCCTGACATCTGCTGTTCTGCAATCTATTATGTATACTTACTTGGAAAAAAAAAAGAGCAAGAGGATTCATACCCTAGTATGCAGGTAACGTTAAGCTAAAGAGGGTTCAGTATAGATCTAAGAGACCAAATAACTACCTGGTTGTGTAGTTTCCCACTCTTCAGTTTTTTTAAACATATGTAAGCAGTTTTTAAATGTAATAGCTGAAAATCTCTTTAGTATTACATGTATATGTGATTATTAGATACACACAAACACAAGTGTAAAAACACAAGTATTTGACAAGGTGCACTTATGTTTTAAATTCAGCTTTAAGTATTCCTTTTGGACTTAGGAAAATTGGCTTAGAAAAATGATCAGAACCTGAATTTTAACAGAGAAAAGGGGCACTCGGAGAATTCTGAATATACGAAGCAAATCCCCATTCTTTATATGGAGGCACATGCTTTATAACATTTTACCACTAAAACTGCATACTCCATAAATCCAACATGGATACTCTGAACCACATTTTAAAACTGCCATATAAAAATTATTGGTCTCTCTTATGAGTCTAGTAAAAGTTAAAATGCACTGCCCAGCTTCTAACTACCCAATTAGTAGAGAGTTTACATTACTGAAAGTTCAAAACAGCTTCAGTGTTAAATATCTGTAAATCTATTCAAGACCCTGAACAAACTGCAAATTTGGTTATTAGCAAAATGATAATGTATCGCCCACCAAAATGAAATCTGTAATTCATTTTGATAAACTGAAAATGTTTTGAAATGTCACAGCAGCAAATATATTAAAGTTACACTGAGGTTTTTCAATAGTAGGAGTGTGTCACAATCCTTAAAATTTAAAGTAGTCATAACATCAACTAACCAGCACATTTAAACCAAGTATCATTCTCAAGCTTTTTCTGTGCACATTATAAACATGCTCTAAGTTGCATTCCAACTTTCTTTTCTAACCTTACACATTAGCTTATTTTTCAAATGAAAAACAAAATTAAATTATTTTAATAATTAAATTTAAATTACTTTTTGTTCTTAGTATTCCATCTTATATTAAAGGATTCTATAGCTGCTGGGGTTAACTATGTGTCAGTTTTTTTTAAAAAGTATATACCTTATAAACCCCAACTTCCTGTAAATCAACTATTAAATGATAAATATTAAATTTCATTATACATATCATTTAAGGTTTTCTTTTCTATTCCTGGTGGATACACTTGAGTGCATTTCATATTTCATAGAATACACTGTAGTGTACTAATACTGTATATATTAATTTTTCTTAGTATGGAGATAGCTGTCTATTTAAACTTTGATTGGTTGTTTGATGTACTTACAATAGCTGTAAGTGTAGTATGTAAAAATGTTTACAAACTATAAATATCATATTTCCATTGTAAGATGGTTCAACTGAATGGCTGGAGTGGTCTTTCACCAATAAAAATGTTTCACTTGACAATTACTTGTTTTCCCACAACGCTTTATGCTATTGACTACTAAAGAAAACCTGAATCTTTTTCACCTATTTATACAAGGATTAAATACAAACTATCAGAATTAAGTAAGCAACTATATAATTCTGTCCACAGTGAAAACCCTGAATAAAACTTTTTTTTCAAAGGCATGTAAGTGGTTTTTGAACTGTAAAATTTCATGTCTCCTGTCAGAGTGAGCATCTGTAATTCCCACGTGTGTATATAGACACACAAATACACACCTGTGCACATACACACACACACACGCAAACACACATACACACACACACATACACACATACAAACATTTTCCTAACAAGTAATCTACACAGGCTTGCTGTTTTTGCAGCTGCCAGTCCCTGAATCTGTCATATTATATAACCCAGTGTCTGGTAATCGGAGTTTCTTCTTCGGAGGAGTCTTCAGTGTTCCAGATCTTTCTTTTACCTTGTATTCTAAAGTGCTGTGAGGTACCCCATAAATTCCTTGTGCTTTGGAAACACTCATTTTTCCGCTCATTACCATTGCAATAGCCTCTTCCATTATTTCATGATCATATTGGCGATAACGGCCACGTTTTTTCCTGGGCTGTTTGTTATCTTTTCGATCCAGTCCATCTTCAGTATTTTCAGAGGTTCCATCAACTGTTCCATTTTTAGAATTAAGACACAAAGGAGAGAGGTCCCCATGTAGAAAATAAGAGTCAACACTTGAGTGAGTTACAGGCCCAGAACATTCTATTTTGTTCTGTTTAGGGAGTATATTTTTCAGTTTTTGGAGAGCTGATCCTTCTAGGACTGGAGAGGTTTTGGAAACTTGATACATAACATCCAGAAGACCAGGACCATCAGGTTGTGGTTTTGAAACAGAACTTACTCGGAGCTGAGGAATTTTTAACTGTACAGTAGGATGTGAAGTTTCATATTGTAGGCTTTCATTTTTTTCTTTAAATTGAGTAACCATTTTCTGTAGAGTTAACTGATGGAGGTAACTGGAAGCTGTTGGGAATTTTAATTCTGAGGTTTCAAGTAGATTGAGTTTACTTTTTTCTGTGCGCTCTGCTTGAGCTCTTGCCCACAAGGCTACTTTTTGCAGCACTGCACAAGTTTCTTTACTGTCTTTATATGAGTAACTATCATTGAAATCTCGAGTTTTGTTTTTAAAAGACGCAGGCTTCCCTGCTGGTAAGGCTTCTAAGTGGAGAAGTAAAGTTTTTTGAGGTATGCCATAAAGTATGCCTGCTTTATTTATGTCCAGTGCTCCAGACTGAATGTCTTTCAAAGCTTTTGAGAGCAAACCATCTGCAAACTCAGCACTTCTTTCCACATAGTCCTCTCTGTTTCTGTGTAGTCTCCTGGATGGATGGAATGAAACGATGGTAAACTGATGCATGAGAGACTCTCACACAGCTATGGAAGGGGAGGGTCCACTCCTTTATTATACTCCTTGCTTAGGTAACATCACTGCTTATGACTCTTTTTAAGTCTGTGAGATGTAGTAGTTACTCATCAAAGCAAACGCTACAGTCCTGGTAGGACAATGTGTCAATCATACGGTGGCCTCAACAGGCAGACCTTCCAAGAACTTAAAATCCTAACTCAGTATTTGTAAAAATATTCTCATGATGTTGCTATTCCTCTGACAGATGCTTGCAGAGCAACACTTATAATTTTTATTTGTACAATTAGAGTTCCATTATAAAAAATACCCAAATCCTAAAGGAGTTTTTGTTAGTAGAAACGTGACGTTACCGCTAAACAAGTAATAAAAGAGTCAACCCCTTTAAAGGAAATTTGTAGCAGCAAGAATATTTCCAAACACAAACATCCCATATTTCCACAAGACTAATTTTTCTCTAGACAAAAACTTAAAATTTTGAAACAAGTAGATAAGTTATATTTGGGTAAAATAATTTGATACTATAAATGTTATTTCTATTTCAAATATATCATTGTAATTTTCAGTTTCTCAAACAGAAGCTAACTATACCTCATGACTCAAAAGCTACTACAGTCTTAGTCAAAACAAATTACACTCTATATCTAAGATTTAGATGTGACAAAAAAGCTTCCTATGCAGTTTGTTAATGGGAAGATGCAAAAGTTACTAAATAAAAATCCAAAAATCCAACAGAACAGCATTTCACTGATAATTATTTATTTAATTAATTTAATGAGAACTTTCAAAGCATGAAAGGACTTTCTGTGGTGCTTACTAGATATATATTATATATATTATATAAAGTTTGCCACCACACCTAAAGCACAGTGAAAAAAATGAAAACACTATAAGCTAGCTGTAAGAATTAGTAAGTATGGTACTTTTAAAATCTGACTGTTTAAAAAAATTAAATAGTGAAATCACATATTTTCCTTAAAATTGCCTCCTGAATATTGAATTTTAAAAATTTTCTTTACTCGTCCTGCTTCTTAGTTTGTAGCCTATGATTAAGTTGGTAGTTCATTTTAGTAACATGAACTAAAGTTTGGTGATTGTTCTGATAACTTTTCTTTAACAGAAAGAATAAAAAAGAAAGAGAAAGGACAAATGAAAGGTATGAGAGACACACACTTATGAGTGACAAAAATTCTGGAAGAAAGCTATATATGTCAATCTACTCAAAGTAGTATTAAGAGTTCTCTGTAGAGATAATTTTATATTAATATTAAATTGTATTTCCTAGATATTGCTTACCCAGCCACTGAATTTTCAGAAGAAGGATCACATATGGATGACTCTTCAGATTTTATGCTGGTTTTCTTTGTAGAGAGATCTAACACTCCATCCCCTATAATTTTTGCAAGAGAAAAAACTTTATATTTGTGACAGATAGGTAATCCTTACATTTTAACATTTCATATTTTGCTGATCTACTAATTCATGACCTAAAAATTAACACTTGTATTTGACATGTGGCTATTCTCAATTCATCTTGTGGTTTTAGGAACAGGACATGACTGGGAAGGCACTACATAGGAAAAAAGAACAGAAAAGGCATTGCCAAATGATATGAAGAAACAAACAGGCTATGATAAAAATCTGTTTAAAATCAACCTTTGGCCACTTTTCCCAGTGTTCTGCTGTGAACAGCAGAACTGCTTTATCCACGACTGCTTTATCCATTAACTGCTTATTCACGACTTTTCTAATCAAGGCTGCCCAGACGATGCTTCAAGAAAGTAGGAATGATGTAAGTTTTACAAAACAGAGACCACAGAAAAAATGATGATGAATAAGAGAACAATAATTAGCATTTACTAGGACTAGCAATATGTGGAACATATGCTTTAGGTAAACTGTGACTCTATTATATATATATAATATATTGATTATATAAATATAATCAATGTATTTTTTTAGAACAGTGTAAAATTTTACTATTTTAAATAACTGAAACGTATAACAGTTGAATCACTGCTTATGTAATATATTGTGTTTACAACTGTGATTGAAGACATAACCTATAAAAATATAACATTTTAGGGAAAATAGGCTGTTAGAAAACAACTGCCTAAGTATTTATTAAAATGTAGTTGTTTTTTATTACTGTTACAACATTGAATTTACATAAATAAAACCAATGATTCAGACATATTAATCTGAAAAACTTAAGGATCGAAAAGAGTAAAAATAAACTATGAATTTAAAACACAGCACTAAGTAATACTGTGACTATTTCTTTACTGATAGCTAAAAAATGGAAAATTTAAGTTATAAAGGATCATTATAAGAAAACACATGTTTAAAAAAAATCAACTGGGTTTTACTGTTACCATATAAATTTATCTATCACTTAGGTGCTCTGGCAAGACACAAAGACAGAAAAATAAAATGTCTATCTCATAACCTGTTATATGTAATTCAATAATTTTATTGAGTGCCTACTATGTGCAAAGCACTATTTTAGGAATTTGGAAGCAGCAGTAACAAAGGCATAAATAGCACCTATTGTCATGGTGCCAACCATGACCAACCAAATATGTTATCGGGGGAAAGCTTCTTCAAGGAACAGTTTGTGCAAGGGCTGTGATACGGAATCATCTTTGAAATGTCTGAGGAATAGCAAAGAGGCCAGGGTGGCTGGAAGCCAGGCTGACTGAAATGAGATCAGAAATGTACAAAGGCAGATCACATTAGGCCTTGTATTTTATTTTGAGAGACAGGAAACCATTGGAGGATTCTGAGCATAAGACCGACGCGATTTTAATTTGTGCTTTTAATGGATCAATCTGCTGTGGGGAGAATGGACTGCAAGGGCTAGAGGTGGAGTAGGAAAACCTGTTAGGAAAACACTATCATATTTCTCAACTCTGGGTTTCAAACTTCCTTAGTTTCCTCTGTTAGAAGACTCCTACTCCTTTCCTTCTATGCCCACACTCATCCTAATTCTCACCAAATCTTACTCACCATTCAATCATTCAGGCCACAACTTGAATTTGGTTGTCATTATTCTAGGTTCCTATACCTGCAACACTTACCTATATTATTTAGCATTTAGCATGCTATCTTTAGGTGCTTACATACTTACCAGTGTTAGCCATGCAGACCATAAGCTATGTGAAGACAAAGACCATGTCTATTTTATTCACCCACGTATCCCCACTGCCTAGAATAGTGCCTGGCATTCAGTAAATATTTGCTGAATAGAATTTTGAAGAATTAAAAGAGAAGACTGGATAGGTAAACAAAGCATATGGTACATAGTACCTTGAAAAATTGTTAAATGAAGCATCTTGCCCCAGGTTATCTGTCCAGCTCAATTTTTTATGCTTTGTCTCCAACTCAACCCAACCCTCATACTTCCCGTGTATCTAACCACTTCCAGTTCCTCAAACATGCTACTTGGTGTCAGGTCTCTCAAATTGCAGTACATGGTTCCCTCTGCCTAGAATGCTCTACCTTTTCAACTTGTCAAACTCCTACTCATCTTTAAAGATCCCTATGACCCCAAGTAGAAGCTGATGACTGTTTCCCTTGTGTCGACACTTATAACACTTAATGACACTTATGATACTGTCTTGCAATTATTTATTCCTGAAGACTGAATTCCTCAGGTCAGGGATCTTATTTACTTGTACTTCATAAATAGTAGAGTGCTGTAACCTACTAAAAGAAAAAATTGAATGTTGTCTTCTCTTTTACTATCTCATTTCTCTGCTTCAGCAATTAAAATTTTATTATTTCAAGACCTTATAAGATCATCTTCAAAAAATCATTACTATCTAATCCATATTCAGATTTACCCCTGAATTCACCAGTTTTGATTCTGCTCATGTTTTACGTAGTATGCAGCACATAAAACACACCCTCCATAAATCTGTTATTCTAGTCAATGTTACAAAATGAATTAATGAAAATTTTCCAATTGTAAACTTTTACACTTTTGATATAGTCAATTTAATTACTTCACAGACCAGAAATAAGAAAAGGAGGTCCAAGAACTCCTCTCTCCTTTACATTAACTATGCAAATTAGGCTACAGCTCCCTAGCTAGGGCAATAAAGGTATTCTTTTCCTTTTTGGGCCATTCCTAGATACATGGCCCTGTTTAGGGATAATTTGAATCGGAAGGATGAACTAGACCTAAGTTCTGTTTCATCTTTAAGAGAGCTACTCAAATCAAGCTTATACTCCTGACTCCTCTTCTTTCAGAACTCTAAACAGTGACCGAGGTGAGAGATGCTTTAATTTTTTCCCCACAGCTTCGTCTCCATACTTAGGCTACCTATGTTAATAGTTCTGCTCGAGAAGTAACACATTAATCTGTTATCTAGTGAAAACAAAATATACTCCTCCAACATATTTCTACCACACAGTAAAATGACGTAATCAATGAGCATTTATGTAGTGAATACAAGATACATAAATATATAAGTACAGAACTTTTAGAGAAATTTTAGTTATCATAGAAAATCTCACTTTTTGTTAGCAGTGCTTTGGCCTATACTAAAGTATTTTGCTGATACCATTACTCCTTTATACATCATAAAAGCTGTAGCTCAAGAGCCAGAAAAATCACAGTTATCTCTAGGATTATCCAAATTAGAAAAGCAAAAACAGTAACAGAAGGGAAGAGATAGCCTGGGAAGGATTCAGGAAAAAAAAAAAAAGATCAGGAATGGGGATAAAGGGCATTTTCTTGCTCCTGCTGCTGATTTAGATCTAGCTGAAGTGATTACATCTATAAGTATCACTCCTTCACAATGGAGATAGCACATTATATCTAGATTATTTTGTGTATATATCTCCAAAGTACTAATGATTAACTTGATGGATAGAAACTAAGCACTTTTAAAAAAAAGATTTTATTTATTCATCTGAGAGAGAGAGAGCACAAGTTCCAGGGGGAATGGCAGAGGGAGAGAGAGAAGCAGGCTCCCTGCCGCAGGGAGCCTGACATGGGGCTTGATCCCAGGACCCAGGCACCATGACCCGAGCTGAAGGCAGATGCTTAACCAACTGAGCCACTCAGGCACTCCTTTTTAAAAATATTTTATTTATTTGAGAGGGAGAGCAAGAATGAGCAGGGGTGAGGGGCAGAGGGAGAAGGAGAAGCAAACTCCCACTGAGTAGGGAGCCCAACATAGGGCTTGATCCCAGGACCCTGAGATCATGACCTGAGCTGAAGACAGATGCTTAACCAACTGAGCCACCCAGGCGCCCCAAAAACTAAGCACTTACTATGCTCTAGGGCAATATAAAATAAGTAGAAGACAAAGACTGAAATTTATTTACCATTCAACTATTGGTAGGTACCTAGGTTGTTTTTGTTTTATGCTTTACAAAAAAATACTGAAATGAAAATCCTTCTAAATGCTTTCTTGTGTCCATGTATAAGAATTTTTCTAAGATATACACCTAGAAGTGTTAAGTGCTGGACTTTACATTTTGGAGTTTAGTAGATATCACCAAATTTCTTTCCCACATCCTTGATGACATTTGGTGTTGCTGAGATTTTTAATTTTTGCTAATCTGGTAAGAAAAGCAAGTTGTAGGAATAAATTAACAAGCGTGCATCTAGTATGCATTATTGTGAATTTTTAAAGCACACAAAACTATTTTACTTATAAATGCATAAATAGGCATTATCAGAGGTTGCGTCCAAGACTAAACAAAAGGATGTGATAGTTCCTTAAGAGAAAGCATTATCAGAAGCAAACATGATCAAATAACACATTTATTAGTTCTGGGTAACAGGAACATGATTATTAAGCAGTATATTTCTCTATATTTGAAAACTACTTAATAATAAATACAAATTATTCCCATTTACTGATTATAGACTGGATCTTAAGACTACAATTTACTTTTGATCAAACACTAATGCAGAATGTATAGAACTAAGGAGAGGCCAGTGGAATCTTTCAACAAGATCAGGTAATTGTATATATTATACTACCAGATATAACTTTTAAAATGGACTGATCCTTGAAAAACTGAAACCATGACCAAACCGGGCAATTTCTTTCTTTCTTTTTTTTTTTTTTAAAGATTGTATTTATTTATTTAACAGAGAGAAACACAGCGAGAGAGGGAACACAAGCAGGGAGAAGCAGGCCTCCCGCGGAGCAGGGAGCCCGATGTGGGACTCGATCCCAGGACACTGGGATCATGACCTGAGCCGAAGGCAGACGCTTCACAACTGAGCCACCCAGGTGCCCCCAAACTGGGCAATTTCTTGATATCAATACTTTATTGGCTTAATTTGTTTTAGAATTCACCTTCTGTTAAAATCAAGATTTGAATTTTCATTTACAAATTGTTTTCAGTTCTGTATTTTCATGCAAATTCCTGATCCAGGATCTATTCAAAGCAGACAAGTGCAACTGTCATAATACAGAATTGTTTTTCACCCCTCCAAGGATACCATTTTTTCTTATCTCTCATCTTATGGCTTTTGTCCATTCTTCAAAGTAGGTTCTGTGTTCTCCTGGCCTGGCAAGTTAATTTCTACACATCCTTCAGGATCATCCATCTCCTCAAATGTTTTCCAAATTTCCCCCCAACACCCTTTATATTCTTCTATACTGTATTTATGATGTGTTACTATAATTTGCTTAGTTTAGCACCTCAAGTCTAATATGGGAGTTAGTAACTATTTTTAGAGTCTATTTAAGATTTATATGTAATTAAGCATAATTACCTGGCTGATTTTCTCACAAGACTCCCTCCCTAAGCCAGGGCCTGAAAGGAATAGTACCTCAGTAAAAACTTATTCACTGACTCATCAATGTCTTGTTCAATTTTGTCACAACAATCAGCATTGCATACAAAAGACTCTGACTAGCAAAATAGTCATGCAATCAATTAACTTTGTTCAGCTATCCAGAAAACAACAACACAGTCAAAACGTTGATATCTATATAGAAGAGAGGGTTAGCTTCACATAGAGAAACTCTGTTTAAGTTAAAAAGCCTAAGAATGGTTTTAATCAATTACTGTATTTTTTAGGTTCTAATAATCATACAGATTTTTCTTCAGAAATTGTTGTCAAGACTGATGATCACTAATCACTTAATTATGAATATTATTAACTCCTCACAATACTATCGGTCTTCAGTTGCTGCATGAGACAAATCATGAAGCTCAGTCCATAGGAGGGAATATGAGATAAAAGGTCTTTAAACCAAATTATCTCTCAATATTAAATATGTAAATATTAGTAAGATTCAGTACATGAAGGCAAGTGCATTCTAATGAGGAGAAAATACCACATAAATTTTATGTTGTCTAGAAGGGGTAGAATATTCCAAATTAAATTTCACAGAAATGGCAATTACTAGCAATAAAACTTTCATCAAAATCACTGCTACTTAACATTTAATAATATTTGATGCAAACTGCAAACTTATGCTACAGTTTTAATAAATACCTTAATGCTATTTCTACCTTACATCTCTGATCATTTCTCATCTATCTCCTTATATGGATCTTGTCTTTTTTTAAAAAAACGATTTATGAGAGAGAGAGCAAGCGCACCCACGGGTGGGGAGGAAATGGGAGGGGCAGAGGAAGAGGGAGAGTGAGAATCCCAAGCAGACTCTGTGCTGAGTGTGGATCCCCATGCGGGGCTTGATACTATGACCCAAGGCCGTGACCTGAGCCGAAACCAAAGGTCGGATGTTCAACTGACTGCATTACCCAGGCACCCGGGGTCTTGTCTTTATTTTAGCCCCTGAAGGTATTGTCCTAGTTAGCCTCTGGCTCTTTCTGGTCTTTTCTTAATGGTACTCTCTAGGAGATTCCTATGATTTAAATTATTAATCCATTTATATTCAACTGATTTCTAAAAAATATTAGTAACTCACAAAAAATCTACATATATAAAACTAATATATTTCTATAGTGCACATGACATGTGCATTAAATACTACACTAAGAGCATTTCATGTCTTAACCCATGTAGTGCTTACACACCCCATACAGAAATAGGTTTTACTAATTTGCAAATTTAAATGATAAAACTGAAAGTGAAAGAGAGGTTAATTGTCCTACCCACGGTCATACAGTTAAGTAGTGAAAATGCCATTCAAACTCAGGCAGCCATGTTCCAGAGTATGCGTTTAACTACAATTCTAATCTGTGATGTTTTGAAAAGACAAATTACAAGGTTGGTAATGGTGTAATAAACTTGGCATGGTCAAACATTACTAGTTCAGGAACACAACCCTTTTGGAAACATTACAGCAATATATCATCAAAAATCTTAAAACTGTTCACACTTTTCTAGGTATCTATTTTAAGAAAATATTTAACATGAAAATGTTTTCATGTACAAAGATATACCAAAGATTTCAATATTACTGATCAATACAATTTTTTTACAAGCCTGAATATTTAAAAAATGGTTATATAAATTATGGTAGTTTCACTTGTTTGAAAATTAGGTCTAACATAGCCCATTAAGGTAATTAATAAAACACTGAACACTCCAACTGCTATTACAGTGTTTTTAAAAGGTAGGATATAAACTTGAATAGAGATATGAACAACTAACCATATAAAAAGCCAAAAAAATCAAATATAGAATAAAACCTGGAAGTAAATATACCACATGACAACAATGCTGATCTTTGATAAGGAGCTGAGCAGTTAAAATCTGTGTGTGGGCACCTACTTGCATACACATACGAAAACTTATTAACACACACTTAACAAAACTTATTAACGCAATAATACCAAAGCATAAAAGCATTCCCCTGGGTTTACCCAAATTTTATTTTTAAATTGTTTTTATTGTTACTGGTTTAACCAACGAGTTAAAGTTTCAGAGTCATGGGGGAATAACCAATAAAATATCAGAGGAGCATATCAATTAAGTTTTAACATTGGTTTTTCCTTCCCTTATTTGCCTCCCTCGACAAGCAAGCGTTCTAAAAAGGGAAAGTTATAGCCTTCCTGATGTTTTATTTAGTGCATATATAGCTGAAACCCATAGAACTCATTCATCTACTATTTATTAATAAAAGACAGTATAAATTGTGAATTTAGGATGTAAAAATTAGCTAAGCACTTCCACCAAATACCATTTTAGAATTTCATTGCAGTTTTTTTCTTCAGTTATTCTGATAAGTTTCAAATTTTGAAACAAAATTTCAAAAAGCTTCAAGTCCATTACTTAAAAAATATTTTAAAAAACAGGTTCTCTTTTTTATCCCATGTATTACAGTACCTTATTCTATAAGTTCAAGTTTTAACCAAACATTTTACTTAAAATGTGGGATGTATACTTATTACAACAATGTCATAGTGGAAGACTTTACATTTGTTGACCATACATTTGATAGCCTCTGTCATGCTTATCCAAAAATGATTTATATTTTAAAAAACTTTTTATTGAAATATGACATTCATAATAAAAATGCACACAAGTATAGTTTAATGAATTTCCACAAACTAAACAGTCCTATGTAAACAGCACCTAGATTACCACCATCAACCAAGAGACAACCCCCATCCTATTTCCCTCTGATCACTAACTCCCTCCCACTCCCACTATCTTGACTTCTAACAGCTTTATGCATGTGCATCTTGATGCAGCAATTTTACTTCTAGGAATGTGTCCTAAGGTAAAAATTAAGATTGAGTGCAAAGTCTTAGCTCAAGCATGTTTACTTACATACCTAGAGACAGAATTAAATATGTGATACTTCCACACAACAGAATACTATTCAACTAAGTAAATGATTTTGTAGAAAGATATCTAGTAACAAAAGGATGTTTAAAAACATTATTTTAAAAACCACAAGTTGCAGAGGATTATATAATGTAGATTTGTGGGAGTGAGCTCTGGGAAGACAGAGAGTGTATGTGTCTATGTATTTTTTCCCAGAAAATAATTCAGAAGGCTTGAAAACTTAACAGGAGCAGTTACTGCTGGGTAGGTAAGAAAGGATAATTTTTATTTTCATTTGTTTATTTTCTAGTTTTCCTATAATATATAGCTTTTATAGTTCATTTATTCAATTAATACTTATTGAATGGATACAATATGCCAATCATTTTTTTAGGCACACAGGAAACAGTAAGGGAACAAGATAGAAAATGTTCCTGCTTTCGTGGAACTTCCATTCTAGAGGGGAAGACAAAGAAAAGATAAACACATCAATAAAAAAAAATTTCCCAAGGTGATAAGACTTATAATGAAAATAAAACACAGTAACAGGATACAGTGGCAGGTGGAAAGGGGTTACTATATTGGAATAAATTATCAGGCAAAGCCTCTCAGAAGTGATCTGCTTTTTAAAAAAATAAATTTTATTAAGATAAAATTCAAACATACAAAAATATAGAATGATTCTCCTTTATATCCTCTCTTCAGTTTCAACAATTGCCTAGATTTCTGCTATACTTGCTCCATTTATCCCTATTTATCTAAGTATTTTAAAGCTAATTCCAGATGTTACATCATTTCAGTGTCATGAATCTTTAAAACATATAAACATTTTCATACATAATTATACCAATTCCTTGCTATTGTCTAATACCTGGTTTGTACTGAAATTTCCTCTAGTGAGTCTTCATGACACTTTTTCTTTTTTTAAGTTTATTTTAGTAATCTCTACACCCAACGTGGGGCTAAAACTCACAACCCTGAGATCAAAAGTCACATGCTCTTCCAACTGAGCCAGCCAGGTGCCCAAACACTGACTTTTTGAAGAAGCTAGGTCATCAGTACTACTAGAGAACATTTTACATTATGGTTTGTTCTGTCTCCTGTGGTGTCATTTCCTTTTTTCTATTTACCAGTAATTCTGATAAACTTGGAATTAACTCTAAAGCAAATGGTCTTTAAGCTTTTGGATCTCATAATTTCTTTTTACTCTTAAAAAATACTGTGGGGGCGCCTGGGTGGCTCAGTCCGTTAAGCAGCTGCCTTTTGCCCAGGTCATGATCCCCAGGTCCTGGGATTGAGCCCCAGCATCGGGCTCCTTGCTCAGTGGGAGCCTGCTTCTCCCTCTCCGCCCCCTGCTTGTTCTCTCTTTCTCCGTCACATAAATAAATAAAATCTTAAAAAAAAAATACTGTGAACTTCAAAGAGCTTTTGTTTAGGTGAGTTACATCCATTTATATTTACCATATAAATTAAACTGTTAAGTTTAAAAAACATTCCTAATTGATAAAATAACTATAAATGTTAATGTTTTTAAAAACATTTTAATGAAAAATAACATTTTAAAAGTAAAACAGTGAGATTTTTAAATAATTTGCAAATCTCTTTAATGTCTAGCTTAATAGAAGATGAGCAGATTGTCATATATGCTTCTGTAGTCAATATATTTAGAAATACTAGTAGTCTCTGGTGGACTTAATTACATACTTGTGAGAGAATGAGAGTGAAAAGGACAGATAACATATTATTATTAGTTTTGACCTGGGGTATCCCCTGAAAAAGTTTCAGGGGCTCCAAGAACTTCCTGAACCATATTTGAGAACCGCTGGCCTAAAGAACTGCTTAGATTCATATTCAAACATATTCTTGTTTTTGGCAAGAATACTTCAAAAGTGATGCAACATATCACAAGGCACATAAAGTCTAATCTCAATGATGCTCAAATGATAAGTGTGTTCTGATGGTGATAATCTGACCATGCCCTCCAATGTACAGTTCCCCAAATAACCTTTCCTCTAATAGTTTTATCTTCTGATGATGATGTTTGATTCAATTATCTTATTAGGAGTTGCAAAGTAGTACTATTTTTAGTCTATCACGTTTTCCATATTTATTAGCTGAAATTCTTTAAGAATCTTTTTAAGATTTTATTTATTTGAAAGAGAGAGCACAGCAGGGGAGGCAGCAGAGGGAGAGGGAGAAGCAGACGCCCCATCGAGCAGGGAGCTTGAGGGTGGGCTCTATCCCAGGACCCTGGGATCATGACCTGAGCTGAAGGTAGCTGCTTAACCCATTAAGCCACCCAGGCGCCCCTTTAAGAATCTTTCTTAAATGATGGCTATTTGGTCCTGAAATACAATTTGTAGAAAGAAAAGAAAAGAAAAGGAGAGAGAGAGAAAGAGAAAGAGAGAAAGGAAGGAAGGAAGGAAGGAAAAAAGAAAGACGAATACTTAACTTTTCCTTTAATTGCTCATTTGCGCACTACGGTACACTACGTACCCCCAAGGTGGACTAAAGACTTTGAGGGGCACTTCTGTTTTCTGATTATCATAAATGAATGGATTTTAAAACATTCAGCATGCTTCAGTTGCAACTGTTCATTTTGATGCTCAAAGGTTCTCATACTGGCCAATGGGGAACTCTTTAACATTGGCTTCTGTAGTCGGCTGACAAATTAGTCTTTGGAGCTTCCTTGCTTGCTGGCACAAGATGTTCTAGGCTCATTTTGTACACTTTCTGATTCACACCAGGATTGCAAGGAGGCCAGCTTTCTTTTAAAGGAAAATAATGTTTAGAGATCATAATCCGGGTCTAGGTTCAACTTAGCTGTCATTGCTTTTAGAGTACTTCAGTAGTCAGACTAGGAAATGAAAATTTTTGAAAAGAAAAAAAAACTGTGAATTTGCACTGACATTTCCAATCCACAGTTAATATTACAGCGTTTTTACTTCTTTGCTTTTACTCCTGTGTTTCTTCTCTTACCCTGGAAATCTTGGTTCCCTAACAATGTTACATGATTACATATTTATTACCTAGATTCAAAAGAATATACAATGGCAATATTATTATTAATATGACCAAAAGGATTTCTTTGAAGCACTCTTTGTCCTTAGAATATATTCTACTAAGAATGTACAGTCAAAATATTGGCTAAAGTCACCTGACATAATTCTTTCCTCAGCGTCACTATGTTACTAAAATAATGCAGCCAGGTTTGTTTGTTATATTCTTTCTCAAATTTTAGGGATTGCTTTATTTTAAAAAAAAGTATATTCTTTGGAATATGTAGAATATTTACACAAAACTACATAACAAAGTCCATTCACAGCACTTTCATCCTGTCTCCTCTGCCTCATCTACTTCATCCCCTTATAGGGAACCATGCTTTTAGTTTTTATCCTTCCTGCTTTTTTGCAAATGAGAATATATTTCCAACTCTTTGCTATTATAAATAATGCCCCCAATGAATACACACACACACACACACACACACACACACACACACACACACACACACACGTATTCTATATATAAAACAGAGAGGTGGGCAGGGACAAGATCTTAGCAAAGTCATACAAGTCATGGAAATAAATTTAAATTTTGTTCTTCATGTAACAGAAAACTAAGAGGAAGATTTTAAATACAGAAGTAATGTAAGCTTTACTTTTATTCAATCTGAGCACAAGAACACAGTTTTGACAAACTGATAACTTCAAAGTTATATTAAGATATACATTATGAAAGTTATCTCTTTGGGGGTAAACAGATGAAAAAAATTACAAAGGAAACCAAAATCCAAAGTATTGTCACTTAAAAACCATGTGGTGCTACAGTGGCCAATTTTCTATCAAACTATAACAAATATTCAGGAAAAACATAACGACTATACATTTGACTGTAAAGCATATGGCTATTTGTGATATTCTTTACAAGACAGAAAAACGAAAAATCCAGTTCATACGTTCTGTGACAATTATATTTCTTCACACTTTATAATCTGACTTTATAGAAATAGTCTCCTGATTTTTAAGTAACTGAGGCAATCTTCATACAGTTCCTCAAACATAAATTATCTGTTCCTGCCTTTTTTGCCTTCTGATATTTTTGTCTTTGTATTTGATATTTCTTCTTCCTAGAATGCCTTGCCCTCAGATCTTCATGTGGAAGACTTCTCATTATTCAAGCCTCTGCTCAAACTCATTTCCCTCAGGGAGATGTTCCTGACCACCTTGCCTAAAATAATCCTCCTAATCGCTCTTGATATCTTGCTTATTGATTCTTTTACAAAATTAGGGGCATGCTGACAGGCATATTTCTAAAATGTTACAAATAATTCTGGAAATGAAAAATGTAGTAACAAATTAGAAATTCAAGATACAGGTTAAACAGTAATCAGAATAGCTCAGGAGAGAATTAGTGAATTTGGAGATTGCTCTAAATACACTAATCAAGATGCAACAAAAGGAGACAAAGAGATGGAATATACAAAAGAGAAGGTAAGTGATACAGAGGATGGAATTAGAAGATCCAAAATATGTCTCAGTAGATTCTGACAGGTGATAAGGTGAGAGTTATAACACATTCGAAAAGACAATGGCTAAGAAAAATCAACTGATAAAAGACATTTGTCCTAAGTTAGAGAAACCATACGATTACCAATCAGAATAAAGAAAATAAATCTATACCCAAACATATCCAAGACAACCTATGGAACCCATAAACAAAATACACATACAGAGAAAGAGAGAGTTGCTGAAAGTACAGAGTATGAAGATTACCTATAAAGGAAAGCCTATTAGTTGTAGTTATAGTAACAATGGAAGCCAGGACACTCTCAGAGTAGCAGTAAGCCTAAACTCGTGTACCCAGAAAAATAATCTTTTAAGAACATACATTAAAAAAAAAAAAAGAAACTGAAAAAAAAAAACCTGGGAATATGCTATCAATAGAATTAAGAAAATTCTGTTTATTAAAAGAATTTTTGTTCCCAGAGGAAAATCGGAGCTACAGGAAGGAATGGTGAGCAAAAGAAAAGGTCATCATATATGTAAATCTAAACAAAAATTGATGATATGAAACAAACAGTTACAATGCTTAAACTTGGTATCATAAAAAGAGAACTAAAGCACTGATAAAATAGCTCTGTGTGTCAGGATAGGTGGCAACTTAAAATGCTCTAAGTTACTTATATTAACTGTTCAGACTGAAATCTCTTTTTCCTATTTAGATACAAACCTAAAATTTTCTGAAGAAAGACATGTATTCTGAAAAATAGAAAGGGGCATACTCTTTGTATAAAATTTCAAGACTAACTTTTTCTTGTACCTTATAGAGTTGAAACTGTAATTTTTTAAGGTGAAAATAGTTGACTGTTGGCAGTTTCATTATGGTTCAATGTAATATCTTTAAAGGCATTTAAAAATCTTTTATATCTGTTTATTTTCTGAGCATGTAATATTTACCTTAGAGTTCTGAAGCAGGATGTAATTTTGTTTTCTTTTTCTATCATTTATTTATAATTAATATGAAGAATAGTTTGGTAGCTAATTAAAATTCTACATAGCCCTGCCATTTTAAAAAAAAAAAACTGTTCAGCTAATTACACACTTAAAAATTTCTAGTGTAACCACCAACAGAATAGCAGTGAAGTATATAACTTGAAAATCAGCAAAGGAAAAAAACGTGAAATAAAGGGAAAAATGCAACCTAAAAGAAAATAAAGGATGGGAAAAAGCTTAAAAAACAGAAACCACAAAGTAAACGATGGAAACAAATAATTAGAAGGGTGATAAGTGCTACAAAAGAACACATGATGCTATGAGAAAATATAAGAGACCCAAACTTAAATTTTGGTGGGAAATTAATAGTATGTGCATACACACACACACACACACACGGGGTGTGTGTGTGTGTGTCTGTGTTTACATGCAATTTAGGAGGTGTGAGGGAGGTTTTGTTAGAGAGGTGATGTTTAAAAGACCCGGAAAAAAGAAGAGTAAGTTTTATTTAGAATAAATTGGTGGGGGTAGAGAGTAGCTTCTATAGAGAGGCACGAGAATGTGTGAACGTTCTGAGGCCAGAGTATATGACATATTGAAGAAAATGAGAGACAGCCAGAAAGAGGGCCAAAACGAAAGAGAGACACAAGATGAGACTGGTAGACAGGCGCTGGATTTTGGCAAGTTCAGGATTTTAGATTTTATCCTAAGGACAATAAGAAGCCATTAAAAGGTTTTAAAGCAGATGAGTGGTATGCCTTGATTTGGAATTTTTAAGTATCACCTGTTTCTTCTATGCCTAGAGTCAGAGAATATTAGATTGAAAGCAACATGGATAATCTAGATATATTATGTTCTATTCTTCAGGTTTAATAAAATATGGTATCATCTTTTTTTTTTAAGATTTTATTTATTCATTTGAGACACGGAGAGAGAGAGAGAGAGAGAGAGAGAGAGAAAGCATGAGCAGGGAGAGAGGCAGAGGGAGAGGAAGAGGGAGAAGCAGGCTCCCTGCCAAGCCAGCAGCTCAATGTGGGGCTGGATCCCAGGACCCCGGGATCATGACCTGAGCTGAAGGCAGATGCCCAACATCTGAGCCACCCAGGCGCCCAAAATATGGTATCATCTTAAACACAGGACATAACATTTTCTTTTATGTCTTTAGCCTTGGAAAACAAAAGCTCAGCACTGAAAAACAAGATGGATAATTTTATTGCCTTCATTGGCGGACACAGAAATACCTTCTGAACTGAACTATAAAAACTGTTCCATATTTTCCTCATAGAACAACAGACTCCATTTATAAACAGCATAAACATCACATCACAAAACCATAAAGGCCCTCTTAATTACAGTTTAACATCTCAGCTGACAACTTCACCTACCTTAATTTCAGCCAAGAAACCAGACAAGTAGTGACAGTAGCAGCAGCAGCAAGAGATACTTAATAAACATATCACTGAAAGTCATGTAAGTTATTCAATGCCCTCTCCCAAATGCTCACTTGAAGCCTAGTTGATATTAGTCTCATACATAATTTTTTTTTTAATCTTACTCAAACTAGAGGATGTGATTTCCAAAGGTTAGCTTACTGGTAGTGCTGTGTAGTAGTAATTTCTGAAAATATTTTTTTTACTTATCTGTTGCCAATTAGCTTGAGGGAAAATAATTCTAAAATGTCAAGATATTACAAGGCAGTGCAATAACAAATGTTCATCATGGTAATATTTCATGTATTGTTTAAGAAAGTATTAAGGTATTTTCCATTCAAAATGATTAAAATAAAAAATTTCATTGCTAAAGAATCATAAATCCAATGATCAAGTCTCAATTCTCATTTTAGTTGTCAGTAGCATTTGAAAACAATGAAGATTTTTAATCTAATAAATTGAACATGTCATATATCACACATGTACTAGGAATACAAAAATGAAAAGACAGGTTCCTGCTTCCAAAGGTATATTATAGTGAAGATAAACATGGAAACAATTGCAATGCAGTGAGAAATTATAAAGAAAGCTCTAGGAGAGTACCACCGGACCTCATGGCAGAAATCAACACCAACAGGGCCAATGACATGCTGTTTCATCTCTGCCCATATTTGATCTTGTTTTGTATAGGACTGGCAAATTCTTCATGAGTATCACAATAATGATAAAGTCTGTAAGTTGCAAATTTCTTCCTGTACTTTAGGAGTTTTTAGTTTGGCCCCAGATTAAGACTGAAATTTAAAAAAAAAAAATGATATGCAAATGTTATTTCTACCTGTTTTTTAACTTGGTGTGCCAGGGCAAAAAAGAATCATTAGTATAAGCAATGCATGACTTACTTCCTTCCAGTTTCTGAGGCTCAGAGTATTTATACAAATCTGTAGAAATGAAAGTGCACAAAGAAATATCTCTAATATTTCAAATACCTGGTTAGAAAGTAAAATGGAGAAGTAAAGGCAATGTTCCCCTCTGGGTAACTACATTTTAAGTCAGTCTAGAGTTTGTAGAAGAGAGGGAAAGGAAAATGAGGAATATGGAAACTGACTTATGAAGAACAATTAAAAAAGATGAAAAGATTTGCCTGGAAAACAGAAGTTTAGGGAGACATAACAGTTTCAATAAATATTTACAGCACTAGTAGAAGGAGTAAATTTTCTCATATTGCTGCAGACAGGAAAGAAGTCCCCAAAAGAGAAATCTTAGAGTTATAATAATTTCTACAAATATTTATAGTACTGTTAAGCAAAATATTGTTGCAGATAGAAAAAATATAAAATAAGGGGTGGATATTTCAGAGATATGAGCTTAATTATCAGAGCTATCAAAGATTTTTTGCAAGTACTTATTATCAATCAGTGGTTGAATTACCAGCTCTTATATGACAGAATAAAAGAACCCTATACTGGGGCAGACGCTGGGTAGGATATTCTTTTGAGTATCTTTTTCTTTGCTTATATGGCTAACTCTGTTCTGACAAGTCTTTTTGCCTATTTTTCTACATAGCTGTGTTTTTCTCATTCACTGTAGTTTTGTTCTGTTATTTGAATGGATTGCCAGTTACATCAGTTATAAATATGGTCTCCATTTGAGGCTTGCATTTTCACTCTGTTCATAGTGACTTTTGTAATAGTTAAGTTTATTTTAATACAGTCAAATTTACAAAATTGTTGTATGGATTGTTATTCTTGCAATCTTAAGAAAGTCTTCCTTATTTTGAGTTCATTAGGATTTAATCCTATATCTTTTTAGTTTTTCTTTTCACGTTTAACCCTATAACCCACTGGAATTACTTTTATGAGTGGTGTGAGGTAGGAATCCTCTTTTTTGTTGTTGTTGTTGCCCTACATGGATAACCAGTTGTCCTGGAACCATTTATTCAATAGGCCATCCTTCCCAGTGATTTATAATGACATCTCTGTCTTGTACCAGATTCCACTAACATCTGGAGAGTTTCCGGACTGCTAATCTGTTTTACTGATTTGTATATGTCCAACAGCACGTTTTAACTGTACTGCATTAAGTAAGTCTTGATATGTTTTAGAGGAACTCCCTCAACCACCATGACTTAAGTTATGCTTAGCTCTTTAAGTATTGCCCATAAATTTTAGGATTGGCAAGTCATTTTTCACAATAAAACCAATGAGAATTTGACTGGAATGACACTGAATCTACAAGCATATTAAGGATGAAATGCCATCTTTTAGCGTCTGTCCATTCATTTAAAATGGAACTTATTTTGGGGGTCTCATTTTCCATCCTTCAATAGTATTACGTTACCCATAAGGTTTGAAGCAGTTTATTAAGTTTCATTCTTTGGTGTTCTGGTGCATTTCTGCTTTTGTTGCTATTGTAAATGAGATTTTTTAAAAACTGGATTGTCTAACTGTGTGGTTGCTGATTTGCAGTAATATATACTGATCTAGTGAGCAGTACCTTTTCTGAACTTTTTATCAGTTCTAAAAGTTTACCTATTCTTTCATACTTTCTACATACACAACCATACTGTTTGTAAGCAGCCACAATTTTGTTCATTCTTTCCTTATAACATATTTATTATTGCTTATTTTCATACTTATGCTACTTAAGTTAGGATCTCTATGGTCTGGAAAATGTTGAAAATTGGTGATCGTATGCATTGTTGTCTTGTCCATTACATCATTAGGGTATGATATTTTTGGTAGTGGCAGTGCACATTTACTCTTAATTTGATGAACATTTTTTATTATAAATGTGTCAACTTTTGTAGAATTTTTCTGTAACTAACGGGATGATATGTTCCTTTTCTCTCTCTCTTTTTTTTTTGTAATGTGGAAAATCACAGAGGTTTTTCAAATGTGGAATCATCTATGCTTCCCTGTCATCATTTATTGTGTTTTTATACTTCATTATATTCACTTTGCTAATATTTATTTAGGATTTTTGTACCTATGTCTCTAAGACTGGTTTGCAACTTTTCTTTCTTTTGCTATTTTTGTCTGTTTTTGGTATAAAGATTATGCCAACATTTCTCTTTTCTATTCTTTAAAATAGTCTGTAAAAGATAGAAATTATCTGTTGCTTTAAGGTTATATGAAGTTTACCTACAAAACCATTTGACTGATAATTTAAAGATTTATAAGTTACACTACCCATAAATTATTCACATTATTTATGGTTAGATTAGCCATTAGATTTATGGATTACATTACCTAATTTAATAAAGTAACACACAGAATGAACAATGGGCTTAAATGAGTACTGTTAAGACATTATAAAGTGAGAATACATGAAAAATGTAAGCACTAGCAAATAAAGACAGAACACAGCTACTACTAGTATAAGCACTTAATTGATTATAGGTAAGAACAGTGAAATCAGGACAAAAATTTTAATTTTTTTTAAAAGATTTTATTTATTTGAGAGAGAGAGAGCGCGAGTGAGCTCCAGTGGGGGGAGAGGCAGAGGGAGAAGAACAAGCAGACTTCCTGCTGAACAGGGAGCCCCAACTGGATGACTGGACGACTGCATGACTGGATGTGGGGGCTCGATCCCAGGACCCTGAGATCATGACCTGAGCTGAAGTCAGATGCTTAACCAACTGAGCCACCCAGGCGCCCCCCCAAATTTTAATTCTTAGGAAAACCATTTGAAATACGGATTTATATCTTCTATCATTACTAATAAAATTCTCCCAAAGTCTATACTGTGTAATAACATACCAGCAGTGAAGTCACGATTACCAAGATATTTAAAAATTGTTTATAACATCTTTATTTCAACATTAAAAATTTTAATTTATGGAAAGATTAGTACAGATATTGGTGTATATACATGCACACACACATGCACACACAAATGCATCAAAGGATATGTGCTCCATTTTTTTTTAGGATATCATGTGCAAGTATGCAAACTTAGAGCCTACCCAATCTATACCACAGAATGGCTTTATAAAAAAAAAATCTAATTTTATTATTCTCTGCTTAAAGCAATCTGTGGCCCTAAGAAAGTCAAAATCTTTAATATTTCCTGTGTAACTTTCTCATAATCTGGTCTCTATCCATTTCTTTGGCTTAATCTATTAACATTCTCTCCCTTGCTCTCTATACTACAAGCCACACTAGACTAAATGATTCCTATAATCATATAAGATAAGAAGTAATCCAACAAAATCATCAAGAAGACTATTTAAGGTATAGATTTATATCCACTATCATTACTCTTTTCAGTCTTCGGATGAAAAGGATGTTCACACACATTATCTGTGCACTTTGCCGAGAATATCACAGTAATTTAAATAATTTACATTATTTGTTTTCTATATATACTTGGGTTTGCCTTATCACTTAAGTTCATAGAATTACAGAATGTAAGGACTGGAAATTGACTTTTAAAAATGTCACTTATTCCAATCACTCATCTAATGCTTTTGAATACCTCTAATGATAAGGCAACCACTTTCCACTTGGAGAAATGTCTATCCTTAGAAATATTTCTGTTTCCATCCAATTTTTAGATCCTAATTCTACTCACTAGGCTATTCAAGGAAGTTCTGCCCTACTTTAATGTAATAGCCACACAAATATTTACAGATAACTATAATGTTACTTCTAAGACTTCTCTTCTGTGGTAGTAAGGAAAAGCAGGTACAGAGTATGGAGACTAGTGCTCGACTATCCTTTATGAGTTCGTTACTTCATATTTAATTTTCACATCGCTCTAATGAGTTTGCTATTAATAACGCCAAATAACAAATGAGGAAACTTAAAGCTCCAATAGGTAAAGTTACTTGTTCAAGTAATTAGGTAGCAGAGCTGGTCAACCACAAGTCTGTCAGATACCAAAACCTTTTAGTCTCATTAGAACACTGAACTGCCTTTGACAAAGAGCTCTAAGAGGATATGAAACACAGAAAAGCAAAAAAAAAAAAAAAAAAGCAAAATTATAAAAATCCTATGCCTTCTACTTTCCAAAATTGTGTTGATATTTTTTCCTCAAGCCTCGTATCATAGTCATTTTTGACATTTCTGCTTATAAACTGTCTAATTATTATCTTAATATTTCTCAGACCTTTCTACATAAGTAAACTCCCACAACCTAAAATTAGGGAAGCAAAAAGAGAAAATCATTTCCATATTTCATCCCCTCTCAATTTTAATCTGTTTTATACAATGAAATGACTATCTTCTTTAAACACTGACTAGATACTCTTCTTTAGAGCCCAAACACACACTGTCTTCTGTGATCAAATCTAATGATGATATTTTCCTGACTTCAAGGACTGACAACACTATCCCTAACCTGTGTTAACAAAAGATACCTGTTCTCTCTTCTCCAGGCAAACAATATTTGGCACCCCCCAAGAAGCACTTAAAAGGTCCTTCCTTCCTTTCCTCTGTAAATCATGGCTCTTCTTCAATGAACTGTTAGATAAGTCCAACATAGCCTTCATCATTCAGACTTCTTATGAAAAATGTATCTCTATATACTTAATTGCATGATTATATTTATCACATATATTAACTTTTCTTCTTCCTCAGTTACATCATAAATAATTGAAAAAAAAATCATCTATTTTTTTTTCACCTAAGTGTAAAAAACTGAATAGCAAGTGCTTAGTGTTCTCAGCTATACATTTTAAAAATAATTTATACAGCTCTTTATTTGTATTCTTTGCTTTTAAGCTGCTTGTTAAGATTCTCTCACCATACATTTTATTGTGAAAAGAGACCAAGAGCAACTCAAATTTCCTCTTTTATAAACAAAGTCAAATATAAAATTCAGCACTTCCCTCTATGTCATATAGGTTACTTGCAAGTAATATTACTTCTAAAATACATTTTCTTTATGAATGTAAAGCTTTATGTATATTAAATACTAAAACATAAAATTATGAATCACACACACACACACACACACACACACACACACATACACCACAAAATCTTACCTTGCTGAGTATTTTGTTCTTGCATTCGATTCACAGTGAGGTCTAAGGGGCCTTCCTGTTCTTCCTGAAGGGAGTTTTCTGCTTGATTCATTTGGATACTTTTACATATTAGACTTGGTCCAATTGAACCATTTCTATTTTCTTGAATTTTACCACTTTTTGAAATATACTCAATTGCAAACTGACGTATCATCTTTTTCATTAATTCCTGAGCAACTAAGGGAATGTTAGGATCACAGTTCTGAGGAAGATCTAGGGAAGAAATAAAGATGATAGGCATTAAAAAAGAGAAATGGAAAATACCAATACTTAAACTTATTTTTATTAAAAATTAATGGTTTCAGAAGTCTTCAGTTCAGTCCACAATTGCTAATGGCTTCTAGGACTTAGCAATAGAAACCTTGTAGATTTAATTAGTATTATATCAACCCAAACTTGGCATATTTAATCATTTCTTTTTTTTTAAAGATTTTATTTATTTATTTGAGAGAGAGAGAATGAGAGATAGAGAGCACGAGAGGGAAGAGGGTCAGAGGGAGAAGCAGACTCCCTGCCGAGCAGGGAGCCCGATGCGGGACTCGATCCCAGGACTCCAGGACCATGACCTGAGCCGAAGGCAGTCGTCCAACCAACTGAGCCACCCAGGCGCCCATATTTAATCATTTCTTAAAAACAAACATTTTCCAGGGCATCTGGGTAGCTCAGTCAGTTGAGCATCCCACTCTTGATTTTGGCTCAGGTCATGGTCTCAGGGTTGTGAGATGAATCCCCAAGAAGGGCTCCCCGCTAAACGCGGAGTCCACTTGAGATTCTCCTGCTCCGTCCCCTTTTGCCCCTCCCACCACATGCGCCTGTGTTCTCTCAAATAAATAAATAAACAAATAAATAAAATCCTCGAATGACAACAACAACAAAAAACCCAAACATTTTCAGTCCCAAACTTAAATACAGAAGAAGAATTAGACATAGAACAGCAGCTTATTTTCAGGGTTTTAATTCAAATGTATTCTACTAGATATTAAAACACTTAGAATGTGAACATAACTGGTGCAGCCACTCTGGAAAACAGTATAGAGGTTCCTCAAAGAGTTGAAAATAGAGCTACCCTATGAGCCAGCAACTGCACTACTGGCTATTTACCCCAAAGATACAAATGTAATGATCCAAAGGGACACCTGCACCCCAATGTTTACAGCAGCAATGTCCACAATAGCCAAACTATGGAAAGAGCCCAGATGTCCACCAACAGATGAATGGATAAAGATGTGGAATACACACACACACACACACACACACACACACACACACACACAATGGAATATTATGCAGCCATCAAAAAATGAACTCTTGCCATTTGCAACAACGTGGATGGAACTAGAGGGTATTATGCTAAGTGAAATAAGTTAATCAAAGAAAGACAATTATCATATTATCTCACTTATATGTAGAATCTGAGAAACAAGGCAGAGGATCATAGGGGAAAAGCAGAAAAAATGAAACAAGACGAAAGCAGAGAGGGAGACAAACTGTTAAGAGACTCTTAATCTCAGGAAACAAACTGAGGGTTGTTGGAGGGGAGGGGGGTATGGGAGGGATAGGGTGGCTGGGTGATGGACATTGGGGAGGGTATGTGTTGTGGTGAGCTCTGTGAATTGTGTAAGACTAATGAATCATAGACTTTTACCCCTGAAACAAATAATACATTATATGTTAATTAAAAAAAAGGAATGTGAACATAAATTCTAACTACTCAATTTGTAACCTAATATACAAAGTAAGTGCATGCATTAACTATTCAACAAAACATCTAAACTCTTATAAGTATTTATTACCATTAAATTGTTCAATTCTGTCAAATATGTATTCCATATATAACCCGAATGTCATCATCAAAAATTTTCCTTTCCTCAACTTATATTGAGAAATTTCAATCATAAAGAAACTAAAGTGATATAGGCAGCCTCTACCAAGATTCAAGAATTGTTAGTATCTTCCATATTCACTTTTTAAACTTTTTTTAATTTGTAGAACCGCTGAAAGTGTAGTGTAGAATTACATTTCACTAAGTATTTCAGCATGCATCTACTAAGACTCTCTATAAAACACAGCAATACCCATTGTTGAGGGTCTTAATCAATCCCTGACCCCAAAACATGTTGATCAGCTACAACTACAATGAAGGTCAGTAGTGATACACACTTCTACTTGAAGAGTAGATACAACAACTGAATGATTTTATATACAACAACAACTGAATGATTTTATATAAGAGGTGTATAATAAGGACAACTTGTAAACATAGTATATAATAGTAATAAGGAGTTTTGGTATTGAGGAAAGTGGGTGGGTGGTGGCTTTTTCACACACACACTTTTGGCCTCACTCTAATCCTTTTATTTACTCTGCTCCTTCAGAGGCAGAACTATAGGTAAATTGGGAAGGGTGACTATGCAGACGTGATTAGGCTCCATAACTCTTCCTCTTAGAAGTGAAACTAGAGATACTAATTCTTTGCTCTTTAAATACCTTAACTCAGAGGGGGAGACGAACAATGAGAGACTATGGACTCTGAGAAACAAACTGAGGGTTCTAAAGGGGAGGGGGGTCGGGGGATGGGTTAGCCTGGTGATGGGTATTAAAGAGGGCACATACTGCATGGAGCACTGGGTATTATACGCAAACAATGAATCATGGAACACTACATCAAAAACTAATGGTGTAATATATGGTGATTAACATAATAAAAAAAAAGGAAAAAAAAATACCTCAACTCTTACCCAGGCAGAGCAGTGTTATGTAAATAGGCCTGCTCTGATCCAGGGCTGTCTGAGACTGAAGGAGTAAGTCTCTTTAGTTTTGGGGTTCAACATTAACTGGAGCACATGTCTAAGAAATCTGAAGGCAAGTTCCCCAACTAACATCTACAATTATAGATACACGACTGTAAAATGCAAGATGGTTTGAAACCATGTAATATATGGAGGTGAGGAAAGGCAACAAACTACTTCCATCATGACCACCACCAAATTTGGTAGCAAAATGTGATCTGGGCTGAAACGAATCTATGGTCCTGCAGAAATATCAATACATTTAATCACAGGGTGTTGTTTTGGAGATGTTATAAAATAAACATGCTTATATTACCTCTTTCAAAACAAAAAAATCTTGAATTCTGATAAAACATCTGAGAGAAGAAACTGGGGGCCAAAAAAATGTGACATTTTAGCCTTCACACTTATTTTTCCTTTAGAACCCAGGAGGGAAGAGAGGCACTATTGTTTTTACATACTGGGGAAAAAAGGACTTAGCTATAGGTTGGAATCTTAGCCATCCTTATGAACTTAGGGTAGTTTCATATCCCTTCCAGGTTTTAATTTCTCTGTTCATAAAAATGGAAATGATAACAGAACCTTCAAAATTATAATAGGACCGTACTCACAGGATATTTTAAGGTTATGTAAGATTGTAGATAAAATACTTAATTCCTGTACTTGGCATTTTAACAATCTAGTAAACATTACCATTAAGATGTAGACTGAGTAGTTATATTTATTTAAGTCACAAAATGCCAAATAAGTAAAAATATTAACTAGGTTAATATAAAATTATTAGCTAACTGGGAGAATACAAAGGACCTAACTTCTAAGTATATTTGATACTTTTTGGTCGAGAATAGATAGTATTATTAGCACATGTACCCTAAATGACATGGCTTACCAAAACAAATATCCATGTTGTATATAAAAACTCCCAATTTATACGATTTCTTGATTATTACCTCCAGGCATCTTTGAAGGCTTCTGTGAACATTCTTCTCCATCTTTTTCCAAACTTAATTTTGCTTTGTATTATGTGTTAAAAGGAGATACTGGATTTACTTCTTGTAGATATTTTAACTGTGCTATAATTTATTGACTAATGACACCTTATAAATTCAAAATAATTAAATTCACCAAAAAAGAACAGAAACATACTGGAGCTATAACTTTAGGGTTGAGTTTAGAGCTAAGTTTAAAGCAGAATACATTGTGCTACTCTATTTTTTTTTCATGTTCTCAGTTTCTGGCCCTTTATATTGGGGAATAAGTATATGTTTAATTAATTAAAAAAAGAGAAAGCCAAAGAGACAAAGAAAATGCTGATTAGCTAGAGCCTTCTAGATTATGTGTACAAGCTGTCATAACTATAAAAAAGCAAACGAGTTAACTAGAGATACCGACCAGGAATTTTAATGTTTCCAAAGGTCAGGCAAGTAATAAATATTTGGCCAGAAGAGAGAATGCTGCCACACAGAAATAGTGTCTACTGTCCCCAAGAAGACAGAAATAACTTATTTTTTGCCCTATCTCTTAATTTTTCGAACCTAATTCAGAAGTTTAACAAGCTTTTTGTAATAGCCAGTTTCAAGATAGTCCTCAACGATTCCAACCTTCTGGCTTCATTCTGTTGTGTAGCCCCTTCCATGCTGCATCGGTGGTGGTATGGGTGAGTAACAGCATACTAAAGAAGTCTGTCACTTCCAAGATCAAGTTTAGAAGAATGTGATTTCTATCTTGGATACCCTTGAATGTTAGTGTTTGCAGTCACCTCCCTCCCCCATCCCTACTCTGTCCTTCAATCTCTGTCTCTTATCACTCCCTCTGGAGGAAGCCATACTGTTAGCTCTATGGGGAGGCTCAGGAGAGGAACTGAAGTCCCCTGCAAACAACCAGTGAGTGACCTTGAAAGAAGATATTCCAGATCAATGAAATCCCAGATGACTATAATCCTAGCTGACCCCTTGACGGCAGCCAAACATCCAGCTATGCTACTCTGAGATTCCCAGCTCAGAGAAAATATGAGATAATAGTTTGTTTTAAACTGCTAAATTTTGGGGCGCCCGGGTGGCTCAGTCGTTAAGCGTCTGCCTTCGGCTCAGGTCATGATCCCAGGGTCCTGGGATCGAGCCCCGCATCGGGCTTCCCCTGCTCAGCAGGGAGCCTGCTTTTCCCTCTCCCCCTGCCCCTGCTTGTGTTCCCTCTCTCACTGCGTCTCTATCAAATAAATAAATAAAATCTTTAAAAAAAAATAAACTGCTAAATTTTGGGGATAATTTGCTAAATAGTAATAATAAATAATAAAGATTTTGGTACACGTTAGTGGGATGTTGCTGTAATAAAAGTCTAAAATGTAGGTTTGGCTTTAGAACCAGGCAGTGAGCTTTGGAGAGAATTAACAATGTAAGCCAAAAAGTACCTTGAAGAAGTTGTTAATAGGAGCTTCATGGTTTTTGATAAGATGTGTAGGGTGAGGATATGTAGGACAATGAGGTAAATGTTACTGGAAAGTAGAGGAAAGAATATACTTATTTTGTAGTGGCAGAAAGTTTTATAACACTGTTTGCAGTAACTTCAAAAGTAGAAAATATCCCTAATAAATTGGGTGATCTATTAGGGAAATCTCTAAGCAAAGCAAAGTGCCCTCTGGTTTCTTCTTGCTAATTACAGTAAAATGTAAGAAGGGAGATAGACTAAAGGAAGAACTGTTAAACATAAAGAAACTAGGTCTTGATTATTTTGAAAATTTTCAGATACACATATAGCAAATGAGGCTAAAATTAAGAAAGGTTGAGCTAAGACCAAATCAGGGGAACAGCCAGGAAAACATCTTAAAAAAAATGATGGTTTTTCTCCAGATCTGACTCTCTTAATAATGTTGTGGGATTCATGTGGATTTTTAATTTTAATTTTTTTTGTGTGTGGGGTATTATTCCTTTAAACGAAAGAACTCTGGAGTTAACCAAATCTTGGCTAAATCTCAGTAAGAAGAGTAAGCTGAATAACTTTTAAATTGCTTTATTCCCATCCTCCCTCCCTACTTTTGAAGAAGCCTGTCCCAAGGCAAAGACTGACAATATTATGGTTCTAGATATCCCTGTCCAATCATTAGCTGACCACTAAGTTAACTAAGCAGAGATGTTAATAGCCACACAATACAAAGAATACTGACTTTACAAAATTAATCAGAAAAGTCATTAAACAAACAAACAACACATAGCAACAAAACCTGAGGTGGGGGATACTCTGATTTCTACCAGTGTCACATTGTATTATTTAAAATATCCAGGTTTTTAAATAAAACATTACAAGAAATGCAAAAAAACAAGAAAGTATGGCCCATACACAGGAAGACTAAATCAACAGAAAATGTCTCTGAAGAAACCCAGATACTGAACTTACTAGACAAAAACTTTAAATCAGATATTTTAAATATGTTCAAAGACCTAAAGGAAACCATGTGTAAAGGACTAAAGGGAAGTATCAGGAGAGTATCTCAGCAAATAAAAAATAAAGTTTTTAAAAAGAAACAGCTAGAAATTCTAGAGTTGAAAAATACACTAATTAAAATACAAAATTCACTAGGATGGATACAACAATATATTTGAACTGGCATAAAAGAGAATCAGTGAATTTGAAAATAGGCCCATTGAGATTACCCATTCTGAGGAAAGAGAGAAAAGAAGGAAAGGAGAGCAGGAAGGAGGGAAGGAAGGAAGGCAGGCAGGCAGGTAGGTGACAGGAGCGCACAGGAGGGGAGGAATAAAGAAAAAAAGAAAGAAAAATAAACAGTCTCAGAAACCAATGGAATACCATCAAGTGTACCAACATTCACAATGGCAGTCCCAGAAGGAGAGGAGAGAAAGAAGCACAAAGGGTAACTGAAGAAATGACAATGTCTCAAATTTGGTGAAAAACCATTACCTACATATCCTAGAAGCACAACAAACTCCAAGTAGGATAAACTCAAAGAGAACCACATTTAGATGCATTCTAATCAAATGGTCAGAAACCAAAGACAAAGAGCAAGTCCTAAAAGCAGCAAGGAAAAAAACTCAATTCATCACATGCAAGATCCTCAATGAGATTAACAGCCAATATCACACCAGAACCCATAACGGCCAGAAGGCAGTGAGATGACATATTCAAGGAACTGAAAGAAAAAAGAGTGTCAACCAAGAATTTCATATTCAGAAAAAGTATCCTTTGAAAACACAGGAGAAATTTAGATATTCTCAAATAAACAAAAACAGAAAACTTGCTTCAAGCAGGCCTGACTTAATAAAAGGACACTGGACAGTAACTCAGATCCACACAAAGAAATAATAAGCATCAGTACAGTAACTATATAGGTAAAATACAGTATAAATGTATTTTAGTAAATTATAAATGTATTTTTTGTTTGTAACTTTTTTCATATCTAATTCAGAAGTGATAAAGCAGTAATTATAAATTTCTCTCAGTGGGCAATGTATAAAGATGTAACATGGAAGATAAAAACAGCACAGAGGAGAGAAAATGAAATGGAGACATACAGGATCAAACCATAAGAGAATCTCTTATGGTTTGTCTCCCCTCTCTGATTTTGTCTTGTTTTATTTTTCCCCTCCCTTCCCCTATGCTCTTGTTTTTTTTTTTTCCCAATGCTTATCTTTTATTGGAACATAATGTGCCTACATAGCAAGTACTTGATAAATGTCTGCTGAATGACCAAATGATTCCCAGGATGAATTAGCTCAAAGTCCAAATACAGCGAGGGGTGGGGGGATTCCCAGCTGGTAAGCCATCTAGGCTTTGATCAAAGAGATACATCTTGAAAGTTTTATGTTAGAATAATAATCCCACACATCTGATTTCTGTGGAATGAGTGAGCCCCATCTCTAGCTGCTCTCCCCACCACAATCACAGCAGTCAGATAAAGTTGAGGAGTTTATTAGCGAAATATGAGAGGCAAAGATACCCCAAGTGACAGAAAGAAAATACTGAAAATATCCCTTCAAGCCAAGTAGGGGTCTGGCCATGACCTCCCCAAAAGGACAAGAACCTGGTGAGTTAGCAACAACATTCTCTGGTGGCCACCTTGCCAGGGCATAAGTGTCTCAGCCAGGACTGCCTCCCACCCGCCACCAAAGATGGAAAGGAGACAAAGACTGTTTATAGAATCAATCTAGAGGCAATCAGAGATGTAAGGAAAGTATGAGAAAGAAAGAGAGGTGGGGAGGACCTTAACAAAGAGTCCCAGGAATTTGGCACTGAGTGCCTCAAATACACTGACAAACAGTTCTACAAAATGTTACTTAAAAGGTAAAATGCCTAATGTTCGTTCCAATGGCTCCCCTGGACATCTTTCCACATGCCACATCACACACCAATGTACATGGTAGAGCCCAAAGGCCATGATTTTGAAGAGAAACAAGAATAAGCCCTGTTGCTCTTTAAGGAAAGAGGAAGGAGCTGAGGCTGCTGGGGCCTTTCCCACGTTGGCCTGTGTTCCAGAAAGCAACTTCCCAGCAGCAGCATGGCATAGTTCTAGGTGAGGGTCTCACCTTTTGTCACCTGTGCTTGAAAGTACTCTATTCTCCATTCAAGGGCTGTCAATTTCTCATTTAGTGTTGCAAGTACTGAATGACAAGACGTATCGAACGAACTGATAAATTCCTCAATTTTCTTGATGCTGCTGTTGATGACCTCAATATATTCCAGGTTTGCCCAGTCCTGGTGAATCTCGCTGCACCAGGTCCTCTTGACCCACCATGGCTGCCGCCTGAAGAGGACTTCTGTCTTGTTTCTTAAATTCCACATATCAGTGAGATCATATGATACTTCTTTCTCTGACTGACTTATTTCACTTAGCATAATACCCTCTAGTTCCATCCACGTTGTTGCAAATGGCAAGAGTTCATTTTTTGATGGCTGCATAACATTTCATTGTATATATATACCACATCTTCTTTATCCATTCATCTGTTGATGGACATCTGGGCTCTTTCCATAGTTTGGCTATTGTGGACATTGCTGCTGTAAACATTGGGGTGCAGGTGTCCCTACATTTCTGGTAAATACCCAGTAGTGCAGTTGCTGGATCATTGGGTAGCTCTATTTTCAACTTTTTGAGGAACCTCCATACCGTTTTCCAGAGTGGTTGCACCAGCTTGCATTCCCACCAACAGTGTAGGAGGGTTCCCCTTTCTCCGCATCCCTGCCAACATCTGTCATTTCCTGACTTGTAATTTTAGCCATTCTGACTGGTGTGAGGTGGTATCTCATTGAGATTTTGATTTGGATTTCCCTGATGCCCAGTGATGTGGAGCACTTTTTCATGTGTCTGTTGGCCATTTGGATGTCTTCTTTGAAGAAATGTCTGTTCATGTCTTCTGCCCATTTTTGATTGGATTATTTGTTCTTTGGGTGTTGAATTTGGTAACTTCTTTATAGATTTTGGATACTAGCCCTTTATCTAATAAGACATTTACAAATACCTTCTCCCATCCCATCAGCTATCTTTTGGTTTGGTCGACTGTTTCCTTTGCTGTGCAAAAGCTTTTTATCTTGATGAAATCCCAATAGCTCATTTTTGCCTTTGTTTCCCTTGCTTTTGGAGATATGTCTAGCAAGAAGTTGCTGTGGCCAAAGTCAAAAAGGTTGCTGCCTGTGTTCTGCTCTAGGATTTGGATGGATTCCTGTCTCACAAATTACATCTTTCATTCATTTTGAGTCTATTTTTGTGTATAGTATAAGAAAATGGTCCAGTTTCATTCTTCTTCATGTGGCTGTCCAGTTTTCCAAACACCATTTGTCGAAAAGACGGTCTTTTTTCGATTGGATATTCTTTCCTGCTTTGTTGAGGATCAGTTGACCATAGAGTTTGAAGGTCCATTTCCGGGTTCTCTATTTTGTTCCATTTATCTATGTGTCTGTTTTTGTGCCAGTACCATACTGTCTTGATGATGAAAGCTTTGTTGTTGTTGTTGTTGTTTAAGATTATATTTGACAGAGAGAGAGAGAGAGAGCACAAGCAGGGGGAGCAGCAGACAGAGGGAGAGGGAGAAGCAGGCTTCTCGCCAAGCAAGGAGCCCGATGTGAGGCTCAATCCCAGGATCCTGGGATCATGCCTTGAACCAAAGGCAGATGTTTAACTGACTGAGCCACCCAAGTGCCCTGATGAATAAACCTTTGCAATAGATGTTGAAGTCTGGCATTGTGATGCTACCAGCTTTGATTTTCTTTTTCAATATTCATTTGGCTATTCAGGGATTCTTCGGGTCCCATACAAATTTTAGGATTATTTGTTCCACCTCTGTGAAAAAAATTGCTGATATTTTGATAGGGGTTGCATTGAATGTATAGATAGCTCTAGGTATCATAGACATTTTAACAATATTTGTTCTTCCAATCCATGAGCATGGAACATTTTTCCATTTCTTTGTGTCTTCCTCAATTTCTTTCATGAGTGTTATATAGTTTTCAGAGTACAGATCCTTTACCTCTTTGGTTAGGTTTACTCCCAGGTATCTTACGGTTTGGGGTGCAATTGTAAATGGGATCGATTCCTTAATTTCTCTTTCTTCTGTCTCATTGTTAGTGTATAGAAATGCAGCTGATTTCTGTGCATTGATTTTATATCCTGCCACTTTGAATTCCTGTATGAGTTCTAGCAATTTTGGCGTGGAGTCTTTTGGGTTTTCCACATAGAGTATCATGCCATCTCTGAAGAGAGAGTCTGACTTCTTCTTTGCCAATTTGGATGCCTTTTCTTTCTTTTTGTTGTCTGACTGCGGAGGCTAGGACTTCTAGTATTATGTTGAACAACAGTGGTGAGAGTGGGTATCCCTGTTGTGTTCCTGACCTTAGGGGAGAAGCTCTCGGTTTTTCTCGGTTCAGAATGGTATTTGCTGTGGGCTTTTCGTATATGACTTTTATGATAATTGAGGTATGTTCCTTCTATCCCTACACTGTGCAAGGTTTTAATCAAGAAAGGATGTTTTACTTTGTCAAATGCTTTTCCTGCATCTATTGAGAGGATCATATGGTTCTTGTCCTTTCTTTTATTGATGTGATATATCATGTTGATTGATTTGTGAATGCTGAACCACCTTGCATCCCAGGAATAAATTCCACTTGGTCGTGGTATATAATCCTTTTAATGTAGTGTTGGATCCCACTGGCTAGTATCTTGATGAGAATTTTTGCATCCATGTTCATCAGGGATATTGGTCTGTAATTCTCCTTTTTGGTGGGGTCTTTGTCTGGTTTTGGAATCAAGGTAATGCTGGCCTCACAGAAAGAGTCTAGAAGCTTTCCTTCTACTTCGATTTTTTTAAACAGCTTCAGAAGAATAGGTATTAATTCTTATTTAAATGTTTGGTAGAATTCCCCTGGGAAGCCATCCATTCCTGGGCTCTTGTTTGTTGGGAGATTTCTGATGACTGCTTCAATTTCCTTGCTGGTTATGGGTATGTTCAGATTTTCTATTTCTTCCTGTTTCAGTTTTGGTAGTTTATATGTCTCTAGGAATGCATCCGTTTCTTCCAGACTGCCTAATTTATTGGCATACAGTTGCTCATAATATGTTCTTATATTTGTTTGTATTTCTTAGGTGTTGGTTGTGATCTCCCCTCGTTCATTCATTTTTTTGGGGGGTCCTTTCTTTTTTCTTTTTGATAAGTCTGGCCAGGGGTTTATCAATCTAATTAATTCTTTCAAAGAACCAGCTCCTAGTTTCATTGATCTGTTCTGTTCTTTTGGTTCTATATCATTGATTTCTGCTCTAATCTTTATTAATTCTCATCTCCTGCTGGGTTTAGGCTTTATTTGCTGTTCTTTCTCCAGCTCCTTTAGTTGTAAGGTTAGGTTGTGTACTTGAGACCTTTCTTGTTTCTTGAGAAAGGCTTGTATTGCTATGTACTTCCCTCAAAAGAGACACTTTAAATTCAATGCTATGTACTTCCCTCAAAAGAGACACTTTAAATTCAAAGATCCAAATATGTTGAAAGAAACAGGATGAAGGGAAAAAAAGACATTATGAAAACATAACCAAAAGGAAGCTGGGGTGATTCTACTAATATCAGGCAAAAATCTATTTTAAGAAAAAAATTGTCAATAAAAACAGAGAAGGTCACTTTATAATAATAAAGTTCAATCTCTTAAGAAGTTTTAATAATTATAAACATATATGTACCTAAGAACAGAGCCCAAAAATACATGAAGAAATAACAGAATTAAAGGAGAAATAAAACATTCAATATTAACCGTTGGAAACTATTCAATAAACCACATTTTAAAAAAAAAGGACTTTATTTATTTATTTAGAGAGTGCACATGAGCAGGGGAGTGGGAGAGGGAGAGAGAAAATCCCAACTAGACTCTACACTGAGCACAGAGCCCTATGCAGGGATCAATCCAGGATCCCAAGATCATGACCTGAGCCAAAATCAAGAGTCAGACACTTAACTGAGCCACCCAGGTACCCCTAAACCACTTTCAATAGTGGATAGAAAATCCAGAAAGAAGATCAACAAACAGAAGACTTCAACAACACTAAATTAACTCTATCTAACAAACATATGTAGCACTCCATCCCAAAACTGCAGAATACATACTTTTGTCAAATGGATGTAGAACCCTATGACCCAGCAATTGCACTATTGGGTATTTACCCCAAAGATACAAATGTAGCAATCCAAAGGGGCACCTGCACCCCAACGTTTATAGCAGCAATGTCCACAATAGCCAAACTATGGAAAGAGCCCAGATGTCCACCGACAGATGAATGGATAAAGAAAATGTGGTATATATAAACAATGGAATATTATGCAGACATCAAAAAATGAAATCTTGCCATTTGCAACTTTGTGGATGGAACTAAAGGGTATTATGCTAAGTGAAATAAGTCAATCAGAGAAAGACAATTATCATATGATCTCACTCATATGTGGAATTTGAGAAACAAGACAGGATCATAGAGGAAGGGAGGGAAAAATGAAACAAGAAGAAATCGGAGAGGGAGACAAACCACAAGAGACTCTTAATCTCAGGAAACAAACTGAGGGTTGCTGGAGTGGTGGGGGGTGGGAAGGATGGGGTGGCTGGGTGATGGACATTGGGGAGGGTATGTGCTATGGTGAGTGCTGTGAATTGTGTAAGACTGATGAATCACAGACCTGTACCCCCGAAACCAGTAATATATTATATGTTAATAATAAAAAATGCATGTAGAAAATCTCTAAGACAGACCAAATGTCAGGCCACAAAACAAAAAGATTAAAAACATAAAAGGTATGTTCTCCAAAATCAAAGGAATAAAACAAGTAACAAAAGGAAATATGGGAAATATACAAATGTAAAAATAAAAATAAAAAACATATTCCTAAACATCTAATAAGTAAAAGATTGGGTCACAAAGAACATTAGGACATACTTAAAGTTTTTTTTTTTTTTTTACACTTTTCTTTTTTAAGATTTTATTTATTTGAGAGAGAGAGAATGAGAGATAGCGCGAGAGGGAAGAGGGTCAGAGGGAGAAGCAGACTCCCCGCTGAGCAGGGAGCCCGATGTGGGACTCAATCCCGGGACTCCAGGATCATGACCTGAGCCGAAGGCAGTCGCTTAACCAACTGAGCCACCCAGGTGCCCCGGACATACTTAAAGTTTAATGAAAAAGAGAATACAACATACCAAAGGGTATGAGATGCAGCTAAAGCAGTGCTTAGGGGCAATTTGTAGCTGTAAACACATATATATAATTTTTAAAGAAATTCAAACCAACAACCCATTAGCCTACCTGCCTTGAGAGAAAAGGAACTGAAAACTAAACCCAAAACAAGCAAAAAGGAGGAAATAAATAAAAGGGAGCAGAAAAAAATATAGAATAGAAAAACAACAGAGAAGATCAATGAAACTAAAAGTTGATTCTTTGAAAAGATCAACAAATTCTCAAGCCTTTAGCTAGACTGACCAAGAAAAGAAAACTAGAGAAGATTTAAGTTGTTAAAAAAAGGAATGAAGAGACATCACCACTAACCTTAAAGAAACACAAAACAGAATCAGAAAATACTATAAAAAATTATACACCAACAAATTAGATATCCTAACTCATGTAACACTGTATGTTAACTATATTAGAATTAAAAAATAATAAAATTTGTAAAAAGAAAAAAACAAATTACAATCCTAGATGAAATGGCTAAATTCTAGAAAGACAAACTACCAAACTGACTCAAAGATTTAATAGAAAATGTAAATAGACCTATAATAAATAAAAACATTGAAATAATAACTAAAAATCTTGCCACAAAGAAAGCCCAGGGACAGATTTACCAGTGAATAGATTAGACATTAAAAAAATTAATGCCAAATCCTTCAAATTTTCTAAGAAAAAGATGAGGAAGGAACACTTCCCAATTCATTCTATGACAGCAATATTAGCCTTATATCAAACTAGAGAAGGAAATCACATAAAAAGAAAATTACCACGCCAAATGAAAACTATCCATTATGAAGAGACACAAAAATCCTAAATAAAATACTATCGAACAGAATCCAGCAACACATAAAAAGAACTATACACCAAGAATTTATCCTAAGAATGCAAGGTCAGCTCAACATATAAAAATGAATCGGTCATTGTAATAAAACATTAATAAGAGATAAGAGCCAAATCTCCACAGATGTAGAAAAGCACTTGAGAAAATCCAGTAAGCTTTCATGCTAAAAACACTGAACAAGTTAGGAATAGAAGAAAACTACCTCAATTTAAGAAAGGGTGCCAATGAAAAATTCACAGGTAACATCACATTTAATGGTGAAAGACAGAAAGCTTTCCACCTAAGATCAGGAACAAGACAAGAATATATGCTCTCACCACTTCTATCCAACATATACTTAGAGGTTCTAGGCAGGGCAATTAGGCAAGAAAAATAAATTAAAGGCATTTAGATTGGAAAGATAGAAGTAAAGCTCTGTTTGTACATAACATAATCTTTAAAAAATATTTTTACTTTAATTCCACTATAGTTAACATACAGTTATATTATTTTCATGTGTACAATATAGTGATCCATAACAATCTTATGTATAGAAATTTCTAAGGAATACAAACACAAAATTTTAGAGCTAATGATTAAGTTTAGCAAGGCTACAGAAAATCATATCAATAAACAAATATCAATTTTATTTCTATACAATGGCACTAAACAATTCCAAAATGACATAAGAAAATAATTCCATTTACAACAGGACCACAAAGAATAAAACACAGAAGTTAACAAAGGAAGTAGAAGTTTTGTATGCTAAAAATGATGAAACTTAAAAACAACCTAAATAAGTAGAAATACATCCTGTGTTCATGAACTGCAAGATGTAATATTGTTAAGATGGTTAATACTCCCCAAAGAGGTTGAACATAATCCCCGTCAAAATCCCAGCTAGCATTTTTGTAGAAATTGGCAGCTTGATCTAAACTTCATATGGAAATGCAAGGAACCCAGAATAGCCCCCAAAAAAATCTTGAAAAAGAAGAACTAAATTGAAGTGTTAGCATGTCCTGATTTTGAAAATTACTATAAAGTGCAATAATCAAGACAAGGTGTTACTGGCATAAAGTTAGACATATAGATGAATGTAATAGAACTGAGCCCCAAAATAAACCCTTATATTTGAAGTCAATTTATTTTTGATATGAGTACCTAGACCATTCAATGGGGGGAAAGAATAGTCTTTTCAACAAAGGTGCTGGGACAACTGGATATTTACATACAAAATGAAGCTAGATCTCTACCTCATACAATATATAATAATTAACTGAAAATGGATCAAAGACCTAAACAGAGGAGCTAAAACCTTAAAAACTTTAGAAGAAAACATATATGTAAATCTTCATAACCTTGGATTGAGGCAACAATTCGTTACACATGACACCAAAAGCACAAGCAACAAAAGAAAAAAATAGATATACTGGATTTGATCAAAATTAAAAACCTTTGTACTTCAAAGGACACTATCAAGAAGCAAAAAGTCCACACAATGGGTGTTAATATTTATAGATCATCTGATAAAAGTCCAGTGTCCACAGTATATAAAGAACTCTTGTTATAAATCAATAAAAAAACAAATGCCCAAATAAAAAATGGCAAATGATTTGAGTAGATATTTTTCCAAAGAATGTTACTAATAGCCAATAAACACATGAAAAAGATGCTTAACATCATTGCTCATGAGGGAAATGTAAATCAAAACCACAAGGAGATATCATTTCATACCCAAAAGGAGCATTATAATAAAAAATGCAGATAAAGTGCTCATGAGGATATGCAGAAATCTGAACCCTCAAACACTGCTCATGAGAATGCAAAATGCTGTAGCCACTTTGGAAAACACAATGGCAGTTTTTCCAAAATGTAAACATATGATGAAGCAAATTCCACTCCAAGGTATATACCCCCCAAAACTGAAAACATATGTCCAAGCAAAAATGAGTACATGAGTGTTCATGGTAGCATTATTCATAACAGACAAAAAGTAGAAACAACCCAAATGAACATGAATTGGTGAATGTAAAGATACATACAACAGAGTATTATTCAATCATAAAAAGGAACGAAGAAGTGACACATACTATAAGGATGAACTTTGAAAATAATATGCTAAATGAAGGCTGTACATTGTATGATTCCATTTATATGAAATGTCTAAAACAGGCAATTTATAGAGACAGAATAGATTTAGTGGTTGCCAGATCCTGGGGGAGGATAGGAAAGGATGAGGAATGAGTGTTAATCTGGTAATGGGTTTCTTTTTTAGGATGATGAAAATGTTCTGGACTCAGATAGCAGTGATGGTTGTAAAACTTGGTGCATGAGTATACTAAAACCCACTAAATTGTATACTTTTTAAAAAGTTAATTTCATAGTACGTGAATTACATCTCAATTAAAAAAAAAAACAGAAAGGAGGGCTAACTCAGCAGAACATGACAGATCCAAGAGCCATAAGGAATTATTCTTAGACCTTGAGATCTAATCAAAGAATTCTCAACTTCTGCCCAGCTGGATTTCAGATTTGCTATGAATAGTGACCTCTGTGTGCACCCCTTTCCCCAATTCTGAATAGGAGTGTTTACAGTGGTTATCCTACACCTGTCCCACCACTCTGTGGGGTGTGTGTGGGAAGGTAGCTTGTCTTTTTATTTTTAAAGGTCTACAGATCAAGATGAACTGTACTTGAAGTGCCGTGCTTAAAGAGCAGCACCCAAAGAACCTTGTTTGCACCTGGAACTAAATTAGTATTGTGAGATAATACTGTAATAACAGTAAGACTTTTGAAGGTCTTGGGCAAAGATGAATATATTTTGCATATAAAGAGATGTGAATCACTGGGAACAGACTGATTCCAACTTCCTTGTATTCACACCTTTGTTTAGTATTCTCCCACAAGGATAGCTAGCATATAATGCCATTGTTTACCAAAGAGGAATAGTGGCTCTTGAAATCATTCTAAGAATACTGATTGGGTTGTCTCAATTATGAGATCATCAATGTGGAATATATGTCATTAATCCAATAAAATGTTTTAAAGGTCATGATAGTGGCATTTTATAATCTTCTCCCATCCCCATTTCCCTTCTCTCCATGTATGACAGCTATAATAACACCGGTTTAGCACTTTATAGAACAAGAACTCTGATGTACAATGGTATCATTTAATGTCAAGAATCATATTAGTACAGATAATGATATAAGGAAAAATAAAAAGGGAAGTAAAGTCCTATAGAACCATTTATGGTACACAGTTTTTGCCCTTGCATTTTTTGTCAAGTATTTTACTTCTAAACATTTCAATCTATAGAAAAATTTAAAGAAGAGTACAGTGTACTTCCACAAAACTTTACCTCTATAGATTCAACAACCGTTGACATTTTGTATCATTTGCTTTACATATACACAAGTTATTTAGGGGTGAAGCATTTGCAGATGTCATGAATTCTTAACATGAAATACTTGGGTAATAAAGAACATTACCACATATAACTATAATGCCATCATCCCTTTCAAGAAATTTAACACAAACAATAATGCCCCCAACTTTCCCAATTATGTCCTTTACAGCCTTTTTTCTCCCCAATTTCAGGATGCAATAAAGAATCACATGTTGTATTTGACTGTCATGTGTCTTCAGTTCTTTTTTCTTTCATGCCATTTAGTTTCTAGCATGTTCCACAATTTGGGTTACATTCCTCATCATTCAGGTTCAGATTAATCATTTTTTATAGGAATAGTACCATAGGTGATATGCCTCCTTGGAGTATCAGTTGGTCCCAGTATCAGTTAATGGGGTTTTGGAATATAGGTGAAGTTTGGTGGCGGGATATCTGGAGCTGATGACCAAGAAAGAATTCTTGGTGCAAAATGGTGGTTTTATTAAAGCACGGGGACTGGACCAGTAGGCAGAAAGAGCTGCTGCACTGGGGTTGAGGGGGTGGCTGATTATATACTTGGGAGTTGAAGGAGGTAATGAAAAGGGAGGTTTTCAAAAGGATTTTCATATGTTCAAGAAGACTCCCAGGATACCAGATGCCATTGTCAGGTTAAGGTGGTTTTTCCTTCTAGCAAGGCATTAATATGAAGACAGTTGGGAGGTTCCTGGATAAATGTCACAGGTATCCCACCGGGGGCTGGGGGGTGGGGGGGTTTGCAGGGTGTCAGCTTATGCTTTGTCTTCAGCTAGCTGCCTGCTCCCTCATCATCAGTGATGCATCTATCACTTGCTTTAAGATGACACCCAACAAATCTCTCCATTGTGAAGTTACCTTTTCTCCTTTGTAATTAGTAATCCATGGAGTAATACTTTAATGGGATTATCCTGTTCGCCAACATTCAACATTCCTCAATAGTTTTAGCATGATTGATGATTCCTGCCAGAATCAATTGTTACACTAGTGATAGCAAAATGGTAATTTTGTAATTCCATTATTCATTCTCTATTTTTATGTAGCATTCTTTAAAATAGTGACTTCCCTTCTGTGAAAACCCTTGTCTTTTGTTATCACTATGGACTCACGGATCGTTTCTTGTTATCCAATGTTATTGTCCATGCCATCGTTATTCATTTTAATGTACAAACTGTTCCAAATTTAGCCAGTGGAAACCCCTTCAAGTTGGTCCTTGTATCCTTTTGATGTATGTCCTGTTTGTGGGGACTTCCTTATTTTTTAGCATATAAGAAGATAGTCCATGTCCACCTTCTACTTTTCCTGTCCCTGATTTAGAATCAACCAATACTGCAAATATCGTATTTTTCCTTTTTGTGGTAGGGAGGACTATTGAGACATCAAGATCTAGATGTTAAGTGTGGTCATTGCTACTACGGTGTCACTGCTTCTAGAATCTTAACAGTAGGCAAAGCTAATAAATACCATATATGTAAGCATTTTATATATATGTGTGTGTGTATATATCTATATGCATATATATGTATATATTTAAATCATGAATTCATAGATACCTCTATTAACATAGCAGTTATTTTTCTTCCCCCATTCCATATTTTTATTCCCTTGTCCAACAGAAAAAAACTCTCAGAATTACATGAATACTGCTGCTGAAAAATATTAATCCTTAAAATATGTCCCACTGAGAGTACAAAGTAATAGGTTATTTAATTTTTTTCTGTGTTCTGTAGTATCCATATGATACAGTTAGGTTTATTTGTTTTTTTGTTGTTTGTACTCAATCACAGGGTTCACTGCCCCATCCTTGCTGATTTAATTTTATTTTTTTAAAAATGCTTAAGATTCTCGCTCTCCCTCCCCCTCTCCCTTTGCACACCCCCTCCAAATAGTAAAAAATTAACATTTTTCAAAAATCAAAACTATAGACTCAAATTAAGTTTCACTTATTTTCCACCACTCCCAAAGTAACCAATCTCATTAGTTTCTAGTTTATCCTTTTGTGTTTTTGTGTAAAAGTAAACAGATTCATATATTCTTCCCTCTTCTTTCTTAAAAGTGAACATACTATAGACAATATGCAGTATAATTTTTCCTCTTGTTTTTTCCACTTAAAAATATATACCCAGGGGGCGCCTGGGTGGCTCAGCTGGTTAAACGTCTGACTCTTGATTTCAGCTCATGCCATGATCTAAGGGTCTTGCGATCAAGCCCCACATCCAGCTCCACTCAGTGGGGTGTCTGCCTGAGACACCCTCTCCCTTTCCCTCGGCCCTTCCCCCTGCTCTCTCTCTCAAAAAATAAATCTTAAAAAACAAAAATACACACACACACCCCCCCAGGGAATTTTAATCATTCTCATCAGTTCACAGAGATGTTCTTCATTCTTCATTCTCTAGTTCCATGTCTGTCTGTCCACTATGTTTCTACCACAAAATAGTCAACACGTCTCCTATGAATGGGCATGTCAAGTGATTTCTAATATTTTGCTATTATAAGTAATGCTGAAATGAATAATTTTGTGCATGTTGTTAAACAAGTACCTTCAGGTAAATTCCAAAAAGTGACATTACTGGATCAAAGGGTAAATACCTATGTCGTTTTAATAGATATTGCCTTATACTCCTTGTAGGAAGTGTATTATTTTGTACTTCTCACAACAATGGATGTAAGTAATTATTTCATAGGTATCCAAACAGAGTGCTGTAAGGCTTTTGAATTTTGCCCAATCTAATAAATGAGAAATGGTAACTCACTGTTGTTTTAATTTGCAGTTCAAGGGCCATTTGAATGTCTTATTTTTCTGTGTGTAATAGTCTGTTCATGCCTTTTGTCAATTTTTTTTATTGGGTGACTGATCTTTTCCCCCCTCTTAATTTAAAAAACTTACATAATAGAGATTAACTCTTTGTGATACACCTCACAAATATGTCCTCCCAGTTTGTCTTTTGTCTCCCAACTTTGACTACGGAGTTTTCTTCCTTTGCAAATTATTTTTTCTTTTTTGATATTAATGACTCTTAAATGTAGTCAATATTTTATTTTATTTCATCCAGACTTTAAATAACAGAGAAAGCCTTTGCCCTACATCTGGGTTTCAAAAGAATTCACTGATACTTTCTTCCAGTATGTACATGGTTACATTATTTTGTATTTAAATCTCTCATCCAATTTGAAATTTATTCAAGTACACATGAGGTATAGATCTAATTTTATCTTTCTCCAACTGATTTTCCAGTTGTCCTAAGACCACTTATTAAACAGTCCATCATTTTCCCCACTATTTGTAACGCCATCATATGAGAATTTCCCTGGGTATCTAGGTTGATTTCTCAATGGCTGCTTGTCCATTTGGGTGACAGTACTACAATTTTAATTACAGAGGTTTTAATACCTGGAAGACCCAGTACCAGCACTTTAAAAAAATCCATTCTTCATATTTGTATTCCATATATTAGCTCCAAGGAAAAGGGGGGGGGAGGGGGAAGGAGAACTTTAAGGGATCATATGGAATTTATATATTTAGGGAAAACTGAAATTATTTGTATGTTTATTCCAAAATACTGTGCGGTTTTTTTGCTATTGTAAATGGCTAGTATATCATCTGATTATATGTATACGAAAGTCATTGATTGTTCATTTTATGTATCTTGACACTGTGCTGAATTCTTTTACTGTTTGGGTTGGTATTATTATCAATGCTCTTGGTTTTCTATTATCATTTGCAAAGAGAACTAGTTGTATTTTTTTCTTTTCCAATTTGTATGACTCTAAAGCAGTCCTCTCGTCTAAATGTCCGAACCTTTAACACAATGTTAAATAGTGGGGACTGAGAACAATCTTGTCTTGTTCCAATTTTAATGGGAATGCTGCCAGTCTTTCCACATTAAATGTTATGCTGTATTTAAAAATAGGGTATATGTGTTTTATTAAAGAAATATGCATCAATTCCTTTTTTATTATTTTTATCATGAACACATATTGAATTTTGCCAAAGGTCTTTTCAGCATCAATGAACTTTTTTGTTCCTCCTTAGATTAACAGGTGAATTATATTAATGGATATCCTAAAACAGAACCATTCTTGCATTACTGGAACAAACCTCATTTGACCATGATGTCAATCATTTTCTTACTGTAGCACAGGATTCTGTTTGACATTTTATTTTCTTACTGTAGCACAGAACTCTGACATTTTGTACTGATAGGAGACTGTTCTGTAGTTGCGTATGTGTTAACTATATGAGATTTTTATCTAGATCAGTTTCATACTCATGTTAAAATAATTAGGACACTTTTTGGCATTAAAACTGGCTAACCTTATGTTTAGTAAAATATAACTTTTAAATTTTCTGGGCTGGTGTTTTGTTGAGCTTTTTGATACTTTTTCCTACTTAAAAAAAAAAAAGTCTTGTTTAAGCTTTCTATCTCTTCTCAAAGAAGTCTATCTCTTCTGAGATAAGAATTCTGGTAAACGGGATTTTCCTATTTAATTATCCATTTCATCTAAGTAGTAGAAAATAGAATCAGCAATTTTGTTTTCTTCCCTTTCACCTTAAAGTCATTTCAAAGAATGTTTACATTGCAGGTAGACAGGACTTTGAATTTTTTGTCATTTACATTTCTACCTTTACTGTATTATGATTGAAAAAATGTTTTTATGTGTTGTTTCTAGTTTATGGAACTTTTTAGGATTCTTTTTGACTTAGTATATCAATTTTTTGGTGAATGTTCCCTGTACACTTGAGAAGAAAGTGTATTTAAATTACCTGAGGAAAGAGTTCAATATATACCCATAAACTATCCCTTACTATTAAGTTCTCTATATCTTTACTTATTTTAAATTCATTTCACTTATCTTGGACTCAAAGTGACATGTTAATACTCCTATGTGTTTGTTCTTTCCTCTGAATTTTCTGTAAGCTTTTGCTTTATGAAGGTGGTTGCTATCTTATTTGGTACATAGATATTAATAATGTCCTATCTATGAGTTATAACCTTTAACAAAGTCTTTTGTCCTCAAGACAAAGTCCTCAAGTCAAGACAACCAATATGATTTGGTATGTAACAGAAATATTTTGAGTACTCACATTTAATTATGTTTAATTGTACAGAATATTTTAAATGTCTAATCCCAGGGTTAAAATTTCACAAATTAAAAAAAAATTTATTCCTTCATCAAGGGTATTCTTATATAATGGTCCTTTTTAACTACAACGTGTGTAGTGCTGAAGAACACTACTAGGTATAATTTATCGCCACTGACTTGATTCATGCTAAGGTGTCAGCAATTTTAACCAGTGTTGCTTTTGTACCATCAGTGCAAATGTCAACATAGCAAAAGTGGCAAACAACATCTTAGAATTATATTTTTAAAAAACAGTTTGGACCTTGCAGATTCCCTGAATGAGTCTCAGGGTCCCCAGGGTTCCATGTATCACACTGGAGAACCACCATCCTATGAAAACCTAATATATCTCTATCCCATAATAAACAGTACACTGGAAGGCAATATAGAAGAATGGTTGGAAGTACATCCTTGTGGTCAGATATACCTGGAATCAAATTTCAGCTGTGTTGACTATAGGCTTTGTAACTTCGGGGAAGTATCTTCATAAGCCATAATTTGTTTACCTGCAAAGTGATTCTACTAATAACATCTGAAGGAGTTGCTTCAAGGATTAAATGAACTAATACATATAGAGCATGTATCCAATACCTATTACATGGTCCTCGGAAAGCACTAGCCTAATTATTTAATTTTTATATAATACAGTTATTTTCTAACAATCCCTATCAGGAGAAGAAAAATCAAAGACAGTAATTTGGGTAGTTTCTCTAAATCAAAAGCTTAAAAAATGAGCAAAACCTTTGAAGCATTAAATTCCTAAAATTTTAGCACATAAAATTTCAGATATTGGCAGACTGTGACATTTTAAAGCCTTTTCAAAAAATTGACCTTTTAATCTTGTCTATCTTCTCCATTTTATTTTTTTTAAAAGACTTATTTTAGAGAGAGAGAGCATGGGTGAGAGGGGCAGAGGGAAGAGAGAGAATTTGAAGCAGACTGCGCTGAGCATGGAGCCCAACACAGGGCTCATCTCTCGACCCTGACATCAGGACCTCAGTGGAAACCAAGAGTCGGATGCTCAACCAAATGTGCCACCCAGGTGCCCCCATCTTTATTTTACCTTTGTGTTCTCTTTCATTAATTTCGTTCATATCTTTGTCTTTCTCCAACCATTATTTAGGGTTACCTTTTTCAACTCCTTCAGTTAGATTTATGGTTCACTCATTAAATTTCCTTCCCTTTCTAATGTAAGAATATAAGTTTATAAATTTCTTTTTACCAAATAAGCTGGTCCAATAAGTTTTAAGATGTTTTTTCTCTTTAAATTTTTTTATTGTTGTTAATCACCATACATCATTAGTTTTCGATGTAGTGTTCCATGATTCATTGTGTATAACACCCAGTGCTCCACGCAGGTGCCCTCTTTAATACCCATCACCAGGCTAAGCCATCCCCGCACCCCCCTCCCCTCTAAAACCCTCAGTTTGTTTTTCAGAGTCCATCACCTCTCATGGTTCGTCTCCCCCTCCGATCTCCCCCCCCTTCATTCTTCCCCTCCTGCTATCTTTTTTTTTCTTAACATATATTGCGTTATTTGTTTCAGAGGTCCAGATCTGTGATTCAACATTCTTGCACAATTCACAGCACTCACCATAGCACATACCCTCCCCAATGTCTATCACCCAGCCACCCCATCCCTCCCACCCCACCCCCATTCCAGCAACCCTCAGTTTGTTTCCTGAGATTAAGAATTCCTCGTATCAGTGAAGTCATATGATACATGTCTTTCTCTGATTGACTTATTTCACTCAGCATAACACCCTCCAGTTCCATCCACGTCGTTGCAAATGGCAAGATCTCATTCCTTTTGATGGCTGCATAATATTCCATTGTCTATATATACCACATCTTCTTTATCCATTCATCTGTCGATGGACATCTTGGCTCTTTCCACAGTTTGGCTATTGTGGACATTGCTGCTATAAACATCGGGGTGCACGTACCCCTTAGGATCACTACATTTGTATCTTTGGGGTAAATACGCAGTAGCGCAATTGCTGGATTGTATGGTAGCTCTATTTTCAACTGTTTGAGGAACCTCCATACCGTTTTCCAGAGTGGTTGCACCAGCTTGCATTCCCACCAACAGTGTAGGAGGGTTCCCCTTTCTCCGCATCCCCGCCAACATCTGTCGTTTCCTGACTTCTTAATTTTAGCCATTCTGACTGGTGTGAGGTGGTATCTCAGTGAGGTTTTGATTTGGATTTCCCTGATGCCGAGCGATGTTGAGCACTTTTTCATGTTTCTGTTGGCCATTTGGATGTCTTCTTTGGAAAAATGTCTGTTCATGTCTTCTGCCCATTTCTTGATTGGATTATTTGTTCTTTGGGTGTTGAGTTTGATCAGTTCTTTATAGATTTTGGATACTAGCTCTTTATCTGATATGTCATCATTTGCAAATATCTTCTCCCATTCTGTCGGTTGTCTTTTGGTTTTGTTGACTGTTTCTTTTGCTATGCAAAAGCTTTTTATCTTGATGAAATCCCAATAGTTCATTTTTGCCCTTGCTTCCCTTGCCTTTGGCGACGTTTCTAGGAAGAAGCTGCTGCGGCTGAGGTCGAAGAGGTTGCTCCCTGTGTTCTCCTTTAGGATTTTGATGGACTCCTGTCTCACATTTAAGTCTTTCAACCATTTGGAGTCTATTTTTGTGTGTGGTGTAAGGAAATGGTCCAATTTCATTCTTCTGCATGTAGCTGTCCAATTTTCCCAACACCATTTGTTGAAGAGACAAAAGACAAAAGAATGTTTCATTGGACATTCTTTCCTGCTTTGTCAAAGATTAGTTGACCATAGAGTTGAGGGTCCATTTCTGGGCTCTCTATTCTGTTCCACTGATCTATGTGTCTGTTTTTGTGCCAGGACCATACTGTCTTGATGATGACAGCTTTGTAATAGAGCTGGAAGTCCGGAATTGTGATGCTGCCAGCTTTGCTTTTCTTTTTCAACATTCCTCTGGCTTAAAATTTTTTTAATATCATCCAGTGCTAAATATATTCTAATAACTATTAGTTCTTCTTTATCCTCTGAATTACTTAGAAACGCCTTTAAATTTCCATATATTTATTTATTTAAAGTTATCTTTTTGTTACTGATCACCATCTTCATTGAACTGTATCAAGGAATATGATCTATCAGTTTTTACTTGATAACTGAATGCACAGAATACAGTCAATTTTTATAAAATTTCAAGTACACGTGAAAAAAATGTTTACAATGTTTACCAACTTGATGATGGTTGGGTTCAGGGATCTATATATGTCTATTAGCTCAAACTTGCAAACTATGTTGTTCAAATATTCTTTCTTCTCATTAAGTCTATTTGATGAAACCAAGACAAACCCTCCCCCTACAATGTTCTGCTTATACTTTTAATAACTTCTGCTTCATATTTTCAAGCTATGATATTCTGGTATACCTATTCATAATGGTCATGGCTCCCTGGTTAAAAGTACTTTTTATCATGATATTAAAATCCTATTAATTTTTAATACTTCTCTTTGACTTTATAAAGTCATTACATTTGATGTTAATATGTTGTTACATGTATCTGGTCAGGCTTTCACCGGCATATATTTCTTCCCAGGATTTTACCTTTTCAAGGAGTCTTTTCGGTAAAACATATAGATTTGAATTTTTAGTCTATCTGATCATGTTTTAATTGGAGAGTTCATACTCTACTTAGATAACTGATATTTCCATTTACTATTTTTTTGCTCTTATACATTCCAGTTTTTCTTTTGAAATTATTTTTTCATATGATTTCCCCTTTTCTACTAGTTTGATCTATTACTTGGCCCAGAAATTTTCACATGCATATTTTTCCTTATCAAAGATTAAAGTCCAATTAATACATATGCCCTATTAAAAGCACTGTACAATGCTTTACTTCTAGTCATACCACTCTAGGCTTACATGTTCTTATTGTCAGGTATTAGAGTCTTTAATCCCACAAGTAGATATTACTTTTATTGTATTATGCAATCAGTTTTTCTTTAGATTTACCCCAATGATAATCAATTTTTATTTTCACTTCTCCTTGTATCTCAAGACTTTCTTTCCAGGATTATTTTGTTTCTTCCTCAGGTATAAACCTCAAAGATTTTTTTGTTTTGTTTTTTTTTAAAGGGGAAGTCTACTGGAGGTAAAGCCTCTGTTTTCTTTGTAATCTGCAAATAAATCTGTTCCTTGAAAGACCTTTAATCAGAATATAAAATCTTAAGTTGATAGTCATTTTTCTTTTGCAGGTGTCCATTTTGCTTAGAAGTCAACTGTTAGTCTATTGTTTGACTGTAAGTAATCAGTCCTTTACTTCTGGCTGTTTTCAAGATTTTCTCTTTCTCTTGGTCTTTTTTTTTCCTCCTCCCAGTCTTCTTTAACTAAGTCTGATGTGAATTTATTTTCTTTCATCCTCTGAGGTAACACTAACATCCCTGAATATAATGATCCTATCTTTCATAAATTCTAAAAAATTCTCAGGCAGTATCTCTTTGAATATTGACCCTATTAAAGTCTATTTATAATCTGCACTTGAAACTCTGATTAGACATATGATAGCTCATTTCACTATATCCTCCATGTCTCTTAGCATCTTTCACATTTTTCATGTCTTTGCTGCATTTCTTTGTGGCTTCTTCAGATCTTCCCAATTATCAATTACCCTCAATATTTATAATCAGCTATTTAAAGTTTTTAATTTCCATTATTTTCTCTTTCATTTTTAGACAGTATTTGGTTATTTTTTTATACATGTTAGTTTTTGACAGTCTCTAGCTTTTACTCATGTTTTTAATTTTTTTTTTAAAGATTTCATTCATTTGAGAGAGAGAATGAGATAGAGAGAGAGCATGAGAGGGGGAGGGGCCGAGGGAGAAGCAGACTCCCCGCTGAGCAGGGAGTCCGATGCGGGACTCGATCCCGGGACTCCAGGATCATGACCTGAGCCGAAGGCAGTCGCTTAACCAACTGAGCCACTCAGGCGCCCACTCATGTTTTTAATTTTTAACTTTGTATTTCTATTTAAAAGATTTAAAATATACTCCTTATATATTCTTATCTTTTAATGACAAAATCCACAGTCTTTGAAGGCGGGGTCCTATTTTTATTGTTTTTGCCAATTACTGCAAACAGTGCCTTGTTTGCATGTGTATTTTATAATTTATCTAATTTTGGGGGGAATGTGTTCATTTTTAAAAGAACTTCATATTTGAGACTGTTTTGAGATTTAAGTTTTGGATATGTTCTTACAGAGTCCGTGCCTTTGGTCCTTCTAGGTGCCCGGAGGAGCTACCAAACCACAATGATTTAAAAGAAATTTTTTTATCATGGTAAAATACATGTTAACATAAAATTTACCATCTTAACCATTTTAAGTGTACAGGTCAGTGGTATTATATACATTCATAATGTTGCTCAACTATCACCACCATCCATCTCCATACCTCTTTTCATCTTTAAAACTGAAATTCCATACCCATTAAATAACCTCTCCTTATTCCCCTTCACCTCTGACAACCACAATTCTATTTTCTGTCTCTCTGATTTTGACTACTCCAAGTACTTCATATAAGCAGAAGCATACAGTATATGTCTTTTTGTGACTGGCTTATTTTACTTAGTGTAATGTCCTCAAGGTTCTTCCATGTTGTACCATATGTCAGAAATTGCTTCCTTTTTGGGCTGAAAAAAATTCTATTATATGTATACACCACATTTTACTTATCCATTCATCTGTCCAAGGACACTTGAGTTGTTTCCAACCCAAATGATTTTAAATTAAATTCTAGAATTATGAATTAGTATGAATTTAGATTCTTAAAGCCTGTGTCAAACAGTCACTGGCTAAAAATTACTAGAGGAGATTTTCTCCTTTGGATATAGATATAGGTTATTTCCTATTTATTTTAAACTTTGTTTTTCAATCTAACATTTTTCTTTTTTTTTTTTTAAAGATTTTTTTATTTATTTGAGAGAGAGAGAATGAGAGATAGAGAGCACGAGAGGGAAGAGGGTCAGAGGGAGAAGCAGACTCCCTGCTGAGCAGGGAGCCCGATGCGGGACTCGATCCCGGGACTCCAGGATCATGACCTGAGCCGAAGGCAGTCGCTTAACCAACTGAGCCACCCAGGCGCCCCAATCTAACATTTTTCATTGTTTCTTAATGAGAATTTCATATTTCTAGTCTTCTCTATTTCTAGAAACAAGAAATCAGATCTCCCTTGCCTATAAATTTCCATTCATATCAAAGGTCATTTGTAACTAATTATATATTTTCAAAATAAATACTTTTTTACAAAATAAATACTTTTAAACTAACAATTCATTTAAAAACCAAATTATTCATATGCCTTATTTTTAAAAGACATAACTCATTTAAAGATTCAGAATTATCTTTTCAGACAATATAAATATACTAAAATGACTTTTGATATCTATACTGAAATCCTTCAATAATTGAAGTTTAATGATATAGTGAGACATTTCAACTTCCTGTGGGACCACTATGAGCAGCCCTAACCCTGTGGGAAAATTTGAAAAGTCTAACTAAATGTAGAATAATAAGCAAAAGAGCTAATGGTTTTTCAACGTTGTCATGATCTCATGACAATTCCTGGAGATTCATTGTTGAATCTCATAGGAAAGGGTAAAGATGGCTAAATCCTTACAGGAAAACTCTCCTTGGGGCAGTTACTCACCCTGATAAAAAGCAACTCTGCTACATTTCTGCTATGTTTCTATGTTCCAATGCTAAACAAGGTCTAAAAATTTACAGCAACAATTAAACTAAAAATCAGATTAAGGAAAAGAATCCATAGTATGCTTTCAGAATTTTTTCTTCCTTAAAAAGGCCCTTCAAGTAGATATCAGAGAAATTTCAGACTAAAAGAGTTCAGTTTATATTTATGCCTTTTTAAAAGTTAAAATCAACTGGTTTTTTGAAAAGATCAATAAAATTGATAACCCCTAGCCAGTATACCAAGATAGAGAGGGAAAACACAAATTAAAAATACCAAAATAAAAAAACTGCCACTGTTATTTATCTCATAGACATTAAAAGGGTAATAAAGGAATATTATGAACAACTCTGTACCCAGAAATATGGTAACTTACATGAAACAGACCAATTTCCTAAAAGATACAATCTACCAAAAACACTTACAACAAATGCTAGTGAGGATATGGTGCAACAGGAATTCTCAATACATAATGGTACAGCCACATTGGTAGACAGTCTGGCAGTTTCTTACAAACCTAAACAGTTTTACCATAAACTCTAGGAATTACAGTCCTGGGTATTTATACAAATGAGTTGAAAACTTACATCCATATATAAACCTGTTAATTTTAATAACACCTTTATTTATAATTGCTAAAAACCTGGAACCAAAATGTCCTTCAACAGGTGAAGGGGTAGACAAACTGGTACATCAATAGCATGGAATATTATTCAATAATAAAATGAAATGAGCTATCACGCTACAAAAAGACATAGAGGAACCTTACATGCATATTGCTAAGTGAAAGAAATCCAGAAAGTTTATCTAAAAAGACTACGTACTATATGATTCCAACTATACGGCATTCTGGAAAAGACAAAACTATGGAGACAGTAAAAAGATCAGTGTCTGACACAGGCTGGGGGCATGGGGTGGAGTACAGGGGATTTTAGGGGCAATGAAACCATTGTGTATGACACTATAATGGTGGATACATAAAATTATACATTTAGCAAGACCCGCACAACTTTACAACACACACAGAGTGAACCTAATATAAACTATGAGCTTTATTTAATAATAATATATCAATATTGATTATCAAATTGTAATAAATGTGCCACAATAAAAGATGATAACAGGGGAAACTGAGTGGAGGAGAATATGAGAACATATTTCTGCTCAATTTTTCTGTAAACATAAAACTGCTCTAAAAAATAGTCTATTAATTAAAAAAAAATCAGATTAACCGAAACACCTACTTGATGCCACATACTTTTCTTCCACTAACAAACTATGCAGTAGATGGCACCAGAGATCCTTTGTAAGAATTACAAGATGTATTGTACTATTCATAATGCTTGGTTTTGATGTTGATGATACATGCTTTGACTGTATTTATTCACTGAATAATATAATTGACTTTAAAAAAAAAAAGATGTGTTAGAGACAGCTAAATTCAGATGTAAATTATATCATCCCATAAGTAAGTAAATAATCATGGAAATCTAGGAATGCAGATCTGAAAAATTATGGAGCAACAGTAATTCAACATTATGGGTAAATAAAAAAGGTGCTACATTAAGCTATTTAAAAACCAAATTCCAACTCACATTTGACAACTATATAGCACATCCATTTGACACCTCTTGACTACTGTGAGCAAGTATCTCATTAGTAAATTGTCTTTCTCCATAGAATAAAAGCATTCACTAAATGTGGCATCAAGGCATTTTAAAATTCATTTTCTCCTCAAACTGGGACAGAAAACAAGTATTATGTCTTTCTAAAAAGCAGAGGGTGAAAACACGTTAATTACCCACCAAGCAACTATGTCTATCCACCCCCTGGCATTCAAGCTGACATAATATACAGTTTTGTAGAGAACAAATGAAGTAGCCCTGATTTATAAAAAACAATCTATTCCTGTATCTTAATTTATAACAGCTTAAAGTGATATTATACAGGTACCTGGCTATTATGTACTTTACCCATTAATGGAGCTAAATATTATATACTGTTACTTTGGTGGGGATAGGAGAGAAGAGATAGAAGGTAAGAAGGAATCAAAGAATCATCTGGAGAGAAGAGTAAAATGTGTTATTTTTCCAAATTTAGAATTCAATTTTCAGAAAACAAATTATCAACAATGGCAGCATGTGGCTAAAATGGTACTATAAAGAGGTATACTAACCTTTAATTACCATTATGGTCTTCTCTATACTTGAGAATTACTACTTAACATTTCCAAGAAAAAATATTACTCAGAGTTCCAATCAAATTAATAAATTTTTAGAACACAGTTTAACTGCAGTTGTGGAATAACAAATAGAATAAGATTAAGTCCAAGTACACAGTAACTGAAAACCAATCTTGGAAGTAAATACTCTGAAAATCTACTACACATTACTAGTTAATACAAAATTATGGACACTGATGGATCTCTGATTTGTCCAGAATAAATGTATTAATCTTAATTTGTAAGAGAAAACTATGATCACCTATACCTTGGAAAATAAACCTTGCACAATATATGGCATAGTGATTTCCAATCTTTTATAACTTAATTCCTGTTTAGTTTAATTCAAAGCTATGCTAATAAGTTGTTTTGTCTGGTAAATTTTATGAAGAAACAGTAGTATGAATCTGAACCAAATATAAAGGAAACTATTCTTTGGCTTACAGTCATTACCAGTAAATATATGACTTTTTACCAACTTTTAGGACTATTAGACCTCAGGCTCCCTCAGGCTGAGAGACAAAATCTAATCCAACCTCACAATTTTACAAAGAAGGAAACAAAAATCCAGAAAGATCAAGTGGCAGGGTTTAGAACATCAGTTTTCTAATCTCCCAAACGGTACTCTTCACCTGACCACATGGTCTTATTACAGAAACAGTAACACAAATATCACTCCTTATTCAAATTTATTTGGTTCTTGAATTCACACAGTTTGAAGAGCAAGTTCAGGTAGCAAGGGATGTTTACAATTATTAGAACCTATGTGATTCTGGGGCACCTGGGTGGCTTAGTCATTAAGTGTCTGCCTTTGGCTCAGGTCATGATTCCAGGGTCCTGGGATGGAGCCCCACATTGGGCTCCCTGCTCAGCCGGAAGCCTGCTTCTCCCTCTCCCACTCCCCCTGCTTGTGTTCCCTCTCTCGCTGTCTGTAATAAATAAATAAAATCTTCAAAAAGAAAAAAAGAACCTATTTGATTCTGAATTTTCAATAGAGAAATTTATTTGAAAATTTATCTGAATTTATTCCATTTCTGAGTTCAGATAATGGGAGTTCAAATAAAGAAGACCTATTTTGTAAGAAGATGGGAAGAAAAACTTGATCCATCCCTTTTCTTTTTGTGCATGTGTTTATAATTCTACCCCACCAAGTCTCAGGAGTCACAGTCACTGAAAGGTCTCTATTTTTCTTAGGGTAATATTTAGTTTAATTAGTGAAGACTGTAGTTTCCCCTCAACTCCAAACCTTCATTCACATACAATATTATAGAAGGTTCCCAATTACCACCAGTAGAAGTATAGACAATAGATCAAACTGAACAAATACGTTACAAATCAACATGCTTGGTATGCATGGCTCAGTTTACATTATTTTATAATCTCATAATTCATTATATAAATTTTATAATCATTTATAATTTACATATAGGGTTAAAGAATTTCTAAATATGTGATGACCCTTTTTTTTTTAAAGATTTTATTTATTTGAGAGAGAGAGAATGAGAGAGAGAGAGAGAGAGAGAGCGAGCGAGCACATGAGAGGGGGGAGGGTCAGAGGGAGAAGCAGACTCCCTGCTGAGCAGGGAGCCTGATGCGGGACTTGATCCACGGACTCCAGGATCATGACCTGAGCCGAAGGCAGTCGCTTAACCAACTGAGCCACCCAGGCGCCTCTGTGATGACCCTTTAATCCCCTCAAACAATTCAGAGGTATTCATTCTCATTTTAGGTTGGGTCTCTATTCCTCCCACATATTCCTTAATACCAAACTAACATTGCTCTGGGTTAATATTCTAATCATTTGAAAGTTTTTCAGACAAATTTTCCCAACACTGTGTTGCAACTGTTTTCCTAGCATATTGTATAACACACTTCTACTGCTATATATATTTCAACAAGCTCTAGCATCCATACTGTACCAAACAACTAGAAAAAGATATTTTAAAAGCATTTATTAATAAAGAAATGTTATCATCTGTAATCACTGTACTATGTTATCAAGAAAAGATAATTCCTCAATATAAAGGGTAGTATTAATATATCTAACTTTTTAAGCATTTGTAAGAGAATTTAAGAAGAACATGGCTAACTGAATCTCTGAGATTAAAAAAAACCAAACCTTATTTTTATTAATGATTTCATCCTTACTTTACCAAAAGTCTCTTGTGATAGAAGCAATAAATGGGAACACCTTACAGACTTAGATTTCCTCTCCTTTTCCTAATCAGCCTCCAAGAAAAGATGTTAACAAGCATAACACTTAGAACACCAGAAGACAAACAGCAGCACACACTCTTGTCCACACAATTAAAAGGCACAGCTAAGACATATAAAAAGGACATTTCTAAATCATTATATTAATTATCAACTTATCCATTGATAAGCCTAGCTACCTATTTCTCAAATAAGAAAAAGAACTAGGGTAATAAAGCGAAACAAAGTCTGGTCTAGTCTTATATAAAGCACGGAAGTAGCCCGGAGAATTATCTGACCTGGACCTTACATTTACAAATTTGCTATACATGTAGAATTTTAATATCATCTTCAAATGAGGTTATGTGTTTATATATGACAGGACTAAAAAAAAGGCTTTAACCTTACAACTTCAAATTTCCACTCCCGAAAATTACAAATTAATATTGGATATTGCAAATTAATACATTTTATAAGCCTAATGACCTTGTCAATACAATTTTATTTCATTTTGTAAATGTGTTTAAGACTTAATTTGTTACACAAAACATTTAAAGTAACATGATAATTTTCCCATCTCAAAAAAGGAAAGTTGCTATACCTCTCTCAACTTTTCAGAGAGCCCCTTTTTATTTTCTTAGTTTTCTTAGTCTTAGCTTAGTTTCAACTGTCTAGTTTCTTTAGCTCCCACATGGAGGATATTAAAACTATGTCTTCAATCTCACAAGGCTGAACGAATTAGGAGATAAAAAGGTACTTGGTTAAAGCACTATTCAGACATGATGATGATGATGATGACTGATCATTCTGATAAATGATCCAGAATTTATAATAAATATATACAAATCAAAAACAGAAAGCAAACAACCCTATGAAAAAGGGGCAAATGACTTGAACAGATCCTTTAATGGAGAAGATAAACCGCCTATAAGAACTTGAAATGGCACTCAATATTATTAGTTATAGTTATCAGTGAAATGCAATTTAAAGCAAAATGAGATTATCATTTCATACCTACTGCATTAAATGGTAACAAAGACCAATAATAGTAGTCGTGCTCTAACAGGGATGTGAACTAACTAGAATTCTCATGCATTTCTAATGAGTCTGCAAAATGATTAATTTTGGAGAACGGTATAACAGTTTCTAATATATTTAGAAACATTCATTGACATTATGACCCAGCAATTCTACTCCTATGGATCAACCCAAGAGAAATAAAACAGATGTCCAAAAATTGTAAGCAGCCTTATTAATAATCCCTAGCTACTTATTAATAACCCCTTTCAGAGGAGGTAGTAAGAAAGAACAAAGAGTCAAAAATGATCCTTGCACTTTAATTCTGAGCGAGTGGGAAGGTGTCAATGGCACTAATAAATTGAGGAACACAGGAGGAAAAAGAGAAGGTTTAAAAAGGAAAATAAGTTTAGTTTAGATTCACTGAACTTAAAATTCCTCCCACAATATATATGTGAAGAAATCTAGAAAATAGCATGTGATTTGCAGAGGTGCTACAGCTCATCTAAACAGAGGTTAAATGCTGAAGCTGGGAAAGGGGACAAAATCTGGAGGGGGGCAGAAAGGAATATGTATATGTTCATAAATATATATATGTATGTATATATAAATTATAAGGACATGGTCCTTAAGGTATAACATTCTGGGGACAGCATGAAGATCAAATAGTAAAAGAGGTAGACAGAATTCTTAAACCTTTTTGTACGAGGACTCCTTCAGTCAGCAGTGTGGTCAAAACTATGGGATCTTACTCACAGTCATGTTTTAAAAGCACAAATATATAGGATTACAAAAGAAACCAAGTATATTGAAATACAACTGTCAAAAAATTTTTAAAGTGAGATACTGCTATATATATGTGTTTTTTTCTTAATGTATTAAAATATAAGATGTAGTAGTAAGTCTAATATCATAATTTCAAAATAGTGAAGTGAAAACTGTAAATAACTTAAGATATGACAAGAAAACAGCTATGGTTTTTATTGCTGGAACAGGTATTATTACTGCTACTGTTTATTGTCGATATTTATATTTGAAGGAAATATTAAATTTCAGGTAGGGGTTAGTGAAAATAAAGATGTCATTTTTTTTTCCAAGAAATCCTATCCATGAACTTTTGAAGGAGTATCCCTGGTTAAGAACCCCGGAGTTAGGAAGTAAAATTAAAGAGACATAAAACCTCAATGAAACAGTATCATGGAAATTAGCAGCAAAATAGCAAATGCTATTTTTAAACTGCCATTGATAAAATCCTGTACCCACTGTGTCTGCTTCATTTCTTACAACTGTGAAGCAGAATAAGAAAGATCAGAGAACAGTATGTTAAGCAAAGTAAGACAAGATTCAAAGGTTTCTGAGTTATTTCCAGTAAAATAAATCACAACTGTATTTAAACTGGTTTTAAAATATGTATCTCCATTACGAATCACTTCATAAACCGCCATAACCACAGACTGCCAATACAATAACCATTCTACATACCAGACATTCCACTCCCATCCTGCTTCATTCCACTTCTTACCAAAATCTACTGATACGTTCTGCTATGCAAGCCAGGGTCAGAACAGATGAATAGTAATGGCATAAGTCTTTTCAGCCGGCCTAACTGCTACCCTAGAGGTACAAAACAATTTATTATGATACTGAACAGGAGAGGTAAACCATTTTCTTCTTATAGGGATGTGGTCAGACATGTTAATCCAGGTACATTATCTTATAGCTCATATTTCTCTACATAAAAAAAAAAGTCTGTATTGTAGTAAAAATCTGACTAGAAATCACTTGGAATGCTGAGTCACTTCTCATGGAGGTCGCCTGGCTGGTTTTTTCTGCCTCTCAGCAGCTATGGCACTTGCAATTAAGTAGTATCAATATCTGACCTAAGGTTTAGATAATACCTTATTCTTCCCACAGCCACCTTCAACAGAGCTTAGAAGTTACTGTCCAGAGTCTTACTGTGGGGGAATTATGGCACAAGTGTATGTAGAATATACCCACTGTAGAACTCTCTGCTGTGGGATACCAGAGAGATACCAACATCTCCAGACAAGCTTTTATTTATTTACTTCTTTTTTTTTAAAGTAATCTCTAATGCTTAATGCAGGGCTCGAACTCACAACTTCAAATTAAGAGTCGCATGCTCTACTGACTGAGCCTCCAGACCAGCTTTTAGATCTACTAGAGCTGGGGCATTCCTGGGAACAAACAGAAACAACTAGAAAAGTAAAAGCATTATAAAGCCAACTCCCTATCAAAGAAAATCTAATACTTTACAATAGAGTGAAGTCAAAATAAGGTTGTAAAAACTATTCTAAAACAGTAAAGTTTGATAAGGACTACTATAGTATATACTATATAGCATATAGTAGATTCCCATCTTTTAATCGTATAGTAGGATTTGAATGTATTATACTCTGGACATGACAGAAAATTAGGCTGAGGAGTGAGGCTTAATACTCAACTAGTAAAACTATTACTGCTCTTTCTTGTCTACTCAATATGAGTCATAAAAGACCCTCCCAAATGTTGCTTTTTTACTTTATTATTTTTCATTTTAAATGGAATGAGACTCTAAACAAAATGCAAATTAATTACTATTAAAAAATATTTTAAAAACACTATCTAGAAAATAATGGGATAGCTACAGAGGCACAGAGCCAGGTTTTAACAGAAGAAAACTTTTCTTTGTTAGAGGCAAAGTTATTAAAAATCAGTTATCAAGACTAATAGAACTATGATTACTTCCTTGCTCAGGATAATAAAAGAGACATTGAGAAAGAATACATATTTTTGGTTCTCTAGGTGTTAGCAATCAGTATGGAAAGATACAACGTAAAGATCATGTATTTCTTGGAAGAGCACTCTAAGGCTCATTTGGTCTTCAATTTTAACATTCCTGAGTAGAGTACAGGAGGTTAAAGATGACATATGAATCAAGAGTGCACGAACTACTCTGTTTTATCTCCTCTTATCCTACTGTAACATGCCACTGTCCTCCTTGAGACTAAACACTGTATTTTACTCACTTACCTATTCAGTGATCTACCACAGTACCACACACAAGGTAATTCAATGAATTTAATAAATAAATGACTCTTCACTCTTTAAAGGGAATAAGGACTGCATGAACAATTCAGCAATAAGCTAATTTTTTTAAATTAAAGGACACAGAAAAATAATGTGGAATATAAGAAACAAAACAGATGAACATAGGGGAAGGGAAGGAAAAATAAGATGAAATCAGAGGGAGACAAACCATAAGCAACTCTTAACTATAGGAAACAAACTGAGGGTTACTGGAGGGGACAGGGGCAGGGGATAGGGTATAGCTGGGCGATGGGCATTAAGGAGGGCACGTGATGTAAAGAGCACTTGGTGTTTTATGCAACTGATGAATCACTAAATTCTATGAAACTAATAATACAGTATATGTTAATTAAATTGAATTTAAATCAAAAAATTTAAAGGAAAAATACGAATGAGAAAATATTCCTTTACTCTCTCACACTTTACACAAAAGGTTACTGAACAGTCATTGAAAGAAATTATTAAAGAAAAATGATTTTTTTTTTCTGGAAGTCTTACAAGCTAGTTGGCTCAAAGGCAGGAAAGAATGAAGACTTAAACACTGCTTATGTTGCTTTCAGTTTGTTCACTGTATCCCTACTAAACACCCACTATAAAGAATTAATACAAAATCAAAGATCAAAAGAATGGACATGGGCTTCCAGAAGCTTCTTTTTATTCCACAGATTAAATGGTCTCAATTGTCCATGTAGAATAAGGAATCCGCCAGGTCAAAGGGACATAGAGAACACAGAACCACAGGATCTCTCTCTCATGACACTTTAGGATTTGGGGGGGGTGGGGGGGGAGAAAGGAGAATAGAATCATGTGACCATAAGAATTCACACCATTATCATAAAAGGAAACTCTTACAGTTCTACTTCCAAGTTGAAGTTTTAGTTTTAGTTTTAGTAAAAGTCATGGCCTACCACAGCTTAATGTATCTACTTATCTATACAGTTTTCCTTAAAAAAGGATATGGACATGTTGTCATCTTTTAGTCCTAAACCATTTTGCACCTTCTTATTCATCCTGCTCCCTGTGTTTTTGCCTCTTTAAAGCCATGAACTGACCACTATATTTATGAATCTCCTAGCCTTGTTAATGCAAAAGTCCAACATCCCTGTGACTACAAGTTTCCCTATTAGATCTTTTAGCAATTAAGTCAGGTCACCAATTCTGGACTTAGAAATAATCTCTAAAATATATCTTCACAGCAAAGTTATCAAATTTTGTTGAATATTTAACCTCACCAATTAATAAAATTGAGAATGTGCCTTTAAAAATATGTGTATTATTTATAAATTATACAGTCACATTCTTATTATGAGCCAAACATTTCAAAGCACAGCATATACCTGGAGGAAGGTTCATCAATGATAGAATCTTTTAAGGCCAACTTGTCTATTTTTTAGTTCATTCAGATAAAACTACATAGCAGAATATGTATATCCACTTAACTAGACCATATAAACTGCAATATATCATAATACTCAGAATGCAAACCAAAGAATGAGGACTCCATTATCAATTCCTCATGTGAGGAACTGAACTCTTAACTCATCTCCCAGGACACTAGGTCTCCCTTATATGACAAGGGCCTTCTGATATAAACCCCAAGTAAGGGTACTAATTGTCAGTCCATATATCAAAGATAGTAAATATTAACTTATTTTTATTATGTTTTAAAAAATACTTTAAAATTTTGAAGTAATTTTAGACTACAAAAAAGTTTCAAAAGCAGTAAAGTTCCTATGTATTTTTCTATCGGCTTTTTCCTAATGTTAACTAACATCCTATATAACCAATTATCAATACCAGAAGTTAATATTGGTATAATACTATTAACTAAACCATAAACTTTATTTGAATTCATTAGTTTTCCCACTAACATACTTTTTTTTTTTTTTAAAGATTTTATTTATTTGACAGAGAGAGAGAGAGCACAAGTAGGCAGAGCGGCAGGCAGAGGGAAAGGGAGAAGCAGACGCCCCGCTGAGCAGGGAGCCTGATGTGGAGTTCGATCCCAGGACTCTGGGATCACAAACTGAGCCGAAGACAGACGCTTAAGGAAGTGAGCTACCCAGGCCCCCCTAACATTCTTTTTCTGTTCCAGAATCCAATCCAGGATCTCACAATGCACTCAGTTGTCATATTTCCTTAGTCTCCTCTAACTAGTGAAAGTTCCCCAGTCTTTCCCTATCTTTCATGATCCTGACATTTTGGAGGAGTTCTGTTCAGTTATTTGGAGAATGTGAAGCTTTTTCATGATTAATTTCAAGTTATGCATTTTTGGCAATCTACTGTGAAGTAATGTGCCTTTTTAAGTGCATCATATCAGTGCACCAATAAAACTTAATATGTTTTATTACTGGTGATATTAACCCTTGATCACTTGGTCAAGTTGTCTGTTGAATTTCTATGAATTACACTGTTATTTATCTTCTTGTTCAAATAGCTCCAGTTTTGGCCATTAGGAGCTCTTTCACATTGGCTCCTAGGTCTTACCCAACACATTCCTACCCTTTTCTGAGCACTTCCTTACTTTCTGGCACCACAAAATGTTCCAAACTCATTTTATATTTTCCCAATCCCAGCAATGGAAGTAACCACTTCTCCAAGGAGACTTGGTTCCCTTCACTGCAGAAGTCTTATTTTATTAAGAATGTATAACGATGTAAATAGACTTCCTGTACTCCAGTGAATCATCTTATTTAACCACTGTCCTCAGGCACAAATGATTTTGGAAAGCTCTGTTCTATAGCACTGCTCCATGATGATAAGTATTTTTTTACTCTACCAAAATACTCAGCAATAATGAAGGAACACTCCTCTATTAATAGTCTAAAAGATTTCCAGGGTTAGTAAGAATTAAGTCAAAGAAATGGATGTAACAGGAAGAACCACAGACTTGTCAGTAGGATCCAGTTTTATCTCTACACCTTGTATACATGTGAGACCTACAACTCTGAACTCCACAACTACAAGAAATGATGTCAGAGGTACATAAACATACTTTAGTCTGCATAGGCACTGAACATTATTCCACCAAAGACAGTGTTTCTTTTACAAACAACCTCAATCAGTATCATCAGAACAGTAAGTGTGCTTTTTAGAAAAATATGGATAAAGTCTCACATGAAAAAAAAAGCTAGCATTTAATATGGGCTCACAGATGGTTTTGTAGAACTCTAGAATTTTTTAAATTGAAGGAATGAGGTATATGCAAAGTAAATCAAGAGCCAGTATGGCATACCACACCCAAAAGGCTTTGGAATTCAAACAATACCAGATAATTAGAGCATATGATCAGACTCACTAGCATATTTGGCTAGCACCATGGTTCCAGTTGCTCATCAGAAACACTGGCAGCCTGATTTAGTGCGTTCACAACCACTTTAACACCTTGTTGGCTTAAATTAAAAATAAATTTTCTTAAATACACATAAAAGCATTTTAACATCTTTTTAAAAAGATTTATTTGAGAGAGAGAGAGCACAAGCAGGAGGAGGGGCAGAGGGAAAGTTTCTCAAGAAGCAGGCTCCTGTGGGGCTCAACCCCAGGACCCTGGGATCATGACCTGAGCCAAAGGCAGATGCTTAACTGACTGAGCCACCCAGGTGCCCGACATTTTAACATTTCTAGTTAAAGTATACTCTCCGTTACCCATTCTTAAAGTAAAAACCAATCTAACATAATAAATAGTCCCCAAATAATTTATATTTTACTTTAGAAAATGTGTCCTTTCATTACACAAATATATTCATACAAGATTTTCACTTTATTATTGTTAATATTTTTAGCCAACTTTGCAAATTTTTTATGATGAAATTTTCCCTCAAAGTGTCTCACATGATATTGAAGGTTGGTTGGTAAATATGTCTGTAAAATAATTTTTTCAAAAAAATTTTTTTAAAGATTTTATTTATTTGACAGAGAGAGAGCACAAGCGGGGGGTGGCAGGCAGAGGGAGAGGGAGAAGCAGGCTCCCTGCTAAGCTGAGCCCTCAGTGGGGCTGGATCCCAGGACTCTGGGATCTCCTGGGATCCTGACCTGAGCTGAAGGCAGACGCTTAACCAACTGAGCCAACCAAGAGCTGCTCAAATATTTCTTTATACTGTTTCACTTCCTGAATGCTACATAGGCTAACTATATCAACATACTTTAGCAAAAAGTTTTCCATTTTATCAACTAAGAAACTGAAGCACAAAAGTGACTTTTTATTTGTACAAAACAAACACAAAGAACACTGTCATTTGTATCCTATTTAGCTGATAATTCTACTCCCTCAGAGCATCCAAAGAGTACTACATTTACTGCTGACAGTTTTGAAGCATTATTACTCAATTTTGAGACTGTATGATACCTTATAACTTGATGTTAGTTATTAATTCATAGAATCCTAAGGACAATACTCTAAACAATTAAGATTTCATGTGGCAACTAAACTCTTAATGATTTCCCTTTGTTGATTTAGTGTCATTCCAAGTAACTGATGATAATGATAATAAATAACAGTAACAGCAGTTTTAGATTATTGAGTCTTTACATACATTATCTCTGCCTCCCCAGCTTATTGAGGTATAACTGGTATACAAAAACCGCACATAATTAATGTATACAATTTGGTGAGTTTGGATCATTAGTTCTTTTAAGTATAGCAATAATCATCTTGAAAAAATTATTAGAATTATTAGAATTATATATATAATATATAATAATTTTAAAATAATTAGAATTATTCCTACTCTATAAAAATGGAAACAAGTCTTAAGGAGGTTAAAAAGTTTGCCTGAGGTCATACAGGGCTGAATAAGTAGTTCAGCCAGAACTATACTCTTGGTCTAATCCAAAATCTGACCTTTTAACTACTATGCCTTAGTATGATTAGAGCAGGTCATTTAGATGCCAGTGCCTAGTTTTCTCATACAACAAAAGCAACAAAATTAGTGCAATCCACCATGGAGTTACTTTTCACTGGATGCCCACTATAAATATGGCACTAAGTTAAACATTTCATTTACATTATATTAATCTTCACAATGATATAGTATTACCAGCTTAAATAACCTGCCCAACATCACAGCTAATTTAATGGAAAAAAAAATGCAAGCAACACAACCAGGCTTGACTCCACAGCCCATAGTCTTTTTTCCACCAGAAGCTACTAGTGAACACATAATATACGTATCAATAACTAAAGCATTAAAATCTAAACTATTATCTTCTATTTTAACAAAACTATGTTTTTAGTAGGTGAGGACAGACAACAGAGTATAAATATCTATAATTATTGTGCCTCTTCTGCAGATGAGAAAAATAAGTCACAAAAAGGGTACGCAGTTTGTCAGAATCACATAATATATGATGGGGCAGATTTGGATCTATACCTGTTCAATTGTAAAGCTTATGCTTTGCTCCTTCTACTGAGGATAGAAACATTTTAGAAGACTTCACTAAGAACATTTTAAGTAGGAAAACTCACACATGCCCATAAAAATATAAATCCATATTGAAAAAGGCAGGGGTTAACTGCTAATTATTACTAACAAATCAATCTTACTAATAAATCTTATAAAACAGTCTGATCATGTTGTGGATATAATGCACAACTAGCCAAGAGCAAATAGTAAACTGTAACTGACAGTTTAAATTGTATGCAAGCTAAAAATGGCAAGATGGCAAATTTTGTCAATACATACAAATAATGTATTATTTGTTTCGGGGTACAAGACTGTGATTCATCAGTCTTTTTTTTAATTTTTTTATAGATTTTATTTATTTATTTGAGAGAGAGAATGAGATAGAGAGCACGAGAGGGAAGAGAGTCAGAGGGAGAAGCAGACTCCCTGCTGAGCAGGGAGCCCGATGCGGGACTCGATCCCGGGACTCCAGGATCATGACCTGAGCCGAAGGCAGTCGCTTAACCAACTGAGCCACCCAGGCGCCCTGTGATTCATCAGTCTTACACAATTCACAGCACTCACCATAGCACATACCCTCCCCAATGTCCATCACCCAGCCACCCCATCCCTCCCACCCCCCCTCCACTTCAGCAACCCTCAGTTTGTTTCCTGAGATTAAGAGTCTCTTATGGTTTGTCTCCCTCTCTGGTTTTGTCTTGTTTCATTTTTCCCTCCCTTCCCCTATTGCCCCATTTCTCAAATTCCACGTATCACTGAGATCATATGATAATTGTCTTTCTCTGATTGACTTATTTCACTCAGCATAATACCCTCCAGTTCCATCCAAGTCGGTGCAAATGCAAGATTTCATTTTTTGATGGCTGCATAACATTCCATTGTATATATACACCACATCTTCTTTATAAGATGGCAATTTATAAACTAATTTAACACATTTTCAAGTACGGTATTTGAAAAAACCCTCTGCTAGAATCCTAGACGACTTGCATGTCGGTGAGTAAGAGAAATTCAGAAAAAATGAGTTCCAAAGTACTATAGGGAACAGGTAATTCTTTAAAACAGAATTACATATCATATTAAATGAGGTAGAGAGGAAAGCCCATGTGTTAGAGCATGTTTAATAAAGTGCTATTTCTTTTACAATTAATTACAATTTAAAATGATCTTTATGTGAGAATAAGATTACAATTACAATTAAAAAAATTAAATTAAAAAAAATTAAAAAAAATTACAATTAAAAATGATCTTTATGTGAGAATAAGAAACTGAAAATATCAGATTCAAAATTATGAGAAAACAGAACTTCAACCTTTTATAAAACATTAAGAGATTATAGACTGATTCAGTGCCTGGCATATAATTCAGGTGGTTTTTACACTAGATTTTTTCATTCATAAAACCTACAGCATATGGAGAAAATTATCTGGAAAAAGTTAGCTGACTAGCAACATACTCCTTTTCCTTTTTTTTTCAGTTCAGTACACATGAAATACTTCAGTCCTTGGCTAATTTCTTTGGCCATTAAAAGTTTACTTTTAAAAGGCCCCAATCCTGAGATTCTAATACTACATAATTCAGTATGTTGAGCTGTCCTAAATTTGCAGGCAGACTGCAATCAGGTTTAACCTCTTACAGCTAAGATATCAAGAGGAAATATATTTTTTTAAGTATTCTAGATTAGAGTTTTAGACATGTTACAAGAATAATGACAATTTTCTATATTTATGCTTTAAAATGACATCTTTTTAAAAAAATGGGGCACCTGGATGGCTCAGTTAGTTGAGTGACTGCCTTCGGCTTGGGTCATGATCCTGGAGTCCCGGGCTCCCTGGAACCTCAGGCTCCCTGCTCAGAGGGGAGTCGGCTTCTCCTTCTGACCCTCCCCCTTCTCGTGCTCTCTCTCTCTCATTCTCTCTCTCTCTCAAATATTTTTAAAAATAAATAAATAATAATTAAAAAATGGACAAAAAAACTGCCACAGTAGTTTTTACTCTAAACTCATCTAACAAACTGCTGTCTTTAGACATAACAACAGAGATAATCACTGTTTTAAAATTATATAAACTAGGGGCGCCTGGGTGGCTCAGTCCGTTAAGCATCTGCCTTCGGCTCAGGTCATGATCCCAGGGTCCTAAGACTGAGCCCCACGTCAGGCTCCCTGTTCAGTGGGGAGTCTGCTTTTCCTTCTCTCCCTCTCTCAAATAAATAAAATCTTTAAAAAAAATAAAGAAAATTATACAAACTAATAAATGTTATGGCTTACTTGAAAACTTAAAGCAACAAAATTTAAAAAGAAAAAAAATCAGAGAAAAGTAGACCTCCAAGACATACAGATTTTTCTAAAAAGCTTAAAAAAACCAAATCTTTATTTTCACAGCATCTAACACACACACACAAAATTTGTGGCAGAAGAACTGAATGAATTTAAACATACCAGTTATTACTTAAAAAAATCTTAGACATATATTATTTCATAGAGCAAAAGCTTAAGACACCTGAAATATAGCAACTGAGAAGGTGAAAACTGACCAGGAAACTACTTTTGCATCATCTTTTGAGTGGGCTCCTCTTGCATTTGCCTAGACATGTGGCCATACTCCTGAACCATACTGCTATATGGTATCTTAAAAACTCGTGAGGCAGCTGAGCCATGTTATTCCATCATACACATGATTGCAGTATGAATGAACATACATTTTTTAAAAAGATACTGTTTTTTTCATCATTTTATACCTAAAAGCATAATCTAACTGTTCATAAATTGAGTGGTAAATGTATTTATCACATGTTGAAGAGTGTTTTCTGTGTTTTTTATGTCTTTGACCAAAACTATTAAAAAAACAATAAGTATTTATAAGGAACTGAAAAGGTAAAAAAATTAAGATGCTATTTGCCTCCAGAGTTCAAAGTATACTAAAATCAATACTCTTAGGGAATATGATAGAATATTTAAAATTGACAAAGATAAAAATCATTTTGCACAATCAAAAATTTTTAAAATCTCTTAAATAGCCAATAGGTACAGTATATACATCAATTAAGGTCTACAATCTCATGTATTATGTATTATGAATCACACATCTTTTTGAATATGAGAATCATGCTCTATTTGCAGAGATGCTTTGAAGTACAGGAGATGTGTAGAAACTAGAAGCTATTAAAAGAATAGTAAATTCATTTATCTCCCATCTCATGGTCATTTATGGAGGGCTATATTCTGACGAAGTAGAACAGTGGATAGATGCCCACATGATACAGATTTTTATTTTTCACCACTGTTATGAATATATCTGATGTGGGGTGCTGATATATTTGACATTTCTGGATGTAGGATTCATGAAAGAGTTTTGATAAAAAGACAGTCTAAGTGAATCAGGCTTCAGAAAAAGTATCACAACAAACAATGAATGAAGTATGAAAGAAACTAGCATATTTTTTGTTAACTTCCAGAAGTTAAAGGAAATGTTGAATATAAAGCAAAAAGTTTTACATTTTGCTAAGGAGGCTAGATTTAATGAAGTAGTGAAAATGTTAAAGAACTGCTAGTAACACATAGTGAAGAATTTATGATTGAGAAAATCTTTCAACTCGATGCTCATCATTAGTGAGGCAAAGATAAAGGAGCCACAAATACCTGACACCCAATCTTTAAAAAATTTTTAATTATACAGATAAAATATTTATGGCTAAAAGTAAATTTGATTATGATATGAGAAGCCTCCTTACATTAAAAAATGAAACTGCAAGGAAAATCTTAGGTGACCAGGAGCTGAAAAACTGCAAGTGAAGGGAACTTAAGTAGCTCATCCATTTATAGTAGTTTTTTTTTTTTAATACCATTGCTTTTTCTGTAGATTTAGACGTTGATGAACCTCAGGCATTTAATTTGCCTGTTTACTACTTCACCAGCTACTCTGACTCATATTACTCACCACCAAGCAGCAACAGGAACTAAAGCTTCCATTTCTTTTCTTAACTATCAAACCTTACCCAGGCAACTCTATAAATCCATTAATCAAACATTTTTTAAAATGCCTTTTTAAAAATTTTACTAAGTGCCACTGATAATTATTATCTTACATTATTTCAATATTTACTTAGTACATGTTCCTTGATCAACTTATTTAACTGTTATTTCTTTGTAGATACAGGAACAGAAACAATCTCTAAATCCTCTGCCTGCTTTAAAATGCCATCATTTTAGATTGGTCTTTAAAAGGAAAATACTCTGTAAAACTGAGGAATGGGAGTGTCAATCACTATATAATTTTTCAAAACTGATATTATCTTTAACTTTTGAAATGTATTTCCCCTAGGATTTCAGGAGTTTGCTACCCTGTTTTTTTGTTTTTCACACCTTTGCTCAAATGTCACCTGACTACCCTTTATAAAATTGGGATCATCACCTCTATCCTGGCATTCCCTACGGTCCTCTACCTGCTTTGTCTCCACAGCACTTATACACACACACACACACACACGCGCGCACGCGCACGCATATACTCATATATGTCCAGCAAGTGTGTTAGAGGTATGTGTGTACACACACACACATGCACATTCAACCACAAATACAATTTGTTTATTGTTTGCTTTCCCTCACTAGAATATAAAAGTCCACGACAACTGGGATATTCTTGGTCTTCTGTTAACTGGTATGGTACTGGCATGTAGAAAAAAGCTTAGTAGATCCTTGCTAAATAAATGAACTTCCCCAATCATGGACCAGAAATATGTTTTAGAAAGCCCAACATGCCGGTCTTGCTTTGGAAAAAGTCATACTCAGGGGGAAAAAAAGAACTAAATTAGTAGTATTCTATAAAAGAACATACAGGTAATGTTGGTGAGTTCATGAGTTACTCAAGAAAACCAGGAAAATATTATAAAAAGATTTAAAAAATAATGAATTAATCCTCAATAGTTATATAGCACATATTGGTTCTTCTGTTACTTCCACATAAAAGTGTTTTTTCTTATTCAGTACTCTGGTTATAAAGTGTTTTGATTAGCACACATAGATTACTACATATATTTGGATACCGGCTAGTTTAATTTTCTGACATACTAGAGACAGAGCATAGGGAAGAAATATTATCCAAGGACAGATGGTAATTCAAAAAATAGGACCCCAAGTAGAATTATACCTCTTCTGAGAATTAGGTTTTCCTTCTCACCTAGTAGACTATATTTTCTCAACTGAAGGAGAACATACAAAGAAATAATTTAGACAAACTCCTAAAGAATTATATAAAGATAAATGGAAAAACCGTTGCTTCTCCAAAATTTAAATCATGTTCTCATAAGGTTATTAGGATTGTGCAAAACCACTGAAAGAACAATTCAATGACTAAACATTTCTGAAAGGAATTTAGAATCACTTATAGTTTTAGTATTTTTGGCGGATTCCTAGAACATCTTAGAATATTGGCACTTGCTTATTACCTACAAGGACTCACTAAAAATTTTGTAAAGGTCTACATACTATGGCTGTGAATCACATTTTAAAACACAGTGGATAGACAATCATGATTTTAAAGCATTGCTTTTTATCTTTAAAACATTCCTTTTCTAAATGATTTACATGTACTCCATTAAGTTATTGAGCATTAACTGTACCAGGTACTATTCTAGGGGGTGGGGATATAAAAAAACAGACAAAATCCCCGTTTTATTGGTTCTTATATTCTAGAAGTAGCAGATAACAGAATTTAAAAGAAAGTCTGGAGAAACAAACAAGCAGAATAATTGAAAAGAGAATGAGATGAGTTATCATAAATAAGATGGTTAGGGCATGGATGGTCAGAGCCAGGAGTTTGGTGATATGAAGGAGTGAGCAATGTTCACTTTGGAAACAGGATTCTAGATGGAGGTAATAGCAAGTATGAAGACCCTGAGATAGGAACAAGGTTAGCACATTTGAAGAAAAGCAAAAAGCCATGAGTGTGCAAAAGAATGAGCAACAAAAAATGTGATCAAAAAAGAGGCACAACTAGAGCCCTTGATATATTTTATTCTAAGTGACATTCAAAGTCATTGGAAGCTTTTGGGCAGAGAAATTAATGATCTGGTTTAGGCTTTCTTTGTTCTTAAGATTTATTTATTTATTCAAAAGAGAGAGAAAGAGCATGCGAGCAGGGGAAGGGGCAGAGGGAAAGAGGGAAGGAGAGAAACAGAATCTTCAGCATACTCCCCACTGAGCACAGAGCCCAATACGGGGCTCAGTCTCACAACCCTGAGATCATGACCTGAGCTGAAACCAAGAGTCGGACACTTAACTGACTGAGCCACCCAGGTGCCCCATGGTTTAGGCTTTAGATACATCAATTTGCCTTCTCTGTATAAAAATGAATTGGTAGGGAAGGGAAAAGTAGAAGCAGAGACACCAATCAGGAGGCTCTTTAGTAGGATATGCCAGAGATGATGCGTCTTGGATTAGGGTGGTAGAAATGGAAATGACAAACATGGCCAGACTTAGATTAGATTTTGAAGGCAGAGCCAATGAACTTGATGATAGCTTAGATGTGGGTATGAAGGACCCCGAGAAATCAGCTTTTGAAACTGACCAACTGGGTCAAGAATGATATATTTTACTAAGATGGGAAAGTCTGGGGCAGGGGAAGATTTTAGGGGAGTAAAATCAAGTGTTCTGTTCTAGACAGGTCATTCTGGCATCTGAGATGCCTATTAGATATTCTTATGAAGAGTAGATCAAGTGGCAGTTACATATAGGAGGGTAAAACTAGAGGAAAGGTTAGGATTAGATATAATTAGGTGTCATCAACACACATATGATAATTAATGCCAAAGGATAAAATGAGGCCATCAAGTAAGTTAAGGTATATCCATAGCAGAAGACAGCTGAGGACTAACTCCTGAGGCTATTCAACATTTAGAACTCAAGAAGAACCAGCAAGGAGCATGTGAAAGCAGCAGTATGTGAGAAAAGAGGAAAAAATTAAAAGAATATTACCTCCTAGAAACCAAAATAAGGAAGTGATCAACTCTATCAAATGATGCTGAAAGGTTAAGTAAGATGAGAACTGGTAACTTCCCTTTGACTAGTACAAGATGGAATTACTGATGAAATTGATAAAACAATTAATGAAGCGGTAAGAAAGAAAGTCTAATTGGGACGGGTTGAAAAGAAAAGGAGAATTGAAAAGTGAAGACAGGACAAGTATAGATGATAAATATTTACTAAATGTTTATCTACTGTGTGTCAGATGCTTGAGATATGTTAGTCAACAAAAATACAAAATCCAATCCCTCATGGTGTTTTCTAGAAGAAGAAAAAAGACAATGAACGATAAATAAAAGAAAGAAGTAAATTATATATGTTAGAAGGTTAACTGTGCTACAAAAGGGAAGAGTGATTTTTTGTTGTTGGAGAGATAAAAAAGATATAAAATAACTACCTGAAAGAGAAGAAATTGACTAAATGAGACTCAGAAGGTCAGCATAATTCAGTATTTTACTCTAGTCAAGTTCAGCTGGTCCAGGGCAAGTGTGTAATAAATGAGGAACTGGACACAGATAAGGTTCTAACAAGCAAATATGACAAAGGAAGAGAGAGGCAACAGAGTTAAGATTTTATATGAAAGATGATCACAGTGATCAAGCACAGTATCTGAGCTGAGTAAGGAGAGAAGTGAAGTCGTAAGTCATGTCCAGGAGACAATGAAGAGTGAAAATTGATGTGATCGATAGACTGGAAATTGCAATGAGGTTAAAAAAGGGGGGAGGGGAAGAGTATTGGAATAAAATTGTAGTCAGAGAAAGAGATAGAGGAGATTAGATTTGAGAGGTGGCAAAAGTCTAGGAATAATCATGGATAATGATGGCTAGAGGAGAATTCAGGAAAAGATCATTGGAAATGAAGAGATCATATAACGGAGAGGCCAGAGTGTTGAATGTATCAGCCACACAATTTCAAGTCACTAAGAACTGTGATGGGAATAATATTTGGGAGGAAGAAAGTGAAAAGGCTGGTAGAGGTACACAACATGATAATGTAGATGGAATAGTTTCATGTCATATGCTTCAAAGCAGCTCAGGGTTTTGAGAAGGGCAACTAAATGATGGGAAAGCAGCTATAAAGATATTAGAGGTTATCTGCTAATGGTATCACCCTATATTACATAAAGCAAGGAATTAAAAACAGAAAGGGAGAGGGCTACAAAAACATCCTTTATGAATATGTAAATCTGAGTTACAGAAATAAAATAAAGGGAACATTAAGAGAAAAGACAGGACATAGGATATTTTGCTGATGGAAGACCACAAGTTCCAGAAGACAAAGTAGAAATATGGGTGCTTGTAAAAGGACAGCTGACTCAAATTCAAGAATAAAAAAGATAAAAGGAGATAAAAATCTAGATGATAATGACTTGATAGTTGGCCCCTAACTCCTGTTATGGATGGTATTGCAGGTAGAAAGGTGATTTTACCAAAAATGCAAAAATCTTTTAAATCCAGTTATATATTTTAAGTGTATTTTCTTAGAATTTCATTCATAGCTTCCAGGTATATGACAAAACAAGAAAAATCTTTTCATCAACACTTTTGAATGTGGTCCATAATAGTGTGTGAATTATTTTATGGCACTAATACACAGTTTCCTAAGAGTTCCAAAAGGCAGTCCGTATAAGAGAAATTCAATGTATGACCCACAATGGTCTCATAAAGGCACATTTGTATAAGAAACACTCAGGGCTTGAATGAATCAGGTCAAATCTACATAGTCACTCAAGGATGCCTGCATTTATAGAAAAGCAATCTAAAAGATCAACACTCCTGTTTCTAAAAAATCAAATGTTTTATTATCTATCAGTCATAACCAAATGGTTAGTGAGCCATATTAATATCTATTTCTTGATATAGAATAAAACTTAAAAATTAAGAGTTTAAAAGGAAAAGGATCTGTGTTCAGAAAGGTTGAAAGACTTTATATAAAACCTGGCTACCAATTAATTTAAGGGGAAAGGGTTGGTTAATATCAGCTTTAAACTAACTGCATCAAATACATCAGGAAAGCTCTTTGAAAACAAAAAAACAGATCAGTAGTTACATGAATGCAAAATGTGTGGGGGGATGAAAGATAAAGCAGGAAAAACATATTTTGATGAAGAAATATTTCATTTTATCATATATTTAGCAGTATGATTCATTCAACTACTATGTGTATACTAACTTTCCAATTTAGTCAAGTAGCCTTAATTTAAAAATAAAAGATGAGACATCTTCCTGAATCATAAACCAGTAACTTAAACTGCTTCAGGTAATCAGAGAATGTGAAGCTGAAAGCCAAAATAATTTAGTTTACCTATGATGGGATACTTTGGAAAAGGCATTTTATATCTATAAGCCTATGTTCCTAAACACTTCAAAACAAACTGCCTGATATTCAAACTATACACAGTAATAAACTTAAGTACAAAGTCGGAAAAGGTAAACTATATGTACATGCTAATTTAATTTCTTTCTCCAAATAAAACAAGTACTAATACCAGGGTATGTAAAGAAACTGGAAGATACCTGAACAGTTTATTAGTGCTCATTCTTATGGTCAAGAAATATTTACTGAAGACAGATAGGACAAGTACTTCTAAATACTAAGGATACTGCAATTAACAAAACAAAGTGCCTATTATCATGGAGCTTTCATTCTACTCTATAGAGAATTTTAGGGTTAACCCCTAGAAGGAATTCAATTCTGAAAAATTTCTCAGGAATATTCAAAGCTAGTTAAAAGTTCAGCTCTGTACTAAAATACTACCCTCCCCCATTCTATTTACTCAACCCTGAAAAAGTATTTTTGACTAGCTTTTAATTACAAGGGATTGGCCAAACTGTATTTAGTATATAAGTTTCATCCAAACTATTATTAAACTCTATAAGGAAACTAATCACTAAACTGTTTCTAGTTCATTTAAAGGAAGAATGGAAATGTACAGAAATACAGCATTTCTCATAGGTCTCCTCTAGTCTGCCTAATCCAATTAAAATAATTCTAATCCTAGGTGGCTAGTAGAGAATAGGAAGGTTTTTCTACTTAGTACATAAAAGAATCTAGGTGCTTCTCACATAGAACACTTTTCAACCTTTTTTTTTTAAACTTCTTGAGGACTCAAATGTTCGTAACAGAACTAAAAGACACATTACTTAAATTTTCTGTGTTTCATTGTCTCTTCCTGTTAAAATGATAACAACAGTACCTATCTCTCTTAACACTGTTTTTGGATTAAATGAGATTAAGGCATAAAAAGGTCTTAGTGCTCAATCAGAAATGATGACCTCAATCATCATCATTATCCTGTGTAGTGGGTTCTTAATAACAGCTGACATTTATCATTATCATCTTCCCAAAACCATAGTGAGGAGAAATAATAAGCTACACTAAAGCTATGAAGAGATTTCTTTATACTTTGGCAAGATGATTTACATATGTTCCTCAAACTGAGCAAAAGATCAGTATCTGTAAGTATCAGTAACACTAATGTTACTAATATCCAGAATTCCTGAAAATGGCTGAATTTGGGAAATTTTCAGGAATCAAATAAAAGCTTCATCAACAATATGTTTGATCAATATTTTAGTTGTTACTCCAAAGACTCAGAAGTGTTTATTTTTTAAAATATGTTTATGCCTTTTATTTCCATGTAAAGTTAACAGTAGAATTACCTAAACGAATGAAGGAGTTATCATCACTTAAAGATACTGTTATTACCTTCTGGCCTTATCCTAGTTGGATCATACTGGGAAACTTCTAAAATGATTTTATTCAAAGAAAATTTAAAAATAAGGAACAAAACAAAACCAAGTAAATGAGTAGAAAAATCCTTACGTTTAATTAAATCTGGAGAATCACGTTGGACTACAAATAAAGGAATTAACAAACGTAAGACCCCGAAGTAAAGCAAAAGACACTAGTAAGAATCTTCCATTTAAAAACTCTGCAACCCTTCAAAGATCTTGAAGAAAACCAAGATTATCCCCAAATGGAGAGGTCACTAAATATCCATGAACACTCACCCAACCTTTGGTAGGAGACCTCTTGAAGACCCAGATGCTTGAATCAGCTGAAATAGTACCAAGTGTTTTCTGATTACTCTTAATAGGGCAATGGAGCACAGGTTACTCCATACTATCAAAAATTATAGGTCATTATTATCGATAATTCTAGCTACTACCATTACAAATAACTCAAGGAAAAGGAGACTGAGTAATGAGTTCTAAGGTGAGTGAAACTTATTCTGTGCATGTATAAATGTGGATGTTTCTTCCAGTTCTCTTAGTGATAGAAGTCTGATAACATAATTCTTCTTTTAAGTGTAAATACACTGGCAGAACAAAATTTTCTAAATTAATGTTATAAAGTTCTTAAAGAAAGCATGTAAAATATTTTTAATATTGGTTCAGATAAAAAATTTCTAGGGATGCCTAGGTGGTTCAGTTGGTTAAGCATCCGACTCTTGATTTTGTCTCAGGTCATGATCTCAGGGTCATGAGATTGAGCCCCACAACAAGCTCTGTGCTGAACGTGAAGTCCATTTAAGATTCTCTCTTTTCCTCTCCCTCTGCCCTTCCCCCCACTTGTACTCTCTTTCTCTCTCTCTCAAATAAGTCTATCTTTTAAAAAATTCTAAAAAAAGAACTTGTTTTTTCAAGACAAATGCCAATTTCTCAACACTAAGCACTTCAGTAACACACAGGAAAAGATTTTCAGTCTCCTACACTTAAAAAAAAAAAGTTCTTAACATTAGGGTTTTTTTTTGTTTTTAAGATTTATCTGAGAGACAGAGAGAGAGAACACGCAATGCATGGGGGGAGGGGCAGAGAGAGAGAGAGAGAACCTCAAGCCAACTCCCCACTGAGCGTGGAGCCTGACAAGTGGCTCTGTCTCATAACCCTGAGATCATGACCTGAGCTGAACTCAAGAGTCAGACACTTACTGACTGAGCCACCCAGGTACCCCTTAACTTTAGGTTTTTTAATGTAATGATTCTTCTAATCACTGTGATTAGAAGAATCATATATATATAGGATACTGAATGTTATATTTCAATATATAAAAGAACTCATAACACTGAGGACTAAACAAAAGCCTCCTTGCTCAAAGATGATGACTATTTTCAACATTATTGATTAAAATCTGAAAGTTATCAATTTAATAGAAAAATATCCGATATTAACCTAATTTCAAAGAGGAGTAAAGCAGAGTCAACACCTAGATGAAATACAGTAATGTTTTTCTTGATCTCTGGAAAGTGGGAGGCAGAATGATAACTCCTCCCAACCTGCATTCTCCTTACACCATGACTCACTCCAAGGGCCTATGTGGTAAAAATTAAGACACTCTACTACTACAGAATTCCAAGAACAAAAAATGGAAGGTTCTATATTTCTAAATTTTTCTCAAGTAACTAAGAGATAAAAAACTACTTCTCTCTGATACATGTGTATCAAGTAAGGGAACAAGTGAAACAAGCCTCATTTGGTTTAAATAGTTTAGACAGACAGGAAGCAAAAAAGAACATTTGACATTTAATGTTAAGTAAGCATACTCAAGCTACCAAAGAAACACTGAAACCCCAAGCCAGCAAATATACTCCAACCTGACTGATAAATGATTTAACTGTTACATTTCTAAAGACAGCTTTGTAGTATATCTATCACTTACTGAACATGAAAGAACTTTTGAAGTCTTGAGAACAGCAACAAAATAAGGAAGACCAGAAGCATAACAAAAAATTTCCTATCTGTCTATAGTAGATGAGGAAAATGTCTGATAAAGTTAGGGAGAGATCTGAGAAAAGAGTGGTGAAAAGGAATGGCTAATAGAAGACTAGCACTACAATAACTGAGAATCCTAATGTCCCTAAAAATATGAAGAAAAACTAAAGATAAAAAAAAATAATAAAAAATGGAATAAAGACTGGCATTAAAAAAAAATGTGTGTGAGAAAAATACAAACATTCTAGATCTCTACTGCTAATTTTGAATGACAAGGTATACCAGTATTACCTTTCTTTCGAAAGAGTGCATTTAGGTAATTTTCTGCTTGGCATTCAATCTTTTCAGTGTTGGACTGGCCCTGAGATGATAGTTCCTCCGTTGGTGTTGACTGTGAAGAATCAAGAGATGGTATACAATCCTAAAATTATAAGAAAGCAACATAAAAAAATCAGCTTTAATTATACATGCAATTTCATTAAAAGTAGCAAAAAAATATTTTCTAAATGCTCATTTGTTCTATTTAACAAATTAAATAGAACATAAATATTGGGACAGGAGTCAGGAGAAAAGAAATTTAGCTCTGATACCAAATTAGCTTTATTTCTTAGCAAACTGTAGCCAAAAAAAAGGGGGGGGGGAGAAGTGTAGACAAAATGCATTGCTGAATAAATTCACTATATAGCATGCCAGTAATGAGAGTTTTAACAACAAAATAGGTATGTTTACCCACTAATCTGACCAAAATGGGTACAGGTTCTCAAGTTCTCATTTCTTCCCAGCCTTTCTCACAATAGTAAAGAATTAGGACTTCCCGCCATACAAGAAGATGCTGCTTGTCTAGTTTATGCCGTTTATAGTAGACACTATTTAATCATTTACACAGGAAATAATTCTGATATCCAAAAGACTTCAAGAGAGTAAAAGGCTAAAAAGTAGTACCACATTATCCTCCAACTATAGTTTCCTAAGAAATCAGACTATAGGGTGGTCTCAAACCAAGCTAGGCCTCCAAGCTCACCACTGTCTACCTAAATACAAAACAGATCTAAACTGAACTTCATGAGTCAGGGAGCTATAAGGAAGAAATGTGAAATAAGCAAAAAAGATGAGTGTTTTGTGATTTCACCTGCAAGTTAAGCTAAATGTTAGACTTCTAACATAAGACTTTAAAATATTCTTCTCATTACCAAAATCAAGTTTAAATTTCCACTGTAAGTCATCAATTTTCAGAACAAATTAAGTTAAAAAAAATTGTGTTACAATTGTGCGATTAGTTTAGAAATAATTTCATAGCACTAAAACTTACACTGACTGCTTCTCTCTGTAGGTTACAAAATGAACATTTTTCATCCATAGACCAGTCAGTCAGCTCTTCTGGTTCACAGTCTTTAAAAGAGGGAAAAATATTCATTAAATACACTAACTTTATTCAAACAAATAAAATTACCACTCTCCACAGCAATGGCTCATATAAAAAAAACTAACTACTAATAGTAAGGGGAGAAGGCCTAACTTTAAAATTAAAGTGATAACATCTAGAAAGAAATAAACAAGAGAAGGCTGTAAGGAGAGTAATTTTGCACTATTATGGGACAAAGTAGCAAGAACAATGAGCTGGTTATAAATTTATTTTCTAACAATAGGGTTTTAAGTATCATCTAACCTAAATGATTCAATTTATCATTAATTTTTAATTTTCACTATGAAAGAAATCAAAACAAGGAGGTATGGGGAAAAATAAATTTTACACATCATGAAAGCAAAATAAAACAGAGAAATCGAGTAGAGCACCAGAAAAGCCCACAGATTTGAGAAAATGAAATGCTGTTCCAAAAAAAAAAAAAAAAAGTATAAATCCATAGCTAAGAAGTTCAATCAGATTTTTATTGTATTGTTTAAAGGTGCTGTTGTAAGAGTTCGAGTAAAAGGCAGGTAAACAAGTCTTTACTCAACACAAAACATGAATTCTTTTCCACAAGAATGTTTCATATAATCCAACTATAGTAATGTATTAGAAAGTTTGTGCAAAACAAACATTTTATGATGAATAAATTTTATGACAATGTAACAACACTGCCAACCTACCTATACTTGGTACATACAGTGATTTTTCAAACTTACTCCTTGCAGTAAAACTCCCCTTAATTTCCTTTCCGAAATAAATTCCTATATAGAACCTCTAATATATGAAACAATTATCATCTGAGCAGTTACACAGGTACTAATTTGAAAAGCACTGGTATACCACAGTTATTTTCTTTCATACTTTTGAAATAAGTAAGCTGAATACATGTTTATGTTAAACTACACAGAAAATAAGCTTACCTTTTTTGGAATGGTAATAAATAAGTACCAGTTAGGATCAGACCCCAAGAAATTCTTGCATCAATTGAGATATACAAGTCAGAATAGACGATAATGTAATCTGTTGGAGTATAAAAGTGTAGTGACAGCTCTCTTTGGTTTTGGCAACGGTCTAGAAATAGTCCTAATATTTATCCAAACTTAGAAATGGTAGGAAATGGGAGCATGAGACCCAGTATAGGGTAATGGAAAGATAATTGGATTTAAAGTGTCCATCTGGTGTAGAACTTACTCGTTGTAACCTTGTCAAGTTATAAAGTTTTTGTTTTAATTTCTGTATCTGTAAAATAAAGATCCCATCACCTAACTTACTTGTGGATCAAATGAAAAAATGAGAAAATGTTTTATAAACTATAAAACACCATGCAAAGGCTAGTTACTAAAAAAGCAGGATCATCAGTCATTATTTTTTAAATCCTACACAATCACAAATGTATTTAAAACAGTTAATTTGCAGAAGACAGATAATTTTAATATACCAGTTTAAGAAAACTGATCATTTTTTTGCAAATGACCCGATAAATCAAAAAGTTTAAGCAATCTAAACAATTAAAAACCCAGAATTGTAGTTATGCAGGTTTATAATTTGCTTCAACCCTTTGGCCTATCACTATAGTAGAATAATACATTCACACTCTTGAATGTAGAATTGTGCAATGTCTCTTACTAGGAAGGCAGAACTTTCTGATTAGTAGAATGAACGTGGGAAAAGTGACGTATATATTCCAAGCTGAGGCTTTAAAAGGTATGGCAAGTTGCCCCAGTTCTCTTGAGTTTTAACCATCCAACATGTAAAGAATTTGCCCCACACAGCTATTATTCCTTCAGACTGGGACCTGCAGTCATCAGAAGTGATCCCTGAAGTCCAGTGAATCAGATCACCCATAAGGATGCAACAGATTTTAGAGCTATTTGTTAGGCAGTATTACTGTGCAAAAACTTGACTCATATGCTAAGCATAACAATTTTGATAGATCAAGGAAATCTTACTGCTTTTTTTTATTATGGCTTCATGAATAAAAGATATGAAAGGAATCTACCATTAGAATTTTTAAAAATAGCTGGTAGTCCTGGAGAAGAGGTATTTTTGAAAAATCACTGTAAGGTTTCATGAAGTTTTAGTGATAAATATGTTGAATCGAGGAAAAACTTTGGAATAATTAAAACAATTACCAGTTGTAAGATAAAATTGGGCATGCTGAGATTATCTCATTTATTTTAGTTATTTAGAGTTCTTCAAGGAAACGTTAATTAAAATAAATGCCTATATGGTTAAATAAATGGCAATGAATAATCAACAATTATATAAATGCCTTTAAATTTTGCTGGGTAAAAAAATCTCCAACTTTACTTACCAATATTTAATAACTATTCTTTCTACAGAACTTTTGATTTTGAGTCCAAATAAATGATGGTGAGATACATCATTTTATTTATTGGAAAACAAATTTTGAAAAATCAACTCTAGGCCAGATTTCTCTGTCCAGGTTATCTTTTCATGTCATGAAAGTTAAGTAAATAGTACAGACTTATTTTATTTCTCAAACAAAATATGATAATAAATCAGATATCCCTAAAACACATTGTCTCTCATTTTGCAATGTTAATACATGAAGTTGTATAAGATCAAAAGGATCAAATTAGGTACCTTACAGAAATAGTCTTATTAATAAAAGGCAATGTCATAACGAAAATAGTAGGGTGCCTGGTGGTTCAGTATGTTAAGTGCCTTCAGCTCAGGTCATGATCCCAGGGTCCTGGGATTGAGCCCCGCATCAGGCGCCATGGTCAGCGGGAAGCCTGCTTCTCCCTCTCTCCCTCTGCCTGCCACTCCCCTTGCTTATGCTCTCTCTGTCAAATGAATAAATAAAATCTTTAAAAAAGGGGGGGGGAAGAAAAGAAAGGAAAACTAATAGTAAATGACTAACAAAAGATCAACCTTTTAACCATGGATATATATTTGTGGTCAAAGTCTGGTTCCAATCATTTTACCTTATCTGTCTTGGAAAGATAACAGACTTTGCAATTAAAAAAGCCTTGGTACTGAGATATCTTTCCAAATACTAGATGTGGCCTTTGGCAAGTTACTTTCTCTGGGCTTCAATTTCCTCATCTGTTAAAATGAGGATAATGATTGCATCTTAAGGCTGTAGTAAAAATTAAATAAGAACATATGCAAAACACCTAACAAGTTCAATAGGTGTTACTTTCATTTTCTTTTAGATAATTGTACTTCTTTTGAACATTTTTATTCTCTTTTGTACCCTTTTACCCTAAGAAACAAATTTAAAGTTCCCAAAGACAAAGCCTAATGAAAAGTGAAAAAAGAGAATACTGAACTAGATTTCTCATGAGGGTTATGAAAAAGTGGTTATAACTATGTTGATTTTGAGGAAAGACACTGAACAGTGGGCAATGTTACTGAAAAATAATTTTTCATTTAAAACTATGTATTAGCTATACTGAAAACTATAAAGGAGAAAAGAAAAACTATTTGTAATCCCATCATCCAGAGATAATGATTAACATTTTGCAATATATCCTTCTAGTTTATATTCTGTGCCTTTTTAAAAATTAGCATTAGCTGATTCTTTGAAAATATCAATAAAATCGATAAACCTTTACCCAGCCTAACCAAGTAAAAAAAGAAAAAATATCAGAAATTAAAGATGGGCCATCACTGTTGATTCTATGAATAATAACAAAATAATAAAAATATTATAATATTAGTTGCCCACAAATTTGGTAACTTCAGATGAAATGGACAAATTCCTTGAAAGACACTATCTACCAAATCTCACATAAGAAATAATAAATCATCTCAATAGGACTATATCTATTAAAAAAATTAAATCAGGGACGCCTGGGTGGTAAGCATCTGCCTTTGGCTCAGGTTATGATCCCAGGGTCCTGGGACCAAGTCCTGCATTGGGCTCCTTGCTCAGCGGGGAGCCTGCTTCTCCCACTGCCTGAGGTTCCCCCTACTTGTGTGCACTCTCTCTCTCTTTCTCTGACAAAATCTTTTAAAAAATTAAATCAGCAATTAATAACCTTCTAAAACAGAAAGCTCCAACCCAGATGGTTTCTCCATAATCTGTTCCAGAAAACAAAAGCAGTAGTATTTCCTCATTCTATCATTGTAACTATCTATCATCATTATCCAAGTACCAAAAACATTCTGAACACCTCACCCAAGAAGATATGCAGATAGCAAATAAGCTTATGACAAGATGCTCAATAGCATATCCCATCAAAGAACTGAAAATTAAGATGAGCTACCACTACACACCTACTAGAATGGCTTAAGTCTGAAACATGGACAACATCATATGCTGGTGTGGATGCAGAGAAAAAGGAACTTCAATTCATTGCTGGTGAGAACACAAAATGGTATGGCCAATTTTGAAGACAGTCTTACAGTTTCTTCAAAGCTTAACATAATCTTTCCATACTATCTAGCAATGGTGCTCCTAGGTATTTAGGCAAATGAGTTGAAAAGTTATGTCTATACAAAACCTTGTACACAAATGTTTAAGGCAGATTTATTAATAGTTACCAAAACTTGGAAGCAACCCAGATGCCTTTCAAGTAGATCAATGGATAAGCAAACTATGCTACATCCACCCAGTGCAGTATTATTCAGTAATAAAAAGAAATGAGCTATGATGCCATCAAAAGACATAGAGGAAACTTACATGCACATTATTCAGTGAAAGAGATGAGTCTGAAAAAACTAAATACTGTATGATTTCAACTATATGACATTATGAAGAAGAAAAACGAGAGACAGTAAAAAGAGCAGTGTTTGACATGGGTTGGAGACAGGAGAAATAACTAAAAAGGTGGATCTGACATTAGTGGTAGCAATATTTTTCTAGGTATATCTCCTAGGGCAAAGGAAACAAAAGCAAAAATAAACTATTGGGACTACATCAAAATAAAAAGCTTCTGCAGAGCAAAGGAAACCATCAACAAAGTAGAAAGGCAACCTACTGATTTGTAGGACAGTGAAACTATTGTGTAGGATCCTATAATGTGGATATATGACTACGAATTCGCCAAAATGCACACTACTGTACAACACCCACAGACTTAGCTAATGTAAACTATGAGGGCTTTCAGTAATAAAATACATCAATATTGGCTCAACAATTCTAACAAATGTACAACAGTAATGGAAGATATTAATATAGAGAAACCTTGGAGGGGGAGGGTATATGGGAAATCTTTGTACTTTCTACTTGATTTTTTCTGTAAATTTAAACTGCTTTAAAAAATGCTATTTATTTTAAAAATTAGGATATTATACACATGCTTATTTGTCACAAATATTTCCTAAGCTCAAATATAGTTCTAAATAATTTTTAATAAATAAGCATGGTCCATCAAACAGATATATCGTAACTTACTTAATAAATATCCTATTGTTGGATATTTAGCCTGTTTCTCTAATCTTGGTATTATAAACAGCATGATGAATACACTCAGATAAGTTTTTGTGTACACACTGGTAAGAGCTAATATAATTTATATAACTAGAAAATATAGCAGTATTAGATTCTCTGGTTTTAAAATAAATAATCAATCCATATTGGAAAACTACTGACTTAATACTAAGCCATGAATTCCTAGAAGAGATCCTACTTACTCATTTTTCTTTCCTCACTGCTCATCACAATTTCCGACACAAAATAACAAAAGAGGCAAGAATACACAATAGGGAAAAGACAGTCTCTTCAATAAATGCTGGGAAAACTGGGCAGCTACATGTAAAAGATGAAACTGGACCACTTTCTCAGATTATACACACAAACTCAAAATGGATTGAAGACCTAAATGTGAGACCTGAAACCATAAAAATCCTAAAAGAGAACATAAGCAGCAATTTCTCTGACATTAGTGGTAGCAATATTTTTCTAGATATATCTCCTAGGGCAAAGGAAATAAAAGTAAACTATTGGGGCTACATCAAAATAAAAAGCTTCTGCAAAGAAAACCATCAACAAAGCAGAAAGGCAACCTACTGAATGGGAAAAGATATTTGTAAATAATATGTCTGATAAAAGGTTAAGAGATTAACATCCAAAATTTATAAAGAAGTTATTCAACTCAATACCAAAAAAACACCCAATTAAAAAATGAGCAGAGGACCAAAATAGACATTTTTTCAAAGAAGATATACAGATGGCCAAAAGGCACATGAGAAGATCCTCACCATCACTCATCATCAAGGAAATGCAAATCAAAACCACAATCAGATATCACCTTTTATCTGTCAGAATGGCTAAAATCAAAAAGGCAAATAAGTGATGGGTATTACGGAGGACACTTGTGATGAGTACTGGTTGTTGTATGTAAGTGATAATTCACTAAATTCTATACCTGAAACTAAACACTGTATGTTAAATAACAAGAATTTAAATAAAAACTTGAAAAAAAAGGGTAAAAAAATAACAAGAGTTGGAGAGGATGTGGAGAAAAAGAAACTCTTATACACTGTTAGTGGGAAGACAAATTGGTACACCAGTGTGGAAAACAGTATGAAGGTTCCTCAAAAAATTAAAAATAGAAATACCGTATGATCCAATAATTCCACTACTATTTACCCAAAGAAAACAAAAACACTAACTCAAAAAGATATATGTACCCCTATGTTTATTGCAGCATTATTTACAATAACCAAGATATAGGAAGCAATTCAGTGTCCATCAATAGATGAATGGAAAAGGAAGATACAAGACTAAACACACACACACACACACACACACTCTCTCTCTCTCTCTCTCTCACACATACACAGGAATATTACACAGCATTAAAAAAAGGATGAGACTGTGACATTTGCAAGAGCATGGATGGATCCCACGAGTACTACATAACTGAAATAAGTCAGACCAAGAAATACAGATACCATATGATTTTACTCATGTGGAATCTAAATCAAATGAGTAAGCTAAAAACTGAATTGGACCTATAAATACACAGAATAAACTGATGGTTGCCAGAGGGAAGGGGAGGGTGTAGGAAGGATGGGCAAAATGGACTAAGGGGAGAGGAGATAAGAGGCTTCCAGTTATGAAATGAGTAAGTCACATGAATAAAGGCACAGCATAGGGAATATAGTTAATGATGTTGTAATAGCAGTGTATGGTGACAGATGACAGCTATACTTTTGGTGAGCACAGCATAACATGTACAGAAGTTGAATCACTATGTTGCAACACCTGAAATCAATGTAACATTGTGTCAACTATACTTATAAATTTTTTTAATGTTTTACCTAATAAATCTTATTAAAAAGTAGTTTTGTTGTCTCTATCATCATAGTGTTTACAGTTGGAAAAAAGATATTAAGTCAAAAATATTAAATTTCAGTCAGTGGTACACTCAGAGGTCAACAAACCTTCGCTAAGTATTTTAGGTTTTGTAGGCCATACAACCTGCCACACCATTCAACTCTACCGTTGTGGTAAGAAAGCAGCCATTGACAATGTTTCAACAAATGAGAGGGGCTGTTTTCAATAAAACCTTATTAACTGAACAATTAAATTTGAACTTCACATAATTTTCATATGTCACTAAATGTTAATCTTTTTATTTTTCCAACTATTTAAAAATGTAAAAATTATTCTTAGTCCACAGGCCATTCAAAATTGTAAACAAGCTGGATTTGGCTCATATGCTATAGCTTGATGACCTCTGACAGAATCTCTCTTTGGATCCAACAGTTTACACAGGTCGACCACACTCTTTCCAAATTTTTGTAAATATCCATAGTCATGGCAAGTAAATCAGATGATTCCCACAGGTGAAAGAAACCAGCTCACAAATAAAACATGAGAAAGGACTGACTAAAGTAGAAAAAGAGAGGGAATTTTTGCTTAAAAGTTCTGTGGCATCAGGAAAAATAAATTTTGGAGAGATGAGAAGGAAGAGAGGCACAGAATGTAAGGAACTTTTCTGGGCATCATAAAAGTTTTAAGTTTACGACATTCAAACCTTCTTTGGAGACTCCCCCCACAAAATAATAGTTATATTTTCCCCAAAAGGAGAGAAAGTCACAAAACATACCAAAGAAGATAGAAAACAGGGGGTTCTGTTTCGTTTCCAACAAAACAAAAATTAGCACCACTCAAAAGCTTCCTTCAAACCATTCAATCTGGAGGTGGTTCTGAATCAAATTCAAGAATTAAAATACAAACCACTCAAAACATTAATGTATACGATACAAAAGTCTTAAACTTAAAAATATGCTCTGTGCCACAGTTGATTTTTTAAGGTAGCAAATATGAAATTTAGAATATATTTTCCACAGAAACAGCAATAGGTATGCAATGTAGTCTATCTAAATTAATGTATTATAAAATTAAAATACTATTTAACTTTATAAGAAAAAATAATTTAGAGTAATATACAAGAATCCTTTGCTAGCCAATATATTTGGTTTCTGAGTTTTGGAAAGTGAGTTAACAAAGGTTCAGATTTCCAATGATTTATCTAAAAACACACACTAATCTATTTGATTCCTGCATATAGATTTGCATAGTGAGAAATACTTATAGTCCCAGCATCTAAATATTAAACCATTTTTAACAATGGCAACAACAAAGAAAGCACACTTATTTATAAGAGGATAAGAAAGAAGCTGGAGATGTCTATAATGCATAGTTTCTACAGAGCCTTTTCAAGAGGCTCTACACTTTTGATAGTACTGATTTAATTTCCCTCAAAACGTATGACTGTCTTCATCCTTGCACAGATACAGATTTATTGCAGCAATTAATATCATCATTCTTAAGGCTACAATTTAATTAGATGCTATTTTTTAATTCAAAAGAGGAAATAAAAGGAGGAAGAATTTACCTAAGAAACCTGGAGAAAGAATATTTGGGGTAAACAAAGGCAATGAGTATGTGTCTATGTGCAAGTTTCAAAGCTTAGCTAATTTTGTTAATTCCCCCCACCAAAAAAAGCACTAAAAAGGACATAAAGTACAAGATCTATCTGAATTTAAATAAAATGAGATATACAGCAATGGGTTATTAAGTTAAATAAGTAATTATAAATAGATCTACAATGAAATACTGTGCAGCCATTAAGAAAGATGGTCTAGACTTCATATACCCAAATGATATACCAGTGAACACAAGAGGCACAGAAATTACACATACTGTGCATATAGTATATACTACTATAATTAAATAACAAATACAAATGTAGATCTTATATTTATATAAAAATGTTTAGAAGTTATCTATGGATCATGGGAGTAGGGGAAATTTTTTCTTTCTGGCTTATCTGTATTCTTGAATTTCCTAAAATAAATGTACAACTTGTATACTAAGGAAATACTAGTCTAGAAACAAAATACAAAGCATTTATTTCCTTAGAACATTCTGCCCTTTGTATAATAAACAATTTCTGAAGGAACATAAATATATACATATATATACAACTATGTAAATAAACACATGGAAGTGGGGGAAGCAGCAGGCTGAGTCACAAGCTGTAATTTGGGTTGTCAGAAGGCAATTAAGTATAATGCTGACTTCTGACATGAATGAGGACAGCAGGTTAAGAAAGGAAGGCTGAAGAAATGTCAGACTTAGGTTAAATTCTTGTTTTTTTAGATTTTTCCTTTGTTCATTTGTAAGCTCAGAAAAATATGTGAAACTACAATTAGTATTGCTAAAAAATATATCAGGTAAAAATAATTCAGTGTTGAATTATGATAAGATGAGAAATGATTAAAGTTAAGAGAAATTTAAAAAATGATCTTAGCTAGAAGAACGATAAAACACTAGAACAAGCACATTTTGGAGTCTCCATTCTTAAAAGTCATGTTTTACATGGATATCAATTCATCTCAGCAAAGACAGGTGGTTGGGACAAATGATCTTTCATAGATACTTTCAGATCAATCAAAATCAATTATTTTGCTCAACATTAATGAAGAATGGGCAGAAAACTTTTGACTACTCCACCATCATTCCCTCACCTCAACAGACTTATTTACACAGAAGAAAGAAGCACCTTTAGAGATGTCTTGGGTCTCGGTAGAATGGAAGGTACCATAGTAGAACAGAAGGTAAAAGAGGACATAAAACAGACCAGATACAAGATTCAGAAATAATTCAATCAAAATTGAAGTAGAAAATCTATACCAGCATTACCTACTTTGAATTAACTGTACTATAAAATTTCAGAGGTCTACAAAAGTGTTCTCCTACTGCTCTACATTTCCAAGCAAGCAATAAAACAACTAAACTATGGTATCACAGCAATTATATCACAAATCAAAATCTTCCACTAGGATTTATGCCACAGCATTTGAAAGAAGTGGCTAATAAATAACAAATAGTATTATACATAAATATAAAACTCTGAACACACATGGTGGGATTTCTCAGAGCGACAATCTGATTTCCAGGCTACCTGTTTCATGAACAACAGGAAATATTTATTTAATTGAAACCTTTTAAATCCTCTTTAAGAATAAGCAAGGGTTGGGGCGCCTGGGTGGCTCAGTCAGTTAAGTGTCTGTCTTTGGCTCAGGTCATGATCCCTTGGTCCTGGGATTGAGCCCTACGTCAGGCCTGAGCAGGGAGCCTGCTTCTCCCTCTCCCTCTGCCTGCCGCTCTGCCTATCTGTGCTTTCTGTCAAATAAATAAATAAATCTTAAAAAAAAAAAAAAGAATAAGCAAGGGTATGTTACAATAAAAATTAAATTTCACCATTAAGCCAAAGACAAGCTTCACTTTCCATTTTGGTCAGTGTACTAAATTTTTAAAAAGATTATGATAACTTTATATAATAACAAAAACAGCATTTAGATCACTTTATTTAAAAATACTAATTAAACAAGACCACAAATTCATGTTTAACGTAAAGTTAGCACAGAACAACCATTTTCCTTTGTTAAATGGGACAGAAAGTCACAATTTTAAAATAAAACTTAAAAAGCATTACCTTCAAATAAGCTGAGGTCTCTTTGTAGCCGTGGTCCATAAAGCCCTTCTAAAATACTCTCAAAACCTGTGTTGTAAAAGAGAGAAAAGTATATAACCTACTGGAAAAGTTAAATTTTATAATAATCAAAAACCATAATCCCAAATGAATTAGAAAATTATAAATTTAACTAACTATGAGGCGTCATTTTTCCTTTAGGTGAATTAAGCTGAACTAGGCAATACACAAAACAGTAAACAATCACACAATGACTATCAGAAATTACATGATTGTGAAGAATTTAAAATATTCAAATGTAATATTCACTACTAAAACAAGTAAACATCTTTGTTATTTAGAAATATTCCAAGGTTGAAATATTATAGGCAGATTTTTTTGGTAATAATTTTGTAGAGGAGAAAAATGAAAAAAGACACGTATTACATTCCAGTTTATGTCTGTAACAAAAAATGTAAACATAAAAGAAAGTAGCATCTTTAAACTCAGTTACAAGAATGAGTAAGTGAGTATCAATGGGGAGAAAATCTTGCTGTGAAAAGTATGATGTACAAAATTTAAACCTACATACTTATAAAAATTAGAACACAATAATTTGTTCATGGCTACGGACTACCTTGTTTTAAGGAAAAAAAATACCAAAAATCTTGTCAGGATAACAACAATCATGAATTTGAAAGAGTATTCTACCTTTTGGATATACTTATTTTAATATTTCACAATTTTCTTTTTGAAGTCTGTATCTTAATTTTAAGCAGCTTACTGATAAAGTAAAAAGAATGGCAACATTTTTTCACTTAGTAGAATGTGAAGAAATGATGCAACTTAAAATTAATGATACCTTATATTTGACAAAATAATGTAGTTATCACAGTACTTAGTAAATATGTAGTTAATAAAATCTTTGTGAAATGATTCAGTACTAGTTTCTATGAGTGGAAATTTCAGGCAGAAAAGTGAATGAATCATCATCAGAGAGAGCTTTCAAGAATACTATATAAAAGACTTTCATATTAGGTAAAGACTCAGACTGAAAGAACCCCAAATCTTTATTACTAAGATATTTTATTTATCAATGTGCTCCAAAAATACTGTAAACAACTATTTTAAGGTGTTACTCTGTGTTATATTGGACAAAATATCATGCCCCTCCTCCTTACAAGCCTACTGAATTTAAATGTTGCACATTTCCTAGATTTAAGTCTGAAATGAAGAAGGCAAACAAGGACTTAAACTTTTGTTTTACTGGGCTTCTAGGCTCCTCCCCAGATAAGACCAAGGTCCTATGTATATCCTATTAAGATTTAGTCATAGTACATACTGCTGGTGCTACTGAAAAGTTTTGTTTCTTGTAGGGTGATAGAAACATAATTGGTGTTTGTATATTGACTCTGTATCTAGCAACATTGCTAAATTCTCTAATTATAATAATTCATCTGGATACTCTGTACACAAATACAACATCTATAGATAAGTTTTGTTTTTTCCTTTCCAACCCTTACTGCTTTCTTTTTTCCTGTTCTTACCTTACTGCCTTGGCTAGAGCTCCATTATTATGATGCTGAAAATTAGTGATGATTGGCAGACATCCCTGACTTTGTGAAAATTAATAAAAGGAAATCTCATTTTTGGCGTCAGGAGGCCAGCAGGGGGAGCTCTCACATCCTACCACTGGTTGTCAACTGCAGACTCAAAGGAAGAGAGGGATCTTGCATGTGGATACTACTTGACTGTCCCAGAGGGAGGAAAAAAAGAGTTTCCTCCTCCCCTGGCAGCAGTTCAACCAATGAGAGACTGTCATAGTTCTGCTAATGAAAAGCCACTCTACTCTGAACTCCCAGTATGAGAGCCCACCCAATTTCCCTCCTTTTCTTTTAAATAAACCTGTTCAGGGGACTTGCCTATGGTTTTGCCATAGCTTGCTTGTCCAGGATGGCAATTTTCTGCTATTACTGAATAAACCCATCTTTTGCTGGTAAAATAACTGGCAGTTTTATTTTTAAGCTTAACTACTTATGCCCAATCTAAATGGGAAAGCATTCAAAGTTTCATCATTAAATATACTTTTAAAATAAACCACTTGGGAAGTCTGGGTGGCTCAGCTGGTTGGTTAAACATCCAACTCTTGATTTCAGCTCAGGGCATAATCTCATGGATGTGGGATCAAGCCCCATGTTGGGCTCCGTGCTCAGCAGGGAATGTCGGAGATTTTCTCTCTCTCTCCCCCACCCTCTGCCCCTCCCCCACTTGCATGTGCACACGTGTGTGCACGCCCATGCTCTCTCCCCTTCTAAAATAAACAAATCTTGGGGTGCCTGGGCGGCTCAGGTCATGATCCCAGAGTCCTGGGATCGAGCCCCGCATCAGGCTCCCTGCTCAGCGGGGAGCCTGCTTCTCCCTCTCCCACTCCCCCTGCTTGTGCTCCCTCTCTGTGTCTCTCTCTGTCAAATAAATAAAATCTTTAAAATAAATCTTTTTAAAAAAAAATAAACACTACTTATCACATTCAGGGAGTTCCTTCTACATCTAGCTTGCAAGGGGGTTTTTATTACCGTCAACAGATGAATTTTATCAAATTTATTTTTCATCTATTGAGATAATTGTGTCATTTTTTTCTTTATCTTTTACTATATGTTAAGCCAACCTTTTCCCATTCCTAGGAAAAGCCAACATTATCATGAGGTATTTTTGCTGGGTTTCCTGCCCTGACAGTTCCTTTAAAATTTCTGCATCTATGCTCACCATTGAAACTGGTCTGTAAATTTCTTTTGTACTTATCAAGTTCTGATATTAATGTTGTGCTACCCTCATAAAATGAATGGTAATGTTCTTTTTCTTTACCACCTGCGAAAAATGAAAAAATGTAGGATGTCTTGCTTGAATATTTGGTAGAAATATGCCAGGGATGCCACCTGGAAATAAAGTCTTTCTAAACAGGCTTATTACCAATCCAATTTATTTAGCTGTCATAGGTCTACACAGGTATTCTATTTCTTATGCTACTTGTCAATTTCAACTATATTTCTCAATTTATTTGCATCAAATGTTTCATTGTATGCTTTTATCTATCTAACGTCAACAGCATCAGCGGTCGTGCCCTCTTCACCTTTCATTCCTTACTTTGGTTATTTATGCTTTCTCTTCTCAGTAAAGCTCATTAAAGTTTCTCAATTTTTTTAATTTAAAAAGAATCTTTTTGATTCCTTGATCTTCTGTTTCGTAGGCATGCTTCCTTATCCATTAACTTCTGCTTCTGTTTTTATTTCATGTCCTCTATTTTTAGTTTATCTGGCTCTTATTTTTCCTTTTTTTTAAAATTTCATTTTATTATGTTATGTTAATCATCATACATTACATTAGTTTTTAAAATTTTTTGTTATGTTAATCACCATACATCATTAGTTTTTGATGTAGTGTTCCATGATTCATTGTTTGCATATAACACCCAGTGCTCCATTCAGTACATGTCCTCTTTAATACCCATCACCAGGCTAACCCATCTCCCCACCCCCTCCCCTCTAGAACCCAGAGTTTCTCAGAGTCCATAATCTCTCATGGTTCGTCTCCCCCTCCGATTTCCCCCCCTTCATTTTTCCCTTCCTACTATCTTATTTTTCCTTTTTGAAATGGATGTTTATCTCACTTTCAGCTGTTCTTCTTTCCTAATTTATGTATTTAAAGCTATCAATTTCCATCTAAGTATTCCTTTAAGCTACATTCTACAACTTGTGATACATAATATTTTCTCACCATTTGGTTAAAATATTTCCCAATCTCCATTATGACTCCTTTTGGGATTCATGGTTTTTGGAAGCATATTTTAAATTTATCTGAAGAAAATGCCCAATATAACTTCAAGCCTTTCAAATTTCCTGAGATTGTTTCTATGGTTGATATACACAACCTCTGAAAATTCTCTGCATATACCTGAAAAGAACATGCACTCTAAAACTGCTGAATACAGCATTCTATATTTGTTCATCAGGTTAACATGTTACCTGTGCTCTTTAAATTATCCTTATTCAGTTTTGTTATTTTATGTCCCTTCTACCAATTGTTGAGAAAAGTATCTAAAATCTTTCATAAAATTGTGACTTTCTCTATTTCTTTGAACTTCTGCTTTATGTATTTTCGAAGCTGTATTATTAAGTGTTTATAATTTTATAACTGTTATAGCTTGCTGGTGAATAGAACTTTATCCATTTATGAAGTGACCTATTTTATTTCTAGCAATGATTTTTGCCTTAGACTATATGGTCTAATATTATACAGCTATAAAACATTTTTTGTTAGTTTCTATGATACGTCTTTTCCAGTTATCTCTTTACAATCTTTCTGTATTGTTAATATGGGATATCTTTTAAAAACACTGACAAAAAGGGGCGCCTGGGGGGCTCAGTTGTTAAGCGTCTGCCTTCAGCTCAGGTCATGATCCCGGAGTCCTGGGATCGAGCCCCGCATTGGGCTCCCTGCTCAGCAGGAAGCCTGCTTCTCCCTCTCCCACTCCCCCTGCTTGTGTACCCCCTCTCGCTGTGTCTCTGTCAAATAAATAAAATCTCAAAAAAAAAACCCACTGACAAAAAAATAAAAAACTCTGACATTTTGTCAGAATTTAGTAATTTAAATTTAAAAGCTACCAATAAATTTGGGTTTATTTTAAGATTTTTATTTATTTGTCAGAGAGACACAGAAATGTTCATGTTCCAATACCCACTACCCATGAATAAATTATATTACACGGCAAGAAGGCATTAAAGTCACAGATGGGATTAAGGTTGCTAATTAGTCGATCTTATAATAAGATCATACTGGTGGACCCACTATAATTACAAAACTCTTTAAAATGGGAAGAGAGAGGTGGAAGAGTCAGAATGAGATGGCATCATTAGAAAGACTCAACTGGTCACTGCTGGCTTTGAAGGCAGAAGGAGCCACAAGCCACAGAGTGCTGGCAAACTCTAAATGTTGGAAAACACAAGAAAATGTACTCTGCCCTGAAGCTTTCATAAAGGAATACAGCACTGCCAACAACTTGATGTTAGCCCACTGAGGCCCACTTCAGACTTCTGACCCTCAGAACTGTAAGATAGTAAGTTAGTGTTCTCTTAAGCCACTAAATCTGGGTTAATTTGTTACAACAACAGTAGGAAACTAATATACATTTCTTAGTCCACTCAGGTGGTTATAACAAAGTAACAGAAACTGGAAGCTTATAAACAACAAACATTTATTTCTCACAGTTCTGGAGGCTATATGTCAAAGATCAGAGTGCCAGCATGGTCAGATTCTGGTGAAGGCTCTCATCTGGGTTACAGAATGCCAACTTCTCTATGTGTCCTCACATAGCGGAAAGGGTGAGCTAGCTCTCTGGGGTCACCTTTAAAAGGGTACTAATCCCATAATCCCAATCCCATGAGAGCTCCACCCTCATGATCTAATCACCTCCAGAAGGCCCCACCTCCCAATATCATTAGTTTGGGCATTAAGTTTTCAACATACGAATTTTGGGGGAACACAAAAATTCAGACCATAGCAACACTTCAAACCAATATCACAGCTAGAGGCAACTTGATTGTCAGGATACAGATCTGCTAGAAGGCCAGTCTGTGACCAATTCAATCTCAGGTATTTTTCTCCTTTTACTTCTTCCTTTTCCTGCTCTGCTCATCAGGCAACGTTTTGGAATTGCAGAGAGGAAGGATGATTTTAGATTTGGTTGCTTCTACCCTGAAGACATGGCCTTTTGAAGTCTAGCTTAATTTGCAGACGATACCCTCTAAGAATGTCTACTTTGGACAAGTCCCAAGGCTTGAATTTTGATCCTTTTGCCTAGTTAACCAGGAAAACACAAATAAACAATATTAACAAAGGACTTCAAGCTTAAGCAGCTTTGCCTCTTATTTTCTACTTACCTCTAATGTTAACCTTGGTATTCCCGTCTTTTCAGCTCTAATTTTTTTTTAAATCTAACATTTTTTTCATTGCTTTCAGCACAAAGATTTATCTATATAACTGAGATCAACCTTACCAAAAGACCAAAATTCCTCGTGCATTCAGTTTGACTATAATATAGAGTTCATTTATATAAATACATGCAATTTATCCATTTCTCTATTGAGAGCTGTGTGACTTTTCACTTTTTGGTTATTATGAACAATGGTGCATTAAAACTCTTGATGAATGTGTCATCCTGTCCAAGTGTTAGTTTCTTCTCAACAGAAATCTATAAGTGGAATTACATTGTCCTAAGGTATGCACATTTTCAACTTTACCAGACATTACATCATATGATTAAATCATTTTATAAGTCTATCGGCAATGTTTAAGAGTTCCTGTTTCCCCCCAAATAACCAAAACTTGGTATTATCAGACTTTATATTTGTCAAACACATTAAAATAAAATTTTAATTTAACATATTAGGTATAGCATTTTTTGAAATGTTCTACATTCCAATTGCCCTTTTGCCACTTTTCAACTGATTGTTGGCCTTTTAAAAATTCAGTTTTATGCATTCTGGATGATAACTGTCAATTTCGTGAACTGCATCCATCCAACTATGGCTTGACTTTTCATTTTGTTCTCTCGCACAGAAGTTTGTTTTATTTTAATAAAGCACAGATACTTTTTTTTTTTGTATCTTGTTTTATGGCTTACAAATTTTTACTTGGATAAAAAATTTTTTTGACAGAAATAATTATTTTACATGTGTATGTGTGTGTATAAAATTCTGAAATTTTGCTTTCATAAAGGAATACAGCATATTCATATGTAGTTCTTAAATCCATCAGAATTCATTTTTTAGCAACAGTCTAATAAAGAACCCCAACTGTATCCCAAGCATTACACTATCTCAAATGAGGAGCACCTGAGTGGCTCAGTTAGGTGTCTGACCCTTGATTTCAGCTCAGATCATAATCTCAGGGTCCTAGGATCAAGCCCCACATCAGGCTCCACACTCAGCATGGAGTTTGCTTAAGATTCTCTCTCCCCCTCTCCCTCTGCCCCTCCCTCCGCTCAGGCTCTCTCTCTAAAAAAATTTTAAAAAATAAAATTTAAAAACAAATAAAAAAAAATTACGTCAAATGATTAGTAAGGCTACCTTTATGTCCCTTAAGTCCCTAAACGTAAGTCTATATTTTTTTAATTAATAGCTTTATTGAGATATAATTTATGACCATAGGAGTTATTCATTGTAAATATACAATTCAGTGATTTTAATAGAACTCTGTATAATCATCACCACAATCTAATTTTAGAACATTCCATCACCTTGAAAAGAAATATTATACCCATTTAAGAGTCACCTCATTCCTACTCCAGCCCTAAGCACCTATTAATCCACTTTTTGTCTCTATAGATTTGCCTTTTCTGGATATTTCATATAAATAACCTGTGCTTTTTTGTGTCTGGCTTCTTTCACTGAGCATAATGTCTTTCAGATTCATCCATGTTGTAGCATATATTAGTACTTCATTACAATTGTATATCCATTTATCAGTTGATAGAACTTTGGACTGTTTCCACTTTTTGGTCACTGTCAATAATGCTGCTATGAACATTTGTGTCCAAAGTGTAGACACATATTTTCATTTCTACTGGGTTGGTACATAGAAATAGAATTGGAATTGCTAGTTCGTATGATAATTTTATGTTTAACATTTTAAGAAATTACCAAAATGAAAAAAAAAATTACCAAACTGTCTTCCAAAGTAGCTGGACCATTTTATACTCCCACCAGTGATTTCTACATTCTTACCAACACTTGCCTTTTTGATTACAGCCACTCTAGTAAGTATGAAGTGGTATCTCATTTTCCTAGTGACTAATAATGTTGAACATCTTTTTATGTGCTTATTGGTAATTTGTCTATGTTCTTCAGTAAAAAAAATGTCTATTCAAATCCTTTGCTTACATTGTAACTGGGTTATTTGTCTTTTCATTACTGAGTTGTGAAAGTTCTTATGGATATAGGTCACTTATCAGACACAATTTATCTGCAAATATTTTCTCCGCTCTGTGGGCTCTTTTCACTTTTTTGATGTCTTTTGGAGCACAGAGGTTTGTAACTTTGTGTAACTAAAGTCCAGTTCATTAACTTTTCTTTGTGGAACTGTTTTTAAGCTCTCCATTAATCTGTTTGTCTACTAATAAGCAAATATCACAATGTGTTAAGCATTATGAGGATCTTAAAAAATATTAATAACATTTAATTATTTTTTTAAAAAGTATAACATATAATTTGTTGACATTATTCTTGCTTACCTTATGGTTTTCATGGACACCAAAAATTTTAACTTAAAAAAAAAAAATTCTTTTTGGTGTACCCAATGGATATGGGTCAACGTATACCCAGTAAACTTGCTAAACTCCTCTACCCATTTTAACAATATATCTATTGACTCTCTTACATTTTTCAATACAAATATGTGTGGAAAGCCACAAATGTAATTCCTCTTTCAAATTATTGTGCTTTTCTTCACCCCTAATTCTATTGCTTTGGTTAAGGCCTCCAGTTAATGTTCAACAGGACTGGCAATACTCTAAATTACCTACACAAGAACAAAGGTAAGAATTATAGCACATTTCCCATCCAAAACTGTGCAAGCCAGAAGACAAGGGAGTGACATTTTTAAGTACTAAAAGAAACTATCAACCCAGAATTCTATACTCAGTAAAAATATCTTTTGAAAATGAAAATGAAATAAAGACATTTCAGACTATCCCCTCAAAAAAAAAAAATTATCAGAAGACCCGCAATACAAGAAATATTAAATGAAATTATTCAAGCAGAAGAAATATAGACCCTGGGATCTGTACAAAAAAAAAAAAGATTCCTCAAAAATTGTTAAGATAAAGATAAATAAAAAAATAAAAGAATTTTCCCATTCTCAATAACTCTAAAAGATAATCAACTATCTAAAGTAAAAACAGTAGTGATATTGGTTAATAGCATATATAAAATCTTTGCAAATCATATAACTGATAACAGACTTGTATCTAGACTAAATAAAGAACTCTCAAAACACTAAGAAAACAAGTTTTTTAAAAATGGATAGAAGATTTAAACAGGATCAGCAAAGAAGACATATGATGGCAAATAAGCACATGAAAAAGTGCCCAACATCATTTATCACTGACATGCAAATCAAAATGCCAATAAAAGGTCACTATACACCTATTAGAATGGCTAAAAAGAAACTGCTAATACTACATGCTGGTAAGGATGTGGAGCAACTAGATTTCTCATAAATTGCGGGTAAGAATGCAAAATGGCACAACTTTAGAAAACAGTTTGACAATTTCTAGTAAGTTAAACATATACTACCACATGATCCACAATTCCACTCCTGGACATTTACCCAAGAGAAACGAAAACTATATTTACACAAAAACCTGTACTCAAGTGTTCATGGGGTTTCATTCACAATTACCCAACCCTGGAAAAAACCCAATGTTCTTCAACTGTTGAAAGGATAAACCATGGTACAATGGAATACTACTCAGCAAAGGGAACAAACTACTGATACATGCAACAATATGGCTATATCTCAAATGCATGTTAAGTGCATTGTTAAGTGAAGGAAGCCAACTCAAAAGTACACACTGTGTGATTCCATGTACATAACATTCTAGAAAAAAGCAAAACTTGTAGGGTCAAAAAGCAGATCAATGGTTGCCAGTGCCAGAGTATAGGTAAGGAGATGACTACCAAGGAGCACAAAATAACTTCTGGGGATGGGGCACATGGGTGGCATAGTCAGGGTCATGAGATCAAGCCCCACATCAGGCTCCCCACTCAGCACTGGGCAGAGTCGGCTCGAGATTTTCTCTCCCTCTTCCTCTGCCCTTCCTGCTTGTGCTCTTTCTAAAATAAACAAATCTTTATAAAAAAAAAAAAAGAACTCCTAGGGTTGACAGAACTGCTCAATATCTTGATTGTGGAAGAGTGGGTCATCCAACTGCTTGTGTGTCAGAATTCATAAGACTGTTCTCTGTAAATTATATTTTAACAAACCTTGCTAAATTTTTAAAAAATAGCGTAAGAGATTTAAAGCAGAGAAAGGTGAAGGTCATTACTGAGAATTAAATGAACTGTGAGGTTAGATGGTTTAATGGGTTATCCTTAAGAACAATAAAGTCAACCAGAAATGATGTCAGGGTTTAAAGTAAAGATGGAAGACTGAAAATTAGTCATCAGTCATCAGTGATGTGGAAAGGTAACTTAGCTTCCCACATGTTCATGACATACCAAAAATCCCATGATCCTCAAAAATAAAGAGCCTTCTGTATGGGGTAGAATAATGATTTGAAAGCAAAAGCATGACACAGAGTACACACAGAGAAACTACTTGAAAAAAAAAAACAAAAAAACAAAACCTAAGATTCTGGAAGTGAAATATACCAAGAGAAGGTAAGATACAGGAAGTAGTGGGTAACTAAAATAGAACAGAGGTAAAACTTGCTGATGGTAAGTAACCATATTATAAATTTAAGGGTAGGTACTATGCTGATGCTTTCTGCATTCCCCACTCCGCTTATCATAATGCTATTATTAAAGCTGACCTAAGGGCTACAAATCTAATACTGTATTTTTGTAATGAAAACACACCTGATTATAATGTTTCTATCTGTAAATTACCTTTAGACAGATTCTTGAGTTGCTAGATTCTATTGTGTTTTAAGTCTTATTAAATGTAGCAAGTCTAGTAACTTTGACCTATTATATAACATACAAACTGTCTTTTCCTAAGGTCACAATTATTTAATGAAATGCTTTAGTCAGTACTCAGATGATAAATCCATTTAAGTGTATCTTTACTTCCATGGTGGTAAATCCATGCACTACACTCAACATAAAGCTGTACTGAGTAAAACTATAGTTTACACAAAATTTCAGTACTTTCTATCTGCTAGAATCTTGCTACTAAACACTGACTCCCGGACATAAATATAATAGACATTAAGGCAAAAGGCAAGAATTCAGACTTCGGCACTGGAGGATATAGAAAAAGATGGTGTCAGGTAAGGTTTTCCAGAAATGGATGACACCCAATCTGAGTCTTAATGGAAAAAGGGAGTTAGTTGGCAAAACAAGGAAGGGCACATTACACATATAGAAAAGGAGATTAGCATATAGAAAGACATGGGGAATAGAAAGCTTAATATACTCAAGAACAGCACTAGCCAACAGAACTGTTATATAATGATAGAGATGTTCTATATCTGTGCTGTCCAATACAGGAGTTGAGGAAGAGATTTAAAATTTTTATTTAGTTTTAACTAATTTAAACAGCCATGCCTAGAAATTGAAAAACTATGGCAAAAATAAAGAATGTGATGTGAAGAAAAGGAAATATAAAAGGCTGGAGAGATGAGCGTAACACGGATCCTGAAAGGCCTAGTGCATTTTCCAAGTAGTTAATTTTTACCTTGAAAGTCAGAATGAGCCATGCTAGGTCTTTAAGTAGTCAAGAGACAGGATTAGCTTTACATTCAGAAACGATCAGTTGCAAGTGGCATATAGACTAAATGGGAAAAGAATAAAGATACAAGGCTAGAAAATTTGCAGAAATACAGCGGAGAAAAAAACAAGAACCTAAGTTTAGGCAGAAGTTTACCTAAGAGAAAGAAGATAGCTCTGAGTGATATAATACAATTAAGTGGAAATAATAATTAAATGGTGACATAGCTTCATTATTTTAAGGTGAGGCTGAGTGGAATTAAGATTTCTGGCTTGAGAAATTGAGTGAATAAACATTCACCAAGACAGAAAATCCACGAAGTGGTTTTGTTTTGGTTTTGTTTTACATAATTGGTAAACATAAAAAGAGTTCACTTTTGGATATGGTCACCTTGGATATGTGAGCATAAATCAAACAAAAACATCCAGACGCAGAAACATAGACTTAGAGGTCATCAGTACATAGACGGAAGATGCGAGTCCCATTTTCTAATTAATTAAAACAGACTTTCTTCAAGTATCAGAATAAAAAATTTTTAAATTACCACTCAAAAGCTTTTTTCTATTTAATTGCTAATACTGTAATGTTATCATTGTTTTTTTACTACAAATGTTCAGTATTTCAGTACACATAAACAAAAAGTCAATACACCATCTGGTAGCCTGGCCTCCCCTCACCCCTGCCAACTCTCAAGACCTAAAAAATGCTACATTATATCCCACCGCCCGCATTCACACAAAGCTCTTCTCTCAACCTACAATATATTCCAACCCCCCAGTTTTATGCCCAAAACATGTCTGGATAACTCCTACTAATTCTTAAAAACTTGGTATTAAGAATCACTAAAACTATAAAACTCCTAGAAGAAAACATAGGGAAAATACTCCTTGACATTAGTCTTGGTGATGAATTTTTTTATATGATACCAAAAGCACTGGCAACAAAAGTAAAAGTAAACATGTGGGACTAGACCAAGCTAAAAAGCTTCTGCACAGCAAAGGAAATGACCAACAAAATGAAAAGGCAACCTACAGAAAGTATTTACAAACCAAGTGCTCCAGTTTTATATGATAAGGGGTAATAGCTAAAATATATAAAGAACTCACACAACTGAACAGCAAAAAACAATCCAACTAAAAATGGGCAGAGGAACTGAACATTTTTCCAAAGACATACAAATGGCCAATAGGTACATGAAAAGGTACTCAACATCACTAATCAGGGAAATGCATATCAAAACCACAATGAGCTATCACCTCACACCTGTTAGGATTGCTATAATCAAAAAGATAAGAGATAACAAGTGCTGGTAGGAAGCGGAGAAAAGGGAACTCTTGTATACTGTTGCTGGAAATGTAAATTGGTGCAGCCACTACAGAAAACACTATAAAGGTTCCTCAAAACATTAAAAATGGAATTACCATATGATCCAGCAATTTCACTTCTGGGTATGTATCTGAAGGAAACAAAATCACTATGGTGAAGAGATACCTGCCCCTCCCCACTTCACTGCAGTATTATTTACATAGAAACAACCTAAGTGTCCCTCAACGAATGAATGAATAAAGATGGGGTAATATAGATAACAGAATATCATTCAGCCATGAGAAAGAAAGAAACCCTGCCTTTTGCAACATGGATGAATCTAGGGGACATCATGCTAAATGAAATTAGCCAGACAGAGAAAGACAAATCTGTGATCTGATCTCACTTTTATGTGGAATCTTACAAAAAAAAGAGAAAAAGGTCAAACTCCTAGAAACAGAGTAGAATGGTGGTTACCAGGGGCTGGGGGGTGGGGGAGATGGAGAGATGCTGGTCAAGGAGAACAAGCTTTCAGTTAAAAGATGAAAAAGCTCTGGGGATCTAATCAAGAGCAGAGTAATACTGTGTTGCATACTAGAAATTTGCTAAGAGTAGATTTGAAGCTTTTTCATCATATACACACAAAAAAGGGAACTATGTGAGGTGTTAACTCTATTATACAAATCATTGCACAAAGTATACATTCATCAAATCATCACATTGTATACTTTAAAATATACAATTTTATTTGCCAATTATATCTCAGTAAAGCTGGGGGAAAATACTGCCTCAATTTAAAGCTCTGTCTAATCTAATCTAGCTTTAGACTACACTAGATCCGTTGTTTCATGCTTCTTATTATATAATACCTGTACTTTCCCTTTGAAGCACTTATCACAATTCTAATTAATCATGTATAATTTTTAAAATGTCTCTTCCCAAGTAATCAATTATTCATTTACCAAATATTTACACATGAACCAGGTGTTCTAGAAGCTGGGGATACACTGGTAAGAAGAGACAAGGAGTAAGATGAGACAAGTATTCTGCCCTCAACTCAAACTGGGAGAAGGGGAGTAACAGGGAAAAAATTCACATAGATAAATATTTGATATTTTTATCTGATAAATGCCATGAAATTTTAAAAGCTCCAAGAAGTAAAGTACCATGTCATCTTGCTTGCTATACTAGCCCTAGTGTCTGGCCCACATAAGGCACTCAAATATTTATTGAATAAATGAGGAAAAAATTTAACCCTGAGACCAAAGACAATTATTCTCAAAAAAACTTTTAGAACACAGCCCAATTATAAGTTAAAAACTACCTGTTCTTGGGCACCTGGGTGGCTCAGTTGGTTAAGTGACTGCCTTCGGCTCAAGTCATGATCCTGGAGGCCCTGGTTCGAGTCCCGCGTTGGGCTCCCTGCTCGGCAGGGAGTCTGCTTCTCCCTCTGACCCTCCCCCCTCTCATGTGCTCTCTCTCTCTCTTTCTGTCTCAAATAAATAAATAAAATCTTTAAAAAAAAATAAAAAATAAAAACTACCTGTTCTTAATAGTTATCATTCTTTACATTAAGTTTCTTTCTGAAATTCACAGCCATTTATTTATTTATATCCTATCTTGTTCTAAGAAGAAATACTCATATTTATGTCTTGCTTAGTTTATTAGTGCTTTTTCTACTTCTTAGAAGCTAAGACACTAGTTTCAATGTAACCACTGCCTCTTTCTTAAGCTGTGTCTTACTATTGTTCTTCCTGTAAGCATATGTCAAATATATTTTCTACTACAACTTAAGGATTGTGGTGCCTCTATTAATAAACATGTCCCTATTACAAGGTCTTGAAGTCTCCCTAATCTCCAAACATGAGCATATAACTGGAACTAGTGGTATCTACTAAAATCAAGGATGCCACTAAATATCCTACAATGCATAGGACAAAACTCCACAACAAGGAAATGTCCATCCCAAAATGTCAATAGTGCCAAGGTTGGTTCAAAACTCAGGGTTAGGAAAACTGGGTCAATATGTCTGATTATACACTAAAAGAGAAAAACCCAAAGAATATCTTAATTATCCACCTCTTTCTCTGATTTACATTTATGCAACAAGTGTAAATCAAACTAGTCATAAAGAATTACCGAGGAATAAGCACATGGACAAAATAAATGGTTATACTGTACAAGGCTTAAACACAGTTGATTTGATACTGTAATAATTATTTCACTGAATTTAAATGCTTGTTAGTCACTGCTGGGGAAACTGCTCTCATCCTCTCATTAAAACTATTAGCATTCCCTGATTTTTATATCTGAGTCTGTTTTGCCCTCTCATAAATACAGGATGATAATGAGTAAGATCCAGGTTGGAGTCCCAGATTTCCCATCCTATCAGCTATGTGATCTTGGAAAAATGACCTAACTTACCTAAGTCACTAATCTTTCTTCTGTAAGACTTGGAATATTACCAACACTTCATATGTTGAAGATTTACTTATTATAATCAAACATTTAATAAAACTCATATATCCCAGGTAGAGTCAATTTGTATAGAATTTTTAGTGAAATGTAAAGCAATAAACAAAAGCTAAACACTATTCGCAAACTAGAAATACACACAGGTATCTGAAATAGACTTTACTCCTACTTGAGAATATATGGACAAACTCAGGAAATGTATTCTGACCACTCTGTGTCCATATTATTTCCCTTTATCTTTTAGTGTTTGTAAATTATTTTTATAGAGTTATAATACTAGAATATTCATAATTTATAGCATTGATGTCTGATTTTAATCAAGACTAATAGGTGAAACAACTAGATTTATACACAAATGAAAAGACAAAATATGGGGTAATAATGTGCTCTAGGAAGAAACTTACAATAACTTAAATAAGAAGGTTTGTGGAGCATTTAAAAGAATCCAGCACAGAAAAATTCAATGTGCAACTTTTCCAAAAGACACCTTTGTACATAAAGTATATCTGACTCTCACTTTGAAATCATTTGTAGAAAGTAGACTATGAATGCTTTAAAGAAGAGAAAAATATATACGTCCAAGAAGACGGAAAGGGAATAGGACAGGCAAACGACAGAGGAGAATTTCAATTTCATCTGTCATGTTTTATTTAAGATGGAAGGTACCTGGATATACAAAATATTACACTGTAAATTTTCTGGAGGCCTGATACAGTTCACAAATTGAAAAAAATTTATAATTTCAAACAGTGAAACTGTTACCTTAAAGATTCACCTGTACTGAACATTATTCTCAGCAATACAGAAAACGTTAAGTTTACTGGAGTAACTCTCTGATTACTAAGGCTCTTATAATACATATCAGGATCATTATTCTAATCAACTCTCACCACTTAAAAGAGCATAAGACTTTATTAACTCTACTTAAAACTCTTTGGTCCCTACTCCTTACAGGATAAATTACAGATGTTCTAAAATAGCATACATGGGCTTCTCTGATCTAACCTCTACCTATTCTCCCACCTCATTTCACATAACTTCATCATAATTAAATTACATGTCACCTATACGAAACAACTTACTACGTTTACACATCTGAACTTTTTGCACATGTTGTCTATCTGAAATCCTTTTCCCTCCATGATCTTTGTTCATCTGTCAAGTATCCTGTCTTCCAAACTAACCTAAAACATTTTCTTTCAGCTTTACAACTAGCTGAGTACCCATATTAAGCAGCAGTTATGTGTAAAATACATAAAGTTGGTATACAAGTACTGTCTAAATGGTATCACAAAGTCTTTTCCAATCTTATTTGTCAGAATTTATCATCAGCACCACATTCTCCAAGTATGTTCACAACCCAACTTGAGACATTTCTTTCTTTTTCATTTTGTTGTTGTTGTTGTTGAAGAAGGAGCTAGAATGTTTAGCTCCTTGACAACAGGTACAACATTACTGCCTTTGTTGTATTATCCCCAGGATCTGTCATAGTGATTCCTCTAATAAAATGTAGTTGAGGGGCACCTGGATGGCTCAGTTAAGCATCTGCCTTCGGCTCAGGTCATGATCCCAGGGTCCCAGGGTCAAGTCCCACATCGGGCTACCTACTCAGCAGGGAATCTGCTTCTCCCTCTCCCTCTGCTGCTCCCCCTGCTTGTGCTCGCTCACTCTCTCTGTCAAATAAATAAAATCTTTAAAAATAATAATAATAATAAAATGTAGTTGAGGGGCACTTGGGTGGCTCAAATGGTTAAGCGTCTGGATCTTGATCTCAGCTCAGGTCTTGATCTCAGGGTCATGAGTTCAAGCCCTGTTTAAAAAATAATAATGTAGGGGCGCCTGGGTGGCTCAGTTGTTAAGCGTCTGCCTTCAGCTCAGGTCATGATCCCAGGGTCCTGGGATCAAGCCCCACGTCGGGCTCCCTGCTCGGCGGGAAGCCTGCTTCTCCCTCTCCCACTCCCCCTGCTTGTGTTCCCTCTCTCACTGTCTCTCTGTCAAATAAATAAAAAAATCTTTAAAAAAAATAAAAATTAAAAAAATAATAATGTAGTTGAATTTCATGGCTGACAGAGGAGAGCTCTCAAGGGAGAGAGGGACCATCTATACTTAATACTATTTCAATAAAGAGATAGAAGAAGTTTAAAATAATAAGGTGACTAATATAAAAACAAACATTTGTTGCAAATGATACTATTTTAGAGAAGACTAAAACAGTGACAAAGTCTTCATTTTTTTCAAAAAACATTTTTGTTAAACTCCTAATAAACACTTGCCTTAAAGTCACAGTTTAGTGGGGAAGAAAGGCAAAGCAACAAACAAGATCAATAAATATTACATAAAATATGTGAGATGAGCAAGACTAGAGAGCTGAAGTCTAAGAGAAAGTGGGAGAAATAAAATAGCAAAAGGTATACTATCATTATTATTTAATTAGGGGAGGGGAGAAACCAGTGTTAGTAATGAGCATGGTAGTTAAAGCAAAGATGTTAATTTTAACATCAGAGAAGATAAATACAAGATGAAAAGCAAACACTCTTACAAATAAATCATACTCAAGTATGACATAAGTACTTGCAAAAGAAACCAGTTTTTAAGGGACAAGAAACTCAAAAGCAAAATGTACTATAAACTCTGGCTTATCTCAGTGGTTTAACTCTAGTTGAATTTAGTGACTTAATTCTGTAAAAAGAAATGTTTTTAAGCCCATAAGGGGAAGGGGACAGGAGAGGAGACTCTATATTCCTTGAAATCTTAACTCACTGTTGATACGGTTTATCATTCATCAAAGTCTTGTCTTGGCTCCAAATGTCTTCTGGCTATTTACAAAACTCAAGGCCACCCTCAAAAGAAAAATAGTATTACTTGCCACAAATGGGGTTATTAAATATGCCATGAGTGATAAAAAACATTTTCCAAAAATACTTTACACAAATAGCTGTATGAACAAAAGTACAAAAGGGACAGCAAAGACACCTGACAAATTACAAATTTTAACATAACTTTATTATTTTAAAGTAACTGCATATCTAAAGAGAATAAAACAAAGGCAAAGAGTATTAACTGTATTATTCAATTTCCATTAGATTTATGTTTATATTTATTTTTTTAGCAATGGAAGGGTGAATATACTGAAAAAACATATTCACTCAACAATTATTTAAGTACTCAGGGAGTACCAAAAAGACAGGGAAAGAGAAAACATGGATTTTCTTTGCACACAACACACACACTTTGAGTGCACACACACATACTTTGAACGTGGTGGAATATATATACATACACACACACACACATATAAATGTTTATGATAGAGGAAGGTGAGAGTGATATCAGTGCACAGAAAAGGGTACCAAATCCAAACTTGGAGAGGCTAAGAAAGGCTTCTTGGGAAAAGTGAAATCTAGTCAGCTAAGATGCAATAGAAAAATAATCCAGGAGTTGAACCAAAATTGAAAATGTATAATGTGGGGCATCTGGGTGGCTCAGTTGGTTAAGTGTCTGCCTTTGGCTCAGGTCATGATCCCGGGGTCCTGGGATCAAGCCCCGCATCAGGCTCCCTGCTCAGCAGGGAGTCTGCTTCTCCCTCTCCCTCTGCCCCTCCACCCTGCTGATGCTCTATCACTCAAATAAGTAAAATCTTTAAATAAATGTATAATGTATAAGAATGTTAACTGTACTGTTTGCAATAATGTAAACTGGAAACAACCCAATTATCCTTCAAAATGAGAAAAGGAATGTTACACATATTTATATATCAGGATATTATAGGGCAATGAAAAGGAATAAACTGTATCTGAAGGCAACTATATGAATGGATCTTACAGATAGAATGTTGAGTTTAAGAAGCTAGACACAAAAAAATAAATGCTATATAATTCCATTTAAACAGCTTCCTAATAACAGGCAAAAATAATCCATGGTATTAAGTTGCCAGAAAATTATCTACATTTGAGGAGGGAGGTGAGATTAGTTACAGGGAGAGGTTATGAGGGGACTTCTTGGGGAGGGGTTCTATTTCTTGATCTGGTGGTGGTTGCACGAGTATGTTCATTTTGTTCACTGAAGTTTATAATCTATATACTTTTTTCTATGTAGTTATACTTTTTTTTTTTTAAAGATTTTATTTATTTATTTGACAGAGAGAGAGAGACAGCGAGAGCAGGAACACAAGCAGGGGGAGAGGGAGAGGGAGAAGCGGGCTTCCCACCAAGCAGGGAGCCTGACGTGGGACCCGAGCCGAAGGCAGAAGCCTAACAACTGAGCCACCCAGGAGCTAAAGATAATGGGAGCCATTATCTTTAAAAGTAGTTATACTTTTTAAAAAGTTTGTAAAAAGAAGCAGTAAATAGCAACTATTGGTAATCCAAAAGGAGAAAACAAATATGCAAAAGCCCAGAGGTACAGTGTCTGAGAACCCCAAAATAGTTCAGTGTGACTCCTCTGTAAATTGCTAACTACAATATCTATACTCAAAGTTATAATGAGGAGGGATAGAATATATATAAAATAGATACCTGGTACAAGTATTAATAATCAATAAATGTTAGCTGGCATTATTTCTATAATACTACTACTGAGCTACTGATGCAGCTGATTGATGGTAGTGCCCAAGGCAGAATGACAAAAGGGGTAAGTAGTATAGAGGCAGCAGGTTATGCTGGGCTTTCTAAGCCATGTTAAGAATTTAGACTTTATCCTAAGGTTGATAGGAAACCAATGAAGTTTTTTTACACAGAGAATCATGTGATCACGTTTGAGTTTAGGAAAATTATCCATAGAAAGATGTCAGATGGTTAAGCATCTGCCTTCGGCTCAGGTCATGATCCCAGCGTCCTGGGATCGAGTGCCGCATCGGGCTCCCTGCTCAGTGGAGAGCCTGCTTCTCCCTCTGCCTCTCTCTCGCTCTCTCTCTGTCTCTCATGAATAAATAAATAAAATCTTAAAAAAAAAAAACAAAAAGACATCAAGAAGGAAGAGACTGTCAACAAATACTGCAGAGAGGTCCACTACAGAGAAAGGAAGAACAACAACAACAAAAAAATCACTGATTTGAAAATCAGTATGTAACAACAGTTAACTGGCACCTAGAATAAAAGGTACTCTACAATTTACCACAAAAATCTCGATTTAATATTTTTTATATAATTGTAACTTTAAGCACACAAATGGCAACAGGACATCCTGTTCATTAAAATTAAACTAAAAACACATTTTTTTAAGTCTCCTGGAATCATCACAATTATTAGCACTAACGACAAGTTATACACATAGGTGAATATCTATATATATGTCTCTATCTAAATCTCATAAAGTTCAGATTTTTTAAGCCATAAATTAATTTGCTGTGGTTCTTTTAATAAACACAACATAAATACCAAATTATCAGGAGTGCTGACATATAACACTAATGTGAAAACAATTTAATAAGTTTTTGTTAATTCAACAACAACCAAGTAAGATGAGTGCTCTGAGGGATTTTGACATATTAGCTACATCACTGTTAATTCAGTGGCTCTATAAGATTAAAAAACAATGAACTGCTCTTCAGCATATTCAATGAGTTTATTAATAAGCGGTACCTTCTTTGGTTTGCTTGATGAATAGAAAATGTCACACAGATCTAAGACATAAGCAGCAATGGTTTCTTACTAGTTTTTAGAGCTATTCAAAATACAGAGGATAAAGATGGGCAGAAGAGAGGGAAAAAGAGGGTAAGAAAGAAAAAGTATGACAGAGAGAAAGAAAAATCGAGAAAAAGTAAGCTTCTGGGTTCTAAATTTTTTTTGGCTCATAACCAAAGCATATACAACCAAAAATAGTTTAATATCAAGCCTAAAAGCAGTAAGATGTCATATATATAATATTTTCCACAACTCTTACATAAATCCACAATTACTTGCACAAAATGTGTAATCTGGGATTATTCATATTAGAACAAGAAATGGGGGCACCTGGGTGGCTCAGTCAGTTAAGTGTCTGCCTTCAGCTCAGGTCATGATCCTAGGATTCTGGGATCAAGTCTCCCATCAGTCTCCCTGCTCCAATAGGGAGTGTGCTTCTTCCTCTCCCCCTCCTCCCCACTTGTTCTCTCAAATAAATAAACAAAATCTTAAAAAAAAAAGAGAGAAAGAAATGGATTACAGCATTCAGACAACCAATATATAAAATGTTTTGTTTTGATTAAAAATTTTAATATTAGGGGCACCTGGGCGGTATAGTTGGTTAAGCATCTGACTCTTGATTTCAGCTGGGGTTGTGATCTCATGGTCGTGGGATCGAGCCCCATGTAGGGCTCTGCACTCAGCGTAGAGTCTGCTTGGGACTCTCTCTCCTTTTCCCTCTGCCCCCCTGCTCGTTCACATTCTCTTTCTCTCTCTCTCTCTCACAAGTGGATAAATTTTTAAAAGAAATTTTTCTTTAATATTAAAAATTAGGCCAGAATTTGTAATACTGTTAAAGCTAGATCAAAGGAATATGGAAATTCATTATGCTTTCTTCTACTTTTGTACATACTTAAAATTTCCCATAATGATTTTTATAAAATATGCCCAAGTTTTCCAATATCCTCCTGGGAAGGTTACTTTTGATTTCCACAAAGAAAGAGTAATCATGGTTTGCATAGGGTTGGTCTAAAACAGAGAACTGTAACAGTAAATTCATTGAATGGAATGTAGAAAGTAGCATTCCAATGACCTTCCAAACTTAAAAGCAAATTAACAATAAGGTCAGATGAATCTCAATTAAATAGCAGAATAACAATATTTAAAAAAAAACAAAACTATTCACAATCTGCCCCTCAAGCCAATTTTTGTATTCCATGGTTTCTGCCACACTGCAGCTCTCAGGGATCTATAATAATTTTTTTGGAAAAAACAAAACAAAAACAGAGGCAGATCAAAAGTTCAGTTTTAGAGGTGTCTGGGTGGCTTAGTCTGTTGAGTGTCTGACTTTTGATTTCAGCTCAGGTCATGATCTCAGGGTTGTGGGATCCAGCCCCGCATTGGACACTGCGCTAGGCAGGGAGTCTGCTTAAGATTCTCTCTCTCCCTCTCCCTCTGCCCATCCCTCTGCTTGTGCATGCTTGCTCTAGCGTGCTCTCTCTCTCTCATAAATAAATCTTTAAAACAAAAGAGTTCAGTTTTAGGTATGCTATATTTAGGATATCTGAAAGACATACAAATAAGTGAAAAGAGATCAAGTAAATCAAATATTGAGATAGGTTAGTAACTGGGAGGACACAGAGAAAATGAAGGTAAAGGAAGTGTCTGGGATTTTGTTTAAAGATGGAATCATTATATGTCAAAGCTATGGGGGTCTAAAACCTATAGTGAACCATGTTACACTCTAGCAACTTCGACACAATTAGGGAAAACTGATCTGAGACAGTCTTTCCAAATTATGTTTATTATAAATTATTAACAAACAACATACAATTACAACATAAAATTACTCAGTCTATCTAGGCTAAATTTTCCTGACAGATAATGAGGAATCAAATTTAGGAGGGAAAAAACAAAATACCACACACACAATAATAATGAAGGCCTAAAGCCACCCCTAGGCCTTCAAATGTTAAGAAAACAAGAATGCACAGGCACCACATCATTCCTGCAGCAGAAGTAGGAGCCTCTGAACTGTGAAATATGAAAAATATGCTGCTCTACATCCTATCCTGGATAATTGTCTCACAATCCAACTAGACCTCCTAAAAGAAGCCTGAAAATAATTTTCTCTATTCTTCCTCCTTTTTTTTGTATGCCCATGGCTCATCAATATCTAAAATCTGTTGACTGTAATGCATCATATCTTTTGAGTTTTTCCTTCTCCTCCATTACTACTACTGCTCTTATTTCAGATCCTCATAATTTCCTGGTTGGACTATCTTGACGTCCCGCTGGTTAATCTGCCTGTCTATTCCCCTATTACTCGACCGGCAGAATCATCTTATAAAACCACAAATGAACCTATGTCACTCCCATGCTTAAAACCCATCAATGGTTTTCCACTACCTATGAGTTATTTAATGGGGACGATAAAAATAGTTCTTACTTATATAACTATTGTGAAAATCAAATGAACTCGTGTAAGCATTTAATGCCTAATCCAAAGTAAAATAATTAAAAATAACAATATCACTATTATATTCCACTTAGAAGTTTCTTCATGACTCATCTCTTTCTCTTTTCTCATATCCCACAATCATCCTATGACCATTCTTGGACACATACAAGGAAACCTGATCACTCTCCACCTTCGTATCACAACGTTAATATTGTATATGTTTCTATTACAGCATTTATTATAGTAAAAAAAAACCTTGTGTAATCTACAACCCTGTGCTTCATGAAAACAATCTAATGCATCTGAGTCCCCTAACACAATGCCTGACCCTGTAAATACTTACTGAAAAAAAATTATGAGGAAGAGATGTACAACAGGATCATAGCAGAGGACCATGCTTCCTTCAACACTGAAAATCCTATTATTCCTGATAGAAAATAAAGGGGCAATTTTAGAATGGGTCTAAAGAATGAGAGGGTCAGCAAAAACTCTGTAACAGAGGATGAAAGGATCTGTGGGTTCAGACTGATGAGAAGAGTGAAGATAAGATAACTTAGTAAGATAAGTTAGATAAGTAAGCTAATGTATACTCATAGGGATATTCTATCCCATTTGTAAGTTATACTGATGCCAGAGTGGAAATATTAAAAGGTCAAGTAATAAGGCAAAGGAGAAAAAGTAGGTAATGATTAGGCTGATGCCATAATGTTGGTGTATTTCACAGCAAAAAAAAAAAAAAAAAACAACTTACCAGGCACTATTTTCCTATACTCTAAATGGGTATAGGGGAACAGAAGCAAAGGGGAATTAAAATGAAAAGATAAATTGTCATTAGCTATCTTCTATTTGATCATTTACCATTCTTTGGAAAAGTTCAAAAGAGATGGAAAGGAGATGGTCATCATTCTTGGAACTGGGATAGAGAACAACTTTATATCCAGACTAAAAACACTGACAATCTGTGCTGGGGAAAATCCTTGCCCCACTAACTCCATGCTCTTACCACCCACTATTCCCAATAGATGACAAAGAAAGAAATTTGGGTATGTTATTTCTGATTAATCTACCTTAATAGAACCTTTAACTCAGATATGTGTATTTAAATAACAGAAGGCCCTATTCTCTCTTATTCTCTCACCAAGAACCAAGTGCTGAGGTGGTCCAAATCCAGAACACTTTTCTCTACCCTTGAAACTCAGGGTTCTGAAACGAAACAGAAAACAGCACTATCTTACTAAAGCTTTAGACACAATTATCTGATTAGGAAGGATCAGACTTGTTAATTTTTTAACCAGGTTTGACCAAGAGAGTAATAAAGACCTGGATATCAATTCTACCTTCATATTTCCTATATGGAAAGTCTTGGGCAGCTTCTCTAAGCCTCAGTTTTCTAATCGGTAAAATGAAGATAAAAATTGTATTATTTCACATGTGAAAACTAAATGTGATTAATACACATACACATAGTATACGACACATGGTAAGCACTCATAGATATTACCTATCATTATTTCAAAAGGCAATTCTTAGTGTTGAAAAGCCTGTAAGACAATTTATATATTACTCTGTGGTTTTAAGGGCTGAAAGCGATTAATTCAAGAGAATGTAATACTTTGACCCATAACATTGCTTTTAAATACTTACTTTTACTTTGTAACAACTGTATTTATTTTAAAGATTTTATTTATTTGAGAGAGAGAGAGAAACAGAGAGAACAGAGGGAGAGGCAATGGGATAAGCAGACTCCCTACTGAACAGGGATCCTGATGCAGGGCTTGATCCCAGAATCCTGATACCATGACCTGATCCAAAGTCAGATGCTTAACCAACTGAGCCACCCAGGCGCTCCTGTAACAATTTTAAATTTATAGAAAATGTTTTAAGTACGATACAAACTTTTATTTTTCCAACTATTTGAGAGTAAATGGCCTGCATCATGTCCCACCGCCCTTGAATTCTTTAACAAGTAATTCCTACAAAAGCATTCTCTTAGGAATACAACCATTAAAATCAGGAAATTAACAATGATACATTATGTACAATGTTATTGGACTGTCACTGCTCCTAGGCCCCTTCTCAGTGAACAATAGGGCATAAGTGTGTATATATGCACACACATTTACTACTATATTTCTAATCTATATATAATGAAAATCATGAGTTCACACCAATATCTCATTTCCAGTCCAACACAGAGAACTTCCTAGTTTTCTCCAATTCCATATTTGAAACTCCCCTCTCAGACAGTGAGAGGCCTGGCTCCCATTATCTTTAATATTTATTTTGTTGACCAGTCTCCCTGTATATAACCAATCTCCCATTGTGGCTGTCTCCCCTTCCCTACAGGGAAATTTTCCTCACCCTTCTCACGCCTACCCTCACGCCTCCTCTGTGTACATAACTTCCTCACTTTGTTCAGGCCCCTATTCCTCATGCCTGGCACCGCCCCCCCCCCCATAAGAATATCCTTCAGCTGCTCAGGCTCTGACATCCTACCTATACTGAGCTGACCCTCCACTGGGATGCCTTCCTCTCCCCACCCTCAGGCTCTGACATCTTACACTGGGATGTTTCTATGCATCAACTCCCTCCTCATCCAACTGAGCCTCAATACACCCACCCCAGCCTACTCTCCTACACGGATGCCTTTCTTTCCCACCCCACCTCCAAGGAGATACCCTCTTACCCTGTTCAGGTCTGGACACCCCTTAATAAGAACAACCAACCCTCCCTCATACCAGGTCTACTATTCTTCACAGATACCCTGCTGGGACTCTGACAACTTGTACCAGCATGCCCTTCTAGGCACATTACTCCGCACCTCTTGAAACTCCATCAACCCACATCGGGACCCTCCTTATTCCTGTCAGCCTCTGACATTCCACTCCTCTCTCTACCACATATACCATCCAGTGTAGACACCTACCCTTGCTTGGTCCCACCTAATAGTTTAGTACGGAATTGTTCTGAAAAGAGGAAGAGGATAAAGAAGAATTGATAACATTTTAAAGAAAGAAATACTAGTGAATAAACTACATAAGCACCCATAATCAGAACTGATTAAAAGTATAATCTATTTATCAAAGTATCTGCTTTTTTCACTTAAAAAAATAGTGCTCTATTCTTTCTAAATTTAAAAAGTCACTTGATAAAGAAGTTAGTATTGTCTTTCTTTTTCACCAAACATGGATTTTATTTAAGTATCTTACACAGGTAGAAAATCTAGTTCATTAAAAAAGAGTTTAAAAAATATGGTTGTTTCAAACACTAGAATTAAATATTTCTTTAAATATCCAGAATATGAAGTTTGACTTTTCAGTATAATAAGAGTTGAACTTACCTACAGATATAACTGCAAAAAAGTAGCCTGGATTGTTGGAGGAATAACACCTTTTCCTTGCTCCTTGTTTCTATGAGGAAGGATTCTTCACAAGCACAATATGAGCCTCTTTTCACCCCTAGGGAAGTGAACTAACTGCATGATCTGATTGGTGATTTTGTAAAGAATAATTGAGTAGACAGAGCTCAGTTCTGCTTCCTTTCCCTTTGGGAGTGAACTACTGGGAAAACATACCTGCAGAGAACTCATATTTTGCTCTGCTTTCCTAGTATGCCTGGGAGTAGGTGGGTAAGTTGGCCAATGCCCGACCATGTGACTCTCCCACCAAGCTCTTCCTCTATCCTGGTCTCATCAGCAGAAGTAATATTTTGGCTCCCATCTTTTTCCTTATTTTTCAAGTTGTTCAGAGCCCAGGCAGAAAAAAAGGGTGCCATTTGCGATTCAGCTATCCAGCGTCTTAATTAATACAGTGAAGTGGAGACTGCTCATCTTCCCAGTTTTGACTTAAAAGGGCTGCTTCAATTTGAGCTTCTTAAAACTATTACAAACAAAAAAACCCTCAAACCTGAACCAACAGCAGATGTTCAAAATGAACATAAGCCAACTTATCTGATCATGCTTATTACCCGTTTAAAAAAAAAACAAAACTTCAAGACTAATAATTTCTTCCTTATAGAGGCCATAATTTATACTTCCAGTCCCACTCCCTACTCCCACCTTATACTCCAATGACACTAGAGTGCTGAATATTTTCAGAATATATCATTATTTAGAGTTCCATACTTTTGCTTATACTATCCCTCTGCCTGTTCCCTCCACCCTACTCTCCTGCTGGATCATTTAACTTACGGATAAGCGAACTATGATCTGTAGGCCACATCTGGCTATTTTTGTAAATAATTTTTTACAGGAATACAGCCATGTTCATTCATTTATATATTGCTTTTGCACTTTAACAGTAAAGTTGAGTAGTTGCAACAGAGACCAAATTTATTATCCCACACTTTACAAAAAAAGCTTTTGTACAGCACAGGAAACCTTATCAACAAAACAAAAAAATCAACCTACTGAATGGGAGAAGATATTTGCAAATGATATATCTGATAAGGGGTTAAAATCCAAAATATATATGGAACATAGACAACTCCAACACCCCCCCAAAAAAAACCAATTAAAAAATGGGTAGATCACCTGAATAAACATTTTCCAAAGAAGACATACAGATGGTCAACAGACACAAGAAAAGATGCTTAGCATCACTAATCATCAAGGGAATGCAAATCAAACTACAATGAGATATTACCTCAGTCAGAATGGCTAGTATCAAAAAGACAAGAAATAACAGAGAGATGGGGTGGCCAGCTGATGGACACTGGGGAGGGTATGTGCTATGGTGAGCTCTGTGAATTGTGTAAGACTAATGAATCACAGACCTGTACCCCTGAAACAAATAATACATTACGTGTTAATAAAAAAAAAAAGAAAAGAAAGAAAGAAAGAAAAAGAAATAACAAGTGTTGGAAAGGATATGGAGTAAGGGAATGCTTAGGCACTATTGCCTGAAACGTAACATGGTGCAGCCACTGTGGAAAACAGTACCGACGTTCTTCAAAAAACTAAAAATAGAAACACCATATGATCCAGTAATTCCACTACTGGGTATTTACCCAAAGAAAACAAAAACACTAATTCAAAAAGATATATGCACCCCTATGTTTACTGCAGCATTATTTACAACAGCCAATCCAAGTGTCCATTGATGGATGGGTAAAATTGCGACACACACACACACACACACTAGAATATTACTCTGTCATAAAACAAAAATGAGATCTTACCATTTGCAACAACACTGATGGGCCTAGAGGGTATCATGCTAAGTGAAGTAAGTCAGACAAAGACAAGTACCACAAGATTTCACTTATATGAGGAATCTAAAAAACAAAACAAACAAACATAAACAAAAAAACAAATAAAAAACCCAGACCCTTAAATACAGAGAACTGGTTATTGCCAGAGGGGAGGTGGGTGCAAGGATGGGCAAAATAGGTAAAGGGGATTAAGAAGTATAAACCTCTAGTTATAAAATACATAAGTCAGGAGATGAAAAGTGCAGCATAATGAATATTAAAAAAAGTTTGCCAACTCCTGCTTTCACTCAATCTCCGGAAGCTTCATCATTTCAAATCAAAATTAATTGCTCCCTCTTTTGTCTTTCTATTATACAAACTCTAATATTTAACATCTCTGATAACTGTCAGTGCTTTAATAAAAGCAAAGTCTGAGCCCTATTCCTAGTGTTTACAATAAGCTTTTTACCCACCCACAGTCCCCACCTCTCCCAACAATTTCCACATGGTTAGGGGAAGTATTTTGAAAGAAGCTTCTGCCCTTTTCTCTACCCTTTATTCAGGCCTCCCAAAGGAAAGAGGAATGACTAATATTGGCAACATCTTGATAGTTGTTCCTAGTGGGATGAATTAATGTTTTTAAAGGTCATTCTTCATGCATGGCCAAGCCTCTGTTTCACTCCGCCTAGATGGTCATACCTACCAATAAGCAAATCACATGATAAACTTACCAAGCTCTACAAGGCACAGAGTTCCCTGCTGGCTGCTCTATCTTTGATAGGTTGGTAAGTTCAGTTCAGGGGGACAGGGAGTAAAGAAGTCTGATTTGGCTTCAATTCCAAGCCATGTTCTTCCATACTACCTACCGTTTAAAAAGTCTGTATTTTAATCTGATTCCTAAGTCTATTTCCAGTTAACCCAGTAAGGAAGAAACAAAGAATCACACCCCATCAACTGGTACATAGTAGGACTCACGATATTTGATGATTAACTGACAACAGTAAATTAAGTGGAAAAAAATCATTCCTTTAAATTACGTGACACACTAATTCCGCACATATCTTAGTGATGAACTTAATTAGGAAAATATTTTTTGAAGAAAAAAGATATTTTTATTTTTTAAAAAGATTTTATTTATTTGACACAGAGAGAGAGAGGAGCGCGCACAAGCAGGGGCAGTGGCAGGCAGAGGGAGAGGGAGAAGCTGGCTCCCCGATGAGGGACTCAATCCCAGGACCCTTGGTTCATGACCTGAGCCAAAGGCAGACGTCCGCTTAACCGACTGAGCCACCCGGGTGCCCCAAGAGATACTTTTATAGTTCACATTCAGTGAGTCAAACCCAGCCCATTCTATTTATCTGTCTCAATATCTTGTTGTATTCAAGTCTCAAATAATATAAAAAGTAATCATCAATTATTATTGATTCAAAAAAGCATTCCCCATCATAATGGTTATCTCCCACCAAACCAACAAACATTCCTAGACCCCAGGTTCTTCCAATTGCTGCTTCATTTATCTGTTTTTCCTCAAAATGTAGCTTTTCAAATGAGTAGTCTACTACAAATGTTATCTCCTCTTATATACATCTTAATTATTTTCTAGCCTATTACAATATGGCTTCCTTCCCCACCACAGTGCTGAAATTACCAGTTAATGTCACCTAGAACCTACATGTTGCCAAAAACAATGTATACTTTCCTGTTTGAAGGTACTTAACATCTCAACATGTAACAATCCTTTTTAATTTTAACACTCCTCTCCTTAGATTTGGTGATACTACTATCTCCTGATTTTCCTACTTAGAGCTAATTGCCTTACTTTTTAGTGTAAAAGTTCAGTGGACTTATTTTGAGGCTCCCCTTCTGCTCAAAGAATGTTAAGATTTCTTAAGCCATGGTATAGAGTACTCTACTCCTTTCTACTTATACTATCCCTTACCCCTAGGTGATCTCATCCATTTCTATGCATTTAAGTTATATTCTTTATGCTGCTAATACCTTAATTTATACCTAATACCTCAATTTATATCTTCAGCCAGAAACCACTACTATATAAGTATTACAAACCTTTTCCAAAAACAAAAAAGAGTGAACAATATGAGGACAGATATTATCCCAGTTTACAGATAAATGACTTGTGCCAAAGGCTATAATGATTAAAGCCAAGGAAAAAACCATATTCTCTCAATTCTTAGTCCTTTCTACCATTTGTGAAGACCCAGTCCCTTGTCCCTAAATGGCTGACTACTTAAATATGAAGACTACTGGACAAGTTACTTCCTACATACACACCCTGCACATCCCCATCAGAAAAGAACTGGCCAATCTGAATGAAGAAAGGTCTCAAACTTGTTTTTCAATAAATAGAAAAGACTCTACGTTATAATTGATTTTTAAAAGTGACTGAGGATGCAGGGTAGATGATATAACTAAAAAGATAGTCGGGAATTTGGGGCAATGTGTACAAAAGAGAAGTAAAATCAGATGAAAATATATGAGCTGTAGAGAAGAAGCTAGACAAACAAATGGGGAAAAGCAGTCTGGTAAACTATGATCAACTAATTGAATATGATTATGAGTTTTTACTTGATGAAGAAAGACAAATGGGAGATGCTACTCCTTTGTAAACTAAAAAACCAAAACAGGTTTTCCAAATAATGACTTAATATAGATTATAAGCTAGACTGAAACACAATAAAACCAGCAATGCAGATGATCTAGTATGATACAGATTTTTAAAATGAATTTAAACTAATTTCTTGTATTCAGGTACTCCAAAACCAAAAGATTCCTTAAAATGTAGGAAGGCATCATTCTTTGGATCTCCCCATATATGAAAAGACAGGATTATGCTAAGTGATATACTGTGATTCTAAAACTCTCACTCTGTGGCTCTAAAATAACCCTGGAATATTGATCATGCAAGCCCTTACTCTCTTTTCCTCTAATATGCCTCATGATCCTTTTATTATCAGCATTCCCACCAGAAAGAATCTATTGGCAAAAACATAAAGCTCAAAGCTGCTAATAACCCCTGTAAATCACTAATAATAATAATACTTAATATTTATGGAATGCCTTCTATATGGTAGACACATATTAACATATATCAACATAACTAATTCTCAAACCACTTCATTATCTCCAATTTACAGATAAGAAACTGAAGTATAGGGAGGTTAAGTAACTTGTCCACATTGGTAAGTGGTAACACTAGGCTTCAAGCACAGGTAGTCTAGCTCCAGAGCCTATTTATTTGCAGTATTTTCTATACAAATAAAAGATGGAGAAAGATAAATTAAGTTGTGGGTTTGGTTATTATCAACACATTTGAAATAATTGGTACCATGGTATCAAGAGTTGGCTGGAGCTACTATACTATAGAACTATGTTGTCCAGTGAGGTAGCCACTTGGCCACATGTGGCTATTAAGCACCTGAAATGTGGCTAGTTCAAATTAAGATGTGCTAGATGTATAAAATGCCTAACTTCAGAAATTCAATATTAAAAAAAGAATGTAAACTAACTCATTAATAATTTTTGTATGGATTAATGTTAAAATATTTTGAGGATATTGGCCTAAAAAATGTGCTTTTCAAATGTGGTTACCAGAAAATTTAAAAAAAAATATTTGGCTCCCATTATATTTCTACTGGACAACACTGATATTTAGAAAAGAAACTGGAGTTTATAGAATGATTCTAATCAAATCTTTGCTATTTTGTTTTGTTGTTGCAACCTTAGGCAAATCAGTTACACTGAGTCTTAGCTTCTGTATCAGAAAAAATAGGGTTTAAAACAGTCCTGGGGCACCTGGGTGGCTAGTTGGTTGGGCGTCTGCCTTTGGCTGGGGTCATGGTCCCAGGGTCCTGGGATCGAGCCCTGCGTCCGACTCCCTGCTCGGAGAGGAGCCTGCTTCCCCCTCTCCCTCTGCTCTCCTACTACTGCTCTCTTGCTCACTCTCTTTCTTTCTCTATCTCAAATAAATAATTAAAAAAAAAAAAAAACAGTCCTGAAACCTGTTCAGTTTTGGTATCTAAATCTATTCTCCACTAAAAAAGAACGGAGGGTTCTTTGGAGAAATGGTTTATGTCGGGGCTGGGACAGGTTAAGTACAAGATGAACCTGGAATATCTTGTTTTGGCAGGAAGGAAGTGCTCAAAAAGTCATTTGAGAGATGAGGGTGAGAGGGGTTGTGAGAGGAGAGACTTGTCAAAAAACATTGGAACCAGCTTGATGAGGCTCCCAAAGACCAAACCTGAGACAATCTGGGAATCAAAGTAATGACAGTAATGGATTTAACCATTAAATAAAGAATCCATGAGTTCATGCTGATATAAATAACTGGATAAATAAATAAATAATGGAGGAGATAGGAAAGATTGCTTTATGACAGAATACCAAATATTAATTAGAGAAGGAATGACGAAGTTAGAAAATCATGAACGTATATTAAAACTTGTGGATGAAATATTGGTGAGACTATGTTAATATTCTGTTCCTCAAAATATTTTCCCACAAATTACATTATTAATTACAAAAGGATAAATAATAAATTTCAGGGAGAAATATGGAGAATACCACCTTAACGAAATTTTCAAAGCCAGCATCACCAACATTGGGACAAACCAACATCATGAACCTCAAGATATGATGTACTGATAAAGAGAGAACATCTCTTTAGAGGTATTCTGCCAAATATGTATAAGCAATCTAGTCATGAGAAAACAACAGACAAATTCAAATTAGGGACATTCTACAAAATAACCATCCTGTACTTTTAAAAAATGTCAAGGTCAAGAAAAACAAGAAAGGCTGAGGAAGTGTTCCAGATTAAGAGAGACTAAAGAGATAGTACTACCAAATGCAATACATGATCCAGGACTAGGAGGTAGGGGAAGCTTATAGATAAAAGAGATAAAAATTGAGCATGGATTATGAAATAGATAATAGTATTATGTCATTTTTAATAATTTACACTGTGGTTAGGTTAGATAATGTCCTTGGTTTTAGGAAATATACACTGAAGAATTTAAGGGTAGAGAGGTATGATGTCACTAAAGTATCCTCAAATGGTTCAGAAAAAAACAGATATAAGGAAAGAATGATAAATGCAGCATAATGTAATACAACTGGTGAATGTGGGTAAGGGTATATAGGAGTTCCTTGTACTATTCTCCAACTTTCCTTATAAATTTGAAATTTTATCAAAATTAAAAGTTAGCAAAAAGTAGAAAAACAAAAAACTTGGCCTATCTCCCAGATTGAATATCCTAATAGACTATACAAGACCTGGTAATATTTAAAAATATGCTAACGCATTTCTTTTATGCTCGACTTTACTTTGTTTTAAATTTAATGACTTATCAGATACTAACTGCATTATATATTCCATAAGACCCAAGACTTTATCCGTTATCGCTCAATGTCATACTGAATACTAGGATACTATTTACTATATCCAATAAGCATGCAAACATTTGTTAGCTGAGCATACTCAAAATTATAGCACTGTATAGGATGATTATAGAAAAATAAATTATAAAAAGCACATTGTAAATAGAGCTATTAATTAGGACATAAGAGTTTGTAGAACTTTTCAATTAAATTGTAAAAAAGAAAACCCAGGAATAAATCACAGCGTAGTCACAAATCTAACCTAAAGACATGAGTTCCACAAATAGAGAAAAGCAAAAATCACTTTCCATATCAAGAGTTAAGCATCTTAGCTAACTACCAGCAGTCATGACAACTAAAATGAACTTTTTCCCTTATGAAATTGGAATATTATATATGAGTTATAAAAAAAATCAGATTACTTTAAAAACTCTGGCTAAAAATTGAGATTTAAAACTTCACTACCGGCTCAATACTAATTTGCTGTATGAGCCTAGGACATTGCTTACAATTTCTGTCTCATAAAAATAAAACTTTTGGATCATTTTCTTTTCCAAATTATAGAAAGTATAATTTATGAAAATGATTTCAAGCAATAAGAACATTGAATATATTCAATACAGAAATATAAATATATAATATATATGTATATATGTATATATAAATATACATATAAATATTCACACACATGCAAAAGGAAAAAGATTTGGGCTTTTTTGTAAATATGTTTACAAAGTTAAGTATTGAATATAAGCACGTTAATAGCAAAAGGTAATTTAAGATAATCACATAAACCACATTTAATCCTAATTCACACTGTGAATAAGTGCTTCGCATATACAATACTGAAAAAAACCCAATCAACAAGTGTATATCCTGTTTAAAAGTTTTAATGTTTATGTAAAAATAACAATGACAAAAACAAAGTATGAGATGGGTTTTACTAGGTCTCCTGGCTGGGACTATGGGAAACCACTCTCAAATATAGTTAAAGCCCAAGAAAAAATTTCCTTTCAAACACAGTTATACATTACATTAAAAATATATAGAGATTGCATGTTAAGACACATCAACTCATTTTTCAACGTCTTCCAATCTTACTTGTATGTCTAACTAAGGAGGTAAGGCAGAAAGATATTCTAAATCCCTTTTTCCATCAAATCCAATATCGTGTTTAAAATCTGACTATTTTTCAAAACTACACATATTTTTGTGATACAGAGCCATACTTAATGTATCTAAAGAAGAAAAGGGAAAAACCCTAAAGTATTCCAAAACATAAAAACTGACCGAAGACATCTACAAATCACTGTGTGCCTCCGTAAAACTTGACAGAATTATATCGTGAGCCAGTGTTTCAACGCTGTCATCCTGCCTGATTCCCACCAAAGGAACTCAACAATTTCTGAACAGGTTGTCAGTGGAAGAGATCTTTACATAAGCAATTATAAAAATGGGTCCATTTTGTATTCAGGAAGCACTAGCAACACTTGGCTTAACATTTTTATAAAAGAACACCGTGAGGGTTTTTTTTTTTTTACTTTTTCTAAGAACTAAAATCACTTATAAATACTTGACTAAAGCTATTTCCCAAAATGTTTCCTTAAATAAGACCAAAATATATTTTATAAGGGTAAAACAGTTTATCGCTTAAAGTGAACTTAAATGCTCCTAGTCGGAGCAAGCTTCCTTCTTGTACATTTTTCTATATCCACCGTATTCTGCAGTGCGCATTTCTAAGCTGAAGCTGTACTGGTTTATTCTACCACGGTCTCCTTTCCACTAGGGAAAAACAAGAAAGATCTTCAGGCGCTAACCAAACAAATCTGAGGGGGGTGTGGGGAAAAGGGGCGCGAGGTGGCGCAAGAACAGATGGAAACAAGGTAAGAGAGTTGTTTTCTTAAGGCAATAAGGTACTCCTCAACTCCAAATGCCAAGATTTAATCGCCAGTCGAGCAAGCTGCTACTGCTACCCATCCAGTCCTTAAGACAATGCAACCTTCCTTTCTACCTCTGTTCCTCCTCTCCAACCCACAACCCCCTTGCAAAACAAACAGGCACAACACACCCCATCCCATAACCCTCACAGTCCCTTCTGTGCCCACTAAACCAACCTGCTGGGTAACAGCTCCTCGCACACGTCTCACTCAGACAAAAAAAGCGACCGCGGCACGGTGGGGAGTTCCCACAATCTCCTGCCACCCCGAGCAACCCGCAGAATGACAGCCCCAAGCCCAGAAGTTTGTAGCAAAACGATTCCGACCCCACCAAAAGGGAAGACGGAATTGCAAGAGAACGGGGATGGGAGGTGGGGAGGGCGGTGTGCGTGTCTGTGCAGGGAAGGGTCTATCACATGACAGAACAAGAAGACCAGAGTCGTCCGGGCGTCCGCGAGGGGAAAAGGAGGGGGGTGCGGAGGGAAGGGTGCCGTCGCCATGGCAACACCCCCCATCCGTCCAGACTTCCAAAGAGGGAGGAAGAACTTCAAATCCCAACCGTCAGCGCTCGAGCAGCTCCTTCTTAAAGGGGTACACACAGCGCCGCCGCCGCCGAGCGCGAGAGGGCAGAGTTGGGTGCCCCCGCCCCTCGGGCGACGCCCCCGCTGCCCCTCGCCCCCGGCTGGCCCACCCGCGACCCCCGCCCCGCGAGCGCCCGGGGGGTCTCCCCGGTCCCAGTTCCCGGGAACTCGGCCGCGTCCGCCGGCCCGGCCCCCGGCGGCGAGAAGGGGGTGTGTGTGCGCCCGGCGGGGGCGCGGACCAGCCCGCCTTCCTCCCGCCGGCCCTGCCAGCCGGCTCCCCTCTATCCCGAGGCCGACCCACCGGGCCGCTGCCTGCCCCCCGACAGGGTGGACGGCGGGCTGCGAGGGGCGCCGCGGAGTTTCGGGGAGAGCGCGAGCGAGCGGTTTCCTCGGGGGTTCAGCGAGCGGGTCCGAACTAACAGTTCCTGAGAAGCCCAAGAGCTGAGAAGGGAAGGAGCGCGAACCGCGCCGGGCGAGAAGCCCCCAGACAAAAGGCGAGCGCCGGAGCCGCCGCGCCGCCGCCGCTCCCATCGCGCTCCCCCATTGAACTGACCCGAACGGGAGATTCAACTAACCCCCTCAGCCACAAACTCCTCGGGCTGCGGCAGCCGTCGCCGCGCGGAGCCAGGGCTCCGGCCCGTGTCTCTCTTACCTACACAGTGCATGAGGCGGTGGCGCCAAGAGTCGAGTTCCCGCCGGAATCCTCTCCTCTCCGCCGCGCACCGAGGGCTCCGGCACTGAGCGGCGGCGGCGGCGGCAGCAGCGGCGGCAGCAGCGGCCATTCTCTCTCTTCCCTTGTCCATCTGCGTCCCGCGTCACGCGCCCTCATTTACATACGAGCGGCGCAGGCACGAGGCAGGGGCGCGAGCCCTCGGCGCGAGCCCCGGAGCGCGCGCCCCCCGGAGGGGGGGTTGATTGACACGTGTCACTACCTTCCCTATGCCCTTCCCTCCCCCTCCCACCGCTCCCTCAGGGAGAGGCGGGGAGGGAGCGTGAGGAGAAGGAAGCAACCTGCCGCTTCCGCTGACCCCGCCTCCCCATCCACTCCCGTCTCCCTCCTCCTCCCGGAGTTTACTCAAGCAAGCCATACTGCTCCCGCCGCCGCCCGCGAAAATCCTGAGCGGGAGAGAGAGGCTCGGAGCCCGGCCAGAAACCGGCGTGGAGCGGACTAGCAACGCCTCCCGTCTGATTTCGCGACGCGACTCGGGCCGCCCGGAGACTTCACTTCCCAGGCTCCGTTGCGCCGGGGTCCCGGAGCGGAGCTTGCCGCCGCTACGCGATGCATGCCGGTTCTTGTAGTCCAGCAGGGATGGGCACAGTTCTCTCACAGTGGGGCTGCAGACTGGCCTTGACTTCTTTGCGCTGTGCAGCTTGTGCGCTTAGCTTCCAACTCGCTGAGCACAGGACTGCGTAGCCCGCATCGCCGAGTCTGACCCAGTCGCCTTAGCTTCCCTGGGCTCCTCGATAAGAAGAGCGGTGGAAACCGCCAGAGTTGTCTGCCCTGTTAGGGTTCAGGCTGCGCTTTGTGCCTTAAGTGCTGGAAACTTTGGGGGTCACTGTCATCCTGCCACCGCAGGGAAAGATCAAGCCGGCCATTCGGCTGCATCAGAAAGAACTGCCATATATCCAGAGAGAGATCCCACAGTGACTTCAGTTTCCAGGGTGAAGAGATCTAGCAAAGCGAGAATATTTGCAAGGATTAGGGAAAAGATGAGGGGCTTTTCATTGAAAATTGTTTACCGGAGGATTGGGTGTGGCTGGGTGAAAACTCCAAAAAAAGAAACTGTTATGCTCCGCAAAATGTAAACTCCCGTGGGACAGCAACTAATTGAGACGTCCGTATATTGGCATCTGTCACTTTCATGACCTTCGTACGGTGGGTGGCACGGGATTTAGCACTTCACAAATGTGATGAAATAAATTCTACGCTGTGCTACAGAAAATATTTCTTCTTCAGAGAGAGGGAAAACTTTTTTCTTTCTTTCTTTCTTTTTTTTTTTTGAAAACTTTTGATTGGATATAAACTCCAATAACATTTTTTTCACTTTTGCACCAGAGTGCAGGGGTTTCTGTATATGTGCAGGTGTCAAGTCAAAGCTAAAACACCCGAAGTTTGCTGAGAAGTACTGTGTATTAGTGGAAATTTATGCACAAGTCTTTGGGAAATATGCTTTACTCTTCTTAGAAACTCCTATGCATTCAGTGTCACCCTCCCTTTTTTTGCGGCTTATCCTTATTGGCCTGCTTACTTGCTTGCTTGCTTACTTTTTTTTTTTAGGAGAAAGTATTTCATTGTTCATCATTACCTCTCAGTAGTGAAGATGTAGTTTTATATTTCACAAGGAGAAAAGAATGAAATTTGAATTTCACAGTCACTTTTTCCAGAATGGTCACAATTGAAGAAGCAAGTGAAATCACTAGTGAAAGTGCTTTTGGAATTATCAGTGGATGATTTCAGTTACAGATTCCACTCAGTTGCCAAGATGATCGGCCTTTGAAGTTTTCATGATCACTTTTACAGTAATCTACATTAGTTAGGATGGGCTAGGTTATAGTGCAGTAACAAAAAATCTAAAAATTTTAGGGGCTTAAAACAGCAACAAAAAAGATATTTCCTGCTTACCTGCCTGCTCATGGGGAGCTGGGGTTGGGATAGGGAGGCAGAGGAGTTTCACTACAGATGGTTCTCACCAAGCAAACAGAAGGCTTGAGAAGGTTCCAATCTCTAGAACTTCCCCACTTGCATGATATGCAAAAAGGACATGAATGGCAAACTGATTCTTCCTGAAAGTTATACAAGTCAATTCCACTCACATTTCTTTGACAAAAGCAAATCTTATGGGCATGCTAACTTCAAAGGGACGGGGAAGTATAATTCTATTTGTCCAGAAGGAAGATAACCCAAATTTACTGGTGAACTGACCAATGCTTACTGCAATTCATTCTTCTGGTCATCAATTTACAGTTATTCAACTTAAACTACAAAATACTTTAACTCCTTGCACAAATGAGACAATCAAAAATTTTATTCAGTAATGGCATTAATTTCAAAGTTCCGCATCTCTGGTGATGCTTGGTAGTCCCTAAATTAGAACAGGATAAAGCTTCTCTTGTTGAAGAGAAAGTATCTATCCTCCCTGTTTATAGACCTATGCACGCTCAACATGTGGTGCTGGATTAGGGACAGAATAACCATGGTAAACATTCCTATGTAGAAAGGGGAAGAATGGGAGACACACATGAATAGTTTTAGCAAATATTTTACCACAGCTAGCATGGATGGCCAACTTTCCAGACTCTAACAATAGTCTCCTTGCTACCACCCACTGAGTTTCTAAGTCACTGCTACATATTTTAAGTTTTCTGTCATAACTATACCTTCTGGGTACCAATTTCTACATTAGAATGGACTAGGTTATGCTTTAGTAACAGTAACCCCAAATCTCAGAGGTTTAATACAAAGATTTTTTTTTTAATTTCAAGTTTTTATTTAAATTCTAGTTAGTGAGGGCGGCTGGGTGGCTCAGTCGGTTGAGCATCTGCCTTTGGCTCGGGTCGTGATCCTGGGGTCCTGGGATGGAGTCCTGCATTGGGCTCCCTGCTCAGCGGGGAGTCTGCTTCTCTCTCTGCCTCTGCCGCTCCCCCTGCTTGCTCGCTCTCTCTCTCAAATAAATAAATAAAATATTAGAAAAATTCTGGTTAGTGAACATATATGGTAAAATTGGTTTCAGGTGTAGAAGTTAGTGATTCATCACTTGCATAAAACACCCAATGTTCATCATAACAAAGATTTCTTACTTCAACTGTATGTTCTCCAAAAGTCAGTATCAGGGAGGATGGGGAGGACTGTCCCATGTCCATTAAGGGACCCAAGTTTATGAAACCCCACCATCTGGAAGCACCCTAGTCACCATGACAAGAAAAATAAGATGCTGAATCACAGTCCAGCTCTTAAAGGCTTCTGCCAGAAGTGACATAGTTCAGTGGGTGAAGCAAATCATGTGGCTATGCCTAACTTCAAAGGAGTGATATATCAGATGGCTTTAAGGGCATAACGAACCACTCCAAAACTTAATAGCTTAAAACATCAACTATTCATTTAGCTCGTGATTCTATGGAATGGCAATTTGCATTAGGCTCAGCCAGACACTTCTGCTGGCCTGCGCTGCGCTCACTTAGGTATCTGTGATTAGCTGCCTGTCAGCAAGGCAGCTCTGTTTCTGGGAGTGAGCTGACTATCAGCTGGGACAACAGAGCAATCAGGCCAGGTGTCCCTCATCATCAAGAAGCTAGCCCGGGCTTGTTCGCAGGTTGCATTCACAGTGTTCTAAGAGCAGCAAGAGAGCAAGACCCAGTACACAAGCACTTTATAAGTTTCAGCTTGAGTCACATTCGCTGCAGTTCCAATGGCTAAAGCAAATCATATAGCCGAGCTATATTAACACAAAGAGCTGGAAGACAAATTGCAAATGGATGCAGATAGGGGAAAAGAAATAATTTGCCACTTTTGCAGTCTACTGCATATGGGAAAGTGCAATGCTACTGTGTTCCCCTGAAGAATGAGAAATAGAAATAACTAATGAATATCATTGCTGAAGAATTTCTGGAGAGAAGGGAAAGATCATGGCCATATATAATGAAATACATAAATGGAGCCAACTTTGGAACTCAGCTTGACTTAGAAGAGCAAAGAATTTTCCATGGCAAGTACCACAAAGTATATTATAATAATCCAATAACTTGACTTTAGTGTAAGCTCAATAAACAGAGAGATAGGAGTCTAGCTGATTCACTCTTGTATTCTCAGCATCTAGTGCTGTTCCAGGGACTTAATTGGTGCCTAATATTTCTTTTATTGATTTGACAAATGTTTAGAATATCTATAAACCCAAGGATAGGAAAAGGGTCATATCCAAGATGGTCCCCTACACTGAAAATCTAGTTACACAAAGGAATTTTCCTATAACAACAGATACATGATATGAAAATGTTAATGTTTGGTGTGCCTGGGTGGCTCAGTTGGTTAAGTGCCTGCCTTCGGCTCAGGTCATGATCCCAGAGTCCTGGGATGGATTCCCGCATCAGGCTCTTGGCTTGGCAGGGAGCCTGCTTCTCCCTCTGACCCTCTCCCCTCTCATGCTGTTTCTCTTTCTCTCTCTCTCTCTCAAATAAATAAATAAAATCTTTAAAAAAAAAGAAAATGTTAATGTTCTTTGGAAGATGTTTTTGTTCTGCTATTTCCCACATACATTATGTCAGTTATTTATTGCCATGTAACAAAACAATCCATAACTTAGTGGCTTAAAAAAGCAACCATGTGTTATTGTTCAAAAGTCTAAAAGTCAGATTGCCAGTTCTGCTGATCTGCAGAGGCTCTGCTGATCTTGGTTGGAACTGCTAATCCTGGAAGCTACATGATCCAAGGTGGCCTCACTCTGGTCTGGAATTTGGCTCCCTGTTTGCTGGGGTCATGAGAATGACTGAGCCATGTCCCATCATCCAGAGGCTGGCTAGAGCTTATTTACATAGTGGCAGCATGTGAAGCACAACAAAAGAGTAATATGCAAATGCTTTTCAAGACTTTGCTTGCGTTGTTTGCTTGCCACTGTTCCATTGGCCAAGGCAAATCACATGCCCAAGCCCCAGATCTGAACAAGAGGACACTAACAAATGGCATGGATATAGAAAGGTGTGAGGAAATTGGGGTCATTACTATAATCAAACCACCATGAACATCCATCCAAGTTCACTATTATCTACCTAAAACAGTTATAGTTTGCTTGTTGTTTTTAGAGAGAGAGGTACATGTGGGGAAGGGACAGAGGGGAAGAGAGAGAGAGAGAATCTTTTTTTCTTTTTTTTTTTTTGAGACTCCGAGATCGTGACCTGAACCAAAATCAAGAGTTGGGCGCTTAACTAACTGAGCCACCCAGGCGTCCCAGCATATCAATACTTTTCATATAGTACCAAGTATAGACATAAACTGCTGGCAGAATTAATAGTTTCTTGATTTATGTGATCACTGGGTATTTAATTCTTTTTTTGTTTTTAGATTTTGTTTATTTATTCGAGAGAGAGAGACAGATAGCTACAGAGAGCAGGAGCAGGGAGGAGAGGAAGAAGCAGTCTCCCCACTGAGCAGGGAGCCCAACGTGGGGCTCAGTCCCAGGACCCTGGGATCATGACCTGAGCCAAAGGCAGACACTTAAACTTCTGAGCCACCCAGGGGCCCCTGGGCAGTTAATTCTTAATCTGGGGTACATTTTTATAGAATATGATGCAAACATACAAATAAATTGGAGTAGTTTGAAATATTCGTGTTTCCATTGTAGAGAAATACAAAATTTACAGAGGGGTATGACTAGAGTCATATTTTTTGAGATACTAGCCAAAAATGAAAGCTATTCTTTTACTTAGGAATGAAAAAAACCCCAATATACTAGTAGGATTGTAAAATACCTACTCAATAATGAATTATCAACATGTAACATACAAACATACATTTCTAATTTAATAAAATCTAAACACTTTTGTATGAATTTGATATATTTAATTATAAGGCATAAATATTCAATGCCTTAATTAACCATAAAATGATTCATAATTCTGAGAAATCATTTTTTCAGTAAGTTTTATTAGCTGCTTTAAAAGTAACACAACTTCCTATATTTCCTTCAGTTCTGAACTATAATGCATTGCATTGATCAGAGATCGAAAAATCAAAGACAAATTTGATCAACCAATTATTTAAGGCATGGAACATAGCCCCTTCCAGAAAATTTCTAATCAGCCACATAATCATATTATGCTAAATTTTATGTAAACATCTTAGATTCATCTGGGTTTATGAGCCAAAGATTTCTCAGCATTCTTTTTCTTTTGTGAGAATGGACTCCAAGGACATTATCAACTCTGATATACATGCTGTGCATTTAATTTCAATGCTTCGGTTAAATAATTAGAGATATCTAAAATAGATGAATGATTTTGTCTTCTTGATGCATTTCCAGATATCAACATCTCTTTTGCACATTTTACAGGTAACAAAGATAAAATTTCATAGCAGGGAATAAAAATTGAGAAAGCAGAAATAGTGATGCACCTCATTTTTTACGTTATAATGTCTACCTATTTCCTATTCCAAGATTATTCTTAGTATGTATAAAAGGATGTGATAGTTGATCCAATATTGTCACTCATCTCAGGGTGGTATCTCAGACTTTTTTCTTGGTGTTCTTTGTTTAGTTATATCCTTAAGTACTTTTTAAGCATTACTATTGTACCCTGTTACCATCTTCATATTAAATATCTTTTTGTTGGATACAATTTTCACTGTATTAAGAAGATTTAGGCCCCAAACTGTCAGGATAACCAATATGAAATTAGAGTAAGCATATTTTCTAATTTTTTTTAACAAAATCATACACCTTTGAGCTTGGCATCTGAATTTAATACTATTTACCATCTATTTGCTCTTGTATCAAGGCAGATGATAATAGGAGCTGATCTATCACTACTCTTTTTTGTGTCCACTTGAAACCCCTCCCCCAGCCTAACTCATTATTATCACTTTCATTTTCAGCCTTATAATAATTTCAATGTATTATGTGCTTAATGATGGCAATTTGATCCAATTTAATCCAATTGCATAGTTTAGTATCAAAATCAAACAAAAATGTCATCCATATCACCTAGACTATTATAGTTTAGAGAGAGTACAGATCTTACAGGTCAATTGCTTATTTTTGCAGATATGGAAATTGAGGCCCAGAGAGGATAAGCAATTTGTGTAGGTCACACAGTTTATAAGTAGCAATACTCAAACTAAAGATCAGATTTCCTACTTCCTAATCTTGGCTCCTTTTACTATAATGATAGCCACCATATTTTGGAACACTTATCTGCATTATTAATTCATTTAACCTTTACCATAACCCTATGCAATAAGTACTGTTATTATTATTCCCATATTGCAGAGAAGGAATTATAAATTGGCTCAGTGAAGTTAACTTGTCCAATGTCACTTAGCTAGTTAGTGGTGGAACTGGAATTTTCATCTTTGTCTTTCCAAACTTAACCAGTACTTTACGTTGGCAAAGCAGAAAAGAAGGTGATAAAGCTGCCTTGTAAGGAATCAGAAAGTGAAAAACATGGACTTTACCTGATTTTCATGAGGGACTGCTGTTGATTTGGAAGAAGATAGTAACACAAACACAGAAGTGCGGTCCCTATCACGCCACCAAACTAGGCTTTCTGCTGCCCCCCCATCTGAGGCTTCCCTGCTTGTTCAATACCTCCAAACAAAATCATAATACTCCTTTCCATGTTCTTGAAACATGTTATTTATACTTTTTCCCATGGGTGTTATCACATTCTTCCATGTATTATAATTATTTGTGGATGTATCCTATTGTTCCACTCTATCACCTTGCAGATTGTGAAGTCAAGGCCTGCGTTGTCATCATTTCTGTATCCCTGCATTCTACACTTAGTTTGTACCAAAGAGACATTTGTTGAATTGAAATGAAATGGTAACAATTTGGGTGTTTTAGAAGAAAATATGAAAGATATAAGACTTCTTTCACCCCCCCACCCCACCACCATTCTCAAGCCCTACTCCTAAATCCAAATTTCTTTTCATCCTTAATGTTGAGACAGTAACAAAAGGAGATGGCATGGTTGCATTTTACAGAGGTTATATTTGAAACCAAGAAATTAACATCATTTGGCATTTCTGCATGTTGAAACTCCTGGTATAGAATAAACCATAATGTCTTATATGAATAAATCTCATTACTTTACTTACTAAAATGACATAACGAGCAGAAATAGGAACAATTGCAAATTTGGAATTGTTTTTCCATGTTCTTGACAATAGCTAAGATTTGGTTCTCAGTTTCAACATACAGAATATATTTATTTTGATATGAAAATAGTACAAAATATCAATACTTCATGAAGAGGCCCAGCAGTATACCTCCAAAGTGAACTCCAGTGGATTGAAGAAGTTTATTTTGAAATATTATCACAAAAGTTTATTTAAACAGTGAGTATGATAGTGGCCCATATTAATATCCACCCAGAGAATAGAGGTGAAATAAAAGTAGAAAAGAAAGAAGCTGTTAAATTATACTATGATTTACCTTCATAAAGAAGAGATGGGAATAAAAATGTGAAGTTGGTATAGCTTTAACACCTTTTAACTTTGTTGTAATTATGTCAAAATTATATCATATTTGAAGATTTAAATTATAATATAAGATTTAAATTGTAATTAATACTCACGTATGGAACTATGGAAGGTAAAGAAGAGTCTAATATTATCCTGTTATAGGCTTTCAAATTGAATAGGCAAAATCACCTGATCTTATTCTTACGCACTATAGTCATGAAGCTCTAAATCGGAAATTTGAAAGAAAAAGAAATCTAAATATAAAACTCAGCAACTATTTTGAGTATCACTGGTCTCCGTGATTTCTTTCTCCATTGCTCCCAGGAAATAGAGATCAACAAGGCAGACGGTTGAGGTGGGAAATAGGGCTAAAAGCCTGGGATTGGTTGGAAGATAGTGTAAAGAGCTGTGAGAACCACCTCCTCCTCTAGACTCCCTCCCCACCAGATACAGCTAGGCTTTATCCCAACTCTGGCAAGAGATAGGCTATTTGTTCTGTGGAGAAATTGGACTGGAATGATTATGGATTTGAGGACACCAAATATAGAAGAAGTGGGGCTAAAGTTGCTAACTGAACACATTATTAAGTAAAAGTTTGCTAAATTCCTTCCAGCTTGCTCCTAACAATACTCATAACCAAATTTGTACTTTTTAACAGGCAACTGGAGATGCTTCTCAAGAGAAATTCAAAAGTATCACAGAAAAGACTTACAGATGCTGACATCTGAAAATCTCCCCAGTGAAAAACTGGCCTTTTGCCTGATCACATTTTACTCAGAGTAAAGTCCACCAGCCACACAGCCCACCCATGTACGCGGAGCCTCCAATAAATGTTTAAGGGTTTCATTCATAAGTATGCATTGGCTGCTAAGAGCCCTTAGACGTTTGAGGAAAATATGCAACTTGAAAGAGACCAAAACAAGCAGGCAAAAGCAATTCAGGGAAAAAACAGAAGATTCAGGGAATAGAAGAAAACTTCTAATTAATTATAATTAACATCCTCAAAGAGATAAGAGAAGATATTGCATCATTAAAACAAGAATTACTTTGAAACAAGATGCCATGGAAACCAAGCGCAATGAGAAATCAAGAAAGAGCTCTTGGAAATTAAAAATATGTCAGAGGAAATTAGACAAAATTCAATGGAAATGTTGAGATAGAGTATTTCTTCAAAGTAGCATTAAAAAAAGATATGGGGACAGACAATAGGAGATAAGAAAATTTCAAGATCAATCCAGGAAGTCCAATATCTGACCAACATGAGTTCCAGGAAGAGAGAACAGAGCAAACTGAGGGAAGGGTATTATCAAAGAAATAATGAAAGTTAAGCCTCTAGATTAAGAGGAGTCACTCCAAGACACATAATCATGAAATTTTAGGATCTCAGGAATAATGAGAAAATTTTAAAAACTTATAGAGGGTAAAAGTAGACCATGTACAATGGATAAAGAATGGAGTACTACTGGACTTCTCAACAGATGACAATGGAGCAATATCTTCAAAATTAAAAATGACTTCCAACTTAGAATTCTAAAATCATCAAAAATATCAGTCAATTATGGAAATAAATTAGATATTTTTCAGGCTTGCAAGGTCTCAAAATATTTACCTCCCATATACTCCTTTTCAGGAATGTGCTTCTTCATAACAAAGAAACAGGGAATCCAACATAAGAGAGGGGTGAAAGGAATTCCTAAGATGAGAAAGGGCAGTTCCAGAGGAGAGTTGGCAGCAGACCCTGAAAACAAGTCCAAATGTGAATAGGATGATGGAAAGATCCAAGGAAGAATTTCCTGGGACAAAAATGGAACAGAAATTATATAACAGCTTTAACTTATGAAAAACTGGAAATTGGAGTGCTATTGGAGAGAGCAAAAAGAACTAATCATAGGCCCATAGATAGCTTAGAAAATAGAAAGATACTCAATGTCTGTCACTTTGAATTTTATTTTGATTTCTCCAGTGTCTAAAATAGTGCCTGGCATGGAAGAGGATCTCAATGATGCTTACTCAGTAGATGGACAGATGGATGGATGGATGGATGGATGGATGGATGTTAATAATAAACAACTTTGTGCCTTCCTCCATCAGCACTCAACACAGTTGCTTGAACACAGACAAACCTCTATGAGTGTTCATTGAATTGTATGAATGCAGATTGTTCACTTATTTGATAATCCCTTTACATTAGTCAGATTTCTTTGTTTTGAAGGACAGAAATTAAATTTAAGTTTGTTTGATCAAGGAAGGGAATTTATGAAAATTCTGAAAAATTCCAGATGGCAGCTTTAGTCATAGAATGGATCCAGGTACTCAAAAATATTCTGCTTTTGTCTCTTACCATTGCTTTCTTCTTGGTTGTTTTCATTTTTGGATCAGCTCTCCCCTGGCTAAGGTGGCCATGAGTAGTTAAAGACTTAATCCTCCAGATTACCAAACACCTCTTTTTTAGTAGTCACCCCAAAATCTAGAGCTGATTCACGGTTGACCAATTTTTATCAATTTCCTGAGCCAATTATTATGACAAAGGTAATGAAATATTCTGATTGGTTAGGACTGGGTCAAATTCTAGCATCATGAATCAACTTCATCAAAACCACATGGACTCAAAATGAGGGAGAGATGGTTCCTCAAGGGAATACCAGGGCACCATTAACCAGAAGAAGGGAATATAGATATCCAGACAGGCAAAAACAAATAGCTCCTTTACTGAAAAAAAATTTACCTACTTTACCCTGACCTCTATGAGAGACAAATATTCCTCCAAATATGCCTTTTGGAACAGAAATAGCGTTTGAGAATGCTTGTTAAATGTGACTTTATTTTTCCTTATATCTCATCTTACCATTCTCATTTCTTGGCATGTATATTGTGGACCAGCTCTGTTCAATAGAAACGTGATGTGAGACACATTGCAAGGTACATGCACTATTTAAAATTTTTCTAGTAGCCACATTTAAAAAGTAAAAGTGAAATTAGTTTTAAGAGTATATTTTATTTAGTCCGATACACCTAAAACATCATCATTTCAACATATAATCAATATAAAAGTTATTACTGAGATATTTTACATTCTTTTTCTGTCCTAAATTTTTGAAATTCTATATGTATTTCACGTTTGCAGCATGTTACGATTCAGATCAGCCACATTTCATAGTTACATGTGGGGGCACCTGGGTGGCTCAGTCTTACTTAAGTGTCTGCCTTTGGCTCAGGTCATGATCCCAGGGTCCTGGGATGGAGCCCTGCATTGGGCTCCCTGCTCAGTGGGAAGCCTGCTTCTCCCTCTCCCACTCCCCCTGCCTGTGTACTCTCTCTCGTTGTGTCTCTCTCTGTCAAATAAATAAATAAAATCCTTAAAAAAATAGAAGTAAATACATAGTTACATGTGGATAGAAGCTACTATACTGGGCAGGACATTTCTGGTCTGTGAAAGCTTTTATATTCTATTAAGTAGAGTCTTTATTCTCTCCCTCCCCCAGCAAATATCCTCCTTAAAAACCTCCTCTTTCCATTCTAGCCATCTTTCTTTCTGTAATCAAATAGTACAATACCTCAAATAGGACAATGTTAATTTATTTACAGTCTTATGATTTGGAAAAGGGAATAAAAAGAAGTGTTCCCATGTTTTCTACTTTTCACGAATAAGAGCTGAAATGACATGGCAAATCACACTGGTGCTTCCACTCAGCATGAGTTAAAGCAATATGAAACAGATGATCACATCTTGATGACAATTATGGTTCTATTTGGCAGCAAGACGTGAAGAAAGAATTTGGCCTGGTAGCATTAAATAGCAGCCCAGATAGGTTCTACAAAGACTAGGATGAGAGAGGAATCAAGTTGCCTACATGCAGCTAACGAAACAGTTGCGTCATGTTGTTGGGAGAAGCTCATTTGCTAAGATAGAATGCCTGTTAGCACACCTCTATTCCTCAAAGGGGTCTGGTTTGCACATACTCACTTTTGAGAATAAATCTTCAGAGGTGCTCTTTATGCATTTAAAAAAGCAGACTTTTTTTCTATTATGAATCCCTTGATCTGTCTGAGGGTTTATTTTGGCACTTTAAAGATTATGTAAAACTTAATGCTGAAGCAGCATTTTCTTTTAAAGCATTGGCTGTAAAGCACTCTAAGTTAAGATAGATTTTAAAAATGAAATAAAAAGCCCTCCAAAATGTCAACTTCTTTGGGATGGATTTCTCATGACTTTCTTGGTTCAAATAAAACTGCAATACCGTTGACTCCTGAACGATGCAGGTGTCAGAGGTGTCAACCCCCCTGCATAGTTGAAAACCCAAGTTTAACTTTTGGCTACCCCAAAACTTAACTAATAGCCTACTATTGACCAGAAGCCTTACAGATAACATAAACAGTTGATGAACACGTATTTTGTATGTTATATGTATCATATATTGTATTTTTTACAACAAAGAAACTAGAGAAAAGAACATGTTAAGAAAACCATAAGAGAAACTATATCTACAGTACTGTACCGTATTATTTTAAAAATTTGTGTTTAAGTAGACCCATGCAGTTCACACCCATGTTGTTCAAGGGTCAACTATATATATAAAAATTTGACAGGATCACCTGGGTGGATCAGCGAGTTAAGCATCCGACTCTTGATTTCAGCTCAGGTCATGGTCTCGGGATCATGGGATCTGCCTGGCATTGGGCCCTGAGCTGGGAGTGGAGCCTGCTTGGGATTCTGTCTCTCTCCCTCTCCCTCTGCCCCTTCCCCATGGCCCTCCTCTCAAAAAAAAAAAAATGGAACAGAATTCCACTTTGCTTATTTAGTATGATTGGAATTTATGTACAGCTACAAAAATACTGTTCATTTTTTATAGTGTTATCTTAAACAACTTGCATGTGTACAAAATGGATGATTTGATTTTAAAATGGCGGTATTTGATACACACCTAATCATAAAATATATCTTTTCGTCAGAAAGCAATACCTCACACATAAAAATTCCATAAATATTTTGGGCACCTACATTGGTCAAGGGCTACTACACTAGGTGCTGAGTCTTCAGTGATAAGTCATGGAATCTGCTCTTGGGATTATGGCATAAAAGTACAGTATTTGTGTGCAGTATTTGCAACTTTTAGAAGTTACATCTCGATTTCCCTTTAAGATCATTCTCTCTCCTATTCTCAATTTTTATCTGCTTCCTATGGTGTTGAATTCCTCCTCTGGGAGCAGGTGACCCAGAACTGGCCAATCAGAACATGGTGTTCCCCTGGCGTGGTGATTGGCTCAAATATAGGCATGTTGCCTGCCCAGGGCCAATGAGACACAGTGGGGTTTGGGAAGGCCCTTGTTCTTTTCCACTAAATGTGCTACAAGCACATTGCAATGAACTATTTTGGGTTCAAGAGTGAAGCCAAAACCAAGGAACAGAGCTCACCAAAGGAGAAAGGGAAGCCAAGGCCTGTCACGAGCTCCATTTCAGCCAATCACCTGGGACAACAGGATGAAAAGAGAGTAAACCAAAAGGAGGCAATGAGCTGGGGAGGGTGGGAGCATGTTGTAGTTTAGAAAAAAAAAGAGCGGGCGCCTGGGTGGCTCGGTTGGTTAAGCGACTGTCTTCGGCTCAGGTCATGATCCTGGAGTCTGGGGATCGAGTCCCACATCAGGCTCCCTGCTCGGCGGGGAGTCTGCTTCTCCCTCTGACCACCCTGCCCCGTGCTCTCTCTCTCTCTCTCTCACATTCTCTCTCTCAAATAAATAAATAATAATAAAAAAATCTTTAATAAAAAGAAAAGGAAAGAGCATTTCAGCCAGATAATGTAAGACTAAAGGCAGATAGAACATGATGAATAGGGAAAACCTCAAACAATTAGTCTGGGGAAAAGATAAAGTGACAATAGAGAGTTACCAGAGAAGACACTGGGGAGAGTCATCTTAGCTCCCACGTTAAGGAACATCGCACAGGGGGTGCAAGGATCATTGACATGGTCATATTTTTATTTGAGACCGAACACTCTAGAGGCATTGCAGGATGTGTTGGAGGGTACTAGAGGCAAGGGAAACATTTAGAAGACTTTACCACAATCGATTCAGGAGCTAATAAGGTTTGGAAATAGACAATGATGGGAAGAAGGCAAAGAGGAAATTAAATTCTTATTTATTTATTTTATTCAATTGGAGTTTGTTTTTTTTTTTTTTGCCCAAGTAATATATACACATGATTTCAGGGTAAACTAGTACTGAGTGTTATTTTTTTAAAGAAAAAAGAAAAAAGACAATAATAATAGTCTGCCTTGCCCTTCCTCAATCCCAGTCCTGTTCCCCAGAGCAAACTACTTTTAATTTTTAACTGTTAACATTAATATTTGTTCTTGTGGTCAGTCAGGGCTGTGATATTCAGTTGTACCCTGTAGAATTTGCATGACTCTATGTGGCAGCCCTCAATTACCTCTGCATCTCTAAGTACTATGTATCTACCACTATTTCTTGATTTCAATTTTAGATACTATCAAACTACCCATTTCTCCCTCCTCCTATCTTTCATTACAGTTATATCACTATTTTAATATATGTTTTTAAATACATTTGTGATTAAAAATAGAAATGGAAGGAAAACTTCCAAACTCATTTTATGAGGCTGGCATTACCTTGATCCCTAAACCAGACAAAGACTATCAAAAAGGAGAATTACAGACCAATATCCCTGATGAACGTGGATGCAAAATTTCTCACCAAAATACTAGCCAATAGGATCCAACAGTACATTAAAAGGATTATTCACCACAACCAAGTGGGATTTATTCCTGGGCTGCAAGGTTGGTTCAAATCAATCAATGTGATACAATACATGAATAAAAGAAAGAACAAGAACTATATGATCCTCTCAATAGATGCAGAATAAGCATTTGACAAAGTACAGCATTCTTTCTTGATTAAAAGTCTTCAGAGTGAAGGGATAGAGGGTGCATACCTCAATATCATAAAAGCCATCTATGAAAAATCCACAGTGAATATCATTCTCAATGGGGAAAAACTGAGAGCTTTTCCCCTAAGGTCAGGAACACGGCAGGGATGTCCACTATCACCACTGCTATTCAACATAGTACTAGAAGTCCTAGCCTCAGCCATCAGACAACAAAAAGAAATAAAAGGCATCCAAATTGGTAGAGAAGAAGTCAAACTCTCACTCTTTGCAGATGATATGATACTTTATGTGGAAAACCCAAAAGACTCCACCCCAAAACTGCTAGAACTCATACAGGAATTCAGTAAAGTGGCAGGATATAAAATCAATGCACAGAAATCAGTGGCATTCGTATACACCAACAACAAGACAGAAGAAAGAGAAATAAAGGAGTTGATCCCATTTACAATGGCACCCAAAACCATATGATACCTAGGAATAAATCTAACCAAAGAGGCAAAGAATCTGTACTCAGAAAACTATAAAATACTCATGAAAGAAATTGAGGAAGACACAAAGAAATGGAAAAACATTCCATGCTCATGGACTGGAAGAAAAAATATTGTGAAAATGTCTATGCTACCTAGAGCAATCTACATATTTAATGCAATCCCTTTCAAAATACCCTCAACTTTTTTCAAAGAAATGGAGCAAATAATCCTGAAATTTGTATGGAACCAGAAAAGACCCCGAATAACCAGAGGAATGTTGAAAAAGAAAAGCAAAGCCGGTGGCATCACAATTCCAGACTTCAAGCTCTATTACAAAGCTGTCATCATCAAGTCAGTATGGTACTGGCACAAAAACAGACACATAGATCAGTGGAACAGAATAGAGAGCCCAGAAATGGACCCTCAACTCTACGGTCAACTAATCTTCAACAAAGCAAGAAAGAATGTCCAATGGAAAAAAGACATTCTCTTCAACAAATGGTGTTGGGAAAATTGGACGGCCACATGCAGAAGAATGAAACTGGACCATTTCCTTACACCACACACAAAAACAGATGCAAAATGGTTGAAAGACCTAATGTGATACAGGAATCCATCAAAATCCTTGAGGAGAACACAGGGAGCAACCTCTTCGACCTCAGCTGCAGCAACTTCTTCCTAGAATCATCGCCAAAGGCAAGGGAAGCAAGGGCAAAAATGAACTATTGGGACTTCATCAAGATAAAAACCTTTTGCACAGCAAAGGAAACAGTCCACAAAACCAAAAGACAACTGACAGAATGGAAGAAGTTATTTGCAAATGACATATCAGATAAAGGGCTAGTATCCAAAATCTATAAAGAACTTATCAAACTCAACACCCAGAGAACAAGTGATCCAATCAAGAAATGGGCAGAAGACATGAACAGACATTTCTGCAAAGAAGACATCCAAATGGCCAACAAACACATGAAAAAGTGCTCAACATCGCTCGGCATCAGGGAAATCCAAATCAAAACCTCAAAGAGATACCACCTTACACCAGACAGAATGGTTAAAATTAACAAGTCAGGAAACAACAGATGTTGGCGAGGATGTGGACAAAGGGGAACCCTCCTACACTGTTGGTGGGAATGCAAGCTGGTGCAGCCACTCTGAGAAACGGTATAGAGGTTCCTCAAAAAGTTGAAAATGGAGCTACCCTACGACCCAGCAATTGCAGTACTGGGTATGTACCCCAAAGATACAAATGTAGTGATCCGAAGTGGTATGTGCACCCTGATGTTTATAGCAGCAATGTCCACAATAGCCAAACTATGGAAAGAGCCAAGATGTCCATCAACAGATGAATGGATAAAGAAGATGTGATTGATATATATATATATATATATATATATATATATATATATATATATATATATATATATAATGCAGTCATCAAAACCCCCGAAATCTTGCCATTTACAACAACGTGGATGGAACTAGAGAGTATTATGCTAAGCAAAATAAGTCAATCAGAGAAAGACAGGTATCACATGATCTCACTGAAATGTGGAATTTGAGAAACAAGACAGAGGATCATAGGGGAAGGGAGGAAAAAATGAAACAAGATGAAACCAGAAAGGGAGACAAACCATAAGAGATTCTTAATCTCAGGAAACAAACTGAGGGTTGCTGGAGTGGTGGGGGGGTTGGAGGGATGGAGTGGTTGGGTGATGGACATTGGGGAGGGTATGTGCTATGGTGAGCACTGTGAATTGTGTGAGACCGTTGAATCACAGACCTGTCCCTCTGAAACAAATAATACATTATATGTTAAAAAAAAAAAAAAGAAGACGATAGTAGGAAGGGAAAAATGAAGGCGGGGGGAAATCGGAGGGGGAGAGGAACCATAAGAGACTATGGACTCTGAGAAACAAACTGAGGGTTCTAGAGGGGAAGGGGTGGGGCAGTTGGGTTAGCCTGGTGATGGGTTTTAAAGAGGTCACGTACTGCATGGAGCACTGGGTGTTATACACAAACAATGAGTCATGGAACACTACATCAAAAACTAATGGTGTAATGTATGGTGACTAACATAACATAATAAAAAATCATTAATAAAAAATAATAAATAAATACATTTGTGATTATTATGGGTGGAAATGTGTTCTCCCAAAATTCATATGTTGAAGTCCTAACCCCCCTTGTATGCAATGTGAATGTATTTGGAGACAGGGTCCTTCAAGAGGTGATTAAGTCAAAATGACAGGCCCTAGTGTGCTTAGAAGAAGAGGAAATTTGGACACAGACAGACACTGGCAATGTGTGCAAAGAGAAAAGGCCATGTGAGGACACAGAGAGAAGGTGGCCATTTGCAACCCAAGGAGATATGACTCAGAATGAAATCAATTCTGCCCACCTCTTGATCTCAGACTTCCAGCTCTGGAACTATGAGAAAATAAGTATCTGTTGTTTAAACTACTCAGTCTGTGGTATTATGTTATGGGAGCCCTAGCAAATTCATACAGTGCTTTAAAATATATAATACACTTTTGTTGCTTGTTTTGTCATTATAGACAGTATGTTTGATTCTCCATTTCTCAAGATGAAGTCTTTTAGCACCCTTACCCTTGTATTTGCTCTTTCTGTCCCTTTCAGTTTCCACTTTCCATCATCTGTATTTTATTTTATTTTATTTTATTTTATTTTATTTTATTTTATTTTATTTTATTTTATTTTATTTTATTTTATTTATCTTATCTTATTTTATTTTATTATGGTATGTTAGTCACCATACAGAACATCATTAGTTTTTGATGTAGCGTTCCATGATCCATTGTTTTCATATAACACCCGGTGCTCCATGCAATACGTGCCCTCCTTAATACCCATCACCAGGCTAACCCATCCCCCCCCTCCCCTCTAAAACCCTCAGTTTGTTTCTCAGAGTCTGTAGTCTCTCATGGTTCATCTCCCCCTCCGATTCCCCCCCTTCATTTTTCCCTTCCTTCTCCTAATGTCCTCCATGCTATTCCTTATGTTCAAGAAATAAGTGAAACAATATGATAATTGACTTTCTCTGCTTGACTTATTTCACTTAGCATAATCTCCTCCAGTCCCATCCATGTTGATGTAAAAGTTGGGTATTCATCCTTTCTGATGGCTGAGTAATATTCCATTGTATATATGGACCTCATCTTCTTTATCCATTCTTCTGTTGAAGGGCACCTCAGCTCTTTCCACAGTTTGGTTATTGCGGACATGGCTGCTGTGAACATTGGCTGTATTTTTACATCAAGTCTGATAACATTTACAATCTATGTTGTGACCATATTGAAATCTTCTGTGCTTTACAGGTTGATCTTACAAATTGATAATCAAAGTAAGTTGTGTACCTGTTATGGCTATGTTCACTTAATAGCCTAGAAGCTTATTTTTTATATGCCTAAGTTTACTTCTTTCTTCCTCTCCCTCCCTCCTTGCTTCCCTCTCTCTGTCTCTTTCAACTTGACAGACCTATGGGTTTTCTGGGATGAGGTAGGCTTGGCTAGAGTTGCAGGTCAGGTTTATGTGCACTCTGCATGTCTCGTTCCAGGATTTGTGGTTGTTTGGGGAATGGTCTTATCATGAAGATGGCAGAAGTGCATGAGAGCAAACAAGAAAACAATACTTAAATCCTCTCCTTAAATCGCATTGGCTAACATGCCATTGGTCAAATCAAGTCACACAGTCAAGTCCAAAATCAATGGGATGGGATGTATATTCCGCCCCCAATGACCCTTGGCATGATTGTGCTGGGGAAGGAAGAATTTTGAGCCAATCATATAATCTACTACAGCAACAAATGGTCAACTGCCATAGTTTTCCCTGAATTATTTGCTTAATTCCTTTAGAGAGGAACACTACTGTTTTTGTTTTTCTAGGTAAATACCTGCTTTTGTTAATGATCATACACGTTTAAAAAAAGTCCACATATGTGGAATTATAAAGCAGTAGCATCTAATAGTGCCTTACATAAAGCAAGCCCTCAGTAAAGATTTGAATGAGTAAACGAATGAATGAGTGAACAAAAAGAAACTAGTCTTTTTTTTAAGGAGCCCTTGAAAAGACAGGGAAGTTGAAAAATTTTATCTTTTCCTCTCCCAGATAATTGAGATAGTTTCAGAGTCATTCATGAAAATGTACCTTACAGGTATTCACTCTTCTAATAACTGAAGCTGTTCAGTGAATGTTTCATTTTCATCTTTAAAATACTTTGGAAGACTAGTTTAAAATTGCATCACTAAAAAAAATACTACTGTGAAAAATAATTTGCTTGAAAAATTTAGGATTTCATGGTATAGCTGCATTGGAATTCAAGTGGGAAATATTTCATATTATCAATGTCCTCCAAAATAAATTTTTATCAACCATCTCATTTTAATAGAAAAAGGACTGGCCTGAAATATATGAAAAAAATGAGCCATAAAGGTGACTTTTCCTAATCTTTTTTTTTTAAACAAGGTTTATTTATTTAAGAGAGAGATGGAGAGAGACCTTGCGTGTGCTCAAGCAAGGGGAGGGGCAGAGAGAGAGGGAGAGGGAGAGAATCTCTAGCAGAACCCCAGTGAGCATGGAGGCCCACTCCATCTCACAACCCTCAGATCATGATCTGAGCCGAAACCAAGAGTCGAACACTTAACTGACGGAGCCACCTGGACTCCCCTCCTAATCTTTGTAGGATTACATCTACAAGCTTCAATTTAAGCCTGGATTTGCAAACATTCTAGAATTAGAATGTACTTGCATAATGATTTTCTTTTCTAAAAAGTTCAAAAACAATTAATAACTAGTAAATTGTATTAAAAATAACTTACTTGATTAATCTTTTTAGCAAAGATGAAAAACAAAAATATCATTTGGGCCAACATCATGCATTCTATTCATGTAATGAGGCCAACTGAACGGCTGCTTTGATAACCTTGGTTTGATTTCTTTCTAAAAGTGTTCTTATGGTAAAATGATAAATTTGGTATTTCAGTAATCTCTGTAATGTCAATGGAATGCAAGTTTATACTGCAGTGGTTGAGTACCTACTCTAAAATATATAGTTTGACTTTACCGTCTTGCTTACTTTATTTAAATACTCTGTTCTGTCTGCAGATGGAAACTAGTGTTATATGACCAGTAAGTTCTATATTCATATCTTGTTCTGAATATACTTCATTGTCCCTTTGGCCATTAATATCGTTGTATTTCAACCAGTTATTTTTTTCTCCCAGAGTGCCTATGATAGAGATGTTGGGAGGATCATAGTTGGGTAAAGAAAATTTTAATTTTTTAGTTTTCAAAATTTTGTGGGGTGAAGAAAATTTTTGTTGTCATAGAGTGTTTAAGGAAGCGTCTACCCCTGAGAGTTTAGATGGCAGGATTAAGCTTGCCAATCATTGTCTGGCAAAATGCATTTGTGACAGTCATTAGTATCTAATCACTGTATTTATTTGGCAAAGGTAGTTCTATGGCGTAGGCAGCAAGGAAACTGCATAAAGTCAAATTTCTAAGCATGAAGAAATGATTCCACAATACGCTTTTTGTGCAAACTCAGGTGCCAAACCAGCTATTATCACTGGGGGGGATGATGAAGCAGGGGAAAAGGTATCTCTAGGTTAACAGTAGACAGGGTTTTTTCTTTTGTTTGTTTGCTCATTTGTTTTTTTGGGGGGGTCTTTATTTATCAGCTTTACCTGACAAAGAAGAAATATTAGGCACATGTATTAGATTCCTAGGACTGCTATAACAAAGTACCACAAACTGAGTGGCTTAAAACAACATGAAGATATTATCCTACATGTCTGGAGGCCAGAAGCCAGAAATCAAGCCTTAGGCAGGTCTTTCTCTCTGAAATCTGTAGGAGGATTCTTCCTTGCCTCTTCTAGCTTCTGGTGACTTGCTGGCTATCTCTGGAGATTCTCGTTTGTAGCTGCATTACTCCGATCTCGGCCTATATTGTCACCTGGCATCATACCTGTGTGTTTCTGTTTTCACATGGTTGCCTTCTTATAAAGACACCAGTCATTTCAGATTAGGGACTCACGCTGCTCTAATATGACCTCATCTTAAGTATTTACATCTGCAATGACCCTATTTAAAAATAAGGTCACATTCTGAAGTGCTGGTGGTTAGGGCTTCAGCATGTCCTTTTTGTGGCAGGAGGAAGACGGGTGAACAATTCAATCCATAACAGAGTATGAAGCAGAGGATGGACTTGAGCACAGAAGTGAGACTTGTCAGGAAAGGGCCTCCATTAGCCTGCATGGAGACTGAGAATTAGGAAAGGTCCTCCCTCTGGGGTGGGCATGGTACCTGCCAGAACACGCAACTGGAGACAGAAAACAATAGAATAGACATCTTCCTGCCCTTAGGAACTTACGGTCTAGTGTAGAGAGCAGACAGCAAGCCCTTTACTGCAAATTGTGGAAAGTGCTCCAAAGAAACAAAGGGAATATAATGAGAGCTGAAAATAGGGGGATAGACTAGATATTTTTTTTTTGGAGAGAGTGATCAGGATAATACCTCAAAGTGACATTTAAATGGAGACCTAAAGGATAAGACTTAGAGGTGATATTGGTTAAAGTTGGGTCAGATGGGATGGGACGCAAAAGATACCTAACCAAAAACATTCCTGGGCTCATTGATTTTGTATTTCTTTGTGTCTTTTTCAATTTAGCCTTTTTATATTACTTCTATTTCCTATAAGTCTTAGAATTCATTATTTTGCTAAGAGTTTTTAGTAGACTCATTGGAAATAAGTTCATAAATATAGCTCAATTTAGCATTATCAATTGTTCAAATTCTGCAGCAATTGTGAAATATACACATTATCATATAAGGATTTTATTTCCTCAGAAAGCTGGAGACTTGTGGTGCCTGGGTGGCTCAGTCGGTTAAGTGTCTGCCTTTAGCTGGGGTCATGATCCCAGGGTCCTGGGATGGAGTCCCACATTGGGCTCCCTGCTCATCAGGGAGTCTGCTCCTCCCTCTCCCTCGGCCCCTCCCCCAGCTTGTGCTCTCTCTCGCTCACTCTCTTAAATAAATAAACAAAATCTTAAAAAAAAAAACCCAACTCTTTAAAAAAAGGAAGAAAGGAAGAAAGAAAAAAAGAAAGCTGGAGGTATCCAGGTTTCCTATGAGGCCCAATGATTCTCCTAGAACTGGAATCAGTTGCCAAAATCTCTGATGCAAAACTGAAGTTGTATACAATGAAATATTATTCAGCCATAAAAAAGAAGGAAACATTGCCATTTGGAACAACATGGATGGGCCTTGAGGGCATTATGCAAAGTGAGATAAATCAGATGGAGAAAGACAAATACTGTACCATCTCATATATGGAATCTAAAAACAAGCAAACAAAAGCCCCATGCACAAAGATACAGAATACAGATCAGTGGTTGCCAGAGGTGGGGGGCGGGGAAGGGTGGGTGAAATGGGTGAAGGGAGTCTAATGGTACAAACGTCCAGTTATAAAATAAGTCATCGGGGTGTAAGGTACAATATGGGGACTATAGTTAATAATCCTGCATTGCATACTTAAAAGTTGCTAAGAAAGTGGATTTTAAAAGTTCTCATCATAAGAAAAAAAATTCTATAACTATGTATAGACTTATTGTGGTGATCATTTCACAATGTACAAAAATGTAGAATTGTTATGTTGTACACCTGAAACTAATACAAAATGTCAATTGTACTTCCATGTAAAAAAATGAGGATGGATTTGTACTTGTTATGCTCCCACAAAGTTCCCCATACCTCGAACTCCAGAACTGGTCTCAGTCACTGCATGCAGGATACTGGGTACCAAAAGAGTTAAAACGAAATTTGTGTTTACTGAACCTCCTCCTAGTTTTGTTACATTACATTCAATCTAAGATGCAGCAAGGAAAATAGACTTTTTAAAAAAATAGTATGAACCTCCTACAAGTTTTACATTCAGATGTTTTTTTCTGTGCTCCAATACTACAAGCAAAAAAAATGGATTTGGAGTATCAGCAATTAAAAAAATAAGGACTTTAACATAAACCTCGGCCAAGTTTAGGGCCACAAGGGATTTTATGGCTGAGAGACACATACAGTACTCTAGGCTGGTCCTTATCACCATTTAGATCTCACTCAGTGTCACTGCCCCAGAGATCTGGGACTCACTGAGTAATCTGCTATCTCCATCACTCTCCTGTTGCTCTGTTTGCTTTTCTTCATAGCACTTATCAGTGTTTAAAATTATTATCTTATTTATTTGTTTGTTGTCTGATTCCATACAGTAAAACTCAAGCTACATGCAGATAGGACCTTGTTTGTCTTCAGAGCTGAATCCACAGCACTTAGAACATGGCATGTAGTAACTGCTCAATAAATACTAGAGAATAAATGGAATTCAGGGATAAAACACTCCTAATAACAAGAGCACTAAAAGGGTATTTACTCAAAAGTGGCCAAATGTTTTCTACATTAAATGGTTCTTCTGAGAAAATTATTCTGTTATGTAAGCCACTTACATTTAATTCATTTAAAATATTACTGTGTATAATTTCACATAATTATACCATTAAGGAGACCATGATTTTCCATTCCTCTCAAGCCCAAATGATCATTTGTAGATTGTGCATCCATGAAGGCAGAAATTCCTTCTAATATTCAGTAGGTATTCCCTTGTAGTGTATCACATTGCTTTGCACATTGCAAATAGTGTTAGTAGTAGTAATACTGATAATAGCTAATATTAAGCACTTACTACACGAAAGACACTGTTTTAAGTGTTTTTATAGATTATCTTATGTATATCTCACAACAGCCCTATAACTTGTTCACGGTTACTCCATTAATAAGTGACAGAGCCGGAATTGGAAACTAGAAAATCTAATTCCTGAACTTATCTTCAAAACCTTATTTATACACTAACTCTAGGAATATATGCTCAAGAAACAAGTCATTACTATTAAACAATTAAGCCAATTATTTGACACACAATGAATATTTAGTGAGGGTTCTTCAAATTTCATGTAAGTTATGCATCTTTGAAAGACTTTGGTTGTTAAAATTTTTTTAAGGATTAAGATATGCCATTAAATGTAAAATCATGACCAAATCTTGGAAGACAATTCTAGAGTAATTATCTCAAAAATGTCTTGCACAATGAAAGAATGGTTAGAATGGGATATAGTTTCTTTTCTTAGAGTTTCTTTATTTGTAAGTAGCAGAAACCCACACAAAAATAGCTTAACATAAGGGGCAATTTATTTGAAATAAACAAGAATATCTTGAAGAAATCCAAATACACAAAGTAGAACTGTGTTTTGTAAATCCAAAAGTGGGATTTGACAAATGATCAAAATTCACTCTTTCTCTTGTCTACAGCCACAAAGTCAATTATAATTTGCATACCTGCATCATTAATTCTCATTCCCACTCCCTTTTTAGTTTTTCTACTTTTCTGTGTGCATGGTGGTGGGGAGGAGGGGAAAAGATGGCTGATCAAAAACCAGAGTCCTGCCTTCAGTATACAAGCTCAGTACCTGCAGATCACTGATGTGTGCTCCTTATCTCAGTTGTCAATCACAAATTCTGAACAGGGAGAGCTCAGTAAACCACCTTGTCTCAGCGTCAACCCTGGTCTAATTGACTGTGGTTGGATAACAGAATTGACCGAGTGTGAAGGCTCAATACTTAGATGAAGTGGTACGGGCTTGGGAGTAGTCCTCAGAGAACAGGGGCAGGAACTGAGCATATGCTTTAGAATAATACAACTTTCAAGATGGCAACCCTGGGGGAGAGGGCCACTATGTAAAAGTATAAGTTCTTGAAAGCAGATTCTTTATTTTGTAATATTAAAAACAGGAGAACTTTTATGATGGCATTCCAAATAAGAAAGTTTAACAAGGTAACCAATTTAAAAAGATACAAATTAATCAATTCAGTTCCCATATTACCAGGAATAATTAATGAGAAAAAGAGAAAAAAATGCAATTCACAAAGCCATGGAAAATAACAGTAATGTTAACAAGAAAGTTTAAGGGGCGCCTGGGTGGCTCGGTTGGTTAAGTGTCTGCCTTCAGCTCAGGTCGTGATCTGAGTCCTGGGATCAAGCCCCTCATCGGGCTCTCTGCTCAGCGGTGAATTTGCTTCTCCCTCTCCCTTTCCTTCTGTGATCTCTCTTACTCTCATTCTCCCTCAAATAAATAAATAAAATCGTTTTAAAAAAGTATAATATCTAGAAAACTACAAAACAATGTTGGGAGATAATAAAAGGAAGACATAGAGAGACATATACCCTATTCATAGATGAGATGCCTGCAGTAGACACAATTTTGTGAGGCATGCAGAGGTGAGTGATTAATTAAGCCTGGGCTGAATATAGTACTTCATTTCCCTTCTTAGGGTAGCTGGTCCAAAAGCTGAGTGCTCAAACCAAACTGGGATGGTCAGAAACCATCTCAGGATTAAAAAAATTGAACTTAGGAGGGTTATTTCACTGGCTTTCCAGTTTTGAAGCTGAGAGAATAAATCTGGGACTGCTGATACCTATGTTTCCTACCACTTGGAGAAAACTTCAGTGTGGTAGCAGAAAATGAAGTCCCAAGAGAGAAGCAGTGACGAGCCTTAAGGTCAGCAATGTCCTGAAGTGTCAAGTCTCCAGTTCAATTCCAGTTGCTGAGCTCTATAGAGCTATTTTACTCCTTGTTTTACTGCTATTTTTTTTTCATTCTGTGCCTAGTTCAGTATCCTTCCAGTAAATCTACATGTCTTTGTTTTTATTTTTTTGCAACATTTATTGAATATCTAGCACATACAGAACAAGTCTCCTTATGCTCATAGAACTTACATTCATTCTAACGGGTGGTGACAAGACTATAAATAATTAAATAAATAAATAAGGAAATACCTAGGTAGAGATAAGGGCTGTGATTAATACCAAAAGAGGTGCTAGAATGGAAAGTGTGGAATGTCAGCAGCGGCCTCTCTGATGAGAAAATATTTAAGCCAAGTCCAAAAATGTTAGTTTATTTATGTATTAGACACTTTGGCCATATGTCAGATACTGTTTAACATGATTTACAAATATTAACAATAAGTTTGCACTGGATTTCTTTCACCAGCAGTGGAGAGAGTTCAAATTAATACAAATGTCAGTTGTTTCCAGGTTCAGTTCCAATCAAATTTCCAGTTTTGTCAAATTTAATTTCCAAAGTCTGAAAAAATAGGTAATTGTAATAAAAATTCCAAAGGGATTAATTTGTTTTTTTAATTTTGTAGGAATATAAAATATAAAAATAGTCAAAAATATGGAAAAAAACATTCAGCGAAAATCTGTCAATCAGATAATAAATACATTATAAATATTGTAATTAAAAATTATTGCATGGAAATACTACAAGAATAGATAAGCTGATCAGTATTAAAGTATAAGCAGCCTCGAAACAGGATCTTGGTGCATATACAAACATATGCAATATGATGAAGGCATAAAAAACTAAGTGGCAATAAGAGGAATTATTAAATAAATTAAGTTTGATAATTAGGCATAGTGGTAAGTAGAATTTGAAGATGACCCTCAAGATTCATGGCTCCTGGTGTGAACACACATTCTCCCAGTTATTCAATAAGCATGAATCTAGGTGCTGCTGTGAAGGGGTTCAGCAGATATAATTAGGTTCACAAATCAGTTGGCTTTAAAAATAGGGAAATGGTCCGGATGGGACTGACCTAATCAGATGGGCCCTTTAAAGAGATAAGCTCTTTCTGGAAGAAGATTTGAAGTATGAGAGGAATTCCGGGCGAGGTAGGTTCTCCTTTGCATATATGGGAAGCCTCCTAGAGCTAAAAGTGACCCCCAGCTGACAGTAACTGTGGACCTCAATCCTACAACCACAAAGACCAGAATTTGGCCAACAGTCTGAAAAAATTTGGAAGCAGATTCTTCCCCAGAACCACCAGAAAAAAGTTAGCTCAGCCAACACCTTGATTTTAGTTCCTTGAGATCCTGAACAAAGAACTTCATTACATCATGATTAGACTTCAGACCTACAGAACTATGAGCTAACAAATGGATGTTGTTTTAGGCTGCAACGTTTGTGGTAATGTGTTGTGCAGCAATAGCAAATGAATGTACTAACTTCTTGGGAAAAAAATGGACATAGAGAATCACCTCTCTGGAATATATCAAGATAAGTGTCATTAAGTATTAGTGCTTTCAATGCAGAGAATGTAACCATAAAACTAACATATCTCATCTCAGGCTGCGGACACATTTTCCTTAATTTTTTTAATTATGTAATATTAGGTACAAAAAAAGTATTCATGCATTATCTGTATAAGAGTTGATGCATAACCATAGAATGAACACTATTGCGCCCACCACTGTAATTTAAGAAATAGAATATTACCAATGCTGTTGAAAGTATCTGTGTTCTTTTAGGACACTTTCCTTCTTATTCTGCACCTCCCCTTCTCTGTCCCAACCAGATAAATTTTATCCTGAAGTTTATGTTTATCCTTTCTTTGCTTGTGTTTGTATTAGCAATAAATTCCATATATGTATGTTTCCTTAGACAATGTATTGTTCAATTTTGCTTGCTTATGACCTTTATAAAATATTATACTCAATGTAGCCTTCTGTGGTCTGCCTTTTTACCCTTCAAGGTTGTTTTTAACATTTTATTCTTATTGTTGTATGTAGCTGTGATTCATTCCATTTTATTGCTACATAATAATCCAATGTGTCAACATATTATAATTTATCCAACCTTCTATTATGGGACATTTTTGTTAGATCCACTATTTTTGCTCTTAGGAGCAACACTTCCATGAATATTTTTAAACATATTTCCTGGTTTCTCTAGGATATATACCTAGGAGTTAAATTGCTAGATTGTAGGGATGTGAATGATCAACTTTACAAGATAATGTCAAATTATTTTCTAAAGTAATTGTACCAAATTGTAATCTCACTCAGCAGCATTCTTGTCAATATTTATTATTGTTATCTTTCCTAATTTCTGTTAATCTCGTGAGTATATCATATGCTTCATCGTGGTCTTAGTTTATATTTCTCCGATATTAATGGAGATGAGGACATTTTCATGTTTATTGGACTGTTAGCTTTCCTTTGTAGTGCAATGATTGTCCCATATATTTTGGAAATTTTTCTATTGAGTCATTTTGACTTTTTCTTATTGATTCAGAGAAGTTTTTGATGTATCCTGGTAACTAATTCTTTGTCAGTTATTTGTGTTGCAGTTACCCTCAAAAGTTTGTGGCTTTTCTTTTCACTCTCTTTACGGTGTCTTTTGATGAGAAGAAGTTCTTAATCTTATAGTAGAATTTATGTCTTTTCCTTAATAGTTTTCATCCCATTTAAGAAATCATTTGCTATCCCAATATTCTCCTATATTTTCCTCTAAAAGTTTTTAAAGTTTTACCATCGCATACATGTTTTTAATCCATTAGAATTTGATTTTTATATATGGCATGAGGTAGGGACTTGATTTCACTTTTATTTTTTTCATGTGGCCTGCCAGCTATCCCAGCATCATTTTTTGAAGATTGATTGATTTATGAAAGAGAGAGAGAGAGAAAGAGAAAGAGAGCAGGGGGAGGAGCAGAAGGGGAGGGAGAAGATCCCATGCAGACTCCTCCCTGAGTGTGGAGCTGACTCGGGCTCTATCTCCCAGACCTGAGATCATCATGTCCTGAGCCAAAACCGAGAGTTAGAGGCTTAACCAACTGAACCACCCAGGCACCCCAGCATCATTTTTTGAAAAGTTGTTCTTTCAGTTACCTGTAGAATTGTCTCTGCCAGATATTGAGATTCCATATGTGGTTCTGGTTTTTGGCACTTTAATTCTGTTCCATTGATCAGTTTGTTAATCTTTGTGTTCATAAGACACTGTCTTAATTAAAATAACTTCATAATAAATCTTGATATTTGATAGGGCAATTTACCACACTTTGCTCTTCTTCTCCAGATTGTTTTTGCCTTTGGCCATACAAAATTTAGAATCTGCTTTTTAAGTTCCCAGGAGAAATCTATTGGGATTGAGAAAGATTTCTTATTACAAAAATTTTCAAGTGTACATAAAAATAAAGATAATGGTATAATTATTCATTTCTAGTGGAGAAAATTATTTTTGTAAGGGAGTGTGGAGGCTAAATTCAGAAATATAGTTTGCTAGAGCTACAGAAACAAAGTACTACAAACTTGGGTGGCTTAAACTATTGCCCACTTTGGAGTCTAGATGTCTAAGATCAAGGAGTTGGCAAGGCTGGTTTCTTCTGAAGCCTTTTCCATGCTTCTCTTCTAGCTTCTGGTGGTTTGCTGGCAATCTTTGGCATTCCTTATAGATGGTGTCCTCCCTGTGTCTTCACATGGTCTGCTCTCTGTATGTGTCTCTCTTTATGTAATGTTGCTTTTTTTTTTTGTAATGTTCTTTTTATAAGGACAATAGTCATATTAGATCAGGGGCTGACCCTCCTCCAGTATTACCTCATCTTAATTAATTACATCACAATGACCCTATTTCCAAGTAAGGTCACATTATGAGGGATTAGGACTTTAACATATGGTTTTGGGGGGACATGATCCAACCCATAACAGATAGTTTGAGACCATGATATGGAAGGCCTTGGAGAACATTTGGAAAAGATTTCATATTGTTCTGTGGGAAGCTTTTGAAAGTTTATTTAACAGAGCAGTTATATGATTAAAGAGATATTTCAGAAAAAAAATGGATTTTATAGCAGTGTTTTATCAGAGTGTTGTGGCTGAAAGCTCACTTAAACTCAAAAGTCATTTTTTGTTGTTGTTGTTGTTGGGGGGCGGACCCACAGGTGGGAAGTCTGGAGAATCAGACTTGGAAAACACAGGACCAAATACACTCCAGGAGTCTGGGTAGAAGGAATTACCATACAGAACTGTTATAACGTCTTAGCTGAAATAAATTAGATATGACCATATTAGTCTTTGTATTATATCTGGTCACTATCTATATTCCAAGAGGAAGCATGTGCTGGTCTATCTTGGGTCATGAAATTGCTATTGGGTTGGAGGTCAGGTCACCTTGATTAACAGTCTCAGATATGATGAAAGAGAGGCAATTACCTAAAGAAAATCAGAGCACTGTTACTGAAAGAGCAAATGCCCCACAAAAATGTGTAAGAAAAGAACCCAGATGCAGGGGGCCAGGGAGAAGATCATTCATATTGCATCACCATATGAGGTGATGCAGTAATGGACTAGGGTAGAGACACTGTGAAGAGAGTTTTATAGTACCTCAAAACAGATTGATGATGGGATACACATATCCCCATATCATGGGATGATAACAAAAGCAATGTGTTCAGATAGGAAAGCTAGTTTTATAGGGTGTAGAAATGTATGTTACTTTTGGCTGTCAGGTGCCCAAATACTCCTTATATTTTGAAAGGATCCTAAACTAGGAAGGTAGGGTCCTACCTTCACCATGGGAGCCAAAAGTGTGTATGGGAACAGATACTCTCTCTCTAAGCTTCTACATTGAGTAGCTGAAGTATAACTTTGTGATCTAGGCTGGGCACATCAGATGCTCCCATCTGGAGCTTTGGTTCTTGAGGAAGTGATGGAAGGGGCCAATGGGTGGTTAGAGATAATTCTGGGGGGGAGGCAGGGTTGTGAGCCCAGTAGCATGGGAGCGACTGTTTTGTGGCCATGACATAAGGGCAGCATCCTCAGCAGCCTGGGTCTGTGGTGAGGTTGTGTCTATGTTTTTTTTTTGCTCTGCTTGATTTCTGCCTATTTTCTGAGGCTGGTTCTCCAACGTTCCACAGATCCTGTGAGCTAGCCCACACAGCCTTGCAGTCAATTCATTTTTTACTTAAGTTGAGAGTTTGTTCCTTTTGTTTGGAAAGATGGATGATGATATACAGAGGCCACAGCAGGGTCAGCAGTGAGTGGCATTTTAGTTGTGATGAGTGAAAGCAAATAGCATGACAGTCACACAGAAAGGTCTCGAGTTAGCTGGATACGGGCAAGGAGTGCATGCAAGGAGTCTGTATGGAGGCAGAGCTAGTTGTTACCTACCTGGTTGTGATTAAGGCAATTATGATAGTGGATGAGTTTGCTTGGGGGGAGAGGGTATGAAGAAAGAAAAGAATGCCAAGGGCCAATCTGAGAGAATAGGAGAAGAAAGAAATGAATAACTGTAACCACAGAGATGGGCAGGAAGACAATATAGTTAATAATACAGAAGTTAAGGAAGGAGAGGAAGGTCAAGAAGTCAAAGGGTCAAATGGGTCATGAAGTGTTCAAAGAGAAGGAGAACTAAATATAATTTATTCAATTTGTCACTCGTAGCATTTAAAAAGTTATAAATATCAAAGCAAAATATAATCTGTGTAGTGCTAAAATTAATTTGAATGCCTACTGTGTGGCAGTCCCTGTGACAAGCACTCTATAGGTATTAGTGTATGTGAAATAGGTATTATCTCTGCCCTATGCATAAAAAGAAAATGAGACTTAGAGGAATGAAGTAATATGCTTATGCTCACGTGGCCAGTGAATTACAGATCTGGGATAGAAACAGGTTTGTGGGATCCCAGAAGCTGTGTTCTTTGCTGCTCCACTCTAGCTCCACATGGCAGGAGGACCATATTTTAACCCCTTAAAGCTGAATTTGCCAGTTTTGTTAAGCCTCGTGATAAAATGTACCAATGTCTTGTTCCCTTTGCTGTTGATTCATTTGAACTTTAAACCATTTTATAGCTTCCTGCTATTGGATCTTTACCACTTATAAATGCAATCAGATAGGGCTCAGTTTTAAAAATCAGTTGTGATTATGTTTGGAATCTTTGGATTCACATGATTCCTCATACCAGAAAGTTTATTGAACTTTTATAAAGCATGGAAACCTCTCCTTTCATAATTTGATTGTTTTGACTTAAAAAAACCCACAAAACTTTTACACTACTTTCAACAGTTTCCCTAAAATATACCACAAAATTGATAAAAATCATGTATGCAATTATTTACATGGATGTACATATATTTACATGTTTGTCAAATATAGCCCTATCTTTAATACAACATTTTAATTTCAAGCCTCCAAAGGAAAAAAAAAACATTTAGAAATTATCATTTCCCTTGCTTTTTTCCTCCCCCTCCTTCCCATTCTAGCCTAATAATTGGTTTGGGGCCTAATGTTAGACTGCTAGTGTTTAAGTCTTGGCTGTGACACTTATTAAATATTTGGCTGTAGGCAAGATATTCAACCTCCATTTCTTCACCTGGAAGTGAAAATCATACTAGTACCTACTTTCTTTGGTTCCTATATTTGGGTAGAGATAAGAACAGTGCCTGACACATAGTGAGTCCTCATTAAATGTTGGTCATCATTACTCCAAGTTGCCTTAGTCTCAATGTGGAGGACAGGAAAACTTGTTTGCTGGTCTTGGCATGTAGTTTGTTTACAGCCTTCAAATGTTGGCTATCATCACTTCTTTCCACCAGCTGCTCCATCTTTCCACATTTCCTACTTTTTTGTTAAAGATTTGTTTATTTTAGAGAGAAAGAGAGCACACAAACAGGGGGAGGGGCAGAAGAAGAGGGAGAGGATCTCAAGCAGACTCCAGCTCCCCACTGAGTGCAGAGCTTGATGCAGGGCTCTATCTCCCCACTCTGATATCACGACCTGAGCCAAATTCAGGAGTTGGCTACTTAACCAACTGAGCCACCCAGGCACCCCCCATGTTTCCCACTTTTCATCAAAGTATGATTTATGTCTTAAAATTTTTTAAGAAGATTTTATTTATTTATTTGACAGAGAGAGAGAGAGCACAAGAAGGAGGGGCCAGCAGAGGGAGAAGCAGTCTCTCCGCTGAGCAAGGAACCCAATGTGGGACTCTCCCAGGACTCTGGGATCATGACCTGAGCCAAAGTCAGACACTTAACCAACTGAGCCACCCAGTCTCCCCTCATCAAATATGATTTAGAAGTATTCCGTTGTGGCCATCCTGACCAATCTTACAATATGACCGTTTCATTCACTCAAGTGTTTCTTCAATTCTTCAATCAATTGTTTCTCACAGTTGTATTGATTTACAGTTCCTTTGTACATCAAGTTCTATGTGTTGGCAAGTTATTTTTCCCGCTGCTGTCTTTTGTTATTATGATGTCGAGAGATAACTGGATCAGTGTTGGGAAGTGTAAGTTACAATTCCTTCTCTGATACTAACCAGCTATGTTGCTTTGGACATATCCTTTATCCTGTCTGGATCTTATTTTCAACTTCAGAAAAGTAGGGGCTTGGGCTAAGAATAAAAGCTAACATCAAGTGATTTTTGTATGCTAGGCACTTTTCTATCAGTTTTACAATAACCTACGAAGTAAGCTCTATAACTATGCCTATTTCACAAAGGGACAACTGAGGCTCAGACTGCTAATTTACTTCAGCTGAGTCAAGTCTATTCAATGTTTGCATTTATATTTTTCTATCTATAAAGATTCTAGAAGGTAATGACCTTCTTGGAATCTAGACTGATACTCTGTGTTTTTGTTTATTTGTATATAAAATATAATTCTTGTCCAAAGCAGAGCCAATAGTCTTGATGATACATCTACTTGAAAACTAAGAGCATTTAGGTCTCCTTTGAGGAACTGGAGCTAACCAAACTTTGGGTAAATTAAAAAAAAAAAAGCCTGATATATGCATAAGATCACTAACAACATTTTTGAAAGAATGCAATCCATTTCTTTTAACATTTGTTTTCAAAATGCTTTTAAAAATAGAAAACTCAGATTTTTGAATTCTAAAATTCCTTGAGGATTCTTAGTTCTTTCTGTGCTTGTAGAACTAGGTCACTGAGTAATGTTAAAGATTTTTTTGTTGTTGTTCTTAACGTTTAAGAAATTATGTTGACATTGGGATGAAGAGTTGTATTTTTATCTAAAGAATCTAATAAAGACGGCAAATTGGTATTTACACAGTCTGAGGAAAATAGGCCGTTAGAGCACTCAGAGCTAGATTATCTCCTACAATTGAGCTGGTTGATTTTCCCATAATATCAGGAAACTGAGCAAAATGTAAAAGATTTTAAGGTTTCTACTTCCTTCTTGAACATCCCCCTCTAATGGGAATTATTCAGACCACTGGATGAAAGTATGAGTGCCTTCAGGGCTAGTCAAGATTCTAGAGAATTCAAACAAAAAATTTCCTAGCCTTTAGAGCAAAATAGATTTGTTTTTGTTTGATTTAACTGTGCCTATCGACATTTCTCAGAATGTGATCCACAAAACATTATTTCTTTAAAAAAAGCATCTGTGTTCAGACACATTTGGGTAACTCTTGAGTGAAGCAAAACTAAAAAAAAGAATGTTTCAAACTGTAGTTCTTCTCTGAGTATTTAGTATTGAAAATGCAATTTTTTTTTTTTTTTTTTTTTTAATCATCAAACGTTTGTTAAGCACTTTCCATGGGCCAGACACTGACTAGCCTTTGGGGTATTACAGAGGCCTCATTCCTGCCCTTAGGGAAGTAAGGGCTATGTAAATCTCTTGTCAATCTACAAGCAAATGTAGGGTATGCAGTTTCTCTTACTTTTTTTTGACTCCAAGAATCTTTCTTCTTTCTTTTTCCCTCCCTCCCTTTTCCCTTCCTTTCTCCTCCCCCTCCTTCCTTTATTCTTTTTCTCCTTCCTTCTCTTTCTCCTTCTTCTTTTTCTTCTTCTTCTTTTTTTTTTTAAAGATTTTATTTATTTATTAGAGAGAGAGAGAGAAAGAGAGGTAGAGAACAGGAGAGGGAAGAGGGTCAGAGGGAGAAGCAGACTCCCTGCCGAGCAGGGAGCCCGATGCGGGACTCGATCCCGGGACTCCAGGATCATGATCTGAGCCGAAGGCAGTCGCTTAACCGACTGAGCCACCCAGGTGCCCCTTCTTTTTCTTCTTTTGGTGGAACATCTATGGGGACCATTTTTCTGAGGAATATGCTTTGGGAAAACATAAGACAACATTTATTAATAAATTCTCTGGATATTACTTTTTTCAGTGTTTACCTTAAGAGGTCCAGATGCTGGCGAACAAGGCCAGGATGACCCAATAGATGACTTTACATACCAGTGTTGTCTGAGTGCACCTGGCCATGGTGAGGTCAGCCCTCGGGAAGACAGGGACAAGATGTCACACAAGTACTCTGAAGTAGTGAAGCTCTTCATGGTTTAATAGCACCAGGGATGCTGATGGAAAGCATTTATATTTTGAAGTTTTCAAAATCCTGATTATCAATTTGAATTATAATCAGAGGGATTCTGTGGGTGCAGTATCTTTTTTCTTTCCTGGAGGTGGGGAGATATGACCAGGAGACTACTCTGAACTCATATGATTAAAAGGCTCTGGGTACTTTTTCTTTGTGGAGAAGAACCAAGAAGGCAAAGTTTGAGATGGTGAGAGCAATGGGAAAGGATGGGGTGGGAGAAAAACATGAGTTAGGAACACAACTTGGGGAGCTAAAATCATTTCCAACTTAAAGCCAAGTATACAGGTTAACTTAAGTCTTACCTCTGTAAGGTCCACTGCCCATAGAACTCTCAACACTGTTATACAAAGTGAGTGACTAGTTTATGGCACTGTGACGGTATCAGAAAAGGACAAAGTTTTGGATGTTATCAGTCTAGACCTGGATTTAGAACTAAGCTGCCTTATTTTCTATTGGGTGCCCGTGACTTACAATTACTATACTCTCAGCTATGTGCAAAGGCTCTGTGGAAGTTACAAAGGTGAATCCAACAGGAACTCTGTCCTCAAAGAGCTTATGATTTGGGGCGCCTGGGTGGCTCAGTCGGTTAAGCGTCTGCCTTCGGCTCAGGTCATGATCCCAGAGTCACGGGTTCGAGCCACATATCGGGCTCCCTGCTCAGTGGGGAGTCTGCTTCTTCCTCTGTCCCTCACCTCACTTGTGCTCTCTCTCTCAAATAAATGAATAAAGAAATCTTAAAAAAAAAAGAGCTTATGAATTGAATGGGATATAAGGTATGTACTGTTACCCATGATATAAAGTAGAAAATGGGGGCGCCTGGCTGGCTTAGTCGGAAGAGCACACGACTCTTGATCACAGGGTCATGCGTTCGAGCCCCACACCGGGTGTAGCAAGTACTTAGATAAATAAAACTTCAAGAAAAAAAAAAAGTAGAAACTGGATAGGATCATGAGAGTGTTATGAAGTGCTATTTAACCCTATATTTTCAGTTTATAATTTCATTCATTTGAAATAATGAGGGCCTCTCATGAGCATCTGAAGACCATATTACAGCAACTCTAATTTCTTAAGAAAAGATATTTTGTTGCCAAACACATCAAAAGCATATATATCTCCACTTTGGCTGAATTTCTAGCAAGTCTTATGTTTATTTGTTAAAATTAGGCATTAAACATTTAATGCTATTTCTACTAATAAACAATTTGAATAATTTGTGTAATACTTTCTAACTTTCAACCTGATTTTACATCTATTTTCTCATTTGTTCTTTGTAACAATTAGTTGTGGTAAGAAAGGTAATAGCATTTCTATTTGGCAGATGCAAAGACTAAGGCTCAAGGTCATTGGGTGATTTACCCAAGTTCACCAATGAGGTAGATTTGAAAATAAAATCACAGCTTACTGGTTCCAGTTTCGGTGTTTTCTTACAAATTGTGGTTTCCCAGCTTTTGGGCTTCACAGTCTTAGAAAGGCTACCCACCATTTATTACAAGAGATTAATGAATCCAAATATAACCAAATATTAGCTGTATACTAAAGAAACATATTCCCGTACATATATTCACTTTATTTCTCCACACAGTTAAGATATTATGGTGACTAATATAATGTAATCTTATTTAAGAATGTACTTCAACTATATGGAGTATACATTATTATTATTAATATTATTATTAACATCAAAAAGGAATACTTGATGCCTACTTCTCTAGAAGGAAAATTACCAACTATTTTAAATAAAATGCAAGTTGACTGAAAACAACATTGCAGAGAACCCCCCCCTTTTTTTTAAACTTTCTGCGGGTCAATCCTTTGGAAGCCTGTGGTTTCTTTGTAGCCCAAAGTGCTATTTTTAGTCTGCACCCAAAGTCCTGGAATTCTCATATTGACACAGATGACCAAATTTTCCCTTTGACCGAGCTGTTGATGAGATAGGATACAGAAGTCTGTGTCTACCTTTATTTTTGCAATGTTTTGCAATATTTTCTTATGTGGTATTATAATATTTATGATTCGGTGATCCAACTAACAAAAAATTAACCTTATAATTTTATATCAGATTAAACAAACTGGTTCTGTTGCTATTACATGAAATGATAAAAATCTTTCCATTTAACTCCTCAATAAAAAGAAGGAGCTTTTGAATTGGGTTTTTAAAAAAATCTGTGTTATCTTGGGCCAAAGCAAAACAACAATAGACCACTGGGAAGAATACCCATAAGAGAATGGTGAAATAAAAAAGAGAATCATAGGGGCACCTGGTGGCTCAGTCAGTTAAGCATCTGACTCTTGATTTTGGCTCGGGTCATGATCTCAGTGTTGTGAGATCGAGCCCCGCAGCAGGCTCCACAGTCAGCAGAGAGTCTGCTTCAGATTCTCTCTCTCTCTCTCCCTCTCCCTCTGCCCCTCCCCCCAAAAAAGAGAGAGAATCACATTCACCCCCTTCTTTCCATCCTCCCCTCCACATGTCCCTCATTGCCAGACACTTTTGCCAGTGAAAGGAAGTGATATTAAGAACAATGCTCTTACGATGGACTCTTACGATAAGGTTGGGGGGATGGGTTAGCCTGGTGATGGGTATTAAAGAAGGCACGTTCTGCGTGGAGCACTGGGTGTTATGCACAAACAATGAATCATGGAATACTACATCAAAAACTAATGATGTATGGTGATTAACATAACAATAAAAAAATTAAAAAAAAAAGAACAATGCTCTTATATACTGGATAGTCGCCCCCTAGCAGACTGGGAATCATGGTCCTCTTATTTCTCACAACAAGTATGTATATTTAAAAACAGTTGAAGTATTTTAGAATTCCTTTTCCACTCTCTCACACTTGAACCTTGACTCCCTATATTAACAAAATGGTACACAAGCTTAGTAGTTGTATTGTTCAAAGACTGCAAGAATAGCAATGTCTTCAAAATATGTTAGAATGATATTCTCATTAATCTTTGTGTTTTACCTCTCTCATAAATCTTAGTACTACAGATAAGTGGTTGACAGAAGCAAGTCTTGTCAAATATGCAAATGAGGGAGAATAATTATAAGAAAAGGTTATTTCTTGATGAATGTGTTCTATTTCTTAAGGGAGTAAAAACCAAATTTAATTAAAATATTTTTTTGTAAAAATTAATGTGAAGATAAATTTTCCCAGTTTGTCTTCATTAAACCCACCATTTTGTGTACTCCACTTTTTGTTCTATTAATTTTATTTGGCTGTGTGTTACCAGTTCTTACTACTTAATTATTAGCTAGTTTATTTTAAAAGGTGAAAATGGTTGACTATATTAAAGATTAAAAAATAGAGATTCCCCCCTCATAAAATGGATGATGTACTGAGACTCCTACAGAAAGTCTAAAAACATCCCAAACAATAATTTATAATGATTTTTATATTTATTTATTTGATGATTTTTAAATAAAGAAGAAATACAATGCGCTTTAAAAGATGATGAATGCAGGGCGCCTGGGTGGCTCAGTCGTTAAGCATCTGCCTTCGGCTCAGGTCATGATCCCAGGGTCCTGGGACTGAGTCCGGCATCGCATCGGGCTCCTTGCTCAGCAGGGAGACTGCTTCTCCCTCTCCCACTCCCCCTGCTTGTGTTCCTACTCTCACAGTCTCTTTCTCTGTCAAATAAATAAAATCTTAAAAAAAAAAAAGATGATGAATGCGATCACATACATAAACCTTAGCATCTTTTTAGGAATTTAAAAAAGCCAGAACTGGTAGATTATGTTTAGAACATTTTTGAGATTGAAAGAAGAGATAAAGCAGGTAGGATAATTTCAAGAATATAGTTGGAATTTTTTTCAGGCTTTTAGATGATTTAAGTTATTTTTTATTCAAAATTATGTATATATTTAAAAGTTTGTGCTGTACTTGAGGGCAGACAATATTTAGTCTACTCTCATAATTTATGGTGGTTATTTCTACAAGGTCATGTGAACACTGAATTAGTGAATACCAAAGCTTTGCTCCTAGGGGGAATACAGAATCAGGTTCCTGTGAACCTCTGGTCACAATACTTTCAGCAACTGATCAATCCATAACCTTGTTTTTGAATACACTTTTGAATACCTTCTGTTTACATACACTTTATTTAATATATATTAATGATTTATTAACATTGAACTCATAGTCAACAGCACTACAAGTTATGCCTGAATAAGGCTTATCTAACACCCGCATTTTCTCCATAAGGGCACATCACAGCCTTCCTGTGCTCATGAACACTAGATAGCACTACAGTGTTATGCTTGGAGGCCATTGTAAACACCACCCCCTAAAAGAAAGGCACAAAAATGAGAAAAATATGGTACTAAATAAACTATGAAGCAGATTCTCGTTTACAATATGGAAGATGAAATAAGAAGGCAGTGTCTTGGGGTGCCTGGGTGGCTCAGTCAGGTAAGCATCTGACTTTGGCTCAGGTCATGATCCTGGGGTCCTGGGATCCAGCCCCACATTGGGCACCCTGCATAGTGGGGAGTGTGCTTCTCCCTCTCCCTCTGACCCTCCCCCTGCTCGCGCTCTCATTCGCTCTCTATGTCTCTCTCAAATGAATAAATAAAAAAAAAAAATCTTTAAAAAAAATAAGGCAGTGTCAGACATCTCAAATTTTTCCAATCTGTGCATGCCTGCAAATGACCATGAGTATCAATTTTAGGGTTACAAATAAATTTTAGCAAGGAGTCAAATTTGCAAATACAGAACCCAAGAATAATGACAATGGACTGTATCTTGTTCACCCTAGCCTTGCTGGTAACAACAATGTTGCCTGCCATAATAGCAGGAACTCAACACATATATGTTGAATAAATGGAATAGTGTACCTTAATTTTTCAATGAATCCCAATTGTATTGTTTTATACCCTTAAGAAGCTTGTGTTATACTAAGTTTATAAAAGTGAACGTTTTAGAATAATAAGAGTACTTATTTGTTTAATCATTTCCCCTTAGAACTTTGAAGATACTGCTCCCTTAGGTTTAGAATCTAAAATTGATGACAATTCTGATGCCAGTCTAATTCTCAGTCCTTTCTAGTGGATCTCTTAATCCTTCCCTCTTTCCACATCACCCTCCTTTGGGAGCTTTCAGGAATTTTTTTCTTTTCCTTGGAATTCTGAAAATTCATATTTATTTAGAGTCTTTGGATTGGAAAATTTATATCTTTCTTTAGTCCTGAGAATTTTTCTTTTATTTCATTGGTTGTTTCTTCTCCTACATTCTCTCTGCTATTATTTACAGAAATCTTGTTAAATTAGTTCTAACCTTCTGAATCAGTCAACATATTTCTTGAAGTTTCTCATATATTTAACACATTGTCCTTTCATACTGTGTTCTGGGAGCATCACTTGGCTCATATTTATCTTCAGTTATGTTCATTATGCTACTAAGTCCATGTGTTGAGTTTTAAAAAGAATTACACATATATACTCATTTTGAGTTAATTTTTATAGATGATATTAGGGATAAGGTACTACCTCATTCTTTTGCATATGGATATCCAATTGTTCCAGCACTATTAGTTAAAATGATTGTTCTTTCCCCATTGAATTTTCTTGGCACCCTTGTTGAAGATCAGTTGACCATAAATGCAAGGGTTTCTTTCTGGATTCTCAATTCTATTCCATTTTGATCTATATGTTTGTTCTTATGTCGGTATCACACCGTTTTGTTTACTGTAGCTTTGTATTAAGTTTTGAAATCATCAAGGTTTGCAACTTTGTTTTTTGTCAAGATTGATTTGGCTTTTCTGGTCCCTCGTGTTGCTATGTGAATTTTAGAATTAACTTGCAATTTCTGCAAAACTGTTGCTGAGATTTTTATAGGGATTGTGTTGAATGTGTGGATCAATGTGAGGAGTATTTCAATATTAATAATACCAAGACTACCAAATTCATAAACATATGTCTTTCCATTTGGTTAGATTTTCTTTACTTGTTTTGAACAATGTTTTGCAGTTTTCTTGTAGAAAAAGTTTTTTTTTAAAGATTTTATTTATTTATTTGAGAGAGAGAGAATGAGAGATAGAGAGCACAAGAGGGAAGAGGGTCAGAGGGAGAAGCAGACCCCCCACTGAGCAGGGAGCCCGATGTGGGACTTGATCCCGGGACTCCAGGATCATGACCTGAGCCGAAGGCAGTCGCTTAACCAACTGAGCCACCCAGGTGCCCGGGCAGAAGAAGTTTCTTATGCAGAAGTCTTGCACTTCTTTTGTTAAATTTTTTTCCTAAGTATTTTGTTTGTTTAGATGCTATTATAAGTGGAATTATTTTTTAACTTTATATTTGTGTTTTTCATTGCTAGCATATAGAAGTATAAGTGATTTTCATAAACTGATCTTGTATCCTGCAACATTGTTGAATGCATTTATTATAATAATGTGTGTGTGTGCATGTGTGTGTATTACTTAGGACTTTCTGTATACATGGCCATGTCATCTGTGAATAAGATAATTTTACTTTTTTCTTTCCTTTTATTTGTTTTTCTTGCCTAATGTCCCTAGCTAGAACCTCCAGTACAATGTTGAATATAAATGGTGAGAGTGGACATCTTTGTCTTATTCCTAATCATAAGGGGAAAAACATTCAGTCTTTCACTATTAAGTATGATGTTAGTTCTGTTCTGTTTTGTTTTGTTTTGCTTTTCAGAGTTCCATGATCAGATTGAGGAGTTCCTCTCTATTCCTAGTTTGTTGAGTATTTTATCCTAACTGGAGATCCAATTTTGTCAAATGCCTTTTCTATATCTATTGAGATGACATGAATGATTCCCAGTAAAAGCCTTGGACTCCAAAATTTGGGCGAGCTTCACTGATGGGCAATACTCAGCAAATGTTGTCACAGTCATTGTTGGGAAAGTTAAGCATTGTCCATGTGATCCCACTAGGGGAAGACAGCTGGAAGCTTGTCTCCCCTGGACCCTGCCCTATGTGTTTTTTCCATTCCTGATTTTAATCTGTATCTTTTTTCTGTAATAAGATGTAATCATGAGTATAATAGCTTTTCTGAGTTCTCTGAGTCCCTCTAGTGAATCATGAGCCAGAGAGCGGTCTTGTGGACCCTCAACACAGCTGCTTTAAAATCTTTGTCTGGTAAGTCCAATGTTCAGACTTCCTCAAAAACAGTTTCTACTACTAACTGTGTGTGTGTCTGTGTGTGTGTGTCTGCGTGTGTGTATGTTTGTGTGTGTGTGTGTGTCTGTGTGTATGTATGTGTGTGTGTCTGTGTGTGTGTATGTGTGTGTCTTTGTGTGTGTGTGTATGTGTGTCTCTCTGTGTGTGTATGTGTGTCTCTGTGTGTGTGTCTGTGTGTATATGTGTGTGTGTGTGTAGCCATACTTTCCTATTTCTTTTGATGTCTCACAATTTTTTGTTGAACATTGGACATTTAAAATAATGAATGTGGCAATTCTGGAATCCAGAATTCCCTCTTCCCTGTGGCTTGTGTTGTTTACGTTTGTTGTTGTTGGAGTTTGTTGTTGTAGTAATTTTTCTGAACTAATTCTGTAAAGTCACTATTTTTTGGTCATGTGTGGCTACTGAAGTCTCTGCTCAGTTAGCTTGGTGGCCAGCTAAAGATTAGGCATTTCCTTGAACGCTTTGAAGCAGTAATTCTCCCTGCCTTTGCCAAAGGGTTCTGTGTTCACGTTTGGCACAGTTTCCACATTCTGGTAGTTACAGCTCTGCCTCAGCCTTCACTTCCTATTTCACAGAGTCTCAAGCTCAGTCAAAGGTCAGAGATAAGGGCCTTCTCAGGTCTTTCCTGGGCATGTACATAGTACTGTGCATGCACTTTCCCTTCTAGATTTCCAGGAATATGTGGGAGCTTTCAAAGTCCTTCTATGGACATCTCATTACTTAGCTTTAAAAAAATATTTTTTTGAAGATTTTAGTTAGTTTCTTGTTTGCCATGGCTGTTAATTCCAACCCAGGCAGTTGTAATATTAAATAATTGCCACTGATTTTTTTTTCAATAAGTGCACTCTAGGAAAATCTGTTCACATTGATTGAGCTCCTGAGTGAGGTCGAATAAAGATAAGTCCTGTAAGTGGGGATTTCTAGGTATTTTAAAATTATACCTGGGATTTAGTTCATAGCGATATGACTTAATGATGACATGCAGAGGCCAATGCCACTGAAAGAAGAATTTTTTAATGTACATTTCTTGATAGAAGGGGGCCCACCACACCATGTAGAGCCACAGGGAAAATACCAGGGCTGGTTAGGTAGAAGCAGGAATGAGGGGGAAGACCTCAGATGGAACATGTATTGAGGTTTCTGAAGGCAAGGCAAGGCAAGGCGGAATAAACAGTTTAGAACTGGCCAGTTTGAATAATTCTGGCATACTCTGGGCTATAGGTGTGGTCTCTAGTTGCCTGGTAACCGGCCCTAAGATGATTTAGGGTAGGGGAAATATTGGCTTGGTGTATGAGCATCAGGTAAGGAAGTGGGTAGGGACCCAGGCTTGGATCTGCACATGAAAGGTGAATTTCAAGGAAGCTGACATGCAGGACAGTGAGAAACATGTGGCTGACAGTTTGGCCCTATGACTAGTGAATGCCCAATAGACATGCAGAGTCTAAGAACACACTGTTAGAACACCAGGGAGCTGCCAGGCAGCTCAGATGATGATAATTCTCTTGTAATGGAGATTTTGGGGGGATTTCAAGTATATTCTGTCCCTTCCATTGGCTGTGGGATGCTGTTTTTCATAAGTATTGTAGTTGCAGGGCTGTTGGTTTTCAAGCCTACTCTGGAGTTAGGGGGCGGGGATGGGAACACGGTAAATTAAAGCACCATAAAGCTTACCGTTCTTACTGAAAACCAGTCATTTTTCTTTAATAAACACTCCTTGGGTTGTTTCAAGCCTTTTGCTAATTTTCAGAGTTCTGAAAATGTTAATTTAGATAATATTTGCCAGTGTGCTCATTGCTTTTATGGAGGAGCAGATTTTCAGAGGTGCTGCTATTCCAGAACTGTTTTCCCTTCTCTTTTGTTGAGTTCGTGATGTTTAGAGACGCTTGCTGGCTGTTTATCTTTGTGTTTGAGAAATCCTTAGTGCTTCAGTGTGAATCATAATTTTGGGTACAGAATTTGGTGATTATGGGTGAAAGGCAAGATGCATATACAGGCAGGGTAGGCTGGACTTGTGGATATGGGGGCTTGGGTAGAACTAGCTATCTGGGCACTGTCCTAACTCTCCATCACAAGCATGTCCATAGACCAGAGCCGTGAATCTACCGTTCATTTTTCAGTATGAAGAAGCACAGAGAAGGCCTGGCTTGCATAGCTGCTCCGATTATAATTCCCAACTAACACCCTGTTGGGAGCGAAAGGGCTTCTCCTGCTCCTTGTACTAATTATATCTGACCTGGAACACTGATAGGAATTCCATAGCATTCTTCTGAGCATATTTCGTGTTGTGATTTCCTTTGCTTTTCCCTTTCAGTGCCTCCTCCAAATTTCCGGTCTCCAGATGACGTGCTTACTTCTGGTCCACAGATAAAAAAATTATTTCTTCATCCTTTTCTTTTGCTTCTCCCTTTTCACCCCCACTGCTCTTCTTCATCCCCACATTCTCCTCTTCCTTCCCCCCTGTTCTTGCTATATATTTCTTCTGTCATTTCTAGAGATTTGGGGTAAGGAGGGGGGAAAGCTAGCCTGGTCCACGATCTTAATCCAAGTCTGAGCATTCTGTACAATAATGAAATATAAAAAACACCTTCAGTGAAGAATGATTAATTAAATTGCAGTACACAAACATAGTGATACATCATACAACCATGAAATATATATGTTCGAAGAACGCTGAAGTCTGTGCTAAATGTGTGATACATTAAGTATAAAAAGAAGCTTCAAGACTGTATTTATAGTACGATGATAATAACAAACAAAAGAAATCATTACTAAATTCCCAGAAAAAAAAAAAACAGCTGGGATATGCCAAAATATTATCCAAACACCAGTCATGTTATTGTAAAATACGTCCTATCATTTAAAGGTTAATGGGTAGTGGTTAAGCCAGTTCCTGTAATCCTCACATGCGGTGGTCCCTAGGTAATCTGTCACTTCATTTCTGACTATTCTCCCCCTTGCTTGCACAGCTATGGCCACACTGACTTCCTTCTTGTTTCTTGAATATATCAAACTTACTTCTACCTCAGGGCTTTTCTCTTTATGGTTTCCTACGCATGGTATGTTCTTTCCCCAGGCATTCCCATAGCTTAGTCCCTTATTTCATTCAGGCTTCTGATCAAGCTTCACCTGATCAGACCATCCCATAAAAATAGCATTGCTGTCTTTAGTATCACTCTCTGCCCCTTCTACTGTTTTTCCTTTGTAACACATTACTATTTAAATAGATTTGTTCATTTCTTCCCTCATTAGAAGATGCATGCTATGGGGCGCCTGGGTGGCTCAAGTCGTTAAGCATCTGCCTTCAGCTCAGGTCACGATCCTGGGGTCCTGGGATCGAGCCCCGCATTGGGCTCCCTGCTCAGCAGGAAGCCTGCGTCTCCCTCTCCCACTCCCCCTGCTTGTGTTCCCTCTCTCGCTGTGTCTCTCTGTCAAATAAATAAATAAAAATCTTAAAAAAAAAGATGCATGCTATGAAATCAGTGACTTTGTTTTGTTCACTGTTCTGTCTTCTGGTCTTAGAACAGTGCCTAAACATAGTAGGTACTTAATAAATGTTTGTGAAATAAATTTTTTTGTGACTGAATATCTGACATAAAACAGGTGACCTGTTACTTTAGCCTATTGTTTTAATTAACAAAATATATCTGGAACCTAACTTCCTATTGGTTTGAGGAGTTAATATGTAGTATGGAAATAATAATGTTTATATAAAATGTAGATATTTAAACTCAGTTTTTTTCTTTTCTTTTTTTTTTTGAGACAGAGGAGGAGGGACAGGGGGAGGGACAGACGGAGAGGGAGAAAGAGAATCTTAAGCAGGCTCCACGCCCAGCACAGAGCCTGATGCGGGGCTCGATCTCACAACCCCGAGGTCGTGACCTGAGCTGAAACCAAGAGTTGGACACTTAGCTGACTGAGCCACCCAGGCACCCCTAAACTCAGTTTTTACAAATTAAGAACTGCTAGCAACGGATAAAGCTCTGTTCTATTATAGGGTTGGCTTTTTGATTTGTCAGAAAAATTAAATAAGGTAAATGAGTATATAATCATTTGTTGAGTGCCCACTATATTGTGTTTTTATGTATAATCTTAATTAATATTTGTTACATACACGTGAAACAGAGATTATTATCTCCAATTTGCAGATGAAGAACTTGACACCAAGAGGATAAATCATTTGACAAAAGTAATGAAAAAAAGTCAGAGTCTAGATTCAAACCTATGTCTTCAAGCTCTAAATTCATTGCTTTCTCCCTAGATTGATTCACTGACTTAGAAAATATTTATTGACCTCCTCTGTGCCAGGCTCTGTTTTATACAGTAGGGGTATGGCAGTGAACAAAGCAGAAAAAAACCTTGTGTGTTGTTATATTCTAGTGTTGGCAGCACAAGAGACGGGAAAACAACAGTAAGTTATTAAGTAAAAAGTATATGAGATGCCCGATTCGATGGTGACTAGTGCCATGGAGAAAATGAAGCAGAGAAAATAGGAGGTGCTGGAAGGGGTATTGATGGTGATGGAGTTAGCATTTTATTTTATTTACTTATTTTTTTTTTTAGAGAGGAAGAGAAAGCGAGAGAGAGGGAGAGAGAGAATCCCATGCAGGCTCTATGCCCAGCACTGAGTCTGATGCAACCCTGAGATCATGACCTGAGCTGAAGTCAAGAGTTGAACGCTTAACTGACAGAGCCACCCAGGTGTCCTGATTTAGCATTTTAAATAATGTGGTTGGGAAAGACTTAACTGAGAAAATGATATCTGAACTTCGATCATCTGGGTGAAAGAGCATCCTGAGCACAGGGGATAGCAAGTGTAAAGGCTCTGAGGCTAGCGTGTGTTTGATGTATTTGAGAAAAATCAAGGAAGCCAGTGTGGCTGGAGTGGAAGAAACAAGGTGGAGAGTAATAGGAGATCAATGTCAGGCAGGTAAAGGAGAGGGAATTCGATAGTTAAAGCCTTTGTAGGAGAACTTAAGGACTTTGGCATTTACTGTGTGAATAAACAGAGGAACTTTTGGACAGGTTTGAGCAGAAGAATGAGGTGATAAGATTTATACGTTAAAAGGATTCATGTGATTTATGTTTACTGAACAGATGTGCCTTGGAAGACCAAGAGTTTAGTTTTTATCCATCTCAAGTTTGAGATGCCTGACATCTCAAGTAGAAATATTGAGCAGGCAATCAAACACAGAGTGTGGAATCCAAGGGAGAGGTCTGAGCTAGAGATATAAATTTGGAAATTGTCAGCATATTGATGGTATTTAAAGCAATACATTTGCATGAGAGCACCTAGGGAATGAGTGAAGATGGGAAAGAGGTCCAAAGATTGAAACCTGGGGCTCCAACATTAAGAACTATAGAAGAGACTGAGAAGGAGCATCCCAGGAGGCAGTAAGAACCAGGAGAATGACGTGTCCTAGAAGCCAAGAGAAGCAAGTGCTGAAAGGAGGAGTGAATAGTCAACTGGGTAAAATGGCCCAGAACCGGTGTATGTGGAAGGAAGAGGAGAGAGAGAAATATCTGGAGATGTGTCCCTTTGTTTCAGCTTAGAGAATTTTCTTCCTCCCCAAATCCTCTCTAAGTTCAGCCATGTGGTGATGTAAGGTGATGGGCTGGGTTGGGTGCCATGGTTGACTTGTTTTTGGTATGTGTAATCCCCCTGTCCCTTTTCTGCCCTGATTACTGAAGATCCTGGCGAGGACTATATCCATGGGGATCTGTGCATTTGCTATGTCTGGCTTGTAGACGAGTAAATACAAATGCTGCTTTATCAATTTACAGTACAATTGCTCTGTGGCCAAAAGCAGAGTTGGAAGTCTGCCTCCAACTGCCTCCAGGATAGAGGCCAAACTCTTCAGCATGCCATATCTGTCTTCATCAGATGGCTTCCTTTGTTGCCTTCCTCCCACTTTTCTACCTCCTCTGCCTTCTCCTCCTTCTTTCCCCCCTACCACACACCCCCTATGCTCCGTTCACCCTGGACGTCATGCTCTTTTCTAGGCACACCGTGTTTTTCCACTGCTCTGCCCTTCACACATGCTATTCCTTATGCTTGCAATGCCCTTACCTGCTTTTCTGTTCAGGAAGGCATTACTGGTCCTTGGAAGCCAGCTCATTTGGAATTTCTACTGTGAAGTCTTTCTGATCCCCAGGCTGGAATATTTCTTTCTTTCTCTGCTTACTCCTTTATGGAATTTTCACAGTGTATGGATTTGTTTATGTCTGACATTTCTCATTGGATTTTATGATCCCCATAGTCAAGGATCTTACTATTCTCAATATTCCCTACTCTACCTGGCACATAGGAAACAGAGCAGAGATTCTTCTAGAAGGAAAACACCCACTCTCGGGATGCTCTGAAATTATGACTCACTTCCTGGGAACTACATGGAAAGGAAGATGTGAAACCCCATTTTCCATCTATTCCTTAGGGATCTGCATCCTTTGAAGTTATTTTGTTCTGTCTGCTTCTCACCTCTTTGTTGGAAGCAAAAGGAAATAGGCACCTCATGCTTCTTCATTGAACAAAGAATCCCCCAACCCCTACCCTCCAGCCCAGGACATGTCCAGCTTTTTTAATATAGCAATTCCAGTGCATATCCCATTTCTGATGAGCTAGTACATTTATATGTCACTCAAATATTCACTCCTATTACAAATGCTCGACTTCGGCCAGCAGGCTGGGAGCTGGTGACCCTGGTAACCCAGTGTCCTGTGCCAGGTTCTGGCGATATGGGAGCCCCCTCGACAGGTCAGCTTCCCTGCCAGGCTGCTTTTGTGGGCTGGAGGCTATTTCTTCACAGCAAGTCCTCTGGAATAGTTGCCCAGGGCTCCTCTCTACAGCAAGGGATGAGGATGGAGACAGGATTGCTTCTCATTGTTTCTTCTACTGCCCATGCTGCTTTGGGTTTGCCTGCCAGAGCTGCTAATTGTTGGTAAGAAACCATTTCTCCCAATTGTTGAAAGAACTAGAATTGGTAGTAAAAATGAAAATATAACAGGAGAAGTCTCTGATTCTAGAACTGGGGCAGGAAATAATACAAGATGAGCTTGGTGCATCTTATAGTGCCCAAAAGTAAGGAAGAGCCAAAAAAAAAAAAGCTCCCTTAAAAACCGACATTGAAAGATGTATGTCATTGGGGCACAGGAGGCAATGGAAAGAGATGCCAATAGCCAAAGCTGGAACAATTTAAATCAAATAAATTTAATTTTAATAATTTAAAATAATTTAATTTTAAATAATTTAATTAAAAAATAAAAGTAGTATTGGATTATAACCCAAAGTATACAATAAATATCCATGAGTCTACACTGACACAGATAAATGATCAAATAAATAAATAAATGAGGGAGAAGAGACAAATCTCCAATGCAGAACATACCCAAATAAGTTGTGTAGATCCTCCACCCTGAAGAAGGGGAGCGTGACTTCTCACTCTTTTTTTTTTAAGATTTCATTTATTTATTTGAGAGAGAGAGCGAGGGCAAGAGAGAGAGAACACACAAGCGGGGTGAAGGGCAGAGGGAGAAGCAGACTCCCTGCTGAGCAGGGAGCCCAATGCTGGGCTTGATCCCAGGACCATGACCTGAGCCGAAAGCAGCCGCTTAACTGACTGAGCCACCCAGGTGTCCCACTTCTTACTCTTTAAGTGTGGGCTGCACACATTGGCTTCTTTACAAAATGTAGACAGTACAAAAAGGCAGAAAAAGTAACTTTGTAGAGGATAAACCTGACAAACACTATTTCAGCCAGCTGATCAAGGTTGACATCAACAATAATTAGTTATGTTGATGGTATGTAGCCTTGATATGATGAGATGAAAAGGGCCCTTCAACTCTGTCATCATCCTCCCTCAAACCCATAACCCCAGCCTAAACATGAGAAAAACGTCAGACAAATGTTTGGGGCTTCCTATAATACACCTGATCAGCACTACTCAAAACTGTCTAGGTAATAAAAACAAGGAAAGTCCGAGAAACTGTCACAGCCAAGAAGAGGCTAAAGGGACATGATAAGTAAATGTATTGAGTGCAGTATCCTAGATGGGATCCTGTAACAGCAAAAGAACATTAAGTTAAAACTAAGGAAATCTTAATAAACTATGGATTTTGTTTAATAATAATGTATCAATATTGGCTTATTAATTGTAACAAAGATACCACACTAATGTAAGATGTAATAATAGGGTGTATTGTGTGTTAGGAAGGGTCTGGGGGGAACATGGGAATGTTGTACTATTTGCTCAGTTTCTCTGTAAATCGAAAATTGTTCTAAAAAATCTATTAAAGGGCTTCTGGATGGCTCAGTCAGTTAAGTGGCTGCCTTCAGCTCAGGTCATGATCCCGGGATCCTGGGATTGAGGCCCACATCTGAGCAGAGAGCCTGCTTCTCCCTCTCCCTCTGCCTGCTGCTCTGCCTACTTGTGCTCTCTCTCTCTCTGTCAAATAAATAAATAAAATCTTAAAAAAATAAAAATAAAGAATCTATTAAAAAACAGGAGTAAAAGAGGAAAAAAGGCATAAGGGCCTGCTGTGGTGGTATAGGTGTGTAGAATTAAGGGTGTGTACACACATACACATAATGCACACAGAGATCAACACCTTACAACAATCTGGTAAAATGAAGGCTAAGATATTGCAAAGAAATTATGATGTATCACCTGCATTTTACTTCACACATCTTCCTTGTAAGGAAGATGACCACGATCTCTTGGAGAGAGAGGGAGAGAAATAGGAAAGGATCTGCTGGGCGCTGTGCCTACTTGGAATACTTCCCATTTTCTTGAAACCTACCTATTGCTTAAGGTTTTATTTATTATGGTTTAGGTACTATGAAGAGAGGTGAGGGAGAGAGTAAGTAGCTCATAGGCCAGACTCATGGGATCTCCTAACCCTCACTCTTCAAATTCACAATTGCCTTAAATGGAAAGGAGAGCATATACTCTGTTGAAGGAAAATATCTTTCCATATGATATGTGTAATATGTCCTCCTGATATATCAGTATGGTCCAGCAGTGGTCCCAAATCCTCAAGAATGTTAAATTGAATTACTGAAAAGGACAAACATTTGGCAAAATGGTAAACAAAAACAAAACAAAAAAAAAGAGAAAGAAAAGAAAGAAAGAAAGACTTTTGGGAACTTTAGTTTCAGTGTTAGCTGCGCCTAAATTGAGATATAAGAGAAACTGAAGGGTTGTTAAAGACGGTAATGATATCGCTCTGCATCGGGGAAATACAAATCAAAACCACAATGAGATACCACCTCACACCAGTCAGAATGGCTAAAATTGACAACTCAAGAAATAAACAGATGTTAGAAAGGATGCGGAGAAAGGGCAACCCCTCTTACACTGTTGGTGGGAATGCAAACAGGTGCAAACACTCTGGAAAACAGTATGGAGGTTCCTCAAAAAGTTAAAAATAGAGCTACCCTATTACCCAGTAATTGCACCATTAGGTATTTATCCAAAGGATACAAACATAGTGATTCGAAATGGCACATGCACCCCAATGTTTATAGCAGCAACATCCACAATAGCCAAACTATGGAAAGAGCCCAGAAGTCCATCAACAGATGAATGGATAAAGAAGATGTAGTATATATATATATATATATATATATATATATATATATATACATATATATATATTGGAATATTACCCAGCCATCAAAAAGAATGAAATCTTGCCATTTGCAATGACGTGGATGAAGCTAGAGGATATCATGGTAAACGAAATAAGTCCGTTAGAGAAAGACAAACACCATATGATTTCACTCGTAGGTGGAATTTAAGAAACAAAACAGACGAACATAGGGAAAGGGAAGGAAAAATAAAGTAAGATGAAAACAGAGAGGGAGGCAAATGATAAGAGACTCAACTCTAGGAAACAAAGAGGGTTGCTGGAGGGGAGGTGGGCATGGGGATGGGGTAACCAGGTGATGGACATTAAAGAGGGCACTTGATGTTATGAACACAACTAGGTGTTATATGCGACTGATAAATCACTAAATTCTACCCCTGAAACTAATAATACACTATATGTTAACTAAATTAAATTTATTTTTTTAAATTTTATTAATTTTATTTTTTTAAAGATTTTATTTATTTATTTGACAGAGAGAGAAAGAGAGAGAGAGAGCACAAGAAGGCAGAGCAGCAGGCAGAGGGACAGAGAGAGAAGCAGGTTCCCCGCTGAGCAGAGCCCGATGCAGGGCTCGATTCCAGGACCCCGGGGGGGATCATGACCTGAGCTGAAGGCAGACCCTTTAACTGAATGAGCCACCCACGTGCCCCTAAATTGAATTTAAAGTAAAAAAAAAAGAATATAGAAAAAAAAGTAAGTAATTTGTATTGACACATTTTCCAAACCAAAGTCAGGTTGCAGGGCTGGCAATTATGAGGGAATTTGTGGGGACAAAGGGATGAACACTTTCACCCAAGGCTGCTTTGTGAAATCTGGGTCACAGAATCAACGAAAAGTGAAGAGGTTGGGAAAAAGAAGAGATAGACCAATAGGTAAAGGAGAGATAAACTGTTAATCCTACCAGTCCTGTTTACCTTTTGTGACTCATGTGCATAATGGCCAAACCAATATCCAGCCTTTCTTTCTCTTTTTTCAAACTCAACGAACCCCTATTTTATTGTGTGGAAATATGCCTAGCTACAAAAGGATTTTCCCAACCTCCCTTTCAGCTGTGAGCAGCCGTGGGACATGGTTCTGGACAATGAAATATAAGCAGAAGTTCCTGGGAGGGGCTTCTGAGAAAATTCTTGTAAAGGAACAGAATTAGCTGCCCTTTGTCCTTACCCTCTTTTTAACTTGGACACAGACTCAACATTAGATATGAAGGAATGGTTTTATCACAGTGATGCAGCAGAATGGAAGACACCTGCAAAGGAAGAATGATGGAGCCGAATACTGGAAAGAACCCAGATGCTTGAAGGCATCACAGTGTTACTGTATCATTCTTGCACTGCTGGACTCTGGACTCATTTTACGTATGAAAAATGAAACCCCTGAATTGTTTAGGTCACTATTGTTATGGTTTCTGTTACTTCCAGGAGACCTCCAGCTTTAATAGATAGACCTCTTAATTGGAATATTTGTTGCATACCACAACAATTCTTCCAAGCAGTGACTGAGAGCAAGCACTGTTATGACTAATACGATCTCTGCTCTACCCCATTAAGAATATAAATCTTTGAACATAAATCTTCTTGAGTATACCTTAAATGAGGTTGGTGCTGACATTTTGGTTTCTTTCCTAACTGAAAATGATATACCCTGTGGCTGAGAAGCGGCATGATGAAATGAAGGCAGAGGACTTTTGTTTGAGAACCACTTAATTGCCATCAACCTGTGTAATGTGTGGCAACTGTCTTAATCTTTTTGTACTTCTGTTTCTTCGTACACAAAATGGGGTTAAGGATATCTTATAAGATTATTGTGAAAATGGAATGAAATATGTTGTGCATAGAATGTAGCATGACTCCTGGCAGGTTGTAAATACTAGTAAATGGTGGTTATTATTTCAAATACATTTTTTAAAAGCTTTTCAAATTGCAAAGAGTTATACAAGTATAGAGCATAATTCTTCCGGTTATAACTGTGCCAGGTATGAAGCTATTTACCTTTCAGCTCCAAACCCTCCTTTCTAGATTCAGCTCCACAGTGTCAGGGGCTGGAACTCTGCAAACCACCGTCCCCTTTGGAGCCGCTCTCTGCTACTCCTCCATTAGGGGGCGCTCGAGGGAGACTGCGGTTCTGGAGGCGGAAGGGGCGTGCTCCTTCCTCCCTGCTTCCGGTTCCTGTGAGCTGGGCTCTGGCGGAGCTTTCATCTGGCCGCGCTTGTTTCCCGGAGTCAGAATTGAACCCAGTTTGTGTCCTTTTCTGACGCTTCCAAATATTGCGCTCCACTTGGGAGTCAGCAAGGAATAGACTTTGAGAAGAAAAAAACATGGGCCAGAGAGAGACGGAATAGAAAATAAACACACATGTAAGCTGTATTGCTAATTTTTAAACAATTTTTTATTATTTTTTAATGATTTATTTATTTGAGAGAGAGAGTGCGCACCTATGTGTGTGGGGGGGCGGGCAGAGGGAGAGGGAGAGAATCTCGAGCAGACTCCCTCCTGAGCGCAGAGCGGACCCTGAGATCATGACCTGAGTGGCAATCAAGAGTCCTACGCTCAACTGCCTGAGGCACCAGCACCCCTCTTTTGCTAGTTTTCAAAGAACCAGCACAAGTTAGTATAGAGAATGCCTTGCACAAAGCAGGACAATAAAGATTCAGAGATCGAGGTGTTCCCTTAGGCAATGCTGAAGATCTCGGTCTTTGGTATTTAGAATTTAGGCTGCAGTTCCTGTTTTTCATGGAGCTCTGGGTGTGTGGCATAGTCCGTGCTTTTAATCAGATTTGAACGGAAGAATGACCACTTGGCCCAAGGAGGAGTAGATGTGGTTTGGTTTCATCAACGATGCAGAGTCGTGTGGGACTGTACCTCTTGTCCAAATTCTTAATGGGTCCTTCTCTGTTGTATTTCTTCAATGTCTGAGTAGCACGCTCCGCAGAGTCCTGTTGCAGCTGCTCCGACACAGCCCTATTTTAGATAGTGGCCTTTTGGTTGCACATAGTTACCGTGGTTACCGTGGAGCGGGAGCTGCCACGTGGAAACCGTCTCCTGGTGTATGGCAAGGCTCAGGCAGGCTGCCCCACACCTCCTATTTATTTATTTATTTATTTATTTAAAAGATTTTATTTATTTTTCAACAGAGAGAGAGCGAGAGAGGGAACACAAGCAGGGGGAGTGGGAGAGGGAGAAGCAGGCTTCCTGCTGAGTAGGAAGCCCGATGTGGGACTCGATCCCAGGATGCTGGGATCATGACCGGAGCCGAAGGCAGACGCTTAACGACTGAGCCACCCAGGCGCCACACTTCGTTTTTAGAAGCCTCTTCTTTTCAGGCTCTCACGCCCGTCGGCCTCCTAGCAGCTCTGTCACCGGCACCGCTGTGCAGCACTACCTCCTCAGATCTCTATTTCAGCTCTGCAGACCCCTGCAAGCTTCTAAATTTTGATAGTTCCAGCCTCTTTTTGTTCCTCATCCCTAAGGGTGTTAGCTGTTTCCTGCAGTTGCTACCTCTGTGCTGGAATCAGCCCATATTGGCTTGTAAAAGCCCATTGTTAAGTTCTCAGGAATTTTGCGAGTCAGTTGTTAAACTGTTGGTAGCTGGAAATCTGCCAATCTGCCACAGTGGGAGTATTTACACCACGGAAATTGGCAAATGCTACAGACCAGGTTTCCCCAAGGAGAGAGCTAGTTGTAAACACTTAGAAGCCCACTATTAGAGTTCTTTTTACTCCTTCGGTTACCTAGATAATACCTTTACATTTAGTTAAGAATACCTTGTATTCAATGTTCAATTAGTTGAATATTTTCTTTATTCATTTAGTGTGGTTTCTGTATCCTGAATGGACCATGAATGATACATAACTTGTAGAGTTGTGCCTCTGTCGACCCCAGTTGTACTCCATGGAAACTGGTAAGTGTGTAGTCTTGTTTTGTTTTGTTTCTTGACAAATTTCTTTTGTAAAAAGTGCCTGACATTTTTTGTAGCAATAGCATGAGTTGATGCTGGTTCAGTCTTCAGCTGTAATTTGGAAGGCTATCTTGCCTGTTTTAGGATGTAGTTTGTAATTCTTTCCTCTGTATAGAAGGGATTGAGATATGGCCACTAACTGAATTTTTGCTGAGCAAGGAGGATGGCATGTTTATTGAAACAAAACAAAACAAAACACAAAACAAATAAATCAAATCTGGCTTCAAACATGTTAGGGTTCTCTGGGTCACAAGGAATCCTATTATAAATCTTTTGTAAAAGAAACAAGCATTCCCTATTCCAGCAGTGGTATAGATTGGGTTTCACACGTCAGGTTTCTAAAGAGCTAGGTATACTTGATATCTCTGATTCCTTAATATATACACTCTGGCTCTCGGTAACTATATGCTTTCTCTTGAAGCTTTTGATCTCCATTTTAACTGCATAATTTTGCTTATTAGACTTGGAGAAACCTTTCGTTGGCCTTCCAATGCTTTGATCTTGCTCAACATGTCTATGAGGCTCCACAAGGTTATATTCTAAAAAGAGATGCCAATATTCTAACATAATCATCAAAATAACTTGTAAGAAAAAGCAAACTTTTCACACAAATCCTATATTTAAAGATGCCTTCCTTCCAATAACATTCATTAAGCAACCATCTGTTTGCCTTTGATTATCATCTGGACCACTAATAAGGGAGTTTAATCTGAGCAGTGTTATTTGCACGCTACTTCTAAATTTAGTGCTTTTCAAAGAAGTCAGCAAGGCTGGCCTCCAGGAAATATTGGCTTTGATGTAACATCTGGTTTTCAGGGAGTTTCTGTGTAGTGCCCAACTGGGGGGTGGACCAAAAGGCAAAGGGAAATCAAGTGACTTGCCCAGAGTCATGTAATTGGTTAATGACTTAACCTGCATTACCTGCAGTTTCTGTCTGTGGCTAAAAGTTCTAGTCTGTTTATTTCTATTCTGTGTATTGTAGAGATACTGTAGATGGAGATGTAGCTGCCCTCTCCATCCCCAGATATTCACAGATAAAGGTGTGGATCTGTAAGACTAATTATTTTTATTTATTTTTTTTAAAGTTTTATTTGACAGAGACAGTGAGAGAGGGAACACAAAGCAGGGGGAGTGGGAGAGGGAGAAGCAGGCTTCCTGCTGAGCAGGGAGCCTGATGCAGGGCTTGATCCCATCATGACCTGAGCCGAAGGCAGATGCTTAATGACTGAGCCACCCAGGCGCCCCTGTAAGACTAATTATTAATTTATCTATTTGCATTTATCTTTTTGGTGTTTCTCTATTTTGAGAAGAAAATAAATTTCGTTGAATTATCCTCCCCTTAATTAAAAAATAATGATTTGAAATAACAGTAAACTGGTATTGCCTGCAAAAACTTCTCTACAAGTAAACTGATTTTTTCCTTTCAAGGGAAGTGGAGGGTTAAATTGAATGACTAACTCACTTGATTTGAGGGTGACTGAAAGGCATCATCAGCAGTCAACCTTTTTCCCTTCTCAATTGTTTTCTCCATTTTCCCTCCTTTCTCCTTCCCTGGGCTGGAGCTAACAGAGCTGTCAGTACCTAATATGCATGATTATATGGAAAGTTCAAGGTTATGATGCTTTTCATAAAAGAAATTCTTTTCTGTTTCTTTACTGGGTCAATAATCAATAAGTGATTTTAATATCCTAATACTAATTATAATATATTTAGTCTAATTAGTGCTTTTAGCTTTAAAGCTATTTTCACATTTATGGTTTAATTTTCTCAGGCTTGTATTATAAAATAATTTGCATATTATGTATGCTTAGGATTGTTTTCCCATCACGTAAAAGACCATTTGAATTTTTGTACAGCCAAGCACATCTTAATATCTTATAAATTAAGAAAATTTAAATTCTAATCTGACAAATTGGGGTTTAAGTCTCAGTTCTACTGGCTGTGTGACCTTGGGTGAATCATTAGATCTTTCTAACCCTCAATGTCCTCATGCGAAATACCTGTCTCATAACACTGAGAGAGTGAAATGAGATTATATGTAAAACTGTTAGCACAGTACTCTGATACACATTAAAAGGTTAGGAAATAGTCCTCAATTTTCTTTCTTATTCTTTTTTTTTCTTCTGTAAAGTATATTAGTGTCCTGTGCTGGTTTGTCCTGTGCCCATTTCTGCCTGACTCTTAGAGATTTTGTGAAAATCAGTCACCTAGTGCGGTGAGAGGGATCTTGGAAATCTTAGAAACCTGAAGTACAATATTAGATGAAATGGTGTGCAAGAGACTTTTGTATTTGGCTGGACAAGATCCATTCCCTTCGCCTAGGTGGTGCCCCCAAAATTCCCTTTAAGAGAGTTCCTCTTGCTCTTTTCTGTGCCATCTCAGGAGTAGGTCATAAAACTGATGTGTCCTCCCTTAGCCAAGGGCTGGGTCTGAGACCCAAACCATTTCACCTGTGCTGCCTCTGACCTGGGCTCTGAATCCTGGGGAAATAACACAAAGGCAATACTGCAGCTGCTCCTGCTGGTAGTGCCATCACTCTGCTCTTGCCTTGAGATACCGAGTCCTGCCTTAGTTGTAGTCCTTCCCTGATCTGGTTCTCCAGCCTTCCCTTTGATTCCAAGAGCTACCCAATATCCCTTTTCTAAAGTTCTTCACGCCTAAGGTAGCCAGAGTTGGTTTCTGTTGCTTGCAACCATATAATCTCAAGCAGTAACAAGTGGCCTGAGGAAACTTGACATTGCATACCCTCTTTTTAATGTTTTTTTTTTTTATATAGATTAGAAAACTCGATGAAATCCCTTGGCTTAGCATGTAAGTGGCAGTATTTGGATTAGTCCCTGATTATCCTGACCACGACTCATGGACCTTCTTTACTAGATAAGGATTATACTTAAATTGTCCTTATTCTTTTCTTTCTTGGAAACAGCTCTACTTCCAGCTCCTTGTAACTGAACCTCGCCTATTTTCTTTAGCACATTATTTTTGCGTTTGGTCTTCACTTCCGTCATTTGTTTTTCTTCCCACTTGACAGACCAAAGCAGTTATAACTTGGGTCTCACTGCTGTTCAGGGACTGAATTAGGACAGATGCTTGTCCTTGCCCCATACTCCTTTACACTAGTCATACTTCTGTATTTTTTATTTTGAGAAATATTATTAGTTGATTCATTCATTAGTTGCTTCATTCATTTGTATATTCATTGAATCGTTACTTAATGAGCATCTGTGATGTTCTAGGAAATTTTCTAGATGCTGGGGAGATGACAGTGAACAAGGCAGTGTCCTTTATGGCAAGGAGCTTATATCCCCAGTGGATTTATAGACAGATAAATAAAATTTTAGTGAAATGTTCATCAGTGTTAAAACTATCGGGGGTAAGGATTTGGAGAAGGAGGGGTCCTAATTCATTTAGTGTGTTCAGGAAGGAACATTTCAGCAGAGACTTGAACGAAGTGAGGATGGCAGCACTGTGAATATCTGTGGGAGGAACATTCACTGAGATGGGCATACGCTTGGAATGTTTGAGAAATAACAAAGAGGGCAGTATGGCTGGAGGACAGTGAACAAGAACAGTGAGATCTGAGGGGTGGCAGGAGCAGACCATGTAGGGCTTTGAGGTCATAGTATGGATTCTGGACTTTGTGGGGGCAACCATGAAATCTTGGAGCCCATTTATACTACTCAGGATCAGACTGTTAACATCTCTTCCCAACCAGGTGCTTGGTGATTCCACACAGGTTATTAAACATTGACCAGCTTACCATTGGGTGGGAAACTCTTGGAGGGTTAAGAGGAGGAAGGTGGCACAATCCCATTTATCTGTTGGAAGGGTTACTCTGGCTTTTCTGTGGAGAGCAGTTTAGAGGGGATCAAGAGTGGAAGCAGAGAGACCAGTTAGGAGTCCATTGCTTTAGTCCTGGGAGTGTAGATGCTCAGGGTTGGGAGTAGTGGTAGGATATGCATGAAATAGTGAGATGTAGAATGTATCTTGGAGATAGAGTGGCAGTGTATGCTGAAGAATTAAATGAAGGATGTGAGTGAAAAAGAGGAATCAAAGAGTGTCTCTAGATTTGGGTTCTGAGCAACTGGCTTGATGGAGGTACTGATTACTATCATGGGGAAGACTGGGAAGTGGCAGATTGCGGTAGGAACTTGTATTTGAAAGGTGTAGTTTGGATCTCTGTTTCCAGAATAGAAAAACAGAAACAGGGGCGCCTGGGTGGCTCAGTCAGTTAAGTGTCTGCCTTCGGCTCAGGTCATGATCCCAGGGTCCTGGGATCAAGCCCCACATTGGGCTCCCTGCTCGGTGGGGAGTCTGCTTCTCCCTCTCCCTCTGTTCCTCCCCCTAGCTTATGCTCTCTCCCTTGCTCTGCTCTCTCTCTCACACTTGCTCTCTTTCTCACACTTGCTCTCTCAAATAAATAAAAAGAAAAAAAAAACAGAAACAAAGAGGAATTAATGATTGGGAAGAGTAACCGTTGTTCAAAGGTCCTACAGAGAGGAGGGTGGAACTAAGAAGTTGTCAGTTGGCCAGCTTTTGTTGGAAGTGAAGAATTGGAATTGAAACCCTTGAGGGCAGGTGTTAGCCTATTAAAGAGTCATTCGCTTCTTTCTTAAAGTATAAGCAGGTTTCTACCTAACATTAAATGATACCCCTTAATGTAAAGATCTCAAACAAACATACATACAAAAAATAAGAACACATAATTAATCATTACCTTTCTAAGCTTCAGCCAAATTCTCACCAATGCCTAAAGAAATTGCTGATTATAAGGTTTCTACTGAACAATTCATCCTCTTTTAGGTGACACTTACCATGATGAAAGTATAGAACAATGGTTCAGAGAACAGGTGCTGGAGCTCAGTTGCCTGGGTTCAAATCATAGCTCTGTGCATTTCCAGCTGTGTGACTTTGGGTGAATTGATGGCACCATCTCTCTCTGCAACTTTCAGGTCTCACAGCAGAGGGGAAATGCACATGGCTGACTAAGTGTTAATCCTGAAAGCTTCTTTTTAAAAAAGTGACAGATGTGACTTTGCCTACATTTCATTGGCCAAAGGCAGATATATGGTCAAGCCTGACATCAACACGGTAGTGTTATTTCATCTTCTCACAGAGAGAGGGGCAACACAAGTCCCAAGACCAAACTTGATTACAGTGTTCTTCAGAGAGTGACAGCAAATATTTTGATACTAATACAGATACAGGGTAATATAGGCACAGGGTAATACATGGACCTCATCTTTATCATCTAATGACATATGACCTTAAAGCTCTGGTTCCATATTTATTATTACTGACAGTATCAGGATTCTCTTCAAAAATGAAAAATTCTCATTAACACCTAGAAGGTACAGATAAGAGAATTATAGTCCTGGCAGCTAATTAGAGGAGAATAGCTTTCCAATTGTAGGATTTTAGATTCTGCTATTGCAGTCAGTTTCTTTGGGGGATCCAAGTTTCTGTGGGTTTAGCATCTGGATTTTAGAATTGCTAGAATTTCTTAAATTTCTTCCCTGGCTGCCCCACAGGCATGGTGTAGAAACTCTATCACTCATTCCATCCCCTGGGTCTCTTTTTTCTGTGAAACAAGGTAGACCAGTTGTCAACCACTTGACTCACAGTCATGTTGTGAGGATTAATGAGTTAAAGTTGGTAAAATGTCTCCTGCTACTGAAAGGTGATAAATAGAAGGCATAATTATTGGTATTTCCCCATCTTTATTTAGACTTGAAAGGCCTTACTAGTCACCTTTGAGATTTTGACATAAGCCAGCTACTGTGGTGAATTTCATTTGTTTTACCTCCCTTCTGTTTGACATTTCTCTACCCTCATCCTATTGCAGTGTCTTTAAAGAGGGAATGTCAGCCTTAACCTTTCATGTCTCCATCTGTTGAGATTTTTGGCTTGTCTCATTGTTATTTTGTACATTTTATTCTGTGTGCTCTCAGACCTGTGCTATTAGCTAAGTAACATGGGGGCATAAAGGACAAACTGTAGTCATATGTGTTTATTCTATATAGTGCCTGGTGAGTTCACAGGGTGGTTCAGTGATTAACCAACATTATTCAGAAATGCAGGCTTCCAGTGAGCTCCCTTTCTGAAAGTCTCATTACTAATTTAAAATAGAATTCAAAACAAATGTTTATTATTAATCTATTCAATGCATTAACATATAGGTACTCGCCACCCCTGGCTTTGACCAAGAGCATATAGAGAGAAGAAGGTTGAGAGAGGAATATTCTCTGGAGAGGTCATTTCAGGAATGTCATTTAAGTTAGCACTATTATGTCCACTGTGATTTTGCCTTCGGGGTACAGAAATAAACTGTAATGCTTCTCCAGCCAGGCAAATTTGGTTTCTTTCAGGGACATGCAAATAGATGGCTTCCATTTTTATGTTTTCACTTATTGCCACTATAAGGCAGATCTTTCTGCAGATTCATGTTTCTCTTTTAAAACTTGCCTCTGCAAAAGTGACTCACATTAGACACGCCTGACTCTAATCATGAGTTATTTGGCTCTCCTTTAGCACTCATGGAGGCAGGGTGGTGGTGGGAAATACCATTAAAGAGCTAGTTTATGTAAAGCTCTCTCTATAGTGAGGCTCAATCAGAAATGTAAAATATGAATCAGAAAATTGGGGATTCAAGTTTTGGCTCATCCTGTATCCGGTCAACAAACATTTACAATGTTTATTAGGATGCTTGGTGCTAGGTTGCATCTTACTCCTCGACCAGGGTTCTTTGAGCAAATCACTTGAGCTTTCAAGCCTCCGTTTCCTATCTGCGAAATGGGAATAATACACTTAATCTTGTTATGAGGACCTATTCTAGTTTTCTTTTGGTTGCAAGTTCCAGTGTCCCCTTATTCCCGTGCCTTTAACCTAGCCATCCACTAACCTCAGTACTAACAGGAATGGAGTCTCAAAATTAAATCCTTGGTATCTTTTGCTTCTTACCCACTTCGATTCTTGACTCAAACTGTTTTCCTCAATTTACTCTGTTCCTGATCTTATTGTATCATCTACTGTTGTTGATTTTAAGTAAAATCCTCAGCCTAGGTTTAAGATGAGTTGACACTTGGCTTTTCTCTCTGTTGCTTCTGATGATGTTGGTGTCAACAGAGCCTTGGTTAAGGCTTGTCTGGCCCTGACGTTAACTTCTGCAATTGACCTGCTGGCCTGGTGACATGACTGGGCTGCTCTGGTCTGCCATAAGGGGAAATTTCACAGATATGGTCTCAGCCTCATTGCTGATGGACCAGCAAGTGTTAGTGTGATCATCAAGGCTTCATTTAGATGGGGCTCAGGGTGAGACTTCAGATCTAGTGAAAGAAGTCCTATTCAGGACTTGTGGAAGAGCCAGTCCTATGGATTACTTCAGAAGTGTTAAGAGACTGTCATGGTTTGGTGGGCTTATGAGAGACCAGAGCTTATTTTAGCATACTGGATCCTAAACTCATAGGACTAATCTGTCTCTGTGGTGGTTGTTGGGTCTTAGAGGGCTTGGATCAGAAACTAAGTGGCTGTTAGACCACAGGTTGTTGTGTTAGAGCTCACTGCTGAGAGGGACCAGGAAAGGTAGGTAGTAAGATTTTGTAAACACATCTGTGAACACATTACACAGATGTGGCTATCATTATTATCGACACTATGTGGCACATAGCAGGTACTCAGTAGGTATTTGTTGAATGATATCCACTGCTTTTATTGCTTAGATTTTACTGGTTTATTTGTCAGTTGTTTTATTAGAAAAAGTCCTTGTATCTGTTATACATTAATCTCTTATTTCAAAGTGTTGTCTTTTCTCTCCAGAGAGTTCTGACAGTGTTAAGATGCTGGGTACTGGTGGTGGTGTGCCATTTAAAAGCTAGTTCACTTAAGCCCCAGATACAGGGAGGCTCAAGAAATTATAAGTTTTTTTTTTTAATTGAGTTATAAGTTACATGTAAAATTTGAATTAGAAAGTTGGGGGTAACTGAAAGTAATAAAAAAAAAAAGAAAGTTGGGAGTTCAAGTTTTGGTTCACTCCTGTATCCAGTCAACAAACATTTCTAAAATGTTTCATAGGTATGGTACTGTCTACCATACTACCCAGTACTATCTAGCATCCAGTGAGTCCTTGATTCATAGCAGTTTATTCAGTATGTGGTGACTGAGTATAGAAATGGGAGAAGCTGTGAATTCCTTTTATCAGTAATCTTTATATGGTATGTACAAATAATAGCCCCGCCATGGGTTAGGTCTTCCTGGGAGGGAGTGATTTAATATATGTTAATTTTTAACTCACAAGCATTTTTTGAGAGTTAGAAATGAGAAACATAGTTGTAACTCTGTTTCCTAAAGGCTGACTAACTCCTTTTGTTCCATGGCTGGGACATTTGTTTAAAAGCTGAACAATATTAATGAAAATGAGTATCATTAATCATTACTCAGTTTTGATTAAGCAAGTATTCTAAATTGCTCAACACATTATTCTATTTATGCTTCTAAAATCCTTTGTGATTGATCTTGGGTGAGTTGCCTGCCTTCTCTGAATCCTAGTTTCTTTTCCGATGCAGTGTGAATGTTCTTGGTTACCTTTCAGGATTTCATTGAGGACTAAATGAAACCATGCAGTCTTTGGATAAGTATTTACTGAATGCCTCCTATGTGTCAGGCACTGAGCCAGGTCCTCAGGGTATAGCCATGAAGCAAATCTGACATTGTCCCTGCCTTCATGGAGATTATAGTCTAGGGAGGGAAACAGACATGAAATAATACAAATTGCTATTTAATTATAGCTGTGATGAGTGCTACAAAGTAAAAAATAGGGCGATGCTATAACTGTAGATTGTAGTTTAGGGAACCTGACCAGGAATGTGGAGTCAGGGAAGGAAGTTTTCCTTGGGAAGGAGACATGTAAACTAAGACCTGAGGATGAGTAAGACTAAAAGGTAGAGAGACTCAGGGAAGGGAAATGACCTCCTTGAGGGGAGTTTGGTGCCTTAATTAGCCATGGTGGAATTTCAGTGAGCAAGAATGAGAGGGATGCATGTGAGCTTGGGGGATCATTAGAGATCCGATGATTCAGGGCTTTGTAGGCTGTGGTAAAGAATTTTTACTCAGTTCACTTAGCATAATGCCCTCAAGGTTCATCTGTGCTATGGCAAATGGCAAAATTTCCTTTTTTTTTTATGGCTGAAAAATATTCCATTGTATTATATACCACATTTTCTTTATCCATTCATCCATCAATGGACGCTTAGGTTGTATTTCAATAAAACTGGAAAACCAAAAGAACTTTGAATCTACTTTAAGGGTTATAGAGACCGTTGGAACATTTTAAACAGATTTGCAAGATAGGAAATTTTTATTTGACTGTGAAAGCATTGTGGGGGAAATGTGTAGAAAGTGTGCAGAGTGGATGCAGGGAAATCATTAGGAGGCTATGATAGCTGTCCAGGTAAGAAATGTTGGTGCTGTGTGGCTGGGGAGGTGTGGAGATGGAGAGCAGAGATGCACTGGATATGGCAGGTTAGGGAGAGGGAGGGGTTAAGGATAATGCCCAGATTTTCTGGTGTAAGCTACTAAGTGAAAGGTGTTAGTGGTGTCTTTATTGAGGGATGAGACACTGGAGGAGGAAGAGGTTTGGGGTAGACTGAGAATACTAAATTCATTTTCAGGAATGTTCAGTTGGAGGTGCCCGTGAGACACCCACGTGAAAACACCAGGTGCACAAGGGAACATCCAAAAGTTTAGAGCTCAGAAAAGAGGTCTGGATGGAGAAGCGATTTTGATATAGAAGGGATTGGCAACTAAAGTCATGGCACAGGGAAATAGTGCAGGGTAAGAAGAGGAGAGAACCTAAGACCAGGCTGTAAGGAATATCAGTATTTAAAGGTTAAACAGAGGGGCGCCTGGGTGGCTCAGTCAGTTGAGCATCTGCCTTCGGCTGAGATCATATCCCAGGGTCCTGGGATTGGGTCCTGCATCGGGCTCCCTGCTCAGGGGGAGCCTGCTTCTCCCTCTGCCTGCCTCTCCCCCTGCTTGTGCATGCTGTCTCTCTCTCTGATAAATACATAAAATCTTAAAAAAAAAAAAAAAGGTTAAGTAGAGTAGGAGGGATAGGCCAAGGAGGGTAGGAAAGAATGGGTAGGAAAAAAAACAATAGGGAAATTAAGAATGTGCTGTCACGGGACCAAGCAAAGGGAGTTTTTAAAGAAAAAAAGGCATGAATGGGCATAAGGGATATTTTTGGAGTGGTGGAAATGTTCTAAAATTGGACTATAGTAATGATTGCCTGATTCTGTAAAGTTACTAACAAGAATTGAATTTTACACTTAAAATGGATGAATTTTATGGTAAGAAAATTATACCTCACTAAGCTGTGAAGAAAAAAAAAGAGGAGGCATAGTAACCATCTTGACAGTCGAAGAGGGATTGAGACAGAGGAAGACTAAGAAGTTTTTTTTTTTTTTTTTCATCAAAAGGAAGCCTTTGTTAGAAAGGTGAAGGGTGTTTGGAAGGCGTCTCACACTGGATGGTGAGGAGTGGGCATAGTACTGACCGCTCTTCGTAGACACTAACGTGCTTTGAAAACTATAGATCACATTATATTGTATTGCAATTTTATTTTCCTAAAGCATAGCACGCTCTTCTTAGAACAGTGATTTCCAAAGTGGGACACAAGAAGGAGTAGTAGCACGTGCAGATGCTAATTTCATCTAATAATAAGAAAAATTAGCTTTACCAGTTTTTAATATGTGGAGCTGTCCCTTGGTCCACATGGGCTTTTTCAAAAACAGGATGTATGTGTTAGGGGAGAATGTGGAAGTTTCACAAAGCAGAGGGCGGACAGTCATAGTGACCTCACTAGCTTGCTTACTTTCAGTGGGATGTAGTATATTCCAGTTTATGTCTGGGTAAGAAGTTGCACAATTTATCTGATCAGGCTTTAATGAAATGGACTTTTGAAGAACAAACATGTTTATTTTTTCTTTTTTTTAAAGATTTTATTTATTTGAGAGAGAGAGAGAGCGAGAGAATGAGTAGGGGGAGTGGCAGAGGGAGAAGCAGACTCCTTGCAAGAAGCCCGACATGGGACTCGATCCCAGGACCCTGGGATCATGACCTGAGCCGAAGGCAGACACTTAACTGACTGAGCCACCCAGGCGCCCCAAACATGTTTCTTTAGAATGTTCCTGTAAGAGGCGCCTGGGTGGCTCAGTCGGTTAAGCATCTGCCTTCGGCTCAGGTCATGATCTCAGGGTCCTGGGATCAAGCCCCTCGTCGGGCTCCCTGCTCAGCAGGGTCTGCTTCTCCCTCTGCCCCTCCCCCCTGCTCATGCGTTCCTTGTCTCTCTCTAATGAATAAATAAAATCTTTAAAAAAATAAAATGTTCCTGTAATTAAACTGCATTATCAAAGATAATTTTAATTATTTAACTACAAAGAAGAAGAAGATGCCCCCTTCCTTCTAGTACAAGTTCTCTGTCAGTCACATTACATATCAAACAATGATTTAATCTGACCAGAAGTTGGCCAAAGCATTTGAAACAATTACAATGATTTGAAATATGAATCTCATCCAGTATTGTTACTAAACTTTGTCCCATTTGTTCTCTACTGTGAATATTGTGCCTTTTGCAAGCTATATTTTCCAGTTATAAAATAGCCATAAATCCATTAAAACCATATATTGATATAAACTTAACTCAGATGCAGACTTTAAATTGCTGTGTCAAGGTTTTTTTTTTAAGAAAAACCAAGCATAATCAATACATTGTTTGCATCAAAATTCATATTAATTATTTTGTTGAGGGCACAATAATGTAGTGAGAAATACCATTTGTTTGTGCTGTGCCTGAAATACTACTGTTAACCACCGTGGTCAGTTCAGGGCAAAGACTGTGGAGGAGGTCAAGTCTGTTTTTAGTATTCCTGTGCTTAGTTCCCACTCCTTTCCTCTATTCTAACCTCCAGGGCTTATGCTCCCCCCAGTCCATCCCAGATGAGCCTAATCCTGAAGTCAGTTTGCTTATTACATTGAGCAACTGTGGTAACTAAAGGTGACAAGTCTCAGGCATCCCTAATGCACGCATTCTCCTGCCCTGCCTGGAAGAGTGTAAATTCACAGTATGTATGGAAATCTTTAAAATTCTGCATGGTCACCAACCCCCAAATTCCACTTTTAGGAATTAATCCTAAGGACATTTTCAGAGCAGCCCACAAGATTGATTGATTTAATAAACATTTTTTAATTTGAATTCAGTTAGTTAACATATAATGTATTACTGGTTTCAGAGGTCCAGGCCTGTGATAGCCCATAAGATTTAGATTTAAAGATGCCACATTGCTGGGGCGCCTGAGTGGCTTAGTCGGTTAAGCGTCCGACTCTTCCTTTTAGCTGAGGTCCTGATCTCAGGGTCATGAGATCGAGCCCTGGGTCAGGTTCCATACTCAGCACAGAGTCTGCTTAAGACTCTCTCTCCCTCACCCTCTGCCCCTTCCCCTGCCACCCAAAATAAATAAATCTTAAAATTAAAAAAAATGCCATATTGCTAATAATACAGAAAAATGGGAAACTATTTAAATGCCCAATACACAGGGTTATATTATGGTACTTCACCCAGTGGATATTATCCAGCCTTTGGGAATGATGTTGTCAGAGAACATTTCATAACCAAGCTGTTTGTGATATATAACATTTAAGAAAAAGACAAGATAAAAAAAAATATTTGATTCCATTATTAGGAAAAATGAATATGAGTAGAAAACAAAAGATTGGAAGGATATGCATGAAAGCATTAAGAATCATTACCTTTTGGTTAGCGCATTATAGATTTTTAATTTCTTTTCTGTGTTCACCTAGATTCCCTACATTTTCTAGAAGGAACATGTTACTTTTGTAATGAGGAAAAATAAGTTATTGAAAAAAACTTTGTCCTATCCCCTTTTACTTCCCCATCACTCCCATGGAAAGAGCAGTCGAGATGATTAGGAAGATACGAGTTTCTAGTGAAACCATTACTGACTGCAAATGGCTGGTTTCCCTGATGTTCAGGACCCTTCAGATATGAACCAGAACCTCTTTTCAGAGCAGAGGGAAGGGTGATGAGCACAGAAACATGAGCCAGTTGCTGAGCACCTATCTGTGCTGATTATCCATCTAGGTTCTTTCTTGGAACACAGCAGTAAACAATATGATGTCCCTGGCCTTGGGAATTTTACATTCTAGTGAGTGAAGACAGTCAACTAATAAATAAACCAAGATATACATGATGTGTCAGGTGTTAGAAGGTACATGGAAAAAATGTACCAGGGTAAGTAGATAGAGAATGATAGGGGTACGTGTGCGCATCATGCGCGCGTGCGTGTGTGTGTGTGTGTGTGTGTGTACTTGTGGACTACATTAGATAAGGAGACAAAGAAGGCAACTCTGGTAAGATTATATCTGAGCAGTGTCCTTGAAGAAATGGGGGATGGACCCATGCAGTTATTTGGTTATCCAGGCTGAGGTAGCAGTGGGAAGGTCCTGAGGCAAAAGTGAGAAGTGTGCATGTCAGGTTTGAGGCATAGAAGGGAGGCTGGTGGACTGGTGGGTGAGCAGAGGTGAAGAGTAACGGGACTAGATCAGAGGGGCATGCAGAGGTCAGATCACAGAGAGTCTTGCAGGTCATAGGATAGGCTTTGGATTTTCTTCTGACAGTGAGATACCATGGAGTACTTTGAGCAGGACAGTGACATGATGTGATTTAAGTTGTCAAAGGGTCACCCTAACTACCATGGGGATAAGGGGCTATGGGGTTAGCAGGGTGGATGCAGAGAGCCCAGTTAGAATACTAGTGTTCAATCAAAAAATGATAGTGAATTACCATATGATTCAGCAATTCCACCTCTAGATACATGCACAAAAGAATCAAAAGCAGATCCCAGAAACTTGGTTCATAGCAGCATTATTCACAAAAGCCAAAAGGTTAAAACAACCCAAACATCCATCAACAGATGAATGGATAAACAAAATGTGGTGTAGACATACAATGGTCAGATTAAAAAGAAAATGAAATTCTGTTACCTGCTACAATATGGATGAAGCTTTAAAACATTATGCCCAGTGAAATAAGCCAGACATAGAAGGATGAATATTGTATGATTTCATTGATATGAAGTACCTAGGAAAGTCAGATTTATAGGGAAGTGGAATAGAGGTTACCAGGGGTTGGGATGGGGTTTGGGGATGAGTGGTTAATTTTTTAAAAATTTTATTTATTGGAGAGATTAGAGTGAGAGAGAACGAGAAAGCACAAGCAGGGGGAGCAGCAGAGGGAGAGAGAGAAGCAGACCTCTGCTGAGCAGGGAGCCCAATGCGGGACTCGATCCCAGGACCCTGGGATCATGACCTGAGCCAAAGACAGAAGCTTAACTGGCTGAGCTATCCAAGTGCCCTGGCAGTTATTGCTTAATGGGTGCGGAATTTCTGTTTGGGACAGTGAAAAAGTTCTGGAAATGGATAGTAGTGATAGTTGCCCAACATTGTGAATGTACTTAATTCCATTGACATACCCACTTAAAAATGGTTAACATGGCAAATTTTATGTATATTTTATCTCAGCTGGAAAAAAAAAGATGCTAGTGGCTTGAGCTAAGAGGCAGAGGAGGAGGTGGTGGGGAGTGCTGGATTTTGCATCCATTATGAATATTAGTCAATGGGATTTTCTGATGGTTTGGATTTTTTTTTTAAGATTTTATTTATTTATTTATGAGAGACAGAGAGAGGGAGAGAGAGAGAGAGGGAGAGGGAGAAGCAGGCTCCCAAGGAGCAGGGAGCCCCATGCAGGACTCGATCCCCGGACTCCAGGATCATGACCTGAACCGAAGGCAGATGCTTAACCATCTGAGCCACCCAGGCACCCCTGATGGTTTGGATTTTTACACGTGAGAGCAAGAAAGTAATGAGTGATATTGCCAAGTTTGTGGGCTAAGCCACCGGAAGCATGAGGTGCATTTTCTTGAGATGGGGGAGTCTGTGGGAGGAGAAGGTAAGGGACTCAAGGAGAGGGTTTCAGATGGGCCAAATTTGAGATGCTTATAAGACATCTAGGTGACGATGGTGAGTTATCCCTGTGCTAATCGGTGGTCCATCCAGTGGGTCTTCCCTTCGGATTAGGATTTTGCCATAGAATTACAGTATGGAGTATGTTATTTAAAATACATCAGTTACCTAAATTATCTGTCCCATTTTATTTGAGCATATCATATTAAACAGATAGATAGGTAGGTAGGTAGATAGATGGATAAATACATGAATAAAATAAAGCAGGCCAGCTTTCCAGGACAATAGAGCAAGAGATGTGGTGTTCTGTTGATGATCCTTAGTGTAGAATTTGTGACTGTGTAATTTGGGGCTAATTGCACTTTTGAAATCAGCACATTTTGTTCATTTTCTTTTATCATGAGGTGGCCCTAATTCATTTGGTGCTTCAGATAAAGTTTAATGGAAGAATCTCAGAGTCACCCTGATCTTCTTTACTTGACAAATTAGGGTAATATAGAACTCAGATCTAACCCCAGCTCAGAGTTGTTAAATACTTTAATTTTCATCTGTGTTTTGTGTTGGAAAATAATTTTAATATTAAAGGACAGCTGTAGACTGCTAATGACTTGAATACAGTTTGACTGTTTTCATGAAGTGCTCTGTGGGATGTCAGAATATTTAATTCAGGATGTTAAAAACATCCCAAAATGTCACAATAATTATATCACAGCAGGCAATTAAAACACTGGAAAATGCCAACTGACTAAGAGTGTTCCTTGTTATTTAGGAAACTATTAAGAACCTGACATATAAAGTAAAAAATGCTGGTTATAACTTTCTATTTAAATAGATAATTTCATCACCAGATAAGAAATTGACACTTGATAGAGTCGGGGGTCATGTTAAAAATGCAGCTCAAGAAGGAACTAAGGAAGAGATCTCCACTTGATCTTTAACTTTATAATATCTATATTCGCACATTATAAAAAACATTGTTTGGTTTTTCATATCATACCATATGTGCTGCAATATCCTCCATACAATGGTTGTGTTAATTATATCATATGTTGGCAGCCTTAATTGATCTGATTTTGCCATCCTAAATTATGGGCAGTGGAATAATTTCCTCATTTTTTCAAACTGTACTTTTGTTAATCCTAATGGATTAACAATGTAATGCTGAAGACCAGGGACAGTGTTTCTTTAATCCCCGAGGATTAGAGTGTCATTCTCAGTGGGGATGTTAAGAACTGACTACGGTTAGCTAGAAGGGGAAATATTCAGGCAGAGTAAGATACAGAAAACAGAGTGTACCAAAGTCCCAAGATGTTAAATGCAAGTACAGACATGTGATTATCTTGGGCAAAAGTGAGCAATTTGCCCATGCAACTGTAACATTTGCATGGACTGTGTGTATGGACAAAGAACCCTCGGTTCACCTGAAGCTGCGTTTTGGTAAACTATGTCCAAGTTTGAAATGGGTCACCTGAAGGGTTTAATGTTATCTGTAATCAACATACTTAAGAAGGACAACTTAAGATATATAATTACCGTAATAACATCCATAGAGAGCAGGAATTGTTACTACTAGCATTTATTTTTTATTTTGGGAAATATGAGAAGCAATTGCCTTGCCTTCGAGGAACATCTATAACTAAGTGAGGTAATGTCATAAAGTACTTAACATGATTTGTCTAGAAGGGTAGTTGCTTGAAACATTTTGATTTCTTCTTTCCTTTGTGAAAATAGGCATCGACACAAAGAATTGTGGTGTAGAGATGGCATTTGGGCTGAGCATTAAAGGGTAAATAGACAAGACAGAAGAGGGAAAAAATGCCTTGGAATAATGTCCAAACTCAGGGGTAGAGTTTAGTGTTTATACACTTTTGGGGGTTCTCTTTAAGAAAAACAACACAGCACTATCAATACAAAAATTAAGAACAAAAGTAAACATTTAATTTAGAATGAGAAAAGAGGGGCGCTTGGGTGGCTCATTTGGTTAAGCATCTGCCTTTGGCTCTGGTCATGATCCCTGAGTTCGTGGATCGAGCCCTGCATCAGGCTCCCTGCTCAGTGGAGAGTCTGCTTCTCCCTCTGTCCTTCCCCCTGCTCATGCTCTCTCTCTTACTCTCTCTCTCTCAAATAAATAAAGTCTTAAAAAAAAAAGAATGAAAAAAGAAAACAACAAATTACACATTAAAAAAATCTGAGAAATGCCACAAATATCCTAAAATTGAGAAAAATAAAATTTTATTTTTAACTATCTACCTGCCACACTGCTAGAATACCTTTTCTTCATTTGTTAGCTGCATAATTTTTGATCATTTTTTCATATGACAATAATTTTGTAATATCTTTTATAGAGAGAATAGGTTAGTAATTCACTTGGTTCTCATGGTAATCAAAATTTGATTTTTTAACATTGTTAATTTTTTTTTTTAGAAAAGTTTTCTTTTTAGAAGAGCTTCATGGCTCATTATTTATATACTATGCAACTATTTAAGACTGTTGCCAAATTCAGGGGAACCTCTATTAAATTCCTTCCAAATATGAGTTGTAAGATTTCAGGGCATTTCAGATTTTCTTGTTCAGGACTAATCTTTAGTACCAGTAGAAGTTGATGACACAGATTAAACAGTTTGCCATTGATGTCCTCTCTGCGGTGGAGTATTAAGAGTTAATGAGGGGGAGGAACAAGATGGTGGGGGAGTAGGAGACCTAAATTTCATGTGGTCCCAGGAATTCAGCTAGATAGCTATCAAACCATTCTGAACACCTACAAACTCAACAGGAGATCAAATAAAAGAATAGCAGCAACTCTCTGAACAGAAAAGCGACCACTTTCTGGAAGATCTCTTCCGATTTGTTTAGTGTATATTTTTCTGGAGTTGTTGTTACCCTGTTAGCATTTTGTTCTCTCATTCATCTCTTCTCCTCTGGACAAAATGACAAGATGGAAAAACTCACCTCAGAAAAAAAGAACAAGAGGCAGTACCAACTGCCAGGGACCTAATCAGTATGGACATTAGTAAGATGTTGGAACTAGAGTTCAGAATGATGATTATAAAGATACTAGCTGGGCTTGAAAAAAGCATGGAAGATATTAGAAAAACCCTTTCTGGAGAAATAAAAGAACTAAAATCTAATCAAGTCAAAATCAAAAAAAGCTATTAGTGAGGTGCAATCAAAAATGGAGGCTCTAACTGCTAGGATAAATGAGGCAGAAGAGAGAATTAGTGATATAGAAGACCAAATGATGGAGAATAAAGAAGCTGAGAAAAAGAGAGAAACAACTACTGGATCACGAGGGCAGAATTCGAGAGATAAGCGATACCATAAGATGAAACAATATTAGAATAATTGGGATCCCAGAAGAAGAAAGAGAGAGAGGGGCAGAAGGTATATTGGAGCAAATTATAGCAGAGAACTTCCCTAATTTGGGGAAGGAAACAGGCATAAAAATCCAGGAGGCACAGAGAACCCCCTCAAAATCAATAAAAATATGTCCACACCCCGACATCTAATAGTAAAACTTAAAAGTCTCAGAGACAAAGAGAAAATCCTGAAAGCAGCTTGGGACAAGAGGTCTGTAACCTACAATTGTAGAAACATTAGATTGGCAACAGACCTATCCATAGAGACCTGGCAGGCCAGAAAGGACTGGTGTGATATATTCAGAGCACTAAACGAGAAAAATATGCAGCCAAGAATACTATATCCAGCTAGGCTGTCATTGAAAATAGGAGAGATAAAAAGCTTCCAGGACAAACAAAAACTAAAGGAATTTGCAAACACAAAACCAGCCCCACAAGAAATATTGAAAGGGGTCCTCTAAGCAAAGAGAGGGCCTAAAAGTAACATAGACCAGAAAGGAACACAGACAGTATACGATAACAGTCACCTTACAGGCAATACAATGGCACTAAATTCATATCTTTCAATAGTTACCCTGAATGTAAATGGGCTAAATTCCCCAATCAAAAGACACAGGTATCAGATTGGCTAAAAAACCAAGACCCATCGATAGGCTGTCTGCAAGAGACTCATTTTAGACCCAAAGACACCTCCAGATTGAAAGTGAGGGGGTGGAAAACCATTTACCATGCTAATAGACTTCAAAAGAAAGCTGGGGTGGCAATCCTTATATCAGACAAATTAGATTTTAAACCAAAGACTATAATAAGAGATGAGGAAGGATACTATATCCTACTTAAAGGGTCTATCCAAGAAGAAGATCTAACAGTTGTAAATATCTATGCCCCTAACATGGGAACAGCCAATTATATAAGCCAATTAAATAACAAAATCAAAGAAACACATTGACAACAATACAGTAATAGGAGGGGACTTTAACAGCCCCTTCACTGAAATGGACAGATCATCTAAGCAAAAGATCAGCAAGGAAATAAAGACTTTAAGTGACACACTGGACCAAATGGACTTCACAGACACATTCAGAACATTCCATCCCAAAGCAACAGAATACACATTCTTCTCTAGTGCCCATGGAACATTCTCCAGATGTGATCACATCCTAGGTCACAAATCAGGTCTCAAACGGTACCAAAAGATTGGGATCATTCCCTGCATATTTTCAGACTACAATGCTTTGAAACTAGAATTCAATCACAAGAGGAAAGTCGGAAAGAACTCAAATACATGGAGGCCAAAGAGCATCCTACTAAAGAATGAATGGGTCAACCAGGAAGTTGAAGAATTAAAAAAACTCATGGAAACAAATGAAAATGAAAACACAACTGATTAAAATCTTTGGGATGCAGCAAAGGCAGTTCTAAGAGGAAAGTATATAGCAATACAAGCCTGTCTCAAGAAATAAGAAAGGTCTCAAGTACCCAACCTAACCCTACACCTAAAGGAGCTGGAGAAAGAACAGCAAATTAAGCCTAAACCCAGCAGGAGAAGAGAGTAAAGATCAGAGCAGAAATCAATGAAATGGAAACCAAAAGAAGAGTAGAGCAGATCAACGAAACTAGGAGATGGTTTTTTGAAAGAATTAATAAGATTGATAAACCCCTGGCCAGACTTATAAAAAAAGAGAAAGGACCCAAATAAATAAAATCTTGAATAAAGAGGAGCGATCACAACCAACACCAAAGAAATACAATTATAAGAACATATTATGAGCAACTCTATGCCAGCAAATTAGATAATTTGAAAGAAATGATGCATTCCTAGAGTTGTATCAACTACCAAAACTGAACCAGGAAGAAATAGAAAACCTGAACAGACCTGTAAACCACTAAGAAAATTGAAGCAGTCATCAAAAATCTCCCAACAAACAAGAGCCCAGGGCCAGATGGCTTCTCAGGGGAATTCTACCAAACATTTAAAGAAGAATTAATACCTATTCTTCTGAAACTGTTCTAAAAAATAGAAATGGAAGGAAAACTTCCAAACTTGTTTTATGAGGCCACCATTACCTTGATCCCAAAACCAGACAAAGACCCCATTAAAAAGGAGAATTACAGACCGACATGCTTGATGAACATGGATGCAAAAATTCTCACCAAAATACTAGCCAGTAGTACCCAACAGTACATTAAAAGGATTATTCACCACGACCAAGTGGGATTTATTCCTGGGCTGCAAGGTTGGTTCAGCATGCACAAATCAATCAGTGTGATACAATACATTAATAAAAGAAAGAACAAGAACCATATGATTCTCTCAATAGATGCAGAAAAAACATTTGACAAAGTACAGCATCCCTTCTTGATCGAAACTCTTCAGAGTATATGGATAAAGGGTACATATCTCAATATCATAAAAGCCATCTATGAAAAACCCACAGTGAATATCATTCTCAATGGGGAAAAACTGAGAGCTTTCCCCCTACAGTCAGGAACACGGCAGGGATGTCCACTCTCACCACAGCTATTCAACATAGTACTAGAAGACCTAGCCACAGCAATCAGACAACAGAAAGAAATAAAAGGCATCCGAATTGGTAAAGAAGAGGTCAAACTCTCACTCTTTGCAGATGATAGGATACTTTATGTGGAAAACCCAAAAGACTCCATCCCAAAACTGCTAGAACTCATTCAGGAGTTCAGTAAAGTGGCAGGATATAAAATCAATGCACAGAAATCAGTGGCATTCCTATACACCAACAAGACATAAGAAAGAGAAAGTAAAGAGTTGATCCCATTTACAGTTGCACCCAAAACCGTAAGATACCTAGGACTAAATCTAACCAAAGAGGCAAAGAATCTGTACTCAGAAAACTATAAAATACTCATGAAAGAAATTGAGGAAAGACACAAAGAAATGGAAAAACGTTCCATGCTCATGGATTGGAAGAACAAATATTGTGAAGATGTCAATGCTACATAGAGCAATCTACACATTCAGTGCAATCCCTATCAAAATACCACCAACTTTTTTCAAAGAAATGGAGCAAATAATCCTAAAATTTGTATGGAACCAGAAAAGACCCCAAATAGCCAGAGGAATATTGAAAAAGAAAAGCAAAGCCGGTGGCATCACAATTCCGGACTTCAAGCTCTATTACAAAGCTGTCATCATCAAGACAGTATGGTCCTGGCACAAAAACAGACACATAGATCAATGGAACAGAATAGAGAGCCCAGAAATGGACCCTCAACTCTATGGTCAACTAATCTTTGACAAAGCAGGAAAGAATGTCCAATAGAACATTTTTTTTTTTTTTTAAGTTTTATTTACTTATTTGAGAGAGAATGAGATAGAGAGAACATGAGAGGGGGAGGGTCAGAGGGAGAAGCAGATCCCTGCTGAGCAGGGAGCCCGGTGCGGGACTTGATCCTGGGACTCCAGGATCATGACCTGAGCTGAAGGCAGTCGCCTAACCAACTGAGCCACACAGGCGCCCCATCCAATGGAACATTCTTTTGTCTTTTGTCTCTTCAACAAATGGTGTTGGGAAAACTGGACAGCCACATGCAGAAGAATGAGACTGGACCATTTCCTTACACCACACACAAGAATAGACTCAAAATGATTTAAAGACGTAAATGTGAGACAGGAGTCCATCAAAATCCTAAAGGAGAACACAGGCAGCACCCTCTTCGATCTCAGCCGCGGCAACTTCTTCCTAGAAACATCACCAAAGGCAATGGAAGCAAGGGCAAAAATGAACTATTGGGACTTCATCAAGATAAAAAGCTTTTGCACAGGAAAGGAAACAGTCAACAAAACCAAAAGAGAACTGACAGAATGGGAGAAGATATTTGCAAATGACATATCAGATTAAGGGCTAGTATCCAAAATCTGTAAAGAACTTATCACACTCAACACCCAAAGAACAAATGATCCAATCAAGAAATGGGCAGAATACATGAACAGACATTTTTCCAAAGAAGGCATCCAAATGGCCAACAGACATATGAAAAAGTGCTCAACATTGCTTGGCATCAGGGAAATCCAAATCAAAACCTCAATGAGGTACCAGAATGGCTAAAATTAACAAGTCAGGAAATGACAGATGTTGGCAGGGTTGCGGAGAAAGGGGAACCCTCCTACATTGTTGGTGGGAATGCAAGCTGGTGCAACCCCTCTGGAAAACAGTACGGAGGTTCGTCAGAAAGTTGAATATAGAGCTATTGTATGACCCAGCAATTGCACTACTGTGTATTTACCCCAACGATACAAATGTAGTGATCTGAAGGGGTATGTGCACCCCAATGTTTATATCTGCAATGTCCATGATAACCAAACTATGGAAGGAGCCAAGTTGTCCATCAACAGGTGAATGGATAAAGAAGTGGTATATATATATACAATGGAATATTATGCAGCCATCAAAAAACCCCAAAATCTTGCCATTTGCAACAATGTGGATGGAACTAGAGGGTATTATGCTGAGCGAAATAAGTCAATCAGAGAAAGACATGTATCATATGATTTCACTGATATGAGGAATTCTTAATCTCTGGAAACAAACTCTGAGGGTTGCTGGAGTGGTTGAGGGGTGGGAGGAATGGGGTGGCTGGGTGATAGACATTGTGGAGGGTGTGTGCTATGATAAGCGCTGTGAATTGTGTAAGTCTGATGAATCACAGACCTGTACCTCTGAAACAAATAATACATTATATGTTAAAAAAAAAAAAAGATAGCAGGGAGGGAAAAATGAAGGGGAGGGCTTTCGGAGGGGAAGATGAACCATGAGATTATGGACTCTGAGAAACAAACTGAGGGTTCTAGAGGGGAGGGGGTGGGAGGTTGGCTTAGCCTGGTGATGGGTATTAAAGAGGGCATGTATTGCATGGAATACTGGGTGTTATACGGAAACAATGAATCATGGAACACTGCATCAAAAACAAATGATGAAATGTATGGTGATTAACATAATATAATAAAATAAAATAAAAAAGATAACTCTTTTTTGATTTAAGTATTTCATGTCAAATTAGCAAGAAATTTAAGTCTTTTCCCAGTTTGTTCACAACAAGTCCTCTTCATGAATTAGGTTATCAAAATATCCAAGAGCCTCTTCATTACTTCTATTGAAAATTTATTTCTTCCTCTTGATTAATCATTTCATTTGGTATGATCTGAAAGGTTTTTTTACAATTTGCTCTTCAAGTTCAGAATAATTTCCATTGATTTCATTCCTTTTTTGCTTCTGTTTCATATTTCATTTTAATATGAAATTTATCAGTTATTTAAAAAATAATTTAAAGTTGATAAAACAAGATGCCTGTTATATGCACCTGAGTTAGGAGTCTGTGATTCCTTACTTGTTTTTTTTGGAAATGTCTTTCCAAATGGCAATAAAAATTGTGCATTTAAACTTTATCAAACATGACATTCTCATCAAAAAAAGAAAAAAAGCCTTTCTTATGCTGAGATGGCTTACAATAAGTTCACCATATTTGTAAATGAACGTGAACACCAAACCCAAACTAAATGTATAGTCAACTTGACTTCCTTTGCTAGATCCCCCAAATGCTGTAGTCATTCCAGTGCCAACTGACACAGCAGGAGGTTGACGGAAGGTAAGTCAGAGTAGACTAGACAGCTGTCTTTACCAATTATAGTGCATGTATCTCTCTTTTGCAAAATTTTTGAAAATATATGATTGTATGAACCCCTTACCTAGTGCCCCTCCAAGGGCCTTGGAAGGATTTTGTGGAAGTGGGGGCCTTGAAGCTTAAGCTTCAATTAGCTTTAAGGTTGTTCTGCCTTCACCCAGATTTCTTAATTTAGCTTATGATTTGGCTTCTGCTAACTTCTCCAATTCAGTCTCCCATCACTTTCTCTCCTTTGCTGTCTCTGCCTGAGCCTTATTCCCTGACTCTGCCATCCTCTTGTCTTCCTGCAGGGCATTCACTAGTACTGGTCTTTGGCTGAATATTCATCCTCCTCATGTCATTTTGGAAGTCTCTTAGATTTCTGACTACCCACTCTAAGATACATGTCTTCCATATTATCTCTCATGGTATAATATGTTAATAATAGTAACAAAACTCCAGTTGTTAATAATTCCATGAGGCAGTGTAGTAAGAACAAATTAAAAATCTGTGTCATATCCAATTAATTTAATATGTGCTTTCTCACCTGTACCTGCCACTGGAGAGCTAAGCTCTATGAGGGAAGGGACTCTTGCTTTCTTCTCCATTATAACTCTATTTTCAGGCACAGCTCCTGGAATATTCAGTAACTATTGATTTAAATATTGAAACGAGGGAGGTGGAGTATTCCAGGTTGAGGGAATAGTATCAACAGAAATGGGCGCTTAATAGTAGTACAGAATCGTAGTTGGGAGTGTAAGCTCTGGACCCAGATGTCTGGCATTTAAATCCCAGTCCCATCAGCTGCTTGACCACAGGCAAGGTCCCTAACATACCTGTGCCTCAGTTTCCTTACCTTGATTATGAGGATAGCAGTAGTACCTACCTCATAATAGACTGAAAATTAAATAGTGAAGACACGGAAAGCATTTAGAAAAATGCCTAATATATAAGAGGCACCCAATAAATGTTATTTATTATGAAAATTCATAGCTTGATCCAAGTCAGGAAGTTTGTTTATTTTAAACTAATCACCATTCAGTGTTCACATCAACCTGACATTTCCAAGACATGAGGTCACTTTTGAGCTGGTAGACCTTAGAGATCATCAGTTCATCCCCTCGTGTTACAAAGGAGGTACTTTAGTGCTCAGAAGCCAGGACTAGAATCCAGAACCTTCCAGATCAAGTCGATGACAGTGGTGAGGTGAAAACCAGAGGCTTGGTGAAACGTGGCTTAAAGCAATGTGGGAAGTGAAGGCGGTTGAGTTGCTCCCCTAAAGGTGGTAGTGGTGGTTTGCTGGTGCAGGATTGGTTGCTAAGTTCAAGGATTCTCTTCTGCCCAATACATTCACCAATGTGGGTATCGAGGCTCTGTAAGAACAATGAAAAGGGGAACAGTAGATTTCTGAAATCCAGTCCACATTGCTTTATTTGAACATCACAGTGGCTGATACAATGACCAGAAAGCCAGCAATATGATTCTGGATTCTGATTCTTCTCCAAGTCAGAAAGCTGCATCACTGTGCCTTCTTGCAGTGTTATCTTCTCTTTACTTCTACATGCTGAGATCCACCAAACAGGAGGGGGAAGTCTCTGGATTTTGGCACAGAGGCATATGGAATTCTAGGAGACTGAGTATCTCAGATTTTGAGCTCATGTACCACACATACATAGTAAGAAGCAATTTTTTTCTAAAATATTTGACTTAGGTTTCTGACTTTAAAATTTTTTTTTTTTAAAGATTTTATTTATTTATTTGACAGAGACACACAGCGAGAGAGGGAACACAAGCAGAGGGGAGTGGGAGAGGGAGAAGCAGGCTCCCCGCCAAGCAGGAGCCTGATGCGGGGCTCGATCCCAGGACCCTGGGACCATGACCTGAGCCGAAGGCAGATGCTTAACCGTCTGAGCCACCCAGGCGCCCCCTGACTTTAAAATTTATCCTAATATACTGGAACTGTTTTGCAGAGGGTTTGTCCAGTTAGATGTTGCTCAGCCAAATAACAAGAGTCCCTTTTCATATGTAATTCTGTTAGGAAGACTACTTACCACTTCTTCTCAAAGTAATAGGACCTAATTTAAAAATACAGATTTGGTCCACTGGGTTCTGCTGTCTCTAACAGTAATTGGGAAGGGCCCCATTTAACTCAGGACTTTGAAAGATAAACGACTGGGTAAGAAACACAGAATGGACAGTGAAGAATGAAATATGCTGTTTTGCTAAGCTCCTGTTAATAGACCTAGAAGACTGCAAATAATATAAAGATAAATAGATGGGGCCAGGACGGATCTGGGTCTGGTTTTAACCTATCAGAGTGCTTATTGGCAGGCAATGCTTTTTGTCAGAAGGGGTGACAGACTATCTCTTATTTCATTTCAGCTCTGTCGTTTAAGTAAAATATACTTAAAAGTATTTATTGGGGTGCCTGGGTAGCTCAGTCGGTTAAGCATCTGACTCTTGATTTTGGCTCAGGTCATGATCTCAGGGTCATGAGAGCGAGTCCTGAGTCTGTCTCCGTGCTCAGTGGGGAGTCTGCTGGAGATTCTCTCCCTCTGCCTCTCCCCGGCTCACGCACATGAGCTCGCTCTCTCTCTCTCTCTCTCTTTCAAGTAGATAAATCTTTAAAAAATATTTATAAAATATTTATATAAAAAGCACCTACTCTGTGAGGGAAGCTGTGCTGTGCTCATTATTGTGGGTGTAGGGATAACTAAAGTGTGGTTCTTATCTTCAAGTAGTTTACTTTTGAAGGGGGGCTGGTGGAGGCCCTATGATCTCAGCCAGATAGGGATTATTTCCGTTGAGTTTTGTTTTGGTTTTGTTTTGTTTTGGAATTGTCCTTTTATTTCCATATTGATTCATCCACAGATAGCCTCCACTGGACTAATTGCTTCTTGGTATTGGAATGGTATAGAGCACCTTAGTTGGTTAGAGTTCAGTCTTTCACTATCAGGTAGAATTAAGCTACTATGTATTTATTGCATTAACTATATCTATTCTGACTTGCGATTGCACAAATCTAAGCAATGCAGGAAATGACAGAGTGAAAAAACCCTTTGACAGATGCTTTTTTTTTTTTTTTTTTTTTGCCTATGATTGCTGAGGTGGGAAGAGATTTATGGTTCACCCTGGTTTGGAGCAGTAAAGGAAAAAAATACACACACACACACAAACACACACGCTCTCTCTCTTTCTCTCAAGGCTGGATATTACCTGTCATTCTAAAGTCCTTTCCTTTGGAGTGTATCTTGTCTCCCACAAGCAGTTAAACTCCCTCTGAAATAGATAACATGTAAATTTAAGAGCTCTTCTCTGTGAAAAAGTACAGTGCTATTAGGCTTTATCTGTTTAAAGTCTCATGTATTCCCTATGTGAGTTACACCTAAATAAAGGTGTGTGGAGGTTGATTCATGGCTTATGAAGACAAGGTCATTAATTTGGTGTCCTTACAATCTCAAGTAGTTTTGCAGCTTTCCACATTTATACAGTAGGGCTATGTGTATTTACACATGTGCGTATTTAAATCTCATGTTTTTCTTTTATGTAAATATATATATATATTTACCTTGTAGACAGAGCTTTTATATCATTCTCTTCTGGTCTGCATGAAATAAGTAGCAGAAATAGGACTAATGAGGTGTTTGTCTCCTTAGAATCTCTCCCCACTCCTTTTTCTTTAAAGATATTACTCATTCATTTGAGAGAGAGAGAGAGACAGAGCACAAGCAGGGGGAGAGGCAGAGGGAGAAACAGACTCCCCGCTGAGTTGGGAGCCCAACAGGGGGCTCTATCCCAGGACCTGGAGATCACGACCTGAGCCAGGCCAGGCCAGACGCTCAACCATCTGAGCCACCCAGGCGTGCCTCTTACCCTTTCTTTCAGCAATAACTTCTAAGTTTCATATGGGGCACTATGCTTTTCCTATCTGCTGTCTGTGTGGACCGGATGGGACTCCACCCATCATTTCATGGCTGTGTCTTGTTTCAAAGGCCTAAGACAGTCACATCTCTATTGTCTGACTCCAGTGATGAGTTCAGAGTAGGCAAATGACTGATGTGGGCTCTTTGGAAGGAATCTTAGATTTTGGAGGAGAGATATGGGAAATAGACCTCTTTTCTTCTAGGCTGGGTATTCGGAGGAGGTGGGGCTGGAGCTGCTTATCGTCTCATGGAGTCTCAAATGAAAGCCAAGAGAGCAGAAGGCAATGCCAGATAAGGATTAAAAAAAGAACCTATGTGCTGGTAACACCACTGATGTAGGTAAGTACCTAGGTGAAGCCACACCTCAAAGTCAGCCTTACCTTTGGACTTGTTAGTCAAGCAAAAGCCTTTTTTCTGCTCAAGGCTGTTTGGGTTGGGTTTTCAGTCCTAACTGGAAAAACTCTGTAGATGAATAAGCTACGGTTTCAGTTTTCAGGGCCCACAATTTCCCAATCTGGAAAATGAAGGTGCTTTTCAAGTCTTTTATGGCTCTAAAGTCATGATTCCTTCTTGAAATTCTTAAGGGTCCTCTCAAAAGCATGTTGAGAGGTGATGCATATTCTTTTGGTGTCTGCCAGTTTGAGTTTACTCTTGGGTGTGATGTTTCTTTCCATTTGGCAAATGGTTGATAGTCCCAAGGCTAATAAAATCTTGGAAAGATTTATTGAAACCCAAGATTTTGATTCAGAAATAGCTAGGAAGTTCTTATCTTTGAAATATTAATAAAAACATTGAAGAACTCAGTCAAAAGTCCATACCAGCTAGGCTATAGCCCATCTAACAGGAATCTCTGTGCTAAATCCATGTGTTATTTTGGTACTAAATAATTTATATTTTAATATGCAAACATAGTTCCCTCCATGATGATCGACATGGCTCCAAAAATGTAGTCCTGAAGATTATGGTGCTTTGTTGTTGCAGTGTTAAGCAGAAATAATATATATTTTTGAAAGTATTAGTCTAGTCACCATGCAGAGAAAAACATGTTTTTCACTTGTTAGAAGGAAATAAACCAGTTGTTACAATCCAAGTGTAACATTATATGCCGAACTGAAAAAGGGCTGAATGATGGGAGGAGAGCCACTTTAACACCATACCTCTCCTCACAGAAGAGAGCTAACTCTTCAAAATTGCTAGGTGAGGATGCTGAATGGATAGGAGCAAATTGCCAGTTGCTTTATGGCCATACTTAGTGATTGTGAGATTTTATTGTATTTGATAAAATGGCATGAATATCCTATTTAAACTCTCATGACAAATTAAATGTTTGGGAGTGGTTTCTAGAAAGTAATTTTTTTACAGTGCCCTGAACACACCAGGGTGTTCCCTATTTCCACACTTTTGTGTATGTTTCCCCCAGCCTGAAATGTCATTCCTTGCTTTCTGTGCTGAATGAATCCTTCATATATTCAAAATCTAGTGCATGCGTCTTGTTTCCACTGGCTCCTCCTTTAGGCATTCCATTGCTGTGTCCATGGTCCACCACTGTTACCTTGTCTATGGTGGTTTTTATTGTAGAATCAGTCAATATTCATTTGCACTATTTCTTTTCCCCCTGTCTCTGCCACTGGACTTTGAGGAGCTTGGATTCAAAGACTCCTCTGACTCTGCAAGTGCCCAACCATATGTTTGCTGGTTGAATAAATACTCTTCATGGCCCTCGTGTGAGCAAACCTTTTAACTGTACTGATCACGGCTACCCATTTTGAACACCTAATAATGGCCAGGCAGTGTATAGAATTGTAATTTAATCTTTAACTCTGCTAGTGTGTATGATCTTTCTCTCCATTGTGTAGATGAGAAAACAGAGGCCCAGAGAGGTTTATAGGGTTGCCGAAGATGTCACTGGTAAGTGACAGGGGATTCGGTCTGTGCTCTTTCCTCTACATAATATCTCCAACTTTGCTTGAAAGCGTTATTTAAAATTTTTTCTAAAATGCTTCCTTTTAAACATTCCCTGAATATTCCCTTAAGGGCTCTGTTTCCTGCTAGATTTGTGCTACCTGCTTCCGTCTGCAAAATCAAATAAGCCACTTTGTGCAGCTCCTTCCTCAGGAAATCTGGAAAACGGAGCTGTTCTTTCTAGGAACACTAACAATTCATCTCCATGTACTGGTGTGGCTTATGATTTTCAGTTTAACCCATGCGGCCCCTATTCCTTGGGCCGGGGTTGTTAGCATATGATAAGTCTAAAAAAGTTTTTATTCCCGGCAAACAGAGTCAGGGAAGCAGAAGTAGGTTTTTGGAAAGGCTGGTTAAGAAAGAAGTTATTTCAGTAATTGAAGCCAAGCATTTTGATTAAAATGATCTAATTCTTTGCTTTGCTCTGCCAGTGTAGATCTGGTCCACACCTGTTATATTCTGCAGTGCACTTTACCCCAGTGGTTACCAAATGCTGGCTTGTGAAATTCAGCCTGCTCAAGAAGGTTTTCATCAGTCAGAAACAGAGAGAGAGTAGTAAGAAAAAATAGAGGAGTGTGCACCTGAATATATATGTACCTATGCACAATATTCACACATGCCCTCAGAATCATTGGTTCCCTTTTTGGTGAGAATTGTGGTTTTTTTTGGGGGGGGGGTCGCAGAGGGAAGGAGAGAGAGAGAGAGAATCTTAAGCAGTCTCCCTGTTGAGTGTAGATCCCAACACGGGGCTGGATTTCATGACCCTGAGATCATGACCTGAGCAGAAATCAAGAGTCAGATGCTTAACCGGCTGAGCCACCCAGGCGCCTGAGAATTGTTTTTTATTCTGAGATTATTTCTTACTATATCCTTTTGCCATTAAAATATATTTCTCTAAAGAAATTGTAGCATGAATAGAAGGTAGATAATTTTCTTAATGCCTCAACCTATCTGACAAAATGAAAATATCTTATTTCATTCACCTTGATTTTTAAACAAATTTTATGAGGCCATGAAATTCCGGGGTTCTGGAACCATGTTGTACTTCCTTTTTTCCCTTGGTTCTTTGGCAATAAATAACAAATCTGCCACCAAAGAGGGAAGACAGCTGTGTTCAAGTTGATTTCCTCCTCTGTACTCTTGTCTCACTTGTTGTCTTTACTTTTCATTGGCAGAATACGATGCCTTGCATCATTAGTGTAGGTTTATGTCCTAGCTAATAAAACAGATTGTAACTGTGCCTACCAAAGGTAGGAAGCATCATCGTTTTCTTTCGATGGACTGCTAGCATCTACACATGATAGATACTCAGCTGTTTTAAAATAGATTTAATGTCTGGAACTTGGGGGGAGGTGCTGGAAATTAATAAGATAACAATGACAGTAGGTTAAAATTAATATTTATTAAGTGCTTCCCATACGCTAGGCACTATTTTAAGTGTTCTGTATGTGTGACTCATTTAATCCTTCCAACACCCACCAGGGCTAGGTTTCATTATTATCACTGCCTTCATTTTTCAGGGGAGGAAACTGGGATAACAGAGTGTTAAGTAACCTGTCTCTATTTTTACTTGGCAGTGGTGGGATTTGAACCCAGATAGGTTAAGCTTGAAAACTCAACATTCCCAAGCACCACAGCATGCTGCCTCCTGCAAAAACAGTTCTGACAGCCACCTCTGGAGAAGAATGAGGGTAACTGTTGTAACAGTTGCAGGTGGCGATGTTGTAACCAGCATTAGGGTGATCCCGGTGCTGCATGGGTGCTAAGGGCTTTAGGTGCATTATTTCATGCTCACAACAACCCTATGCAGTCTAGGCTCCTATTATCTCATTTTACAGATAAGGAAGCTGAAGCACAGAGGTCTTGCCCAAGTGACTTGCTCAAGACTGGAAAATGGCAGAACCTGAAACTCGAACCTTAGGTCTGTCTCACTCCAAACGCCATGAGCTATGATGTTACACTTGGATGAGCCTAGGATTTGGGACCGGAAAATTCCATCTCGAGGCTCTCCAGCAGCAGAGCAGCCATGGCCATGTCACTGGGCTCTCTGAGATTGTTCTATCATCTGTTAAGTGGAGGAGATGTGTGTAAGATACTTAATAAGCTGTAATGTGCTGCTTAAATGTAATGTATTTATATATGTGGCAGAGGCTTATTCCGCTTCCTGGTCCTCTGAGCATCTCTGGAGAATCAGAAAGCTCACTGCATTTCCTCTTGACTTCCTTTGCTAGCTTCCCATAACAGCAGGTACCTCAGAAAGATTTGGGCTCCTGTTGTTGAATAGCTCTAGGAAATGTATTTCGAGTTGCCGATCACCTATAGCCACAGAAAGAAAATCAAGGCTGACAAGTACCATGCTCATTAGGCAGACGCTCAGTTTTATTCAACCACAAAGATATTAGGAAAAGATATTTATAGCTGACCTTTCAAGATTAATAATTCTCGTGAAAGAGAAACCGTGGTAGTCAACGCCATTTAAAAAAAATCCTGAGCCTTGAAGGAAATAATTATTTTACTGTTTGTAGTAGAGTTTGTTACATTTATTAAAAATTTAATAAAATGCATATGCATATCTATCACACTTAAAAGACCATCAATAAGGTAAAATCAGTTCACTCTGCTTCTTTAAAATTGAATGGTGACATTCTTATGACTCCTCGTTATTTTGTTATTTTCTTAAAAATATGTGCATTTATCCTGTAATTTCAGAAAGTAAAATTCTATAACAGTTAATTAGAAACTCAAAAATGGATCTTTTAGGCACGTTAAAATGAACTGCTAAGCATTCATGATTTTAAATGTTAGGAAATAAAAATAGGAAAACAGAAATGAACATGTTCCTTTTTAACTTTTGATCTTCCCTGTTCTTCCTTTTGACTCCATATTCAATTGACAATCTCATGTTTATATAGCATGTGTCTAGTGAAGATCTTCCTGGCTTAGCTTTTTGTCTGAAAAAGGCAAGGATTAGGAGAATCCATTTTGTCTTCAAATAAATGCATTCTCATTGAGGCAACTTCAGTTCAGAATCCTTATACTGTAAGTAATTGAATGTTCTGTGCTTTGAACATAAAATATGCTGTACAGTGAGTGAAAAAAACCCACAACCTTTCTAAATAGGAGTAACTTGAGTTTTGGAGATGGTTGAGGGTGAGGATGGAGGCACACAGGACACAGTGTAAGTTAACATTGTGGAAATATTTGCTTAAGTACATGATGCTTCTGGTTTGCTGTTTTTGGTGGAAATAAAAAGGTCATTATAAATTAAGCTGAAAAACAATTTAAAATAATTTTGTAAATATAAGAGCATTTCCTGAATAGAAATACCTCATCCTTTCTTTTTAAAGCTGTAAATTATTATAAAAGGATTTCAAAAAGATTTTTATAAAATAATTGCCATTAACATACCAAATACCCATTTTGTTTATGCATATTCCTTTCAAGTCTTTGTTTACATATTATAATAAGAATTTGTAATTTTATATTATTTTAAAAAATTTGATATGACATTACATTTACTCCATTATTATCATTACTAAAGTCTGCATAGTTTCTTAATTTGGTTAGTCACTACTTATTTAACCATTTCCTTATGCTTTTGATAATTAGGTTTTTGTTCATTTGTTTTGCTTTTCTAGAAATGGCAACTACATATTCTACGTTTTCTAACTATTTTGTTCAACTGTCCTTATAGTTTTCTTCGTATTTGTGTATCCTGCTCTTTACTTTAACAAGAATGGTCTTGATAATCATAATTAATAATACAAGTCAAATATGCTTACAGAAGTTTTTGCTGTGCTGAGGTCATTGTTGTTGTTTTTTGTTCTTTGTTTTTTTGGACAAATTTTCTTTCCTCTGCCTGAGTTCCTTCTTTTGCCATATTCTCATGATGCAGTCCTATTAATTATTAATGCCCAGCTTAAAAATTATTTTGCTGAGATTTTCATTGATATTTTCTATCCTGGGTTATTACTCTGTCATTTTACATTATTTCTTTGTGGCAGAGAGTACATTGTAGTGCAGTTATGTTCAATTTCAAAAATGTACTGCCCTTACAACACTGTGCATGAGTTGAGGACAAACCCCGAGTGTATTTTGTACATATACCCTAACTTTGTAGAACAGTTTTGGACAAATTCAACGTTGATTAAATAATTGAATGAATTAAATAGAAGAGTTTACCAGGGCTTAGATGGGTGGAAGAAGAAATAGAGCATTGTATTACAGGAGTTCAGGGCAAGGAGGGACCATTAGGGGGCTGGAGAAGAAGGGGAAGGGCCGGAAACCTGTTTCTATTGAGCTTTGTTATGTACTAGGCGCTGTGCCAGGTACTTTACATACCTGATATCATTTAACCCTGAGAACAACTCTTGAAATAGGTTGTCACTCTCATATTGCATACTACAGATAAAAAAAAAAATGTTCGTAGAGACTGAGTAATTACAAAAGTTCACTCCATCAGTAAGTGCTGGAGTTGGACGAGAGAGTGGAAAAGGGGCATTTCACTGGAATTCAAAAGAAGGGATGGATGGGTCAATACCACAGAGGCACATGCACAAACACAGATAGGACTTATCCTCTAGTGTTTATAGGTTACCGAGGCCAACCTGGCCAACTGGGAGAGTTTGAAAGCGGGTGGGAGATTGATAATCTGTGTTCATAGTGTTATATACTTTGAGAATCATTAAGTCATTAAGGCCTCTGTCAGAGTGGGAGGGATTAAGGTTCTGCTGAGGGGTGTGCCTGTATAAATAATGGTTACAACTAGGTTGGCCTAGGCAACTCCTGATACCCAAGGCAGGTCATATTTTCACTACTGTTCTGTTACCAGATGATTATACTTGAGCCTATAGGAATTGGTTTATATTGCCAAGAGCCTTTGGGAATGCCCAACTGAGAGTTGTAATGAAACAAAAGTGGTAGTTGAACTAAGGAAAATAGTAGGTGATTATGGGCACCCTTTATCTTTGAGATTTTGGGTCCTCACCATCACTATCATCACCAGGTCATCATCACCATCAACAAACATGGCCCTGTTGATGTACAGCACTGGTCACCAGTGGTTACACTAAGAAGCATACGACCCAGTTTCTGTTCTTGAAGAGGTAATAGGATATATAGGGAAAACAGTAAGGAAACTAACATTTATTTAGCACTTTCTATGTGTCATCCATGTATAGCAAATATATCACATGAGTAGAGACTTAAAAATACTGCTATGTTCGAAATAAGTCAGAGAAAGACATGTATCATATAATCTCACTGATATGAGGAATTCTTAATCTCAGGAAACAAACTGAGGGTTGCTGGAGTGGTGGGGGGTAGGAGGGATGGGGTGGCTGGGTGATAGACATTGGGGAGGGTATATGCTATGGTGAGCACTGTGAATTGTACAAGACTGTTGAATCACAGATCTGTACCTCTGAAACAAATAATACATTATATATTAAAAAAAAAAGATAGCAGGAGGGGAAGAATGAAGGGGGGGAAATTGGAGGGGGAGATGAACCATGAGAGACTATGGACTCTGAAAAACAAACTGAGGGTTCTAGAGGGGAGGGGGGTGCGAGGATGCGTTAGCCTGGTGATGGGTACTGAAGAGGGCACGTTCTGTATGGAGCCCTGGGTGTTATATGCAAATAATGAATCATGGAACACTACATCAAAAACTAATGATATAATGTATGGTGA